>NC_139032.1:17694965-20210357 GCF_964662115.1 Mustela nivalis
AAAAAAAAGAAAAGAAAGAAAGAAAGAAAAGAAAAGAAATGGAGGGGATACAGATTCTCTTTTATGTTAAAATATAGAAATCTTACATATATTTCTTCTGTCTATACGTTTGGCTTTGTTAAAAGACAAAATCTGACCAAGTAAATTTGAAGATCTACTTGGCTTTATTAAGCAATTCATGGATCTGGCTGCATCCCATCTAGCAAATAGAAATTCCCAGGAGTTATTTAAAATGAAGATTCTTATTAGGAAGGAGGACAGGGCAAGGAAGTTATTAGCAAAAGAAAGGATGGTCTCGGACAAGGTCATGTTCCCTTCGGGAGAAAAGAGGGAGTCTTCTTGGTGGATTAATTTATCTTCCTTTTGGGGATAAAGAAGGGTCCATGTGACAGATTACTTCATTGGTGCAGGCCAAAAAATTCTTGACTGACTAAGACTGCATTTCCAGGGGAGGTTGAAACCGCAGTTAGGCTAGGTATTAAGTTTACTGACTTAGCCTAGCTTACGTGACTCCATCTTGATCCTCTGGTTTTCTTTTTGACAACTTGAACTTAGCTGTATGACACACACAAAGGGAAATGTGGTCTTTTTTTCTGAGCTACCTTGTACTCAGGTAAAACTTCTATTTCTATAGAAGAGAAGAGGACGGTCTTGAGCATACTGCGAAGGCACACACGAGTTATGTCTTGGCACGGTGTCAGCTTTATTTAATCATAAAGCAAAGTTAAATTACAATTAGAAAGCAGGTTCAGGATTCCAGACTCAGTGACAGTTCACCATGTGATTAAACTTGGCTGCTTACACAGCACACCAAGCAGGGCATAAGACAAATCACACAACAAAAACAATAACAGAAGTTAATGAACCAAACGAAGTCAGTCAGTGGGCGCGAAGTTGAGACAAGGCCACCGTCTGGTCTGGGTCAGCTCTCAGCACTTACTGCTTCTGATGTTCAAGCAGGGAAGGATCTCCATTCTGTTTGGAGATCAATCAGGCAGAGCCTTCGCAGAAATTGCCTTTTTAAAGTGGTCAGACATAGAGGGTCAGCTCTGAAGAGCCAGACAGTTTACTGCCCAAATCCTCCCCTTTCAAAGGGATTTAGTCAGTTTTGGGTCTCTGCAGACCTCCTCTGGTCCTGCTCCTTCTCAGTTCTGGGGTGTCCACTAACATCAGTCCCGGTGATCTCTCCCAGCTGCAGTACCTTAACTGCTCGAGCCCTTGCTTCACACAGGCTCCTACTTGATGTGAGAGACTCCATTTTGCTCCCAACGAGGAAATACCAGATAGCAATTAGAGGTCCTGCTCTACCAGTCCACTCAGAGGTCTCTTCCCTTGTCCACACAAATAATTCATATTTGTATTTTCTCACCCATAGAACATATTCATCTCTTCCTTAAGGGCTGCAGTCTCAAAGTCCAGAATCTTTAGGTGACAGCTTGCTTTGTTCAGTCTGCCATGACTTCTCCTTTTTGATAATCTATTAACCAATAGACACATAAGTCATGTCTTTTCAGCAAACACTCCATCACCACACACAAAACCACTATATAATGGTGGCGTAAGGGCAGGATAACTGCAGTTTAAAAACGCATTCAGAAAAGTTAGAATGGGGAGCACTTGTTAGTCACTTATCCGTAACGATTGTCCCATCCTTCTGAGCAGAAATGTGAAAACCTGCAGCTCTTGCAACAGAGTCAGGTTCCTGGGCGAGCCTGTGTTGGAGTCTTCCGTTTTCACTCCCATGGAAAAACATGGGCATTTGCTCAGGTGGCGCCAGCTTTCTCCTCTAAAAGATTTTTTTTTTTTTTTAAGCAATTATTCTCTGTAGACACATCTGAAATGGCTATTGCCTTTTTTGGGAGCTGCCCTGTTTCACAGTTTGCTTCCTACTGAGCCAGTTACTTGGAGATTGTTGTAGCAGGTGAATTAAAAGACTTTTGCATGGTTGATAATAGTTTCTTAGGCAGTTTTTCATTCCTTAAACATTTAGTTTAGTTCTGGGTAATTCCAGGTATAAGCAACCATAATAAAAGAATGCATCCATTCATTTATTCTAGAAAACTCCCGTTTTATTTACTAATCTCTATATTCTGCCTTCACCCAGACTTAGTAAATAGGACTGGGCAAGGGGGGCATCATCTGTACTCTCATTTTTTGTTGTTGTTGTTTTTGTCATGGGCTAGTTCCCATGTTTGATTTTAATGGAAACTGCCAGAAAAAGACTAGGAGCTGCAGTCTTATCTCTTGCTGAGGCCCTTCCTTAGCGCCGAACTCTCCTCAGTATTTTCTTTTCTCTAACAGGGCTTTGCAAACAGCAGGATGAAGGAATTAATAAATAGCAGCCTTCTAAATATTCCAAATCTGTCTGGCAGTAGACTTGTTTCTAAAACACATTGTCTGCCTTCCTAGATATCACCAGTAGCAGCTTCACCAAATATTTTGCTCTGACATTGTTAAAGTCATTAGCTTTGTATTTTTGTAACCAGAAGGCCAGGGGTGCAAAGCACCTGGCTCGGGGGTCCCAAACAGATAGCGCTTCGCCACTGGCTGCTTGCAAAATCCAAAGGCAGACACATGAGTGGTGGGAAATAAAGAATTTATTTCAGTGAGGCCAACACTGAGAAGACAAGGGTCCAGTATCTCAAAGATTGTCTCCAAGGTGCCAAAAATGTTTCTAGGTTTATATAAGGAAGAAGCGCGACAGAGATTGGTGGGTCCATGCAGGTGGGTGGTAAAGGTCAGGTTGATCATTTTCCTGGGGTCAGTCACATGGGGTCTTGCTGGCTCAGGGCAGTCCTCTCTGCTTGAGAGATGGTTTTAGCCCGTCAGGGAATACTTTGACACCAGAGTCTTTTGCCTGAGTTAAGAAATAAGACAGAAAGAAAAACTTAATCATTTAGAAAGTACAGATAGAGGTCAAATGGAGATAGTTGATGTGTCCTCTCTCATTTTAAAAGAGCCCGTGTCCATTCAGTTGCTAAATCAGTCAGATATTTTGACTTTGTTACAGTGGTGCCAACTTCTAGGTATGAAACTCTGTATTAGGATATTAGGTAGGCTTCTGTAACAAGAGGTACCACCCCCCCACCCCCTGGTTAACGACATTGTTAGCATGGTTAAACTACATTTAAAAGATTCTTTACATATTGCTTCTGGGTGTTCCTAGGATGTAACTTAATCTACTTGATCAAAGAAATTGATTTTTTTCTTCTTGGTCCCATTCTGCTGACCATTTTGAAATTGCTGACCATTACACTCTACCTAGCAGTAGCCTTCTACTTAGTATACAGCTAGAGAATTTGACAAATAACATGAAGGTAAATCACTTCCGAGTTTTGAGAGAACTACTCTGCTCCTATCTCTGCTCCTATCTCTGCCTTCCCCCTCCACCCTCTGCCCCCACCCCCCACTTTGGGACTTTGCAAGGTTGCCTTGGTAGCTTGCTTCTGCTTTGAAGCAGACTTTTTAAACATCACTTTCAACTTGTAGATGGATTATTACTGTATGTGCTACAAGTTGCTTCCTTCACAGATGGAAATAGAAATCTAGAGAAGGAGATCTTTAGCTGGGTAACCATGTGTTAAGGGAAACTTCTATGATTATAGGGAATTTTGAGAGGTGTATTTATGGCCAACCAGCAGGTTTGGCCACATACATTTTGATAAGTTGATAAGTTAGTGGACAAATAATACTAGGAAAACAGTTCCATTTTAAGAAATGATTTTACATCATTAAGTTCTCTCAGGACTGTGTTACAACTTGGCTATAATGTAGTTTTTGCATAAACACATTTACTGTTAATAGCCAGCTACATTTTTAATCTTTAGTAACTAGACTTGAAAATAAAGCAATTGGGTAAAGATAAACATATACCTTCGTACTTATTTTGGGGAGAGGTTATTATGAAAAGTTTCCAAGGTACAGAAAAACTTTCATATATATAATATTATTTTTTGATTTTGTTTTGTCCTTTGTAAGATAGATAACACAAATTTTATTTTGAAAATCTTGGTTCATGTATTATAAAGTAGTTATAATTTTGTCCTTGAAGTTTAAGAAATAATACACTAAATATTTAAATTATATACCAGTTGATCTTGCTAATGTTATTAGAATAATGGTAGATTTTAATATGATTTCTTTGGGGAGTGGGTTTGGATGTCATCCCCCCCCCCCGACTTATTCCTCATTGTCAGTATAAGCAGAACTCTAATATGGCCCCCAAGATTTCTATTCTCTGTTGCATGTGCCCAGTATAGTCTTCTCTTAAATGTGTATAGGGTTAATAAATATATAAGTCACTAATTAGTTAACTTGGAGTTAATCAAAGAGAGTTTGGGTGGGCCTAACCTAATTTTTAGGTTAGGTTAAAATGATGCTTTCCTGCTGACCTTGAAGGAGCAAACTGGGGAGAAGGCCACATGGCAAGAACTTGTGAATGACTAGTAGGAATAGAAAGCAGTCTCTGGCCAACAGCTAGCAAGTAAATGAAAATCAATCTCAGTCTTGGGGCCACAAAGAAATGAATTGTACCAACAGCCTGAAGGAGCTCAGGAGATCTTTCCCAAGTTAGACCTTCAGGTGAGGACAATCAGGAGGCTGACACCTGATTTCAGCAAGATTCCTGACCCATGAAGACAGGGAAATAATAAATTTGTGTTAAGTTACTGGGTTCATACTGATTTGTTATGCAGCAATAGAAAACAAACCCAGGTGTTTGTACCAGGAGGAAGAAGCTGTTGTAGCACTTATTTCAAACGAGGGAGCAGCTTTGGAATGGGCAGTATGCAGAATCTGAAGGAGTTTTACAGAGATTGATAGACAAAGCCTCAGTTGTGTTGAACAGACTCTTGGTAGGAATATGACCATTGGTGATGCTGCCAAGAGGGCCTACAAGGAAGGTGAAGGGTGTGTTACTGGAAACTAAAGGGATGCCCTCAAATGTAGTGACAAAGAACTTTGCAAATTGTGTCTTGTAGTTTTCTGGAAAGCAGAACTTGTAAATGACAAACATGGATATATAGCTAAGGAGATTTCTAAGCTGCCTGATTTGAAGATGTTGCCTGATTTCTTACTGTTCATAATAAAATGCTAGAGCAGAGAAATGAATGGAGGAAGAACAGTTAAACAAAACAACAACAAAAAACCCCCCAGAGAACCAGGACTCTATGATTTTGATATTTCTTAGACTTCCAAATGGCAGAAAATGCTAAAAAATCAGAAATAGCTCCCAAATGTGTAGCATAGAGAAAAGACTATGTGATTGTATAAACTTTTGCTAAATCTTAGGTCAAAAAATCATAGTGTTCAGACATACAGCGGGCCCTTTCAAGAGAATAGTATGTGATTCACAGATCTCAATCACACTGGAGGCATCTAGGAATCATAAAGGTGTCATTCTTTAGCTATCTCAGCAGGAGACCACGATTATCTCAAAAAGGATCAGTGGATATTGCTTTTGTCTAATGAAGTAATCGTAAAATTTATAGAAGGTCCTCAAGGTTCTTGAGAAAATGATTTTAGCAGGAACACTGCCAGCATGGACTGGGAGGGACAGAAGGTACAAAATGAAGAGTGACTCTTTGGACCCCGAAATTCTGCTGGCAAGGAAGCAGGATGATAAAACCACTTGGTTACAAATTTATGCTACCTTTTCTAGCAAAGGAAGGGTGATTCGGACAGTAGAGGTGACAGCCATAGACAATTGTTCCTAGTCTTTGAAACCATATCAAGAAACTCATGTACCTGGCTGGGTTTCAGTTTACTTGGGGCTAGTGACCTTTTTTTACCTTCCGTTTTCCCCACTTAAACTGGAATATCTGTAATTGTTATCCTGTGTCTGCCCCACCATTCTGTGTTGGGAGGATGGGAGCAGATAACTCCTCTTCCTTTCACAGATTGGCAAAAAAGAGGCTGCGCCCCAGCAGCCATACTTAATAGATTATACCCAGGTACTTCATTTGTACCTGTGCCAGATTTAGATTTTAGACCTTGAGCTGATAACAGATGAGACCTTGGACTTTTGCATCAGTGAGAAATAAAGATGAGATCCTATATGATGAGATAACAAATTCAGATGATGAGATTTTAGAGTTTGGGGGCTATAATGGGAGGAGGCTATTAGAAACCTGAGGAGGTGAGTGAGTATATTTTGCACTTGAGAGCAACATGAGTGTTTAGAGGCTGGAGGGCAGAATTCTACCACAGGGAAAACTTCAGTTAGTTTATGATTATATTAAGAATTACTTAGGGGATGCCTGGGTGGCTCAGTTGGTGGACGACTGCCTTCAGCTCAGGTCATGATCCTGGAGTCCCGGGATCAAGTCCCGCATCAGGCTCCCAGCTCCATGGGGAGTCTGCTTAGCTCTCTGACCTTCTCCTCACTCATGCTCTCTCTCACTGTCTCTCTCTCAAATAAATAAATAAAATCTTAAAAAAAAAAAAAAAAGAATTACTTAGAGGGTGATTGGGTTATGGACATTGGGGAAGGTATGTGCTATGGTGAGTGCTGTGAAATGGGTAAGCCTGATGATTCACAGACCTATACCCCTGAGGCAAAGAATGCATTATATGTTAATAAAAATAATTTTTTAAAAAAAGAATTAATAGTAAATCTAATGTATTTGTAATTTTTTCCTCATCTTTGGTAGCTTTTCCTATGTAAGTTATTTTGTTTCAACTTTGTAATGGAGAAAATTTTATTATATGAAGTAAAATAAAATACATAATACAAGTTTTATGGGTTTTTGTGTATTTAAGCATATTTAAGATATTTGACTTAACTATGCTTTATTAATATTGTTGCTATTGTTAATACTTTCTATTAGAAATGATAAGAATAAAAGATAATTGGGGCGCCTGGGTGGCTCAGTGGATTAAGCCGCTGCCTTCGGCTCAGGTCATGATCTCAGTGTCCTGGGATCGAGCCCCGCATCGGGCTCTTTGCTCAGCGGGAGCCTGCTTCTCTCTCTCTCTCTGCCTGACTCTCCGCCTACTTGTGATTTCTCTCTCTGTCAAATAAATAAATAAAATCTTTAAAAAAAAAAAAAAAGATAATTGTGTTAGGGTCACTTCTATTTTTAAAAAGGAACTTTAAATTGTTTATTTAACATAGCTATTTCTAGGAATGTCTGTACATAAAACTGTTTTAGAACAATGTTAATTTGGTGATATTAAATATTCTCTCCTAGGTTTTGCAGCCCTGTGACTTGTTCTATCAAGCTACTCAGATAAGTACAGATCCACAAGTGATTGATATATCAGTAAAGTCCCTCACACTAAAGGTAAGTTAAATGTAATCAGTTATTCATATATTTAGGGCACCTTTTAAAAATGTAGTAAAACCTAGAAATAAGAAACTATTATATCATCTTCTAATTGTTAAATAAGCAAAAAATGAAGCAGTTATGTTTTTGCAAGTATTTTTATGTGACACATTATTTACAGTGTATTATTTAATACACATTTGAGTATTATATATTTTATTTTTGTTGTAGAACTTCTTCTTTAGTTAACATCTAATATTCCTATGGTATACATAGTTGAACTTAACACTTGATCAGTTTAATATCTGTAAGATCCAGGTAAATATTTTAGAAATTGAAATTAGGGTCACCTGGGTGCTTTAGTTGATTCAACATCTGGCCCGTTGGCTCAGGTTGTGATCTTGGGGTCATGGGGATAAGCGCCACATCAGGCCCCACACTCATCTGGGATTCCACTCCAGATTCTCTCTCTCCTCCCTCTGCCCTTTCCTGAACTTGTGTGCATGTGCACAATCACTGTTTCTCTCTCAAAATAAATAGATCTTTTTAAAAAATTGAAATGAATTACAGAATTTTTGAAGGCAGTAAACTATCTGCTATGTCACGGTAATGGTATTAGTTTAATATTAATTCTTCATGATACTTCAACAAGTATATTTCATGTTTTTTGAAGTACCTAATTTTTTAAAGTGGTATGGGTAGATTTTTTTTACTAGTTTAATTTTTCGCCTTAGGTTTCTCCAGTTATCATAAATACTGTGATTACCATAACATCAGCACTTTATACATCCAAGGATACCATCCCACCAGAAACTACTTCTTCTGCAGCTCATTTATGGGAAAAGAAGGATACGAAGAATTTAAAAATGTGGTTTCTTGAAGAACCAAATGAAACTGAAAACAAAGCTCCCACAACTGAATTGGTACTCAAAGGAGAGATGATAAAAGTGAATGTTGATTCTATTTTTATAGTTCTTGAAGCTGGAGTTGGTCATAGAACAGTGCCTATGCTGTTGGCAAAGTCACGTTTTTCAGGGGAAGGGAAAAACTGGAGTTCCTTGATAAATCTCTACTGTCAGCTTGAACTAGAAGTAAGTATTGTCAGCTTGAACTAGAAGTAAGTATATGCAGCATTTTTCCAGATTTTATAACAAATAATGCTACTCATGGAATATTTTTAGTATCTCACATAAATGTTTTAACTAAGTTTATTGTAAACATGAATGTTGGCTCACAATACTTTTGGAAGAAAGTATACAAATTTAAGGGCTTGATTTAGTTTTTATGTGTACAGTATTGTAATGTAAATTTAACTTGAATATTTCAATTGATTTTATCAACTTAAAGCGATACATTAATAGTGTTGATTAGATTCAAAATTCTTATTTTTAAGAACTGAGTATCTTTTTTCCTTTAAAAGGTTAATAGACTATTTCTGAATCTCTTCTAAAAGAGTAGTAGAAAGAATTAGGATATGCCTCATACTTCTTTGCGTGCATTATCTTCAGTGAGTATCTATAAAGTTCTTTCACATTTTTGTGAGAGTACTTTAATTATAAGGGAGACACTTGTTTTGAACCAACATACATTTTACTTCAGAATTTATCTACATAGAATTATCCCCAGAGATAATTTTGGTTTAAGTTATGAGTTTATGTCTAGTGGAAACTAATTGGATATTCTACTAATTTGTATTAATATGAAAATGTATGAGCTGGTAAATTATTTGTGTGTTGATACAGAAATATACTAATAGAGGTAGAGGTAGAATTTCAAATTTTGAAATTTCAAATTTTGAAATTCTGGCTAGATTTTGTATATTTTGTGGAGGATATGATTTAGAATGTCTAAGAGATTCTGAGATGTCAAATAAATAAGCACTTAATGAGTTGTAATTCATCATCAAGAGATTTAAAAAAAATCAGTAGAGGTAGTCAGATCTGTTTAAAAATGTCAATAATAAATGATAAATGGACACAGTTTTTGATACTTAGCCCGTCGAGAAGTCAAGGAAAGATGCTTTAAAGAGAGTTTTATCTGGATTAAATTGCGAAGACTAGACTGTGAAGTTAGCCCGGTGAGGAAAGTGCTGAGGAAGTGTGTATAAGAAGCTAAGGAAAGGCACGGAGAACAGTTATTATATAAAGAAATAGCAGAGCCAAAGGGAGTAGTGGTGGGAAACCGCATGGAAGATCATTTTAGGAAGTATAAGAATATTTTATTTCAAATGTAATTCTCTCTCCAGGTGCATTATTATAATGAAATGTTTGGTGTATGGGAGCCTTTGCTTGAACCCTTAGAAATTGATCAGACTGAGGATTTTAGACCATGGAATCTTGGAATCAAGGTACATTTGAAGTCTGAAAATGTTTTTCAAAAACTGAGAAAGTGCATACTATGAAACAGTTTAATTTTAGTAACAACAAAGTTCAAGTTTTCTCATGATGAGCCTTGCTGCATACTTGGCTCTTTGGCCTGTGAATGTAATTTTCAGACCCAAGACCAGTGCCTCCTGTGCTAAAACAAGTAATTGTGTAACATTTATTGTGTTCTAGACCCTGTTCCAGATATTCTAGATAGTGTACTTTTGCTTGAACCCGGACAGCGCCCCTTTGAAGTTGGAGTTTTTAACTCCATTTTAATGTGTGAAGGAACTGAGACTAGAGAACTTTAGAGCCGTCCCTCAAGGACTGTTACGGAAGTGGGAGAGGCAGCAGGCCGCTCTGGAACCACCGCGTTAAATACCTCCAGCATCTTTGTGTAGGCTCTTGTCTACCCTGAGTTTCCTTTGTCTCTAGAAGGCTGTATATATAGAAGAAAGTATACTATTACTTGTTTCTCAGATACATTGTAAATTCATGTAATCCTAAGAGTCAGGACCTTTAGATGGATGAAATTATGCTTCCAAGCAGGAGACTGAAGAATTGCTAACATGTCTTCCTCTAAATAATGATTCAGTCACCTGCTGACAAACTTTCAGTGGTTGAAAGCCAGTTAATATAACAACAGAGGTTACTGGCTTTTTGTATTAGACTACTACGTACATATTTGAGATAAAAGATTGGATAAAGGAACTTTTTTGGTGTTTTTTAGGTTCAGAAAATACCTGGGCAGTGGATCTGTGAATTCTAAAAAGTGGTAGATGGTATTGATTCTCAGGAGTCATAGGTTCTAATGGCACTGTTCCGCAGCTGTTTGTGGACTTTTTAAATCCCTGGATTTCTAGTCTTTATCCCATAGCCAATAAACCTAACTAATAAACCAAATGATTTTTCTTGTTCCAAATGTCCATGACCTATGAAGTATGTACTTTTAATTTTCATTCAGATGCCACATGTATTTAGTCATTTTAGGGTTTATTTTTCCTTTTGAATTGTGCTTGCCATTTTAGTATCACTGAGGATGAGAAGTATTTTTCCTCTAATATTACCCGTTTCCTGTGTGACCTTAGTTGGTGGATGTCCAAGCAATTCCAGTAAGGCAGTGGGCTGATAAAACTTACTGTTTTCTATAATGTTGTTACTGGGATTTGTCTAGTTTGTTTTTTCTTTGCAAAATGAGTAATGTGTTCTTAGCAACAAATTTTCCTTATATTTCAGTAATTTATGTGTCGTTTTAGATGAAAAAGAAAGCAAAAAAGGCCATTGTTGAATCAGATACTGAAGAAGAAAATTACAAAGTGCCAGAATATAAAACTGTTATAACTTTCCATTCAAAAGACCAGCTAAACATTACATTATCCAAATGTGGCCTTGTAATGTTAAATAATTTAGCCAAGGTAAGAAAAGAAATTTGAAACCTAACCCTTTTTTTTCATTGAACAAAAATTTTTTTTATTAACTCTTAGTCATTAGTCATATCTGTTGGTGTTCTGCTTGTCATTTAGCTTTCATTTTATTTACAATAACTCTTCCTTATTAGGCTTTTACAGAAGCTGCCACTGGAGCTTCAACCGTCTTCATACGGGATCTAGCGCCATTTATGATTTTAAATTCTCTTGGACTTACTGTCTCTGTTTCACCAAGTGATTCATTTAGTGTACTTAACGTTCCATTGGCAAAATCATACATATTGAAAAATGAGGAGAGTTTAAGTATGGACTATGTGGGAACTAAAGACAATGATCATTTCAATGCAATGACCAGCCTAAGCAGTAAACTCTTCTTCATTCTTCTCAGTAAGTGTTGGATTATTTTCTTGGGATTTAATTTATTGGAAGTTCCATTTTTACATTGCATTTTACTCCTATTTAATATCTTACAGGTTTTTGAATCTCATTCCAAATAAGTCTGGAATTTTGCTTTTACTGTTACACGGCTTTGGTTGCTTGTTGTCACTGTAATATTGTATTTCAAATTGTGACTTTATCCACGTGGTAATGCACCGTTTCATATTTGTGGGGGGAAAAAGATTTGATCCTCTCCTTACTCAGCTTTTTGTTGTTCTAACCACATTTTGTATAATTCAGTAATATTCCACTAGTTTTACAGTTGAAGGAATTAAAAATAAAGTTTGAAGTCATGAAAATGGCACACTGTAATGGTATTTGGGTTTGTAAATGGTTTTTATTTCCTGCCTGGTGAAGTGGAAGGTTGTTCTTTTGTCCTTTGTGATTTTCAGAAGTGTTTCGTTTTCACGAGAAATGAAAGTAAAAAATTCTTCATTGTCATTTATTCATTGTGAAGTTACCTAGTCCCAAAGCCTCACCCACACCCCTTTCTGATACTCTGACATTTAAATAATTAGGGGAGAAGGGAGCGAATTTGAAAGATGAAAGACGTAGGGGAGGATTACCAAGGCTGATGATACATAGTGCTTTCTCCTGGTCAGGAAATGTTGCCGTTGTTAAAATGGCTAGATTTCAGGTGTTGTCCAGGCATTGTCAGTGAACTGCTCTTGTCAATTTTACCTCTCTTGTTTTTGAACTAACATTTTTATGGAGTTGGGGGGATGTCTATGTAAATAAGTAATTCACACTCCCCAATAAAATGCAGTATGTATATTAAATAAATGTGTCTAAATTTTGTTTAATCAGGTCTTAGAGATCATAAAGTATCACAGGTTGTTGGAATAATGAAAAACTGAAGTTTTACAGCTACTTTGGTAATTGCCAGTGACTACCTACAGGTATAGGCTCTGGTTATTATGACAGCAAACCAAAGACCAGTGTTCTTATATTT
This sequence comes from Mustela nivalis, assembly GCF_964662115.1. Lineage (NCBI taxonomy): Eukaryota > Metazoa > Chordata > Mammalia > Carnivora > Mustelidae > Mustela > Mustela nivalis. The sequence continues at coordinate 17,707,411 of NC_139032.1, forward strand.
TATAATAATTTCTCTTGTTAGTTTGAAAACATTTATATTATTCACTTAGGTTAAACTACTGAATGAAAGCAAACATTTTGGGGTGGGAGAGCTTGCCAGGGTGGCTCAGTTACTAAGCGGCTGCCTTGGGCTCAGGTCATGATCCTAGGGTACTGGGTTCTAAACCCACATTGGGCTCTCTGCTTGACAGGAAGCCTGCTTCCTCCTCTCCCACTCCCCCTGCTCCCTCCTCTCCCACTCCCCCTGCTCGTGTTCCTTCTCTCTCTGTCTCTCTCTGTCAAATAAATGAATAAAATCTTAAATTTTTTTTTTTTTTGGGGGGGTAAGTGCTTTGAAGGTTTTATTTATTTATTTATTTATTTGCTTTGAAGGTTTTAGATGAATGCTGTGGGAATGTATTGCAGCTTCTTAATATAGTCCTTTGTATAAGTTATACAAAGAAATAGCCCTTTTTTATGGTCTTGTATCTAAAAACTTTAGTGACTTATTTACGAGTTTAAGAAATTATCTGCTATATCTGGGATTTAACATCTAAGATTAATATATGATGATTAATAATAAAAACTTTACAACTATATTTCTTATAGCACCTGCTAACCACTCTACTGCTGATAAAATTCCTTTAACAAGAGTGGGACGACGACTGTACACTGTAAGACACAGAGTGTCTGGAGTTGAAAGATCTATTGTTTGTCAAGTTGATGGAGTGGAAGGAAGTAAGAAGATAACAATTCGCTCCCCAGTGCAGGTACAAAATGATCCTTCTTTTTCCTGGTGTCATATTTCACATATTTGTGTGTTAATTAAAAAAATAAATAAAGCTAATTACTACCAAAAGAATATAAACTGTAGGGACGCCTGGGTGGTTCAGTTGGTTGGACGACTGCCTTCGGCTCGGGTCATGGTCCCAGAGTCCTGGGATCGAGTCCCGTATTGGGCTCCCAGCTCCATGGGGAGTCTGCTTCTCTATCTGACCTTCTCCTCGCTCATGTTCTCTCTCACTGTGTCTCTCTCAAATAAATAAATAAAATCTTAAAAAAAAAAAAAAGAATATAAACTGTAATAGAAATACAATTAATATAAAAAAGAAGAATCATTACCAGTAATTGTACTATTCTAGTATGAACAGTGGTAGAATTTTTTTCAATAATTCTTGTAACTTTTTATAGGACTCTTTCTATAAACTCTTTTTGAACTACTACTCTAAAACACCTTATCCGTATTTTGTTTTTAGCTCTTTGTGGTACAGTGTATATCCTTTGATTTTAGTTAGAAAATATGAGGAAAAATATTTACATTTTTATTGAAGTAAACTGATATACAATAAACTGCATATATTTAAAGTTGATGAATTTGGACACACAGGCCTGTGAAACCTTCATCACAGTGTACATGCCCAGAAAGTTTTCTCTCTTCCTACTCCATTCTTAGACAGCCACTGATATGTTCTTATTGTATATTAGTTACACAGTATAGAATTTTAGGTAAATGGAATGAACTAAGAAAGGAGTATGGCTTCTTTCACTAGGCATAACTTTGCATGTATCAACTTTTGTGTATTATATATTGCTTCATGTTGTTGATTAATCATCTATTAAGTGATTATTCCAAATACCATATTGAATGAATCATTTTATATGGTATGAAGTAAGGGTTGAGGTTTATGTTTTTCCATATGGCTATTAAGTTTTTCCAGCCAAGATTATCCTTTTCCCATTAAATTGCCTTGACATTTTTGTCCAAAAAAAAAAAAAGAAAGAATGATCGTATCTTTGTGGATTTATTTCAGAACTTTGTTTTCTGTTTCATTGATTTCTTTATCTTCATGCCAGTACCACCTTGTCTTTGTTACTGTTTTATCCTGAGTCTTGAAATCAGGTAATATAAGTTGTCCTTCTGTGTTCATTTTCAAAGTAGTTTTGGCTATTCCAAGTCATTTCTACTTCCATTTAAATTTTAGATTTAGGTTGTCTATGTTTCTTACAAAGCTATGATTAAATTGGCATTTTTACATTTTTCTGATTTTTCGTTGCTGGTAGTACAGCTGATTTTTATATTAACCCATACTGTGCAACTTTAGTGATGCACTTACTTGTTCTTATAACTTTTTTGTAGATACAGTTTTGATATCTGCAGACAAAGATTTTTTACTCTTTCCTTTCAAACCTGGATGTTATTATTTTATTTTACCTTTATTTTTCTGTTGCATGGGCTAGAACCTTCAATACAATGTGAATTGATGTTCCGAAAGCAGATGTTGTTGCCTTGCTCTCAATCCTAGCAGTAACGTATTCACACTTTCATTATTAAGTATGTTTCCCCTTGTAGTTTTTTTGTAGATGACCTTTCTTAGGTTGAAAATGCTCCCTTCTTTTTCCAGTTTACTGAGTTATCAGAAATGGATATTGGATTTTGTCACATGGTTTTCTCTTTATTGAAAAGATTTAAAAAAAAATACTAAGGCGAATTACCTTGATTTTTAGTTGTTGTATTCAATGACAGTTGATTTTTATTTTTAAATTTTTAGTTACAGTTTATACATCCCAGTATAATTAAGTACAGTGTTACTCAGGTGTACAACATAGTGACTGAGCAGTTCTGTACATTACTCAGTGCCCATCATGATATGTGTACTGTCAATATCCTTCATGTATTTCATCTGTCCTACCACCCGCCTCCCATTTGTTAACCACTAGTTTGTTCTCTATACTTGTCCCTTGTGTTGGTCTTTTTTTCTTTGTTTTGTTTCTTAAATCCACGTGAGAGTGAATCATAAGGTATTTGTCTTTCCATGACTTATTTCACCTAGCATTGTATTCGGTAGATCTATCCGTATCATTGCATATGGCAAGATTTCATTTTTTTTAATGGACCATATTACATTATTTATATAGACCACATCTCGTTTGTCCATTCACCTATTGGTGGACATTTAGGTTGCTTCCATAATTTGGCTATTACAAATAATGCTGCAATAAACACTAGTGTTTACATATTCTTTGGGGAGATACACAGTAGTACATTTACTGGATCATATAGTTTTTAATTTTTTGAGGAACCTCCACATTGTTTTCTGCAGTGGCTCCACAAGTTTGCATTCCTGCTAAACAGTGCATGAAGGTTTCTTTTTCTCCACATCCTCGCCAACACTTGTATTTTTGTGTGTGTTTCTGGGTTTTGCCATTCTGGCAGGTGTCAGGCAAGATCTCAGTGGTTTTGATTTGCACTTCCCTGATGATTAGTGAGAATCTATTCATGAGTCTGTTGTTCATCTGTATATGTTCTTCATACTCTGTTCATCTCATCAGTCTACTTTTTCATTGGAATATTTTTTTCTGCTGTTAATATGTGTAAGTTCTTTATGTATTTTAGATACTAATGCCTTACTGGATATATCATTTGCAAATATCTTCTGCCATGCAGTAGGTTTTTTAGTTCTTTTGACTATTTCCTTTGCTGTAGAGAAGTTTTTTAATTTTGCCATAGTCTCACTAGTTTAGTTTTGCTTTTCTTTCCCTTGCTTTAGGAGACATATCTTGAAAATTGTTCTACTGCCAGTGTCAGAGAAATTACTGCTCTGCTCTTTTCTAAGATTTTCATTGTTTCAGGTCTCACATTTAGGTCCTTAATCCATTTTGAGTTTATTTTTGTGTATGATGTACGAAAGTGGTCCAGTTCCATTCTTCTTAAGTAGCTTTCCAGTTTTCCCAACATCATTTGTTGAAGAGACTGTTTTTTTCCCATTGCATGTTCTTACCTCCTTTGTCAGAGATTGATTGACCATATAACTGTGGGTTTATTTCTGGGCTTTCTGTTCTGTTTCATTGATCTATCTGTCTGTTTTTGTGCCAGTACCATACTGTTACTGGTAACTGTGGCTTTGGTATATCTTGAAATCTGGGATTGTGTTAGCTCCAGTTTTGTTCTTTTGTCAAGATTGCTTTGGCTATTCGGGATCTTTTTTGTTTCCATATTAATTTTAGGATTATTTGCTCTAGTTCGGTGAAAAATATTGTTGATATTTTGATACAGATTGCATTAGCTAGGTAGGTTGCTTTAGGGAGTATCAACATTTTAACAATATTTGTTCTCTCAGTTCATAAGCATGGAATATCTTCCCATTTGTTTGTGTCATAATCAATTTCTTTTGTCAGTGTTTTATAGTTTTCAGAATACAGGCCTTTCATCTCCTTGGTTAAGTTTATTCCTAGACATTTTACTATTTTTAGTACAATTATAAATGGAATTGTTTTCTTAATTTCTCTTTCTGCTACTTTATTATTATTGTATACAAATGGAATAGATGTCTGCTACTTCATTATTATTGTATACAAATGGAATAATATCTGTGTATTGATTTTGTATCTTGTGATCTTACTAAATTCATTTATCAATTCTAGTAGTGTTTCAATGGAGTCTTTAGGGAGATATATATATATATATATATATATATATATATATATATGGAGAGAGAGAGAGTATCATGTCATCCACAAATAGTGGAAGTTTTACTTCTTCCTTACTGGTTTGAATGCCTGGTATTTATTTTTCTTGTCTGATTGCTGTGGCTAGGGCTTCCAGTACTATGCTGTATAAAAGTAGTGAGTATGGGAGTGCCTGGGTGGCTCAGTGGGTTAAAGCCTCTGCCTTCGGCTCAGGTCATGACCTCAGGGTCTTGGGACAGAGCCCTGCATTGGGCTCTCTACTTGGCAGGAAGCCTGCTTAACCCCCCCACCCCCCCACCCCCCCTTCCTTTCTGCCTACTTGTGATCTCTGTCTGTCAAATAAATAAAATCTTTAAAAAAAAAAAAAAAAGTAGTGAGTATGGACATCTTTGTCCTGTGCCTGTTGTTGGGGAAAAGCTTTCAGTTTTTCAATACCGAGATAGCGTTAGATGTGAGTTTCTCATTTATGGCCTTTATTATGTTGATGTATGTTCTCTCTAAACCTATTTTGCTGAGGGTTTTTATTAGGAAGGAGTGTTGTATTTCATCAGATGCTTTTTCTGCATATATTGAAACGATCATATGGTTTTTATCCTTTCTCTTGGTGGTGTGATACCTCTCTTTGATTTGTGAATAGTAAACCACCTTTGCATCACAGGAATGAATCCCACTTGATCCTGGTAAATCATTTTGTGTGATTCATTGTTGGATTCGGTTTGCTAATATTTTGTTGAGGACTTTTTCTTCTATGTTCTTCAGAGATACTGGCCTGTAGTTCTCTTTTTTGTAGTGTCTTTATCTGATTTGGGTATCAGGGTAATACTGGCCTAATATAATGAATTTGGAAGCTTACCTTCCTCTTTTATTTTTTGAAATAGTTTGAGAAGAACTGGTTTTGTTTAAGTGATTGGTGTAGAAGTTACCTGTGAAGCTGTCTGATCCTGTACTTAATATTTGTTAGGATGTTTTTAATTACTGGTTAAATTTCATTAGTGGTAATTAATCTGTTCAAATTTTCTATTTCTTACTGCTTCAGTTTTGGTAGATTATATGTTTCTGGAATGTATACATTTCTTCTAGGTTGTCCAGTTTGTTGACATACAGTGTTTCATAATATTCTCTTTTCTATTTCTGAAGTATTGGTCATTATTTCTCCTCTTTCATTTCAGATTTTGTTCATCTGAGAGTCCTCTCTCTCCTTTGATAAGTCTGCCTAATGGTTGATCAATTTTGTTGATATTTTCAAAGAACCAGCTTTTGATTTCATTGACCTATTTTTAAAAATTTCCGTTCTATTTATTTCTTCTCTTAATCTTTATTATTTCCTTCCTGCACTGGTTTTGGTTTTTGTTTGTCCACTTTATAGCATTTTTAAATGTACGGTTATGGGTTTTTTTTTTCCTTTTTTTGTTTGTTTTAAAGCTTTTTTTAAAAAAACTTTTTTTTATTTATGTGAGAGAGAAAGAGAGAGAGCGCATAGGACCAAGGGGAGGGGCAGAGGGAGAGGGAAAAGCAGACTCCCAATGAGCAAGGAGTCTGATGTGGGACTTGATCCCAGGACCCTGGCATCATGACTGGAGCTGAAGGTAGACAGTTAACTGACTGAGCCACCCAGGCACCCAGGTTATATTTTTTTAATTTGAAATTTTTCTTCTTCTTGAGGTAGACCTGTATGCTTTATAAGCTCTATAAGCTTCCCTCTAGAACAGCTTTTGTTGCATTTGAAAGATTTTGGACCTTTGTGTTTTCATTTTCAGTTGTCTCCATATAGATTTTTATTTCTTCTTTGATTTCTTGGTATTCATTGTTTATAGTAGCATGTTATTTAATCTCCATGTATTGGTGTTCTTTCCAAATTTTTTTCTTGTGGTTGATTAATTTCATGTTACTGTGGTTGGGAAAGATGCATGATATGACTTTAATATTTGAACTTATTGAGACTTGTTTAGTGGCAGTATGTGATTTGTTCTGGAGAATGAATGTTTCATGTGCACTTGAAAAGAATGTGTATTCTGCTGTTTTGTGATGGGATGTTCTGAATATATCTGTTAGATCTATCTGTTCCAATGTGGAATTCAAAGCTACTGTTTTCTTTGATTTTTCTCTGGATAGTATATCCATTGATGTAAGTGGGGTGTTAAGGTCCCCAAGTATTATTGTATTACTGCAATTACTTACTTTATATTTGTTAATAACTGCTTTGTGTACTTGAGTGCTTCCATGTTGGGTGCATAACTATTTACAATTGTTGAATCTTCTTGTTGGCTTTTTCCCTTTATGATTAGGTAGCATCCTTCTTTGTCCCTTGTTACAGTCTTTGTTTTATTTTATTTTATTTTATTTTTAAAGATTTTATTTATTTATTTGACAGACAGAGATCACAAGTAGGCAGAGAGGCAGACAGAGAGAGAGGAGGAAGCAGGCTCCCCGCAGAGCAGAAAGCCCGATGTGGGGCTCGATCCCAGGACCCTGGGATCATGACCTGAGCTGAAGGCAGAGGCTTTAACCCACTGAGCCACCCAGGCGCCCCCAGACTTTGTTTTAAAGTCTATTTGTTTGACATATGTAACTGTTGCTACCCTGGCTTTCTTTTCACTTCCATTTGCATGATAAATGCTTTTCTATCCTTTCATTTTCATTCTGCATATGTCTTTAGATCTGTAATGCTTCTAATATAGGCAGCATATGGATGGTTCTTGCTTTTTTATCCATTCTGTTGCCCTAGAGTGTCTTTTGATTGGAGCATCTAGTGCACTTACTTGCAAAGTAATAAATAGGTATGTATTTATCACCATTTTGTTACTTGTTTTATGGTTGTCTTTGTAATTCTCTATTCCTTTCTTTTCTTCCTCTTTTCTCTCATGGTTTGCTGGCTTTCTTTAATGATATACTTGGAATACTTTCTCTTTATTTTTTGCCTACCTGTTACAAATGTTTGATCTGTGGTTACCGTTAGGTTTATATATAACATTTTATTCCTATAATAGTCTATATTAGGTTGGTAGTCTCTAAGTTTGAACCCATTTTTTTAACCTTTTTTAAAAGCACTAAATGTTTACTCCTCTCCTCTCCCCCCATTTTAAGTACATGGCATCATTCTTTCTTTTACATTGTGAATCACTTGACTTATTTTTATAGATATACTTAATTTTACTATTTTTGTGTTTCTCTTACTCTTCCTTATGGTCTTTCCTTCTCACTGAAAGAGTTCTCTTTAACATTTCTTATAAGGTTGCGTTACTGGTGATGAAATCATTTAATTTTTGTTTGTCTGGGAAATTCTCTCTCCTTATATTCTGAATGGTAGTCTTGCTGGGTGGAGTATTCTTTAATTGCAAGGTTTTTTTCTTTCAGCATTTTGAATTTATCATGCCACTCTGTGGTCTGCAAAGTGTCCACTGAAAATCAGCAGATAGCTTTATTGGCTTACCCTCACCTCACATATAACTGTTTTCTTTTCTCTTGCTGCTTTCAAGATTTTCTCTTTATTTTTTTTCCATTTTCATTACTGAGTGTCTTGATGTGGACCTCCTTGGGTTGATTTTGTTGGGGGCTTTTTGTACCTTCTGGATCTGGATATCTGTTTCCTTCCCCAGATTCAGTAAGTTTTCAGCTATTATTTCTTAAAATAAATTTTTGCCCCTTTTTCTTTCCCTTTTCTTCTGGGGTCCCTGTAATGCATATATTATTGTGCTTGCCCATTTCAGTGAAATCCCTTAACCTATTTTCATTTTATTATTTTATTTCATTTTTTTAAAAAGATTTTATTTATTTATTTAACAGACAGAGATCACAAGTAGGCAGAGAGTCAGGCAGAGAGAGAGGAGGAAGCAGGCTTCCTGCTGAGCAGAGAGCCTGTGCGGGACTTGATCCCAGGACCCTGGGATCATGATCTGACCTGAAGGCAGAGGCTTACCCATTGAGCCACCCAGGGGCCTCCTATTCTCATTTTATATTATTCTTTTTCTCTCTCCTGTTCAGCTTGATTGCTTTCCATTGCTCTGTCCTCCAGATCACTGATCTGTTCTTCCTCTGGTCTACTATTTATTCCCATTAATATATTTTTAATTTCAGTTACTGTGTTATTCATCTCTAGTTCTTTGTAATGCTTTGTCACCTTTTTTAGGGTTTGCCTGAGACCCTCCTCTCTTTCCTCAAGTCCAGTGAGTATCTTTATGGCCGTCACTTTAAATTCTCTATCAGACATATTATCTCCATTTTATTTAGCTCTCTTGGGATTATCATGTTTTTTCATTTGAGCTATTCCTCTGTCTGCTCATTTTGTCTAATAATCTGTGTCTGTTTCTATGTGTTAGGAAAGTCAGCTATGTCTCCTGATCTTGAAAGTTAGTGGCATTATGAAGAAGAGATGCTGTAGTGCCCTGCAGTGCAATGTCCCCTATTACCCAGAATGTGGCACTTCAGGGCTGTGTCCTGTGTGTGTTGTATATGGCCTGCTGTGTGGCTGAGCTGCATTTGCCTTCAGTTCAGTTGTCTACGGTGACTCTGCCTTTTTGTGTTGTTAGTGGGTCAGTCTGGGGGCCACCTTGAAGTTAAGTTGGTTCATACCGGGTTTTTACCAGAGCTGTAGTCACACCATATTGTAGGGCACTCTCCCAATTTTGTCCCCCAGGAGGCTTTTGTTGGTGGGTGGGGCCCACATTCAGATCAATTGTCTGCCCCTGGCCCACTTGTGAGGCTGTAGTCAAACTGGTGTTCATGCTTATTTCCCCTCTCCCGGTCATACTCAGTCCCTTTGAAGTGATGCTGGCTCCTGTAGGGTCTCCTTGCACAATGCCAGGATAGTGACACCACTTTGAATGGACTCCTGTTGCAGGAGAACATGGAAATGGGTGCACGGTGATAAGTAAGGTTTGCTCACATCTGCTGTGGGAGGAGCCCTGAGCTGCTCTGGAGAGCTCTTAAGAGCGGGTTCCTGTCCATCTTTATTGGCCTTAGATAGTTTACTCCTGTGCATATTCCAGTCAGTACCAATGTGAAATTTTGACAACGGAGGACACTCTTGAATCTGCAACTCTTGCCTCTCCATTTGCCTCGCTCCTCAGTGTGCTGTGAGTTTAAGAAACATTGGCTTCCCCCAAATTCTCCTATCTGTTTGACTCCAGCTGACTGGGCTCTGTTTAACTTCTCTTTTTCTCCTACATCGTAGTGTAGAAACTTGAGGCAGGAAACTGGGGTAATCTGAGGACTTATCTTTGTGGTTTCTTTTTAATTTTTTTCTTTCCTGTGATGCCTGCTACCCAATTTCTGAAAACCATTGTTTAATGTGGGTTCTTTCCCCCCTGTGTTTTAGTTGTCTATGTTGGGAAGGTTATTCCCTCATGGCTGATAGCAGAAATTCTTCTCTTTCAGTTTTGATCTGCAGTTAACGATTTTAAAAGATGACTCTTGGGCTACTTTCTCTATTGTTGATTTATTTTTTAAATAGTTACACATTAATTTTAAATTTCTTAGAGGTACTATTTATAGAAACTTAAATGTGTTTCTTTTGCTTCAAATAGTTAGAGCAAACAGTTTATCTAGACATAGAGTGTAGTTAGGATTACCCATTTATCAGTTCTTAGTTCTCAACATGTTTTCCATTTTGGTATAATTTTTTTTAAAAAATAAGATTTTACTAAGATATTATAATACGAAATTGTTTTTATTAACCAGTTTCTTTTTATCTCTCTCAAAGGTAAATATAACTGTTTGGAAGTTTATCTAATAATATATATTAATCAAAGTGATGTTACCCTTTACATCATTTTTATATGCTGCTCATGTGATGGATGAGATATTCTCCAAAGTGCGTGGAGAGTATCTCATCTTATGAGCAACATACAACAGGGAAGTAAAAAGGCATTCATTTCCCAGCCTGTGGCCTTTTTTCAAATTTTGTCATATAGACATTTCAAATTTTGATACAGTATTTTTTCCCATGAATTCTTCTATTTTTTTTTTCTGAAGAAGTTAAGATCAAGAACATATTACTTTACTTCCTTCTATGATTTTTAAAGTTTTTATTTTTGACACATCTTTTCTATAAAAGTGGTGACCTTCCTTATATTTTTTTAGGATAAGTAATAGCGTGTTTATTTCTTTTCCTATTTATATAAATAAGCAAAACAAGTATTGCCTGCTAGTTTCTTTGTTGGGGTATTTTGATGAGATTTTTTAAAAATATCTTTAGATTCTTAGATTAATATACTAAATATGATTTGTTTTTCTTTCTCAGATTAAAAATCATTTTTCAATCCCACTTTGTGTTTATGAAGGGAATACTTTATTGGGAACGGCTTCTCCTGGAAGTGAATTCAACCTACCATTAACATCTTACCGGTGATTTTTTTATTTCTTTATCTTTGTATTTGCTCTAAAGTGTCTTATGGAATTTTTAGTTTATGGTTTTGTAGGGGTATTTGTCTCTAAGTGATCAAAGTTAAATCTGTTTTGTTAATAACTTGTCTAACTTAAGTTTCAGGGTGCCTAGAAGGTTTTGGTTTTTTTTTGTTTTTTTTTTTTAAGAAATATTTAATGTATTTAATTTATACTATATAAATTACTTGTGTTTTACTAGTAAATACAATTATTACATGCTTATTGTATAGCTTCCATAACTGAAGTCATTTATATATGATTTTTAGAAAATGTTCAGTTGAGCATGATTGGTAGCTTTTGGATTTATATATAGCTATTATGAAGTGATTTTTACTTTTCAAATGTTTTGCAATGAAATTTTTAACAATCCCTTTCGAAAACATTTTTTCTTTTTATCTACATATTAATTGATCAGTGATAGAATTATACTTTAAATTGTGACATATATACATCAATCTTCTAAAAATTAAACTGGATATAAAATCTTATATGTAAAATTCTTATAATATGCTAACAGTGAGCTAGTCCTAAAATTATAGGATTAATATCTTGACAAACAAATATTCTGGATATTTAATTATTTAATTATTATTTAATTATTTGAAAATAATCTCTTTCAGGGATAGTGAACTCTATTGGAAAATACTATTTTCCTGAAAATAAGCATTATAATTCGTCTAAGTACCATTTCAGAACACACACTAGCCCTGGCCCAGACCTTTGCTGCAGAAGGACAGAGGCAGGACTACATGCTGTGCTGAAATCCCTCTGCCTCTCTTCTGATCCTTGTCCAGAGTTCCAGATTACCTCTCTGATGCTTACAGAGCAGCCTTGCAGTTACAGGCACATATTTTCAGTTAGTAGACCTGCTATTTCTAATGAGTACTTAATTACTTATACCTTCTAACACTCAGTTGAAATCTCCTGTGGGAAAGAATATTATTGTTGCAAGAACAACAATGTAGTTGGGGCACCTGGGTGGCTCAGTGGGTTAAGCCGCTGCCTTCGGCTCAGGTCATGATCTCAGGGTCCTGGGATCGAGTCCCGCATCGGGCTCTCTGCTCAGCAGGGAGCCTGCTTCCTCCTCTCTATCTCTGCCTGCCTCTCTGCCTACTTGTAATCTCTCTCTGTCAAATAAATAAATAAAAAATCTTTAAAAAAAAAAAAAAAAAAAAAAAAAAAAAAAAAAAAAAAGAACAACAATGTAGTTATTTACCACATCTGACCTTATTCTAGGAAGGATTTTTGGTGGGTTACAAGACTAGATTAAAGGTGACATATAGTTATGGACATTGGGGAGGGTATGTGATACGGTGAGTGCTGTGAAGTGTGTAAGCCTGATGATGCACAGATTAATAAAAAAATAAAAGATTGCATGTAGAATGTGTTTCAAAACTTCTGTGAATAAGTGTATACTTATTTTATGAATGAGAAAATTTAATGGCATTTCACTTTATTTTTAATAAAGTATTGCTGTATATTTTGTGATTCTATCCATAGAAGAGAAAACTTGGGATTATCTTTATACTTTCTTGTTCAAGGCTAAAATATTAATTTGTCAAATGGAAATTAATCTTAATTAGAATTATTAGTGATGAGCCAGTTTGTATCTCACATTAAATGTGTTTCTAATCCAATTCTTTGATCTAAGTATGCTTACATAATGACTATCTTTCCCTGGAGAATTTAAATAGATTAATCTTTGAATTGCTGTGTATAAGGCTCTACTATGGGATGCCAAGATGAACTGGGCATGGCTGTGACTTTGAGAGATTGATGCATTATGTAAATACAGAAGGAAGAAAACTGTGGGGTTGTAGGGAGAGGGTGTTAACAGAAAATCACAAAAAACAAAGCAAGTGTTACTGATTGACTCCTGGGTAAGATCCATGAATTAAAGGTCAAACATAATAATATGCAGATTAGCAAAGAAAGGCAATCTTCAGTGGAAGGAATTGCATGACCGAAGGTAAGGAGGTCTGAAAGCACAGGGTTTGTATGTGTAAAGAATAGTTGCAGGATAGGGTGCATGGGTGGCTCAGTGGGTTGGGCCCTTCAGCTTGGGTCGTGGTCTCGGGGTCCTGGGATCGAGCCCCACATTGGTGCTCTCTGCTCAGCGGGGAGCCTGCTTCCCCCTCTCTCTAGGCCTGCCTCTCTGCCCACTTGTGATTTCTCTCTGTCGAATGAGTGAATAAAATTAAAAAAAAAAAAAAAAAAAGAATAGTTGCAGGATGATCAGAGTACAGTATGCATCTTGTAACAGAACATTTGATACATAGTTTAAGTTCACATTGAAGTATTGCTCCCTCAGTTTCTTGCCCCTTTGATGTCAATTTTACCTTTATCTTATACATTATCTTTTTTTTTCTTTATTCTCTCAGAACGTTTGGTGTCCTCCTGTTTCATGATCTTTCGTTCTTAAAGCTCTTCTCATTGAGAACCTCTTGTGTTTTCTTCCTATCCATTTCTTAAACTTTCCCTTAACCTGGCATATTTTTCTAATTCAGGTGTCCTCTTTAGAATAAGGCTTTTTGGCAAAATTGTTGCCTCTGCACAAAGCTCTGAAGCTGTCTGGAAAGACTTCACCACACTCTCTTTCCTTCAGTCTGCTGTGTACATACGTTATTTTGTACCTGTCACGATGCGCTATTTCTCTTTTAACATCACATCCCCCACCTGATTGGGGTCTCTGTTATACAGAGTAAAGAAGAACTTACTCATTTGTTCATTTCCAGTTTTACCTTCTCGTTCGTGAATAATGGATCCAATAAGGTTTTGATAATCTGGATGAGTTTATTGACATTAGTTTAATTTGGAGAAAATTAAGATTTTTTTTGTGGTTCTGTTTTATTTTATTTTTATTAACCTATAATGTATTATTTGTTTCAGGCATCCAGGTGTGTGATTCATCAGTCTTACACACTTTATAGCACTCAGCATAGCATGTACCCTCCCCAATGTCCGTCACCCAGCCACCCCGTCCCTTTGACTCCCCTCCCCTCCAGCCATCCCTCAGTTTGTTTCCTGAGGAAAATTAAGTTCTTAAGTATTAGAAGAATGGAAAAGAGAATGAAAATTTCAGAGAAAATGTAAAAAACAAAATAGGTTAAATCGGATAACTGACTTGACAGATGATTAGATTTATGTATATGTCAAGGGAGATGGAAAAGTCGAATATTTTTTCATAGTCCAGAGTGCTAGTAGTTGGAAGTTCCTTAAAAGGGACACACAGAGAAATGGGTATGGACTGTTTAGAGTTCAATCTAGCGAATTTAAATCACTCTCAGGCATCATTATAGTAGTGTGTAATGGATATTTAAGATTTTAGGACAGAGCTTAGGACAAAATCTGGTCTGGAGGTAGTATGGACAGTTGTTGATTTGTAAGGGATAGTGTCACAATCATAGATGAATGGTTTTACAAGTATAAATATATTTAAGTGTTTATATTTGAACAAGTTAGGTTTGAAAAATGATGAAACCTAAAATATAATTGAAATGTAAGCAGAGTGTGATATTTAAATATAAGAATTAATCATACATGATTTTATCACTATCTTCTTGCAACCACCTCTGCAACTGTACCCAGTGTTTCAGCAATTAAATATCTATTAAAGACTTTTGTTTGATTAACATTGAAATGCTGGTGATGGTTTTTTTAATGGAAATGTGTTTTTAGTTTATGAATTCAGTCATGGCATGTATTTCCTATGAGGACCACATATTCAGGAAAGCCAACATTTTTAAGTTAAATGTGCAAATTAAAAGGTATTTGTATGTTTGCTTTGCATATATGATCTATAAAATTACATATTTTCTATAGGAGACCAGTTATTATAAACTTTGAAATTAGTAAGCTTGTAAGAAAAATATTCTCCTCTTAAGAGCCAAATAACTTGATTAGTTTACAGAAAGTTAAGGGATGACAATGTCTATTTACCGGTCTTTTTTTTGCTATTTCCAAAACGAATATGAAACTATAAAAATTTTATTACAAGTGCGGGGAGTGATGTAATTTCATTGTTCCAAAGTAGTAATCACCTAATTTATGTTTTCTTTTAAAGGATTTTAAAGCATATTGTTTCATCCTTTATACAGATCACCCCTTTCTCTGAAGCCAGAAGATGAGGACTATCAAGGGTGTGAAAGAATTGACTTTGAAGAAATTATAAAAAATGATGGCACTTTTCTAAAGAAGAAATGTAGATCTAAAAACACTGCTAAGAAACCGTTCATCATTCATGTTGTCCCAGAAAAAGATGATTTGGCTTCTCTGTCAGTGTATTCAGAAGATGGCTGGGACTTACCATACATAATGCATTTGTGGCCACCTATCCTGCTCCGAAATCTTCTTCCTTATAAAATTGCTTATTATATAGAGGTATTCTAGAATTTTTTTAATGCCGTCCTGTCTTTGATTTTGTAGCTTTAGTTATTTAAAATTATGAACAATAAAACAGTGTTTTAATGTTCTCATAAAAATGATAGTACTGGTGAATGGGTGGTCTAGATAATTTTCACATGGAAAAAAAGTTTCCATTGTTATTAAAAAAGGGGTTTTTAAAAATATATTTTTTCCACTGACTCTGTGTTTTACACATTTAAGATCTGTGGTAACCCTGTGTCAAGCAAGTCTGCCAGGATCATTTTTCCAACAGTATTTCCTCACTTCATGTTTTTGTACCATATTTTGGTAATTCTCACAATATTTCAAACATTTCATTCTTAATGGCTATGATTTATGATCAGTGATTATGACTTGGTAAAAGCTCAGATGATGGTTAACATTATTAGCAATAAAGTATTGAGGTGTATACATTGATTTCTAGACATAATGCTATTGCATACTTACTGGACTACAGTGTAGTGTAAACATGACTTATGTGCACTGGAAAACCAAGAAATTTATTTGACTTGCTTTATTGCAATATTTGGTTTATTGTGGTCTGGAACCGAGCCCTCAGTATCTGTGTGTATATATCTTTAAAAATCTTTTCTGTGCAAATTACACCTTGTTTGTTATATACTTAAAAGATGGACACTAACTTCTGCAACAAGTATGTGAATTAGTCTTAATATTCAAATAATAGACTTAGCTCAGGATAAAAAACAAAAAAACACCCTACATTATATTATTCCCATGCTAGGTTTTGTCTGATAAATTGAGAGGGAGTTAACATATCTATGGTTTAAGGTTATCTATTTTCCATATGGCTGGCAGGTACCAAAGTGATTAACAATCTATCAGATAGATTTGAGATTGAATCCTAGCTTTCTCATTTTATTAGCTTTATGTCTTTAAGCAAGTTGTATTATCTTTTTAAGTCATTTGTCATAATCTATAAAATAGGAATAGTAATAAAAGCTGCATGGTTGGGATATGGGGGAAATAAAATTAGAAAATACATGTGAAGGACTTTGCATAGTGGCTCCCATACATATGGTTGGCAATTATTTCCTCTTTCACATCACCAGAACCACTACTATTCTTATTTTGTGAAATATTAATTAGCATGTCAGGCATCAATAATTTATATAATTTTTGCTTTAAGTAATTTAAAATCTTAAGAGATTCCTGTGTTCTAACAACAAGAAGGAATCAAGTTAGAGATGATGGAAAAACTGGTGATGTACTGTCTGTGTCCCATTCGTTTCGAACTTATAATTTGATCCTTTTAGGGGTCACATTTTGTTTGCTAGTTTCCAAAGGATATGATAAATTTTTAGGAATATAATTCAGTTGTGGTAGGGAGAGAATATTATAAGGGACAAGAGCAGTTAGGAGACTCTTAGAGAGGTCACAGTGACATGAACTAGTAAGTGTATAGTTGTGAGACATACAGAAGATAACAGTATAGACAGTGATTGGAAGTGGTGATGAGGCATTGTTAAAAGCAAGAATGGAAATTAGTAGGGATTGCTTATTTTGGGTTACTGTCATTTTTTTCATTTTGTAGTTTTCAAAACTTAAATCACTAATGGATAACATTTTTTAAAAATGTTTTACTAATGACAGTGTTTTATAATGTTGATTATTTTTAACATAGTTTTACTTTGTATTATTTAATTTTATTCTCACAGTAGTCCTTTGAAGTAGATCATTTACACCATTTTATAAATACAATAATTCAAATCTCAATTTGTAGAAGTTTATACAGTTGGCAGAGTTAGAACTCAAATACAAGTCTTCCGACTTGTTTTGACAGAGGTGTTTCAAAAGCACGTGTATGACCTTTGGAATCATTAAATAGAATTTTGGGGCCTATTGTTCTAACATGTTTAAAATTTTCCTGTATTTTTTTTATTACAGGGGATTGAACATAAAGTTTATACTCTAAATGAAGGACATTCAGCCCATATTTGTACTGTGCAGTTGGAAAAAGCCAAACTACATTTAAAATTACTTGACTATCTTAATCATGATTGGAAAAGTGAATATTATATAAAACCTAACCAACAAGATATTAGTTTCATCAATTTTACCTGTGTTACGGAAATAGAAAAGACTGATTTAGATATTGCTATCCATGTGACTTACAATACCGGCCAGACAGTTGTGGCATTTCATAGTCCTTACTGGATGGTCAATAAAACCAGTCGGATGTTACAGTATAAGGCAGATGGAATTCACCGAAAGCATCCACCTAATTATAAAAAGCCAGTTCTGTTTTCTTTTCAACCAAAGCACTTTTTTAATAATAATAAGGTATGTAAGTTTTTAAAAAAACTTTCATTCTCCTTTAGCTTCTTTTCACTCCTTTTAGATTTTTAGAGTTTTGAAGAATATTATAGAACAGGTAGAAATACCATTTAAATATTTGAGGTTAAAAAGATTAGAATTTAGGGACACCTGGGTGGCTCAGTTGGTTGGGCGTCTGCTTTCGGCTCAGGTCATAATCCCAGGGTCCAGGGATTGGGTTCCGTGTCGGGCTCTTTGCTGAGTGAGGGGCCTGCTTCTCCCTCTGCCTGCTGTTCCCCCTGCTTGAGCTCTGCCTCTCGCTTTCTCTCTCTCTGAGACAAATAAGTATATAAAATATTTAAAAAAAAAAAAAAAGATTAGAATTTAGTATGGGAAAATGTTTAGTGCATTAATATAATATTTACATGAAAAAGCAAAAAACTTATCAGTTGAGGTAGGAATTTTTAATGGTATCTAAATTGTAATGTATTTGGAATATTTTTTCCTAGGTTCAGCTTATGGTAACTGATAGTGAATTGTCAGATCAGTTTTCAATTGATACTGTTGGTAGTCATGGAGCTGTTAAATGTAAAGGCCTGAAAATGGACTATCAAGTGAGTTCATTCTCTGCTCATGGAGAAACTTCTATTTTAAACTCTGTGTATTGACAACTTAATTTTTATAAGGATGTTGTAATAATGGAACAGTTTTTGAAATGCTAATTTTTTCCCTTTAGGTTGGTGTCACTATAGACCTCAGCAGTTTTAACATTACCAGAATTGTGACATTTACTCCTTTTTATATGATTGAAAACAAAAGCAAATATCATATATCAGTGGCTGAACAGGGAAATGATAAATGGCTCTCTCTTGATTTGGAGCAGGTGGGTAGATGTATTTTAAAAATGTACCTCTTTAGATTTTCATTTTTCCTTGAAGTTAGACACCTGAAACATTATGAAAGTTTTTAATTGCACCCCCCCTCTCCTCATTTTATTTGTACAGGGCTCTAGATTTAATTGTTAAAAACCAAACCTTTTCATTTAGGAGTGCATTGCTTGATGAGGGAAGTAGATATTTAACAGCTATTTAACATATGAGGGAAGTAGATACTTAACAGCTAACAGATATTTAACCAAGCAGTGTAAATACAGAAGTAGAAGACTGGATAAGGTATAAAGTCATAAAGAGTAGAAAATTATTTACTCTTTCTGCAAAGTTACTAGGAATGCCTTTGTGGAATAAATCAAGCCAGTTATTTTAAAAAGATGGTAGTAACTTAGGAATGAAATTTTGATTCTACACCATCTTTAGCTATTTGACCGCTGGATGAGAATTTTCTAAAGAACTGCCTGAGGTTGATGGAATATTTCATTTTTGAGGAAATTTTATGTATAAATATAAGAGAAGTGCTTGCTGTTTTTGTTTAGTGTTCCTTCTTGCTTTTAAATCATCCTTCTGGGATTATTATTCTTGACATTCTTTAGATTTTTCCTTCAGAGCTCATTTTGGAGGCAAATGCCATCAGTTTGTGTTTATCTGTAAAAGTTTTGTCATCTTTCTTTTATCATAATTTCTCTTGCTTTCTCTTCTATTTTTTCTCAACATGTGTAGATTTTACTCCACTGTTTTCTGGTTTCTACTTCAGTTGAAAATTCTCCTGTGATCCCATCATTCCTTTAGAGGTCATTTTTCTTCCTAATTGCCTTCATGATTTTTGTCTTTGGCATTCCGTAGTTATACTACTGTTTGTCCACATGTGGATTCTTTCTACATATCCTGCTTGAGATGCTATACTCTGAGATTTGTGGATCAATCTATTTCATAATTGCTATATAATTTGCAATTATTATCTCTTTAAATATTGTCTTTGCTTCGTCCTTCCATTTGCTTCTTCTTGGTCTTTAATCAGACATATTCTAGACCTCCATATTCTATCTTCCATGTCTCAACTTTTTTTTTTGCTATTTTCTATCTATATAACTCTCTTTGCTGCATTCTGGATTAATTCTACATGTATATCTTTAATAAATTTTCTCTTCTACTCTGTCTAAATTGCTATTTAAGCCTTTAGTTGAGTTATTTGAATAATTGTATTTCTTAATTTCAGAAGCTCTACCTTTTTTGAAGTCTGCCTGGTCATTCATTAGTGAATATTTGTGTATATTCCTTAGGTGCCTTGTGATACATCTGCTAAGAGAATCACAAATCCCTGTGCTTGTGTAGTTTATGTTTCATTGTGGGGGAGTGGTTGTGGAAACATTAATATAATCAATTAGCAAAATATATAGTATGTTTAAAGGTGAAAAGTCTAATCAGGGAAATCAAATAAGACAGGAAGTATTGCAAATTCTAGCAAGCACAAGGTGGGCTATAATTTTATATGAGGTGGTCAAGGATAGAATTCACTGAGGTCCTATTTGAGCCAACTTATAGGAAATGTGGGGAAGTAGCAGCTGACAGGAGCTCATCTGAGTTGCCATGTGTTGGAGGAGCTGATTAGGGCAACAACTCAAAATGAAAGTAACAGTCAAGCCTTTAGTCCCTTACTGCCATAGTATAATCAAGAGGTTAAACTGGAGAAAGTGCCAACTCTCCCTGCTCCATTCCTCTTTCCCTGTGGAAGAGCATTGATCAGGGTTCAGGTGGTTGAGCACAAACGTGGGGGTTGTGTCACTGTCAAGGGAGCCTTGAATAAGAGACTCTTCCAGTTTATGGGCCTAAGGAATGAACGGTGACAAGGGGGGAAGAGCTAGGAGTAGAAAAGTACTGAAGACAGAGGAGAGAAAAAGCATCTTCAAGGTTCTCCCTATCTTCTTTTAAAGAGGTCTTGCAGGGAGGTTCCTCTAAGAGGTCTCTGCAGTGGGCCATGATAGGTGTCTGAATGAAGGCATTTCAGGTAGGAATTCAGATATGTATAAAATGCATCGCTGGAAGCGAGGGCTGAGTCCTTGAGACTGCTGTACACTGAGTGAATGCGTCAGCTTAGCCCTGTGAGGCCTGCCGAATAAGGCCTTTGTAATTGCCTATGATGTAATCTGATAAGTTTTTAGCTGGGAGCTGCAATCCTCAGCCTTGTGGCTCTCTGGGGAAAGAGACTTAGAGCCAGAAGAATCAGCCAGGGTAGATGCCCTGAATTGGAAGAACCTTTGGCATATTTGTGGGATAGCAAAAGAGGCCAGTATTACTGGAGAGGGGAAAGTAGTAGAGAACAAGGCATGACAAGAGATGCAGTGTGTCATGCAGAACTTGGGAGCCATTGCAAAGGTTGTAGATGTAGAACTCTCTGTGTCCAGTTGCTAAGATTACCAACTCCAGCTTTGTTTTGCTTAGGTATTTTCTTGGCGTGTCTTCTCCCTTACCTAGAGCAGCTCTGTGTCTTAATTCTGTGTCTGTTGCAGATAACATTCTTGGGCCTTAGCTTATCAAAAACCTGACTTACAGCCTCTGTCCTTGAATAGTTCATGTTTACATTAGGAGCAATTACAACTGCATAACAACTTATTTTTTATTTTACTTTCTCTGTTTCTTTTTGTTATCACTTTTGTCTTAAGATAAATTTTCTTGTGCTAGTTTAAAATTATTACATTTCAGTTTTGGCTTATAGTGGTCAACCTTGAGATGTGTCATCGTGATTATTGCCTGTGTTGATAGGTTAGACTTGCTTAGATCTCATGTTTTCCCACTACTAAAGACATGTACATTAGCACTTTCTCTAGTGGCAAGATTTTGAGCACGTAATTCTTTAAAATGATACAGTGTAAATTACGGAACCTAGCATACATTTTTAAACCAAGGCTGCCAGGGAGTGGCAGGCTTGGGAATATCAACAAATCATATCATTTTTAGTCTTCTCAGGTCCTCATGGGAAGTCTGGTGCTTCAGTTAGTATTGCTGCTCTGTTGACCTTCCCACGTAAGTTCCTGCTCAATTGCAAGAAGCCCTGAGTGGGGGCATTCTAAGCCTCTTAGAGCCTTAACTGTGTCTCATGTCTAGTTCCATTAGTTATCTCTTGAGGTTGAATAAGGCGGGCTTCAACAAGCTAAGGCGCTTGACTTTAACATCAGGTTCCTCCTCCATTGCTGCAGGCCATGTCATGGGGATGGGTATCACACATGAACAGTTTCACTGAAGTCCGTGAAGTCATTGGTCTGGTTGGGACCTATCACAGTAAGACAGGGTATGCAGAATAGTTCACAGGCCACACTGCTTCTCCTTTCCTCTTCTCTTAGCTCTTCTCTTTGTTTTCACTCCTGTTGTCTGGACTTCTCTCTCTCAATGGGTCGACCGTCTCTCCTTTTACTAGTTTGGATTCCAGATCACTGATGTTCGTGTTGTTCCTTAAGATTTGGAGCCTGTTTCCTACTCGGAACTTTTTAGATACTTCTCTCACTTTTTTACCTTTATTAGACTTCAAGGACTCTGGTTTTGTGCATGACCTGATTCAACATTTGCGTGTACTTCAGCTCTTATAATTACCAAGTGATACCCACAACCTGATTATGATTATTATGAACTGTATGTACCCTTGTTTTAAACTGATCACTTGTTTCTCAGCTCAGCTTTTCCATGCTGATTTGTCAGCCCTCCTCTAGATCTCTGGACCACACTGACATCTCTTCGCCAGCACTCCGCCACTCCGCTTACCACGGTTCCTCAACTTCCCACCCAGCACTGCCTGAGCTCATGGTGCCCACAGGTGGTGACACAGCTCTAAGTTGGCAGCTCACAGCTGTTTAGCCAAGCAACCCACTAACTAGAGCAGTGTTAAAAGACGTTTATTTTAAGTCTATCCTGATGGGTTTACTAAAATGATAAAATTTTGATGACGAAAAAAAATCTTTTTTATAAATAAGTGTATGTAATTTGTGTTTTAGTGTATCCCTTTTTGGCCAGAGGATGCTTCTAATGCACTTCTTATTCAAGTTGAAAGAAATCAAGGCCCTCCCAAAAAGATACATTTTAACAAGCAAGCAAATTGTATTTTATTGCGTCTGGATAATGAGGTGGGTGATTTTTATGTGTGTGTATGTTTAGAGAAGATATTATATACTTGTGATTTTGTCTGTAACTTTGATTGTTTTCCCTTTTACCAAAAAGGAACAAACATTTCTTTTAGTAAAGAGAAAGATTACTAAAAAGGAACAGAGACGTAAAACAATTTAATTGTTAAACAGAATGTTAGAGTGCCTAGAATATTGGAACATCTGGAATTTGACCCATCTGTATAGAGTAATTGAGATTCATGGTTTCCCAGATATGCAGTAGAAAATCCTGACTTGCTTTCTTAATCATTAAAAAATGTACCAAGTTATGAATAGTCTTATTAAATGTTATTAAATAATATTCTTTGGAAAATTATCATGTAAGAGAATAATTTTTTTTCTCTTTTTTTCATAGCTTGGAGGTATTATAGCAGAAGTTAATTTAGCTGAGCATTCTACGGTTATTACATTTTCAGATTATCATGATGGAGCAGCTCCCTTCCTATTAATAAATCACACTAAGAGTGACATTGTTCAGTACAATCAAAGGTAAGAAGATTATCACAAATATGATATCCCCCTGATTTTAGTGGAGTCTAGGTGATGGGACATTGACTCTATGATTATTTCTTTTTTTAAAATTGTTATTTATTTATTTATTTGAGGGAGAGAGGAGGAGGGGGCAGAGGGAGGAGCAGACTCCCTGTGGGGCTCCATTCCAAGACCCTGGGATCATGACCTGAGCCAAAGGCAGATGCTTAACCTGATGACCCACCTAGGTGCCTCTTCATGATGATTTCTTAAGAATATGACACTGGTGGGGTGCCTGGGTGGTTCAGTCGGTTAAGTATCTGCCTTTGACTCAAGTCATGATCTTAGGATCCTGGGATCCAGCCCCATGTCTGGGTCTGTACTCAGCGGGGAGCATCCCTCTCCCTCTGCTCCTACTCACCCCACTCAATCCCCCCACCTGTGATCGCCCATGTGCATATGCGAGTGAGCTCTCTCTCTCTCTCTCAATAAAACCTTTTAAAAAAGTATGTGTGTGTGTGTGTGTATGTAACACTGATAATGACATTAAAGCCATATAAAACAATGTCCTTATTTTTTAAAAAAAAGGTATACTGAAGTATGTAGGGGTAAAACTGACATTAATATTTGTAGTTTACTTTTTAAACATTGTGATGTAATTGACAAAACCTTATATTAGTTTCAACATGATGATAGGATATTTATATATAGTGCACACTGATCACCACAGTTAACTCTAGTTAACATCCATCACCACACATAGTTACAAATTTTTTTTAAAGATTTTTATTTATTTATTTGACAGAGGGAGACAGAGAGAGAGGGAACACAAGCAGGGGGGGTAGGAGAGGGAGAAGGAGGCCTCCAGCTAAGCAGGGAGCTTGATGTGGGCTTGATCCCAGGACACTGGGATCATGACCTGAGCCCAAGGCAGACGCCCAACGACTGGGGCACCCAGACACCCCAGAACATTTTATTTTCTTGTGATGAGAATGAAAATTTACTATTCTTAATTTTCAGATATACAGAACAGTATTATTAACTATAGCCACCATGCTATACATTATATCCCCATGATTTGTTTATTTTATTAATAATTTATTTTTTTATTATTTTTTTAAAAGATTTTATTTATTTATTTGACAGAGAGAAATCACAAGTAGATGGAGAGGCAGGCAGAGAGAGAGAGGGGGAAGCAGGCTCCCCGCTGAGCAGAGAGCCCGATGCAGGACTCGATCCCAGGACTCTGAGATCATGACCTGAGCCGAAGTCAGCGGCTTAACCCACTGAGCCACCCAGGCACCCCTGATTTGTTTATTTTATAACTGGAAGTTTGTACCCTTTGACCCCTTCACCCACTTCATACCCTCCCCCCACCTCTAACAAACACCACTCTTATTTATTTTTTTTTTAATTCTATGTGTTAGGATTTTTTCATTGTTTTCTTTGTTTGTTTTTGGCTTTTTAGATCCCTCTTATAAATACATAGAGATCATACAATGTTTGTCTTTTTCTGTCTGACTTATATCACTTAGCCCATAATCAACTACTGCTTCAACTCAGAAAAGTTATATTCTGTTATTTCCTTGGTTTGTATCTTCTCCAATTTTTTGTTTTTCTGGGAATTATTTTTTGAGTTGATTGAATTTGTTAGATTTATATACCATGTCTTAAGATTTTTTAAAAAGTAACTTAGCTATCTCGTTTTTGCTAGAATAAGACCATACTTAGAGAGTTCCCAGTTAAATTCTGTCAGATTTAGTACAGATAAAAGTTGGAATAATTTTCTCCCACAATTCATTTTTATTAAAACAAAAGCTCACTACGCAGTTTCAAAAATGGGGATGCCTGGGTGGCTCTGTTGGTGAAGCGCCTACTCAGGTCAAGATCCCGGGGTCCTGGAACCAAGCCCAGTATTGGGCTCCTAACTCAGCAGAGAGCCTGCTTCGCCCTCTGCCTGCCGCTCCCACTGTGTGTGCTCTCTCTCTCAAACAAATAAATCTGTAAAAAAAAAAAAAAGTTTCAAAATGAAAATCTTCATTTTCTAAGTGGGACAAACATTCCCTTGAAATATCCTCATTTCTTTAGAAAATCTCTTTTTCATTGTATAAGGAAAAAAATTTCAATCTAGTCTTAAGCAGAACCATCACAAATCTCAGTGAGTGGACTCAGAATCAAGTGTTATTTTAGGTTCTTCGTAATGTTTGCACTTAATTTAATGCATATTTTTACTATTTATGATAGTTCCCTCAGTGAAATAGAAGATTCTCTCCCTCCCGGAAAAGCAGTATTTTATACTTGGGCTGATCCAGTGGGCTCTAGAAAGCTGAAGTGGAGATGTGGAAAAAGCCATGGTGAAGTAACACAAAAGGATGTGCGTATTGGCTTGAGTATTACTGTGTTCTGAGCTTCCTTTTTTTTTCCCCCCCAAAGTATTCTCTTCCGGCTTTGCTAGTAATAAGGCCTGTTTTATGTCTGTACTTTTAAACAACTGCCAAGGTTTTTTGTTTGTTTGTTTGTTTGTTTGTTTGTTTTGGAGTTTTAGGAATAGAATTGAGTGATTCATCCCTTCCGTGTAATAGCCAGTGTTCATCACTCCCACTGCCCTCCGTCATCCTCATCACCCCCCTCCCCATCCCTCGCCAGCAAATCCGTTTGTTCTCCACAGTTAAGAGTCTGTTTCATGTTTGTCTCTTTTCTTTCCCCCTTATTTTCATTTGTTTTGTTTCTTAAATTCCACGTGAGTGAAATCACATGGTATTTGTCATTCTCTGACTTATTTTGCTAAACTAATATTCTCTAAGCAGCAGAAAGAGGAATCAAGGAATCGATCCCACTTATAATTGCATCAAAAATCACAAGATACTATAACCAAAATATAAAAAAAGATAAAAAATCGTAAGATACTATAACCAAAGAGGTTAAAGAGCTGTACATTTTATCAAAGAAAGTGAAGATGACACAAAGAAATAGAAAAACATTCCATGCTCATGGATTAGAACCAAATATTGTTTTAAAAAAAAAAACAAAAACAAACTGCTGATTTTAAAAGCAGGGTTCAAACTTTAACCAAAAACATTTAAAACCAGAAGGGCCCTGTCATGGCTTCATCCTTATCTGTGGCTGGTACATTATAAAAGGTACACTAGACTTAGGGGGGTGCTTTCAGCATTTGTCTCATAAACAGATAAAGTCCTGCACTGACAGTCATTTTAGGTCACTGTGGCTTCTGTGAGGATCATTTAGGGACCCACTAAGGAATTTATTTTTGAGTGGTTTATTATAATGATAAAGATATATATAAACATTTTCCAGTAACATTTTGAATGACTTTTTGAGAAATTTTTATTAAAGTGTTATTAGTCGGGATGCCTGATGGCTCAGTCAGTTAAGTGTCTGCCTTCCACTCTGGGCATAATCTCAGGGTCCTGGGATTGAGTCCCTCATCAGGCTCTTTGCTTAGCAGAGAACCCGATTCTCCCTCTAACTGCCGCTCCCTCCCCCTGCTTGTTCTCTCTCTCTCTCTCTCTGACAAATAAATAAATGAAATCTTAAAAAAAAATAAGGCTTTCAGAATTCATTTTAATTTGACCCCTATTATAATGTTTTTTTTTTTTTACACCACTCATCATTATTTCTTCTTATCAAAAGGCCAGTTTTATCTCATTCCCATTTTAAAGGGAACACTGAATATTAAGTCACTAAGTGTGTCTTTATTGAAGTTTTGGTTTTGTTTAATTATCAAATTAAAGTGGTTGACTTCTAGTTTGTAAAAGTACATGTGTCTGTTTATGAATAAAAGAATGAGTACTGAAATTTTATCAGTTGTTAGGCTTTTAATTTTTTTTCCTCTCTGGAGATGATTATGTGATTTTTGGATTTCACCTTACTTGAGAGGGTGATTTGTATGGTTTGTTTTAAGTATCATTTTAGCCTTGTGTTTCTGGAATTGGCTTGCTGATGTTTTCAGACTTTTACCAGTATTTATGAGAAAGTAATGCCCATATAGATTTTGCTATTTAAAATTATGCTGACATCTGAAACATGCTTAGAAATGCAGTTTTTGTATTTTAAGAAGAATGTATGTAAGATTCATATGCTTTCTTCCTTGAATGTTTGCCAGAATTCACCAGTGAAGCCAGACCATCTTAGCCTGTGGTTGTTTTTGTGGGGAGGTTTTAAATTATGAACTACTTCTTTGTTATTATGTAGGACAATTCATTTTCCTATTTCTGCTCATCATTTTAGGAAAAGATTTTCCAAGAATGTGTCTATTTCATCAGATTTTCCTAATAGATAAAAATATTTTTATCATAACCATCTGTTTAATTTTAATTTATAGTGATTCTCTTTTTCATTATTGGTGTAGATTATTTATATTTTCATTCCTTTTTCCTTGATAAGTTTTACTTGGGATTTAGCAGTTTAATTCTTACTTTCTATCAGAAAACCATTGTTTTGCTCTTTTGATGATCTCTTTTATACATTTGTGTTCATTTTCACCTGCTTCTACTCTAATCTATATTATATTCTTTCATCTTTCTTTCCTCGAAATTCTGAGATAGGGGTGCCTGGGTGGCTCAGTGAGTTAAGCATCTGCCTTTGGCTCAGGTCATGATCCTGGGGTCCTGGGATCAAGCCCCACATCGGGCTCTCTGCTCAAGCTGGGAGCTTGCTTCTCCTTCTGTCTGCTTCCCTTGCTTGTGCATGCTCGCTCTTTCAAATAAAAAAAATAAAATGTTTTTTAAAATCTCTGAAAGTATTACTGTCACATAAGCAAAACCAGTAGTAACAATTCTGGGCTGTGGTGTGATTTGTTTAAAGTAATGATTCAAGATGGAAAAAAAAAATTAATTCTTGAGATAGATACTGTGTTGGTCTACTTGAGCTGCCATGACCAAATACCTTAGACTGGGTGGCTTAAGCAACACAAATTTATTTCTCAGAGTTTGAGAGCTGGAAAACCAAATCAAAGTGCCAGCACGGTCAGGTCCTGGTGAACCTGGTGAGGACTCTTCTAGACTTGCAGTTGAGCACCCTCTCCCCATGTCCTTAGCAGGATATTCCTCCTGTTGGATCAGAGCCCTAACTCCTCCAAGGCCTTGTGTCCAAAAGAGTCACATTGGTGACTGGGACTTCAACATATGACTTTGGGAGAGTGAGAGGATACAATTGAGTTAATAGCAGATACTGAGATCTGGTTTTCAGATTCATTATAAGGTGAATGTGTGTGGTACAACATGCGCCCCCCACCATCTCAGACCTCCAGTGGATGTTTGAAACCACCAATAGAGTACTAAGCCCTATATAAACCGTGTTTTTTTCCTATCATACATACCTATGATAAAGTTTAATTTACAAATTAAGTGAGAGATAAAAACAAAAACTTAATAATAAAATGGAACAATTATTTACTGTAATAAAATCCTATGTGGTCTCTCAAAATATTTTATACTCCCCCTTCTAGTGAGGATGTGAGATGATAAAGTACATACATGGTGAGATGAAGTAAGATGAAAGATGTAGGCATTGGGATGTAGTATTAGACTATTGTTGACCTTCTGACCATATGACCGAAGGAGGATCATCTGCTTCTGGAACGTGGTTGACCCCAGGTAGCTGAAACTCGAATGCAGAACCTAGAAGAAGGGGAACTACTGTATATTAAAATTTCCTATTGATCAGAATATTCACTAGAATATTGACCAAAAATTCATGACTGGCTGTTAATTATTAGCATTTGCTCTTATCTTCTCACTGAAATTCAATACCCTGATATTAATACAATGCTTATAAATAAGGGCTTCCTGCCAAATTAACCATGTGGTAAATACCTGTGCTTTATAGAGCATGCAACTGAAGTGTCAGATATTTTTTATCCTATTCAGTTCAGCTCTGTAAGGAAATTAAATTTCTGACTGAACAACTTTTAACATATAACACATTGATTAGTCTTAGAATAAAGCAGAGAAAATAATACTTTGTGTTATTGATTAGCCTACAAAAGAAGACTAATTAAATTTTCTTAAGTTGTTGAAAAAACAGTAACAATTGACCTGTCTTCCTGATTAATTACTTCATAATAAATAATGGCAGAAGCAAACATCAACTGATTTTTATTATGCAAATTTCTGACTGTTATACAAATATTCATTCAGTTTGTCTCACCCTTTGAAAGTTACCATTACAGTTCTCATTTTTCAGATGTGGAATCTAGATTTCCTCTTGGTTACGGCTTTAATTTTGGGGGTGCCTGGGTGGCTCAGTCGTTAAGCGTCTGACTTCGGCTCTGGTCATGATCCCATGGTCGTAGGATCGAGCCCACATTGAGCTCCCTGCTCAGCAGGAAGGCTGCTTCTCTGTCTCCCACTCCCTGTGCTTGTGTTCCCGCTCTCCTTGTGTTCTGTCTGTCAAACAAATGAATAAGATCTTTAAAAAAAAAAAAAAAAAAAAAAGACTAATTTTTAATTTTTTCTATGGTTTGTTTTAGGATATGATGACACCTATAAATTCGGGGAAAAAGACGATTTATTTAGTTTCATTCTTTGAAGGCTTACAACGCATTATTTTATTCACTGAAGATCCAAGGGTATTCAGAGCAACATATGAAAGTGAGAAAGCAGAGTTAGCAGAGCAAGAAATTGTGTTGGCCTTACAAGATGTTGGAATTTCTCTCGTCAACAATTACACAAAGCAGGAAGTAGCCTATATTGGCATTACAAGGTTAGATACATTAAATGATTAGTTCTTAATCATTAAGAATGGTGATTATAAAATTAAAATAATACAGTTTAAGTTTTGTGTTTTGATTATTATACTAAGTTAATGCTGATTTAAAAATGTTTTTGAGTTTATTTTTTGCCTTTTGAGATAAAGATATCTCAAAATCAGATTTTTAAATCGTGTCTTATGTTTATTCAGCTTATCAAAGGTATACTTAACATGTATAAGGAAATATTTAATTTTCTCTTACTGCCTATCAGAGTGTAGGATACTGTATGGATGTTCCGTAAATAGTTGTTGGGGGAATAAAGCCAATCATTCTTTAATTTGAGCTTGACACTTAATTTTAAGATACAGTAAGGTAATATGAAATATATCATTTCCCTCTAAGTCATCACCAGTAAAACTCTATTCTCTATGCCTTTAATATTCCTATTCATAAATACTTAAGGTAAACTTAATTTGTATACATTAGTGCCTGATTTTGAGGGCATTTCTAGATTCCAGTCTGTATAATACAGGATAATATTATCCAGGATAATAGTTTTAATCCTTGAGTTTAAGCTGTCAAATATATATGTTAAAAGGTATATGATACAGGTTTGAATTTGTTTATCTGTATAAATTCATCTAGAAACACCTTTGACTTTTCATTGAATGAAATCCATGCCATTTAAAAAGGAATATTATAAACTATTTTCTTGCAAATTTTTATCCTCAAGAAATGTGTTTATTATTTGCTAACTGCTATGCTAAATGATGTGAGTGCAACGAGGAATAATATACTGTTTCTGCCTGTTTATTAAGTGACTATAAATTTTAGAGGGAATTAATAAATAGAATTCTTAAATAACTTATGTATATAAACAGCAGTTTTAGAATGTGGTTGGATGTTTTTATTCTGTATTTAAGTCTCTCAGCAATTTTTCAGTAAATGAGATTTGTTCCATCCCCTTTTACACTATATTTCACACCTTGTCTCCTTTTAACCCTCTCATTTTCTCTCACACTTCACTGCCTGTATCCCATTTCAGTCAGAAAATGGAAGCAGTCTGAAGGGAATTTCCAAAGACCCACTCTCCCAAATCACAACTTTCTACCCATGAGTATTTTTACCTATACACTGTGCTAACATCTTCTCCACAGCTATCATAGATACATGTGCTCCTATTTAAAAATATTTTCAACTTTGCATTCGATTCCATTTCCTTTTGCCTTCTTGAGACATTGATTACACAGTTCTCTTCTTTATCTCTCCTACATCAATAATTTTTAGCTCTCTTTTGGGTTATGCCCATCAGTATTTTTTATCTCAACTTAAGAAATTCTCTTGAGCCTACCTACTGCCCACTTTTTAGCTTCCCTTTATAACCAAACTCCTCAAAAGTGTTAACAATTATGGATGAGTTTAATATACTCACTATATCCAATTATTATTTTACCCATTCTTTCTTTAACCACTCCCAACAGGATTTTGCTGTCAACACACCATGACATTCGTCTTGTCAGGATGACCAGAGACCAGTCCTCATGTTGCTTAAGTGTGTAACACACAGATCCCTTCTTGGTAGTTTTTCTTTGCCTTGACTTTCAGGGTACTTCACCATCTTTGTTTTTCTTTCTATCGCAGAATTCTCCACTTCTTGTGTTGGTTCCTTGTCTTCTCAGCTGCTTAATATTGGGTGTCCTAGGGCCCTCATACATGAGTCCTCTTCTCTGTTTCAAATACCACATATTTTTTCTATTTACTATTTATGGTCTGTCACTCAGCTAAATAAAGCTGTAGGATAGCAAAGATGTTTACTAATAATATCCCTACCACCTAAAATAGTGTCTGAGTAAAAGTCTAAATATTGATTGAATCAGTTCATATTTTTAAATCTGTAGTGTGCTTCCATATTACTGGGGATATTATAAATTTTACTGAAGGTTTTACAATTCATGTAATAAACCAGGTAAAATGAAAATGTTTATAAATTAGCACCATGATTTTTGCTTTCATCTAAAAAGTTCTGATGTGGTTTGGGAGACAAAGCCCAAGAAGAAGGCAAGATGGAGGCCAATGAGTGTAAAGCACACTGAGAAGTTAGAGAAAGAATTTAAAGAATATACTGAATCTTCACCTGCAGAAGATATGGTTATCGAATTGGACACTAACATTCCGGTAATATTTTTAAGTATTGATCTGAAGTTTTAATTTTTACCTGTTAAAATTAGATGAATTACTATTGACCTTTAAGGAAAGTCTGGTTTCCTTGCAAAGCAATGAATTCTATCATATATAATAAGGGGTAGTTGTCTGTATTAACAAGTCAGACTTGTTCTTAAGATGCTAATGATCTACTCCTTAGTTAACAAGAAGCCAATATGTTGTTTTACTTATTATACTTTTTAAATTATTTTTCCTTTTATTACTTCAATATTTTTAGTAAATTTATATAAAAAGTGATACAACTAAGCTATACGGTTTACATTGAACGTTTTTCTGAGTTGTATTGGAGAGATCCAATCTAGTCAACTATTTAGCTTATTGTTTTAATTATCTTTAATGATTTTGGTACAAAGTTCTAATTTTAACAAATTATGAAATGCATAGAAATTCAGTGTTTTGTGGGGTATATTTTTCAGGTTCGCTTTACACCTAGTGGTACTAACATGAAAATTCTGCAGCCACATGTAATAGCTATAAGAAGAAATTATCTTCCAGCATTAAAAGTAGAATATAGCACATCTGCACATCAGTCATCATTTAGAATTCAAGTTTACAGAATACAGGTGAGTCTGAAAAGATAGTCAAATTGTGTTCATAAGGAACATAGCAATAAACCAAATGTATTCATCCCCATAGTCTCTCTTACCTAGTATTTCAGTTTTATTGTTGAACTAGACTGCTTGATTCTTTCTACTTATTAAATCTTGTTATTCTGGTAGGGTTCTGTAATTAACATAGTAATATACTGACCTGTTTTTATTTTCTTAGATCCAAAACCAGATACATGGTGCTATATTTCCATTTGTGTTTTATCCAATTAAACCTCCCAAGTCGGTCACCATGGATTCAGGTGTGTTTGTATTTTTAGATTGCCATAAAAATGTATCAGCTGTATGGTTTACTTTACCGTAAAAACACGAAATGAAACCGTTCTCAAGTTTAGTTTCTGTGGGATCATTAGAAAATTAAACTTGTTCCTTGGAAAGGAACAAGTACTCAACTATGGTCAACTTAGTTGTAAGTCAACTAAGTAAATTAAAGTAAGTCAACTAAGCAACGTATTGACTGAATTCTGAGGAGAAGATTAATTACAAATATATATTTAAATTTTTAGAAATATTAGTGACTTGTAAATCCCTGATTTAGAAGCCACTAGGACCTTTGAATAAATTGTGAAGAAAATCAAATTCAGAGAGGTTTCTAACCATGAGAAATGTCCTATATTCTCTAGCTGAATGTAATGATGAGTCTGCTCTTCTATCCTCTGCTTCCCCTTCATATTCCTTCTTTCTTTGCTATACCTCTTCCCCTTTCTCTTTCCCTTCTCTTTCCCTCCCTTTGCTTTCCACCCCCCACCTCCACACCACTGGCTCTGAACTATCTAAGGAGGTATTGATAATATGCTTGGAAGATTTTGACCATTGTACATGCCCAAGCCCCTTTACCTGGAAGTCCAGGGCAAGACCCTGAAATCTGTGTTTTCACAGTGTTTCCCTGGTGATTCTAATGCATACTTCTACTTTAAAATCACTAATTTAAAGGATTAGTTATCTTTAAAGTAAATACAGATAATTAAAAAAACCCTGGCATCTGAAATTAAGACCTTACAAATAGTAATTTTAATAGATAATCATGATTTAGTAAGTAAGTTAGTTCTACATTGTGATGTGTATTAAATTGCAAGAAAATGCTTATCTTTTTCTTAAAGCATCATGGGATTAATCATATTTATTAACTTTTGTAGCTCCAAAGCCCTTTACAGATGTCAGTATTGTCATGAGATCTGCAGGGCATTCCCAGATATCACGTATTAAGTAAGTGTCTTCATATATTTCTGCGTGTTTATTTAATGTTTTGATTAAATATGTGAATTAATTATATGCTTTAAAAAATCAATTTCAGGTGAGTCAAAGGTTTAAGTGCAAAATATTATGAAGATCATTAGGAAAATCAGTTTCATAATTTTAAAGGGTCAGAAGGCTCTAAATGAAATGTACTTACATTTTTTTTATTTTCTCGCTTAAGTTTTCTGTAATTACTGCATTTTGTTTTAGAAACAAGAAAATACTGCTTTAAAATGGTCACCACCCAATCTAAGAAGTAAAATATTGACAGAAACATCCATTGATATATTACCCTCCTATTTCTTGTTTACTCCACCTTATCGACCACAATAAACACTAATTTCATCCCTTACATCTTAAAATACAGTTTATTGTATGTCTGTACGTCAACATTATGCTTCTTAGTTTTCTCGTTTTTTCCTAATTAAAAAAAAATTTTGTTTTTTGGTTAAACTGAAAATATACTATTAGGGCTGGATTTTTTCATTCAACTTTTTACTAAAATTTATTATTTTTGCTGTATGTAACTATAGTTTATCACTATTATATAATATTCTGCCATATGACTGTATTCCATAGTTTACTTACCATTTTTCTCTTCATAGGCATTTTCACATTTAGAGTTTGTTGCTAATATGAACAGTGTTGCCATGACAATTTTATTTGTTCATCTGTAAAATCCTGAATTTCAGCATTCTAATAATTATCTAATGCTTTTTTCTCATCTCATATTTTAAATGCACTTTAATCAATGGTTTTTAAACGTTTTCTACTTTGTATTATAGGTATTTCAAGGTGTTGATCCAAGAAATGGACCTCAGGTTAGATCTTGGATTTGTCTATGCGTTAGCAGAACTTATGACAGAAGCCGAAGTGACTGAAAAAACTGAGGTGAGATTTAGAATGATAGTATTAACAGGAAGGATTGGGAAAGAAGGAGGACTAAAAAAATTAGAAATTTTTTAATGTATTAAAATGGTTTTGGTCCATCTTAAAAATAAAATTTTTAAATTTTTCATATGCTACTGTGGTGGGTAAATTGGTAGAAATCCCATTTTTAGATTATAGATGAAGAAAGCAAGACAAGTTAAAATAGCCTTTTGAAGGTGAGTTAGCAAACAGGAAAGGTTTTAGGCCAGTAGTAGGGAGAAATACTCATATTCACATCACTGTTTTTTCCTATTTTTTTTTCCCCTGGGTTACTTTGTTTTGATTAATAACTTAGAAATTTGGGTGTGGCAAGAATATTCAGTGAAAGAAGGGATAAAAATAAAAGGTTAAGTGTCTTATTTGTGATTGATAGAAAGACCTTAAAGTCATAGTGATAGGGTAGATCAGATACAGTCTTTTTCTGCTGTCTTCATAAAAAGAATTCTGAAGGTAATACAGATTACATGGATAAGGACAAGGGCAAATAATACTTTTTTTTCTTTTAAATTTAT
Source organism: Mustela nivalis (assembly GCF_964662115.1). Taxonomy (NCBI): domain Eukaryota; kingdom Metazoa; phylum Chordata; class Mammalia; order Carnivora; family Mustelidae; genus Mustela; species Mustela nivalis. The sequence continues at coordinate 17,742,651 of NC_139032.1, forward strand.
TGAAATTCAGTTCACACGTTATACATTTTAATCATTCATGGTGGACAGAGCCGTGTTTTTTAATGTATTTACAGAATTGTACAAGGATCATTACTATCTCATTCCAGAACATTTTCACCAGCTGAAGAAGGAAACCATGCCAGTCCCATCAATCACTGATACTTTGTCTGTAGGATTTCTTGTTCTAGATATTTGATATAAATGGAATCATATAGTTTTTTTTAATGCATCGCCATCAATACCTGTTACTATCTATCCTTTGGATTCTAGCCATCATAGTGAGTGTGAAGTAGTATATCATTGTGATTTTGTGATTTACATGTACCTGATGATGAATGATGTTGAGCATCTTTTATGTGTTGATGGACCATTTACATATTTTCTATAGAGAAATGTCTATTCAGATCCTTTGTTAAATAGGTTGTCTCCTTTTTATTGAATTGTGAAAGTTATTTATCTATTCTAAATACAAGTCCCGTATCAGATATATGATTTGCAAATATTTTCTCTCATTCTTGTTTTTTCCCTCGCATTCTGTGTGTTGTGCTTTACTTTCCTGATGTCTTTTGAAGCACAAAAGTTTAATGAAATCCAAATTCTTTTTTGTTGTTGTTCATGTTTTTGGTGTCATTTTTAAGAGTCTTTTGTCAGATCTAAGGTTGTGAAGGTTATGAATTTAGCCCTGTGTTTTAAGAGTTTTTTATAATCAGGTCTTTCATCCATTTTGAGTTGATTTTTGTATATAGTGGGCGGTAAGGATCCAACATCAGTCTTTTGCATTTGGCTATCGAGTTGTCCCAGTACCATTTATTGTATTTACTGAAAAAGTATTCCTTCCTCATTAATGGTCTTGGTACCCTTGTCAAAAATCAGTTGACCATAAACATATAGTTTTATTCCATTAATCTGTAAGTCCATCTTTTTTACCAATACTGTACTGTCCTGATTATTGTTGTATTGTAGTAAGTTTTGAAATTGAAAAGTATGAATCCTCCTCCTTTGTTCTTGTTCAAAATGTTTTTGCAATTCCATATGAATTTTAGAATCAGCTTCAGAGCTTCTTTGAAGAAGTCATCTGGGGTCTTGACAGAGATTACATTGAATCTGCATACCAATTTTGGAGTTCCAACAACTTAACATTATTAAGTCTTTTGATCCTTAAACATTGAATGTTTGTTTTTTTTGTTTTCTTTCTTTGTTTTCTTTCAACATTTGTATAATTTTCAAAGTATAAGTTTGGCTCTTTTGTTAAATTTATTATTGAGTATTCTTTTTTAAAGTCTGCACAGATTGTTTTTTAATCTCATTTTTTGTTTGTTCATTGCAAGTATATAGAAATGTAATTGATTTTTTATACTGATCTTATATTTTGCAACCTTATGAACTCATTTATTATCTCTAATAGTTGTTTTATACATTCTGTAGGATTTTCTGCATATAAGATCATGCCATCTGAGAATAGTTTTGCTTCTTCCTTTCTGATTTAATCTGCATGGCTTTTGTTTCTTCTTGCCTAATTGCCCTGCTAGAACCTCTAGTACAATAGTACAACATTGAATACAAGTGCAAGAGCAGACATTCTTGCCTTGTTGCTGATATAAAGAAAAAGCTCTTACCATTAATTATGGTATCAACAGTAGTTTTTTGGTAGATAACCTACATTAGGTAGAGTTCTCTAATAGTTCCAGTTTGCTAAGTGTTATCATGAAGGTATGTCGAATTTTGTCAAATGCTTTTTCTGTATCTCTTGGGATGGTGATACGGTTTTTGTTCTGTTGATTTTATTACATTGAATGTTAAAGCAACCCACTTAGTCCTGTGTATAATATTTCCGTATTTTGCTGGATTAGGGTCAGTAGTATTTTTTTGAGGCTCTTTGTGTTCACATTCATGTGATACTGGTCTGTTATTATAGGGCAAACACTGTATTCTTATACATAAATAGTCAGTTGCTTTTTAAATTAGTTATGAGAAAGAAATGTTTATATATTTATACTATTTACATCATTGTATTTTCCAGTTCAATCTTTTTTTTTCCTTTTTTTCATTTGGATTCTAATTACTGCTTGGGGTCACTTGCTTTCAGCCTGAGGAACTTTCATAAGTATTTCTTATAAGGCACACCTACTAGCCATCAAGTCTTCTAGGTTTTTTTTTTTTGGTCTGGAAAAGTCTTCATATTCTTTCATTTTGAAAGGTAGTTATACTGGATATAGGATTCTTGGTTGGGCAGGATTTTTCCTTTTGAGTACTTTGAATATTTTACCCACTGTCTTCTTGCCTCCTTTCTGCTAAGAAGTCAACTGTTAATCTTTTTTTTTTTTAAGATTTATTTGAGAGCACAGGTGTGGGAGGTGTGGGGAGAGAGAGAAACTCAATCAGACTCTGCACTGAGTGCAGAGCCTGACATGGGGCTCTGTCTCAAAACCCTGAGACTACAACCTGAGCCAAAACCAACAGTGGGACACTTAACCGATTGTGCCCCCCTCAGGTACCCCAACTATTAGTCTTATCAGGGTCATCTTATATGTAGTAAGTTGTTTTTCTCTTCTTGTTTCTAAGATTTTCTCCTTGTCTTTGACTTTCATCAATTTTACTGTTACATATCTTTTGTGAACCTCTTTGCATTTATGCACTAGGAGTTCATTTAGCTTCCTGGTTATGTTGCTTATTGTTTTTCATTGAATATAGAAAGCATTCAGCTATTATTTCTTATATTTCTTATTATTATTTCTTATTATTTATTATGTATTTTTTCTACTTTTACTCTCTTTTCCCCTGATCTACCCATATTGTATATGTTAGCATGCTTAATGATGTACCATATTTCTCTGAGAGTGTTGATTTTTGTTCATTCTTTTTCCTCTGTTCTTCAGACTGCATAATCTTTAACACTTTGTCTTCAAAGTCATGATAAAACAATGCATTTAATTTAGCATATAATGAAGTGTTTCTATTTCTCCTATCAGCTCAAATACACTGTTAGGTCCTTCTAGTGAATCTTCCATTTCTATTACAGTTTTCAATTCCAGAATTTTTAATAGGTTTTTTAAATAAATAATTTTTCTCCCTCTATATTTGATGTAGTATTCAAGTTGATAAGACATGGTCATCGTAATTTCTTTCACTTTCTAAATACGGTTTTATTTAATGCAGGGCTCAATCCCAGAACCCTGGGATCATGACCTGAGCCTAAGGCAGACACTTAACCATCTGAGCCACCCAGGCGCCCCAGGTTTTCTTTAGTTCTTTGAACATATTTATAGTGGTGACTTGGAAGTATTTTTCTTTTAATCCAGTCTCGTCACTTCTCACATGCAGTTTCTTTTGCCTAGTTTTTTCCCAGTGTATGGGTCATACATTCCTGTCTTTGCACATATCATAATTTTTGGTAGGGAACTTAGACATTTTAGATGATACACTATAAAAACTGGCTACCGATCCCTCTGTCCCCAAAGCTTATTGTTATTAGCTTATTTGTTCATTCTGTGACTGGTTAGATTTTTTTTATTGAAGTCTACCCTTCCTACACCCCTTACTTTTCCTGCAATGTTAAGCTTTTGGTGTTGATCCTCAGAGAGGTGAAGATCTTGGGATACCACCCTTACCCTGGAATAATTGGTTTTGGGGCTGGGCCCTCTTCTCTTTTCACAACACACCTAGCTATTGAAGTCTACTAATTGCTGGTTGATTGCGTTTTTATGGCCTAATGTACCTTGGGCCATACATTGTTCTACAGACTAATCTAATCAGACTTGGGCTCTTTTTTTTTTTTTTTTTTTTTTCCTTTGAGGAACTCATTTGGAGATCAGTGTTTGATATTTGTTTTGACCCCAGGAGGACACCTTAAACTGTCTCTTTCCCCATTTCACTCATGAAAACTAAGAGGCCTGCAGTTTAGCCTGCATTTTCATTCAATCAGTGATTTTCCTTCCAGTTATCTTTCCCTGTGACATTTACTGTTTCCTAATGCTCAGGTGTGAACTTCTTCAAAAACTGTTGCAGTCGAAGGCTTTGGGGAAAGATTTGGGGTTTCTTTGGAAAAAGATTAGGAGTTATTTTAAAGTTTCGTTTTCCCCCAAGTAAAAATATCTGACCAGAGCTTCAGAGCTAGGAATGGAACAGGAGTGATCCGAACCCAGTATTCTCAGTGGTATTACACCAAATTAGAGCCTTTGTTCCATGAGTAGAGGCTGGGCAGTGGGACAGAAGCTCTCCCATCCCCATAATGTAGCATTAGCAGCTGGTAACTGGGGGTGGGATGAGAAATGCTGACACCTTATGCCTCCCAGGAAGAAAGTATTCCAGCTGTCCACTGGGCAGACAGGGAGCTTTATGTTCTTGAGTGAACAGTCTAGAGTGGAGTCATGGCTTGTTGAACTAGGAGGGGGATCTGAGAGAATGGTACTTGTTCAAATACTACAGATTCACTTTTCTTACAAATTTTTGTATATTTTCTTAAAAAGATATTTTATTTGCTTATACCATTAGGTTCATTCATAGAGGCCTTAGATATTTAGGTTTTTTATATTTATTTTTTAAATACTTATTTATTTTAGAGAGAGAAAGTATGCATGGGCATATGGGAAGGGAGAGAATCTGAAGCTGACATCCCACTGAGTGTCGACCCTGATGCAGGGCTTGATCCCGTGACCCCCCGATCATAAACTGGGCCATAACCAAGAGTCAGATGCTTAACCGACTTAGGCACCCAGGCACCCCAAATGTTTGTTTGTTTCACCAGTTTCACTGGGGAACTGGTCTAAAGAGCCCTTCACACTGTCATCTGAGAAGTCAGTTTCCAGACACTGTACTTTTAATAAGGCTGTCATTTTGATACTGTTGATGATAGGTCAAAATGTGAATGTTGGGGCCATTTCTCAACACATAGAAGTACTTAAATTTGTGTTTAAAAGAGAATTAATGTTGATTATCAAGAATGAAAGCCATATTCATCACTTAATGAAACATCATTTTCAGTGCCTTCCCCTTTTTGATTATAGCATGGGCCTCAGTAGGTGTCAGTGAGGTATTTACTAAAAAGCCACAAAAGAACTATGATTATATATATATATTTTTAAGTTTATTTGACAGAGATCACAGGTAGGCAGAGAGGCAGGCAGAGAGAGAGGAGGAAGCAGGCTCCCTGCTAAGCAGAGAGCCTGATGCGGGGCTCAATCCCAGGACCCTGGGATCATGACTCGAGCTGAAAGCAGAGGCCTTAACCCACTGAGCCACCCAGGCGCCCCTGTGATTATATTTAAAGAAAGAAATATTCCAAAAAAAAAAAAAGAAAGAAAGAAATATTCCTAAGAAAGTGTTGATGCACTCGATTATAGTAGCTTTTGGGGATAACTCTATAGTCCCAAGAAGAAAAGCTTAGTGTTTTGTAGTGGATTAGATGGAAACAAAATATGCTTATCAATTTGTGTGTTAGGGACAGAGCTTTACTAACAGGTGTTAGGTTCCCTTCTTGTACAATAAATTTCTAATCATAACCAGTGCTGAATATGGATGTTACGGAGGTCTGTTCTGCAGTATCTGAGCTATTGACTTAAATGCCTCAAACAGATGGATGCTTTAAGTTTTTAATGCTTTTTTCCACCTATAGGTTGAACTTTTTCATAAAGATATAGAAGCTTTCCAAGAAGAATATAAAACAGCTTCATTAGCAGATTCATCACAAGTCAGTCTCTATGAATACTTCCATATATCTCCTATCAAGGTAGGGGAAATAGTCATTTTTATTATCCTTTATAATCTAGGTAATAGCAACTTGACTTGCTTTATTTGGGATATAAATTATATATCCCAATTATATATATATAATTACATATATATTTAAATTATTTTCTCTAACAGTATATAAATTCTTTAAATAAAGTAGCAGGAATAGTCCTCTGAAATTTTTATTTATACTTATAACAATTTTTCACTATATGGAAATAATATTGGAGCCACCTACAACATGTGTTTATATGTTCATATCCTTTTTTTTAATTTTATTTTTTCAGTGTTCCAAGATTCATTGTTTATGTACCACACCCAGTGCTCCATGCAATACGTGCCCTCCTTAATACCCACCACCAGGTCCTCCCCCACCCCCCAGTTTCAAAACCCTCAGTTTGTTTCTCAGAGTCCATAGTCTCTCATGGTTCATCTCCCTCTCTGATTTCCACCAACTCACTTTTCCTCTCCATCTGCCAATGTCCTCCATGTTATTCCTTATGCTCCACAAATAAGTGAAGCCATATGATAATTGACTCTCTCTGCTTGACTTATTTCACTCAGCATAATCTCCTCGAGTCCCGTCCATGTTGATACAAAAGTTGGATAGTCATCCTTTCTGATGGAGGCATAATACTCCATTGTATATATGGACCATATCTTCTTTATCCATTTGTCTGTGGAAGGGCATCTTGGTTCTTTCCACAGTTTGGAAACTGTGGCCCTTGCTGCTATGAACATTGGGGTCTTGACCTAACATTTTTGTTACCTTAGTTTTCTGTTAACCTGTTTAATTTTGTGTATGATGTGTTTGTGTGTGTGTGTATTGGTATAACTGACATATAACATGGATTAGCTTCATGTGTATAAGGTAATGATTTGATATTTGTATACTCTGTTAATGATCATTGCAATAAATTCGTTCCCATCCATCATGATACAGTGTTAAAAAAGTTTTTTTTTCTTGTAATGAGGTCTTTTAAGATTTATTTACTCTCTTAGCAACTTTAAAATAATGCACTATAATATTACTAACAATAGTCTCTGAGTTGTAAATTAATTTGTGGAGTAACCTTGATTTAAGAACTGAACACTGAATGGAACTAAATATAAGTTCTTAATACAGAGTTTCTGAATTACTTACATAACACTTGAAGAAAATTATAGAAAATTATTGTGTGTCTATATATTTATATACACAAAATATATATTGTTATAAATAATTATATATAAATGCATATCATACTTACATAACACTTAAAATATTGTACAGAAAATTATATATATATATACACAATATATATAGTATATAAATAATTGTATAAATGCATACAATACAAAAGTGTGAAAGCTGGTTTAGCTGATTTCAACCTGGTAACTTAATTCTAATACTTGAAACATTGAGTTATTTTCAACAACTTCAACTTCTGGATTATTATTATTTAAAAATATATAAAAATTATTATTTTCATAGCTTTACCAAAAGATTTGGATTGAACCTAAGTACCATATTAGCTTACATTACTGAATTTAAAATTTTAAAAGAGTTATATTCAATTTTAAACTCCTTTAACTTTTCACTTAATAATTTTGGCATATCTAAAATTGTGAAACTGAAATGTATCAAACTTTGAAATCTTATGGTGTAGTAAAGTTAAAATAAGATTAAATTTTAAAAGTTAAAATTGTCATTTTGCAGGTAGTGCTTAAATATTTGTCTCTTTATCTCTTTAGTTGCATTTAAGTGTTTCACTGAGGTCGGGAAGAGAAGAAGCTAAAGATTCAGAACAACAGGAAGGACTCGTGGCCGTTCGCTCTTTAAATCTTCTGCTGAAGAGTATTGGTGCCACCCTTACAGATGTACAAGATGTAGTTTTTAAGTATGTTTAATATTCAAATCTATAAACTGACAAAAAGTCCATTTTACATTTACCTAAAAACTTTACAAGTGAAAAAGTGTACAAAGGACATTGGAAATCATAGAAAAATATGGGTTTTGCTGTTAAATGGAATACGATTTAAGTAACATTTAACCTGCTAAGCCTTAACTAGAGCGAACAGAATAATTATTAAATAATTTCCTTAAGAAAGAGGGACAGAGGGACGCCTGGGTGGCTCAGTTGGTTAAGCAGCTGCCTTCGGCTCAGGTCATGATCCCAGCGTCCTGGGATCGAGTCCCACATCTGGCTCCTTACTCTGCGGGGAGCCTGCTTCTCCCTCTGACTCTGCCTTCCACTCTGTCTGCCTATGCTTGCTCTCGCTCGCTCTCTCTCTGACAAATAAATAAATAAATAAATAAAGTTTAAAAAAAAAAGAAAGAGGGACAGAGACCATACAAGTTTGTGCAACATGTAAGGCCTTTCTGGGCTACAGAAGGATTCCTGAGAAGCTGTGAGTGCCCGAAGGTATGGCACTTATACCATGTGGCTTCAGGGCTCTTAGGGTCAAGATTCTATGATATGGATAGAGCATATCCAACTAGAGCAAAATGAAAGCCGTGATAGGGGAAATGAAGAGATTCGTTTAAATGTTATAGCCGAGAATATACATTTTAATGTGAGTCGTAATGGAAGCTATTAGAGTACCTGACCAAATAAACTCAAAAAAGTCTTGAGTGGAGACTTCAGATGAGAATGACCTTTTCAGGTAGCACCCAGCAATGTTATTAAGAACCTTGGTAAGAATCAGTGAATCCAGTAGGATGTAGCTCTAAATCTAGATAAAGTTAGATACCAGTCAAATTAAAGAACATAGGTTTGAAGACATTGGGAATAGGATGAGATTTCTCATCTGGCTTCTGTCTATCAGCTAACAGAGAGCTTCCCAAGCAGTGGATCCGCATGTGCTGTGAATAGGTTAGCAGTCAACCGACCTTGGTTCCTCAGCCGTCCGCTGATGAGACAGGATCTGCAGCAACTGAAGCCTGTCCATTCTTGAGCAGAATGGCCAAAATCTTTAAAAAAAAAAAAAAAGATAAAAATAAAACCTCTCCATTCACCTCACCATGCCAGACATTTCTGTGTGGGCCATGACAAGGCAGAGTTGGAAAATACAGTTCATGTCCATGAGTGGGATCCAGAGGGTCTCTGAATCCTCTGAAGGATGTGAAAACATGTTTGTATTAGTGGCTCTTCTGAGGATAAGATCCATAGCTTTCGTGAGATTCTTTGAGGGTTCTTTGACCAGAATGTGCTTATGTAAAAGAGCAGGCTTTCTGATTGGCATGCGAAATGTACGAAAAGGAAAGAAAAGGAAGCAATTTGTTAATATTAAAAATATTCTCTTCCCTTGTCTCCCTCTTCCCCTTCTACACACACCCTCACACATATTTGTATGTGTTTTTCAGGCTTGCATTTTTTGAGCTGAACTATCAGTTCCATACAGCATCTGAACTACAGTCTGAAGTAATAAGACACTATTCAAAACAGGTTTGTCTGAGATATTTTATGAAGGGACAGATAGAGACAGTGCAACTGGGTCTGTACACGTATAATGTAGATTTGGCAAGGAAGTAAATAGCCATTTTCAAAATCTTAAAACTTTTTTTTTCCTCAGTATTGAAAAAGAAATTGAGCCATGCCACCATTTCATTTTTTTGCCTTTCTCTTTTTGAGCCACTGACAGAAATATTTTTTGTATAAGGGTGAACTTAAATATCTTTAAGTAAAATATTAACTAATTCACCAAACTTACTCTGAAAAAATAGTTTCAAGGGAAGCTGTTAGCAACTAACTGAATACAGGCAGTTTTTAATGTAGTTGTGTTGTTGAGTCAGTTAGTATGTTATTTTAGTGGATTTTTTTTTTCCACCTTTAGAAAGATTCCTGTATCTTAGGATTTAACTTAGATAGCATCTGAGGCAGCTATTCTGTAGTGGATAGACACTAAGCCTGATTCAAGATGTCTGGGTTTGGATTCCAGTTTTCCTATTTACCTACTACATGATCCTGGGCATCATTTGACTTCTGTGTTTCTCCAGCCTATAAAATGATGGTGGTAACAGCAACTGTCACACATAGTTGTAAAAGTGAAAGCATTTTGAGTATTCTAAAGCTTTATGTAAATATGTCATACTATCTGTAATACTCTAACACCAAATCACTTTTTAAAAAAACAAAACTAGTGATAAATAGGGTGATATGATATAGGTGTTGAAATTGGTGATAAGGGTGTTAGCCTTAAAGAAGAGAAACTGGATGTGTGTACTGAACATCAAAATTTTTTTCCAGTTGACTGAATTGATTTATATTTGTATTTCATTTTTAGGCCATTAAGCAAATGTATGTACTCATTCTTGGACTTGAAGTTTTGGGAAATCCCTTTGGCTTGATTAGAGAATTTTCTGAAGGTGTGGAAGCATTTTTTTATGAACCGTACCAGGTAATAAAATAGTTATTCTTGCATTGTATCACTAATACTTATGAAAAAATAATGCATCCCAAACTGTTAACTTGAAGTGTAGGTGTAAATAGATTTTGGGAGACATAACAGAAGACCATGATTTTGCAGCAAAGAATTGTAAGAGGTTTTGAGAAATTTGGAGGGAAATTTGACCCTTTCCCTCAAAATCTAAACTTAAGATATACTTTACTTAAGATATACTAAATTTTCAGTATTCTGTTGGAATATTAAAGGTAGATAAACATTTTCCGCAGTAGAGTAAGATCATCATGGACAGGCAGCCTTGCTTAGCACAGTTGTGTGGGACATTGTAAACAACTATAGGCAGACACCATGCAAAACCATCTTAATCACCACTTCCTCATGGATAAAAATACATGTTTATAAAAAATTAAAAAACACATCTTAATCAGTGACAAAATAGTGATTGTTTTTTGTTTTGGGGTTTTTTTTTTTTAAAGATTTTATTTATTTATTTGACAGAGATCACAAGTAGGCAGAGAGGCAGGCAGAGAGAGGGAGGAGCAGGCTCCCCACTGAGCAGGGAGCCTGATGGGGGGCTCGATCCCAGGACCCTGGGATCATGACCTGAGCCGAAGGCAGAGGCTTAAACCACTGAGCCACCCAGGTGCCACCAAAATAGTGATTGTTTTGTCCCTTAACATTTTCTTTTAAAACATTCAAAACTCACCTACTTCTAAATGTAGAGGGTAATGAAAAAGTAAAACTGTTACTTACATTGTACAGTATATTTGAAACATCAATATTAAGTATTAAATTGCAGTTACTTCTTTTACAAAAATTGTCAAGAGTGGTTTGTGCTTATGTTTTCCTCCTGGAATTTTCAGTTTGGAGCAAACATGTTTTGTACACATTGGTGAACAGTCCTGTTCCTGAGTTTGGATCCACTTGTTCCTTGTAATTTCAACGTCAAGAAGTATCTCTTAGAATTTTGTTAATGTGAAGTTTTTTCTGGTTTCACTTCCTCTAGGATATTTTTATTCTTGTCCCTATTGCTTCTTAACTTATATCAATAAGTTCACTTTAAAAGAAAATGTAACCTTTGTTGTTATTATTTGACCCTTTAGGGAGCCATCCAGGGTCCCGAAGAGTTTGTGGAGGGGATGGCACTAGGACTGAAGGCATTAGTTGGTGGAGCTGTTGGTAAGAAAGAGGACACCGACCAGCTGTGATTAGTGCAAGAAAGTAATTTTACCTCCGCTTTTACTAAAAATAATGATTATTTCTGCTAGGTGGATTAGCTGGTGCTGCCTCTAAAATCACCAATGCTATGGCTAAAGGGGTGGCAGCTATGACCATGGATGAAGACTACCAGCAGAAGAGGAGAGAAGCCATGAATAGGCAGCCAGCCGGTCTTAGAGAAGGCATCACTCGTGGAGGAAAAGGCTTAGTTTCTGTAAGAAATTTCCCAGGGTGGTGAACTGGTCAGGGATTATCTTCTTTCTTCTTTCTTCTTTCTTCTTTCTTCTTTCTTCTTTCTTCTTTCTTCTTTCTTCTTTCTTCTTTCTTCTTCTTCTTCTTCTTCTTCTTCTTCTTCTTCTTCTTCTTCTTCTTCTTCTTCTTTTTCTTTCTTTCTTCCTTCCTTTCTTTCTTTCTTTCTTTCTTTCTAAGATTTTATTTATTTATTTGATAGAGTGAGAGAGAGCATGAGCAGCGGGGAGGGGCAGAGGAAGAGGGACAAGCATACTCCCCTCTCAGCAAGGGAGCTCGACTCCCGGCTGGATCCCAGCACCTGGGCTGAAGGCAGACACTTAACTGACTGAGCCACCCAAGCGCTCCTCAGGGAATATCTTTTAAAGCTACATTTGGCGAATAAGAAAATAGGTACTTAACTTGCACTCCTTCAAGCATTATTTAGATATTGGAGGAGCAGTGAGTTGTGACCTATATAAAATACATCAGTAACCTCTAAAAGCATTGTTTAACTAGGATACTTAGGAAATGCATTTCTAGATGTATTTCTGTTCTGGTGCTTTCTAGATTCTTACAGTATCTAGAAAGCAGAACCCTCTATTTTTTTTTTTTTTTGTAAGCCAGAGTTGGTTCTTTAAAGAATCATGTTGAAAGTATTACAAATTTTCCTTTTCCTCCCTAGGGTTTTGTAAGTGGCATAACAGGAATTGTTACAAAACCTATCAAAGGCAAGTACATTCCTTTGGGCCATATAGATTACCAGGTCTTTCAGAAATTGATTCTGTTTTCATTCTTGATCCATTTGCCTAAAGCTTTGTTTTTTCTTTCTAGGAGCTCAAAAAGAAGGAGCAGCTGGTTTCTTTAAAGGTGTTGGGAAGGGTTTAGTTGGAGCAGTGGCAAGGCCAACTGGAGGCATCATAGACATGGCCAGCAGTACATTTCAGGGAATAAAAAGGTAGGTTTTCTCTGGTGGAAGATATGAATAAAATGCTTAAACTGTGAGAAATAAAATAAATGGGCTGTTTGGCTCAAGGCCCTTCGTTTTGAACTGTATAATATGGCAAGTTATGTATTATCTTCCTAATTCCCATTTAAGTTTCCTTTGCATCATTTCTGCATTACAGAGTTGTTCTTTTTTGGTCCTTCATTCCCAGCAGCCTTGCAGGAAGGGCTTGGCAAGTTAAGCAAGCTTTTACTTACTTATTATAAGTACATTAGAATAATGGGATGCCATATATATGATATACAGGCATTATATATGTATAACTCTCTCTCTCTCTCTCTATATATATATATATACACACATACATATACACACACACACACCCATGAGTTATAAAAATTACTGAATTATCCATGAGTTATATAAAATTCACTGAATTTTATCAAATTGAAGTGAAGCCATTTGGATTTGACCTTTACTTCTGGTAAGTTTTTTGATTACTAATTCAGTCTCTTTATTTAATAGAAGTCTTAATCAGATTGTTTATTCATTCAGTTGAAGTCCTCTTTCTTTTTTTCTTTGTCATTTTTGCTGACTCTGAGAACCAATTTTTGATTTCATTGATCCCTCCATTGTTCTTCTTATCTCTGTTCTAATTTTCTTTTCTGCGCCAGTTTTTCTTATGTCCTTCCTTCTGCTAACTTCGGGTAGTTTGCTTTTCTTCCTTCGGTTTTGCAAGGTGTAAATTTAGATTATTGATTTGGGATCTTTCTTCTTTTTAAGTGTTAGGCATTCACAGCAATAAATCACTCTCTGAGCGCTGTCTTTGCCTTCTCCCATAAGTTTTGGTACATTGTGTTTGTTTTCATTTGTCTCAAAGTAGTTACTTTTCTTGGTTATTTTTCTTGGACCTTCTGCCATTCAGTTCCCACAAATTTGTGAATTGCCCAAATTTCCTTCTCTTACAAATTTCCAGTTTTATTCTGTGTGGCCATAAAACAAACCTTATAGGTTTCAGCATTTTTATATTTATTAAGACATGCTTTAGGGCCTAATACATGGTCTGTTCTGGAAAGTGTTCTGTGTCCACTTGAGAAAAATACATAGTTTCCTGCTGTTGAATTAAATGTTCTCTGTATAGAGGTCTATTAGGTCTAGTTGGATTATAGTGTTATTCAAGTCTTCTGTTTCCTTGCTCATCTTCTATTTAGCAGCCATGATTAAAAGTAGGATATAGAAATAACTGTTATTACTGATTTTTTTGCTCTTTTCAGTTCTGCCAGTTTTTGCTTCATGTATTTGGGAGCTCTCTTGTTAAGTACAAATGTGTTCATAATTTTTATATCTTCTTGATATATTAACTTTTCTTGTAAAATGTCCTCCTTTGTATTTAATGAGAATATCTTGTTTAAAATTTAATTTTCTTCTGAACTTGGTATGGCTTTTCCAGCCCTCTTTTGGTTATTGTTTACATATTATATCCTTTTGCATCCTTTCATTTTCAACTTACTTTCATCTTTGACTCTAAAAGTCGGTCTTTTTGGGATAGCATATACTTGGATCATACCTTTTTATCTGTTCTGCCAATTTCTGTTTTTTAATTGGAGAACTTACCCATATGTATGTGTTATACATATGGATACATTATGTGGTAAGCTCTTAATTAATGTTGGTTGAATCTGTGAATATTTTTTGAATGAATGAACAAATAGACCATTCTCATGTAGGTCCATACAGTCAAAAATGTTAAATTATTATAGTACCAAATCTAGCAATGCATATATATTTTTCAAACAGTAACTGTCAAGTCCAACTGGGACTATGAGGAATGTTAGAGTATTTGAACATTAGAAAACTATACATGTAATGTGATTTATAACAATAACAGATTGAAGGAGATTAACTGTATGATGACAGCAGTGACCAGAAAGGAATTTCATATTTCAAATTCATTGCCCATTCAAGATTTTTAAAAAACAATAACAAAGAACTATAAGCAGACTAAGAGTAGAAATGAATGTCCTTGTTTTGACAAAAGATACCTTAAAAAATTGTTTTGTTAATATTGGTTCTTCATGGAGAAATCTTAGAAGCTATCCCTTTACGGTGTCTGGGTGGCTCAGTTGTTAAGCATCTGCCTTTGGCTCAGGTCATGATACCAGGGTCCTGGGATCGAGCCATACAGGTTCCCTTCTGGCGGGAGGCCTGCTTCTTCCTCTCCCCCTGCTTGTGTTCCCTCTCTCGCTGTCTCTGTCAAATAAATAAATAAATAAGAAGTAGAAGAATCTTTCCCTTTAAAGTTAGAAATGAGGCAAGGTCACAATCACCTCTTATATTTAGTATTATATTGGCGTACTTAGCATTGAACTGGAAGAGCTAGACAGTATAATAGAAAAAAAAAAAAGAAATGAAGTCTTAAATCAGAGAAAAAAGAAAAAAAGCAGCATTCATTTGCTGATTGTAGTTATTGTCTACAAAGAAAATCCAAGACAGTCTGTAAACAAACTTCTTTACAAGTTGACATTTTTTTAGAAATCTTACATTAGTGGCATAAAGACAATTTTTAAAATAGAGAAGTGATGTAATAGTCTTATCCAAAAGAAGATTCTTTTTAGTAGTTGTATTTTAAAGTGTACTAAAGAGTTCTTGAATAATTTTTGTAGTCAAGTTATATTTTTTTTCCTGCAGAGCTACAGAGACTTCTGATGAAGTGGAGAGCCTGCGGCCCCCACGATTCTTTAATGAGGATGGAGTCATCAGACCTTACAGGTTGAGGGATGGGACTGGAAACCAGATGTTACAGGTGGGTGAAGAAATATTTTACACATTACGAGTAATTTAGTCAGGTTTGCTATATTAAAAGTAGTTATATACTATTTTAAATATATGTTAGATTATTTCGGCTTTTGTGTGTTTTGCTTAATTCTATTTATAAGTTTCTAATACTTAGGTTTTAATGTACATTTATTTACTATAAGATTTTTTTTTTCTTTTTTACAGGCATCAAAAAGTTTGATATGAAAACAATTAATGCATGACTTTACAAGTGAAAGCCAACAGTAGATTTTAGTCTTAAAATTTTCAAACTACGTACAGCTGTTTCAGTATTTTGAATACAAAGAAAAGCTTTTGTATTGGTAAATTTTTGTATAGGATTTTAGTGAATCTGATCTTTTTATAGGATGTTCTTAGTTCTGTACTGGATTTGCTAAATTTGTTGAAAACCATCATGCCTTATGTACCCTCATAGTTGGTGGTACTTACTTAACCAATTAAACCATTTCTGTTTAGGGTACTTCCCTTTGCATATCAGGCCACTAGTAGCTTTTACACAGTTCTCATGTCCATTTGGACATGGATAAGGAAAAAAACCCATATCACTGCTGTTGGTGAAATTCTTGGGTTCTTAGACTTTTCTTTTGAAGATATTCAACTAGCCTTAACCCTCTTCTTGCCTTATGCCTGTGTGGTCTATTTGAAATCTGTGGGATCTGATAAGCAGTTCACATGAAAGCCAACATCTTTTATTAAGGAAAATCAGATTTGAAACAAAAAGCCATTTGGAGGTAGAATATTTTATTTAAAATAATAGCTATTTTTCTTACTTTGAAAACTGGACTTTTTAAAATTTGGATTATGGTGTAGGTAACATCCATAATAGATTATACCAACTTAAAGTTATTTCATCTTTCGTTTAGATATGGACTACTAAATTAAATCATTTTTTTGCAAACAGACAAGGAATCATTATGTTATATAGACTTGAAAATATTTGTAGTAATAATAAACAGTGGGGATATGGTCCTTCCTTTATAACCTTGATATTTTAAATATTGTCATGTTTAAAATGATCATGGTAAATAAAAGTTCAATATTTTACCCACTACATGCAGGATATATAATTTTGCATAAAATGTACTTCCATCTAATATAGTAAAACATGACCATTGAGTTAGTGTGTATTATTTAGTAAGGCAATAGTGTGTTTTTAAATGTTTTTAAAGCATCCAAATAATTGCACATTGGGACAGAAGTGGCGATCTAGTGAGAGGTTTTGCTCTAAAAGGCATTTTGTGCAATCTCTGTGGTGATAGTATATCATTCTTTGGTACATGGAAATGGTGCAGAAGTCACCCTTGGTTAATACAATTGAAAAATATACTTCTACTCAATTCCAGCCTTCCCTTTTTAGGGAAGGAACCTGTTACTTGTATTAGTAGCTTATGTTAACCTATTACTGACATTTTACTGGGCTGAATAGTTACTAGATCACCTGTTGAAAAATTAAAAATATTTCCTGAGAAACTTTTAATTAATTCAGTAAGAAGTAAGGATGAGTAGTGAGGGAAATAATCCTCATTATTAGGAAATAGATTATGATAAATAAGAAAGCCATGAAATACAAAAATTTCTCTCAGTTGATAATTTGATCTTAGTGACAAGTAAATTTATTTTATACCTACATTAATGGTTTGCTGAAGCTTTAAACTTTGGGATTTAAAAGCCATGATCTTTGGCTCTATGTTTTTAATGGTACATATTATTTTTAGTAGGCCAGTTTTAGTGTTAACTGCTAAAAGAGCTATTTAAATGATTAAAACCTCACAATCCTTGTAGCCATTTTTACTTGTTTTTTAGCAAGAGCATTAAACACAGTATTAGCTGGAATACTTATATTCACCAGAGGCCTTAGGATGTTGTGGTTAGCATTGTTCTCTTATAGGTGTGAGAAGCAGGTTGTTGGTTTGGTGGTAATGGTGCTTTTTAAATCAAAACTGTCATTAGCAAATATTTTACAATACATGAGTGCCGGTACTCTAGAAAAAAAGCAGATGATGTAGAAACAGGATTTAAAGTCTCATCTAGAGAGATTAAATCTAAGTGATTTAACATTGGTGCTTTAGCAAATGTATAATACTTTAAATGTTTCTCCTTTTATTTTCTAATTCTTTTAAAGGAAAAAAAAGGTACTCTATGTTCAGTAAATTATATGGGCCTATATATAATTAAATATAAAACACACTTTGGTTGTATGCCTTTGTATCTAGAAAGGAGTACCGTATTACAGTGCCTCCAGCTGGGCGATTCAAGTTCGCTACTAGAGAAATAGAATAATAATTCTCATATATTCATGGAATACCTTACTGGTATCATCCAACTATTTTATCCATTGAGTGTACCAGCCAGCGAGGTTTAGTCTTAGGTCTATTAAGTTATGGAATGTTATATCTGTAATTACTGCCCTACTCAGATCTGAACTCTGCCTTAAGGTTATTCTGACTCCTTGAACATTTCATAATTTTACATGTTTTGCAAGCATTTTGCCATGCTTAACTAACCTCTGTGCTTCTTTTTTCCTCTACCATGCTTACAGAAAATTCAGGTCTACAGGGAGTGGATTATGACTCACAGTAGCAGTAGTGATGATGATGATGATGATGATGATTAGGCAGATCTGAAATGTTAAATTCATGTTCTTTGTCATTTTATTTGGAATGTTTCGTTAACATGTTTTGTGTAACTGCTACCACAACGCCCGTATGTCCAGTGTTAGGGTATTAAAATACTTTTTCCTTTTAAAATGTTTTTCTACATGTTTACAGAAAGCAAAGGAATTACATATTTAAGCACAGAAAAAAATGTATTCTACATCCAAAGTAGGGCATACTATATATTCTGGCATTTGCTTGTATATGTTTTGTAGCTTTGCAATTCTGAGTTCATCTTTAAGATTTAAAAGTTAAATATTTTTTTTAATGTTCACTAGTTTTATTTTCAAGTACCTGTTTATTGGTAAAATACCATTTTTAATATTCTCTGTAAATTTTCTGGGCTGTAATAGAATGCCATCGTATAAAAAAGAATAGTAATACCCAGTCAGTATTTTATATTTAGCATTTTAAGAGTGTTTTTGTCAAATTTCGTTTAATAATAATAAATTTATGTAACTTCAAGCAATATGAATTTGTTGTTCTCTTCCAAAACCACATAGGTTATACTGCTATTATAAGGAACATTCATGATTTGTTATGGACATTAGTGACATAATTTATAGTCTTACAAAGAAAAAAGTTCTGTTCTTTGGTTCACTTTTTATTTCATTATATATGTATATATACAATGAACAAAGTTGGTTTTATAGTCATTATATTTACTTATTAACCTAAATATCTGTATGCTGTATCCCTCATAAAATATTAAAAGTTAATTCAAGACATCAGAAGAATTTTTATAGTAAGCAGAATTATGTATGTTTTTTTTCTTGGTTGTATTGGAAAATATTATCAATGTGTCTGAAAGGTCTATGAGCAGAACTGTTTGTTTTGTGCACTGAAGGGTTTTCTTTAATTTTCAATTTAAATAAAACTATTCTGTCCTGTTTCACGAGGAAGTTAGATATACAAAAAAAAAAAAAAAAAAAAAAGAGAAAGAAAGAAAGAAAGAAAATCCTCTAAAGAGTAAATGACTATTAGTATAATATGATGGGGTTTTCTGAAATTTTTATTTAGATTCCAGTATAGTTAACATACAGTGTAAAACTGGTTTCACGAAGATGATACAGTGATTCCACACTTCCATACATCACCTGGTGCTCATCACACGTGCATTCCTTAACTCCCCATCACCTGTTTCACCCTTCTCTCCACTCACCTCCCCTCTGGTAATCACCAGTTTGTTCCCAGTGCTTAAGAGTCTGTTTCTTTGTGTCTCTCTCTCTTTCTCACAGTAATATTTAATCCTTATGGCTGCTGTGCTTTGGGATCAACAAAGAAACATTTACCTTATTTATGTTAATCAGTTTGTGTATATTGAGCTTATATTAATTAGATTATAGTAAATAACTGCCTTCATTGTTCAACTTTTGGCTTAATTGATTCAGCCCATGATTTCTGAGTCTGATTCTTAAGTTTACCAACATTGTACTTCTGTAAATCAGTATTCTCTTTTTCTTAGAAAATGAATGACTTTTAATTTTTTAATATTGAGCTTACAAAAAAGGATGCTAAAAAGTATTAAGACATTTCTTCTGAAATACCTACCTGCCTATCATTCATTTAAATTAAGTAGGAATTAAGGTTGTGTGTACTAGGGACCAAGAAATATGTCAGTGTCAAAGAACGTAATTATTGTTTTCCTCAAAATAGTATTCTTACCTTTTTGGAATAGTGAATGCATGAGAACAGTTACCATTAAAATAGTCATGACTGGTGTTGGAAACTGGTATCTGGTCCCCACTAGTTTCTCTCACCCTTGGCCAAATCATACAAAACCTTCTCCTCCTACAAGAAGCTAGAGAGAACACTGCCCATTGTTACGTATTGTTGTATGCCTTAGGAAGGAGAGGTCTGGAAATGTCTTCATTGGCTTTTTACATTTCAGCTAGGCATGGGCCCTTTCTAAAAGGGAAAAATGCTAAACTTCTTGATTCCAAGGCATTTACTGAGTTTCCTGTGGTTGGTCTGTGACACTTAAGACTACGGTATAGTTCTCATTAAGATTCTTAAGAATTTATCTGCAAAAGGTCTGGGCATTTCAGCATTGACTTGCCATTTTAATGCAAAGAAAATTGTAAGTAAGATTGCATTTGTTTAAAATCCCTTGAAAAGTGAAATGGTTTAAAACAATACTCTGGTAGCTAGTAAATTGTTATGTGGCTCATGTGGTCCTAAGGATTCATCGATCTTCAGTTTCTAACCCTTAGAAGTGAAATACGTTCTTTGACAGTATAATTGCCCTTGTTCTGTTTCTGTTTTCCTACCACAGTGAAAAAATCTTTTCAAGATTTAAGATTACACTATTTATACTAATGTGCTCTTGTTGGAGATAAAGGACATGGACAAATACCTTCTTACTCCATCAAATAAGCAGAAAATGAGTTCAACTGTGGCACTTTCATGAGATGAATAGTTCTTTTGTTTATTAGAGGCTCTGTAATTAATTTGAATTTTAAAATGGGAGTATGATCTAATGAGAAAGTCCAGTGACAAAGCCGCATTTGAAAGGTTGATTATGAGATACCACACCTATCCATATCCTTTATTTATATTCTGCATTTCTACATGGTCACTGCTTATGTATAGAAAAAGGGAAGGAGCATCTTTCTCTCTTCTCTAAGGGAGTAATTACTCATTCTTTATTTGCCTTTGTATTTACTTGACTTGAATAACATACTGAAAACTGGCAGGAAGAAAAATCCATAAAAGGCCTGGAATTGTGAACACCTGTCACCATGAATAAACTTATAAGAGCAGCCTGTGAATGAAATAAGATGAATTCGATATAGCAAATGTAAATCCAGAGTAATACAGCTGTCAATATTCCTTATGAAACAAGAAGTCAGAATAAATTTTAGTTTGTTTCTGTGCTTAAAATAATCTGGATTTTATAAACTTTGCTTTTTTGAAATTGTTCAAAATACATATCAGTGTTAATCAGTTGATTTTCAAGTCATGTTATTAAAATTTGCAGATGGAGCCATTGTAGATCTATGACTAAGGCATCAACATTCAACATGAAATATATGCTATCATGTTTACACCCCAGGTCATATAAAGAATGACAGCTGCAATAGTAGTTTGTCTGATTTAAGTCCTGTGGTGAAATTTAGCTTCATACTTTCCTGTAGTAATGAGAGGAAAACCAAAAACAACCATCCTAAGTGTTATTGTGTACTCATACTGTACCTTCAATTGAGCCTTTGGGTTTTGTTTTAGAGATTTCCTTGCAAATGTAGAATTTATTATTTATAATAGTAAAAAATATTAGAGGTTTTATGGGGTCTAAATAAGATACACGGTTATTCATTTAGATCAAGTAATAATTATGATGGACATAGAAAGACGGCAGTTTCTTTCTTCTCTCCCTGCACCTTAGGGATAAATGGAGATTGATTAAAAATGTTAAGATTGTTGATTTAATCTTTAATTTCAGTGTATGAATGTTTGAATTGATGAAATGCAGTGAGTACACTGAATACAATACAAAACATTACTGAAAGTCCTGAATCAGAGAAGAATAAAACACATGGTTTTATTTTTTCAAATAGGTATGTGTTAGGGAGGTAATTAGAATAATTTATGATTTTCATACATAAGGGTTTATGGTTGGTTAGTTTTAATGTGGCAGACCATTTTCATGTACATCATTAGCGCAATCAGTGTGATGAATTTATCCAGCAACAGTGTACCTCTAAAAAATGAGCCTAAAATTAAATGTCTAATAACTTTGTAAAATTGGTTTTTAATAAAGCCCTCTTTCTTTTTTTATATATAAATATCCTAAACAGTGGAAATTATAATAAAGATATGTACTAAATTGCAGTGTGCCTTTGTTCTGAATCTTAGACATTCATAAATATCTGAGCATTCAAAATAATACAGTTATTATTAGCTTTTTTAACAAAAAAACATAATCAGGATTGTCAGAAACTTAGCTAAATATATATATATATGTATATATATATATAATTCTTAATTGGGTATGCTGTGTTTTTCTACCATAAGTTATCATTTATCAATAACCTTTTAATCATATACGTCTATAAAGATCTTCTGAATGTGGAGCTTGGGATTTCTTTTTTTTTTTTTTTAAAGATTTTATTTATTTATTTGACAGACAGAGATCACAAGTAGGCAGAGAGGCAAGCAGGGGTGAGGTGGGGAGGTAAGCAGGCTCCATCCCAGGACCCTGGGATCATGCCTGGAGCCGAAGGCAGAGGCTTTAACCCACTAAGCCACCCCAGGTGCCCCAGAGCTTGGGATTTTTAAGAATTAAAAAATTTAAAGACCCAAACCTCCATGGAAAGAGCTAAATCCTTTTGTCAATCAGTTAGCTAACATTGATTCTCAGTCTATAACTGTTGTATTTTATGGGAGATATAAAAATTTTCAAAAATTATTTTTTTTACAATGTTAAAGTAATATATGCTCAGTAAAGTAGGAAACTATAGGAATAAAAATTATCCTGTCTCCCCACCTTTTATGTTACAGTTCCTTTTAAAATTTTTATTAACATGATTATAATCCAAATATATAAATTTCTATTGTATATTTTTATTATAAGTTCTTATAAATAGAATTGTTAACTTCTAAAGTTTAAAAAAGTGATCTATTCATAGGATAATTCTAGTGTGGGGAAACTGGTCTTTATTCTGGAATACATACATAAAAGCCAGCAGAATATTTTCTTAATTTTTATAAGTTTTATAGCTGTAATAGATTTCCTTTCTTGGTTTTTGTTGAACATGTTTCTTTTTAAAGTTTCCACCCCTTACATCTTTGCCTCTTAGAATGAGTGTGTGTGTGTGTGTGTGTGTGTGTGTGTGTGTGTATGAGAGATCGTGAGATCTTTGTGTCGTTCACTGTGCATGAATGTTGTCAGTTAGTTATCCCACGAGGGTAGTATACTCTTAAGCATTTCAGATATTTTAAATTTTTATCTGTGTTGTCTTTGAATCTCTTAGATCTCTTTCCATGATGTTACTATGCTTATGTGAGTTGTAGCAGGGAGGCTGTTTTTGTTTGTTGTATATTTCTTTTCTTTCAGAAATTACAGATGTTTATAATTAGCTTCAAACACTGCCTAAATGGCAGTTGGAAGATAACTGCCTTCGGCTGACGTGGTCTTTCCCTTTACTTCGGGAGGAGAGTTACAACTGATCTGGAAGAAAGGGCTTACCATAGGCAGTCAGATCACCAGAGTAGTTCCGAACACTCCTCCTGGCTTCATCTGAAATTTTGAGTAAGTGGACAAGAACTAGGAGACAAAGGCTTATTGGATTTTACTCTTCATTTTTTAACTTTTCCCTCCAGAAGCAGACTTCTGAATGGGATGAGAAATCTGAAGAGAGCCAAATGCTGTTGTCCAGGAAAGTTTGAGCTCTTAGTGTCCCAAATAAAGCAGATCCTATGGGCAAGCAGATTACCCATCCAACCTGGATATAGTCTCATACCTCATTTATCAATTTAGCAGAGATCTTTTGGAGAGTTTGGGGGTACATCATTTTCGAAGGCCCATATTTTCCAACATTTAGTAATAAGTTCTACTAACTTGATTTTGCACCAGAAGAGCATCTCACTCCACTTAGAACCTCCAGTTTTACATCACAGTACTTTTTGAATAAGGCTTTGAAATTAACATCTTTTTCTGGAGGTGATGGTTCCATTTAGTGGAATTTCCAGTTTTCTCTTTGTCTCAAGTATAAAGTGATTTTTAAAAATTCTCTTTTCTAATCCAGTAACTTGAATGAGACCAATTTCATTTTTAAATCTTTTTCAAAAGTTTGTCATCATTGCCTACCTTAAATTTGTAAATATGTTAGAGAAGGATAAATACTATCAAAACAGAAAATTTAGTACATCCTCAAATGTTACACTCAGGTAGGTTCACCTGGAGTCTTACTCTCTTCTTACCAGAGTATTAATTTAGATGATCTTTCACCTTTATTTTAGCCAACGATGCGAAATCATAACTTCGGATTTCTTATGTATTAGAGCTCTGCCTTGTGTGACTTACCCTGGTTACTTTGGACAGCACAAATTTCCAGCTGAAGTTGAACTTAGTAAAGCTCATTGGAAACTTTTTAAAGTGTGTGCTCTAACAGTAGTGTTGTTAAAAAAACAATGTATTAAGTTATGAAGTCTATTTTTTTTATTGGCAAGATATCCTATGAAAGAAGGGATGTTCTCTTGCCAAATAAAACTATTCCTTTTCATACAGAATTGAATTGGATTCCACTTTCATTCACCTAAAAACAAACTTTAATGTCCTCTATGAAAAGAAGCACTTTGTATACTTTTTCTATCAGTTAAGAGTCTTCAGTTATACATTCAAATGAAATTGATGTCCCAATTACTTTTGAAGATGACTCTAATGAATTGGATATCAAATTTTCAGTGAAAAATTACCACTGTAAAGAACCCTATAAGAAGCAATGTGGAGAAACATATGTTAGGCATTTTGTGGCACTTCAAGTCTGAGGTAGTTAGTTTAAGTTGGAGATACAATGAAGCACCAGTGTTGCAACATATAAGTACGGGAGTCCACATAGTTCTTGTAAAGTAGAATAAATTGCCAGACTACTTCAAATTCAAAATTGCCAAAGTAGTATAATGTGAATACAAAGAAAAAATTTAATGCCCTATATTTATTCTCTATACAAGTATTTGTTAAAGTCTCCTTATGTATTGGACACCCTTCTAGATCTTAAGGTTACAGGCCTGAAGAGAGCAGTCAAGATTCCTGCTCCTCTCATGAAATTATAACTGTGGTGACATTTTCTAATCTGATGACTAGAGGATAAATCAAGAGCTCTGTTAGAGGCCAACCCTGTCATGTCAGAGCTTCACAGTCTCCTTCCTGTTGATTGATTGCTACACACAAAGCTCAGAGGAACTGTAAGAATCAAAGGAGACATAAGATATGCCCAGTCATCCAGAAAGATAAAGATTCCTAGGTATTAAATGACATTGAAGCATTGACACAGTACAGCTTGTGGGATATCTGAATCCGTATACCAGTGAGCTGTTAAAAATTGCATCTCACCACGTCCGCTGGACGGTATGTAGTTCTGTAGTGATCTGTTCCGACCATGAAAATCTCTGAGCTGCAGCAGTACCCTGTGGCCCAGGGCCTGGATTCTGGAACCAAGTAAACCAGAATTCAGTTCCAGCTTTTGCCTTTGCCAGCTTTATAATCTATTGTGCTTGTCTGACCTTAGTTTCCAGACTCTAAAATGGAGATAACTGCACGACTTAACAAAATAACAGTAATCTTGGTGGTTTAAAATAACTAAATTAATTAACTAATTACCTCAGGTGAGGTAATATATATATGATTATTAGCATAATGTATAGTAAGGACTTGCTATATTTCATTATTCTATGGATACCAGCTGCTGCTAGTTCTTGGTCACTACTATATAAATTTTATGTTCCTCATTTGTCTCCTTTTTATCAGGATAAAAGCACCTATGAATCTTACCCCTTTTTTAACCCTTTAAACATTAGAATACTTGAAAAACACTACAACCATTTCCACACATTAGTAGGTGAGCAATAGAAACAATAAAAAACCTCAGTAATTTGGACTGCTCTGAGATTCATAATATATTAGAAGAAATGGTAAAATGTTTAAAAGAAATTATTTTCAAGTATGGATAGCATCATGATCAGTAAATTTTGCTCAGCAGAGATTCTGCTGGAAATATGTTAAAGAGACTTATAACTGTCGCTTACATTATTTCTGACCCACCTCTGGCCTTTCTTCTAGAATGTATTAGATAGGTTAATTAATCAGTGTACATAATTGCGTCATAAGCATAATTCTGTCTTTTGTCCAGACTTTTAATTGAACCAGTTCATGACAGTAGTTCACATCTCTTAAGGGTAATATTTTATTTGATGTTATGTCACAGGGTTATACTCTCTTTTCCTGCCCTGTCTGAGCTGTGCGAATAGCATATCCTGTGGTTAACAATCAAAATAGCTCATTTGCTTGGGAGGAGACAAAGGTATGGGGGATTCAGTAAGGGCTAATTCCTCATCAGATTTCATGACAATGAGATTTGATTTTTTTTTTTTAACAGCAATTTGCCTCCCAGAATAGGCCAAATATCACTTCATCACTGTTAAATGTGTTTATTCTATTATATATATATGAAATCATTGAGCTTTGAGGTAATGAATTTCTACTACATCTTACCATGAAGCTTACTTGAGTGCCTTGTTTTTCCTGGGCCATAGCCCTCAAATCTCTCATGTTTAAAGTGAATTAGAAAAGGTTTTATCCCTAACCTTTAAGCAGGTAACTCTAGGAAAGTTATATATTTATTGACTACATCTTTGTCTAAAGATTGTTTGGTTTAAAATTGTCTGTTTCTTAAATAATTGAGAAATGCTGGCATTTACCATTTTAGGATTACCTGCCTAAATTTTACTGTTTTTAAAAATAAGCTTAATTGTTTAATATGTTTATAAACCTTTCCTCTTTCTCCATTATCTCCTGACTATTCAAATTATCTGATCTATAAAGCCAGCTATTTGTTGTCCAATAGATTGACTTGCCTGAGAGCATTCTTACTCTTTATTTTTCATCTAGGTGAGTTTCATTTTTCTCTTACACTTCATGTTGCTAGCTTGAAAGAAAAAAAAACTCTTACCTCCATGAAATTCTAGTCTTCCAAGAATCAGATACTGATCAGATTTCCCCCCCCTGAACTGTGTGTTCTTACCCTGTATCCAGTTTCCTTAAATATATTTCCCATGAATATTAGCACCTTATATTGTTTGGGATTTAAAGCCTTCCATGTTCATGATTTATTCCTAATATCTGTGTTACCATATTTTGCTTTGATCTTTCAGAATTATTTTTGTTGTAGAAATTTGCTGCTTCAGAGCATTTAGATGATTTGCAAGTGTTAGCAATGTTCTCTGCATTACTGTAGTTTCCAGCCTGTTTTTGTAAGTGCTGGGACTGATCTAATAGGAAATGTGACTGTTAGTAGAGGGTAACCCTGACTCCACTGTCTTACAAGTTCTTACCTCTTGTGTTTCAGAGTTTGCGGTCACTTCTGTTTGGATTTATTTGTACCTAATAAACGAAGACCTATATATTCATCTTTTCTAATGCAAAAGGAACCCTTTTACCAATAACCATGCATTTTGATTGTTGTCTACAAGTTCTGCCAATTATCTGTAACAGTTTGTGCTTCTCTAAGAAAGTCCTCAGTAATAAGTAATTCCTGTATACTTCAATGAATAAGGAAAAAATTGTTTTTTATTTAACCACTGCCTCATGTTAAATGAGGCTAACATGTCTAACATACTAGCTAATGTACTTGATACTTCAGCCTGATTATTTGGTATTTCAGCCAAATTTTGGTCTTTGTGCAAAGGCCCTACATAGTGATTTCTAGCCCTGGTTTTGCTAGTGCTTCATTTATTTTGAAGGGTATCACAAATTATTTCAAGAGACACATTGATACCGAATATCTGTTTTGGAGGGAGAAGATAGGCTATTAACACTGAACCCTATGGACCCTGTTAACCTAAACAGAAATCATCCCTCCTGCGGTGTTGAGCAGCCTGTCTCAGCAGCGTCCAGCATCCAGGGATACTGAAGACATTTTTGAGGTCCCGTGGGAAATGTGTGACTGACACCATAGGAGGAAACATCATGGTATAGTGAAAAGCCCTGGAACTAGAAGTTGAAGAAACCACTTTTCTGACCACATGTATCAGTATGACCCCGAGCAAGACACTCAGCTGTTACCTAATTACCAGGGTTGCTGTGAGGACCGGGTGGGTAAGACACTTAACCTGGTCCTCCACTGCTTCACGTGCTAGCGGTGCATGCTTACACAGACAGTAACTTTCCTACAGGTCTAAAATCTGGAGTTTTTTCCTTAGATAATTTATAATGATGTTTTGGAAAATATAAATTTTCCATATAGGGCACTTATAAAGACAAATAATTAGGAAATTGCAGTCAAAGGCATGACATTTATAGACTTTACAGCATGATGGCAGATGATGGTTGATAAATTGTCATATTGTCTCTCATTTGCTCCCATTTTTCCTTGGGACTTAGTTCCAGAGTTTTAGCGTCTGCTTACAGTGCTATTCTTATTCCCTCTCTACCTGTTTGTAATGGAGACCGGCAAAATTTTGCTGTATAGGGAGTTATTTTTGACATTTATTCAAATCTATCCATTCTGATAACAATGTAGTTCATTGTATGTTTCAAAGTAGACGACTACGACCATAATGTCTAGTCATCTTTCAAGTGCTGCATTTAAGGTTTTTGGTGAACTTCAAAAAACATGCTTGAATGACTTTTTTTTCTAAGATTTTTAGCTCTTGTTCCTATCAGTACTACTGTGACTATTGACATTGGTTTAATTGCTTATATGCAGAGGTTAGGTTTTATTTAAGTTGTATCTGAAAAGTGGAAGACGATGAGAAGCAGGGTCCTCTTTAATGCCCATATTTAAAACAATATTGAAATAGAAGTTAGGTATTTGGAGGTAAACCATAGCTTTTAAGCTGTTTGAAGATTGTGATCTATTAATGGGGCATATGGACCCTTAACTCCTGGTGGTAGTGATGTTCTTGGGGAGATCAGCATTTGTACTCTTGATGTTTTTTGGCTTGGTTATGTAGAACAAAAGAAAATAAGCTGGGCGCCTGTGTGGCTCAGTGGGTTAAGCCGCTGCCTTCGGCTCAGGTCATGATCTCAGGGTCCTGGGATCGAGTCCCGCATCAGGCTCTCTGCTCAGCGGGGAGCCTGCTTTCCTCTCTCTCTCTCTGCCTGCCTGTCTGTCTACTTTTGATGTCTCTCTGTCAAATAAATAAATAAAATCTAAAAGAAAAAACAACAAAAAAAACCCCAAAACTTTAAAAAAAAATTTAAAAAAAAGAAAAGAAGCTTTAAGCTAATTTCTTTACAAATACAAAAAATAACTGAAAGAAAAAGTTGTAAATTTAAAAATGAAACTTGACTTCTTCCCCCACTATTATCATTTTCAAGCCCAGGGATAAGCGCTATTAGATTAGTGTGTAACCACCAACCTCCACAGAAATTTCCCAGGGATATATAAGTATACACGAATGTGTTTCTAGTCCTCCACCATTAATTCCCAGTAGTTTAATTTCTTTTCACTGAATATGTCTGCATATCTTTGATATCAGTATGCACATCGCCCTTTCTTTTCATGACTACATAATGTCCCATTGTATGGCTAAGCTATACTTTATTACAGTCCCTCTTAATGAAAATTTAGATATTTTTAACATAGTATTACTGTGAAGACTTCTGTGTGTATATCTTGGCATACTTTTGCACAAAATAAAAGCAGTTGAATTCTTGACTTAATGAGTACTTTTAGTTGATTTGCATTTTCTTGATTTTGCATTAAGTTGAACATTTTCTCATGTGATTATTGGTCAGATTTTGTGTTTTGCTGAACTACCTGTTTGTAAGCTTGTGACACATTTTCCTATTGGTTTACTCAGTTTTCTTCTGTTAATTTATTCATATTTCTCTGTGTTATGAAATTAGCTCCCTATCTCTGTATTGACAGATATTTTCCCAATTCTTTGATTTTTATGTTGTTACTTACTTTATATCTGATTATTTGCTTACTGTTCTACTATATAGTGTTTAATTTCCATGTACATAACTTTTTTTTACATTGTGGTATGGGCTTTGCATTTTATATTTAAGGCTTTCTCATTTAATATTATTTAAAATGTTACTTTTTCTAGTAATTCTATAGTTTCATTTTGTATGCTTAAATCAATGATCCTCGTGGAATCCATGTGGTATAGAGAGAAGTAGAGACCCAGGTATTGCGAACAAGTTGCTTGAAACGCCATTTATTAAAACATGCTTTTCCACACTAATTTAAAATGCAATCTTGATTTTGTATATTCCTGTTTTGGGATATATAGGATTTTACAAAGTCCTAGTATGCATTTGGGTCAATTTCTGTAATCTGTACTGTTGCTGTTGACGTATCTCTCTATATAACTTCTAGTAGCACCAAACTGTTCCACTGCTGTAGCTTGTAAATTGTGTTCCTGTCTGCTGGGATAGTTCTCTTTTCATTCATCTTATACGTTTTTTTGGATATTATCACCTTTTTTTCTAGATTAATTTTAGTGTAATTTTGTCAAAATATTTCCATCTCTTGCCCCCAGAACAAACTAACACAACCATCTTGTGACCATATCGGGGGGTGTAAAAATTGGGGCTGGAAAGGGAATGACATTGTTAATGAAATTTTCTATCTAACAATATGGTAGAGATTTCCATTTTTAAATTTTCCATTTTTCCCCTCAGTAGTGTTATAGCTTTTATCACATAAATTCTGCATGCTATTTGTTAAACTTAGGCATAAATGTTGATCTTTTTTATTACTCTTTAAACAATTTTTTCCTTCCATCTCTCAATTTGATATTATGTTTATAAGATAAAGTTACTGGGTTTATGTACTTAGGCTTTCTAAACAATACTATCATCTGCAAAAATTCTACTTTTCCTCTGCAATTTTGATACTTCTTTCTCTTCATAATTTATATTTTCTTAAAACATGGCCCACTTCACCTAGTTTTTCAGATTTATTTGCATAGATTATTATCTAATAACTTATTAATTTCTTTTGAATCTGTGCTTATATCCCCTTTTTGTTTGTAACTCAAGGAATTTGTGTTTACGTCCTTACCTCCTACAGCAAATAGTAAAAATACTCTTTTTTGAGTAGTATTATCTTTGAAGTTAGAAAATTCTTCCATGCAGTGAATCTGTATGCCTCATCCTGTTGTTGTAGTCACTGCTTTTTTTTTTTTTTTTTTTTAACTTTGTCTCCAATAAAATGAAAATTACTCTGGTAGCTTTTTCTACTAAGATTATTATGAAGTTACTTGTTAGCGTCTTCTAAGCTAAATAATTTTGGTTTTGCATATAGCCTCATGGAACACAGTTTTCTAAAATCTTTATATCTCTTCTGGAATTTTTTCAGGAGCCTTAACATTTTGGCTAAATTCTTAACTTACTTCCTGTTGAGGGATCTGAGTCACAATTACATTGTTTGCCTTTAAAAGATAGTAGTCTAGCATACTATACATTTTTAGCCAAAGTAACTCCATCCTCAGAGCAAGTAGTATTTAGTGCAGAACTAAAAATGGTAATTGTATTTTTTTTATATATTATGTATAGTATTTGGGAAAAAGAATTGTTGACAATGTCATGGATAGATAGTGTCTTTCAGCAGTCTTGAAAATAAAGGCTGTTGAATAAGGTAATTAGGTCCTCGGGTTCCAAGTTTGTCCAGAAACACTCTGCTCCTTATTTTGTTTTTAAGATTTTATTTATTTATTTGACAGAGATCACAAGTAGACAGAGAGGCAGGCAGAGAGAGAGGAAGAAGCAGGCTTCCTGCCAAGCAGAGAGCCCAATGCAGGGCTCAATCCCAGGACCCTGGGATCATGACCTGAGCCGAAGGCAGAGGCTTTAACCCACTGAGCCACCCGGGACCTAATTTTTGAATGAATTATGAGATTGGCAAAGAAAAGCATGTTTGTAAGGCAGATAGGAAAATTCCAGGGAAGATGCAAGATGGGGCTAATACTAAATTATGTTATACATACATGTAAATATGTGTTAGCATGTGTTTTTGTACATTTTTATCCTGGAAAAAATGAATATGCTAATTTAATAGTAACTTTAATAGGTTCAATTTAAACTTTGTAGGTAATAACAATATCTTCTAAAAATCCAGCATTAACGATTGAAATAGCTGCAATTGAGTCATCTTGAGTAAAGCAGTGCAAAAAGGTGCTTTTAAAAAGGAGGCAGCAATAATTTTGTGAATACTCAATTTTATGATATATTTACTGTGTAAGTATGTTAATAATTTGTCCCCCACTGAGAAATGGCTTCTAGAGGATCACAGTGCATTACTTGCATTAGAATAGAAATAATAATGAAATTTTCTCTCTCTCACCTTTTTTTAGGTCATGGAAAATGGAAGATTTGCAAAATATAAGTATTTTACCCATGTCATGATCAATAAAACAGATATGCTAATGATAACTAAAAGGTAACTTTCTTTCTGGAATGTAATTTGTTGAGAGGTTAACTGAGAAGCCACTCGTGAAGAGAAGCAGTTGACATTCGTCATTTGTTGCAGATAGTCACACTGATTCCTGCTAACTCTGGTCCTCTTGCTCTACAAGCCTTGTAGCAAAAACCTTCCATAAATTCATATTTAGCTTTGTACAGATAAATGCACAGCCATGCACAAACAATTTAATATTTTTTCAACTAATTTGAATAATACAGAAATTCCCATGAAACTATCTTCACACTACCATTTTTTCCCCTCTGAAAAAGTACATAATTTCAGATTACCCAGAAGTCCTCTTGTGATATCTTTTCATTAGCATGCGTAGAAACTCATGTAAGTACATACACCATTGGAGACAGATCAGTTCTTACATGGATACTCCCAAAGATAGCCAAATCCTCGAGTAGACTGTAGACAGTAGAGCTACGTGCAAAAATACACAGCCTCAGAGGGCCTAGTGTTTGCAAGTCATTGTTAAACTGAGGAAAAGAATGAGCTGGTGCAGGATTAACATGGGGAGTTCTGGATGGATATAGCAAAGAGCGAAATTGTAGAGGTGCCTGGGTGGCTCAGCTGCCTTCGGCTCAGGTCATGATCTCGGTGTCCTGGGATCGATGCAGGGCTCTTTGCTCAGTGGGAGCCTGCTTCTCTCTCTCTCTCTCTCTCTCTTTCTCTCTCAATCTGCCTGACTCTCCGCCTACTTGTGATCTCTCTCTCTGTTATATAAATAAAAATCTTAAAAAAAAAAAGAGCAAAATTGTGCTTGAGAGACAGAGGTTATGGCTGAATAGAAAGGAGTAGTCAATAAGCCTGTGTGGTTTTGTTCACTATTGAAAAGGAGAAGTTATATTAACATCTTGTTAGTTCAAGCTCACTGTTGAACTTAACAGTCATTTCTTTTTTTTTTTTTTAAGATATTATTTATTTATTTGACAGAGATCACAAGTCGGCAGAGAGGCAGGCAGAGAGAGAGGGGGAAGCTGGCTCCCTGCTGAGCAGAGAGCCCGATGTGGGGCTCGATCCCAGGACCCTGGGATCATGACCTGAGCTGAAGGCAGAGGCTTTAACCCACTGAGCCACCCAGGCACCCCTTAGCAGTCATTTCTAATGTTTTTCATTCTAATCATTTCTGAGTCTAAAATTTGCAACACTATCTAATTTTCTTATTTAAAAAGTAACACAGAGTAAAGAATTTACACAGCATTAGAAGATAAATAGGTAAAGTGAGTCTTCATTTCATCCCAGGTACCAGTCCCTCTTTTCCCTGTCCCAGAGGCAACCACTTGTTTCCTTCTAGAAATAGTCTCTGCATATAAAAGCATCACACATGTGTATCTTAATGTAAATGGAAATCTGTCAATGTACCATTCTGTGCTTTGCTTTAATTTTTTGCTTTAGATCAATGTTGATAGCAGCATATGAACATCTTCCTTAATTTTAAAGGACAACTTAGCATTCATTTAGAAGTATGTACTGTATTTTACATGTAAGTTGTTAATAAGCTTTTATAATTAGGGGCAGAGCTTCAGCGGCCATGTTTGTTCATAGTGATTTTCATTCATGTTTCTATTAACCCTCTCTCCCATTGATGACATGAAGTGTGATTCATCACAGTTGAACAAGAGCCAGTTGCAAAATTTAATAGTTTACAATTCAGTTTCTAGCATTTGAAAACTGACCTTCTCAACATTGTAGACCTCTTTAAAGGAAGTTCTATAAACCTTTATGAAAGTGAGAGAAGTGAGTGGGTTGTAGTTGACTAAAAGGTAGTATTCATACTTAGCATTTCTTTTCTTTCCAAGTTTCAGATTTGAGGATTAAAGGGTCTTTGAATTGGGGGAGGGGGCGCAGAGTGCTTCGTGCCTGCTATAAGATTAGCCTGAGATTTTTCACATGGTTGAAGATATGTGGGAGGACCCATAGGTTTGTTCAAACAGTCCCTGTAATCTAGGATTGGTGAAAGAGGGGGCCTGAGACAAAAGGTTGAAGTGAGAGATATAAGTCCTAATTAGCTTGTTCCTGCCAGGAGCCAGCTCTGTAATGTAATCCCTTAACTTAAAGTATGTATTTCTTAAAAAAAAAAAAAAAAAAAAAAATCTGGTTGTACCTAGAATTGATGTTTCAACCAGAAAGAAGAGCTGGGAAAGTAAAGGCCTTTGAAGAAAGGATTAAATAGAATTATTATAGACAATGCATTTTTTTCCTCTCAAGGTGGGAAAGTAATTTTAAAAGGCTTTTTTGAGGTAGGTTGATAAGCTTATTGCATGGAGCCTTGGAAGCATTCTAAAGCATTAATTACCTGAAAGTTCTCCAAGATATTAGCTAATAATAGGTTCTGCAAATTTTTTTCCGTTGTGTATAAAGTGCCTTACATATTTGACTCTAGAAGTACATTCATCTTTTTAAAATTTCATTTTATTTTTTCAGTGTTCCAAGATTCATCGTTTATGCACCACACCCAGTGCTCCATGCAATATGAGCCTGCCTTAATACCCCCAACCAGGCCCTCCTAACCTCCACCCCCCTCGCCTCCAAAACCTTTTGTTTCTCAGAGTCCACAGTCTCTCTTGGTTCATTCGTTTTTTTCTAACATAAATATGTTGTGCTATAAATTTCCCACTAAGCATTGTTTTAGCTACGTCACACAGATTTTGTTATGTTGTGTTGTATTTTCATTCTCATTCACCTCAAAATACTACCTGATTTCTTCTGAGATTATTTGATGCATGGATTATATAGTAGTATGCTAATTTCCAAGCATTTAGAAATATTCTTTCTGTTACTGGTTTCTCATTTAATTTCATTATGATCTGAGAATGTACTTTGTATGATTTCAGTTCTTTTATATTCCTCAAGGTTTTTTATGACTCAGAATATAGTGTCTCTTAGTTAATGTTTTATGGGTACTTGCAATGAATGTATATCTTGCTACATAAGTGCCTTTATTCTACAGTGGATTCTTTTTTGTTTTTCCCCCAGTGGTGTATTGTTTGTAACAAAAGGAACATTTGGACAGCTTACCTGTGAGTGGCAGTATAGTTTTGATGAGTTTACCAAAGAGCCATTCATTGTTCATGGGAGAAGATTACGCATTGAAGCAAAGGTATGTTGAATAGATTTTTTTTTTGAAAACTTGGAACTGAAAATAACGCACTGAAATGGTCCTCTACTTCCCATCTCTTTTATAGACATCATTTTGTCTTACTGTGGTTTTCCTTTACACCTCCTGTCTTACTCAGGCTTAAAGAAGAGCAAGCCAGGCCAAGAAAAAATACCAGACTCTGTGTTTTGCATTGACAATAATGTTCCTGGGCCTTGGCTTTCTAGAACCCCAACTTCCCACTGCTGTCCAAGACACGAAAATGAGAAAATCATTTGTATACCTCAAAATCCCTAGTGGTTCTATACAAAATGTTTTTCCCTGAAAATCTTAAAAAAAACAGACTCTTGAAAACTTGCTTCTCTCTAACAGACAGTTATTGGTACTTCTTTTGCTTTTTATAGGTATTAACTTCCCAATTCCATTCTAATCTTGAGGGCAAAGGCCATCTCTCACTCTGCATTGATTACTAACATGGCGCCTGGTACTTGAATGTAGATATAATGAATTGCTAGTCATTTGGTAAATCAGCAGAGACACAGTATCCATTTTAAGTCTTAAAGATTCCACAAAGTATTTTAAGCGATACAAAGAAGTACAAGATACTTGGCCCCAAGGTATTTGACCAGATACCTTTGCATAGGAGCACTTTGGCACTGGCTGTATTAGTAGGAAATACTGTAAATGATACAGCCCAAGTAAGTTTTGTTCTTTGTTGTTTTGTTTTATTTTGATTTTGAGGGATTTAACTGGCTCCTGTAACTGAAAGTCTTAAAAGTCTGCATCTGCTAGTTTAGATATGCTCCAGTGATGCCATTAGCGGTTACTCTGTCTCCCTTCCTCTCCTCCTTCATTCTCTCCTTTGCCACTCTCACTTCTAGGTCCTACTTTCCTCAGTGTTGGCTTCATGGTCAAGTCGGCCAGCAGATGTTCCAGGTTTATATCTTACTAGCTCAGCAGCGTGAAAGCTTCTCACTGGGTTTCACTGGGCCACCTTTGGTCACGTGCCTATCCTGAGCCAGTCATTTTGGTTAGAGAGCCTGTATGAGCCAGCTGGCCAGGTGAGGGTCATGGGATCACCATGGTGTTTCCGAGAAGGAAGGGTCGCTCTATCTGAAGTATTTGGAGTGAGAGAAGGTGAGAAATATTACCCAAAGGAGATTCAAAAGTTGTTGCTTGAAGAAGGGTCCTTAGACACAGGCAGGCAGAAACAGACGTTTTCTGGGCTAGCCTGTAGTTCATAACTGCCCCAGGGCCTTGTGTTTAACCACTGAAGATCATGTCTCTAGTCTTACCACTCACTCCAAAGACACAGGCAGCTCCTGAGTAGACTGGCTCTTTGTTCTTGAGGATCTTCGACCAACTTATACATTGGGAATTTCTCTGATTCAATCACTCAGAAAATGAAAGGCCCTACGGTCTTGTGCAAGGTAATGAATAGTGACTATGCCTATGCCTATGACTTTATGCCTGTACGCTTGCCTGGCTTTTTTCATACCTTTTTCTCTCTCCAAAGATAAATTTCTTCTTACCGTCTTGGTTTCTTTCCCTTCTCCCTTTTCTTGAAATCTTTAATCAACAGTTTTTTTTTTTTTTTTTTTGAAGTAAAAGAATCTGTTGTCTTCTAGAGTCTGTGTTTACATGGATGTTTGAATTACTTAGAGACATTATTTGATCAAGAGCCCCTCACATTGCTTCCCCTGTAGCTCTGCCCATAGTTAATAGAGATAAACATCACCCTCCTTTTTAATCCTGTTACTTCTGTTTACCCTCTCCTGTCCACCATTAGCTCTCCCTACAAACACTGAATAGAACACCAGAGAAGCATAAAAATTGGAGGACAATCAAAAAAAAAAAAATAGTAGAGTGCAATAAGCTTGAGTTACATTCTTACTGCATGATGGATTTAAAATGTCAGAAATTACATACATACACAACCCCCTATACAACACACCTGTGTATATTACCTTTTAACTGAACTCATCTTGATTTCATGGCCAGATACCAAGAACTATCTGGAGGGGAGAACACTGCTCTGACTTACCTCCTCATCCTTTGGATAAACCCTGTATGGCTTTGGCAATTGAAATCTCAAAGCTTTTTAACGTAAGCTTAATTATAATGGATATGGTAGAATTTAGTCTTTTTATTTTTTTTTCCATTTGTGTTTGAGTCTTCTTGGTTCTTCATTCTTGGCTTTTTTAAAGGTATATGATTTGGGTAAGGTGGACACTTTAAACACAGATTTACAGAACTGTGGCATTTTTTAAATCCTATTTCTACAACTGGATTTTCATTTTAATGAAGTTACTCTCTTTATAGGAGCGGGTGAAGTCTGTGTTTCATGCCAAGGAGTTTGGAAAAATAATTAACTTCAAGACCCCAGAGGATGCTAGGGTAAATATAATGAATCTCTTTACTTAAACAGATAGCAGCTTCTCATTCCAAAGGCATGTAGTAAGTTGGACTGTTTTCTAAAGCAGATAAGTTTTGTTTTTAATTTTGTTTTTGTATTTTTACGGTTTTAGTATACGTAACTAGATGTTTCCTCAAGACTATTTTTCATTACCCCCTTTCTCAGTTTCTCGGTAATACATTTTCCATTTACTCTCTGTCACCATATTATTTTACCCCAGAAGGTTGGTTTTTAATCTTCCTGCTCTCCCAGAAACATCCAGAGAAGGCTACTGGGCTCAGTTCTCGTGCTCTGTTTATCTTAGAGACAGTCCCGCTAAGTTCTTCTTTCATTAATAGAAGCACATAGTCCTCTGCGGAAGCATCTCATAATGAGATAACCCTAATATTGCCTCCGGGGCTTTCATCCATTACACAGCCCCAGTGGTAATAGATATTTATTGGTAGGAAGATTTGCATTATATTTGCATTTTATTTTTGCAATTTCAGAGCCTTTTAAGATAGAAAATATTTGTATCATGAGAGCACGTAAACTGCCCAAGAAGGTTGCTCTCCAGCTAGCCGCTCTAGAATTCTGTGTAATTATTCCTCCTCCAGCAGTAGAATCCTATATATGGAATCATGAAGATTTGTGACACAGAACTGACATTGTTGGAAGAAAGGTTGCACAGATAGTTTTCACAGTATGCCACAGTTATTCAGCCGGCTGCCAAATGACTCTTCTCTCTCAGGATGATTTATTTTACTTTTCTTATTCTGAAGATGCACATTCAAGTCCAAAGACCTTAGAAAAATATTATTCTTATTAGTAAATCAAACCTGGTACCATTGTCTCTGAACTTCTGGACTATTTAACTGAGGCGAGTAATGTCTTAGGCAGGATGAATGTAATTATTGGCCATGAGTATACACCTAACCGAAATAGAAAGCCAACTTCTAAATTTATACTCATTACATTTTGAGTTTCATTGCAAGTTCTTGAAATAAGCAAATGTTGATTTATTTCCCCGCAACAGTGGATCCTCACAAAACTAGAAGAGGCAAGAGAACCTTCCCCGAGATTCTGATGGAGAACACTGCCTGAAGAGACACAGCAATAAATTATTAGAGTTTCAACCTTGTACCTTCCACAACCAGTTTCGGAAGTATAGTACGAAAGTAATTTCAAGTACTAAAGAAATTAAAAAAAAAAAAAACCATACACACAAAATTGGTTACAATCAGGTAAAACAATCATGTGATTAAACTGTTTCAACTCAGTGGGGATCCAGTTGGTTTTCTAACTTGAATCATGCATCTAGTTAAAATTCTTCTACTTTATAAAAGAAGCATTTATTTTATGAATCTTAAATATTTGCTCCAAGTGGTTCTCTGCAGTGTGGAGAAATTGTCCATATTGTGCACCCCCCCCCCCATGGAACTAAGGTTAATGTTTCTGGTTTGTATTTTAAACTTCTATCATGCTTATTTCAGACTCCCTAAATCAGTGACAGGAAAATGATCAAATCAAACATAGCCGCAGTGGTATCAAGAGAACCTTAGTGGTGGTTTCTTTAGAAACATGAAATTCTTTTTACAGATAAATATTTTGGTATTATTTTCCTTATTTTTTTATAAAGGATGTGTTTGAATTATACTTCCATAGCATGACTATGAAAACAACCTTTTTTAATATAAAACAGATTGAATAATACCCCTTCAAGCTTCATCTTAAGAAAGGCTGGAAGAAATGAGTATCAGACCCAAAAAGGAAGAGCCCCTTTCAGAACTTTGAAGCCTTAGAAATACTTCCTCATGCCAACATCATGGGATCTACTTGGTTTACCCAAGTCACGTTTTTAATAGATTGCTGACTTTAATGGAAAATTACTGAAGCCTTAATAATACCAACTCTCCATTCACTGATAGTGTGAAATAGAATTCCCACCATCTGACATACAAGTTATGCTTCAGAACAGACAGCCCTTCTTGTAAGTAAATGTCTCTACCCTGAAGAGTTGATTACCTGTTTTGTTGACAGAAGATTGGGAATTGCTGCTGTGTTTTCTCTACAGTTATTTAAATGAGAATCACTTTTGAAAGCCTGTCAGGACAGAAATCATGGGCTATGCATTCGTTAAAAAAAGGTCACGGGTTTTTTTTCTTGGTTTTTGTCCAAGATCCTTGTACCTTAATATTAATGGACTTTTTCAAGTAAAAGGGGATGAATATATGATTGTGAAACCATGAAGAGAATGATCCAGTGTCTTATTTAGTTATCGAATAATGCAGAGTATTTGATGCATGTCGTATGTGCCATGAAATTATTATAAACTGTTTCTGGGATTGGAGACTCTGTATAGTCAGTGATTGTGAAATTCTTCTCAGGGTCTTCAAACCCTTGCTTTGTTGTAAAAGCTAAAATAAACAGCATGCCAGACTGTAATTGTATTTCTTCCTGTCCGAATCCTACTGGTTTTCCTTTGAGGTTGTAGAAACACATTGTTTATTATCAATTATTTCCCTCAGGATGCTTTTTTCTTTGCCGAACATAAATTGACTCAAAAGATGGCAAATTTCATATCCCATGGTAGTGCGTACTCCCATGATGTCTTTGGTTCAGAGCAACATAGACATTTTCTCTGTTGCTCAGCTCCTCTGATTTCACATACATTAAAATTAAAACTAAAAGTAGTGGCCAGAAAACTTCCATCAGATTGTCGCCATTTGAAATGTTGCTTTACTGGAGTTCCATTCGGTGCCATTAACCAAATACCTCTTTACCTACTACAGTTTCATGATTTCATTCTCAGAAAAGATACAGACACATAAGTTCTTTGGTGTTCTATGGTAAAGGAGAAAAGCCGAAAA
Source organism: Mustela nivalis (assembly GCF_964662115.1). Taxonomy (NCBI): domain Eukaryota; kingdom Metazoa; phylum Chordata; class Mammalia; order Carnivora; family Mustelidae; genus Mustela; species Mustela nivalis. The sequence goes on from NC_139032.1 coordinate 17,783,148, forward strand.
GAGTAAGCAAAGATTTTTTTTTTTGGTATCCTCTGGAGAGCAGCACGGAATGGGTCTTGTAACTGGTACATATGCAAAGCCAACCTGCCTGTTTTTTCTGTGTTAACTTACCAACGAGGACCTAGAAATATCTTTTATTTTTAAGAAGTGGTCTACCCATCATCAACGCCTCCTGTCACTTTATTTATAGAGTAGGAAGACCCACAATTACAAGAAGAGTCGTTTATCAATTGTCTTAGGAGGTTGTCTTCATCTAAATAAGCCACATCAGTAGATGGCTAGATGAAGAGCCAGTCTTTTTAGCATAACATTTTATAATTATGTGTTTGATTCTATATTTGTGAACATTACAGAGTCCATGATCTGACTCTATTTGAAAATAATCTTCTCTGAATTCTATTTAACATTTAATGGATCTCTGTTTGAGAGCTTTAAGCTACTTCTGGCCGGTTGGTAGGTGCTACGGAGTGAGATCCCAAGTATTGTGTCCCTTCTCCATGTAGTTAGCTTGAGCCCCAGCCCCTTACTTCTAGCCCAGCACCTAGTCTGTCCGTGATGATTGTGTAAATCCCAACACAGAGTGTTCCCTGACAACTCTCCTCTGAAAAATTATGATCATTGGAAATAGCAACTTTGATTTCTGGTCCAACGAGAAGCTTCTGATTTCTTCACATTTACAAAATGACTGAACCCAAGAGCATGTGCACTTCTCTGTTGGCTTCCCTCTTACTGTGTATGTACTGGCTGCTTTTTCCCTAGAATTAACAAGACCTTGGGATTTCTCCTGGGCTCAGTTTAACACAACCCAAGTTATTTTCTGATCCCTAAATAATCATTAGCTGCTCTAGGCAGTCCTTCCCTGGTCCACCACCCTCCACAATCCTAACCCATGACTAAACGGTCCTGTGGCCTCCAAATAAGTTAGGAATTCCTTCTTAATTATTTCCATCATAATTCGCTTGTGTTTTTATGATGACGATAACAGTAACTTTTCCCAGTGGATATATATGCGTCTAGCTTATCTCTTTGAAATATCGTAGTATTTTATTCCTGTCTGATAAAAAAACTAAAGACTCAGTGCTGAATTTTCTGCACCTCAGTTACTCAGTCACCACTTGCCAGTGTTAAGTGAGTCCTCAGACCAAGTCTCGGCCCATGTATTAAAAAGCCTGGGACAGAAGATGCTAGGCTAATTTGCTATAGCAAATTTGCTATAAGCAAATTAGCCTATAACTGCTTATAGCAGTTGGAACTGGGTGCCCGGTCACTGCAGATAGAAGTAGCCATTTGGAACTGGATGTTTTCCTGTTCCTGCCAACACAGTTGAGAGAAATTTGTCTGGGTTCCGAGGCCATTGCTTTTTACCTTTTCTCAAGATCAGTCCAAATCCTCAAGGACAGTGGTTTTCAAGCTGTAGGTCTTAACCCATTAGTGGGCCATAAAACCAATTTCACATCTCAAGGCCAGCATAGCTTTAAAGTGGAATAGAAATGAAAATAAGAGAACATTGCATGTAACAAGGTTAAATTGTTTCCTGAGATGTTTCCTAAATAGTTTATACGCTATGTGTACTCTGTCACAATAGAAAATAACATTTTCTATTGTGAATTGCATTTTTTTTAAAAAAGGGCAAAACAAAAAACCTTGAGAAAAACTGCTGTGGGAGGCGTGGGCCACACACTGATTGTTGGAACAATCTGGACAGTGTGGAACCTGGCCTTAGAGAAGGAGCAGCAGATGCACAGCTCAGGGCATCTTTAGCTTGTGAGCACCGTCTTTTTCTTTGGAGGGAGAAGATAGGATGGCTCTTGTTTTGCTTTTTATGAGATATTTTCCTTTCCTGATGTATATCCGATGCCCTCAGGTACCAGAAAAAGCAAAGTTAGATCTGTAGACAGCACCCCAAAAAGTCCACAGGCTTTTAACTAGAGATATTTAACCAGAGATATTTCAACCTGTCTCCCACTAATCCTCTTCCTAGGATCGGGCACAGCAGTTCTCTCCTTTTATGAGCTTGCTCATCTGGCGTCCCTGTGATGCACTGGAAGGTGGTAAAGGCCCTTAAAAATGGGGAGCTTAGCTACAGGTGACACTTTTGTAGGGTCTGAGTACGTGTTCTCTGGAAGGTGCTATCCACACGCCGGTGCCTTGCCGTTGAGTGAAGTAAGTGGGTTTCTTCCTTTCTTTAGATTCCAGGTAGGAATAACCTGCATTCCTTATTCAAGGTTCAGGACAAAATTCATTCAGTCTCAGTGTTTTCCATGCTATTGCCCAGTATCCCCTGTAGCTCCTTCACATGCCTTGAAAGAAGGCCCTTCACCCAGGGCTTTGAAATCCTACCCGACTGCTGATGCTGACCAGTCAAGCCGCGTTGAATCAGTTGAACTGTGTATGGTTCGTTGACTCTGTAGTTTTGGTCATTGGCCAATACAACTGTGAATGAAGACCTTCGCTCATGCTTTTCTTTCTGGCACAATTGGTATAAAGAAATACTTGTTTCAAGCTGATTCTGCAAGCCGGCCACCCCACAGGCCAAGAAGATGCTGGATCCTCCTCTGTTCCACACCTCCTTCGTGTTTCTTTAATTAAAACCTTTTCTACTTTATTTCCTATTTTGTAAAAAAAAAGTGACATGTCATTAAAAAAAAAAGTTTTACTTTAGAAGTATGGATTCTTTTTAAAAAGCATAATAGCATTTTCCAAAAAAAAAAAAAAAAATCATCTTGGTTACCCAAATAGCTATATAACAAATGTAACTTCAAATTTTATAGTTTGATATGTGTGTACTTAAATTTTTTATGACTTTATACAATATAAATGAACATGTACTCTAGTTTAATATCCACAATGACATGATCTGTCGATCTGAAAACGCTGTCACTGAACACTCACTATGTGCTGTTCTGATACCTCAATAATGCTTCCCTTCCAGTGAGGTCCTATAACAAGAAATCCTATGAGAGTTCCACAATAAAAAGTCTAGCAATCAGTACTATACCTAGAACTGCTGGAAAGCCCCCGTCTCTTATTATGTCATCATACTGTCGGTGTCCATTGGCTACCCGAAAGTTCTATTTAGGGGGTGAAAAAGACTGAAAAATGTAGATTACATTGAAATGTTCTGAGTATCAATAATTGTATACACAAACTATTACAAATCATACCTGGGGCTTCTTTCAAGGTTGGGTAGATTGTTACACACTTTTAGAAAAATTATCATCTCTGTATGTGAATAAGTGTATGACAAAGGAAAATGGGTTTTTCAGGGAATACGCACTTCCTTACTAATACTCCCTTAATAATATTTCTGTTGACCAAATAGTCTGTGCTTCTTTGGGATGCTTACAGTTCTTTGGTAAAAATATGGTTATTGATGATGTTCATTTTTAAAATATCTATTTCTGCATCACTGCAATATTTCCTTCACTTCTGTGTTCCTTATACGCCTAACGTGGGCTCCAGACCAGCTGCCTATTACAGTCTCTGCCTTTTTTTTTAAATGTTGATAATTTATAAACATAAACATTTATAGTGAAGTTCCTCCTCTTGAAACTGAACTTGGTCTTTTTTCCTTTTTCCTGAAAGTTGATTAGCCATACTCACTAATGACTTTTTTCCTTAAAAAAAAAAAAATCATTAATTTTTGCCCTTGGTAGAATGAGGTTTCTTGGTCAGATGACTCTTCAGGGGTAAGGTATACTTTTTCCAATAAAAGGGGTCAAGTAAAATTTTCTCATCTTCAGTCTTCCTCTGTGTGTAGTTGTTGGGTAGGACCAGAAACATGACCAGGAAGTCCTCCCTCACCTCTCTAAACTCTCTCTCTCGGGGGCCTACATAAATGTAGATAACAAAGAGATTGGCTAAACTCTGATTTTTCTAGAAGACAGCATTCCAGCCCAGCATGGTCCTTGCAAACTAAAAACCTGTTGGTTAATACTTTATAAATTGTTAAGCAAAGCACCAAGACTGTGCTTCTCAACCTCAGCAAACTTCCAATGGCTCGTTTCCTCGGTAAGTGATGGGCACAATTTGAAGGAAGGGGTAGGAGAGAATGTTTTTACTTGCATAATTAATTAATATTTGGCAGAGATAATTACTTTGCCTCTGATACGGAGAGTTCATCCTTTGCATGACTTAAGAAAATACTTTGTTATTACTATTCTCTGTTCTGGTTTATTAGATAGCCTTCCTGCTACTGGATTGATTAAAAGCCCATCATTTTCTTAACATGCTTTGTCAGCTGAAGGTAAGTTAAAAATAACAATTCAGGGACGCCTGGGTGGCTCAGTGGGTTAAGCTGCTGCCTTCGGCTCAGGGCATGATCTCAGGGCCCTGGGATCGAGTCCCACATCGGGCTCTCTGCTCAGCAGGGGTCTGGTTCCCTTCCTCTCTCTCTGCCTGCCTCTCTGCCTACTTGTGATCTCTGTCAAATAAATAAATAAAATCTTAAAAAAAAAAAACAATTCAGTGCTAGCAAGAACTTAAAAAACGAAATCCTACATTAATTCCCTTGAATACTGGTGGTCTTGAGCATGTAGCGTAAGTTCAGTAATGATCAGAAGCAGTTCCTAATCTTCAGTGCGCCGTGTCTTTCCCCTCCTCCATACGGCTCTCCTTGTTTGTTCCTAGATGCCCCTTAGAGCTGCTTCCCCATCTCTGTGCTCTCTTGGGCAAAGGTATCTTGGCTCTTCTTTTCCTAGACCCTCACTGTTCCAGCTAATTTTTTAGCATTTTGTCAGGTTCCACAAAAACTGTTGCTTTGCATTCATTTCTTGAGGGAAGGTTGGCTTTTGCAGCTTAGTGTTGCTGCGGTAGAACCGCGACCTGGAGGAATAATTCCTGTTTTCCCAGCAGTGATGCTCTTCTGCTCTTTACCTGCTTCACGGTTGCAAGTGTCCAGCAGGATGAGAACCGGTCTGTGCTCTCACTGGCTAACGAAAAGGCTCAGTGCGGTTACAGGAGTGCTGACACATTGTTCCGTAACAGGCGTAGCTGTCGGAGTGTGTTTCCCAGACTGATTGGAGATCAGACCCATCACACCTTAAATCCCTAAGTGACTGTGCTGTATATGTTTTTGTACGTGTGCTCAGACCTTCAAATAAAAAGCAAACACAAAGCCACACCGGGCCTCTAGCTTGGCATATTCTACGCTTCCCAGGTGATTCTGTTTCTGCTTTACTGGGCCAGCTACTAGGGGAACCCCAACACAACATGATGATGAATGCAGAAGACCTCAAAAAGGAGAATGAAGGGAAGTAGACCACGCCCCCAAGCATGCCTCTTTGGCATAAGAATTGTTTTTAAGGAACAACAGACACAGGAAAAGCAGGGGTTACCTTTTGTAATGAAATTAGTAAGCAAATCTCCATTTGTAAGGGTGTCTCCTCTCTGTATTAAAAGGAGGAGGACCCTCAATCACAAGAAATGCTTATGAGGAGGAGCCCAACTTACATCTGCATGTCGACCTTACCATACATTTCCTTGTAGCTCCCCATAATTGGCCTGTCCCACCCCCAACACCTTTCTCGTGTGGGGAGAAAAGTAGGGTGATAGCCTGGCCCATTTTAGAGGGTTACTCAGTTTTCCTGCGTTTCTCCCATGTTTACAGAAGGTGTACACATTATTAAACTGTTTTTCTCCTGTTTATCTTTTATTACAGGGATGGGATCCCCACCCAACAATCTAGAAAACAAGAGGGGAAGTTATTCTTCCTCCCCTAGAGTTTGGTGACCCATCATGGACTTGCTGAAACAGCATACTCCCCCTGGAGCCTGCACACAGGATCCTGAAAAACTGGCAGAAGCTGGCAAAGGGTAAGAAGCCTTACCAACATAGCTCCCCTAGCTGTCTCTCTGTGCCTAGTTGAGAGAGGAAGGGAAAATTTCACCTTCTTCATTCTTTACAAATTTCCATTACCAGGAGAAAATATTTGCATGAACGGTTCTTTGTGTGTAGAGACTCTGGTAAAGATTCTTCTTGTTGATCCCTTGTTTTCTGTTGGTCCCTTTCTTTCCAAAGACGGTCGTTGTTTTCTGTTGTCTCTTGTGTGTCATTCGTCGGAAAAAGGAGAACGAACGATAGGCCAGACATTTTCCTTTCATTTTTGTGTCTTGAGAGCTTGGCTTTTTGACCAGTGAGAGTACTTCCTTGGTCTCCACTAGAGGGAAGATGCAAGTATGGGTTTAAACGTGACAGCCAGCCAGATAGGCTGGTGATCCAGGACATGAAGTGAGAAGCCACTGTGCCAGCTCTCAGGGGAGTTTATCTTAGGGGTTCCCAGTCCATAAGGGACGAGTCTTCTCAACCTTCATTGTCTCGGTGCCAGAAAAATCCCATTCTAGCAGCATGTGTCGAGGATCTAGAACTGGAGGTGTCTCACCTCATGGGATACAAAAGACATCCTTTCACTATATCATTCTTATGGCCTGTGACAAGGGAAGGTCTTTGCTTTCTTACATTAACCCTAACAGTGAACTTCCCGGATTTGTAAGGACTGCATCTTTTCCAGCATAGGGTAGGATACCTCTTGTCTGCCCAAAGAGGGCACCTCTTGTATCCATGGTTAAGCCATAAAATAGGCTTATGAGTTCGAGTCCCTTTGGAGGTTAATACAAGATTCTACTCATCAATAGCCAGATGATGACTCATTTGAACTGGAAAGACTTAAATATTTGAAAAAAAATTTTTTAGATCTCAATCTAAATGGTTGCCTCACCGGTATCTAGAGAAGGATCAAACTGAAAAGAGGACATGGAGGAATATAGCATCAGCCTCAAGGACTCTCTTAACAAGAGGAAAGTGCAAAGCACTTTTCTTCACTTTCAGAAGATTTCTATCAGCTTTAGAGAAGAGGTAGATCAGTGGCCGTTTACAACTCCACTCACAGAGTCCTCGACTGGCTGCTCAGGGGTCATCTTCTCACCCATGTTCATGCTGCAGTGATCGGACAACCCAGCCAGGCCCTTGGGGAAGACTCCCCTCACAGAGGAACTGGATGACCAGAATTTCTCCCAGGCCTTCCTGCAAATGCTCAGGAAATGGATTGGCTAAGGCTGATGTGCGGTGACTGATAAAAGCAACAGTAAGTCTTTTCACCCTAAAGTGAGTTGGTCCCAGGTTGGAGTCTACGCTCAGAAGAGGAGAGCATTCAGAGGCTCTTGTTGAATGTTTCATCTACTCTTCACACGGGCATACTGCGTTAAGCCCTGAAGTTCCTGGACATAGGACTCTTGATTTCCATCTTAGTTGAAATGGAAATCTTCCCCAGTAAGGATATAAAAAAGCAAATCAAAGATAATGTAGTTGGATGGGTGTGTCAGCCCCATAATGCATTCAGGCTCCTCTACTTCTTGGAGGAATTAGAAATACCATCTTTTGTCTTAAAAATCTTTATAAAACTAGAAATGCAGTTCTAGAAGCACTACAAAGTCCATCCATCGATACCAATCCCAGAGCCTCCCCTCTTCATCTCAAGATGCTTGCAGTTACTACATAAGATTGGAATATTGGAAATGGAATTGTCCTGCACCTAAGAAAAGGAAAACTTTTAATAGTAATTACTTTAGACTTCTGGTAGTAGGCAAATATGCCCCAAGGGCCCTGGAGACAACTTGGATACTTTCCCTTTTCCTTGGATGTAGATTTTCTACCCCCCATCTTCACTAGGACCTGAGAGCTATCTCTTCGAAATGAAAACTTTGGGGAGATGATTCTCATTAGAAGGAGAAAAGAAACTTTTTAGAAATTGGGCACATTTTTTTTTTAAAGTGGCTTCCCTACAAATCTCAGTAAAAAAGCCTTTGCCTTCTGAGTTAGCCATAAGTAAACTTAACTCATTCCATCTTCCAGAAACACAATTTGGATCCAGCTGTTCTTTTTTCTTTTTTCTTTTTTCTTTTTTTTTCCCTTCTTTAAAATTTTATTTATTTATTTGACAGATCACAAGTAGGTAGAGTGGCGGGTGGAGGGGGGGCGGTTCCCGATGCAGGGCTTGATCCCAGGACCCTGGGACCATGACCTGAGCCAAAGGCAGAGGCTTAGCCCACTGAGCCACCCAGGTGCCCCACCAGCTGTTTTTTCTAAACTACTGACTTGTGTGTTATTTTACCAGATTCATAGTTAAAATGTTACAACGGCAGGTATAAGGTCACTGTTTGTATCTATGTTTATGTGTGTCTGTGTGTGTTGTAGATAGAATATTTTTTGGGGGGGCCGCCTGGGTGGCTCAGTGGGTTAAGCCTCTACCTTTGGCTCAGGTCATGATCTTAGGGTACTGGAATCAAGCCTCACGTCAGGCTCTCTGCTCAGCAGGGAGCCTGCTTCCTCCTCTTCTCTCCCTGCCTCTCTGCATACTTGTGATCTCTATCAAATTTAAAAAAAAAAATTTTTTTTTCTTTTTTAACCTCCAGATGGTATTGCCAAAATTAATTTGTAAACTAGCTCTACTCTTGGTTCGCTCAAATTCATGTGATCTGGGAAAATATTCAATAAGTAAAAACCAGTGTAATTTGGTTAATTGAAATAGGTATGTCTTCAGGATTGTCAGTTTTGTATGTAATGCAGACATACAACTTTTATTCTACCTGGTTTATTAGTCAAATGAGTTCCTTTTACCTGTTATAAAACTTGTCAGCAAGAAAACTAAAAGAATGATGGCCTTTAGAAATCATCTCAGTATGATTATGAACAAGTGAATTAAGTAGATTTAAGTGGGATTAAAGTTTATAAATGAAATTTTCAACAGTGATTATTTTATGACATAGAAGATATGCTTTCAAATCTTTAAAATAGCTTTAAAATAGCTTCCAAAATCTTTTTGGTAATTGTAACCTATAAAATTTTCCCACGTTAAATGATGGAAATTCATTGGAATATCTAAACTTCCAAATATGATAAAATACTGGAACATTACTGAATGCAGGTTTTTTATATTTTTGGCTTAATACAGAAAAGCTAAATATATTTGGGTGTATTAGTAAACATCTTGTACCACACTGAAAAATTATACTATGAAGCAGCATATGCTTCAAAAATTACGGAATGTATTCATAAATTTGCCAAACTACAGTTCATAACTGCTTCTTAGTTCTAGAAATTAAGGTTTCAGAGGGTTGGGAATACTTGTTAACATATGTAATTAAAACCTCTCTGTATGCAAGGAAAGTAAGATGTGGTTTGGGTTCAGAAAATGTATGAGATACAAAGATGCATTCTTGTTACAGGAAAGAATAGTATCCTGGAGTAGAACGAGTTGTTTCAGAAAAGGAAAGAGGAGAGTAAGGGAAAATGAATTGGGTATAGAAAGGTGGGAAGAGAAAACTGTGTATAATTAAGCTAGCTAAAATGGTATGAATTCATACATGTGTAAACATAAACTTTAGCATCAATAGTATACTCGAATAAAACTAAAACTTGGTTTTCTTCCATCTCCTGAAGGTGTAACTGAACCAACTTGAGTTTGTTCCTTGGCCAGTCAAGATAAACAGTACACCCAGTTGGGTTGTTGGACAAAGTAAAATGTGCAGCAAAAAAGGAGTTCACAGGGCATAACCTCCAAAGCTATGACTCCCTGAGTAAGTGTGCATGGGTTCCTTTTCTTTAGGGTTAGGGTGAATATTTTAAAAAGGGGCTCTCTTGGGTCACCTGGGTGGCTCAGTCGGTCAAGTGTCTGACTCTTGATTTTAGCTCCGGTCGTGATCTCAGGGCTGTGAGATCGAGCCCTGTGTCAGGCTCTACTCTGGACATGCAGCCTGCTTAAGACTCTCCCTCTCCCTCTCCCCATCCCCCAGCTCATGGGCACATGCTCACTTGCTCCCTTTCTCAAATAAATCTAAAAAAAGAAAAAAATACATATCCTCTAAAAAGGATGGATCTCTTGTCCTCAGATGTGGAGGCAGGCATGAGATCCCGCAAGCACTTTAAGGAAAGATGTCTACGCTACATTGTATGTTATGTAAATGAGGTTGTGCTCCTCGTTAGGTGGAGATTTTAGTATTACAATGAGGTATAGGTAGTTGTCCATCACTCAAGAGGTCACTCCGTGATCCAAGGGCCCAGGTGTGAGCCAGCGGTTAAGCTCAAGCTGGTTTGGGTGGTGTGGGCCTGCTGGAGGTCTTATCAGGACCTTCCCTGTGCTATTGGCCTCTGCCTGAGTCAATAAAGGGGAAAGAAGAGCTTAAGGAGAAATGTAGGACAAAGGTCGCTGAGTACAAGCAAGGGGCTGTAATGGTGAGGGCTTGGGTTCCAGCTGGTAACAAAAAGACAGTGTTCTTTCTGACTTTGGTCCGCTCCTGAGAAAAAAAACTGTGACAAGTTTTTCTCTACCTTTCAAGCTGACTGGACAGCAAAAGATTTTGTGTTTTACTGAAGTAATTTCCTGTGTTTCATGTTATCTTTATCATCAATTTTTTGATTACTTAAGAAAACCCAGGCTTCTCAAGAGTAAGAGCCCAGTTTTGCTCACAACTATGTAAGCTTCTGTATTTGCCTTTGAAATCTTTTGTCACTTTGGTTAAAATAGGTAATCAAGTATTGCTTCTAAATTCTGGTCAAGTATTCAAAACTATTGAGCTTTTTGAAGAGCTGAAACTCAAATTCTAAATGAAATCTTTTTAAAAAGATTTTATGTACTTATTTGAGAGAGGTAGCATGAGAGGGGGGAGGATCAGAGGGAGAACCAGACGCCCTGCTCTAGGGAGCCTGGTGCGGACTCATCCCGGGCTCCAGGATCACGACCCAAGCCAAAGGCAGTTGCTTAACCAACTGAGCCACAGGTACCCTAAATGAAGTCTTTTTGACCTTGAAATAACTAGGGATGTTCCAGAGGGCCCCTAGAACATCTCAAGATTTGTTTCTCTCCTTGTTAAAAGAGCTATTAAACTAAAAAAAAAAAAAAAAAAAGCTATTAAACTAATTAGACTTCTATTAAATTACATGGGAAGCACTCCCAAGTAAGAGAGACTAACCTTTGCTTCGGTTGTATTTGTATGGCTACAGGTCATTAACATAAATGTTCCAGAAATTGTAATTCCTAGAAATCTGTTAGGTCGTCACCACTTGTAACTCTACTTATTATCAGTTGCACAATAGTGAACTTTCACTAGATCTTTAGCCACGGCCATTTTTAAAGTGTTGCTATTTATAGGAGTGATGGTCTGCTTTTCCAAGACGGCTTCATAACCAAGGAGATTCATGGAAAAAACTCTGACAAATACAGGTGTCTGATAACTTTCAAATCATCCATTGAACTTCTAAAACTCTATAGAAAAAGTGGAATTACAAAATTGCTAATATGAGACCAAGATAAGCAAGGATAACATGCGATTGAATGAACCAATGAAGACGATTTTAATTTTTATGACTTTGAAATACTAGTTATTTCCAGACTTAAGGGAAAGCTTTTTATTTTTTCTTAAGCTACCTTTGACTTAGAGCAATTTGGTAAAGTATGTATTAATGAACAAAAAAAAACAATTATTTTTTTCTCCCTACCTGGTCCCTCTAGAATTTGGAAACTCATAGGGACCCTTCTGATTTCCATGGCAATATGGTCACTTGTCAAGTTCAATAAGCATCTGTTCTTTTAAGAGGACGCAGTTAGAAACACTGGTTATACTACCAAGACTTTGAGTGGACTGTCATATCTGAGAATGTCCATAGAATCAGACGTGACTGTGCAGTTTTAAGAAGGTTAGTTTGACTTTATGGAGTTGGTATGACCCCTTTACAGGGTTTGAGGCAGCCTTACCCAGTAAGAAAGGTTACTTTCTGGCAGGTGCAGGAACCATAGAATGTTTGGGGGAATCTTAAGAGAGGAACTAACCTAAATCTATAGGTATTATAGGCAACATGAGGGTAAGTTCCAATCTGAGATTCCTTATGATAAGTTCCAGTAAGTTCCAAAATTTCAAAGAGCATATACGGTCAACCACTACTTGTTAATAATCAGGCCAAGTGCAATTTTGTTATTATCTTTGGCAGAAGTGGAAACTGATGCTTCAGTGGAAACTCTACTACACCCCTGTGAGTATCAGATTCTAGTTGTGTTGTCTGACGTTTCATTATTTACCTGTAAATGGAATTCTTCTAGTTTCCTTGCATAATCTTGCTAGAGACCTCCTCAAAGTAACATTCCCAATTTTACTCTCTTTTGACTTGGAGTCACTGAAAACAAACTGCGTGAAATTCCTGGAAATTTGATTTGATACGTCGTGCTATAATGTTATCACTTATAATTCTAGTTACCTTAAAATGTAGGTCACAGAAGTAACCAGATGTCCTTGTCAGCTGCATTATCGTGAACTCTCATCAGATCTTTAATATTGGCCATTTTGTAAGTCTTTTGTCAGTTACAGAACTTATTTCAGAACGTTTTGCAAAAGCGTGGAGCCAAGCCCTGCAAACTGAATGTGAATGACTTGCTGTAAACGCCACAGAAATGCCCCAGTAGCTCATGTTTACAGTCGTGCCTGTTACCTTGTGGGCCAAAGTTGACCTCAACACCTGACAACAGAGACATTCACGCTGCAGAAGATCCTTTGACCCCAAGTAGAAATCTTCTGACTGGCTGCCCTCAGGGGAGAGATTCAGTGCAAGATTTGCTCCAACCATTACCCCCCCCCCATAGAAATGCTGATTAAATCCCTGCTTGCACTGTAGAGGCCTAGCTGGGCTTCCACCTACCCCTCCAGCTCCCCAAATGAACCAGCCTGACCTGTTCCCAAGACCGAGACTGGTTCCATGAAAACTAGGGAACAGTCTGTCAATCCACTCAGCTTCTGGACTGTGAAGGTAATTTGAAGTTTCAAAGGCAGACCCAAAGGGGAGCAGATCGTGGCACCCCAAAATATGCCTCTTTGGCATAAGGATGATTTTGATCTAAATATTTTTAAGAAACAGGAGATCCAGCAAAAGCTCTGAAAATATGGCAAGAGCTACCCTTTTATGAGGGAAATTGATATGGATAAGGGAACTCCCCATTTGTAAGGGTCTCTCCTGCTCTGAACCAGAGAGAGAAGGAGCTCTCTACATCCTAATACCCTTACTCTTGTTTACTGGGCTAACCGCTCATAGGTGACTCCTCCTCCCCCAACATATTTAGCTGGAAAAGGTACTCAAGGGGAGAACCTAGCCTATTTGGGACTTAATCAGTTCTTCTGGGTATCTCTCCTGTACACAGAGGCATAGTATTAAACTAATAGTATTAAACTAATGTGGTCCCCCTCTCCCCGCCTCATTAATCTGTTTTGTGTGGGGATCTCAGCCAGGAACCTAAATAATAATTCCTAAAAGGAAATTTATTTTTCCTCCCCTACAGGGACAAAGTTTGATTTAAAAAAATGCTGTGACTTTCATAGTTTATATCAACCATGAACTCAAAGAAACACAACATAACCCATAACATAATGGCAGAATGGTATATTCTTAGCCTCCGCAGAAAGGCACAGAATCCATGGTTCCAACACCAAATCTGTGGTGGCCCTCAGAACTTTGGCAGGGGTGACATTACATTTGTTACACAATTTAGGCTTTTAGCCATTTTATAAGTTTACAAGACCACCAGAGACACTATATGTATATACACACACACATACATATATAATCAGTCATATACACATGCGCACAAACACACACACACACACACACATTTTTCACCAATACAACATCTGTGCTGTCTAGAGCCCATTTATGTCAGCTTCGACTGCATGGTGATCAAATTATGGCAAAACTAAGATACACTGACATAGTCATTAATTTGGCTTAAGAAATAACACGAAAAAACTGTTAAAAAATCTTTGATGGCATGTTAAATGCATACTTCAGCATGAAGAGAGAAAACCACTCAATTTAAAATCTCTAAATTACAAGATTTAATAAAAAGCTTCAAACCCATTAACTTTTAAACAACAACAAAAAAATGCCACCCAACTTAATCCTAGAGGTCTCAAGGCATGATCTATAAATTAACAGACCCTTCTGTTATAGGTTGTGTTAAGGACTATTATTAAACATCCTTTAACTTAAAGCAACAACATGTTAAATCACAGTGGCTTTTAAAATTTCTATAAAATACCAAATTCAAAACTTACACAAAATCTCATAGCCAAGTCAAGAAAAGAAATATAAAAACAAAGGCTTTGAAAAAGTTGGCTGAACTCCAGCATCTCAGACAGACAGTCCATCACCCGTCCCTGGGGCCTGCGTCGCGGGCCTGGTGCTGCTGGCTGGGTGGGTGACGTCACAAGCAGTGGCAGACAAAAGGGAGGAGCTCGCAGATCCTGTCCTGTGGGACGGATGAGGTGTGGCCGGCAGCTTTTAAACCAAGTTGAACTCCCTCAGGTTGAGTTGGAGAATTGTGTCCTTCACAGCCGCGAACACAAAGCGGATATTCTCCGTGTCTGTAGCACATGTGAAGTGAGAATAGATGACTTTCTCTTTGTCAGGATTCTGATCTTGGTAGAGCTTCAGGATAAAGTCTCTGGCAGCTTTGACATCCTGCTTCGGTCCTAGTCAAGAGTGCGGGGACAGGAATGAAGAAAGCTCCTAGTGGGCTAAAGTGCCCACTGCTATCTAAAAAGTGTAATTTAAAGCAATTTGTTGAAAAACAGTGACCCCAGATTCTGGTTTGGGCCACTCAGGCAGACAGAAGTGGACTAGGGGCAGGGGAAGGAAGAGCACAGGACTGGGACTGGACGCCCAGGTCTGCTGTTAAGCGTGAGGGCTCTCCCCACTAGCCGACGCAGGTGAGGAAGGCCAGGGGAGCGCCCGGGAGTGCAGATGAGGTTGAGGGGAGCGTGAGCAGGACTTCCCCAAAGAGGATGTGCCTGAGCTGGGTCTTGGAGGACAAGGTGGAGTTCCCAGGGGTTGGCATGTGTGGAGGGGCGGAGGCAACAACAGAACCGTGCACCTGGAGCTTCCATGGAAAAGTCTGTGAGGGGCAGATCGGGGAGGCCCCCAGGCTCTGTCAGTAACGCTGGTCGGATGCCAGGGAGGACAGCAAGAGGGACACTGACTTACCTGTGTATTCTGGAAAGTAGCTAATTAGATGAGAGTACATGATTTTCTCCTCCAAAAGATCCTTCTTATTTAAGAACAAAATCACAGATGAGTTCAGAAACCAGGGATAGGTAATAATGGTTTTAAATAAGGCTTTGCTCTCCTCCATGCGGTTCTAAGTGAGAAACAAGGGACTTGGGGTTAAGAAAGAAAAACAGTACTTTGGAAGCACCAAGCCAGATTGCTGGTACCACCCATGTGTCCCCTCGCCCAGCTGCCACACCACTCTCCGTGCTGAAGCTGGTAAGCACAGGGCACCCCCGGCCCCCAGGACACTAGGCCTTGAGCTTCTCTTTCCCCCACTTCCGCTCTGACTCTCAAACACCCCCTCCCGAGTCTGTTCTCCTGAAGCACCCCCAATAAACACACAAAATATAAGGCTTTTGTGAAACTTGGAAAAAGGTTTGCGCCCATATTTGGCAAAAATTTTCTGTTAAATTATTGGGATTACCAAGTGGTGAAAATGCATAACGTAGACCTGAGACACCCACTGTAACTGGGGGTGCGCTTCCAGACCCCAGGAGGGAGGGTCCTCTGGGACTGACGCTACTGCGCCCCTTCCCTGGGCCGCACCTCACAGGTGGGTAATACAGGTGAGGTGTGCTCGGGGAGCCGGGTCCCCATTCTATGGATGAACATTCTAGTGCTCATAAATTTAAATTAGGTCCCAAGTCCGTGTAATAGTAGGATCCGGTCCAAATTATGTAGAAAAAGAGTAAAAATTTAACAGTAGACATTGGCAGGAATATATCAAATGTTCCTAATTTAGGGAGGGTACCCAGGGCACACAGAAATCTTATCTGGTGACAACAGTTGTTCTAGATTGTACTCTGAAGTATTTTTTTTTATTTTTTCAGTCCGCTCTGCAGAACCCACTGTGGAGCTTGAAGTCATCCCCTGACATCAAAGCCACATGCCCCACCGACTAGGCCAGGCACGCCTGCTCTCAAGGATTTCTAAGAGTAAAGAAATAAGAACTTCCCTTTATAGAGGGCAGCGGTCAAAGACGTGAAAGCCTTGCACACCCACTCCAGAGGGATAAGTCTGTCTCCCTGCAACTCCTGCATACCTCGGCCCATTCTTCTATGCAGCCCATTCTTGGCAGTTAAGATCTGGAATTCATTACCCGACAGGTAACCCTTCAGTTGTTTTTAAAGCTTTACAAAAAAACTTATTATGGTCTTACCAATAATGGTCTACAAGGAAGTTGACCCTTGAACATTGCAGGAGTTAGGGAGGCTGATCGCCTGGCACAGTTGAAAATGTACATATAACTTTTGACTCCCCCAAAACTCGACTAATACCTTACTGTTGACCAGAGTCTCACCAAGAACAATTAACACATTTTATGTGTAATGGATGTTATATTCCATATTCTTTCACTAAAACTAGAGAAAAAAATGTCATGAAGAAAACCCCAAGGTAAATACACTTACTGTATCATATTTATCGGGAAAAAAAGCTCATGTGTAAATGGACCCGGGCAGTTCAAACCTGTGTTGTTCAAGGATCAGCTATACATGAAGAAACACTTCCTGTAAGCCCAGTGTACACATCACATATCTACCCGCAGGAGGGCAAGTCTGGAGGGGGTTCCTCTCCCAAATACCTTGTGGCTTTTAGGAGAGGAGAAAATGTCTAATTTGTAAGCGTACTGGGTTGAGGCATTGGTCCCTTGTGCCCCTGAATAATCTTTTGAGTTTCCAGAGAAACATCATTAAGTAATCCTGAGACAAATTTGGAGCTCATTTTTCGTATTGATAACTTGAAGCCTTTTCCTTTTTTTAAAAAAAAAAAAAATGTCCCTCCTGGAAAAGCTGGGTGGCAGCCAAGATTCTTCTTTGTACAATGAGACCAGTAAATGGGCTAATCCTCTCCTAATTAGCTAATGTAACTCTGCTCCTCAGAGAAAAGCCTGCTCTCGAGAAATACAAAATATAATTTGTTCATAGTTACTGCCTAATCCTGGGCAGAATGCTTTACTGGTTTACTACCATGACCTAGAAGGAAGAGACATTCTTCTAGAAGGTCAGGATGTCTCATGCAAGGCTGGGGAAAAGACAGGGGGAGGACAGTGGTATCGCACAGCCCCACCTCCCAGAGCAGGGACAGCGACGGTTGTCCTCGCGCTCTGGGCAGATGTGGTTGCTGCAGTCCCCCACAGCTGGCACTACGGCAGCTCTGCAGAGGACTCAGAATGTCTGGCCAGGGAGCGTCGGAACAGCTCTAAGCAATTCACACCACCGCTTAGCTCCGTTAGGACCTCATTTGGAAGCCCTGTGGAGAAAGACTGGGAAGCCTGTTCCCACATGCTTATGAGAAAGAGCACTGCTCAACTTTGGCTGTGCATGAGCACCTCTGAGGGGCTTGGCAAAGATAACCCGACTTAAACCCAAGAAATACAAATCTCTACTGTGACTTCCAAAAGATGGTCTTTTCTGGAAACCTCCCGGGGGATTCCAAAATGCATGCAGCCAGGACCGAGAACCAGTGCTTTCGGGAGGCTCTTCTACCCTTGGCAGCACCTGAGATCCCAAGCCAGGCTCAGCCCACCCCCACCCCAACTGCATCAGAGTCTGGAGCTGGACCCCTGTGCCAGGTTCCTCTTAAAGATCCCCAGGGAATTCCAGGGCAGTGATTCTCAAACTTTCATGTGTATTTGAATTAGCTGGAATCTGGTTAAAATACAAGTTGTGATGAGCCCAGCATGGGTCGACTGGGCATTCATTTCTAACAAGCACGAAGGTGATGCTGGTCCTCTTAATTCCACAGGCTACACTTGGAACAGCAAGACAGTGTAACCTCCAGAACAGAACCTAAGGCCAGAGCAGGCCGGCTTCTCGCAAACACTCAGCTGCCCCTCCCCACCCAGCATACCTCGTTGTCACACTCAGCCAGGACCTGGTCGTATTCACTCAGCGCAACCAAAAAAATAATGGAGGTGACACTCTCAAAGCAGTGAATCCATTTCCGTCTCTCAGATCGCTGGCCACCAACATCTACCATCCTGTTCGGCACAAACACAGGGCATCCAAAGGCTGAAGCACATGGCTCTTTGGAGATGGACAGGAATCGTCATATCGTGTAAGTCGGCACTCCTTAGGGTCTTCGATAATGTTTTAGAGTGGAAAGGGGGCTTAAGACGCCAGTGTTGAAGCACCGCTGCTTTCGGCGGGGAGGGACCCTAGGGGCTTCCTAGCGAAGGAGGCACCGAAGGTAAGGGAGGTTACTGGAGACAGTGCCGCGGTCACTCGGGGAGCCTGCTCGGGGACACCAGTCTGGAAGCAGCTGCATTCGTCCGGGCAGAAAGCACAAGCATCACGTAAGTGTCCCTCTAAGCCCAGGGACCAGACGCGGGAGGGGCAGAAAGGCAGGTCCTCTTCCCGGCCCCCCAACTCCGCCAGCTGCCTCCCCGCTGCCTGTTTCCCACCGCTCCTCAGACTCACCCACCAGTCCACAGGACGTGGAAGCCACCCCTTCTGGGCTGTAAGACCTGGAGGTCTCCACCATCCCCTGTGGCAACCCGAAGGCTCTACCCGGAGCTTTGGGAAAAGACTCAAGGGAGTCAGAGCCCAAAGATGGCTTGTAAGCACGACGCTGCAGGAGGCAGGCAGTTTACAGAAATGAGTCAAGTGGGTCTCTCCAGAGTAGAACGGCAGGCAGCCTCGAGAATGCTCAGGGCCCCGGCTAGAGGCTTGACCACTAGGCAGCTGCAGGCAAGCACCGCCAGGCAGAAGTGCAGGCCCCCACCAGCGCCTCAACCTTTCAGGAGCAACCAGGGATCAAATGTTAGCGAAATGGGCCAGTGCTTAAATACTGGCTCAAAAGTGCCTTAGAAAACACCAAGTGGGCCACAGAGAATACAGCTGGGGACCAGATTCAGGGTTCAGAAGTAGCTGGCAGCACCGATTCTAAAAAGCTCACAGTCATAAATCCGTGGGGACCCACATGCAGATTTTCAAGGGGCTGGACCAGGGGGCTCCCCAGTGCCACAATGCTCCAGAGGCCCGGAGGTGAGATGGGGTTCACAGACAGGACCTGGGCATGGCAGGACTGGACTGGTGTCATCTCCACTAGAAAAGCATCATGTAAAAACACTGATGGGGGGAACAAGGGAATGAATGGGTATAAAAGTGCTCTGAAATGTTCTGAGAACAGGAAGGCGAGTTCCTCTCTGATCCAGGACTGAGACCTCTCGTCGTGTTACACACTGAGATGGAGAGGGTCAGATGCCTCTAGGAGACCAATCCCTTTGAGGAATAACACACTTAAGAATCCCTCCAAGGGGGCGCCTGGGTGGCTCAGTGGGTTAAGCCGCTGCCTTCGGCTCAGGTCATGATCTCAGGGTCCTGGGATCGAGTCCCGCATCGGGCTCTCTGCTCAGCGGAGAGCCTGCTTCCCTCTCTCTTTCTCTGCCTGCCTCTCCATCTACTTGTGATTTCTCTCTGTCAAACAAATAAATAAAATCTTTAAAAAAAAAAAAAAAAAAAAAAAAAAAAAAAGAATCCCTCCAGGGACTTCCAAGGCCACACAGATTGGGAGGAGTATGTCAGGGCGACCGTCTTACCGAAAGATGATGTTTTCCAAGTCAAACGGATACTCAATGATGCCGGTTGTGGGCACACGGACGCGAAGCACGTCTTGCTGCGTCGGCACGAACGAGCGCATGGCGATGCGGTCAATGTCCGTCAGGTAGCTGCGGGACCAGACGCCAAGGCGGCTCGACTCATTTCAGACCAGAGAGAAACGTCCACCCTGCGACTCCCAGCACCCCCACGAGGTTCATGGGTTCCATCCGTGCCCACCTGGAGCGCTGGTGCTGCACGGTCTCCCCACCCCACAGCTAGGTTTGGGAGAGAATATGGATCAGAAGCTTCCATGAGTCCTCTGGGAAGTCTGGGAATAATGCCTTCCCTTCCTCCAGGCTCTACGCGTTCCCTCTCCCTGGCCAGTGAGGGAGCCAGCGGGTCAGAAGCAAGGGATGTTGGGGTCTGGTCTCTGCCCTCTCGGCTGCCTTCCTCCTTCAAAGCCCACCCCCCCCACACATGCACCCCCACCCACGAACATCATAGGACGGAGATGCTGTTCTTAAAGTCTCTGCTCAATGACTTTGAGTTTCTATGAAAATACGAAGGTATAATACAGGTCAACTCAAAGTTCTTTCAAAATTACAAGATCAAGTTGAGTGTTTATTGGGCCATTAAACATCTAAAATCAGCCAACACTTGTCTCAGATTGTTTTTGGCTGCAGAGTAAAATTCCTAAGCTGAAAACAAATTACTTTTTCTGTTTTCTTGCTTTTTAACTTCAAGACCATTATACAAGGCATTTTTGAGTCAAAGAACTGTAACCCTGGCCCTGGCCAGCGATGGAGGGGTGCTTCGGGGGTCCTGCCCAGCACGGCTTCGCCGCTCCTCCCCCTGCACAGTGGAGGCTGCTGAGTGAGGACCTCAGAGTGCGGTGCTGAGCAAGGGGCACGAACGGGAACCGAGGGGGAGCTCAGGGTGGCAGGCGGGCCGTATTCATTGCGCAGCCTTCCATACAGGAAGCGAACCCCCCTCCATCGGGCCATCTGTCACCAGAGGACAGAGAACACAGGTTGGCCCCCAGCAGCACACACTGAATTGTTCTGAACTGAATGCCTGTCCCAGTAAGTAGATAGCTCTGGCACAGCTGCGACCCCCGTGGACCTGGACTGAGTCAGCGCGGCAGTTCCCCAGCTGGGGCAGCTGCTGGCGTATGAGCGCAACTCTCTGGGGCAGCAGGGTCCCCCTAGCCGTTTCCTACATTCCTCCGAGCAGCTCCAGAGCCGCCAGGGGGCTCTTCCCCGTGGCTCTACGTCCAGAGCCCCGGCCACTCCCCAGAACATTCACAGAGGTAAAGGACACTGGGTGGCCTCAGGGAAGGGCCAGAGATGCCCTCACAGACGTGCAGTTGGTGCCCCTCCGCAGCTGTCCACAGCTGCCACCCTCCTCCCTGGGACACTGCCTACCTGCCTTCTGGCTCTTTCCTGAGCCAACCCCAGACCTCTTCGGGGCTTCTTTTATTTCCTTTTCCTCCTTGGCTGCTCTACCACACCTAAATGTCCCTGTAATCAGATTGGTTGTGCCAGCCTGGGGTAGTAGCCTGAAGCACTCAGCCTGGCACTAGAACCAAAGGGAGGCCACGGACACCGGAGGTGAGACTGCAGGTTTCCTCTCCTGCTGGCTGCCTTGTCCAGACGATCGGGGTGAACTGACCCCCCACACCAACTTGGAGGGCAACAACCACCCCCAAAGGGAAGGGGAAGGCATCCTGAGGCCTTCAGAGGCTGGGAGAGGACGCGGGGCAAAAGGGAAAGAGCTGAGCTCCAGAAGCAGGAAGAACCGCCTCCTCAAGCAGCAACGTGACCAATCTATTTGTCCAGGGACCTAGCGGACAGAGGCACTGCCTCTGGAAATTCGGAAACGAAATTCTGTGATCACCTTGCGATAATTTGCATGCAGGACCATCTATTTTCTCTTACTTTAGGGTTTAATGATTTAAAACCAGAACTTTATGAATCAAAACTAGAGTGTGGAGGTCATCCCAGGGAGTCATTAGGCAAAAGGCTTGTGGACTGAATGTCCTCAGTGCTGGGCCTGCAAAATCTGTCTTAGCCACCAGAGGGCAGCACCAGATCAGGTCTGGAGCAGGCCTATTGATTTTAGATTTGAGGGCAAGGGTTCCTGCTGTCATCTACTGATCAGGAAACCAGAAGGCAGAGGGATCTGGTGAGGAGGCAAGGAGAAGCCAGAGGCAGTGGTAGTCTTTACTCAAGTCACAAGATTTCAGCAGCCCAGATGAGATGAGCTCCCTCCAAAGAACCTCACATTTGATTGAGCTTCTCGTTGAATGAGAGAGGCTTCGAACACAGCGAAGAAAGGTGGGTATGGACAAGGACAGAGATCTGGGGGTCCACGGTTTTTAGGAAGTGGCAAGACACACACCAAAGTCAGAGGGGGATAGTGACAAGCAGGAAGGGGGTAGTGTTGCCGCGCGCCCACATTTTACAGGCCGCTCCTTTCTCCCCAGTGAGAGGGGACAACGTGTGGCTGGGCTCTGCACTCACTATTTGGCCGAGTCTGACAGCTGGTACTCCCTTCTCCTGTCGTAACACTCCTGGATTCCTGGGTCCTCCCAGAGCTGCTTGATGGCCTCCACCTGGTCCCTGGACAGGGCGCAGACCTTGTCCACTTCCACTTCTTTGATCAGCTGGGCATTTTCCTGCATGAAGGAAAGAGAACCTGTCACTGGGCGAAGGAAGGGAAGCCACCCCATTGGTGACATGGGGACAAGACTTCCCCAAGGGAAATGGATTAGGGACAGTCTCCACTCACACCCAAGCCGTGCAGTGGCAGCTCCCACCCATGTAGACGATGTGGCTGCTTCACTCAGGGAGAGCCACACAGAGACGCGGACCTATGGCTTTTGGTCCTATCAGCCTCCAGGGGCCAATGCCACTGGCATTCGGCACCCACTGGTGAACAGAGAAACCCAAGAGCCATGGATCATCACTGTCATTTGAACATCTGCCTGGCAGGCAGAGAGTCTGAACTCTTCTCATTGTCCGGGCATCTCAGGGGTGGGGTGGCAGGTGAGGCAGCAGTAAGAGAGGGCCTGGGCTGCAGAGAATAGACAAACACTAATCTTACCAGCTAGCTGGGTTGGTCGGCTCACTTTTTCACTATTTTTTTTTTTTTTTAAATTAGTAGACTTTATTTCTTAGATCAGTTTTAGGTTCACAGCCAAACTAAGAAAATTCAGAGAGTTCCCATACAGTCTGCTTATTTGTCATCAGACATCGCTGATAAAACTCCCTCCCATTTGGAGAGCCACTCCCACTGCAACCCCTGCCCAAGTCCATTACTGCTTTCCTATTATATTTATCATTACTGTCTTTCAATAATTATTGCTGTAGTACTCTTGCTCCATTATTACAGTACTGAAGATTACTGCGGTCATTATTACTATTCTGTCAGTTACCATTTAGTGCCCACTTCCTGTGTGCCAAAAGGTGCACACACATTATCTCATTTAATCAATGTAAGGCTAGCACAGGGCCAGAAATCTTGCCAGACCTTAGCAAATGAAAATGGTATGGTTGGCGTACATCCTCAGCGTGTCCATGTCTTGTCCACAGAGATCCAACACCCCATCCCTTGGCGGCAAGTTGCACAGACAAGGGAATCCGGCCTCTCCTCTGCTCCCCCATCCCGGCGGCATCTCTGGGCAATGACCTCATGCATTGACCTCATGGCGGCTGTGCCCTGCTTGCTGGAAAGGTGCCTGTATCTTGTGTTATTCATCTTCATTAGCAATCCAACAGGACGCTGGAGAAAGGGGAGATCTTAGAGATTTACTTGACTTGGGGCAAAACCTAGGGCTCTGATGAAACCAGCATGACTTTGTGTCCCTCTCCATCAAGAGTGGCTATTAACTCTTCCCCCTGGACTGTGAGATCCTCCGCTGGGAGAGGGTCCCAGTCGCAGAACCTCAGACAGGTCTTGGCAGCCTGGGTTAGTGGGAAGCGCCGTGGACCGGGAATAAGGAGCCCGAGTTCTAGTGCATTTGGGGCTTGTAAGGACCTCAGCGGTTCCCTATCTCCACATCCTCATTTGTAAAAGGAGCCAAAGACTTTCAAGGCATCTATCTGGTTTATCAGTTATAAAGTATTACCCAAATGTAAGCAGAACCAGCCCTATTACTGTGACAGATGCCTAACACTGTTGGCAGAAAGAGGACACACTGATGGCCTTCCAGCCACGACTTCGAATCCTGCCCATGAGCACATCTGACATCCCCTGCCCAACCCAAGCCAGAGAGAGAGAGAGAGCGCCCAGCCCAGAGAAGCTGGACAATGTGTGCCTGGAGCCTCGGCGCTGGCTTCCTCACGCTTCCCTGCCTGCCTCCACTACCCTCTTCCTCTCGAATCAGATGGTCTCTCCCCACCCTGGGCTTGGCTCTTCCCTCAGCATTGAAAGGATCTGTTTTCTTCCTCGTCTTTGTAATGAGCCAGTGTCTTAACGCTCTGATACCCCAGAACCTAGCGCAATGCCTGGTGGTACAGCAGCCCGCAGACATGCTGCCTGTACACCGGTCCATCACCGGAACACAGAACATCCCGAGAAAGAAACAGCCGAAGAACGTGAGGGCAGGTGACGGCAGCCTGTGCCCATCCCAGCAAGAGCACTGCTCGAGGGCAGGAAGGGCTCTCTGGGAGGAAAAGCCTTGGTGATTGCTGGCCAGCCCATCTTCCTCACTCTGCCCCTGGCAGGCAGAATCCTTGCTTCTGGGGTGCCTGCCTCTCGTGCTGCTCTCCTAACTACGACTTTTTTAAAACTTATTTTTAAAGTAATCTCTACGCCCAGAGTGGGGCTCGAACGCATCACCCCAAGACCAAGAGCCGTCAGCGCCCCCTACATGCACCGATTACATTCAGCTCACCGGGGAGTCCCACCTTCCTGAGCCGGTACAATGCGCAGAGACGCCCCGCTACACCACCCTGCGTACCGAGCTCGAGCCAGAAACCCTCTTTGCTTGTGAGTTTCTGCAGCGTAACCGACGCTGTCCTGACCGCTGCACATCGCAGCCGGTAAGCCCGGTATTTGCCTCTTCCAGGAGAGAGCAAAGTGGAGCCAGGGAGGTATCCCTGAGGAAAGCGGGCTCGGCCACGGGGATGCGGGGATGGATGCTGGGGAGAGACAGGTAAGCAGCGGGGCTCAGCCAGGGGAGCAGGACCCAGTGACGGTCCAGCCACGTGAGGGACAAAGGAAGGACTCTGGCTTGAAGAAGAGGGGACCACGGTCTCCTCAGAGACTCAGGTCTCTAAGGAGACTGACGGCCCCCTAGAAACCCAACAACTGGGAACTGGGTTTGGAACCGACTGAGTTCAGAGCCCTCCGCCCAGCTAGGTCTCCCGCCTGCCGAGGTGGTTCTTTTTCAGCTTATTTTGAAATAATTTAAGACTCGCAAAAATGTGGGGGAAATGGCACAGGAGTTCCTCGCTGCCTTTCGAGAACGCCCCCGTGTTGAGAATTTATGACCACGCAGATCATCCAGCCCCTCTCCCTCCGAGTGTGTGCGAGACACACCCCCCTTCTGCCTGAAATATCTGCGGGGACGTCGCAGACACCATGCCTCTTCGTCACTAAAGACTTCAGTGTGATTTCCCATTTTTAAATAAATTTTATCGGCGTGTGACTTCTGTACACAGTGAACAACATCTGTGTGTTCTAGAAAGTGGGGCTCGGGGCCTCTCTTCCTGTGACTTGGCTACATACCTCCCCGCACAGCAGGAGCCGGGAGAGTGTGACCAGTGTGTTCACACACCCGGAGAGTTCACGCCATCTGAGAGCTGGGGGGTGGGGGGGGACACGTGTGTGGAGCAGCTCTGTGTGCAATGTGGGAGCAGCTTTGTGTTAAAAGGGGCTCCTCGCACTGAGGGTCTAATGGCCATGGCAGGAAGACCCTGAATTCCCCTCCTGCACCAACTACAGGGCAAGTACTCCGGATGAGAACGTGAGGGCTGGAGCGCCGGGTGGGGCGGGGGTGTCCTCTGTCGGTTAAGCCTCCAACTACTGATCTCAGCTTGGGTATTGATCTCGGGGTCATGAGTTCAAGGCCCACGTTGGGCTCCATGGTGAGCCCCATGCTGGGTGTGGAGCCAGCTTAGAACAAAACAAAACAAAGAAACAGAAAACTGAGGGCTGGCTGAACGGTTCTGCACAACAAAACTAGGGAGACCACGCAGAGAACAGCAAGAGAGCCAGAGCCACGGTCATGAGGGAACCCCACCGCCGACGCTGCCCACAGCAGCGGGGACAGACAGTACTGAGGGATCAGGAGCAGATTTATCTGCCCTGGGGCACAGAAAAAAGCTGCAACTTAAAAGAGCAACTAGTTCTAGAAATCCAGCCTCCACAGAAAGGCAGGAGAGCTGCTGGAACGCTCTCCGGGGGGAGGGGCCGGTGACCACAGTTGATATTCACCTTCCACTTTGATACCGAGACAGGAACAAGCCCCGGGCCCCTAGCCCGTACCAGCCCGAGCTGTCCCATGAAGGCAGCGCGCGCACCGTGCACCCCGGAGCACCCTGGGGTTGGCATGCAGGATGGCTGCAGCCGCCACGTCCAGGGGACACAGGCACAAAGCCCACTGGAACACTCCAGACCTGTCCCACTTTGGCCCCAGGTGGCTTCCTAGAGCAGCCCCAGCCCACAGCCCTCTGGGAGCTCCTGGCTCATGACCACTTTGTCTCCAGCTGCCCTGCCCCCCGCCTGATACAGTCCCTGTCCTAAGTACCCCGGGAAGCTCTGGCCCATGCCTGCCTCCATTGCAGCTGTGCCCCCCACCCCCGGGCACCCTGTGAGTAGAGCAGCCTAAGACTCCTGGCCAGTACCCTGCCTTTGTTCCAGCCACCCTTCAGGGTGCTGCCTACACATACAGCCCCAGGACACCTCAGCAAGGGCCATCCTCAGCTTCAGTCATCCCACCGGGGTGCCCACCCCTCTGGGCACCCCAGGATAACCTTGCTTCCACCCACTTCAGCTTCAGCTGTCCTACCAGGACACCCCTGCATGAAGCACCCAGGGACCCCCAACATATACCCTATCTCCAGCTGCCCACCAGGGCACCATCTGCACAGAGAGCCTAGGGACAGCTTGTACCCACACTTCAGCTATAGCTGTCCTGCCAGTGTGCCCTCTGTGTGGAGAGCCAGGATTGTTCTGGTTTCTGCCCACTTCAGTTCTGGCCATCCCACCAGGGCAACCCCAGCACGGAGTACCCCAGACCCCCAGCCTACACAGACGCAGCTCCAGCCAGCCAGCTCAAGTCACAAAACACACACAGTCTACAAAATTTATGATCATACACAAGACCATTCCTTCAAGTTAAGAAGTAGCTCTTTGCCTAATTCATAGAAACACAGAAAATCAATCAAAATGGGAAAGCAGAGGAATATGCTCCAAATGAAAGAACAAGACAAACACACAGAAAAAGAAGTAAAACAGAGATAAGTAATATGCCTGATGAAGAACTGAAACTAACGACTGTACAGATGTTCGCTGGACCAGAGAAAAGAGGGCAAGATATCAGTAAGAACTTAACATAAAAAAGAACAAATTGAAGAACATAACTGAAAAACAAAATAAAACAAAAAACCAACACTGGAGGGAATCAACGACAGATTAACAGATGCAAAACAGATCAGCAATCAGGAAAGCAGGGTCATGGAAAGCACCTAAGGTGAAGAGCACAAAGAAAAAAGAATTTTAAACATGAAGGTAGGTTAAGGGATTGCTCAGGAAAACACGGAGTGAGAAAAAGATTTGTATTATATACAGGGGGCGCCTGGGTGGCTCAGTGGTTTAAGATTTGTATTATATGGGTCTGAGGAGGAGAAAAGAGAGAGGGGCAGAAAACAGATTTGAAGAAATAACAGAGAACTTCTTTAAGCTGGGGGAAGGAAACAGACAGCAGTTTCAGGAAGCCCAGAGTTCCCAACCAGATGCACCCAAGGAAATCCACAACACAGAATTTAAATATCAAAGGTTAAAGATAAGGAAAGAATTTTAAAGGCATCAAAAGAGAAGCAAAAAGTTTTATACAGGGGAAACCCCATAAAACTATTAGCAGATTTTTTTTTTAAGATTTTATTTATTTATTTGACAGAGATCAGAAGTAGGCAGAGAGGCAGTCAGAGAGAGGAGGAAGCAGGCTCCCTGCTGAGCAGAGAGCCTAATGCAGGGCTTGATCCCAGGACCCTGAGATCATGACCTGAGCCGAAGGCAGAGGCTTTAACCCACTGAGCCACCCAGGCGCCCCTATTAGCAGATATTTTCAGCAGAAACTTTGCATGCCAGAGGAAGTGGCATAATATATTCAAAGAGCTGAATGGGGAAAACCTACGATCAAGAATACTCTATCTGCAAAATGATAATCTTGCAGATAGAGTATTCTTGATTGTAGGTTTTTCCGCTTTCAGCTCTTCAGGGTAGCAATACCTGTATCAGACAAAACAGATTTTAGTTTTTTGAAGATTTATGTATTTATTTTAGAGAGGAGCCATGCTCAAGCGAGGGTAGGAGAGCAGAGAGAGAAAGAATGTCAAGAAAGAGTTTCCGAGACAAAAGTTAAAGGAGTTCCTCACCACTAAGCCAGACTTAACAACAAATGTTAAAGGGGCTTAAGTGGTAGAGAAAAGGCCATAGCTAGAAGAAAATTATGACGAAAAAGATGTAAAAAATGACAACATATACGTAAAACATGGAGGAGGAAGTAAAAAGGGCCTTTCACAATGCATTTGAACCTTAATAACCATCAACTTAATATAGACCACTATACACTTAGGATGTTATATATGAACCTCGTAATCACAAACCCGAAACATATGATACACAAAAAAATAAGATAAAGAAATCAAAGCATAACACTGTAGAAAGTCACCAATCACAAGGTAAGAGAGCAAGAACAGAAAAAGGAACAGAGGCCCACAATCAACCAGAAAACTTACACAATAGCACGACAGGGTGAAATGGATTAAAAAGGAAAATGAGACCCATCTATATTCTGTCTACAAGAGACTCCAGACCTAAAGACACATATAGACTGAAAATGAAAGGCTGGGAAAAGATATTCCCTTCAAAAAGAAGTAGAGGATAAAATCTAGGGTACCAATACCTGTATCAGACAAAACATTTTAGTTTTTTAAAGATTTATGTATTTATTTTAGAGAGGAACTATGCTCAAGCGAGGGAAGGAGAGCAGAGAGAGAAAGAATGTCATGCAGATTTTGCTCTGACTGTGGAGCCTGATGTAGGGCTTGAGCCCACAACCTTGAGATCATGACCTGAGCTGGAATCAAGAGTTGGCCACCCAACCAGGTGAGCTACCCAGGCAACTCCGGACAAAACAGATTTTTTAAAAATGTATTTTTATTTATTTGACATAGAGAGACACAGCTAGAGAAGGAACACAGCAGAGGGAGTGGGAGAAGGAAAAGCAGGCCCCCCACAGAGGAGGGAGCCCAATGGGGGGCTCGATCCCAGGACCCTGGGATCACAACCTGAGCTGAAGGCAGATGCTTAACAACTGAGCCACCCAGGTGTCCCCGGACAAAACAGATTTTAAAACAAACACTGTAACAAGATACAAGGGCATTACATAATGATAAGTGGGTCAATCCAACAAGAGGAAAAAACATAAATATATATGCACCCAACTTTAGAGTGCCTAAATACATAAAGCATATACTCACAGACATAAAGGAACAATATGACAGTAATACAATAGTAGGGGACTTTAATGCCTCACTTACATCAAAGGATAGATTATCCAGGCAAGAAATCAATAAGGAAATAGCTTCTTTCAATGATACATTAGACCAGATGGACTTAACAGATATACACAAAATATTCCATCCAAAAACCACAAAATACACATTTTTTTCAAGTGAACACGAAACATTTTCTAGGAGAGATCACATGGTAGAGC
The DNA here is from genome assembly GCF_964662115.1 of Mustela nivalis. Classification (NCBI taxonomy): domain Eukaryota; kingdom Metazoa; phylum Chordata; class Mammalia; order Carnivora; family Mustelidae; genus Mustela; species Mustela nivalis. The sequence continues at coordinate 17,812,716 of NC_139032.1, forward strand.
ACAGAACAAGTCTTATTAAATTTATGAGTAAACTCCTGTCACGCATATTTTCCAACCACAACAGTATGAAATTAGAAATCACTCACAAGAAAAAACTGGAAAAAAAAAAAAACCCACAAAACATGTGGAAGCTAAACAACATGCTACTCAATAGCTAGTGGGTCAATGAAGAAATCGAAGAGGAAGTAAAAAAAAAATACATGGAGACATTGGAAAATGAAAATACAACAGTCCAAAGTCTCTGGGACACAGCAAAACAGGTTCAGAGGGAGTAATATACAGCACTACAGACCTACCTTAAAAAATAAGAAAAGCTCAAACTAAACTTACACCTAAAGGAACTAGGAAAAGAATAAATAAAACCCAAGTTTAGTAGAAGGAAGAAAATAGCAAAGATCAAAGCAGAAATAAATGACAGACTAAAAAAATAACAATAGAAAAGATTGATGAAACCAAGAATTTGGTCCTTTGAAAAGATAAAGAAAATTGATAAATGTTTAGCCAGCTGCAAGAGGACAAAAATAAAAAATAAAGGAGAAATAACAACCAACACCATAAAATTAAGAAGGATTAGAAGAGGATACTATGCAAAATTACATGCCAACAAATTGGATAGGAGAAATGGATAAAATCCTCAAAACACACAATCTTCCAAAACTGAATCAGGAAAAATTAAAAATCTGAACAGATCAATTATGAGCAATGAAATTGAATCAGTAATCAAAAAACTCCCCAAAGACCAAAGTTCAGCACCAGTGAGATTCACAGGTAAACTCTACGTAACTTTTAAAGAAAAGTTAGTATCTCTTCTCCTCTAACTATCCAAAAAATAGAAGAGGAAGGAAAGTTTCCATATTCATCCTACAAAACCAGAGAAAGATACTACATAGAAAGGAAACCTGCAGGTCAATATCCCTGCTGAAGGCAGTTTCAAAGATTCCCAGAAAAAGAGAAAATCACGCTCAATGATACATTAAAAGGGTCATTTGCCAAAATCAAGTTTTGGGGATTCCTGGCGATGCAAGGATGGTTACATATTCAAAAATCAATCAACTGATATACCCCATTAACAAAATGAAGGATAAAAATCACAAGATCACCTCATTAGAGGCAGAAAAGGCATCTGACAAAAGTCAACATTTGTTTATCATAAAAATTCTCAACAAAGTATTTTTAGAGGGAACATACCTCAATATAATAAAGGCCACATATGAAAAACCCACAGCTAATACCATACTCAATGGTGAAAAACTGAGAGCAGTTTCTCTTAGAAACAAGACATGGATGTCCACTTTTGCCACTTTGATTGAACATACTACTGGAAGTCTTAACCATAGCAATCAGACAGGAAAAAGAAAAGGCATCCAAATTGGTAAGGAAGAAGTAAAACTGTCACTATTTGGCAGAGAACGTGACTCTGTATATAGAAAGCCCTAAAGACTCCCACCAAAGACTATTAGAATAAAGAAATTCAGTAAAGTAGCAAGATGCAAACTTAATACACAGAAATCGGTTGTGTTTCTATATGCTAATAACAAAGTAGAAAGAGCCATTGAGAAAACAATTCCATTCACAATTATCCCAAAAAGAATAAAATACCTAGAAATAAACTTAACCAAGGTGGTGAAAGACCTATACTCTGAAAACTCCAAAATAATGATGAAAGAGATTGAAGATGACACAAATAAAAAGATACTCCTTGATCACAGAATGAAAGAATATTGTTAAAATGTCTATACTACACAAAGCAATCTATACATTTAATGCAATTCCTATGAAAATACAAACAGCATTTTTTCCCCACAAAACTAGAATTATCCTAAGGTTTGTAATGAATTAGAAAGACCCAGAATAGCCAAAGCAATCTTGAGAAAGAAGAACAAAGCTGGTATCACAATCCCAGATTTTGAGATATACTACAAAGCTGAGGCAATCAAAACAGTATGTATGGTATTGGCCCCCAAGTAGACAATCAGATCAATGAAAAAGAATAGAGAGTCCAAAAAGAAACCCATGCTAATCATGTCAATTAATCTATGACAAAAAAGGCACAAATATGCGATAAGAAAAGACAGTCTCTCTTCCGGTCTTCACTAATACATGGTGCTAAGAAAGTTGGACAGCTCAATCCTGAAGAAAGACACTGAATCCCTTTCTTACACAGAAATAAACTCAAAATAGACTAAAGACCTAAATGTGAGACCTGAAGCATAAAAATCACAGAAGAAATCATGAGCATTAATCTCCTTGACAGTGGCCTTAGCAACATTTTTCTAGCCATGTCTCCCCAGGCAAGGGAAACAGAGGTAAAATTAAACTATTGGGACTATACCAAAATGAAAAGTTTCTGCATAAAGGAAGAACCTGCATAAAGGATGAATGGGAGAAGATATCTGCAAATGATATATCCAATAGGAGGTTAGGATCCAAAATATATAAAGAACTTACATAATTCAGTACCAAAAGAAAAGTAATCTAAAAATGCACAGAAGATCTGAATAGATATTTTTTCAAAGAAGATACAAATGGCCAGCAGACACAAGAAAAGATGCTTAACATCATCAGGAAAATGCACATCAAACCACAATGAAGTATTACTTTATCTCCACTAGCATGGCTAGAATCCAAAAGGCAAGAAATAACAATAGTGTTGAGGATGTAGAGAAAAGAGAACCTTGTGCACTGTTGGTGGGAATGTGAATGGTGCAGCCACTGTAAGAACAGTATGGAGGTTGCTCAAAAAATTAAAAATAGAAGGACCATATGATCTAGTAATTCCACTAGTGAGTAATTACCCAAAGAAAATAAAAACACTAATTCAAAAAGATAAATGCACTCCTATATTAATTGTAGTATTACTTACAATACCAAGAAATGGAACCAACATCAAGAGATGCCCATCAAGAGATGAATAGATAAAGGTGTGATATACATATACAGTGGGGTGTTTATTCAGCCATAAAAAGGATGAGATCGTGCCATTTGCAACAGTATGGATAGATCTAGAAGGTATCATACTAAGTGAAATGAGTCAGAGAAAGTCAAGTACCCCAGGATGTCACTTAACATGTGGAATCTCAAAAACAAAAAACAAACAAAAAACAGAAGCAGACTTGTAAATACAGAGAACTGATGGGTTATCAGAGCGGAGGGGCTGGGGGGATGAACACATGGGTCAAGAGAAATGAGAGATACAGGTGTGAAGTTACAAAATGAACAAGTCATGGGACTGCAAGGCGCAGCACAAGGAATGTAGGCAATGGTATTGTGATAGTGCTGTGTGGTGGTGACAGATGGTAGCCACACTTACGGTGAGCAGAGTATAACCTACAGACTTGTCCAATCACTACATTGCACACTGAAGCCAACATAACACCGTGTGTCAGCTGTACTAAAGTAATAAAATAAAAATATTGACTTCATTTCACAGAAAGAGGGGAAGAAAAATCAGAAGAGAATCAGGTTTGGGAAACTGTTAATGATTTGCGTAGGACACACGCTGAGTCTAAGGGGGCCGACCTCTAAGTGGAGATGTCCAGGAAGCAGGTGAAATGGGTCTGTAGTTTGCAGGTGTCCTGGGCTAGAGCAGCATACTGAATTGAAATTGCCTAACACGTTAGTTTCATCACACACAAAAAAGAGAACAATCTCAAAGCAGTAATTATTATAGGAGTTACTTAGCTGATGAAGACACACGACCACTTTCTTAAACACTGAGCTCCTATTGGGCATTTCTTTTTTTTCTTTCTCAAACAACCACCATTTTCACTGCTCTGAAAGAGGAATACAGAAAACAGATGTCCAGCGTGTGTGTCTCGCTTAGAAATTCCCAGGGTGACCCAATGAAAGGAGCTGCTCGGGAAGCGGCGCCTTGCTACTTTCACGCAAGGGTCCGCAGCTGCCTGGGTGACAGTCCCTGTGGCGACCAGCAAGCCCCTCTGGCTGGAATTCAGAGCCCAGCTGAGGCAGCCTGTTCTTTGCCGGATCCTTACTGGGAGAGCTCCTTCTACCATTAGCCTCCCAGGACTGCAGGGCCCCAGGCTTTCTCTGGAAGACTGACTTTCTTACTAAATATGGCAGATTCTTCTGGAAGCCGGGGTTCTTTTGTCAGATATTCAAGCACTTTTGTTAGAATTTATATTATTACACTCTGTACAAAATCTTATTAGTATTTCAAGTGTCTACTGTCCTATGTAAGACCTATAAACTTTACAAACTTTGTGAAAAGAAGATTAAAATAAAATATATGATAAAAAAGGAAAGTTCCCTGTAACATAGTATTGCTGACTTCTGGGCAGTCACCACCTCCCCTCGCCCCGCCCAACTTGTTTTGGCAACGGCATCAAAAGCCAGAATTGTACCTGTAGACCTTATTAAACAAAAATTATTAAGTAAAATCCAGTGCCCATTACGATCAGCTTTTAAGGCATCTCAAATATTACATTATAAAGAAAATGCCAGTCAAGGGGCACCTGGGTGGCTCAGTGGGTTAAAGCCTCTGCCTTCAGCTCAGGTCATGATCTCAGGGTCCTGGGATCGAGCCCTGCATTGGGCTCTCTGCTCAGCAGGGAGCTTGCCTCCCCCCGCCCTTTCTCTGCCTGGCCTCTCTGCCTACTTATGATTTCTGTCAAATAAATAAATAAAATCTTTAAAAAAAAAGAAAATGCCAGTCAAGTATGCTAGAGACAGAATTTTTTCTATAGGAAAATCAATGAGAAAATTCTGCTTCTGGCAAAGGGCAACTAGGAATTTTGGATTGATTCTTCCACTGAGGACAGCTAAAAATGATGAACAAAATATTTTCAAACATACATCTGAAAAGATCACAAAACTAATGACATAGTAAATAATTACTGGGCAGAATATAGGGAAGAATGGCACCTAACTCCTTTTTCAAGGTCACAGGACTAGGGATTGAAGTTCAAAGGTTAGCAAGAGCCAAAGGCCCTTAGAGGACCTCTGATTCTGGGTTTGGATGCCAAAAGGGGGGTAGCCCATAGGGGGTTTCAACTCAGCATGGAATCATCATGATCTCAGAGCTGAATATCCCTAGACACCTGGCAGAAGAAAAAGAAATTCCTTTCTGGAGTTTATAAGATAGTATCTTCCTTTCCCTCAAATTATTTTTTCACATGTGTCCGGCACATCAACAAAAAGAACCAAGCATGAGAAGATAACTCCCCCAAAGGGTGACAAATTAAAAAATGGAGTAAGATAGACCATGCAAACATTAACCCAAAGAAAGCAGGAGTCTATTAAAATAAAAGCAGGCTTTAAGGTTTGTCAATAATACCTCAATAAAGCTGGAAAAAATGTAGATTTCAAGATTAAAAGCATCACTAGAGATAGGAATATTTTTATTTAATTTAAAATCAATTTAATTAACATATACTGTATTATTAGTTGCAGATTCATCAATTGCATATAACACCCTGTGCTCATTACATCAAGGGGTCCTCCTTAATGCCCATCACCTCACTCACCTCCTCTCCAACAACCCATTTGTTTCCTATATTTAAGAGATAGGAGTATTTCATTTTTTTATTTTAAAGATTTTATCTATTCATTTGAGAGAGATAAAGCATGAGCAGGGAGGGGAGGCAGAAGCAGCAGCAGACTCCCCACCGAGCATGGAAAGAGATGTGCAGCATGAGCCAGGACCTGGGGATCACGACCCCAGCCGAAGGCAGGCATCTAACCATCTGAGCCACCCAGGCGCCCCACACTAGGGATAATTTAAATGAGAAAAAGGTTTAGAAAGACATAACAGTTTTAAGGTTCTACGTAGTTAATAACAAAGGCTCAAGATACATAGAGCAAAATTTCTTAGACCTAAATGGAAAAATAGACAAATCTTAATCTTACAGGAAATTTTTTATTAAGCTTTTCTCTGATTTTGATTAGTTAACATCTGTAGTGATATTAGTTTCAGGTGTACAATATAGGGATTCAACAATTCTATACATTACTCAGTGATCATCACGCCAAGTGCCCTCCTTAATCCCCATCACCTGTTTCATTCATGGGGGGGGGGCACCACCTCCTCTCTGGCAACCAAGAGAACCATTTGTTCTCTTTATTTAAGAGTCTGTTTCTTGATTTGTCTTTCTCTTTTTTCCCTTGGCTTCTTTGTTTCTTAAATTCCACATGAGTGAAAATGTGGTATTTGTTTTATTTGTTTTTCTCTGTCTGACTTAATTCACTTAGCAATACATTCTAGCTCCGTCCATGTTGTTGCAAGTGGTAAGATTTCATTCTTTTTTATAGCTGAGTAATATTCCACGGTACAGATGTACCATGTCTTCTTTATCCGTTCATCAGTCAGATGCTTGGGTTGAATCCGTAATTTGGCTATTGTAAATAATGCTGCAATAAACATTACTGTTTGCATATTCTTTGAGTAAATACCCAGTAGGGCATTTACTGGATCATACGGTAATTCTATTTCTGATTTTCCGTGGAACCGCTGCGCTGTTTCCCACAGTGGCTGCCCCAGATTGCACTCCCACCAACAGCTCATGATGGCTCCTTTTCGTCCACATCCTTGCCAACACTTGTTCCTTATCTTACAGGAAATTTTAACACAACTCTCTCAGTAACTGATAACATTTAAAAAAAAAATCAGTAAAGATTCAGTCAATTCAAATATCATGATCAGCAAATTTGACTTTTTAGGGACTCATGGAGAGCATATATTTAAAGTAACTGTAGAACATAGGCCTCTTGAAAGCACACCTGGAATATTCTCAAAATGACCATTTACTTATTAAGACCTCACATAAAAATTGGGTTGTCCAGCTTCTTCTGATCCAATTCCAGCTTCCTCGGCAACTCTTGGCTTTAGCAGGGACCTACTTTCCCCTGGCCACCATCGCCACCAGGGAACCTCACTCAATAATCCAGCCCTGGTCTAAAGCTACCTAGAGTTCTCCTTGTAGAAAAGCAACCCTCCACCATGCTCAGAATGGAAATTAAGCTTTCTTAACTCAATTTAGAATTCAAAAGAAGGGGCGCCTGGGTGGCTCAGTGGGTTAGCCTCTGCCTTCAGCTCGGGTCATGATCCCAGGGTCCTGGGATGGAGCCCTGCATTGGGCTCTCAGCTCAGCAGGGAGCCTGCTTCACACCCCCACCCGCCTCTCTGCCAACTTGTAATCTCTGTCAAAAAAAATTAATTAATTAAAAAAACATTCAAAAGAAGCCTTTATTTCACTCCAGTATTTGTCTTCCTCTTTTTCTTCATCTTTTTTTCCAACAAAAATAAATAACAGAATTCACCAGCCACAAATCGTTAGCACAAAAGGCCAAGTTACTTTATCTTTTCCTGTCAGTCAAAACTCAAGTGGGTTTCACTGAAAAAGCTCTTTCCAAAGGCTCCTGTAGTAAATGACTTTGGCACAAACGTCTGTAGGCACAAGGAGTGTTAATGATGCAATTGAGAGATGCAGTCTGTGGCCTTGTATGAGTTCACCTTGGCCCAGCTGGAACATACTTTCCCAGAACTCCCTTCTTTGTGTGATTCTGGTTTAGGGTTGGCCACAAGAGGACTCTGCAAGAGCTTTGGGAATCAGAGGAGAAACACAGCCTGTCTTGCTCTCAAGGCCAGAGCTCTGTTTCAGCTCAAGCTGGGGCTGATCTTCTGCTCCGCCCCGCTGTGTGGGCAGCAGCTGGGCCCTTGGCAGCCCAGCTCCAGCTTGGACCTTTTCCGTCAGCTTCTCCAAACCCTGGGGCAGCTTCTCCAGAGCCTGGGGTAGGCACATGTGTGGGTCCAGGGCCAAGGATGCCAGCTACTTCTACAGGGCACCTGCGTTGTCAACACAGAGATGGGGAGAGACTCGTGCAGCTTCCAGCGAATCCTCCTGGGTCCCTTTTGCCTTCAAGGGTTTGGTTTATCTTTGCTCTGCCTCCTTCACACCCATCTTTCTTCCCCCCGACTGCCAGCCCTGCTAACCAACCACCAGATAGGCAGAGGGAAGAGCCTTCTAGCACATTCTTCAAAGCTCCACCAGTTATATACAGTGCATCCTTAGAGTAAATCAGCATGATTTATGTATGTATCCTTCTGAGGGACTCTGATTTCCTGAACAAACCCAAACTGATGCAGAGAATCTTCCATTCTGGTCCACTCAATTCTTTTTAGGGGCAAAATCCCCTATAACCTCAGGGCCAGATGGTGGTAGCAGCTTAAGCCTCCACTGGGGTGACCTAAACATCCCAAACTCAGCTGGGCACTGGCAGCCAGGCTTGGTCCCCTTTTCAGGGCACAGGATCCTACACCTGCTCCAAAATTTGATCCAGGCCTGGCACCTGGGAATGCAGCTAGGACTGTGACACTGCCCTTGAAGAGATGAGCATTACAACTGGGCCCACTGTATGAAAACCACACCAGATCCCAAAAAGGAAAAACCCAACCAAAGTTGAGGGAGGGGATAAGCTAACATCTCCCACCAGAGGTGGCCTGATGTGTGTCAAGAGAAGGGGGCTGCATGCCCTCCTCTGACCAGGAATGTAGATTCCTGAATGCTTGCCAAAGACAGCCCTGGGAGAGGGCAGGGACCCCATCAGCTCTTTGCTGTGGTGACTTTTATATGGCATTCCTTCCCCTGAGATGCTTTCAAAGCATCGGAACCCCCTCAGGTCCTAGGGTAGCAGAACATATTCAGGGAGAATTTACCAGCAGCATCTGGTGGGCTCCCCTCTGAACCCTTGCCCCATCGAAGCTGCTGTCAGAAAATCACCCCTTTGGGGGCGCACTTTAACCACATGTGTTCAGAGGCCTTTGCAAGGTGTCGCTGTCACTGTCTCATTCCTCCCCTTCCTCCCCTCATTGACAGAAGTCCATTTAGGTTTTTTTTTAGCACATCAAAATTGTGTTAGAGAGACAGTTCAAATTCCCAAGGGGAAGATCTGGCCTTTCTGTGCCTGTGCGTGTCTACAGACGCTAATGGGAGGCCTAGCAGGGTCCATGCCAGTCTCCACCCAGGCCCCCCACAGATAAAGCCAGAATGACGGTGGCCAGGGCCTGGTGTGGGGAAGGCTTGGACCTGCAGGGAAAGACGGAGTGGCAGAAGAACAGATCAGAGGGGCAGGGCTCGGGTGGTAGCGGGACACCAAAAGACACCTCCACCTCCACCACCCACCTGCCACCCCTCTCACAGGGAAAGGTAATGAGAGCTCTGCTCCCCCTATGGGCTTTCTGAGCATCACTGTCAGCTGTAAAGAATCCCGTTCTCTTTGTCTGTGGCCCTTCCAGACAGGAAGGCACCCCTGAAGGCTTCCTGTTAAAAAAAGGCGCTGGCAAGGTCTCCGCTGGAGATCACGTCGGTTCTTAAGTATTTATTTGTAAAGTGAGTCTGGAGAGCTCAGTGTTTTGCCATCAAGACAGAGACGGCGAGGGGTCCACCAAACCCTGCTGTATCTTCCTGCTGGACTTCCCGGGCCCGGTGCTGGGCAGGTGGGACCCCGTAACAGTCCCGAGCGACAGCATTCAAGCTGAAATGCAGCTCGCCACTACCAGGCCTGGCCTTAAACCGCCGCACGCCCAACCCTCCCCCACCTCGCCTTTCCCCGATTCTCAGCCAGAAGGAGAAGAGACTCCGATCTCTGAAGAACCAGCTAGAGGGTAGCCCACCGCCACTAACTCAGGTTGAGGTGACCGTGACCAGGAAATCAACCCCGATTCTGCTAAACCACCGTTTTAGTGCGGTTTCACGACAGCGGCTATCAAAGTTTACTCCCTTCATCTACAGGGAAAGAGAAGCGGAGTTAGGATGGGGAGGTCCTAGGCTACCTCCAAGAAGCGATTATTAACCAACACAGAGCTGAACCGTCGTCCTGCAGGCATCCAGCCGATCCTGGCGCAGGGTTAGTGCGGTTCGTGTACGCTCTTTCCTCCCAGAGTCTCATTTCTCCATCCGCCATCCTACCTCCCACGGACTCGAAGGCCCCCGGAGTCTCAGACCCAGACTGGGGGGGGAGGGTGTGCCACTTCCTACAGACACGCTTTCCAAAAGAGTGTGAGCACCGATCCCTCCGCACGCCCTGCTCTGCGATCAAATACCAGCCCCCCACCCCCCAGCTGTGAGCCCTGGACAGAAAGGGAGGGTTTCTTCACCTGTACCTGAGCCGAACGCGGTATTAATAGAGCGTTGAGGCTAACGACCCCCAAAATCAGGGCCGTAACAGCACCCCCGGGATTATCTTACACTCCTTCCCTACCACCTTGCGTGCAGGGTGTGGGTGGGGAGGGCTCGGCTCCGCGTAGTCCTCCGGGGACCCGGCTCGCTGCAGCAAGTGGCTGCACCAGCTTCCCGGGTCCCCTGGGTCCCGCCCGGGCCCCGGATTCTCCGCAGGGGGTCGGGCGGGAGGGAGCAAAGCCCAGGTGACAGGCAGGATGTTTCACGAGCCAGGTGTGAGCGCCGGGCACTTGACCACCGTCCGAGGGCGGGAACAGGCCACGAGGCGCGCCCCCGACCGCAAAGGAGGCTGGGAAGTGGGGTCCTCGGGTGCGCAGGCGCAGAGCGGAGCCGCCTTCGGCGAACGCCTCCCCCGATCTCTGCCGCTCGCGTGCGTCCCCACAGTGATCTCTGAGGTCCGTGTGGTGCCTCCGTGTGCTTTTGTACAAATCAGGCTACACAGCAGCCCGCAGGCCAAATGCAGCTCTGCCTGTTTTTGTAAGTGAAGTTCAGCTGGAACAGAGCCACGCCCTGGCACGGGGCTGACCTCCCACCCGGGAGGGCGGCCCGGAGTTGTTGCAACGGAGCCTGGAGGCTCCACGATGCTCCAAACGCTTCCTCTCTGGCCCTTTGCAGAAACTGTGTGCGGCGCCCGGGTGTAGATGGGTCATTTCTATCTAAGTGCGTCCACGGAGAACTCTGCTGTGAACGTCACTCCTTTTTAAAAAAATTTTGTTTATTTGCCAGAGAGAGGGAGAGAGAGAGGGAGCAGGAGCAGGGGAGCGGTCGGCAGAGGCAGGGGGAGATGCAGACTCCCTTCGGAGCAAGGAGCCCCATGCAGGGTTGCATGTGTGGACTTTGAGACCATGACCTGAGCCGGAGGCAGACGCTTACCTGAGCCACCCCGGCGCCCCTTAAATCCCTCATTCACGGACTCAGTGGCCGTGAATTACAACACACCCGTTCTTTGCCAGGTATTAGGCTAGGCACGCCTCTACGACTATGACAGGACATGTCCCGCCTTTGCAGGAACAACGGTAACAGGTGTATGTATGGGACATGGAAAAGGAATCCTCTGATAAACATACCCAGTGAGTATAAAAAGCAAGAGAATCCCACCTGGGCAAATCTCCCCTTGCCTTCAGAATTTTCCTGCGGATTGCAGACCTGCCCCGAGACTTGGAAGCCTACCAGAAAACTAAACGGAAACACCGCCCAGTGGAAAAAGCCGGAATTGTTCCTGATTCCGACTCCTTTTCACAAAATGTGGAGGACGTGTCCCTTTTCTGTTTTCCTTCATGACTTCCTTAAGCGGTTCCTTTTATTCCGCGCTAGTTTCTGGAGGTATAATATTCTGCAGTTTGTTTTGTTAAGGCCTCTGCTGTGTCGACCAGCCTGGGGCCCACTACCAGAAGTTTCCAGAAACCCTGAAATCTAAGACCAGCAGGCTGGCCCCAGACTAAGTGGCCGGTCCCCATATTCTCCCCGGGGGGCCTGCGGACATTCAAGAGAAGCCAGTGGAGGGTGGGGAGGGAAGGAGCTGCTTTAAGGCAACTGGCCCGGGTGGGGTGGGGGGGACCCTTCCCCTTACCCCACTCCTGTAAAGCAGGTTTTCCAACAAACGCAAATGGAAGGAAATGCCGGCTTTACAAGTTCGGCCCACCAGGCAGGTACATTCAAGGCTAAAGGACATTCAGAAAGTTCCTCCGTGATACTGAGTCAGAGCCTTATCTGGACATCTCTCTCTTTAAAAGCCATTTTAGGCCTGGGCACAATTCTAGAAATTCCTTGGGTGTGCCTCATAGTGATCAGACACCCCCGCCCCTCCCTGCCCAGACGCGAACATTAGAAACAACAGAGAACATGGAAATTCAGCAGGATTATGTCATCCCGTGGGGATTGCCTGGAAGCCGGGGCACGGCAGAAGGGCATCCAGTATTCCGAGGCCCTTGGTGCCCTGGGGGGCATCTGTCCCAAGGACAGCAGGATTCTGGGACTTCGGAATTCAGGTTCCTGGCTGCTAGACCACAGAAATTGCCCTTTTCTGACTCTGCCCTGGGTTCTTCATGCTCCCCTGGTCTTGGGTCCTGGTTTACATAGCAGGGCAAGCTAAGAGCATCTTTTTGTGTCTACACATTTCTGTCCACGGGCTTTGAGTCGGCCGGGCAAAATATCCAGTGCTCAGCACAGTGCCCTGTCTCCATTAAGCTCCTCACAGGTGGTGGCGACCCTAACCCGGGCCCCACTCCGCTTCCCCATGCCTTTCTGCAGGCCTGGCACTTCCCTGTCTCCTTGAAATAAAGAAGACAGACAGTCGGTCCTCATGATTCATGGATTCCAGATTTGCAAATTCACCTACTTGTGAAAATTTATTTGTAACCCCCCCATCACAATACTTTCACAGCCATTTATGGGCACGCACAGAGCGGAGAGGACTTGGAATCGCCCGATGCCCACGCTCCCAGTGGAGACAGGCACCAGTTCCTTGGCTCAGCTCTCCTACTGTAAACAAATGTCCCTTTTGCAGTCTATGTAGTGCCGTGTTTTTGGCATTTCTGTGCAGTCTGTCAGCGATTTTGCTGTTTAAAAGACCCCCAGGATAATGTTGCAGTGCCTTCCTAGGTTCCTAAGCAGAGGAAGGCTTGGACGTGCCTTATTTGGGCACGAGGGGCCTCAGGATAGAATTTCAGCTCATTTGCCAATAAGGAGCTTTAGATCAATTCATCCTAATCCAGAGCCTCAGTTTCCCCTCTGGTAAAATGAGGTGGGCAGGTGGCAGGAGAAGGTCTTTTCAACACCGGTGTTCTACTGCGCTGGAGAAGGTTTTCTTTGATTCTATGTCTTTGTCAACATTTTGTCTCGTGGACACCCTTCTTTCAAAGCACAAAGGACAAACTCAGCCTTTCTGGAAAAAGCAATCACTAGAATCTCCAACACAGAATGAGTTGACATCTAGAGAGCAGGAAAGGGACTGCCTCCATTAAAGTACATGGAATCCACAGCACAGAACTACAATGGACCGACAAGAGGACATTCCTGCCCCAGGGACCCAGGGTCATGGCTGCTCTGGGCTGGCCTTAAAAATCCTCAGTACGACTAACGTTTCAGCCTCTCTCTCGCCTGTCACACCTGTCCTCAAAACCCCCAGGAAGGCAGCATCATCACAAGCACTTACGCCCTAAGATAACATCATCCCAAACCATCTCCCTTCTCATCACACATTCCTCAGCAACATGGAGGGCTCTGGAAAGGGCCAAAGGCCACCAAGTCACCAGCCACCCTTCCAGATAATAATGCGAGGCTCTGTGCAGGAACTGGGTAAGAAAAGCTATTGCCTCTCCCCTCAAGCATCTCAAAGTCGTACAGACATTTAACCAAGTTTTATGCTCCCTCTCAAAAACTCCTAACCTTGAGGCAAGCAAGTGTGTGTAGGCGGTGGATACTATATGTTTGTGTAAAAAACTGGACATGGTCTCTTAAAGTTTCTTGGGTCCAACAGAACCTATTGCATGCTTATGATGTGCTAGCTGTCACCCTGCGTGTGGGGGGCAGGGGAGGGGGCAGACAGCAATCCACGGAGGAGGCTGACCTAAGAGAGTCGAGATCCAGCAGGAGACAAAGACCTTGCATATCCGATTGCAACACTGCCTGATCCAGCATCTCTTAGAAATCGCCAGGCCTTGTCAGATGTGGGACTGACATCCAGTCAATCAATGAACAGTCTCAGATAAAGTCTCCATATTCCTGCACTCACCCCCTCATGGGACACGTAAAACATGTACATTTCCTCGTAAGCAGCAACAAAGAATATCCAGACTCCGGATGCTGGTGGAGAACTTGGCGGCCATCTGTCTGCGATCTGACTCCTATCAAATGTTGGAAGACATGATATTTATGATATTTATGGATGTTTTTCCTAAGTACGCATGGCCCAGCTATGCTTTCGTCAGCATTTCCCAGAGTCATATATCAGAGAGAATGCTACTCTACAAAATGTTGTAAGGACACTGGGGGCGGGGGGGAGGGGAGTTCCTTGTCTAAATAAGTTTAGGACAAGGTCTGAAATGGTCAATCAAGCTTTTCTTAAGCCGCAGGTCCTCTCCGAAGCGGTACATGCACGTGGGTGTGTGTTGCATATGCACCTTTGGGGCACGGATCTTAGTCTCTTGGCTTGACTGATGCACCCCAAGTGCCTAGAACAGTGGCTGGCACATCAGTTATTCAAATGAATAAATAAACGTCACATGAAAATCTTCACCTTCAATCAACACTGACAAAATACACTGAATGTTAATAGAATTTAAGAGTTCATGGAAACATGTAACTATGAGCACATTCCATCATTTGGTATGAGGATGCACATATGTATGATGGGGGGGCGGGGAGCCTCAAACTACCAGAGAACTCTGTCAGTAAATGCATTTAGTGACAACTTAACCAAACAGAGAGAGGACGTCCGCAGTCTCAAGCCCGCAGCAGCTACGACAGAACACCATTGTGTAGGGACACCCAGCAGAGCACAGAACTTTTAAGAGGGCTTTTCATTTTGAGTTTCCCGAGAGGAGATGTGGTATGTGCTCCTTGCCCAACTTCTGTAGCTTAAATGGCAGCTGGGACCCCACTTTCTCACAGGGTCTGACTCACTCGACTTCAGCCAGATCAGCAGCTCTTCCAAAACTCAACCTCCTCACCCCCTACACAGAGCATCCAATCTGTTCAAAATCTTGGGTTTCACCACCAAGGGTCACATCGCCTGGCCTTCTCCTATCTTGGCGGTTCCAACATCTCTGTTCTTCAGCTCTCTCTCCCACACTTTTGAGTTCAGGGGCTCCAATTCCTTTACCTTTCCTTGTAAGAGTGATTTCTTCTTTCCTCAAAGAGGAAGCCAAGCAGCACTCTGGTTCTACCCCAAATTTACAAGCCCGTCCTATGTCTGTGAACCCCCCCCCCAGTCCTTTGCTTTTTGGGTGGTCAGCCATCATAACCCCTCCTACTGTTTACAGTCATCCTTGGGGGACCTACGTTAATCCAATAACTGCCAGGACACCCAAACTTGACCAAGACTGTGAACCCCAAGCAGAATGATAACGGTGGGCACAGGGAAATGGGACAGGTGAAATTCTTTCATGTTAATGGCAATGGAGCCATCAAGGTTCTTGGTAGCATGACCTCAGGAATTCCCAGGTTCTTGTCCATTTGAAGGCTGTTACTTCAGACTTTTTCTCGACTCCATGGTCTCTACGACAGCCTTTCAATAAACTCTCTTGTGCGTCTTAGCCCAAAGAGCCTACCTTGTCCCAGTGGGAGAACAAAGACTTCTTCTCTGATGTGAACAGTCAGGGTCTATAAGAAAAGGTTTCTTTTTCTCATTTCTCATCTATTAACATCTTCCTCTATTCATGTTATATTAAATGTAGTTTGGGAAATGCTCTACTTGCTCTAGGCTTTATTTCTGAATCTACCCAAAAGCTGCAGACTTCAGCCATATTATCTGGATGTGTTTTCTATCGCTGTGTAACAAATCACCCTGAACTTAATGGCTTAAAACAACTTAGTTTTCATATCTCACTGTTTCTGTAGGGGAAGCATGGTGCAAGTGAATTCTCTGCTCAGGATCCCACAAGACCGAAATCAAAGTTTGTGCTGGACTTGTGTTGTCATCTGGAGCTCAAGATCATCTTTGAAGCTCATTTCAATTTTTGGCACAATTTCAGTTTCTTGTGACTATAGGACTAAGGTCCTTATTTTCTCATTGGCTGTCACGTGAAAGCCACTCTTGGCTCCGAGAGGTTGCCCTCAGGTTCTAGCCCCATAGCCCTTTCCTGACATGGTAGCTACTCCTTTGAGACTGGCAAGAGAACCTCCATACCTCTAGATTTTCTTCCAGTGGGCTGATTAGGTCTCACCACCTGAGATGATTGAAGTTGACTGATTAGGGACTTCAGTTATGCCTATAAAACCCCTTCAGCTCTGCCTTACCATAGTATCTAATTATAGGAGTGACATTCATCATGCTCCTGTCCCACACTCAAGGAGGGGGGACTGTGAAGGTCATGTAGGGGGCATAGCAAGAAGTCTAGGGGGCCATCTTGGAATTCTGCCTACCACATAGACTTAATCATATCTCTGGGCAGCATAACTGCCTTTTACTTGTCTTTTGGATTGTAATAAAGGAGTGCTTACAATAGTTCATACAGGGCTATTGTTGGGGTTGCTGTTTCTTACATCACTTAACATTAGCATTTAGCATTTAGCTATATGATGTTCCATATAATACATATATTTTTGTAATTAAGAACAAAGGAAAATTATGCTTCCTTGAGCAAATGGCAGTTTTGGCCTTAAGATCCAAAGGAATCATTGAACTAAAATGGATTCTTTTTTGCTTTAACTAGTGGGAAGCTCAAAAGCAAATACACAGGTCAGTCTAGGTAACTCAGAAGTTTATGGGCACCTGTGTCTCACAATACCTATGTCGTCTTCAACCCCCATCCAGCTTCACTCTTTAACCTTAATTCAAAATTTTTCTGGCACTGAGTTGGATTTTGTGTGTGTGTGTGTGTGTGTGTGTGTGTGTGTGTGTTTCTTAAGGTACATATTCTTATAAGTGGTTTCCAAGAAATAAGTGCCTGAAGCCAGTTAACTGCCCTGCTCCATCTATTTTAAAACCTTTACATTTCAAAGGCAGGAAAGAGTGGGGGATAGGGGTTTGCCTCGGAAGCCCTCAGGCTTGGGTGTGAGGACAAGAATTGCTGCCTACGCTCTTCTACAACCTAAGGAGAAGTTCTTTGGGATGCAGAATTGAATAGCCAGGCCCTTCTCAAAGCCAAGGAGGGAAGGGGCCTCAGAGACAAAACAATGACTTAGAAATAACTAAACCTTTCCCACAGTGAATTGCAAGCAGGTGTGACAGCACAGCACACCAAGCCCCAAGTACAACACGCCTGTCGCCATCTAGAACACTCTTCTGTATACCCCACGCTATTGAAGAATAAATGTGTCCTTAAAGCAGAATATGGAAACCACAGTTAGAAAGGCACTTTCTGAAGGCACGTCCCTCCACCAGCCCATGTATCTTTAACCTCTATTCTCAAGGATATCACTTATACAGTAATTCCTCCTTAAAGTCCACTAATGGCGGGCGCGCCTGGGTGGCTCAGTGGGTTAAGCCGCTGCCTTCGGCTCAGGTCATGATCTCAGGGTCCTGGGATCGAGCCCCACATCGGGCTCTCTGCTCAGCGGGGAGTCGGGGAGCCTGCTTCCCCCTCTCTCTCTGCCTGCCTTTGCCTACTTGTGATCTCTCTTTCTGTGAAATAAATAAAATCTTAAAAAAAAAAAGCCCACTAATGGCTGTGTTGGTGGTTTATATCCATATCACTGCGAGGTTTATAGGAAGATAAGCAACATTTGTTAGTTTATATACTTACCAAAAGCCCCTAAATATCCATGATTGGAGAGGCTGGCCTTTTGCCACCATGGCTTGTGGCGCCACCTAGTGACAACCTTTCTGATTGCATGCACAGACCATAGCAAGACTCTTCCCTAGGACTCGCTCTCTATTCCCTCACCTATAAAGTTTCAGCCAGAATCACATGGTCTGCATTTTATCTGGAAATCTATCTCAGAATTAGTAATATCCAGGCAAAGGCTGAAACATTCTCACTCTCGGAGACTAAGAAAGACTCAGAGCTAGAGTTCAGCGGAAGGCACTTGGAGGTTCAAGTGCCCTATAAATTCAAATTTTACTGGTATATCGTCTGAAGTGCATAAAAACTGGCAAGAGAGGTTATGCCGCTTCCAGTAGCCGTAGGCAAATGAGTGGTAAAGGGCATCAGTCCAACTGCCCACATTCGCAAGCTGTCCACATGCCTTTCCCAGTGCCTTTGGAGCCGGCTCTGCCAGGCTGACAAGCCGGGCCCTGCCAGTGTGTGGGAAGGCACCATCGCAGAGGGCAGTGGGCCACCCTCGCACACGACGTCCTGAAGGAGGTCGCCCCGCTCTTTGCACTGATTTAATGTGCTCCAGGTGTTTGCACTTCCCGTTGGCCTGCCCTTCCTCTCCAAGGCACAACCATCTGGGCCACAGACACCCTCCCTCTGCCTTGTCACCCTTTCAGCTCTCCAAATCCTGGTCCGGGGATGCCTCACGCCCCGTCCGTCCTCCAGATCTCCCTCCACACCGAAGCTTTTCTTTCTGAAAATGAAAAACGGCCACAAGTCCCCGAGAATCGTCCAACAACGTTCCTTGTTCTGGGTTTTGTTTTTGTTTTTGTTTTTTTGGCTGTTTCACTTTTTCCGTTCTTTCCAATAGGCTGAACAGCTCTGGAGCACACCACAACAAATATGTGGGTCACAGCTTGCTTTAATGATGCGCTTTCGAAATGGTGGTTTTCATCCTGGATGCGTTTTTGGTTGTTTTTTCCGTAAGAATCCGCAGGCGTTTCTGCTGGGAGGGGCATCAGGAGAGTAGGGCGCCCCAGGTTTCCCAAGGGTTCCCTTATCCTTGGCTCCGAGGGAGGCCCTTCCACACCTGCACCCTGCCATCTGCAGGGGGTGCCCTGGGCTCCCTCTGGGGGTGCGGGGACAGTGGAGAGGAAGCGACTACCTCTACCTAGGGGGCACCCAGACCGGCCCATATGTCCTGTGTCAGCCATGACCTACTTCCCTAATAGGTGAAACCAGGTCCAAGGGGATGGCTTTGAAGGAAGAAAAGGGGTCTCCTGGCAACTCCATGGGGTCTTCGGGGTCTGGGGGACACATGAGTGCTTTGTCTTGGTAGCCCTTGTGACACTCCAGAGCAGGAGCTAGGGGTGGGCTAATGAGTGAGCCCGGAGCATCCTCGCTGAGTTCTGGGATGGTGGAAAGGGGCACCAGTGTAAGTGGGTACAGTTAGCCTAAGTTCTGCATTTAATTAGTCCAGCTATCAAAGCTCTGTAGAATACAATTACCAAATAGAGAGAGAAGACACCCAGTGAAGTTTGATGTCTAGATGCACAACAGATATTCTGATGGCATAAGGGTGCCCCATGCATTTGAAAAGAAAAAAGGATCTTTTTAACCTATTGTTGTATTTTGCTATAATCATAACACTAAAGAAATGGGTACTTCTGTCTCAGCGCCTATCAACACCGGCGGCGTTTCTCCCATATTCAAAGCAAACTCAGCACTAGCCAGGCTTCCCGCTCAAGGGGTGAAAGCAGACATTGGCGCCCTTATGTCTCTGACTGTTGGCTCTGCTCTACTTTCCCAAAGTCCACGTCCCTGCAGAACCAAATCTTTTTCACACTCTGCAGAAGGATCAGCTCTTTTCTCCCCCTCCCCCAAGCCTCCAGGCCCATCTCCTCATGGGACTTCTTCTGCCACCAACTTCAAATACACACACACACACACACAAGAGGACTCTCCTCCATCCATCACACATGATGAGAAGAAACACACACAATGTGAGTGTATTTAATGCCACAGAACTACACACTTAAAAATAGTTATGAAGAGGGGCGCCTGGGTGGCTCAGTGGGTTAAGCAAGCCTCTGCCTTCAGCTCAGGTCATGATCCCAGGGTCCTGGGATCGAGCCCCACATTGGGCTCTCTGCTCAGCAGGGAGCCTGCTTCCTCCTCTCTCTCTGCCTGCCTCTCTGCCTACTTGTGATCTCTTTCTCTGTCAAATAAATAAATAAAATATATATTTTTAAAGATTTTATTTATTTATTTGTCAGAGAGAGAGAGAGAGAGAGGAGTGAGAGTGAGCACAAGCAGACAGAGTGGCAGGCAGAGGCAGAGGGAGAAGCAGGCTCCCGGCCGAGCAAGGAGCCCGATGCGGGACTCGATCCCAGGATGCTGGGATCATGACCTGAGCCGAAGGTAGCCGCTTAACCAGCTGAGCCACCCAGGCGTCCCTAAATAAAATATTTAAAAAAAAAACGGTTATGAAGAGAAATTGCATGCTCTGTATGCTTTACCACAATTTTAGGAGAGCAAATGTAAGGCACAGGGCTGTGTCCTACAGGCCAACTGACAGAGCATCCCAGCAGGCCAGGCCCGCCCACAAAATTCAGTCAAAATGGCGTCTGCTCTCACCTCCTACTACCTGCCTCCACGTGCTCTTGACTTGACCTGTGTGCAAACCCACGGCCTTTCCTACTTCCATGTTGTGTCCCCATGTGGCTCTGTCGCCCTCACAGGGCCCCACTCACTTGTCTCCTGCCAAGGAAAGCCCACCCCTCTAGGACCCTCAGCAAGCTCCTTCCTGAGCTCTCCTGTGTTGATCCCACCGGGGAGGCTGGGCCCGGGATTCATCTGCTGTTTATGAAGTATTAGCAATGCCTGATCCCTCAACAATTTTCTTTTTTCTCCCAAATGTCAAGTCAGCTTCTCAGTGGCCAAACACAATAACGTGTCCTTATTCAACCCCAAACTCCCCTGACTGGCAGGTACAAAGCTTTCTCACAACCAACGGAGCCCACAGAGGACCTTCTTATCTCCCGGGCGTTTCACTCTGCCAAGGTTTCATGCACTGCCCCTCCCCCTACCTTACGGTGGCCAGGGCTGAGGGGACCCTTCCACTGAGCCCCATGGCGACCCCCCCCCCCCAATCTCATCTATATGCCAGGAGAGTCCCATGCACCTCTCCTCCACAAGGATGTGTCCTTCCCTGGTTTGATTTCTCTTCTGAAGTGCCCCACCACACAGATCTTCTGTCAGAAAGCTCTTCCAGGCTCTAGTGAGTTGAAGAATGTCCCCACCAAATTTACGTCCATCTCAGAATGTCACCTTATTTGGAAATAGCATCTTTGCAGGTATAGTTAAGGTAAAGGCTGAGATAAGATTGTACTAAGGTTAGTGTGGGCCCTCAATCCTCTGCGAGGTCCTTAAAAGAAACAGACAAGGACACACAGACCCAGAGGAGAAGGCAAAGTGAACATGGGGGCAGAGATGGGAGGGATGCATCTGGAAGCCAAGAAATGCCAAGGACTGCCGGCACCGTCAGAAGCTAGGAGACAGCCATCTCCCTCAGTGCCTCTGGAAGGTACCAATGCTGCCAATGCCACGATTTCTAACTGCTGGCTCTTTCCCTAGGTGTGTGCTCCACCAGGTTGACCTGGAGTCTGTTGTGCCTGTGAGGAGAGCAGTTCTTTTCCTCTGCAAGCTCATCTGTACTCAAGTGTGGTCCCTGGGTACCAGTCATGGAGGAGCAGTCCTGCAATGAAAGGCCAGTGGCTCTTTCTTTTTTAAATAGGTGGGACTTGAACTCATGACCCTATGATCATTGAGTAGGATTTAGAAGACCAAGCTCTGGACCCTCTGTTCCTATAAAACATGCCATTCTAGAATACTCACTTGTGTACTAGATCCTAAAACTCACACCAGTGTACAGACTCATTACTCTCTGGACGAGAACAGAGACTCCAGATCTCTACCAGACCAGAAACAGTAAGGAAGAATCTAGAACAACTGCCAAAATTTAGCCAAAGCCATTATTAATATCTGTCCACTCAACACACCGAAGACCCAGAGCTGCTCACACAAACAGTTTGGAATCGGTTGATGTCATTTAAAAAGGTCGCATTATACATGGACCGGTCAGTTCTAAGACAGATGCTGACCTTTGCTTTAGAAAATCTCCCTGTGCGGCACAGGGCAGGACCATGGCCAAGGGGATTAAATCTGAGAAAATGGACCTTTATCCTTAACCTTTCATTTTTAACTCCAGCCAAACATTTCTGTCATTTAGAAAGTATGATTAGCTTTTAGATAAGGTTTCCCCCCCCCCCTTCAGCAGGGAACATGTGTCACTTCTCAAGGAATATTTCAAAAGCAATTAGAAATGTTTCAAAAAAATGATGATTTGGTTTTTATTTCAGGAGTGGGTGGTGGCAGAACGAGGCCAGATTCAATAGATGAGTACTCCAATGAGCCCTGAGAAAGGGCTAGAAGCCTTCAGATCAGATCAGGGAACACTGGTAAAGCCCAACAGAACCAGAGTGAAGGGCTAAAATCCAGAATTTATGCCTGGGTCCTTCTGGCTTCATGTGGGCAAAGCCATATATGGAGTCCTCTCTTTTATATGACTGCTTTTTTTAACAACAAAAAGAAGAAAAAATACATAATTATATCATTTCTTATCATTACCTACATTACTGCATTTGAATTACTGTCCGGTGTCCCTAGCTTTCTGCCTGAAGACTTTCGGTATTTAAGGAAGGCCTGCTAGCTGTGAAGTCTCTGTTTTTTTTTTCTCTGCAAATGAAGGAATGTCTTGATTTCTCTTTCATTTTTTTAAAACCAACTTTATTCAGAGATAATACACATACCATAGAGAACACCCGCTAAAAACGTACCATTCAGTGGTTTTTAGGATAGTCAAGAGATCTTCCAACCATCACTACAAGCAATTTTAGAACATTTTTTCTTGCCAGCAAAAGAAACCCTATGGGTGCCTGTGTGCCTCAGTCAGTTAAGTGTCTACCTTTGGCTCAGGTCATGATCCCAGGGTCCTGGGATCGAGTCCGCGTCAGGCTCCCTGCTCAGTGGGGAACCTGCTTCTCTCTCTCCTCCCTGCTCGTGCTCTATCTCTAAGTAAATAAATAAAATCTTAAAAAAAAGAAAAAGAAAAGAAACCCTGTATTCATTGGCAACCTGTTGCAGGTTAAAGCGTGCCTCCCCTATGCCCCAATAAAAAAAGAGATGATGAAGTTGAGTATTAGCCCCAGTACCTCTGAATGTGCCTTATTTGAAAATAAGATAGCCACAGATGTGATCAAGTTAAGATAAGGCCATCAGGTGGACCCTAACACATATGACAAGTATCCTTGGAGGCAGAATGAAATCTGGGCACGGCAACACAGAGAAGAGAATGCCATGGGAAGCCAGGTACAACACACGCAGAAGAAGGAGGCAGAAACAGGAGCGATGGAGGGGTGCCTGGGTGGCTCAGTCAGCTAAGCGGCTGACTCTTGGTTCCGGCTCAGGTCACGATGTCAGGGTGGTGAAACCAAGCCCCCACACAGGCTCTGTGCTCAGCAGGGAGTTTGCTTGAGATTCTCTACCCGCCTCTGCTTCTGCCCCTCCCCCCACTTGCGTACATAAGCAGGTGCTCTCTGCCTCAAGTAAGTAAATGTTTAATAAAAAGAAATAAATTGGAGTAGTGTAGCTACAGTGATCGAAAGATCACCCAGGGCCACCAAAAGCTGGAAGAGAGAAAGAAGGATCCTCTCCTGGAGGCTTTGGAGGGAGCACGACCCCGCTAACACCTTGATTTTGGACATCTAGCTTCCAATAATGTAAGAGGCAGCTTTTGTGTGAAGACAATCAGCTTGTGATACTTTGACAGGGAAGCCCTAAGAAAGTAACACACAGTCACTTCCCCTTGCCTCCACACTTGCCTGCCTCTAGGCAGCCCACAGTACACTCTACGAAGGGGACTATTCTGGAAATTGTATTCAAATGTGAACCATACAGTATGGGATCCTTTGTGACCTTTGTGACTTAATTCCTTTCTGTAGCATCATGTTTTCAAGGTTCATCCTTGTTGTCCACGTATCAGTACTATTGCCTAAAAATGTTTCTTTGTATAAATATGTTTACATTTACCCATTTGGACATTTGGATTTTTTTTTTCCTCATGCTTTTTGGCTACTGTTACGAATGCTGCTATAAACATTCAGGTACAAGTTTTCACAGGGGTATCTGTTCTCCTCTCTCTTGGGCATAAACCTGGGAGTAGAATTGCTGGGTAACTGTTTAACTTTTTGAGGAATTATACTTTTCCCAAAGCAGCCCCATTTTTTTTTTTTTTAAATTCCCACCAGCAATATCTGAGAGCTGCCTTTATTCTTCACAGACTGCATTGTTGGATATAGAATTTGGGGTTGACAATTTTTTTTTTTTCCTTTCAGCAGTCTACATGTGCACAACCTTCCGGACCCTGAGGGGTGGACATGGTCTCGGGAACATTATTGTTGGCTCTTCAATCTGCCATTGTACTTGCTGGTACTGGTATTAAGCTACCAGCAACGCCCTTACTGGCTCACCAGCAAGATTCCCCTGGTTTTCAACTGTGACCTCAGGTGTAAACTCCTCCATGCTGTATTTCAAGTCAAATCACTGCTCCTATCTCTCCCTCAGAACAGAATCCCTATGCCAGAACTGGGGGCGGGACAATGGCCTGCTTCTCTCGGAGTGAAACGTCTGCTCTCTGTTAGGAAGTGTTAGGAAGGGGGAGTCAGTATCTCCCTTGGTCAATAATCCTTGGTCTTCTTCTCTAGGCCCTTTTGACATGGAACCTCTACAAACAGGCTTGGGAGGGGGCAGGAAGAGACCTATTTTGGGCCCCTCAGAGGCTCGGCTCCATGAGTAAGAGTTAAGCAGGGAAAGAAAGCCCAGACCTTTCAACCATACTTGCCTGAGATAGTGTTTGCACACCAGGGAGGGAGAGGATAAGAGCCACTGGCAGCCTGCCCCCCACTCCTGCACTAGGAGCTGTGCTCCCCATCCTCTCAGCTACCCCCTCCTGGAATAGAGCTTCCATCACATGGAGCTGGGGGAAGGGGGCATGGGAACAGTTCATGGCTCCAATGCTATCCACTCTTGATGTTCTTATAGAAAATCCGGATTTTTCTTGAATAAATGTTTCTCCCTTTCCTGTAGGTTCTTGGGACAATTTCCAGAGACTTTAAATGATTGTAATTTTTCACAAGTTATATGGTTTCACTGGAGAGAGGGTCCACCAAACTCCTCACACCACTGTTCTGAAGGTCTGAAATCCTCTCTTATATTCAGATGTATAGAGATAAAATCAGGTTCTTTCCAGCACCACTTAAAACACCCTCCCAGGGGTGCCTGGGTGGCTCGGTCAGCTTAGCATCTGCCTCTTGATCTCAGCTCAGGTCTTGATCTCAGGGTCATGGGTTCAAGCCTTGCATTGGGCTCCATGCTATGTGTGGAGCCTACTTTAAAAAAAAAAAAAAGAAAGAACCAAAAAACACCCTCCAAAATCTGGTGTGGCTATTCTGCTCTTGTACCATGTTTGCTATGTGGGGAGACAGGTCCTCAGAAACCCTTCAGACAGGATTCAGAAATACTTCAGTGGCTTCTCTTTTTTCCAGGAATATGGAAAGATTACCTTTTCCTACTCTCTTTGAAACTGGGTGTGACCCTGAAATCTCCTTTGGCAAAAGAAATAGAAGAAGTCTGCTATTTCCAAAAGGAATCATTGGCTTGAAATGAATTGCTTCATTGTGGCTGTATCAGTCTCTGCTGCAACAACCCCTGGAGCCTTGTGATGACAGGACAATATAGGACCCAGGGAAGCCTCTGTTACCCTAGGTCCCAAGGGACAATCATGTGGACCAGAGCCTTTACTCCTCTGCTTGCACATGGGGCATGGACAAGAAGTAAATCTTCAATGTTCTAAGCCAGTGAGACTTGGGGATTGTTTGTTTCTTCAGCATACCATAACCTATCCTAACTAATAAGACTGTTACTCCTGTCACATGTATTAATTTTTTATGAAGTTCAGAAGATCTTGGTTCAGGTCAATTTCATCTCTTGGTTATACATATAAGATCCATCTCCCTAGCAAGTCCACAATTTCTGTGCCCTGCCAATCTTTTGGTCTCAGCCTCTTTCAGGGCACTCTAACTCTCTCTCCCTCTCTTGTTGTATGTAACTGTTTGAGGCTTCTACCACCCCCCCCCCAAATACCACCTGTTCTCTTCCTTCCTTTGCATGGTACCACCCATCCATTCTTCTGGACTCAGCATGTGCCCTCTTCTAGGGACAGGGGAAGTCAGGGGGTGAAGGTGAAATGAAAAGAGGGAAGGAATAAGATGTTGCATTCATATATAAGTTGTGAAAGTGGGAGGGCCCTGAAACACTCTTAAGATGAACTGTGTTGAAAAAAACTTTCCAGAAAAAAATTGCTTACAAGTATTTGTCAAAATTACATTTCAACCACTGCAAGGAAAGACTGACAACCATGAAAATCTAGTTAAAGATTATTAGGTTAGTCAGTCAGTTGGGTGGAAACCCTAACTTCCCAGAATTTCTTAATCACTTAACAGTACCAGAGAATTGCCCAAGCATTTAATCAGGAATGCAAATTACTTCCCAGAAGGAGTTTGAGAATTACATCATGCAGAAAGTTCTGCTGCAGACCTGGTTTTGGACAATTTTTCTTTCTCAGGAGGCTATGAAGAGACAGTCTTGGCTTGACTTGTTATGGTTCTTTCATCAGTTTCCTCTTTAGAATTAAAAAGCATTCCTGGATTTTGTTTTCATTCATTCAAACACTTATTGACTACCTGCCAGATGGCGAGATGCTGATGTTATAAAGATAAAAAGAAAGCCTCCTCTCTTCAGAGAGTTCACTGCCTTTGGAGGAAAACAGACATGTCCATACATAATTGAGCCAAGAAACAAAACTGTGCCTTGGAATGTTCAGGGGGCTAAGCAAGCCATGCAGAGGACTGGGTTTACTTGCACGCATAGTGATGGTAGAGAAAAGGAAGAGGCATAAAGAAAAAACATCTCCATTTTGGAGGCCAGCAAGGAGTCTCTAAGGCATCCAGACACACTGAAAACTAGAAAATTCTCAAGGGTATAGAACGGACACGGTAGGTTTGAGGTGTCCAAAAAGCCTGAGTGTTGGGGTTGGGGGCGGAAACAGGCAGACAGAGGGGCTGTTAGAGGTAAGGAGCCTGGAATGAGACCCGAGAACATGCAGTGGTATCCAATAACTCTGGAGAATATCTTTAATGAGAATAAACTGCAAAGAAAAGAAAGAGTGGTTGGGAGATCAGTACAAGTGACTATAAAGCACATATGAGAAATAATCAGGGTCTGATCCCATCAAATAGCAAAGTCAACCACATTGGCTACTAAATACTCTGTTATGCATTCAGGGTCCCTTTCATTGCAAAGAGCTTAAAGGAGACTAAGTTACACACATGTACAACTGTAACTAAGGTTGTTAAGATAGTAAGTAGCAACTGCCAAAAAAGGTATAGGTTAAGTACTATAGGGTCTTAGAAATCACATGAAATTGCTACCAATTGGAGAGATTAAGAAAGGTTTAGAAGAGAAGAAAGCACTGGAGATGAGTTCTAAAAGCACAATAAGATAAGTGCTGAGATGGGGAAGGCATTCAAAGCTAAAGAGACCAAGTAAGCAAAAATCTGGGAATAAGAAAGCAAAGGGACAAAAATGGAAGAGGCTGAGGTTTGGCTTCAGCAAGAAATAAGATCGAAAAGAAATGCTGGGGCCAGTACAGGGAAAATTTGCATGCTATGGATTTTGAACAGAATTTTACAAGAAACTAGGAGCCATTGTGGTTGTGTGAGCAGGGAAGAGATACGCTCTTAACAGTGCTTGAAGGCTGGTCAGCAAATTATTACTGACTGAAGACACAGATGAATAGAGGCTGCTCTAACAATCTGGGCTACTCTGTTGGCGGGGGAGCCCTGAGAATACGGGAGAATGAAGTATGATACATGACCCATTAAAGACGAGACAAAGGAGGCAAGGGATCAGAAGAGGTCGACATTAAATAAATATGGGAGACAGACAAGAAGTAAATGGCATTACCAGGAGAAACTGGAAATCAGCAGAGCAGTCTCAGCTAGGGCAGTGGGGTTCAATTTGCTGTAGATAATTTTTGAGATGTTAAGGATGCCTTTTCGGGAAGATGTTCAGAAGGGAAGATGGAAGCATAGGAGAAAAGCCGGATTGGCAAGTCAAGCACTCAAGTCCTTGGCTACCATCCTGCATGAGCTCAGATGTGCCATCCATGAATTCAGTGCACTGCACCACACCAGGTGTTTGTAAAGGTAATTAAAAGGTCTCTATTCTCAAGAATACTAGGAGGACAAAGTATACCCCCAGAAAATTACTATGAGCAAATATGAACAAATACATAAAAAGCAATGTATGTGCCAACTGCATTAGTAAGAGGTAGTCTATCGGATTTGGAAGTTTGTTTCCCCAAGCAATCTCCCCATTAATAAAATTATTATTACAGCCAATGCCACTGGAGTCAAATTTGTCTTCTGGCTTTTGACAAAGTGCTGAACCTAGTAGTGGTTGTCCAAGTGAACTCAACTCCATGTGGCTTAACCTTAGCACAGCTGTCCAGCATTCCCTCACCCCAAACTATTTACAGATTAAAATACCCTTGCCAGTATGTGCACGAGAACTTCCACTGGTAACTTGGAAAATGGATGACAACACATTTTTCTGTTGTGAGAGGTTTTGAAATGTCATCATGGGAAGGTGTGATAACTGGAACCATGTTACTCTTGGTTTCACAAAGCTCCTTTCTGTTCACTGAAGCTTCCATGTCATGGTCTCAGTCATAGTGAGTGAGGGAAGACTACATTTCTGAGCCCTAACCTTCCAACAAAAGACACTGTACTGGAGATTCTGGTCAGGACAACTAATCAATAAAATGAAAAAAAGAAAGAAGGAAAAGGAAAACATCCAGATTAAAAGGGAAAATGTAGATGACATGATCTTGCCTGTAGTGAACCCTAAGGAATATACTAAAAACCATGAGAATAAAGTTCAGCAAGGATGTAGGATACAAGATCAATATTAAAAAATCAATTGTAGGGTGCCTACAGTGGGTTAAAGCTCAGTGGGTTAAAGCTGCCTTAGGCTCAGGTCATGGTCCCAGGGTCCTGGGATCGAGCCCCGCATCGGGCTCTCTGCTCAGCGGGGAGCCTGCTTCCTCCTCTCTCTGCCTGTCTCTCTGCCTGCTTGTGATCAAATAAATAAAATCTTAAAAAAAAAATCATTTGTATTTTTATACACTAGCATCAACATTTCAAAAATAAACAATTCCATTTGCAACAGCACCAAAAAGAAAATACTCTTAAGAATAAATTAAAGTGCAAAATGTGTATGCCAAGAACACAAAAGGTTGTTGGAAGCAATTAAAGATCTAAATGAATGGAAAAACATCTCATATTTATGGATTTGGAGATTTAATATTTTTAAGATGACAATATTCTCCAAACTGATCTACGTATTCAATATAATCCCTACCAAATTCCCCTCTGGCTTTTGGTGTTTTTTGTTTTGTTTTGTTTATAGAAAATGACAAGCTAATTCTAAAATTCATAGGCGAGTTTTAAGTGACCTAGAATCACCAAGCTAATCTTTAAAAAGAATAAAGTTGGAGAACCCACAGTTCCCAATTTCAAAAATTACAAAAAAGCTACAGTAACCAAGACAGTGTGGCACTGGCATGAGGCTAGACATAGAGATCAATAGCGTAGATAGTCCCGAAATAAGTCCTTATATTTATAGTCAACTGTTTGTGTGTGTGTGTTTTTTTAACAAAGGTGCCAAGACAATTCAGTGGGAAAAGAATAATCTATTCAACAAATTGTGTTGGGACAAATAGATATTCACAAGAGAAAGAAGCTGTGTCCTTATCTCTCCCAATACATAAAAATTAACTCAAGATAAACATTGACAGGGGCACCTGGGTGGCTCAGTGGGTTAAGCCTCTGCCTTCAGCTCAGGTCATGATCTCAGGGTCCTGGGATCGAGCCCCGCATTGGGCTCTCTGCTCAGCAGGGAGCCTGCTTCCTCCTCTCTCTCTGCCTGCCTCTCTGCCTACTTGTGATCTCTCTCTGTCAAATAAATAAATAAAATCTTAAAAAAAAATACTCTTAAAAGATAGACATTGACATAAATGTAAGAGATGAAACTATAAAACATTTAGTAGAAAACATAGGAGTACATCTCTGTGACCTCCAGTTAGTCAATGGATTCTGAGATATGACAGCAAAAGCAAAACAACAGAAGAAAATAGGTAAATTGAACTACTTAAAAATTAAAACTCTGTGCTCTGAAGGATGCTATAAAGAAAGTGAAAAAAAAAAAAAAAACAAGCCACATAATGGGAAGAAACAGTTTTAAATCATATATTTGAGAAGGGACTTCTTTTTTTTTTTTTTAAGATTTTATTTATTTATTTGACAGAGAGAGATCACAAGTAGGCAGAGAGGCAGACAAAGAGAGAGGAGGAAGCAGGCTCCTGGCTGAGCAGAGAGCCTGATGCGGGGCTCAATCCCAGGACTCTGGGATCATGACCTGAGCCGAAGGCAGAGGCTTTAACCGACTGAGCCACCCAGGCGCCCCTGAGAAGGGACTTCTATTCAGTATAAAGAACTCTTAACAATTCAGTAATAAAAAGATGAGCAACTCAAAAAGGAACAAAGGATCTGAATGACATTCCTGCAAAGAAGATATAGAAGTGAATGATAAGCCCTTGAGCAGATGCTCAACATTGTTAGCCATCGGGGAAATACAAATCAAAACCAAAGACATAACTATTTATACCTACTGGGTTATTTAAAAAAAAACAAAACAAAACCAGAAAATAACACATGTTGGTGAGAATGTCAAGAAATAGAAATCCTCATACTTTGCTGGTGGGACTGAAAAATCATGCAGCACTTTGAAAAACATCTTGGCCGTCCCTCACCCGTTAAATACAGGGTTACTCTGACCCAGCAGTGCCACTCCTAGGTACATAACAAGAGAGATGCATGTCTGTGAAAAACCTGTTCATGAATGTTCACTGCCACACTATTCATAATAACCAAAAAGTGGAAATGAGCCAACTATGCATCAACAAATAAGTGGATAAGTGAATGTGGCATGTCCATACAACAGGATATTATGTGACAATTAAAAGAAATGAAGTACTGACCCATGCTACCCCATGGATAAATCTTGAAAACATCACGCTAAGTGAAAAGAGCCAGTAACAAAAGGTCACATACTGTACGATGCCATTTTATGTGAAATGTCCAAACAGGCCAATCTATAGGCAAAGAAAGTGGTCAATGGTTTCCCAGACCTGGGAAGTGATGAGGGGGAACAGAGTTTCTTCCATGAAGGACAACAATTTTCCAGAAAACATTTAACTGTATGCTTACTTTGGAGGGGTGAATAGCACAGTTTGTGAATTACACCTTCATAGAGATGGGACATTCTTAAACAGTAGCTTAGAAAGAGGAGCAAAAGGAGACAGAAGCTAGAGAGATCTGGAATTCTGGTCCAGGGGGTATAGATGAAGCAGTAATCCATACTGCTTAATGAGGATGACATCTCTGTTCTGTATATTCTTCCTTCTCGAATATTCAGCTCGAAATTCAAGCCATGGGTCAGAAGGACTATCCTACTCCAGTCATTCCCAAGGTGTGCTTCCTACCAGCAGCATCTGCGTTTCCTGAGTTAGTCAAAAAGAATCTAAGCTCCTGCCCGACCCCTCAACCTCCAATCTCTCTGAGGGTAGGATCCAGCAGTATGTTATTACATGTGCCCCAGGTGATTCTGAAGCTTGAGAACGGCTGCTCTTGTCTAGGAAGGTAGGAGCGACCTCTACCTGGCAGCTGTTTGTGTGGACACAAGCCCAGATGCAAAGGAAAGACAACATAACCTGTTGCTTATCATTCCTGAGTGACAGGAAGTCACGTAGGAATAATGGAAAAACAACATAAGAACAGGGTCTGAACTGGGAGACAAAGCATTGGTATAAACACTCTTCTCCAGCATGGCCATGCAAAGGAACTTGTTCACCAGGTAATCACCTATACCTATAGTCAGGTTTGGTTTTAAAGATAACCAGAGGGACACCTGGGTGGCTCAGTCGGTTGAGCAGCTGCCTTCGGCTCGGGTTGTGATCCCAGCGTCCTGGGATCGAGTCCCACATTGGGCTCCTTGCTCGGCAGGGATCCTGCTTCTCCCTCTGCCTCTGATGCCACTCAGCCTGCCTGTGCTCTCTCTCTCTCTCTCTCTCTGGCAAATAAATAAATAAAATCTTTAAAAAAAATAAATAAAATAAAGATAACCAGAAATCTATTGCTCCCATTAAGAAAATCTTGATCACTCGTGCCAGAATTTGACAGGGCTTAGGTAGATGATAGTTCTTACAATATTGAGGCCAAATGATAGTATCAGGATTTAGTATTTATTTGTCTCACCTAAAATGTTTCTTGAAGCTATGGGGTTTAGGAAGATGGTGGAGAAAGTCTAGGGGAATGACTCTGGTCCTTCAGCAAAAGAGAGAAAAGAATCTGGCCTTGGAATTGTGAGTGGTCTGGCTCCATGGGGGAGGGGATAGAATCACGCCTATACACTGAATTTCCTGTTAGCTCCCCTAACTCTTACTAGTTGTCATTATTTCCTTAGTATCCTCCCAGGATAAGGCTGAGACAAGCAGATCATCTAAGGTACATAATTAAGGGGGACAGAACATGCTCTCAGGTCCCTGGTATAACCACTGTGGGCTTCAGATTGTGTGTACTTCCCCTGTTCACTAGAAACATCTGGAAGTGATGTTCTGGGAGCAGCTCAGTGCAGTGGGCACGAGATACAGGGGTTCTGGCTCAAGCTCCGGGTAGGCATGTCGTGTGAGCCCCCTTAAAGTCCCAAGCGGTGCACTCTAGCTTGAATCTTTGAGAACTAAATTGGCCTGGTAGAAATACACATGTCTAAGAAGTGGGGAAAACAGTCCACCTTACAAGTAATTTGAGAAATGGGAATTCATACAGTAGTTTAGCTCCGAAGGGTTTAAGCAGAGGGGGGAATGGTCACCATGTTTCAGAAATGAAAGAATCTGTAGCATCCCACTTCCCAGTGAAATTATTCATATTGAGGTTTTAAAAAAATACTGAAATGACAAAATTTTACCCAGAAAAATATCCGTTTTGGTACTTTAAAATAGCAGAGGTATCAGGATTCTGAAGACTGGCACTGCCATCTCTCTAAACGAGGAGGCAGCTCTTGGAGAGCTGGGTAACCAGAGAGCACAGTCTAATGACTGGTTGGTTTTTTTGGAATGAACAAAATCAGAATCACAACTCACACACAGAATAATAAAGTTCACACACAGAAGTATGGCAGATTTCACACTTGGAGAGGAAACAGCCACACAGAAGAAGAATATTTGTGTCAAAGAGACAGTGTGGAAACAATGTGAGCTAGATATCCCCTTAAATGGATGTATTAGTTTGCTTGCACTGCTGTAACAAAAGATCACCGGGAGGGTGGCATCAACAACGAAACTTTATTCTCTCACCATTCTGGAGGTTCAAGTCCAAAATCAAGATTTTGGCAAGTTTGCCTTTCTCTGAAGTCTCTCTTCTTGGCTTGCAGATGGCTGCCTTGTCACTATGTCCTCACATGGCCTAGCCTCTGTGCATACGGGCCTATTGTTCCTTCCCCTCCTTATACGGCCATCTGACTGGATCAGGTCCTTCAGTCTTAATGACCTCATTTAGCCCTAAGAACCTTCTTAAAGGTCCTATCTGCAAACAGAGTCGCACAAAGGGTTAGGGCTTTAACACATACATTTGGGGAGAATTCATTATGAATATATTATATTATGAATTCAGTCCGGAATACATGTTTAACTCTATACATATGCCCTCTCCCAAAATCTTACTAAAATGATAAAACAGCATATTTTTAAAAACCCTGACAGCTCCAAGGGACAAAATGCACTGGAGATGTTGTGGAGAGGCAGCAAGAAAAACTGTGGAAATGGGAAGCAGATGGCACATGAGTGAGTGCTAAGCACTTAACAGTAGAGGAAGTCAGCCCCTCTTACCTACGCTGGAGAGAGACAGCCACAAGAAGCTAGTTGATTCATAACTCGGGACACCTCAGAGGCTCCTGAGAGGCCCACCATTTACAAACTAGATGTCCCTAAAGGCAGTGGGTTAGCAGATGGAATGTCTGCGTCATCACAGACATCATCACAGATCATCATCACAGCCAGAAGTCTAGAGTTTGCTCACTTAACGAGGGGACTCAGGGGCACCAAGTATGGTTTGAGAAGCAGGTGCATTTTGGAAACAGATATTTACATAAAAGACTATGTAGTAAATGGTGAGCCCCTAGGTTGACTCTCTGGTTTAGAATATGGCAGCCATACTTGAGATCAGTACATTTCCATCTGTGAAAACTGTCCTTCCCAGGAAAAAAGACCCCTAATACCAGGCATTTGAAACTCCATCACAAAGCAGTCTACCATCTAATCACCCATCCATAACACAGAACCTTCTATGATCTTTTGCCGTGCCTCACTCTTAAAAAGGAACAGTCAAGAGTTAGCAGTAAAAGGCATCTCCAACATAAAATAGCAAGATGCAAAGAGAAGGAAGCACCATGGGAGAAAACAGAGACAACACAGAGAAGGACAATTTTAATAATATCTTTAGGAATAAAAGACAAATCCTGGAAGCAAATACAGAGTGCTCTAGAAAAAGAACACTTGGAGAATAGAAAATTTGAAAAGTTCAATAGATAGATGGGGAAAAAAATGTCCAAATACAGAATACAAGACAAATATGTCGAAATTAGAAGTAAAATAAGAAAAATTAGAGAATCAGGGGTGCCTGGGTGGTGCCGGTGAGTGGCAGATTCTTGGTTCAGGCTCAGGTTGTGATCTCAGGGCCGTGAGATCGAGCCCCGTGTTGGGCTGCATGGTTAGCGTGGAGTCTGCTTAAAATTCTCTCTCCGTCTCTCTGCTCCTCCTTGCTGCACGTGCTCTCAATCTCAAATAAATATGTCTTAAGAAAGAAAGAGAATCATCCACATGGTCTAATATCTGGCTGACAGGAATTTAGAAAGCAAGAATAGAGAAATGGAGACACATTTTCCCAAAGGAGACTTCTATGAAAATTCCCACAACAGATTATTTTTTTTTTTTGAGCGAGAGAGAATGAGAGAGCGCGAGGCAGCAAGTGAGAGAGAGAGAGAGAACCTGCGCATGTCAGTGGGGATTGGGGGAGGGGCCGAGGGAGAGGGAGAATCTTAAGCAGGCTCTGCTCACAGAGCAGAATAAAAACATTTTAACACATTTAAGGGTAGGAAAAAACAACAACAACAATCATTTTTTATGCTCCTCTTCTTAGGATGCCATTGAAGGATGTGCTCCAGATGAACAAAGGGTAAACCAGAGGGAAGACATAGCAGGTGGAACACAGGGGCTACAAGACAGTAAGAAGTAAAGGGAAGTCTCATGATCAGAGTTGTGCAACTTACCAAGAGAATAATCCACTTAGAGCAGGAATATAAAGGGCTTTAAGTAAAATGAATCCCAGGGAAGAAATAGTATAGATAATATAATTTATTTTATCACATTAAAAAGGATTTGTACATTTGCCTGAAAGTTCACGAATGTACTAATTATCAGCACACAAAATAATTTTGAAAAAACTTTTAATGTGTTCAAAAAGAAAATGGTAAAAAAAAAAAAAAAGTGGGCTCAACTGTGAATAAGACATAAATGTGGAAGTGACAAATGATTTTACCCCAAACTGTTTTATAATAAGGTGTGTATGTGTGTGTGTGTTGGGGGGGGGGAGTCAGTTGGGAATAGATATAAATTGTTTTTATAATAGGAGGTGAATAAAAATGTAAGAGTAAACCTTCAAAATACA
This sequence comes from Mustela nivalis, assembly GCF_964662115.1. Taxonomy (NCBI): domain Eukaryota; kingdom Metazoa; phylum Chordata; class Mammalia; order Carnivora; family Mustelidae; genus Mustela; species Mustela nivalis. The sequence goes on from NC_139032.1 coordinate 17,848,347, forward strand.
CAGATTATTAGCAAAAGACATAGCTGTAACTTTGGAAAGTTTTCATTTGTGGGTAGTTTGAATCAGGTAAGAGGCAGGGGACTGCTCTTTTCAGTTTAAGTCTTTCAGTATAAAATTTTAAGAATATTATATACCTGTGTTATTCAGATTTAAAAAAATAAGTACAAATATGTAGACAGTTGAGGGAGATTGAACTGTTGAGATATGCTGGTTAATTAAAAACTGTGGCAAGTAATCAACTGCAGTCTTAGCCACTTATGAATTACTGATTTTAAAACAATTCCGAGCACCTAACACTAAAGCCCTCCTGAGCACGACCTAATCTTTCTTTAGAGTTTCAGAAGGTACTTCTGGGCCTCACCATCTCAGAATCATCATTGTGAACACCAATGTGCTCAACATACCAAGCCAGACCTTGCAGCTTATTAATACAAAGCCAGAAAACCTAGCTGACACCTCATTTGACATAAGGACCACTACATAAAAGGGAAATAGATAATTTGGAAGAATCAGAGAGAAAAGAGAAAGACTTAAAGCCTTGTATCATAGAATGTATTCTCCCAAACTTTCTACCAATCCCACTTTCCCCAGAGGAAAATTCCAGCAACAAAAAAATATTTGGGAAACACTGCAGAGTTTATTTCCAGACACGTGCAATGCCTGTTAGTGTGTCAGAGATGCCAAGACATCCTCAAAAAAGAAACCAGTTTTACTTTTTCTAACACAGTATTTCTCAAAAACAGTTGACCATTTTAGATTTAACATTTATTTAAATCCCATTTGAGGACCACACTTTGGGAAATTTTGATTTAAAAGAGTTGGAAATTTCTATCTACAAGGAAATACTGAACTGGAAGTATTCAACTTTCAAAGTGAAAACCAAAAAGAGAAGAAAGGGCTTTTACATTGGTAGAGTTGTCCTTATAAATACTGGAAACTTCTGTATTGCTGTATTGTGTGCTAAGAGAACACAAGGAAACGGGGCTCAGACTCAGTATAGACTTAGGTTAGACCAAAGGAAGAACTATATAAGATCTCAGATTTTTACAAAGTAGGATGCTCTAGGGGATTGGGCGGGGGGGAGCCATCCTCCCCCCTCCAAAAAAACCCCTGAAATGTGGAAATAGTTGCTCATTAGCCAAGAACAAATTTTATTCACCCACAGTACTATAAAGATGTAGGAAGGTAATTTCTGGGTTAATTAGCCCTCTGTGCTACAGTGACTAGCAGATAACATGTTGAAGACAGCACGGGCCCCTTATGAATGTAGCCTGGATCCCTGAGTCACTGCTTGGAAAAAAGTTTCCCGACTGGGTCCATGGTTTTTATATGAACAAGAAATACACATCTCCTGTGTGGAGGCACTGAGATTTGGGGGTTGTTTTTTTACGATTGCTAATATTACTCTGCCTGACCATGTAGCAAATGTGACTAACAGATTTTAACAAAGTGATCCAAAGGCATTTATTATATTCTCTACAGTTTGCTACATATTTAGAATATTTTGTAATAAGTAGGAAACCAGTATGCTCCATGCCTTAGGCTCTCTGAGAAATGCACTAAGCTATGGTTTGAAAAAAGCAAGCAAATGCAAAGAGTAAAGTATATAAGGGGCTTCAACTGTATTTTAATGTTCTATTTATTTAAAAATAAGTTGCTCTCAGCAAAGGAAACAGTTGACAAAACCAAAAGACAACAGACAGAATGGGAGAAGATTATTTACAAATGATGTATCAGATAAAAGGCTAGTATCTAAAATCAAATTCCAACACCCAAAGAACAAATAATCCAATCAAGAAATAAGCAGAAAACATGAACAGACATCTCTCCAAAGAAGACATCCAAATGGTCAACAAACACATGAAAAGTGCTCCATATCACTTGGCATCAGGGAAATACAAATCAAAACCACAGTGAGATACCACCTCACACCAATCAGAATGGCTAAAATTAACATGTCAGGGAATGACAGATGCTGAAGAGGATGCAGAGAAAGGGGAACCCCCCTACACTGTTGGTGGGAATGCAAGCTGGTACAACCACTCTGGAAAACAGCCTGGAGGTTCCTCAAAAAATTGAAAATAGAGCTACCCTATGACCCAGCAATTGCACTACTGGGTGTTTACCCCAAACATACAAATGTAGTGATCCAAAGAGGTACCTGCACCCCAACGTTTATAGCAGCAATATCCACAATGGTCAAACTATGGAAAACACCCAGCTGTCTATCGACAGATGCGTGGATAAAGATGTCATATATGCAGACAATGGAATATTATGCAGCCACCAAAAATGAAATCTTGCCATTTGCAACTGACATGGATGGAACTAGAGGGTGTTATGCTAAGTGAAATACGTCAATCAGAGAAAGACAATTATCATATGATCTCACTGATATGTGGAATTTAAGAAACAAGGCAGAGGATCATAGGGGAAGAGAGGAAAAAAAATGAAAAAAGAAGAAACCAGAGAGGGAGACCAAACATAAGTGACTCTTAGGCTTAGGAAACAAACTGAGGGCTGCTCAAGGAGGGGGGAGGAATGGGGTAACTAAGTGAGGGACATTGGGGAGGGTATGTGCTGTTATGAGCAGTGAGTATTCTCTAAGACTGATGAATCACAAACCTGTACCCTTGAAAGAAATAATACATTATCTGTTAATTTAAAAGAGTAAGTTTCTCTGAAATTACTCAGCCAAACATAAAGGAAAGACTACTTGCTCTATTAAACAATTAAAAATCCTATTCATCATGAGTCGGCTTTCTTCCCAGAAAGGATAATGCCCCCGTATGTTCCTAAGCTCCCTCTGTGATCCAGCAAGAGGAAGGACATGCATGGTACCAAGGAGACCCTGGCCTTGTTCTCTAAGAACTGGATCCCAACACGAGCAGGAATGATGTCCAGGACCCCTCCTACCCAGGGAAGTGCTCTGGGGGAGGTAGCGTATCTACATTCTTCTTGGCACCCTTTATTGTATCCTCTGGAGAAGAGTAAACAGGAAAGGCATTTACTGTTTTTCCTTCCTTTGGCAAATAATGACATTTCAAGGCAAGATAGTACCATATTTGAATTTTAGGAACCTTTTATGTAATTGTGCCCATATGATCAAAGAACTCGGGCTGGGTTACCTTCCCCTGGACTGATCCATCGAAATTCACAGGTCCGTGAGGCAAACTGTCAGTGGATACAACAGAGTGGTTCTCTAACCAACTGTTCACTAAGTCCTTTTAAGAAGAACTTTACCTAGGGGCACTTGGGTGGCTCAGTCATTAAGCGTCTGCCTTCGGCCTTCGGCTCAGGTCATGATCCCAGGATCCTGGGATCGAGCCCTGCATCAGGCTCCCTGCTTCTCTCTCTCCTGCTCCCCCTGCTTGTGTTCCCTCTTTCGCTGTGTCTCTCTCTGTCAAATAAATACATAAATCTTTAAAGAAGAAGAAGAAGAAGAAGAAGAGCTTTGCCTAGAATGCCCTGCTTATTCAGAGCTCAGATGCATAAAACTTCAAGGTGCATAAAACTCTACCTCCCCCGCCCCCGTATGTTCCTAAGCTCGCTCTGTGATCCAGCAAGAGGAATGGAAGGAAGGGGTTCTCCCATCTCAGAGTTTCAATGTCCTTGTCGTCAGTTGTTTGGACCTGGCTGCCGGTCCTGGGACAGTGATCCTAGTACCGTTCCTCCCAGGGTTCTGCACTTTTTATTGCCCACACTCAGCTGTAGTGACCCACTCAAGGAATAAAATCGGAAACTCTCAGAGCTAAAACTACTGAACGACTGGCTTCCATTTCTGGCATCAAGGCTCGTTCTTCCATTTAGCAAACTGACGGACAATCCTCCGAGCAACGCCCGGGCCGGTGGGCGACCCAGGACAGAGTTAGGCAAGACTATGCAGTAGGAGAGGAGTGACTCGGTTCTGCCAAGGAAGAGGTAACTAGCTTGTACAGCAGAAATTTACAGACCTATTCTTTCAGCTACAAAAGGGACTCAGATGTTTTCAGGGAGGAAGTGACATCTGAACCAGACCTGAGAGGTCATAATGAACCTATAAAGGAAAGGTCAAAGTTACTGAAAATCAGGAAAGTTCTCACTGTGGGTTAAGATGAATCCACCTTTTAACCCCCATTCATGCTATGCTTTATGTTTTTAATGTGGTATTCTGAACAAAGATACAAAGAATAAGGTAGCAAATGTTTTTATACCTGCTATCCTGTTTCATCAAATTTTAACATTTTATGGTATTGGCTTTTGGTCTTAGTATCTCCTAGAAGCTGTCTAGGGAATCCTCCATTTCATATTTTTCTCTTTCTCTCCAGAAGTAACTCACTCATTTTTCTTATATGGAATTTGTAACTCCATGGCAGACACTGCTAATAGAACACTTGCAAATTTCTAGAGCTGAACCTTGCAAAAGTTCTCCACCTGGGACTCTGAGTGAAGCTGGCGTGCATGATAAGACCTAATGGTATTGCCTCTAACTCCAAACTTTTCCAGGTGGCTCGGGATCTAAGAGGGAGTGTAAAGACTTAACTGGGTCTTATCATTTGTGCAGAAGCTAATCTGGGCCTGAAGTGGACACTCTAGAAATCACACATCAAGAGACACAAACCCCTCTAGAGCAACGGTCAGAAATCCTGGTGTCAAACCATAGCTTCTGCAGCTCTTAGCAATGTGACCGTGGGCAGAGCCCATTTTTTTTTTACCTATAAAATGAAGACCCCACACGCCTGAGCTGCCAGCCCACCGGGACTGTCTTGTCTACCTTGGGCATGCCTCCTTGGATCCTTCCAGCTGCCTCTTTCGGAGCATTCCACAACACTGTCATAATTACTGACTCACCTGTCTTCTCCAAGCTGTGACCTTCTCGAGAATGGGAACCATGTGACTGACGTGTAATACATGCTCGATAAATAGAGGATAATTTAAATTGCTCACACATAGACATATTTATGACCTGACCTATCTATAAACATATTTACGATCTATAAAGGATACAAACAACTACTGGGTATAATTCTCGTTTGGCAACACTAATGAGCATACATGACATTGGTAGCCAGCACTACCCCATGTGAACATGAATATGTGGACCGCCATCCCTGGAACTTCTCCTGTGACCGTGACCAATTCCCCAGTCTCTGAAGCTGGGCTGTCTGAGGTTAAATACGGGCATTGCCACTAACCCGTCACGGCAAATACTTAAGCTCTCAGCTTCTCAGTTTCTCATCTGCAAATTAACCCAAATGAACATGAGTTGGACCAGGACAACGATTGGAGTCTCTTTTACTCACTAACCTAACACATATGTTGAATGGAGCAAGGCCCATAGTGGAAAGTCAATACACAGTATATACAGTTAGGGAAGGACTGGCTTCTAGGACCCACTTCCTAGGGGGGTCACAACATAGAGTTCACGTGATTTGAGGTGTATGGAAGCGCTCAGCAGAATGCCTGGCGTGCAATGAACACAGAATGCACACCTCTTTAAGATAAAGGGTTTGAGGGGCACCTGGGTGACTCAGTGGGTTAAGCCTCTGTCTTCGGCTCAGGTCATGATCCCAGGGTCCTGAGATGGAGCCCCACATCAGGCTCTCCGCTCAGTCGGGAGCCGGCTTCCTCCTCCTCTCTCTCTGCCTGCCTCTCTGCCTACTTGTGATCTCTATCAAATAAATAAATAAAAATCTTAAAAAAAAAAAGATAAAGGTTTTAAGAGTTCATGACTCTGAGAGAATGGTATAATGAGTCTTAATCTTGGTCTTCTGGCCCCCAGATTGTCTCACACTGGAGGATGCTGTAACGACTGAGCTCAGAGGTGCTGACGGGCTTCTCTGGTCCCCTAAGCTTTGTGTGCTGCAGATCCCAGGATCCCATGAGGAAAGCGCAAAGGCAGTGAGTGGGTGTCTGTTCCCTCCCTCCTGCACCTCTGCTCTCCTCCTCATTCTATCAAGCTTCCTGCACACACAAGGGTCCAGTAAACTAGGTAATACCTACACAACTTCAAAAGCTGGCAGGGAAACACTAACAGCTGTGAGGAATTACTTGAGTGGAATTTTTTTGGCACTTTGGCCTGATGTGAGGGAGCAAATGTCAAGCATGTTCTAGATTGGGGAAGATAACAAGCAAAAGGCTACCATGTGAGGAATTCCACAAACCTGCTGGAAACAAGATGGTATTAAGAAAAGGGTAAGTACTTTAGCCAGGTGGTGGCTGCCCCGAGCCTTTTAGTCTTACCACCTCCAAACATTCCCTTCAGGCTCCTGCTCTTTTGTGTTTTTCCTGATTTTAAAAGCTCATTCCATTTTTTTATAATTATAAAAGTTCATTTTTTAAAATTCTGGAAAAGACCAGAAGAACGAATCAGAAATATGAACATTCTCCCATCAGAGATGTCCACTATTAACATTTTCAGAAGCCTCTTCTGGTTTTTCATAATTAATATATTACTTCTTAAAAAAATAAACTCATGACCATATTACTAAGAACAAAGTATAGTTGTTTTTATTTTTAAGATTTATGTATTTATTTTAGGGGAGAGAGAGAGCAAGTAAGCAGAGGGAAGGGGAGAGCAAAAGAATCCCCAAGAAGACTCCACTGTGAGTGTGAAGCCTGATGCAGGGCTCGATCTCACAACCCGGAGACCATGACCTGAGCTGAAACCAAGAGCTAGAGATCCAACCGAGCTACCCAGCTGCCTTAGTACAGTGTTTTTTCCATGCATGTCTTACTGTGTTATTAAACTTAAAATTTTTAAATGCTTTTAGTCTATTAGAAAGCAAGACATACATACAAAAAGGACTATGAAATGCATAGGTACATTGCAAAAATAAGAATAAAAGAAAATGAATACCCCTGGGGTACGGTTCTTGCTGATTACATAGTATTTAACACAAAGAGGTGACATAACTTAATCTCTCTCCTATTAAATATTTAGGATCCAGGATCTTTGTGCAAATCTCTGGTTATCTCTTTAGGACAAATTTTGGGGAGTGAACCTATGGGGTAAAGTGTATATAACCATTTTTAAATTTAAGCTTTTATTTTGATAGAATTATAGATTCACAGGCAGTTGTTAATAACAACAACAACAACAACAACAATAATAACAATACAGAGAGATCCTATAGATCCTTTACTCATTTTCCTCCAACCACCAGGATATTGATACGAATAGAGTCAGGCTATAGAACAGGTCCACCATCACAAAGGTGATGGTGCCCTTTTATAGCCACAAACACATTCCGTCTCTATTCCACCAGAACTCCTGGCAACCATCCATTGTTTGCCATTGCTACAAATTTGTCATTTCAAGAATATTACATAAATGAACCCTATAGTATATAACCTGTTGGGACTGGCTTTATTCATTCAGCCTCTCCACCGTCATTCCTATTTCTTGTTCAGCAGCATTGCATGGTATGCATGCCCTACATCTAGCCACTCGCCTGTGAGAAAAATATCTGGGTTGTTTCCAGTTTGGGACAATCAGAAATACAGCGGCTGTGAATACTTGTGTACGGGCTTTAATGTGAACTTGGCTTTCATTTCGCTGGGATAAATGTTCTCCAAGAGCATACGTGTTGGGTTATAGGGTCAGTGATTTAAGACCTCAGGGTCCTACTTTACATGCCCAGGGGCAATTTAGGAGTGACCCAGTTTCTCTACATTTTCCCCACAGGTGTTGTCATGGCTTTTCATTTTAACCATTCCAACAGGCAGAGGGAGAGGCTCACTGTGTTTTAATTTGCATTTCCCTAATGGTTCATGATAGTGAGCATTAGTTCACGGGCTTGTCTGCCGTCGATGTAACTATTTCAAGGAGATGTTTCTTGGTGTCTTTCGCCCATTCTCTAATTGGATTCCATTTGCTGTTGTTGTGATTGTGGTTGTGGTTCTGAGCATTTTTTATACATTCTAACTCTAGTCTTTTGTTGGATAATACAGTTTGAAAAAAATTCCTTCCTGTTTGTAGCTCGTATTTTTAAAAGCGATGTGCAAAGTCTATTTTTCATTTGAGGTTTAGACTGGGGGATTTCTCTGGTTCTTTCAGCACAAGGAGTGCTTCCCTGGTCTCCTTCAGTCTGCTGTGGAGCCCATCACAGAACATTTTGTTTGGGTTACTGTACTTTGTCGTTATGAAATTTCCCCCTAGTTCTTCCTTAAATCGTTGATTTTCACGGTTGTTGCTGTGACTCTGTTTCTCGCATGTCCGGGGTCACCCATTGCGGTGTTCTGGTCACAGCTGCTTTACAACCTTGTCCTATCGTACTGACATCTCAGTCACTATCTTTCTCCTCCAGCTTGAGCTCTTCCGGTTACCTGGCATAATGAGGGATACTCACTTCACCTGGAAATTCTGGATATTACGTGATGGAATTCTGAATTGTTTCTATTGGCTTGCCCTGCTCTGGCAACAGAGGTGGCCAGGGCTCCCTGCTCCTGCTGGCTGGCGCTGGGAGGCCTCCAGGGACACTTCTGCCCAAGGGGAGGTGTGAGAGCTTCATTCCTCCTCCCCGCGTGATGTCCATCCACACCGCCAACAGCAGGGCTGGTCTTTTTACTCTTGGCATTAACCACGTCTTTTATTTTCTGATGCTCTGACATCTGGGTGCCTTGCTGACCTTGGAGGGAGGCCTCCCTCAGGGCTAGCCATTTCCTAGAAATAGGGAAGGACTCCCTTGCAGGGATGGCTCTCATATACACAGCAACAAATCTGGAGCCCACCGCCCCAGCCACCTCCTTTGCTGGGCTCTTACAGTCCAGGCCACTATTCTCTGCCCTTACTCCAGGGCAAGGTATCAGACAACTCAGGACAGCTCCCAAAGCCCTAAGAATGGCTGAAATTATTCAAACTGGCCAATCTTAAGTCTACCTACCTAGACTCCCCTGTTCTTCACTTGGTAACCATAATAAAGGCTCTTGGCCATGTTTTCTCCTGCTCTTTCCGCCTGCTGAACCCCTCTGGGGCTTCTCCACGTGGCCCCGCATGGTGGGAGTGCCATGCCTATTTCCAGGGAAACGTTAGCATAAACGTCTTCCTTCCTGACAGCCATTTCCAAGTCTGCATGCGTTTAACATGCCTGATTAATGAAAACAAATCTTGGGTACCCTTAAAACACTGCTGGGTAGCAGTAAGAGTCCCAACTCTCCCCTTGGCTTTTTCCCACACTGACCCCGGGGAAGAAGGAGCATCTCTTGTGACCTCCCTGTGGGGATTTAAGTCCCTTCTCTGAACTGCCCCAGCAGGAGCGCTGGGGCAGGTTGTTAGAGCCTGGTGACCATGGACATCTCAGTTCTCCTCTGGGCCTTTGTGGGCATGGGTAGGATAAATCACAGATTTTTTTTTTTTTTTTTAAATGGTGTTTGGCTAGAGTAGAGTGGCGATTACTTAAAAGCTTTCTGTCTTGCTAGTATGTCTTTTCCTGCTGCTCTGGCTAGAGAGAGCAGGGGGTTTTGTTCTTGTTTTTGCCTGATCTGGCTGTATTGCCAAGTTACTGGCATTTTCAGCCCCAAGTCTGGAACACGTGAGGGGACACAGAAACCCAAGAACTCCCCACTCTGTTCTTCCTTGGGTTCGGAGGTCCCTGCTGGCCTTCCTTTTTCTCTCCACCTTTCAAAGCTTTGTTATGCTTGTTTTATATATAACGTACAGGGCTTTTAGTTGTACTCAGCAGGAGGAAGAAGAAAAAATACAGCTACTCCATTTTTGTGGAAGCGGAAGTCTTCACTTCCTTTTAATGCACAAACAAGACAGGACCTGTTCTAAAGGCCAGTCCTCACAGGTTGACCAACTGTGCCCAGAGCAGTGTGAGGAAAACAGTCCCCATGGGGTGATCCTTGAAGAATTTCAGGAAGAGATGAAAACGTAAAAGGTAAAGGGCCTAGAAAGGAGGCACCTGACAAGCCCTTTCATACGGAACCAACCAGTTTTGTACAAGTGTCGATGACTTCAAAAGCTTCAAGTGCACTTCCCTCAGAAATATGGAAAAACTCCCTTAAGTAAAAGATGACTTCGGGAAATATGCAAAATTAATGTCCCTCCCCATGTCCCTGTTCTTCTGGACACAAGCTGTGTGCTTACACGGATTTCTAAAAACGTTCTGTGGAAATGTAATGAACACGCAGCTTGACTAAGCACACAAAGATACTAAACCACATTGGCCAGAACACCAGACTCCCAACGCAGAACAAAACAAGCACACAGAATCCCCTCCAGTAAGACCCCACCACCTCCCTATTTACTCCGGCCCCAAATCATCCATTCCAACAGGCTTCATCACCCACTTTTGTTAGGTTTCCATCTGAGAAGTGAGAATTTAAACAACTCCCATCACAGCTGACTTAAGTTATGAGTAATGGAAACAAATCTTTTTCGCCACCTTCCATCAGAAATTCTTCTCAAGGATCCTTATAAACACTGTCATTTTTTAAAAAGCCTTAAATATTTGATTGCTTGCTCGAGACTATACAAACCAGATCGCTTCCCAAGGCTTGCTGCTTCCCATAAGCCTTCAGCCTACAGGGCAACCCTGTTAAGACCACACAGAGCTCTCTTCCGAAGGCCAAAAGCCAGCAATGTTAAAAGAAGAAAAAGGTCCTCAGAAGACTCATTAGCATGACCAAGTTTTCAGTATATTCCTCACCAAAAAAAAAAAAAAAAAAAAAAAAACAGCCTGTAAAAGTATGATCTCCCCCACCCCTTTTTTTTCCAATGAGAAACAAATCCACATTTCAAACCAACTGACTGTGTTCTCTACTGGAGAAGCCCATGGCTCTACTGGGCTATGGCATTCTGGCTGTCTGACTTACTTAAAATTCTTTCCAAGCAAAAAGCCCTTGATCATTTGTACTCACCCTTGCCTGAAAGGATGCAGAATTAGATGTATGGATCCAAACAAAGAATTCTCAAGAGACTCTCTCTTGACAAACAGATCATCGATAAATAACCCATATCTACCCTTGCAGAGAGCGAGGTTGGCCAAGCTACAGTCAGCAAACAGACTGACTAAGTAGACCCAGGCTGATGATGAAAAAATATTTACAAAAAAGATCTTTTGAAAGTGTAGCCTGAATAAGAAACTTTCAGCGTTGCATTTGGTATCTTTCAATCTCTTTAAATAAACTTGGCAAAGCCTCTTAGAATAACAGTACGAATAACCAAGTTTAATTACCCCAAAGCCAAGCCAAGACATGGTCATCTTTCTTCTCTCCCGGTTTCATTCTGCACAGAGCTCCAGAAGGGATCACAGTGCTGCCCTCCAAATCACTGGTCTGCACGGCTGACACTCTTCTCGCCCATCTCCCCAAAGACCGAAATTGTTAAAGGGAAGACTGAGTCTGTAACTCAACCTTGGACTGTGAGGACGCAACAGAGTGCCTGATAAAACTCTTGGATTGAATAAATGAATGTTTGAATGAGTGAATGACCAATGAGGAATACATTAGCACATTTTCTGTCACGTACTATTGGCTAGTCAGAAATTTCCACGTGTGACAAAGATTTTCCAAGAGGGAGAAAGGACTATAGTTATAGCAAGGCACCACCATTTGGGCCCTATTTTTATATAAAACTTTTACATCCACGGCTCAATATGAATGCATGGCATGCTGACAAAACAAACTTTTTTTTTTCATCTTGGATGAAAATAGGTTAGACCAGCCCTGACAGAAATATAATGAAATGTTTAGAAAATATGTGACGTTAAGGTCCCTTATGAAATTTAAAATTTTCTAGTAGCCATTAAAAATAGACAGAGAGAGGCATCTGGGTGGCTCAGTGGGTTAAGCCTCTGCCTTCGGCTCGGGTTGTGTTCTCAGGGTGCTGGGATCGAGCCCCACATCGGGCTCTCTGCTCAGCGGGGAGCCTGCTTCCTCCTCTCTCTGCCTGCCTCTCTGCCTACTTGTGATCTCTCTCTCTGTCCAATAAATAAATAAAATCTTAAAAAAATAGAGAAACAAGAAAAATTCTAATAAAATATTTTAAAAACTTGATCTATCCAAAGCATCACTTCAACATGTAAGCAATGTAAAAAATGGTTGTGATAACTGTCTTTACTTTTACCAGGTTTTTGAAAACCAGTCAGGGATCCTGACTCCAGCTAACCACAGCTGAAGGACTCACTTGCCCCAGAGGGTTAGTGGGTACCACAATGAAGACCAAATTTTACGTTCACATCTGCAGGAGCTACTGGTAGTTTGGGCTTCTGGTGTCTTTACTATTTCCTTCACGAATCCCCTAAAGACTCTGCTTCCTCCTTAGTCTCCCTCCTTCCTTTTTTCAAATGAGAAACAAACCCACATTCAACCCAACTGACTGTGTTCTCTACTGGAGACAGCTGTCCCTCTATCCTGACAGAGATTGGTTACAATTGTGTCATTTCTTTTAAGTTCACCTGGAAAAAAAAAAAAGTTTTTGGGAGGGTGTAGGGCACAAAGTCTAAAAGAAAGGAAAAACTAAGCAGGTTTTATCCCCGCCTCACAGCGGAAGAGTTGGAGCCCAGATCTTGAAGCCCCTCAAGTCATCCAGCAGGTACGTCTTAGGCTGTAACTAAGAACGAGGCCTTCAGACACTTGCTCCTGAGTATCTTCACTTCTACCTCACCAGCTCTTTGAAAAATCAGGGAGACTTCATAGCGGGGGGAAGGGGAAACAGCTTATTTGAGAGTTAGTGAAGGAAAAGAACCTCTTGTTTCAAGACGCTTGTCCAACTCCTACACAAAAGGCCAAGTGGCGCGCTGGGGTGAGAAAGAGGTTAGGTCTCCAAAGGAAGTTATTTCCCCAACTTGAAAGAGATATTTGGTTCTCTTCCAAAGGCAGGGGAACCTTTTAAAAACAAATCAATTCCTCATTTTAGGAACAACCATATGGAGCATGTACCCTGGATCAAATGCCACGTCTGAGAAATGTCACCATCAAAGCTGAGTCCAGCCCCTGAACCCCCCAACAGGATAAAATCTTATCAGCAATTCATAAAAAACAGCTGTCTTTCCCTCTTGTTTCACCGTATATTTTTTTGCTTAAGTAAACAAACAAAGCGTTTGTTCCAACAGTCAAAAAATCATTTTTTCTAGATGCTTCTTTTGGCTCCTCTCTTCCCAACTGTTACACACCTTCACCCTTATTTAGTGTACTTGGTCATGTGTGTGTTAAAAGTTGAAAAAGCCCTCTCTCTTTCCCTGTCTCCCTCTAACCTGCCCCTCACCTTTCTCCTCCTCATTTTCCTACACACCCCACCTCTCTTCCTCTTTTTTATTCTCCACCATCATCACGACCAGCACCATCCCTATCTCAATTCCAACCCTTACCACCCATTAAGAAAAAAAGGAAAACAGATTTAGAAAATGTGCACACCACTGCTAAGAATCAGTCGATGTGCATTTTATTCCTTGAGTTTTTAACATGATTCGTGGTATTGGTGGAGTCAATCAAAAATTGTGTTTTTTACTGAAGGATGGACCAAATGCGTAAACGTGTTGGTATTTGGGGGAACAGGAGTTGTCACTACTGGCAGAGAGTGATGAATATGGATTGCAGTCAAGTGGGTGGAAATGTGGTATTGCATGTAAATTGGAGATTAATGATTAACATGTCTGTATTTATCTGTAACTCTGTGTATGAATGCATGTGTGCATAATGTGTGTGTGTGTGTGTGTGTGTGTGCGTGCGCATGTGCATATGTATGTTCCAGCTCTGTCCACCGAAGGGGTGAGAAGCACATGCGAACCAAACAGCAATGAGCTCACCCAGCTTCCAGATCTTGGATTATGATTGCATTTCCCTATAAATGGAACCAGTCTCCTTGGAGAAAGGGCTGAGTCCATGACTGGGACAGACACAGCCAATGTAGACCTAAAACTACTTGTGCCAAGGGGCAACAAAACAAAACTAATAATAATAATAATAATAAATACTCCAAGAATAATGAGGGATGCAGGAGCAGCATAAAGGGGCTACCAGTGGCCTCTGTCTGACACCAAAAAAGAATAATTATGACATTTTATTGAAATAAAAACCTCTTAAAAAGGGGGGTTTTTTTGGGTGGTAAAATATACAAGCAATTTACTACCTTAACCATTTTTCAATGTACAGCTTAGTGGTATTAAGTCCATTAACACTGGACAAGCATCACCGCCTCCCATCTTTGGAACTTGATTTTGCAAACTGAAACTCTGTACCTATTGAACAGTATTGCCTATTACCTATTGCCACTGCCGCAGCCCCTGCCAATCACTATTCTATTTTCTGTCTCCATGAATTTGACTACTCGAGGGACTTCATAGAAGGGGAATCACACAATCGTTGACCTTTGACTCAGCATAAGGTCTTCAAGATTTATCCATGTAGTAGAACGTATCATTCCTGTCTAAGGCTGCAAGGTATTTTATCAAACATACATATTTTATTTATACATTCATCTGTTGACAAATAGGGTTATTTCCACCTTTAGGCTATTATGAATAATGCTATGAACACAGATGTACAAGTATCTGAGTCCTTGCCTCTAATTCTTTTGGACACATACCCAGAAGCAGAATTACTGGATCAGAGAATTATTCTGTGTTTAACTTTTTGAGGTCTAGCATAATTTTTAAAAAAGGGAAAAAGAAGACTTTCTCTATGGAAAATTCCCAGCTGCCTTGGAAGCTCACTCTAAGACTCATGTTTTGTGCCAGGCTAGATTGTCATGAAACAGAACCCTACTGAGATTCTTCTCAGTCCTTCTAATTTGCCTTGGGCACATTATCTAATCTCTTTAGGCTTTGGTTCTCTGAAACGTGAAAGTATCTGGGTTGACCAAGAAGCCACTTGTGGGTCCCTTCAAGCTCTGAAATTCTATGACTCTAAAATCATACTTCTTAAGTAGAATTTAGGATGAATCTCCTTTTGAATACATTTTTATGGAAGTGACATTTTAGGGCTTTTCTTCATGGAACTTTAGATGGAATGAGCACCTCCTTTTAATGTTAACCAAAAATCTCTAATCACATTTAAACAGTTCAGCCTGAACATGGTGGAAACATCCCATTGTCCTTATGCCAAAGCAAAATGCCCTCAGATAGGTCCTATCGTACAGTTAGGTTCGGTTCCCAGTCAGGGGCCTCTGGGCATCTCACCAAGGAGCAAACCTCCATCCACAACCCAAGATGCCCCTGGGACATCCAGGGAGACAGAGATGGAAAGTTCCCTTTGGTCCCTTCTATATCTGGATCCTAGGATATAATTAGAAGGCAGATCCCAGAACAGATGTGCAGGGAGTTAGGTTGGAAAGTGTCCACAGAGAGAAGGGGAGAGGAGTAAGGAGGCATGTTGTCTGGAGATCCTAAGATTCTAAGATTATCTGATAAGTGATGAAGCTCTTAGAGGAAGGGGAGATGTTCTCAAAACTAGCCGTAGTAAGAGGTGCCAAAGGGTAGGGCTGCCCAGTAACACTGCATCTCAGGCCCTTGAGTCACAGGGCACAAGGCATTTTCTCATCTCAAAAATATTATTTTTTAAGGCAAAATGAAGGAGGGAATTTTTTAAGCAGAGAATAAAGGTTAAAAGAACCTTGTCCCCAGGTTGATCATAATCTGATGAAATCCCAGAATGTCATTTCATTATTTCCCAGTTCTAAGACTAGTCCTCTCTTCTTCTAGAGTTCAAAAGTTCCAGGTAATCTAGTCTAGTTCCCTCGTTTTACAAACAAGGAAGCAAGTTCAGAAAGGGCCAGGAACGTACCCAGGTTATCAGGTTAACTAGCCATGAAGGCACAGCAACTTCAATTCTTGCTTTGCTCTCCAAAACAGACCTTACACTTTTAAATCCCAGGAACATCAAAGTGGTCTTAAGATGGGCACAAAACAGAAGACATGCCATTCATCTGGGTCTCAACCACTGGCTCATTGAAAGGCGCCGGGAATTAGGGACCATTTCTCAAACACACAGAGATCTTAGAGGTACAAAATGTGTTTGCCTTGCCACCTGAATTAAACCAAACTCATGAGAAGGTCTGAGAGTCTGAACAGATTGAGGATGGGGCTCATTAACACTTATAATTGCATTCCAGATATAATCCAGGCAGAACCCCAAAGCTAAAATGAGTCCCATTCAGACCACTAACAGAATATACTCTTCAGGTTTTCGTTGATCTTTCTGGACTCTCTAACACTGGTTCAAAGTCACTGTCATGTTCTGATTCTTTCCATTTGCAAAATAAATTTGAAGTCATCTCTGGCTTATTTATAGCTCTAAGTTAGTAAGAAAATGGGAAAATACATTTAAATGTTCTCCATGCAGCTGTTTCAAATCTACTGAAGAGACTGCTCTTCAATCCTCAAAGTTCATCCAATGGATGTTTTAATCCTGATATTTCCTTTTCTTAATTGCACGACCCCTTTGTGTAAATATTGAGAGGGGTAATATCGCCAGTGTGAGCTAGCTGAATCACAGCCAGGAAGAAAAAAATAATTAATGAAGGTGGCCAAGAATAGAGATTCTGAGACAGAGAACCCTCCATTCATATTATTTACCACTTGCATAATCAAACTTCTAAACAACCTCTCGCTGGACGTGGTCTTTTCTCACCTGTAGAAAAGCAGGAAGCACCACGGCAACAACTCTACCTGTAAAGTCAGGCCACCTTGATTCCATTTCAAGGTCTGACATGTAATACCTGTACAACCTTGGAGAGACTACTGACCCCACATAAACCTCAGTTTCCATATCCCTGAAGTGGGCAACTGATAGCCACACTGAAGAACTGGTTAGGACAGCATGAGATATTCTCAGTAAAGCCTGGAGCAGCTTCATACTCACTTCACCCACCAGGAGTCCCCACCCTCAGGACCTCACTCAGTAGGAGAGGAAGTGGCCTTCGGTAGTGATAGCACAGGGTTACGCACAATGGGGAAGCACGTGGGTTCAGTCCTACTCTTGACCTCTGCCCTTTCCTCTCTTCTGTGCTGAGATTAGGGGGACCTTGGGAAGGAAGTATGGGGTCTTCCAGAGCTAGTAATGACCTTATGGGGAGTCTTACATTTTGTCTCAGTATTAAAAACTCACATGACTCTGTAATGAGCTACATTCTCTACTCTCAGCTTTGGCAATAACACATGATTATTTTGGTGATCATGTGCCTTAATTGCCATATTTTTCAATTACTTCAGAACTGGGTTGGTGGAGAGGATATGATTTACTGAGTCTCTCTTCTATCTCATAAACAAGCCATTCTTCCCCACAGCCCCATTTTTTGGCTCTATGTGATTCCAAACATCTGCCTGGTGATTCACCTTAAAAAGAGTCCTTGCCACTATCTAACTTGGACAGGCAGAGTACATCTGCAGTTCGCTGAATGCATTTCAGGAGCTGCAATGGTCAATCCCAAGCTTCTTACACTGGGTTACTGCATCCAAAGACTGTGCAAGACTTCTTCATTATCCTGCCACTCGGAAGCAACAGTTCCCAAAGCCAAATATCTCTTTACAAGAAGAAAAATATGGCCATGCTGACTATCTGTTATTGTTTTTGCCCATTATCACAATCCCAAAGGCAAGGAAGCAAAAATGAATCATAGGAAAGAAGCATGCAGTCATCCTTCGGGAAATTGTGGATTTCACCCCTTGGACAAAGCTCTAACACCGCGCTGAATTTATGGTACTATCTTCACAGAAGGTATTAATGTCACTTCATTATTGAGCCCAAAGGGATGCAGAGAACAAGAGAACAAGATTCTCAGTCTCAAAGAACTCCTACTCTGAAGCAGAAGTGATGCATAATTAAAGAATCATAATGTAACACGGTAAATGTAAGGTATTATGGGGACACTGGAAAGAGCGCCTAACCCAAGGGGCCATGGAAGAGGGAAATTGTCAAAGTTTGCTACAGCACTAGATGGCTTATTCATGTGGAATAAATAAAGTCACCTATTTATGACTGCAGAGGCAGTGGTGGCAGGATGTTCCAACAGATGGAGAAAATAAGCAAAAAGAAGCATGGGATACATAGTTCACAGTCCATTAAGGAGGACAGAGGAGGCCATAAAATGTGCCCCTAAAACTCCAGCATGGGCTTCTAAAAAAAATCAGATCCCTTTGCTATGGAAATCAGCAGAAAGGGTTTTGGCAAACTGTCCAGCATCCTTGCCACGCACAAGGTGCATATAACAGACACAATCCTGGGTCCTCATGGAGCTTCCATTCTGGAGGAAGACAAAAACATCCCTGGGTAGGCAAGGAGAGAAGTGAAGGGCAAAGAGAAGAGTGTATGTCAAGTCCAGGACATGAAGGAGTGTTGTCAACACCAGGCCAAGAGAGAGGAGGTCCCAGTGGTTGGGGCGGAATGAGCAAGCACCAGAGCCCGCAGAGATGTGGCTGCTGCCAAGAACCATCATGCTGGTAAGAAAAAATAACAATAATAATAAACAATTCTGGTCTGGTGGATGGAACTAGAGGGTATTACACTCAGCAAAATAAGTCCATCAGAGAAAGACAATTATCATATGATCTTCTTGATATGAGGAAGTTGAGAGGCAACGTGGGAGATTTGGGGGGTAGGAAAAGAATAAATGAAACAAGATGGGATCGGGAGGGAGACAAACCATAAGAGACTATTAGTCTCACAAAACAAACTGAGAGTTGCTCGGGGGAGGTGGGTAGGGAGAGCGTGGTGGGGTTATGGACATGGGGGAGGGTATGTGCTATGGTGAGTGCTGCATTATTGGGTTGGTTTCTTTTTTTTTTTAATTTTTAAATTTTTTATTAACATATAATGTATTATTAGCCCCAGGGGTATAGGTCTGTGACTTGCCAGGTTTACACTTCACAGCACTCACCATGGCACATACCCTCCCCAATGTCCATAACCCCACCATTCTCTCGCTACCCCCCCTAAGCTCCCACGTTGCCTCTCAACTTCCTCATATCAGGGAGATCATATTGAAAGGTCCCCCAATAACAGGTCCATGATCAAAGGAGCGAGACTGATACAAAGCAAAGGTCAAGCAAAGCTTTATTTCACACCAAGTATAGAGAATCAAACTGACTGTTCGGGGCCACCTCTTAAAGAGAGGGTGACCACCCCCAGCCTCACAGACTAACTTTGTTTTTTTTTGTTTTTGGTTTTTTTTTTTTTAATCATACCTGAAAAAAACTCCTGGATTATATGAAATAAAACAGCCTATGTTGATATGTAATATGGTACTTCAGTGAGGATGTAAACAGAAACAGAAATGGAAGAGAAATAACAACGGATGCCACAGAAATACAAAAGATTATATAAGAATATTATGAAATGTTTATTACATGGCAACAAATTGGACAGTCTAGAAGAAATGGATAGATTTCTTTTTATTTTTTTAAAGATTTTATTTATTTATCAGAGAGAGAGGGAGAGAGAGAGAGCACAGGCAGACAGAATGGCAGGCAGAGGCTGAAGGAGAAGCAGGCTCCCCGCTGAGCAAGGAGCCCGATGTGGGGCTCGATCCCAGGACGCTGGGATCATGACCTGAGCCGAAGGCAGCTGTTTTTTTTTTTTTTTTAAAGATTTTTATTTATTTATCAGAGAGAGAGAGGGGGAGAGAGCGAGCACAGGCAGACAGAATGGCAGGCAGAGGCAGAGGGAGAAGCAGGCTCCCTGCCGAGCAAGGAGCCCGATGTGGGACTCGATCCCAGGACGCTGGGATCATGACCTGAGCCGAAGGCAGCTGCTTAACCAACTGAGCCACCCAGGCGTCCCCCGAAGGCAGCTGTTTAACCAACTGAACTACCCAGGCGTCTCTCTCTCTCTCTCTCTTTTTTTTTTTTTTTTAAGAAATGGATAGATTTCTAAAAACAGCTAACCTTCTAAATGGAATCAGGAAAAAAACAGAAAATTTAAACAGAGCTACTACTAGCAATAAAATTAAATCAGATATTTAAAAACTCCCAAAGTACAGAAGTCCAGGACCAGGACTACAGGTAAATTCTATTAAACATTTAAAGAAAAGTTAATACCTATTCTCCAACTACTCCAAAAAACAGAAGAGGAAGGAAAGCTTCCAAATTCATTCTATGAGGCTAACATTACCCTGGTACTAATATCAGATAAAGACACTACAACAAAAGAAAATTACAGATCAGTGTCTCTGATGAAACACAGATATAAAAATCCTCAACAAAACACTAGCAAAACAAATCCAAAGATCCATTTTTTAAAAAGCATCTCTAGGGGCGCCTGTGTGACTCAGTCATTGAGCATCTGGCTATTGACTTGGGTTCAGGTCATGACCTTGTGTCTTGAGACTGGACCCCGTGTCAGGTTCTGCTCTCAGTGGGGAGCCTGCTTGAGATTCTTTCCCTCTGCCCCTCCCTGGATTCTTATATACTCTTTCTCTAAAATAAATTTTAAAAACAATAATAATTTAAAAATCACCACCATGATCAAGTAAGATTTACTCCAGAGATACAAGGATGATTCAAAATTCACAAATCTATCGACATGATACATCACGTTAACAGGAAAAATGATAAAAACTATATGATCATCTCAATAGACACAAAATAAGCATGTGACAAAGTACAACAACCATTCCTGATAAAAACTGTCAATAAAGTAGGGTCTAAAGGACCATACCTCAACATAATAAAGGCCATATATGAAAAACCTACAGCCAGAATCATACTCAATGGGAAAAAACTGAGAGCTTTACCCTTACAAATTAGGAATGGGAAAAAAATGTCTACTCTTACCACTTTGATTCAACACAGTACTAGAAGTCCCTGCTACAGCTATCAGACAAGAAATAAAATGCATCCAAACTGGTAAGAAAGAAGTATTTGCAGATGACACGATTCTATATATAGAAAACCCTACAGACTCCACCAAAAAGCTACTAGCACTGATAAATGAATTCAGTATAGTTTCAAGATTCAAAATTAATATACAGAAATTGGTTGCATTTCTAAACACTAATAACGAAGTAGCAGAAAGAGAAGTTACAAAAACAATCCCATGTACAACTGCACTGGAAAAAAAACCCAAAAACCTAACAATAAACTTAACCAAGAAGGTGAAAGACCTGTACTCTGAACACTATAAAACACTGATGAAAGAAATTAAAAATAATAAGCAAACAGAAAGGCACCCCCATCATCATGGATTGGAAGAACCAATACTGTTGAAATGTCCAAACTAACCAGAGCAATCTACAGATTTAATGTAATCCTTATCAAAATACCGACAACATTTTCCACAGAACTAGAATAAATAACCCTACAGTTTGTATGGAATCACAAAGGACCCCAAACAGCCGAAGTAATCTTGAAAAAGAACAAAGCCGGAAGGGTCACAGTCCTAGATTTCAAGATACACTATAAAGGCATAGTAATTAAAGCAGTATGGTACCAACATCCAAGGAAACACACACATCAAGTGAACAGACTAGAGACCCCAAAAATAAACTCATGCTTATATGGTCAGTTTATCTATGACAAAGGATCCAAAAATGCAAAATGGAGAAAAGATGGTCTTTTCAACCCATGGTGCTGGGAAAACTGAACCCTAACGGGAAACAAAACAAAACAAAACAAAAAAAACACACACACATACAACAAAACAGAAATTGGACCACTTTCTAATACCATACACAAAAATAAGCTCAAAATGGATTTAAAGACCTAAATGTGAGATCTGAAACCATAAAAATTCTAGCAAATATATAGGCAGTAATCTCTTTGACATCAACCATCACAACGATTTTATAGGTATGTCTCCTCTGGCAAGGCAAACAAATGCAAAATTGAACTACAGGAATGAATGAATGAATGAATGAATGAATGAATATAAAAAATAAGCTACCGGAGCTGTATCAAAATGAAAAGCTTTTACACAGCAAAGGAAATATCCGCAAAAAGGCAACCTACCAGATGAGAGAAGCGATCCCCAAATGATGTATCTGACAAGGGGTTAATATCCAAATATAAAGAAATTATACAGCTCAACACCAAAGGAACCCCAAATAATTCTATTAAAAATGGGCAGAGGGCCTGTATAGACATTTTAAAAGACACAGGAAAAGATGCTCAACATCACTAATCATCAGGGAAAGGCAAATCAAAACAACAATGAGATATTACTCACATCTGCCAGAACGACAGGTCAAATAATAAACAAAGTGTTGCTGAGGATGTGGAGAGAAAAGAACCCTCGTGCGTTGTTGGGAGGAATGCAAACTGGTACAACCACTGAGGGAAACAGTATGGAGGTTCCTCAAAAAATTAAAATTAGAATTACCATATTATCCATTATTTCCACTACTGGCTATTTGCCCAAAGAAAACAAAACACTAATTGGAAAAGATACATGCATCCCTAAGTTTACTGCAGCATCATTTACAATAGCCAAGATATGGAGTCAATGCCAGTGTCCATCGATAAGTAAATGTACAAATAAGATGTGGTACCTGTACACACACACATGCACGCGTGTGCGCCACAGAATATTAAAAAGCATGAGATCTTAGCATTTGAAACAACATGGATGGACCTACAGAGTATAATCCTAAATGAAATAAGTCTTTCAGCAAAAAACAAATACCTTATGATTTTTCTCTTACGTGGAATTTAAGGAACAAAGAAAAAGAG
This sequence comes from Mustela nivalis, assembly GCF_964662115.1. NCBI lineage: Eukaryota > Metazoa > Chordata > Mammalia > Carnivora > Mustelidae > Mustela > Mustela nivalis. Next base: position 17,870,930 of record NC_139032.1, read on the forward strand.
ACAGGAAAACAGACTCAAACACAGAGCATGGTGACTGCCAGAGGGAGGGAGGTGGGGGTGTGTGTGAAATAAATCAAAGGAATTAAGGGGACACTCACCTCGAGGAGCATTGAGCAATGTACAGAATCACTGAGACATTATACTATAAATCTGAAACTAACATAACACTGTGATGTTAGTTATAATTCAATAAAAATAACTGTACTTTGATGTAGAGTCTTATTAACTAGGAAGTTAATAAAGTAATAACTTTTTAAATTTTGATGAAAGAAGTAACATGTTCAAAACATTGTAGAATATGATTTTTTGCTTTTGAAGCGTGGTTGCCCATAGACTTACATTTTCTATTATCACCAGGAGCCCAAATTACCCTCAGCTGAGAAAAGAAATAAAAACACTGAGAGCTTTGGTGATCTGCCCAAGGCTATTAAGGATGTAAATGACAGTCGGCTATTATCTTATTCCAGTACACCAGGAGCTAATTTGACCTTGGAAAGAAAGACTTTCCTGTTGGGGGTAATTATTTACATTGTTAGGGCTCTACACATCAACGCATTAAAATCATGATGATCATGAAGATGATAAACCCCCAGCCTTCACGCAACTCAACAGGAAGACACAAAGCAGAGATACAACGGGAGGGGGCAGGAGTTCAGGGCCCTGGGGAGTAGGGATGGTCACTGCTCAACCGCAAAGGTCTCCCACAGGTGCGATCCTTCAACTGCCTCCCTTGCTCTAAGTATAAAAGGAAGGGAGGGAACTCAGAGGCATCCAAAATACAATCAGCATCATCTTCCACCTTTTTGCAACCAACTACACTTCAATTATCTAAGTGATTAAAAAAATCAAAAGTTGGCTTTTCTAGATTTTCCAAAAAGTCATCTTTCTACCTTTAAGTAAATTACATACTCAACATACAAAAGTGATTTCCTAACCGGATCCTGTAAATAGCCAAGTTAAACACACCTGTATCTTTACCTCTAATTACAAATCAAAAGTGCCAAAATATTTTAAGATTTGATTGAGGCAAAATACAAAGTAACAGGAATGACGAGAAGCTACTTTAGAATACTGGAGATCATTTTTAATTAAACCCAAGTTCTGGGTGTTAGAAATCAAGGTAAGTGTATGACTTATCTTGTTCAATGTCTCAAAGCTCCCTGAAAATATCTGAGCTTCCAAAGGAAGTGTCAATGGGAAAGAAAAAAAAAAGTGCCAACTGTCCCAGCTTCTAACAAACATGAATTTTACTCTAAAGGTAGGTTTATTTGTAAATACATCTATGCGCCTGCATGTACACACACAACCTATGAATAATTTGTTTCCGATGGAGTCATTACTGTATCCCATTTGAGCTCTCCCCACCCCCAATAAAAGCTTTTACTACAGACAGGATGCTTTCTAGAATATTTTGGCTAGGATAATAGTGCAGAGTTTATCAAGTTAGTGAGAGCATCTATGTCTAAATTCAAAATACTGGAAGAACATGTGACTCCCTTGGCAGGGCTCCAGTAGAAACTCAGGGGGTAATTTATGTTTTGTCACATGTTTGTGGCACTCCCTTCTCAAGGAGGGGATGGGTTGTTCAGAGGAGGCAGGTCTGAGAGGAGTGCAGGTTCTTCATCCTGCCACCTCTCTACCATCCGAAAATGAGGACACAGCTCTGCCAAGAACAGCAACTGTGAAGGACTTGAGATCTAAGAAGATTTAGCATCACTGAGGATCATTCTAGCTTTTATTAAAGAGTCTGAGTCAGGACAGAGTTTGAACATCACATGTTCACCTTTAGATTTTAGGATAACTACAAAGTTGGATGCAATTCAAAAGACCCAAGGCACATATTTCACATATGTTGGGTGGATGGATAGAGGTTCAAAGAGATGGATGGTCACATTGGTTTCTGGACTGTGGATTGTTTTTAACTTCATGAGATTTCCCCTTCTGGCCAGTTTAAAAAACAAAACAAAACATTTCTTTGGGGGCGCCTTGGTGGCTCAGTGGGTTAAAGCCTCTGCCTTCGGCTCACGTCATGATCCCAGGGTCCTGGGATAGAGCCCCACATCAGGCTCTGTGCTCCATGGGGAGCCTGTTTCCTCCTCTTTCTCTGCCTGCCTCTGCCTACTTGTGACCTCTGCCAAATAAATAAATAAAGTATTTAAAAACAAAATAAAACAAAAAAGTATTTCTTTGGATGTGCGAAGTTCATACTCTGCCTTGAGGTAGGGAAAGAAATGAGTATTTCAATGGTCAAACCAATCTCAATACTCCTCATTGCCCCAAACCTTCCTCAACTTCCAACCCAAGCTGAACAGATAGTGGGGTTAGTTTTACCTGTGATGGTGATAAAGGAGAAACCTGGTTCTTTCTCCATCTTATTCTTTCCTGTTTTCCAAACTCTTGTATTTCAAGCTCTGATTACAGCAATTTTCACAGTAAAGTCAACGCTGATTAATCCGAGAACTACTGGCATAAATGGAAAAACTCCAGCCCAAGATTTTGGTGGAGAATTTCTTCTTGTTGTTATTATGACACTAGCGAGAACTCCAAGTTCTTACTAAGGAGAAAAATGTACCATGCGATTTTTAATATCCAATGGGACACAGAAAGAAAGAGAATGAATTTAACATTTGCCAGAGAACCAGCAACCCTGGGTTCCAGCCAAAGTCTCAACATTAGTCTCTCTGTTCCCAGAAGCTCATGCAGAAGCTGACTTTTCAGACTGGATGAGGAAGTGGGACTGAAAAATGTATTTAAACAGATGTTTTAAAAATTAGAAAATAAGAGGGTCTTAAAAAACTTCAAGCTCTGAGAAACTCTTCTATAAAAAAAAGTGGCAGACGTTGACCATTTTCACTTAACTGGGCCTGATTTCCTCACAGGGGTCTTAATAGACCCATCTGGAATTCAGCCCCTTGTTTTGTGAAAATGAGGTTAAGGCGAATTGCTCCACACACACACACCGATATGAAACATTATCAAGCCTCCTTTTGGTGTTAAAAAAAAAAAAAAAAGTAATATCCTTGATCCTGACCCGAAAATACTAGACTTCATTGCTTTAATGTGAAGTTGGCTATTTGATGTTTAAGTCGTATACCTGGTGAATTACCATCTCAACAAATAAAAGTATCTATTAACGATGAGTAAAAATATTTAACGACTTCATTTCCTGGTGTAGGATCTCCACGTAGGACCTGTAAGGTATGTTGACTACAAACAGCCTCTATACCTTGAGCAGACGATCAGCCTGACCTGCATCCCTGATTCTTTACTGACCAACAAAGAAATGATCATTTCTATGTCAACAACAGTAGGAAGAGGAGGAGGAGAAAGCACCATTGCCACGACCTCCTGGATGGGGACGGGATGAAGATGGGGCTCCTCTCTCTCTCCCGACCCCCACCCAATCCCTGGAAGCTCCTGGTCTGAGGCTGGCTGTCGAGGCCCCTGTAACATTCAAAGGAAACAGAGAGTCTGCCCTGAATCATATAGGTCGCCTTGGAGATGCTACCCTCACAAAAGTCATCAAGGCAGCCGATTCAGCGGAACAAAGCGAACATCCCCAGTGCCCACCCTTCAGCTTACCCTTGGGTGGAGATGAATGAGGTCATTCCATGCAAAAGAGTCCCAGAAGTCCCCTTCCCCATTACCAAAAGGTTGATAGGAAAGCAGAACCCAGACTAAACACTTCCAAATAATGTTAAGGGATTTCTATCAGTGCTTCTCAGTCGTAGCCACTTAATGAGAAGCACTGCAGAGGCTTCTAAAAGTTCAGGCTACATTCCAGGAATACTTAGCATGGACTTTCTGCAGGTGGTACCTGGGTAGGGGGGTGGGCAGCAGCAAAGCTTCCTAGGTGATTCCAATGTGCAGCCAAGACTGAGAACGAAGGTCGGCAGCATCCTGGGGCCTGATACACCTAGCAGTCAGGAGAGCGAAACGTGGGCACCAAAACTCAAGCCACAGCGAGGAACTGGTGACAAAGGCATCCTGTTACCCAAATGCAGGGCCCGCACGACTTCAAACAGAACTAGCAAAGGTCCCGTGCATCAAGTAAACACCCCCCTCCACACCCCCAACTCTGCAATTCAGGCTCTTGAGAGCTGCTTCTGGCAGGAAGGCCCAAGCCTATCCTCTCAAAGGTGCCTTGGAATTCAGCAAAAGCAACCAGTGGAAGACTCAGATGCTTTTTGCAGGGAATTTCAGACTTCACACGTTCAGAAACGCTGAATCAGAAATGAGGTACTTGGCTCAGAAAGGCAGGCAAAATCATCTTAGTGCTTAATGATTAACTCTCCTTTTTAAAGATCTTTTTGCGTGGAGCCCTTGCAATGAGCTGTCTGTAATAACCCAGTGGGGTGAAGAGGTCTCCCGAGCAGGAGGGCAGGGGAAGAGCTGCAGTCAGCAGCCCAAGAGCCTGGAGACCTTTCTCATTTTTCCAGGGATCACTGACCATAGAACAAAAAGGCTTTTGAGAAGTCAGGCAGCGCTGTCCTTTGCCCTTGGGAAATACACACTTGCCATCATCCACACAGATTCTGTGGAACCTTTAGAAGGATAAAAAGTATTTTCTTTACTGCAGGACAGGCCTAGAATGAGAATTTCCCAAGTTGGACAGGCTACAAACAGCAAAAAATATGAAGCTTCTTCAGGCTTCAGTGAAATCATCACTAGTAAACATGAGTTATAAGCTGACTCCGTTTAGAAGCCCTGCCACTGAGCAATTGCCTTTGTAATATTTATTCAAGAAGTCATAAATTCTACTATGTGCTCATACGACACTCTTGAGAGACATTCATGAAAATTAAGCCTTATCAACACAGTGAGCAAACACATATGAATCATCCCTTAAAAAAAAAAAAAACAAAACAAAACAGGAAAGGTATAAGAAAATAATCTTTCAGGCTATATATCTTAATTAGAAAAAAAAACAAAACATATTGGTTAAAAACCAAATGCTGAACTAAATTCCTGATACATTTCCTTCATAAGAAGCCTATCAAGGGGCACCTGGGTGGCTCAGTGGGTTAAAGCCTCTGCCTTCGGCCCAGCTTATGATCCCAGGGTCCTGGGATCGAGCCCCGCATCGGGCTCTCTGCTCAGCAGGGAGCCTGCTTCCTCCTCTCTCTCTGCCTGCCTCTCTGCCTACTTGTGATCTCTGTCTGTCAAATAAATAAATAAAATCTTCCAAAAAAAATAAAAAGAAGCCTATCAAGTCATAGGCAGAGATTTTTAACAACCTAGCTGAGCAATAAAATCACTACCATGTAAAATAAGACCCTCTAGGGGCACCTGGTGGCCCAGTTCATAGAGCCTTCTCTCATAGAGCCTTCAACTCAGGGTCCTAAGGTCAAGCCCTACACTGGGCACAGAACCTACTTAATAATTAAATACACCCTAATCACTTAGTTCTCTTCTACATACTTCCAAGAAAGTGTTCCCACCTCTGAAAAATACAAAATAATGTAATTAAATAGTAATAAACAAGGAAAAGATTGACTATAAAACTATTTAAGGTTCTATTTCTCACCCTCCTAACTAATCATTTGTTTCAAGTCATGCAATACTCGGTAAAGAACACGTGTATCAAGCTTCCTACACTCATTACTTAATACATGAACACTAATCATTTTATTATCTTATGATCTAAGTAGGGTACTTTGTTACAGTTTCACCTTTGGAATCGGGACTAGCCCCCAGAAAAAATTATTTGGCAAACAATACAGAAGGAATGCGTGACAAAGACCTAAACAAGTAATAGAAGAAACAGTAAGTCCATTTTTGGGTTTTGAACTTGGCCCAATAATAACCTTGTATTTCTGGAGTGTCATTTCATGTGTCCTGCACTTCCTTTTGCCCATGTTGGCTTAGGAAGGAGACAGAACATGTGTTGTCTGCATTTAACCTTTGGGGAAACGGAAGACCAGGGAGGTTGCATGGCTCCCCCAAGGACTCGGGTGGGCCACCACAGCCTGTGGATAAAATCCACTCGTTGCCTGTTTTTGTACGGCTCACGAGTTAGGAATAGCATTTACATTTTGCAAATAGTTTCCAAGTGAGCCCACTCGTTTGTTGACACCTCTCCTACGGGTGATTTTGCACTACGACAGAGCAGAAAAGAGAGTCTATGGCCCTGAAAGCCAGAAACATTTATTCTCTGGTCCTTGACAGAAAAAGATTGCTGAGTCTTGCCCAAGGCCCACAGGGGAACCATGAACAGAGCCCAGATTTTTGGGAACCCAACCAGTGTTCTTCCTACTCAATCTTGTGCCTCTCCGTAAGCCCATGGTTCATCCCAGGCATTTTTATGAGGGCTAAGAAGAAGTTTATGAAGCATAAATGTTGGTACTTGGAATAGAAAGAAAGAAGGCATTGTGAAGGGAGCCAGATACAGCAAATGAGGAGGAGACAGGAGAGGAATCTGACCCCAGCATAGACCATATCCAGAATCTCACGTGATTTGCATGATTTAAATGACGAGATTTGGACAATTTTGAGTTGAGATTTCAATTAGATTTGAGACTTAGAGTTCATGCTGGAATGGGACAAATAAATTTTGCATGTGGAATTAACATGCATGGGGGGGGGCAGAGGGCAGACTGCCCTGGGTTGGATAATGTCCCCCTAAATTCATCCCACCCCCATACCTCAGAAAGTAACTGAAATAGTGTCTTTATAGGTATAATCAAGTTCTGATGAGGTCATCTTTGGAATGAGGGTGGGCTCTAATCCAATGATAGGTGTCCTTATAAAAAGAGGGAAATTTGGACACAAAGAGGAGAATGCCATAAGAACAGAATCACAAAGGAGAGAAGTCTGCGTGAGAACAGGCAGGGACTGGGGTGACATGTTTACAAGCCAATGGGCTCCAAGGATATCTAGCATCACCAGAAGCTAGGAGAGAAGCACAAAACAGAGGCTCCCTCAGAGCCTCCAAGTGGAATCCGTCAACCTTGACTTCAGGCTGCTAGCCTCCAGAACCATGAAAGAATGTAAATCTTTATATTACTGTATTTATTGAAATAATCTGCAAGTGAGCAGACCTACGCAATTCAAACCCATGGTGTTCAAGGGTCAACTGTGTAAGTGATTAAAAAAGAATTATACAATTTTTACAAAAGATTTATTTATCTCAGAGACAGAGAGAGCACAGAAGCAGCGGGAGGGGCAGAGGGAGAGGAAAAAGGAGAGAGAGAATCTCAAGCAGATGAGATGCTGAGCCCAACACAGGGATACTTCACAAGATCCTGAGATTATGACCTGAGCGGAAACCAGGAGTGGGCTACTCAATCAAATGAGTTCACCCATGCGCCCCAGAATTGCACACTTTCAACCAGATACAAGACATGTATCAAAACCAACATACCACAGACCCACTACAGTCACTTCTATCTTTTTTTTATCTTTTTTTTGACAGATCACAAGTAGGCAGGGAGGCAGGCAGAGAGAGAGAGAGAGGAGGAGGAGGAGGCAGGCTCCCTGCCGAGCAGAGAGCCCCGATGTGAGGCTGGATCCCAGGACCCTGGGATCATGACCTGAACCGAAGGCAGAGGCTTTAACCACTGAGCCACCCAGGCGCCCCTACAGTCACTTCTAGAATCTCCCCATGGTTCAGTATGCACCTCTCACATTGCTTGGCACCAGATATACTAAAGGTTAATTCTCCAACCCAACCCCATATACACACATTTTTCAGCATAACATTTTTGAAGGTTGAAGCAAGATACATTCCTTCATTTCTTCGAAAGTATAAGGAAATGGTGATAAAGACATGAAGTTGCAGACATAATAGAAAGGTAAGTCAAAAATTAGGTACATGCAATGTCCCCATGTAATTCAGTCACTGAATAAAAAACTTAGATTCACTACTTTAAAACTCTTTGTAGACCATATATAAAATACAGATGAATACAGTTGCTACAAGTTCATGAGAAAGTTGTCATTGGGGTCCACACTAAAGCCCATGCAATGCTGATATTTTAGCAGCTAAATTCTTTTTAGTAGACCCACAAGAGACTCATCTGAGACAGAATTTTCCTATTTATCATAAGGTCTTGTTGTATCATGGTATCAATTATTTTATTTTTTTAAAAGATTTTATTTATTTATTTGACAGAGAGAGATCACAAGTAGGCAGAGAGTTAGGCAGAGAAAGAAGGGGAAGCAGGCTCCCCGCTGAGCAGAGAGCCCACTGTGGGGCTCGATCCCAGGACACTGAGATCATGACCTGAGCCGAAGGCAGCGGCTTAATCCACTGAGCCACCCAGGCGCCCCGGTATCAATTGTTTTAAATGAACTATTCCTAGAGATACCACCTCACACCAGTCAGAATGGCTAAAATTAACAAGTCAGGAAATGACAGATGCTGGTAAGGATGTGGAGAATGGGGAACCCTCCTACACTGTTGGTGGGAATGCAAACTGGTGCAGCCACTTGGAAAACAGTATGGGGGTTCCTCAAAAAGTTGAAAAGAGAGCTACCCTATGACCCAGCAATCACACTGTTGGGTATTTACCCTAAAGATAAAAATATAGTGATCTGAAGGGGCACGGACACCTGAATGTTTATAGCAGCAATGTCCACCATAGCCAAACTATGGAAAGAGCCTAGATGTCCATTAACAGATGAATGGATAAAGATGATGTGGTATATATACACAATGCAATACTATGCAGTCATCAAAAGAAATGAAATCTTGCCATTTACAATGATGTAGATGGAACTAGAAGGTGTTATGCTGAACGAAATAAGTCAATCAGACAAAGACAATTATCATATGATCTCCCTGATATGAGGAATTTGAGAGGCAACATGGAGGGTTTGGGGGACAGGGAAGGAAAAAGTGAAACAAGATGGGATCAGGAGGGAGACAAGCCATAAGAGACTCTTAATCTCACAAAACAAACTGAGGGTTGCTGAGAGGAGGGGGGTAGAGAGAGGGTGGCTGGGTTATGGACACTGGGGAGAATATGTGCTATGGTGAGTGCTGTGAAGTGTGTAGCCTGGCAATTCACAGACCTGTACCCCTGGGGCTAATAATACATTGTATATTAATAAAAAATTAAAAATTAAAAAAAAATAAAGAAAAAATAAAAAACAAAACAAAACTATTCCTGGTCTAGATTTTAAATGAACTCAGTATTTTCATTTATTTATTTATTTATTTATTTATTTATTTATTTATTTATTTAAAGATTTTATTTATTTATTTGACAGAGATCACAGTAGACAGAGAGGCAGGCAGAGAGAAAGAGAGGGAAGCAGGCTCCCTGCTGAGCAGAGAGCCCGATGCGGGACTCGATCCCAGGACCCTGAGATCATGACCTGAGCGGAAGGCAGTGGCTTAATCCACTGAGCCACCCAGGCTCCCTGAACTCAGTATTTTCCAATGGATTTGCCTTCCAATATACCATATAAAATTGTATTTGCCTCCTCCCTCCACACTCTTGTTTCATTATTTTCTTATGTTTTGAAACAAAACTGTATTTTTTAAAAGATTTTACTTATTTACTTGAGAGAGAGCAAGCAAGAGAGAGAGAGCACAAGGTGGCAGGGGTGGGGCAGAGGGAAAGGGAAAAGCAGGCTCCCCACTGCGCAGAGAGCCCATGCAGGACTTGATCCCAGGACCCCAAGATCATGACCTGAGCCAAAGGCAGACTCTTAACATACTGAACCATCCAGGTGCCCCTGAAACATAACTGTATTTTAAATAACCAGTAGCGATAGCAAAGTAAATACCAGCTTGATACTAGTACTTTATGAGAGTCTGGTGCCAGTTGAGACATAAGCATCACATTTCTAAACCATCATTTAGCTCCAAAAATAAAGAAAGAAAACCCCACCAACAGCTCTGAGTGGTGTGCAGGGCATCTATGACACTATTTCCTAAGACTGGGCATTCTGGAAAAGCCCAAGATCTCTACTGCGCCAATGGAGAAATTCACGGGGTATCTTAGCTTTACGAGTAAATGTGTATGTCTTCCTTCTCTCAGTACCTGAAAAAAGGAATCTAAATGGATGCGTTTCTGGAAGCCAGTGCACTAGGGACCACCACAATACCCTCATGACGGAACTCCAGCAGAAGACAGACCGTGGAGCTGAAGTTCATCACACTCTTCTGGAGCTGAAGCTCCATGGGGTTCTAGGTTTCTGACCAAAGCACCCTGACCATCCTTCCGTCCACAGCCACCTGCTATCTAGAGAAGAAAAGCATGCACCCGCAAGCAGGGCCAATGCCCCTGAGGCACTTTACCTTGTTCTGCTCACACACGTAGTGTATCCTCAGAGTGTCCATGGCTCTGATCATGGCTTGCATGGCGGTGAATATGTTTTGGTAAACCAGCTTCGTGAATCCCTTTCTATCTTCATCGCTGTAACCGGACCCATGGATGATTCTCATTTGCTTGATAAAGGTGCTTTTGCCACTTTCACCAGTTCCTAGTAAGACAACACAAGGGGGAAAACACAGTCAGTGGTTTTTGAAAGGAGCACGCTGAGAAATAAAGACCCTCCTGGCCATGTTGGTCTATATTATGAAGAATAGGTTGATTGGGTGAACATGAACTTGGAAAGGGCCTGCCAGTAGTACAGTAGTAGTATCCTAGACACCAGGCAGAGGGGTCCCTATCTTCTACCCTGTGCATCTCTCACTCTCCTTCTCTTACTCTAACAGACACACATGCACACACACACACACAATTTACTACAGGTTCATGAGTGTGTCCGTGCCTTGGAGTAATTCTAACCATCATCTCTTGTAACTAACACCATCTTGGCCCCAGGGAAATGCTTCCCCACATCCCTTGTCCCGAGCTCCTCTGACAATAGGCAACTATGTCCAAAGGTTTGAGGGTTTCATCACTTGCCAGTACAGCAGTAGTGGTGATGGAGGCTACCTCAGAGCTCGGGGAGCATTTGAGCAAGAGGACAGAAGTCTGATTCACCTGCCCATTCCTGTCTTTCAGATACATGAACACAACTGATCCTTGCACAGTCAATCACCATCCCCAGTTTTGCCAACTGTCTGTATTCTTGTTCCTCCTCTCATTTCACTTTGTCATTCAGGAGCAACTCCAAAGTCACAATCCCTGCACATGGCACTTGAGGAACAGTTTATGCATCAAACCATTCCTACTACTCTAAATTTGTAGGGATGTCCAGATATGACGTGTGAAATATGATGCCAGGACTTCATGTTAATATCAGACCGAACTATTGCATGAAAAGACAATGAGAGTTGTAGTTTAATGAAAGAGATTGATATGATGCAACTGAAATATTTTCTAACATTTTGTGATCATTTATTGTACCTAAAGTGAATATAATGTTACATGTCAATTATATCTCAGTAAAAAAAGATAACTTATTGTATGAGATCCCATTACCATATTTGCTTTCTCACTCCTCCTGCAAACTCACAACCACAAGTTATATTCTATTTGGGGTCCATTTTCGAATCTCCATATTGCTTTAAGGATTCTGTAACAATTCAGGTTGGTGTGCCCCAACCAGGGGCAAATTCCAGATTGAAATTAATGAGAACCTATCTCACAACTAAAGTGATTTGAGATGAATTCTAGCTTTGAATAGATGAGTTGTACAATAGTCAATATATTTAACAAAGCTATTGCAAAAAAGCTGTCTCAGTATTTCTGTAAAAAGAACACAACTTACACAAATATCTTAATTAAAATATACTTGTTGATTTTTCTATAAGGGCAGCAAAAAAATTATTAAATAGAAAATGGTTAATTAAAAAATCTTTACTATTCACCCATATCTCATTGACCCAACAGAATACCCAGACAGTGCAATGATAGATAAGTTCAATAATCTTTGATACTTTGCTAACCCTGAGTCACATAAAAAACATAGTTGGACACATCTTTTTTGACATTTTAGTTATGAAGACATGTTCATCATGGTAAGAGGATAGAACATATTGATAGCAGTTCGTTAGCTTGATTATAATCTGTAACCATCTGGCCTTACAGGATGTGGGTCTCTGTGTGGACTCTTACAGGGGCCTTGTGAACATCAGGATATAGGACCTATCACCAGAGCCCTGAGAAGCACTTAGGAGACTTGCTCAATTTCTCCACATGGATAGTTGAGATACACCTGTTTGTGTTTGATAAGAATTTTCCTTACAAGAAAAATGTTCCTTTAGATTAACCTTTTCAAAACACAAACCTGCTTTTCTATCTCCCCAACCTCACTCAGAAACCTGAACAGTTACCCTCCCAGCCTGCTCAGGAAGAAAGACAAACCTCCTCACTATGGCCACCACAGCTGTGTGGTCTGCCCCCTGGGTCTTCACCGGCCTCCTCTCACACAGGCTTCCTTCCACCCTCTGCTTTCTGGCACACTGGCTTCTTGCAGATCTTCCCTTCTCACCGCTTTGGCTCATGCTCTACATGTTCCTGGAATGGTCTTCCTTTGTCCCGCTTGCCTTGGCTCTTGGCCTGGCCTCCCTAATGAAGTCAGGTTCCCTGACTGGAAGTTCTCATGGTACCAGTTGTAGCACATGTTCTGGCTGCTCTCTTGCCCATTAAAATCATTCTCCATTTGACACGCATCTTCCCTGCCAGCCCCTGAGCTCCATAATGGGAGAGGGCGGCCATGTTTGTTTTTACTCACACTGTCTCCCCTTTGCCAGGATAATGTCTGACAATGGGCACATGCTTAATAAGCTTTTAAATTACTTTAAATTGTGGTAAAATAGACATATGATTTACCATCTTCATCATTTTTAAGTGTTCAGATCCTAAGTGTTAGTACATTATAGAGATTATACATTGTATAATCTCCAGAATTCTTCCTCTTGCACATGCATTAAACAACTCCCCCTGACTCCCGGCTCCAGCTCCTGGGACCACCATTCTACTTTCTGTCTCTATGCATGTGACTACTCTAGATACCTAGATACCTCATAAAAGCAGGATCACATCAGTATCTGTCTTATTTCACTTAGCATAATGTCCTCAAGGTTTGTTCACGATGTTGCATGTGACTAGATTTCCTTTCTCTTAAAGACCTGAATAATATAGCAGTATATTTGAAGTATATAATAGTAATTAAGAATATAACCAATCTCAATTACCTGGATACTACAGGTATGGGCCACAGGGTCGGTTATCCTCTCTCAATCTGAGCTCTGTGAGTGGCATGACTTCAACCACAGCAGGAACCACCACAAAAAGTGGCCAAGCAGGAGCCTCACCCTGATTCTCTGTGACCCTTTCTGGGTCATTCCTCTTTCCCAATATTGGCAACTATTTGGATAGTCACTGTGTGGCTGCTATTTTATACAAGCGAAGTCCTATCTTCTTGCAACCAGCCTGCAAGGTTTGTATTGTCACCTTTGTTTTACAGATAAAAACAAACAAACAAACAAACCTGGGGCTCACCAGGTCAATTTCCATTGACAGATGAATGGATAAAGATGATGTGATACACACACACACACACACACACACACACACACAGATGAATATTACTCAGGCATCAAAAAGAATGAAATCTTGCCATTTGCAATGATGTGGATGGAAGTAGAAGGTATTATGCCAAGCAAAATAAGAGAAAGACAAATACCATATGATTTCACTTTTATGTGGAATTTCAGAAATTCCACATCAATGTTTCTTAAGGAATTTAAGAAACAAAACAGATGAACACAGGGGAAGGGAAGAAAAAATAAAATAAGATGAAAATTGAGAGGGAAGCAAACCATAAGAGATGTCTAACTCTAGGAAACAAATTGAAGGCTGCTGGAAGGGAGGTAGGTGGGGGGAAGGGCTAACTGGGGGATGGACATTGAGGAGGACACTTGATGTAATGACACTGGGTGTTACATGCAACTGATCAATCACTAAATTCTACCTCTGAAGCTTAAAAAAGGAAGGAAGGAAGGAAGGAAGGAGGAGAGAAGGAAGGAGAGGAGAGAGAAAAGGAGAAAAAGAAAGGAAGAAAAAAATCAAAGAAAAAGAAAAGGAAACTTTGGGCTCCGATTAGTTAAGTGGTCTCTGCAAAACCATACCATTCGCAAGAGAAAGACAGGGCTTTATTCGATCAGACTAATGACAGACTCTTGTCAGGGAAAAAAGTCAGGGTCATGATCAATACGACTCAGCTCTACTGGTCTAAGGAAGACAACTGTGAGGTTCACAGTCACACACTGAACCCAAGCCCCAACAGAGCCGCCATCTTGCAAACACACGCTGCCAGGCTCATGGAAGAACCTTCAGATAAGTGAATGTTCTCACAAGCAGCCTCATTGCTACCTCACTTCACCTCCAGAGGCAGAAAAGGGGGGTGCTGTCTTCCTATGTCAGAGATGGGGGAACTGGCCGTGAGTCAGCAAACAAGGCGAGGTTGGGGCCAATGGAGAGCTTGGGGCTAGAAGACAAGCTGCTGATGCCTCAGCCTTCAGGTTCACCAAAAGCATCATCTCCCCTGAAGGAACTGTTTTCCCTTCCATCCCCTCAACAGTCAGGCCAGGCCCCTTAGCGCTCTCTAAGCCCATGGGACACCCCGGTGCCATCCCATTGTTTCTTGTTTGCAGATCTCTCACTGCTGAGTCCAGCAAGGGTAAAGCTTGAGAGTCACACATTTGGGTACCATGAATACCGCCTGCGACATAGTTAGCTGGCCATCAACGGATGGCGAGATGCAGATATGAAGGGAACAAATGTGAGAAACCAGTTTCTTTTAGAGGTCTTCTATCATGGTCAGTCACATAAATACAAAATATGAATTGTCTAGAGGACTGCAGTGACGTCAGGTGCCCCCGAAGCTACCATGTCATGACAGCTCTTGGCTGCCCAAATCAAATGCAATAATGCGAGGACCTATGGGGCCTGTATACTGGCTAAACTTGGTCCCAAGTCCCAGATTACATTTCATCTCCGCTCTTATAGGATCCTGGGGCCCCTCAATCTCCTTTTGTCTACAACGCTGCCATGCATTCTTCTGTTCCATGCGAGCAGCATTGACCTATGGTCCAGTGCTCCCTTATCCCAAGCAAATACTAGTCCTTCTGCATTTTTAGACACCATGAAGCTGACGTCAAAGGAGAGATTATATAACTATCTCGAGACAAGCTGTGATTTTGGCCCTGAGACCAGAAAGATGACTCAAGACTCAGCCTAAAGTTCTACCAAGGTAGAGAACCTTTTTAGTTATAAAAGACATTCACCTACAAGAGCTTAAAGCCAACCCCATCACCAGCCTCAAACATAGAAACAGTTTTTAAAAGTCGTTGATTTTTCCTTTTGGACGGGAAACATTTCAAAAAGAAAATGTTAAAAAGGATTTTAAATGTTCATTTTAAAAAGATATAAACTTATGTGATACATACCAGGATTTTTAAATATTCTTCAATTCTATATTGTGGTTATTTGGAAAATTAGAAACCAAACATGGAGCAAGAAAGGCCAGGTTAAAGGCAAAAAGAGAGGCTGAAAGACAGGCTCCACTGGCGGCTGAGGTCCAGAGAACAGAGTCTCAGGATGGCAGGTGCACAGCCTCTCACGTAAGCCACAACCCAACCCAGTTAGAACCTTCTTTGTCCAAAAGGGAAACTGAAAATTAGAGAGATTACGTCATTTATTTAATCTTTGCCCAAGGTCGCTCAGCTTGGAAGTGTTGGGTCTTGGGTCTAAATTCAGGTCTGTGTTGGTATGTGTCCTTCCCATGATAACACCATGTGCTAGTTTTACCCTGAGCGTTTCTCCAAATAAATGGTCAAGTCCTACCCTTTTATCATTTTAAGCACAGTCTTGGTCTGATACTGACACTGCCACACTTGGGGCTTTATCTCGAAACCTTCAGAGCTCTGCTCTACGTGAGATGTTTCCAGCAGCAGATGAGGGCCACAGAGGGGAGAGAAGTGGGGGGTCTCTGTGACAGCTGGGACTGGGACCAACCAGAGGAACCAAGAACCAAGGAAGCAAGAAACTCAAGCCAAGGATTTGAGCTGACTTTCCTCATTTGTTCTCAGCAGAAACTCAACACTCATACACGGAGGGCAACTGTTCGTTCTGTTCAAGAAAAAGATCTAAAGGATATGATTTTTAGAATGAAAATTATTGGTGACCGGAGGACTAGGTGACGCAGCTTTTACCTCCCGTTTAATCGTGTTTTAGAAGGTGTGGTTTGGGTCCGAAGCTTTGTTTCTTGTGTCTTTATGAGGACTTTCTCTGGGGTTCCCCCACAAAACCACCATGCTACAGCAGACAGTGAGGACAACAGGAGCCCTCCCCGAGTGCAGCTTTTTATTTTACAGGGAGGGGGGTATCGGGCTACCAAGGGATCCGACAGGAAGTGACAAGGGAGAGTGGAAGAGGGGCAGAGGTGGGGGGAGCGGAGGACACCACAGGTTGGAAGGATTCTCACTCCTGGACCCAACGCTGTTAAAACACCAGATGAGTAAAGGAATAAAACTAAACTAATTCCATTTCTAGATTCTGTTGCAAATATTAATAAAGGAAATGGCTCTTTTCCCCATTTAGTTTTTACTTCAGTGTTTTCATATTTAGAGGGGAAAAAAAACCAACCAACCACGGTTATAAGTACTTTAAAACTTGCATTATGTTTGAGGTCGCCATCATCCTACTGTAAGTGTCCTCTGTAATGAAATCAGCGGATAACGTCTCAGTAAGGCCCTGTGGTCAGTAACAGAATCCCCCCAGAGGTTCCAGGACCCATTCTCTTTTGTTCTCTGGCTCAAACTGCGCCTCCAGTAAGGCTCACATACTCCCCTGAGTCTCTCACTGTTAAGCTCTGCCTGGGCTCTCTGCCTTTCCCCAGCCCTTTAAATAGGAGTTATTTCCTTTCCCAGAATAGCCACTCCGAGTGGTTAAACTGAACACACAGAGCTTGCTACTGTAGCATGCTTGGCACACACCATATGCGTTCATTCTATTTCACGTAATTTACGTTCTATTTCAAGTTAAAACTTACCCCTATAGGCATTTTGCTTTCTGTGGGTGAGGCAATATGTACCTTTGACCTTGCGGGGTTTCAGGCTATCCTACAAGACCCCTGCTGCTGGCATGTACTTCATCACAATCTCCCCAAAGCCCATCATCTGCATACCCATCTTGTGATTTTTTTTTTTACCCATACTCATATACCACCTATATGATTTTTTATTATTTAGAAGAAATTTTTACTCAAATAGGTTTGTTATGAAAGTAAACATGAATATTGTAAGTGAAAAGCCAGTGCCATTTGCCATTAAAATTAAATTATAACTATATTATAATTATATTATAATTAAAAGCATTATAACAAAGTAAGCCTACAGCAATATTCCAACTAAAAACACCCTGCCTAGCAGTGATCCAGGTATCACATTTTGGTAAATGATACACACAAACTATTATCTTCTTTATATGAAATTTGCTCTTTTTCTTAAAGGAACCTCCCCCTCTTTTCCCTCTAGAGACTTCTAGAATCCTACCCATGAACCTCATCCAAATGCAAAAACAAAAACAACCCCCCCACACACACCAAAAAAATACCCCGAGGGTTAAAACTCATGTTACTGAAAAGGGGCCAACAAAATGCCTCAGCACTAAAATTCTAAACTCTGAGATTTGAGTAAGCAATGTGAGACTCAACTTTCAGCTTAATTTTAAATACAGAAAAGCTCATGGGGAAAAGAGAAAAAAAGTTGCTTTTTAGGAGCCAAGAGGGAACAGAGGCCAAAGCAAAATAAATCCTTTGCAAGTGAAGACCAAGGACATCTGAACAGTAAGCCAATTGTTCTGGAGTTCACCTACGATCTTTTGTAAAGACAGCCTCCCCAGGAGCCAAAGCAAGGAGCTGATAAAGCCTCCTCAGATGGGCAGAGCCCCGTCTCCAATATTCTGGGATGTTTTCTGAAACCATCTGTGAGAAGCCATTGTTTTTTAGCTCAGCTTTACAGAAGATAAAAACAGAACAAAATAGAAATCAAAACATTTGAATGGAGACACAATTCTGGAGGTTGGTATGAGACCTACAGGCAGACGAGGGTGTGGGCCTACAGAGGTGATGGGCAGGTGGGCTCTGCAGGGCCTTACTGCCCTTCTTTCTCTACTTTCTCTGGAGCCTTAAACACAGCACGCAGTGGGAACCCAAGGAACCCATATTTGTAAAGGGTTATCTGTTGACTAAGACAAATAGGATGATCGTGATTTTCAAAAAGCAGTAAGAAGTAGTTTTGTCTGGCTAAGAGAAGGTTCAGGACCTGGATGGGTCTGTTGAGTAGACAAAGCCCCCCCCACCACCACCACCAAAAGGAGCAGATGCCCTGCAGCTTGCCCTTCTTGGTGAGGATACCAGGGACCCGGGGCCAGCCAGGCAGGGAGGCTTAGGTTCTGTAGCATGGTTTTCTGGTAGTGGAATAGAGGAGTTAAAAAATTCTTTACATAAAATTGTTAGCCAGGAGCAGCAAGGAGGGCTGCCCAGGGAGTGTCTCAACTTGGGGCTTTCTGGCTCCGATAACTCACAACTGACCTTGGGTAGCAGCCACCCCACATAGTAGGAGTTTCTGCACCTGTGAGTGTTACAGCCCTGGTGCTTGTTGTTCTCAAGATACCGATGGATGACCGCATCTGGCTGACACTGGGGAACATTCCAAAGGATTTCTCACTGTGACATTGGAATGAATGTTTGTGTTCCACCAAAATTCATCTGTTGAAAACCTAATGCCCATGTTGATGGTCTTAAAGGGGCCTTTGGGAGGTGAGTAGGTCATGAGGATAGAGCGCTCATGAATGGGATTCATGCCTTAATCAGAGAGACCCCAGAGAGCTCCCTCACCCCTTCCACCACGTGAGGACATAAGAAGTCTGGAACCTTGAACTGAGTGCTCACCAGAATCAGACCATGAGGACACCCTGATCTCTGACTTCTTGCAGGAACCTAGGAATATCCATTTTAACCACAACTCCAGGGATTTTAACACACCCAGGCCACAAACACTTCGGAAAGCACTTTTCCAGGACCTTTGCAAAGGCACCATCCACTAACACAATCTACCTGGGACAGGAATGCTCAAGATTTTATATCCTATTTTATTTACTTGGTGGGTTTTTACACCAAACTGCAATTTAATTTCTGCATAAATAAAATATCCCCCATGGGAGCTCTGTTTTTCAATTTCTAGAGGGAAAACACTTTTAGCATGCCATAAAGATGCACTTATTCAAGTCAATCCTGTCTCCTTCTGCCCAGCCCCCATGTCACCATCACAACCATGTCACCTTCTTCAGCTTCTGTGCTTGCAAACAGAGGAGGTGCTAGTTTTCACCATAAAAGGAGAAGCAGCAATGTTCCACGAATGTTTCCTTTTAGTTGGAAACAACTAAAGACAGGGTTCATGGCCACTCTCTTGACAGAAGAGGGGAATACAGGGCTTTTGAAACAAAAAGAGGAAGCTGCAAGAAATTAAGTGAGGAGGTTCAGTAAATAATTTGAGATTTAAGAAGGTGACAATGAAATAATGGGGGAATTCAAAGATGCCTTGTATTTTATAGTCTTTCTGTTTCATATTAACCTGCAAAATCATCTTTATTGACTCACCAAGAAGAGCAGGATTCCTAACAATTCCAATGGCAATGCCTGCCATTTTCCATCATCTTTGATCCTCATTTGGTTGAAGAAGGTATTTAAGTTCAAACTTGACTTCGGAGTTCTTATAGCAAGGCAAAGCCAAAAGTCATGCTAACAATGTTAAACACAAAGAATTTCTGAGTAATTGTTTTTCTGATTTTCAAAAAACCATGTACTTCTCACAGTTGTCGTAAGTGTATTTCAAAGTTCAAGAAAATGGGACAAGGCTAATTTTTACACTAAATTGAGTTATTTACCTACACGACCAAATTTCTCTAATTTGTTCTAAATGTGGTATTCTGGGCACCTGGGTAGCTTAGTCATTATGCTCTGCCTTTGACATACAAATGGCTAACAGACACATGAAAAAATGTTCATCATCATTAGCCATCAGGGAAGTTCAAATCAAAACCACATTGAGATACCACCTTACACCAGTTAGAACGGCCAAAATCAACAAGACAGTAAACAACGTGCACTGGAGAGGATGTGGAGAAAGGGGAACCCTCTTACACTGCTGGTGGGAATGCCAGTTGGTGCAGCCACTTTGGAAAACAGTGTGGAGATTCCTCAAGAAATTAAAAATAGAGCTTCCCTATGACCCTGCAATTGAACTATTGAGTATTTACTCCGAAGATACAGATGTAGTGAAAAGAAGGGCCATCTGTACCCCAATGTTCATAGCAGCAATGGCCACAGTCGCCAAACTGTGGAAAGAGCCAAGATGTCCTTCAACAGATGAAAGGATAAAGAAGATATGGCCCATATATACAGTGGAATATCATGTCTCCATCAGAAAGGATGAATACCCAACTTTTGTATCAACATGGACGGGCCTGGAAGAGATTATGCTGAGTGAGGTAAGTCAAGCAGAGAGAGTCAATTATCATAAGGTTTCACTTCCTTGTGAAGCATAAGGAATAAAATGGAGGACATGAGGAGATGGAGGGGAGAAGTGAGTTGGGGGAAACCGGAGGGGGAGGCGAACCATGAGAGACTGTGGACTCTAAGAAACAAACAGGATTTTGGAGGGGAAGGGGTGGTGAGTTGGGTGAGCCTGGTGGTGGGTATTAAGGAGAGCACATATTGCATGGAGCACTCGGTGTGGTGCACAAACAATGAATTTTGGAACACTGGAAAAAAGAAAAAGCATCTGCCTTCGGTTCAGGTCATGATCCCAGAGTCCTGGGATCGAGCCCCGCATTGGGCTCCCTGCTCATCGGGAAGCCTGCTTCTCCCTCTCCCACTTCCCCAGCCTGAATACCCTCTTGCTGTCTGTCAAATAAATAAATAAAATCTTTTTTAAAAAATGGTATTCTTAAAAAATGCGATAAAATTTGTTTGCCTTGGTATTAACTGCTTTATGTCAGGAAACAGGTGTCACTGATTACGTCATTGATCTCTTATAGGTAGTCCCATGATTCAGAGGTCTTCATTACTTACAAACATTATTACTGACCCTTCCATAAAGACTTCCACAATTTCATTCATTCTGTGGTAACAGGTCATCTGTAACACATTACACAGAATCCAGAAAAGTAACAGTTTACAGAAGTAACAGTATATACAGAAGCTTAAGAATCAAATGCTTGTTAGTGACAAAATTCTCTTTTGGCAAAGGCCCTAAACACCAATTTTTTTTTCTCTAAAAATGGAAAGCTATTCAAATAAACTCTATGGCTGACAGGTGAAATATTAGAAATTTAATTAGAAGTACAACTCATCTCACTTGGAAAGGAGGGTCACGAGATTGCTTTCTGCTCTATGATTCTGACTCATCATCGGTTTCCTTTCCAAAAAGATAAACTATAAGCAACTTCTTAAATAGTTTGAGAGTCTTCTACTGTTCACCACTCCTCTTGAAAAGTAACATTTTCCCCCTATTCTTACAGAAACATTCACCAAGAAGTCATAACATCAGGGCACAGATAAGACTTTGGCCTCTCAACTTTTGAAAGAACGAGAGGAGTAATTTTTTTTTCCTTTTTCAAGTTTTTATTTCAATTCCAATTAATTAACATACGGTGTAGTGCTATTTTCATGTGTAGAATTTAGTGATTAGACACTTTTTTTTTTAAGTAGGCTCCATGCCCAGGGTATAACCCAATACAGGGTTTGGACTCAACACACTGAGATCAAGACTTGAGCTGAGATCAAGAGCCAGAGGTGTAATTGACTGAGCCATCCATGTGCCCCTGATTCAACACTTCTATACAATACCCAGTGCTCATGATCCCAGAGTCCTGGGATTGAGCCTCGCATCAAGCTCCCTGCTGGGCGGGAAGCCTGCTTCTCTCTCTCCCACTCCTCCTGCTTGTGTTCCCTTTCTCACCGTGTCTCTCTCTGTTAAATAAATAAATAAAATCTTAAAAAAAAAAATAACAATACCCAGTGCCCATCACAAGTGCACTCCCGAATCCCCACGACCCAGTGAACCCACCCTCCCACTAGGAAGTATCAATCTGTTCTCCATGATTAACAATCTGTTTTCTGGTTTGCCTTTCTTCCCCTACGCCACGTTCATGTTTGGTTTCTTAAATTCCACTTGTGAGTGAAATCATATAATATTTGTCTATGAGGAATGACTGAACACTCAAACAGCTAACACTACTTTGAGACTCCAGTGAAAACTTGTTCTTGTTCAAATCACCATCATCTAAAATCAAACTTTTGCACACACTGAGAAAGAGGGGAAGCACAGCAAAGACAAAAATTACTTAGAAGAACGAAAAGAGAATGGATTTATTTATTTATTTTTTTAAGATTTTATTTATTTATTTGACAGAGAGAAATCACAAGTAGATGGAGAGGCAGGCAGAGAGAGAGAGAGAGAGAGGGAAGCAGGCTCCCTGCCGAGCAGAGAGTCCGATGCGGGACTCGATCCCAGGACGCTGAGATCATGACCTGAGCCGAAGGCAGCGGTTTAACCCACTGAGCCACCCAGGCGCCCCAAGAGAATGGATTTAAAAGAGAATGGATTTAGGGGCACCTGGGTGGCTCAGTGGGTTAAGGCCTCTGCCTTCGGCTCAGGTCATGGTTCCAGGGTCCTGGGATCAAGCCCCACATCAGGCTCTCTGCTCGGCAGGGAACCTGCTTCCTTCTCTCTCTTCTCTCTCTCTCTCTCTCTCTCTGCCTACCTGTGATCTCTATCTGTCAAACAAATTAAAAAAAAATCTTAAAAAAAAAAAAGAGAGAATGGATTTAAAATCCATCGAGCCCTACTAAGAGTGGGCAAGGAGCCAAGGTAACCATTTTGAAACACTAAAGCATTTTGCTGAAACACCAGCAACTCTCTGATTCCCTCTTCTTTCCATCCCCTCCCAGGCCAAAGACATATTTAAATGAAAATTAATTGTTATTTAAATGAAAGTGCAGTTACATGTAGGATCACGTTAAGAATGAAAACTATAGCAGCATTATTTGCAAAAGCCAAGATACAGAAGCAGCGCACTGTCCATTGATTGGTGAATGGATAAAGATGTGTATATGTATACATTTTGTATATATACATATACACATAATGGAATATTACTTAGCTATAAAAATGAATAAAATCCTGCCATTTGCAACAACATGGATGGAGCTAGAGAGTATAATGCTAAGTGAAATAAGTCAGAGAAAGACAAACATCCTATGATCTCACTCGTGTGGAAG
Source organism: Mustela nivalis (assembly GCF_964662115.1). Taxonomy (NCBI): domain Eukaryota; kingdom Metazoa; phylum Chordata; class Mammalia; order Carnivora; family Mustelidae; genus Mustela; species Mustela nivalis. Next base: position 17,894,183 of record NC_139032.1, read on the forward strand.
TTAAGAAACAAAACAAATAAGCAAAGGGGGAAAATGCAAGAGAAATTGTCAAAGCAAGAAACAGACTCGAAATTATAGTGAACAAACTGATGGTTACTAGAGGGGTGGGGGTGGGGGGATGGGTTACATGAGTGATAAGGATTCAGCAGTGCACCTGCTGTGATGAGCACAGGCTGTTATTTGGAACTGTTGAATTACTGTATTGTACACCTGAATCTAATATAATGCTCTATGTTACCTGAAATTACAAAAAAAAAAAAAAAAAACAACCCTTGAGTAAATAAAAAGTAAATTAAAAAACACAAGAATTCCAAAACTGTAGGGCTTTACAAGTACAGTACACTACTACTATGCTGGATGAAAGAAGTTAAAAAAGTTAAAAAATTGTTCTCTTTTCTTCTTTTTCGTCCTTCTCACCATTCTGGTAAAATATGGTATTAGTTTTACTCACACCTAAGTAGACACGCAAAAAAAATATATACAATAGTGTTCAGCCCACCATGGTGATCAAAATATGTGAATTTACCTATGAAAGGTCTAAGAACAAAAGGGTTAAGTGACAGCAGTATATTGGCAAGGTCATCAGCCACTTACAACTCAGGCCACATCATTTTTGCCTTCCTTCCTCTCTCCCGCAGTGGTCTGCTCCCATGTCGAACTCCTCCGCCAGCATCACTTTTTCCATGAATCCTCAGAATTCCCAGGTAGAAATGCTCATTCTCTTCTTCCTGTTATAACTATCTGTTTACCTTCCACTACTGCTGCATTTATCACAATATCACAATATGTGTATGTTTACATGTATTCAGTAGTCTGTAATTTCCCGTAGATCAGAAACTCTCCTACTTTTGGATCCCAGGACCTCAGACAACATCTGCCATAGAGTAGATACTCAATAATGGTCTGAATATTTGAAGAGTTTTCTAGTATCCTGTTCCTTAACGTTCCTTGTCAGATCACCGCACAGTCTTGGAATCTTTCCTACCATTCAATTCAGAAGGACGTTTCCCAACATACATGAAACACCCCATCCTGCTGTAATTCTCCTCTCCACCCCCAAGTCAACAAACAAGTTTGTGCCCACTCAACTCCCAAGTTCTCATCCAATGATCTTTATTATTGCTTCATTCTCTGAAAAAAAAATTTTTTTTCCTCTCTGCTGCACAACTGTGACCCAAGGAAGATCCCAGTCCAATTCAGGATGTGCTTAGAGTCATTTTGATCATTATTTTTGAGCATGTTGTCAGTACGTAGGCTAAGCACTAGTTCTAGGGCTATTCTCCACGCAAGCTGGGAAAACCAACTCCTTGGTTTCCTTTCTTTTAGGCCAAGATTCCTCCGAGCCTGAGTTTCCCCAAAACTATTAGCTCCTGAATGGTTAAGAGCAAACATGAAGGTAATAATTTTTCAATGTGTGTCTTACTAATACCCAAAAAAGTTACTTAAATATGTATATATTTAATTTCCAAGGGACAATATAATGATTCATAACTAATAACAATCCCCAGCCCCACTCATCAAGCTCTGCATCAGGAAATAGGTTTTTATTTTTTTTTTAAGATTTTATTTATTTATTTGACAGAGAGAAATCACAAGTAGATGGAGAGGGAGGCAGAGAGAGAGAGAGGGAAGCAGGCTCCCTGCTGAGCAGAGAGCCCGATGCGGGACCCAATCCCAGGACCCTGAGATCATGACCTGAGTCGAAGGCAGCGGCTTAAACCACTGAGCCACCCAGGCGCCCCAGGAAATAGGTTTTTAAAACTATCTAGATTTCTCTTTCCAGGATGAATTAAAATGACCAGAATGACAGTATCTTCTAGTTACCTAGGACCCATCCCTAGTTCATACTTGTCATCCTGAGGTAATTATTAACAGCATCCTTTTTCATTCTCAAATGTGTCCTGGCTCGGACAATGAAGTATACGATCATCCTTAGCCTAACTGTCATACTGAGACACTTGACAGCACCCTCTGACGTCACAACTCTATTTCACTACTTGGCCCAAGGTAAGAAAATCCGTCACCAACCAGCTTTTCCTTTTCATAAACCTCCACTCTAACAGCACAACCACAAAACCTAGCTTTCCAGTAAAACAAACTTGTTTCTCAAATTGGAAGGATATACTTTTGGCCTTTGCTACAAAATCAGGTCAACAATGTTAACCAACTAGATGTCTTGTTACACAGTGGGAAAATGGATGCAAAATAAGTCATTTCCACTAAACAAAATCCATATGTGAGATAGTGATTATCTCTATGAATTACATACATTTTTTCTATTAGTTATATCTATTTCCAGCAACTTACTTATAGAGGAAAAGGGAAAAAAAAGCTTTCTACCAAAAGCCAATTTGATGTCTCTTCCAAGGCTGTACTTAAACATATGAAAGAAATTGTTACTCTCTTTTCCTGTTCTATCAACACTAAGTTGCCTTTGCTGTGATAATAACAAGGCTTAGTGCTCTAAGGTGAGGGGAAGCAATAGAGAATCATTTGAGGATTACTTTCATTTTACCCCAAGGATACAGACAAGCTCTTGAGGTCTTGATTTTAGAATGATGAAGGAGGCACTATGGCAAAATAACTATAACCAGGTGCTCACTTGGGGTTGTTCCCCCCCCCCCCCCCCCGGAAATAAAGGGCCTATCTTCCTGAAATCCTAGATTTTTAATTATGTATTTATTTTTAAGAAGGCTCCATGCTGGGCTCCAATGCAAGGCTTCAACTCATAACCCTGAGATCAGGACCTAAGCCAAGATCAAGGGTTGGATGCTCAACCAAATGAGCCACCCACATATCCTGGGAATTCTAGATTTTTAATGTACTAGTCAACTGTGTGACTTTAAACCAATTACTTAAACTGTCTGAACCTTGTTTTGTTCATCAGTTAATGAGGGAGAATAATACCATTTCTGTCATCATTGGTTGTAAGAATTAAAGTCACTTTAATTCTAGAAAACAACATTCAAATATCAATTATTATGATATGTGGTGCTAACCCTGGAAGGAGAAAGAGAATATAGACAGTTTAGAAGACTGAATGCATCTGCAGGACAACTTTAGAAACAAAAGTCATACCCTTTCAGACCAGGATGTTGGTGGTATTTCTAATAATGGAGACGTTAGGGAAGTAGTGCCTGTATTCATTTCCTAGGTTGCTATAACCAAGTACCACAGACTGGGTGACTTAGAACTATACAGATTTATTCTCTCACAAAGCCTTCAGAGGGAAAATCTCCGCCTTGCTTCTCTCCTGGCTTCTGGTGGTTGTTGACAACCCTTGATGCTTCCTGGTCTGTGGCAGCTTAACTCTAATCTACGCCATTATCTTCACTTGGCCATCAGTCCTCCGGGTGTCTGTGTCCAGATTTCACTCATCTTATAAGGACACCAGTCATAATGGATTCAGGGACCACCCTATTCTGGTATGACTACATCTTGACTTGATTGCATCTGCCACGACAGTATTTCCAAATAAACTCACATTCACAGATTCCAGATCATCATGAATTGGGGGCACTCAGGGTCAACTCAGCTACCTGGCTGAAAAAGGTCAGCACAGACTCAATACCCAAGAAACTTGATATAATCCTTATGGGTGGAGTTTTACTGAAATTTAAAGGATATTAGGGGATCCCTCCACATTTTCTAAACATAGCCAACCTTTTATATTTCCAAGATGAAAGCGAAAAGGGCTTTTCATTGTTTCCACTTGTCTTAATTACCATTTGGACTGTTGCTGGGATACTCAATAATTTTCTCCTCATAGTTTTGCGCTGACACTTGTATTTTATGTGAAATAACCTTATTCACTAAATTTACTTTATTAGGAGTAAATGCAGGTGAGCAATTAGGATTCAGCATCAATGTGGCAACATCACTTCAATTTCATCAGCAACAACCCCAGAAGTTAGATTCAGTGGTCCAATCCCCTTATCTGGCCAAACCATTATTCAACTTTTAAACTTTCTATTTCAAAGTCTTTTGATAAGGCATGCACTCACTAGCTCAACACAAATTCTCCCACATTCTATCCCTAGTCCCTACTGTCTTATACCAGGTCCCATCACACATTTATTGTACCTGCTGGAGCCCTGGAAGCCAGAGTTTGCCAGCCCTGAACTCCATTATCTCTTATAACCCATGGTCCTGAAACTGGCCCTCCCCACCCCAGCTACACCCTTCACTCTACTCCATTTCACCCCAAATCCCCTCACTTGGCAATTATGGGGCTAACCATTTTTTCTTGTTATTCAGTTGTTTTGTAATTATTCTCAGTCCAGCTTTTTCTCCCCCACAACTAGATTAAAAATAGCCTTGTATTTTGTATCCTCCCACAGCACCTAGCCTAACAATCTGCACAGAACAGACATTCAAATGCATGCTGGCTAAAAACCAAAGGGCCAGCAAGACAACATCCTGCCATTATCCTCGTCTTCCAAGGCTCGACAGAGTGCCACCCTTAGAGCTAGACAGAGAAGCTTCCAAATGTAGAAGGCCTGGTCCTGAACCTCATCCATCCCTCGCTGCCCAATGGAACACTGAGGCCGTAGGACCAAGGGGTCATGCCCACTTATAGTCCATGTTCTCTCCCCAGCTTCACAGCCATTCTCCAGGCACTTAAGACCCTGGAATTCCACTGGCCTTGGGCCCACTTCCATGGCCTATGTGGGCCCTTCCTCAATACAGCCTCTTGTCCATGAGCATGCCCCTAGAATGTCCATTCCTAGTCTTGAAGGGTAGCCAAGGGACAGATGTTTTGAGGGGGTGTGGACAAAGGTTGGATGTGCTGGCAAGAGAGCAATGCAAACCTTCTGCACTGTGGGGATGGGTGGTATGTGGTGAGGGGATGCCAGCTTGACATCCAACTTCCATATGTACCCTTGCCTGGGTCCAGCAAGTGTTAAGTGGTCCAATGGGCACTCAGGGTTAAAGAGGTAAATATTAATGGCAAAACTCTCTTATCTCTCACTTTCACACAGGATGTACTCTCCAGCCTCATTATTATTTTGATATAGATCTACCCACTAGAGAAATAACAGACTTTTAATTATTTGCTGGAAGAATGATTGATTTAAAAGAATACCTGTTTTCAACCAGAGCTTCTATGAACTGAAGAAAATTCAAAAGCATGTAAGGATGGTCGATACTATTGGCTACATAAGATTCTTCTGAGTTAGCCAGTATTTCTGGACCAGCCCCATTACACAAGAAAATTGGGAATGATGTCACATGGTCACATTCAAATCAATATCCATCCTGAAATAACCATAACCGCAGAGCATATCTAGGTTCCAAACACATGATTATAAAATACATTCCAGTTAGGCACTGCAGTGTGAAATCAATTTGACAGTACTAATGAAAAATGCATCTAAAATATCTTTGAAGTAGCCATTAAATCACACTTTATATATTCCCCTATGATCCAACCATTATCTATACTTTGAAATCTAAAGAGAATCTAATGGGAGATGGAAATGAGATGGCGTTTGCAGAATTTCACCGAAGTCAAGTTGTCCACAGGAGAAACGAGATTAGTTATAGGCTACAGTGTGCATATTAGAACAGTCATTTCCACATTTTCTCTCATACACTGGAAAATTAGTTACAGCAAGCCTCAAGCTCAGACTTGAGATTTTCCCTTACTGGTTATGACATTGTGAGCTAATTCCTCTATGGGAATTTTAATTTAAATCCTCTATGGGAATGAAAACTCAGCTCTTTTACACTGTTGGTGGGAATGCAAGTTGGTGCAGCCACTTTGGAAAACAGTGTGGAGATTCCTCAAGAAATTAAAAATAGAACTTCCCTATGACCCTGCAATCGCACTACTGGATATTTACCCCAAAGATACAGATGTAGTGAAAAGAAGGGCCATCTGTACCCCAATGTTCATAGCAGCAATGGCCACGGTCGCCAAACTGTGGAAAGAACCAAGATGCCCTTCAATGGATGAATGGATAAGGAAGATGTGGCCCATATACACTATGGAGTATTATGCCTCCATCAGAAAGGATGAATACCCAACTTTTGTAGCAACATGGATAGGACTGGAAGAGATTATGCTGAGTGAAATAAGTCAAGCAGAGAGAGTCAATTATCATATGGTTTCACTTATTTGTGGAGCATAACAAATAGCATGGAGGACATGGGGAGTTAGAGAGGAGAAGGGAGTTGGGGGAAATTGGAAGGGGAGGTGAATCATGAGAGACCATGGACTCTGATAAACAATCTGAGGTGTTTGAAATGGCGGGGGGGGTGGAAGGTTGGGATACCAGGTGGTTGGTATTATAGAGGGCACGGATTACATGGAGCACTGGGTGTGATGCAAAAACAATGAATACTGTTACACTGAAAAGAAATTTAAAAAATATATACATATATATATATAAAGAAAACTCAGCTCTGATTTTCCTGATGAAAACAGTATTTGGAAGCCACCTGGTCAGTCTTTGGCTGTCCCTGACTCCATTCCAACATATATGAATGCCTGTTTCTCCATTATAGACTTACAGGAAAAAATGTCAACCTCTTTGGCAGATTAGCTAAGTACTTTCATTCAACTCTGTGCAGAACTGACGTGCCCACAAACCAACAACAACCCAAACCAAGAATGGTTGGCTAATGCTCTCTCACACAATTTCATGCACATTCTCCAGCTGTTTTTTTCCTTCTGCTCCCTTCTCCTTTCTCAGATTCTGGATCTTCTTGGGTTCTCAGAGGATACCATCTTTCATTTATCCACTAATTTTTTTTTTACCATAAAAACATTGTCCTGCAGATAAGCAGGGTTTTTAACATTCTTTATTGTGATTGTGACATGTGGTCGACCACCAGATGACAAACCCATCCTCTGTCTACCTTATCCTGCCCCTTTCCCCTATGAAGTCCATCTCTAACAGATACAACACTAAGAGTCTAGGCATACACACACACACTCATCCACCCATCCTTTCACAGGACTTCAAGTCACCGGGCCATCAGATGCTGAAGCTGCCTAAGGACTGAAGCTGAGCCTGCTGTACATGGCAACCTGCCCTGCTCCTGAAGTCTGGTCAGTTTCAGCCCACAGGAGAAAATATAGAGAGAAAAATACATGAAAAGGACTGTTTTCCTACTAGATCTTTGGGAACCGATCTTTTAAAAGGGGGGTTAATATTAATAATATTAATAATATTATAATAATAATATAAAATATTATTTTATATAATAATATAAAAATAATAAAAATAATAATATAAAAAATGTCTACATGGGCAGCCAATTATTTCCAAGAGTTTTTAAGACAAAATAGAATCTATAATATTCAGATTCTGGGAGATTATTATTTATTGTTGTTGTTATTGTTTTGGGGGGCTTGGTTTGTTTTGGTGGGGAATTAAGGTGAACAGTGAGGAAAAGGTAGAGGCCTTGGGAAACTGAGAGATGAGCAAATCTAAGAAAAAGTTTTAGACATGAAAATAAAGGCAGGAAAGATGCTCTGAGAAGTTTGAGGATTTTAAAGTCTTGGTCTGGGGCACAAACAAAGAATTTGTTGATGAACTTCACTATGTAGAGCTGGAAACTGACAAGGTCTTCTTGGTCCCATACTCTTAGGGTTGTTACATGTTATACCAGCTGATAAATACAATGATCTTTTTCCTTATGGTATACTATTTACAATAATTATTTTCTGTCCCTTTATGAATTCCAACATCACCTCACCAAGCATACGTTCTGATATAATAAAGAGATCAAGTGCTACAAAAGATCCAGTTCCTTCAGCAAGCAGAGGTAATCTCTTCAAGAATCCTCTACCAGGGTATCCCTGGTTAGCTTTGGTAACTCAGAGAAACAGGAGCTAATTTTAAACTAAGGTTTGCATTTTAATATGCCTCAGACATTTTGTGTTATTATAACCAAATTTAATTAGTCCTGTTAAGCACCAGAATTAAAGTGCCTAAAACAATCTGATTCTCACCTACTTTCTATCTAGCATCAAGCAACGAAAAACTTGCCCGACAAGAGAATGCTGTAGTATCAAGGGATGGGTAAAACAAAGGGTAGCTCAAGCCAGGGTTTTCTAAAGGTTGCCACCTACTGTGTCACTATGAGAATCCAGAAAGGACCACTGCCATTTACCTAGTGGTGATATGACCTGCTGGAAAAGTATGTCCCAAAAGACTTATCAAAATCCCCAACTAGCTTTATGGACACCAACAATCCTCATACATCATTCAGAGGAAATTCATAACTGTTTATTATTAACGAAAGGGCGAAACCTCAATTTATTAGTCTTATTCTTTGTCTCTTCTCCTCCAACCCAACTCTTGCTTGGAAAGGGCAAGGCTCCTTGCACTGTACCTCTGCCTGAGACTATGCATGAGACAGGAAGAAAGTGAGGAAAGGATGGTTTACCTACAAACTTTGTGCCAGCCATCACACGCACCATTCTTATAAATGGCATATCAATAAATAGTGTTGTGACCAGATCTTAACCATATGGGAAAAAAAAAGTCACATCTGTATGGCACATCAAAATAAATCCCAGGGATGCCCAGGTGGCTCAGTTGGTTGAACGACTGCCTTCGGCTCAGGTCATGATCCCGGAGTCCCAGGATCGAGTCCCGCATTGGGCTCCCAGCTCCATGGGGAGTCTGCTTCTCCTCGCTCATGCTTTCTCTCATGGTCTCTCTCACAAATAAATAAATAAAATCTTAAAAAAAAAATCCCAGATGAATTCAAGATGTATGTGCAAAACAATCTCAATGAACAACATACTTCAAGAAAGTAAAGGTGAATGGGGAAATTCAGAATATTTCAGCAACATGTAAAACACACCATTAAAAAGAAGTTGAAAAAAACAAAGGTCTAGCTAGGAAAATCTGCTCCAACATAACAGAATTCGCATTTGTCATGTACAGAGCTATTTCAAATCAATGTTTAAGAGATCATATCAACAGGGAAAGTACAAAAAGGCAATTTGCAAAAAGAAAATGCAAGTAGGCATATGAAAAAATATTTCTTCACTATAATAAAAGAGTACAAATTAAAACCATGACATCCTGTATTTTGTCTATTACAAGGGCTATTCGTCTATTAGCGGGAATGTCAGAAAGCACACAATTTCAATTCATTTCTGCACCACCTGTGTGCAGCCATGTGATGGACAGGACAGCTTGCATCATCATTCAAAATGTGTTATTATGTCATCCAGAGATTCAAATTATAAATATGCAACCTAAAGAAACTGTAGGACAGGTAACAAAGATAAAGGTAATAGGACAGTGATTACAATGTTGTACATAATATCCAAAAATTAATTTAAAAAAAGTACACAGTGGTAGGAGATGAAATCAATCAGTCACAGTGATGTTACCCAATGCAACTGTCACACAGCCAAAAAAAAAAAAAAAAATCAATGCAGATGCATACTTACTGACACTGGAATGACGTTCCTAGCATGGTAAGTGAGAAAGTAACACATAAAACCTACCTTGCCAGAAGGGAGTATAGTAAAGGTTAGGAGAGCTCCCTGGGCTCAAATTCTAGGTCTGCCACTCACTTGGTGCCTACCCTTGAACCTCATCGCCTCAGGAAAATGGGACTGATAATAATACATGCACAGAGAGCAGTGTTTATTCCATAATTAACACCACCACGTGTGTTATCTTCAGGCAAAACCAATCTGGATTATTTTTATGCTTACACGCATGCACACATACACACACTTTTCAAGTGGAATTATAGTCCCCAATAGCCATGGGGGCCATCACTGCGTAGTAGGAATACAGTGTTTTTTATCGCTCATGCATAAAAAAACAAAATTCCATTCCCGTTTGGTTATGAGAGTATTGCCTATATTAGTTGTCCAAGTGTAAACCCTAAGAGTTTTTGCTAAATTATTTTTTTTTAAGTGTAGCAGTTTACTGTCCTGAAGGGCAGGGATACAGGACCTGGGTGGCTTAGTGGGTTAAGGTCATGATCTCAGGGGCCTGGGAAGGAGCCCCGCGTTGGGCTCTCTGCTCAGCGGGAGCCTGCATCCTCCTCTCCCTCTGCCTGTCTCTCTGCCTACTTGTGATCTGTCGGTCAAATAAATAAATAAAATCTTTAAAAAAAAAAAAATGAAGAGCAGAGATAGAGTTCTTTTTCCCTCCCTATTCTCAGTGTGAGGGCTTCATATCCTGTAGGCTATTCTAATACTGAAGTTATCCGTTTTATATGAATTTTAAAATGATATTAACTATTAATAAAAATTTCAGATCCCCAAGATAATTGTGTCAAAACATTCTCTGATAAGACTTTGAGCTGCAAGGCTTACATTTTTAAAATGAAGATGCGAGCTGCATTATATTTCTTCCTAAACCTGCAGGAAAATGTGAGCATCCCACTCTAAATTGTTCACAGACGTGGAGCTTATTACCCTATGCTGGAAGCCAAATTGGGATCTCATTTCTACTTTGACAATTAAAGATAAAATCTTGTACTTGAATTACATGTTTTTGTGGGTGATTTTTCTTTTTTAAAATGCAAATGCAGAAGTGATGTTTTTTATCCATCTGACTAGCAAAAATTAAAGCCAGATCATAACGAAATGTTGGTGAATGTACAGGGGAGTTGAAATTTGCATGCATTGCTGTTGGGAACAGTAAATTAGTACAGATGCTTTCGAGAGACTCTGGAAATAATTATCAAAAATAAAACTCTTCCCTAATCTAGATTGTTTTTAAAAATTTTTATTTTATTTGAGAGAGTGAGTGAGTGAGCAAGAGAGAGAGCATGAGCAGGGGGAGGGGCAGAGAGAGAAGGAGATGTCCTGCCAAGCAGGGTTCAATCCCAGGACTCCGGGACCATGACCTGAGTTGAAGGCAGATGCTTAACTGACTGAGCCACTCAGGCACCCCTAGACTGCTCTTTGCATACTATGAAATTATTTCATTTTCTTAGATGTGATCATTTTATTGTGGTTACATAAGAGAATAACCTCGTGCTGCGCCGGGGTGGCTCAGTGGGTTAAAGCCTCTACCTTCGGCTCGGGTCATGATCTCAGGGTCCTGGGATTGAACCCCCCCATCGGGCTCTCTGCTCAGCGGGGAGCCTGCTTCCTTTTCTCTCTCTGCCTACTTGTGACCTCTCTCTCTCAAATAAATAAATAAAATCTTTAAAAAAAAAAAAAAGAGAAAGAGAGAATGACCTCGTTATTGGAAGATCAATGAGGGAATATTTAGGAACATGTAATCCAAACTTTAAAAGATACAGTTAGGGGCGCCTGGGTGGCTCAGTGGGTTAAAGCCTCTGCCTTTGGCTCAGGTCATGATCCCAGGGTCCTGGGATCGAGTCCCGCATCGGGCTCTCTGCTTCCTCCCCTCTCTCTCTGCCTGCCTCTCTGCCTGCTTGTGATCTCTGTCTGTCAAATAAATAAATAAAACCTTTAAAAAATAATAATAAAATAAAAGATACAGTTATAAAAAAGACCCTTGGCTCACCCATATATGCATACAGGTATGTGTCTATATGTGTGTCTACATGTTTATCTGTATATAAAAATGCTATAGACTGAATGTTCGCGTCTCCCCGAAAATGCCTAAGTTGAAACCTAATCCCCAGGATGATGGTATTAGGAGATGGGTCCTTTGGGAAATGCTTAGATCATGAATGGGATTAGTACCCTTGTAAAAGAGATTGCAGGAAGATCTATTTCCCCTTCTGCTATGTGAGGACACAGCAAAAAGACAGCTGTCTATGAACTATCAAGTGGGCTTCCGCGAGACACAGAACCTGCTAGCACTAGATATTGTCCTCCCAGGGGTGCCGGGGTGGCTCAGTCGGTTAAGTGTCTGCCTTTAGCTCAGGTCATGATCCCAGAGTCCTTGTCCCTCTCCCTCCGCTGCTCCCTCCCCACCACGGCTTGTGCCCTCTCACTCTTGTGCTCTCAAATAAACAAATAATTTTTTTTTTAAATCTTAAAAGAAAGATATTGCACTTCCCAGTCTCCAGAACCAGAACTAAAAGGAATACATTTCTATTATTCTTAAGCCATCTAGCCCGAGGTATTCTGTTATAGTAGATGGAAAACACACAGACACACACACACACACACACACACACACACAGAGGGAGAGGAGGAGTGGGTAGGAGGGAGAGAAAGCGAGATGGAGAAAGAGGGAGGAGAAGGAGAGAAAGCGTCCGTGATAAAATTAAATAATTTATGTAAAATGAAAGCAGTTGAGTATTGCATGCTCTGAGTTTTTCCACAGATGTGAAATTTTCAGAACCGAAGAGTTGGAGAAAAAAACGTGGCATATCTTCATGTGTACAAGGCAGCATGCCCTACTCCACTGTTTGTAATTGTGAAGAACTGAACATTACCCAAATGTCCAAACAAAGGCATATTTGTTGGATGAAATGCTTTACAGGAATAACAAGGAGTGCACTGAATCTAGTGTACAGCTATAGATAGATCTGATCAGGGCTGAATCAAAGTTAAATAAAAGCAGGTTGCCAAAAGAGACTTACATACTATGTATTTAAAGGTTTTATAATATACACAAAATGTGTTGTCTCGTGGTTGCAAAGATATAAAACTATGAAGAATGGATTCAGGGAAGTCACAGTAGATACATGACAGTGGACACTAATGGGGTATTTATGGAGGATCATGAGGAAAGAGGGACCATGACAAGGCTTACAGGTAATATTGATGAAAGCAATCCAATTCTGAGCACCACACCTGGGGAAGTATTTTTAGTCCGTGTTTGTTTTAGTTTTTGCTCAATGGACAAAATATTTCAGAAAGGAATAAAATGGACTCATCATACAACTCCATCATTTCAGGCCACCATCCAGTCATCACAAAGGCATCTCCATTTGTATGTTAACAAATCCTAGAGAACCAAGCCTTCCTCCCCCTGACAACCCAAACCAGTCACAACTGTGTGCTCTGAGCTCTCCCGCTTCTCTCTCCTAACAAATTCCAGTTTGGCAAACCAGAAGCTTCCTTGGAAATTAATCTGCCAGTAACTAGGATGTCACACACATGCCATGCATCCTTCTTCTTTTTCATTATGGTAACCAAGCAGGCTCTTTAGGACAAGGACCCTCTTGAAATCTTTTCTTTGACGTGGGTTATGGTTAATGTAAAAATAAACCCGTGGGTAGGGATGTCCCTCCACTGCAGCCCTGCCTTGTGTCTGCTGGCAAGGAATCATGCAGTAGATACATATATCAAATAATTGAATGGTTAAGTGAATAAGAAAGAAAGGAGACAGGAGAGAGAAATAGAGAGAAAATAGAAAGATAAAGAAGCAAATGACTCAGTGGAACCATGGTGAATTAGCAAAGCCAGCCCCATTTCCCAAATTTATTAAGCCCAAAAGCAATTCTGTCCCCCTGAGAAAATAGCCAGAATATGGTGCCTATCAACAGAATCACTGAGAAGTCAAAGAAGACCATCTTGTTATTCCCAGTGTCTTTATGTTCTAGGGCAAGTATGGACACTTTGTTCAGTGCCTCTCTCCATAATTGTTCAAACAATAATTTATTAAGTACAAAATTCTGGTTAACAGGGAATGGGAATGGCCACATTAGGGAATCTTTTTTTTTTTTTTTTTTTTTGGCAGGAGATGAAACTGTCTTTTCAATGACGGATGAAAATGTGATGGAAAAACAAGAGCTGGCCTGGATAAAAGGCCCAAAGTACTAAGCCAAGTCTAAAACCATTCCTCTTCCAGTGGTACAAGGGTACAGTAGTTAATAGGTGAATTTCATGGGAGAAAATGGTACCCTAAAAGGGTAAGCCACCTTTAACTTCCACCACTAACCTAGACAATCCCTGATCAAAAACAACAACTACTACAACACAACCACTTTCCAAGAGAGGGTATCATCTGTAAACTTTTTTTTACATTTGCAACTCATAATCCAATTTTTGAGGGAGGAATCAGAAGGAACCTTAGGGACTATTTTCCCCAATGCCCACATTTTGCCCATGCGCTCGGAAAGCCAAAAGTCTCCTTACATTTTAGATGCACAACCCAGAACTCTAGCGCTTCATTTCCAGTTTTCTGCCTGGTACCACTTCTTTTTTTCCTTCACATTCTCCATCTTGGAAATCTGCCTCAGTTTCCCAGTGTTCTGAGACTTCTCTTAGGAAACCAAATTTAAAATTAAGACAATAAGGTTGTTCGTATACAGATTTGATATTCAAAATATGTTGTTAATGTTCTTAAATGGGATAATGGCATTTCATGTAGAAGAATATTCTTAAGAAGTATTAGAGGTCCCATGCAATAAAAGTCTGCAACTTTCAAGTGCTTCAGCAAAACAGAATAGGTAAACAATCATGGCAACATGGGTACAATTACTGAGCTCAGATAAAAGAGAAGGAGCTCAATATATAATGGCTTCAATTCTTCATTTTTAAAATGTCTCATAATAAAAATGAGGAAATGAAGGTATGTTTTGTTTTTAAAAATCACTGTTTTAAAGCATTTCAAATTTTGAGTCATAGATTCCCTACAACTATGGGGTTCCTCCAACTACCCTGTAAGCTATAAGATACCTCACTGCAAGAGGGAAGGATAGCCAAGGGTCACTGGTGATCTAAAGAGGGAGGGATTCTTTCTAGTTATGGAGGAGACACGAGGGTTCAATGTGTAGGCACTCAACAGTGCTGGATGACCATTATGCCTAGCAGGAAGACATGGCGTGGGCAGAGGAAAATGATTGGAAAGCTCAGGGAGCTGTTTCATTCAGACTATGGAGTTGGGTCTACATAACAACAGAGTCTGGAGAAGAGACAGCAAGGCCTCGATAACAGAGACCATTTTCCTTGTTCTTTTCAACACAACTTTTTTTTTTTTTTAAGATTTTATTTATTTATTTGTCAGAGAGAGAGCAAGAGCGAGCACAGGCAGACAGAGTGGAAGGCAGAGTCAGAGGGAGAAGCAGGCTCCCCATGGAGCAAGGAGCCCGATGTGGGACTTGATCCCAGGATGCTGGGATCATGACCTGAGCCAAAGGCAGCTGCTCAACCAACTGAGCCGCCCAGGCGTCCCTTCAACACAACTTTTAACCCAAGTAGGACCCTTCTCATTTAGGCACGACACGACAGGCAGAACCTTGGAATCTGAAGCACTCAGTATCAAGGAGCATGTACCATATTGGAATGTTACATGGACTTTTTTCCATATCTAAGACTAGGGATTTTTGGATTTCAAATTCAGCCATAATTTTTTGAGCACTTAGTGATTGTTATTCTGGCAAGAGTTCACTGTGATTCTTTTTCTTCTAAACATAATACTGTTTAAACTATGTCTTAGTGCTAAAATCTGTCTCCTTTCTCACTTTTGCCACTGTTTTTCCAAATGAAATAGCAAAGTCTTGGTGGGGAATGGTTGTCACAGAACCATTAGACATAGCAATACCTCCAGCTTCCTCACTTCTTGAAATAATATAACATATAAATCCTCTAATTTTCCTCTTCTTCCTATAATAAGCCTTGAGTGGCAGCAAAGTAATCTTTAAAACAAATCTAACCCTAGACACAACATTAGTATACACTATGCGGCAGTAACTGAGAATATGGGATTTTTTTTCAGGCATTGTAAAACAGGTTCAGCATTAGGAAATATAATGATCTATTATTATTATTGGATTAACCTCTCAATCAATTTAAACACTGTTTGATAAAATTCAGTACCTGTGCCTGATTTTAGTAAACTGGGAATAAAAAGCAACTTTATTAACTTTATAAAATATATTAGGTATTATCCCTAATGGAAATACATATTAAAGCATTCCTACCACAGTCAGCAGAGAAATGTATCTGCCATTGCTGCTCCCATTCTATGTTGTATTGGAGGTCCGAGCCAAAGAATTAAGACAAGATAAAGAAATAAACAGTATCAATACTGGATAGAAAGAGCTCAAGACTGCTATTTGATTAGAAAATTCTAGAGAGAACTTGCAGCAAAATGGTGAACTGTATTGATGTACATGGGTCCTTTTCTATTACAAACAGAAATTCTGGATAGGATGGAAGGAGCAAAATTTTAAATCTGAAGTCAAGCTTGGATGACAGAGAAATCATTCAGGACTAGAAAAAAAAATAGATTGTGCAGTCACCTCTGTCCTCAGATGCTTCATGTGACATAACTTATCAAGACTTTCAGAATATGGCATTTGGGGGTTTCCCAGATAGTATGTCTAAATCTAATGACAGCAAAATCGTATCTAGAAAATGTGTCTAGGGAGCAGTAGAAACTATGAGCTGTTGTCCACTCAGAGTACATACAGGAGACCCTGAACCCAGAAGTCTTGTATACTGCTCCCATAAGACTAGGGTCAGCGGAGGATGTTGGAGGCTACAGCGGGCCTTCTATACAAGGTCAGAAGCAGCCTATTAAAAAAGACAAAAACAAACAAACAAACAACAACAGAAAACAGATTTTCCATAAAGACACTCATTGCTTTTGTTTATAATTGTATTTTAAAGAAGCAACTTCAAATCACCTAACTCAGTGTTGAATCTCCCCTAGGAAGCACAACAGTGAAAATAGCAACACCTCCCCTGAACACCTAAGTAGGTAGGGCAGAGTATCTCCTCCATCTAATGTTACCTGACTCTGTTCTTACTCCTCCCTTTGAACCTGATTAAAGTTTGTTGCTCTAACCACATCTACATGAATCAGAGGACATATCTTCTCTGGATTCTTAGCTATGATTTCACAAATTTCTCTGAGCCTAAACTCTTATTATGTATGAATAATAAATGCACTTGCTTCTTTATTCCCATCAATTAACCATTTAAAGTCCAATTACTCAGAATGGAATCTATCTGCTCTCGAGAAGCTTACTGTTAACAGAACAGATGACAAGTCACCAGAAACACAACATGAAATTCAATGCAAAGACTACCAAGACAGCGAGACAAAGGACTGGTCAGGACTGGAACAAAGGACAGAGTACCCCTTCTTGGCCAGAGGGCAGAATGAAAAAGGGCAGGGGATCTGAATCCTGACAGATGGGTAGCACTCTGATGAGTGAAAATGGAAGAAGAGTGTGTTCCAAAGAACGGTATGGGCTTATTATAAAAATACATTTAAGAAAGTGTATGTCATCTGCAAAGAGAAAGAGTTTGACTTCTTCTTTGCCAATTCGAATACACTTTATTTCTTTTTGTTGTCTGACTGCTGTTGCTAGGACTTCCAGTACTATTTTAAACAATAGTGGTGAGAGTGGGCATCCTTGTTGTGTTCCTAATCTTAAGGAAAGGCTTTCAGCTCTTCCCCATTGAGAATGATATTTGCTGTGGGCTTTTCATAGATGGTTTTTATGAAATTGAGGAATGTTCCTTTTATCCCTACACTCTGAAGGGTTTTAATCAGGAAAGGATGCTGTATTTGGTCAAATGCTTTATCTCCATCAGTTGAGAGGACCATATGGGTCTTGCCTCTTCTCTTATTTATGTGTTCTACCACATTGATTGATTTGCAAATGATGAGCCACCCTTGCATCCCAGGGATAAATCCCACCTGGTTGGAATGGATAATCCTTTTTTTTTTTAGATTTTATTTATTTACTTGACAGAGAGATCACAAGTTGGCAGGGAGGCAGGCAGAGAGAAAGGGGGAAGTAGGCTCCCTGCTGAGCAAGGAGCCCAATGCGGGACTCAATCCCAGGACCCTGGGATCATGACCTGAGCCAAAGGCAGAGGCTTAACCCACTGAGCACCCAGGCGCCCCTCCACATTGCTTAATTTATTGGCATATAGTTGTTGGTAATGATTTCTGATAATCAGTCCTATTTCCTTGGTGTTAGTTGTTATCTCTCCCCTTTCATTCAGAATGTTATTAATTTGGGTCCTTTCCCTTTTCTTTTGGATAAGTCTGGCCAGTGGTTTATCGATCTTATTAACTCTTTCAAAGAACCAGCTTCTAGTTTTGTTCATTGCATTACTGGGTATTTACCCCAAAGATAAGTAGTGGAAAGAAGGGCCATATGAACCCCAATGTTCATAGCAGCAATGTCCACAATAGCCAGGCTGTGGAAGAAGCTGAGATGCCCTTCAACAGGTGAATGGATAAAGACGTGGTCCATATATACAAGGGAATATTACTCAGCCATCAGAAAGGGTGAATACCCAGCTTTTACATCAACATGGATGGAACTGGAGGGCATTATGCTGAGTGAAATAAGTCAATCAGAGAAAGACAACTATCATATGGTTTTGCTTATTTGTGGAACATACAGAATAGCATGGAGGACATTAGGAGAAAGAAGGGAGAAATGAAGGGGGGATCAGAAGGGGAGACAAATCATGAAAGACTATGGACACTGGGAATCAAACTGAAGGTTCTAGAGGGGTGGGGGGGGTGGGGATGGGCAAATCCAGTGATGGGTGTTAAGGAGGGCATGTATTGCATGGAGCACTGGGTGTTATATGCAAACGATGAATCCTGGAACACTACATCAAAAACTGGTGATGTACTGTATGGTGACTGATATAATAAAAAAAATGTTTAAAAAATTTATGTCATGGGGGCGCCTGGGTGGCTCAGTGGGTTAAAGCCTCTGCCTTCGGCTCAGGTCATGATCCCAGGATCCTGGGATCGAGTCCCACATCGGGCTCTCAGCTCAGCAGGGAGCCTGCTTCCTCCTCTCTCTCTGCCTGACTCTGCCTACTTGTGATCTCTGTCAAATAAATAAATAAAATCTTTAAAAAAAAATTTATGCCATGGAGTGATGGTGACCATGTGTGTGCAGGCCTATGTGCATGCTTGTGTTGACTGAAGAAATTCTTTTAGCAAGCTTTGAGCCTGCTAAAGTGCATAAAGATTGATTCAATGAAAACAATTTCCTTGGCCATTTTTCCCTATCAGATTTTACAAAAAAAAAAAAAAAAAAAGAGAGAGAGAGAGAGACCATAAAGAAACAACCTCATATATGCAAATTTTCTCTCAAATTACTGAATATTATAGTGTAGTATAAATGGCCCTTCCATCTCTTTTCTTTGGGGATCAGTCATGGATTGATAAGTTCACATTTTCAATCTCAGATTTTTTTTAATCTTTTTTTTTTTAAGATTTTATTTATTTATTTGACAGAAAGAGATCACAAGTAGGCAGAGAGACAGGCAGAGATAGACAGGGAAGCAGGTTCCCTGCCAAGCAAAGAGCCCGATGTGGGGCTCGATCCCAGAACTCTGGGATCATGACCTGAGCCGAAGGCAGAGGCTTTAACCCACTGAGCCACCCAGGTGCCCCTCAATCTCAGCTTTTAACTGCTGAGCTAAAAAATAGAAAATACAAAATAGAAAATGCTTCAATCAGGAGGTTTTAAGTATAGCGTTGTTATGTGACATACACCACTGGGGTTTAGACCAGACAATGATTCTCAAAACATATTAGATCAGTGATCCTTATACTCATGGTTGGGAATTTTTAAATTATATGATGCTAGGGCTCACCCTTAGAAATTCCCAACGTGATTCTACTATGTCATTATGGTATAGAATTCCTGGGCTAGAGCTACAAACATTTTGTACCTTAGTTTTTGTTTCTAACTTCCAGAAAATAAGTAACAATAAACTACATTGCATTTAAGGAATATACATATGAACCAAACGGAGATAAACTATTTAGACAGAAACAGGTGCTTAATAGTCTCACCAACTTAATGCAGGGTCCTAGCATGTTACCCTGGTTCTCAGCTACTCCAGGAGTGGGTCCTTCTCTACCTAGAGTAGTGCAAGCATCTCCCAAATGAGGTCTGCAGAGAGACACATACTTCCTTTCAACGAGGACTTACTATGTTTCCATGTTCCTTACGTAAGGGGCTGGAGGAGTGGGGGGGACTGGAAGAATAAAGAAAAAAAATCACCCAAACAAAAATTTTGTTAACTTTCTGGAAAACAACAAACCCATTCCTTCTGACTTCCTGAGCTTAACTGTTCTAGCTGCCACACAGCTAACTGAAAATGTTAGCCACATGAAGCTCCCCCTTAGCCAAGATGGTAATTCTCAAGTGTCTGGTCTTCCTTTCCAGAGCTTTCACTCCAAACACAAACTTAAAGTGGAATTTTTAAGAGGTGTTTTATTTTTATTTTTTTTTTTTTTTTTTAGATTTTATTTATTTATTTGACAGATCACAAGTAGGCAGAGAGACAGGCAGAGAGAGAGAGAGGAGGAAGCAGGCTCCCTGCCGAGCAGAGAGCCCCATGCGGGACTCGATCCCAGGACCCTGAGATCATGACCTGAGCCGAAGGCAGCGGCTTAACCCACTGAGCCACCCAGGCTCCCTTAAGAGGTGTTTTAAAGCAGAGATTTAAATAAACTTCATGTGTCACCTTGTACCTATTTAATATGGCATGGTCCCCTCTAGGCCTCCAAGGGCACCTCAATGGAGGAAGGCAATCAGGAGGAGCTATTAAGCTCATCAGACCTGGTCTCATCCATCCCACTCTGTGAAGTCAAATATCTTCCCAGACCAAATGAATTTGTTAAATTCCTCTGTAAAGGGCCAATAGTGGATCACGAGTCCTAAAGAAGGGAGAACAGTAAGAGTGTATCAGAAAAAAACCCTCTAAAATGCCAAGAAAGTGGTGTCATAATTCCATGCTTTACACATTGTTTATCCACCAACAGATGAATAGATACACAAAATGTGGTGTGTACATACAATGGAATATTAATCAGTCTTAAAAAGGAAGGAAATTCAGACCCTACCTTAGAAGAGGCCTGGACTTTTTAAGCCTTTCAGAGTTTATATTGTGTTTAATCCACGAGTGACCGGGGGTCCTAAAGTGAGGAGCACACTTCCAGCTTCCCCCGAAAGGCCTTGTTTAGATTGCTATTAATGCCATTAGTGCTGGCTAACCTCTGGGGTCCACGGGAACAAATGAATGGGCTCCACCTATAAGCCCAGAAATCCAGGATTTTTCAAACCCTCCAGGGGCCTGAGGATCTGACTCAAGACCAACTAATCTAATCCAGAGGTTTTCAGACCAACAGTATATGAGACAGACAAAAGCACAACAGCTCTGCGAGTCCAGAGCCCAGTGGAAGCCAAATGCCTTCTCCCTCCGACCCTATCCCAACCCCACTTCCATAAAGGGCCTGCCCAGGGGTGTAATTTTAGGGTGCAGGGGAGAAGGAAAATCCCTGCTTTAGACTGACTTCTTGTTTTACAGGTGAAAAAACAGACCCACAAACACCAGGGCTGGTGCAAACCAGCCTTTCTGGAAGAAACCCAGATGGAAAATTTCTTTCATAGCCTTTTTAAAGAGAAATTGGTTGGGACATATTTTATCTTCATTTTTAAAAAATTTTGAATTAACATACCATAAAATTAACTTTTTTTATGTACAGTTCTGTTTTAACACATTAGTATAACTACCTCTGCAATCAGGACACAGGGCAGTTCCATCACCCACAAAATTCTCTTATGCCACCCCTTTGTATTCAAACATCTGTCCTGCCCCAGGCCTCTGGCACATACCAACCTGATCTCTGTTCCTATAAATCTGCCTTTTCCAGAATGTCACATACATAGCTTCATACAGGATGTAACTTCTGGATGTAACTGGCTGCTTTCACTATGTCTTTGAGAATCATACGTGTTGCTTTTTATAGCTAAGCAGTGTTCCGTTGTATGGATGACCACAGTTCATTTTAATATTCACCCATTGAAGGATATTTGGGTGGTTTCCAGTTTGGGAAATTTTTAAATAAAATTGCTACAAACATTAAAAAAATAAAAAAGGAAGGAAACTTGGGTATATGCTGCAACATGGATGACCTTTGGAAACAGTATCATCAGCGAAATAAGCCTGGGCAAATATCATGATTCCTCTTACACAAGGTACCTAGCTAGCATAGGCAAATTCATAGAAACAGAAAGCAGAATAAAGGTTCCCAGGGCCTGGAAGGCAAGGCAACAAAGAGTTGTTGTTTCATGGGTACACAGTTTCTCTTAGGGATGATGAAAACTTCAGGAAATGGAGAGTAGTGATGGAGGTACAATATTCTGAGTGTACTTCATGACTGGATTTTACACTTAAAAATGAGTAAGACAGTCAATTTTGTTATGCATATTTCACCACAGTAAAAAAGTATGTTTAATAACAAGTATCTTCTATGTCTTAGGCCCACGCTTAGCACAAAACAAAGGAAGCTATAATCTGATTATATTTCCCTTAAGCTGGCTAATTTACTACCGTACTAAAAAACTATCAAATATAGATCTTATTTTCCTATTGCCTAGTTCCTACCAATCAAATGGGGCCTTAGAGAGAGTCCTTCTTTCTTAGGAGACCTCCCTTCTTTTGCACTGCTTCATCTTTCTTTTAGGATGAAGC
Source organism: Mustela nivalis (assembly GCF_964662115.1). Lineage (NCBI taxonomy): Eukaryota > Metazoa > Chordata > Mammalia > Carnivora > Mustelidae > Mustela > Mustela nivalis. Next base: position 17,916,522 of record NC_139032.1, read on the forward strand.
CCAAACAATGTATTACTGACTTTCTTTGGAGGATCTCAAAGCCTGATGAACTACAAAGTTCCCAATTCACAGTCAAGTTTTTACCCGCATGAATTACCTGTATACATATGTAAAACTGGTTCCCTCTAATAATCTTATGAGTCTGTAGAATTTTCTGGAATATCTGTCTATGGAATTTCATTAGAAAACTGAGGAGCTGTTAAAAAAAAAAAAGCAGAATCATAGGTTAACATGATTATATTCAGAAAACTCAGATATCGCTTGGTTGAAATTCAGCAGTAGGATGTTGAATTCCATTAACACAGATGATGTTATGTTACAGTCCTGGACACATACTGTCTCTTCACTCATGGATACCATAAAAGCTCACAAAACATAACAATACCTCACTTAGGGCGCCTGGGTGGCTCAGTGGGTTAAGCTGTTGCCTTCGGCTCAGGTCATGATCTCAGGGTCCTGGGATCGAGTCCCGCATCGGGCTCTCTGCTCAGCAGGTAGCCTGCTTCCTTCCCTTCCTCTCTCTCTGCTTGCCTCTCTCAGCAACTTTTTTCCAGACACATCTCCAAAGGCAAAGAAAACAAAAATGAAAATGAACTTTTCAGACTTCATCAAGATAAAAAGCTTCTGCACAGCAAAGGAAACAGTCAACAAAGGGAAGAGACAACCCATGGAATGGGAGAAGACATTCGCAAATGACACTACAGAAAAAGGGCTAAAATCCAAGATCTATAAACACCCAAAAAACAGATAATCATGTCAAAAAATAGGCAGAAGACATGAACAGACACTTCTCCAAAGAAGACATACAAATGGCTAACAGACACATGAAAAAATGTTCATCATCATTTGCCATCAGGGAAATTCAAATCAAAACCACATTGAGATACCACCTTATACCAGTTAGAATGGTTAGATTAACAAGACAGGAAACAAGTGTTGGAGAGGATGTGGAAAAAGGGGAACCCTCTTACACCATTGGTGGGAATGTAAGTTGTTGCAGCCATTTTGGAAAACAGTGTGAAGATTCCTCAGAAAGTTAAAAACAGAGCTACCTTATGACCCAGTAATTGTACTACTGGGTATTTACCCCAAAGATACAGATGTATTGAAAAGAAGGGCCATATGTACCCTAATGTTCATAGCAGCAATGGCCACAGTCACCAAACTGTGGAAAGAGCCAAGATGCCCTTCAGCAGACGAATGGATAAAGAAGATATGGCCCATATATACAATGGAGTATTATGCCTCCATCAGAAAAGATGAATACCCAACTTTTGTATCAACATGGACAGGACTAGAAGAGATTATGCTGAGTGAAATAAGTCAAGCAGAAAGAGTCAATTATCACATGGTTTTACTTACTTGTGGAACATAAAGAATAACATGGAGGACATTAGGAGAAGGAAAGGAAAAGAGAATTGGGGGAAATTGGAGGGGGAGACGAACCATTAGAGACTGTGGACTCTGAGAAACGAACTGAGGATTTTAGAGGGAACAGAGGTGGGCAGACGGGTGAGCCTGGTAGTGGGTATTATGGAGGGCATGTATTGCATGGAGCACTGGGTGTGGTGCATGAACAATGAATCTTGGAACACTGAAAAAATAAAATTATTTTTTTTAAAAAGGTGGAGCATCTAGAGTGAATAAGGAATGAGGACTAAGGGCAAGGAGGGTGTCTGAAAAACACAGGGACAGAGAATACAAAAGGACTATCACATACAAGGTAGAGAAAGGGCACTGAAGGGCGTCACCAAGCTCAACCAGGGGATTTATTCTAAGAAGTAGAAAATCACATGAAGGGTGGGGGGTGAGGGGGTTGAAACCAAATGGAATGAAGAGGGAGTGGTTTCAACTACTGGAAAGAGTAGTTTTGTGTGGCAAAGGTCCCATGTGCTGGAAAGTACCCATTACCTATTAAATTCTCCTGGAAAAATCTATGACCAAAAAAAAAGCAATACTTGTTTCATGCCTGATTCAACTTATATTTTCAACTATTCTGGATATTAATACCTAAAATTTTTTCCAATGTTAAGATCAAGTAACTTTATGCTCATTATTTTTTTTTAAGACTTTATTTGAGAGAGAGAGAGAGAATAAGAGGGAAAGAGGGCTAATGAGCTGGGGGAGAGGCAGACTCCCTGCTGAGCTGGCAGTTCAGTGCAATGCAGGGCTTGGTCCCAGGACTCTGGGGATCATGACCTGAGCCAAAGGCAGACACTTAACCAACTGAACCACCCAGGTGCCCATAGTTTTTGTTTTTCAAAATGAAATTCTAATTAAGTCACTCCTACCCCCAGTGTTTACTATGTAATGTTGGGCCCCATTGTAAATGGGCTCAGTTAAAGTGGTCTTTTCCCTCATTTAATCATGTCCTCATCAGGGGGCCTTCTGTAGGTCTTAACTAGCCCAGCTCAGAGTTAGATGCCAGTATCAGATTTCTGGACCTCTGGGGACAAGCACTGGACCCGTTATTAAATATCCAACAACTTCAGCATCTGTATGAAACCAGTGCAATATTCTGGTTATTTACACCAATTCAGTAATTCAGTGGCAAAGGATTATACTATCAAACCTCTCACCATGTACCATCACCCAGTGACTGTAAACACCCCTAAAACCAAATGAAGAGGAGATTCATGGAACTAGGGAGCACCATAATCTAGATAATGGAACTTAATATAGATTCATTTTTCTCTTCAGAGCTTACCCTATATATTATCATTAGGAGGAAGGTACTGAATCCATTTCCTTAGGATGTGAGTCTGTTTCCATGGTAACAAGAGTGTGTGCCTTTAAACTCTAGGACAAATGAATGGAGCATTCAGTACATCAGACAAGTTCTGGGTATTTTCAAAGCCGAGGAAAAAACAGATAATGGCTGTAAGTCTTACCAAACACTGATTTGCTTCATTTCTAAGTGCAGAGGAGGCCAATGATTGAGAAATGTAAGAGAATTGCATTCCAAATCAATACTAGCCCTGGATTGAGGGTAAAATATGCCTGATTGTAAGAGGGCTTATCTCATCAAATTATGTTGGCTTCGCCCAGAGGGCATTGACATCGTGTAACTATCATGCATTCAGGGAGAATACAGCAGTAAAAAAAATTTTTTTAATGAGATTTTTTCCCTATCAATCTAATTGTAGTGGCGCTTTCTAAATACTAAGGATGGTTTATCTTGTGTTTTCAAATGGGGACAGTGAGCTCATGAATATAAGTGAACAATTTTTTTTTTTTTTGAGTCCTCTCTTTTTCTTAATGAGTCTGGCTGAAGGTTGATCAATTTTGTTCATCTTTTCAAAGAACCAGCTCCTGGTTTCATTGATTTGTTCTATTGGTGTGTTTTATTTTATTTTATTTTATTTTATTTTATTTTATTTTATTTTATTTTATTTTATTTTATTTTTTTAAAGACTGTTTCATTTAATTCTGTTCCAATCTATTATTTCTTTCCTTCTACTGGCTTTAGGTTTTGGTTGTTCTTCTCTTTCTATCTCCTTTAGATGTAAGCTTAGGTTGAGATTTTTCTTGTTTCTTGAGGGAGGCCTATACGGCTATAATGTTCCCTCTTAGAACAGCTTTTGCTGCATCCCAAAGATGCTGGATGGTTGTGTTTTCATTTTCATTTGTCTCCATCGAGTTTTTGAGTTATTCTTTGATTTCTTGGCTGACCCATTCATTATTTAGTAGCATGGTATGCATTCTCCATTTATTTGTGTTCTTTCCAGAATTTTTCTTGTAATTTCTAGGTTCATACCATTGTGGTCAGAAAAGCATGATAAGACTTTTTTTTTTTAATTCATTGAGACTTGTTAGTGGCCTAACATGTGATCTATCCTGGAGAATGTTCCATGAGCATGTGAAAAGAATGTGTATATTCTGTTGTTTTGGGATGGAATGTTCTGCATATATCTGTTAGGTCCATCCAGTCTCATGTGTCATTCAAAGCTACTGTTTCCTTGTTGATTTTCTTTCTGGATGATCAATCTATTGATGTAAGTGGAGTGTTAAAGTCCCCTACTACTACTGTATTGTTGTCAGTTTCTTCCTTTATATCCATTAATAGTTGCATTATGCCCCCCTGTTGGGGGCATAGATACAATTATTATATCCTCTCATTGGGTTTTTCCTTTATCATTACATGTTTTCCTTATTTGTTTCTTGCTGCAGGCTTTGTTTTAAAGTCTATTTTGACTGAATTAAGTATTGCTTTTTTTGTTTTCATTTGCATGGCAAGTAGTTTTCCATGCCTTCACATTCAGTCTGCTGTATCTTTAGGTCCAAAGTGAGTCTCCTATGATCAGCATATAATAAGTCTTTGCTTTTTTTTTTTTTAATCCATTCCATCACCTTTTTTGATTGGAGCATTTACTCTACTGTAAAATAGAGTACTCAAAGTACTATTCAAAGTAATTATTGATAAATATGTACATATTACCATTTTATTACTTGTTTTACAACTATTCTTGTAGTTCTCTGTTTCTTTTTTCTTCTCTTGCTCTCTTTATTTCTGGTTTGATGACTGTCATTATTATGTTTGGATTCTTCTTTTTTTTTTTTCACTAGGTTCTGGACTTATGGTTATCTTAGGTTCATATATAACATCTGCATATGTTAAGTCCATGTTAAGCTGGTCATTTAAGTTGAACCCATTCTAAAAGTACTAAATTTTTACTTCCCCCTTCACATTTTACATATATGTTATCATACTTTGCATTTTGAATTTGAATCCTTTGAATTTCTGTGAATGTAATGGATTTTACTGCTTTTGTGCTGTAACCTCCATACTGATCTCATAAGTGATTACTACTTTTATTATAGGTTTTCATTTTCTTGTCAAATTTTTTCCTTTCCTGATTTTCCTACTTTTAATTACGGCCTTCTATTTCCACTCAGAGAATTCCCTCTGACCTTCTTGTAAGGCTAGCTTTGCAGTGATAAGCTACTTTACCTTTTGTTTGGGAAACTAGCTCTTCTTCTATGTTGAATAGCAATCCTGATAAATAGAGGATTCTTGGTGGCAAGTTTTCTTCCTTTCAATGCTTTAAAATACCATGCCATTTTCTTTGGCCTGCAAAGTTTCTGCTGAAAAACCAGCTGATAACCTTATAGGGGTTCTCTTGTATGTAACGGTTTTCTCTTGTTGCCTTTAAAATTCCTTATTATGGGACGCCTGGGTGGCTCAGTGGGTTAAAGCCTCTGCCTTCAGCTTAGGTCATGATCCCAGGGTCCTGGGATCGAGACCCACATTAGGCTCTCTGCTCAGCAGGGAACCTGTTTCCCTTCCTCTCTCTGCCGGCCTCTCTGCCTGCTTGTAATCTCTGTCTGTCATATAAATAAATAAAATCTTTTAAAAAAAATCAAACTCCTTATTATTACTTTTTGCCATTTTAATTATTATGTATCTTGGCACGGACCTCCTTGGGTTCTTTTTATTGGGGGCTCTCTGCACTTCCAGATCTAGATGTCTGCTTCCTTCACCAGATTAAGGAAGTTTTCAGCTATTTTTCAAATAAGTTTTCTGCCCCCTTCTCTCACCAACTCTGCAATCCCTGTAAAATACATATTATTACATTTGATGATATTTGAGTTCCCTTAACCTAATTTTTTATTACTTTTGTTTGTTTTTCAACTTGGTTGCTTTTTATTACCTTGTCTTCCTGATTACCAATCCATTCTTCCCCCTCCTCTAGTCTACTTTTGATTCCCAACTAGTATATTTTTTATTTTAGTTATTGAGTTCTTCATCTCTGGTTGGTTCTTTTTTATATTTTCTCTTTGTTGAAGATTCTCCACTCTTCTCAAGCCTAATAAGTACTTTTATGACCATTACTTTGAATTCTGTATCAAGCTTATTGCTTATCTCCATCTCAGTTAGCTCTTTTTCATGGTTCTGTCTTGTTCTTTCATTTAAGCCATATTCCTCTGTCTCCTCAGTTTGTCTAACTCTGTGTTTGTTTCTATGTATTAGGAAAGTCAGCTATGTTGCCTGAACAGTAGTGGCATAATGAAGAAGAGGTCCTGTGGTGCCCTGTGGTATAATGGCCCCTGTTCTCCAGAACCAGGCACTTCAGGGGTATCTCCTAAATGGGAGGAGATACTGTTGTGACTGAGCAGCATTTTCCTTTACTCTAGTTGGCTGCCATGCCCACTTTACCCATTATAGGCACGCTAGCCAAGGTTTGGTGCCTGTACCGTTAAGGGGCCAGTCCAGGGTTTCTGTGGTCTTGTAACTGGATAGTGTCAGCAGTCAGACCAGATGCCTGTCCTCAGTCAGTCTACCAGGGCTGCTCTCACACCAAACTGCAGGACACCATCCTGTGTTGAGCCCTGAGAGGCTTTCAATGGTACTTTCTAAACACTAAGAAAAATAGTTAATGTATTTTCAAATGCAACAGTGAGCTCAAGAGTATCAGTGAACATTTTGGGGGGAGGAATCAGTAAACAGCTTAGGTCTATAACCTTCTTTTGGGAGGGAACTACCTAATTGACAATTTTCTATGGAGTGCAACTTGGGATCTTGCTGTCCAATGTTCTCCTTTGTTAAAGTTTATCTACAGTTGTTTTAACAAAAGACCGGCAGTACTTTTACAGACTCTCTTGGTCAAACTTACCTAAAATTGGATGGTTGTAAATTAAAAGTCTTGTCAGGCATTGCAGTTTTCACAGAATGGTATCAAAACCATCCCTCTGATCATTCGAACTTTTTTTATCTTGAAAATATGGATCTACCCTTACTCAACAACAGAAAACCCTGACGACCTGAAAATGTGCCTTAAAGAATCTTTCACTGGGGGGGCACCTGGGTGGCTCAGTGGGTTAAGCCTCTGCCTTCGGCTCAGGTCATCATCTCAGGGTCCTGGGATCAAGCCCTGCATTGGGCTCTCTGCTCAGCAGGAAGCCTACTTCCCCCCTTCTCTCTCTGCCTGCCTCTCTGCCTACTTATGATCTCTGTCTGTCAAATAAATAAAATCTTTTAAAAAATGTTCACAGATAATGTTTTAAGGACACAAAATTTACCACTTTTTCCATATTTGTTGTTCTCAATCCTGTCTACATCATCTGAAGAGCTTTAGAAGCCTGATCTTTGGGGATTTTTATTTAATTGGTTCAAAGTGGATGCAGGCAGGGTATTTTTATAAAGCTCCCCTGGTGATTCTAACGTATAGCCCAGGCTGGAAACACCGGCACCTACAGGCTATGGGGATGATGAGACCTGGTGAGCTCATTTTTTCCAAAGCACATATGACACAAGTTATACATGAATACATTCCTCATTTAAAAAGATAAAATATTACAGTTAAATCCTGCCTTGGCCACTTCCATTGTCCCTCCTCCCCTTGCCCCAGTCCCCTCTCAGTGATGGGCACTCTCCCACAACCTTTCCTACTTATTTACATACAAATATATTTTCACTATACATATACATTTCATTTTTTTAAAGATTTTATTTATTTATTTTTCAGAGAGAGAGCGAGCGAGCACAGGCAGACAGAGTGGAAGGCAGAGTCAGAGGGAGAAGCAGGCTCCCTGCAGAGCAAGGAGCCCGATGTGGGACTCGATCCCAGGACGCTGGGATCATGACCTGAGCCGAAGGCAGCTGCTTAACCAACTGAGCCACCCAGGCGTCCCAACATTTCATTTTTCAAAATAATTTTTAACATGTGTCATAACACACATTATTCTGCTGCTGTTTTCACTTAACACTATGCCTCTGAGCTCTTTTCCACGCAGTACTTCTCTGCCTCATTATTTTAAGCTGCTGCATAATAATGAACATATCAGTTATTTCTAAAATCCGTGCCAACCATTAGGGTGGCCACAAGCTCTGTATGCCTACTGAATGTTTCAGTGAGGCTTGTATGAACACAGATGTGCTGTCACACCAGATTTTGAATACTTCCTACTTGGAAGAATATACATAACCTTAATTTTTATGTTGATAACATGTGAAAATATGTTGGATACTTTGGATCAAATAAAATATTACATTCAGATCAATTTCAATTATTTCTTTTTACTTTTATTAACACAAAAATTAGAAAATATGAAATTATGTTTGTCACTCACATTGTGTTTCCATTGAATGTTCCAAATGATGGGTGTTTACGATGTTTGTAGTTCATGTAACATTATAAAGTGTCCTAGTGGACATTCTTATTTATCAGTGGTCTCAATGCCAGGGTAGGGAAGCATGGTACGGGCATGGTAGGGGGGACCTCGTCCCAAGAGCATTTGGCAATGTCTGGATGCATTTTTGGTTGTCACAACTGGAGGTGCTACTGACCTCTAGCGAGTAGAGGCCAGGGATGCTGCTCAACATTTCACAATATACAGAGTAGCTCATCTAGCAAGAATTGCCCAGTCCAATGTATCCAAGGTGCTCAGTCTGAGAACCCCATTACATAGGAATCCTTGCCCACCCGTGAGAGTGCGTCTCAATGCAATCTCAAGTCATGGGATAGCCTGGGCTTTTGAAATGTTTATAGACACACTAAACTGTTCTCCAGAACAAAAATGCCAGCTTCCTCTCACAGTAGGACATTAAGATATTCCAATCAGTCATTAAAAAACAAATAAATCTAGCCTCGTAAAGTTAAAAAAGCTTCAAAATGTCCACTGAATATTCTGAGTTCTTCATATTAACAGGACTGACAATACAACTCTAAAGCCTGGACTTGCAAAACTTTAAAAACTGTCTTTTTTGATTTCAGAACACAAATCATTTGGGGTCTGTGCATTGCTAATATATAACTAACTAACCTAACTAATCAGTATCTCTCTTCGCTTTTCAACTGTGGCTGAAATTAGAATCTTGGGAGAGTAAGCTCTATGTCTTAAATACTGTGCCAATTTTTAAAGAATTGCTTATATTTATCTTACACCCAGGCACTAAAGCACTGTTTTCCCAGCAAATGCTGCCCTTGGGATGACCTTCATGTGCAATAACTGATAAGACAAGTCATGTGCCAGGGCCAGGTGGTTGTTCTCAAACATACAGTATTTATTAGCTAGAGATGATCCTGACACATCCGCAAGTAGAGTTACAGATTTAAATCTGTTATGCAAATCCAGAGGCAAAATTTATAGGAAAAGCATTGCTCCTGTATTTGCATTTTACCTCTTCTTTTTTTTTTTTTTTTTTTAGGAAGCAAGATTATTTACGTTCTCCAGTTTTCCATTTCCATATTTACAAAAATGTAAATTACAGCTAACATGGTTCATGTTCCAAGTTTTTTCCATGACGAGTCAAATGTAAGGTACTCAGCAGCCATAAACCTTTTTAGCATTGTGACTCTTATAAGCTTCCTCTGCTGTGAACTCCTCATAAAGAACTAATTTTAACTTTCTTCCTGGAGTGAAGGTGAATCATGAATTCACTTCAGGAAAGCATGCAAAAGGGGTCCTAGAAACAATTACAATTAGTTCTGACAAGTCTACCATTACCCCCCACCCCAACAATGTTTTTTAAAATATATGTTTTGGGGAGCCTGGGTGGCTCAGTGGTTGAAGCCTCTGCCTTTGGCTCAGGTCATGATCTCAAGGTCCTGGGATCGAGTCCCACATCGGGCTCTCTGCTCAGCGGGGAGCCTGCTTCCCCTTCTCTCTCTGCCTGCCTCTCTGCCTACTTGTGATCTCTCTCTCTCTCTGTCAAATAAATAAATAAAATCTTTAAAAAAATAAAAATAAAATGAAATATATGTTTTGTGGGGTAGTTTAGAGAGTGAAAGCTTTCAAACTATGGCCACCAAGAGCTGTGATGACCTTCACCATGTCTTGGTTTAAACTGCTATTTATTGACTTTTATATTTGGGGCTTAAAAGATAGGGATGCCTGGATGGCTCAGTCGGTTAAGCTGCTGCCTTCAGCTCAGGTCATGATCCTGGGGTCTTGGGATCGAGCCCTGGTGGGAGGTGCCAAACCCCTCTCAACTGTCATCCTGAGGAGGGGATGCTGGCTGTGTCTTACTATGGCTCACAAGGCTGAGTAGGGGTGCTCGAGTCTCTGTCTGTTCGGGGTCCCTCCCACGTTCTGTGCCCACTGGTCTCTCTCAGCAGACTCCAATGCAAACATGGCTGCCCACTGCAAACCCACTATGGCAGGCCTGGTGGATGTAGCAAAGACACGATTTGGCAAATTATATTTCAGAAAACTCTCAGATATGAGAGTATCATACCACTTCTGAAATCAGGAGGTGTCTCTGCCACTTGAAATGTTCAGTTCAAACTCCAAATTAGACAAGTTTGTCAAAGCCCAAGCAGAGAGGGCTTCAATTTAGCCTTGATGAGAAACAGAAAACCCATACATTCACTCTTAGTCTATTAAAGGGCTCTAAGGGGGGTGCCTGGGTGGCTCAGTTGTTAAGCATCTGCCTTCGACTCAGGTCATGATCCCGGGGTCCTGGGATCGAGCCCCACATCAGGCTCCCTGCTCAGTAGGAAGCCTGCTTCTCTTTCTCCCACTTCCCCTGCTTGTGTTCCCTCTCTCACTGTGTCTCTCTCTGTCAAATGAATAAAAAAAAAAAGTTTAAAAGGCTCTCCTTAGAGACGAATATTAATCACAAATGAATATTAAGCTGAATATCTAGCCTCCTGTATCTCTGTGTCTCTTTTTATAAAATGGAATAGAAAAACCTGCTTCTTCCTTGCAGAAGGTGGTTTAAATTTGCTCTTGCCATCAACATCTTCTGAAACATATTTCAGACATGGCCTTTTCTTGATTGTGGCAGTGAAGCTGTACGTAACAGGACAGAACCAAGAGGACTGTGCTCCTGGTCGCACAATGGAATAGAGAGGTTAGTGGCACTTGGGCTTTAAAGATGGCACGAGTCACAAAGGGAAGTACACATGTAGAAAGGCAGAAGGTGCTGGTGCCTTGGCCACTCCTCTATGGGGCTGCAGGGGCCAGAACTGCCCTAGCTACCAGGTTTCCTGAGCACCTACTGTATTTCAGGTCCTGTGAAATGACTACGAATGAATGGAGAGGCAAGGACAGCCCAGGAGGAGACCACTCCAGTGTGTAGAGGGAGGCAGGGCATCAGTCCAGTGGGAAATTAAGGGTCAAGGCTACCTTTGGGCTTTGGTTTCTCCCCTGGATCCAGTGGATTTGAAGGTCTCCATGGCTGGCACCCTAAACTGAAAGAAGGGTTGCCTTCCAGGGAGACATCTATATTTACCTTCACATATATCGCATGGAGAAGAATGTCCATGAACTTTAGGACAGAGAGCTTTATTTTGATGAACTTTTGTTTTGTTGCTGTTTGCTTATTTGGGGGCATTTGTTCATCTCTATATAAAGTAAACAAATATATATGCCCTTAATTTGAAACCAATTTCTTCCCAAATTTTTAATAGACTTATTGAGATCTAATTTACACACTGTAAAGTTCACCCACTGGATAGGTATAATTTAATGGTTTTTTAATATATTTACTACAGTGTGAGTTATACAATCACCATAATCTCATTTTAGAACATTGTCACAACCCCCCCCCCCAAAACCTTGTACCTATTAGCAGGGATTCTCTATATCCAACACCCCAGCCCAGGTAACCACCAATAGACATTGTCTGTAGAGATTTACCCATTCCGAACATTTCGCTATGATATCATGTTATGTGTGGTCATTTACAAATGGATTTTTTCACATAGCATCTTGTGTTTTAAGGTTCATCCATGCTGTAGCATGGATCAGAATTTCATTCTTTTTTACTGCCAAATAATGTTCTGAGGCATCTGGGTGGCTCAGTCAGTTAAGCCTCTGACTCTTGATTTTGCTGGAGGTTGTGATCTCATGGGTTGTAGGATCAAAGCCCTCATCTGGCTCCGGGTTCATGGAAAGTAGACTTGAGACTCTCTCCCTCTACCCCTCTCCACACTCATACTCTAATAAATAAGTCTTAAAATGTATATACTTTATTGTATGGAGATACCACATTCTGTTCATCCATTCATCAGTTTATAGAAATTTGGGTTGTTTCTTCTTTGGGGCTATTATGAACATTCTCGTGCAAATTTTGGGTAGACAGAGGTTTCAGTTCTCTGGGATACCGAGGAGTAGATTTGCTGGATCATATGGTAGCTCCATTTTGGGAGGTAGTTCCACCTTTTGTGGAAATCTCAAGTGTTTTCTAAAGTGGATGCCTTCCTTCACCTTCCCACAGCAATAACAAGGTGTTACTAAACACCTCCAACATCGGTGTTACTAAAATAAGTGTGTAATTTGTAATCCACGTGCATATTTAATATAGAGGATCAACTCTTTATAGTCTTGGATAGCTAATTTTTTAAAAAGATTTTATTTATTTATTTGACAAAGATCACAAGTAGGCAGAGAGGCAGGCAGAGAGAGGAGGAAGCAGGCTCCCTGCCGAGCAGAGAGCCCGATGCAGGGCTCAATCCCAGGACCCCGGGATCATGACCTGAGCCAAAGGCAGAGGCTTTAACCTTAACCCCCTGAGCCACCCAGGCACCCCGATAGCTGATTATTAAATTAATGGTGTACCTTAAACTAGTGACCTCCTAGAATGACAGAACTATAGTAATAACTAATTTGCTGAGCCCCAACTAAGTATGAGGCACAACTTATTTAATGTTCACTGACTCCTTGAGAGTTATTACCTTTATTTATAGATGAGGAAACGGAGGTTTAAAAAGTAGGCTCTAACTGTAGTGCCACCACCACATTTCAAGGTGGGACATTAGCCTTTGAATTTGGGTGGGTTTTCGGCCAAAGTCAAATTTTCTTCTCTATTTTCACGGTATTTTCTAAGATGAATAAGGGGTAATAGGCGCCTTTCTATGAGTTCACAGTCTTAAAAAGTACACTGGAGGAGGCAGAGATTAATTTTGACAGAGGTAATTTGAGACAAGTATCTTGGGATAAATGGGATTCAAAGTGGGTCTTGTTTGGCAGATGTGGGTAGAACATCTTAAATCAACAGTCTAAGACTGTGTCCTTCCCTGCAGTAGCCACAGCCACATGTGGCTCTCCATCACTTGAAATGTGGCTACTTCAAACTGGGAAGTGCTATTAATATACACTGGAATTCAATGACTTAGTACAAAAAAAAAGTGTAGTATCTCTGGGCACCTGGGTGGCTCAGTCAGTTAAGCATCTACTTTCAGCTCAAGTTGATCTCAGGGTCCTGGGATGGAGCGCTGCATCCTCCCTGCTCAGTGGGGAGTCTGCTTCTCCCTCTCCACCTGCCTCTCCCTCTGGCTTGTGCTCTCTCTCTCTCAAATAAATAAAGTCATTTTTAAAAAAAGTACAATAGCTCAATAATGTTTATATTGAGTACATATTACAATATTTTTATGTACTGACTTAAGTAAAGTATGTTATTAAAATTAAAGATCAAGAACCACCCCCCCCAAATTCTTAAAAATGCTGGATCAAATATAATACCCTGCTCACTGCCTTGCATATGAAAGGATAAGAAATTGACTCATATGTATAAAACAGACACTAGAAAAACTCCTCCCAATGAAGGCAAGAAGAGGAGGTTGGAAAAGAGAAGTCAGTAAAAAGTTAAAGGAGGGACGCCTGGGCGGCTCAGTTGGTTAAGCAGCTGCCTTCGGCTCAGGTCATGATCCCAGCGTCCTGGGATCGAGTCCCACATCGGGCTCCTTGCTCAGCAGGGAGCCTGCTTCTCCCTCTGCCTGCCATTCTGTCTGCCTGTGCTCGCTCTCTCTCCCTCTCTCTCTCTGATAAATAAATAAAATATAAAAAAAAGTTAAAGGAGCCAACGCAGGGTCTTGTAAAGGAAGAACATCAGAAAAGTGGGAGATGGGGCTGTCTAGTGAGTTAAGTAAAGATGGTGTCAAGGTGGCCAGTGGTGCCACATACTGAACAGAAGCAGAAAAAGAAAGATGATATAGCGCTTCTGATTTGGTCATTAGCAGGTTACCCAGGCCTCACAGAGCACAGTATCAGCCCAGTAGCTGGAGCAGAAGAAAGCAAGGGGGAGCCAACAGTGACTTCTCTGAACATTATAGAAATGAATCAGAGAGAGAAGCTATTGATCACCACAACAGAGAAGATCAAAGGATTTTTTTTTAACAACACGAGCCATTCAGAAAAGGTGAGAAGTGATTCAAGATCAAGGCAGGAAGAAGAATTAAAGCAGAAGATTAGGGGATGATGACAATCTCAGAAGGAACCTTCAAAAGGAAAGGGCGCCGATGTCTACCAGAGGTGCAGAATGATACTCGTTTAGGCGATGGAGCTATTTTGGAGTGTGGACACTGGTGGCTGAGGACATGGAAGAAGGTCTGGTGCTACAGCTGCTGGAATGAGAGAAAGGAGTCCCTGTGAAGGGGGCTGGGTGTCAGGGAAGGCTGGGCTGAAGTGAACCCCGGCTAAGAATACAGAATGGGGACAAGAAAAGGCAAGCCTAGATGGACAGGCTAGGAAACTAGCCAGACTCTGAAAAATAGAGCTCAGGCCCCTCAAAATGCAGCACAGGGCCAAGGCTCGCCTTTCCTGCTTACCTATTATGAGCAGGTGATCAAATGAAATAAAATACTAATTTTACTACCTATATTTACTCTCAACAGTGAAGTCATTTGCCTGAGGGATAAGCATATGTCAATTTATAAGTGGGAAAAACACAGAAATATTACAAGTAAAGACAGCAATTGCTGTCCTTCAACCCATTTGCATTTCAGTTCTATCGGTCTTCTTGGTGTTCTTCTAATATGCCAGGTTCTGGAGGTTGAGACTATGGAGAGAGAACACGTAAGAGAAAGAGAATCTAGAATGCATTGTTTTTATTTAGCCTGAAACTAAAGTTTTATCCTGGGAATTCAAATTCTATGAGCTGAGACTTGTGTTTATAGACAAGCCAAAAAAAAAAAATAGTTATTGGTTTTTCCCTTCTGGGCCTGGACAAGGGACACGGATGAAAGTCCGGAGTCCGACTTGAATGCAAGCATGTTACATTATTGGAAAATCTGTGAAAATGTTGGTCTTCTAGCAATACTGAGGAGCAATCAAGAGAGAATAGTAGAGAGACAAGAGGACTGAGGAGAAGCCCTGGGCAGTGTGAGCTGGAAAGCCCATGAACATGATCTAAGTTAAAGCAGAAATTCAGGTCATTTGAAAAACTACAGTTGGTCTTCCTTGGCAGTGGGTGATCTTTTGGCCAACAGGTGAGAAGGAATTGGAAAAGGGACAATCACAGTGATAAGAATGTTTCACAAGAAAAATAGTATCAGGGGAAGACTTGACTCAGAGGAAAAAAAGATTATAAATGTGTCTGTGAAACTATTTAGACTGGAATATAATATCCAAAATAAATACAGACTAATTTTACATCTTACCCCTATCTTAGATCAGTTTCACCTTTTGACATTTTTCTCTTTCCATCTCTTTATTTCATAAAATGAAAAGAAACATATAGGTAGATCTATACCTAAGTTCTACAGAGTACGTAACTAGGCTCGAAGTCCAAGGACACTTCAAAAGATATCTTAGAAGAGGCAGCTTTGTTTCAATATACAATCAATTGATATGTAATTTGTGATCCACAGCTTTTAAAAACACTTATATCAAAATCACAGTAATTAGAAACTGAAATTAACTAGCTACAAATAAAAAATTAATCTGAATGAGCGAAGGTAACTGAGTCTATCAAAGAAATTAGAAAATTTAAAGCAATAATTAGCCTTTAAAAGGTATTCCGTGACTTGAAAATCTTGCAAAAACTTGATATGTTGTCTCCTGGGGATTCTACACAATTTAAACCAGGTCAGGCCAAATCCAACTGGAAAAGTGAAAGGGGGATTCTTCTGAATGCTTTGGGGTCATAGTATAGTGAGCTATAGCAAAAATTTGCTAAATGTTCCATTGGTGGCTTTGTAGAAGTAATACTGCAGGTAGACAAGTACAGGTCTATAGAACTAAGTGATCAGGAATTGCCATGAACACACTGTTAATGCTCAATAAATACTTAGTGATGTTCTCTCATCTAAAATTAGATTACAGGTTACTTTAATAAGTCTGCATGAAAACTACTTTTCTCAAACTCTGAAAATTTCCAGAGAATACCTAAGTTGACTAAGTGTAAAGGATGCTGAGTTTGCAGGAGAGGAAAGCATTAGTAGTGAAGATCTAGGTTTTAGCTCCCATTGGGATATAATCGACCTATGCCCAAGGAAGTGAGCATTAATAAGCTGTTCTATTTATTGGGCCATCAGCAGGCTCTGTAATGGAGTGATCAAGAAATGGGGGAAGGCAAAGAATGAGCAACACAATGAGGAAGATCTTTCATCAAAACCTCCAAGTGAATAGGATACTTGACAACAGAACCAGAGCTTAACCAGGTTAAGAACCAGCACAATTCAAAGATCATCAGTATCCAAAAGCACCTGGACGACTTGTGCCACCTTTTCAAGCAAGCAGGTTGCTACAAATCTGGAAAGGTAGTAACTACTGGGGGAAAACGTATACAACCTGCAATCCATATATTGCATATACCGTACGTCTTAATTTGAATAGATGGGAACACAGCGATTCTCATTAGCTCAAACTCTGAGGAATATTCATTAACCATTGAGAATCTCATTATATATAATTAACAGCAGCCTTACCATTGGCCAAGCTCTGATACTTAATCTCGGTAGTTTTTCAGTTTACTCTCAATCTCACGTAGGTGGGCAACCCTGAGCCATGCTGAAGGCATGTGTACACCATGTGATCCATCCAATGTCGACCCAGCAAAAAAAGAGAAAAAGAGGTTGGTATGGGAGTTCTTGGGACTCCATGCTCAAGATCACACAGCTCCAATGTAAATGCACAGAATACTGAAAACACAGGGGAGCATGCCATGTTAGAGTGTGTACACTCTAACTGATGTCTGCCACATACTCTCTCAACTTACTAAACAAGAGTGAATAAGCCAGAGAGTTATCCTATTGGTGAGGGGAGGTAAATGAAGCTGCTAAGGTAAATTTTAACTTCTCAGAATATAATTTGAAATCTCTAGTGATAGCTGGAGATAAAAGATGGTATCTGTGGGCAAGTTATGATGCCATACTTCATGTTCTTATCTAACATCTAGCGTTGGGGCTTTGGTGTAGGCAAGGAGCAGAAGGTAGCTCCCAGAGTCCCCTTTGACTGCACATTTGGTTAGAGCCAGAGTTTTTAAATTTCAAGTCCAATGTCCTGAAAACAGATACTGCTTCCTTCTAGAATGTGGGGCTTCTATTGAGATGTCAAACTTACCTAAACATCCCACATGAAAAAAATTTAATTTTTGGTCTTGCTTTCCAGTAGTGTTTAATCAACCCTTATATACTAGAATCACCTGGAGGTATATTTAAAACTACGAGGTCTATGCCCCAACTTAGGCCAACTTAGCTACAATGTCTAGGGATGAGAGTAGACAAAGATTTTGTTTTTAAGCTACCTGGATAATTCTAAGATGCAATTAAGTTTGAGAACCTCTATTTGAGAAAGAAACTTCAATGATTGCTTAGAAATTACCACTTTAGTGGTTGTAAGGCTGAGAAGCTTTAAGAATTAAGGCCGGGGATGCACTGCAGATATTCTGATTTAATGGCTCAGGGTGGTGAAGGCCAGAATTTGGGATAAAGTTCTTCAGGTGATTTTAAATGGCAAGTATAAGAATTGCCATTTTACAGCAACACAGCTATCTCTAACCTTGTCAGACCCGGGGTAGCGAGACTACAATTGGGGAAGGGGGATGTAGCACTGAATGGTGCTATCCACGGTGCTGAAATGTCAATGACTTTTTATTGTCTTTAGGGATGAGGAGCATTTACTAAGATGATAAAACAAAATCTTTCACTGTTGTAGATTTTTAATTGAAGAGACAAAATTTATGCTAAGAAAAGGGCTGTTCGGTGGATTTTCAGTTCTGTAATTTGGCTTGTCAAGGGAGACAGATTGAGGGATAGAGTGAGCAGCGGGTGGGGAAAACAGAATTATATTGAAAGATGATTCTTTGCTATCTGTCCAGAGGTTACACAGGGCAAAGATTAAAATAGGTATGACTGATGATCCTGGAAAGTTCATATATTTCTTTAGTTGATAATAGTATTTATCATGAATATTGTTTTTATGGTGTAAATTATCAGAATTTTTAAAAAATGAGATACTTTACTTCCCATCTACAATTGGAATACATCAGTGTTTATAGTTTTTTTTTTTTTGCTTATGAAGATGGAAGTTACATTTTTAAAGAAATAACCCATTTTCACAGATTAACATCTTCATCTCATGCTATTTAATCATACTACCACTGAAGATTTCCAGTGCATGCATTTGGATAGTTTGATTTAAAAATGAGGTAACATGGGGTTAAAAACCCAGTAATTAGATATGTCCTAGCAGTTAATGATGTAAAGAATGTGGAAGGAAAGGTGGGGAGCATTAGCACAACTGAGTTTTCCATTCAGTAATTTCTATCCTCCATGGTTTAAAATTTACACTCATTCCCTCAAACTTCATAAGACATTAATGTATTCCATGACTCCATCCAATAACAACTAAGTAGTAAAAAGGCCGGATTAATGTTTTAAATGTTCCTGAATTTATGGCCATTCTCAGAATCAGAGAAAATGTCTTCCAGAGTAAATGACGTGAAAAATATGAGCCTGAGCTGCTAACCTAAACATGTCAAACATCTGAACCCTACTTTATCAGCAAATAGGTCACAAACTTTTGCCTCTTCCTTGCTAAAACTCTAGCATTTCCCACAAGGCAGTAGTATATGCATGCACAGAAACCTAATAATGCACAATTATCCTTTGTAACAATTATGTTCCTAGTCTTCTACAAGCAATTGGGAAATAAGAGTTTTATGCTAGACACCAAGGCACTTCCTAATATGTAGATTCACAGTATGTTTGAATAGTTAATGGGGGTAGAATAGAAAAGTAATCAAGAACTCAATTTACTTCTTACCAGATTATATGAGCTTTGACACCAGCATTGACTGCTTCCTTCAGTCAGAGGAATAACTGACCCATACTTTCTTCAACACTCTGCACTTCCAATGAATCCAATAAACCCATTTCCCCATCAGGGAAATCAGCTTTACCAATTTGGTTAGTTTAAGAATAAAATAGAGTACAGTTCTCAGACCTTGACCACAGCTTACCATTCATCTATCCAGACATTAAATGAGTAGGTCTGGTAGCCACAAGCCTTTAAGTTAACTCTAGTCAAGGTGCTTTAAAAAAAAAAAAATACCCAATTCCAACCATCTTCCAATGATGGGGCACCCTCCCACCAAGACTTGCCATCTGAAGGTAAGATTTCTCTTTGCCAAAAGGGCTCTCAGGAGGGAGCTAGTTTACCATCAACACAGTAAGAATCATTTCAGCATAGCTTCCTTAAACTTCTGATTTTTCCTATCCACTAAACTCTCTGGGACCTGCCTATTTATTGACCACTTCCAAAAAGGGCTCTATAGAACCTAGAAGCAGAAAGAAAAATATTTTGAAGTGTATTTTGGAATTGCTGGTAGTTCTATCAGGGCTCCTGAGGGCTGTTTTGATTGTGAACTCATTATTTTCTCGGGTTCTTGTAAGTCCCAGCACCCCAGGGACTGGCCCTGCTCCTCACACAGCTCTGAGTAAACTCATTTTTTTCCCCTAAATGATCTCATAACACTTGTTCTCTGAGGAGTTATGTCTTTTATGGAAGTGGAGGAAGAAATCATAAATACTCCCCTCTCACCATTAAGAGTTCTTATCACTGCAGTGTGAGGACACTCATCATCAGAGCCTACAAACAGGAGGCCAAGGGTGACGGAATGAAATGATAAATGATCACAGCAACAAGATTAAATCTTGTCTTGCTTTTATCTGAGACCTTTGGGACTGTCCTGCATCAGTGGCTCTGTGGTTTCAATCTCTCACATAATTCTAGAAAACTGTGTTATGATGTTTAGGGTCTAAGACAGTTTCATATCATTTGAAAAACTTGTTTAGAACTTGTTCTACACTGTGCATCCAATGTTGGAGTGGTAACTATGATGAAACATAGCAATCTATAAAATGAAAAGAACAGGTTTATTCGCATGCTGCTACCATCTCAAGACACAGATTAGCAGGGCTGCCTTAAGACTCATGCAATTTGGGGCACCTAGGTGGTTCAGTCAGTTAAGCATCTGACTTTGGCTCAGGTCAAGATCTCGGGGTTCTGGGATGGACCCCCATGTTGTGTCAGGCTTCCTGCTCAATGAGGAGTCTACGTATCCCCCCCACCCCAACCCCGGGCTCATGCTCTCTCTCTCTCAAATAAATAAAATCTCAAAAAATTTTTCACAAAATTTAAGAAATTGAATGGAGGTGGAAAAAAAAATCTTCATATGCAAGTATATCCAGATCTTCAGCTTAAACAGGGATCAGTGTTCCTCCAACTCTGATCTTACCTAAACATCACCCTCATACAATGTTTCGCATATTGTAATTTAGTTGAAATCTTCAAACACCCTCTTTCTGAACCAATTTTCATCGTTAGAAAGAAAGGGACTTCAAACACAGTAACACCAAGAGGATTTATTACTTGGAAAAGGAAGGAATCAGTTGGGAGAGAGAGGTAGGAATGGGAAGTCCACTGAAAATATGCCAGTAAAACTGGAGATCCATCATTTTCATAAATAAATTCTTCCAAGCGGACTCATCCAAAACGGAGCCTCACTGGCCTAGACAGTGATATGGCTCTTATCTCAGATTATAAGAGGACGCTGGCTATAATGTTTGGGGAACCTGCAGAGTCACTGTCCCTCCCCCATCCTCTGGGTCATCCAGCCCTGGGAGATGCAGGAGATGGGGTAGGGAGGTCTCTACCAGGGAACTCTGAGATGTGGGGCATTAGTCCCACCTTAATGCCATTCCTTCAAACTGGGAAACAGGCCATGTGGCTGGCCCTCAGACACCCTGAACGAATTAAGGTCTCACCCCAAGTCTGCTACAACCGAATGCAAAGAATACAGCAGGTGTAGCTGACAGTTGTCTTCCGGGGGAATTACCTGGTGACACAAACTCCTCATGCAGATACCTCACTGTTCTCCCAAATTCAAATGCTACTGTAGGTTTCAGTAAGGGAGGGGGTGCCCCCAGTCCTGTCTCCCCCCAGTAAGAAAGAGAATGAAAAAAAAATCTGGAACCAGAGACCAGCTGCTTGTCCAAACTGGTACTGATTCTGGTTTCCTGACGGCTCAGGTACAGAATCAAGTTTCTCCAGTTTGGTAAAGTGATGTCAGCTTTGCAAATTCAAAGGAGAGACTGATGCTGGTAGACCCTGGTCCTGAGATTTTCAAAGACCTATTAATCCTCTTTTGGCCATTAGATATTGCTTTCCATGGCAGGAAATGCTGAGGAGACCCCAAGTTCTCTTCTGCTGACAAATTTCTTAAAGTCAATGGCAAGTACTAGCTCGTTCAGAGTGAAGGGCTTGGACAGAAGTTATTGCTAAGAGGGGCCAGCCTGCATGTCCTGCTATCTCCCTCCCCAATTCTCTCTCTCCTTCTCCACAGACCCCTTTGGGACCTAGTGAAACCCGGTCATTTTTTTACTCATAATCTATTGAGCACATGTCATGAATCAGACCTTTTGAAATTAGGGATCTGGATGGAATTTTGTTTTCTTTGGGCAGATTGGAAATATTATGGGCCCACTCAGAGCTTCTTTCAATTCTCACTAAACACATAACATACAAGTAAAGTGACCATCCATCCTGGTTTATCCCAGAGTCCTCGTGTGTGCCTGGTGTGCTGACACGGTTATTAATAGAGCCCACTTCTACTCTCAGACTGTCCCCGTTTGAATGACAACTTATATTGTCACCCCTATAGGTGACCTGTAGTTCTCACAAAGCTTGTGCACCGTGTTGGGATATGAAGGTGTGTGGGAGGAGAAAGACCCGTATTTACAGGGACCACACGAAAACTTAATTGTTCTCTAGTCTTGACAGGCTAAGGGAAGTAACCATGAAGCCTGCTGCCACGGCAAGAAACATGTTTGGAATCATGTACACATGGGCGTGTCATGTAACCTCTGTGCTTGTTTCTTCACATGTTAAAAAATAATGGTAGTATCTAGTTATAACCTAGTGATCTTAGTTGTGAGGCTAATATAAATCCATATGCCCATGCAAACTATCTGCTATCAAGGGTTTTCTACCATGGATGGTGGCCGTGGATCTAGACCCTTGTCCTATCTACACAGCTGTATTGGCCAGACAAGAGGGAGGTCCACTTTAAGAGAAAATTTGGGGCAGGTAACTTTGGTTTGGGTCAAACCAACCAAATCAGATTCTCTTTTAGGAAATAAATGCTTGATGAAAAAGACAGGTCACTGCAGCTGAATCTCAAGTGACAGGAAGCTCCTTCTCCCCGTTTGGGCAACTCGTGGACTACTTAGGGCCCAGGGCTCCAGAACACCTAGAAGATCACCCAACATTACCTATTGGTGGACCTCCCCTACCACCTTCAATAAATCCAGGGAAACAAGCCAAGCTCAGGTAACAGAGCAAGCAGTACAGGGGAAATCTGAGACCCCAGCTTTGACACCAGCTGGAAAGTTCCATCTGTGAACTTCACAACTTCATATCAGATCAGTTCTCTTGAGCTCCTAAGTACCTTGAGTTCCTCAAAACCCCCCACTGTTCCCTAAATTATTTTTCCTTGTGGCTCCATTTTCTGCTCTGCAAAGCTCAGATCAGGTGTTATACCATTTCAACACCCTTTCCCTGGCCCTTGACCATCATCCTGTGTGTGTTCGCCCAAGGCACCCAAAGCGTCCAACCCTGCACTGATCCTACCCCATACTTACAACATCGCTAAGAAACTACAGAATATTCAGAATGTGTGTGGATAGTCAATGACAGCTCACCATTTCAGGAGGCCCTTGGAGCCATGCTTTCCCGCAGTTTTGATCAGTTCTCCCACCTTCATCACTCTCCGCCTACAGTTTTACCAACCTTTCCCTACCCTCTTTGGATTTGTGCCCCAGGGTTTAAGAGATACTGTCCACCAGACAAAATCTGGTCTCTGTCTGCCATCTGCTGCTCCTGACATCCTGCCCATCACCTTGGCCTTGCAGTTGGCCAACACTCAATGCCAATGTGAACATCAATCTTCTATCTAACTTGGACAGTCTGCTGGACAAAGTTCATCCAACCTTCCAAAGCCCCCACCCACTTTGTCCCAACCTCCCAGCTGCCACAAAATGTGATCATTCACTCAACTCTTAACATTTGACACCTACACATTCTGATTGTTGTGCAACTTATCAATGGCTGCCACAGTGTCTATGTATGTATCTGTATTTGCCATATGACCTTGGGCCCCATAGGGTCAGAGGCCCAGTCATGCTCACCTTTGAATTCTCAGGGCCCTGAGCAAAAACCCCTGTCTGGTTGGGTTCTCGCCCCTCCACCTGGCCACGCCACATCAGGCTCCCCACTCATTTCTACACGGTCTTTTTCATTTGTTTCGGTCACACTGCATACAGAACAATGTGCAATGATTTCCCACTTGCTAGTGCAAGGTCTAGTTGTCTCAGCATAGGCAAAAGCTTCACCCCACCTCTAACTGGCTTAATTCCCAAACAAATTCAGGGATGGCAAAGCCCTTGGTTTGTGAATCTGCCTAGGAAATGGAGGCAAGGTCTTCAAGACCAAGCTCAGGTTGGAGAGGATGGAAAAGAAAGAAAACAATCAAGGGAGGCAGGAAAGCATTAAATTTATGCCTGAGGTCATTAGCACTTCAGCTATGAAGAGTGATAAACCATAGGCAGTTGGGAAATGTGGAGAGGCTCTGGTGCCAGAAAACCCCACCAGGGGAATTCGGACTCCTTGGACTTCAGATTCCAAAACAAAGGCTTTCTCTGTATATTCCTGAAACTCCAGTAAACACTTATGCGGGATTTTAATTGTTTTTGTTTTACCTTCTTGTTGGTGGAAGGGTTGGGGAGTTTTAAAAAATATCTTTTCAGATTAGTTCTATTTGGCTCCAACTGACCCAATTCTGAACATGCTTAACTCCCTAACTACTGTGTCCAGGGTTATGGTCATCCATAACTCTTCTCCATCCTCCATCCACCCATCAACTCTTCTCCATGCCTCGGGCCCTCCACCATCCTATCCCCACCCCGCCAAATCCTTGGCTGGCCCCTGAAGTGCTTCTAAATCTTTTCTGTGCATATACATTGCCCGTGACTCTTATTAAAAGGCAGATTCTGACTCAGTAAGTCTGAGGTGTGTTTTAAGAGTTGGCATCTCTAGAACATTCCCAAGCAAAGGCTATGCTGTTTTAGGGACCACTGCTTGGGTAGTATGGCTCTTCCCTTCCATGAGTGGACCCAAAGGGGGAAGCAAGATGTTCCATTCCATTGATGCCCAGGAGGAGGGTATTAGGATTCACTCATGTTAACTTTATCTTAAACTTTTAAGTCTTGAACACTGGTACCTTCACCCGTCCGATAAGCTCCCATTGAGTTGTGTGAAAGGAATCCTGAGAAAAGGACAGAAGTAAAATTCTGCAGCTCAGAGGGGCTGACAGAGGCAGACCTAGTTGTTCATTCCCATTCAGCTTCTTGCCATATGCTGAACGGTCTAGCTCATAGGGCTTAAGGAATACATTATCTAGTTGCAATAAAACTAACCCTCACAAAATGTAGATGAGGCCTACATAAGGCCCAGAAATTGCTAATTGAAGATAACATTAAGCACTGTATCTGCCAACTGAAAAGTGGTCCAGAGATCCAAATCTGTAATGAAGATTATTTGGAATAAGAATATATGGTCATCTCGAACTATGACCTCAAGAGTATCCCACATCTGACGTTGAAGTGCATGCATGTAATTTTTAAGTAACAACTCCTACTTTGAGGGGTACATATGCCAATATGAGGTGCACAGTCAAGGCTCAGAGACCACTGCTCTATCCTGCCAGCTGTCCTCCAATCCACATGGAATAAATCCCGTCGTGTCCTGTGGCCTTGGTGGCCTCCCTCCACACACCTTATCTCTGGTGCTGCTATCTCCCCTACCTTCCACTCAGACCCGTGTTTCAGCTGAAGGGGTGGTAGGAAAAGCCAACAATCCCACATTTCTGTGACAGCAGTCATCAGGGAAGGATCATAAAATCTTGAGGGGACCGTACAAAAAAAATGATGACATAAATGTGCCCAGCAAAGACTGATGCTAGTTCTCGGACTGCACGGATAAGAGGTGGTCATAGAGACTGTGGCAGCTTGGGGAACACTTGCTTTCCATTCTTTGCCTATGTGGACATGCAGACTCAGTCGCTTGATCTTCTACTTCGAGGAAAACTTACATCTGGATGCACAACTGTTAAACATGGTACACACACACACACACCCCTTGACCTTGCCAAGACTTCAAGCCACATTTGGACCATGAGCCTTCAGTGTGGCCCATCCACTGTATGCGCAGTACAACATCGCTGCAGCCACATATTCATAATTAAGACAGAGCAGGAAAGAAAGGGCGATGTTCCGAAGTTATGCGATCAGAGTTAATCTAAAGCGAAGCCCTGTGATGGGGAAGGGAGAGACAAATCAGTGGAAGGGAAAAGGAAGAAGAAGAGGCCAAGCTAATGCTAACAAAAGAGCAAAGGGAGGGATTCCTATTCCCTTCCTCCCTTTTTCCTCCTGGGATCAATAATTAATCTCGCTTTCCCAGGGCTGGGGGGCCACTGTGTGTGGTCTCAGAAAATCAACGGGTGCTCACTGAAGTCCATGTCACTTTTTAATTTTTATTTATTTATTTATTGAGCAGCAAGACCACATTTCCAAGCATTTCTTTCCAGTGGTGTGGTCATATGCATGAATTTTAGCCCAGGGAAGGTGAGAAGTGATATACAGAATGGCCAGACTTAGTCTATGAACACACATACACACACGCAAACAGAATCCTTTTTCCCCCCTCTTCCTTAACTGCACGAGGAGGCAAACATCTGGACAAAGGTGGAGCCCTAGGATGCAAGAAGCTGAACTCAGCTCTCACTATCACAGGCCCACCTGGGCTGTCAGATTTACAGAACTTGTCTATTTCTTGATTCACTACTGAGATTTTGGTCTTAATGCTGCCTGCTTTGAATACATTGATCACCGTCTACTTCCTCTTGCCCAGAATCATGCTGATTTCTCTATTACACCCGTGGCATGATGCCAGTCTCCAGGCCTCTCATCTCTGACAATGCTTAGCCTATATGACTCCCAGTGTAGAAAGCCCGAAATGGAATGTGAACTAGGATGCGATCAGTGCAGAAAAGTACGGGATTATCACCTCCCTTTTTCTCGGACGGCATGCCTCTATTGATAGAGCTGTGATGTCTATCCACTAAACCTTCTATGTTTGTTTTAACTGATGCTTGTCTTGTGCTCATCTTCCCCACTTTGTAATTCCAGATTTATCTCTTGGACTGCCAAAGCTTTTGAAGTCTTTATATTAGGATTATTTTGCTATTCTGTAGTATTACCTTCTTTGTATACCAATGTACATTCCCTTTATTTTTGCCTTTCCAGCTTCCATTTGCCCTTCTTCTGGTAATAACACTTGTATTTCAATTAATGCAGTCTCAGTAGTACTATCAATCAAGGAAATCTACTTTCTCCTGACCTAGCAGGGGAACATTATTCAAACTATACAGCCACTCTCCTCTTTTAAATCAGGGACACAAGAATTAAAGGCAATTAGAAAAGACACACCTTAAAAAGAACGTCTCAAATGGATCACCCATTAATTCCTGCTACTAGAATCCCAGAACATCTTTTCCACAACTTAGTTGTTCATTTTTTCCTTCAACCCAGTTAAGTCCTTCTGAATTAGTTTCTTTTTTCATTGCTGCTGTAACAAAGTACCACAAACTTAGTGGCTTAAGACAACACAAATTGAGGGCCTAGCATTCAAAATATCTAAACAAAAAAACAACTCCTACAACTCAAGAAAAAGCCCCAAAAAACTCAATTAAAAAATAGGCAAAGGACTTAGGTATATATTTCCACAAATAAGACATGCATATAAAAATTGACATTTATCATCATTAGGGGAATGCAAATTAAAACCACACTGAGAACTCCACTAGGGTAGATATAATTTCTTTAAGTAGGCTCCACACCCAACGTAGGTCTTGAACTCATGACCCTGAGATCAAGAGCTGCATGCTCTACTGACTGAGCTAGACAGGCACCCCACTCTATTTTTTTTTAAAAAGGAAAAAATTTAGTATTGACAAGGATGTGGAAAAATTGGAACCCTTGTGTATTACAGGCAGGAGTATAAAATGGTTTTATAAGAAACTGAGGAAAACGTTTGGCAATTGATCAAGGAGTTATAACAGGGTATCAAAAGATCCAGGAATTTCCCTTCTGAGTGTACAATCAAGAGAATTAAAATCAAGCATTCAAATAAGTATGTGCACATGCATAGCAGCACTAGTCACAACAGCCAGAGGGTCCAAAAGCCCACATGCCCACCAGAGGATGAATGGATAAGCAAGTTGTAATGTGGCTATACAATGGAGTATTACTCAGCTGTAAAAAGGAGTGAAGTAGCGATATATTCTAAGACACAGAAGAACCTCAAAAACACGGGAGCTGAAAGAAGCCGGACACAAAACGTTACATAGCATATGACTGCATTTATATACAATGTGCAGAAAAGGTATATTCATTGAGACACAACACAAAATGGTGGTTACTAGGGGTAAAGGGATTAAGAGATAGAGAGCAAATGCTGCCTAACCACAAAGCTTCCTTTTGGGGGTGAGGAAAATGTTTGGGAAGTAGAGGGAGGGGTGGCTGCAGGACTCTGCGAATGTACAAAATGTCACCGATCACATTAAAATGGTTAATCATAGCTTATGTCAATTTCCCCTCAAACACTCATGCGTGTGCATTCACAGGCACACTTTTTATCTCAGAATTCTAGCAGCCCAAAGTCCTACAAATCAAGGGGTTGACAGGACTTCATTTCTTCTGGAGGCTCTAGAGATTAAGCCATAAAAAGCTTGATTTTTCCACCTTCTAAGAGGCAACTTGCATTCTCTGACTTGCGGTCTGCTCTGGCCATAGCATCCCTCTGACCTCTGTGCCTGACCTTCTAGCCTCCCTCTTATAAAGACCCTGTTACTGGGGCACCTGGGCAGCTCAGTCAGTTAAGTGTCTGCCGTTAGCTCTGATCATGAGCTCAGGGTCCTGAGATTAAGCCCCTCCTCGGGCTCTCTGCTCTTTGCGGAGTCGGCTTCACTGTTCCTCTCCCTCTGTCCCCTCCCCAGCTTGTGTTCCTGGTCTCAAATAAATGAAATTTAAAAAAAAAAAAAGAAAGAAAGAAAGAAAGAAAAAACCCTGCTATTAAAGTGGACTCACTTGGATAAAGCAGGATACTATCCCCATTTCAAGATCCATACCCCATCTGCAAAGTCCCTTTTGCATGTCAGGTAACATTCATAGGTTTCAGGGATTAGGACATGGACATTTTGGGGAGGCCCTTAATCCATCTACCATACCACTGTCCCATCAGTGAGTTTTTTTTTTTTTTCTTCAGCATATGTTGTTGAATGAATGGGAAAAACCAAAGCAGCCAGCAGGGTCTGGTGATGTCTTGACCATCAAGCAGAATCTATAGGGATCTTATGTTTGGCACAGTGCTTTCCCCAGCAACAAGGAAGCCAGCTGAGCAGATGCTTAATAAGCGGCTAAGGGCCAAATGAACACAAGGAAGAGAATAAAATATGGCAAGTTTAACAAACACATTTAATCAGAGGCCACAGAAGCAAGGATCAGACTGCACAGCAAACAGTCCAGAAACAGGACAATGTGTTCAATAGAAAATCCAAGTTACAGCACAGCTCAGCACATACAGCATGTAAGCTGCCCCCCACCGTGCTTTACGGGGTGACACCCCCAGCCCAAGAAGTCCTTCTGCTGTCCTCAGACAGAATTAATGGCTTTCCCTGCTCAATATGTCCATAGGGAGCACTTACTGTGTGGCTCTGAACTCTCATTGTCATGGCCAAGTCTTCAAAGGAGGGAACACATTTCAGTCCTCTGAGCTACTGCCTCATAGTGCCTGGGGACACAGTGCAGGGCAGGGGGAGGGTTGGGAGGGGGATGTTTCACATGCTAAGCACAGTCAAGGAACCAAAGTCCCAGCAGAGCTGAAGAGGAAAGCTGTTCTATTTTAGATAGCACTCAAAATCTTCCCTATCTTTTATTTTCTACAGATTGCAATACATCTTTTAAAAATCAAGTCTGGAACCACAGAACCTTTGGATGCCCCCAAGACTCTTCCATTAACTTTTAAGACCCATTTACCAAACCCTGGCACTGGTATTCACAGACTCAGATCCCTGGCGCGGCTCTGGGAGCAGATCATCCGTGGTGGGGAGAGGGGCACCTTTGCGATAGGTCAGGCCACTTTATATCTCTGAGACTTTTAACAGCCCATCTATTTAACTGCCTCTGCCTTAAACAAACTGTTAGTATTGCCCATTCATTTGACTTTGACCTAGAAATTTTATTCATGCAAAACGGAGTGAGCTAGGTTTTTATTAGGAAGCCAGGGTTCCTGGAAGAGCAAAGAACACTCTTTGTTCAAGGTATCTTCTTGGGCTTCAGGCATCACTTAATTTCATTCTCAAAAGCCATAGCATGAGTCAGCTCTGCCTTTACAGATAAGTGTTTGTCGAAAGGGGAGGGGGTGTTTGTTCATCCAGGGTGGGGAAAGCATGGAGGGTGGCTGGATATTGCCTTTTTCCTCTCCCCTTGGTTATAGCCCTGAGTTGGTAAACACTAGGTAACCTCTGGGTTTACCTAAACCAACACTCATAGTTGGAATTAATTAAGTACGTCCCTCAAAGTTACTGCCTCCCATACCGAGAACTCCCTACAAAGTATATCCTTTACAGTCAGGAACACATTAAGAGTAAAATCATGTCCCTTCTCCCTGGATAGAATAAGGAGACGAACACTAAAAGTACAGAAACCAGTACAGAGTCCGTTTCAAACTCAGCCAAACTCCCCATCATTTTCCTCGCCCTCGGTAGTCCATTTCTAAGTGATTTCTCCCTGTAAAACAAAGTCTCCGGGAACAGGCTTGGCACTGCAGGAGACTGCTGTGTCCACATTGTTGAAGCAGGGCAGGGAGGAGACCCAACAAAAGCAACATGACCTGAAGACATAGGCGGTAAGCACATTTCCCAGAATTGCCCGTCCTCTGTCGGGAAGTCGCGGCATGGTGGCCAGATACCCTGCCTTTTCCATGGTGGTCCTAACTTTACATGACCTGTCCTGCTGTCTTACAACTCTGCTGACAGTTGTCTCAACATGGGAGCTGCGTTCTCCCTCAGAATGAGAGGCAGACTTAACCTGGCACGATATCATTCAGAGGATACCGTTACTTATCGATACAAACATCCTCCACAATCCGCTCCTTTTCAAACAAATTCTGTGAGGTTAGTGGATCTTAGACCTTACCTTACTGACTCTTCTGTTTAGGAAACCACACGCTGAGCATACACAGAAGAGGGACAGGATGCCCACATTAAACTTTTTTAAACACCTAAAGTCACGACCGACACAGAGCAGGGGCCCAGACAATGTGCCAGCGCAGACTTTGGGGACACGGAGTCCACATCCTCCCTTCCACAGAGGGACACTTGGGTCACAACCGTGTAAGAATCAGTCAACTTAATCGTCTACCTAGTGACAGGCGATGAACAACAATGTTACTATGCTCTAAGAGATGAGCCTCACCCTCCAGGAAAGCAGATGTCCCCTTTCCCAGACGGGCTCCCCCCGAGCCCCGCGGAGAAGTGTGCCGCTCACAGCCCTCCCACTGCCGGGACTCTACCTCCAACCCCAGACCTCTCCGTAGTATCAGCCCTCCTGGTGGAAATGAATGCTTCAACCTTGCTTTGGGATCTTTGAAGATCGGGTGATGTTTATAGGAAGACAGTTAATAAATTAAAAGAACTAATATAGGGGCATCTGGGTGGCTCAGTCAGTAAAGCGTCTGCCGGCTCGGGTCATGATCTCAGGGTCCTGGGATGGAGCCCCATGCCATGTCTGTCTCCCTGATCAGCAGTGAGTCTGCTTCTCCCTCTCCCCCCATCCCTCCCCCTGCATATGTGCATGTATGCGTACACACATTCTCTCTCCCTCTCTCAAAAAAAAATCTTTTACAAAGAAGAAATAATGTAGGGGCACCTGGGTGGCTCAGTGGGTTAAGCCGCTGCCTTCAGCTCAGGTCATGATCCCAGGGTCCTGGGCTCGAGTCCCGCATCGGGCTCTCTGCTCAGCAGGGAGCCTGCTTCCTCCTCTCTCTCTGCCTGCCTCTCTGCCTACTTGTGATTTCTGTCTGTCAAATAAATAAATAAAATCTTAAAAAAAAAAAAAAAGAAGAAATAATGTATTTCTCTCTCTCTTTTTTTTTTAATCTGGGCATATCAGAGAGGCTAACTAAGCTTTTTTTTTTAAGATTTTATTTATTAATTTATTTGTCAGAGAGAGAGAGAGAGAGAGTGCACACAAGCAGGCAGAGAGGCAGGCAGAGGCAGAGAGAGAAGCAGACACCCTGCCGAGCAAGGAGCCCGATGAGGGGCTCGATCCCAGGACCCTGGGATCATGACCTGAGTCAAAGGCAGCGCTTAACCCACTGAGCCGCCCTGGTGTCCCCTAACTAAGCTTTATAATCAAACATCCCTGGATTCAAACCCTGGGCCCTCCCTTCCTAGCTGTACAATTTTAAGGGACTCCCCAGAAGTTTCCATTTCTAAAGTGTTAAAAAAAAAAAAAAACACCTAATTAGCACCTACTTCTACCTTACTTTGTTAGGGTAAGATGTCATAATTTGTATAAAACATGTGGCACAGAGGTATGGAATAAAGTAGGATAGTAACCCACTCTGATTGAATGCATCTCTTGGAGTAGATCAAATCAGTCTTCCATCAGGTAAATACACACCTGCACTCAAACACCTTCCTTGGCTCCCTATTTCGAGAGAGGGTTCGAACTTACTATTTGGCATTTGAGGTCCTCTGACCTGCCTTCCACACAGTTTTCCCACAAAGCTCTTCATGTACCCAATGCTCCCGGTTTGGGTGAAGCGCCCGAGTTTCGGGTGCACAGCCACAACTCTGCTCTCTGTGTCGGGGTGCCGGATTCCCTCCTCTGAACGGTTAACGCAGAGGTCATACCTTAAGAACCAGTGTCTGTGCTCACCTGCGCGCGTGTGGACTCTCACGGGATCTTAGCCCGCTCAAACCAGTTGTCGACAATGGGAACATTTCTCCTCTAAGACTGGATTGCCACATGCTCATGAAACAGTATCTGGGGACTTGGGGTCTTTATTTCCAGCTGGAAACCACTGGCGTGGCCTGAGCGGTGGCCACCTCTGTAAGAGAGACCAACGTTTCCCAGGCTGTCCCGGTCACCACGGCCGCTCCCCGCGAGCTCACCTGCTCAGCCCTCGGAAGACTTTGGAGCGTACCCTCCCCCTCATCTACCTCTTATCCACCGCAAGCCCTTGATGACTTCTTTCTTGATTCTTCTGTATTCAAAACCACTTTTCTCATTTTCAGATGCCATAGCTGTGCTTCCTAAGGCACGTGTCACAGCAGTAGCTAACACTGCAGGAGATGGGAGCTAATACTTTCTAGTTTTGCTTTATTCCCCTTCCTGAAGGACAAGCTCCTTGAAACGGAACCCAGGACTGGACCCTGTCTGGCTCAGCAGCAAAGACGAGCGGGTATCTGAGTCATCGTCTTAACTGAGCAAAATCCAAATCAATTTAATCATAGGAAAGTCCCATCTCACAAGGCATGCAGACTTCCTTTTTTCCCCTGGGCTGGGCTATGTCTCCATCAGTTCGTCCTAGGAAAAATTAATAGGAATCTGGCTGGAGGAAGGAGCCGGCAGTTCTGCTGGGAAAGGAGGAGAAGGTAGGAGTCACGCTTGCAGGCCTGGTGTTAATTTCAAATTGTGTTCTGGATCCACTGGCAGGAAACAATTCTGTAAACTAGTCTTTTTTTTTTTTTTTTTAATGCTTCCCTTCCCTTCTGATTTCCCCCAGTTCACTTTTCCTCTCCTTCTCCTAATGTCCTCCATGTTATTCCGTACACTCCACAAGTAAGTGAAACTGGATGATAATTGACTCTCTCTGCTGGACTTATTTCACTTGGCGTAATCTCTTCCAGTCCCGTCCATGTTGATACAAAAGTTCTAACTAGTTCGAACTAGTTCTTAACAGATGAGTTGCTTCCCTGTATCTGGTTAGCACTTTATTTTGTTCTGTGTGTTGTCACAGATACTGTCCCTTTAGAATCCCACAAAAACCCAGAGCTATCAATTCAACATTATTCCCTCCAGTTAGAGATAGAAGCCAAAGCTGCACTTTGCATGAGTGAAACGTCCTCCGTCACACCTCCTGCCTTCTAAAGGGCGGAAATGCTGCCCAGACACGTGTGGGGCCAGGCAGAGCACTGAGACCCCAACATCAGGGGCCTGCGCTGACGGCCATGTCGGGCTTTGCTCTGATCAAGGCTGTCCCAGCACATCCTGCAAAGAATCACAACCACCCTCTTTTACGGATTCTCATTTTCAACCACATCTTGGCAAAGCAGAGACAGGCTAAAAGAAAAAAAAAAACACACCCGGGTCAAGTATGTACACAGTTTTTAAAGCGTGCTTTGAAGTTTTTGTTTGTTTTTTTTGTTTTTCCGCTGCTCTCTCCTAGTGAGCGAATGAGGAGGTTTGAAAATGCCGAAAGCACTTTGTATTGTACCGTTGTTCACTTTAGAAAGTCCTTCGTAGAACTATTTTCCATGTGCCTAATACAGCAGCCTCTAGAAAGCCTATCTGGAGCAGGGCCTCATGGGTTGGAGTCTTCCGAGAAGGAGATGTGGGGGGCAGAAGGCATCACGGCACAGACAAAGTTAAACCAGTTAGGGGGACAAGGAAATAATTCAGCAGGACCATGGAACAACAGGACTCAGGAAGGCTCAGTGCACAGAAACTGATTTTAGACACTGGGGGAGGCCCAGTCCTCGAATCGGGGTTTCAACTTTTTTCAACTATTCAGTTCTTCTAGCCCCAGACAGAGACTACATCTTCTCTGGTTCAAGAGTCAGGATCAGACTTTCACAAGTGGATCCACACTCCCCGGCCTCCTCGACCTCAGCTCAGAGAATTGGAAGGAAAAGGTAAGTTTCCGGGGGTCATTCTGGTGCTCTGGTCTCTAGCTGGCCCTAACTAGGCTAACAGCTAAAATCACAATGATCTGAGCCCCCAAGATTCAGGTGTCTGTGGGTAAGCTGCTAAATCCTGAAGAAACTTCAAGGACCAGAAAGCCAGAGAGCTTCTGGCAGTCCTGGTGAAATGTCCTGCTTCCCTATTCTCTCCATTTTGGAAAGGGCACCATGCACATGTTGAAAACTTACAACTTTGGGGTCTATAAAAGGTGAAAGAAATTTAAAGGACTCATCAACGGTCATAAGAAACCCTCTCCTGAGTTGTAACTGAACTTGCAACTAGCAGCCCTTCTTAGAAAGAAAGACACTGGGGGAACCTGGGGGACTCAGTTGGTTAAGCGACCGGCTCTTGATTTCAGCTCAGGGCATGATCTCGGGGTCATGAGATCGAGTCCCACATTAGGCTCCGCACTGGGTACGGAGTCTGCTTGGGATTCTCTCTCCTTTTCTGTCTGCTCTGCCCCTTCCCTGCTCATGCTATCTCTTTCTCTTAAAGACAGATAAATAGACACTGGACTTGACCTTGCCAAGTCTGATAAATTTCAATGTCTTCCCCACGTACGTGGGAAGGTGCACTTAGCAAGTCCCTGCCCATGGCAAACAACTTTATTTTTGTTTAAAGCAAGGAGACACTATTAGGAAAAACACCAAAGGGCCCTGGAAACAAGGGACAGACCAGCATTGTGTGTGTCATTGTGGGAGGGAAACCCCCCCTTTACTGCTGCTTCTCTGCCCAAAGGCCATTCCTCAGAACTGCCCCCATTCTTCAACGCCCAGCTCAAATGTCACCTTTGGCAAGACATCTCCTCTGCCAAGTTCCCAGCTGCCACACGCCTCTTCCCCCACCCCCGGAGGGTACAGGTACTCCCCGGGGTGCAGCTGCTGCCAGGCCTCGCAGGCTCCGCCCCCCCCCAAGGGCGGTTTGCCACCATTTCTCCAGCTTTCATATTTGCATTCTCCGCCTGCTTGGCACAAGCCCCAAGTACACAGCTGATGCTTGATGAATATTTGTTCAATTAATGTCTGGATTTCTTCCCTGGCTTCGCTCAGCAAGGATCTGAGGAGCTAAATGAATGAATTACGGATGGGAACGTGCCTGCTCTACCCCAAATGGGCGATCACAGCTTCGTGAGTGCAGAGCAGGACTCGAAGTGACAAATGCCTTTGCTGTTTCTTCCTATTGATATGAATGGTAACCACCACACAGGGAGGTCTTCTCACGGACAGCGTGCGCAGGGCAGTACACACTTGCCCCCTGGCGCCCCATCGGGCAGAAGGTGCACCCAGCGGCTCTAACTTCTCTGGGCCTGCGAGCACACAGTGAGGAAGGGGCAGAGGTGGGAGTTAGCCTCCAAGCCCCAGCTTTTCTCCAGCCCATCATACACCTCCCTTCCGAACCGCTGTTCCCAAAGCAAAAATGCTGCTGCTGGGATCAGAGAACGCCGCGCTTCTCATTTCCGCTTCCCTTTCTGCTGCTCTCCACTAACCCACGCCGCCACTCGACAGGCATGGGAGGGTGATCAAGTCAATCTGGACAGCACCACCGCAGGAAATGAGTTTCACTGTGGCAAAATTCACACTGCAACCGCTCTGACAAGAGGAAGATAGGAAGGGCGCACTCAAAGCTTTTAGGGATGTTTTCAAAAGACAAGTACCTCTGCACCAGGCTGATTTTTTTTTTTTTTTTTTTTTTTTTTTTTTTAAGGACAAGATCAGAGTCTGCTGGAAGACTGCCCAAGCCCAGGGCTAGGTTTATCTCCCAGGACAGGGAGAGTGGAAATAGCATGTTGGGGCTCCCGCACACCTGCAGGGAAGTCCCCTGATCCAGGGACACATTGCTAAGTGCACTGCCTGAAAATGTGCTTCTCAACAGAAAAATGCAAACCCACTTGATGTTTTTCTACACTAGCACATGCTGCTCCCCTGACAGCCGTATCTCAGCTCAATGTCTAGGAGTGGTGTCCCTGAACAAATGTTATTTACTGAACCAAATACAAACATAAAGGTCAGGTTGGACTAAAAAAAGAAAATGATATTTCTTGCAAGAGAATTGGGGTAGAGGGAGAATGAATCTTAAGCAGACTCCATGCCCAGCGCAGAGACCGACGTGGGACTCAGTCTCATGACCCTGAAATCATGACTCGAGCCAAGACCAAGAGTCAGAAACTTAACCAACTGAGCCACCCAGCCACTCCTAAAATATATCATTTTCTTAATGATTGAAATTAAATCATGTTCATAAAACTGATGGTAAGAACTTCCCAAGGACGATGGTGTTTTACAATCATTTCTTTGTTTCTGCCAAAGGGATGGGTTGTACATACCACAGTATTGCACAATCGGTATTTGTTGACTGGTTTTTATCTAGGATTAGAAATGGAAACCTGACCGAGAAGTCATAAAGGTCCCCTTTTAACCAAGGTTCTTGCTCCCCTCTGCGATCCCCGCCCCCCGCCCGAGCCTCCCGTGATCAGTGTTTCGGACACTGCTGTGGGGTATCGTAGATTAAATGCTCCTTGGCCTATAACTCAGGTGGTCATGTCAGGGGAAAGAAACAAGAGTACGAGATGAAGCAGACCCCCCCAAATATTCACACTGGAGAAGAGAAAAGTTTGGCTATTTTATTATCTTATTTCCAGCCTTGAAATCCAAGCCTGGTTGAATTTGTTCAAAGGCGATTTTATAGCTATCGGCTATACTCCAAACAAACAATAATTCTTCAGGACTTACCCCTTGACAGATCAGAACTGCCCTGACAAACCAAACTTCTTGCCCACATTTAGGTCTCTTCTCAAGATGTGGCGTTGGTAGCACGTGGAACCCTACTGGCCTCCCAGCCTGAACCCCTCAGGAGGAGGCTCATTTAGCAGAAATGGCGGCACACAAGTGGACTTGAATGGTCACAGCGTAACTTTAAAGGGGAAGCTGAGATTGGCTCACAAAACCAACAGCATCGTGCCCCACCTTGCTGATGAACTTGACCAACAGTCTCTGCCTCAACTCATGAATCGCTTTCTGACCCTTCTTCAGCCAGTTTAAAAATACTCATCTTGCGTGGTGTTAATCCTCAGTGCTGTTAGAAGCTCTTCCACATATACAGAAAAGGGAGATTTGATAGAAATCTCCCTTAAAACTTTCTCCAACACATTTTTCTAAATTTTTTAAATTTTTATTTTAATTTTTATTTTTTTAAGATTTTATTTATTTATTTGACAGAGATCACAAGGAGGCAGAGAGGCAGGCAGAGAGAGAGGGGGAAGCAGGCTCCCCGCTGAGCAGAGAGCCCCATGCGGGGCTCAATACCAGAACCCTGGGATCACGACCCAAACTGAAGGCAGAGGCTTTCACCCACTGAGCCACCCAGGCGCCCCTAAATTTTTTTTTTAAAGACAGAGAACCACTTTCTTTTCGTTTGCACTAAAACCTGGCTGGTATGTTACTTAGCACATTTAGTTGCTCGAAATACCGTGGTGCTATTTCGTGGTGTTGAGCACACAACTCTACTACTTTGGGGGGCTCTACCACCTCAAAAGTTTGGAATGGATAAAAATACACTCCTGACTGAGCCATCTTTGTATCCTCATATCTGAAGACATTAGATACATGTTTCGACACTGAATGAACAAACTGAAATCCTGCTCATCATTCAAGACACAGCTCAAAATCCACGCCCATCAAGTCTTCTCTCGTCACCAAAGGTCACGGTGACTCTGACCTCTTGTGTAACTTATCACTATGTACTTATGTCCCCAGCCAGGGTCTACATTACCCTGCACACAGTGCTTCCTGCTCAATGACATTAGTAAGTGCCTCAAATCCAGGAAGCCAAAGGACTTCCTGGTGTATATTTGGAGGTTCCACTGGTCCTAAGACTCAAGCAAAAAGCAAGGTATGGGGATAAAACCATGTTTTCTAGAGTGCTTACTAATTCCTGATGCAATACCAGCAAGGCTCCAGGCCAAGAACCATGAGGGCTCAATCCTTGGGGATGTTTATGCTTGGATCAGCTGCTTTAAGAACTAAGTCTGACCGGTTCATTCAACGCCAGGATTCATTACTTGTTGAGAACCTATATTCACCTCTAAATAGTAAGCCAGGAGTGGAGGATCTAAAAGTAACACTCTCTGACCCAAGGCGATCATCTCCCATAGGGGAGACTGCTGTGCAAAGACGGACAATGCAACAGAAGAAACCTGCAAATAGATTCACACTCCAAGCTCTACAAGCGGTCAGAGAAGGAGTTAAGTTAGTTGAGAACATCAGGAATTTTCAGAGTAACTGACATCAGAGTAAAGCATTGCAAAACGAGTAATTTTTTTTTTTTTTAACCAGATGTAAAGTCAGGAAACAGTATTTTGAACAATGAAAACAGCCCTGGCAATGTAACAGCATGCCTGGGAAAAACACTGCTACTGACATTTGGGTTTGATGTTACGCATTGTCTGATAAGGTCACGCAGTAAAATGAAGGCCCTAGAAGCAAAAGGCACACAACAGGGAAGGTGTTGAGAAGGGGGAAGGAGGAAAGCTAAACCCTGGAGCACTACCAAGCATCCCTGTAAAGGACAGTGGGCAGTGCACACTTCTTCTCAAGGGCAGTAAGGGAGGGCTGAATCTGGCCCCGTGCATTGGCTCTGAGAGGCAACCTTTTCCTATTTCCCCCAGAGACACATTATATAGGTACATGCAGCTCTGTTGGTCAACTTTGGTCACCATGCAGGAATCAGTGAGTGGGGACAAAAGATGCCACTTCTGTAATTTAGATATGCCCAGCCCAGAGAGCACGGCATTTCCTAACCCCTGGGAAGCCTGCTGAGCTGTATCTCCAGTGAAGGTCAAGGACAGATATACGAACCACGTGTCCAGTTAGATCGGGAGCGGACAGCGGCCGCTACGCCTCTTTCAATCTGCGGCATCCTCCTGGTGAGACATGTTTTCCTCTGCCTTTGTATCAAGCCACATCCAAGGTTAAGGTTACAGGTATCTCTTTCCCAGGACATGGTGGCTAGCGACAGGATGGAAGAAAACCAAATCTGAAAAAACTAGCGGAACAAAAAATTGTAACTGTATGGTGTATCTCTGCGTCATGAGCGATTGGCATTTTGTAAGTGAAAGAACACGTCTCTCCTTGCTTTTAATTAAGATCCAGCTAGAACTAGACATGAATGTCCTTGTTTGGGGGCCTTTTCACAGCTCTCCAGTTAAAGCAGATACTGGAGGTCCAGGGTAGATGATGTCCAACTGGTGTATCTACCTAACGAGTAAATTAGAAGAAAACAGAAGCATATCCCTTTCCATCCTTGCAATTCAAACGAGGTAAATTAATGACTGTCAAATCCCTACCCTGGCCATGGAGCTCAAGAATTTGTCTGAGATTTTGTCTGAAAAGCTGGTTTTCATCATTTTTCATTTTTTTAAAAGATTTTATTTATTTATTTATTTGTCAGAGAGAGAGAGAGTGTGCGAGCGCACAGGCAGAGTAGCATGTAGAGGCAGAGGGAGAAGCAGGCTCCCTGCTGAGCCAGGAGCCCGATGTGGGACTCGATCCCAGGACGCTGGGATCATGACCAGAGCTGAAGGCAGCCACTTAACTGACTGAGCCACCCAGGTGTCCCTCGTTTTTCATTTTAAACATGATTTTCTTAGGACAGTTTGAGAGCAGTTTATCTCTGCACTACTCCCTGGGGTACACAGCCATGTAGAAGGGTTCCCCAATTGGGAAACTTGTGGCCTCCAATTTCTCCTTCTAGTACCCCAATTGTGCAAATACTCCACTGCTTTTCACGTGACACCCAGAGGTGCTAAAACATTCTCAAGTAGTTCCCCTTGGGAGATGTGGTGTGGCCCAGAGGAGTCAGAGACCAGAGGAATATGAGCCAGGAAGAGATCGGGGGCTCTTCAGCCAAAGGAAAACAAGTCAAAGAAGAATCTTTTTTTTACTCAAGATTAACCCAGAACCTTTATTGATTCTGATAGAATAAACATCATTTGAATAAATCTCTCCTGGTCCCACACACTGTTTTAGGAACTAAGGTTTCCAGTATTTTCAAAGAGGGAAAACATGTAACCATGGGGTTTTATTCTACATAGAAAAATTCACCACTCTTAAGAGGAGCCAGCTCTTCATGGAGAGGAAATGGGATGAAAATCAAGGGAGTCTGCACAGAGCAATAAAAGAAGAACTTTCTGGAGCACTGGGTGGCTCAGTTGGTAAAGTGTCTGCCTTCAGCTCAGGTCATGGTCCCGGGGTCCTGGGATCAAGACCCGTATTGGGCTCCCTGTTCAGAGGACAGCCTGCTTCTCCCTCTCCCTCAGCCTACCACTCTGCCTGCTTGCATTATCTGTCAAATAAATAAAATCTTAAAAAAAAAAAGAAAGAAAGAAGTAGTAGAACTTCCTGAGTAGTCATTAAAACCTACCAGATCATGAAAATTGCTTATGTAACCTCTATGGGCAAAGGAATGCAAAAGCCACCTTATGGACACGGCACAACCCAAGTGCTGCAGGCGAGGGCAGATGTATGCACACCTGCTACCTCCGCTTGTTTGGAAGCGTTATCCTCGCTAGAGGATAGTAACGGACTCTTAACCTCTCCACTGCTGGGAACAAGGCTTCACTTTAATACTTTCTAGGGCCACTGATGGGTCTTCTTTTTCCCTAAAACTTCATCTCTCAGGGGGTGTACATTGATGGCCAAGCAAGGAAACCACCTATGGAAGGATCTGGCTCTGTGTTCTAGAATTATTTGATTCTAAGCATCTTTCAACAGGCTCCATGCTCTCTGGCTTGCTGCAGTCACCACTGCTCCTCACTGTCCTCACACACCTACCTTCCCTGCCCAGCCTTGTTTGTCTTTGAGTTTGGCCTCTCGTCCCATTAATGATACTGACTGAACAATAAATGACGTTCTATTTGATTACCATCTGCCATAAAGCTTGCCTCATGCTCCCAGCCTTTATACCTAACAGTGTCTATCTTTTGAAAGACACTGAAATCCCCATCCATGCCAATTCCCTGCATCTCACCCCACTACTGACTAAATAGTTTTCCAAGGTGGATAGAACCAAGAGTAACAACTCATTCACAATTCTCTGACTTCATAGCAAATGCAACTAAATGCCACTGAGTTTTCATGAATGGTGTAAAAGAACATCTGGTAGTCAATAAACCAACCAATACCATGCCTTGTGTGTTGCTCTGTCCACTAGGACGTAACCAGAAGCCCTTACAGACAACCCCTGGGAGAGACCTGCTTTGGAATACCGGCATTACATCCGTTTTCATTCCCACCAGCCTGCAACATTCTCCTTGCCTCGTCAGCCTGTCCTCCGTGGACCACAGCCTTTACGCACTCCATCTACAAGAAAACATTGTGCCCCTTGTGATTCTCCTTCCCTTTTGCCTCTGCTAACCTACAAATCTGTGGTTTCTTCCTTCACACTCTAGTTATACACAGAACTTATCCAACAAGAAATTTTATCAGGCTGATCATTGGACAGGGCTTCATGCCAAGGAGGGCCCTCTGCTTCGTTTAATCTACTCTGCTGCTGCCATCTTGAAATCTCTAATTCTTGCACAGAGGATCCTACATTTTATTTTATACTGGAACATACATTATGTAGCCAGTGCGGCGTATTACTGAACCTGTCACCCAACTCCTAAACTCCCTACATGTAGTGGATTAGATTTCCTCACTGCCAGTCCTTGACGGCCTTCTTTAAAGTAGGCAAACATCTGGTCACACCAGGCTCCAGATAAATCCGTGTCAAAGTCTGGCCCACAGGGCTCTTCACACAGTCAGCAGGCTCATACTGAAGTAACACAGGCACAGTAAGATTCTTCTCCCACGAGCTATTACATTTCTATTAAAACTAGACATCGCCTCCTACTGTTACGAAAGCAATGTCCTTCCTCCTAGCTATAGCACTGTGATGGTCCGTGTGCAGAAAACGAAGAGCTTCTGGCATCTCACATTTCGGTCTAGTGACTGTAAATATCTAAGAGCCACTGATGCAGACCTGAAACCACATCTACTTGCTTATGAGGAATGACTGCGGATCCCTACAGTCTTGGAGGAGGCAGGAGGCGCTTCTGTAATTGGATTCGAGAAGCCAAAGAGTAGCCAGCTGTGTGCTAGGTACACAAAGTCATGGACAACAGGTCACCATCGCTCACTGAAATTCATCTGGAACATCATCTTTAAAGTGAAATATATATTCCAGAGCATTATGTAAAATTCCCATTAATTTTTGTCAACCGAAGACTTCAGAGACACTTCCTGTTGAGTTACAGTTGCCTGAGCTTCTGCCTAGGAGCCCAGGGTTCCTCCCGCTGCTATTAAGCTTACTTAGATGAAAATGGGATGCTCAGTTCTGCTACGCCCAAAATTATAGCCATGACAAAGTGTCACAGGATGACAGTTCTGCAATTTGTATTTAGAAGCACGTATCTGACAAAGATGTTCCTAAAACCAATGAAGGTGACAGAACTTCAGAAGTTCAAGTTGAGCCACTCCCATTTTGGTAAAGCCCTAGGAAGAGGTCCCAAATCAGCAGAGAAGGGGGGGATGTTTCTTTACACATATCATCACTGAAGTGAATCAAGCCACATGGGCAACGGGACCAGCCGATCACTCTCTCAAGTCCACGTTACCATGGATTGTCTGAACGCATGGCAAGATCAACTCCTCCTGGCTTCTCTCATCACTAACCATCTGCCAATCCTGCTGGCCTACCTCTCAGCTCTTACCAAGGAGTCAAGGACACGAAGCCAAAACACATAATCCAGAGCCCCGAAGTATAGAACAAGTCATGGTTCCACCATTATTTAAATAATGTATGAGTTTCTACAAAAGTAAGAAGCAAACAATAGCCAACTACCTATCGGGTCATTTTAAGGATCAAATTATTTTTTTTTAAAGATTTTATTTATTTATTTGACAGAGAGAAATCACAAGTAGGTGGAGAGGCAGGCAGAGAGAGAGAGAGGAAAGCAGGCTCCCTGCTGAGCAGAGAGCCCGATGCGGGACTCGATCCCAGGACCCTGAGA
Organism: Mustela nivalis; assembly: GCF_964662115.1. Lineage (NCBI taxonomy): Eukaryota > Metazoa > Chordata > Mammalia > Carnivora > Mustelidae > Mustela > Mustela nivalis. The sequence goes on from NC_139032.1 coordinate 17,959,821, forward strand.
TCATGACCTGAGCCGAAGGCAGCGGCTTAACCCACTGAGCCACCCAGGCGCCCTAAGGATCAAATTAAATAGAGGAAATCACTACATGAACTACAAAGTGCTAACAAGTATCGCTCTTTCTACCCTCCTCGATTTCAGTGTTACCCAACAGTCCAGCCTTAAAAAAACTGTTACTTAGGGGCACCTGGGCACTCCTTACTTCTACCCTAAGAGCTTAGAATAAGATGCTGACACACAGAGGACTTCACAACCACTTCAGATTTTTTAAGGCTCCTTCCCCTTCCATCAAAAAAGTTTTCCTTCTACAAATTCTGAAGGTTGGGCTTAAAAAATAAACAGCCCTAGTAAATAACAATGATTGGCCTAAATTCTAAGCTGCAAATGCACAGCAATGGAGTCCTCCATGCATGCAGGTATGGGCAAACAACAGTGCGTGGGAGAGTATGTTCCAGGGCTCTGGTGAGGTAAAGAATGAGCAGAAGGTGAAAGGTCATGGAAGAAGGGGCTTGAAACCCCCGAACAACTTCTCTGGGCTAACTCAAAGAGGAAGTGTGACCAAGCACATAGCTTAAAACTCACTTGCGCTTCAGGTGTTGGATCTCTGCACTCTGAGTCACAGTAAGTCCCTATCATTTCCTCATTGGACTAGCGGAGACCTTCACAGACCAGAGTCACTGTCAGGATTTTCTTTCTTCCCTCCACCCTACCAAGCAAAGACGAAGCAAGAATGTTCACTTGGCATGACTGTCCAAGACTGCTGTGGGACCTATATGGTGTGTGGCACATAGAAATGCTCAATAAATGTTTGTGGAGTTTTCCAGAGGCCAACATCCCTGTTTCCTGGTGACATATCGCATACATCTTTGAGTCCCGGAGAAGTCCTGAAGAAGAATCATGGCATCAACATTACCATGAGATCTGCCCCTTGTTTCTGTCATTTGCCATGGATGAGGATGAAATATGGATGACAAAGACCCAGTCAATGAGAAAGGAGGCCTGTATCATGGGTCAGAAACCACAGTGTGCTGGAAGCCAAAGAATCTTGGTTCTAGTTCTGATTCCTCATTAATTAGTAAGTTTCTTTGGGTGCCAGTTACCTTAGCTTGACATAGTGAAGCTGAACTGTATGATTTCTAAATGCCTCCCATGTTCTCGGATCCTACTCTAAGTGGTATTTCTCCTTTCCAGAAGCACAACGAGATAAAAGATGATCCACTGGCAAAGAGCAATTCTTGACAAGTATAATTACAAGGAGAGGGGTCTCTCCCTTTCCCTCTATTGGAGGGGTTAGCAGAAAGTCCTGATGAACTAGATTCTTTTAGCAAGATGAACTAGATTCTTAGGGAGACAGCCATGAAATCAAACAGAAACATTGTAAGCGCTTTATTTTCCTCCCAAAAGGAGGAAAACTATTCTCCTCTTTTAAGATCTTGACCCAGGTAAAGGCATTTAATGGACCTTGAAAAAAATTACCATCTATTTCTTTTTTCTAAAAAAGAAAAAGGAACTATCTCCTATCCTAAAGAAAATTCTAAGAAGACAATTTTCCAGTTACTATGATTTAAAAAACAAAAACAAAGACAAAACAAAACTTCTTTTTACTAAATCCTTTTAGTGCAAGTATGTACAAATCTCTTTCAAGTCAAGCAACATTTCTCCCTCCAAGCCCATTAAGCTGGTTGTTATTTTTAGGACAACTAGTTAATGAATATTGTTCTGTGCTAATACAAAACCAGAATCTCAATTTCTGGGTTGCGATTCCTTCATTAACACGTATAGCTTCCTTCTTAGGAGGTGAGTGGCCATTATCATTAAAACAAGTATCATGAATATCAAAACTAAGATCTGTTTTCAGAGGCTGTGTCTCCTGCATATTGGTATACACACTGTGCCTTACCAAAGGCGGAGAGACTTGCTGCATGAATGCTGCCACGAAATGGCCTATAAAGGGTTTCATTAGTTGTAGTTCGGGAGGAGTTGCTTTCTGGGTAGATGCTGTGAAAGTAAAAATGCTGTATGGCTCAAAAACTTCAACCCCAGCCTTTCGTTTTCCTATGAACAGAAGTCCATGCCAAATTCTTATGTTAAATCTCTCAATATGGTAATATTAGGAGGTGGCGCCTTTAAGAGGTCATTTGGTTTATTTGAGGTCATGGGGATAGAGAGCATCCATGATAGGTTAGTGCTCTTCTAACAAGATGGACAGACAGCAGCGTTTCCTCCCACCACCACACCACCATGCGTCAAGAAGGTGGCGAAGTGAGATGGCCAGTGAGATGGGCCTCACTGGAACTCAACTATGCTGGCACCATGATCTTGGATTTCCCACTCCAAAACTGTGAAAACTAAATGTCTGCTGTTTTAAGCTACTCGGTCTATGGTATTTTTTATATAAATTTTTTATAGATTTTATTTATTTATCTGCCAGACAGAAAGAGAGAGGGAGAGCATACAAGCAGGGGGAATGGCGGGCCGAGAAAGAAGTAGGCTCTCCACTGAGCAAGAAGCCTGATGTGGAACTCAATCCCAGGACCAGATCATGACCCGAGCCAAAGGCAGACACTTAACCGATGGAACAACGCAGGCATTCCCAGTCTGTGGTATTTTGTCATAGCAGTTCAAGCTAAGACACTCCCTTTCCTTATCTGGAAAATAATGGATTTCCATGGAATGACCCGAGAGTCTTAGGAGCTTCAGCGATCTATCGTAACGAAAGAAACACCAATTACCACAGAAGTAGAGTAAAAGAATTTCAAACTATTCACTCACTCATACACACCAGAGATGTCAAGTGACATACTGAAAAGGCACAAAAGAAGAAATGAGAGTAAGTCCAATTCTGAATAGTGAAGCCACCGTAAGTCAACAAACAGAGAAAAGGGCTTCATGAAACCACTCTTTGAGGCCGAGGATGCAAGTAAGCATGTATGGGAGTTGGGACGGCTTAGTCAAAGTTCCAGAGGAACTAGAACCAAGATTCTTTGGCTTCCAGCACACTGTGGTTTCTGACCCATGATACAGGCCTCCTTTCTTATTGGCTGGGTCTTTGTCATCCATATTTCATCCTCATCCATGGCAAATGAGAGAAACAAAGGGGCAGATCTCATGGTAATGTTGATGCAATGATTCTTCTTCAGATGGCTCTTAGGCAGTTAAACATCATCTGTGCCTCATCAAGAACAACTATAGAACCAGAAGGTAATTCCTTAAGGAGACCAACTCTAAAGACCCTCACGAATTTTTCGAACTGCCGGATATCTCTTCAGTGACTGCATGCTGCTCTGTTTTAGTTTCCTGGGCTGCCATAACAAAATGCCACAGACTGGGCAGCTTAACCAAGAGGCTGTGAAGTTCCAGATCAAGGTGCCAACCATCTCCTTTCCTGTTAAGGGCTTTCTTCCTTCCAAAGGTCCATCTTCAAAAACATCCTCAAGGAGTAAGGCTCCCTCAAATGAAGTGAGGAGGGACACCATCATTGGGGCCATAACATGCCACAAACTAAAGCTCAATAAGCCATTTTTTTCATTAATGCCAACACCTATACAACGTTGATTAACTGCAGGCAACTAAAACTACTTCTGTTACGTATTTTTGTTATATTAAAAAAACACATATTTGTTAGACTAGGCAGAGAAAAACAAGCATCATCTATTAAAGTGTTTGAGAGAGAAGATTGGACTCTTGCTCGTGAAGGGGCAAAGTAGGTTTCATAGATGAGTGACACCAATTTTGTGTCAAAAGGGATTCTCGTTTCAATCAAGGTTGTCCCCCCGCCCCTTGCCTTCAAGAATGGTTTTGCCTTTGTCCAACTGGGGTTTTCTCAATGCAGTATCCGGGTAAACAAGCAGAAGTGGGTGAGACACGCTCGGACTATAGCACACAGCTCCTGGCTTTAATCCAGTAACATTTCTGGTAGCCAGTCTTATTCTCAAGTACTTTTAAGGCAGCTAGAAAATAGTAACGGAGCTTGTGGCTGTCAAGAACAAGAAAGATCTGAGATTTGACTCTACTTGAAAGCTAACAAGCTAGCTGCCGGTTTTCATGGATGATGGAAGACAGGAGACTCCAGAGTCCAAGACAATGGACTTTATTGTTGGAAGCATAGAAAGAAGCATGAGCACTGGCAAATTTTTATCAGTTCTCCTGCCGCCAAGGTCCCAAGGAGCCCATGTGAACAGGTCCGGATGGATGCCTAAAAGCTCTGTGGCTGCATTAGAAAAGAGTAACTCTGAGCTTAGGAAACTTGAACCCTATATAGTGGGCAGAAGGAATGCCTGCTTTTTATCTGGAGAAAGAAATTTTGTCTTTCAAGGCTGTTTATTATACCAACATCCTTGAAACTAAAGTCCTGGAAAAGGGCAGTTAGTAGCTCGCTTACAAGACACGCAGAATCATGAGAAGTCCATGGGAAATTGCCTCCCAACACTGGCCATGGAGGTGGAAAACAGCCATTGCAAACAATGAATATCCCTTGGCTTTAACTGTCCTCCTTTTGTACTGTACTCTTTCTAACCTTTGCTTACGTGTCATCTCCAGACAAAAAGAGAGAGGCAAAGCCAACACAATGAAAGTGAAAATTCATTTTTCTGCTGGTGGTGAACTTGAGTAATTTATCTTTCTTCTTATACCCAATATAGTTTGATGTTTAAGTTAAAAATGAGGAAAGATTATTCTGGGTGACCCAAACAGCGTTCAGTGTTTGGATTTCTACACCAAGCTGCTATTATGTTCACAAATCTACTCAGAATGCTCTCAAGATTTAGAAGTTTCTAAATTTCAAGTGCCCCCAAATGCAAAGTATTAAGACATGATTTTAAAAAAATGCAAAAAACGAAAGAGGAAACAACAGATAATATTGTCATTGAAAATAATATAAAAAGAAGAGTTCCTGGATGGCTATTAAAACTCAGGAGCTATGCTAAAGGCCTAAATATTACCTTACTTGATTTTACAAATAAGGAAATAATACAGTCCTCAAAGAAATTAAGTTACTCTGGGCTACGTGGGTGGCTCAGCTGGAAGCATCTGCCTCCAGCTCAGGTCATCATCTCCAGATCCTGGGATCAAGCTTCATGGTAAGCCCCCAGCTCAGTGGGGAGCCTGCTTCTCCCTCTCCTTCTGCCTCTCCCCTACTTGTGCTCTCTTTTTCTCAAATGAATAAATAAAATATTTTTTAAAAAGAAATTAAGTTACTCATCGAAGGTTCTCTGGATCATAGGAACAAATGGAATATAGAAAACCTGAGCTCCCAACACAATCCACCATTTTGCGTCTGACAGAGGAAAAAACAGGATCACACCCACCCACAGACACGAAAACAAAATCCTCACCAAGATCATGACTAGCCGGTAGCCACGGTGACACAGCTAGGGAAAATGTTTTCTCCCAGGATCCTATTCCAGATCTTTTCTACCAACCTGAAAAGATAGGCAACTCAAAACCCAATCTGTATCTAGCAAAGCAAAAACCCTCCCTGAAACATCTCGTGCTATTTGAGTCTAAAACAGGCAAAATATGTAATAAATAAAAACACATAACCCTCCAAATAACCAAAACCTTAAATGCAAGCAAATACAAAGACACACAGGCAAAAGAAAGGAAGACAAAGACTCGCTTATTCATGGGCTTGTAGAACATGAACTGGCTTCAGGAAAATTCCATTATAATTTGGTATGTGCTGCTCTTGTGCTACTGAATTGTTCCCAATGCTCCCCGCGCACCCCCCACCACTGTCTTCTCCTTGAACAAAACAGCATCCTTAAGAATTTTAATCCAGTTGGAAAACATGTTGGAGATGAGAGTAACATACTCATTAAAGATTAGCAGCTGTTCCTCCCACAGCACAAGGGAAGAAAAGCAGCTAACAGTGTAGTGAGTGAGAGAAGCAGAGCTGTTATTGTGCCCTGTTTAGAAATACTATTAGTTAGAGTAGGCTAGGATCTACTGCAGTAACAAATGAAACCCAAGATCTTGGTGACTTAGCACAATGAAAACTTAATTTTCACTCCTGTATCAAGTCCGATGTACATGTCCATAGCTGAGCAGATATCCTCTAAGTGGTGACTCAAACCACAGGGCACTGTTCATCCTGTAGTTCGATCATATGATAGTTGTCTTTCTCTGCTTGACTTATTTCGTTAAGCATGATACGCTCTAGTTCCATCCACGTTGTCGCAAATGGCAAGATTTCATTTCTTTTGATGGCTGCATAGTATTCCATTGTGTATATATACCACTTCTTGATCCATTCATCTGTTGATGGATATCTAGGTTCTTTCCATAGTTTGGCTATTGTGGACATTGCTGCTATAAACATTCGGGTGCACGTGCCCCTTCGGATCAGAAGCACCTTCTTTCCTTTTCTATGCAAGGACCACAGATTTGTCAAGATTTTGATCAGTTCTTCCGGATGGGACCCTCCATTATGGCAGGATGAGCAAACAGGAGCTGAATCCAGTCTCCCCACCCCATTTCACACAGCTGTTTGCCCCTTCATCAACCTACTTATCATCACAGACGGCCTATGCTTACCATCTCCCAACTCAATGTTGGTGGTTGAAAATGAAGTACATAGCATCACACAGATTATCGTCTATTTTATTTAGGTCATATACACACCTAAGTGTATTTATTTAAATAATGAGTGAAGAATTTTACCATACTCAAGGCTTTACTCTGAACGCAAGCCTTCAAAGTCGTACAGAATCATCAGTTCTTTTGGTGTTATTTTCATTTTTTTTTATCAGAGAAAGCCCAAAGTACGGGAGATAACAGAGTCAAAGGGAGCAAGCCAGATCTTTTGTTTCGTTATAGTAACTCAAATATTTCCTATCTCAGTCTTGGAGCCACATTTTACGGTGTAAATGTGTAATGAAAGAATAAAGGTTCTGTCTGGAAATACATAGTTCTGAGATTAAGATTAATCTCAGGAAACAAACTGAGGGTTGCTGGAGGGGAGGGGGCAGCTGGGTGATGGGACACTGGGGACGGTATGTGCTATGATGAGCGCTGTGGATTGTGTAAGACTGATAATTCACAGACCTGTACCCCTGAAAAAAATAATACATTCTATGTTAATTTAAAAAAGTGAAAATTCATAGTTCTTAGTCATGGAGTGATGTGGAGAATGTTCAATCTGTAGTATTTATGCCAGGATGCACGTAATTTAAGTACATAAGACCTTGTCAACCTCACCAGTGGCTACTATAAAATATGTAGCATTCACAGAACAATACAGTAAATAGAAACATAATTCACAGGAGAGATCAAGGATATTACCATTCTGGATTTTTTTTTTCTTTTTTTTGGCAAGACACCAAGAAGGTGTCTCTTCCACATTCAAATGGCTTGGTCATGGCCTACCAAGGGTAGACCCGTGGGTGCTATTCCCAAGATTAGCAATGCATATGGCATCAGCAATGACCAATCAGAACACAGTTTAGTCTACTGCAGTGGCTGGAATCAAGTCAAAAAAGCTCACTGTAGTGTGAGGCATTACTTAATAGGAAAACATCTAGAGTATTCCAGAAGTGGGGCCCTAATGGCTAGGTTGATGGACTCAGGTGGGGGAGGGCACTCTAGCTAATGGCTATTTACCAGTTAGCATAAGACTACATCAGTGTTTAATACCTAGAACATGCGTGCTCATGCTTGCCAGCTGATGAGCAGCACTGGTTACAGCTCTTTCTCAAGCACAGAACCAAGATCCTATAGCACTAGAGGGAAACAGTTCTTTAAGTCATGATTCCTGGTCCCATCATTTATATCACCACAAGAATCATAAAGGCCTCATCTTTATCCTGAAGGAAACAAAGTCAGTGTCCAGATGACATAGCCCTACCTGTAGGCTTTTTTGTTTTGTACTGTTTTGGGTTTTTTTTTTAGAGAGAAAGAGAGAGAGTAAGCACAAGTGAGGGCCTATGAGGAGGTAGGAGGAGTAGAGGGAAAAGGAGAATCTTAAGCGGGCAGAACATTCAGCACTGAGCCCAACTTGGGGCTCATTCTTATGATCCTGAGATCATGACCTGAGCCCGCATCAAGAATCAATCAGATGCTTAATCCCCACTACCTCCTGCTCTGTGTCACAGCTAAAGTCCTCTGAACACCTAAGATGACAATAAATCTTGTCCCCAATTTCAAGTCTATTATCTACATTTACACAAACCTATCAGTCTAAAAGTCTGAAAACAGAATAGTTGGTTCCCTGCCCCCCTTCCTCTTTGTTGCTGTTAAACTCACTTTTTCCTCACCCTCATTCGTCTGCATAGATGGAACCACTACTGACCCAGTCGTTCAAGCCAAAAACCCAGGGGTCATTTTGATTCTGTTTTTGCATACTCCTGGGCCATTTACCAATACATCCAATCAAGTCTACCTTCAACACCTATATGAGAATCTAACCAACTCCATCAAGCTCCATAATTCCCATGTTAGTCCAAGTTACCACAACAGGTCACACAGACCATCTCACAGCATCTATGATTGGTCTCCCTGCTTCCCTTCAGACTAAGCTTAGTCTATTCTCTGTCTAGCAGGCACAGTTTTTCTTCATAAAAACAATCCAATCACCTCCCTCTGCCAACCTTTGTTCTCCCTCGGCCTTCCACTGCACTTACAATGAAATCCAAATTCCTACTCTCTCAGCCATGCTTCCTGTCACTTCCTTTCCCTCAACTCAACGCAATGCCTTTAGCTCTTACTCAGAACTACAGAGCGCACTTTCACCTCGGGCGGTCTTGCAGGTTAAACTGCTGTGTCTTCCCTGGTACAGGTTCCCAGGTCTTCAGGTTGCTTCTCCCTTCTCTCAACCCCATCTCCTTTCAACAGTCACCTCCCCAGAAAAGCCTTCCTATTAAAACTAGACCCACCAACCCCTGGGGTCTTTAGTCTCTACTCTCCAACCTCTTGTCCCCTTTATTTTTCTTCATGGGACTTAGTGAACCTAAAATCATCCACACATCTATTTATTGTTACGTTTCAGTATAAGCACCATGAAGGCAGAGGCTATAAATTATTTTCTTCTGAATCCCACATGTCTACAACAGCACCTGGCCCACAGTAAGCTCTTGGAGATTTGCAGAAGAAATCTTTTTTTTTTTTTTTAAACCTGTTAGAGCCTGTTCACTTGCTGAAATTTCTTGATATGCACACATTATTTTGATATTACATTGCCCTTCTGATGCTTTAATTCTTAGAATGCATTCCCCATGCTACTTAAGCAGAGGAGAAATATATAAGCTCATGGTAAATCATTAAAGGGGTATAGGCACTTCTCATCGTTGAATTTCTAGAATTTCAGAGCTGACATTTTAGAGATCATCTATCACCCTACACTCATTTTATGGTAGCTCTCAGGAGTTCAGAGCTGTGCAATCCAATCCAGTAGCCACTAACTAAATGGAACACTGAGCACTTAAAATTCAGGACATCTGAATTAAGATGTGCTTGAATGTAAAAATATACATCAGATTTCATAGATATAATATGAAAAAATAGATCTCATTTCTAAATAGTATTGATTACATATTAAGTAATTATATGGACATTGAGTTAAATAGGCTCTATTATTAAAATCAATTTTGCCAGGTTTTGTTTTTTTTTTAATTGTGACTACTTCAAAGTTTTAAATTACATGTGTGGCTCACACTTCCGGTTAACATTCTATTTCCATTGGATAGCACTGGTTCAGTGAGATTAAAGGACTAATCCAAAGACACACTGCACTGTGATGGAAGGCACAGGAACACACACACACACACACACACACACACACACACCACGCCACTGCCTCCATTCAGACTTATTTCCAGCGCCCAATGCAGCCGTGGATGCTCTACAGTGAATTCTTTCCCAAGGGCAGTAAGAAAGAGTGTTAAGAGTAAGAAATTCCTAGAACAAAACTGCTTGGGTCAATCAAACCCCAGCCCCACACTTAGGGACTCTCAACAACTCATTTAATCTTTCTGTACCGCAGTTTCCTCATCAGGATGAGGGAAATAGTTTATCGCATAGCTAACTAGGAAGGATGAAATCAACAAATAGATACGTAATACTGACTATATGCCAGATAACATTCTAAGGGGTTTATAAGTTTACTGCTATTATTATTAAAATGCTCTCCTACTCTAAAATAAATCGAAGGTTGGAAGGCCTCTCACTTATGACAAACTGTTAGTTTAGGAGTCATTTTTATGTCAAAAGATACTGCTAACATCAGACGTTCTGGTCAGATTACCAATGCAATATGTTTCTGTTCCTGACAAACCTGTTCTAATACCCTGAGATTATCACACACATAAAATCTCATGTTACATGAAAATTCAAACACAGAGAACAAAGGGATACGAAGAACTTTCTGCCACTTATCACCAAGGCAAATAGCAACCAGATACTTCCGTCAGTTGTGCTGGCGTTGCATGCAACAAACACAACACACACACACACATACACACACAGTGTCTACCCTAAGTGATCAAGGTAACTAACACTTCCTCTATGATTGAAGAGTTACCATAGCAACTCAGACCTAGAAGAATTTACAGACTGCTCAACCCAGCCTTCACATTTTATGGATAAGGAGCCGCCATAATTTTCTGATTTGCCCAAGGTCACACTACAAATGAAAAGTCAAACTGGGATTCATAGCAAAGATTTTTGGCAACTCATCTACGAGGCTTTGACAACATTCAGCTTCTTCAGGTACTTAAAAGTATAAACGTATTAAGGGTGAAAGCAATTCATTAAACAGGCCATGCAGCAAGTCTAATAAGGAATAAAGTTTCTGAATTCTGGAAAAAACAGAAATTAGAAATATTTCTAATTATAGCCTGAGGAGATATAAGATACTGAGTCTTCATCATCACCATAAGCACAAAACCCTTTGTGTCAGACAACACGATTCTCCTTAAAGAGGAAGAGGACTTCAAACAGAAATTCAAATGCTCAAGAAGAACACTATTTTTTTTTTAAGTTTTTTAAAGATTTATTTATTTATTTGACACAGTCAGAGAGGGAACACCAGCAGAGGGAGTGGGAGAGACAGAAGCAGGCTTCCCGTCGAGCAGGGAGCCTAATGTGGGGCTCGAACCCAGGACCCTGGATCTTGACCTGAGCCAAAGGCAGACACCTAACCGACTGAGCCACCCAGCTGTCCCAAGAAGAACACTTTAAACAAACAAATATATTTTTCCAGGGTAACAACTTTTCTGGCCATTTTCTGGTTTGTACCAAGATATAACTCCCTTGTAGACAGAAGAGGTTTAATTCTAACAGCAATTTCAAATAGCTTTGTAAGTGTTAATTGATATCAAATTATCTGGTAGTGGTGATGGCATGTGTGCATGTCTATCTCCACACACCCACATGCATAGGATGAATTTGTTCCATTGGGGCCATTCCTCATTGATAGAGGTTGCCTTTACTGTCTTTTCCTGAAGAGCTTATGTCAAGTAAACCTGAGCTTCCTCCTCATTTTCTCCACCTCTCCATCCCCTAATGCTGACACAAATGAGTAAGCCAAGAAGAAAAACTTCCTCATTACCTTAAATGAATGGTAATTTGAAAATGGTCAGGGAAAGTTCAAGCAGTTTTCTCATGCATGAGCTCCCGCGACATAGTCCACAATTCCACAGCAACAAAGACAAAGAGAAGATATTAAAAGGAGTGATTCAGTCAACCTTTAGACATTTTGGAAGCAGCAGCATTTAAACTCAAATACTTGCTGTGAAGCTTGGTATGGAGTTTTTGGTAGTTCACCCTTTGTGATTAGGACTTTGTATTTCATTCACTTCATTTCATCTTGTTTTTTATCTGTGGATTTATTTTCAGAAAGAGAGCACGTACATGAGAAGGGGGGCACTGGGGGAAAGGGGAGGGAGGGGAAGAGGAAGAGGGAGAATCCTAAGGAGGCTTCATGCCCACTGCAGAGTCTGACTCAGGGCTCGATCTCATGATCCCCAAATCACGACCTGCGCGGGAAAACTAGAGTCAGGTCCTTAAACCAACGGAGCCACCCAGGTGCCCTCATCTTGTTTTTAAAAATCACTCTTAAATGGCTTAATGTTTCCATAGAAAGGGAAAAAGCTGTGCCAACAGTATTGGACTCAGGCGTTCAAACTCAGCAAATCCAAAAGCAGAATACAGACAAGGCACAGAGGAATGACCTCATCTGTCTCATTGCCTAAGTCTGTGATCTGAATTTTTCCTCTTTAAAGTTCAGGGATGGTGAAAGAAAGCATACTCTCAAGACAGAAGAGCTTAAAAAGTATAGAATCTCTTTAACACAAATTAGGTAGAAAAGAAACTAGTCTCCACTAGTCTCCACTGTCGGTGGGAGGCTGCACAGAATCCAGGGCGTTAAAATTAGGTAAGATTTTTTTTTTTTAATAGTAAAAAGTGGAATAAAGGAGTAAGTGATACTTTGGTTTGCAAATAAATAAATAAATAAAATAGTCTTTAGATGGGTGTCCATGTACCCAGATAAAACTTCTAGTATTACCGATGGAGGAAGAACAGATGTTCCGGAGACTGTGAGCCGTGTCTGCTACAAATAGGCCACTTTTCAAGTTATTCACAAAAATTTAACACAGTCAATTTTAAAGATCTAGTTGGTTTTATTAATTGATCCATGAAATGAACAGCATCACATTTAGCAAATAAAAGGGAGCTCCAAAGGGCTATGTCAAAGAAAAAGTTGTTTTGTTTTGTTTTGTTTTGTTTTGTTTTTAAGATTTTATTTATTTATTTGACAGACAGAGATCACAAGTAGGCAGAGAGAGGAGGAAGCAGGCTCCCCACTGAGCAGAGAGCCCCAATGCGGGGCTTGATCCCAGGACCCTGAAACCATGACCTGAGCAAAAGGCAGAGGCTTTAACCCACTGAGCCACCCAGGCGCCCCCAAAGAAAAGGTTTTTAACAGTAGAAAGCAAGTGGGGGAAAGGAAATATTAGCAAAGAATCTGTTGTTTTAGGCAAGGTTGCCGTCTTATGAGGAACAAAAGGGGTCTATCAGTGAATTTCTTAATGCTGACCAGGAAATTCCCGTGTTAACCAACATGGACTGGATAAAGGTTACATTTCTAGAGGGACTGAAACTGCAATTAAGTTAGGTATTAAGTCTTGATTTACTGACTCAGGGCCTTAACCTAAGTGGCGTCATTTTGGGCCTGTGGTTTTCTTTTTAACAAAGTAAAAAGAGTTTTAATATCGCAAGTGTTTACTTCTGTGCATAAATCTGAAGGCTTGGAAAACAAGTAAGACACATGCAATAAATCATTGGTTCCAGAACATCAACCTACAGTTCAATGTCAATCCATAATGAAGTTCAGTTGTCTTAAAGTAGAAGTTTAAGAAGGACAAATAGTCTGATATGTATTCAATTAAAATGCTATATTCTATTAAGAATAAGCCATTGACACTTCTTGAGATTAAAATAGCACTTCTTAGGGCGCCTGGGTGGCTCAGTGGGTTAAAGCCTCCGCCTTCTGCTCAGGTCATGATCTCAGGGTCCTGAGATCGAGCCCCACATCGGGCTCTCTGCTCAGCGGGGAGCCTGCTTCCTCCTCTCTCTCTGCCTGCCTCTCTGCCTACTTGTGATCTCTCTCTGTCAAATAAATAAATAAAATCTTTAAAAATAAAATAAAATATCACTTCCTTTACGTGATCATGTTGGTACTACATGGCACTATATCTGTTTATTCATCAAATGTTTCTGGAAACCCAGGCACTATATATAAAATGTTAAGGAGTCCTGGATTCCAATAGTCCCTACACTCAGCAAATAGAGGAACCAGAAGGGAAGATAGTAAATACACAGGGAGAAACAGAGTTTCAAACTAGGAGGAGCTCTGTTTTAAAAGAAAAAAAGACACACAGGGGAGGTTGGAAAGATGGCAGAGTAGGAGGACCCCAAGCATACCTCGTCCCACAGACACACTGAGGTAACAGCACTGCAGGCACAGCTAACTCCGAAAACAGCCTGAAGCCTGGCAGACCAGACCCTCCCCAGTTAATGGGAGAGGGGAGGCCACCTTGAAAAGGAAAGAGAGGCAGAGAGCCTGCGGAACACGGAACCCTGCTCAGACTGATTACAAATGGGAGGAAGTCTGCAAGAAGGGAGAAGTGAGAGGTCAGGCCTACCCCAGGAACTCCATGCATGGGGGACATAACACGGGTCCCCATAACATGTGGCTCTGAGAAATCAGCGGGGCTTCACTTTGTAAGCTTTTAAAAAATCAGTGGGGCTTCACTTCAGGTACTTTAAAAGTCAGTGGGTTTAGCTCTGGGAGAGCCAGAAGGCGTAGAAACTGGGTTCCTGCCCTTCAAGAGCCAGCATAACAAATCACCCCACTGGGATGCAGCACGGAAGCAGAAGGAGATTTATTCATTAAGCTCAGAATGTGCCCTCGAGAGGCAGGGATCTTCAGAAGAACCCTTTCTCTTCCCCTCCCCCAGCCCACTTAGCTAGAAACCTGCAGGGACCAGTGCCACCACTCCCCACCTCTCTTGCTAGGGCCATGTGCTGGGCCCCCGCATTCCCCTGCAGACCCACCTGCCCACCCGTCCCACTTGGCAGGCATTCCTCCAAAGCAGCTCCTGCCCCACACATCCAGCAAACAGCCCTATACTGGGACTAGCACCACTCCAAACTGCCCCTCACCCTGCCCTCAAGAGAAGAGCAGATAAACTCACACACCAGCACTCCCACAGTTCCAGCAGCCCAGCCTTTCAGCTGACAGCCCAGGAAATGCCCCCCTGTCTGGTACTACTCCAGCCCAGGGGAGTACCTGGTAGGACGGCCATGCTACCACCAAGGAAAGCCTCTGGGGGGGGGGGGGTACATATACAAAGTGTCTTACCATTCAGCGTGCACACAACTATGACAGATTGAGGGCAGACAGGTGGCCCAACTGCTGATACCCTCCCCACCCCTCCACCTACAAGCCTCAAGTCTCCTCAGACAGGCTCCTCAACAGCACAGGGACCCAAACTGCCCCATCTACACAGAGTAGGCAAAGAAAGTCACTGCAGCTGACTGAAGACAAACATTGCTTGGCCACAACAGTAGGGCACATGCAACCCACACAGCACACACCCCTGGTGCCCCGGTTCTGGTGACCAGGGGACTGTGCTACAGGGCACCACAGGACCTCTTTCTCATAAGGCCACTACTTTCAAGATCAGGAGATGTTGCTGGCCTTCCTAACACACAGAAACACAGAGAGCCTAAATGAGGAGCCAGATGAACGGGTCCTGAATGAAAGAAAAGAACAGAAGAAACCTAGTTAAAGAGCTAAATTAAACAGAAATAAACAATATGACTGACACCACCCCCCCAAAAAAAAATCCAAATCAAAATCATGCTTATAAAGATACTTACTGGACTTAAGTGTGAAGGATCTCAGCAAGGTCTTCAATGGAAAGTTTAAAAATATAAGAAAGAACCAGTCAGAGATGAACACACTAGAGAAAATTAAGAGCACATTATAGGATATAGAAGAATGAATTGCCAATCTAGAAGACAGGGTAATGGAAAGCAACCAAGCAGAACAGCCAAAAAAATAAATGAGAGATTGCTGAGGTTAACTCGGCAACATCAGGAAGCATAGTAACATATGCATTACAGGGATTCCGGAAAGAGAGAGAGAGAATGTATTTGAAGAAATAAAAGCTGAAAACATCCATAGTTTTAGAGAACAAAACAGACCTCCAGATCCAGGAAACATGGAAAGCCCCTAAGAAAAGTGACACAAGTAGATGCACACCAATACGTATAATAACTAAAATGGCAAAAAGTAACAATAAAGAGAATTTGAAAAGCAGCCAAAGAAAACAGTTACATACATGGGAAACCCCTTAAGGCTCTCAGCTGATTGATCAGCAGAAACTTTGAATATATCCTGTCACTCCCTTCTGGCCTGCAAAGTGCTCATAGGGAGAAAAAAAAAAGCAACCAAGAATAATCTGCCTAAAAAGGCTATCATTCAGACTAGAAGGAGACATAAAGAGTCTCCCAGCCAAATAAAAGTTAAAGTAGTTCATTACCACCAAACCAGACTTACAAGAAATTTTAGAGTGAACCCTTTAAGTGGAAAGGCAAGGCCATAACTGAAAGTAGGAAAATCATGAAAACAAAAAATTTTACAGGTAAATGCAAATATATAATAAAGGTAGTAGTTTAATTGCTTATAAAACCAGTATGGAGTTTAAAACACAGAAGCATTAAAAATCAATTCTATCTACAAAAATTAGTCAAGAGAATCACAAAATAAAAGGATGGAAAATAGGATAAATGTTTAAAATTGGGGGAGGGAATAAAGATTTCAGTGCTTTTAGAATGGCTTCAAATTCAAGTGACCGTCAACTTAATACAGAGTGCTGTACGTGAAGATGTTGTATATGTACCTAATGGTAACTATAAGTCAAAGATCTGTGATAGACACAAAAGAATAAAGAGAAAGGAATCCAAACTTAACACTAAGGTCACCATCAAAAAACAAAGGAAGAGAGCAAGAAAAGAAAAAAGGAATAGAACTGCAAAAACAACCACAAAACAAGTAACAAAAAAGTAATAAGTACAGGTTTATCAATAATGAATTTGGATGTAAATAGACTAAATGCTCTAATCAAAACAAACAAAGTGAATGAATGGATAAAAAAAAAAAAAGCACAACTTATTTAAAGGCTGTCTATACGAAACTCACTTCAGACCTAAAGACATGCAGAGTCAAAGTGAAGAGATGAAAAAACATTTACCAATCAAATGAAAACAAGAAAGCTCATAGCAATACTTGTATCAGACAAAAAGACTTTACAACAAAAACTGTAGTGAGAAGCAGAGAAGGAAACTACATAATGATAAAAGGAAAAACCCAACAAGAGGATATAACAATTTTAAATATCTACGCACCCAACATAAAAGCACTTAAATACATAAAGCAACTATTAACATACATAAAGGAAGCAATCAACGTAATACAGTAGTAGTAGGGGATTTTTAATACCCAGCTTACGTCAGTGATCATCCAGACAGAAAAATCAACAAGGAAACAGTAGTCTTGAATGACACATTGGACCAGATGGACATACCAGATCTACACACAACACTCCCTCCAAAAATAACAGAATATACATTCTTTTAAAGTGCACATGGCACATTCTCCAGGGTAAATCAGGTTACGCCCCAAAACAAATCTCAACAATTTCAAGAAGACTGAAATCCTATCATGCATCTTTTCTAACCACAAAGGTATGAAACTAGAAGTCCATTACAAGGAAATCTGGAAAGAACACAAATACTTGGAGACTACCTACCATGCTACTAAGCAATGAAAGAGTCAACTAAGAAATCAAAGAGGAAATTTTAAAAAAGACCTGGAGACTAATGAACATGAAAACACAACAATCCAAAATCTTTGGGATGTAGCAAAAGCAGTTCTCAGAGGGAAGTTGATAGCAATACAGGTCTACCTCAAGAAACAAGAAAAATCTCAAGTAAGAAATACAGAATGGGCTATGGAAGAATATTTTCGTGGAGTTCATTTGGATCACAGTCAGTCCCCTTCCAGGAGGAAGGGATATTTAAGAAGCATTCTGAAAAGAAGTAGCAGTTAGCTAGAAGACTATTAAGAGCTCATGTTGGAGGTGGAGAGATGAGTGTGTGCAGACCTGAATTGTAAGCCCAAGGTGGACGGCCCACTGAAGTTCCTAAAAGAAAGCCCTCCAGGCAGAAGGGAGTGATCACAGGGCATAATGGCACAGAATGTGGCAGGGCACAGATACAGTCTCTCACATACCAAGCACAGATTTTAGAGTTGCACCCAAGGGCAATCAGAACACGGAAAGACTTTGAGCAGGAAAACAATAATCCAATTTCCATTTCTACAAGGTCACTCTGGCTGCCGTGTGGAAAATAAACTCAGGGCAAGGGAGAGGTTGGGGATTTCAAACAAGATTGTGTGAAGAGAATCCCAAGAAAGACGCACAGTAGAGATCTGGCCTCTTGGAGTAGATTTTGGTGGGGTGTTGGCTCTGGAAAAAAGGAGCAGGACTATGATTAAGAACCAGGGCTCTGGAATCTGACTGCCTAGATTCAAACCCTGGCTCTGCCTTCACTGGTGAACCTTGCTTTAGGGCCTGAGTTTCCCCATCTGCAGAATGGAAAGGATAGTATTAATTATGATGCAAAGCATGGTGAGAAATAAACCAGATCACTCATTTCGAGTGCCTAGAAGGAGGACTGCATGTATCAATATTCACTTTACTATTAGAATTCCCATTTCTAGTATCAGGTGTAGCAGAAAATTGAGGAAGACTCTTAGGATTCTGTCTTGAGCAACAGAATGGTCAGTGGTACCATTTACTGAGATATAGATAGGTAGAATTGATGAATCCAGGAAGGAAGAAGGGAGGACCATTCAGTTATGCTCAAGGACTTCCGTTTTTGATATGTGAAAAAATGAGTTAACGATGTCGAATGGCACTTTTTAAATGGCTTTTTAGATAAATATGCTACAATATTTTTAGCATTCTTACTTGGCCAGTTTTTTAAGTAGACAGTTCTATTTTGTTAACTCTCTTGATTTTTTTTAAAACAAACTCAAAATCCTACAATTTTTAAGCCAGTGATTTAAATGATAACACCAATTACAAAGATTTATATCAACAAAAGCAATATGGTTTTTTTTAAAGATTTTATTTATTTATTTGGCAGAGAGAAATCACAAGTAGATGGAGAGACAGGCGGCGGGGGTTGGGGGGGGAAGCAGGCTCCCTGCTGAGCAGAGAGCCCAATGCGGGACTCGATCCCAGGACCCTGAGATCATGACCTGAGCCGAAGGCAGTGGCTTAACCCACTGAGCCACCCAGGCGCCCCAACAAAAGCAATATGTTTATATGTGAGCACACCAATCCTTGCCACTTCCAACATCCTCACTTAGGGCAGTATCAGAGGATTATTTCTCTTAGCTGCACAGAAAGAGGTCCATTTCCCCTGAATTTGCTCAGGCTAAGATATGACTCCTAAGACACCAAACTTGGTCTTAAACTTCAAAGGACTTAAGTCCTTAGAATGACAGATTCTCTTTTCAGAGCCTCGAAATTTCTTATTCATATAATTAAGTGTGAAAAGAACCTCTAAAATCATGAGGCCTATATAAAATCCTTCATTTTTATATAGGCAGACCTACCACATATTTAGAGAAGTTACATGAAAACTATGAAGAGTTTCATTTTTTTCAAACTATTTCAGACCAAAGCAATAAAGAATAACAAATTTCTCAACTATAACTCCAGTTATATATCAAAATCTTATGTATAGCTATGTATAGTTACTAGGAAAAAAATCCTTCTGGAACTGTAAGGAATTTATTTTACCAATATCATTTTTTATTATGTTCAGTTAGTCAATGTATTATAGTACATCATTCGTTTTTGACATAGTGTTCAACAATCCATTAGTGGGTATAACACCCAGTACTGATCACAACATGTGCCCTCTTTAATCATTTTATTCAAGGACACAGGCTCAATTTTCATATTTTGACACCCCTATTCTAGGCATAAAGATTCAACCTGAGTAGGTAGCTAAGACAGTGGACATGTAAAAAACCAAACCAAACAAACAAACAAAAAAAAACATAAATAGTTCTGGAACTTTCTACTACGCTTTTCTTCAAAATCCAACCAATGCCAGGCTTCCTTTTCTGAATATTCCTAAAGTACCTCAAACAATAGAGACCCCCAGCTACTATTAGTAAAATTCTTCACTACCCATCTGCTAGTTCATGGAAAGAGACATATTTTTTCAACCAGTATTCAAGCTAAGGTCCCTGTTCAGCATGAGGGCAAGGATAGGAGCAGGCAGTTGGTCAGTGATGAACAGAACATTCATGGAGTTCAAGGTCTCATTAAGACTCTTCCCAGATTGAATCACTTGCCTGGATGACTCCACCATTGCTCAGTCACTGGAGCTCTCAGAACATTTGGTTCCTCTCTTTTTTTGTTGTTAACCTATTTTACATCTAATAGCCCCCCAATCCAGGAAACAACGTTTTTCAAATTTTACTTGAAATAGAACTGGGGGGTGGTGTGTGATGGCACTACACAGAGATTTCTCTTACTTTTAGCGCTTAAACTGGTTTCCTGAATTCAGTTCTATTTCAGCAATTGGAGGACTTTGGCTTTCTTTTAAATTTGTACTATCTGATTAAGGAAAAAACTCAATAGCCTTTAAATCCTTGATTCCAAGACTTAATGGCACACAAGTGAACATTTTTATTTATTTTTTAAAGATTATATTTATTTATGTGACAGAGAGAGAGATCACAAGTAGGCAGAGAGGTGGGCGGGGGGAAGTAGGCTCCCCACTGAGCAGAGAGCCCAATGCGGGGCTTGATCCCAGGACCCTGAGATCATGACCTGAGCCGAAGGCAGCGGCTTAACCCACTGAGCCACCCAGGCGCCCACAAATGAACATTTTTAAAGCCAAGATGCCTTTGCACCTATGGGTGCATTTATTATGGGGTTTGCTTTCCTGAAAAGCTGTTTTCAAATCAATGGCATGTCTTATAATCAATGTTGCCTTAGAAACTAAGAAATTCAACAAGAGGACTCAGGTTGACTTAATGAAAAAAAAAAAAAAAGTTGGCAAGAAGACTGGACTCCTAGCCTTGGCTTACTGCCATTTAGTTACTAGTCACCAAGCCCTGTGACATCTGCTCAGTCCCTCCATGCCTCTGGACGTTTTCTTCTCCATTCATAAAATACAAGTTTACACTTCTGTTTCTCAAACTCTGTGGTAAGAGAGGAGCTTAAGTTTTTCCAGTCAGTTGCAGACATGCATTTATGAAATACAACACTATGTAGATTACACAAGGATTCTTCCCATGACTGATCACTTTCATTTATTTGATATTCCTTAGTAATACAATTAGCTTGTATTTCCCAATTACATAGTCGCTGAGCACTACAAACAAAAATTCAGGGAAGGAGTCCTGCAGAATGAAGGTGTTTGTCATTTGTGGCAGATTCAAGAGAGCAGCAGCATGGTGAATCCATCTGTGGGTCACTGAAAATGGGCCGACAATCCAGAAGACACCTTCCAGGCAAAATAATAAAAGATACATGTTCTCTTTTCCTAATATTCATTTTTGAAAAGTACAAAACATGAGAGTTCATCAGTTACTTTGAAAAAAGTGTTTAAGCAACTACAATATTACCCTTAGGGTTGGCAATACAAGCCAATGTTCCATGTGATTTTTCAAAGAGAAGACAGAGCCACAGCAGCTCTTACTAGAACATACTTCCTCTCCACCACTTAGTCCATGATAGGAAGTCAGTAGTTAATGGCTCTTGGCCCTAAGGCTACTATGGTTTATAGAAGCATGGCTTTTTGAGTAGTACATCAAAGTATAAGGGTGCAAACAAATGCGAACTCTTGTTTTTAAAAGGATGCTTAAAAAAAAAAAAGATTTATTTGAGAGAGAGAAAGAGGGCATGAGGGGCAAGAAGCTCAGAGGGAGAAGCAGACTCCCCCATGGAGCTGGAAGCCCAATGCGGGACTCCATCCCAGGACTCCGGGACTATGACCTGAGCTGAAGGCAGCAGTCCAACCAAGTGAGCCAGTAGGCGCCCTAGAAGGACTTTTTTTTTTTTTTTTAAGATTTTATTTATTTATTTGACAGACAAAGATCACAAGTAGGCAGAGAGGCAGGCAGAGAGAGAGAAGGAAACAGGCTCCCTGCCAAGCAGAAAGCCCAATGCGGAGCTTGATCCCAGGACTCTGGGATCACAACCTGAGCCAAAGGCAGAGGCTTTAACACACTGAGCCACCCAGGCGCCCCCCCTAGAAGGACTCTTACGTGAGATAAACATACATATGTGCTGGCAGGTGGGGACAAAAGCTAAATAATCATACAGATTACCTAGATCAGACTCTGCGCACCCTTCATCAAGTTGATGAGAGCCATTTATTCCACTTCAGAAAAGAAATCATCCCCTAGGCCAGTCAGTCTCGGAGGCTTCCTGGATATTTGCTGAAAAATCAGAGTATCTGCCTTAGAGCCTGGAGGTATAGACAATCAGAGGCTGGCCAGCCCTGGGTGCCAGACCAATGCTCAAAGAGAGGTTCTCACACCTGAGCATCCATCAGGACCATCTGGAGGGCTCAGTAATAGATTGCTGGCCCCACCCCTGAACTTGATCCAGAGGGCCATGATCAAGACTGAGAGTTTGCATTTCTAACAAGGTTTCAGGAGGTGCTGATGCTCCTGGGAACAGACTTTGAGAACCACTGGTAGAAGCTATTCGATGACAGAATTAGAAAGTTATCAGAGGTCACCTGAAATAAACCTTTCATTGTCCTAGTGAGGACCTAGGGTTGAGAGAAGAATGTCTTATTCATGGTTATATATCTAATACTCAGAGCTTTCTCCAAAAAAAAAAAAAAAAAAAGGCAACTCAGGTGTCTCAAGTCTGAACAGGCTGCTTATTTCATGGTTTTGAGTTATGGCCATATATCAGGACCCTGCTCGAAGAGGCACAAGCAGAGCCTTCATGCTGTTGACCCTCCTACCCATGTGTCCTTCCAAGAACATGTTAGTCTATCAGTGACCTCAAAATGGTAGGCAAGTGGCCTTAAACCACACAGGGTGTTGGCTGTCCAATGGGACCTACTCACCTAGATTCTAAACCCAGAGAACAAGTCCCTACCATTAAGCCATGCTGCCTGTCCCCCAACTCCCTGGCAGCTGAGCACAAACAGATGGCCTGAGGTTTTGCAAAGTGACACATAATATAGGAGATGGTCACAGATGACTTACAGCACTGCTGTGGACCTAAGTGTCCAGCACAGCCTCAAGTACTGTGGGGGTGGAGTCCCTGGTTGTAGGCTTGGCCGTGTAGACGGATACCCGTGTCAAAACTCTGTGGGATCATGACCTTTTGGCTGAGACGGCTCTTCAATTCCCACCGGTTCTGTGAGCTTCCTGCTTCCCCTCCAATAACTAGTCCTCTGCTTACATGTTTTGCAACGGAGAACCATGGCTGACAGGACAGCCCTTTAATTTACCCAGTAGCAGAGAACCAATGGATCCTAATCAAAATTAGGACTCCCACAAAGACCCCCACCATGACCTCCACCTTTAGAGCTCTTGCATTTCTGTTGGTACATTTTGGTGTTTGCAGCAAGGGCTGCTTGACTCCCAGGGAGCCCCACCCCAGGCCATCATACTCCGATGACAGAGAAGGTTTTGATTTATACCCCCAGGGCCAGAACTGAGAGATCTATGGATCCTGGGATCATGACCTGAGACAAAGACACTTAACGACTGAGCCACCCGGGGAACCGGGCACCGGGCACCGCACAAGAAAACATATTAAATTCAGGTATCACTGGAAAAGAAAAAGGGTTTTATAAACCACAAGGCATCTTTGGTGAGAAAAGCAAACAAAAACCTTTGAGGTTTTTGTCTAATTCTACTGTCTGATTTTCCCCTTATCTGCTCACAGCGTTACAACCTCAAGATGTTGATCTTCGAACGCCATGCCTTTAGGTACATCGATACTGGTGAGGGATTTGAATTGGGTACCTGCTCTCTTTGTTTCAAGTGTCCTAAACATCTTAAAAAGTGCTGTTTGCCACTGAAAGTCACCAAAGCCCTGTAGAGAAATGGCTGATTCCCCAACTGGGAAGGGCAGTCCGCTGGAGCATGAGGCTCATCCTTATGCCAGAGAGTAAAAAGGGTTCAAAGAAATGATGGGCCACATTGTTAAGATGCAAGCAACAGCCTGAAGAGGATCTCCTTACACAAACGGAGTACGATGCAAGTGCCCCAGTGATTAAGTACAGGGATAGAGAAAAAAACCAATGAGGGATTCATTAACTGATAATAAATAGGCCAGAAAAGACATAAGCCACAAACTTAAAAAAAAAAAAAAATTCACACAGTCCCCCATTCTGAAGCACATTATGGTACAAAAAAAATTAAGCATTTTTCCATGAACGTCTATTTGGTAGTAACCACAATATTCACATAAAGGGCTAAGACAAAACATGAAAACTCAAAGAAACCTTGCCTCCAAATACCCCTTCTAGCATCCCAGAGCCTCAGAACACCACCTACTGCCCTCAAAAGCTTCTCTTGGTAGATGGGGAGAAGCTGGTGTGTCTCCTCCATGAGCCCACATATGGACGGCCATCAACACCCCAACGTCCCCATTTCTTAAGGGTCTACTCGAACGGTTCCTCCTCCAGAGGACTCCCCTTCATGCACTGCCTGTACGAAGTTTTATTCCGTATTAAGCACTTAGGACCATCCTCCCCCTCAGTTCCTTGTGAACACACACCTCCAATTTAGTACTTCACTTATAAATGCTCCCAGGCACAGAGCAGTGCTTGGCACTTGGGAAAATGTTGGCTTGAACCCAGTGAAGAGTAAAGGGACATGGGCATACTTAACCATTTCACTCCTTTTCCTCTTCACAGAGCTAGAAAATTCCATCACTTTCTATGGAGAAAACCACCCTCCCTATGCAATTTCCTCTAATTGACATTCAGCCTAGGAGCATAATGATTAGTTTCCAAGGGAGATTCTGCTACAACCAATGCGATAATATTTTAAGGAACTCAGATTTTCACCTATTCTGGTATAAATAGGGAGACTGAAATCAGCTTATGGCTCAGAAAATATAGGAAACTGAAAGCAAAACATTAATGTTGGTGCATTACCAGGACATTTTAGACAAACTGCTATGCAACCCATAACTGATCAACTAAAATAGAAAGTAACACCTCATTGGTGGTTCAAAATGCTCAAAAATGGAGTGAAGATAGTGGACACTTATCACTACCAGACAAACCCAAGAGAAACTACTCTGTGGTTTAAAAAAAAAAAAAAAAAAGTACAGCTAGGGTTTCAGGGTTTGAACCCAGTCTAGCCTCAGAGCTTACATTTTTAACCCCTATGCCAGTGTCAAGTTAAATACCAATTCCCCATTATACACTCCTTCCAGACAGTTCCAACATGAGAGTCTGCATCCAAAATTAAGCCATCAGTTTCTGGAAACACTCAACTCTATTAACAACACTTCACTAAACCTCATTTAATATTAAAAATAAAAGGTTCCATTTCTCCCTGCTGCCACCACCGTTTAATTGCTTTTATCCAGACACTTTCTTCCTGCACTGAAGAGTACTCATCAGGGCTCTTTGCAGAACTACTCTCATCCAGCTCTTATCTGAGGAACTGATAAGGTATTTCTTTCTACCAAATTCAATCATCTTCTTTATCTCACCCCTCCCCTGCCCCAGCTGAAAGCATCACGTTGACATCTTGCAATTGCTAGCCCAAACCAGATAGCAGCTTTTATCTTTCCCTGCGGACACTGACCTATGCTTTTATTAAGTGTAAGCAGGATACTGCTCTACTGAATGCACTTCGGCAACTCACATCATTTTGTTGCAAAAGCATGCTTCCTTGTGAAAGAGCTGGTGGCTTTCCAGGTCATTCCACCTTCCACACAGGACCCTCAACTCCCATTCACAGAGTGCCATTTTCACTGGAGGCATCTGAGCAGTGGATTATCTAATTCTGCCATTATAGACTCAGGTGAATGCTGCACTCCCAAGGCATCGCTGGGGACAAAACAGCATCCGCCACATCCTCCTGATCCTTTATCTTTGAAGTCACTGCCTCCTCCTTCATTTTGGGGAGAAATGGAAGTGTACCCTGCTCCCTGAAAAGAGGGAAGGAAACCCAAGTTTTTAAGTCCTTCTTTGGGGCTCCTGACAGCTCTAAATGAATGGGTAACTGTTTCTATTGGTTTTTAAGTAACTAACCCTGAGTCAGTATGCTACTCAATGAAAATGGGGATCTTGGGAGAGAAGACAGTGCCTGCAGGGTGCAGGAAGAGGGTTGGGGTAAAGGCCTGGGGGAGGCCAAGAAGATATTCTAGACACCAGTATAAACATGACCTCCAGGGCAAACATTTCTCCCCTACTTAGAGTGTAAATGCAAGCATTTTACACCCCCCACCCCACCCCCCCACCCCACCCCCCACCCCCCCACCCCACCCCCCACCCCCCGGCCATTTTCCCACCCACCAAAAAACAGGCCAGTTCACCAGTGTTAGCCAGCGTTTGTAAGCTCCTGGGGTGTTCCTGACTCCGCACTTCATACACTGGCACAAATTAACAGCTGCACAACGAAAGAAGAAGGTACAGGCTTCCCTTGAAAAGAACAATTACGCCTCCAAAGCCAGGCCTGCCCCTATCCTTGGTGGGGCCTGGGGCAAGACTACAAATGAAGCGCCCAACACTTTAAGGTCATCAAGGGAGCCACTGTCACAGAATCCTTCCCCTTGACAAACTGGGCTTTCTATCCACCTGCAAGGCCAGGTACAATTTAGAGTTTGCAGGCCCCTGGGAGTTCTGGGCCAGACACAGGTTGTTTCAACATCCCTACGAGATGGACACAGTCTCTTCCCTCCCCCACCCAGGCTCCGGCTCTCCCCAGGAAGGCCTCAGGGGCACACCTGTAGACCTTCAGCCTGTTATTTCCAAGCTCTTCCAACACCCCAGCACAGCTGCCCTTCGGCCATTCTTCAGGGAGGAGGTCTGCCTCCTTCCCACTGGGAGAAGCCATGGAAGCAGGCTTGGGGCCTTTGGGAAGGGAACCCCATGGGAATCTGGGGTGCAACATGTATTCTGGGTGGGCAGCCCGCTCCACCTGCAGACACCTGTCCCAGTGGGGAGGTGAAGGCCAGACACCCTCACATACACCTTCTAAACCCCCAGAGGTCGGGAGTGGGGAGAGAGATTAAAAAAATAATAATAAAAGGGTTCCTTGGCTCAGGCCTGAAGCCAATATGAACTAAAAGCTTTCTCCATTTTATCCTAACTAGATCAACTTTTTTTAACTGGAAGCATTCTGGAAGGGTGAGTCCTTATTTTCAACATTAATAAACTGTTGTAAGAGGATTCCTGTCTGGAACCGATCAAAGAGTTGGAACACTTCTAGCTGCAAAGATCTGACAGCTAATATCCTGGTGTGAACGAAAAGGCAAATATTTCTCAAACAGCAAATGGATTCAACAGGGTTCCAGAAAGTCAGAAAAGGTGGGATCCTTGCCCTAGGCCATAAGTTGGGGAAGCCTTAACATTTTCTATCTCTTTTGAAAACTTAAGAGCCAGATAAGTAAGTCGTCAAGGCAGCAGGGGCAGCCAAGTCCAAAGGCTAGGCACACGCGGAGTGGAGCAGAGTGAGGAGGGGAGGTTTGGGTCTGCTGGCCAAAGGGGGTCACCAAAGGGAGACGGTTGGGGTCACAGTGGGGTGAGCGGCTAGGGCTTGGACCTCAGCCCCACTAATGACCTAGTATCTGTTTCGTTTTTTTCCCAAAGCAAGTTAACCAATTTTCCAGACCTCCACTTTCAATTCTCCAAAATGGAGAGGTTTCAAGGTTTGCTTGTTACAGCCCAGCGATGCTGTCCCCGACTAAGCACAGTCCGCACTTGGTGAGCGCTCACTCAACCACACTTCTTAAAAACTGAGAGCACAAAGAACAGAGCTAGAGCTGCACCCAAAGATTTTCATCAGGCAGCTCCCCGCCACCTACCCCAACATCCAAGACAGGGCTCCGCAGAAGCTGGGGACAGAAGGATGGGGTTAAGGTTTTAGGGAGCGGAGCCAACAGAGCAGACACTGATCAAATGCTACGTCTCAGCCTGGTTTGGGGTAGGGAAGGGGTGCCTTCGAAAGTCGACCAACTGGAGGGTGCAAAGGACACGTGCGTAAGGCCCCCAAGTTGCCGGCCTCGCAGCCCACCCCCCTCCCCACCCCGGGGAAAGGAAGAAGCCGCGCTACAGCCCGCGCGCTCCAGGCCTAGAAGGGATCAGAGCGAGGGAAGCGGCCGGGGACCGCGGAAAACGCCTGGCGAGCGGGGTCCGGGGGCGTCACAGTCACTCACCCAGCAGCAGCAGCTTGAACTCGCGGCGCGCGTCCTTCTTGTCCCGGCGAAGCTGCCGCTCGATCTCCGCGCTGATGCGCTGCGACTCCTTCTCCTCCGCCGACAAGCAGCAGCAGCCGGCCATGGTGCGCGCTGCACCCGACGGCGCGACGCGGTCCCGGGGCGCCCGGATTCTCCGCGGGCCGCTCGCCCGGCCGATCTGCGACAGGCACCCGCGTTCGGGACAAAAGCAGACAAGGCCGCCTTGACTTTTAGAGTAAGAAGCCTGGCCTCCAGAGGCTCAGTCCCGTCCTCGAGGATGGAGTCGGAGGCGGGGGCGAATTCGGCGCGCTAGCACAGCCGCGCGCCCCGCGGATCCGGGCTCACCAGCCCCACAGCCGGTCGTGGGGAGGAGGAGGGCCAGCCGAGAGGATGGGAGCGCTGCCGGCGCCCGGAAGATGCACACGCCCCTTAGCACGGGAGCCGGACACCCAGTCGCGGGGCGCAGACCACGTGTAAAAAGTTGGGGTGTCGGTGCCGGGGGCGGGAGGTGGTGGCGTGGAGAGCGGGATCTCCCGGTCCTGGAGGTGTCCCGGGCGGGCGACGGGCTCGGCGTGGGTTGGAGGCAGAGGGCCTAGCTAGTCCTTGCCTGGAAAGTTCCGAAAGTGACCGCGGATTAAGACTGAGCGTAAGGGTTCCAGCCGGCGCTAGTGGCTTTAAGTGGCAGAAGGAGGCGGAGCGTCTCAGACCTGCAGCCCTGGCGTCTGCCCGGGTTGGCCTTCGGGGCGCGGCAGCCTGAGGGTGCCTGGGTGCAAAAGGGACCAGCCAGGAGCTAGGGTCGGAGACCCTGGGGGCAGCCCCCCACACCACACGTGCCTCCCTGGCCGCGCAGTCCTTGCAGCCCGAGGGCTGAGTGCCGAGGTGGCGCGCTCTGGCCCGGGGGCCCCGCTTCCTGCCCAGATACGGATTCTGACAGGTGAGCGAGATTTGCCAACTTCAGCCTCAACTCCTCCCAGCTGCGAGGAGAGTGGGACAGAGCCCCGCGTCGCACCAGGGGCGAGGTGGACCTCTCCACCCCCGCCGAAGTGGAGGCTCGCACACCGGCGACACGACCACACACCCCCTGGTTTCCTCGACGGGCTCCTTCCGCTTCCCGGCCGCTGCGGCCCAGCCCAGCCCCGGTTCGGCCTGAGCCCTTGGGCCGCTGGGCAGCCTGCCTGTAAGGTGCGCCTGAACTTGACCCTGCAGGCAGCTGCCACGGGGTTCAATTAAATAGGAGAACGCCAGAGCGGAGAGTAAATACCCTCTCGGCCCCTTCCTCGGGCACCTGGTGAGGAGGGCTGGGCTTGGGGAAAATGGAAAATGGCTGGCTACTTTGCATTTTATGAGGGGAAAGACTCCAGCTCCGCAGAGAGGGCTGACACGCTGTGGCCCAGCCCTGACCGTCGCCGCCTTAGCAAAGGTGCGCCCGCACCTCCACGTTGACCCCCTGCCCGCCTCCTGGAACGTCGGGAGCCTGTTCGAGCCTCGTCCTAAAAACTTAAAACTTGGGGCGCCTGGGTGGCTCAATGGTTTAAAGCCTCTGCCTTCGGCTCAGATCATGATCCCAGAGTCATGAGATCGAGCCCCGCGTCTCGCTCTCTGCTCGGCGGGGAGCCTGCTTCCTCCTCTCTCTCTCTCTCTCTCTCTCTGCCTGCCTCTCTGCATACTTGTAATCTATCTCTCTGTCAAATAAATAAATAAAATCTTAAAAAAAAAGAAAGATAAAAAAAGACCTTAAAACTTAAGCAACTCTTCGTATTCAAATGCTACAATAGAAGGCATATGACAACTTGTGACTTTTGTCTCTCGTGGAAATAGGTTTTAAATCAGAGCACAGAGAGGTCGACGGGAAACGCAGAACGAGGAAGGTGGAGGGAGGGATCCCGTCGTCCACAGCAATGAATGTTTTTTCCTTCTCGGTCTCGAGTTACTGGATGCCGGTAAACACTTGATGGCGTTAGGCAATTAGCTAATGCCTCCTCTGTTAAGAGAAGGCGTTAAGTGCCTTTCATAGGAGTGACCTATCCTCCATCCGTTTAAACTGAGGAGCGAATTGAGTGGAAAGGGTGGTATTTGTCATTATATAAGAAACTTGGCATTGTGATGCTATCTAGCTTCAAGCTTTTATGATTTATTTTATGGTTTCAAGAATGGGAATGAATCGGGCATTGAAAATGAATGTGCTCCCATTCTTCAGCGGCATAAACTGCCCTGCAGGCATAAACTGACACTAACAGTGACCCCTGCAGGAAACCTGGACATGTCTCATCGGATCCTTGCCCAATTAATCACACTCGTCTCCCTTAGCTCTTATAGATAAATTTACAACTTAAGACCTCTTAAGCCAAGAGCATCACCATTATTGTTACTTTTTTAAAAAATATTTTATTTATTCATTGGACAGACAGAGATCACAAGTAGGCAGAGAAGCAGGCAGAGAGAGGAGGAAGCAGGCTCCCCGCTGAGCAGAGAGCCGGATGTGGGGCTCCATCCCAGGACCCTGGGATCATGACCTGAGCCGAAAGCAGAGGCTTTAACCCACTGAGCCACCCAGGTGCCCCACCATTATTGTTACTTTTAAATGATTACAATCATATGTGTTTTAAATGATTAAAATGATGACGTGATTTAAGTGATATAAAAGGGCTAATTTGAAGTCTAGGTTAGCTGGAACGACTGACCTGTTGGGCCCAATGTTGCTAAATTCCAAAAAGATATGAGACCTGTTGCTTCTAGCAAATCTGAAAAACGTCCCTGAGCTGGTCAGCTTGGCAGTATGGGTCAGAAGTCTTAAATGTGTCCACCTGCTTTGACCAGTTAGTAATTCTTTCCTTTAGAAATAATCAGAGGGAAGTCATAATTTACATACAAAAGTGTGCTTCCAATAACAATAACCCAAAACAACCTGAATGCCCAACAACAGGGCATGAGATATACATACATAAGAGATGGTACATATATACAATGAGATATTATTTGAAAATGTAACATATGAATACCAAGTAAAGATTTGGAGGGAAACCTCATAATATATTGAGTGACAAAGTCGAGATACAAAAATATCAACAGTATGATACAAATTTGATTATGTAACAAATTTGTTATGGAAATAGGCATACACACTTTTAAGAGATCAAAGCAGCATCTACAAGCAAGGTAAGTCACTCCAAGTCATGTCTTTTTGGTTGATTAATGATTCTCTGGTGTAAAATTGTTAGGGGGTAGCTCATATAAAGTTATCAAGCCCCCTCTTTCTTCAACTGCAAAATGAGAGGGATGTACCAGAATAAGCTCCCAACTCTGACATTCAATTATTTCTTCGGTGATTTTCACACTTAGAAGATAGTATGAAAAATAATAATAAACTGAAATTTGTTATTGAGCAATAGTAACTAGCAAGAACTACAAAATGAGAATATCACAAGACAGTTGTTTTTATGTCTATTTTTATTAATGTCTCTATTTTCTTGATCTTTAGGATCTGGGAGCCGGATGAGAATAAGTTACTGAAGCATTCATGACATCTTTCCAGGAAGAGGTAATTTGGGAAAGAGGCCTTAGTAAAAGAGGATATTTGTTTGCCTGCTTTATTCCCAAGGTACTACAATTCCATTCCATCCCCGTTGCAGATGAGAGCACAGCGTGGACTTGAATTTCAACTATCTGGCAAGTGCTGGGTACATAGATGAACTATGTGTCTGGGAGTCCTCTGAATGTCCGCTGATTCCACGCCAGACCCCGGACCTGGGCCATTTCAGGTACAATTCCAGACTTCAGTTAGGCTCTAAGTCTAGTAGAAGGGAGTTAAGACCCAGCCCCTGAAATCTGAACCCATGCCTCCTTGCTCCCTCCCAGAGAGTGGACAGTGAAAGCATGGAGTCACTGGGGTGCCTGTCTGCGGCCCTCAGATGTGCAGAGTGGGCTCCTCAGCTAATCTCCCACTTCAGCTAAGCCTCATTCACCTCCTGTCACTCTCCTGGAACTCCAGACAAATGTAACTACGCGTTCTTCCACCTCCATGCCCTGACGTCTGCAATTTCCTCTTCCGGGAAGGCCAGCGCTCTTTCCAGGAAAAGTTTGGGACTTTCTCTCCTAAACACATCACCTTGGAGAACCCATCTCCGCCCCTTGTCAGGTGGACCCTTCTTTCTCTCCTGCTGGAGAAACCTTCTATGTCCTTCTCTCCCAACTTCTCCCTCTATTACACTTGTTCGATTTTTCTCCTAATGAGTTACTCTGTAGGTAGAGAGGTTTTCTTGTTCATCCTCTTATTTCTAAATGAATGAGTCAATTGAATAAAGTTGAAATCAAAAAGAATTTGCCTGATATAAGAAAAAGAAACTAGAAGAGAGAAAAGGAGGCTCTTGTAGTCAAAGAGAGTGAAAAACCAATCAGTAAGTCCATAAGAATCCATGTAACATTTAGGAAACACTTGTGTATTAGTAAAGTGACACCAGCTTGCGTGCTTAGAGGAAATGACTGCCTGGTATCTATCTAATTCAGAACTTCAAGGAACTGTGCTAATAGAAGGCTGGAAAGGTGCCGTTCTCTTTGACAAATGTAGCAGCTTAGAATTTTAACAAGTAATCTAGAGTAAAAATATGACCTTGAAGTTCACAAAGCTAAAATAGCACTAATTCTAATGGACGTATGCCGCTTACTACTCTTTGGCAGTGTTTTTCAAACTTCAGTTGTGACTCATCCCTGGTTTATGACCCACATTTTTTTTTAAAAGAAAATACAATAGAAATAGAATATATCAAAATATGTTGCTGTGTGTTATTGCATGAAATTTTTGTTTCAGTTGTATATGTGAGTATTAACTTTTTAAAAAGATTTTATTTATATATTTATTTATTTATTTATTTATGAGAGAGAGGAGGGACGAAAGGAGAGAGAGAGGGACAGAATCTCGAGAAGATTCCACACTGAGTGCAGAGCCCAATGTGGGGCTCAGTCTCAAGACCCTGAGATCATGACCTGAGCCAGATGGCTTAACCAACTGTGTTACCCAGGTGCCCCTACATGAGTATTAACTCTTAAGCAGACCAGTTATCAGTGGGGTTTGTCTATAACCAAGAAGGGTGGTCTAAATGATTCTCAATTTTATGACTCATTTTTTCAAAGTTTCTAATTTTTCATTCAATTTTCTGAGCCCATTGTGTTCTCTGTAATGTTTTAAGTCTTTCTCTCCACCCTATACTTTTCCCCTACCCCCGACCCAACCACCTCTTCTTTCAGATGGATATGATAGTTAAGAGTCAATGGAGTCATGATGATTTTTTGGATGAATGGGTGATAATTATAGTGGGTGGATGGGTGTATTCAATATCTATGTTTCTAAGGCAGCCAACGTGTCCACGCGTTACTCCAAAATATTCCCTGCCTGAGAACCAGAGACTGTTTATTATATGACTTCTTTTTTTTAAGATTTTTAATTTATTCATTAGAGAGAGAAAGTGAGCATGAGCTGGGGGAGGGGCAGAGAGAGAAGCAGACTCCCCACTAAGCAGGGAGCCCAACATGGGGCTAGAGCTCAGGACCCTGGGATCATGACCTGAGCCAAAGCAGATGCTTAAATATCTGAGCCACTCAAGTGCCCCGTTTATTATATAACTTCTATGGAAAGGCTAGAATCAGTAACAAGGAAACCTGCCTTCAAACACGGAGAGTAGGCAGCAATCGCTACTGTTTGCTTTTGAACATGACTTTTGGCATGGCAGTAAGGTATCTCAAAAATTTAAGGAGTTAAAAAAAAACCCTTTAAAATGAGAAGTTCAGAGATTTATATTTTGCTTGTTTTCCTCTTTGCATAAATGTCTCTCTCCCCTTATATCACTCTCCTCCTGCATGAACCCATGTTAACAACCTAGTAGGCTTTCTTCTCCATTTTTTTATACTCTTGTACTCCTAGATAAGGATAAACACACTCATAAACATATATAAACTTTCACAGGAATTTGGCATCATTAGTTTACATATGAGGCTATGGACTCTATATTTTGCTTTTCTCATCCATCAGTACCTTGTTGGGAATCTGAGTAAACTGCTTCCCCCTGACTCTGTCATTCATACCTTCATATATTGTATTCCATTGTGTGAAAGGACTGTATTTTATTCAGCTTTTCCCCCCTGAAGGGCACTGGTTTTTATGTCTGATCTTTGGCTACCAAAAAAGAATGCTGTCATAGCATCTTTGTATATAAATCCTCGTGCACCGGGACTTTTATTTCCCTGGGATAGATTCCCAAGGAAAAGACTGCCGAATTGAAGGGTACATACATTTTTTTATTTTTAATAGATGTAGCCAGATTCCTTTCCAGAAAGACTAAAACAATTCACATGTCCGCCAAAAATAAGAATATCCGTGTCTCTACCAGCAGTAAATATCATCACTCACTAATTTTTGGCAGCTTGAAGGGATTCAAATAATAATGAAGTGTTGCTTTCTTTGTGTTTCCCTGGCTACTCATAAATCTGTACATTTCTTCATAGTCTGTTACCATTTGTATTTGGTACCCCGTGAGTTTTCTGTTTATGTCTTTTGCTCATTTTTTTAAATTGGGTCATTTGTCTTTTCCTTGACAATCTGGAAGATGATATATCTTCAATATTGCCTATCGACTTCTTGTCATCTGAATTACAAATTTTCAAATGTATTATTTGCCCTTTATCATTTTAAATGGAATCTTTTCCCATAGAAAAGATTTTATTTTTACATATCCAAATATTTCTTCTCTTGCATAGCTTCTGGAATTCCAGTCTTTGTAAAAAGTTCTCCTCGTTTCTTTTTAAAAAAATTTTTTTAAGATATTTAAAAATTTATTCGATTTTTTAAAATTTATGCAGGGAGGGGAGAGACATAGGGAGAAGCAGACTCCCTGCTGAGCAGGAAGCCTGACAGGGGGCTCGGTCTGGGGACCCCCAGATCATGACCTGAGTAGAAGGCAGTTGCTTAATAGACTGAGCCTTCCAGGTGCCCCTCCCTATTTCTAGAATGTACATGCACTATCTTAGAATATTTTAAAAGCACTTTTCATTTTTTTTATTTTTAACACTTAAATATTTAATCCATCTGGTGTTAATTTTTATAAAATGTGTAAGATAGGAGACTAATTCTATTTTCTTTCAAATGGATAGCCAGTTGTACGAACGTCATTTACTGGATATTTCATCCTTTTCCCAATTAACTGAACTTCAGTCTTTGTATGACAGTCTCATAGTGACTGAAATTCATTTCTCTGAGTCTCTACTTCTCCAGTAAACTATTTATTCCTATACTGAGGCCATCTTGATATGATTATAGGTGCTCTGAGGAGTATCTTGGTATCTGATAGGACATAACACCCCAGCATTATCAAACTCCTCTGAGTTGTAGTCAAACATTTGTTTTTCTGTAAGAAGTTTAATATCAGGGGTGCCTGGGTGGCTCAGTGGGTTAAAGCCTCTGCCTTCGGCTCAAGTCATGATCCCAGAGTCCTGGGATCGAGCCCCGCATCGGGCTCTCTGCTCCACAGGGAGCCTGCTTCCTCCTCTCTCTCTGCCTGCCTCTCTGCCTACTTGTGATCCCTGTCTGTCAAATAAATAAATAAAATCTTTAAAAAAAAAAAAAAGGAAGTTTAGTATCATTTGCCACTGGCTTCTCCCCTTAACTTCCTAGCTTAACCTTAACCTTCCTCTGCCTTCCCGATGCATTGGTGTGGCTATCTAATAGACATCTCAAAATAATAAGTCCGAAACTAAATCCTGAATTTGTTTTCCAAAACTTACCTCCTTGCTATCTCAGCACTACCAAATATCCAGCTGACTGCCTCTTTGCCCCACCTCCCACACCTTCATCTTAGCCAGTATAGACTCCTCCTTTAAACCACATTCAAATTTATTTTGGAACTGTTGTATGCAACCACCAGCTTTCACACTGAGCAGCTCCTGGGATGTCACACACTAAATCTTGGTGAATGAGGCTCCCTGTTATGTCACATGTGGCCCTCTGGGTATGTTCATTTCTTTTTTTTTTCTTTCTTTTTTTTTTTTTTAAGATTTTTATTTATTTATTTGACAGACAGAGATCACAGGTAGGCAGAGAGGCAGTCAGAGAGAGAGGGGGAAGCAGGCTCCCCGCTGAGCAGAGAGCCCGATGTGGGGCTCGATCCCAGAACCCTGAGACCATGACCCGAGCCGAAGGTAGAGGCTTTAACCCACTGAGCCACCCAGGCGCCCCCGGGTATGTTCATTTCTATTTTTGCTGCTACCCCTTCT
Source organism: Mustela nivalis (assembly GCF_964662115.1). NCBI lineage: Eukaryota > Metazoa > Chordata > Mammalia > Carnivora > Mustelidae > Mustela > Mustela nivalis. The sequence goes on from NC_139032.1 coordinate 17,996,060, forward strand.
GTCCAAGCCAACAACAGGACCTCTCATGAGCTAAAACAAGAGCTCTGCCATTGGTCTTCTTACTTCCATTCTTGACACTCTGAGATCCACTTACCAAAGGATAAGACAGCCAGGATGAGTTTTTAGAATCCCCCAATGTATCCCTCTATTCCCTAGATTAAAATCCTCCAATAGATTCTCACCAGAGTTTAAACTAAAATCTTGTTCTAGACCATGAGGACCTACACAGTAGGGTCACTGCCGACCTCTCTAACTTTATATCCCAATATTCTCCCTCTTTTCAAATATACTCCAGTCATACCTGTACCTCAGGGCCTTTGCACTATCTGCTCTTTGCCAGATCATTCACTTGATATCATCATACTCTTGTACTCTTCCATGGTAGTGGCATTTGTTGCTACCTGATTTTTCCTGTTTCCTTCCTTCTTTGTTTATCATTTTCTCCCAGAAAAATGAAAGTAAGCTCCCCGAGAAGAGGGATAGTGATTGTGTTCTCCATCACTGCATCCCAGGGTCTAGATTAGGGGAAGATTTATAATCATAAAATTGTAACCCCCAAAATTTGTACCGCTGAACTCCATTCAGATCCCATTCTGAAGGAGGAAGTCAGCAATATGGGACTTGAGATTTCTTTTGTTTTTTAATAGAGAGGAAGGTGGGGAGGGGCAGAGGAAGAGGAGAGAATCTTAAGCAGGCTCCATACCCAACGCAGAGCCTGACACAGGCTGGATCTCACAACCCTGCGATCATGACTTAAGCCAAAATCAAGAGTCAGATGTTTAACCAACTGAACCACCCAGGCACCCTGGGATTTGGGATTTTTGATTTACCTGTTTTATACCACATTACCTAATAGCAAGTCAAACAAAATACCCCCGAGGATGCTTGATTGGTGGACGTAGGATTCTGCTTGTGTTTTCAAGGTTAATTGCAAGTCACAGAGACCCAATGTAAGTGGATAAAACAGAATTTATTGGCTTTTAGGGTTGAGAAGTTCAGGGATGATCTTGATTTTAAGCTCTGCGAAATCTCAGGGCTGAAGTGAAGTCCTATGGAAGCCATGTAGTGCTTCATTCATTTGTTGAATGAATGAATTAATGACACCTACCTCACTGGATTGTTGTGAAGATTAGAAGAGATAATACATACAAAGCCTTTGACTCCTTGCCTGAAACTAGTAAGAACTCATCAGGAGTATGTAGTAAAATTTTTTTTTTTAAATATCATCATCCTCAAAGACTTTGTTTTCAACACAATAGATGCATTCATGATTACTTTTGTACTATGGGGAAAAGGAAGACTTTGCACTTTGCATAGTCATTGGGAATGACTTGGACTGTCTAGGAGTACCAGCAGATGGGAATCAGGTTACAAGGCTTCCCAGAAGAGGCAGAGAAGTAGATTAACCCTGCAGGGCTTCTCTGGTCCAGATGGGAATTCGGCGCTGAATGCTCTTGAAAATACGTGTTGATTTTATTTTTTATTTTTTTATTTTTTTAAATGTATTTGTTTGACAGGCAGATCACAAGTAGGCAGAGAGGTAGGCAGAGAGAGAGAGGATGAAGCAGTCTCCCTGCTGAGCAGAGAGCCCAATATGGGGCTCGATCCCAGGATCATGACCTGAGCTGAAGGCAGAGGTTTTAACCCACCGAGCCACCCAGGCGTTGATTTTAAATATCTGAATCAAATATGCAGTTTTTTAAAGGCCATCATGTATGCAACAAACATCAGAAGGGGCTCCAAGTTCTTCTCTCCTAAATGTTGTATGCATGTAGTATTTTTCTTCTTGATTTTAAACTCTATAAACTTGGCCAAATTAGTTAGAAATATAGACTCGCAGAAAAGAAAAATATAGTTGCTTTCTCTCTTCTTAGGTATCTGAGTCACTCCTTGATAAATGGAAAATAAATGGAAGTCCATCCACTCCCTTTTTAATGTCACTGTGGTGGGTTAAACATGGCCAGGAATTTGGGGAAGCACCTTCCTTCAAGAAGTGAGACATTAATTCCCTCCTCTTAAAGCCAGACAAGCTATGTATGTGGCTGTTTGGACTGGTGCATTGTTGTAGAAATGACACTGTAACATTTTGCAAGCCCCGGCCACTAAGAGACTAGCAAATTCCATTTCCCATCTTGAATCACATTCCCTAAGCTGCTTCATAAACATCTGGAGAGATCATCTGGAGAGACCCTGAGACTACTGAGTTCCTCCCTGAGGCTCTCCTGCCCAGCCCAGCTTGACCCCTGTCCGTACCACGTAGAGCAGAAGAGCCAATAGCCAAGCCCACCCTAACTGCTGGCCCACAGAGCCTGATAAAAAGTAAAAAGGTGGTTGTTTCAAGTGGTTAAGTTTTGAGGTAGTTTACTCAGCAGCATAGGTAACCTGAACCTTCTAGCAATATTTGTATAGAGAGCAACAGTTAGTAACCTGATAAATCCGAGCTGATACATGTCCAAGAGAGCTTCACCCAACTAGCCATAGGAAGCTCCTTGAAGCAGGTTGGACATCACAGAAAGAGTGGTTTGGCGTCCAGGAAAAGCTGAATGACAACAGTTTCCACTTTGGGGAGAGTTTGTCTCTTTCTTCTGAGTAGATAGCATATGCAGGAGCTACTGTGTTCGCCAGGGTGTGGGGTACCCGGCACGCACAAGCAATCCAAAGACATTTGATGCTCAGACTCCTACACTGGCCTTCTGAGCCCCTGCTGTGTATGAAGCCCTGAGATAATGATAACTGGGAGAAGCAAGACTTACCCTCATGGAGCTCATCATCTACCGGGAAAATATCCAGAATTATTTGCTAATGATATAGGAGGGCAGAGCTGCAGTGGGAAGGAAAGCCTACCTCATCCTAAAATTGTGCTCCTGAACTCTGTCCAATCCCGTTCCCATGATCAAGTGAAGTCTCCGAAAAATGAGCACATTGGAGTGCCTGGTATGTAAATATAGATAGAGATATATATATAAGGTTTGTGACTTGGTATTTGTTTGTCCATACTACATTATAGAATACCAAGGAAAACAACATGCCCCTGAGGACCTTTGATTTGTGGAAGCAGCAGAGGGCTGGTATGAGCTGACAAGGTAAACACGGAACTGACCCGCACTAAAGACTCAGAAGTTCAGGGATCATCTTGATTTTAGCCTTTGCTCAATCCAGATGCTCAAGTGTGCCAAGAAAGCTGTCTCCTTCCATGTTTTTGGCTAGATTTTCCTCTACATTCTACTCCTAGCATGGTGGCTAGAAACTCCATGCTTACCCATATTTCCTGGCAACCCCAGTAGAAAGAAAACTCCCCCTTCCTGATATTCCAGCAAAAATTCCAAGGTTGAGTGTGAATAACTGAGCTTGAATCCATTACTCCTCCCTGAACTGATTCAGTATGTCTCCGGGAAAAAAACACTCTCTCTGACCAGTTCAAGATCGTGTATCCACCCTTTCAAGGGTAAAGTTAGTCACACATTTTATTTAGCCCAGTATATTAAAAAATGTTATCATTTGGGCGCCTGGGTGGCTCAGTGGGTTAAGCCGCTGCCTTCGGCTCAGGTCATGATCTCAGGGTCCTGGGATCGAGTCCCGCATCGGGCTCTCTGCTCAGCAGGGAGCCTGCTTCCTCCTCTCTCTCTCTCTGCCTGCCTCTCTGCCTACTTGTGATCTCTCTCTGTCAAATAAATAAATAAAATCTTTAAAAATAAATAAATAAATAAATAAAAAATATTATCATTTGTTCAATATTAAAATTACTAATGAATTTTCTATTCATATTAAACTGGAGTTTGCAGAATGTATTTTATGCTTCCAACTATCTCCATTTGGATCAGCCTCATTTCAAGGATTCCTCAAGTATTGGGCTGGGCAATACTAAAGACTTATTTTTTATTTTTTAAAAATTTTATTTATTTATTGTGAGAGAAATTGAGAGCAGGAGCAGGGGGGAGGGGCGAGGAGAGGGAGAAGCAGAGCACCCCCCCCCGCTGCCCACCCCCCCCCACCCCGAGCAGGGAACCCAACACAGGACCCTGGGATCATGACCTGAGCTGAAGGCAGATAGATGCTTAACCAATTGAGCCACCCAGGCGCCCCAGTTCTAAGGATTTATTGTGGTGTAAGAGGAATGGAATGGAATAGGATGGAAGGCAGTGGAACAGAAAAGAAGAATAGGGGGAAAGGCAACTTGGAACAAGTAAGGGAAGAAAAATCTGTCTTCCTGTGGTTCTGGAGCCCAGTGGAAAAATATCTGGAAGTTGGTGTGTCTTCTTAGGAGAGGTACAGCATAAGCCACTGGAGCAGGAGTGGCCTTGAGGCAGGGCTGAGGGGACCTAGCAGGGGGACACCAGCATGAAACACAGGACTTCCAATCAGAGAAAGGAATCTGGGCATCTCAGTGAATGCTGAGGCGAGACACCTTGTCCCAGGACTGGTTGAGAGGAAGACACCAGGACAGAAGCGGACTTGGACAAATGACAAGCTCAGGCCAGACCACACTGTGACCACCACAGTTGGCAGTTAGCGGAAATGAAAGACAGCTGGTCAGGAATTGACCGAGAAAGATCTGATTTGATTGAGCTTCCTCTGTACTGACTGGTTTGTGGAGGGAGTTTCAAGAAAGAAATGAAGCTTAGATCTAAAATACAAAAGTTATATACCTTGCATATCCGAGATTATTGGCCTGGAAGTATCATTCCTGAAGCAGTCTCCGAAACCCTGTGTGCCTGGCAGTAGAGCCACAGCTCTTTGTCCCTTCAAGCAGGGGACTTTGGTGACCATTCTTTACTCAATAGTGGATTTTACCTTCACACACCCCAAGGGGATATTTGGCCATATGGGAAGACGGTGTTGGGTGCTGCAACCAGGGAGGAGACAGCTATTGTGGGCGGAGGCCAGGAATGCCACTAAACATCCTATAATGGTCAGGTCAGCCCCCACAATAAAGGTTCATCCAGTCCCGACTGCCAGTAGTGTTTACACCCATGGTGAGCATTGAGTAACGTAATAAATTGTCAAATCGATATGTTGTACCCCTGAAACTAATACAATATTGTATGTCAACGATACCTCCATAATAATAGTTATATTAATAGTAACAAAATGCCAGTAGTGCCAAGGCTGAGGAGCCCTGGATTCAGCCAGTTTAAGATACTTAAGAAGCACAAAGAGAGAGGAAAAGGAAGTTCTTTTCTTCTGTGTTGGGGTGACCCCATCATAAAAGAGAAGGCAGTCCTGGGGCTGCGCATAATGGAGTTTCTGTAACACGGAGGAAATGGAATCTTCTGTCAGGGTAGCGAGTCTGAGGACGAGCCACAGGGTGAGTCAGGCCCAGAGGCTGAGGCCCCAAAATGTCTTCCATTTTTCTTCTCCCCTCCCCCTCCTCCCTCTTCTCTCCCTCAACAGACCCCTCAGAGGAAGGTTCCCCCTGACAGAGGTGCGGCTGAGGCAGGATGAAGTGAGGCAGCAGAACCCTGTCATCTGTGTGTCCTCCCGGCGCAGGCGGAGGCAGAGGCCTGCTCTCCCGGGCCCCAGCTGTCTGGTCTCATTTCCACGCAGCAGCGGGTGCCCGGGAGGTGGCTGTGGGGAATGAGCCAGGCGGGACAGTTTTCTCACGCTGCGCCTTTGCTCACACTTGACTCTCCTCTGGAACAGAGCCACTCCAGGGTTGACGAATCACCTGGAGAGCCGGTTCAAGCCCAGACTCCTGGGCTAGCTGCCAGGGTCGGAATCAGCAGGGCCGAGGCGTCCAACATGTCCCAGTGTGCCTGGGATTTTCCACGTTAGCACTGGAAGCCCTGCCTCCCTGGCAAACCCGGATGGCTGGCCACCCCTATAGGGATGGGCCCCAAGATTTTGCCTTTCTACCGTCTCCCAAGGGATGCCAAAGCTACCCTCAGGGGACCCCACTCTGGGCTGCCATAGTGGGTCCAGTGCACCAGGCCCGTGACTCTTGTGTGTACTCCCAGGCCTAGAGCAAATGAAACCAGCTTCGGCAAGGGTTGGCTATAGTGCCTGCTCTCTCCCCATACCAGGCCCCCCGACCCTGAGGCAATCATGGTCACACTTGCTGTTGTAAGGTGACAGGATGCACCTGGGGGATTTTTCCCTCTGACATACTTCGCATTTCCCACAGGGAAGGAATCATAGTGTTGCAGCCTCCCTTGGGAATAAATCCAGGGGGATAGCAAACATATGGAAGATAATAAATCAATTTGTTGAGCAGAAAAAGCTAAACACTTATTGAGTGTTTACCAGGCCTCAAGGACAGTGCTAACCATTTTATAGGGTTTAACCCATGTCATTCAGTGCACAGCTGCTACTGCCCCCATTTTACAGTTAAGGAAAGAAAGGCTCGGAAAATTGATAGGACATGTGCACAGAACCAGAAAGCCATAGAGCTGGGATTCTAACTCCACTGTGATATCAGAGCCCATCCGGTTTTCCATTATGCTCTGCTACCTACAGTGAACCAATAAATACATATGTCTTTGTATAATCAGGTGTAGCGATATTTAGTATTTATTTAGAATATTTTCCAGTTTTTCATGGGAGTCCACGTGCCTGAGCTGTTTGTGTGTTCGACATAGATTCACATCGTCTTTCTGGGAATAATGCAGGGCTGTTTAATTTTTAACTGTGAATCTGCACTGAACACAGATTCACCATTTGCGGTGATTTTTCAGTCCAAGAAAGAATGGGAGATATTCTGAGGGAAAGACATGTTTGCTCAGCACCCATCCACCATTCTGTGAAAATCCAGGGACATCCGTGTAGATTACGAGGGACTAATCCTGCTCTGGATCCATGGATGTGCACAGGACCCAGGACTGCTGCATCTGAACACTCCATCTCCTTACCCACGGGGACTAGGGGTGAGGTGGGCACAGGAGCCAAGCCTGGACACTGAGAACACTCCATCCTTTGACTATAGAGACTGGTTCCTGGGATGCTAAACCAAACCATTCCTGAAACTTCTCTAAGCCATCTGAAAGTCTGTGTTCCCCTTCCTCTGAGATAACAAGTTGGAAAATGTGAAATAACCTTGGGGCTTCTGGTAGCCATCTTTGGAAAGACATGGAACCTCTTTATATGGGTATAGCACCACTATAGATAGAAAATGAGCCATGAGATGAAGAAAAAGAGAGTTCCCTCATGATTAGAACCCTCAATCCAGTTTCCCAGCTACTTGAGCCAGTAAATTTCCTTGTTTGTTTAAGGTAGTGTAGATTGGGTTTCCATCACTTGCAACCAAAAGAATCATGGCTAATAAACCTGACCCGTGAGAAATGAACAGACAGGTCTTAGTGGGTGGGAAAAACCAAATACCTTGGTTTCCAATAATGATTATTTTACAATGCCCTAATATTTTAATACCTACCTACCTTGTTACCTTCTGTAAAAAAGATTAATGATAAATGGCCATCAGACTTCCTACCTTATAAGAAGAAGCTGAACATAGACCAGAGAGTAATCGATATAAATGAGCAAATTGGTCTTTTTAGATTTGGCCTGGGGAGGTGATTTGGTTTGACTATTTGCCTAACTTTCTTTTCTGATTGTGTCTTTAGTTACTAATTAAGGATCTGTGGTCAGATAGGTTTTTAAAAAATGCATTCCTTCGTTAACTTTTTACAGGCTGTGAATTTATAAAATTTTCTGAATACGTAGAAGCATATTTATCTGTTAAACTTTCTCTGAATCAGTTCTTAGAACAAACTTTCTCTCATATGTAGTCAGTTGATTTTTAAAAGCCATCTTCTCAGCACAGTACATGTATCAGGACCACAGAGTTGAATCTGAAGAAATAAAAGAAATCAGGGTATTGCTCATAAGACCGGTCATTCCAGCACTGGCACAGTCGAATTCAGAGAGTAAAAGAATCTGGTAAATGATTATATAATCAAACTAAAAGACTTCTCTTCAATCTGAGTGTGTTTATTTCTGTTTGGATGATTATTTAAGAGTGACATGGTTTCCCTCTGGCCACTGTCTTTATTTTCTTTGGATCTTTATTCATTGTGTATGCCATGTACTGCCTAGGACCCTGAAGTTGCTGAATGTCTTACAAGGAACCAGCTCCAAAGGACCCACTTGCCAGTGCAAACACGTCCGACAGGTTTAGTGACCCTGCTGTGCATATCAGTAGCTGAACCGGCCAAGCCCGGGCTCTTCCTTGGTATACAACCAAGCCCAGTGTTATTTCTGGTTATTTCGTCCTGAATTTTGCTTCCAGGCTCTTTTCCAAACTCCCCTAGCCAAGACTATCAGTCAATTTATGTTCTCTTTCCTTCTTTCACAAATGTTTATTGGGGTCTATGCCTGGGGTTCTAGAAATGAGTAAGTCTCTGTTTCTTTCTTGATGGAGTTTCTGGTCCTTTCAGGAAGACAAGGGTATCAGTGCATTTATAACGTCCCCTGAAAGTGTACTGTGGGCTCTGAGATCATGGAGGAAGGGAGTTCTTTGAGATAGATATTTTCTCTCTTACGTATATTTTCTATGCTAGTGTGCAATTCCCTCCCTTGGAAATGGTCCTTTCTCAAAATGCTTCTAAATAAAAGAAAATATCAGTTCCTAGCTCTATGTGCTGAATAACTATAGTGCAACTACCAGTTTCCTTACTTTTAATTTGGAAATTTTTCAAATGTCCAGAAAATTCAGAAGAACAATATAATGAAAGTCTAGTAACTCTTTACCTGGATTCTCTGTTACCATTTCCCCCATATTTGTTTTACCTTCTCTCTTAGTCTGTCCGTAGTTTGCTGAACTATTTGAAAGCTGCAGATATCAGAGTACTTCTGTCATAAAAAAATTCAAAAATATTTGCCTAAGAATAAGGACATCCTCTTATAACAACCCAATATGATAATCACATCTAAGGAATTTAACAATTCCGTAACATAATGTACAATCCACATTCAGATCTACCCAGTTGTCTCAAAAATATCTTTTATAGCTGTTCATTTTTTTAAAATCCAGTATATAATTGAGGTTTTTATCTTCTTAGTCTCTAATCTGGAATAGTCCTCACCTTTTGCTGTTTTTCATGTTATTGTGTGTTGGACAGGTGCAGTCCACTTGTAGAATATCCCAAAGATTCAGTTTATTTGATGGGTTCCTCATTATTCATTTCCAGTTTAAAAATAGTGGCAAGAGGGGGCCCCTGACTGACTTAACTGGTAGACCATGTGGCTCTTGATCTTGAGGTCATGAGTTCAAGCCCCACGTTGGGTGTAAAGATTAAATAAAAATATTGGCAAAAGAACTTGGGTCATTTGAAAAAATTTTTTTTAAAGATTTATTTATTTGAGAGAGAGAGAGAGACAAAGAGCAGGTGAGGGGGCAGAGGGAGAGAGAGAGAGTGTCTCAAGCAGACACTCTCTCTGCACTGAGTGCAGAACCCCACAGAGCCCATCGCAGGGAACGATCTCAGGACCCTGAGATGGCAACCTGAGCCAAAACCAAGAGTTGCTCACCCAACCAACTGTGCCACCCTGGCGCCACTCATTTGTGTAGTTCTTACTTCATCATCTTAGTAGGCATGTAGTGAAAATATGATTAAAATTTTAAACTCATACATTAAAACAAATCCAAAACCAGAAAATAGTTGATTTTTTTTCAAGAATTTATTTATAAGTAATCTCTACACTCAACATGGGGCTCAAACTCACAGCCCAGAGATTCAAGGGTCACACGTTCTACCCCCTGAACCAGTGAAATGAGTTGATTTCTAAATCGACGGGAAGATCTGCAGATTGGAGACCTTACTATTCAAAGTATGCTCAGCAGACCTTCTAAAAAATTCAAAATCCCAGACCCCTCTGCAGATTTGTTGAATTACAATCTGTAGTTTAACAATACCCCAAGGTGATTCATATGCACCTTAAGTTTTGGGAAGTACATATTAGAGACACTGACTAGAGGACAGGCTTCTGTCACACTGGTCTTTCCAAATCAAAGGGCTATTTGTGGATCATGCCCTTAGGACAGAGTATCGATGTCCTCTTTTTTGTGACCAACAGAACATTTTTTTACCTGGCTAAGAACTGCATTGTCTATCTCTCTTGAAGTTAGGAGTTGCTATATGACACAGCTCTGGCCAAGGTGGGGTGGGTAGAGATTTCAGAAAGGGGCACGAGTTCACCCAGCACACACATTTTACCTTTTCCCTTTTCCTTCCCGATATGTGAACATGCAGGTGGTGGTGGAGATGCTGTTTGTGACAACGAGGGGTCAAACCACATGCGGAGGGCAGCTGCCTGGGAAGAGCCCACAGAGCTCGCTCTGAACTGCTGCCTCCACACCTCTTTGATGCAGGTCAGACCAAGCCTCTGGTTTAAATCGCGGTTTCGTTAGGTTTCCTGTGATCTGTTGTCAAACTTGCTCCCTGATACACACCATTCAAAGGACCTCATGACAGAGATTTGGGGGAACCGCTGGTATAGAGCCTTACATAGGGAGGGAGGCAGACGCTTTCTTGGTGTTTTGTATCATTTAGGATTTTGCCCATTAAGAGAGAGTGAAATGTGAAATGTATTCCTTCCCCACTTAGGAACGCGGATGGCTGGACCTCCTCCAGAGGATTGTCATAAGGGAGACGGATTCCTGCTGTAAGAGCATTTTCATTTAAATTTTCAGATCTGCAGAAGGCAGTAATGCACACATTATGCCTGAAGCAAAGACTAGCTCCTATTAATGAAAAAGGGTGAACAAAGACTCGCCCTATGTTGCAAATGTTTTTTTCTTCTCACATGACAGCAATTCTAATCTCCTTTGGTAGCTCGCTATCTCTGTTCATTTCTTTACACTTCACCAACAAGAGGAAGTGTGTGTGTGTGTGTGTGTGTGTGTGCGCGCTTATAGGTTTCCAAATTATTATGCATCTGGTTCTTAAAACAATTTGAGATACTTCTTATATCTCAGATTTCATCACATTCAGGACTTACCTTTGCACAGAAGAATTTTGGATCTCCAGTACTTGGCTTTTTCTTAGCTGGGCGTAATTTATTCTTGCTCTGATGTAATGAGTTCTCGCTCATCTTTGAAACCCCTTGCTTACCCCATTATATATTGGTAAGTGCTTCATACTCACTAGAAGACATAAATATTCATTGAATAAATCCTAAACTTCTATTAAGCACTCTTTTTACATAATGTACCTGGCCACAGGGGTTGGCAAACTTTTCTGGAAAGGGCCAAATAGTAATTATTCTGGGAGTTATGAGCCAAGAGGCAAAAATGGGTGTATTATGTGGACCCTTACTTAGCCATTAAAAATGCAACCGTTTAAAAAAATGTAGCAACTACCCTTATCTCACACCATATGCAAAAGTGAAGCCAAAATGAACCAAAGACTTAAATGTAAGAGCTAAAACCATGAAACTTTTAGAAGAAAACGTGGAAGTACCACTTCATGACCTTGGATTAGGTGATGGCCTCTTACATAACACCAAAAGCAAGTGCAACAAAAGAAAAAATAAGTGAGGGGTGCCTGGGTGGCTCAGTGGGTTAAAGCCTCTGCCTTCAGCTCAGGTCATGATCGCAGGGTGTTGGGATTGAGCCCCACATCGGGCTTTCTGCTTAGCAGGGAGCCTGCTTCCTCCTCTCTCTCTCTGCCTGCCTCTCTGCCTACTTGTAATCTCTGTCTGTCATATAAAATAAATAAAATCTTAAAAAAAAAAAAAAAAAGAAAAAATAAGTGAATTGGGGGGGGGAGAAAAGGAAAGAAAAAAAAAATAGATAAATTAGGTTTCACCAAACTGAAAACTTTAATGCATCAAAGGAAACTGTTACGAATGTAAAATGGTGACCTACAGAATGGAAGAAAATATTTGCGCATCCTGTGTCTGATAAGGGTTTAATAGCTAGAATAAAGACCTCCTGCGAGTCAACAACCAAAAGACAAATCATCCAAGTAGAATTTTGAAATGGGTAAGGACTTGATTAAACTTTCTCTAAAGATACACACGTGGCCAATAAGTACGTGGAAAGATGTCATCAGGGAACTGGAAATTAAAACCGCCCTATCATTTCACATGTACAAAGACAGGTGTAATTTAAAAAAAAAAAAAAAAGGAAAATGGGTTTTGGCGAGGCTATGGAGAAAATAGAACCCTCGTGCATTGCTGGTGGGAATGTACAATGGTGCAGCCGGCATGGAACACAGGCTGCCAGGTCCTCCAAAAGTTAAACATGGAATTACTGTAAGACACAGCGGTTCGACCCCTGCAGCCCAGGAGGCATGACTGGCAGTGAATACTTGCAGTACTTTCAAAGTACTTGCAGTTTCAAATCTCCTTTGATTTTTACCGTACGTGAGGTTGGTGGCAGAGTGAGGACTGGAACCAGATCTCCTGCATCTCTCCTGGGCACCCTCTGGTTGTGGTGCCTAGCCTCATGGAGATAGCTGCTTCTCACGGCCCCTGGCTCTGCTGTAGGAACACACATGTCAGCCCTTGGCCAAAGTCAAGGACATTCTCAATGCTGGAAGGAGTTTCTTCATGATGCAGCCAAATGCTGAGGCCTGAATCCAGAGAACATAAATGAACAAGGAAGACTGTTACGCATTAATGTGATCAAACTGGGTGATTTATTTGCTTAATGGTTGCAGCAAAAGAATGTGGCATTTAACCATTCCATTCTTCTCAAATCTTGTGTCGATTCTTTTAAAGTCAAACAGTGAGATACTCTAACAGAGAATCTTTTTGATTTCCATTTGTTGCAATTCATGTAAAATAAATCGGGAACAAGCCATGACACCAGTCACCAAAGACCGCATACTGTGTGATTCCATTTGTATGAAAGGCCCAGAATAGGCAAATCCAGAAAGACAGAGTAGCTTAGTACTTGCCAGGGACTGGCGAGAGGGAGAATGGGGAGGGAAAGCTAACAGGGACAGGTCTCTTTTGGAGATTATAGAATGTTCTAAAATGAGATTATGGTAATGATTGCACAACTATGGAAGTATACTAAAACCCAGTGAATTGTGTATTTAAAACAATGGATTTTGTGCCTTGTAAATTATATCTCAATAAAGCCATTAAAAAATCTCACAAGTACCATTACTGTTCTGTCTCATAACTTCTGTACAGTTAATGGAAAACACAAATAATTTTTATTTACTATCGACAATGTGTCAGTCACTGTGTATTTTAATGATCTCAACAACTCTATTAGCTAAGCATTATTAGTATCCTACAGTAGAGAGAAAGAACCCAAGGCTTCAAGAAACAGTGTCTTGGGGCGCCTGGGTGACTCAGTCGGCTAAGCACCCAACTCTTGGTTTCAACTCAGGTCATGATCTCCGGGTTGTAAGATCGAGCCCCCCATTGGGCTCCACACTTGGGGCGGAGTCTGTTTGAGATTCTCACTTCCTCTGCCCTTCCCTACCCTGGTCTCTCTCTCTCTCTCAAATAAATAAATAAATAAATAAATCTTTAAAAAATAAGACGGTGTCCTTTGCTCCGTGTTGCCTAGCTACCTGGGAGGCTCCCCAGCTGGGAATCCAACCCATAACTAGGTGATTGCAAAGCTCTGGGCTTAAGGCTTTGGTTTATTCTTTGATTATGTGTTTTGTTGGTGGTGTTGTGGTACATAGGGTACAAATTGTCTTCTGACCACAGGCAGAGGCATCCTGATTTCTGAAATATCCTGCAACACATCTTGATGAAGTAGTTATCCACCACATCTCCTTTATCAAAGGCTCTCTTTGCGGTGGTAAGATAGCTGATCACTTCATTAGAGACTAAGAGGGATGAAATGACCCAACCTTCCCTGTGTCCACCAGTTTTTTTAAACAGTGAGTTCGGATGTCATGGGTTATTACCAGAAAGCCCGCCTGTGGCCTTGAGGGTCTGTCTGCACGCAGCTCTGGGCACCGGGTTTGGATAACATCATGTTCTCAAGGTCTTTTTGATCCGAACGCTTTGTCCGGCCTCTGTTCAGATTGAAAACCTGCAAGATCTTCCTGTGTTTCCAAAGATTGGCTGCTGTGGAAATCACCAGAGAGTTTCTCCTACGGTGTACATTTAAATGTACTCGTTCTCTTTTTCTCTCCGCAAAATACAACTTGGATTGATAGGATGTAAGAGGTTCTACTTGGTAGAATGTAAAAATCTGTCTTAAATCTCCCCATACTTGGCAAAGCGTGTTCTCTCTCTCTTTCTGCTTCAGCACGTTTCCAATTGTACTTCAGAGACGGGTTTCAGCTGGTCCTTTCCCCCTGTTTTATAGACTTGAGAATGGTTATTTGGACTATATTTCTTTTTTTATTTTAATTTTTAAAGGATTTTTTATTTATTTGACAGAGATCACAAGTAGGCAGAGAGGCAGGCAGAGAGAGTAGGGGAAGCAGGGTCCCTGAGCAGAGAGCCCAATGCAGGGCTCGATCCCAGGACCCTGAGATCATGACCTGAGCCGAAGGCAGAGGCTTTAACCCACGGAACCACCCAGGTGCCCTCTGGACTATATTTCAAACCATTCTTCCTTGAACTTCAACCACCAAACACCGCTAAATGCACCGGAAACCCTACCTACCCGTAATTCTTTGCCAGAGTTTAGAAATACCCCTTGACACTTTCCAGCACCAGCGGTTCCATGCCCCCGTCTACAGATTTCTCAGACATTGAGAAGGTTCTTTCTTCCTGTGTATGTCTTGCATCTCTTTCACTGCCCCACTGAGGGCCAGTGATCTAGCTTGTCCTCTCACTGCAGGGGAGCAGGGGGGAAATGGCTTTGAACCCGGAAACTCAGGAGTTTGTTCAATTTTTTAAAAAGATTTATTTATTTAGTTAGTTATTTGAGAGAAAGAGAGAGACCGCGCACATGAGCAGGGGGAGGGGCAGCGGGAGAGAGAAAATCTACAGCAGACTCCCTGCCGAGCGTGGAGCCCTATGTGGGGTTCCATCTCAGGACTCTGAGATCATGATCTGAGCAGAAATCAAGAGCTGGAGTTACCCAGGCACCCCTCAGGAGCTTGGTTAAAAAAGAAATTTCACCCTAGTGACTGGGTCTCAGCTGGAGACAGCTGGTGTCCACCAAGAGAGAAGCTTTTTTATTTTGCTCTCTTTTTTTTTGTATTTGAGAGAGAGAGAGAGAGCACAAAGAAAGAGGGACAGGGAGAATCAGGCTCCCCCCTGAGTGGAGAGCCAGATGTGGGACTCGATCTCAAGCCCCTGGAATTACTACCTAAGTCTAAGGCAGACGCTTAACCAACTGAGCCACCCAGGCGCCCAGGGAGAAGCTTTTTAAGTGGACGCCATCCGGTAGCTTCTGAATGAAGAATGCGCATTCCAGCAGAAGCTGCCTAAGCCACAGATGTGAGGGGCGGGGTGTGGCTGGGACCCAAGACTGGTTTGATATATTCGTCACTGATGAGTAGGAGTGCCTCCCTCCACTATTGACAATCACCATCTATTATACCAAATGAATTTTCCAGAGAGACCATTCATGCTTCTACTTGCTGTCCTTTATTCCCTTGCATGTTTCCGTGTGAGCATGAATTCTTAAAAACAGGGCAAGAGTGGGGTGCCTGGGTGGTTTAACGGGTTAAGCCTCTGCCTTCGGCTCAGGTTGTGATCTCAGGGTCCTGGGATCGAGCCCTACATCGGGCTCTCTGCTCAGCAGGGAGCCTGCTTCCTCCTCTCTCTCTGCCTGCTTCTCTGCCTACTTGTAATCTCTCTCTTAAAAAACAAAAACAAAAACAAAAACAGGGCGAGAGGTTTAACAGGCATTATGCTATTTAACCCCCGGGATTACATTTTGCTGCCTTAAATGCAGGCTGTTTTTGATGTATATAAACAGGTAGAAGAGCACAGACCCCTTTTACTTCAGGGAGCGAAAGTCATTGGCAAGCTGACAGTGGAGAGATTCTGAGAACAGAGTGTTTCAAACAGACTTCCCACACAGTTGCTATGCCATATATCTTCTCCTGGCACCGAGTAAACATTTTAAATTGCCGGTTATTCGCTGAGGTTGGCAAGAAATTCGAGCAGGAATATATTTAATATCCCTATAGAATTTTGGTGAAAGTGACTTTTGCTTCTCTGCTCTTCCTACAAAGCCAAGCAGAGTCGGTATTTTAATGTCACTTCCTTTCCTATCATAGAAACCAAAGTAATTGCCAAGTGAAAGAGCCCGGGGAAGAAATACAGGAAAGGAATGGAATAGTACACAAAAAGGCAGAGCGTTTTTATTTTAGAGATGAGGAAACAGAAGCCAAGAGAGGTAAAGTGACTTGACCAAGATCACACAGATCAAGCCCGTCCATGGAGGGGACATCAGAGTCATTGGACTGGGTAACTGATCACTGGATTCTTATATGGAAGTAACTTGTTCTCTCATGCCCTCTGAAGAAGGAGACTCAAACCAACAGATGCATGTGTCCATGCAGGCCTCAGCTAATGAGGAGAGGAAGATGTGTTAAATGCTCACAGGGAGGAGGGGAGAAGTGAGAAAGGAGGCCGGGCAGTCCCCCAGAGTGGCAGAGAAGGAATAGGGAGCAAGCCAGGTACACGGCAGCAAGGTCTCCTGGACCCCACGCCCCATATCAGCCATCACTCAAAAGATAGGATGAGAGAAAATGTCAAACAAAGAAGCCTTCATGTCAACGGCTTTCTACCCTGACTGCCCTTTAGAAAGACCCGGGGAGCTGTTCAAAACCGGAGACCCAGGCTGTACCCGAAACCAACTTAATGAGTGTTTTCAAGGTGGTCCCAGTTACAGGCCAATGTGAGATCAGCTGCTCTAGAGAAATCTAGCTGAGGCCCTTTAAACAAATGACAGAACTCACTGAGCCCCAAAGCCTTGAGGCGGACACCCTGCTTTCCTTTCTCAGGTTCCTCGGGGCTGCTGACAAAAACACCTGTTATCCCCTTACACTGTTCTCGGAGTCTAGAGATCTGCGGGGCGTGTGTGGAGTTTGAGTTACCCAAGTTTTGATGACCTTTATTTGCGTTCCAATTACCTCCTGCTATCTCAGAAATCACCCCAAAGCTTAGTGGTTTAAAACAGCAATGCTTATGATTTCACAAAATTCTTTTGGGTTGTCAGGGTTCACTCACACAATTCCATTCACCCCCAAGGATTGGCTGGACTGACAGACATAAGACCTAAGACAGATAAGACAGATAGCCTCGCGTCGACAGCTGGTGTTGGCTGGGGCACGTCAGCTCCTCACGTGGCTGTCCAGGTCAGCATTCTGAGAGAATGAAGGTGGAATGACAAGGTCTCTTCAGGACAAGCCTTGGAAATCCCTTCACTTCACTTGCATTTGATTATTATTTTTTTAAGATTTTGTTTCTTTATTTTTTTAACTAAACTCAACACCCAACATAGGACTCGAACTCACAATCCCAAGATCAAGAGTTGCCTCCTCTATCGACTAGCCAGCCAGGTGCTCCTTTTCTCCTGCATTTTATGGTGAGAGCAAGTATAGTGGCCGAGGGAATGTATCTCACAGACTTCCGATGACAGGCAATGGAACCTGTCATGTGCTTTGAAATCCATTGCTAAGGACGCCTAGAAGCCACAGACTGAATATTAAATCAGGCCTGTTCCTGGGAGACAAGAGACTCTTTTTGGCCAACTTTGCCTCGAACATTCCCCAATGGCTTTGCAGAAACATCCTTAAACCCTTCTACCCAATCTTCTCTCCCCTTTCTTCTTCACTCAGGATCAGACTTGCATCAAGGTTATTCTCACCCTAAGAAGGTCAACTTTCTCTCCCTAATTTCTTTAACAAAGGGGCTTCGCTTCCCCTAATAAGGTCCTTGCGCATTAATTTTGCCATGTCTTCCTCTTCTCAGAGGACCTGGATTAACCCAGAAACTTCAATACCAGCCCAGACTCAAGGGGAGGGGGGAATAGCCTCCACCCCTTGAAGATAGAAGCTGCAAAGTCACAATCTATCATCATTTCCCCATGAGCACTGCCTGCTCCCTCTGTACAGGTGCTTGGGGAGGACTTGATTTTGCTCCCAGCTCCGATGTGGCCACATGGTACCAATGAGAGGGTATTAGCAGGTGAGACCTTTAGGAGGTAATTAGGTTCAGGTAAGTCACGAGGGTGGCGCCCCCACCATAGGATTGGTGTCTTTATAAGGAAAGAAACTAGAGCTCCCTCTCCCCACCCCCAGGGTAAAAACAGTGAGACGCCAGCTTTCACGGGACACCAGTCTGCAGATCTACCAGCACCTTGATTTTGGTCTTCCAAGCCTCCAGAACGGTGAGAAGTAAATTGTGAGAAGTAAACGGTGAGAAGTGCGGCCCCCGCACTTTCTCTGGTCCATGGCATTTTTGCTGTTTTGCCTGAGCTGCTGGAAACAGAAAGTAAAATCTCTCTAAGTATTTTCATTTTGATGACATGTTGAGATATTTTGGATATACTGGTTTAAGAAAAAAGCACAGTTATAAATTAACGTCACCTATTTTAGTTTGCTTTGCTAAGTAGAAAATACAAGGGTTCACAGTTGTGACCTGCTTGGTATTTCTACGGGAGAGCACAAAGTTTCTAAGAAATAGAATCGCTATTTTGAAATCATTGTAGGTTCACATGCGGTTGTAAGATTTAAAACAAGAGCTCTGTTGTACCCTTGACTCAGTTTCCCCCAGTGGTAACTTCTTATAAATTTGTAGTATAATATTAGAAGCAGGATGTTGACAATGATACGGTGAAGATACAAAACCTTTGTGTCACCAAGATCCTTTGTGTTGCTTTTCTAAACTGTACCCACTGACCGGCACCCGCCTCGCTTGGTAATCCTTGGCAACCACAATACAGTTCACTTGTATAAATTAGTCATTTCGAGACCATTATATAAAGAGATTTCTAGTGTATTATAACGTTTGGGGGTTGGCTTTTTTTCATTTAACCTAATTCCTCATGGTTCGTCCAGCATGTTCAGTGTATCAACAATTGTGTCATTTTCGTTGCTGAGTAGTTGTGGGGTGCCTGTCTCAGCGTGTCCACAGTGATGGTATCCGATCGGCTAGAAACACCTGGCGGCACTCAGGTGGGCCCTGGTGAGCTTCCCACAGACATTTCCACTTTCCAAACTAGCCTTAGGACTGGGTAGACCTTCTGGTTGCTCTTATAACTACAAGACCCCCTTTAGCAATAACCATTAAGACACCTTAAAGAGAGAAAGAGTATATTACTTACAAGCCCTGGCACAGGCAAGGCCCACCAAGGTGGATACCTTGAAGCTACTGGGAGAGAAAGTGTGCATGGACCTGGAGATCTGCATTGATCTAGGTCCAGGGTAGGGACCCAGGTTTCCCTAGTTCAGTCTTCATTGGTGAATGTAAAACATAAAAGTGCCAATTTGAAGCCTGCACAGAGAAAAATCAAGTTGACCAAATGGTCCGTTATGGAAATCAACCAAGATCTCAAAAACAAAGGAGCCTCCGTGGGGAAAGGTAGCCCGGTGTTTTTGAACTGGTTCAGCCACTGGCAGTATTTTGGTTCAAGATAGCAAGTCTTGCAAAGGATGCCTCAGCCAGGCACTTGGATTCCAAAACAAAAAGCCAACTGTCTGTGTTGGGACTACCGTGGTATGTCATGGCACCATAGTTCTGACCATTCTAGGTTGTTTCCAGTTTGGGGCTATTGAAATAAAGCTGCTAGAAACATTCACGTCCTGGTTTTTGTGTGGATCTGTTTTTGCGTCTCTGGGCTAAATGTCCAGCAGTGCGATTTCTGGGCCGTTTGGTTGTGACACGTGAGGTTTCTAAGAAACTACCAAACTGTCTTCCACAGAGGCTGTACTGTTTAACGTTCTCATCAACAATGTCGGGGTGATCCGGTTCCTCCGTATTTGCCCAGGCATCTTGTGTAACTACTGTGTTCTATTGTAGTCATTCTGACAGGGGCCGAGTGACCTCTCCTTGTGGTTTTGCTTGGCATTTCCCTCATGGCTAATGTTCTAGAACACCTTTTCATGTGTTGATTTTCCACCTCTCTGTTTGGTGAGCTATCGCTTCATGACTTTTACCTGTTTCTCTAATTGGAGTGTTTGCTCTTTTATTGTCCTGTTTTTAACTCTATCTGTTCTAGATACTAGTGTTTCATCAGGTATGTGATTTGCGAATAGTTTGTCCTAGTCTGTTCATCCTCATAACAGGGTCTTTAAGAAAGCCAAAGTTTTAAAATTGTTTGACATTATTCAATGTTTGGTTTTTGGTTGGGTTTTTTTTGTTTTGTTTTTTTGTTTTTTTGTGTTTTTTTTAGTGAAGTACAATTGACACACAAGGTTGCCTTTTCCCAGGTGTACAACGTAGTGATTCTGCAACTTTTCTACGTTAGGCTCACCACAAGTGTGGCTACCAGGCGTCACTGTATGTACCAGGGTTCAACTGTATGACCATACCATTGACTGTGTTCCCAACACTGTACCTGTCCTCCCTGGGACTTACTCCATAACTGGAAACCTGTACCTCTCACTCGTCTTCAATTTTGCCCATCCCCCCTCTGGCAATCATTACTATATATAGGTCTGTTTTCGCTTTTGTTTGTTTGTTCTTGGATTCCATATGTAAGTGAAAGTCCATGGTAGTTGCCATTTTCTGATTTACTTCACTTAGCATAACCTCTCAGGTCCATCCGCGTTATTGAACATGGCAGGATTTCCTCCCTTCTTATGACTGAAGTATGCGCCATAGTATCTATACCACAGCTTTTTTATCCGTTTGTTTATAGATGGACCCTTCATTAGCTGTTGTAAATAATGCTGCAATAAACACTGACAGAGAGAGATCACAAGTAGGCAGAGTCAGGCAGAGAGAGAGGAGGAAGCAGGCTCCCTGCTGAGCAGAGAGCCTGATGCGGGACTCGATCCCAGGACCCTGAGATCATGACCTGAGCCGAAGGCAGCGGCTTAACCCACTGAGCCACCCAGGCGCCTTGCAATAAACATTGAGGTGAATATATACTTTTGACTTAGTGTTTTTGGTTTGGGGAGGCAAATAACCAGTAGTGAAATTACTGGATAAGACGGTATTTCTATTTTTAAGATTTTTTTGGAAATTCCATACTATTTTCCACAGTGGCTGCACCAATGTAGATTCCTCACCAACACTTACTTCTTGTCTTTTGTAGCCATTTTGAAAGGTATAAGTAAGGTGATACTGTTGTTTGATTTGCCTTTTTTTTTTTTTTTTAGTGGTGTTGAGCACCTTTTCATGTATATGCCAGCCACCTGTCTGTCTTCTTTGGAAAAATTTCTATTCAGGTCCTCTGCCCATTTTTAATTAGATTATCTGCTTTTTGTGCATTTATTATGGAGATTAACCACTTATGGATATAATATTTACAAATATGTATGCCTATTCAGTAGGTTGCCTTTTCATTTTGTTGATGGTTTACTTTGCAAAAGTGTAGTCCTAATAGGTTATTTTGGTATAGTCCTAATAGGTTACTTTTGCTTTTGTTTCCCTTGCCCGAGGAGACCTATCTAGAAAAATGTTGCCATGGTCAATGTCAAAGGAATTATTGCTTGTGTTTCTTTCTAGGCGTTTTATGGTTCTGGTCTCACATTTAGTTCTTGTTTCCCCGGAGTAAAATGCCACTGGATCATGCTGCATGATAGTTTTTATATATTACTGAATTCTGTGCTATTTTATATATTGCTGAATTGCATTTTGTCAAGGAATTTTGCACCAGTGTCCTTATGATTTAATGTTTGGGTTACCCCTCTTCAAAATCCTCTGTTGAAACCCTAACCTCCATTGAGGTACTATTGGAAGATGGGACTTCGGGGGAGTAGGTAGAGTTAGACTAGGTCACGTGAGTGGGGATTTCGTGATGGCATTAGTGGCCTTAAAAGTAGGGGAGAACCCTTCTCTCTACTTTCCTCTCTCTTTCCACATGCACACACAGAGAAAAAGCCATGTAAGGACGTAGGAAAAAAAAAAAATCCTTATCTGCAAGCCAGGAAGAGCGTGCTTTTACTAGACACCAAATTGGCTGACACTTTAATTTTGGACTTCTCAGTCTTCAGAACTATGAGAAATACATCTGTTGTTTAAACCACCCAGTCTATCGTATTTTGTTATGATGGCCTGATCAGGTTGAAACCTACATTCATGAGGGATTTGGTCTATAGTTTTCTATTTTGTGCTGTTTTTGATTTTAATCTCGAGGTAACATTCTTTCATCAGATGAATTGGGAAGTTTTTCTTTGTCTTCCGATTTCTTAAAAAGCCTGTGTAGAATTGGGATAATTCTTTGGACATATAAAATTGTCCAATAAATACAACCTGCATCTGGGAATTTCTTTTCAGGGTTCTTAAGAAAAAACTTCAATTCCCTTAATAGTTAGAGAGCTATTAAAATTATCTATTTAATCTTTGGTGAGTTGTGGTAGTATGTGTTTTCTGAGAAAGTGATCCATTTTGTCTAAAAGGTCGATTTGATGTGCATAGCACTGTTGATAGTATTCCCTTAGTATATTTTGATATCGGTAATGACAGCCCTGCTTCCTTCCTGATCCTGGTAATCTGTATCTTCCTTCTTTTTTTCTTTTTTGGTCTTGCAAGAAGTTTGTTGATGTTACTGGTGTTTTCAAAAAACACCAAAATATAGTTTGTTCAAAAAATTCAAAAAACAGTTTGTTTTACTGATTTTTTTTTGTTTTATTTGATGTTTTCAAAAAAACCCAAAATATGTTAGAATAATTCCACAATAAAGTCAATTAATCATGTCCAAAAAAAATCCCCCAAAATAAAAAATATATATATAGTTTGTTCAAAAAATTCAAACAATAGTTTGTTTTATTTGATTTTTCTCCATTGGTTTTTTCGGTTTGTTCCTAGTTTAATTTACTTCTGTGTTTATTTCCTTCTTTCTGCTTCCTTTGTTTATTTTGACCCTTTTCCCCTTAGTTCTCGAGGTGAAGCTTAAATTAGTGACTTGAAACTTTTCCTGTTTTCTAATGTATACACTTCGTGTTAAGAATTTTGTTCTCCGAATCCAGTTTGATAGATTATAGTTTCATTTTCACTCAGTTTCACGTATTTTGAAATTTTGAGATTTTCTGTTTGACCTATGGGTCATTTAGAATGAAGCTGATTCATTTCCAAGTATGGGGTGAATTTTCTATTTTCTTTTTGTTAGTAATGGTTTAGTTTATGATCAGAGAATGTGCTCTGTATGATTTCATTCTTTTGAATTTGTTCAGATCCATTTTTTGGCGCGCGCGCGTGTGTGTGTGTGTGTACACATCCATATACAGGAAGCACATGAAAATCATGCATATTCTGGGGCTGTTGGGTGGAGTATTCAATTGATGTGAAGATGCTGTTGTTTGATGGTATTGAGTTCTTCTATATTCTTGCTGGTGTTCTGCCTAGTTTTTCTTTGAATTATGAGAGAGGTGTTGCAGTCCCCAACTGTAGTAGACTTGTCCTTTCTTCTCTACAGCTTTTGCTTCACATATTTTGCAGCTCTGTTTGGTGCATGCGAATTGAGGACTGCTCTGTTTTCTTGGCAGATTAACCCTTCTATCATTATGTGATGTCTTTGGTAATTCTCTTCACTTCAAAGTTTATCTCCTGTTAGTATAGTTACTGCTCCCTTCCTTTGACTGAAGTCCTCATGATCTATCCTTTTCCATCACTTGACTTTGAAGTTGTCTGCATGATGTTTCAAGTGAGTATCTAGCTGTGATGCCAGCAGGCCAGGTCCAAGGACCCAGAGGGGATCCCACAGCACCACCCAAGAGGGTCCCTGGCTGTGCATGGGCTAGAAATCAAATGCAAACCAGCCCGGGGAGAAAGCAGAGCTTATTGATGGTCAAGGGTGTGCAGTTTCAGACAGAATATCTGGGAGACTCATAGAAAGGAGAGAGTCTCATCTTTCTCAGGGTCTAGAGTTTTTACTGACGATTGTGGTTTTGTGTTCATGTCTTCTCAAGCATCCAGAAACAGTTAGAACAAAGACATGGACTAGGTGTTATTCCTTAGAATCAAGGGATCTTTTATCCAGATGTCTAGCTGCTCTGGAATATGCCCCAGATGGCTTCAGCTGGTCATTCTCACCTAGTTCTTCCTTAGACATTATCTATTCAGAAGAAATCATCCACTCCTTGTCACTTACAAGGAAGACATAGACTGTTGGCATTCTGAGACATGTGTAAAGTGGGGGTACAGTCCTAGCAAGAATAGAAAAAAGGAGAAAAAAAGCAGATTTTTTAATGGGATCCTTTAGTTTCCCTATCTTAACTGGGACATGGTCTTAAACCATTCTGCTAATCTCTATATTTTAATTGGTTAATTTAGACCATTTATATTTAAAAGTAATTATTATGTTAGCGTATAAGTATGCCATCCTATTTTTTTTCTTTTATTTCTCTGGTTTTTTTTTTCCTTTACATTTTTGTGGGTCACTGGAATATGTTTCAGAATTCCATTTTGATCTATCTGTAGTGGTTTTGGATGTATCCCTCCGAATAGCTTTGTTAATGACTAGGTGGTGCACGATATATGTACATAATACTGTCAGGCTTCTCAGTCTTAAGATTCTCTCTCTCTCTGCCCCTACTCCCCCAGTTCCTGCTCTTTCTCTCTCTCAAAAAATAAATGTATAAATACATAATAAATTCCTAAAAAAAAAAAAAAAAAAAAAAACCACAACCTGAAGTGTAAAGGAAAAGCTATTGAGTTTTGACTACTATGTTCTTTCTTCCTTCCTGATGGTGCAAGTCTTCCTTTAAACTTTGTGTTCAACCTCCTTTCTGTTTAGAAAACTTCCTCTGTACATTCTTTTTTTTTTCTAAATACATTCATTTAAGGATCTGCTCATGACAATTTTCTTAGTTTTCCTTCATGTGACAATTTCTTTTCTTTTTCTTTTTCTTTTTTTTTTTTTTTTGAGTGGGCTCCACACTAGAGCCCACCACAGGGCTTCAACTCATGACCCTGCGATCCAAATCTGAGCTGAGATCCAGAGTCAGAACTTAACCGAGCCTCCTAGGTGCCCTCATGTGACATGTCTTGATTTCACCTTCATTTTTAAAGGATATTGTCACTGGATACAAGATTCTAAATTGACATTTACTTCAACTATTAAAAAATACCGTGCCCATTATTTTTTGTCTCTATGGTTTCCGATGAGAAATCTAGTGTCAGCTTAATTGCTGCTGTCCTATAGGTCAAGTGATATTTTTCTTGGGTTGCTTTTATGATTTTCTCTTTAGTTTTCAGAAGTTTAAATATGTGTCTTGGCTAGCATTTCCTTGGGTTTATCATAGTTGGGGTTTGCTGAACTTCTTGAATCTGTGCATTTGTTATATATGCTGAACTTTTTGAATCTGTAGGCTTCCAAATTGAGGAACTTACTTTTTTTAAAGATTTATTTATTTTAGAGAGAAGACTGTGAGAACATGGCAGGGAGGGGCAGAGGCGGAGGGAGAGCTAGTTTCAAGCAGACTCCGGATGAGCTCAGAGCCCAAGATCATGACCTGAACCAAAAGCAAGAGTTGAATGCTAAACCAACCGAGCCACCCAGGTGCCAAACTGGGAAACTTCCAATCCATAGTTCTGGAGACTTTTTTAGTCCCACCTTTTTTTTATCTCTCCTCTAGAATTTCAGTGACATGAATGTTAGATCTTTTGTTATATTCCCATAAATCTCTCAGGCTCTTTTTTTCCCCCCTTAGTTTACTTACTTTTTGTTACACAATTTTGTTATTGTCCTATCCTTCAGTTGATTCCCCGCCCACCCCCACTGTCCCCTTGATTTTGCTGTTGAGCCCATCCATTGAGTTTTTTTTTTTTTTAAGCTTTTTATTGTAATCTCCACACCCAATGTAGGGTTTAAGCTCACAACACTGAGACTGAGTCACATGCTTCTCCAACTAAGCCAACCATAAACTTCATGCTTTTTGAATCAATTTTAGTTTTCAGTTGTAAATTTTTACTTCTTTATATTTTATATTTCTTCACCGTGGCTCTTTATTTTTTTGAACCTTTTTTTTTTATCTTTTTCAAGCAAGTTTATAACACTAATAAGAGCATTTCTCTTATGGCTGCTTTAACATTTTTGTCAGATAATTCTAATACCTTTTTCATCCTGATACTGATATCTGTTGATTATCCTCTTTCATTCATTTGAGATCTTCTTAGTTAGCATGATGAGTGATTTTTTTCAACCAAATCCTGGATGTTTTATATTACATTATGAAACTTAGATTCAGCTGGAAGAGGTTTCAATAAGAGTCAGACACCACTCCTATATGGTAAGATGTAGGTGGAAGTTCAGGTTCTCCATGAGTCCTACATTGACGCCAAAAGATGGAGGGTCCTCCTCCCTTTGGTGCAAAGATAGAAACCGTGGCTCCCCACGTCTTTGTTACTGACACCTGGATGGTTGTAGCATCATTACTGCTGGGCAAAAATGAGAGTCCGAACTCTCCAGTATGCTTCCTCTGACACCGTCTTAGCAGGGACAGGGAGGATAATTTTCCTATTGCTGAATAGAGGTGGAAGTCCAGGCCCTCCATGTGCTTTCCACTAGAACCATCAGGGTTGGAGGGAGCTTATTATCAGCCAGTGGAGATGCTGTCCTGCTGTCCTACTTGGGTTCTCTGACACCACATTTACAGGGATGTTGGGGTGCCTCATCACAGTTTCATGAGACTGGGAATCCAGATTCCTCACCTGACATTGGCTGGATCAGGTGGAAGAAAGCCCACAGTTTGTCTGGGATGCTTGGTTGCAAAAGAGTAGTGATTATCTGAAAGTTTTCTGTCTTATAGGCTGCGCCTTTGCTGGCTAGAAATAGTAGACTGTTGGGGTGGAGTGTGCTGCTTTTTTTTTTTTTTTTTCCTCTTCCTTTGGTCTGCACCTATTCGAGTTTCTGGGTTAACACTTTCTTCACCTCCAGATTTAGGATATATGAAGCAAAAACAAAGCCAGGGAACTCACCATTGTACCATTCTTCAGTCCTGAAGTGTAGTCAACCTTCCTTTTTCCTCTTTACCTTTCAAATTCTTCATTATTTTATAATGTAATGGTTTTTCAGTTGTACTTAACAAGAAGAGTGAAAATGTTGATACCACCTTTCCAAGAGCCAAACCCCAATAAAACCAATTTTGATCAAATTTCAAGTATACGTTTTAAATTCTAGTTGGGTTTATTTGTTAATAAGATTTTATTTATTTATTTGACAGACAGATCACAAGTAGGCAGAGAGGCAGGGAGAGAGGGAGAGAGGGAAGCAGGCTCCCCGCCAAGCAGAGAGCCCGACACGGGGCTCGATCCCAGGACCCTGAGATCATGACCTGAGCCAAAGGCAGAGGCTTAATCCACTGAGCCACCCAGGCGCCCTCCATGGTACATTTTGTAAGAGCAAAGATGGCTACCCAAAGAGGTCTACGTTCTTATCTCCAGTACTGATGACTATATTATATAATGTGCAATGAGAATTAAGATTATAGGCAAAATTAAGGTTGCTAATGAGATGACCTTAAAATAGGGAGACTCTCCTGGATTATCTGTATAGTTCCAATTCTATTACAAGGATCCTTAAAAGTGGAAGTAGGAGACAGAAAGTCAGTTTTTGCAGTGATTTAAGAAGAACTTGACTGATCCTTACAGTCTTTGAAAGTGGGAAGGGGCCGTAAGCCAAAGAATACAGTTAACTCTACAAACTAGAAATGGCAAAAACACAGATTTGTCCTAGAGCCTCCAGAAAAGAATGCAGCCCTGCTAACATTTTAACCCAGTGGGACATGTGGCAGACTTCTGATCTCCAGAACTACAAGGTAATAATTATGCATAGTTGAAAACCACTAAATTTGTGCTAATTTGTTACAGCACCAACTGGAAACTAACACAGGATCAAAACGCCTTTTCCAATTAGCGTTGTTGGCTACAGGATCAAAATAACAGCTCAGGAGACACCACTCAGAAGAGAGATGGCACCAATCGGTCAGAAAGTTGTAGCACATGGCAAGCATCTCTTAGAGCCTTCTAGATGAGTTTACTGCAAGAGAGTCAGTCAGGATTTGACTGTGATTTTTAAAAATATTTTTATTTATTTTTTATTTGAAGGAGAGATCACAAGTAGGCAGAGAGGCAGGCAGAGAGAGAGGGGGAGACAGACTCCCTGCTGAGCAGAGAACCTGACGCTGGGCTCAGTCCCGGGACCCTGGGATCATGACCCAAGTGGAAAGCAGAGGCTTAATCCACCGAGCCACCCAGGCGCCCCAGGATTTGACTGTTAAAGAAATCCTCCAGGTTCAGAGATATCAGCACACTTTGCTCCGCTCACCTTGCCTAACCTTGATATTTTTCAGCCAGATGTTCTTTCAAGCTAAAGGCTCACAAGCAACAGGACCTTGAGATACATTCCAAACCCTGTACTGAGAATCCTCCTCCTTACTCCTGGGTCGGCTAGACAAGTGTGCAGCAGGGTGGCTGGCTCCAGAGGGACCGCTGTGCTTGAGGTCACGTGTGATGCAGTGTCAGTCAGGACATTTGGGAGCAGGAATTGTGCCTTAGCCTCAATCTTCTGCAGATGGAGTTATAGTGGGTGAACCGGTCAAGACTTTCTAAAAGTAAAAGCTGGAAGCCACGGACTCTCCAAGAGATAGGCTTTTAGAAAATAAAAGGATATGGAAAGCAAACTATGTGAAGCACATTCTTTAAGCATTAGTGCATTTGAGAAGTGATGTAATACCAACCAGACTAAGTGCACACAGACTTACTGGCTCACTGCCCCACTGTGATGGAGGCTTGATCTTGGCTAAACCTTTAAGCTGCTCTTACAACTCCTTCCTTCCTCATACTAGTTTTAAAAAATAAAACTCAAGTGAGTAACAATTAATACCTTTCTCTCTTGGGCATATTGCTTCTATTCTGTTTCGTCTCTTGAAATTCATGATCTTGAACACAAAATATTAAAATATTCTTCTTAGACCATTCCCCCAGCTGACACAGCCAACAATTTGGCTCTTTGAGAAATCTTAGCCTCATCAACCAACTTTCTTCATATTTCTGTTAGCCTCCTACTGAGTAGGAAGTCAGACTTTTATTATTGTAAATTTTGTGCTGAACATGTGTTCAACATATGCAACTTAAATATCAACTTCCCAAACTGAGCATAATCCTGGGGGCATATGGAGACTGGAACAAACGAGGAGTCAGGAATATAGAAATATATATGATGATGGCAAGGGGCCACTCTTCCTTCCAACTTCTCTTGCTGATGGAATTCAGCCACCACGGACAAAGGACCCCATGGCCCAGAGGATTTTTAGTGCTGTGAGCACAAAGACTAATGGAGAATTTGGCAACTGGATGAAGATTTAAGTTTCCTGTCCCAAACAAATCCTTTTGCGTATTTGTTTCACATAGATTATATCTTCAAGGTTATAAGCCTCTCTGCTGTGAATGCAACATTTAAGGTGATGAAATGAACCTGTGGTTAAAATTTCTTTTTATAACCAATTCTGCTGCATTTAGAGAACTTTAGGGAGCACAGTGATCCTGTCAGTCCACACATAGCACAACAGATCCTTTGGGCTCTTTTATTGGGCAGGGATCTTATGGCATGTATCAACTCTTCTCTGCCATCCAAGCTGGTCCAAATCCTGTGACATACATCACGATGTACAGGCAAAAGTCACATCTCTGGCAAACTTAGTGTAGTCTTCAATTTGAAAGAGAAAGATCTCTCTGAAGCCAAAAAAGAAGTCAAAAAGGAAATAAAAGCTTTCTTTAAAGAATTCTTAGACTTCTCAATCTTTTTGACTTTATATATAAAAATCTGAACAGGGCTTTGTTATGATTATACTATGCTTAAGGGCTCTAGAATATCAATTATAATTGATACACTGGAGCAAAACCAATCAACCTCATAGTCAAAGTAATCCATAATCAGAAGAATCAGGAGTATTTAAAAAGAACTCAAGTGACCTTCATGATATTGTTTGACAATAACAGAAAAGTTAAGACTATATTGACAAAACTTCTGTCATCAACAAATAAACCCAACTATGGGCGCCAACTTGATCTATAGATTCTGCTTCTTCCCAACTTGATCTATAGATTCAATGCAATCTTAAAACCACAGCAAGTTACTGTGTGGCTATCTACAGAGGGATTCTGAAGTTTATATGGAGAGGCAAAAGACCCAGAAGAGCCCACACAATATTGAAAGGAGAGGAACAAAGTTGGAGGTCCAACCCTACCTAACTTCAAGACCTACTGAAAAACTACAAGACAGTGTGGTTTTGGTGAAACAATAGACAAAAAGATCAGTGGAATGGCATACAGAGACCAGAAACAGACCTACACAAATATAGTCAGTTGATCTTTGACAAAGGAGCAGAGGCAATACAATGGAGAAAGATGGTCATTTCAACAAATGGTGCTGGAAGAACTCGACATCCATACACAAAAAAAATT
Source organism: Mustela nivalis (assembly GCF_964662115.1). Classification (NCBI taxonomy): domain Eukaryota; kingdom Metazoa; phylum Chordata; class Mammalia; order Carnivora; family Mustelidae; genus Mustela; species Mustela nivalis. The sequence goes on from NC_139032.1 coordinate 18,026,450, forward strand.
TGAATCTGAATACAGACTTGATACCCTTTCCAGAAATTAACCTAAAATGGATCATCGACCCAGATGTAAAGTGAGAAACTATTAAGCTTCTAGAAAATAACATTTTTAAAAAAATCTAGATGGTCTTGGTTATGGTGAGGGCTTTTTAGTTACAACACCAAAGGCAAGATCCATGAAAGAAATAACTGAAAAGTTGAACTTCATTCAACTTAAGAACTTCTGATCTGGGGCGCCTGGGTGGCTCAGTGGGTTAAGCCGCTGCCTTCGGCTCAGGTCATGATCTCAGGGTCCTGGGATCGAGTCCCCCATCGGGCTCTCTGCTCAGCAGGGAGCCTGCTTCCCTCTCTCTCTCTCTCTCTGCCTGCCTCTCCATCTACTTGTGATCTCTCTTTGTCAAATAAATAAATAAAATCTTAAAAAAAAAAAAAAAAGAACTTCTGGTCTGGAGAAAACAAACAAATAAACGAAACACTGCCAAGACAATGAGAAGCCATAGGCTGGGAGGAAATATTTGCAAGAAGACATGACCAATAAAGACCCGTTATCTAAAATTTCAAAAAGTCTGAATTCAACAGTAAGACAACTAACCCAGTTAGAAAATGGGCCAAAGATGTCAACAAACACCTTGCTAAAGAAAACAAACAGATGGCAAATAAATACAGGAAAAGATGCTCCACATCACAGGTCATTAAGAAAATGTGAATTAAAAACAGGATACGCCAGGCAACGCCTGTCTGGATGGCCAAATCTAGAACATGGACATCAAATTCTTACAAAGAAATGCAGCAATAGGAACAGTTAGTCATTGCTGGTGGGAATGCAAAATGGTATAGCCACTTCGGAAGATGGTTTGACAATTTCTTACAAAATGTAACATACTATTATTTAAGATCCACAACTGTACTCCTTGGGATTTACCCAAAGGAACTGAAAGCCTATGTCCACACAAAAATATGCACACAGATGTTTATAGAAACTTCTTCATAATAGCCAAAATCAGGAAAAAGTCGGGATATCCTTCAGTAAGTGAATGTATAAACTGTGGTATATCCACACAATGGAGTATTAGTGAGCACTGTGAGAAGTGACTAAGTCATGCAAAAATATGGAGTAATTTTACATTCACGTCACTAAGTGAAAGCAGTCAATCCAAGAAGGCTACATACTGTATAATTTCAACTGAAATAATTCTGGCAAAGACAATACTATAGGGACAGGAAAAAGATCAGTAGTTACCAGGGGTAGAGAGTAGGGAGAGATGAATAAGCAGAGCACAGAGGACAGTGAGGGCAGTGAGACTATTTTAGGGCAGTGAGACTATTCTGGACAATAGATACTATTGTGGTAGATATGGATCAATACACATTTATCAAAACACAAAATATAAAACAAGAGCGAACCTTAAGGGGAGCTGTCAACTTTGAGTAATAATAATGTATTAATTCAGATTTCTCAATTTTAGTAAGTATACCCCTTTAGTGGGTGATGTTGATAAATAGGAAGGCTGTGCATCTGTGGGCACCGGAGGTATATGGAAAAGGTCTGTATATTTTCAGTTTTGCTGTCAACCTGAAAACTTTTTATATGAAAAACATTTTATAATGGCAAAGTTCATTTATCCAGAAGACATCCTCCTAAATACATATGTACCTAAAAACAGAGCTTCAAAATATACAAAGTAGAAACTGACATAATTGAAAAAATAGACAAAAGCATTCTTGCTGAAAAAGCCTCTCTCAGTAACTGGTAGAACATATAAAGTAAGTGAAGGATATAGAAGGCTGCGTGACACCATCAGCAACTTAATCTAGTTCACATTTAACCCCTCATTCTCTTCTAATCACCACCCTATCTTTTTCTTTTCACAACTATCACTCAATAATTGTTAATATCCTTTACTTTATTCCTAGGCTTTTCCTCACTCCTCATCCTCCTCTGGCGTGGCTTCTCTATTCCATCAGTGCCTTCCAACAACACTCATTGAGCTTATCAATAATCACTATTTCCCTAAACACAGAACATATTCTTCAGACTTTATTTCACATTTCAGAAGTATCAACAGGGACTGCATTTCACTTCTTTAAAAAAAAAAAATTCATGTAACACTTCTGTTATAAAACTCTGCTTCTATTGTTTCCTTAGCTTTTGGTTTTCTTCTCAGGTTCACCAAACCATCAAATGTTGAAGAACTCTGGGGACATCCCTTCTTTCAATTCTCTAGGAGAGAAATTTCAATGACCACCTATGTACCAATAGTTCCTAAATTTAAGATCTCTTGCCAGACTCCAGACTCCCATTACTGTCTGCAGGACACACTAGTGGATCAAAGGCAGCTCCAAGTCAACAAGTGTACAAAATCTCCTCTTGTTCTTCTGCCTGGTATTCCTTATTCCTCTCCCACACTAACCAAATTTAATCCATCATTGTATCATCATGATTTTACCTGACCAATGTTTAAGGCACATCTATTTATCACCATTACTTTGGTTCAAGATACCAAGAATAATCATCTGAACTATGGCAATAACCTCTTAACTTGTCTGTATTGACCTAACCTCCATTCAGTGGCCCTCTAAAATCTCTTTTTTTCAAAGCAGCCAGAGAAATTTTCAATACACACACAACATAACCCCTTTCCCCAACCTCCAGCCCATCTTAAAACTCATAGATGATTTCTTCAAGATAAAGCCCTTCACATAGGCTCCAAGACCAGACTCCTGTGGAAGCGAGCTAATCTGGTATCTCTGTGTTCTTGCTGTACCTACCTTCTTTATATCCCTGATCCTGACCATGTTCTCCTGCTATGGACTTTTGCACATGCTAGACCCTTCTCCTGAGGAAGCTCTTACTTTAGAGTTCATTTGTTGTTACAAGTAACTCCTCACTTTGAACTCAAATCTCAGATTTCCCATCCTCAGGGTAGCCTTTCGTGGGTTCTCAGTGCCATATACTTCATCACAGCAATGGTTAACATTTGGTTTCATGACTGTGTGATTAATATTTCTCTCTCACTAGACTACAAGGAACATTAACAATGGGCCTATCTTGCTCACCAGTGCATTCCCAGTATCTAGCACAGATCTAGGCATATGGCAGGCACTCAAAATATGTTGGTTGACTAAATAAATGTAGACATTTAGATAAACATGAGGCCTTCATGAAAATGTTCAGTTTCTCTTTTCTGATTCCCTTCTCTCTTAGCAGTGCTACCTTCCTTTCTGAGGTGGAAAAGAAATTGTATAATACATTATGCCCAGTTTGTCAAGCCTCACAGATCTAACTGTATATTCCATTGGAAGAGATTCCTTCTGAAATGCAAGTCAAACAAAAGGTCCAGATGATGTTAAAGTGATATTTTGGAAACTCACACTACTGCTAGGAGTGCCTCAGAAGGGGTCTTAGAGCCTCCATGACAACAAATGGAAACACAACTGAAGACTTCTAAATTTTGAGGACAAGAAACTCTAAAGGCAGTGGGGGTCCATGGAACGTTTTTGTTTTTGTTAAGCCCTGTTCAGATTTTTATATATAAAGTCAAAAAGATTGAGAAGTCTAAGAATTCTTTAAAGAAAGCTTTTATTTCCTTTTTGACTTCTTTTTTGGCTTCAGAGAGATCTTTCTCTTTCAAATTGAAGACTACACTGAGTTTGCCAGAGATGTGACTTTTGCCTGTACATCGTGATGTATGTCACAGGATTTGGACCAGCTTGGATGGCAGAGTATTCTATCCATGAAGGTGAAATATTTCTCTATTTATTTAGCTCCTTAAAAAAATTCCTAATTCTCCCCTCCCATACCTTCTATCGGTGCTGTCAATAATTTCACTTACACGTAAGAATATAGAAGCAAATATATACATACATACTTGAATTAGTTTTAGCTATTTGAACTATTACCTGTTAGGTCCATTAAAAATAACAAAACAAAAAAGATTCTACTTGCCTTCATGTAGTCCCCTCATAGTTTTTCTCTATGTAGCTCTGAGTTTTTGAGCTATGTAATTTTCTTCCTTTCCGAACTTTGTAAAAATCTCTCTTAAAGGTCATACCTACTGGCAACAAATTCCCCGAATATTTATTTTTCTGAGAAAGTCTTTACTTTTCCTAGACTTTTGGAAGATAATTTCACAGGATACAGAATTCTAAGTTGATAGTTTTTTCCCCTCTCAACACTTTAAATGTTTCATTGCATGCCCTTTTTGTTTGCATAGTTTCTGAAAATAAATTGGATGTAATTCTTTGCTCCTCTTTAAGTAAGGTGATTTTCCCACTCTGTCTGCTTTCAAAAATTTTTTCATTATCTTTGATATTTTGCAATTTAAGTATATTGTGCTAGGTATAGTCTTTTGGGCATTGATTATGTTCTCTGAGCTTCTTTGATTGTGTTTTGATGGCTGACATTAGTTTGAGGAAGTTCATGGTCATTGTTTTGTGTAAATATTTCATCTGTATTTGTATTCTTCTGATATTCCTATTATGTGTATGTTATACCATAGTTCTTTGATATTCTGTTAAATATTTTTCCCAGTATTTTTTCTTGGCTGTTTAGTTTTGGAAGTTTCTATTGAGGCATTATCAAAGTCTGCACTTCCTTCCTCCGCTATTTCCATTCTACTAATCACAGGCATTATTCATTTCTATTGTAGTACTTTTTTTTATCTCCGCTTTTCTTGTTGGTTCTTACCTAGAATTTCCATCTCTTTGCTTGCATTGCCCATCTTGCATACTGTCTACTTATCCCTTAATTCCCTTATCATGTTGATCATGGCTGATTTACATTTCCAGTCTGAAAATCACAATGTCCCTGCCATATACTAGTCTAGTTCTGATGTTTGTTCTGTCTCTTCAAACTATGCATATGTGTGTGTCTTGTAATTTTTTGTTGAAAGCCAGATAAAATGTACTGAGTGAAAGGAGCTCTGGCAAACAGGCCTTTAATAATGTGATGAGGGATGGGAAACATTCTATAATCTTATGATTAGGACTTGGTCTTTGGTGAGCTTCGGTCTTTGCCCCTGAACTGTGAAATTGACAAGGGGTTTTCAATTTTTTCACTATCTTAGGTGGGACTGCAATTGGGTATTTCTTTTCCCCCGGGTCACTTAGGATCTCACAAAACCCCCATGGTATAGGCAGTTGAGGGCAAGCCTTATTAGAACCAAATATTCCAGTGTGCTTCTAGTTCTTCTTCCTCTCCACTGCCTGAAGCCACAGGAGCCTTTTCTCTAATCCTCTCGAATCTACAGAAATTACTAATTTCTGTGAGAATTTGGCAGAGCTCCAGTAAGTGTGGGGCCTCCCTCCCCAGAATTTTTAGCTCACAAATTTGTCCATCAAGTAATTCACTGATTACAGATCACGTTTTTCTACCTTGGTACTGATCCCCACAGAGGCTACTGGTCACAGGTTTCTGTTCTAGTAAGTTACAAGATTCTCTGCCACTCCAGTTTTAGGAGTAGCAGTTGCCCTGTGATCTCACTTCCCTGGTGGATCTAAGACGAGTTGGGATTTCTCTTTGTCCAGATTTTTACTTGCTTTTAGGATGGAGTGACAACTTCCTTACATGCTGAACTAAAAACTAAAATTTCCTTTTCCTTGTACCATATACGTATATTTACATTTATAGTGTTCATTGTGAATCGCAACTATTTAGTGTGGCATTTTTCATTCACCTTCATCATCTATGCCTTTGAGTATTACTCATTTACATTTAATGTAATTATTCACAGGGTTAGGTTTAAATCTACCATTTTGATAGTTTTTAAATTAAAACTATCTTTATTACTTATCCCTCTTTTCTGCATTCTTTTGGATGAATAAAGTACTTTTATGATTTTTATTTAGTATTGTAGCCTATTAATTATACCTCTTTACTTTTTTAGTGGTTGTTCTAGGGTCTACAATATCCATCTTACACTTACTAAAATCTACCTTCTTTTTTTTTTAATTTTTATTTATTTATTTGACAGACAGAGATCACAAGTAGGCAGGCAGAGAGAGGGAGAGGAGGAAGCAGGCTCCCTGCTGAGTAGAGAGCCAAAACGGGCCTTGATCCCAGAATCCTGAGATCATGACCTGAGCCAAAAACAGAGGCTTTAACCCACTGAGCCACCCAGGCATCCCTAAAGTCTACCTTCTGATGATATAAACTACTTCACTTGTAAGAACCTTAAATATACTTCCATTTCTCTACCCTATCCTTTTGCCATTACTGTCCTACCTTTTAATTCTATATGTGTTATAAACTCCATAATGTATTATTTCTGCCTTCAACAGTTTACTATCTTTTAAAGAAACAACAACAAAAAAAAAAAAAAGAGGAAAAAACCCCTTTGGTTTACATACATATTTACCACTCTGAGTTTTCTTCAGTCTATGAGAGAGTAATCCGGTGTTCATCTGGTAGATTGCTCTTGTCTGAAGAAATTGTGTTTAAGTAAGTTTATTTGTAGCACATTCTCTTGGCATTATTTTTCCTCCAAAAATGTATGTATCTTTAATTTTTGAAGGATTTATCCTTCTGCTAGACGTGGATATCTAGGCTGACTTCTTTTCCCCCTCAAGCACTTTAAACACAGCATTCCATTGTCATAATAGTTTCAGATAAGATGTTCCTGTTAATTTTTATCTTGGTTCCTCTGGAGATACAGTGTGACTTACATCTTTGGCTACTTTTAAGCTTTTCCCTCTTGTTGGTTTCCAGTAAATTGATTATGATGGGACCTCATGTGGTTTTGTGTTTATCATTTTTAGGCTTGTTGAATTTTTAGATCTGTGGGTTTACAGTGTTTATAAAATCCCAAAGTGGTAGTTTTTTTGTTTTGGGTGTCTTGTTTGTTTTGTTGTATTTATTTTTGTTTTTGTTTTTTCCTCTTTTCCCACCTTCTCCTTTTCTCGGCAACCCCCTCTTCTGGGCATACATGTATATCAATTTATTCTAAATATCATTGGTGAATTTTTAATTTCAGGTGTTTTTGTCATAATTTCATTTAATTCCTTTTCATGGCTTCATGTTTTCTTCATTGCTTCAAGTTTTTTTTTTTTTAGGATTTTATTTATTTATTTGACAGAGAGAAATCACAAGTAGATGGAGAGGCAGGCAGAGAGAGAGGGAAGCAGGCTCCCTGCTGAGCAGAGAGCCCCATGTGGGACTCGATCCCAGGACCCTGAGATCATGACCTGAGCCGAAGGCAGCGGCTTAACCCACTGAGCCACCCAGGCACCCTCAAGTTTGTTTTTTAATTGAGGTATAATTATACATGCAAAATTAAGTTTTAGGTATACAACATAATGATTGAATATTTGTATATATTACAAAATGATCACCACAAGTCTAGTTAACATCTGTCAACATAGGTAACTACAGAATTTTTCCTCTTATGATAACTTTTTTTTTTTTAAGATTTTATTTATTTATTTGATAGAGATCACAAGTAGGCAGAGAGGCAGGCAGAGAGAGGCTTGATCCCAGGATGCTGGGATCATGACCTAAGCTGAAGGCAGAGGCTTTAACCTACTGAGCCACCCAGGTGCCCCTTATAACTTTTAAGAGCTGCTATTAGCAACTTTCAAATATGCAATATAGTTTTGTTTTGCCAGCACAGGCAGGCAGAATGGCAGGCAGAGGGAGAAGCAGGCTCCCTGCCTGAGCAGGACCCTGGGACACGGTGGAGGGGGTTTTGTTTTGGGGTGTGTGTGTGTGTGTGTGTGTGTGTGTACACTTCCTCCCTCTGTCTCTCTCTTCCCCCTTTCTTCCTCTCTCCCCCTTCCTCCTCCCCACCCTTTTTCTTCAATTCCACATAGAAATGAGATCATACAGTATTTCTCTGACTTATTTCACTTAGTATAATGCCCTCAAGTTCTGTCCATGTTGTTGCAAAGGCAAGATTTCATTCTGTTTTTATAAGTGAGTAATAATCCAGTAATATTATTGGATTGGGTGGCTCAGTTATTAACTGTCTGCCTTTGGCTCAGGTCATGATCCCAGGGTCCTGATATCGAACCCCACGTTGCACTCCCTGCTCGGCTGGAGGCCAGCTTCTCTCTCTCCCCCAACTTGTGTTCCCTCTCTGGCTGTCTCTCTTGCTGTCAAATGAATAAATAAAATCTTACCACAAAACTTACTTTAAAAAAATCCAGTGTGTGTATGTGCAAATGTGTGTGTGTACCACAATTTCTGGATCCATTCATCAATGGATAGTTGAGGTTGTTTCCAAATCTTGGCTATTAAAAATAATGCTATGGTTATATATAGTTATATATAAATATATATATATATATATATATATATATATATATATATTTTTTTTTTTTTACATTAGTATTTTCATTTTTTTCATATAAATATCCAGAAGTAGAACTGCTGAATCATATGGTAGTTTTACTTTTAACTTTTTAAGGAAAGTCTATACTTTCCACAGTACACTGTTTTCCACAGTAGCTGTACCAATTCACATTCTCAGCAACTATACACAAGGATTATCTTCTCTCCACATCCTTGCCAATCCTTATAGTTTATTATCTTTTTGATAATGGCCATCCTAATATGTATAAGGAGAAAATTCACTGTGGTCTTGATTTGTATTTCTCTGACAAATGAAATTGACCATCTTTTTTTTGTGTGTACCTGTTGGCCACCTATATGCCTTCTTTAGAAAAATGTCTATTTAGATCCTCTGTCCATTTTCTTTTTTAAGATTTATTTATTTTAGAAAGAGCACATGAGTGGGAGGGGCAGAAGGAGAGGGAGAGAGAATCTTAAGCAAACTCCATGCTGAACACATAGCCCAAGTCGAGAGGGACTTGAGACCATGCCTGAACGAACTAAGAGTCAGTTGCCCAGCCAACCCTGCCACCCAGGTGTCCCAGTCTTCTGTCCATTTTTAAATCAAGATATTTGTCTGTTGTATGAATTCTTGACATTAACACCTTATCAGACCCTTGTAGTAGACACTATCTTCCATTCAGTAGGTTACCTTTTCATTTTGTTGTGTCTTTCACGGCACAGACTTCATTTTGTTGTCCCACTTGTTCGTTTTTGCTTTTGTTGTCTTTGATTTCAGTGTCAAATTAAAAAAATGATTACTGAAATAAAAAAATGATTACTGAAACCAATGCCACCGAGCTGATAACCTTTTTTTCTTCTAGGAGTCTTATAGTTTCAGGTCTTCTTCTTCTTTTTTTTTTTAATAGTTTAATTTTCTTTTCTCTTTCTTCCTTCCTTCCTTCCTTCCTTCCTTCCTTCCTTCCTTCCTTCCTTCCTTCCTTTCTTTCTTTTTAAATTTATTTGACAGACAGAGATCACAAGTAGGCAGAGAGGCAGGCAGAGAGAGGGGAAAGCAGGCTCCCTGCTGAGCCAAAAGCCCGATGCGGGGCTCAATCCCAGAACCCTGAGATCATGACCTGAGCTGAAGGCAGAGGCTTTAACCCACTGAGCCACCCAGGTGCCCCTGTTTTCAATATTTAATCCAACTTTTCTAGATGACCTTTTTGGGATAATTGGCCTGGATTATCTAGTCTGCTATAACAAGAAATTTATGGTGGAACTAATCTGCTCTGTTTGGTCCTTCTCTCCAGCTTCCTTTGGCTTCTGAGTGCTGCATGGACTAATCAGTTGGCTTCATGTACGCAATCAGTAAACATACTGGATTGGGATGGCATAAGTGTGGAGTATTTGCAAGTGTATTTAGTTCAGGGATGTGAAATTGAAGCTAGATAAGAAGGAAAGTAAGGAGCATAGAAAGCTGGTGAATTGGGAGAAATAAAGTGAAGGAGAGTCTGAAGAAAATCTTTAGATTCAGGAGTACAGTAGAAATCACTGAATGAAGTGTTAGGAAGGGAAGTTGCGCCCAGATCTTTGAGTTAGTGCTTTGGAGGTGGAGAAGTTAAAATGCGAAGAGTGATCACAAAAGTGGGTGGCTGGAGTGGAGTAGAGGATTGGATCACTGAAGATGAAGATGGAAAGATCCAAAGTCTAGGCTGCCAAATGGGTTTTCCATATAGCTCGCTGAAACCACCCAGGGTAATGGTTAGGGAGGTTAATAGATGCTAGAAACCAGGAGGAAAGTGGGCATATTTGTTTTCCAGACCATGGATCAGAGTTTAGTAAAGCCTTTATGAATTTCTTTATTCCTTTAAATGGTCTCCCTCTACCATCTGATGTGGTTCACATTCCCCTGCTGAAAGACTTCTGCATATTTAGTCCATGTTTTTAAAATTAATACATACACTCATGGTGCATGACCCTAAGTGACTTAACTCTCATTTCTGGTCTTCTCCTTAGTTGGCCTCTTTAGAGGGTTTGTCATAGGATACAGATCTGACCAACGCAGTGTGAGCAGAAATGTGTCATAAAGTGGAAAAGCTCTTGCTTTCTTGCCACAAGTACTCTTGTCCTTTTCTTCAGTCTTCCCTTGTGTGTAAGAGCGATGGTTGGAACTGCAACAGCCATCTTGTGACCATGAAGAAATGCCTTAAAGCCTTAGAGAAATCAGCTGATTCGTGGTTAATTCATAAAAAATGAAGTAGTGCTTACTCCAGACTTTTTGATATGTGAAGGGGACTGGGGAAGTGTGGAAATCTGTGTAAGTCACTTTAGCAGACTAAAGTTTCAAAAAAAATCCTTAAAATACATAGTAAAGAGCAAAGGCAAACTCAAATATATGAGGTCCTACGAATGAGTTGTTCTCTTCTGATGGTCAAAATTGTGCCCCCAGTCCACACCACACTGTTGAGCTCCCTGACTTCCCCCACATCAAGCAAGATTACAAACAGATTTCAGGTCAAAAATGCCCAGAATTAAAACCATAGGAATTGATCACATTCTCCTGAGTCTATCCCATGGGTGGTAGCCTATATTTGGAGGATTATGTGTAGTAGAATCTATAGTGCTCACAATCGAATTTATCCCTAACTCTGCTGGTATTTAACACCAGCAGATCACAAGTGCTTATTGGGGAAAAATCCCATCTGAAGTAAAAAAATGTAATTCTAAAGGGATGTCAAAAAGTGAATCAATGCTCCCATTCTTCAGTGATTCTGTGAGTATACCTGGACCAGGCAATCCTGGAGGTTTTTATTATTATTATTTTTTTAAATTTGTTTATTTGACAGAGAGCTAGAGAGAGAGCACAAGTAAGCAGAGAGGCAGGGAGAGGGGGAGAGAGAGAAGCAGGCTCTCCACTGAGCCGAGAGCCTGATGTGGGGCTCGATCCCAGGACCCTGGAATCATGACCCAAGCCGAAGGCAGCTGCTTAACCAACTGAGCCACCCGGGTGCCCCAATCCTGGAGGTTTTTGAGTTTATCTTGAAAAGGTTGATGTGTGATGATAACATTGAAGAGTTAGAAGCTAGGGAAGGGGTTTCAAACTGCCATCTGAATAACTGAGATGACGTATTTTTAAAATGTATAAACAGTGGAGAAAAATGAGAGATTATGCACATTTCTGTAGGCTACATGAAATGTGACAAGTCAGTCTTGCTAGAAATTTTCCGGAATCAATCATATTTAGAACTGTTGGATTAGGCTTTTGGTGCCTAATTGCAAAAACACAATTCACTTCAACACTAAGTTTTTTCCTTCTGAGTTTGCTTAAATTTTAGCCCAAATTCCAGATGCGTTGGCATATATTCTTATAGTACATGTCTTTGAACATCTTTTTTCTTAAATGTTTTAAGCCGTCACTGAATTTTGTTGTAGTTTATTTCTTTCTGGAAATACTTTGTCACTCCTTATAGAATTATGGCTGGCAAAAGTATTTAAATAAGATAGTTGGTCTTAAGAAATAATTTGGAATCCTCATAATGCCTTCTAAAAAGATAACAGCATTTGAGTGTGAACAGGGCTTTATTTAGCTATCGATCATCACAAAATATACAGGTGTGTAACCCCTACTGAAAAACTGATTCCTTCCACAAAGTAATAAGATAGCTAAATATAGTATGTACATTCCGACCTATTAGAACCAATATTGAGGTATTATTACTAATGAAATTGTGGCCCAAGTTTTTGTATCGGCGGAGAGCCTCTCATTCCAAAGTCCTGTTTCATCAAGATTTGAAATATAGCTTTCTTAATTTTTTCTAAGTATATACTTTGACCAACTGTCAAATTAGAGAAACTTAGTTTTTCAAAGAAGGAAGATACTCTTTCAGAACATGGCCTAGATAATGTTCCCTTACTTTTGTGCTACTTTTCAATTAAATGTCACCATATGCGCCAATTCTGTGATGGAATATTCTTTCCTCTCTGCCTATGATTATGTCCGCACCAGCCACTGGGAGGGGGTGGGGAACAAGACTGAAGTGACTTAGAGACACAAAGGAGACAGCCGACCTCGCACATCTGGAATCAATTAGGGCTGATGTGGGTGGGGGCGGGGCTCATCTTGGAGCCAGTGGTGGGAGCTGGGTAGGTAGAGGAAAGGAGTAGTGACATCCTCTAAACAGAATGAGGATAAGATGGAAATGTCTTCAATAATGGAAATGGATTATCTTTTGAAGATACGATAATGGTAGCTTCCAGTAATAGGTGGGATTTTTTTTTTCATAACTATATTATTGCTAGATCTAGTCTCCCACTGTGGGGCCTGTGTAGCAACTTCAGTTCATACTAGAGGTCCAGGTGCTAATCTGGGACCTCAGTCATCAGCTGCACTTGTACTCAAGGCCAAGTACTTGAAGGCCAAGTATTGAAGCCTTGGTTGTGACGGGTTTGGACAAGTCCCTGTGGCTGCTTCCCTGTATGTGAAGGTCATCCCTTGATGGTCTTAATGTCTTATCTGGGATTTCCCTCAAAGCAGACCATTGCAAAGGATTTTCGTGCAAGTTGTGTATGAGAGGACCCCCAAAAGCATAGTGAGAATTTGGAAGTAACCGCAGGGGAAGAGAACAGCCAGTAGAGGGTGTGTTAATGAGCAGGTTCTGTCAAGGAAGTGGGGCCTGCTGGGGCCCCTCCAAAAAAGTGCAGAATAAGCCTGTAGTTTGCCAATGAGGGTCGCCAGCTGTTGTATGCGTCCACCAGCCCTGTCCCTCCCTGCTTGAGCACCACTCCTGCGGCTTTGGCTTTTGGTTTCTGGCTTGTGGCCAGAGAAACCTGGAAGGATGCAGGCAGCTCCTGACCTGAAAAAGAAGGATCTTCAGCAGCCCCCATGTGGAGCAGGGGACGTGGAAGTGTGGCCACCCTCAGTCAGCGGGAGCACGTGACACGAAAGCGGTCCTGTGCCCCGTGGTTCAGAGGTTGTGGTTCTGAGCAGGTATTTGTGTGGCTCAGGCGTGGGATCTGGGAAGTCCTAATCCTTCATGGGAGGTGAGCAGTCTGCACAGAGAAGATGTAGCTCTAGAACAGAAATAGCAGTGATGGTGCAGCCAAATCGTGTAGCCCTGGCTTTTGTAATTTGGCTAAGACATCATCCAACTTCCGTAACTTCATGGAAGCCCTGCTGCAGCTGAAAACGCAGCTCCTTGTTGCTCAGACCGAGAAGTTCCAGCCTAGGTTCATCCGCCCTTCTAAAGAAATATTTATAGTTTGTCATGAGGTGTGTTCTTGCTTGGATGGAACAGAGCTCTTTTAAGATAACACCTGGAAAGACTGGCAAGAAAACATTTCTTACAGAAAATGTTAGCTGTGGATTTTATGATCTTCTCTGTCTTGATCATGTCAAGGTGAAGAATGCTTTTCTGCGAGTTAAACTGCTTCTCTTAACCAAGGCTGTCTATACTCACGGGCGTGCATGTGTATACAACTTCAAGGTCAAACCATGGTAAGTTTCTACATGTATATCCACATATGTTGAGAGATCAGTGTTCAAAAGATGGAGGATTAATCTGGGTCCCCAATGAACGTGAGCATTTGGACAAGCATTTTTTTTTTTTTCAGCATTGACTGAGCTGCTTGGAGATGCTGAGACATTTCTCCCATGCACACGTGCACACACACTCATACTTACAAAGTGTTAGGTGAATCTGATGTCTAAATTCCTTTTGAGTTCAAAGTACTTGATATTTCTAGCTAAGGTGCCATTTCTGAGGCCATCGTGAGCACAGAGCTCTTTGGTAATTGGCTCCAGGTCACAAGGGGAGGGAATTCATACTGTGGGTGTGATAAGCCAGCTGGCCATTTTTTCCAGGTTTACAGAAAGGTGGTATCCTAAGGGGACTGAGGGTGTGTGCAGGAACAGCATGAGAGAGATCATTGTTAGGACCTGTTCCCAACTGGGTTCAGTGACCCCAGAAATCAGTAGCTTAAAATGGGACATGGTGGCAATATTTATTGACACCATGGAGATGAGCGCACACTACACATCAGTACCACAGTCCTGCCCCGCTTGTCCCCCACTGATAAACTTGGACCCAGATCCTACTGGGGTTGGCCCTTGGCTCTTCCACAGGCAATAGCAGGCCCCTTCTGTGAACACTGCTCTGATCCCAGGAATGTAATCACTGCTGCTCCGATCCTTGATGGAGGAGGATCAAGGGGGCCCTAGCTCATGCCTTGACTGGACAGTGCATGGCAGGCAGTGTGGGGTTCCCAACCGGCATGGCGTTCTAGGTGAGGCACACCCCAGAGCAGACGTGAACATGGTCTTGTCAGCAATGTGAGCTTCTTGGCAGCTGGGCATACAGGGTAGGATTTCCACTTGCAGACTCGTAGTGTTTGCCAAGCATCACCTGTCGGTCTTGTACCAGCCCTCTTATTTCCAAAGATACTTGAGATATCCACCATACCCATGTACTGGGTGAACTGGGGAACAGTGATAGACCCAGGTGCCCTTACATAGCCCACCTGGATGGGATTGGCTCCCAGTCTGCTCAGCTGTAAAGCGACTCTCCAAACTAGGTTGTGGAAGGTCTGCCATCAGCTCTGTTACCAGGGTTTGATTTAATTACCCTCTTTTTTAAATATAATTTTTTATTTTTTTATTAACATATAATGTTTTATTAGCCCCAGGGGTACAGGTCTGAGAATCGCCAGGTTTACACACTTCACAGCACTCACCATAGCACATCCCCTCCCCAATGTCCATAACCCATCACCCTCTCCCTACCACCCCGCCCCCGGCCCCCCTCAGTTTGTTTTGTGAGATTAAGAGTCTCTTACGGTTTGTCTCCCTCCCGATCCCATCTTATTTCATTTTTTCCTTCCCTAACCCCCAGAGGGTAAGTTGCCTTATTTTACCCATCACTTATGGGACAGGAAAATAGTATGGCCTCTGCCTTCTTAAAGAGAACAGGAAGAGAAACTCAACACAGGTCAGATTTCAAAGTTCTCAGGGGTAAGAATTTGGAGAAAAGTCTGCAGAACTCCCTGTGCTTCTTAGATTCTAAGGAGACCTGCATTTTATCACCAAGGCCTTGTGTACAGGGACTTGGGGTGCGCCCTCAAAGTAGATGGGGTGAGTTCCTCATCCTAGCTGGATCCATATTTTAATTAGCTATGGTAATGAAACAAAGGGATAACGGTAAGGCCTAGATAATTTAACAACCAGAAACCTACCCTTAACCACAGCCTTCCACTCTCCAACTGTGATCCACATTTCAGTCAGGGCTTAAATATGGAGTAACTCATGAGCATGGTAAGAACTCAGGATTGGACAGCAAGAAAAGCAAGGCCCTAGCTAACTGACCATCAGAAATTCTCCTGTTCCTCATCAGATGAACCCCTGTTCTGTAGCATTACTTTGCACCCCACCTTTCTGCGATAGTTTAATTGGTTTCTTGAGGTACAGCAGTCAGCCTCTCACAACCTACAAGTAAAATGGCAGCAGTGGTGGGGGTGGGGCGGGGGGATGGTAGAGGCAGGGAAGATTAAGAGCAAGGCAGAAGTTTTTGGACCAACTGCTTTTATTGCTTCCAGAAGGTAGGACCGAAAACATCTGACTCATCAGGCTGGGTCTATGAGTCAAAGGGTCAAGTTAAAATATTTGGCTCAAATAATGTATAGTGAGTTCATTTTTCCTGTGGGCTATGGGTCTTCAAGACGATGATGCAGATGGACACAGGTCCCAGAGGCACAGAGTGAAGGGTGCTGGGGACTGGCTGACACCCCATTTCCTCAGAAGGAAGGTTGTGGGGACTGATCCCTCCAGGCCTTGTACTAAATGCTAGCCCCCTGTCACCCTAACCCTTAATAGGAAGATCTAGAGAGGGGACACCATCTACTGGAAATGGTCTCTAAAGCATGTTAAGAATAGGAGAGTCTTACCCAAAGGCTTTTAGCTGAAAACACTTGGTAAAGTATTTGGAAGGAACAGTATTTTGAAAAAACACAAAATTCCATAAGCCAAGGCCAGGCAGCTAGTCAGAAAGACGTGGTTAGTGAAGTAGCAGGAACAGATTTTGCTTTTGCTATGGTTCTCAAGTCCCTACCTATGTAAGAGCTGATTTTCTAGAACAATTGGCCATCATCACCCTAACTTCACAATGCTGCTAGAGAGAGAAAAGTTAGTTTTTAGCTGATCTCAAAAACTTTGGTGTTGGTTTCTAAAAGTCACAGCCCCAAAGGACACCTATAGCTCCTTTTCCCTGTGCAGATGACGGTTCATGATGGCTGCTGAAGTAGGAAGAGTTCTGAGCCAAGCCCTTGCCTCGTTCAGCCAGTTAATCATTCCTTCTTAGATAGTCACAGGTTGAAGGCAGGCAGCTCTCCTTCTTTAGTAAGCAGCTATTAAAATTTGTATTTACAGTTGGTTAGGTCACATTTTAAAAAATTGGGGAAAAAATGCCACCAGTACAAATACCTCCACTGAAGATTAAAATCTGGTTATATATAGAAGGGAAAAATTTTTTTTTTCATGTTTGCTTAGAGACTCCTAAACCTATCTACTTGAGCAATGCATGTGCAGTATAAAGTATTTTAGAAAAGGAAAAATTTATTCTGATAGTCCCTAGAATTAAAAAAAAAAAAATTCTAGAAGAGGCTGAGGCAACTTTGAGAAGCAAAACTCAAGAATGAAGAATACTGTAGTACAAAATTATGGCCAAAAATACTGTATTTTTAACCAGCAAGATCATTGGGGCATTATTATACAACATTAGGTGTTTTTTGCAAAACTAGTTCCCATCCCCAAACAATAGACAATACATGCATTTGAATGACATTTTAAGAACAGTAAATATGATTCTTTTAAATACTGCAAGTTAAAAATGTTTTCTGACAAAACTCCCTAAATACATAGGTCTAGTGAGGGTTTCCAACATGATGACAGGTGAGGAATCCAGCAAGAAGTTGTATTTAGAGTTCTTTGAGGAAAATAAATCTACCAAAAACACGTGTTTCGGTCCACATAACCTGAACGTTACACGGCAATTTGCCATCTTTCTTCCTAGACTTGAAAATATCCTAGAAAGAATATTTTCCTCCCTGTTTTTGTATTCGTTTGTTTTTTCCTATCTACCAAAGCATCTATGAAAGTCAGAACTGCTTTATCCAAGTAAGGTCCAATTTAGCCCAATAGATGTTTTCATAACATGGAAAGGTCCTTTACTATTGGGTTGGAATCATATGGGAAAATGGAAGATACATGATCGATAGGGAGGTAAGAAGGAAATTAATATTTGAGCACCTACTATGTGCTAGGTGTATATGCATACTTTGAACAGATGATTCTAGAGGCAAGGGTATTACCGATGTGATGAGCACTGGGTGTTATATGCAACTGATGAATTACTGAATGCTACATCTGAAACTAACGATGTACTATATGTTGGCTAATTGAATTTAAATAATAAAAAGAAGAGTATCCCATGAAATATTTGGGATGTATTTATATATCTTTAAAAAAAGGTCACTGGAAGTTGGGAAGACGGCAATGAATGGGTGGTTACTCTTGTGAGGGGAAAAACAAATGACAAGTTTAGACTCTGTACTAGGTGTCTACTAAACAGCAGGTGTCTGGCTCCAAAAATCTCTTAACTAATCATACACAACTAAGTCCTTTCTTTTCCTAATTCGATGGAACCAAAATGAAATGCCAAACACATCGTTACCAGGACAGACCTATTAACGCTACATATGCTGGAAATATGTGGAGATAGATAAACATACAATACTACAAGTCTTAATTTTTGTGTGTTTCTAACCAAAGAGAGATCTTTGGAAGAAAATAGTAATGTATACCAAGCACACCTTGTTTGTATCAACTGAGATGTTGTCAATTACCAATTAAGTGGTTTTACACCCTTATTTAATTTTAAGAAGAGCAGCAATATACATTACAATACTTGGGTACACTTTATTTTGATACGGGTTAACATTCTTCTATATTTCATTTCATTCTTTTTTTTTTTTTTTTTGAGAAACTGAAAACAAAGGGAAATTGAGGGTAATTTTGAAGGTTATTTCCAACCACTATCTGAGTCTTGCAGTATCTCATTATACAGCCCTTTCTTCCCATTATTATTATTATTTTTTGCAAATAAGTCATTTGACCCAAATCCAGCATAAATAGCTTTTTACCAATGCCTAACTTAAGACAACTAAAATTTACAATCATGTGGCAGTATAAATTTTAAAATTACAGTTCATACACCTTGACAGTCAAGATAGTCTAAAGTACAAAAAGTAAATTGTCCTTTAGCTGAATTACCTTTTTTTTTTTTTAATAGTAGGCTTGCTAGTTAATCCACACACACACAAAAAATACAAGTTTCAGGTGTTCTTCGAATACCTTTTGTAGGTGTCATATGCTAGTAAACAACATATGCAGGTTCCTAAGATTTTTTTTCCCAGTATTTATGACATTCAACAGAGCTCTTTATATGAAAATGTCTTTAAAAACAAAACAAAACAAAACAAAAAAAAAACGTTGAGGGGATTTATTGACTTTTGAATAGGTGTGTTATTTCCCTTTGTTTCAGATATGAGGCACAAACTTCTGAATTTAAGCTCTGTAAGGCATAGTACAAACCTCCAATTTACAAGTGAGGAATTCTCTGTGGGTTTAGAACTGCCATGTCACGCGAAAGAGGGAAAATTATCTGTAAACTGGTACACTGCAATGTGTTGAGTGAGTCATGAAATGGCTGCTTGCCTTGGTATGCTGAAGAAAGGTTTTTGTGTTTGTGTTTTTCTTTTTGAATAAGACATGCCCAAGTCACCAAACACTCGCCACGGGCCTCCATGACCTGGCGCGTGAAGGCGAGGAGTCCAGTGGCACACGCTTCTAACGCTTGCAATCACAATATAATAGAAAGCATGAGTAAACTTTTGTTTTTATACAAAACTGAGAAGAACCCCTTCCCGCCCCTGGCCCCTTCAGTAAAACCCCAAAGAAACAGAAAAGAAAATCCTTTAGCTTCCATGGACTAGTGTGGATACAATTAGGTTTCCATGCGTCACTGCAGCTAGGGTGATCAATTTCTTCCTTTCTCAACAGAAAGGGATCCTGTCATGCACCCTACAGCAAACAGTGAAGCCACAAACCTCAGTTCTGCATAGCAATTCTATCCCAATTTCATAAAGACAAATAGAACAATCTTTCCCTGTTTGCTCATCTTCTTCGAGCTTTGAGATCATGTTTAATCGACTACATCTACTATAGCTCTAGTAAATAGAATATCTTGATTCCCTAAAACTGTAACACTTATGATCTTGTGATGAGGTTTTCTCTATACACACTGTAGGCCTTCAAATGTTATTGTTGACTTTTTTTTCTTTTCTTTTTTTTTGTTTTTTTTTCTTTATTCGTTTTTTTCCCTTTTTTTCTTTTTCTTTTTTTTTTCTTTTTTTTTCTGTGTTTTTTTTTTTTGTTTTTTGTTTTTTTTTTTCTTTTTTTTGCTGCACCAAATTTAAGATTGCCCTTTTGGGCAAGCAGTGGTCTCTAGCTGTTAAAACATTTCCTTAGTGGATCACAATAGCTTCTAAAACTGCCTTTCTAATAAAGGCCATCAGAGAGGTAATACTAAACTGTGCATTTGCCAAATAAGAATATGAATTGTATAAAAGCTCATATTCCAATCCTAGGTCAAATGGCAAAAGTTCTACAAAGTTGGTTTCCATGTTTGTATAAAAGCTCCGACTGATTTTATGTATTTTGCTATGAAATTACCTTTGGGTCTTACCAGTATACCTCTACTCAGGAATGTGCAAATGATTTTATACAGCACGATGCTAGTACCGCTCTGTACGATAGTAAGATTTTTTTTTTCTTTTCTAAATGGAAAAAGAAAATATCCCTAGTCAGAAATAAACTGACAAATTTACATTCTCCTCTCTTAAAAAAGTAAATAAAATAACATTATTCAAAATGTGAATTAGCTATAAGACATACAATTACATAGATACATATCAATACAGCACATTCAATCTGCCAAAAAATTAATGATTACAAAGCCAGTATGGACGCTGCAATATCAAGAGATGTATGTACAATGATGAGAGCATTCAGAATTGCACTATACCTACAGGCAGTCGGGTTCTTAATTAAATTACAGGTGCTTTCTGAGCAAAGTGAAAAGGTAACCTGCGTTGTTTGTGGCTGGGGGAGTAAAGAAGGAGAACATTCCACCACGACTTAGGAACTCCTTGGACTCCTCTCATAAGCCATGCGTTTTCTCTCTTCCTTTTGTTGTCTCCCAAAGAGTGATTGATAGGGAAGTTTAGACTTGGGCCAAACAGTATGATACTTAAAGTAAGACCAGTGTCGTGGCCTAATTCCTACTCCCTAGCAGGTTTAAAACAATCCCGATTTATTTCCTTAAACCCTATTTCAACTCCAGCTCACCAATACATGTGCTGTGTTTTTTTTTTTTTTTCTTTGCATTTGTTGATAAATTGCACGTAGAGAACTCCCAATATCTCTTCTAGTAGGTTCAGTTACATAAATACATGTTCTATAGAACACTGACAAGCTACTCTGGAGTCCACAAGTCTTCCTTAGTTTCAACTTAACCAGTGACCAGTTTAGAAAGATCCCAAAGGTGATAAACCAGCAGGAAGTAAAGGTTTTGCAAATCAGAGGCGTCAGAATACTCAACCAATGTTCTTGGCAGACCTACTTGACCTTTAAGAACATGAAGAGTAACACTGGCTTTAAGTGACGAGATAGCAGATTTCGTGATCTATCACAAAGACACTGGGTTACACTGCCGATCTGGACGCAACATGGAATGGACACTGAACAATGTGATCTCACAGCAAAGAAAAGAATGGACCATGCCAAACAAATTTACAGTTACCGATTGTTTGGTGTTTCGGGGTTGTTCTCAGCCAATTACTTTAGGACTCAGTCTTACTCTCTTCCATTTTAAGCTACTGGCTTTTATCTTTTACATTTTCACCATTTTCCTTTTATAAAAAGCCAGCTTTGGCAACACACACCCATAATAAATTCTGGCCCAAACACTAAGGGGGAATAAAGGGAGGAAAAACCTGAACCAAGAGGGGGAGAAACCAAGAACAACCTAAGAAAAAGATTCTGGGTAGCAGCCTTTGGGGTAATGTAGTGTCTGTTGGCATATACATATTTTTTGGCATCTGCAATTTAAAGAGAGGGGTAAAAAGGGTGGGTAGAAGGACCATGGCACATGGCATTTAAAAAAACAAAAACTGTGTGTCTCTGTTCTTGCCTTACTGACTTGTGCATCTCTCTCTGAGCGACCAAGCTATGGCTGAAGGTAGAAATCCAAAAGAAATGACACTTCACCGTAAGATGGGCATCCGTCATCCTAGCCCCAAGTGAGGCAAGACAATGTATTTATATAAAACAACTCTGTATGTGTATCCAGGGCCATACAGTGAACACCACAGTATTCATATTTAGAATCCTTCAGCAAAACTACGAACATTGAAATTAAGCTGATGTCAATGGCTTAAAGCAAATGATGCTGTCCTGACTGTATCATTTGGGAGAAAAACTTGACCAGAATGGGACTAAGGTAAAGGCCATTGTAACCAGGGAAAAATCGGGGTGCGGTGGGGCGGTGGGGATGGGTTAGCGGAAGGGCAATCAGCTTTGTTTTGCTCAATAGAAAAGAAAAAAAAAAAAGAGAGAAAGAAACAACCCTTATCTGGGCGAGTGCATGACGAGGATTTAAAATACATCGAGTCACAAGGTTTTGCCTAAAAAAAAGAGAGAGAGGAAATGTGCTGGGACTGTACTTCAGCATCCTGTGTTTCCTCTGAATAGTTTAAATAAAATCATAATATTTACTACAAACTCTGTGGACACGTTCACACAGAGTCCGGGACGGCAATAAATTAGTATTATGCAAATTGTTTTCCACAGAAATACAGTCCCTCTTGTACAGCTTCAATAGCCCACCAGGGAAGGGAAGGGCGGTGTCGAGGAGGCACAATTAGACCAGGTTGTACTCCTTCAGGTTCAACTGGAGGATGGTGTCCTTGACGGCAGCAAAGACAAAGCGGATGTTCTCGGTGTCTGTGGCGCACGTGAAGTGGGAGTAGATAATTTTATCACTGTCTGGGTTCAGGTCCACGAACATCTTCAGGATGAATTCTCGAGCTGCCTGGGCATCTCTCTGCGGTCCTGTTGGCCAAGGGAGGAGAGGGAAGGTTCGTCAGCTGATGTGTTAATGCCTTCGCTCAATAAGGGTTTACAGGGTCACTAAAGATGGTGTGAAGAGGACAGCCGCGTGGTACTGTGTCATATGGTTCCTCTCTGGCCCGGTCTCTGCCAATCCCTCTGTCTAGCTTCTAGACGCCGGTGTTGCCGAGCACACCACACTGACGTGGCCTTCAATGTATCATGTGTGGTGATGAGAAAGACTGGCTTTGGATTTTCTTAGCTTTATTCAGGCTCTCTTCCAGGCCAAACACTGTCCTAGATGCCTTGAAATAGGACTGTGATCTATTGACCGACTGACTGTGATCTATTGAGCATATGTTAAAAACTTAGTTAATAATTTTGCAATTAAGTCTTACACCAAAACCACAGGCAGCTAAACTGGACCTCACAAAACAAAACTTTTGTGCATCAAAATTGTGTATCACTATCGACAGTGACGAGACAACTTACAGAATGTGTAGAATACTGGCTAATCCCGTACCTCCTACGAGGTTAGTATTCAGAAACTAGAACTCCTCCAACTCAGCAACAGCAAGGGGATCTGATTAAAAAAATAGGCAAAGGGCTTGAAGACACATGTCTCCAAAGTTCTACAATAGGCCCATAAGCACATCCAGAGAGGCTCAGCATCCCATGTCACTGGGAAATGCAAATCCAAACCACAACGAGATACCACTTCCTATCTACCAGAGGGGCTAGCTCAGAAAAAGGTAGAAAATCAGTGTGGGCAAGGATGCAGAAAAATTGAAACCCTCATTCATTGTGGGTGAGAATGTGCAATGGTGTAGCCGCTGCGGAAAACAGGTGAATAGTTCCCCCAAAATCTCAACACAGTATTACTGTATGACCCAGCCACTGTATTCCTAGGTATATATCCAAAGGAAGTGAAAGCAGGGACTCCAAAAGTGACCTGGACAATGAGTTTCACTGCTGTAGTATTCGCAACAGCTAACAGGTGGAAACGACCCAAGCGGTCATCAACAAAGAACAGAGGAACGGATAAACAAGAGGTTGGAGATACACAACAGAATAGTAGTGAGCCACAGAAAAGTTGGCACAACATGCATGAACCTTGAAAACCTGATGCTAAGTAAAAGGGGCCAGACAAGAGAACAAATGTAGGACTGCACTGAGACGAGGCACCTAGGATAGGCCAATCAAAAGAGACAAACCACTTTAGAGGTTACTGAGAGGTGGGGGCGGGAGAAATGAGGAGCTACTGCTTAATGGTTAGAGAATTTCCGTTTGGGGTGATCAAAAGTCCTGGGAAGAGGGATGGTTGCATTAATGTCACTGAACTGCATAGTTTTTAAAACAGTTACAATGACAAACTTTGTTACGTATTTTACCATAATTTAAAAATTTACCAAAAGGCACTGAACTGTGTGCTTTAAATGGGTGAATTACATGGTTATGTGAGTTATAGGTCATTAGAGTTGTTTTAAAAACCTATTTAACAGGTTCTGATGAATGTACTGATGTCATCCTGAAATGAATGTTAATTAGTGACATCGAAACACTGTATCAAGTACTGAGCATCTATGTTTTAGTCTTCGAGGCTCTCTTAGAAGCACATTGGCATTTTTTTCTGGTGAGTTCCGTCCAAAGAAAGATGGCGGTCATATTATATAACCTTCTCCTCCTCTGCTTCCTTCTGTCTGACAAGACACTCACGGGATCTACGGCTTCTATCAATATTTTTTTTTCTATCAATATTCTTGTTATCTATTGTGTAGGATAAAGAAATATTTGAAAACTCAACTGAGGGCTTGACTATCACTTCTAACAAAAGGAATCATGATTTTTTGACAGCCAACTTGAAGACATCAAGCCATCCTTACTGTAAGTTGGGGATTACCCCCATAAGCTTCTATCTAACTCTGCCAATAGGAAGGAGGAAAGAGCCCTAAAGACACAGTTAACAAAGGTGATGTTTCAATTTTCGACTGCAGTGACCAGAATTGAAATCCTTGTTGGCAATTAAGAAGGCAGCATCACAATGAAAATACCATACAAATACCATGATAGTGTCTCATCTTTCTCGATGTGCTATTAATTCACTAATTTCACAGCAGTAATAATATTTAAAACCAGGACTAATAGGTTGTTGGGGTTGGAGCAGCTTCTTATTTTCATAAAGGAACTTGATTTTAGTATTTTCTCAATTTGAGGGAAAAAGGTCCCTTTTTACTTAAACCCTAAAGAATATCAGAGTTAGACCCAACCAAGTTCAGCAAAGAACACTTGCAGTGTGTTTAGTTTTTAAGCATAAATTATGTGATTTGAATAAACATAAACTACAAAGAAATCATTCTAGCCATCTTAGCAGGCACACAATTCCACAGCCTCTAGGAACAATTCTGCAATTCACGTCCATGTGGAAACGGTAATTTCTCTTCCGGAAGAGAAATACAGAAATGGCATTCATTATGATTAAGACCTTCTAAGTGCAGAAATGTGGAAGTGTGAAATTCATAATACTATAAACATGTTTGTTATAAAAACATTGCTGCAGAGTCGGCCTAGAATTTTTTTAGTTGTAGCTCATCTTACAAGGGCTTTGTATGAAATGACAGCTGTGTTTGCTTTGTGAATAAGTGTCTTTTTTTTCTTTCTCCACGGCTAAGTTGCCTCTGTGTGTTATGTGCATGTTGGGGGAGATTAATAGTAAAAAAAAAAAAAAAAAAAAAAAAAAAAAAAAAAAAGGAAAGAAACCAAAAACCCCACATATGCTCACAGTTTCAGACCTTTGCCATGCATGCACATCTGGCGAAAGGAAAATGCTCACAGTAATGGGGAATCTGGGAAATTTACTGGATGAAGGAGAGAGGGAAAGAGATTAGAAGGATGTGGCAAAAAGGAAAAAACAAAAAGCAAAACCCTAAACATCTATCACAGAGAAGAAGTCTTGTGCTATAGAGAAGTCAAGCCCAGGGGTGGTGTGCTGTGGGTGCTGTACTGAGTAGCTTGAGTCTCCGTGGCTTTGCTCTGTGCGGCAGGTGGTGCTGTATTTAGCCCCTGTTGTCTTGTATGCAAGCCCATCATGAAAACCTGCTGGCCTAGAGTGGGGGGCCATGTACGATGCGGCGTGTCATTTCCTATTTGTTGGTTCTCACGGGACTCTGAGATAAATGAACAGTCTAGAGGCGTAAGGCAAACACGTGGTTACAGGTAAGCCAGATGTTTTGTGCCCATCTTCTACAGGTTGATCTTGTGTTTAAAGACTGGCGCGTTGTTGCTGGAAACCAAACTGGCCACCCACAAAGTTCCTTCTAAAGTTTCCTCAGGAAGAGTGAGGGACACAGTCTCTACATTGATAACTTAGCGGTGGACCAGTGGTCAATAAAAAAGCATAAATATGGAAAAGACTGTTTAGGCTAGGGAAGTAGTTGTTTTTGAAGGAAGAGCAAAGCACAAAGGAAAATGTCCTTGGATAGCGGACAGGAGCACGTCGCTAACAAACGATGGAGAGTACTGTTTCTAATACCCTACAGCATCCCCAAGTGTTTCTGTTTCCATCCAGCAACCTTTAGAACCTAGACATGTTTGAGAAGGGAAACTGAGTTCACGAAAGATGTAACCCCTCCCGTCCTGGGAGCCGGCACTGTACCAGATGTGTGTGGGATGAAAAGATGAGAAAAACTCCCTCCTTGAGGTGTTTGTATCTTCACAGAAAGCTATGAAGCTGAACGGAATATTCGCTTCTTGAAGTAATCACCTTTCTGAGGGAGGTTTTAGAAGTACAGGAACCTCGAACTGGTACCCACTGCAGATCCTATGTGGATAATGTTGCAAACGTACATCTTTAGAAGGAGTACTTCGGGTTTGTGCTCTTCTCTGTGCCAGATCCCATGCTAGGAACTTACATAGGATTCTACTGAATTCTTTTCTACTTAAGAAGAAACTGAAAAGTTGAACAGACTCGTCTATGCCAACAATGCCCATAAGTGGCAGAGCTGGAGCTTGGGGACACTCACAGCTGTCCTCTCAACTACCGTTCATCTGCATCTGGGTTTGGCACACTTTCTCTGGAAAGGACCGGAGAGTAAGGTTGGTTCTGGGGCAATATGGCGACACTGGAAGGCCCTAAACTCCTCTCCTCCAGGAGACACCCTATGCACACCTACTGTTAGAGCAAATCCTCTTGAAGAACGGAGGGCTGACTGTACAGGTTCAGCACGACAACACAGGGAGAGAACACATAAAGAATGGCAAGAGAGAGGAACACACGGGGATGGGGGGAGCCCCACCCCAATGCTACCAGCTGTGGCAGAGAGGGACAGTACTGAGGGACTGTGAGCAGACCCGTCTGTCCATGGGCACAGAAAAAACGCTGAGGGTTGCAAGGGCAACTAGAATGTAAGGGACCAGTCTTCAAACCTGCCAAAAGGCGGAGGAGGGAGCTGCTGGAATTCTCTCCTGGTCAGAGGGGCTGGTAGATGCTACGGTTGATGTACCCCTCCGCCTTGATGGGAGTAGGCTGTGGGTGCCCTAGCTGGCCTGCGGCCTCAGGGAGGCCTGGGCCCCTAGCCCATATCCCCTCCTCTGCCCTCCCACCAAGGTGGCCCCAGCACCATGCACACTGTGACCTGCTGGTCAGTCCTCACTACAGCTTTAGCGATCCCACCAAGAGAACATGGGTGCAAAGCACACCGTAATGTTCCAGGCTCCTACCATGTTGGCTTGATAGCAGCCATGCCAGGCACCCGTGGGATGCCCCGAGATGTGTACCCCGACTCGGGCCCAGCTACCCTGGGCGGACTACCCTGGGACACCCTGGCTTGTACTTACTTGAACTTCAACCATCCTCGCAGAGCATCCTCTGAATAGAGAGCCCTGGGACCACCCCTTGTGGTTAGAGCCTTAGGACCCCTGGCTTGCATGTACTTCATCTTCAGTTATCCTGCCTGGGGTATGTTGGCTTGTGTCTACTCCAGATTTAACTGTCCTGCCAACACTCCCTCAGCATGGAGAGCCCTGGGATCCCCGAGCTTGAACTCAATTCAGAACTCAGTATTCTGCCAAGGTGCTACCTGTCAGAGCCCCAGGACTCCGGACTGCCCCAGCCCATGCCCATTTCCGCTCCAGCCATCCGAGCAGGGCAACCCCAGTATGGAGTGCTCTGGGATTCCCCAGTCCATGCCGGCCACAGCTCTGGCCAAAGTGACCAGACATACACAGTCTACACGGGGAACAACCATGCAGGAGACTATTCCATCAAGTTTAGGAGAAGGAGCCGTTCTGCCTACTTCTTAGAAACAAATGCAGAAAGTCAAGCAAAACGAGCAGACAGAGGAGAGTGCTCCAAACAACGGAACAAGACAAACCTCAGAAAAAAATGAAAACAGATAAGCAATACCCCCGATAGATTTTAATGGTCACGCAGATGCTCACTGGCTTGGAGAGAAGAGTGGAGGAACTCAGAACTTCAATAATGAGATAGAAAATGTATTTTTAAAATATCAGAACTGAAGAATATAATAACTGAAATGAAGAATACACTCGAGGGAATCAATAGTAAATAAATGTGTGCAGAAATGCAAAATAACGAGAAGGAATACACGGTCGATGGAAAATACACAAACTGAATGGTTAAAAAAAAATTTTTTTTTTTAAAGATTTTATTTATTTATCTGACAGAGATCCCAAGTAGGCAGAGAGGCAGGCAGAGAGAAAGGAGGAAGCAGGCTCCCCGCTGGGCAGGGAGCCTGATGTGGGGCTCGATCCCAGGACCCTGGGATCATGACCTAAGCTGAAAGCAGAGGCTTTAACCCGCTGAGCCACCCAGGTGCACCCCCCCACCCCAAAAATTGTTTTTAAAGGAGGATGAGTTAAAGGATCTCTTGGATAACCTTACGCAAACATCTGCATTACAGGGCACCAGAAAGAGAACAGAGAAAGGCAGAAAAGTTAGTCAAAGAAGTAACAGCTGAAAAGTTCCTCCACATAAGGAAAAAACCAGACAGTTTAGGTGCAGAAAGCACAGACAGTCCCAAACAGGATGAGGCCCACAGACACAACAGGTAAAGAGAATTTTAGAAAGCAGTAAGGGAAGCAAAAAGTCATGGAAAGGTAACCCCTTAAGTCTCTCAGCTGACTTCTCAGCAAAAATATGGCAGGTCGGAAGAAAGGGGGGTGCCAGCTCCAAGGTGCTAAAAGGGAAAAAAAAAACCCCTGCCATCAACAAGACTACTTGGTGAAGTGATCCTTCAGAATTGAAGGAGTGATACTGAGTTTCCCAGATAAAGGAATTCTTACAAGAAATGTTAGAGTGACTTCTTGAAGTGGGAAAGGCTATAGTTGGAAGATGATTAGAAATTTAAAGATGTAAAATGGGATAACACAGAATACATAAGTGGGAGTAAAAAAGTTCTTCTGGAACATATTCAAACATCAGCAACCGTCGGCTAGACAGACTGCTATTTACTCAGGATGTTATATACGAACCTCATGGTAACTGCAAGCATAAAACCTTTCATATGGATACACTAAAAAGAAGAAATCCAAGCATAACATTACAGAAAGTCATGAATCACAGAGCAAAAGCAGAAGAAAGGAACAGAGAATGATGAAATTTAACAAAACGGCTGTAACTACAGAGCTATCAACAATTATTTTAAATGTAAATGACCTAAATGATCCACCAAAAGACAGAGGAGGCAGAACAGATTAAAAAAAAAAACAGGGCCCTCTAAATGCTGCCTATAAGAGACTCCCTTCAGAACTGAAGACACACACAGACTGCATGTCTAAGGATAGATACAAATATTCCCTACAAATGAGAGTGAAAAAAACGCTGGGCTACCAATACTTGTATCAGACAAAACAGACTTTAAAACAGACTGTAACAAGAGACGAGAGCATTACATAATGAAGGGGTTAATCCGTCCAGAAGGTAAAACAATTGTACATATTTATACCTAATACTGGAGCAGCTAAATATAGAAAGTAAATATTAATGATACAAGGAGAGAAACTGACAGTAATACAATAATACTAAGGGACTTTGAAACCTACTTACATTAATGGATACATGATCCAGGCAGAAAATCAAGAAGGAAACCATGTTTTTGAATGGTACCTTAGACCAGATGTATACAGAAATATATGTATGTTTAGATACATTCAGAAATCTATCCAAAAACAACAAAATACATATTGTTTTCAAATGCACATGAGACATTCTCCAGGAGAGATCACAAAACAAGTTGCAATAAATTTAAGACTGGAATTATATCATGCATCTGACCATGATGATATAAAACTAGAAATCAGTAACCAAAAAGAAAATGGAAAAAACAAACATGTAGAGGCCAAACAATATGGTACTAAACAATCAATGGGTCAATAAAAAAATCTGAGAAGAAATGAAAAAAATATATGAAGACAAATGAAAACACAAAGGGCCAGAATCTTTGATATGCAGCAGCAAAAACCGTTTCCCAGCAAAAGCAGGGAGATTAACAATGATACAGACCTCCTGCAAGAACTGAAAATCTCCAACAATCTAACATTACAACTACAGGAACTAGAAAAAGAACAAAACCCAAATGTAGTAGAAGGAAGGCCATAATAAAATAAAGATCAGATCGGAAGTAAACAAAACAGACTAAAAAATAGAATAGATCAATGAAACCAAGAGCAGGTATTTTGAAAAGATAAACAAAATTATAAACCTTTAGTCAAACTCCTTAAGAAAGAGAAGTAACAACCAACTACAGAAATACAAGGGATTATAAGAGACTACTACAAAAAAGTATATGCTGACAAACTGGATAGCCTATAAGAAATGGATATATCTTCTAAAACTGAATCAGGAAGAAACAAAATCTGAACAGATCAATTACTAGTAACAGAATGGAATTGGTAATCAGTTCCCAACAAACCAAAAGTCTAGTACCAAATGGCTACACAGGTGAATTCTACTAAACATTAAAAAAATACCTATTCCAAATCATCTGTATTAATCTATTATAAAACCAGAAGAGGGGCACCTGGGTGGTTCAGTTGTTTGGGCGACTGCCTTCAGCTCAGGTCATGATCCTGGAGTCCTGGGATCGAG
The DNA here is from genome assembly GCF_964662115.1 of Mustela nivalis. NCBI lineage: Eukaryota > Metazoa > Chordata > Mammalia > Carnivora > Mustelidae > Mustela > Mustela nivalis. Next base: position 18,057,034 of record NC_139032.1, read on the forward strand.
TCTCCCATCGGGGTTTCTGCTCAGTGGGGAGTCTGCTTCTCCCTCTGACCCTGTCCCCTCTCATGCTCTCTCTGTCACTCTCTCTCTCAAGTAAACAAAATCTTTAAAAAAAAAAAAAAATAGGAGGAGGAAAGCTTACAATGCCAGCATTATCTTCCTACCCAAACCAAAGTCACTACAACAAACCCCCTACAGGCCAACATCTCTGATGAACTTAGATGCAAAAACCAACAAAATATTAGCAAATCACATCCAATAATACAGTACAAGGATCATTCCCCATGGTAACATGAGATCCATGCAGATCCATTCCAGGGATCCAAAGTGGTTCAATATTCACAAATTAATCAATGTGATACATCCTATTGATAAAATGAAAGATAAGAACCATATGACCGTCTCAAAAGATGCAGCAAAACCATTTGACAAAATTCAACATCTGTTCACGATGAAAACCCTCAACAAAGTAGGCTTAGAGGGTATGTATCTCAACATAATAAAGGCCACACAGGAAAAACCCACAGCTAACCTCATACTCAATGGGAAAAAACTCTTTCGCCAAGATCAGGAGGTCTACTCTCACTACTTTTATTCAATATAGTACTGCAAGTGCAAGTAACAGCACTCAGACAAGAAAAGGGAATAAAAGACATGTAAATTAGTAAGGAAGAGGTTAAACTATTATTACTTGTCCAGTGCATTTCTTTTTTCTTTTTTTCTTTTTTAAGATTTTATTTATTTATTTGACAGAGACACAAAGAGAGAGGAACAGAAGCAGGCTTCCTGCTGAGCAGGGAGCCAGATGTGGGGCTCCATCCCAGGCTCCTGGGATCATGACCTGAGCTGAAGGCAGATACGTAACGACCGAGCCACCCAAGCGCCCCTGTCCAGTGCATTTCTATACACAGAAAAACCGTACAGACTCCACCAAAACATTACTAGAATTAATAAGTAAAGCTGCAGGATACAGAAGTAGTATACACACATTGGCTTCATTTCTATACAATAATAAAGTAGAAAAACGAGAAATGAATAAAACAGTCCCATTGCAATTGCACCAAAAATAATAAAATACCCAGGAACAGACTTAATGAAGAAGGTAAAAGATCTGTACTTGAAAACTACAAAACACTGATGAGCAAACTGAAGATGACACAAATTATTTTCCACGCTCTTGGATTGGAAGGATCCGTACCCTTAAAATGTCCGTTCTATCCAAAGCAATGGACAGATTCCATAAAATCCCTATTAAAGTACCAAGAGCATTTTTCACAGAGTACAACCAATCCTACAGTTTGTATGGAACCACAAAAGACCCCAAAGAGCCAAAACAATTGTGAGAAAGAAGAACAAAGCTGGAGGTCGCACAATGCCAGCTCTACAGCAAAAACTGTATAATCACAACACTAAGGTACCAGTATAAAAACAGACACATAGATCAATGGAACAGAACTGAGAAATAAACTCACACTCCCATGGTCCATTAATTTGTGACAGAGGAGGCAAGAATACACAATGAGGAGAAGACAGTCTCTTCACAGTGCTGGGAAAACTGGATGGCTACATGAAAAAGAATGAAACTGGACTGCTTTCTTGCACCATATGCAAAATAAACTCAAATACAAAAATAAACTCAGAGTGGATTAAAGACCTAAATTTGAGAGCTGAAACCATAAAATCCTAGAAAAAAACAGAGGCAGTGATCTCTTTGCTATTGGCTTTACCAACATATTTCTAGCTATGTCCCCTGTGGCACTAGAAACCAAAGCAAAAATAACCCTATTAAAACTATAGTAACATAAAAAGCTTCTGCACAGTGAAGGAAACCTTCAACAAAATAAACCTACCACTCCCCCATGTGTCCCCCATCATATTAAAATGTCATACATCAGTCTAGTGTAGCCTACAATTGCAGGAGTTTGAGCCCCAAATCCAGAGAAATGAAGTGACTTGATAATGGTTCTGTAGATGGGAAGTATTGAAACTGGGGTATGAACCTGCCTGGAGTGATTTCAGAGCACAGGCTCTTGACATAAAACTGTTCTCTTTCCAGACAGAGGCAAGAGTAGCCCGTGAACAAAACGGGACCATAATGGCTGAAACACCATTGTTCAAAAGGGACCGTTCCCTCCCATGCTCCACTTATTTCCAAACATGTAGGTTTTTTTTTTTTTTTTTTGGTATCACTTTCAGAATTGTCAGGGGACTGAAACATCTGAGGTCCTCAAAGAGCGGGGCGAACAGTCCTTTCTACTTCATCAATCACACAGGCGGGCTCTGCAGACAAAGGCAGCAACAATGGGCTGCGTGCTGGCAGCTCTTGGACTGGCTGGTCAGCCAAACGTACCCCCAGCTACTGGGCTGGCTGAAGAGTGCCCACTTACCATCATACTCCGGGAAGTAGTCAACTAGGTGGGAATACATAATTTTCTCCTCTAGAAGATCTTTCTTGTTTAAGAATAGGATAACCGAGGAGTTCTGGAACCAGGGATAGGTGATAATTGTTCTAAAGAGTGCTTTGCTTTCCTCCATTCGGTTCTGGAAAAGAAATCAGAAAAACAAGGCATGAATTACATGACTACTCCATCCGCGTATTGTTTTGGAAGTGCAACCCATCTTCTGCAGGCTTTCAAATTGTTGTTGTTGTGATCAGGATTTGCTTGCAAAGGGTTCATGACAGCCACCAGCTCTTTCATTAAGAAAGCTCTCAGACTGACACGGGTGACCAGCTCTTCCTCTGACACACTCACCGCTAGATCATTTCCACCCGAAGGTCAAGAAAAGGCAGCAAATTTGGGGGAGTCCTCCTTTGCCTGGGGATACAAAAGCCTTGGTGCACGGGGACATTTCTTCCTGACCACACGGATGATACTTTCCAGCCGCCTGATTTAGGGTTGTGCGTGATGACCAGGATTCCAGCAGCAAAAACGCCTGCCTGCGGTTCAGTCCACTTCCACTGCTCCCAAGGGTGGTAGAAGCCATAGCCTCCTATTCCCATGGCACCCAGCATGATTCCGGCCCCCGGGTCCAAATCCAGGCCCCACATCCCATGGAACAACTCGTCTCTGTTTTATGGTCATTAGCTTAGCCAACCAGCTCATCTGGTCCCACCCACCCCAGGACTGGGGCTGGGGACTCTGGAAGGAGAACCTTGATTTCATGCAGAATGTGGACAAGGACTCATATAGCTTTAGGACTTCCGGCAACAATCTTGAAACAGAAAAAGAAACTAGGTCCTGCTCACCTGCTTTTAACTACTTGGTCAAACTATGCCTGACCTTGTTTCTGCCTCTGGATTTTCAGCCACATCAGCAGATAAGAATCCTTTAGCTTTGACGCTAGTTTGAACTGTGTTTTCCTGTTTGTTATACAACATCCTTGCGATAAGGGATATATAGCTGGATACATCCCCCCTCCCAAGCTTCCAAAAGGAGATGAATGAGCAAATGATTTTCAGGGATGACCACAAAGACTGAAGACTGACGCTGTTAATGTTTTCTGCTCAGAGTTTGCCTTCCCGATGTAGAAGGTTCCCTAAGCTTCACAGCACAGGATTACAAAGGCCAAATTAACTCTCCTGCATAGCCCTTTGACAGTAGTTCCAGGAAGTCTCCTCGAAACTCTGTTCACCAGGGAGAATTTTCTAGATCCTAAACGTGTCTTGTTCTTTCCTTCTGTAAAGTGTGCCAATGCAAATCAGATTGAAAAGACCCACTTGGCAAAAAGAGATTTTCCCAAGTTTTAGAAAGTGGATGATCACCAATCTCTTCAACCTTTAAACTTCCTGTCTATAATTGCTTATTTAAATACTAAGCACGGTGGGAGTAAATCAGGGAAAGGTGACTTCATGGCTCAAGGGACAATGTTTATTTCATGGCATACATTTCTCTTTTGTATAAATGACACGCATGGCTTTTAAGAAGATCTGGCTGTATGCCTTTTGCTGGGTATCATCACCAATGGCAAAATTTTAACCCCCAGAAACAATATTCATTAAGAAATCATGTCTCGGAGTCTCTGATTTTATAGGTTGGAAATATCAGGACTGAAGAACAGCAAAGGCCCTAATAAGAACTAAAAGAACTTTAGAAGACTCTAAAGAAGGTTAAATTAAATAGTAACATCCTGGTGGGACAGTTAACATTTTTTTTTCTTATGGCTAAAGCAATTCTAGAAAGGCAGACTGTGGTCTTCAAGGAAGACTGGTTTAGAAGGTGGGTATAGACAAAGGGGCATCAACCAGTGAGTTTCCATTAGAAACAGTTACTATAGTTAGCGTTCTCCAGAAGGGATGTGACGTGACCCCCAGGGACAGGGCTGACTTTGGGCCTTTTCTGGGTGGAGTTCTTCAAAGGTAAGGGACTAGACTCTGACAGGATCCTGGAAAAGGGAGGCAGGAGCTGAGCTCACGAAAAAGGAGGCTCTGAGGTCTAAGAGTTTCAAGACTGGACTGGATGGAACCCCCAAGCTCCAAGTAGAGTCTGCTGGGAGGGGACCTCGTACCAACCTGCAGGACGGTGGCCAGGAGAGTGGACTGAGCCCAGCACCATGTTCCAGGGATGATCTACCCAGGCGGCTGTCCCTCTGTGCCCAGTGTGGCTGCACTCAGGGCCACTCTGGAAGCAGGACCGCTGACTGGACTGGTTCCACTGAAGCTCTGCCCATGAGTGCAGCATCTTCTACCGACCAGTGACCATAATGTGTGTGTGGACTGGGACTGAAGCTTCTGATTCAGGGACAAGCTAGAGAGCATCCAAGTGGGCAGCTGACCAGCAGGATCCATATGACTGTCCCTTTGACCAGGTCTACAAGCTCCATCTCACCCTGGGCCCCGGGAACCTGTGTTTTCCCTCGGCCCTCTGGGACATTCTTGTGCGAGTTCAGCTTTGTGAAGCACGGGCTTCCACAAGGCCAACTCCAACTTGGTCATAACACCAACTGGGGGACCTTGTTAAGAGCTGGATTGGGATTCAGTTGGGGGGGGCCCAGGACTCTGCATTTTTAGCAAGCTCCCAGGCGGGGCTGCTGCAGCTGCACAGGGCACACTGGGAGTCGGAAGGCACGAATAGCTCGTAGAGGCAGGACAAGGACAGACTCCATTTTTGCAATAGGCAGTGCAGGTCCCCGGATGAAAGCCTAACCATGCCTCCCTCTTTATATTGCCCAATTAGGGCACTTTGAATATTTACTCCACAGTGAAGTCTTGATGGGCGACCCCCCACCTCCCACCGTCCACCCCGTGCCATGGGTGAATTTTATAAACCTGTATGCTAAGCAAAGCCCCTGGACTGAACCCTAAATGAACGCATGATGTTTTATTTCACAAGGTGGCGGGGCGTGTAGAGCCTGAGGCATAACCCACTTGGCTCCGGAAAACCGCCATCTGCGAGGGAACAAACAGCGTGTCCCCGGAGGCTGGGTGGCCCTGCCAGGGCAGGGGACGTCACGAAGGAAAACGACACAGCGGGGCCGGGGACACGCAGAAGACTGATGAGAAGCACGGAGGTTCTGTTCGTCACTCACGATCCACTTAAAGGCAGTCACGGAGGTGGTGCTCCTCACCCCACCCTCTGCGGGGCTTTGAAGCAGCGGAGTTGAAAAGGAAACGGGTAACGGTTTCCCTCTGCCTGACACAGCTCCTCGTGAATGGAGTGGGCCCGGCCTCTGCTGAAGACCCGGTAAGACTCGACAAGTTGTCACCACCCCGCCCCCAACACACACACACACACACACACCTGCTCCCAAACCGAAAGCCAGTGTCTTTCCCAGTGAAAGGGGACCTGACAGAGGTGACACAGCTGGAACAGAGGAGGCAAAGAGAGATGGAGCTGCCTGGTCCTGCCTGGTCTCCGCAGCCCCACAGGGATGGGAAGAGGGCTGAGGAGAGGCTGCGAGGGACCACGGTGGCCCGTGGGTCTCCACGAGGTTGCCCTTCCTGAAGTAAATGCGGCCACAGAAAGATCAGTCTTGCCCAGACCACACTTGATACAGACTGAATGTGTTTCTCCAAAATTCGAATGTTGAAACCTGATGTGACCGGTTTAGGAGGTGGGGCCTTCGGGAGTTGATTAGGTCATGAGAATAGAACCCTCGAGAATGGGATTAGCGCCCTTAGAGAAGTGAAATCCTAACCCCAATGTGATGATGTAAGATGCCTGAGAGCTCCGTCACCCGCTCTTGCCATGTGAGGACACCGAGAGAAGCCAGTGCTCTATTATCCAGGAAGGAGGTCCTCCCCAGACATTGAAACTGCTCACACCTTAGTCTTGGCCTTCCCAGCCTCCAGAACAGTAAGAAATGTTTTGGGTTTATAAGCCACCCCCCTGTGGTGTTTTGTTACAGGAACCCGAAAGGACTGTGACAATGCTGACCAGGTAAGTTAGTCCTCTCCAGGGCTGGCAATGATCAGGGAGGAAAGCCCTAAATGGAAAAGCCTCACTCTTTCCCAGGGCCCTGGGGGAAGGACCAGCTCCCTGCTCCCCACTCCATAATCACAGGCAGAACGCGGTGACCACGGAGTGTCCTCCCCTGTTCAAACCACCAGTGAGGGGGTCTCACACACCTCACCTTCAGCTATTTCATACGGATTCTCAAGATCCCCCATCTCCAGCAAACACGGCTGTTCTGGGCAAACCTCCCCCCGCAACCCCGGACCCATGACTCACACGGCCTCCGGGGAAAGGCCCTGAGCTTCTCGTTCTGCCATTCACCACTCAGCACGGCCTGACCTCCAGGCACGTCCTCAGCCTGAACTCCGACACAAATGTCCTCTTCTCCACAAAAACAGACTCTGTGTCCCTATGTCATAGGCCCTGATCAACAGGACTTTCCCGAGAAACCCTTCCCTGGGCCTCACTTGGATTGGGCCCCATCTGCCTCCTGCCCCTTCCCCCAACCCCGTCCCGCACACACTGGCCTACTGTTCCTTGTCTGCCCATCATTTCTGGACACACACAGGGCTTGCTAGACGCTGGGAATGAAGGTTTGTTGGACAGTGTTCGGGAGGACGCGGACTAAGACAGGAGCCTTGCCGTGAGTTTATAACTCCACGTGTTGGGCGGAAAGAACGGGAAACAGAAGAGGTTGGGGTTACATGAGAAGGAAAGGTTTGACAGGGGAAGACTTAAAAACCAAGGTAGTTTTGACATGACTCTCGATGAGGGAGAGATTGCAAGGAAGAAAGAACAAAAGCAAAGCCAAGGAGAATCTGAACCCCCAACTGTGTAAGAAGAGCTCTGTGGGAATTCTGCAGAGAACAGTTCACGAGGGCTTCTGAGGGCTATAGTTTGGGCATTAAGAAAATTCTCCGCATTGAGAATAGGAAGCATTTCCTCCTTGTTTGCATCGTAGGGTAGGGGCTGGCTTGGCCCCAACATGCCAAGGTCTCCGAGCCTCCTCCATCACACCCCTCACGTAAGCTGCCATGTCTGCACTCCTGCTTGTTTCCTGTGCCGGCAGTTCGTAAGCTCCCACAGGAAACCCCAACACACAGCTCAAGTGCAGCTTAACGAGAGGCAATGCCTTGCCTAGAGCTAGGAGGCCACTGCTTTCCTTTCGGCTCTTGTGCAAACCTCCCTCCCATGGAGGAAGAGGCCGGACGCCATGGACACGGCCCAAGAAACCAACTGGATGCTGGCTTTCTTCAGGCTCTGTCCTGGCCTAGATCCCTGTAGGAAATATTCCCAGTGGGCCCAAAGGGACACTCTTCCATGTCTGCGGCCCTTGTGGCCCCACTGCCACAGAGAACTGACATTTGCTCAGAAGGCTGTGGCTCCCTCCTTCACTCCCACCGAGCTGGCACTTCCCTTTGGCAAAAGTTAGCATCAAACCAGAGACTGGAAAGTCCGTTTCTAGAACTTCTACAACTCCTCTTTATTTTGTAGTACATGCATGCTCTTCTCACAAACCCACTTCTTTCCTTTCCCCCAAAATACAATTTAGACTAAGACCCTTAACTCTTCTTGTCCATGATACAAGGCTGCCTCTCCCTGTTGGCTATTTTTCCCTCTTACTAGTGGGTTGATAAACCACATTGATTCACATTCCCCATGAGATTAGAACGTGGTCTTTAAGTGCAAAACTTTACACTGAAGACATAAACCCAGAGAAGAGTTCACTGAGGGCTGACAGTCCTCTACCAACTGGATCCGGCTGTCCCCCCCGGTCCCGTGTACCCCAGAGAAACTGGGGTAAAGCTTTCTAGGGCCCAGAGATGCCCTTCGGTATTGGGGATGCAGGCGAGCGGAGCGATCACCAAAATACACTAGCAAACGTTAGAGAATGGCCAGGTGGCTAAGATTCTGTGATCCCTGAGCCTTCCGCTAACAAGGCCAAAGCCATACACTTGACAGACATGAGTGAGGTACAGATACACAGAGTAGAAACATGAGCATGTCTGTGAAGTGACATGCAATGATCGTGCTTTATGATATTTACGGTATTTTTGAACCCACGTCTCCAGAGTTCCGGATTAAGACATCTGCTGGCCACACACCCACACTCCACGGCAATTTCAGTGAGACCCTGGGGCTTCCTTCTATCTATTGGCTCATGATGGAGAATGTGCAGGCAAGGGACCCTACACTGGGGATGCTTTCATCGGTACCATTTCTCTTCTGCAACTGATCTGGAAAGGAGATAGATCATCACAATGTAGGATTTTATGCTTCAGGAATTCATACGACACTCCATTTTCAACACCACTCTTCACTTTGGATTGCTCTGACCAGTTTCGTGAGTTCTTCTCTGATGTAACTCATTCAAGAGAGCCTTATAAATCCACCTTGTTCAGGGTCATTATTTTAAACAAGCAAGCTAACTACTGGGTATTCACCCCAAAAATAAAGATGTAGTGAAAAGAAGGGCCATCTGTACCCTAGTGTTCATAGCAGCAATGTCCATAACAGCCAACCTGTGGAAAGAGCCAAGATGCCCTTCAACAGACAAATGGATAAAGAAGATGTGGTCCATATAGACAAGGGAATATTACGCGTCCATCAGAAAGGATGAACACCCCAACTTTTGTGTCAACATGGATTGGGACTGCAGGGGATTATGCTGAGTGAGATAAGTCAAACAGAGAAAGTCAATTATCATATGGTTTCACTACTTGTGGAGCATAAGGGGTAACATGGAGAACATTAGGAGAAAGAGAGAAGTGAGTTGGGCAAAATCAGAGGCGGGGGATGAACCATGAGAGACTGTGGACTCTGGGAAACAAACTGAGGGTTTTAGAGGGGAGGGAGGTGGGGGGATGGGTGAACCTGGTGGTGGGTATTAAGGAGGGCACAGATTGCAAGGAGCACTGGGTGTTGTATATAAACAATGAATCTTAGAACACTGCATCAAACACTAATGATGTACAGTGACTAACAACACAATAAAAAAAAAAAAAGCAAGCTAGTTTTAATGGAATGACCCAGGACAATGTAAAATTTGAATGAAAACCGTCACTTGTAGTTCATCAAACACTGAATCCTTTTTTAAAACACTGAACATCTGTAAAAATTCACACCTTTAACAGGGAATTAGGAAACGTTCTCTCCGATATTTCACTGACATGTGTCAATGCAAAGACAGTAATGCCGAAGCCTTATGAAAAAACATGTGCAAGCTGGTCTTCTGCATATTTCTTTCCTCCCTCAATGATTTAGGAAACAGCTTGGTGTGTTTGACTCTGTGTCCCCAGCAGGATCACACGGTTATGCGTCCTATCTGATGTCAACGCTACGAGCGAATTCCAAACACGGTCTGTGCCAAGCTCCTGTGGTTGGTGGGCGGTGGGAGAGGGAAGAGCCAGCACTGTGGGCTGCGGACCTCAGCTTGAGAGATGGCTCTGCCTCAACTACTCCTATGACCTTGGGCAACTGACTGGAATTTGGTTTCCTTACACCTCCCCAAAGTTTGGGAGGACAGAAAGAGACAATGCGTGCAAAGTGTTTAGCTGTGACCCCAGCACACGACAGCTTGTGATGACGGCCGCTTTCCGAGATGGCAAGATGGCTGCAAAGGAACGTCTCGGGAAGGCAATTTGCTTACATCAAATCCTTGGCCAAATTCTAAATCCAGTGGAATCTTTCTATTCCCAGGAACTGCACAAAGTTAACCTATCCATGCTTTCGAATCCAGATAGATTTGATTTACAAGAAACCGGAAAATTGTCCAGGTTTCCGCCAATTGCTCACTTACAGGAAGATTTCCTCCGTTTGTACATTCGTCAAGGGGGAGTATCTTCAAAAAGCCTAAAAAATGTTCAATGCTCTCAACCCCAGAGCAAACTAAGAAAACAGATACTGTAAGGGAATGACAAATAATTAAACACAGAGCCCTAGCCTTTCTACCTCTGCTATCCAAATCAGACGGTAGGAATAGAATAAGGATACTAACACACAGCTGGACAGACAGAACTTCCTCCTTCATTTTCGTAGTCTTTGCAAATCTTTGCAAGCAATTATTTGAGATTGAATCTGGCATACACTCCAGACCTGAAGACCGCTCCTGAAGGTTTTACTATTATAATTTCTACCTACGAGTCATTGTATCGTGCTGTGCAGGATGTTTAGAGAAGCAAAGAAAGAGAGCACATTTGCCTGTTACCTCCAGGTCTGAGGTTTCTAAGTAATGAGATGAGGTAAGAGACCAGGCCCTTGGGAAGTGAACCGATGCAAACCACAGTGGGTTGTAGGAGAAAAGTAGTGGGGAAAGGGGGAGCAGAGAGAAAGCCTGGAGGGAGGTGGTCACATCCTCAGACTAAAGAGAACAGAGGACCTCAACACAGGCAAGAGAAAACCACGACAGATGTTTAACCCCTCTGATGTGGAAGCCCACGGTCCTAGAGACCTAGGGGAGATGGGACTATGTCCTTGAATGTTTTCTAGTGTTTTCGTTCCGTCGAGTGATCAAGTAGCAGCCTCCTCGCAAATACTATTTTACAGCACACTGAGCTTTCTACTTCCAGTTACCCTATGTTCCATTATCCTACTAATTTTATGGTACATGTCAGTGATCCAATGTCTATCCTTAACTTACACACATACATTCCTTCTCTTATACTACCCCTCACTTACTGAGCCAGGATTTCGATATTTAATGCCTTGAGTATTCACACCATTGACTTTTCAATTTGTTGACCTTTCTACTATCTCTCCTGTACTCCATTCACACTCAATAGCCCCATCACCGTCTTGGGGCAGTTCTGCCACCGGCTCAGGAAAGATCACCACTTCCTTGCTCTCGGTCATGGCCAAAAGCAGCTGTCCTCCCACACCCCACCCGTGCTTCTCAAAAATTGCTACACCATACCACAAACTTAACTCCCACATGCTGTCACTTTCCTTGTGACCCCTCTCCCTCCACTAACTATCTAGGCACCAGATAACTTCCCTTAGCTGGTTCACTGGGCATTTCTTCCAGCCTAGCTCTCACGACCAGTAACTCCCATATTTCAAACTTGTTTAGGTTGACTATAATTTCTTTGTTTTTACTGGAGCTAATTGGAGAAGACTTACACATTTTTGCATATTTAAGATACAGATTTACCTGCACCGTTTAGACAGAAGAATAACTTATTCAGCCTTCCAACCTGTCATTAACTCCTTGGGCTATGTCCCCATTCACATAACATATTTCAGCAACAAACAACTTGGGTGGCCAAGCATGGGGCCAGCCATCAAAAGCATCAAGGAAACAGTCAGACAGATCTACAGAACGAGGCTGACTCTTGAGTGGTTGAGCGCTAACCCTGGAACCCCAGTGGACCCATCAGCACGTGTCGAGAATTCAGAGGCACAACCAGGCCGAGTAAGCCTGTGTTCCCACTGCATGAAGGTCATAGCTTGTAGAAACAGCTCATCTAATGGAGGTCTACTTTGTTATCTCTTTGCTAGATTCAGCCAGGACCAGATACAAATCAACTTTAAAGGGACGACAAAGAAGAAAACATGGGATTATCTCCATAAACACTAATGATTCTTTTCTTTTGGCATCAGGTGGGCATTTAATGTTGGCTCCAGAGCACAAGTTAAGGCTAAAAGACTCCAAATTTAACCCACCTGTGTGAACCGTGGAGAAGAGCAAACAGGAAATGGTGGTGCGAGAATTCTGAATTATTCTGTGTGCAGCCTTTTCCAAAGACCGAATACCAATTCCATGGTGCCCATTCCCTAAGTACCTAAGTTTCTGAAATTCTGATCTGACCTGAATGTTAACAGCAGCAACAAAAAATAACTCAGAAAATTTCTGTTGGCTTTCCCCAACACAATCCTTGTGTTCATTTTCTACACGTTTAAAAATTATTTAAGATAATGCCTAGTGATTTTTTTCCATTATAAAATTAATATGGTTGTGGTAGAAAATTAAAAAACTAAAAGAGCAGGAAGAAGGAAAAAAAAAATTCTCTGGGTGAATTGCCCACAAAAACTATTGCTGTTATTGGTTTTTTCCCCTCAATTTTAACTTTTTCCAGTTTTTGAGCTATGTGGCTTTAGGGGTTATTCTGTATTGGTGTTGTCTAAAAAGAACTTTCTGAGATAATGGAAAGCCATTTTTGGACTGCCATGTCCACGTCCAACTGAGAAGTCACCAGCCACATGTGGCCACCGAGCAGTTAAAGGGTCACTAATGCAAGTGAGGAAATAACTTTGAAATTTTATTTAAACATTGGTCACCTGGGACCTGGGCTACCATATTAGTGCAGTTTTAAAGGACTGTGTTATTTTGTATATAAAATATATACTATATTTTGTTTTCAACACTATATCCAAAGCACTTTTCTGTTTAACAATTCATAAATATTTGAATAACTTCATAGAGTTATAATGAACTTAATGAAATCCCTACTGTAAAATACTATTATAATAATATTGTACTACTGTAAAATACTTTTGTAAATCATTATGATTTACCACTCTGTATATAGATTTGCAACATGGTTTTTTTTTTAGAACTTTTAAAACATTATTACTCTTGATATACTATTGTAATTAACCATTTTAGTTTTTCTAAATTTTTGTCATTTTGAATGTTGAGTGTCTGTCTCAAAGAGGTTTTTTGGAGCATATTTGAAATCAGATTAAATAGTTTTTTTTTTTTTAAGATTTTATTTATTTATTTGACAGAGAGAGAGATCACAAGGAGGCAGAGAGGCAGAGAGAGAGGAGGAAGCAGGCTCCCCGCTGAGCAGAGAGCCCGATGCGGGGCTCAATCCCAGGAACCTGAGATCATGACCTGAGCCGAAGGCAGAGGCTTTAACCCACTGAGCCACCCAGGTGCCCCTAAATAGCTCTGATATTTCTAACTTAAAAAAGAAAACCAAAACAAAACAGTTCTACATTGTCATAAATTCCCACTGGGGTCTCTTTTCCTTAAAGCCAACTCGGTTTTCTGTGCTAGCCAGCCTGGTGAACTTAAGTCCTGGCTCAGCCCAGACAAGTATTTTGCCAACTGGACCAGAGCTGTTGTCAAGAGCAATGTGTGCCTGAATATCAGCTTCCCCACCCGCCTCCAATCTTGTCCACTTTCTAATTCTGTGGTTGACTTGAGCAGTGACTTGACCAACTTGCTGGAGACCATGGATAAACAGAAATAGAGTTGGCTCTGGGGGTGTTGTCGGGGTATGGGATTGGAAAGGAAACAGGCTTAGATGATACAGCTGAGCTTGGAAATCCTGAAAGCCTGAAAAAGTCTGAGGAAGATCTGAACCACTTAAACAAACCAGTTCCACACAGATCAACGCACCAGACCGAATCTGGGCAAAATCCCCAGTGTGCGAGTGAGGCCAGGAGAGTCCAAATCTAGGGAAAATGGGGATGACATAAAATAATCTAAACCAATTTGGTAAAGTATTTCCTTTAGTGTCTCAAAGTGGTTTTTAATCAATGTGTTGGTCTGGCCCAGAAGCGTGTGGTTGCCTCGCTGGCAAATACAATAGGGGGACATCGGTGTGAGGGTAAGACTTTGGTTTGCTGTGTGTCCAAAGAGATAAGCTCAAAGAACTTGTATGGAGTGCATTTTTGGAGCCCTTTGCAATGGGGTACCACATGACCTGGTCTGTTTGTGATCACGTCCATGCTGAAGTTCATGTTTCTACCCTTCTACCCTTCAGACTCTCCTTCTACTCTTCAGAGACTGCAGCTGTCTGGCTAGAATTTCCAATGAGAAGGATCAGACAGTGGATGAAAATGGAGAATTCAGATAGGGAATCTGAGTAAGTAGGCACAGAAAGATAGCAGTGAGCAAATGAACAGGCCCAACGTCTACAAAATTAAGGAGAGAGGACGTGTGACCTGTTAGCATGGAAATTTTCCCAAAGGAATATATAAAATATTCTGAAAATAAGTCCCTTGTGAAGGGAGCTCCGTGCATTACATTCTTAAGGTAATTTTACATTTTTAAGCAGTAAGATGATTTGTTGTCTGATTACTAGGTATTTTTTGGTCTGGTTTTCAGGGATAATGCATCATGAAAGTTTTCAGACTCTGATATGTATTTTTGGCTATAGGAGTAAAATTACTTATTTTATATAAAATTTAATAATATTCATGATACAGCTAGCATTTGTTTAGTACAAATATGTACCAGACACAGACTTAAGCACTTTAGAGTATAAAAGGGTTGGCAAGCTTTTCTGAAAGGGCTGGAGAGTCAGTATTTTAGGCCTTGCGGGCCACACGGTCTCAGATGTCATTGTTCAGCTCTGCCAACATAGCAGGAAAGCATTTATAGACAATGCATACATGCGGGAGTGTGGCCGGGTGCCAACAAAACTTTGTTTTGGACACTGAAATGTGAATTCCGTAAAACTGCCCGGTGCCCAGAAATATTATTCTTATCGTGATTTTTTTTTTTTTCCAGCTCCTTAAAAATGTAAAAACCAATCTTTGCTTACAAGCTGTGCGGTAGAGATAGCGGGCTGGATTTGGCCTGTGGGCTGTTGCAGCTGACCTTTGGGGTGGAGCAGCATTTAATTCTCACACCAGATCTGAGCAGGAGGGGTTGCTGTGATTCCCTATTTCCTAGGTGAGAAGATGGATAAAAAGCTAACACCCCTACTATGTACTTAAATAACTACCAGAGCTACTTGATGTATTAGCAACATTTCAATTTATGCACACACACACACACACACACACACACACACACACACGAGCTGGCGTGTATTTACTTACAACTTATGTTCAGAGAACTGGGGGTGGGTGATGGGAAATGCATATATGTGGGGAAAAAAGCAAAAATAAGGTTTCTCCCTGTGAATCTGTCACATCTTTGAGACTTAATTTTCTCAGCTCATTTCCCTAATTCTTAAATATTGAGTTTCTAAATTTATTTTCTTTCTTTCCTTTTTTTTTTTTTTTTAAAGGAAAAAGCATTGCTTTCCTCCTTTCCATAGCACAGAGAAGGAAACATAAGGAAAAGAATCAAGGTCTTAATTCACTTGCTGAATTTTAGCAGTGTAGGCTACTTCATTCTCAGTAGAGCTATTTACCCAGATGGTGCACACATGTAAAAATGCCTTTCCAGATGTGCAAATACCATACAGCTGGTATTGTAAACCAATAAAATTCTTGTGAAATAGCCCTCATTTGAAGATGAAGATCTATTTTTCATGCTACTTTTAAGGAGCTTAAAAAATAATTCTACAAACATTCTCATTTAATAAGATGCTAATAATAACCTGTGTGTAGATTCCTCTGTTCTGGCTTTTCCTCCTTATTCCTCCTGATGATCGACAAAGGACAGAGAGGGCAGGGACAATGAACATGAAACACTCAAACCACTGGGCTTTGGTTTCTGTTTCTACTAAAAGGTATGATTATAGGATTTGAGGATAAAAGTCTGTTGTTTGCATAATCTGCAGTCTGGAATGTTCAGTTGGTCCTTACCAGTGATTCTATTTACAGTACACCCTAGAACAAGTTCCTGGCACTTTTTATTATTTTTATTTTATATTTTTTAAAGAGTTTATTTATTACCTTGAGAGAGAGAGAGAGAACATGAGAAGGGTGAGTACCAGAGGGAGAAGCAGACTCCCCACCGAGTAGGGAGCCCGATGTGGGACCTGATCCCTGGACTCCAGGATCATGACCTACGCCGAAGGCAGTTGCTTAACCAACTGAGCCACCCAGTCATCCTGTCCTGGCACTTTTTAAAAGCAACGTTTACTTCTGCTTAAAAAAAACAGTATCCCCATCCTAAATGACTTACTGGTGGGCAGAAGATATTCACCCTAATACATGTGGGGTGACTCAAAAGATCCCTCCTTGGGAAACAATACAGTGTTCAATTATGTTTTGTATTAACAAGCTTGGAAAATAGTAGGCTTCCCCCACACCGCGCTTTTAAAAATCCCAGCATTTTGTATAATGTACACATGCCAGTAATGGAGAAGGTGCATAGAGTATTATAAAATTTACAAAGAGACTAAGTATCATCTTTTCAACAACAACAACAAAAAGCATCAACTACACCGGCGAAAACCAGCAGACTGATTGTAAAGTGTTCGGATGGAAAGTGTCAAGATTTTACTTCAAAGGAGGGTTTTCTTCTCTTTGTTCTTTATCCTGATAAAAATTTGCTGAATTTTTTGAAAACTTTTTTTTTTTTTTAAAGATTTCATTCACTTATATGACAGACAGAGATCACAAGTAGGCAGAGAGGCGGGCAGAGAGAGAGGGCAGAGAGAGAGAGGGGGAAGTAGGCTCTCTGCTAAGCAGAGAGCCCGATGCGGGGCTCGATCCCAGGACCCTGAAATCATGACCTGAGCTGAAGGCAGACGCTTAACTCACTGAGCCACCCAGGTGCCCCTTGAAGACATTTTTAATGAAATGTTTTTACGCAACACTTGCAATGAGGCCTCAGTACTACATTAGACAGGCAGACAAAGAAAAAAAAAAGAAAAAGAAAATATCCATGTTCCACTATGTACAGAAAATCCCACTCTGGATGTTAATTCTTCCAAAGCTAATGACCAACTGAGATCAGAGATATGTCCAACACAAACACCTTTAATACAACCAAGTGAAACATTAAAATCCCACAAAACCAGGTTATTTTATAGTGAAAGAAAGGAGGTGTTTGGGGGTGTGGATAAGTCAGGTTTTATGAAGAAAGCAAAAACCTCTGAGAGATCCGAGGACAGACCTGAAAAGAGCGGCACATGGGCAAACACCAGTCATTCACATGGGAATATCCACGCCTGTGGTCACAGACACACAATCACTAGACTCTATCGCTGTGTTACCATGGAGACCCAAGCAGAGAGGCCGAAGGGCTGGCACACAGCCTTGAAAGCGAGCATCTGATTTCAAACCCTGAAGGTGAGGCAACTCTTCAGGTACCCAGACGATATAAGGAAATTTAGGAAATTTATGTTAGGAAATTTATAAAATCAATGGGTACAAGTGTGCTGGAAACCGGAGAAGGGATTGGAACTGCTTTTCTTATTGAAACGGGCTGGCCAAAGGAAAAGGCCACAGGTCTGGAAAGTGCCAGAGACAGAGGGAGGCAGTAAGGGTTCAACCATTAAGGAGGTACGCATGCCGCAAGTTGATGGCGGAGGTTCACTTTGGCGGATTGCCTTTTCTGGCTGTTTCGCAGCTGTCCATACTTGTTAAATACTTAGTACCTTTGTAAAGTTTCGTAAGTTTATAAGCTGTTAAGTTTTATTTGGTTCCTTATAAGAAGAGCACCTGGAATTGGCCAGTCGTCCTCTTCACCACCCCCATTTTCATCCTGAAAATTGAATATAGGGTTAAGGAACTACTGCAGCTCCTGGTCTAACTCTAAACGACCCCAGTGGAAGTTCAGAAACTGAGAGTAGAAGGAATTTCAGGTGACAAGAACCAGGTGCTCTTGATGACTGTGCTAACAGAAAGGAGCACGGGTCTTAAAAATATATATATTTCCACTAACTGTAAAATGCAATTTCATAACAATTAGGATCAGGGTGCAAGGTGGAACTCATACAGTCTAAATTACCCTAAGAAGTGTCTTTCGAAGGTATCCACTGGTGGCCGCCATGCTGCCGCACTGGATGTTTGATTCAGACTGCTATTTCCTTCGTGGTAGGGAAGGTCATGGTTCCTTTGGGGAGCACCCAATGAAGTCGGTTTGGGCTTGTGTTTGCAGGAGGGGCCATGCTGAATGAAGAGTTGGTATCACTAAGCACCAGGCTCACATTCCACACCACAAGCTTCTCTCAACTAGGCGAGGCATGCAGGAACTGAGACCAACCACGAGAACAACTCCCTTTCTCTGCGCCGTTGCTGGGTGGGTAAAAGGCATCCCAGAACCTTCTGCATAACTTATTTTCTTTCTTTCTCTCTTTTTCCTTTTCTATTTTTTGGCTGGACATCTACAAGTACATTTTTATGCATCCAGTTCTCATGTGACTCTACTGTGTAATCTGACAGCATCTACCTGTAAGGCAAAGCCGACCCTAAAAGATTTAGACAGTCCCAGAGATAGGATTTGGACCACTACATCCACTGCATTCTGAGGACAGTAAAAAGAGAGTTTCAAAATGCCCTGGGCTGCAAAAGAAGCTTTCTCATGATCGAAAGTTTTAAGGAGAGAAAATGGGAGCAGGGAGGGGGTAACGGTGGAGAAAATCATAGAATCAAGGATAACGGAGTAATACAAGGACTTGGAAGAATTACCATCATGTTCTATGCTTAGCAGGTGCTGCAAAATTGTTACATGTCTGACAGTAAAAACTGGAAAGGACTCAGAACTTCAGAAAAATGCCAAGAGCAACGTGGCTCTGAGAGAGATTTTCGGAAACTTCCAGGAGAAGACGTATTTACTTCATTCTGGTCCCTGAGACCCCGAAAGAATGAAACCACAATAACAAAGTCTAATGAAGAAACTGGGAAACAACTTCCAACTGCGGATGTGAAAGCGAAGCTGCTAAATACGGGATCTGTGCCCCACCTCTGGAAGGATACTGCGAGCATCTTTCAGTCAGGCTGCGATTGTGTGTGTGCAAATGTACGGTCCAGAGACATTCGAGTGATGACCTTTCACTCAGCATGTGGAGGACTGGTGGTGAGAACTGGCCCTTGAAGGGGGAGAGGGGGTGCCTAGTGGAGATCTCATTGCATACCTCATGGCTCTACATGGAAGCAGGAAATACGAGCAGAACAGCTGGGTTACACCATCTTTATAACTCTCCAATACCTGACTCCTAGCCCAGAGCACAGCCCAGGCAGGAGGCAGAGAGTGGAAGCTGTTTAGGGCCTCACTGCTATAAAATACCTAGGAACACTAAACCTTTGAAGAAAATTCCTGCATGAAGATATAGAAACCTAAGCAACAAACAAGAAGGGGTGGGGTGGAGAGAGAGAGAGAAAGAAAGAAAAGAAATCAGAGGAAAGAGATCAATGCAGAAATCTAAAAATACTTCAAAAACAAATCCTCAGAAATACATTCGTGAAATAAAAACAGGATACTGACCTAAAAAGGGGAATATTTGGAGCATAAAAAGAGTTCTTAAGAGTTTGAAAAAAAGGAAATTTATGAAAACCAAAAACCAAACAAACAAAAAGATAGTTGGAAAGATAACTCTAGGAAATTTGTCAGGAAATAAAAAGAAATGGACAACTAGAGAAAAGTTCAGTAAAATGAAATCAGTCAAGGTCCTCCATTTCTCTTGCTAGAAAAGAGATTATAGTAAGAGAAAACAGAGAAAATGAAGAAGAATTTTCAAATGAATAATAAATTAAAACTTGGTATAATTTAATCTTTAAATTAAGCAGCTCCAGAAAGGCAGGGGGAGGGATCTTCACTGAAACAGATCCTTCCTTAAATTTGAGAATACCTAGGATAAATAAAAGATTCTAAAACTTCCCATAGAAAAGAGGTCACAGGAGCCACATATTTCTGAAAGAAAATACTGGCAGACAGTGGAATCATGTTTTTAAAATAGTTGACATCTGAGAATTCTATACCCTGCCAAAATACCAGTCAACTTCGAGGACAGAATATGTACATTTTTAGATGTGGATAGAATTTTAAAACTATCTCCCTTAGGCCCTTACTCAGAAAGCTGTGGGGAGTTATGCCCCAGTAAATTAAGGAAATAAGCCAAGGGAGAAGACAGGACTGGATCCAGAAATAGGAAATTCAACACAGAAAAGAAGTTAACTGATTTCCCAGGGTGCCAAGTGTGTAAGATGCAAAAGAATCAGCAGTCCTGGTTAGAAAAGGAAGACAAAGGAATTCTAGGAGGACGTCCTCAATTAAAAAAAGAAAGGAAAAAAGGAAATGATAGATTATTTGCTACGGTGACCATGTCTTATAAGATTTCACAGATCTGTTGATGAGCTGGAAGAGAATCAGCTAGTGATACATATATACACACACCAAGAAAAGAGAAGAGAAGAGAAAGAAAAAGAAAAGAATAGAAAAGAAAAAAATAAGGCAACTATGAACTACAAGGGGAGAAAAGCTGACCAAAAAAATGACTGAAGGGGCACCTGGGTGGCTCAGTGGGTTAAAGCCTTTGCCGTCAGCTCGGGTCGTGATCCCAGGGTCCTGGGATCGAGCCCTGCATCGGGCCCTCTGCTCAGTGGGGAGCCTGCTTCCTCCTCTCTCTCTGCCTGCCTCTCTGCCTACTTGTGATCCTGTCTGTCAAATAAATAAAAACAAAAACAACAACAACAAAAAACACGACTGAAATCACAATTTACTACTTAGCTCATTGATGAACCATATGTATATTCTCCCAAACTTTGAACACTGAATTATTAAAATCTGTGACATAACCATGTTGAAAGGATGGGAAAAGAAATCGTTGGAAGTATTGAAAACATAATCTTTATTCACCATAAAAGAAGAACCACACACCTGACAAATCAAGATAGAGGAGTATAAATGCAACATTCTGAGATACGAATAACAGAAAGCAAGAGGTAAGAGTTGAGGGTAGCATGTCTGGTAATAGGTCTGTGGCGAGGTGGCAGTTGAAAAAGTACTATTTAAAAAATTAGGGGTGCCTGGGTGGCTCAGTCGTTAAGCATCTGTCTTCGGCTCAGGTCATGATCCCGGGATCGTGGGATTGACCCCCGCATTGGGTTCCCTGCTACGCGGGAAGCCGGCTTCTCCCTCTCCCCCTCCCCCTGCTTATATCTCCTCCCTCCCTGTCTCTGTCTCTGTCAAATAAATTTAAAAAATCTTTTTAAAAAATAAAAAATTATACAGTAGTCCCTACCCCCATTTAGGGGGGATATGCTCCAAGACCCAGAGTAAATTCCTGAAACCACAGACAGTACTGACTCTACATATACTGTCTTTTTCTATACAGACATATCAACAATAAAGTTTAATTTATACATTAGACACAGTAAGAGATTAACAGCAATAATTAATAATAAGGTAGAACAACTGTAATAATGTGCTATAATAAGAGTTATGTGGCCTCTCTCAGAATATCTTACTGTACTGTACTCACTGTTCTTGTGAGGACAGGAGATGATCAAATGCCTGTGATGAGATGAAATGAATGATATTGTGACACAGTCTATGACTGACCTTCTGACCATATGTCAGAAGGAGGATTATCTGTTTCCAGACCGTAGCTGATTGCGGGTAAATGAAACCATAGAAAGTGACATCACAGATGGGAGTAAGAGGGACCTGCTGTGAGTCTTTTCGCTATTCGGCTTTCTAGACCATTATTTGATTTAAAAACATACAAATTAGTTTTTAAACTTTATAAAAAAAATACTGGTTTCATGTGCAAAAAATAAAGATCTGGGAAGAAACGCAAAAAACAGCTGGCAGGGCACCTGGGTGGCTCAGTGGGTTAAGCCGCTGCCTTCGGCTCAGGTCATGATCTCAGGGTCCTGGGATCGAGTCCCGCATCAGGCTCTCTGCTCAGCAGGGAGCCTGCTTCCTTCTCTCTCTCTCTCTGCCTGCCTCTCAGTGTACTTGTAATTTCTCTCTGTCAAATAAATAAATAAAATCTTAAAAAAAAAAAAAAAAACAGCTGGCAGTCGTCACCTAAATTTGGGGGATAGAGAGGGCAGAGCGAACACACGAAGGAACTTTGACTCTCTTCTGTAACCTTCTATATGTTTAGAATTTTTAATATGAACATGTAATATTACCTTGGTTATTAAAATGATAAAATTGACTAATACACTTCAAGAACTTGACAAAACATTTACTTTATATTTAAAAAGTAATATAATGGGCACCTGGGTGGCTCAGTCATTAAGCGTCTGCCTTCAGCTCAGGTCATGTTCCCAGGGTCCTGGGATCGAGCCCCGCATCAGGCTCCCTTGCCCAGCGGGGAGCCTGCTTCTCCCTCCTCTCCCTCTGCTGTATGTGCGTGCTCTCTCTCTCTCTCTCTCTCTCTCTCAAATAAATAAATCTTTTTTAAAAAGTAACATAATAATCAAAAGGCAAGACATCCAAGGGTAACACAAGTCCATTGCATGGTGCGGAGTTGATAAATGTCACAAAGAAAGCCAGAACCTTTTGACCTCCTTTGTTCTCTCAAGGAGAACTTCCTATTGAAAAAAGCGAAGAGAAGATCATGAAGAAGAAAGTAAGACTGGTATGGAGATTATAAGAGTACCTTAACTGGTGCTCCGAGATCAAGTTTCCAGCCGGACATGACATGCTAAGGCAATACAACCATCTCATTGTAAAGACTACCCTTTTGGTGAACATTTATATAACTAGCCAGGCTGGCCAGGAATGGGTCCAAAGACCTTAATTCAGACAGGGAGCAGGGATGGTACGGAATGGTACGTGGAAGGAAGGCTGCTGCACGGTGAATTTTCAGAAGACCGTCACGAAGACCCAGGAACCCATCCATGCACAGTCCCTCCCAGACAATGGCTGCTAAGTAAGAAGACATGAGAGACCAGCCTCCTTGAGGAATGGAGCTCTTGACTCCTGCATGGGAACCTACTCACTGAGCATCTGGTCTGTGCCACCTGGCCCCCGTGTTACCTCAGTCCACTCACGCAGCCCTGTGAGATGAAGCATTCATTCTTCCCATGGTGCAGATGAAGAGATCGGAGGCTCCATTTTGAATTTCCCTGCCTACAAAGTCCCTGCTTGTTCTACTAAGCCATACTTGATCGTATCAACAAGACAGGACTTAAAAAAAAAAAAAAGTATCCTCATTCAAAGCGAGCAACACGTTTAGGATGTCCGTGAAGATTTCTCACGTTTTGGCCAAGCAAGACACTGTGGTACCGGTACGGGTGGCGAGGAGGGCTTGGTTCCCAGCCTTGTCTCAAGGCCACTTCCTGGGAAGTCCCTCCATCTCTCTAGGCTCTGGTTTCTTCCCCCAGAGGAAATGTCACATTTTAAGATGAAATAAAATTAGTGGAAGAAATATTAGTAGCATCGATATTTTTAGCTATTGTTTTTTTTTTAAAGGCTTATTTGGATAGTCACCTTTTCTTTTTCTTTTAAATCTACATTTCACTGCACTTCAAACAGCATCTTCTTTTAAAAACCTTGTCATTTCAAGGTGTGGAAAAGCTGAACCCTAGACAATGAAAATACAGTACACGACTGAGGCTCATTTAAAATGCTCTGGAAAGATCCAAGGACTCGTTCCAGTTCTGGGAAAAAGAAGTCCCGACACTTCTGATTAACTTTTAAGAACAAGCATAAAGCTCTGTGGAGCCTGAAGCCAGAAGGAGACACTACAGCTAATGTAAGCCCTAAACTACCTCCCCGTGAACAACCGTGGTAAGGCGATGGGAGCAGGCCAGTCTCAAACAACGGCCCAGTTCAGCAGTAAAATCCACGACCCTAGGCCTGGAGCAGCTTTGAAAGCGCTGGGTAACAGGAAATGTTACTTACGGCTTCTTTGTTGAAATTCCCAACCCTCCCTCATTCTAGAGAGAAAATGGCAACTGCTCTGGGCAAAAAGAATATGGAATCTATGCCACAGCATGCGCGTGAGAAATGTTTAGTAAGTTCCAAAGTAAATGTAATGACAAGTGTTTAAGGAGTGGGTTTTGGCTCATTGGGCTGGGAGTCAAGTGCACCCCAAGGCCCAGGTGCCACGGCCTGGGTCAATCCCGGCCGCTGTGTCAGGACTGCTCCTGTGCCGACAGCCAGATTCCACCAGTTTCAAAAAGTTGAGCCAGGGATGCAGTGATTCCTCAGGAAAGGCCAGGGGCAGGGTAAGGAGGAGATCTAAGAGGAGGGCATGTCTCCTGCTTGGAGCCTGGCTTCTGATATCTCCAGCGGTTGGCCATCTCCAACACGCTAGCATCTCCATTCTCTGTGTTCTCAGCCTCAGCATCTGGGAAGGACACGGGGCCTTCCCTTCCACTTTGTCCCCAGGCTCTCAACACTGTACGTGACTCTGACATTTTCTCAGTCTCCCTGGCCGCCTGGGCTCCCTTCCTGCTTAGAGCCCAGTCAAGGTATCATGAGACTACTAACGGCCCCTCGTGGGGTAAGAGGCTGGACCCTGCAGAAGCCATGAGCTAAGGCCAATGCCAAGTGAGGTCGTGGGCTTTCACCCTAAGGTACCCCTTCTTCCAACTCCCTTAAGCAAGTCACAGAGCATTTTCAAGGAAAACAGGCTGAAAGCTTCAATACGCCCGCAGGGCCTTGTCATCCTTCCTCTTCTCTTTGTCAATGGGTCTCAGGAATGTGTACATATGGGAAGAAGTTTCTGGTGAGAACAAAGGCAGTTTAAAAATATTTATTTACATAAATCACACGCTATGCGTGGATCATTCTTCTCTAATCACTCATCCTGGTTCTTTCAGGCCAACAACTGTTCGTGTAATTCATTTATGGTGCACACAGCTGAAAGGAATAAACTGGCATTTCTCTGAAATAATGTTTTTCAAACTACTGATCATACTAAGCAATCCAGTAACCCCTCACACGGCTGAAACTGAAGTTTCATGAAACAGTAACTTTCCTTATATTATGCAACGTACCCCATTCCACTCAACTGCCTACTTCCCGAGGCTACTCTGGCCACTTGGAGTTTTAAAAAATACACTGAACAAGACCCACCGAATTGATTTTATGACCCAGTAATACGTCTTGGTGGATATTCTGTATTTCTTCACTAATTTACACTGTCTTCTCCCCAACCATATTACAATCATGAATATTTTGCAAGATGGGCTCAAAAGTCTCTGGAACCAAACGGATATACAGTTTTGAAATTCAGCAGAAGTCATCACTGGCAAAAGGGTATGTGATTAGCTACATCTACTGCATCTTCAAAAAAATGCTGTCTCCACTGAAAATCAGCTGAACGTGTCTTTTCCTCCTATAAATGCCAAATTAATATTAAAGAAATCTCACAATTCCTTTCAACCAGTATGGAAAGATTTCTAATACACAGGCCAACAACTTCAACTATACTGACCTTTGTATCTGTCATAGGGTTATCAAGAACAGATGTTGGGGACACTCAGTTTTTCTTAAATGCAAAATATGAAAAAAAAGCAAGCAAAAATACTTGCCTCTTCCTACCAGTTATAATCCTAGTCTAGTTTCCCTTAATTAACAAATATAGGTGGGGCTTTAATAAGAAATGTTTTGAGTATAAGAAGGTTCTTGAGATAAGATAATCCCATTAGTAATGATCAGGTTATCATCATCGCCCAGGGAAGAAAAAAGAAATTCTATGCATCAGGCAGGGTCATTTCCAAGATGGTATACAGAGGCTGAGCCCCAGCCCGCTACCCTCCAGCCAACTGGAGTGGCTCCCCCTTCCCTGAAGATGCCTGTATTTTTTTGTTTTACTGCTTTTCATTATTTCCACCATTCCCTGATTGGAACATCCTTAAACCTGATGTTCTTCTTTTGAAAACTGGACTATTTCAAGTCTCAGTTTAGGAGCTGCCTCTTTCTTGAAGCCTCCCCAGTCATTTAGGTGAAAAAAAAAATCTCTGAAATCACACATGGTTCACAATCATTTAGGACAGGAACCCCCGCTTGAGTTTACATTACATTCATGTACACATTCTAGCCGTCCTGATAGGTGTGAGCTTCCTGGAGGGTAAAGGCTGTGTCTTACTTCTATCTCTGATCTCTCCCAAAACCCAAACGTCACCTTTTCATGGCAAGTGGTCAGGAAATATTTGTTGGGTGAGTGAGTATTCTGAACAAGGATGAAGATGGGCATCTATCTGAAACAGGGGGGTAAGGCTACCCCCTATAGCGATTTAAATACAGACCCACTCCTGAGAGGACTAAAGGGAGACCTAGTACTGCTTTTCCTTTCCAAGCCTCTCTCTCCTGATACATTTTTCTCTTTACAAATCTTTTCCCCCTTCACAGTCTGAATGGTACGCGACATGGGGAGTCCCTGGAATCCCATTTAGCAATGACAGGTGATTGAGGGAGCTATCAGGCCTCTGCTTTCCACATCATTCCAGGCAAGGCGATCAGCCATCGCCTGGACTTGAAGATAGCACTTGAAGATAGTTGAGTGTATTTCATAAAGACAGGGGTAACTGTGGTTGGCCAGAAGTAGGGAGAATTTTACAATGGGGGGGGTGGGTGGGAGTCAAGGGGTACAGGGAACAGGGACCTCACTCGAAACAATGCTGCCACCCTGTGGATACCAGAATTTGTATCAGAGTCCACGGCACCCCCTTCTCCTTTGTAATAAACAAGGAAGACCTTTTACTTTCTGTAATTTCGATCTGATGGTTGTTGCCAGGACAACTAGGAAATGAGGCAAGGGGGGGCGCCTGGGTGGCTCAGTGGTTAAGCCGCTGCCTTCGGCTCAGGTCATGATCTCAGGGTCCTGGGATTGAGTCCCGCATCGGGCTCTCTGCTCAGCAGGGAGCCTGCCCTCTCTCTCTCTCTCTGCCTGCCTCTCAGTCTACTTGTGATCTCTCTCTGTCAAATAAATAAATAAAATCTTAAAAAAAAAAAAAAAAGGAAATGAGGCAAGGAACAGAGACACCTCCAAAAAGAGAGAGAGAGAGAAAACCAGGTCACCGAAGTGAAGCTATTACATTAATTCTAACAGGAACTGGGGCTCTGCCAAGGGAAAGGCTAACTGGAATTTGAAGCCGGGTGCCACTGTCCTGAAACACGATGGTGGCAGGTACGCCTGCCCACATCAGGCTGCAGGAGAGACTCACCTGTCAGAGCGTAAATGCTTCCCTTGGCCATGGATAACGGGACGCTTTCTCTAAGTCTTACCAGGCACCCCGTGGGGAGGAAAACCTCATTTCCAAAAACCTGTAGTCACTTGGAAATGCGTCCCTTTGGCAAGTATTTCTGTTTGCAGCTGAGCCGCCAATAGATAATAAAATAAAATAAACACCACGTGAGCAAAATTGCAACTCTTGTACCTCAGCAAAAATGGCAGAGCATTCAAAACTACTACAGAAATCGGAGAGAATTGAAGGTGAAGAAAGCGTCCCGGTGGTTCATTTAGAGCCTCGTCAGCAAGTGACTCCGGATGCTATTAAGGAGCATCTCACCAGTGGCTTGCACGGGCCAAGTATAGTAGGTGCTCAATAAATGCTTGCTAAGTTGATGGCACTGCTAAGCTGTGAGAAGTTCCCATAGCACTGATGTGAAGAGTGCCTTATGCTCCCACTCAAGCTGTAGAGAATAAGCAACAAGGCAACACGGCCTTCATCTCCTAATCTCCTGACTATGGCTGATCCAACCACAACCTGCAGAGATCAAAGGACTCGCTCCAAAACCAACAAGGCATTTCTGGTGAGGCCAGGAGTACACTCGAGTCTTCTCACCAAGCCTCTTTGTTTCCTTGCTCTGCTATCTGGAACCCTCTGCCTCTGCCGTTAAACCTCATAACCCTGGAAGTACTTGTGCAAACCCGCTGGCTTTCTACAGGGGTTATTCTGCTTACAGATTTCTGTCTTACTTCCTCCCAGGTGATTTTTAAATTGAGAGCAATTTCAAAATGAGCATTCGTAGAGATGGGAATTTCGTTGACTGAGGATTTTTTTTTTCATGAACAGGTAGTATTTTTTTTTTTTCCAAAGATTATTTATTTATTTATTTGACAGAGAGAGAGAACACAAGTAGGCAGAGACGCAGGCAGTGAGAGAGAGAGGGAAGCAGGCTCCCCGCTGAGCAGAGAGCCCAATGCGGGGCTCTATCCCGGGACCCTGAGATCATGACCTGAGCTGAAGGCCGAGGCTTTAACCCACTGAGCCACCCAGGTGCTCCGGTAGTAGAGAAATTAAGTCCATGGGTGAAGTTACATTGCTCAGACATGTACATGAAAGACAGTCTTCACTGTGATCGTTGGGAGGTGGCCCACATTTTACTGACAGATAGACGTATGTAGACATGTCTATATTTCTTCTATCTGTAGCTACATATGAGAAAGGTTTCAGGGTCAAAGGTGAAAGAGCTGAAGAAGGCACATCGAGCACATGGCTCTTCCCAGAGTCTCACCCGTCTTCCTGGCTCTAAGATGAGAAGCGGTCCCTTTGTGAAAGTCACCCGTGCTCACGGTGCCTACGGATGGCTCTGTGAGTATCACTGCTTTCAGCCATGAGAAGGGCTATGATTAAAAGTCTGTCTTTAATTAGAAAGCAAATAAGCTTTCACAGATTAAAAGATGATGGCAATCAGATAGATGCTATTATAAAATCGTTTGGGAAGATTCTCGGGGATCTGGTGATCTGCTGGGGGTGGGTATAGGGAGAGGAAGTACGGTCTGAGAATTTGCCAGTGTTCATGATGTATGTAAAACTACCTTTTCCCCTAGAGTGGTCTACAAATACCAATTTGGCGTGTATCTGATGACCATATTTATTATTCTTCAGCATGCTCGTCCGAAGACTGCTACTGTAGAATACAAATACTGGGAAAGGCAATGGGTATTCTCCCTTGAAAAACCAATATATCTGAATTAATTAAAAAGCTCATGAGCCAGAGGGATATTTAACAATATTAAATTACTCTGTGTACTTACTGAATGCCCTTACTAAATTGTTGCTCAATTTCCTAATTTGAAGCAGTAAAGGCCAAATCTCCCAGAACTCTCTGGTCATAATGGTATCCTTATCAAATCACTTTCCTTTCTTTGTGTGTGGGGACTGACCTCACAATGCCCAAGTCAAGGAAAACAATTTCTCTTGGAAGCGAAACCTCTGTGGTTTCCCCATCAGCCTCGAGGACTGGAGTCCTGGGAAGTGACGCTGGAGGCGGGGGAGGCCAGAGGAAATTCTCAAGAGAAACGGTCGGAAGCATTTGTATCCCTGTGATCCAGCCTTGGGACAGCGGGTGTCCCGGAGTCCTGCCGCTGGCAAATCCCTACATGTTCTTAGGTGTCAGCCCAGGCAAGCTTCCTCAGAACTGCATACTTCCCAACCAGGGTGAAGTGTCTTTGGTCTCTGCTCCCCCACCGCAACTTCTGGTTGCACTACTGACTGCCCGCTAACATCACTTCTCCTCCAATGGGCTGGGGGCTTCTTAAGGGCCAAGGATAACATCTCAGAGATTAGAGCATCCTAAGTATTTAACACAGCTCCATAAATACCTCTTGGCAAAATAAATTGGCATTTAAATGTATTATCTCATTTAACATCCATAGTAAGTTCCCAAATAGTCAATTTACTTTAATGGTCCCAATATGGGGGGAGGGAAGCATTTACTGAGCTGCAGAATTCCCTTGTTCTGCCATAATATACTTTCAGCCCTGGATTTATTAAGAGGACCTCGACGGCAGATACAACATGGTCCCAAGTAGTGGGCATCTTACTCCCAGGTAAGATATGCTTTTTGGATACACGTGTCCTGCACAGAAGGTGGGGATCAACAGGACCCATTAATAGACCTGCCAAGTAAGCCAAAATCAGGAGACCTACGTCAAGGACATATTACAACCTGGGTGTAATATGTACGCTTGTAGATTTCTCAGAAGCCCAAACTGCGGGCAGTCACCTGACCGGGGGGAGTCTAGTGGGGCCCCTCGCGGCCGCCGCGACCATTCACCATCCCAGTGGGTTTCTCCCTGTTTCCTATTACGGTGCAGCTGTAGCCAGAGAGATGACTTCCCGGCTAGACTCCATGGCCAAGCACATCTTGAAGTTGTATGTGACACTGTGGCTGAGTTCTTAGAAACCAACCACGAGCGAGAGGACGTGTGCCACTCTGGGGCGGGGCCTTCCAGCAGCAGGTGGGGACCGCAGCACGCCGCCCTCCCCTTTCTGCTCGCTGACACCCGATGTGGCAATGCTCCGGCGCAATGGCCCAGGTGACAACCATGCCCTTGGGAAGGGTGGGACAGGGACCTGGAGGACCTGGGCTCCTGACGGGACAAGAGATGCCGCTCAGCTCTGCGGCACTGGATTGCTTCCTTAAAAGGGGAAGGGAGGTCTCCATTCTCTAAACCACTCTCCTCGGGACTCTGTTGGAGCAGCGGAGCTAACCAGTTCTCTGTGGAGGAATGGGAATTCGGAGGAGGTAGATAGTGGCGGCTTCATTTTCCCTTCACATCTCTGAGCTTCAGCTTCCCTTATCTATAAAATGAGCACTAAAATCCATCCTGGTTCCCAAGTTCTGGGATTCATCGGGAGTCTCATTCCCCTGGGGCCCATCCCATCACATCCTGATAGAAGCATAGCTCCCCCAGGTTCGCTTTTATGGGGCCTTGTCAAAGGCTGCTCCCCAGCTTTCCTTCACCCCAATAACAGCTTGTTATCTCAACTTGGAGCTTGTGCCATTTACTAAGGATCAGAACCTTAATATTAAAGGATTGCGCTCAATTTGACAGCTCAGGTACCAACCGGAGTTGATGACATTTTGGAAAGGCAAAGACTCTCCGTGAAATCACGCCCGTGAAATGGAAACTTCGAGTTAAGCTCTGCTGGCATTAAAACATAAACATGCTGAAAATCTGTTGTAACTGTCTTCCAACAGACGGCAATCTATTCCCCACAACCGCTACAAACAACGCCTCATTTATCTTTTTAAAACCATCCAAGGAACCATCCTCAAGGCCCTCTGACCGTGTAGTAATTTCTCTCACTTCTGGCTTCCTTAGTACTGACCCTTCGCCAGGCCTGCAAATAATTACCAATTTTCTACCAGGTTAAAGATCTCTTTCCCATTTTCCCACAATTTCTCCCACATCCCCTGGCATTTTTCTCTCCCTTTCTGCCTCCTCTCCAGCTCATAAATTCTTTCTATTAGAGAAAAGAAAGTAGAGTAGAATGGCTTTCATATCTCTATCTCTGAGAGCCCAGTGTCTGCTCT
Source organism: Mustela nivalis (assembly GCF_964662115.1). Classification (NCBI taxonomy): domain Eukaryota; kingdom Metazoa; phylum Chordata; class Mammalia; order Carnivora; family Mustelidae; genus Mustela; species Mustela nivalis. The sequence continues at coordinate 18,088,231 of NC_139032.1, forward strand.
AACCGCTTAGGTCCCCAATCTTCCCAGCAGAGAAATGGCTCACTGTGCCCTTTCCTCCCACTCCTACCAAGCTAGGGACCTATCACCACAGAGCTCTATCACTAGGTGTTCAATACCAACTTGTATAAGGACCACACAAACCATAATTCAACTTCTGGCTTCTACTAACTAATGATTAGTTAGCAACACAGATGCTCTCCAATTTCCCTAACTACACATGAACCGCCCACTGGCACAATCAATTGTTTTTGCCACTTCTACAGTCCAGCATCTGGCTCTGGGAACACTTGAAAACCCTTATATAGTTTCTGCCAATCAATGCTCAGCTTCCCAGCATACACCTATCATGCACATTTTTTTTTCTTTCTTTTTTTTTTTTTTTTTTTTATTTATCAGAGAGAGAGGGGGAGAGAGCGAGCACAGGCAGACAGAATGGCAGGCAGAGGCAGAGGAAGAATCAGGCTCCCTGCTGAGCAAGGAGCCCGATGTGGGACTCGATCCCAGGACGCTGGGATCATGACCTGAGCCGAAGGCAGCTGCTTAACCAACTGAGCCACCCAGGTGTCCCTATCATGCACATTTGAATGGCTCTGATGTTTTCTAAGCCTGCTAAATCCAACTCTGTCACTAAAACCTAAAGCAAAATTCTAAAAGATGCAAATATCCATCACCCAACTACAGTATTTCTTGGTTCAATGCTGTCTAAAAATATTATATACATTTAAACCAAGTCAAAGAAAAGTTTACCTGGAAAGCTTAAGGGGGTATTTCCCTCCAGCAGGGGGGAGATGGAGTGGCATGGTTAAGTTTTCATGTGCATTGTCACATAAGGACCTGCCCTACATTTGACTTCAGAATTTAATTTTTACCCATTTTTAAATTATTCTTTCCTCAAATGACCCTCATCTCTAATACAGCTTACACGCGTTCTTGATGTGGTTTCCTTCAAGTTGGCACAGGCATTAACATGTAGGACTTCAAGCAATGACGAAATTAAAAGCCCTGAGCAACATTACAAATTCTCCAGAACACAGTGTCAGGGAATACATTCAAGAAACCTTGTTTAAGAAAGGGTAGAGTACATTCAGATGGCACAAATGACACAGAACAGCATGTCTGTGCTTAAAGGGCTCCTAAGTATCAAAGGGCTAATCCGTAAACTAAATTGCTAGTTGACGAAATGAAAATTACATATACGGGGTCAAAAAAATTTTAACATCAAAAATGCACAAAGAGAAACAGGAGGTCCCTCCATCTGAGCCCCAGGTGATGGCCCCCATTTTCTCTGGGATCATTTCACAAAAGTTTTATGGACATACATGGAATATGAATTTACGTCTGATGCTTAGGTAAATGGAAATGGACTTTATGCATTGTTGATGATTTCCCTTTTTTCCCTTAATAATATGCTTTTGAGACTATTTTATGTCAGCACATGTAAATCCAGCTTATATGTTCTTTAAAGGGCCTGAATAACTTTCTGAATCATGCACTTAAGTTTTCGTACAGATATGCACGTAAACTGCCGAGGCAAAAGGGCATGTGTATTTAAAATTTTGAAAGATATCTAAAGTGCTTTGAGAGGAGACTGATTGATGCGTGATTAATTTAAAAAACAAATCATTTTGTTTGTAAAGCTAAAAACAGCCCATTAAAATAAACATACAGACAAAAATAAATGGACTCAACAGAGTGTCCTTAGGATACGAAATGATTCGGATATGTCCAAAACTTCTAAGACATATATTCTCGGGAGAATTCCATGGAATTTAGAAATATGAAAATATGTATTTCAGATTTCGTAGAGCAATGCCAGCCATGTAAACTTGGCATCCGAAACAATCTCGTGCAAATTTTATCAATATTGATCTGAACCTAATGCCATTATGCACGGAGCAAAAACTGTAGTTTTCTAGCTCTCGAATATCTTCAAAAATTCTAGTGAGTCTTTACTTTTTAACTTTTCAATTCATCATTAGAAAATATCTGGATGTTGAATGAACATGACAAATCCAAAATCTTTTTCTTTTTAATGTTTCTGTTCAGTGCAATCCTAGCAAAAGTGAACTCTCATCATTAGGCATTTTTCAAAAAACAAAAATGGGATAGTCCCTAGCCAACTGATGAGATGATAAGTTCTTCTACTTGTACGTCAAGCATTTAAAAGCCTATGTCCAATTCAGTGCCCCATGAACAGCGGCGGGCTGAGGCTACAGCCACCACTCCCTCTCTTCCTGAGTGTGAGGCAGGTCTGCGGACTAGTGCAGACGCTGGGCCAACTTCTGCTCCGGGCTTCGATCTGTAACCCAGAAAGCCACGCCCTTAACCCCAAGATAACTTGTGAGAAGACCAGACAATGGCACAGATATCCTGTTAACACCTGGAACAGTGAAACCAAGGAAAAGGCTAATGACTGGGGTATAGGAGCCGGTTAGAAAATTTTAAAAATGTGTAACAAAGACTCCAACGCCTGTCTTCAATAAGGTAACTCAGGAAAAGGGTGCAGGCTTTTCTTCTCCCTTGGCCTTCTAGAACCCTTGCACGCTGTGATGATAATATTCTATGTGTGAAGCTGTTTAAAACTGTCTGCTCCACTCCCTGTTTTCTATGAGGCAATGGTCCTGCCTTCTGTGATCTCATTAATTGATATATTTTCCAGGAAGGTAATTCTGACTTTGGTGAGGGATTCTTATATGGTGACAGATCCCATGTGAAGACACCATTTATATTCATTATGGGGGTAAATAAAAACCGTTACTCTGAACATGACTGAGCGGTACAAACAGAATGTTCAAAATGTCCTGTCTGGTGGGATGATTCTGTAAACAGAGAGTGAAAAGCGAAGTATGTTGGTGATAGAGCAGCATGTTACTTAGGGAAGAGGCAGGTGAGAAACAGCGTGTGAAAATCTGTAAATGATTAGCAGTCTTGAGCACGGCAAGCTGCTCTGGGAGGCCCACATAAATGTTCCCCATCAAGGCTATTTTTGTACCCTCTGCAATACATTGCTATGAAATAGTCTTATTTCCTCAGTAGTTCCATTTAAATTGCAGGCTGATGCATTACTGGTAACATCTAGAACCAACATTGGTCAAAGTGAAAGTTGCACAAAGTTTAAACACGGTTAGGCAATTTCTAAAGCCATAAGAAAAGGTAATTAGGAATTTCCTCAGTTGATCAAAAAAGAAATAACAGAGCTAGGCTGTCAAACAAGAAGGTAAGTTTAATGAGCAAAGGGGGGGAAGAAAAGGGAGAGAGAGGGGCAAACCAAGAAACAGAGTCTTAACTCTAGAGAACAAGCTGATGGTTACCCCAAGAAGGGGGGGATGGGTTAAACAGGTGATGGGGATTATGGAGGGCACTCGTCCTGATGAGCGCTGGGTGTTGGATGGAAGTGTTGAATCACTACATTGTACACCTGAAACTGATACTACGCTGTACGTTAACTAACTGGAATTTAAATAAAAACTTAAAAAAAAATAAGTCGAAGTTACAGAAATATCAGGCCTCCAGTCTGAGTTCCTGTCTCGGACTCGATTTTTTTTTTTTTTTTTTTTTTTTATATAACACAAGAGTTTGAAATTCATCTGCATAGATTTAAAACAACCTCTTAATGAAATGGTAAGGGTACCAAGACTTGGAGATGAAGTGGTTTGCCCAGGATTAATAGGTAAACTAGTGGAGTTTTGTTTTCCTTATCCATAGCCCAAGCATCCTTCACAGAAGCAACATAGGACCCTGCTGGCATCTGTGGTTTCCTTTACTCCTGGAAGGAGCGACACTAACCAGGGATTTGGATACTGCAGGACACTCTGGAAGACCCTGACCAGTCAGCAGGGGTGGCATGGGGAATCGGCTGAAGCCCCAGATTGCGGGTGAAAGTCCTGCGGTGAAGCCCGGCTCCATCAGTAACCAGCCGTACCACCATGGGCATGTCACTTAAAAAACTCACCCGATCCCTATTTTCTCATTTTACAGGGAGAAGACGGAAATAGATAAACTCTAACCTTCAGTACTGGTATTTTATAAAGGTGATTAGTTTGTTCAAGGTCCATAAAGACTGTATGTATGTGAAGCAACTCCTGTCCAGACACTTGAGAATCTAGCTTCAACTTTATTCTGCAGTTATAGCACCACCTAGTGGACATTTCCCTGCCGTGACCAGGCGCGAAGAATTAGAATTCCAGTTCACACAAGTGTTAGAAAGAACTGTTTATCTGTTTAAACTAACAGACAGACGGACGAACAACCAGATGACAAAAGTATGTCTAAAGACCACACCTTTGAGGAAGGGTCAAATGTAACTATCATCGACAAAGGAGGCTTTTCACTACTGAAGTGATTGAGTGCATTATTTGGTACGCTAGAAAAGTAAGGACTTCAAACGATTGAGATCACCCAAGGATTGGGAGAAAATGTTTGCAAATTACCTTACAAGGGTTTAATATCCAGACTATACAAATAACTCTGATAGCTCAACAACAACTTGATTCAAAGAGGGGCAAAGAAACTGAAAAGACATTTCTCCATAGAAGATACATAATGGCTAATAAGCACATGAAAACTAATTACCAGGGCAGTCAAAACCACAATGAGATATCACTTCATATCCATTAGGATGATTATTATATTATAAAACACACACGAAGAACCAGAAAACACTAAGTGTTGGGCAAGGATGCAGAGAAATTCAAACCCTTGTTTGCTGGTGAGGATGTAGAATGGTACAGCCACTATGAAAAACAGTAGGCAGTTCCTCCAAAAAATTAAAAATAGAATTACCATATCATCCAGCTAGCCCACTTTGGAATAAAAGAAAGAATCGAAAGCAGGAACCCAAGAGGAGTGAAAGCAGGAATTTGAACTCTTATTTACATATCTATTTTTTCTTTCTTTTTTTTTTTTTAAAGATTTTATTTGAGAGCACGTGCACACGAGCGTAAGCCAGGGTCGGGAGGCAGAGGCACAGAAAGAAGCAGACTCCCCACTCACTGGGGAGCCCAATATGGGGCTTGATCCCGGGACCCTAAGATCATGACCTGAGCTGAAGGCAGCCACTTAACCGACTGAGCCACCCAGGTGCCCCGAGGCCCATTTGCATAAGCAGCATTATTTAAACAGACAAAAGGTAGAAGCAACCCAAGTGTCCACTGGTGGATGAGTGGGTAAACAAAATGTGGAACAAATGGACAGTGGAATTATCATTTCAGCCGCAGAGAGAAAGAAAACTGTGGCCCATGCTTCATGGATGAGCCCTGGAGACACCTTAAGTACAAGAAGCCCATCATAAAAGGCCAAACACTGTATGATTCCACTCCCGTGAGGTACCTAGAAGGGTCAGGTTCATAGCGACAGAAAGCTGAATGGTGGCTGTCAGAGGCTGGGGGAAGGGCTGAACGGGAGTTACAGCTTAACGGGTTCAAAGTTTCAGTTTGCAAAGATGAAAGGAATTCTGCAGATGGACAGTGGTGATGGCTATGTACCCGCGGAGATGTTCTTTGCCCCATTCAACTGTGTGCTGAGAAAGAGGAAGTTCCTTGTCCATTTCACTACAGTAAAACAATAACAATAACAACAAAACAAACAAACAAACAAAAACCCAAAAAACAAAAAACTGGTATCAGTGTGAAGTGGAGAATGAAGGCTCTTTTGGGGGAAGAAAAAAATCTTCATGTCCTTAAAACTTGAAAAAAAAAAATTCTCCTTGGTTCTGATTTAGAGCTCGTATAGAATACATCAACTCCAACTCCACACTGGAAAGAGGGACTTGTTCTTGGTTAACGGTTGAAACGCTTTCCAAAGGGGTATGTGCACTTTCAAGAATCGAGGACAGAGAAAATAAACACCGTCGTCCCTTGTGAATTTTGACTAATAAATAATGCAAACTGGATGAGACTTCTGGGTGTCTCTGATTTTGTTTTGAGCTTGATCCAGAAGGGAGAGGTGCTAAACTTGAAAATGTTCACTCCATTCCAGACTGGGCTCCGCGCCTGGGGGGATCAGACGGCGGTGCTCAGATGCCTGGAGCGCCGGGCCTGCCGCTTTGCTCCACAGTCCGAGGCCCGAGGGCAGGCGCTGGCCAGTGACAGGGAAGCTGCCGTCGCAGGAGGGGACTGACACTCTGTAAAGAATGACCAGCTCTGAGCCGATGCCCTTTGCTCTTGTTTTCAACCAGGTAGCTGTGTGGGGCTCCCCTGGGGGGCTACAAAAGGTCTGACTGCCCTGGGCAAAAAGAAATTAAGTTAATTTTAGGTTCTGTAAAATCTTTCTGGTGCCTTTCCCTTTGGAAATACTCTCTGTGCTCCCGTATTTCATCTATCTTTACAAAATCTACCTTTGGAAAGAGATAGTGGGCAAAGGAAATTACCCTAATAGAGAAGTGACAGGGGAAGCCTCATGTGTTGGCATTTTAACAGGGCTCGACACCAGACGAAAGAATGATCCTCTAATTCAGAATTCCTGCCGGTCAACGAGTTGGCAAGGGCAAAAACGGAGGCTGGGAGAGGTAGGTAAGGTGGTCCTCTTCCTTGTGTGGGGCTGTCCTGGCATTGCAGGATGTTCAGCAGCGCCCCAACCCCTCCCACTGGATGCCAGCGGCACCCCTCCAATTGTGAGACCCCACAGTGGCTCCAAACATTGGCAAATGTTCCCTGGGTGGGGGGGGGGGGGAGTAGGGACAAAAGCACCTCCCACCAGCTTTGTTGAGAACCACTGCTCTAAACATAACCATGTAGGTGGTCAGCTGCTCTGCCAACATGCATCACTAGCTGTTCTTGCCAAGGAGCTTATAATCTCACTAAGGAATTCAGATCTTCACTGAAACTATTAGCAAATGGTCCAAGCCAGGACAGAAGACCAAGAACTCGAAAGTGCAAACACTGACCGTAACTCTCATTAGATTTCCGTTAAGAAGCTTTCCAGTGCAATTTGATAACATGGAAATATTAATATCTAAAGAGAAGTCTCTCTTCCTTAAGATGACTACTGGAAAGAAAAGGAACAGTAAAAGATCTCAAATCGGTGTGTTTTCACAGAATTTCGTATATGAAAACCTTTGGCCTTCTTTCTCTCTCCTCGGCCCATCCGGACATTGAATCAAGACTATTAAATCTTGAAGCCATGGTGCCCCCCACCCTTGTTCCTTCTGCAAAGAAACAAGCCCTAAAACATCTTCCGAATATAGGGAATTTCTTGAGTTTTAGTGTTTGGAGGTTGTAGCTTTTATCCTCTGAACCCCAGGGAAAGAGCAAATTTCCAAAATGGAATTATTTTCAGAGTGCTGGATTAGGAATAATCATCACCATGATTATAATACTCACTTTCATAGCATTTCCTATGTGTCAGGAACTGTTCTAAATCCTCTACATATGTGAAGTCTTGTTCTTATCCCTACCTCGCAGCCAAACAGACTGAGGCCTTGAGAGTGCTCACGGCCAGTGAGAAAGTAGTAAGTCTGGGATCTCAAACCTCTTTCAAGTTCTAAGCTCTTTTTGCTAAAATCGCCAATGGAAACCCAAGTCTGAGTAACCTGGATACCCCAATCTCTTTAGCCTCAACTGTAAAGGCTACTGAGCTAGATGGTTTGTAGAGCTCCTTCCCATGCCTCCCTCAGGAGGGATGGTCAATAAATATTCAGCCCTGGAAATTTCTGCCATGAGCTATTCACCTCTAACCCTAATCTTAGCCTGACATTCAAAGCAAAGTGTGGCAGGACGAACACCAAGTTTGGGACCAGAAGATGTGAGCTCAAAGGCTTCCCCTCCCTGTACGAGATGCCTCTCGGGCTCAGTTTCTCTGTGAGACAACAGACTGGTTGATGTCAATGGCCAAGTGCAAAAGTAGTACCAACTTTTCCTTTGAGGCTTTCTTTTATCACAAGAAGTATTTTTCTAAAGAAATCTCTCTGGACTTGTGGTCAAGAAATCCATTCTACAGGTTCTGATTTCAGCTAGATCTACAGCTAAACCACTCAGGAGTCCAAACCCACCTGCGCACTTGGAAGCCTATGGGGACATCAGTTAAGTGGGCTCAGAGTGGCTCCTGAAGAGGCCGCAGGATACCCCAAAGCCCCCCATGGGCATCAGAGACGTCCTCCCTTGAAACATGGTGATGGTCTGCTAATGCTCTGAGTGGAGAGTCTGGTTCAGCAGCGAAATTCTGAGCAAACCCAGAGAACCCCTTACCCTTGACTGTGACAGGCTGACCCTGGTAACACCACGGCCTGTGTTGCCCCCGGAGACAGTGCAGTTCACCTCTACTCCTTGAACCCCACTGGAGAAACACCCCATATGAAACAGCACGGTGACTGCTGCTCCACACGAATCTGCTTAATGCCACAGGAAGGGGCACAGTGGCTGGAGAGAAGAAACAGGGACAAACGTCCTTCAATGTTCACACAGCTTTATATACCAGGTGGGTAGAAGGTTCGATTAGAATGCACAGGTTTCTTATCTCCTGAGACTGTGACACTCGTTCAAAAGGAGAACACGGACGGTAATAATTCAACAAGAATTACCCTTCTTGCCTCAGTGTTACAGATAAAGAAAGAAAATCTTCATGGGGATGGGGTACTTGGCTGATCGAAGAGCAAGAAGCATTACCTCTCCTCGTGGTGCCGCGTATAGGTTAATGGGACTGAATGAGGAGTGAAACGGCACCCACTAGAGAAATTTCAGGTTAGTTTTGGGACTTTAGCATATGGCTTGGTGTATGAAGGATGCTGTGTTAATTTCAGTGTTTCAAGTGATATCCAGCATTCCCCAAGAGCAGGCTGACAATTTATCTTGACATTTTCCAAAGGTACTCTGTGCATGAGAGCAGGAAGAGGAATACGTCTACAGATGGACACTCATTCATTGTCCGATAACGAACAGGATGATTTTCACCCAGCTGCGTGTTGACTCCTTTGTGTGCTCAGTGCCTGGAGGACTTGTGGAAAGGCAGGTAAATACTTCACTTCTCATCCCAAGACTCAAAAACACACAATCACAACTGAAACCAGAGACCAAGGCCTGCCAGACTCAAAAAAACAAAACAAAAAAACAGGGAGCTTATTCCCAGTGTCAACAAGAGGCCTCTGTCAAAAAAGGCCTCCTCCCCCCGATGTTTTCTCATTACTGTCCTCCCCCTAGGAAAGAGCTCTACTTCTGTGTGATCGAGCCTCTGAAACCCCAGCCTGCGAATCATTTAGCCTGGATGGCTCAGACAATGCGGCAATGCAGCTTGAATATCTTAGAAGCTCTTCCTCTGGGTTTGACAAGTCCCACAGCAAGACTTCCCTACTCAGGTGGGAAAGGCCCTGAACACCACGCGGCCTCTGATGGTTTCAGCGGACCTGAATTAAGATGAAACAAAACAAAAGATTATATATGTTTTGTATCTGTGCCAAAGGGACTCTGAACGCTGGGCAATTTGCAAATGGAAGCAGAGAGCAACAATCAGAAAGATGAAACTGTTTTAAGATGTTTATTTTCCAGGGCATGAGTAATAAGACATTATTTCGCCCAGTTCATCCATAGTTTTTAACTAGCTGGGTAGCTTTGGGCAGAGGTTGAGGTGGGGGGTGGGGGGTAGGTAAGGGGTGGGTTTAGCCATTAAAACTCCGTTCAACGGGTAACTCCGAAGATAAGACGGGAAGAAGTGCTGGCGTGTGAACACGGTGCGTTAGGAACTCAGTTGAATGAATACATAACCGAAGTGCAAGCTCTTTTAAATTCGATGCTGTCTCTTCCCTTTTAGTAAGTTGACAGCCTATTTAGGGGATGCGGAGGCAGTGAGGGGATGGGGAGAAATGGGGCATACATGAAACATAAGTCTGGGCTGCCACGGCTTCAATGATTAGTTTCTGACCGTCCTCACTGGGCATGTCAGCCTGGCGCTGTTGGGGAAGTGAGGCAGGAAATCAGCTGCTAATTACAGTATAGATTAACAAGCTGCAAATTAATCAGGAAGAGCACGTTCAGAGGCTTTTTTGTTTTTTTTTAAAGAGAGTTAAATCGAAGAGGCAACGGGTGAAATGAAGTTTCACAAGGAACTTAAGATGTATATTCCTCCTGTAGGTGTCACATGTACGGCAAGCACGAGGGCGAGCTCAGGAAGTCCACAGGTCTCTGGGCGCAGGCAAAAGGATTCTAACCACTGATCTCTCGGTGTAGTGGAAAGGACCGGCTACATAACTTGCAGGACCCCATACAAAATGCAAACGCAAGGTCATGTTCAGAAATTAAAATGGAGACATCAGGGCATTAAGCCAAGCATGGGGCCCCAGGTGATGGCACAGGGTTGCAAGCTCACCCTGCTAATGAAAGAGACTGTGTGTGTTCAACCAGGCCCAGCCAGATGGGATGGAATTTATGGCTGAAGCCGTTTCTGATAATAACTTCTATCATAAACTGAGGCACAGGAGGAGGGAGGGAGCTGTCCCTAGACTTCCAGACAAAACAAAAAACGAACCACCCCCCCCCCCCCAACAACTTTAAAAAACCCAACCCTGATGACTGGGGGCTAAGAGGGTAACTATTTCCCATCCCCCGCTGGTGCTACCCATTCTCTCTGTTCCTCTCGATGCCTAGGTTGGAACACAGAGTCAGAGCCCAGTACACAGCAGTCTACCTTTCCCCTGAGAGCAGTCATTTACCAGTGAAAGCACAGTTCAATGCAGACTGGGAGCCTTTGAAAATTGCGACGCACAGGAACAAATTCATTTTATGTTGTAGTTAGTCCAAACACACACACATAATGGAAACAAGAGTTTTACGAAACAATAATTCTCCTATGATACCCTTTGATCTTTTCTATTCAATTTCATTTAAATCTATGTGAGGGGTGCCTGGGTGGCTCAGTGGGTTAAGGCTCTGCCTTCAGCTCAGGTCATGATCCAGGGTGCTGGAATCGAGCCCTGCATCGGGCTCCTTGCTCAGCAGGGAGCCTGCTTTCCCCCCTCTCTGACCTGTCTGTGATCGTTGTCTCTCTTTCAAATAAATAAGTGAAATCTTAAAAAAAAAAAAAATCTATTTTATTTATTTTTTTAAAGATGCTACTCAGGACCCACCATATGGAATTCTCAACCCAATAGTGGCTGTGATGTGTTGAAACCTGCAATTGGGAAACACTATCATAGTGGCCATTGTTTTGCTCTGCCAGGTGTGTTCTCCTTCGTGCCCTCTAGTTTTCTGATAACAAAATGTGCTTCTGACCATGGGTCAACATTAAATCACACTGAGACAGTCAGTACCCCCACATTCCCCACCCCTGAAATTTCCTATTTTTTCATGAAGTGGAGACTCCTTTTTCTCTTGCGTGGCCGGGATGGGGAGATGTGATTTGGGGCTGTCTGACCGGAGAAAGAGATCCCCATCCCCATCCCTGGTTCAAGGAGCCTCGAGGGCCACTTCCTGGGTGCCTGAGCCCCTAAATGCTTGAGTTAGTCTGCAAGAATTTTTGTCTTTTTCAAGCACAAAGTCCTGACTACTGCAAACACTATGATAAATAAAACATGGAAGCAGAAACCAAACTTGTTATGAATAGCAGTAGCTGTATTTTAAAAGCCATATTGATTTCAGTTCCCTGTTTTGCATTTTAAAACCTTTTCCTCCTATTATTCTGAAAGGAATTTTCCTAAACAAAAGCTTCTTTGTTTTTTAGCATTTGCTCAAATAACACTTTCCCCCCTATTTTTATCTTATTGAACAAATACTAGTTACGTCTATTTCTCTGGCTGTAAGGCATAAATGTCACATCAAAGAGTTCTCTCGAGGAAGACTGAATTAGCCACAGAGGATACTGTTTAGAAATGGAAGTTAGAACAGCGTTTCCTTCACCATTAAAATTCTTGTTAATGTGAACGGTCACTTACTTCACCTCCACGTGCCCCATCCAGTAAGTTCAGATGGGACCTATTTTAATAATCCTCATGACATCTTGAGACAAATAATATCCTCATTGTGTACACTGGAAGGGAGGCCAGGCAAGGCGATAGTAACCTCTTGCAGATTATCCAGCCGGAAACGGGTGCAGCTGGATTCAAACCCAGGCAGTCTGGCTCTTCCCTACTGCCTTTCCAGGCACTGTCTCGAAGCTGTACATCGTAGCTGCCCATGTGCCCCTTTAAAGAAATGTTCCCTCTTTCAGAGAAATCCCTGTTCTCTTATTCCTTTCCTAAAAGTGGTGAGTCCCATTACAGGAATTGGGAATTCAAAAAAAGAAAACCAAAAAAACCAAAAAACAGCTTTCCTTCATTTCTTCATAGGCTCCTGTGTGAAAACGTGCTGGAGATGTCACTGTAGCAGATTCAACGGAGGCCACAGAAGGAACACAGAGACTGGCACATACTTGTGCCCTCGACTCTTACTCTAATCCCTTCGAAGACAATTTCATGTGATCCGGACCTCCTAGGAACTACTGAGCCTGAAGTTCCACCCATGGGATGATTCTCTAGAGAGTAACAGAGCCATCGACAATGATCTTAAGCTTTATAAAGTGCAGATTCGCCACAAAAAGACAAAAAAAAACTCTTCTCTTTTCCGGAGGGGGTGGAAAAAGCGAGAATCAGATGCTATTCAAGACCCCAGCTGTTTCACTCTGGCCCCCAAAGTGGTCCAGACTCCTCTGGCTTTGAGCTCATACCACTTACTTGACTGTGCCCAATGCAGAGCTCTCCATCCTCTGTGTTTGCTCCGTCAAAGATGAACAAACAAGTGTTGAGATAAACCCTGGCCTCGTAAAACTGTCTCCCTTATTTCAATGAACTCCTTAATTTGTATTATTTCTAAAGGCTGTCTCAGGCTTCAAGATATTTTCGGCAAATTGACAGAAAATGGATGTTTTCTAATATAGCTAAGCTGCTTTGACTACTCATTGGTACCGATTTCCTTCCTCACTTGTATCCCCATCTTATCCTTCTGAAAGCAATTAGAAAAAAAGAAAGCAGTCCAAGGTTTATTTTTACTTAACCAGATTTCAGTTGATAAACATTCTAAAAAAGATTTCTTAATTTGACTTTAAAAACATCTACCATTTCTGTAGTTCATACAGCATATATGTTTATGAAAAACATTAGAAATGCAGATAAGACAAATGAAACATAAAAACAAAATTGCTCTTAATCCAACCGTTCGGAGATAATCCCTGCTAACGGTTGCATGTTAACTAACCTCCAGACGTTTCTGTATGTATCAGTAATAAATATCTGTGTTACATATCTTTAAAAATTAGACACAACCTGCCGATGGTATTTTGAAATCATTTCTTAACATCAATATACAAGGAGCCACTTTCTACATAATAATGATACATCTATATGATCATTTTCAGCACCGAATGGCATTTGACTTTCTAGATATACAGGCTCCCCTGCTATCCAAAAGCTCACTTTAGGCCACTTCGTTTTAATGGCAGACTACACCTGTACCTCTTTTAGCTAATGGAAAGAAGTCCGAGAAGAATGTTTTGCCTTTAGGAGACTGTAAATGCAGCTCTGCTTTATGCCATTTTGCCTTCTGAAAGGTTGTAGGAAAGGGAAGGGTATTCTTTCAATGAATCGGGATGGTCTAGTGAGAAATCTAAAATTGTGGCCCCTGATGGGGCGCCTGACCTCTGCTTTAGCTCAGGTCATGGTCTCAGGGTCCTGGGATAGAGCCCCGCATCGGGCTCTCTGCTCAGCGGGGAGCCTGTCTCTCTTTCTCCTCCTGTTTCTCTCTCTGCCTGCCTCTCTGCCTACTTGTGATCTCTCTCTGTCAAAAAAATCGATAAAATCTTAAATAAAATAAAATAAAATAAAATTGTGGCCCCTGAGCCCAACCAATGGAAGCTTATTAGAGTCTCTGCCCTCACACTCTTAGATCCCCAATTAGACTTACACGATTTACTGGCCAAACCCCGGGGCAGTATGGGTTACTGAAAATCCATCTTGTTGATTCTACATTAATGACTCTGGAGAGGCGGAACAAAGGGCTAACATCAGCCTTCAACAAGCCTTTTAAGAACCCCACTGCTCAAACCATCGGGAACTCCATTAAGGGGTACCTGCCAAGTATTACTTGGTTCTTGCCTTTTCTTGGGCCCTTAGTGGCTGTTTTTCTGCTATTACTTTTTGGGTCTTGCCTGTTTGACTTACTTGTCAAATCTGTTTTTTTCTGCGTTACAACAGCTCTATCCCAAGCTGATGTTTACCCAGGGATTCAAACCATACTGGCTGGGGGGCAGAGAGCAAGAGATTTCATTAACCTCCAATGATCAACAGGGTCTGTGCCCCGAACAAGCAGGAAGCAGATACAGAAGATGAGCCCCAGCCTGCCATCCACGTTCCCCTTAAGAATAAGAAAGATGAGGGGCACCTGGATGGCTCAGTGGGTTAAATAAAGCCTCTGCCTTCAGCTCAGGTCATGATCTCAGGGTCCTGGGATTGAGCCCCGCATCAGATTCTCTCCTCACCATGGAGCCTGCTTCCTCCTCTCTCTCTGCCTGCCTCTCTGCCTACTTGCGATCTGTCTGTCAAATAAATAAATAAAAGCTTTAAAACAAGAATAAGAAGGATGAAATGTCTCAGGTGGGGACAAAGGCAGTTTGGGGTCCACGGGAACAAGCCCCAGGCAAAAAAACATTGTGCATCCGGGGCACTGTCTGTTGGGGGCTATGGTTAAACTCCCTCTCTCAAGGAGCATAATCAAAATGCTGCTGGGATGTGGCCTCCTACAAAAGCCGGACTTGAAACGGAGAACTCCCCGGCTGCGAAAAGCACCAATGAGCTGCTTGCGCTGCCTTCCGAGCCATCAGGACGAGGCCCCGCCCTAGCCGGGAGGAGGGAACGTTCTGTCTATACGCAGGGCTCACCCCCAGTCCAGGGAGGCCAGCCTGACTTCACTGCCGGTGCCATGTCTCGCTTCAGCTCAAGGTGCAGCCCCAACAGAGCCTTGCCTGTGCCTTTGCCTCTAGCTCTGGCCTCGTGTCTAGTGTTGTTGAGCCCACGAATCCCACTCCAACGACTCCAGTGGCAGTTTCACGGGAATGCTCTACTTCTGATCCTGGAGAAACCTGAGTGTTTTTTTTTTTTTTTTTTAATCCAAGCTCCTAGTATTGGATAATTCAATTGTTTTCAGTTATTAACAACTAAACGCAATGGTGTGATGGACTATTCTCCACATACCACTGGGACGCCTAACCAGTTAAGAAAGTAGCACAGATCCCCAGAAACAGAATTGCTGGGTCAGAGGGTAGAGCCACCAGAAAGGATTTTTAGAATTTCCCTACCAGCAGCAGGTTTATTTCTTCCCAGCAGTGTGTGAGAGTATCTATTTCCCTACACCCATCCTTCTTTTGAATCTCTGCCCTTCTGATAGGTAAAAAAGCACTGTCACAAATCAGCTGTGTTTCTAGAATGATGGAATGGTCAGATACTCCTTAAAGATGCAATTTAGGGAAACATGCGTGGATGACAGAGCAAGGACCTCCAAAAACCCACCCTGCCACAAAAACAATGAGAAAGCTGGCAAAAAGCCATCCACATCAACTTTTTCAGAACTTTCAAATTAACCAAAGACGTCCAACAATCTGAAGAACATTTGTTAAAAAAAAAAAAAGCCGATGTGGGGTATTTAACTTGCACTATTCCCACCCCCTTTCCCAGCTCCCAACAGCCTTGACCATGAACTGCCTCCCAGCCATGGCACCTGGGAAAATCAGCAGCAAAAACATTCACTATCGATAGGCAGAAGTCGACAGAAGGGATAAGAAAAAGAAACCATGCTCCAACCAAACGCTGGCTACAAGAGACCCACTTCAGATTCAAAGGCAAAATGGACCGAATGTCCAAAGACAAAAAACGGCACGTGCAAAAGTAACCAAAGGGAGGGCTGCAATGACAACACGGATATCAGACAAAATAAACCTTCTAACGGAAATTGTTACTAGACACGGAGAATGAAGATTCTAGTCATCCTTAGGATGAAGAAGATTAAATCCGTCAAGAAAGGCTAACCGTTATAAACATATGCACTGACAACCAGAGGCCCCAAATACACAGAGCAAACCCCGTCAGAATTGAAGGGAGAAATAAAGAATCGAACAGCTCAAGACACTCCATAATGGATGAAGCAATCAGGCAGAGAGACCTGCAAAACAGGGGCGCCCGGGGGGCTCAGTTGGTTAAGTGTCTGCCTTCGGCTCAGGTCACGATCCCAGAGTCCTGGGATCAAGTCACGCATGAGGCTCCTTGCTCCGTGGGGAGCCTGCTTCTCCCTCTGCCCCTCCCCCTGCTTGTATTCTTGCTCTCTGTCCCTGACAAATAAATAAATAAAATCTTAAAAAAAAAAAAAGAAAGAAAAATTTGAAAAAGACTATAAGCCAACTAGACCTGACACCTACTAATAGGCACTGACCCAAAAGTAGCAGAGTTCACATTCTTCTCCAGTGTTTAGATAACAGTACTCCCCAAACTATACATATTTTAAACATCATCCCTGCCAAATCCCAGTTAGATTTTGTATCTGTGTGTGTGGGGGGGTGTGTGCAAGAATAGACAAGGTGATCCTAAAATTTACATGGAAATAAATACAAGGGACCCGGAATAGCCAAAACCATCTTGAAAAAGGGGAAGGACTCCTACTTTCTCATTTCAAAACTCACTACAATCATCAAGACACAGTGATACTGGCTGAAAGACAGACATACACAGCAATGAAATAGAATTGAGAGTCTAGAAATAAATGCTTAATGTTTATGGCCAACTGGTTTTTGACACGGGTGCCAAGAAACTCAAGGGAAAAGAAGAATCTTTGAAGAAATGATGAGGGGTCAACTGAACTTCCACACGCCAATAAATAACCAAAGTTGGGACTTTATCTGGTATCATATACAAAACTTAATTCAAAATAAGTCATAAACTAAAATTTAAGAGCCAAAACCCACAAAACTCCTAGAAGAAAACACAGGTGTAAATATTCATAGCCTTGCATTAGGCACATTTCTCAGGCATGACACCTAATAGCTTAAGCAACCAAAGAAAAAAAAGATGACTTGGACTCACCAAAATTAAAAACCTTTGTGTATCAAAAATCACTTTTAAGACAGTGACAAGCCAATCCACACTATAGGAGAATATATATGGAAATCATATTCCGCATGAGTCTAGTATCGATTACATATAAAGAATTCTTGCAACTCAACAATAAAAAGAGAAATAAGCCCATTAACAATAACCTCGCCATTTTAATAGGTATTTCTCAAAAGAGGATATACAAATGGCCAATAAAGCAAATGAAAACATTGTTAGTCAACTGAGAAATCAAAACCACATTTTACAACCCCTAGGATGGCTAAAACAAAAAAGGCGGACGATAACAAGTGTTGGTTAGGATATGGAGAAAGTGGAACCCTAATATATCACAGGTAGGATTGTAAAATGGTGCAGTCACACTGAAAACGGTTCTACAGTTTCTCAAGATGTAATCATCAAATTACCAAATGACTCACAAGTTTTACTTCTAGGACAATCCAAAAGAAGGGAAAACATATGTCCATGGAAAAAAAACTGGCCATGAATGTTCCCAGCAGTGTTATTTGTAATAGCCAAAAAGCCTGATTAACCCAAATGTCCATCAACTGACTAATAAATAAGTAAAATATGGTTTATCCATACAATGGAATATTCTTTGGCAATAAAGAGGAAGTATTAAAAGATGGTGCCACATGGATGAACACAAAAGCCCATATATTATATGATTTCATTTATATGTATTGTCCAAAACAGGAAAATTCATAGAGATATAAAGTAGATTAGTATTTGCTGAAGGCCACGGTTGGGTGGGGGGTGGTGGTAGAAGGCCAGGAGAGTGACTGATAATAGGAACAGTGTTGAATTTGGGGGTTATAATAATAATGTCCTCATATCAGAGAGTAGTGACTTCTTGTTTCCAGTCTGTCCTTCCGGGAGCTTGGAAGTCACCAGTGCATCCTCACAAGAAGTAAAATTGTGAACAAGATGAAAAATCTTCTTAGATCAGAAGTGAGGACATGGGCCATACTGTTATCCCACGAATTGGAGAGATAGACATGTGAATACGGCGAATCACAACTTACTGGAGCAGAAACCATGAGAAAAAAACTTCCACAGGGACCAGTGCAGGGGGAGGAAACCCTAAATTGTAACTGACAAATTGCCGGAGGGCCAGTCTGAGCACTAAAGACTCTGGGGGAACATAGTCATAAGGGGATGGAAAAGGAGCCATTATGAAATACACCAGAGCATTCTGTTCTTCCTAATATAAGGGCTGGTCTCAAGGGAAATTATTTTACCAGAGTATAAACTATTGGGGTTTTATCAGAGCCTAACTTCTGGCTGGGATAACTAAGAAAAAAAGACAGAACACTAATTGCTAATATCAGAAACAAAAGGAGAGGTCACTATAGAGCTCATGGACATTAGAAGGATAAAAAAGGAATACGAGGGACAATTCTATGCCCACAAATTTAATGACCTACATGTAATGGACCAATTCCTTGAAAGACAGAATCTGTCCAAGCTCACCATGGGCCTTCATCTAGTAAAGAAACGGAATCAATAATTAACCATCTTCCAAATCAGAAAGCAGGCCCAGATGGGTTCACTCGTGAATTCTACCAAACATTTAAGGAAGAAATTATACCAATTATCTATAGTCTCTTCCAAATGACAGTTGCAGAGAGATCCCTGCTAACTTACTCTGTGAGACAGCCTTGTCCTAATAGCAAAAGGAGACAAAGCCATTACAAGAAAACAGGACTAGGGAATGAGAAGATAAGCTACAACTGGGAGAAACTACTTGCAAATGAAAGAACTGATAAAGAACTGTTATCCAAAATACCCAACTCATAAAATTCAACAAGAAAATCAACCACCGGGGGCGCCTGGGTGGCTCAGTGGGTAAAAGCCTCTGCCTTCAGCTTGGGTCATGATCCCAGGGTCCTGGGATTGAGCCCCACATCGGGCTCTCTGCTCAGCGGGGAGCCTGCTTCCTCCTCTCTCTGCCTGCCTCTCTGCCTACTTGTGATCTCTGTCTGTCAAATAAATAAATAAATAACTAATCTTAAAAAAAAAAGAAAACCAACCACCGGATTAAAAATGGACCAAATACCTGAACAGATCACTCACCAAAGAAGATATGCAAAATAACAAACATACACAAAAATGCTCTAAGACATATGACAGAGAAATGCCAATTAAACCAACAAAGAGATATTACTACACGTCTATCAGAACCACCAAACCCTGGAGCAGTGACCACGCCAAATGTGGGGCAGCACGGATTCACACTCATTGCTGGTGGGAAGACTGCTGAACAGGGTCCTACAAAATAAACTATACTCTTAGACAATCCTGCAAACTTGGTATGTACCCAAAGGAGATGAAAACTTCTGTCCACACAAAATCCTGCACATGGATGTTATCAGCAGCTTATTCAAAGTTGTCAAAACCTGGAAGCAGCGAAGCTGTCCTTCGGCAGGTGGAGAGAGGAACACACTGTGGTCCATCCGGACAATGAAATATTATTCATTACCAAAATGAAACAAACTACCAAGCCACAAAAAGCAAGATGAATCTTAAATGCATATCACGAAGTGAAAGAAGCCAATCTGAAAAGGCTACATACTGTACGATTCCAACTCTATGACATTCTAGAAAAGGCAAAGCTCGGGAGACAGTAAAAAGATCAGTGGTTGCCAGAGTGTAGGAGGGAGGAGGGAGGTAGGAGGGACAAATAGGCAGAGAACAGAGGATTTCAGGGCAGTGAAACCATTCTGTCTACTAGAATGGTGAATACATGTTGTTATGTATTTGTCAAAATCCCTACAATGTACAACAATCCATAGAATGCGATAACCCCAAAGGAGACTATGGACCGTGGAGGGATCATCACATGTCCCTGTAGGGTCCTCACTTATAACAAATGTATCAAGTGTAACAAACAAATGTAACAAGTCCCCTGAGTGGGGGAAGAGGACCTATGGGAAATCTTCCACTCAGTTTTGCTGTGAACCTGAAACTGCTCTAGAAAATAAAAGTCTATTTTGTATTAAAAAACAAACAAACAAACAAAAAACAAAACAATTAGATGGTGGTGACGTTCGTATAATTCTATGAATATACTA
This sequence comes from Mustela nivalis, assembly GCF_964662115.1. NCBI lineage: Eukaryota > Metazoa > Chordata > Mammalia > Carnivora > Mustelidae > Mustela > Mustela nivalis. The sequence continues at coordinate 18,108,352 of NC_139032.1, forward strand.
AAATCCACTGAAGCATATACTTTAAGAGGCCGAACTGGGTGATATAGGAGTTCTAGCTCAATAAGCTGTTAATAAAAAACCCTCCATTTAATCTCTTCCACTCTCTCCACGGCTAGACCTTCTGTCACTCCAGACACGGCTCCCGAAATACTCCTGCGCTCCCAAGTTAGTAACAACCTGTTCGGCTTGCTTCCTGCGTGTATCGTGTATCGTCTGCCCCGTGCGGCCCTGGCTCTCTGCTGCTGCCACCAGCTGAACGCCCTCCTCCCGCTCAGTCCCCACCTCTTGTGAAAACACAGTCTCTTCTGTGACTCACCAGACCGAAAGGCAGGACACGGGCACTTCCGGTCTGGGTCTTGCATAACTGCTTTATTTCAGCAAAGAGCACTCAGATTTAAAAAAAAAAAAAATAGAAAAAAAAACAACAACAACAACCATCTTCTTGATAACAGAGAGAACAGTTCATCAGGAATACATACAAATGGCAAACTTATTATGGACAGAATAATGAAATCTGCAAACACAAAAAATAGAAGTGTGGAATTAAAAAACACAAGTTTACAACTCAAGTGGGAGGTTTAAAAATAACTCCGTCAGTGGGGAGGGGGGGACCCACACACAACTTTTCAGTTGGCTTTATTATTTTTTTCCCCCCATAAAAGTCAGAGGACATTTTTTCCCTCTTTTTTTTTTCATTTCAGAGTTTCATTTCTGTATACTTTTATGAGCCAAACAAGCTAGAAAATACTTTTATGACTAAATATTGGCAGGATAAGTTGATATACAGTGTCTATAATTTTCATTTTACATATATTTTTATTATATTTATATTTGTCTATATTCTATTAAAACAAAAATTTAATATATTTCCATTTTCTCCAGTGTTTCCAAAGTACATAAATGGGTAATTCCTACCCAAGTGATGTTATGATCATGGAAAAATTATCTGCTAGTTGTTATTTATGTTTATAATGTTAAAATGCTGGTGTTAATATTAGTATTTTATAAGTGTAATTAGGATTGACAATATAAAAAAGGTGAAATTACATAGGCAATATAATTCAAGATTCTTTAAGGAGGTCACAAAAAGGATAGAGTTTAAAGACTAATTAATTGGCCACATCAAAAGATATCATTTAAGGGGTGCCTGGATGGCTCAGTCGGTTAACTGTCCAACTAACTCTTGGTTTGGGCACAGGTCATGATCTCAGGGTCAGGAGACTGAGCTCAGGTGGGACTCTGTGCTCAACAGTCAGCCTGAGATTCTCCCTCACCCTCCTCCCCACTGCTGGCATGCTCTCTGCTCTTCCTTTCTCTCCCTCTCTAAAATAAATTTTAAAAAATCCTTACCAAAAAAAAAAGATACCATTTGGGACTGAACCACCAAGCATCTGCCTTCAGTGCAGGCTGTGATCTCAGGGTCCTGGGATCGAGCCCCACATTGGGCTCCTTGCTTGGCGGGAAGCCTGCTTCTCCCTCTCCCACTCCCCCTGCTTATGTTCCCTCTCTCGCTGTGTCTCTCTCTGTTAAATAAATAAAATCTTAAAAAAATAATAACTTAAGGTGGTGAAAAATCAAATCGTGGAGTGGCAGAAGTTATTTTCAATGCAGATAACTTACAAAGGATTTGTATCAAGAATATACGAAGACCTCTGGACGCCTGGGTGGCTCCGTTGGTTAAGCGGCTGCCTTCGGCTCAGGTCATGATCTCAGCATTCTGGGATTGAGTCCCACATCAGGCTCCTTGCTCAGCAGGGAGCCTGCTTCTCCCTCTGCCTCTGCCTGCCACTCTGTCTGCCTGTGCTCACTCTCTCTGATAAATATATAAATAAAATCTTAAAAAAAAAAAGAATATACGAAGACCTCTAAACTAATGATATATTTTTTTAAAGATTTTATTTTATTTATTTAATTTGACAGAGATCTCAAGCAGGCAGAGGTAGGCAGAGAGGAAGGGAAGCAGGCTCCCCGTCAAGCAGAGAGTCCGATGTGGGGCTCGATCCCAGGACTCTGGGATCATGACCCGAGCAGAGGGCAGAGGCTTTAACACACTGAACCACCCAGGTGCCCCAAAACTAATGATATTTTTTTAAAGCAGACCATCAGAGCACCTGGTGGCTCAGTGGGTTAAAGCCTCTGCCTTTGGCTAGGGTCATGGTTCCAGGATCCTGGGATCAAGTACCGCATCGGGCTTTCTGCTCGGCAGGCAGCCTGCTTCCCCCCGCCCCCCCCTCTGCCTGCCTCTCTGCCTACTTGTGATCTCTGTCAAATAAAAAATGAAAAATCTTAAGAAAAAAAAAAAAAGAAAGCAGACCAACAGAAAACTGATACTGGAGTTAAATAGGCACTTTAAGAAGAGGATATCCAATGGTAAAGAAATACACAAAACATTCAATCTCATTGTAATCTGAGAAATGTAAATTCACACCAAAATGAGATGTTCCTACACACCCAATATAATGACTGACACTTAAATGCTGACCACATCTTTGCTGGTAAGAACATGGACCAAGTAGAACACACATATACTGTGGGTGGAGGTGTAAACTCTTTCCAGAGTTCAAACTGGCAGTGTAGTGGGTTGAATGGTGACCCCCCCACCAAAAGGTATGTCCACACCCTTTCAACCAGAACCTGTGAATTTGATCTTATTTGGAAAAAAACATCTTTACAGATGTAATTAAGTTAAGGATCTTGAGATGAGATCCTCCTGGAGTCTTTGGGCAGGCCCAAAATCCAACAACTGTCCACCTAAGAGAGCACAAAAGAGAAGACATGGACAGAGAGGAGAAGGCTAAGGGAAGACAAAGGAACATACCTGAGCTAGGCAACCATATGGAATGCCAAAAGAAGCTAAGAAGAAGAGAAAGGGGAGATTCTTCTCCATAGCCTTCAGAGGAAGCACGAACCTGCTGATATCTTGATTTCAGATTTAGAGCCTCAGCCTTGGGAACTATGAGAACAAATTTCCATTTTGTAACCCATCAAGCCTGTGATTTGTTATAGCAGCCCTAGAAAATGAACATGGGCAGGATTCACAACATTTACGGTGAATTATCAATTCTATTCTTATCGGACAGAACATCAGGTACATATAAGCAAAAACCATGAACAGGATATTCATGGTGGCATTGCTCACCACACTTAGAAAGAGAAAACTACGGGGAGATGTCCGTCAAAACTAGGATGGATACATTGTGGCATATTCATTTAATTGAATGATATAAAGTAATAAAGATGAAAAACTTTAGTGACATACAACAACATGAATTTATCTAACAAACATTATTCTGAACACAAGCTGACACAAAAGACTGCATTTAATTTCATTTATATTTAGCTCAAAACAGGCAAAACTAATGCTATTACAAATCAAAGTAGTAGTTCCTGCTGGGGGAAGTGGGAGGTTGTGATTGGAAAGGGGCACAAGGGAGCTTCTGGGGTACTAATAATGTTTATCTCTCGTGGTAGATGGTAATTACATGGATGTATTCACTCTGGGATAATTTCTCAAACTGAACACTTATCATTCATATGTCGTTCTATATATCCCTATGTCAATAAAATATTAAAAACAATGAAAACATAACTCACTAATTAATCAAATAGGTAAGAAATTAAGTAAGGATTTAGAAGATCTGAATAACTCAATTAACGTCTGTTATAATACATATAATATAGAACCTTGTAACCAAAACTATAAAATCACAATTTCAAGCACCTGTGGAACAGTTATAAAAACTGACCACATATGATGACATAAGCAGTATTTTTTTTTAAGATTTTATTTATTAATTTGACAGAGAGAGATCACAAGTAGGCAGAGAGGCAGGCAGAAAGAGAGGAGGAAGCAGGCTCCCTGCTGAGCAGAGAGCCCGATGCGGGGCTTCATCCTAGGACCCCGAGATCATGACCTGAGCTGAAGGCAGAGGCTTTAACCCACTGAGCCACCCAGGCGCCCCTAAACAGTGTTTTAAATGACAAATGGTGAGCTATACCATGTCCTATTCACGGATAGTAAAATTCAATACTGTAAAGCTGAAAGACTAACCTCAAAGTTCTCTATGTATTTATTAAAATCCCAGTCATATTTGTTTTTTTGGAATTTGATTAGATTAAATTAAAATTTACGAGAGAGCGTAAAGGACCAAGGATAGCTCAAAAAATTGTGAAGGACAACGTAGGAAGATTTGATCATATCAAGATTATGACAAAACTAGTGACTTGGTAACTATTTTATTGGTAGAGGAATAGTAAACAGATCAACCAACTAGAAAACCCAGAGAAAGAACCCCATATGTAGTAAGACTTGACACATGTCACATGTATCATTAGTATCAATGGAGGAGGACAACCAGCAGAAATAATACAATAAAAAATACATGTGGTGGGCGCCTGGGTGGCTCAGTGGGTTAAAGCCTCTGCCTTCGGCTCAGGTCATGATCCCGGGGTCCTGGGATCGAGTCCCGTATCGGGCTCCCTGCTCAGTGGGGAGCCTGCTTCCTCCCCTCTCTCTCTGCCTGCCTCTCTGCCTACTTGTGATCTCTGTCAAATAAATAAATAAAAATCTTAAAAAAAAAAAAATACATGTGCTTAAGGACATCAGAGAGCTGAAAAGTAGGGAAGAAGTACCAGGGCAAGATCTGGAGAAGGAAAGGTCTAGAAAGTGACCCCAGGATTTAGAGCCTCTTTTCCCAGGGGTAGCTGCTGATTCTGGAGGAGGCAGCAGAGAGCCCAAGGGAGTGGGGCTCTAGTGAACCACCACCATTTTGCACCAGGAGTGAAGGTATGCCCAAAGAAACAGGTGCATGCAGGGCCAGTAGCTCAGTCCGTTAGCCATCAGAAAAGCTAAAATGAAGAACAGTGGCAAATGATAGGAACTTTCAGACATAACTCATGGGAATGTACACTGTAATGTTCAGTTTGGAAAATACTTTTTGCCTTATCTACTAAAGTTGAAGATACATGTCCCCTATGTGCCTGCGATTCTACTCCTAGGTATATAACCAACAGAAACGTGTGCCTGTGTATACCAAGAGATAATTCTCTGAATATTCACAGGAACATTATTTGTAATTACCCCATACTGGAAACACATGAGAAGTCTATAAACAATAGAACAGTGGTATTTTCATGCAACAGAATACTATACAGCAGTGAATGAATTATAAATGAATAAATTATATAAAATATATAAACCTTACAAAACTACAATCTTGAGCAAAAGAAGCTGGACACAAAAGTTTATATAAAAGTTCAAAACATGCCATCTGATTCCCTTTGTATAAAAGTTAAACATAAGTTAAAATGTAACTACAGGGTCCAGGGATACATATTAAGGTATTAAAACTAAAGAGAACAGCAAAGAAGTAACACTCTTAAAGAACAGGGGTACCTGCTGGGGGAGGGGCACCATGATGGTTTCTGTGGTTTTGGCATTGGTTCTTGACCAATGGTCCTTCGTCACCACCTTGATCAGGGTGGACACAAGATGCCTTATGATAAATCAGTGTGCTATACATTTTGAATTTGTGTATTTTTCTTTATATGTGTGTGTGTATATATATATATATATATATATATATATGTGCATACACACACACACACACACAGAGAAGAAATATTCCTGAAGAAATATTCCTGAAGAAAATACAATAATACAACAAATAAAGGAAATGAGTGAGCTGACTACATTAAGATTAAAGCTCTTCCATAAGCAACAAAGCAAAGAGAGAAGCCACGTGCTGGGTATAACAGGCAAACAGTACTAAGAGAATATGTTTAAAAGGTGTATTTGCCAATTAAAAAAGGACATCACCATTGGGGGTTGGAGTGAGGGGAGAACCCTCACTTTTCCCAAGGATGGGAAAAGGTAACTCACAGTGAAAACCATCTCTCCGGCTGAGAAGCGTGTGAAACACAGTTGGGGACAGTCACACAATGGACTAGATGGTGGTCTAAATAAGTGAATTAAAGCCATGTGTACCAACGTTAAAAAAAAAAAAAATCTCAACAACAATGCTGAGGGAAGGAAAAAAAATACCAGTGAAAAATAAAATCATCTAAATATAATTTACAATCATGAGTAATATGAGGCAGCCAATATTACATATTGTTTAATGACATATACCTACAGGGTAAAAAAGTGAAAAAATATGCATGGTGCCAACCTGAAAGCCAGTGACTTTTGGGGAGGGAGAGAAATGGATCGGAAGTTATGTAAGGACTTTAATTGCATCTGTATCATTTTATTTCTGTGAAGATAAATATTTAAAGCAAGTAAGTTCTCTAGAATTTCATGCTCTCTTGTGTCACGGAAATAGTTTCTAAAAACAAAATCCACTTCCTTAGCTCTTCTCACTCTTTTTCTTACATGAAGCTGTGTTTAGACCCCTCGGTATTGGCTCCCGATCAACGCTGATGCTGTGGCACCAACTTACACTGAGAGGAGCTTAAGCGACAGCTCTATGAATTCTAGTGTTTGGTTTCCTGGAGGGATATTATCGTGCATGGAACTTACTTCCTCCCACGACATCTCCTTGTGAAGGTGCAGGAGGAGCTCAGTACAAAGAGAAGCTAACTTGTTTTAAAGATAAATGAACCTTCTAATAGGCCATGATTACCTCCTTTTATAATTGCTAAGAGATGCCTGACTACATTGGTGAACTACTGTTAAGACAGGCACCTGGTTCTGTCACTGGCATTTTAATTCTTAATCTTACCATCCATTCCCTACTGTCCTTCCATCCAGCCTTTTCAGGTAATTTATTTTATTCAATCTTGTATGCATATTTGTAGACACATGTGTGCTAATATATAGCCACAAAGGGAAATTTACATGAATTTTATTGTATAGAATTTACAACTTCTGGTCATCAAAAGACACTATTAATAATGGGCAATCTGCAAAGTAGATTTTTGCAGTGCATATGGCAAAAGGCCCACATTCAAAGACTATAAGGAACTCATATGAATCAGTAAGAAAATGATAGATAATCCAAAAGAAAAATGGACAGAGATGGCAAGTGGCAGAGCTAAAATTCCAATTTGAAATCTTTATTTTTTTTTTTTAAGATTTTATTTATCTATTTGAGAGAGAAAGAGAGAGACACAGTGCATAAGCGAGGGTGGGGGCAAGGGAGAAGCAGACTCTTCACTGAGCACGGAGCCCCATGTGGGCTAATCCTAGGACACTTGGGTGGCTCGGTCCATTAAGTGCCCGACTCCTGATTTCAGCTCAGGTCATGATCTCAGGGTCAGGAGACTGAGCTCCACAGTGGGATTCTCCTCCCACTTCCTCTATCCCTCTCCCTGTTCTTTCTTTAAAAAAATTAAATTAAATTAAAAAAAAGATTATTACATAGATTATACCATATAAGTTTCATGTAGGCTTTGGAGGATTTCTAATATGCAGGTACACAAGGAGTGCCCCTGTGTGCCCGCTTCCCTTCACCCTTGCCAGCACCGAGCGTAGGTCTTGGTTCTAACTCATACATGGTAATCGGAAAACTTCTTCCTAGCTTCCTTCAAGCCATCTGAACAGAGAGGTGGAAGAACATGATAACGAGGAAGCAGAAAGCCTAAAGGATGAAAGGGGAAGGGGCTAAAAAAGGGGCAGGTGGCGAAAAATGAACAAAGGAATGAGGAAATGGGGAAAAGAGTTTAAAATATAAAAAAAAAAAGTGGGACGTCCTTCAGGAAGATCCTTGGTAATCAGGCCATGAGCCCAAGCTGAGTTTGCCCAAGGCTGAGGAGCATGAGGAAGGTTCTGGTCTCATAATTTAAGATCAATACAGGACGTGAGGGCCAGTCCAACAGAGAGCGGATGTCATAAGCTCAGCTCTTGTTTTTAACTACTTCTAAGTCTCCTACAGATCTTCCCTCTGGGGCTGGAATTTTTTTTCTCAATTTTTAGTCACTTCCTCACCAATGCTGCATTTTATATGAAGAAAATTCCCAAAACTCACTGGAAGTTTTTAGAGCAGAACAAAGTACAGGTTTCACACTTTTAAGGAAAATGTTCAGACTTTGGTTGTAGCTGAATAACTTCAAAATGGATTCATTTTTAAAACCCAGCAGAAGAGAAATAGGTGAAGGAAATGCGTATTTTAGACTATTTGTTTTAACACAGTTCAAAATCCATTAAGCAATAGGGGAACTCTGAACCACCAGGAAAGGCTCTCTGGCTGGTCTACCACCATCCCTGAGATTAATAAGGACTTAGAAGTAGGGGAGGGCATTTTAATTTCTTCTTGCAAGGGCAGGATTATCATGCAACCTCCATGCTCTTGGATGTGTTAATGGTTCCCTTTGCTTTTCCTCTGAATTTGTCTCTTACTTCTGGAAGACGCTGTGAAGGAAGGGAAATGAGCTGGTGTGAAAGCAGCTGGCTTCAGGCCTTGGGTGACCCTGCCCATGGGCCTCCATCTCCCAATCTTCCACTTCGCTGCTAGCCGGCATTACCAACAAACCCGATAGTTTCACCTCCCCGGCATGACAGCGGGCAAAATTCAGACGAATGGTGGTTTCTGACAGTTTTGACCAGGCATAAAGTGCTGAGATATTACAAATACCTATTCACTCCTTTGATTGACTGACTGATTTTTTAAATCAGTGGAGCCACTCTAAGAATCAGGATTCAAGAATACATGTTCATGGAAAGCCATGTTGGAGGAACGCTTGGGGTGTCGGAACCATCTGGATGTTTTATTAAAACGAAGCCATAATGGGTTTGTAACCATTTCAAAAGCATTAACTTAAGTTAGAAGTGCCCATTCAGAAAGGAAGTGGAGGCGAAAGGCCTACCTAAGTCTGAGATTCAATAAAGAGCATAGTCTGTAAGGCAGCCCCTGAGTCAAGGTCTGAGAAATTATTGTATTAGTCCTCCGATATTCATGTAACAGAAAATCAGAAAAATCAAGACTAAAAGACAGAGTGTGGAGAGATGCTGATAAGCCTGAATGTGTTATGGGGCTGCCTCCACGTGTGTTCCAGCTTTTAGAGGTGCCGAAGTAGTAACATAGGCATGGAAGTATTACAGGGGCACAGCGGGCTCTGGGCTAATGTGTTATCACAGGGAAAATAACACAGCAAAGGGAATGGGCAAATCGACCCAGCTCGAAGATCCTGATCAAAGATCCCGATCAGTCTCACTCTAATGATATATGTTCCTCTCGGAAGAAAAAAAAAAATTAAGAAATTCCTTCCCCAAACCCTAGAAAGGTTGAGAATCTAGAAAGACAAAAGCAGATCTACATAAAAACCTTGACGAGTAATACATAGATGTTTCAGAGGTATGAAAAGCAAAAGCAATCATCCAATCAGAGGGTTTTTGCCTGCGGTGCATTTTCCAGAATTCTCTGGGACAGGAAAGGTGGCTGTTGACAGCCATGCCCAGGTGTTTTTCACAAGCACACACCATGGCAGGTACCAAAAGGTCTGCTTTGGGTTCAAGTGATGACCATCAGATTTCAAAACCAAGAACAAAAAGTTTCAAGAGTTTGTTTCAGTTTTGTCTCACCCAAACCAGAAAATCTGTGGACGGTGGAATTCTCTACCGTTCTAAATTTCCTTAATGTGTTAAGGAAATGGAGAGGCAGTGGCATTTTCATCTATCATTTCAAGTGAAGAAAAAAAGAATGTGACAACAACCCAACATTAAAAAATACTTTTGATGAAAAATGAAACAAGATGGGATCAGGAGGGAGACAAGCCGTAAGAGACTCTTAATCTCATAAAATAAACTGAGGGTTGCTGGGGGGAGGGGGTAGGGAGAGGGTGGTTGGGTTATGGACATTGGGGAGGGTATGTGCTATGGTGAGTGCTGTGAAGTGTGTAAGCCTGACGATTCACAGACCTGTACCCCTGGGGCGAATAATACGTTATATATAAATAAAAAAAATACCTTCGACAGTGTTCCCTAATTACCAACAGTGATGGCTGTGGTCAACATGGACGAAGTAATTAACAGGCAGCGTTGTTCTTACTATGCTGAAGATCACCTAAAATATTACCAAAAGGCTTGACTTAAGGTCAGAGAAAAGAGCACCACGAAACGACTTTTACCTCATAGAATTACAAGGGAGGCTTTGAAAATATTCACAAGGGACCTGGGAGTCCTAATAAAAAAGATAACAGATGATCTCAATTTGTGGCACAAAGAACCACCAAAGAATCAATGAAACTGGCAAAATATTTTTAGATGCACATAATGCCTATATATTGAATAGCAAATTACCGTGGAGACTTTAGTTATGATACCTGATCATCAAAACAATGTCATCATTATCTAGTTAATATACAATACTTTTATACAAAAGCCAGATACCCAGGAGCAATGTTGGGTGAAAGGTGAGATAATCTGTGATGTCCAGATAACTGAAGGGCTGGGTTGATGTGGTAGAATTAGATGAAGGGCTACCCAGGGAACTCACTTCCTTTTCTATTTTGTAAGTTTTAAAGTAAATTAATGAGCACTGAATCAATATATATGTCTTTCTAGATATAATGTACTTGTTTTGTATAAAATGTGTTATCAACAAACACTTCTGCTTCTCCAGCTATAATGTCTTAAATTTTATTTTACTGGACAGCAACTAAAAAGCAGAGAGATTATGACGTATCTAAGGCCTCCCTTTCCCCTGACTCTCTATTCTAACAAGAGGATCTATCTCTTAAGAGGTCCTTCTGCGCAAAGCTAATTTTAGGATTCATTTTAGATACTCTGGTACCTAGCACATAGTAGAAAAGCCCTCAAAACATTCTGTATCTTGCTTCAACTTCCGAAGATAGCAGAAACGTCTTATTCTGTTCCCCAGATACGCAGGATATTCAAAACACTACATTCAAGAATGAGGAACAACAAATGAACACGGGAATAAAGACAGAAATACATACAGACAGACCATAGCTAAAATTCTTATGGTAACTGCTTAACTTAGATTTTGGTAACTGATTGCTACAGATTTTAGCTCGCAGGCAGGCAGTTTACATTATAACTATAGAGGGCAAATGGCTGATAAACACTCATAAAGTTCTTTGATTCAAAAGCCCATATACTTGCACCCTAGAAGGATTCTGACATGAATAAATAGGTAACTTGCTTCTATGCGGGGTATCGCTTCCCGGACTCTTTATCAACCCTGCATGCAAAAGAAATTGCAAATGTATTTTGATAGAGATATTAATACTTGCAGAAAAAAGAAAATATTTAAAAGGACTGGAAACCAGAATTCTTCTATATTAAAAAACGTGTAGAATTAAAAGTACATTTGAATATGCCTGATTATATATATATATATATATATTTTTTTTTTTAAGATTTTATTTATTTATTTGATAGAGGTCACAAGTAGGCAGAGAGGCAGGCAGAGAGAGAGAGAGAGAGAGGAGGAAGCAGGCTCCCTGATGAGCAGAGAGCCCAATGTGGGACTCGATCCCAAGACTCCGAGATCATGACCTGAGCCGCCCGCCCGATTATATTTTAATAAGCTGGTGGAGACATATCATTTCCTTCTCTTGTTTTCTATCCTATTAAGACGGATATTTAATCCATACTATTGGCATGTCTGTCTGCAATTTCTGCCTCTAACAGGTTATCAGGGATCTTTCTATTCCTCCAACACACACAAACTGAATTTCAGCCCAAAGCGAGTTTTCTGTGCCCCTGTGTTCTCCTCCATAGTCAACTCTGACTCATCATCGAGACTCTACCGTCCTCAAAACCCGTATTTATACCTGCTAGGTTTCCAGGTAATGGGGAGAAGGCGACAGTACTGAACCTGTTCTCCAGACAGGCCTATCAAGGATAATTTTTTCAATCATTCACCGTTCAAGGAGAGACAAAATGATGCCATAGCCTATGGGATTCTGTAAGAGCAGAACGGCCACGTCACCAAGACACTTATTGGCTCCACAATGAACTGATCTAGAGCCCAGCTGCAAAGTCACTCACATTTGCCAAGAGAGGTTTTGAGTACTCTTTGGGGCCCACCCAACGCACAAACAATGATTTAAACAAAATGAAAACAAAACAAAACAGGCTGACTCACTCCAACACTCCCAGCTCCATCCTGTAGGAAGAGGGCTAGAAAATGACACGAGCGTTAGCCTAGGGATTTCTATGTTATTTTCATTTTCAGAGTGTCTACACGGTGGTTAAGAGTATCAAATAGGGTCTAATTAAACCTCAACACACAGACCTGCTCATACCACTGACAAGAGTTTACTGTTCTGATTTTACCATGTGCTACCACAGGGTTATCTTTACTACTGAAAAAAGTCCCCAACTCAGTAGTCAAAAAGCCATGAAATCGGTTTACCCCATGTTCCACACCCTACATCCTTGTATTTATTTGTGTCAGATATTGAAATGAGAATCCACTGCCTGTCCAGAGAGCACTCACCTCATTGTCCGACTCCACGAGAACTTGGTCATATTCACTAAGCGCTACTAGAAACATGATAGAGGTGACATTTTCAAAGCAGTGTATCCATTTTCTTCTCTCTGACCTTTGGCCCCCTACATCGACCATTCTGCAAGGTTAACAATATTCATATTAATAGCATATAAAGAAAAAAGGATCAATATACACACAGCTTTACTTACACACTTAAGGAAAACACTCTCTAAAGAGAATGGCCATCCAACTCAATTCAATTAATATTTCTGGTGAACATCTACTAACTTTCTGTTCCCTAACAATCTAAGTCAAGACACTCTGGGTAATTAATAATTGTGGTTATAAGAATGTTATCTGATTAGTGAAAATGGTAACTTTGTAAAAAAAAAAATCCTGTGCTAGGTCAAGCAAAATGGTATTTTACTTCATTGTGCACAGAAAAATCAGAAACAAAATATGCTTTATTTGTGATAAGTTCTAATGGCAAGTACTAACGTCAGTTTTTTTTTTTTCCTGTAAAATGAGAATGCAGAACCTTGTGTATTTCTCAAGGATGCTAGAAAGGACTGCAAACACATTTAAAGGTAGAAGATGCTACATATTTCAATATGGGTATGTGTGATGCTTCAACAAAATGCAAACAGAACTCCACTGATACGTTATCCATGGGGTATTCTGACTTGTTTTCTCCTTCCGATACTGGCAATAATTTGGGACAGGTCCAGTCACTGGACCAGTATCATGGTGCAATTGGCCTCATGCAAACAAATTTTCTAACCTGCTAAGAAGCAAAGTGTGTGAAACATCAAGATGCTTCCAGAGGCCATCACTTGAACTCTTTTAAGGATTTGTTTTTAACATGTCAACGATGTGCTGACTTCCTGGTTAGGAACCAATGCTGACATCAATTAATGTGAGTTTCAATGTTTATATAAAAATATCAAGCCGCAGCTGGCACTGAAGCCAAATTTCCTCAAAAGGTTCAATCCATATCTTGGCTAAAACGTGCACAGTGGTTACAGGGTAAAATACTTTCAAAGAATGAGAGGAGGTCTCTCTGAGCATTTGCTGAAAACTGAAGTTATTCCTGGTGTTTCCCTGCCTTAAATGCAAACTAAGAAATCAAGGATCTTCTAGTTTCTAGTGACTGCTTCTAAAAGTTCTCGAAGGCACAGAAGAGATTTCTAAGGGGCAAAGCAACGGATTCAGGGAGACCTATGAACGATGGACATCAAAACTAGAACTCTTAAGTCTTTAGAAATACCAAATTCTAGTTCTTCATGTCAAGTAAAGAATTCATTACTCATTTATATGAAATCCTCATTCTATAAAATCCTGTCACCCTGAGCCCTATAAGATGCTTTTGATGATGGCAGGAAATTATTCTTCTGAGTCATTACTTTTACAGTAGTGGCAAAAAAGTGTCCTTCAAGCTAGTGAGCAAAATGTAGTAAAAACAAAATGTAAGAATAAGCTTGTTTCAGAATTCACTATCAGTTGTAAAACAATGAAGTGATGAAAATCTCTATGAAATGCTCTATGTCTTCTGAAAATATTTTGCAGGACAGTTTTATAAGCAGTAGGAAATTTGGGTGTTCCAAATTGAAGATCTCCAAATGCTATGGACTCAAAGCTTATGTAATCCAGCATGGTGGAGCTACAAGGAATCTTGGTGATCATCTAATGCAACCATTTTAGAGATGGACAAAAAATAAGGTTCAGAAATATTTCTAAAATGCCACCTGCTTTCCAGATATATCCATTAGAGTGGCATATAGTGGCCAGACCTGACTCCAGGGGTGGAGACTGATTAGAATAAATCCCCGAGTGCTTTGAGGGCCTGCTCATCTGAACCACGTGGCAGTTACCAACTGGGAGTCACATGACTCCTATTTCACATCCCTCTAGTGAATGTAATTGTCTTCAATGGGATAGGCTCCCCCAGAGAACTCAACTCTCTATGCTCAGAGACATATATTCACATGGCCTCACTTCTCAAAGCTCAATGTGGTTTGTATTCTAGAAGTATAACTGAGTGTTTGTGTAATAAGAGATCAAATGAAAGCATACTGGTATTATTTATTTTTTCTCCTCTTAAAAAACATTAAAATACTTTTGAACAGCAGCAGAATTCTTCATTCTATTTTCCTATATAAATTTAGACTGGGATCATCAATCCATTTTCAAAATCACCTATTTTGAAAAATTTCAAGCAAGTTATTTCAGGAATATAAAACAGCCAACATCTTTCTTGCTACTGAAGAATTCTGCATTGGTACCAGTAGACTCGAAGAAAACACCATGAAAGCTTTTGACAACATATATTTTTTGTTCTTAGTAGGGGCGTAAGGTCATTCATATCTTACACAAATCTAAAGATATTTCCATTGTCCTCACAATTAAAAAGTGACTCAAAGAATAGTCAGGACCAATTCTTAAAGAATAATAGTCAGGATCAACATTTAAGGGACTGATTTTGCTCAACCACCAGCAAATTTCAGATTTCACTAATTTCTTGGTGACTGAATTTGAAATGAGAAACCTGCCCATACATCTTTCCTCTGCTTCCTCTTTCTGGAACACATTACTTCATTTGCATATCTCCTGATAATAACTGGTCTGCAGATTGTTTCAAAGTCTACACATGATTTCAGTATTTGTAGAGTTCCCCAAATGTACTAGTCAAGGCACAGGAGCTGGGAGGTGGGTTTAACAGACTCAGTTACTACCTGAAAATGACACTTTGTAAGTCAAAGGGGTATTCGATGATCCCTGTGGTGGGGACTCGAACTCTAAGCACATCTTGCTGCGTAGGCAGGTAGGCAGGGTCAGCAACGCGGTCCAGGTCATTAAGATAGCTGGAGGAGGAAAGACACAACGAGAACGTTAGGACACCATCATGCCAAATCTGCCTCTGGAAACGGAAGGGCAAAACTAAATCCTAAAAGAGAGGTGGAGAAGAGGAAGGGAAATATCAGAAAGGGGCAGAGCAATCTGGAAAGTTGAGAGATAAAAGTCAACTTTCCACTGGCCACAGCAAGGTAACCCATCTATGGATTGCCTGGTTCATAGGCTTTCTCGTTTCTTCTCTGTCATTTGGAATCCATATACAAAGCAGATGGGGAAAGGAAAAGAAATGAAAGGAGTTTTCTATTTTCTGCTCATTTAGCAGGTCTGGTGGGTAAAGCCGGAGTTCAAAGCGAACAGATTTTGAATTACTGACAGAACTTTTATTTGGGTATCTGTATAAATAAACAGTTAACAGAGTGATACATAAGGTCAGAATCCTTATTATTATTATTATTATTTTTTTGTCTTTTTACAGAATATCAGAGCGTTTTTCTCTGGAATGTATTTCCTTATTCCCCTAAGAGAAGTCAGCAGCACACCATGTCCTAAATTCTGTCCAAAGCTAAGTCATTTGTGATTAATGTGAAGCCACAATTTTTGAGGTTTCTGGTTACTGAGCTAACAATGTCTAAGGTCAGATATTCCCAGTGTTTAGAGTCACCACACCTAAACTTCAAATTTATCTACTTCTCCAATTCCTTTAAAAAAACAAACAACAACTCCTTTTCATTTTGAAATAATTTTTTAACTTACAAGAAGTCGCAAAATATTCCAGAGAATTCTCCTGTACCCTTCCCCCAGTCTACCCCCAATAATACCTTACATACAACGATGTATTACCAAAACCAAGAAAATGGCATTGATCCAATACTATTGACTCAAATACAATCTATTTAGATTTCACTAGTTCTTACACACACACACACATTTTTGGGGGGGTATATAGTTCTTGTGAAATTTTATCACGTGTCAAGATTCATACAATACCCACCACAATCAGGATACAGAACTGTTCTGTCACCACGAAGAAAGTGTCCTATGCACTGCCTCTCCTGAGCTTAACCCCTGGCAACCACACGTTTGTTCTCCATCAGAGTAATTCTGTCATCTCAAAACCGTTATATTCCATTTACTTTTCACTCTCTCAAATTGCAAACCAATATTTTGCAACTTTGAGAATGACCTGATTTGACAGAATTAATGACCAATAGGTGAAAAGGACCGCTTTGCACGGCATCCTAACGATTCCAAAGGCTTGCTATGCTCCCCTTGGCCCCGAACAGGATGCGACACAGGCATGGTTTCAAAGCATACAGCTACGAAGTGTACACACTAAGTAACTAACATATGCATTAAGACTTAAAGAAAAGGTGGCCCCATGAATAGAATCAGAGGGGATTAGAATCTCAACACCTTTATGCCCACAAAACAAGACAGTGAGTTCTGAGGTACATACAGGAAATGTCTAGTGTGGAGTATGTTGCTAACTCAGCAAGAGTACAAATATTCAGTCAAAGTGACCCACCTATGGGAAGGGTTTTGTCTTGACCAGCATTATTTTTGCCTTAGAACCTGAAAGAGTGCCTGGAGGACAGTACTTAATGAGTATTTGTTGGATGGGTAGATGGATTTCCTATGCTGGTATTTAATCTTTGCATTATTTAAATACCATTGTTACTAGCGGTGTTTCCATATTACTTATATTATTAAATTTGAAATTGGGTGTTGACAAGAAATATTACATTAATTCTCTAAGATTCATGGATCATAAAATAGTAGAGCTAAGTGGTTTTAACAAAGACATAAAACTATTGCATTTTTGGAGGTCTATCAAATTCTTTGGGACAAAAGGAAAGGATCACCTTGGAAATTCCTAATGCAAAGTAACAAATTAATTAGTATTCTAGTGGCCTTACCCCAAACACATCAATTATTCTCTAGCTGGCAATTAGCTCTCTACTGACTGATAGGAACCAGCCTGATATCTTGAATTACTATAAACAATGGCTGGAGGATGAAGACAGGGAGACTGGGACAATACTGGTGTGAGAGGCAGAAGAAAAATGGACCAGATCCAAAATTTTAGTCAATAATCTTGGCAGGGTCTTGGAGGTATCTGATGGGCTTAACAGGTCCTTGTTCTGGGAGCTGGTTTGTACTGTGTCTCATTCTATAGATAAACCAGCTGAACACACCGTAAATACAAAATCGACTGGCAAGTCTATAGCCATGGGGTTTTCTGATTTACCAATTCCCTGATTTGAAACACTTGAAATGAATGCACATTTTGAAGCCTGTGAGACCACCATTTACTTAACTACTATACACAAAAATCAAGTCAGGAGTGAGAGAACTTCTAGTTTCTATGGACAAGCTGGCCCAGAAACACGCTGCCCAGTCAACCATGTCCGCTCACGTGCTACAACTCACAGAGGTCAAACGGGGTGGCTCATGCCTGCACACAAGGCGCTGTCATGTTCCTGCAGTAGAGAGAAATCATGGCTTTCAGGTACTCGGAGGTGAACTCAACAGACTACTCCAAGCACGAATGTGTCTTTCTTTGCAGAGGAGAACTTAGAGAATCATCACAGGAATGGGAAATCACAACACGGCCCATGACAGAACAAGAGAGAATCGGGGTGCTGTTTCCGTGACCAAAAGAAGGACTTACTGACTCCCCTAAAAATGTGGCCTATGGTATCTCTCCATGAACCAAGGGCACTGCTGCAATATCAGCTGAATATCTAGAGCGTTCAGACTTGCACACTTTTCCTTCTTTGCCTTTCCTTTGCTCCTTTTCAACATCAGCACAGTCCGCAAAGAGGAATGACACCCTTGCAACAATGAACTTACACGGAGCACTGACATGCTACTTGCCACGCTCTACTCTGTCTGTTCACTGTACAAATTGTACAGCAAGGAAATGACTATCGGAGATGTTCCATGCATTTCTCCAGTTCTCGCTTGGCATTCTTTTTGCTTTGTCTCAGTGGGTGGTGGGGAGAGAAAGGCTCACTTTAATCTGGAGTATTCAAGTTGTATTAATCCAGCTCCCTGCAAGGAAAAAGCTGAAAGGAGCAGGACTGAGGTCCACTAGTTGTACCGCACGTCATCGAGGACCCAACCCAAGGCAAAGCCCAAGCACCTCCAAAACAAGGCAAGAAGAACGAAATGACAAAACACAACCAACCACCCAAAAGACGTATAAGCTATTGTCTCCTAAAGGAAGGTCTGGGAGTCTCAGTAGCTGCGCACCAGGACTGGGTTGTGGAGGCGGGGAAATGTGGGTGCAATGGAGTCCTGCATTTTTCGCTCCAGGGAGTGGCCAGTGTGGAGAGCTTCTCCCAGCCTAAGCCCCATCTATGTGGCCCCCTTGCTCTGGGCTCACCGCACCTTCCGCATTTGACATTGGCTTAGGGGAAACAGCCACTCCTGTTCTGGGGCACAGAGCGGTAGGACCCGCATGTCCTTTCGTGTTGATTCTTGTCACATTCTAAGAAAAGGTAATAGAAGAGTCTCTGAATGGAACCATGCTTTCCATTGAAGCATCTGATATTCTGAAGAGAAACTTGGATGGGCTATGGGGGGAGAGGGACTTGTGGTGGATTATTCCATTCATTTAACCTTTTACAAAGAAACACCAAGGTCTGAACAAATTTATACTGCAGAGTAAATTCAGAGAGTTAATTATAGCTATAATTTGTTTTGTAGGAATGATTCTGAGTGGCTGCTGAGGTCATTCTCAGGGTGTTGCTATGGCGACAGGCACAAGGTACATTTCCAAGGCGATGTATGTGTCACAAGTGGCCGGCAGTAGCTCTTTCCTGATGTCAGGGAGAGAAATCTCCCATGGTCTACATGGGACTTATTTAACTGTCTAGGAGACAAGGCACGTTTAAGAGTGTGCTAGAAAATGGGAGGGTTAGTTGATGAATCTGTACTCTAATCCATCCATGGGGACTGAATAACTTGCTGCTGCTTTGAGACATTTTGTAATTGATAACTTGGTAACTGATTAAAAAAAAAAAACAAACCAGGTATTTTCCCACATGTGTTTGCCCAGTCAGGACTCTCTCACACTCGGTGGAGTCAGGGACCACGAGTACCTTTGTGTTTGGTCACGGACACTCAGCCGAGGGCCTAGAACACAGCAGGTGCTCAACACGTGACCCAAATTAAGGTAATTTTGTAGAAAATGTGGTAGTGGTTATGATGGCAGGTTTTATTTTCTAGAAGAAAATATAGGAGTAAGGGGGTTCTTAGCTACCTGCCTTTATATAATTACCTCACTGGGCTATTACTGGCCTGATTATGTAAGAACTAAATTCTGAATTTAAATGCCTCTGACGAATGTAGAGACAACACAGAGAGGAAAGGCATCTTTTAACTTCATTTAGCAGATATGCTTCCTGCTCTTCCTCAGGTCCTGGCCCCAGAATGAAATAATTTGTCTATCTGTTTCATGCTTGTCAATATCAAGCTTTCAGGCCTTGGAATTCCCCGTAGCCCTGGGCAAACGGAGTGGTACCTTAAGGACAGGCAATTCTGTCATACTCTCTTTAATGGAAGAAACAGGTTTCTGATGGTTCTCAGTGAAAAGCAAGGCAACAGGAAAATTCATGAAGTAAGATTTCAGTTGTTGCTCTCCTAAAATGAGAAAACTGCAGGGTCGTCTAGAACTCACGATACATTTTGACTACGACATTCTCATAGGTGCTAAGGCTATGGGCGAGATTCCCCATGATACAATCCCTGTCTGCAAAGGACTCTACCAACATGTGGCAAAAAAAGGGTTATATGAAAAGGAGAAATGGTAAAGTTCATTAGGGATAGAAAGAACATCTGTATATTTTGGACAGAGTCCTTTTCTGGGAACTTGTTTGAACTGTCTCTAATCCTTGGTGATTACCCACAAAACATCCTTCTGTAGTATGAGTGATTTGATTAAGGAAATCGTGCTCATTAGTTTACAATTACACCTTGTACCTGCTAACTTCCTTATATATTTAACTTCAGGGTTACTGCTGGGTATAGACAAAATAAGAAATTCAGAAATGGGATATAATTATTTTAAATAGTTAAAAATATATGAGAGAAGTTTAGATGTCACCAAAATAAAAGCTCCAATCAAATGAATTACGGCATTTTCTCTCTTGAATATGTTTTTTTAAAAAAATCCAATTGAGGGCGCCTGGGTGGCTCAGTGGGTTAAGCCACTGCCTTTAGCTCAGGTCATGATCTCGGGGTCCTGGGATCGAGTCCCGCATTGGGCTCTCTCTGCTCAGCAGGGAGCCTGCTTCCCTCTCTCTCTCTCTGCCTGCCTCTCTGTCTACTTGTGATCTCTCTCTGTCAAATAAATAAATAAAATCTTTAAAAAAAAAATCCAATTGAGGGCACCTGGGTGGCTTAGTTGGTTAAGCAACCAACTCTTGATTTCAGCTCAGGTTATGATCTCAGGGTGATGAGATGGAGCCCAGTGTTGGGTTCAGAGCTCAGTGTGGAGGCTGCTTATGATTCTTTCTCCCCTTCAGCCTCTGCCCCTCCCCCTCCCTGCCCTCCTCCCCCTTCCAAAAAATTCCAACTGCTCCTCTCTTTTGATCCAATTTAATTTATGCTCCAGTCTGACATGTAACTGTAAGGGCCTATTAAGCCAGAGGGATTCCATCTTGGGTTAGTGATTTTGTTGTTTATGCAGTAAAACTTAAACTGACCCTGCCCGCCCCGCCCCCCCCCCCCAACTCTGGGACTTACTTAAAAGCAAGCCCAGGAAACCAGTCCCAGGCAACAAAGCCCAAATACAAGGGTGGGTCAGGCCAGGTGAAGGTATCCAATCAGTGGGGGCGTATACTGTCTCCTTAGCTACCAAGGAGTATGGGCCCCCACCTTTTGGGCACAAATTCTGACCAAGGTGATAGGCTAGTTCAAATATCTACTAGGGTGACTTGCAGTTCAACTGGCCATCCGTGTGTGACCTAGCATGACTGTGCAGCTTTCTCTGTGTGTTACAATCTCACTGGCCACCCGTGTGTGGCCAGGCCCAACCACATGGCCCTTGCCCATTAAAAGTTAGTTGGTAAGGCAGTGGGGGGTTGAGCTCTCTGTAAGAGGCGTGGCCCTGGGCCGGTGGGTTCGATTCTTGATGCTTGGCGCGGAATAAAGCTTTGTTTGACCTTTGCTTTGTATCAGTCTCGCTCCTTTAATCACGGACCCATTATTGGGGGACCTTTCAGTAACGAGAACTTATTCTTGTTTGAAACATCTTTTTAAAATTAAAGAGAAGGGATGCCTGGGCGGCTCAGCTGGTTAAGCCTGCCAACTCTTGGTTTCTGCTCAGTTCATGATCTCAGAGTCCTGGGATCTAGTCACGTGTTGGCTCCCTGCTCAGACAGGAGTCTGCTTGTCTCCCTCTCCCTCTGCCTCTCCTCCGGCTCCCTCCCTCCCCCACTCTCTCACAAATAAATAAATTTAAAAAAAAAAATTAAAGAGAAAAAAAAATCCTACCACCTGTGACCGGAAGGGTAACTGAAATCTACACCAAGAATAGCGCAGAAATTAGAAATACAGTGGGTTTTTTTTTTTCTTTTTTTTTTGGATGAAAGAAACATGAATGAAATTCAGAGATGACTCAGCAGGTAAACTATATCACATTACAGCTGTGGTTAAAAAAAAAAAAAAAAAAGTAATAAGTTATAGGCATACAACCCTCAGCAATTACACCAAAAGGGGGAAAGTACCTGTGGGTGGTAAGTGAAAAAAGAAATCTCTGACATTTGGTATAAATCCAACCAAACATAGTCAGATAAAGGAATAGCGTCTTGGAGTAGTCAGCGGAGCTCGCTATGGGGCGGTGGTAGCGGTGCGTGTGGGGCTCCTTGACTCCTGCACACGGGCCTCCTGTTGAGAAGCTGTATTTATGACAGATTTGTAGCCCAAGTCAGAGACTGAAATGAAGTTCTGGCACAGAAAATGACTCTGGGTAGAATTTCACATTTTTAATTATTGAAAAGAAGGTTAGAAAAACTAGGTCAGCTTCATTAGAAATCCGAAGAAGACCTCATTGGAAGAGGAACAGTCTTGGGGGAGTCGAAAGCTAGATCACTCCATGCGATCTTATTTGGCACGTGGGAGCTAAAAAGCCAGAAACACATGGTTCCTGTACAGGAAACCACATGACCACAAGGATTCAAAGGCAAAAAGGAAAAGAAATGGTCAAAGTGGACGTTAAAAACACAACACAAAACAAAACACACCAACCCTCCCCCGCGCCCCCCCCCCAAAAAAAAACTGGAGGGAAGTATCCACTCTGTCAACCTGCCATTCTGACGGGAGAGCCAAGTACAGGCTTTGTGCCAAGAGCCCTTCAAGTCCCTCCCCCCTCTGGCAGATCCTGTGGCTGAAAGGAGTTTGGTCAGTAATCTGGTTAGGCTGGTTAGCTGCTCAGGATTACTCATTACACAAACACTTCCATCCCCTGAAGAGCTCATGTTGTAGAGGGCCAACCTTGACTTTCCTCCTTCCTTTCTAACACCTGGCACAACCATGATCAGAGCTCAAGAAAACACAGCATCTATTGCAGGGATTTGGGTCCTAAAACGTTATTTGTTTTCAATACAAAATTCCAGATTTAAAACAAAGATCATCCAGTGGCGGCAAGCAGGTGTCACTCTCACGGTTTGTGACGACGACTCATGGGAGACTGTTCTGTGGGACAAAGGAGAAGTCTAAGGAATCCTGCATCAAAATGATCCGTTGCCAAAGAACTTAAACCAACCCTAGAAGCGCAGATTTGTAAAAGTAAATTAAGTAGCTCAAAAAAGTTCCTCTCACTGCATTTGTTACAGAGTTTCAGATTCTTAGGAATCTTGTTTAGGGATAGGTGATCTGAATGTTTCACATAAAGGGACCACCAGTGACAAATGGGGAACGAGCCGGGCAACAGTGTGTCTGCAAGACAGACGCAAGAGCCAGACTCTCAAGTCTGTTGCTTAAACAGATAAATTGACCTTATAATTAAAAACAAAAGCAAAACGAGATAAGAGAGAAACAGAGAGGAAGAGAGGGAGAAAAAGGAAGGAAGAGGCCTTTTTCAATTTGCTCATTTGGCTTTGCACTTTGCTAACTTACTTGTCTTTTATAGGATAACTTTCAAACCTGCGACTAATTTTAATACAATTTTTACACTTCTGAAACAGACCAAGAAACATCAGGAAACTGCTTCTTATTCCTGCCTGCCTGTCCTGAAATGTAATGGCAGTGTTTAATTCAGTTAATTTACACTAATTTATTGCAAAACTGTTATATGTGAAAGCTGATGCACTATGTGTGCTGGAGGGAGGGGGCTGGCACAGGGAGCTGGTACAGAATACTTAAAATATATATATTCTGTGCCTTGAGGGACATCAGGCTACCTGGGAAACAAAGATAGCACAGATGAATCAATTAAGAAATAATTAAGTGCAAAATTGTTAGCTGCTAACTACGAATGCAATAAGAAAAGAGAGATGATTATGAAGCTTAGTCACTAGAGAATAGTGTGGAGACGTGGGGGGTGCGTTACGCCATGCAGATGAAATAGGATTTGAACAGGTAGAGAGAGGGAAGATGGAGAGAAATTAGGAAAGACACAGCATTTATTAACTTCCTCATGACTCACTTTTTTTTTTTAAATTTAAAGATTTTTTAATTTATTTATTTGACAGATCACAAGTAGGCAGAGAGACAGGCAAAGAGAGAGAGAGGAGGAAGCAGGCTCTCCGCAGAGCAGAGAGCCCGATGTGTGGCTCGATCCCAGGACCCCGGGATCATGACCCGAGCCGAAGGCAGAGGCCTCAACCCACCGAGCCACCCAGGCGCCCCTCATGACTCACTCTTTCATTCAATTACATTCTCTGAAAGTCTACACTGAGAGCTAGGCACTTTGCAGACACCAGTGGGAACCATAAAATAAGGGAAAAAAGATGTGAGTCTTGTCCTCCAGGAGCTTGTACTCTGGTAATGGAAATGAACATACTATAAATAACTATACTATAATGCAGACACGATGTGGGTCATCAGAGAGGCTCCGGGGACTGCAGCCAAGCGTGAGCCATGAGAAAGAAGGCTGCTGATTAAAGCAGGTGTCTCCATGTCGTCTTCCCTTAACTTGAGTACAGGTTCCTTAGGATCAAAACTTTCATTCCGACAAGGATGATCAGGTCCGAGGAGCTCCTCATGCTAAACTACTTGAACTCATTACAGATCAAATTTCAGTTCATTACTTTATTTACATCAAGATGCCAGAGTGATAATGAAGAAACCCATCAGGGTCAGCCAGAGTCAAAAGACTGCCTGGCAGTCAGGGAGTCAAAACAGAGGAACCCAACGACCTGAAGGATTATATGTGGACAGCAAGGCTGGGCTCACTTGTGACTGGAGGTAGGGTTGACTTCCGGTCACGTGCATGTTCCCTTAGACCCCTTACAAAATCCTGTCAATCTTACTCTTGGTTCTGTTGATGGTTCAACCCTACTACACTCTCCTTTACCAGCTGCATGAGGCACTATAAGGACACAAAAGGCAAGACTTGTAAGACTCGATCCTTGCTCTCAGAACCAGATCAGCTCAACGAGTGCTTCCGGTCATCTATACCAGATTTCATTGAGACATTGTTTGCAGGGCACTTAGAGGCAGTGCTGCAGAATATAAGACAGAGTTCTCTGGTGCTCACTTCTATCAAGCTTTGTTGGGCAAAGCAATATATATGGAGTCCCACGGACTGGTACGGTCCAATCATTCCCCGCGTACTCTCAACTTCAGCTCTGGGTAACTCTGAGCACTGGGGTCTTATGGTAAGTTCTGCCTAATGGAAGTGGAAGCAGGACACTGTTGCCTTTGAACATTCAGTCTTCTTCTATATGAGCGATTTGCCCTTTTTGGTGGTGGTGGTGGGAGGGAACAGACAGTAAATATTCTGGGCTTTGTGGGCCATTCAGTCTCTGTTGCAACTCTTCAACTCTGCCATTGGGTGTAAAACCAGCCACAGACAATATGCAAACAAATGAGCATGGCTGTGTTCCAATAAAACTTTATTTATAAAAACAGGCAGCAGGCTGAATTTGGCCCATGGGTTTGCGAATCTCTGTTCTGTAGTAATAGCAGCCCTGGTCTCAAGTGGGGACAATGCCATCCTGGGTGGACCCACCTTCAGAAGGCACAGATGCTCAGCCAAAACGTGAGCAGGCAGCAAAGGGACAACGTGAAGCGTGTCACCCACAGCCACTATGCCCTTCCGGTAGAGTGAATGAATGGGAGACAGGTGCCCTTTCCCTACTACATCTCCTAATGAAGGTTAGAGTATTAAAGCATATCCAAGTCTTATCTTATTATCTCTAAAGCGCCAAGCATTCCAAACAAGTAATAATAAAGACCGGCATCCGAGAATCATCAGAGTTCACTGTGGAAGACAAATACAGGGTTTTTTGTTTGTTTTGTTTGTTTTATTCTTGCAAAAGGTTATTAGGAGATACGGCTCATTAGATAACAAAACAGAACAAAAATAGAAGTAAATATCTCAAGAGAAAAAAAATGACACTCTATTGTCACTCTTTAAAAAAAACAAACACATTCAAGATCAATGCCGTCTTCTGAGCTGAAGACAGAATTTTTAGTCGTTTACCCATGTAGAGAATAATGTCTTTGTTCATTTCATTTTCAGGTAAATTTCGGGGTGTCAGTTTTTCATTGGACTGCATAGGATAATGGTTTCTCAGATAAGGACAGTCTACTGTAATATATCACAGGATTTCAGAATTTAAAAGAGAAAGTAGAGATTATAGATCGCAAACCAGAGTCTGACGCAAGTGAGATTCACTCTGAAAGGCCCAGAGGTGAAGAGTGGTAGAGGGAGTTCCATCAAAGCCTAGACCTTGACCCAGTGTTCTCTTGACCAGACAATGGTCTTGTCTGCCTCCAAAAGTCTGTAGGAGGCTTACACTTACTATTTATCATCAGATAAAAAATACAGTCAGGATGGCTGTGAGAGTCAGAGGAAACACTAGATGTCCAATATTTGGCTCATCAAGTAGGGAACTTTTAACAGGAAATCTCTTCAAGAAGAATTCAGCCCTAGATCAGGCAGATGGGCTAAATCTACTTCTGAAATTCCTTTTGCATTTTCAAATTCAACATTCAAATTCCTTGTGCATTTTTAAGATTTTTAAAAAATTTATTTGACACAGAGAGAGAGGTCACAAGCAGGCAGAGAGGCAGGCAGAGAGAGGGGGGGGAAGCAGGCTCCCCGCTGAGCAGGGAGCCCGATGCGGGACTCGATCCCAGGACCCTGGGATCATGACCTGAGCTGAAGGCAGAGGATTAACCCACTGAGCCACCCAGGTGTCCCCCTTGTGCATTTTTAAATTAAATTAAAAATTTAAGCACGAGGTTAAAAGTCAACTCCAACAGTGGCTTATGCCCCAAAGCCAACTTATATGTGTATTTTGGATTTATGGGCTATGGAACATATGGAGATCTCAAGAAGGTGTCTGATCTGCTGAACTCCTTGGAGGGAATTTCAGGCAAGTGAGATTAGGGATTATTTGGTCTCTTAAGGTGAACACAGATACAGCAGTCTTTGCCAAAAGCTTGCAGTGAGGACTTTTCTCACTACGTGCCAGTGTGATTGAGATTTGTGTTCTCTGGCTAATGTCAGGGAGCTTTCAGTACTGTAGGCAGTGAACTCATTTGACCTGATGTTTCAGTATATTAAAGCAGGTGGTGGACCCCAGAAAAAAAAAAAAGTAAACCTATAGCCATCTGCTTATTGTGTTCTTTATCTAAAGATATTCAGAACCCTCAGGCTTTTTTTTTAATAACAAAAAAAATTAATGCAGGAATTTATAAAATTCTCCAGCATCTTAGCATGCTTCTTATTCTTTTAATAAATAAAATTGGAAGACTGTATCAAATTAAAGCCAATTGCAAACTTCTCCCAAACTGCTTCTGCATCGCCTGGACTTCTCCTGTCTCTTTGCTTCTGTGCTGCCCCTCTGAGCCATCTGATTGCTTATTATGATCAGTGAGTTGGCTAATCAAAGTAGAAAAAGGGAAACTCAAATGATTTTGTTGTATCCTTCTTATTGGTTCTAGTTTGACTGCAGCAAAAAGTTAATGGGTAGAGTAGGGGGGAAAACGGTTGAGATTATAGGCTAAAATAAAGAAATAATAATTCTGAATTATTTGTGATTTAGAACATCTTCCACGGTGTATGAATAACTTACATGTGGTTAAACAGGGCAAACTTTCTGGATGATAATCCTGCTAGGTTTGTTTTCCAATAATTCTTTTTTTTTTTTTTTTTAAGATTTTACTTATTTATTTGACAGGCAGGGAACACAAGTAGGCAGAGAGGCAGGAAGCAGGCAGAGAGAGAGAGAGGTGGAAGCAGGCTCCCCACTGAGAAGAGAGCCCAATGCGGGGCTCGATCCCAGGACCCTGGGATCATGACCCAAGGCAAAGGCAGAGGCTTTAATCCACTGAGCCGCCTAGACGCCCCTGTTTTCCAATAATTCTATATAATTTTTCCTCTTGATCTTGTACATAGGGAGGTACCTATAGGCAACATTTATAAAGATTAATGAATAATTTGCATCTTTCCTGGTAAGTGATTTACCTACTCACAGATATCTTTCTATTAGTCTATCATCTATTTATCTAACTATGGTCAATTTTCTACCTACCTATGTCTCACCCATCCATCCACCCTCTGTAAAGTATTTCACAGTGATTAAAAGCTTGGGCTCTAGAGACAGAAATCTGATTTCAACTCCTACTCCTATCACTTACTAACTGTGTGACTTTAAACAAGTGACTCAACCTCTCTGAGAACTGGTTTCCTCTATTGTTGATGCAGATGATGGGAAATATCTACCACTTTAGGTCGCTTTGAGGATTAAACGAAATAATGCATGTAGATGACTAAGTATAGAATCTAACATAAAGGAAGTGTTCAGCAAACAGGGGCTACAATGGTAACAGAACTTCCCAGAACCCAGACCTTCAAAAACAGAAGGAAAAAAAAAAAAAAACAAAACCAAAAAGAAACCTTGAATACTTCCAGCTCTGAAACTTCATAATCCATCTAGAATGACACCTACATCATGGTCACTGAAATCATGGACAGTATCCATGTATTATTCTGGGAACAATCATTTGTGAAGGTCAAACGTGAACAGTCCCTATCAGGTTTTGAGGGGAGAGACCCTTTAGCAGGGACTATCAGAGGCTCGCCCCCTGGAGAGGGTCTGGAAGGATGAACAGGAGTTCAGCAGATAGAAAAGAATTAGAGAGACATGCTTGGCCTTTGCTCTCAGCATCCCTGGCAAGTGGCCAGCACTGACTCTCGGCATCAGCTGGGTCCTGCAGAGAACAGTGCCGGTGCTGCAAGTTCTGAGCAGAGGCGCGTGGCAGGCCCCACTTCTCACGCTGCTAACCATGACCAAAGTCCATGTCCCCTGGATCCCAACTGAACGAACCACAAGTAGAGACAGCACTCAGAGAAGTTGGTCCTGAGTTCAGAAAGAGTTCTGTAAGGTGATGGCATCATATAACAAATCAGGTCCAGGATGCCTGGGTGGCTCAGTGAGTTAAGCCCCTGCCTTCGGCTCAGGTCATGATCTTAGGGTCCTGGGATCGAGTCCCACATTGGGCTGTCTGCTCAGCAGAGAGCCTGTTTCCCTCTCTCTGTCTGCCTCTCTGCCTACTTATGATCTCTCTCCCTCCTTCTGTCAAATAAATAAGTAAAATACTAAAAAACAAACAAAAAAAACCCCAAAAAACTTCCCCCAAAACCAAGAAATCAGGTCCAGAATATCAATGAAGTATTCTTACTTTTAATTATTCAGACAGAACAACAAAGAAGACCTACCGGAAGTAGAGGAGGGAGCTAAAATGCTAACGATACACCAGTAGGGCGCACGCAAAAAATCAGGAAAGAGGTAACAGCTATCCTGACTACAGAGAAAAGAATGGCTTGAGTCATGTGTATTTCATAGTTCCTCTGTGAAAATGAGGTCATGACTGGGGCTCAGTGGTACTCAAGATGTGGAGCCCACATCCTCCTTGGTGCTCTTCCTACAGTCCCCAGAGCGTCTGGTGGGGCAACACGACAGAGAGAGAGAGAAAGAGAGAGAGAGGGAGGGAGGTGGAATGCAGCAGCAGGTGGGGGAATCCAACATACCACGGGTCTAATCCTTGTGCTGGGAGGGTTTTCCTAACGGAAAAGGAAAAGTGCCCTGGACTAACTGGGGAAGACTAAGTGGTCTCTAATCCTCAGTGGGATCAAGGGCGGGCCAGCCAGGTGCTTGGCAGTGGTCTATAAAGAGAGCTAAAACATCTTGGGAAGAGACCAGAAACACCGGCCCAGCTAACTCAGGTTTTTACATACAACTCCTTACATAACTGGTAGCAATATATTGGTTCTACTCCCCCCTAAAGCAAACAGTCTTCCAGAGAAAATAAAGGGGGGGGGGACCCAAATAAAACACCAAACACCTCCCTACATTTCATGTAGGTTCATTTAGGTTCCTGAGCAGGAACCTAAAGTGACCAAAGGTTCCTGCTCAGTCAGGATCCCCAGCTTATGCTTTTTATTTCAGCCTCATTATTTTTTTTTCCTTTTTAAAAATTGCATTTATTTATTTATTTTTAAATTAACATATAATGTATTCTTAGCCCCAGGGGTACAGGTCTGTGAATCGCCACAGCCTCATTATTAATAGCAACTAATTCCTTCTCAAAATGTCCTGGTTCGAATGATAAATTCTATGGTCATCATTTATTTTGTCTATACAACACGTTATTCTAACAAAAAGATCAAAACAGGCCGTTCAGCAGAAAATTTATTAAAGGGTAATCAAACAGCACCAGCCGAGGAAAGAAACTTCTATTTCACGAAAGAATACCAATGTGGACCGACTGAGAAAAGTAGAAAAATTCCTCTTTTCTAAACCCTAAGGGAATTATTAAATCATACGAGACATCAAATGGAAGTAAAACCATTAAGTAAGAGTTGATGGGGAGCCAGAGAACCACCCAGTGACAAGGTATCACCACGCGGATGGCTTTTGGTGGCAGGAAGAAAAATGTAGCTTTATAACGGAGGGCATCAGTGCCCTAATACCGTGGTGAGCCTCTCCACCACCAGCGATGAGCAAACAACATCACTTCGAGTGCATTCTCCTCACATTTAACTTGAATCTAATTGAATCTTTAAATGTAATTTACAAGTTATAGTAAGTTCAGGAGACAAAGGAGCAAATTAATTCACACTATATAAAGCCGCAATCAGGCTAATCTCTTCAACATGCCAATGAAATGCAAACAGGACTCTCCCAATCATAAGAGCCTAAGGGACATAGAAACCAAAGCCCTGTGCTGTCTTAAAACCAACCAACTCTAAAGGACATTTTGGAAGAATTTAGGAAGTATGACTATGAACTGGGCATAATGAGAAAAGGGACTAATGATTAATTTGAGATGTCACAGAGTATTACTTACTATGAGGGGAAACGTCCCTTTTTTTTTTCCCCAAGAGATGGGTACTGAAATGTGGGCATCTAAGAATATGTAATAATTTACTTTCTTACTTTTGCACACAAATATGGTCAAAAAAAGAAGTAGGTATGTGTGCATACACATAGACCCACATATATATGTAGTTCAGAAAATCAACTTCTCCATATCCCCATCAGTGGAAAGTGAAACTGTTTAAATAATAATGACTTGAAGGGATTTAGATGAGCCTGTCCCGGCTGCCCCCCACACCTCGGTCTGGCTCTGGCATCAGGGACGTGCCCAAAGGCATGGTTCTAAGGTAGATGCCGCCTATACAACAGAATGCTAAGGTGGCGGCTTTCCCAGAATCCCAATGCTAATGCGGGTCTGAACAAACGGTCTTGAAGAGCTCTTTCCCTAAAGCAGTAGACACTGCAAACATCTTTTCTTGTACTAACTCACGGGCACTGCAAATCTCAACTGAGGAGTGTCACCAGATATGGGAAGAGTCTTGTCTCAAAGACACAAACACAGCAGCTCATACAGGTGTCATTGGAATCTCTCCCAGAGTCCATCCCCAGAGCGGGAGGCAAAATCATTTCCTAAGGGGGAACCCTGACCCTGGTAAGAATGTAATTATTAGACCCTGGTGCTCTGAGGCCCCAAGACCTCTCTGTTGGTACAAAAGTCACAGGTGAGAGGTCGAGACTAGAACAGGTGAGGAAGGGGAGAGACAGGTTAGACAGGATGAGAGCTTAGAGGATTTATTAGTTAATATGACTCGTAATGGAGGATTTATTGCTTAGTAAGGGCCAGGAGAGGCATCCCAGTAGTAGAGTGGGACGTGCAGAGGAGGAAGAGGAGAACGGACGAGAAGGACAGATGAGCGTGGAGGGGGAAGCAGGCAGGGAGGAGACAGACTGAGCAGGAACAGGGAACAAGAGATAAAACACAACAGCACCCCGGGGAGATGGATGAAATCTGAAATGGCAAAGCAAACAGAAGGACAGAGGGGGCAGGAAGTACAAGAAAGACAGCTGGTCAAAGGTTGAGGGGGCAGAATTTGGAAGAGACAAGAGCTGACTGCATCCCTCCTGTGTGCACTCACAGAAACTCGTGCAGTAGGGGCTCCAGGGGGAGGGCCGAGGGCCCAAGGCAGGCAGACAGCAGAGGAGAAGAATGGTGGCGTGGAGGTGTGGAGGGAGGAAAAACAAAGTCAGGAATGAGGAAAGTGCACCTTCCACAGGCACAGCAGGGGATTCGTACTGGTTAGCATACCACAGGCCTGGCGATCATGAGCCTTCTACGGCACATTCCAGAACTGTGGAATTGAAGTGCACCACAGGAGGACAAGAATGGTCTAGACCAGGCACCTTTCTGGGCTGACCTGAATGATAACTTATCCTACACAAAGGCCTAGAACGCGAATAAGAATGTGACCCGTTATATGGAGAAAACAGAACTGAACAGCTCTTGGATCTTCCAGGCATTCCGGGTGTGGACAATCAGCCCCGGGGGCTCCTTATCTTCCCCACGGCCCTGCTCTCCTCCAGGGGCTCCTGCATCCTATGAACCGGCCTGAGGCTGCTGACGACTTTCCACCCATTCTTCTGTCCACCCAGAACCCACGCAAGAGGCAAACACTGGGTTAACGTGATTAATGTAGACAGGAACCTGGCTAAGTACTACAGAAAGTGCATTTTTTCAGGCGCCTGATTATCTAGATTGCTGACTGCTCTGCCTACATTAATTCAATGATTGCCAGATCTTCGCTTTCTTTCTGTGAGGCGAGATTTAATCTAGAGAACTAACAAACCTCTCTAGGATGCAAATCTCTCCCAGGACCCACGATTTTGATTGACAGCTCACAGAATAATTTTGGAATGCATGCAAAATTAGACTCACGCGATTTCCATGCAAAGGCAAACCTATCCATCAACATAATAGTGGCTCCCAGAAAGCAGTCAAAGTTCTGTGTCTGGAAACTGGAAACTGGGAAGTCTGACGTGTTAGAGCCCATAGTCAAGCGTATATTTTGTTTAGAGCTTTTAATGTGTGTAGGTGCTTTCTAGCACATGACAAAAAGATCAGAAATTTGTATGAAAAATTATTATTCCAGGATTTTGAATTGCAACGGAGTCTGTGTTTGAGATTTGCTGGTCTGCAGTTTGGTGGGAGAGATGGGCTGGTAAAAGCAGAGTCCTCGAGTCCTCAGTCTGCTTTTCGAACAGAGGACAGTAAAAGAAATACTCTCCCTGACTCACGATGCCAGTCCCTTAGAATATAATGTAAGTGTATGAGGTTGGCACGAGTTTACACGCTAAACTTCTCTCTGGCTGGAGCGGGAGCCGGTTCTGTACGTGAAGCCCAAGAATGCGGAAGCTGTGGGTGCGGAGCACACGGAGCTAGAGAAAGATCCAGAGGGCCTCTTGGGTGAATACTCACTATTTGGTAGAGTCAGACAACTGATACTCTCGTCGCCGGTCATAGCATTCCTGGATTCCAGGATCATTCCATAAACTCTTAATGGCATCTACATATGGATTCTCAAAAGCAGACACCTTCTCCACGTCGACTTCTCGAACCAGCTGTGCATGAGCCTGTCAGAAACAAAAACAGCAGTTTTAATCTCCCTCCTTTCTGTCACTGAGAACTGCCTCTAGTTCGTATATTATACTGTGCACCATTGAGATCTTCCTTCATATGCTTCTTTCAAACTGGTTTATCAAAGTCTTGTTGCTGCTCCTGCTCCCCCCACCCCCTTACAGAGAATCCAGTCTCAAATCTTTCCCTAGTAGAGTAAACCTTAAAGCTACTTGAGGTTGACTAGAGGAAGACAGGGAAGACAGAGTTCGGCTC
The DNA here is from genome assembly GCF_964662115.1 of Mustela nivalis. Lineage (NCBI taxonomy): Eukaryota > Metazoa > Chordata > Mammalia > Carnivora > Mustelidae > Mustela > Mustela nivalis. Next base: position 18,141,990 of record NC_139032.1, read on the forward strand.
CCATCAGAACAATGAGGATGTCATGTTACACATATGATTATTCCTGGTGATTATCAGAATCCTAAACCAATGTTATTAAAGAGAAAATGGACAGAAATAATTATTTCCTCTGTGTTTATAGTTTATCATCATCAAATACATAATTTACCCAGCCCTTGAGTGTTTATGGCTTAGCAGAGACTTAATCACACTCCTCAACTAATAGGGTTGAGTTTCTATTGTTCCTTTTCAGGATAGGGTATAAAACCCCTAGAAGAACAAATAATATTAATGATGTGAAACACAGTAACCATTCCCCCCCTCCATTCCAATACACCCTCCCTGCCAAAGTATTTATTTCATATCTGCCTTATTGACATTATCAGATTGAGAATTTTATTAAATTTTTTAATGAGGAAAAAGGACTTTGTTGTTTCCAGCATACAACATTCAGCAGGAAAGAGGTAAGGAGATTTAAAAATTTTTTTTCAGCAAGATTGATATCAAAATACTATATGGACAACCCTGAAATTAAACAAATTATACCACTGCCTAAAATCCCAGTCAAAATAGGGTTCATGGAAGTAATAAATCACCTCCATAACTTGCCACGACATGTAGTACATTAACATAATTACATAAAATATGCATGTGAATTATACATACACATAAATATGCAAATAAATATAACTATCTTGGAAATTGAAGGTAAGTAGCTGATAACGTATTTATATACTCTTACGTGCAGAAATAAAAATTTTCAAACTAGGTTAGTGGATGGGCAGCATGATCACATGATGACCTAATTATTCATTTCAAAGAGTTTTATGCAGATGGAATTTTAAGACATTTTTAAAATAAGTTTAATCTATGTTAGACCCTGCCTGCTTCCCAAACTTCACTTTTCTTCTCTTCCAAGTGGGAAGGGCCCCATATCATCAGACTAATCTTGACTTAAACAAGGTTTCTAGAAGCCCAACATGAGACTGAGGAAATCATCTTTCTCGTTAGCTCTGTTCTGACCTTGCACAATCTAGTAAGTGTGAAATTCTAGCTCTGCTCTGGACCCCAATCTTGGAAAAGGGATCCCTGTAGTTGCTTTCTGTACCTAATCCCCATCCAGGCAAACTGGCTTGTTATTCCAGCAGCAAACCTGTCAGCCTGGAGTTCTCTTTCTGGGTCCCATGCCAGGTGGGCTTACCTCAGTCAAAGGTCCTGTCCAGCAGATATGTTTCATACCTCTGCAGGTGTACCTAATGTCAAAGTTTAAACCCCTGTCTTTCTGCTCTTCCTCACTGAAAGTTCCAACTTAGTGTCCTGAGATAGGGCGATGATCACATACTTGGCATGATCCTAAATTAGAGTCCCTGTGGCTGTGTCTTCATTATACGGTCCTCGAGAGGATTCTTGTGGTCTGGGGAAGCAGCTGGGTACAGAAGCAGGGGTCTACAAGTATGCTTTCCTGCTGGATATACTCTAAAGACAAGGTTTTGAATCTGACTCGACTTCTGATAACCCCGGGTAAATGGCTTACTCTTTCCAAATATTATTTCTGGTGGGGAACATTTTGCCCCACTGGCCTCAGGCTGCTTTGTATTGTGTTACAATACAAAGTGTGGTCATTCTCGAAAGGTGGCGTTACACGGGAATTTGAGAGAAATGCACATCCTCTGATCCTCAAACCTGGAGCATCAGAAACTCTGGAAATAAGTCTCAGCAATCTGTTTCAAGATTCTGATGCATGCAAAAGTTTGAGAACCAATGCAAACTACAAAGCACACAGATGCTAGTTGTTTTGATCATAATTAATTGCCTTGCTGGCTAAAAATTGTTATGGGAAGCTAAAGAGAAGGGGCTCACAGAGGCAACAATCATTACAAAGCAGATGTCTTAAGAGACAGGAAGCCACGGAAATGACTCACATGGGCTGGATACAGGCAATAGGGAGTAATGGGGACTGCGGCATGTTATGAATACATTCCCTAATTAAAGACCGCAGCTGCTGGTTAGCTGCAACCAATTGCTGCCATTGGCAAGGTGGGCCCGTTGTTGCCAGCTCTTCCAATTTCTCAAGGAAGCACCCCCCCCCCAAAAAAAAGAAAGAAAGGAAGAAAAATCTAGGTTTTCCTGTGAATCATCCCTAATTTTAGATCTTGGCAACCCTATAAAAAATAAATAAAAGCTAGTTCGGGGCCACTGATTTGCAACGTATGTTCTAAAAGATTCTTTTCTATTTGCTTCCCTGATAAGCTTGACCAATAACACTGTCCCACACTAGCTAGAATACAGTAGCTGGCTACTGGCGAACACAGAGCAGGTGATTTTCAGTATTTTTCCACAAGAACACTTAGACAAACGATTATATGATCCATAGGAAGAAATGGTGGGAATCTCACTCTGAATAGGGTAAAAGCTACATGGTAACACAGGTTAGTATAGGTACTATTTCTACAATGCGTTTGATACTTACTACCCTGGGCCAGTCATAGCATTTGGAAGGAGTCCTCTTTCTGTGTCTAGAGAATTTGGCATCTGCCAGAGAAAACAGCTTCAACATACCCGACACTTTTCACTATTATGATTAAATGTTTATTGGGCCCCAATGAAACGCTAGGTAATACAGCAGTTACAGAACTAGACAGCGTTCCTGCGGGGGGCTGGGAGGGGCAGTTCATATGAATGGCGACCAAAGCACAGGACTATGGGCTCCAGGAGTAGGAACAAGACAGAATATTTGCATTTCCATCCTTAATTTCCGTTGACTGTAAGGGCATTTTAATTGAGACAACATTGTCAACAGTGTATAGTTGTAACTTTCCACCAAGAGCCGGCTGCTATAAAATGAGACTACTTTCTATTGCCAGAAAACCCCTGTAATTTCCTCTCCTGGTCTATCTCTGCTTGCTTTTACTTACAACTGGAATGCCTTCCCTCTTCCTTTCTGTACCTCCTTTAGCTTTTGCTCCAGAGCTATATTGGAGGCTACCTGCCATAGGAAGTTACTCCTGATTATCTACCCCTCCAAAACAAGAGTTATCTTTGCAGCCTTTGTACACGGAACGTCTGTATTTTGCTTTATGTTAATAGTTACATCTTGACTTACTCCCCTTCTAGACTATACGGTGAGCAAAGGACTGGAGGTTACAGACTTTAAGTTCATTTGGGGGCCCATATAAGAAATACTTGCCTAATTTAACTGCACTTAAAAAGTACGCAGAAGCTCAATGCCAAGTCCTACATGTCAAAGTCAGTTTCTCAAGGAAATCTTCCACCCATACTACTCTAGTATAACTACACAATTCTTAGCAGCACTTATTGGAGTAAAGGGTGCACATCTATGTGTGTGACACCTGTTCGTGTCTTCCTCTACGCTCACAGCAGAACTTCTAAGACAGGCTCAACGTGGCTCAAGGGCTCACAGCATGCCTGTCTCTTGGGAGAGACTCAACAAATTTTTGTTGGATGCAGGATGCAAGGAAGGAAGAGCAGAAATTGTTCTAACCTTGCAACCAGGACATCTAACTTCCAGTCCTGGCTTTACCCATGACATTAACTGGCCATGATCTTCACTTAAGGGAGAGCCCATTACTTTTTTAGAACTTCATTTTCCTCGTCCATAAGATGATGCAATCAGACCAAATCACTTAAGGACTTCCCTAGCCATGAGCAGGAGGATTGCGAACACAGAGGAAGCACATCTACAAGGCAGAGAGCACCAGGGAGCATCTCCTATCACTTACTGAAACGAGAGCTCACTATTTCCAACCAGCGCCAGAGAAAACAGGCAGATATAGTAAATCTGTACATGGGTAATGAATTCTAAGCAAGCAGAATTCAGTACAGACACAGAACAGACAGGGTGTCAGAGAGAGGGATTTAGCTGGCAGGTGAAGGTGAAGACCCAGGATGCTTCTGGGTGGGAAGAGTAGATGAACTGTGGCTTGGTGGACAAGATAAACATGGCAATTTCTGTTAAATGTGAAAAAAAACAGTGTAGTGAGGAAGTTTCATGCTGACTCTTAATCCAAATTAACCTCCACAGGGAACGCAGCAGTGCTGGTCTCAGCTTCGAACCCTAACTCAGAAGGCAACCTCCACCATCTCTGGAAGAAAATCGCTCTCAGAAAACACAGGTCATCGCTTGGGTTTCACCCGGGGCAGAATTTCTAAGTCACTTTTCTTGCCTCTCGGGCTTCATTGTTTAATTCCATCCTTGCTGTTTTGGAAAATGACATCCAAATATAATCAACTGTAATTTGCATTTATATAAGAACGTTCTCTGAAGTTCCCTAAGTTATTTAAAAGTATGACAGCATTTTTACAAAATACACTTCGAATTTTAAAATTGCTTCTCCAAATGTCCCCAATGAAAAGTAAATCCTCTCAATTTTTTTTGTAAAAAGTATTCGGTATGTGGAAAGAATATTTTGTTATATGTGAGAGTAGGAACTCTATTTACTTTTCCTTATTTGTCCAAATGTCCTGTGTAATTAATTGTGAAAATCACAAGTAATTATGCAAAATTACATAATTATTCATGAGAAAAAGCCTAACTCTGATGAAAAGGAAAGAATTCATTTTTTTAAGAGGTTTTATTTATTTATCTGCCAGAGAGAGAGCAAAAGAGCATGGGGCGGGGTGGGGGGGGGAGGGGGAAGCAGAGGGAGAGGGAGAAGCAGGCTCCCTGCTGAGTGAGGAGACCCCATTCCAGGACCCTGGGGTCATGACTCGAGCCAAAGGCAGACGCTTAACCAACTGAGGCACCCAGGTGCCCTGAGAATTCGTTTCTGATAATATAAATAACAATTGCAGCTGACTGTTGGTTTTCTTTTTTTTTTTTTTTTAAGATTTTTTATTTATTTATTTGACAGAGATCACAAGTAGGCAGAGAGGCAGGCAGAGAGAGAGAGAGAGGAGGAAGCAGGCTCCCTGCTGAGCAGAGAGCCCGATGCGGGACTCCATCCCAGGACCCTGAGATCATGACCTGAGCCGAAGGCAGCGGCTTAACCCACTGAGCCACCCAGGCGCCCTGTTGGTTTTCTTTTGAACGCTGTACACAGAAAAGCAAAGTAGGTATGAGTTAATTAGATAAACAGGATGTAAAGCACAATTCTATTTCATTTTAAGTTATAGCTGAACACACTGCGTGGAATTACTTAATGATGAATGCTCACTTTCAGAAATCTGAGCAAGCTGGAGGCAAGCCTTAGAGGAACACCGTAAAGACCAAGGAGCTACTCCTAGGAACTCTGGCAGAAGTCGAGGGAAAGACCGCATGGAAACCACAAGATGTGCCAAGGTGGTAATGTCTTGTTTTCACGATCCGGTGGTCATAAAATTCAGGTGTATCTTGGACGTGTTGCTATTTCCATGGTCACTTCAGCAAAGGGGGAGGAATTGCGTCCCCACCACGGTGGGTCTCACCCTGCCCACAAAAGGGCAAGCCTTCCAATGAAAAAAAAAAAAAAAAAAGGATCTTATAATCACTTTGGAAGGCTTTTTAAAAACTCATTAACAGCTTGGGGTGGCTTTTGGCTGGAATGTGATACCTAGTCCGGTTCCTGCAGTCCCAAAGATGAAAACCAAGTAATGCCTTCCACATCTGTGGAAGCGTTCAGACACAAACATTCAGCAACTCGTTAGGGGCTGGCTGCTCTGCTGGCAAGGGTGCCCGACACACACAGAGGCCCTCTGACTTAAGAGTCTAAACCACTGCGGAGTCTGTTTTACTTCTGAATCAAGGCTCACATCCTCTCATTCTTATTTGTCCTTGGTGCTTTTTCCATGTTCACATTTGTCTCTTAAAAAACAAAACAGAATGAAAAAACAAAACAAACAAACCAAAAAAAACCACTGCAAACTCCTCAATAAATTGTGTGTGTGTGTGTGTGTGTGTGTGTGTGTGTTGGGGGATCCCATGCTTTTTGTTTTATTTCCTTCCATTCTAAGTCAAGTACAGAGTAAAATAAGGACTCTGGGATGGTACTTCTCAGTTGTAACTTTCACACAGCAGGAAAAAGGGGATCTCTGGCAAGCTATTTAACATTTCTAAACCTCTAAGTCCCAATCTGTCAAATGAGGGTAGAAATAACATTGACCTTAGGGGGATAAAGGACAGGATGCACAGAAAACTCTTAAAGGCAGAGCCTAACGCCTAAAGCTACCAGTTACTGAAAAAGTGTAAGAAAAGGAAAAACAGCACAGAAATCATAAACCACGGCACACACATCAAGAGGTTCTTTGATGCTGGGCAATTCATCTAAGCCTTAATTTGCTCACATGAGAAGAAACATTTCGCAGGTCACACTGGATGTTGGATCTCCAAGTCCTCAAACTGGCAAACACCCCTCGGCATACAATTTCCTACAGAAAACGTGGACGGGGACTATCACTTCCCAGACCGCTTCGCCTTCTCTGACTTCAACAGCTGACCTTCATTAAGGTGCAGTAGACACAGGGTGACAGTTGTTGTTGATACGTCTTTTTATGACCGTTACCGCATCAATGACAGAGAGCAGCAATGTCACAGTGAGCTCCCTCCTGCTGGCTGGGTTCACGTGGCAAAGTGACTCAGTCCCACAGAAGAGCCTCTCCACGCTTAGGATTCAAGGCATTGCTCAGCAAAATTACAAATTACTACGTGACACAGGCTTCTGAAGTCCCTGGTGAAGATTATAAAGTCTGTGTGTGGAATCTTCCAGAGCTAAAAATCTCCAGGCTCTCCTCTGCTAAAGTGCCCACTACATCCCTCTTCACCCGGGTATGGAATGCGGACTGCAGAAGCTTCACTGAGTACTCCAGAGAACCAGAGGGGGGGATGAAGGTCTGACCGACAGCTTGAGACCAAACCAGGCTTCGTTCCTGACTCTCACCCACCAGCCCAGTGTCTTCAGGCAGGTCACTCAAAGTTCCTGAATCTCGGGACGCCTGAGTGCCTCAGTCAGTGAAGCCTCTGCCTCTGGCTCAGGTCAGGATCCTGGGGCCTGGGATCGAGTCCTGCATCCAGCTCTCTGCTCAGCAGGGAACCTGCTTCTCCCTCTGCCTCTGCCCCTGTCCCTCCCCTTGCTTGAGCTCACTCACGAAAATAAATAAAATCTTCAACAAACAAACAAACTTCCTGAAACTCAACAGCCCCGTCTAGAAGCTGGGGAAAAGAACTCACTGAAGGATTGGTGAGAAGAGGAAAATGCCTAAAACAAGCATTATTATCACCAGGAAATATTGTGGCCTCTCAAAGTTACTATTAATGAATGTTAATTATTTCAAAAATCACTTACCTGTCATGTGTCAGGCAATGCACTTGACACTGATAAAGCAGAAAATTTGTGTGAAATGTTCTAAATAACAAAATATTACATAAGTCTACTGTCACATACTACTCTGCTTTCATTAAGACTACACATTGAGGGGCGCCTGGGTGGCTCAGTGGATTAAGCCGCTGCCTTCGGCTCAGGTCATGATCTCAGTGTCCTGGGATCGAGCCCCGCATCGGGCTCTTTGCTCAGCGGGAGCCTGCTTCGCTCTCTCTCTCTCTCTCTGCCTGACTCTCCGCCAACTTGTGATCTCTCTCTCTGTCAAATAAATAAATAAAATCTTTAAAAAAAAAAAAAAAGACTACACATTGACTTATTATCCCATTATTAAACTTGTTCTTTTATCATTACATTTTTATTTTTAGTCTCCATCATGGTGTTCACCAACGCAATCGAAGACTATAAGGCATACGACCTTTTCCAAAACACAGCTGCTAGAAATATTGTCCTCTCTCTGGCTTTGCTTTATCACTAGCTATACCTGCTTCTAAAATACAATGAATTTCTTCTTGGTAGAGGAAATCTCCTTCTTGTTATTGATTTAATTTTTTTAAAGGTTTTATTTATTTATTTGACACAGAGGGAGAGAGCACAAGCAGGGGAAGCAGCAGGCAGAGAGAGAAGCACGCTTCCTGCTGAGCAGACAACCTGACATGGGACTTGATCCCAGGACCCTGGGATCATGACCCGAGCCGAAGGAAGATGCTTAACCGACTGAGCTACCTAGGCGCCCCTTTAATTGTTTAAAATATTCTTTTTCTTGGGGTGCCTGGATGACATAGTCAACTGAGCATCCAACTCTTGGGTTTGGCTCAGGTCATGATCTCAGGGCTGTGGGATCGAGCCTTGAGTCTGGCTCCACACTCAGCGGGGAGTTGGCTTGAGATTCTCTCTCCCTCCCCCTCTGCCCCTCTCGCTCATGTGCTTGCTCTCTCTCTCTCAAGTAAATAAATCTTAAAAATATATATATTATTTTTTTAAAGGACTCAGTATCTTTCTTGGCTCTCTCACCAAAATCCTATGTAAATATTTTTGTGTTTTGTTTTCTGCTTATCATTGTCCTTTTTCATGTCTCTCTGTCAAGTCATGATCGTCAGGATCAAGGACACTGTAGGTCAGATGCTTGAGGCAGCGTGATGTAATATACAAGAAGTAGCTCCAAAACATGTTGCCTGATCAATTACATGGTTCCATTAAGAAGAATCTTGCTCTCAGCTCTGTAAAATCTTGGGATGCGATATAAAAATCATGCACAGCTGAAATGTCACAGTATGAACGTGTGTGCATATACACACACACCTTATGACTACCACAAAAAAAAAAAAAAAAAACAAAAACAAACCACAGCTTATTTCCCCTGAGTTTATACAAAGTCACAGTGATAAAGAAGAAATTGGACAGGGAGATTCTTTTAAGGATATTCTTTTAAGGATTATCAAAATAATGAGGTATGCCTGTAAGGTTGCTTTCAAAGAATATTTAAGGAGCATGAGTTACTCTAGATTTTAATGGCTGTTTATTTGAAATATGGGCTCTAAGATCAAAGTCACATCCCTGCGGACAATGAGGGTTATACCAAGTTAAACAGATATCTGTACTACAGTACTCAGAACCTTTAATAAGGTAATGGTGTGGGCGTCTGGGTGGCTCAGTCAGTTAAGCATCTACTTTCAGCTCAGGTCACCATCCCTGGGTCCTGGGATCGAGCCCCGTATCGGGCTCCTGCTCTCCCTCTCCAGCTCCACTGTGCTTGTACTCCCACTCTCGCTCTCTCACTCAAATAAATAAATAAAATCCTAAAAATAAAATAAGGTAGTGGTGCTCAGAACCCATGAGCACAGGCTAGGCTTGGAGATCTTACTGTCCTTCCCAAACCTGCTTAACCGCGGTAGCTTCTTTCCCCTCAGGTAAGGTGATGGGACTGGTGTTTCCATGGATCACATTCTGCAAAACTGGGTAGACACAGAGGCTTGCACAAACAGACAGGGCTTGGTTTTATATAAGCCAAACAGCCAACGGACTGATTCTCCCCTATTCTGGAATAATAGGTAAATGCCTGCTTTAGAGATTCACATCCTCTTCATTTCTGAGATCACATTATGCCTGTGGCTCATTTCCTGATATTATGTCTCAGAAGAAACCTAATCATTTTAGCCCTCTGCAATGTCTGTGCTCCTACAATCTTATTAACCAGAGGACTACGCTGCTGCAGGGTTGGGACTTTGTTTCACAACAGGAGGAACGGATAAAGAAGATTCCCCTTTCTGGCTTGGTACTCTTGAACAAGGCTGAAAAAAAATTAAAAGAACAAGCTCCCTTAACGAAGCATTCCCAGATACTCCTGGCAATTCCAGAATCCTGCCCTGGGGAGTATAGTCTTTCTGGGACATCCACTGTGAAACCTGCCCTCTGTACCTTCAGAATGTGTGCGCAGGAGAACTGAAAGGCTCACAGTCCCGGGATCTTGCAGATGGAAGGGATCCTTCTAGAACACTTGTTTCCATAACTTTAACTCAGCAAGAAACCATTCCAGTAGTAAGGTTAAAAGAAACTGCAGCAACGCTGCCTACTTGTTCAATGAAAGAAAGTAATGACACATTTTAGAGCGTGAGTAGGAAGAAGGGAACGGAAATAAGAGAACCCACACATCTCATTAGGTATTTGGGGGGGAGGGGCTTAATATTAAGTTATATAATTTGTCACTTTGAGTAAGAACCCAAATTTCAGAAAGATTATGGGTAAGAATCAACTGTAAAAGGCTACTTGGAGGGGTGCCTGGGTGGCTCAATGGGTTAAAGCCTCTGCCTTCAGCTCAGGTCATGATTCCGGGGTCCTGGGATGGAGCCCCGCATTGGGCGCTCTGCTCGGCAGGGAGCCTGCTTCCTCCTCTCTGCCTGCCTCTCTGCCTACTTGTGATCCCTGTCTGTCAAACAAATAAATAAAATCTTAAAAAAAAAAAGCTACTTGGACAAGGGGTGAGAGATGGTAACTCTTTAGTGAGAATATAAGTGTTTATAGTCTACATGTGACACTTTTGAATATGAAAATTGTCAATGTTACATAGCTTTGAAATATTTATTTATTGACCAACAAATCAGTTTTCTTATATTGGTATACTAAAATGTTTTCAAATATAAAACTCTTACTAAAAAATAAAATCTTTATGTACCCACATAGATTAAAGTAAAAGAAAATGAGCAGAAGGATTTTTCTTGGTACATTCATGCATTTTAGTCATGTTCTTAGCCATATCTGTTCTAACATCATGTCCCTGACATTTTTCAGAAGATTATATTTTTCAGTATGGATACATTATATAATAAACTATTTTATAAAATTGCCTGCAATATTTTCCAAAATTGCACTAGCTGCTTTAGGTTAACAAATTTGAAATTGTTAACATTTCCCAATTGGGTTCTTCTTTATAGACCTTAATTTTTTTTTTAGATCTTAATATTTTTAATTCAGAAATATTCTCTCTTTGGGGGGCCGAAATAGCCGGTATTCTCCTACATGGGAGGTACTCTTAATTCTACTATTTTTCAACTGCAAATAAGTAAATATTTAAGTTCAAATATTTCCACAGAACTCTCTTTTTGTATTAGTGTAGAATATTCCTCTATCACAAATATTTCAAGAGACAAAACTCATTATTGGTAGATTATCACAGTTTGTTCAGGCACAAATATGACTTATTTGTATGTTGTAACTAATTCCAAGCACATTCTCTCCATAGGCCTCTCAGTTTAATAAATGTTTTACTGTACTGTGCTCCATTAGAAACTATATTCATATTCTTATCACTAAATACTTTCACTCTGAACAATTTTTAAAGAAGCAAAAGTGTTTACCATAGTATTTCAAATAATGATAGATACTTCTCTTTATCAGAATGAACTTTCAAAAGCTCCACCTTGATAGCCTGAATTAAGGGGGGGGGCATCAAACCAAAATTGTTTGCAAAGATTTTCTTCTGCTAAGGGAGTTCACAGATTCATAGCTACTGCTTCTTCCTCTTCTTCTTCTTCTTCTTTCTTTCTTTTTTTTTTTTTTTTGGTACATGCATAAGAAAACTTGGAATAAAAAATGAGCTAAATTAACATGGATCACTTGATCTAAGTGAAAAGTCATGCTTCACAGAGTAATATAAAAATGCACTTTCTGCAGCTGCCCATGCTAAAATGTTATTTTGGGTACAATATTCTGAAATTAAAGCTAATTTTGGAAGTAGACGCTGATACTTCCTCAGCAGATCTGGGTCTTTAGAATTTTGTGTGGTTGCTGATGTCATTACGGTAAACATGATGGGTGCTAAATATTAAACAATTTTGTACAAGTTATACATTATTGTTAACTTTCTTGAGAAACAAAAATTCAACATTTAATTTTTTGTTAAACATATGCTTTCAGGTTTTTTCTTTTTTTAAAAAGCTTATTATGGCCAAAAAGATTTATTGCAAAATAAAAGCATTCTCCAAACATTAAAACAAATAGTCAACAGATTGCCACCAAAGAATAAATGACAAAACCATCGAAGCCAATGCTCCCAGACCACCATGGAGAGACAGCCTGGCCTTGACTTTCCATACACTTCAATTATATCTAATATAATTTCCCACTAACACTGCTCACTGAAGGTCTGGTATCTCAGTGGACCTCACAGCTTACAGACCAGCGCACAGGATAATTAGCCAGTAACAACCCACAGATGGTAAAGCAAACACACCACATCCTTCTCCAACATCCCACTGGCTGGAAAGAGTTGGCTGTCCCGACTCACTCTTGCCCAAGCCTACACCATATTAACACCGAGTGCCCACACGCTGCCTTTGAAAGGGAGATGCAGTGACACCGCATCTGGAAGGATTTGGGGAAAAGTTGGAACATCTTCTGGATTGCACCAAGTGTTGAAGTGAGAAGTCTGTTCAACTGTATGAATAGAATCTGGGAATATAAAGTGAAAACCCACCAAATCCATCCTGGTTTATTTTAATAAGAAGAATGCTTCCTTTTAAAAATGAGAAGATGGAACAAATACTAAACTGATGAGATACTGCGGCACCAGGTGCAACCTGCAAGCATTCCCCAGCAAGCAGGGACGTGGGATCAGCCTGTGTATGGTGTAGACGCGGCCTGAGGGAACCAAGGAGACTAGCGGTAATAAGTTGATGAAATGCAGACCTCTTTCTGGAGCACAGTTTTTTTTAAAGAGGTCCACAGCTAAAATCAAGAGCCTTCCATGGAACAAAGAAGCACATGTCCTACCTCTCTTGAGACCCTGGAGGAGATGGAACAACACTGAACCCGTATTCCAAGAGGACAAGAGGCTACAGCAGGCGGGCTACAATCTACCCTACACCATTGTCAATATGAACAGGAGAGGACGTAATTCTTTATGGAAGCAAAGAATATTTTATCTCCCATAATGCCCAAATTAATTCTGCTGCGGCAAGGACTAGACCCTGGCCATCTTCCCATTACCTGGGTGGCCCTGAAGTAATGTGACCTCATGCCCAGCCCTCACCCCCTGCAGGGCTCGTGTGATGCTCCTACTGCATGTCGTGTAAGGAGGCTTCTGCACTCTGCATAAGAGGAAGCAAGAATTACACTGAATCCAACTCCTAGCAGGGGGCATTTCCTTGGTTTCCTCACCACGATCCATTAAAAATGTTGTGCACTGGGGCTCTTCCAATGTGTTTTCCCCTTAATGTATTCCCTAGAGCTGCAGTGACACTGAACTTTGAATGCTCTGGTTGTGAGTTCCAGTCCACGCAGTTCAAATGGAGGGCACCAGGGCTTGCGTTAGGAACGGAATGGTCCCACATGGTTTGGCTTTATTAGGGGCTGTAATGACTATTTCAACGTATCACGTGCTGTGGCCAAACACCGAGTTTCTCCCATGCTCCCCACTGACTTACTTTAGGACCTCTCCAAGGCTCAATTTCCTTATCCCTAGAGTGGGGTTGTCATATAAGGTCATCACAACATTGCTATGAAGCTTAAATGTAATACTGTTCATAAAACGGCAGAGTAACATGCACACACTAATGGCTCAGTATACAGAAGTAACCCTTCATTTGAACTTCAGGTCTGATCCAAGGGGAAGGATGATGGAATATCCTCACCTAGTCTTCCTAGTCTTTTTTTTTTTTTTTTGTATGCAGTGAAACAAGTATTTTGGAGGTTTCAAATTTTGAGAATCTATTCCAAAAATTTCAAAATAACTTCTACGGTTCCTACCAACATGCTATATATACCATTATCAGTTTTGTATCTTGTATCTTAAAGGACATGCTGTTTTACACTCTTACTTAAATTATGGGTTATATACAATTAATTATAGTGACCACTGGGAATGAGTTACAATTGTTTTTCCAACTAAAGTATGTTGCCGTTAGTTAACATGTAAGAAAAAATTTCTTATTCTCCAAAGGTAAGCCCCAAACTCATTATACTATATTCATCTCAATGTGAGTTTTCAAAACATGCAAAGAGCACAACCTGACAAAAACTTCTTCTGAGATACCCAAATAGATGTGCATGAAGATTTTACCAAATACAATATATCCAGATGTACTCTTCCCGTTAAATTCCGTTAAGTTTCCCATGAAAGGTTGGTGACGTAGCATGGGCCATGAAATAAAACCAAATCAAATCTATCTTAATATAACTCAAAAGGTCTTTGCAATTTGCATTGCTTTTTCAGGAAGATAAAAAATGCATATTGCTTCTTTTATGTGTTCTTAGCTATATATCTATTTTTGAAAAGCTCTCATGTAATTTCTAAGTTTAGGACCTACTTCCTTTTTACTGTGCCGTCTGGGCTACAGTCCGTCTCTGATAACATTTGGATCCCCACTCCGAGGAACCTTTATAGACTGACTCCCAGCAGGAGGATAACCTTCTCCTAACCTCTTCTGTGCTTGTGAACAATATGAGATGACCACTCTCTTCCTGTCTACAGCGTCCACATAGATTTAAAATATTTCAAAATTCCCAGGACACCTGGGTGGCTTAGTTGGTTAAGCGTCTGCCTTCAGTTCAGGTCATGATCCCAGGATCCTGGGATCAAGTCCCGCTTTGGGCTCCTTGCTCAGTGGGGAGCCTACTTCTCCATCTCCCTCTGCCTGCTGCTCCCCCTGCTTGTGCTCTCTTTCTCTCCCTGACAAATAAATAAAATCTTAAAATAAAATATTTTAAAATTCCCTTAACTTGGTGGTAGGAAAAAAGCAACCTTTCTAGAGTTTTAGCATCTTTGATTAAAATGATCTCTTGCTAGGCAAAGGAGGTAAAGGAAGAAATTCATTTCTTTTTGCCTAAGGCAGAACACTGTGAGGAGAGAAAACAAAAAGAAGAGGCAGTAGGAGTTGGTAGTGGAATAAGATTAAAAACAGTGGTGCACCTACAGACACAAACTTTGAAATCATTTATCTGAGTTCATGACCAGATTACTTTTTATTTTCCACTCATTAATATCATATTTAAGAAGTATGGATCATAGAGAGATAAAAAAAAATTGGTAGAAGGGGAACTCTTCAAGCAATATATTCAAAATTTCAAACAGAAACAACCCAAGTGAAACAACATAGCACTGGAATCTGGGGTTTAGGAAGGAACTCATTAGTCACCAGTCAGCAGTTCTTAATTAATTACAAAGCTAACATACAGATCTGGTAAAGAAAGGATGTGTGGTGGGCCCTCAGTCTTCCAAGAATCCAATCCATCTTCTCATTTAAAACTTTCCTAATAATTACCTTCTCAGGGCACTGAGAGACTTCCTGAGACACTCGGGGAACACTGAGCTGTATACTTGCTGGACATTGCTTTTTAAATGTCTCACGTTTGTGCACCGAGAATTTCCAACAATGCTGTAAATGACCTGAGGGCAGGAACTGTCTTCTCTTAACATTTTAGCACGATGCTAGGGCTACTTAATATGTATTTCTACAACTGAACTCAACTGCCTTCATTCTGATGTACCTGTCCAGAAATAACATCTGACAAGACTGAGGGTAAGAAGAAATCATGACCAGTACTGGACAGAGGAAGCAGTCCTGCCAATGTTGGGAGGTCTGGCTGGAGCTCTGGTAGGATCTTGGACTATTCTTTTAAGCAGTATAGCACTATTTTCTTAACCTGGACTTCTGTAGCTGAACTACTGGATGAGAGACTAATAGAGATGCCCTGCCGTTATGATTACACATTCAGACCGAATCTGGGCTGAAATTAAAATATTTGCCCAGTTGTATGGCCTGGGCACTGATCAAACAGAAAAAAGTAGGTCTCTGAACTTCCCTTGCTATGTGTCACAACAACCTTTTAACTGGTGGACGACAAATGGGCCATAAATGTCCCCCGGTAGGACCAGGCTGCTGGGGTCACTCAAAGAACTTGGGGCAAGAGCTCTAACATAATTGAAAAGATTTTAACACTGGTACAGTGTTAGCAAAGGGTAAGATCTGAATACCAACTTGGCCTATAAGAAATATCTTTGAGTCATAAATATGTTAATTTTACTCAAAAGTTATTCTTATCTGATAGTGCAGGACTGCATACACAGCTGGCAGAAAAGAAAGAAATTTAAGAAAGGGAAAGGGAAAAAAGGGAAGGGGAAAGGGAAGGGAAGGAAGAAAGAAATTAAAAAAAACAAACAAACAGAAATTTCCACCAAAGCTATCAATAAAATATGTCTTTTTATTCCACTCCTGATCATACTTCTAACTCAACATTTTTGGGGGGAGTCATTCTTTTTTTTTTTTTTTTTTTTTTTAAGATTGTATTTATTTGAGAGAGAGAGAGAGAGAGAGAGCTTGAGAGACTCGCAGAGGGAAAGGGAGAAGTTGGCTCCCGGCTAAGCAAGGAGACGGATGCGGGGGGTGGACGGTGCTGGATCCCAGGACCCTGGGATCATGACCTGAGCCAAAGGCAGAGACACTCAATTGACTGAGCCACCCAGGTGCCCCTGCGGGAGTCATTCTATATAAGTCCTGGCCTCTCCACAATAACTTTAGTTCATTTTGCAATGAAGAGCCCAAATCATGCTGTGTTCCCTGCTTTATTCAATCAATGAAGCAGAAAGGCCAAGAAAAGACCAAACTACCGTCTTGGTTTTACAGAGGAGGAGAGTGCTATTTTTTTGTTCACAGTGCGATTCCCTGCGACGGGCAACAGCAGGGACAATCCCACCTAGGAGCCGGAGGCCCCTCTGGACTCAGATGCCACTTGTGACATGCCACGTCCTGGAGAGCAGGCCAGCAGGGAAAGCTGACATAATCCTCATACGAAGTGTGAGTACTTGGCTGAACATCAGAATCATCTAGGGAACTTTAAAAAACGCTCAAGTCTACATCCCACCCTTGGAGACTCTGACTTAATTGGCCTGGGAGGTGGCCAAGGTTTTTAAATCCGCCCCCCACACCCCCTGCCAGTGGTCTCATATACAGCCCGAGTTGAGGAACACTAGTGGAAACCATGGTCTCTCCAGGAGTAGGAGGCATATAACCATCCACAGGGGGCAGAAAGAAACTATCAAAACCTTTGGGCTCCATCTTAAAAAAAAAAACAAAGCAAAACAAAACAAAAACCAAGCTACTAAGTTTGACTGTATTTACTTTACGGAATCACGATGGCACACGGACGTCTCACAGGCCCCTGTGTGGTATCCAGGAGCCCTGCGGAGCCCCTACCCCGGCCCTCTGTTCACTCTCAGTGTGCTGCTATATATCTCCATTAATGCGTCCCTAGTTAGGTAATTTACAGATTCTATTATCTGAAAGATTAGAATCCTGACAACACTTCATAAGGAGGAGGGGGATAATCAGGAAATATTTTGAGCCACCAGAGGCTTCCTAATTATGTGACGGCAAACTACTTAGAACACCGTCTAACTTAAGGATGAGCTGCACATTTTTCTTGTACAAAACGACAAGTGTTCCATATACGCTGACCTTCCTTTTGTCAGGACAAGGGGCTGAAGGAGCAGCCTATGTGGCTGACACTTTTGTACAAATAAACATATTTAATCTCTCTCTTCAAGGTCAAAGAGCATTTTAACAGTGAATGAGAGTAAGCGCTAGGAAATGTGCGCTGTGCAAAGTGCATTTTGGAAATGGGTATTTGGAAATGTTTTCAGTGTGATGGGATTCTGCTGTCCAAGCCAATGTAAGGTGAGACACTAGAAAAAGACCATGTTATGTATAAATTTTATAAAGCTGGGGAAAAGTATTTTGGAGAAAAGAGTTTCAATGAGGTTTTTTAAAGTCATTTGTTAAAAATGAATAAATGTGACACAACAACCTTCCATTAGTTTGAAAGAACAGCTGACGGATACCTACGAAGATGGGAATTTATTAGCAAAATTTCAGTAAGAAATCTTTTCATTGGTGGTCAGTGGGACTGGAAATGAGCGCTATGATTTAGAAGGCACAACCAATGATACAGTTTCATTTACAGCCACACAGCTTCTATGGTGTCTTTTTATTTATGAGACATTAAAATTAAGTCATGAATTAAGCCGAATTTAGAACCAGACTATCGAATCGCTGTTGCAGAATGAATCAAATTTAAAAAAAAATCATTAAATGTTTTATATCAAAGAGGATGCAAAAATTGTATCAAGTATGATGTCAATAAAGACCAAAATAATTTTTATCAATTGGGGGCATGATCAAGAAAGTTTGGGCCATACTCTTGTCTGGTAGACGACCATTCAGCCAGCCACTCCAAAATCAGAGAAGTGCAGTGCGGAGAGAAGCAGCTTGCATTCCTGCCATAGACAATGGTTACCCTGGGTTGGTCGTGTGCAAGAAGAAAGCGAGGGAAAAATTAGGAATTCTGTCCTTCAGAGTGAGCTGTGAAGAAACTTCTGGAACTCTGCTAAAATAGGTTTGGAGATCAAGCAGCCAGTATACATTTCACCAGTTCAGTGAACCTGGGGAGCCTCATTTTTGATCGTCCCAGAGTCTTATACTACGGCTTTTTATGAGGATGCTTAAGAGATACTGTTAACAAAAGCCAATTATATTTTGGTTAAAAACAACTGTAACTTCTCAGCAATCTATCAGTAAAATCAACTTCCACTAATGCAATAAAAAATCACCAGTCTTCCAATTGATAGTATGTTCTGATACCAGATCTATAGTGGGCAGCCACTGGGAAGTGGAAAAATTATTAATTAGTAGCAGTGAATTATAAAAAGCCTCTGCTAAATATAGTGCACCGGGAAACTATGAGACAGTGTTCTGAAACCCAGAAGACACCCACTTTCAATGTGTTAGAATTATCTGTTTCACACTCCATGTATTACTTGGTTAAGTTGCTAGAATCACTAACCATCTCGACCCTAATATTATGGGGCCTATAAAGATGCTCATGTGATCTAAGGGAAACTTGTTATACAGAAATCACATCTTACACGATCACAGAAATATCATTTATGCTTTCGGGAAATCTTACCCTTAAAAAGCCAATCTTTAAGGAAATGGATTAGCTATCAGCAACAATTCTTCATGAACATTTCGATGTACTCATATACCTCCCCTCCGGTTTCCTTAACAGTGTCAGGGTCTCGTGTGACCTAAACTAGTTGTATGCAACTGCGGTCCCCAGCTCGCCTCTCCGAATGCATTAACCGGCAGAAGAGTCCTCCCCTGGCTCGGGGTCACGTGCTTCCCTCGCCTGAGGTGCCTCTGCTCTGGGTAACCGAGGATATAGCACATGTAGGTCAAAGACTTCCTTTGCAGAAACTTAAACCCATCCCACACCCCAGGCAGCATTTAGAGCACTCCCCTCCCCACACACCCCTGCTTATTTTTCAATATGGGACGCAAAAATTTGAATTTTTAAAAAAGATGTTTTTATTTTTAGAGACAGAGAGCGCATGTGCGAACGGTGGTGGGGGTGGGGGAAGGTACAAAGGGAGGAGGAGACACCTCAAATAGACTCTGTGCTGGGCTCGGACCCCGACGTGGGCAAAGATTCATCCCAGGACCCAAGATCGTCATCTGAGCTAGAGTCAGGAGCTGGTTGCTTAACCTGAGTACCCTGGCGTCCCACAAAAACTTGAACTTTAGGGGCACCTGAGTAGCTCAGTCAATTAAGTGTCTGCCTCCGGCTCAGGTCGTGATCTCAGGGTCCTGGGATGGAGCCCCACATCAGGCTCTCTGCTCAGTTGGGAGTCTGCTTCTCCCTCTTCCCCTGCCCATGCTTCCTCAAATAAATACAATCTTTAAACAAACAAACAAACAAACAAACAAAACCTTGAACTTTAATAAGACAAAAATCTCATGCTTCTTAATGTTCTCTATGCAGTGCCCATTCCACACAACTGTCCTACTCATTTTACTGAAAGTGTCTTTTGTTCCCTGCTGACTAATTCAGGGTGCAGAGGGGCTGGAAAAGGAACTAAGTAAATCTAAGCTAGGGTTCACCTACCAAAACATCTTATTTTCCCTTAAATGCACATGTCCAACAGCAAAGCCCTTGCACTCCAATCATTCACAAGACTTACCTGGTTGAATGTTACGATACAGACTAACTATCGAGCTCTGTAGAACTAAGCACATTACCCTGGGTGTTGTGTGAGGGGTTGGGGAGAAGTGCCCCTGTGAGAGGACTTGGCACATGATGCCTGGAGTCCAAGAATGTGGTACCAACACGTGCTGTCTCATTAGGTGAGAAACTGTAGCATCCATAAAGTTAATGTGGAAATACACAATTAGAAAATCTCCGAACACATAATCCCAGTGTACCCAGGCTAGGATAACAGGTATCACTTGTCCCTCTCCTTGTTAAGGTTAAAAGCATTCACATTTCCCTACTTTCTCTACTATTCCTCCTCTGACATAATCCCTCCCATCACGCACAAGTGTGAGGTGTGAACTAGTCTATTTAATATCTCATCGCCTACTTCGTGCACAGCGCCGTGACAGGCGCTCAGGAGGCACACAGAGGCTAACGTTAGAGAGACAATTATGAAGGCAAATAAGAAAAGGCAGGCACCTGGAGAGGGGCAAAGACGTGTTCCGTGAAAAGGGAGCTCCCAAATGTGAATGGCAGAAAAGCACGCAGGTCCTCTGCGAGCTGGGCGGCATGTCCCACACGGAAGGATGCTGAGGGAGCACAGTCACCCTGGACACTTGTCAGATTATTCAAGGCACAAGGCCCTAAGCCAGCCGGGGCAATGGGAACTGATCCCCAGCCCCAACATGCTCCTGGCCAGGCACACAGGGTCCACGCTCAGGAAGGCATGGCTCGGCCAGGGCAGGCCTGCAGGGAAGGCACCAATTGTACCAGCCCATCATATGTCTCTTCTTTGCTTCTGAGTAGCATTTACAGCCCAATGTAGCCACACATTTTAACAGTTAATTATATACTGTCTTGGGCAGTTGTTGCTGTATTTTATACTTTAAATATCATCTGCCTAGGTATACTTCCCTTGAGGGGTAGCCCTGTGTCTCTCCCCTGGGTGGTTTGATTCCCTAAGGGGGCCCCCTTAATCAGGTTGGAGTGTCTACACTCCTGGTACCCATCTGAATCCGAGTACAAAGTAAACAACCAGTGCGCTGGTACCCAGCCAGTTTGGGCTGACAATTCCCCAGGGCATGTGGTACGAACTGTTTGTGGTCTTCTGGAGTTTTCTGGTTCATATTTTACTATGCTTAGCCACGGATAGACATGAAACCATTCCTGAAAAGATAAATGTATATCCTGGGCTTCACATGTAGTGTCTATTTCCTCAGACGCTCCTGCTGAAGAAAAACTGGACAGCGAGCTTTCCTGATGTACCTATATGGTATTTTCTATATTGTATAGAATTACATGATGTCTTTGAACAGACATCCACACTGGTTTTGGAGGGCAGGGAGGCACGAAACCCACGCCCTCTTTAGGCAGCGAGTTTGGTCAAATATGCACCCATTTTCAGTCCTGCATTCTATTACTAGGCAGGCAGTTTGCTCAACAAGGCAAACTGCAAACGTTTTCTGTAAATCCTACAGTTGCCACTCTTTCTTTTGTAGCAAGAGGCTCTGTGCAAGGGGAGACTGATCCAATAGTTCAAGTATGAAAGACTTGGCTGTTGTAGGAAAAATGCTTTCTTCCAACATTGAGGCAAAGACAGTTTCCAAAATTCCTAGAGTCTGATAAAATTAAAACCACATGGCAAGTGGTGTTGAGGTTTGTTTTTTTTTTTTTCCTTTAACATAGAAAGAAATATTTTAAAATATGTAATAATATATTTAGAACTTTGGTAATGGTTATCAATGAATCATATCAGGTTTTTTTTAAGATTTTATTTTTTAATTTGACAGACAGAGATCACAAGTAGGCAGAAAGGCAGGCAGAGAGAGAAGAGGAAGCAGGTTCCCTGCTGAGCAGGGAGCCAGAGGAAGGGCTCCATCCCAGGACCCTGAGATCATGACCTGAGCTGAAGGCAGAGGCTTTAACCCACTGAGCCACCCAGGCGTCCCCGAATCGTGTTAAGTTTTTGAAAGTGAGTGTCAAAATTCTCACGGTGTTAAAACTGAAAACAAGTAATAATACTTGAATGAGGATGACCTAGGGTCACACTACAACCCTCCCTTTATTGTACTGGTCCACTGCTGAACCAGTGAGAGCAGTGTGAGGTCTTGGTCTTGGGCTGTAAATGCACAGCAGGTGAGCTCTGATGGAGGGAGCTCAGGTCTATTGTTCTCTACTTCTTCATCTTGGCTTCCCCGTAGTTTACCACCATTACAGGACCCACTGGCTATTGAGATATTACGATATAACTTAGGAACTGTTAAATAAAAGTGGCATGTTGCTTTTTTTAATCCATTTGTTTATGGTTTGTGATTTTCAGCACATACGATTTCATACCTTTAGGCCAACTACAATTAAGACGCCATAGCTTGGGTGATTTTTTTAAATTAAGAAAATTTAAAGAATTTTTTAAAAATTTGAACTGTTGGGACGCCTGGGTGGCTCAGTTGGTTAAGCAGCTGCCTTCGGCTCAGGTCATGATCCCAGCGTCCTGGGATCGAGTCCCACATCGGGCTCCTTGCTCCGCAGGGAGCCTGCTTCTCCCTCTGACTCTGCCTTCCATTCTGTCTGCCTGTGCTCGCTCTCGCTTGCTCGCTCTCTGACAAATAAATAAATAAAATCTTAAAAAAAAAAAAAAAAAAGTCACCTTCCCAAAAAAAAAAAAAAAAAATTTGAACTGTGCTTTCAAGTGCTATGATTCCATCTATTTCTTTTTTTTTTTTTCTCGAAACAGAACGCTGTGGAGACCTCTGTTATTAGCCCTATTAATGCATCACATTCGGCAATTCTGGTTGATTTTAGAAAGAGTTGCAAACCTTACTCTGAGAACAAAGCCTGGTCCACATTTGTCAAAAATGTCCCGAGGCAACCTGACTGCTGGCTTGAATGCATACAGGATAAGGAGACAGCTGTGGGTCTTGAAAAAGTAGTGTCTTCTGAGATTCAGTACGAGAACAGCTTTGGAATGGCCCAAAACCCAAGCCCATCCTCCAATCTGCCTTTTTCTTTTCTTTCTTTCTTTCTTTTTTTTTTTTAAATCCAGGAGAGGAATGGGAATAATGAAGATCTACTTTCAGGTCCTCAGACTGAGTTTTAAGAGAATGACACGGGCAAGTTCTGTCACAGTATTGGTTACTGGAGTTTCCAACTTCTGAATGCTCAGAGAACTCATTATTGGGTAATATGATTCTTTTTTCCCTTGTGGAGTGAAGAGGAAACTCTACTGAAAACAAAAACAGAAAACATGTTTACACCCTCGTTATTAAGTCTTCAGACTAGCAGCAGCTAGTAAGGAGATAAAGTCTAATCTTTTAAATCTAATGATTTTAAAACTGGGATAGGAACAGAACTTTCACAGTGCCATTTTGAACTAAAGTAGAGGAAAATTTTTTTTATAGTATAGAATTACATAATACCACAGAAAGGACGGGAAAATGGTCATTTCTGAGCACTTACTGTTGTGCTAGGCATGTAAAGTGTTATACGGTTTATAATAAAGTACGCACTTGGTTATTACAACTGCAGAAGGTAGGTATTATTCTTAGCCGCATTTATTGGGGGCTGGAGCGGGGTCTGTCATTTAACTTGCCAAAAATCACTCAAGCTTGTAAGTGGCAGACACCAGATTCAACCTGGCAAGGGCCCAGAATGGCTGCATCACAACAATACATTACCAACGGAGACATGAGCGAAAGTTATGTCTAATAATTTAGATAAAGAAACTGCAGTTGGTAATTCTAGGTTATTGGTATAGTGGGAATGTTTCCAAAAGTCAGAGCAAAGTAGGCTTCCTGAGAGGATGATTTTAAGGTATTAAGAAACAAAAGAAACAAAGAAAAAGCCACCCTGAGATCTGAACATTCAGTATTAAAAATTCACGGCCCCAATAACCAACCTAAGCAGGCACATTTGAGTAACTGTGGTCAAAGATGAGGAATTAGACGGAATCCATCGGCTGCACTAAGAATTAGGCCTGGAAACCTCTTTCTGTATTTTCCCTTTAGTTACCCTAATTTCATGACCTGCACGATCAGAGGTCCCCTGGATCTGTCAAAACTGTGAATCCCAAGAAAATCCAAGACCCTTTCAGGTGGGTCCATGACTAAACTACTTTGTCAAATGCTTGAAGTTAGGGGGGTAGGAAAGTGGCAGTCTTTTTTTTTTTTTTTTTTTTTAAGATTTGCAGGGGGAGCAGCAGAGGGACAGGGAGAAGCAGACTCTCCGCTGAGCAGGGAGCCAGACTCTGGGCTCAATCCCAGGACTCTGGGATCACGATCTGAGCCTAAGGCAGACGTTGAACTGACTGAGCCACCCAGGCACCCCAGGATTTCTTTTTTCTTAAAAGTGAGTTTCTGTATCTAAAAAATGTGGATATGCTCAGGAAGATTTCTGTTTAGGCAAGGTTGGTCTGTCTGAAACAATGTTTCATTTCTTTTTTTTTTTAATTGTACACCAAACTTATAGGCAGAAAATCCAAGCTAGGTTCAATGGGGAAAAAAAAAATCTTTTTGTTCTCTTTTCCATAATAACTAGTAATGGCAGAGGGTCCTAGAGTGATGTCTCTCAAGTAAGGCTGGAACTCAACAGAGGTTCTCAACCTACAAGACAGCAAGGATGAGAGTACTCATCAAGCCATCCTGAAATACTAAAGACAAACTATAAGAGATTTAAATTCAGTGAACTTGAGAAAAGAACTAGTTGTAAGTCCTATATCTATTAAGTCTATAACTAAAATCACAAGTGGAATTTATGTTTATAGAACAGACTGTGGACAGTATTTACCTTAACAATGTAAAAATACTACTATAACATATCACATATTGAAAGGTAGGTGGAGAGGTAGGATACAAATGTGTTCTAATTTCCTAAAATCTTTGATGGCCATGAGCAAATAGATGAAGCCTATATTAAACATACAGTTTTTAAAACTCAAATGATTTCAAAATTATGTTTTCTATAATCTTCTACTTTTTAACTGTACAAGGAGCCATTAGGAACTAATTTCTCTAGTTAAGAAATACAACCTGAAGATTGTTACTTCTTTTCAGTGTCTTCTTAAATTCTTTCCCCTAGTTCTTAGTTCAAGTAAAATTGAGTTATAGTTATATTTATAATATATTATTTATAATATTTATATACAAAGACATAGTAAGTTCATCAGTGTTTCTCTTTATCCAGTTGGAATGGTGTTCACCAGATGCTGACTACTATTTCTCAGGGATGGGATACTGAATGACTGTGAAGTTGTTTCTTCATAATGACTGACTAGAAGAAAAAAAGGCAGTTTGTCATTCTTTCAAAAAAATAAAGTTGTTGTTCTACAAAAAGCATCAAAATAGGGGTGCCTGGGTGGCTCAGTGGGTTGAGGCCTCTGCCTTTGGCTCAGGTCATGATCCCAGAGTCCTGGGATCGAGTCCCGCATCGGGCTCTCTGCTCAGCAGGGAGCCTGCCTCCCTCTCTCTCTCTGTCTGTCTCTCTGCCTACTTGTGATCTCTGTCAAATAAATAAATAAAGTCTTTTAAAAAAAAAAGCATCAAAATGATACCTAAATATATCAAGCAGCAGAAGAAGATGCCAGAAATATGTACTGGAATTAAAAGGAAGACTGGAAAATAGTAAAATACCATTTTTATTTTAAAAATCTCTATACATAAAATAAATCCCCAAAAGAAATAGAGCAAAATATTAAGGGTGATTATACCCAGTGGAATAGTGGGTGACTTTAATTTTTAAATTGACGTTTAGCAGCATTTTCTGATTTGTCTACAAAGAACAGCACTGCTTATGCAATTTAATATAAATAAATGCACACATTCAAAATAGAACCCTGACAATTTTTACTGGGGTACAGCTGAGATTTTTTAATGGAAATTCTGAAGAGAAGATGATTTCTGGACAGCATTTGTGACTCTAAGGAGAAAAAAAAATCCAACTGTGAAAGAATGCTTTAATTTCTGAGAGCTGGTGGTGGGCTGTGGGCTAAACTTCAATGGCACCCGCTTTGGTGTTCCTACTGGCTGGGTCGGATACTGCTCTTTTCCTTCCCTTGTTGCTCTAGAGCTTCCATTTCTGGTTCTCAGGTTCTTCCTCCATCCTCACTTCCTCAGGCCTCGTGCTGGACAGCACTATGTTATTAACAGGGAAATAAAGTTCTCTCCGAACCTTGTTACCCCCAACTAGAAGTCAGACCTGATTCATCAAGACTGTAAGACCTTATCAAAAGTCTTGATTTTTACAGTAACATGAGAAGAAGAGAATTCAAACACTGATTTACTATAGGCAATCTCTTTATCGGGGATTAAAATAATTAACAGATTAATAGGATCGTGTCTGAGGGGACTGAAATGTACCCTCTGTAAATCATTATGTCTCTCGACTGTATCCATTGGGACCAGGAGTTACCAGGTATCTGAAGTCCTGACTGAGCGTACTGGAGAAAGAAGGGTGAAGAATCTGACAGTTCCAAATTATAGCCTTCATACTCAGGCAGGCCAAACTCCGCTCAGGACTTCTCATTTGATTTTATTTTAAATACAGGTTTCCCAGGGCGCCTGGGTGGTTCAGTCGGTTAAGGACATTTGCCTTCGTTTGGCTCAGATCATGATCTCAGGCTCCTGGGATGGAGCCCCCAAGTCAGGCTCTCTGCCCAGCGCCGGGGGCCTGCTACTACTCCCTCTCCCTTTGCCCCTGCCCGCTGCAGGTCATGCTCCCTCTCCTTCTCTCCCTCTCCCTCTCTAGTAAATAAATAAAATCTTAAAAAAATAAATAAATAAAACAAAACAAAAATAAACATAAATACAGGTTTCCCAGAAAAGGTCATCCCGAATTTTCCAGCATGTGCTGTCATATATTTGTTGAAATCATCCGAGGACCATCAGGGACAGCAGGGGACTCCTGTGACACCTCGCCGGGAATGTCACTTGTCCCACAGCCTCGGCGAGGCTCCCTGAACTGGAGAGATCCAGAAGGGCAGGGACATACTGTTTATGGTGAGAGCGGCCTGTGCTGGACTTGGAAGAAACATCTGATGAAGATTCCGGTGTGGCATACTTTCCTATTCAAAAAATTACCTTACTTAGTGGGTTAAAAGCCTAAGTGTTACCCTCCCCTTTGTGATGAGGTAAGCGTGCTGACAAAGACACAAGAACTATGTATTTAATTAGAACATGAACCAAAAGATGCCTTCCCTGATACATTAGCATTCCTGTGCTCGGTTCATGATGACAGAGGGCTTTGTTTTTTCACACTGCTGAGATTTCTGAGAGGGCCAAGTTCAACTTTTGACTGTCTGTTTTATTTTCTTCACCGGCAACGGGAGAGTATAACCTTTCCAAATGACTCAGTGATTCATCTTTAATTCATTTTTCCTGTCTGGGAACCTGGAAGTTTTTCTCAGCAAACGCCCCAGAAGCACATGTTTCATTTTTTAAAGAAAATGTTACAGTTCTTTCTCTACTGCTTTGGATGCATAGTACACTCAGTAAATAGTTGACTGAATAATGATTTAGGAAAGAGGACACAGTCTGCTGAATATAACAGAATCCATGTACATCTAAACAGAGCATTTCCGTCCATGTTGGGAGGTACCAGTTATCATCGGTTCTCACCCTTGGGTTGGGTGCTTGGTGCACGGGTGTGGGTTTTATCACGTTTTTATAACATATATGTTATGGACGGTCTTATGTCTGAATCGAGTACTTTAAAACAAACAACCCCAAAATGAAGGGGTGAACAATCAGCCTTCCATCATTAATGTCAGAGCCCAGGTCATGTGCACGGGCCAGTCTTGGTGGGGGGCGGGGTTGGTGAGAGAGAGACACTTTGCTCAGGATCCTTGAGTTGGGAGTGGCCGATCCTGTATGTCTGAACCTAAGGTCACAACTCAGACTCTTTCCTTCCCTTCAGGGACAGCCCTGGAAAGAGAGAGGGGAGCTAGGCGGCAGGCAAAGAAAGCAGGTGGTTATAGCTGCTTTTGAGCACTACCAAAGGAGTATCCGTGGTACTCCGGGGATCGTACATGGGCGGAAGGACTGTCACTCCGTCTGCAGTCACCGCTGAGCCCCATCCCCTTGCTCTGGCACTTGCAGACATTATTATGCCTCATGCTTTCATGTTTTTAAGACTCAGCCTTGCCTAAATGGGTCGAAGCCCGCGCGCGCGCGCACACACACACACACACACACACACACACACACACACACATAAAGAATTTTCAATATTTTCTGCCCCCTATGGGAGTTTATGCTGACCCACAGAAGAAAAAAATCTTTGTACGCATAATGCATATATTTGAGAACCTTTCTTAACTGCT
The DNA here is from genome assembly GCF_964662115.1 of Mustela nivalis. Classification (NCBI taxonomy): domain Eukaryota; kingdom Metazoa; phylum Chordata; class Mammalia; order Carnivora; family Mustelidae; genus Mustela; species Mustela nivalis. The sequence goes on from NC_139032.1 coordinate 18,170,112, forward strand.
TTGTGAGGGATTGGCATTAAAAATAGACATTGGAAGCATTTAAATAAAAAATTATCCAGCACCTCACACGGGAGTCAAATTTTGCACTGACATTTCCTGCAAGGGCAAATGGGAGGGAAAAAGCCCAAAGCTTTCAGCATATACTTAAAACAGCATGGCCACAGAGAAATGATTGGCAATGGAACAATCATCGTTCTGCAATTTTCACATAATAAATTGGGGAAAATCACTGCAATTTGGTATAAATGTTCCTGTCAGGTATATCTCTTAGAGTCAGCATTACATTTTATTCTAATGTTCTTTTTCCCCTCCTTGCCTCTGCCTTGGTTGCATTCTAGAATTTTTACTTAAAAGGAATCTATGATAATCATTATAATGTTGTTTGTTTTAGGTTTACCAAGGGCTGTACCTAATCATTAATAATTAATTAAACACATAAATAAAATGAGTGAGTAAAACCAACCATATATAAATTATGCCAGCTTTTTAAAAGCTACAGTTTGACGCTGGAAAAAGTCCTCTGACACAAGACCTTCAATACAGGAGTGACCGACTAGCGCACTGCCCTTAACAGGCAGATTTTATTTTTAAAAAACAAGAAGAAACTGAGTCAAGGAATTCTACTCTTGTTTAAGGTTGGCTAGTGCCCACTATTGCCCCAAACCATGACTTCACAGTTATGTTATTCAGGAAGCTCTGCAAGATATACACAAAATCCTTAAAAATGAGAATAGCCCTTTTACTCATCATCAGGTGTATAGCATAGAAATCATTTACTCTTTGACCTGGGAGTTTCATCTTCAATAAATCAAACTCCCCTAAGGGAACTTCTATCCACAAGAAAAGATAATAGGCTGAACTCCTTGACTATCTTTCCACCCAACCCCCCCACCTCCCCGACAGATGCCACTGCAATTCAACAAGGAGCTCTAAAACCCCAGCACCTTCCTGGTCTCCCTCAGTTTAAACCTCAACTCTACTTAGGGAGGCACCTTATGCTAACCTTGAACTGGGGCAGGAGCTACAGTTCAGACTCCAGTGCTCTAAACATGGCAAGCAAGGCTGAACTGAAACAGCAAATGACCTCCCTCTGTCTGGCCTGATCAATCCTGACAGCAGAGTGTGAGCAGAAGGGCACAAACTCAACAAACAACATTCCTCGGCTCAGCAAATGGATCCGTTTTTCATCCAAACCAGTTCAGACATGCTATTGGGTGGAATGTAGGAAGACATTCAATTAATATTTGGGGACAGAGAACAATCTTGTTTTGAGGAAAGAGAATTTTCTTAATGGTGACTTCTATTTGCTACATTTGGGTGGTGTTTTGTTCAAGACTGCTTATAGAGAGAGAAAAGTGGAATGATCTATACCATCATGCTTGCAGCAGGCTTTCTCAGGCTGGGAATGCTGGCATACTGAGATATTTGCTGGGTTCTCCACAGGCTGCTGACCCTGAGGCCTTGGGATTTTCTCGGTCTTGGCAGGACAGCCCCAGTGCTGCCGAGGGGACTGCTAGGTGTATGGCCCAACCAAGCAGAGCTGGCCTTCATGCTCCTGGGACATACTGATGAGTACTTGCATCTTTTGCAAGGCTCCTACAGATATGTATACCCTCAGCCAGGCTCCTAGAATTCTACAGGTAACTTCCATGCAAAGATATCCATTATTAGAGGCACCCCTGGCCCATGATTCCAATAAAGGCAATGCCAAAAGCATGAAAGAGAATACCAATTTCAGGTTCCTGGGACACCTTGTTCTCTAGCAGGTCACTGTGTACAACTGGCCCCCTTAAGCCTTCATTGGGCAGAACACAATGAAAAGCACCAAGGGCTTCACCTCTAAAATAATGACTCCAGGGAAGCTTGGGTAGCTCAGTCTGTTAAGCATATGACTCTTGATTTCGACTTCGGTCATGATCTCAGAGTCCTGAGATCAAGCCCCCCACGTCAGGCCCCCCAGTAGGTTCTAGACATGGAGGGGGCTTAAGATTCTCTCTCTCCCTCTTCCTAGCCTTGCTTGGGCGAGAAAATGCTCTCTCACTCTAAAATAAATAAACAAAAAAATTAAACTAAATTTAACAAAGACTCCATTCCTGGACAAGAGGATAAGACCAAGGCACACTGGAAGAGGTAATGAAGGAATGCCTCTCATCTTCCTCACCACCCATCTGCTCTTCCCCCATTAAGAAAAAGTCCAGCACCCCCCCCCAAAAATCCATTCAACTGACTGAAGGAATATTTACATTATTCTTTCCATATTTTCACAGGGACATATGTGTTTTAACCAGAGACAAATACTTATTAGGAATTATACAAGCCATCAGAATCAATTCCAATGGGAAAATCTCAGGTTTCAGCGGCTGAAGTGTAGGGTGCATCCCTAATATTATGAAAATCACAAACTATAGGAAGACAGTAAAAACAGAAGGTTAAGAGTTTGAGTTTTCAATAAACCACCTGCTCTCCAGGTGCCCTCAAGCAAGCCTTTTAATACCCCGAATCTGCCTCTTTTTGAATATACAGAATAAAATTAGAAATCTTTTTAAAAACTCTTTGACCCACCTCACCATGAAACTACAGGGACTGAGATACTCTATATGAGAGAGTTTCCAAACTGCAAAGTGTTACTCTAAATGCAGCTGGTTTTTTTTTTTTTTAGCATTTTAGGACTGACTGGTTGGGAATCAAAAACTCAAAAATCGAAAGATTTTTTAAATAACTCATTTTTGCATTGGTTCTGGGTGCTGCTTGTCGGAAAATCCAGAATGCATTTCCCTTTCCCCTAGTCAAGTCTACCTCTTCTTATAAGAAGCCAGTAGCGCATGTCAGAAACAGTTGTGGAATCTAGGCTGAAGCCAGGCCTTCCTTTTTTAAACAACATTCTCTGGTGGTGAGCTTTGTCAGTGTATTATTTCATTATAAACTTGAGAGGGAATCGTGGAAATTCCTTACAATCCATCTGGCCTCAGGAAGAGATGTAGGTCAAATTGGTAAATACACAGAAAACATCAGAAACCTACTGAGTTTCTTTGTGGACATCATTGTACAAAGTTGTTTCCTCTGAGCAGAGTTGTGTGTCCTCACATGAACCCCTCCTCCCCAAAGTCACTGAAGGAAAATAATTCCAAGATCACCGCATAATTACAGCTCGTGTCAGTCCTTCCCTCCCGCCCCTTTACAATCAGAAAGAGGATCTTACTTGTCCAGAAACACTGCAGGAAGCAAATAAGCTTACTGCTCACAGGTTTTAGGCAATCTGTAATGGATCAACAGCGAAAGATGTGAGAGGTCACCCTACTCAAAGAGTAGTACCTTGGAGGGTCTGACACAGGAGGATCTGAGAGCAGAGGGGTCTAGAAGCTACTGTCAACAAGAAGATCACAAAGGAAAGTGACCCACCGTCGACTGCAGTGGGAGCTCTGTTCCAGCAGATCCAACAGAATTGCGGCTCAGTGGAACTATGGACAGGCAGAGGCAAAAAAGGAGGGCCATGCACAGGCTGAACACTGGGACGATGTACGCTATCTTTGGGGCAATGAGGCACACATCACAGGTGCTCAGAGAGCAGGAATTCGCCCGTGAAACACAGCTCACGGGTGTGCTGTCTGTCCACACTCTGTTGAGCTGTCTACCGTTATTAAAAACATAGTAGAGTACCTTCCAACATTAAAAATGGGAAAGTGTCAGAGAACATTCCTAATTTCTGCCTTCTCTTGAAAAATCAGATGTGTGGCAAGTCAGGGCCTGCAACCCCACAAAGCAGGAGCTGCCTCAAGCGGGGGTGCACCCACCGCCTTCTGACTTGCCAGTGGACGTGGATGTGTGCTCGCCCAGCTGCTGCCTTGTCACCTCCAAGCCTCTCCCCTGCCCACGGGCTCCATCCACTTAATAAACCTGCCGATGTGCAGAATTACAGCTGTTTTTGTCCATTTGGAGAAAAAAAGCTGGTTGGGAAATTGTGGACTATGACAAAGGGGGAAAAAAATGGAAGTGGGGTTCCTTATAGGTGTGCATGGCTCCAAAGGGACTCCGCAACCCTGGGTGGCCCAAAAAGAGCTCTTCCAAAGGATGAGGCGGTCAGAGACGAAGTCGTTAAAAGGGCAAATAAAGTCATCTAAGGTGGCACGGAGGTGCCTGGACCATTTATCACCTCATTTTCTCCTTTAGGGGAGGAGAAATGCAGCAAAGTAAAGTACATGTCTCTTTTAACCTAAATACAAAGAAGAGGCTCTTGCCTTGGTGAATTCTCCTGTGGACAACAGGATCCTTAGAGCCTAATATAAATAACATTTTTATAATGCTTCACCGTGAGCAAAGCACTTTCACATACATTTTTTTTCACGTGCTCCCCGACCACAATTTGGTGAGTAAGTCAGGACAAAGAGTAGGAGCGTATACTACAGAGAAGACGGAGGCCCAGGCACTTGGCTGGGGCCGGGATCTGGGCGGGGCTTCTCTTACCAGCACCCAGGGCTCCGCCCCCCTTGGCAAGGACCGGCCTCTGACTGCAAGGAACCCTGGACTCCTTCAACCTGCCTGAAACTGTGGTGGCTGAGACACCACCAAGGCTGCCTAGGGACTGAGGCGGTTTTTCCCTTACTAGGATAATCCTTCCCTGAGCAAATCCATGCCCGGAGACTCCGACTGCCAGGAGTCAGCTCAGCCTGCACGGCGGTGGGTCAGTCATATCTAGAAACATCCCTTATTTGTTCACGAAAGTCCTGCAAATATTTTGGCAAATAAATTCAGAAAGCCGGAAACGCTAATTATCAGGCAGAGACAAACCCAGAGTAATAACATCAACAACAAAGTGCCTTTTCAACGCTGCTATTCAATGCGCCTTCCTGTTGCCAGTGCCACGAAAAACACGAAAAACACGCAGGGGACGGCCTGGAGGAGATGGAAGAGGAAATGACTCCTTTCGAGACCACGTCCTGTGGGCAGACGGTGGCCCTACCGTTTGCTACAGCAGATATCAGAAAGGAAGGGTGGGCAGTATAATTTTCAGCGAGGAAAAAAAAAAAAAAAAAAAAAAAAGATTTGAAAAATGGAGTTCCTTAAGAACATTGTGAAGGTGGGGCACTTACAAGTCTCCAGCGGACAAACTTTTTCGTTTTCGGGTTGGGAATGAAGCGAGCGGCAGATGGGGATCTGGGGCCGCTGGTTGCAAAGGACTGGGACTAGCGGGTCCTTTGAGGAGGCGGACGCCCGACTCGGTCCTCCCCGTACGGTTGTGCGTTGTGCACCTTGCGCGGAGGGGCACGCAGTGGGGTCAGCCTGCGGCCCGAGATCCCGCCGGCCTTCTGCTCTCCCAGCTGCGCGCCTCGGTCAGCCAGGGCGAAGTGCCTTTTTGCAACTGGATGCCTGTCTGCCTTGGCCCTGAGGCACTGCACGTGCCAGCTGGTGCCCTGAGCCCAGATAAGGGTCTGCCGAGGTCCGGGGCTGGCCCTCCAAACCCACGCTGTTCTGTGGGACGTCCCAGATCGGAGCACTGGCCACACAGGGCTGCACGCAAACTCCCTGCGGGCCTTCCTGCTCCACTTTCTCCAGTGGGGGCCGTGAGGGGGGGCCGCACCTGCCTCTGTGTCCTCAGGACTGCTGTGAAGCCACAGCCAGAATCTCATCAGACCTGGTGCTTCAACATGTCCAGAAAGCCTGCCACCAAGCGTTCCTTCTGTGACCACCACAGTCTTCCTCTTCCTTCAGTCAAGGAAGGAATCAAGCCTCTGAGGGCACCTAGGTACTCAGGGACAAAGGACCACAGGCCCACTTTAACAGGACAGTTTCCATTTCCCAAGCAGATCACACACTCCCATGTGTCTCAATTCCAATCCCCGGGGCACACCTTCAGGTCACTTTGCCACAGCGTTGTGGGGGCAATTCTCTTGAGTGGCCCCACTGCTGGTTTCTCTGAGGCAGCAAATCAAACCCCAGACAGGCTGCTGGGATACAGATTCCTGGCCAACCGCAGAAGAGCTGGCAGCTCCATACCTCTCCCAGAGTCGGCTGGGCCAGGGCAAGACCAGAACGATCGGTCTCACGGCCCTTCCGAGATGACAATTAATTAGTGTGTGGGAACAAGTGGCAGCCTGTCCGGGGAGCTGAGCCTCTGCCCTCCTGAGGGCTGTGGTGCTGGCGCCTCGGCAGGGACAGTGTCTGCATCAGGAGCTGCACTGGGACGGCTTTTACCCCTTAAGGCAGTGGAGAGGGGCGCCGGGGCCCGAAGGCCTTGCAAAGACATCTTTGTTGGGGAAAAAGAAAGAGGAAAGAATACTGGTAACATTAAAACATCCAACCCAGAACCAGAGAGGAATATCCAGCAGCGAAATGCAGTGATATGTTAGAGAACACGCCATTCTAGAGCTAATAAAGGGGAAAAAGGACAAATGTTTCATTGAGAAGCGCCTCAGAGCGTGGCATGAAGAAGAATGTGTGGTGACAGGAATCCGGTCCCATTGAGGAAAATGTGCGCTCGGTGACAACATCCTCAGCAGGCTTTATCAGGCACTCGTACCGAGCGCGTTGCTCAACATGCTGTGAATGAGAACGCATGAGTCACAGGGTAGCACCCCCCTGACTCGAGCTGACAGCAAAGGACATCGCTTATTTAACTGCAGGAGAAGATGACTGATGACTCCCAAGGGCTTTCCAGAAAGGAACGTAATATCTCATGCAGGGATGGGTGAATTAAAACCTGACTCCCAAAACAAACATCCTGAAACTATTAAAAAAAAAAAAAAAAAGAATTATTTAGAAATAACGGATCATTTTTTATGGAAGATTTTTACATGCTTCTTAGAGTACCATGATTCCCAAGCTGCAGGCAAAGCCTTGATACTGGGGTGGGAGTTCAATCAGCAGCCAGGGAGAGGCTAAAACAGACTTTAGTTTAACGGGGACCCAGTGGATTCCCTACCTGCCAGTTTTTTCTGTTTCCTCTCCCAGCCAAACTGAGCTACAACGGTCCTCCTCACTGGCTTGTCAACCTGCTCCCCCGACCCCTCCGTTCCCACCCTCTTAGGATTTACCTCCACTGAGGCTGTGCTGGTCGAACTATCAAATCCACTGGGCCCTTTTCAGGTCTTCTCATGTGTTTTTTGTTTTTTTGTTTTTTTTTTTTTCCAGTATGTGCTCCTACTTACAACTCTGTCTGAAACTGTGTTCTTCTGTAGTTTTCTGATACTATTTTCTCCTTTTTTATAACACCAGTAGCTCCTAACCGGCAGTGAAGCTTGTCACCGGAGTCCCAGGTTAGTACTTCCAAATGCCTACTGGACACTCTACCTGATGTCTGCAGGCACGTTCCATCCCAGAATATTCTGGACACACCCCTCATCTGCTTTCCCCAAAGCTGGTCTTCCTCTTGTCTGTCAGAGTTAATGGTGCCCCATTTACCGAGTCACCTCAGCCAGAAACTGGACAACTCGGCCCCTCCCTGCCTCCTGCATCCCCTACTTCTAATCAGTCATGAAGTATTATTCAGTCTACGCTTATCCATCTGTCCAAGTGCTTCCCTCCTCCCCAGTCTCCACTTCCACGGTCTTGGGTCCAGAGCTCATTCTCTCCTACTTGGACCACAGCAACAGCTTCTAAACCCGTCTTCCTGTATTTAGGAAGCACTCTTCTCAATCTGTTTCCCCAACCTGCTATCAGAACACAAACCCAGTCACCCCTGCTCACCTGCTTAAAATCCCCAGTGGTCTCCCACTTTCTACAGGACAAAGGATTTCCTATATGAACCCCACAGAACTTCCTGGTCTCTTCCCCCCCCACTCTGTGCCTTTCATCTTGGCCAAGAGGGCCCGCCTTTGAGCTCCCCAAGACTACACAGCCTAATACCGCCATGCTTTCTCTCCCTCTCTCCAGGTTCTCTCTGCCTTGTATGCCACTGGCCCATTCTTCAAAAACGTGACTTGTCCTTCACGATCCAACTCTAAGGCCTCCTTTACTCTGAGGACTTTTCTGACCCTCTCCCTGGCCATTTCTAAGCGGTGGGTCCTGCCTCTTTACCCTTGGAGCAAATGTGCATCTCCATCCCCTTGTTTGTGGCACACAGGGTCTAGGTGTGCCCCTCCAACAGAGATGACCACCTTTCCCTTCTGGACCTCCCCGCCCGCCCCCTCACTCCCAAGGAAAGTGCTTGGCATCCTGTAGTGATCAATGAACGTTCACAGAAAGAAACAGAAGATGTCACTTTTTCCTACACCTTCACAGGTATGTGTCACTTCATGGCCTTTCATTCCATGCAAACCAGTGTGTGGGGTGTTTGGGAATCACACACACACACATTTATTTCACCCAACAAGGGCATTTCTAAGATGGGGAGAGGGGGAGCAAAGTTGTACAGCTTGCCTAAAATCTGAGAGGTAAAAGTTCAGAGACTCAGGTTTTCAGATATCAGACCTATTTTCCCCTCAGGGATGAATAAAAAGTCTCTATAATAAAACCTCCCTCAAAACAGGATGCATATTGTGTAGGTCATGGCCCTTCCCCCCACCCACAATTTTAATTGTTCAATGATAAGTCTTCCGATGTGCATCATTAATTAAGTATACTGGGTCTTTCTGTATGAGGAGCCAAGATCTGTGGTTCCCTAAGAAAGTAGACTGGACTGAGGTCATTCTTATCCTTACAGGGGTCACTGTAAAAAACCCAAATTTGGTGGGACAGGTAGAGGACATCAAGTCAATTAATATCATTGTTCTGATTGTTCCGCTTTTGTTTTTGACCTCCAAGCGTTATGTACCTCCTGCTGTAGTAACTATGTTCCTGTGTGTTCTCTACTGTCAGTCTCCAACTTGACAACCATGTTTACAGCCCCGGCCCACCCAGGAGGTCAGTAGAAATGCTAGTAGAAGCATCTTGAGGGGAGCTTGCCCTGCCTACATTAATCGTGGCCTTATTTCTGCTCGCTCTACTTACGTTCCACTCTGGGACTCCTCCACTCCACGCAACGCATGCCCCTCTAACTCAACTGGCTTCTCCCCTTCAACATATTATTTCGGGGGAAGGTTATTTTTTTTTGGCTTGACAGGCCTTCTCTTCTAGCTCTGGGTGAAAATCAGCAAAGATTCCTGTTCTTATCAACCGAGTGCTTAAGTAAACAGAGCAGGTGCCAGAGTCAATAGGATATGGAAAATGCGATTTTGCTGAAGATTACTTGTAATGGGGCTCCGCTGCCGACCTAGAAGCAGGAGTTCATGCTGTGGAAGGAGAAAGGGCCAGAACTCTTAACAAGGGGACAGGGCTGGTTTGCCTGCTCCACAGTGGACAGACACGGCCCATGTTTTTGTGTCACTGGACAGTGGCCTCCTTGCGTGGGAAGAACGCTCTTGTTTGTGTATGTCCCGCCCTCCCCGCCACGGATCCCCAGGGTCCGCTGTGCCCCCACACCACTGTGTGCACGGAAGGCAGGGCCTCCTGTGCCCACACTAGGCTCGAGGCACAAGTGCTTTGGCAGAGTGGCCAAGAGAGGGGACAGAGAGCCCGGGCAGCTGCGGTTGGCCAACCCTCCTGCCCCGCAAGGCCTGGGAGCCCCACACCCGCTGAACCACATGCACTGCTCCGGGCCCTCACCCCGTCCACCGCCCGCAGGAACCCCATGATCGCCTCTTCCGGCCCTTGCTGCAATGTGAACCTATTCCCCCTTTCCAAGGGTGCGTGTGTCCTCGCACGGGGGTTGTGAGAAGGCTCCTTGCAATGGGCTCTTCCACTTTTCTTCTACCTTTTTTTTTTTTTTTTTTTTTTTTTTTTAAGGGAGAGAGAGATGGGCAGGAGGGGTGGAGGGAGAGAGAGAATCTTAAGCAGGCTCCATGCCCAGCACAGAGCCCAAGGCCAGGGCTCGATCTCTTGACCTTGACATCATGACCTGAGCTGAAATCAAGAGTCAGACGCTTCACTGCCTGAGCCTCTCCGGTGCCCCACCCCTCCCTGTTCTTTGTCCTTCCAAACACGGCCCTGCGGCTCAGGCAGCTCAATAGCTGAGGAGGAAACCTCGGTTTCATATTTTCAGTCATACTCCTGGCCTTGTCTTGACGATTTATACTTTCCCTAAGGAGCGGAAACACCGGGACTCAGACCCTCGTTAGTGCTTTGATGGGAAGGCAGAGGCGACAGCATCTTCGTTCTCCCAGTGGGGAAAGCGACAGGAAAGGCTGAGCAGCTAGTACTGTGGCCGTGAGAACTAAGGCTCTGGAAACAGCGGCTCCTGGAGCCCCCCACCTTCCAGCAGGCACAGAGGTCAAGCGACCTGCAAGCAGGCCGGATAGTTTCCCGTTTCTCTTTCTCTAAACACTGATGAGGTTTTAATAGAGGAAAAGAGGGAGGTGAAAGCGTGTGAGATGGTTAACAATCAAACTATGCCGAAAGAAAGAAAAAATCTAGAAGAGTATACTATGTGTCGTTTTTGTGCTTTGCGGCATTTCCACCCAGAAACCGAAAATTTGTCAGTAGCCGTCAGAGCGCAGATGCGAGCTGGGGTTACACTTCTGTGTGGCTGTCGGAGCGTATCTGAAACTTCGTAGCTCCTTCTCTGAAAATAAGGGCAGAAGCAGTTCTCTCAAAGGGATGCTGTGAGTGTAACAGGAAATAATGGACATAAACGGTATGAACGGGGCCCAGCAGAGGCAGATGGTTAACAAGGTTTGTTGTTGTGTTGTTGATAGCACTGGACGCACAGCAGATCCGGACTTTGGTAACTGTGAGCATGACATTTTATGTGCAGAACCATTTGCCACAAGAGCTATCCATGGAAACCAGTCTCTTGACCAAGAACCTGACAGTCTTTCTGACAGTACAGATGGACCCCTAGAGCCACAGTAAGTCTAGATTTTGCATCAAGCCTGAGGAAATCCTGATCGAGTGGCCGTTTGAAAAACGGACCCATGACACGCGCGCGCCGGTCCGTCACAGACACAGACATGCTGGGTATAATCCAGAGCAGCGCACGGCAGCCACTCCTGAGTGCCCTAGTATTCCATTAAATTTCAATTTAAGATCTTTGTGAAATTACGATCAAAACACCAAAGACACTCCTTCATTAGAAAAAAGCAATTACCTTATATCTACCCTGTCCCATTTCTAAGACTCTTTCCACTATTACATAAACCACCTTAATGAATTCTGGAGTGCCTCCAGGCAAGAGGACAGAGTTGCTAAAAATCTGTTGATAGGATAATGACAAGTAATTGCTACAGGAAAAAAAAAAATGAGTTAGGGGTTCAAATGACTTCTGAACCTAAATTAGAAGAATCTCTTTCTGACTTTTATCCTGCAACCCAAACTGCAACCCCAATACAGGGTCACTATTTCATATGGGTCACATAATTCCCTTGCATCCTGTATATATTTATTACTCTAAAATGGAGACCCGCAAGTATCCAGGATAGGGGATTACTGAGTTGGCATCTGGGAAAGTATTCAGCTAGGATCTTTAGCCCAGAGATTCATGTATTTAAAGGACTATTAGAGAATATGCCTAACCAGCACTGTCTCATGAGAAATAAGAATGGATCAATCTCGAAGTTAGACGCCATGCAAATGATGGCCCCCACTTACTACTTAGGAATTTTAAGTCTCATCAGCTTCAACCCTTGCCATGGAAACTGTCAGGGTACGTTCAAAAGAAACGCAATCAGGGAGGCTTGGTCATGGGGCCAGACTGAAGGTTGAAGCGTCAGTGATGTCCGTGCTTGGGGAATGATCTGTTTGCTCACTGCTTCGACTTTGCTTTGTTCACAGGTACTCTTTCCTCCTACGTGGCCCCCTGAAGCCAGAAACAAATAAGCAAGAAGGAAAACATCTGATTTTTCTCTGCCCTGGACGGTCCTACTCATTCATGAACAAATATCTGAATGCCTTTTAAGGATATGAAGCCAAGGCAAGAACGCTTCCCCTCTATCTATACTAGACCGTAAAATCACACGATCCGAGTTCTTTTGGAGCCATGTGCATAATCCAACCCGCAGGGACACATTTCTAGGCTGGCAGGTTTGCAGGTCATGGTATGGATCCTGCTTTTTCTGTTAGGACCGTGTTAATTATAATAGGTAAGATTTGCTCACTTAGAAATTTAGTATTCTGTGTGGAACAGAGAAGCTTAACAAAAATCTTTTTCTTTTTTTTTAAAGCCCTATATTTTCAAAGAACGAATAACCAGCCTATCTGGGAAACAGACACTTCAAAAACAGGAAAAGACAATGTTTGCTAAAGCTCTGCAAACAGTTTACTGGTTACCATCTCTGGCCTAGAAATGACTTCAATGACATAGTATGAAAGGATGATTGTACACCTGTCTCAGCCCAAAAGAAACAACACAGACTTGTATCCCAAGAATGGTCAGATGGCATCTTAGTGAAGAAATTCATCTGAAAATGGAAATGGAAATACAGGAGGGAAATAAGAAGAGATATGGGAACTGATATAACGGGAGGGGGAAGAAATATTAAGCTTAAGAAAGCAAAAGTAATTATGGAAGGTACAAATAAAAGCATAGAGAATGTTGTTAAAGGCTAATGAACAGGTTTTCTGGTTAAAAAAACTCCCTTTCATAAAATATAAAAATCAATAAAACTGAACTAAAGCATCTGTAACCTTTTGGCTGAGATGTAATAAGCTAACGTTTAAAGATTTTATTTACTGACAGAGATCACAAGCAGTCAGAGAGGCAGGTGGGGGCTGCAGGGCGCGGGGAGCAGGCTCCCTGCTGAGCAGAGAGCCCAATGCTGGGCTCGAGCCCAGGACCCTGAGATCATGACCTGGGCCGAAGGCAGAGGCTTTAACCCACTGAGCCACCCAGGCACCCCATAAGCTAACTTTTACATTAGAGCCAAAGGATGACTTTCCAGGCTTATATTTTGATGATGCTGGTATACCTCTAAAAAACTAGCTCATCATCTTACCTTTTGTGTCCCCTTTCTGGGTGAAATGGAGTCTATTTTGAATGCAAGCACAGAATGTGTCTATCATTAGAATAAAAATCCCATAATTAAACATGCAGGGAAAAAATCTGATTACCATAGCAAGAAAACAAATCCCATCCCTGGTAATGTTGATCTACTGAAACATTTAAGGGCAAAGATACTGAGATTTAATTTCCTAGGGAAAGTCAGTTCTACTAGCTACCAATAAAAATGCAATAAAGTGAACTCTGAAGAGAAGTCTTCCGTCATTTGCTATAAATGTCATGACTGGCTAAGACGTAAGAACTAAAAATAAGAAAAAAAAAGTGAACCAATCAGGTGCATCTACTGATATTTTATAATTTATTAAACATGTAAAAACATTTAATTCAGTTCTTATATTTAACACACGCTTTGGTCCAAATATGCATACGTAAACCTTCTTGTCAAAGGAATGAGAAAAATAACACAAGCTATCACTGAATTCTGGCATAGGTCCTGGCTCATGAGTTTTGCTTACCAAATATTTGTTGAATGAATAAATAATCTAAATATGATTTGTATTTGCTTTGTATTTTGGCATGAAAAGTGCCAGCTTTTCAATGAAAGGCATTTCTGGGCCTACTCAAGTATTTTCATTCTTTCAGTGGTGTGGGCAGAGCCTGGGATTTACACATACAGTTTACCCTATAGCTGAACCTCCAGCTGTGGAGGAACCGAAGGGCTGTCTACATTCTTAGTTTTGTGACTTTGGACTCAGCTTCTGCCTACGACAAGTGCTCTAGCCCAGAGGAGGGGAGATGAACATTTTATATGCAGATGATGGGCACGTTGCATACAGAAAGAACTGGAGGATTTACAAACACATATATTTTCGTAGGAAGGAATATGTTTGTGTGTGTGTATGTGTGTGCATAAACCGCTAATAACAAGTAATTAACCGGATTAGCACAATCTTTCAACAAACTGGAAACCAGGATTTTTTCTGGACTAAGTGAATACTATCAGTCTTCCATACACAAATAATTTACAGTTGGCGGCATGTGACATCTAAGTGATTATTTTCTGACAGAGGACACCTTCACCCTAGACTGTGACTTCAATGATATCCTAAGATCAGAAATACGAATGAAACTCTTTTAACATGATAATGGCAGAGAAAGGAAAGGTCAAAGAAAGACGATCAAAATTAAGATGACTATTGCACTACTGGGCCATAATGATCTGTGCACCCAAATGTTTACAGCAGCAATGTCCACAGTAGCCAAATTATGAGAAGAACCTAGATGTCCATCAACAGATGGGTGGATAAAGAAGATGTGGTATGTGTGTGTGTGTGTGTGTGTGTGTATATATATATATATATATATATATATATATATATAATGCGATGACGCAGATGGAACTAGAGGGTATTACGCTTAGCAAAAAAAGTCAATCAGAGACAGACAACTATCATATGATCTCCCTGATATGAGGAAGTGGAGATGCAACATGGGGGGTTTGGGGGCGTAAGAAAAGAATAAATGAAACAAGATGGGATCAGGAGGGAGACAAACCATAAGAGACTCTTAATCTCACAAAACAAACTGAGGGTGGCCGGGGGGAGGGTGGTAGGGAGAGAGGGGTGGGGTTATAGACACTGGGGAGGATATGTGCTATGGTGAGTGCTGTGAAGTGTGTAAACCTGGCGATTCACAGACCTGTACCCCTGGGGCTAATAATACATTATATGTTTATAAAAAATTTTTAAAAATTATATAATAAAAAATAATGTGATTTTTAAAGAAAAAAAATTAAGATGACGTCTTTCCATAAGCACTTTAAAATCATTTTTATGATATACACTCCGTACTTTCTAAATGGGTCTGCTCAGCAGGCAATTAAAATTATTCCTGGAGTACTCAGACTGTATAGCAATTAAGCCTTTGTTATGTTTTCATTATTTTACCTTGAAAACCAGTAACATGGAATAAACAAGGGATTTAAACATGGCCTCTTGGGGCACCTGGGTGGCTCAGTGGGTTAAAGCCCCTGCTTTCAGCTCAGGTCCTGGGATCGAGCCCCGCATCGGGCTCTCTGCTCAGCAAGGAGCCTGCTTTCCTTCCTCTCTCTCTGCCTGCCTCTCTGCCTACCTGTGATCTCTGTCAAATAAATTAAAAAAAAATTTTTTTTTAAACATGGCCTCTTAGGCAACAGCTCTTTGATGCATTTGTATGGCCTCTTAGGCAACAGCTCTTTGATGCATTTGTTTAGGTTAAAAGGTTATTTTGCAAAGAGGGTGGAAATAATCTGGCCATCAAGAAGTGTCAGTACCGTCTTGGTGGTCCACACCTCTTCCAAACTTGCTTGGACTCCACGCCCTTCCCTCCACCACCAGGCGACACCGAGCACCAGCCTTCTTGGTGATGTGATCGCTGCCACTTCCAAAACCACAGAAAAGCTGAGGCGTTGAGCAGGGCGGCTAGACAAGGCAGAAGTACGGGAAGTTCAGACCCTTCCAGGTTCAAGTGGGGTGGAAAACCCAAACATGGAATTGGCTGGGTTCTCTTCATCGCGGTGGGTGCTTTTCTTTACCAAACACGGAATTCTCTGTTGTGAAATTCAATCACTTTCAACAGGCATCTAGAACTTGACCTGTATCTCTTAGCTTCATCAGATTAGTGGCATACAGTTCCCTGAAATAACCATTTTTTTTTTTTTTCACAATATCACACTGCTTATCTAGATCTTCGTTTAACCTGCAGGGACCCCGATGCTAGGTGGTATACACCGTGTTCCAATCCAAAGGGCTGGGAGCAAAGAAGAAAGGGAGGGGCCTATCTAAATTCCTGTCCTGGACATTAGTGCCCGGTAATGATAAAAGGAAAGACCTCTATGCTTTTTTTTAAAAGGTCATTTTATTTTCTGATGTTTAACTTAATGAAAAAAAATTTTATAGGTAAAGCATGTTGAAAAGGCAATAAAGTTTTTTTTCAATTTTGAATTTCGGTGACATGTTTCAGATGGCATTAGACTTCTTTTTTATTTCCTTACAAACTCCCCCAAAGCTTTTTTAAACAGAGCTGTCAGCTCTGTTTGTTCCACTGTCTGATTTACAAAAAGCCCACGGATGAGAACAAGTACCAAGTCGGGAAAGTTGTTGCCGCATTTCCATGAAAATCCTACTTTTGAACGGATGAGCAGGAATCTACGCTTCCTGCTCTCTGTTCACCCTGATTCTGGCAAGAGGCGCACGGGAGCGACAGAGATGTTGGGGGGAGGGACAGTATTCAGCTCTGGTTCACTCATGGGGCTCGGCCCTGGGCCCAAGGGTTGTGCGGGGTCTGGGTATCATTACTCCAGCACTGGGACTCTCCTTCCCACGTGACCTGGGAGCTACTGCCACGCCATATGCAGCCTACCCCGCCTGAGACCCTTGCTCCAAGTCCGTAGGAATGGAGAGAGGAAAGAAGCAAGGCCGTCGCCTCAGCCATGTGCAGTGCCTGTTTCTGCCTTCCTTTCACCACCCAACCAAAGGCTGGTGTCCCAACTTCTCCTCATTCCCTACTTCCCTCTCTCAATCTCTCAGTGGGCAGCCGGCATGGCTGTCCGAGAGATCTCCACAGGCCTACCTGTGAGCTAGTCTCAGTCTCCACCCTCCTCTCTAGTATCTGACACCACTAGTCACCCCTTCCTTTCCGAAACTGCTGGCTGGCTCTCTGCCTACCCCTCTAGGCATGCCTTCTCTCCCTGTGTGGCCACGTCCTCCACCTTGGCTGACCCCATGCCCAGTCCAGCGCTGCTCTGCCCACCCTTGACCATCTTGGCCAATTCTGAACTGAGCTATCGTGTGAATGGAGGTAAAGCAGGACTCTCACTTCTCCAGCCCATTCCCTCTGCCGAAGTCTAGGG
Organism: Mustela nivalis; assembly: GCF_964662115.1. Lineage (NCBI taxonomy): Eukaryota > Metazoa > Chordata > Mammalia > Carnivora > Mustelidae > Mustela > Mustela nivalis. The sequence continues at coordinate 18,186,905 of NC_139032.1, forward strand.
CCGACCCTGTAATGGCCCATCAAACCTGGTGAGGGCTGGGAGGACCCAAAGTCCATTAACCTGGCTTCCCGATTTTCCTGTTTCTGATACTACCATTCCGTTTTTATGCTTGGGTACCCTCATAATACCTATCAATCTCAGCTTCTTGGAATTGTTCCTCCTCCTTTCCCCGACACACCAAGCACAGGAGCAGAGCTCTGCCTTTTCCTTCCCAAACGGTCTGTGTGTGTGGACACTCCTGGTTTCGCATCGCCTGGGTGAGTACCCTCACCTGCTAAAAACCAACTCTTAGAAGACATGTTCTCCAGTCCCCATTTGAACACGAGGCCTCTCTACTCACCATGACTATTCTGTAACACAACCGTGACATTTCATATTCCTGATGCATAATAACAAAACGAAATCCAGAAACTAGAGCTAATGAGGGTATAAACAGTCCATTCAAGAGAGTTAAACTAATCACTCCTTGTTTTTTTTTTTTTTTAAGATTTTATTTATTTATTTGACAGACAGAGATCACAAATAGACAGAGAGGCAGGCAGAGAGAGAGGAAGGGAAGCAGCCTCCCTGCAAAGCAGAGAGCCCGATGTGGGGCTCGATCCCAGGACCCTGGGATCATGACCTGAGCCGAAGACAGAGGCTTTAACCCACTGAGCCACCCAGGTGCCCCTAATCTCATCCTTAATACGTCTGTTTGTTTTGCTCTCCCTACAGAAGGAAGATGTGAATTAACAATAAATTGAATAATTTCATTAAGTCAATCCCACACTTTGATCCGTTCCTGTGCTTGGCTACACTGTATATAATAAAAAGCAAATGAAGTTCACTAAGCCATCAGAATGCAACCTGAAAACATGATTTCAAAATCACCTCCGTTGCTATCATTCGAAATCTTTGCCTTAAAGAAGCAAGGGTTGCCTTTTAACCTCAACTCGAAGCCTTGGTGACCAGAAGTTCCACAGTTAGAACAACATTCGAAAAGTTCAAGAAAATTAACTCCATTCAGGATATTCATGTGTTTACAGATTTGGGCACTTTTCCAATGGAAGGCCAAGTTTTTAAATATTTTAAAGGCCCATCAGGCAGGCACCAGCCATACAGACACAATGAATATGAGGCCTTCTGGGTAGGATGAACATGACCGCATGAACCTACCCAGCAGCTGTTCTGGGTCTTTAAAGAGTGAGGCTCTCATGGGCCCTTGGCAAGCCACTGGTGAGCTAGCAAAATTATAACTTTTTATGCTGGATTTATTGATGTATGGAGCAGTAGGAAAAAAAGAAAAAGAAAAAGAAGAAAAATCCCTAAATCAATTAATTTATCCTATTAGGAGAGTTAGAAGAGGAATGATTCAGTTAAGTGTGGTTGCATGCAAAAAAATTCGAAAGAGGCTAACTTGCTATTCTTCCATAATTAACAGAAGCCATAACACATTCCTAGACTGAGGTTTCATATCCTGGCCGGCCAGGGGCAGAATCAGCATCTGTCAGGAGCACAGCCCACAGGCCCTCAGTGCCCGCAGGCCAGTCATGGGAGGGTTAGTCCAGACAAAGGGGTGATTAGGGAGTGAAGGGAACTCTGCTGGTCCGGGGATTCCAAGTGCTCTCTCCATCCCCTTGTTCCGACAGCCCCCCTCTTTGGCTGGTTTCTCTGTCAGTGGACAAGGGAGGCAGCTCATACAGGTTATCACGAACGTGGCCAATGACGTGGAGAAGCAGGTATTACTCTGCCCGATTTACATACAAGGGAACAAGTTTGGGAGAAGGCGAGTAATGTGGCCAATATCATGGAGGTTGGTCCGACTCTAGAGACTACCTTGTCACTGCCAGGGGAGACACTATGTTGACTGTCCCCCAGGGGGTACAGTCTGGTTGCTGCAGTGACTGTGGGATGCAACGGGCATCCAGTGGATGGAGACCGGAACTGACTCGTGTTCTGTCACATGGACAGTCCTCACTCCGGGAAGAACTGGTCTGCTCCACAGGCAACAGCACCCCTTCAAGAACACCACACCATGATGCTCCTGGAGTCTGATGCCAAGAGTGTCATCAATATTATGAGGTGGCAGGCAGGTGGCCAGAAACTTCCAGCAACACTGGTGCCTAAGTGAACGTCCATGACTCTTTTCTTAATAAACACTATGGAGCCAACAAAAGGTGGACCCATTTAAAGACTTCACTAAATACTTAAGGATAAAAGGGAAATAAACACCGGTTGAAACATGAAACTCAACCGCACAGCTTCTCCAATCCCAGCTTCTGGGTTTGACGGGCTCCTCACTGGAGCAACGGCTCAGAAACGCCACAGGAAGTCAGCGCTCAGGAAACTGTCGTTCCTGTGTGGGAAAGCTTCAGTGTGCCCCTCGTGGCCACCCCTTGTCCCTTCTCCCCTGCTCCCTACACACATCACATCACAGCAACCGCGTCCCTGTGCCCCCCTTTCAGCAGGTCCAGCCAATGGGGGCCCCCGGCAGGAGACGTCCACGTGAAGTTACCACAGGCGAGACGGACTCCAAACTGAAGTCCGTGGCTCTGCTGAAGGTAACAAACGTTATTAGACGTTATGACGTCTGCAGACTTCCGTGTGAGGCAGAAGAATGGCCCCCAAAGACAGCCACGTCCTACTCCCAGACCCTGTGATTACGTTACCACATATGGCAGAGGAAGGCTGACCACAAACAAGGGAGATTATCCTGGATTATGTGGGCCTACTGCAATTACAAGTGTCCTGAAAAGTGGAAGAGGGAGACAGAGGAGGTCTCCCTGAGATGGACCTAAGTCACTGCTGCTGCCTGTGAAGATAGAAGGGGCTACACGCCAAGAATTGCCAGGTGGCCTCCAGAAGCTGGTAAGAGCGAGAGAACAGATTCCCCCCAAAGCCTCCAGAAAGGAAAGGAGCCCTGTTGGCACATCAGACTGATTTGTCAATCAGTGGGTTGATTTGGGCCCATCAGATCTATATCACACTTCTGACTTCTGGGAGTCTTGCGCTGATGTAAGCCAGTGGGTTCACGGTACGTCGTCAGAGCGGCAGTCGGAAACAAATGCGCTCTTTTCAGGTTCTGGTAACTGTATTCTTCACACGGGCACAGATCGCTGAACTTCCTTGGTGGCTCCTACCCATCCCTTTGTAGACAGCCTCGTCAGTCACACGAACCCATTTTGCCTGTGCCCTTCTTAGAACCCAGAGTCATCTACCCATGCCTTTTCTTCTGCTAAAAAAAAAAAAATGAATCCTTTTTGACTCATTGCTCCAAATGGAGCCAAATTTACTGAAACCCAGAACTCGTCTACAGCCGTCGGTCACCTATTCATTTATTTCTTTTAACAAAGAGCGCACTTTGCTATTCTCCATTTTTTTTTCTCTACCTCAAAGGCCACTAGGTCAACCAGCAAGTCAAGAGTCAGCCCAAAATGAGGACACCTGGCACACCCTTTTTTAGAATATTATTTCAAGAAACTGCCTGTAATTTATAATAATATAAGAATAAAACAGTCCTTCTCCAGTTCTTACCATTTTTTGTGAAGCTACTAAACTTTATACATAAGAAAGCTATTTGCTTCATATAATCTGTGGCCTTAAACTTCAGAAACTTTCGGGCTACAGTCAGATGTCAGCCTTGGTTAGAAAAGTGTTATTTCAGGGTAACCCAATTAGACACTGTAAATACTAAGCAGCTAAGTCCTTGGAGCTGTATGTGTAGAAGGCAGCATTGCCAACGGCGAAGAACAGGGAAGATGGGAGTGGTCAATGGGTGTGGGGGGGGGTGCCATGGGAACAGAGCCTGACCACAAGGCACCCAGAGTTCTAGGCCTAGCTCTGCCATTCCCTGGCTCCGTGTCCTTTGGCAAGTCAACTTTTCCTCTGGACCTCAGCTTTTTCCTATCCTTAGTAAAGGAAACTAGATCACTTTTAATAACCCTCCAGCCCTCATGTTCTGTGGGTCTAGAAAATACTGAGTTGGAAAGTGCTACAACATGCTAATCAAAAGTTAGGAAAGGATGGGCGCCTGGGTGGCTTAGTGTGTTAAGCCTCTGCCTTCAGCTCAGGTCATGATCTCAGGGTCCTGGGATCGAGCCCCGCATCGGGCTCTCTGCTCAGCAGGGAGCCTGCTTCCCCCTCTCTCTCTGCCGGTCTCTCTGCCTACTTGTGATCTCTCTCTGTGTCCAAAAAAAAAAGTTAGAGAAGGTTAATTATAACTAGCCTTAGCAATGGTCACTCATTAATTCTTTCAGTCAATAGTTACTAAAGACAACTCTGTGCCCGGTACTATTTTTGGTGCTGGGAATAAAATGACAATTAAGATACTTATCCTTTCCCTTGAAGGACTTAATTATTTTGAAGAGAAATAGATATTAAATTGTTAAAGCTGGTATATTAGAAGTTAACATGGGCTTCATTGGGGACAGAGACATGAGTGTTTGATTCTAATACTCCTGGAAAGAGAGGGAATAATCAGGCTTGATAAATTCTGCTTTACGATAATTATTTACCCGTAGCCCATAAAACAAAGTAGGACAGTTGGTTAAAAACAAAAACAAAGGCAAATCATCACAGCCAAACGATTAGTGGCAATATCCTGATTGCTCTGGCTAAGCAAATTATCAAATTATCAGCTGTATATATTAACTGCATCCTTGGACAAAATAATCCAACCAGAAGTGCTTCTCCAGAAATTTCACACAGTAGCTTCTTGGTTGTGTACAGCAAATGAGTTATAAATGGAATACAGAAATAAAAAGTGAGTGTACTAAAATATAAATTAATCATCACTCTTTTGAATTAAGAATGAATTTAAGCTCAGAAATTAAAGGATACATAACATAGTCAGTATTTTGTCTATATTAAAAAAAAAAAACTTTTACAATAGAAGCATTAAGGTTGTCTTTTTTATTAAAAGAGAGTACTGGTCCAGAATTTATTATTTTTCTAAAGTAAACGAATATAGGGTCTTTGAGGAAATCTATTCCTGCTTTGCATCTCAAACTGAGAATTAAAATGTCTTCACATTAGATTTTAAAACAGGAATGTACGAGTTGGAAACGGAGCTCCTTTGGGAAGGCAGAGTGTGCTCTGAACATCCTTTCTCTACATCTCGGCTGTGTAGCCATCAACCTTTATCTTCATGTCCAGACCCCATTTCAAGGCCCACCTAGCCCCAAACCCACCTTTTCTGTGAAACCTTGTCTGAGCATCCCAGCACCCCAGGACCCAGATGCTCAGACAGCAGTGACTGTCTCTGCCACTCATTTGGGCCTCTCGATAAGCAAGGGCTTTTTGTGTTGCTGGTTAAACTACTCATTTGTATTCCTTCAACGAAACTGAAAATTTCTGAGATGCCAACACGAGATTCCAAAATTCTTTGCATCATAAATAGTGTTGCCTTTTTCTAAACTACTTCCAATTTATGTTATTTTGCTCCTTGTAAACCATGTATAATCCTCCTTGAATCAAGGCCAAGTACAAATAAAGAAATAAAGAAACCGTGATAAGGACAAGAAATGTGATATAGGGTCTTAACACATTATTAATTAAATGACTGAGCTAAAATGTTGCAATCAAATCATCATATATTATGATTATACACTCATCTGAAACAAAGCCCAAAGTGTGTGAGTGGAGAAAAGATGAGGGGAAGAATGGCATCGTTGGACTCAAACCCATGGTGCAAGTTCATCTCCAGGTGGCCCTCGGGAGGACAAAGGCAGTTTTCCTTTGTGAACGTGAGGAAAAGCTACAATACCCGGGTGTGGAAGCACCACATACAAGAGCATACATGGAGGTCATTAATCGTAATTCCAAACTGCAGCCTTCTTTTATTTATTTATTTATTTATTTTTAAAGATTTTATTTATTTATTTGTCAGAGAGAACGAGCACAGGCAGACAGAATGGCAGGCAGAGGCAGAGGGAGAAGCAGGCTCCCTGCCGAGCAAGGAGCCCGATGTGGGACTCAATCCCAGGATGCTGGGATCATGACCTGAGTCGAAGGCAGCCGCTCAACCAAATGAGCCACCCAGGCGTCCCAAAACTGCAGTCTTCTTTATGAGTTGAAGTTGTATGCCTTTGAGAAATGGCTCATCCAGTCCGTATTATTCCTAAACATGGGTCTTATGGGAGATGACCAGAGACAGATCTGAGAGAATATTCAGGAATAAATAAAGCCTTTCCAATGTCCTATCATCATTAAGCCCCCACAGAAGGACTCAAGTAGGTGATGAACACAAATCACAAATTATCAATGGGAGCCGTAATTTAGTTTTGTGATGCCAATCTACGTAAAATCTCCCAGTCCTCAAGTACAAAATCAGTCCTCTCAGACCTTGATACCAGCAATTTTGTTTCAGGGTAGTCAACAGCCATACTCTGACACAGATGCAATATCGAGAAGCATTAGTGTATCTTATTACATACCTCTGACTTTGCAAATATATATCAGAGCATATATGAACCTGTCATACCTATGTATATTACCTGATGATAAAAACAGTAGAAAATTATAGGACTAAATCAATTTAATCTCAGGACTGTCCTAAGGTTACAGTTTTCAAAGTAACTCCAAAATCCATCCAAAGCAAATGTTTCTAATGCTCATGGGTCACCTTTTTTTTCCATCTGCAATCATGTTTTTCAAATAAAAAAATCAACCCTCATTGGAATAAATCAAGCTTTATGAATTACAAATCAGAGGATACCTACTGATTTATAGCAGTTTGATCAAAAGACTTACTTTTAACAAGGAAACAGTTTCTTCTTACATGATGACATCTCCCCAAATCAGCTTTAAGAATACATTTTAACTCTTAGAGAAATATGAATGCTAAGTATCAGGAGACAAGCTGTATTTACTGACCTAGCCCATATATTTCATATTATAAAACAATATTATTTCCAACTGTCTCCCACTGCCTGTTAGTATTTGATATAAAATTTTATTTCTAAATAAACTAATCATGGAAGCATTCAATCTATCATCATCCTGATAGAAAAAAAACACAAAGAACTGACATTCGGGAGAGGAAATTCAGCTGTATAATTTGTAGAACAAGTCTGATTAAATGAAGTCAGAAAATTGTATTTTCTACTCTTCAATGTTAAGTCATTTTCCTTCACAGTGGAAAGAATGGGCCCCAACCCTAAGTACTTCAGGGAAAAACACTGGAGGACAAATGATAAAATTAACAGGTCACAGTTGCCTGTGTTTATCATAGCATTTCAGGGACATATAAAATATGTATAAAAGATGATCAGATATATAGGAGTATAATCATTTGGGTCAAGAAGGCTAAATAAGCATAATCAACTTAGGGGGCATTTTGCATTATTCCCTCTTGGAATTCCAATTTAGTTACCTGAACTGTTAAATCATATTTCCTACATATAAACGTAGAGAATAGGGTAGGAATTAAAGCTTACTAAATACTACTTTACTGACATTACTACCTTGCTGAAAAATTTGTAACTTCTCCCAAATTCTTCTAGGATAAGATCCAAACTTCACTGTGCAGACTACAAAATGCTCCTTACTTTGGCTGCTTCCTACCTACGTAATTTTATGAACCTCTACCCCTCCTTAGGCCCAGCATTCACCCTCTCCTGAATGGATCTTACTTCCCCACCTACACTCAAACCCACCACCCCCCTTCCTGGAATGCCCTCCACACATTCCAACACTCATGGGCTGACCTGAAGTCCCCCCCTTTGCCACCAGGATCTACTGACCACTCAAGCCACAGAAAACACTGAGAATATTTAGAATTTCTATTTAGATAGCCCCCCAAAATGTATTTTAAATATTTCTATCTATCTAAAGATAGTTCTCTTCTGAGTAGAGTCCTGGTAGGAGAGACTCGGTCTCTAAGATCTCTGAATCACCCAAAGTCACAGCTAAAACAGGTAACTGGTCCCCTTCAACACTTGGTTCTTTTCCGTAACTCCTGAAGGTAATGTGCTGGTATGACAGCTTCTAAGGCCAGGATAAAAAATGATCTTCTGGGTCAAGAAGACTGTGAGAGCTTAATCAGCTAATGGAGAATTTTTGAACAGTTTCCTTTGGGGATAGTTTAGTTATGCGAGATTGGCAAACACATATGCTAACATAAAAATGGGGTTAGAGGAAGCAATTTGAAATGTATGTGTAGAACATCAGAGAAAGTCTGATGCCTCCTTTAGGTGACACCTTTCTACCTACCAAAGGCATAGGCTTTACCCAGACTTAGCACCTCAAGCTGCACACTTCAAATGGGCACATTTTACTGAATGTAAATTGTATCTCAAAGTCAAGTTTTAAGAGAATTTTTTAAAGCTTAGTTTTGACCTTCCCTACAACATAGACTATAGGTTATATATGGTGCCTAAGGAAATAAATAGTAGTAGTTAAGACAATTCCATTTTCTTTTTTCTTGTGACACCATTCTATTTTCTTAAGGCATGACCTGTGGGTTCCCCAGAAGAGGCTGACAGCCCCTTACCCAGAACTAGACTCTTCCTAAATTGTAACCATGACTATCAGGATGATGCTTGGGAACCAGAGATGAGAATAGCCAGCCCAGTGGCGTGCTCAGAAGACATTGGGTAAATGCAAAAATCAGGAAAGTTATTCTCAAAACAGTGAGACTGGTTCAAATTTCTCCTTGCTTTTTTCTTTTTTTAAAAGATTTTTATTTATTTATTTGATAGAGAGACATCACAAGTAGGCAGAGAGGCAGGCAGAGAGAGAGGGGGAAGCAGGCTCCCCGCTGAGCAGAGAGCCCGATGTGGGGCTCAATCCCAGGACCCTGAGATCATGACCTCTGCTGAAGGCAGAGGCTTAAACCACTGAGCCACCCAGACGCCCCTCTCCTTGCTTTTTTCATAAATAGGGCTTTGGGGAGTAGGGGTGCACCTGAGTGGCTCAGTCAGTTAAGTGGACAACTCTTGATTTTGGCTCAGTTCATGATCTGTTATGAGATCGAGCCCCGTGTCGGGCTCCACACTGAACGTGGAGCCTGCTTGGGATTCTCTCTCTCCCTCTCCCTCTGCTCCAAACCCCATCTTATACTCTCACTCTCTCTAAAACAAACAAACGGATGAATGAATGCCTAGGGCTTTGGGGGTTTTCTCTGGTGGGGGTGGTATACTTGGGGAGGGGAGGACTTGTCATGAAATGTGCTGAGGCATGCTGATCCCTTCTGTCTTCTTCAAAGGAAAGGTATGGAAATTCTGCTTCTTGGTAGCTTCCTCTGTCCATAGCCTCATCGTGCTTTGCTCCCAGGTTTTGATGCCATGATCAGTCCCCCAGATGGAGTGATAAAGATGTGTCAGTTGTCCAGAGTGTGTTATAAAGTATCATTCGTTTCTGATCTAATAATAGAACTGCAGAGCTTTACTATCTGTGTGGACAAATGTGAAACCTATGGTCCTTTAACATCAGAAACCAGTTGTAAGAGAAAAAATACTCATACAAACAATTTGAGATTTCCTAATTATCTGAACCAACAGTGAACTTCCCCAAGGGGTGTGTGTGTGTGTGTGTGTGTGTGTGTCTGTGTGTACACACAGGGGCATATGCAAGGGGCAAGACTGAAAGAGAAATCCCTATCCAAAAGTTTGGATAAAACACTGCTATGCCCTAAATTATTATCTCATGTAGGCCAAATTTAAAGTTTTATATTATTCCAGAGCTAATAAAAAATGGGTTTTAGTAGTTCCTCCAAAGCAAATAATAGCACAGTGTCCAAAATTTTCTGAAGGGCAAATTATTACTTATTCATCAAATTCTTATAACTTCTGGCTGTATTATATCTTTTTTTTTTAAGATTTTATTTATTTATTTGAGAGAGAGACAGTGAGAGAGAGCATGAGCGAGGAGAAGGTCAGAGAGCGAAGCAGACTCTCCATGGAGCTGGGAGCCTGATGTGGGACTCGATCCCGGGACTCCGGGATCATGACCTGAGCCGAAGGCAGTCGTCCAACCAACTGAGCCACCCAGGCGTCCCATGGCTGCATTATATCTTATTCAATATTTCTTGAGCATCCACTCAGCCCTCGCTAAGCAATCAGAAACTATATGAAATACAGTACAAATGTACTACCTTTTGGTTATAAAGTCTGCACTGGTAGTAAAAATCACATGGTCAAAGTTACCTGTGCAAATTCCTAAAGTCACTGTCAAATTACCTTTAAGTTACTAAGGTTTGAGTTCTTAGAAGCTTTTAATAGCCAAAAAATAATTTCTTTTGTTTCTATTATCATTTCATTTATTTATTTATTTGACAGAGAGAGCTCACAAGTAGACAGAGAGGCAGGTGGTGGGAGTAGGGGAAGCAGGCTCTCTGCTTAGGAGAGAACCTGATGCGGGGCTCGATCCCAGGACCCTGAGATCATGAGCTGAGCTGAAGGCAGATGCTTAACCCACTGAGCCACCCAGGTGCCCCTCTATTATCATTTCTGCTGTGGCTTTCCCTTCCCTGGAGCAAGGGCAGCGAAGGCTTGGGTTCAGAGAGGGCGCCACATCTAAGCTTGATCCCCGGTATACTCAATGTGTGTGTGATTCAGCTCTTCCTTTTAAGAAACTGTTTCTGACTTCCGAAAACTCATACCACATACATGTATTTCATATGAGCTACAAATTATAAAACACATTTTAACGCGCGTTAGCAAATTGAGTTCTTGACCACGAAGTTGTGTGACTGGCGTAGAAGAAACTATCCTTCATCTCACAGATGGGGACGCTGAAGCCCAGAGAGAGGTATACCCAGTCCAAGATCGCACACTTAAGGACTGCCCGAATTTCTGACTCCTGGTCCTATGCTTTCTGTGGTGTACCAGTCTCCGTATATATGAAAGGGGCTTCTATATGCATTGAAAACAACACAATCCATGTAAAAGTCATGCACACTGACAGCTCTCTCTTCCAGGGGTAAGGACTAATGAGAAAAGAAGAACAGAAAATCCAAGGTGGAATCTGGCAGAAGAAAGATCTGGCTTAGAGGAAAGTAAGAGGATAATTCCAGGTCATGAGAGAGATCCCACAAAGGCACCAGAAGGAGGGAACAGTAAGCAAAATTGCTTTGCTGAAAGAAAGAACGTACTGGAAAGTGTGGTAGAATACGGTTTTGTATTCCTCCCTTGGGGTCGAATCCTGAGGCTGTTATAACACTCAAACACCCAGCTCAGCTGAAGCTTAGCCGAAGAAGAGAAACAGAATTGCAGTAACAGGGGTTAGCAGATGTTTGTCGGCACAATGCAATGTCTGTATCCCTTTTCACATGGAAGGTACAACAGCTGATACCACTCAGGGTTGGGTACAAAGAGGAAATGAGCCTTATTGTATTTCTTATCCTTTTTTGAGGCTTGACTTTACCTCCAAGGGAAATAAATGCTTATGTACTCTCTAACAGGGCTGATGGCAGAGATGCCCGTTTATTTTATATGCATTCGCAGCGCTCTCAAGAATTGAAATGTTCCTCCCAAATGAAAGCATATGTAGGAACCAAATCACCAAGCAGCTCTTCTCTCGCTGCACATAATGCATTTAGGAGTTTCCTGGCAGGTGTTTTTGTGTCGGTGGCATTTCCTGAGACATAAGAAGAAGGAAGGGGTGAGAAGGGCCAGGAGGAGGGAGCCGGGGAAGACGAAATGATGTCTGGAGGGAGACAAGGAAAGGCAGCCACACACACTGCTTCCGGGGGTGTGAGATGTCCAAAAAAGCAGCTGTGTGCCTAGGCGTCAAACAAATTAAGGACATAAAACATCTCTCGCGTTTGTGTTCAGATTTCATGACCACGGGTGGTTCTCACTAGTGTACGTACTAAAGCCTTCCATCCTTCCTTTTTCTTTGGTACACAGAAAGCAGCCAGGCTGCGAGAGGCACTCCACATTAGGCACAGACTTGCCTCGGGTATGTCCATAAAGATTAAGTGAATCTGTCTTTACAGTCCCACTTCCCTTCTCTAGAACTTTCTACCGTTGCCTGCCTAGGCATGAACTCAGAGCAGTGACCCTGCCTCCAAAGTATTCTACCCTTCATTCCAACTCCCTCCTATCACTAATCCCATCTCGATCTATTCCTCCTTAGCCCACTAGCACAGGCATTTGCAGATAAAACCAGATCCCAGGAACTTCAACAGAACGAATCGGTCATTTCAAGGAGTCTAGAGAGAGCCATGGGGACAGAGGGCTTTCCCCAGTCCCCTCCAAGCCCCTTGAACTTCGGGAACCACCGTTTCCACTTACACTCAGGGGTGGCTAACAGAAGCAACCCATCTCAAGTTCAAAGTTCAGTGTGATTTATTTGACCCACCAAGATCACTGAAAACCAAATTCTCTGGTTAGGTTTGAGTAAATGGCAAAGTGGAGAAAACGAGACAATTTCATTCTTGCTTCAGATAGCTAATGCCAGCCACACCCCCCAAATCTGAAAAAGGTCAGCTGGCTACCCGACATTCTAGAATGACTTCCATTTGTGTTATAAATTAAATTCCTCAGCACAGTTGACATGGGTGTCCTCAGTCAACAGGGCAAGGGGTTACCTTAGCCCACAACGTGCTATTAAAGTAAGTATAAATGCAAGTATAATGTAACTTTTTACCAGGCTCAGAAACAATCAGCTGTGCTAACTATCCCCAAAGAGGCAGGAGCCACCAGCCAGGCAGACAGGCTATTAGGCTGAGAGCCTGAGTATTGGCTGGGGCAGGTCCATCCACTCATCGGCTAATTACTTTATGGATATGCTTCCCGCAAATATGATCTCCATGGAGCTCTAGGGGATGGGGAAATGCCTTGGAAATTGTCCACTTTCACAGATCAGAGCCAAGTTTAATGCCAATAAAGAGCCTCAGAAGATGAGCTCATAAACCAGTGACCCTTTTCCTGGTAATTAGGAGGAGAATCACAGAAGCCACAATGCTGAAGGCATCACTTTACACTTCGATCATGCAGACAATGGGAACCTCTCACAGTGGGTGACAGAACATGAAGTCCAGGCTAGATAGACAGCCAAGCTCATGGGAGCCAAATAACATCAAATAAGAACCCCATCTACCCACCCACTGTCCATACCACAATCAGACCAACTAGCTTAACTCACTGTTGCTATTGTTCCTGTGTATGTTGCGAGGGAGGGGTGCGAGGAAGAGGAGGGGGGGCCTGAAAAGAGGGACAAGAGAGAAACCTACATATGGGGAGGTGGAAGCTTCCCACAGCCCAGCCACCACATACCACCTACATACTTTCCCACCATATCTGCCTCCCGCTAGGATGATTATTCACTTATTTTTTTAAAAACACCTTATCCACAAAAAACAAGTATCACATTCCAGATGTATCTTCTAATAAACATAGAGCAGAACTACTGACTTTTTTTCAATAGCCATCCCCCCCCCTTCCAGTGCAAAGAAGATGGGCTCCGGACCCCAGACAGTAGAGGCTCAGGGGGCAGAGTGTGGTCCCCTCCCCAGATGACACCCGGACAGGATCCAGAGCTCGTGTTCCTAAGGGCAGTCAGTCTTGTGAACGACCTGGTGCAGAAGCAACTTTTCAGACAGGCTCAGGTGAACTTCCAAGCACCGACCACAGGTCTGTCTGGGTGACCTGAGGCGAGTTACTTAATCACTACACTCCGGAGTGGCCACAAACCTCCTTTTCACAGCGGTTGTAGAGAGCAAATGAAATAACACACCAGAGCACTTAGCTCTTCTGCTCAATAAAACGTACCTCTTAGAGTTGTTGCCGCTGCTGTTTCATTTTAACTCTAAAATGACGATAAGCAAATACAGTTCCTATCAAGGACGGCCCGAACCCCACTGTTTTCAGCTAATGATTATTAAGGGATTTGCTTACCAGGTGCCAGGCATTGCGCTAAGCCCTGGACGTTAATTCTCATTTGATTCTTATCTCGTCCAAACCTTCCAATAACCCCATAAGGTGAGTATTATCAGTGTCCTTATGTTACAGAGAGAAAAAAGTGGGACTTGCCCCGCGTCATTCGGTAATAAATCAGTGAGCTGGCTTCCACTCCAGCGTCCGTGAAAGCATTAAAACCTGAAAGACATGAAGGAGTGTGAGCTACCTACGAGGGCAGCACCCTCAACTTGCCTTTCGTGACCCCTCAACCACAAACGTGGACCTGTAAAAGGCAAAACCTAACTGAGGAAAAAGTCAATTCAAGTAGATCTTCCTATTGTATTATTAAATTAAATGTAGTAAGAGCTTTCAACTGAATTCGTTTCCAAGGTATTAGCCCAAAAACCCACACTTGGAGGCACTCGTGACTAGCCGTTTGTTATGGCAATGCTCCCAAGAATGATGAGGAAGTCCTGCAAAAGGACAGACAGGTAGCTGCAGTGACCCCGAAACACTGTCCTCTCGAATACCTCTTCTACCACTTGCCTTGCAGACCAGCTCTCTCCAAAGAATATTCTCTGGTAGCTATCCAAGTATTCTGTACTGTCACAGAATTGGTTTATATTCCCTATTCCATTTCATAGAGGCTGCCATTTGAGGGTTATTAGTCTCACCATCTTTCATGAAATCTGTTTTCGCACCATGAATACCAAGTATGATGATCTCAGTGACAGAGCTCCAGCAATGTTCCGTGCGATGGTGAGCATTGGTTAAAAACCCACCAGTTCAAGGGACACCTGAAACCTGGAATTGAATGGCTATCTGACAGGGGAATACATTTTCAAGTATGGATTCTGTAGATCTGTTGGGACCGCTGTATTGTTATGGGACTCTGCCAAGTGGGGAAAAACACAATGGATAAGACATGTCTGTTCTCCTCAAATGAGGCTTGTTTGAAGACAGTTATGATACAATAAAGTAGCCTGCCTTACTGAAACATTTTCACATACAGCTTTCATGGTCCTATTTTGTATACTTACACAAGCAGATGGGAATAACACATTGTCCTTGGGAGATGGGGCGGGAGAAAATGGGCTCAAACCACCCTACAAACAACACAGCCCCCTCTGCAAGGAGCACTTCCCTTTGTCAGCGAAATTCTTATTTACTGCCCTGCAGTTCCTGTTCTATGACCTCCGGTAAATGAGCTCCGGTCACTCCCCTCCCTGAACGTCTACCGCAGTTTCAGTCTGTTCTACTGAGGAAAGCTTAACTTTTGAACCCTCTCCCACGCGCCAGTGCTTCCCCATTGGACCTGGACACCACACGTGTAACAGACAAGATTACATGTCGCTGCCTTGAGCCCGGGTGCTCCCTGAGCACATACGCCGAGGAGGTCTCATTCTTCCCCTCACCTCAGCACCCAGCCCGTTTTTCGAACACGGTGCTGTGATCAAGGCGGATCTGTTGAATGAATGACTGCTTTTGTTTCCGTCTCTACCTGGTTTGCCAGTTCCCAGGTTCCCAGGAGTAGGATGTGGATAAAGTTCTGACTCTCTGGCGGGAATTAAGGAAAGGAGTGGAGGAATTATTATTACTCTTTTTTTTTTTTTTTTTAAGAAACCTTTCCAAGTATTAAAAACCACAATTTGGAGCATCTGGGTGGATCAGTTAGTTAAGTGTCTGATCTTGATCTCTGGGTTGTGAGTTCAAGCCCAGCATCGGGCTCTGTGCTGGGCGTAGTGCCTACTTTAAAAACAAAAACAAAAACAAAAAAAACCAAAAACCTACAGTGTACCTCACAATGTTTCAATTCGATCTAGAGAAAACTGGCAGGGTAATGACAGAAGGGGGAGGAGAAAGAGAGGACAGGAAAACTATAAGCTTTTAACTCAGAATAGGTGAGGTCTGGGCTGGGCTCTAGGACTCTCAAAGGAGGATCTTAATGTCTTCTATGTATGATTTGAGGGGATGCGGTTTAAAAAATATTTATTTATTTTAGAGAGAGAATGTGTGTGTGATAGGGAAGAAGGGCAGAGGGAGAGAGAAAACCCCAAGCAGACTTCCTGCTGAGCACAAAGCCCAACACAGGGCTCGATCCCAGGACCCCAAGACCATGATCTGAGCCAAAACCAAGAGTCAGATGCTTACCTGCTGGAGCCACCTGGGCATCCCGGATTTGGGGGATTTAAATGCATGGCCCACTTCCTGGGCTATAAAATGCACGAAGTATGTTAGCTTCCTTGCTCTTCCCAGGGCCACTTTTCAGCTTCTAATTACCTGATTTAGAGGAATTGTGATAATCAAGCTCCTGGGGGTGGAGGGTGGGGGAGATGTAAAAAGTAAGGCCTATGACACTGCTATAAAGCTAAACATTTGAGATAGAAATTTTAATGTTTATAAGAGATCGAGTAATCTTTTAATTTGAGATGAACAAAACGAGGAGTCTGAAAAGTAATCACAATTGAAGAGCATCTGAGAAATAAGGATAAGATCATAGATTCAAATGTAATTCTAAAATGCCTAATTTTTCGTTTTTCTGTGGCAAATCATTCTTTTACCTTTATATTTATTTATATGTTCATTTTCTGAGAGAGGGTGACAAAGCTGGGGGAGGGGGCCAGGGCAGAGGGAGAGAGAGATAATTTTTTTTTTTTGGAAAGATTTTATTTGACAGAGAGAGACAGCGAGAGGAGGAACGCAAGCAGGGGGAGTGGGAGAGGAAGAAGCAGGCTTCCCACCGAGCAGGGAGCCCGACGTGGGGCTCCATTGCAGGACCCTGGGATCATGACCTGAGCTGAAGGCAGAGGCTTAACCCACTGAGAGCGCCAGGAGCTCTGGGACAAAGAGAATCTTAAGCAGACGCCACACCCAGTGCAGAGGTCAACAGGGGGCTCAGTCTCAAAATCCTGAGAGCATGACCCAAGCTGAAATCAAGAGTCAGATGCTTAACCGACTAAGCCACCAGACGCCCCTGTGGCAGGTCATTCTTAGGCTCTTCTTACTGAATGTTGGATTGTTCTAACTAAACATATGCCTCTGAGTAACACCTGCTCAGATGAGGGTATGGGCAAATTCCAGCACTGATGATTATTTTCTTGACAACCACTCGGTATCTAATAGATATTTGTGGACAAGGCCTAAAATTGTAAAATTATACATCCTGCCTTCATTGACTTAAAAAAAAAAAAAAAAACGTATTCTTACAAAGTAGCCTGGAAGAGGCAGACCTGATAGTGAGATTTAACAGAAAGATTTAGGTTGTCTACAAACAAATCAGACCGGATCTGAAAAATCTCATCTAACCAGTTCACTGAGGCTGAGCTCCAATTCTGTATTTCCGGTTCGGCTAAATCCTGCTGGTCTTGAAAGATTACATACAGTTAGATGTACTCTCTCGGCCTCGGCCGGTTGCTGTGATAGGTGCACTGCATTTCCCTCCAAGGACAATACACAGTTCTGTAACTCGCGCAGTGTCCAAGCATGACCCTTGCACATTAATGAGCAGAAAATTGATTACCGCCTCAAGGAAAGGTGAGAAGAAATTGCCTCATAATTGACGGTATTTAAAAATGTCTTTATCAGTCAGTCCCTCTAATGAACAAGGAAGCTTGGTGGAAGCACAGTGGCCCAGGAAAAGCCCTCCCACCCCCCAACCCCCACCCCCGCCTGCCCCGCCCACCTCGTGGTGGAGACCAAGCACAGGTCCCGGCCAGGGCAGTGGCTAGCCCTCACTAGTTCGTACCAGCTTGACCCCGAACTGCCTGTACCTCAGTTTCCTCCACTACAAAATGGGAAAGAGCTGAGAAGGATGTCCTGGCTGATCCTTTAATATCTGGGGATTTATACTAATTGTTACAGTTTCACCGAACTCCAAATGGAATTATTTATACTTTTTCTCATGTAGTTTCAATTACCACTGAACCATATTTTCATTTTAGAAAGTCTATCCCATTGATTTCATGGTATCTTAAATTCTACTTAGCTGACTATGAAAAAGAATTGGCATTCATCATAGAGAGTTTTTTGTTACTTCTGGAACCAATTCATTTTCCCTTAATTGACCCCGACAGACCCAGGTATACATCTAATGTGTTTTGTACTTTTTATTGCATGAAAAGTACATACTTTCCTGGGTCTGCTTCTGCACGACAGCCCAGCAGCGAAAGATAGTGCTCTAGAGGACCATGAATGAGGTAGGAATGGGGGGGAGCTGATGTCTTCTAGGGGTGTGTGTGTGTGTCTGTGTGTGGGTATACAACTGCTCTCTTCAATTCCTGGTATGTCCCTGCCAGGCCTGGGTGAGTGTGCTGGATCCCTCCCTCCCGCAAATATCCTGGCCTGTGTATCAGCACATCAGTGAGGTTAACATTTTCCTTTATTCTGCACAACATGTCCTACCCCATCTTATGCCATTCTGTTCCCATAACATGGGTCATCTTCTAACATACTAGGTAAACTACTGTGTTATTTTCTTCCTCTGCCATATACACACACCTACAAAGGTACATGCTACAATGTGAGCTGTGCAATATGGGGGGAGGGGTCCTATCTGGCTTTCACTGAATTATCCCATGTGCCCAGGACACCCAGGGCACGTGGGAGGGGCTTAAACTTAAAAGCTCTTTGGTGAAAAAATAGTGTTCCTTCAGCTGGTTATTTTTTTACCAGATGGTTGACCCTCCCATTCACAGCCTATTTTCTGCCCATTTACTGTCTTTCATCAAGTTTTTACAGATGTGAACCAAGGCTGTGCACAGGATCCAAACTCTGAGAATGGCTGCTGACTCAATCAGCTACCCCAAATCACTGTCAATGGTATTATGGACATACCGCCACATCTTTACACACAGTTTCGTGAAAATCAGACCCTGCTAAGACAGGAGGAATGGACCTGAGGTTGTTTTCCCTTTCCCAAAATGCTACACAAAATGGAAAAGTGATATACAAAATGGGAAAGAAGAAATCCTGTTTGAGAGCTAGCCTTTCAGTGATCTAAACTGAACCCAGAATCCTAGAAAAACGAGCCATCCTGGAGAGCACTGTGGCAAAGTTCTGACCTAGCAAATAAACACGACCACGCATTCATCTATAGGTTATAGTCAAGAAAGAGTAGAAGGTTTTCAGAAATTTCCTCACAGCACTGCTTCTACCAGTGAGCCACTAAACAACAAACGTCTGGCAATCTGAGTCGATCGCGCGGCCGTTTCTAGCTATACAACAGGAAGCTGCATGACCACGACCACTGGGCCACAAAAGATGGTCAGGTGACCTGGAGGTTACTGGAAATGACGTACGGAGATCCAGTGCTTCAGAAGAGAAAGGAAGAGGAAAAGCACATGAAAAAAAACGACCGGGATCTACTCCACGAGGATTCATGATAAACACACTGGGAAGTGACACCTGATGGAAACGTTCCCTTTTTTCTCACTTGTATTTTCTAAGTATTTTTGTAATAAAGAAAAACCATTTTTAAAGTGCCCGTGTGCAGATGAGATGCATCAAGAACAGGACACTGATTCAGAGCGAAACCAAGCATCTATCTTGGCGACATTCACTGCGCTGCGTCTCCCGTTCGGAGCGTACATGGGTGTCAGAGGCTTGCTTCACGGGGTTTGCACCCCTCCTGAGGAAAAAGCAAATTCTTAAATCCAAAAGCAAACATTTCAGTTCACAGCTTATTAACCCAAGAAACTATGTTATGAGAGAACAGAAGTGATTAGTAAAATCAATTAAGAGGTGCAGGTGACTAGGAAAACACAGCAGCTGGAACCAGAAGGGGACGTGGTTTTCTCATCTGAATTCCAGCGGTGTATAGAGACGCGATTAACACCCCTACCTATCCACCTCCCAGTATAAACAACCCAGTCTTTACTCTGTCTCCACAGCAGGCCTCCAGCCTCTGCCCGTGGCCAGGAGTGAAACCGAGCTACATGCGGAAGCCTCCAGACCATTCCAGCAGCATCTAAACAGCCAGGACACTTCATTCTCGTTGCCTGGTTCGCAGAGAAGCAGTGAGGAGTTGGGCAGGGAACTCTTCTGGTAGGCTGAGGAAAGCAGCTCCTTGCCACAGAGAGAAAGAAGGTGCTGGTTCTTTTCAGTGCTCGGGTTTTAAAGGGCTTGCTTCTGCCTACCATCACCTGGGAACCTGGGTATGAAGAGCCCTTAGTCTGGGAGGAAAATCCACTCCCTTCCACGCTGTCATGCCCACACCTCTGCTTTTTCAACTCTAATCCCAAACAGCTCAAATTCCTGCCCCCTGACTACCAAAATAATTGCGAACGTTTCCCAAGTAGAATCTACCAGGTTTAACGCTGTCATGGGGCTCTCAAATTCTCCTCAGGACTCCGGTGTCTCAGGAAAATGGGTTTAGCTGAAGAGAAGGGGATGCCTTCGATCTACCAACACGCTCTCAAACAGACGTGGAGGAAGACTTCCCTGACAACAGATCAAATCTCTGAATGGATGGCTGCTCTGGGTGCGCGGCGAGCTGTGCGGCACGGCTGACGGGGAGAGGAGCTCGAGAACGAGCTCCAGGCTACTAACACTTCTGTAGCTTCACAAACACTCTCCGGGTAGAATTGGGGGAGGAAAAAATATATATTTATATATATGTGTGTGTGTGTATATATCCCCTCTGTTAAGTTGTGTAGGTGATTCCTCTTAGCACTTGCTTCTGGCAAGTTCCTCTGGGGGTGGGAAGCCTTCTCCTCCATCTGCCTGGAGAGCGCGCAGCCTCTCGTCAGCGTGAGGGCCATTTTGCTCAGTGTCTCCATTCTGCTGTGTCTCAGAGGAAGAGAAAAGGCAAGCGATCAGGAAACCAAAAGGGGGCTTTTGGAAGTGGGGGGTCAGGCCCGGGGTTGGGGGTGGGGCATAAAGCAGGACAGAAAACAATGGATGAAGCAAGCTCCAGCGAAAGTGAGACTCTCCACAGTGCTGAACAAGGAGGTAGGAATCTCCATTCCCGCTGCAGACTAGAGCTGCTTAGAGCGCATGTGCTCAGCCCCATCCCCGTCAACCCCAGCTGAAGCCCCAGCTCCCGTGTGCTCCCCCTGTGGCCCATCTGCGCTCTTGGGAAAGCTGCACCTTGCCCGCTGAGGACAAGCTGGTGTGCCTAGTGGTCTCCGGCTCAGAAGCCCATTTTGTCAGCCCCCCTGAAGTGTGAACATCTCCCTTAACCAGGGAAGGGCCACTGGCCCCAGGGCATGGTGAGTTAAGAGACTTGTCAGAAATCAGCCATCCATAGCTGGGGTCAAGGGTCAGGGTGCAGAGAGGGAAATTTTGAGGAGAAAGGGCTGTTCTCTTGAAACTTGGCACTCCGGTTTTGTTCTTGAATAAACAGAACAATGATGGCGAAGATTCTTCCAAAAGAAAGCCGGACACATTCACAGAGGCATAACAGCAACGACCATTTAGGCTCTGACCTTGGTTCTGCTTTCTTTAAGGGCAAAAGACCACACAGTTCATTTCTGTTTTCTAACCTATTCAGGGAGGAAAAATCGCGGCAGCTGCTTCCAGGAAGGGAGAAAGTTTCGCAAACGGGAGGAATTCAACAGACCCATCTGTCCAGTTTCTCACTCCTGAATCAGTCATGGGAAGATGTCCACTTCCATACCACACTGAAGTGGACCTTGTCTTGGAGGATGGGCCGCTGTGTTAGGATGAGGGCGTTCGTTTACAACAATGAGACGCTTTGTGATCAACAGTGGAAGATAAAAGCAACATTTCCCAAAGCCCAGCTTTGAAGATTTGGCCTTTTACCCCTGCTCTCCTCATGGAGCTAAGCACACTGTGGAGAGAAGGGAGAAGGGAGCTCCCCCGCCTGGTTCTCTGGTTCTTGGTTTCAGCTCAGGTCATGATTGTGAGGTCAGGGTTGTGAGATTGAGCCCCACTTCAGGCTTCACGCTAAGCGTGGAGCCTGCTTAAGATTCTCTCTCTCCCTCTTCCTCTGTCCCTCGTGGGCTCGCTTGCTCACTCTCTCTAAATAAATAAATGAAAATAATTTTAGGGGCGCCTGGGTGGCTCAGTGGCTCAGTGGGTTAAAGCCTCTGCCTTTGGCTCAGGTCATGATCCCAGGGTCCTGGGATCGAGCCCCGCATCAGGCTCTCTGCTCAGCAGGGAGCCTGCTTCCTCCTCTCTCTCTCTCTCTCTGCCTGCCTCTCTGCCTACTTGTAATCTGAGAGTGAAAAGAGAACATTCGGGAAGAGGGAGCAAAGAAAAGATGAGGATTGTAGCATTGTTCTTTATAAATAAGAAATACACACCTGGCCCTCATATCCCTTCCTGGCATAGGACTCCTCAAACTTTTGGAATTTCCTAAATGATAAAGACAGTAAAGGTGAAAAGGAGAGGCTTTCGTTATTCACGACAAGCCCCCTCCAAGCACCCCAGAGTTGATGTGAATGAGTGATTTTTGGAAAGCCCCCAGAGAATCACAGGATGGGGGCTGGTTGCTAAGGGAACCGACCATATGTTTAGAGGATTGGAACTTCCAGAGCCCCAACTTAATCAAACACCAATGGTTCGATATTTTAATCAATCATGCCTACATAATGAGAAGCCTCCATAAAAACCCCTAAAGTATGCGGTTTAAGAGCTTCCCGATCGGTGAGCGTGGAAGTGCTAGGATGGTGGCATCCCTGGGCTGAGCATGGAAGCACCGTGTGCTTTTCCAAGGCCTGTCACACCCATTGCTTCTACCTGGCTTTCCCTGAGTTACAGCCTTTTAAAATGAACCAGTGATCTTGGAAGTAAACTCTTTTCTGTGTTCCGTGAGTCACTCTAGCAAAACGTAAATGAGAGGAGAGACCTGTGAAAGCCTCTGGTTTATAGCCAGCGGGACAGAAGCCCACAAACCTGGATTTGTGACTGGCATCCGAAATGGGGGGTTGAGGGCCAGTCTTGTGGGACTGAACCCTTAAACTGTGTGGGCTGGACACTAACTACAGGTAGATGAGTGTCATAATTAAATTGGATTGTAGGACGTCCAGATGATGTCACAGAATTGCTGTGTCCATGATTGTCTCCAGATGATGTCACAGAATTGCTTGAGAACCCCATGTTTGGTGGCCAGAAGTACTGAGCAGAATATAAAGAAGAGAAATAGGAGCTTTTCCTTTAAGGATAAAAAAAAAAAAAAAAAAAAAGTGATATTATCTTGACGATATGTCTTTTGTTGAAACTAGATTCAAATTCAATAAAACTTGATATTAAAAGAACATAAAAATCTTCCCCTTAAGGTTTAAACTTTTAATATGATTTAGTGACCTACTAAAATGCTGTAATATACCATCCTCGATACTTAGAAAGGCAGTGCCATCTTTTCTTATTTGTAAAATTAAATAAATCTGGAGAAACCTGCCAGAAAATATATTTACACAACTTAATTAAACTAAACTTTTTAGCAGTGACTACGTTCTTCAGGAAAAAAAAAAGAAGTACCTTAGCTGCTAATTTCTAATATTTCAACCATTTTTCTCAGAAAGTCAGAGCATTAGGAATTGCTACAATGCAATTGTAGCCCCAGAGACTCCTGGAATGAATTTTGAGATCTTTTTAGAAATGGATTCTGTTGGCTTAAAGCAGAGGGAGCTGGCGGGTTATACTGGGTAAGATTTTGGTGGGTGAAGCGTTCCAGCTTTTACCCTCTGATATTAGGGTCTTTACAAGACAGATGAAAAGAGTAAAGGATGGAAAATGAACCTCACTGAGACATGAATATTGTGTGAGGCTGTACAGTCCATCACAGTGACGAAGGTGCTGTGGAGACCTACTTGCCGGTGAACCTGGGGTCTGCCTGCCCGTAGCCACGGATAAAGCTTAGCATGGCAACCACCCCCACGGTTCAAAGAGAGAAGCAGCTGCAGAGAAAAGCCGAGTGGTGTCTCCGGCCTCAAACTGGCTTTGACTGATGATAGAAGAAATAAATGAGCCCCCATTCCCGAGGACTAGCAGACACATGTCGTATTCCTAAAAACCGAAGACACATTTCCTACATTCCAACAGAAAGATCTGAAACCAAGTTCACCTACTCTTTCAGTCTATAATTTTAAACCAAAATGGATTTAAGACTTTGTTTTTTTCCTTTTTCAAAGAAAGTAAAGAAATAGTTTTTAGGACTTGGCCACAGACTCATTAGGCTTGAAATACATCAGCAGATTGTTTATTATTTGCTTGCTTCGCTCCCTAAACTTCTATCTGCTCAGAAGATGAGTTTTGCAGCTCTAAACGCAGTTTGGAGCCTCATGCACACAGATAAGGAAGGCCAGCTACACTAAGGACATCTGCTGGGGTGCACTGCTAGTCTGTTCTAGCCATCACAGCTAGAGAGTCAGAGTATCTCTGAATATATATAATCCTCCCAGAGGATGTAAAATTCTTGTATTCTTCTCAATATTATATATTTTTTCTCAGTAATATACATAAACATTAATATTATATACACGATACATGCTATATTAGCATATAACAGAGTTAACAGAATATATTACATTTAATCATTTACAGTGGATCCTTAAATAACATGAGGGTTAGGGGCACTGGTACTGAGCACAGTAGAAAATCTACATATAATTTTTGACTCCCCAAAACTTAACTACCAATAGCCTACTACTCCCCAAAACTTAACTACCAGGAGCCTTACTGATAACACAACAGTTGATTAAAACATATTTTGTATGTTGTATGTACTACCTACTATAGTCACACAATAAAGTTAGGTAGAGAAAAGAAAATGGTATTAAGAAAATCATCAGGAAGAGAAAACACATTTAGAGCACCGTGCCGTGTTTATGGGAAAAACCTGCATGACAGCGGATGGCTATAATTCACACTCCTGCTGTTTAAGGGTTAACGACACTCCAGATTGGAACTTCTCAAAGCATCATCTGGGCCCCCCGGGAATGGCTCAGACCCTTGCAGAACATCAGGGGGACGTAACTCCATTCATGGTAACACTCAGGCTCGTTGTGCCCTTCCTGCTCCCACTCCCCCATGACTGTACAGTAGAGGTTTCCAGAAGCTACAAGGCATATCTGCCGCCCTCAGTCTGACAGCTGATGGAACATGAGCTTCTATATGCCTGTGTTCTGACAGTGGCTTAATCTTGGTTTCTAGTATGGTAAATATCCATGGACCTAGCCCATACAAACAAAAGCCATGCTGCAGTCCACAATAATTTTTAAGAAACTGAAGAGTCACCTCAGTGACTCTGGTCACTGGTAAGCTTGAGAATATTCATTCTAGACAGCAAGCAAGAATTCCTCCTGCTGAATACAGATTTCGAAATAATAATTCTTGGGTGACGTCTGCAACGCTTACCCTTCAAAATTAGTGTTCCCAGAGAAGCGATCTCATTAAGACCGTACAGCAATAATAGCTCAGCTCAACAACTGTGCTGGGCGCGGTGGGCAGAGGCAAGAAGGAGACACATGGTTAGCTCCAAGAGTGGAAACAGTTTAAATGTCTATTAAGTGTCACCAGTCCCCTAATGCTTCAGTATAAGATGACTCTTTATCATTTAAACCTAAAAATACTTCTTTGGGGTTATCTCGTGGTTGGGGTTCTGCCTGCCTTATTAAAAAGAGTTCCTCAATCTAAAAAAAAAAAAAAGAAACAAAAACTGACATGGAGTCTGTTTATTCTGTGCATGGGACAGAAGAATGCCAGCTTCTGGGAAGAAGTCTCTGGTGTGGGTTTATGAGAATGATGAGGAAGATAAGGATTCCTGCAAGCCAGAACAGCAAAGTGGGAGCCTCCAGGTTATTCGCTATTCACCCAGCAAAGTCCCTAACGGGACGGTCTGACCCGTCTGAGCACTGAAGCCACCCGCTCCCTCTGAGAGAAGACCGCAGAGAATGAAGAGTTGTTTTCTGCATCAAATTTGAAAACGTGAAAAAACTGCTATTTTACCCCGGAGCCTCAACCCCTCTTTGTCACTCTGCGCTCTTTTTGTTCAGAGTTTTCTTTTATCACCACCTATCAAGCCTTCAACCAAATGCCTCAAAACAACTTCTGATTCCTTCCACTCTACTCGGTCCAAGGATACCGAAATCACACATTTCAAAATGTACTTTAACCTATCTGAGGTTGTATAAGGCCGTTTACTCATTTCGGATGTTTCTAGCATCCTGCCTTTGTCTGTAGAGATGGCATTCCACGCATCTTCAGAATATTTTCAAAGATGGGCTATTACCCCATGCTTACTGACAGAATGTTGGCCCTTCCAGTTCCCATGTCCCACAGCAAGTTCATTTCTACTTTGTTGTCTACACTAGACCCTTGACACTGGGCAGAAATGTTCCTTGCTTATTTTCTCTTCCCTTTATTATCAGAGTCTCTAAGGAGTTCTGCTTGTGGCATTAAATCAGTTTGCTCTTCTTTGTCAAAATAAATCCATTTACTTCTCATCCAGTGCGCTGCTATCTGTAGATCTACTCTTTTGCTATTTTTTTCCCAGAATCATCAGTTACCCATAGCCTACAAATTTAAATAAACTGCCATCTCATCCCATTTTGGAATTTTTGTCTTGCTCTTTACGATAACTTTCTGTTTATGAGATAATATTTCTGTCAAAGCCAATTTGTATTAATTTTACATGCAGAAATCATGTAAAACCAAATCACTCATACTGAACTAAAACAAGCAACACTACAAATCAGTTGTTCCTTTTCTCTGCTCACTCTCAAAACACCTAAAAAAACGAATCCTCCTCCAGACAGACATTTGTTCCTGTGTTTGATGTGTTTCTTACTTTACTCTTTAGTTTTCTGCTAAAATTTTTATCCAAAAGGTTTTTTTCTTTCCAACGTGTACAGTACTGTCATGGAAAAAATGCATCTTATTCGGTTTTTTGCACATGTCTTCGCACTGGTTATTTGGGTGGGTGGGGAGAACATCATTCTCCTGCTCGAGTCCCCCACAGTTCCCTGGCCAGACCCGTGGGAAATCTATGACTGACTGGGACAACTTCATACACTTGGCTAAGCCATCCGGCATTACCTATGCTGTGCCTCAGAAAGCTTTAGCACCAGTCATTTCCCAAAGCCTCTTATTACATCCTGAAAAGAGAGGGGGCAGAAAAGTATGTGAATTCGGAAAGTGTCATAAAACAGCACTGCACTAGAAATAAAAATTCTAACAATGGGAAGAATGCATTGAGGAAAGGTTGATGTGGGAAGCAAAGGCAAAAGAAAAATTAAATTTCTTTACTACTTACAACCCATTGATAAGTCCTTGGAACAGGCAGAGTGACCTTCCTTTAGAGGCTCAGTGGCCTGGACGTTAATACTTTGCTAAGGGAAAAGGCAATCTTAGCTTAACATTATCCTGAATCCCCCTTACAGGATCCTGGAAGTCTTCTTTAACAAATAAAAATTCCTCCGGAGACTTCCTTTATCTCTGTTGGCAATCACCTCCCAGGCATATGACCCACCCATACACATCTGAAGGGTTTGATGACTGAGGTTTTATTAGACAGTAATAAATGGCCTTTTCCTAACAATAGCCCGTCAGGGTCCTGCAAACCTTCCTTCCAAAGGACTTCATGCTTAGAGACTTAGGCTCTCCCTAACCCCCTCCCAACTTCAAAGTATATAAGGGGTCACCAGTCGCAAGACAAGTATGGCTCCTTCTGCCCACAGGTCCTGCCCCATATAAAACCATGTTTTTACACCGAAAACATCTCAAGAATTCTTTCTTGACTGCTGGCTCCAGACCCCAACATTTCCTACATCAAGGTGACCAGGAACCTTGCATTCCATTTTCCAAAGACCCAACATCTCTGTGCTTGAACCCTTCCACCCAGAGGCGGAAGGGAGGAGAACATCTCACTCAGCAGTCATGAGAAAAGAAGACAATGCTTTAATTTCCATCATCTGTCTTCTTTACTTGTCCTTGTTTCAGATTCTCTTTCTAATGCATTAACATAATGTTCGAAGATAAATTGCATTTAAGTCAGCATTTCAGCAAAAACGAGAGGGTTTAATTCTCATTTTGATTTTTTTTTTTTTTTTTTTTTTGGTAACCACTTGTCATCTTTTTCTTAATCCTCATACATATTCTCAACTAAATTACTCTAATCTTGCCTAATCTCACTGGCTCAACCCATCACACATTCTCTCTCCCTCTCTCTCTCTCTCTCTCTCTCTTGCTCTTTCTCGCTATCTTTTGTACCAGCAGTTCTTATCTTTTCTCTGAAAGTTTAAATAGATTCTGTGTATTTTTGTTGGATTCTTTCCCTTGCCCAAAATAGGTTTTTGGTTTGGTTTGGTTTTAGGGGGGAGGAAAGCAAGTAGGAGATAGGGAAATGGCTATTTTATTTGATTTTATTTTTTTAAAGATTTTATTTATTTATCTGAGGGAGAGTGAGGGAGAGAGAGCACAAGCAGGGGTAGTGGCAGGGGAGAGGCAGAAGCAGGCTCCCCGCTGAGCAGAGAACCTGACGTGGGGCTCGATCCCAGCATCCTGGGATCATGATCTGAGCTGAAGGCAGATTCTTTACCGACTGGGCCATGCAGGCAGGCGCCCCAGAAATGGTTATTTTAACTTTAAATCTTAGAAATCTAGCACCGGACTCACCTGGTGCCAGTACATTTCGGAGAGAAGCCGGGGAGGGGCTTGTTCCCCGAGCTCTGCCCGGCCCAACCCTGCTCTTTTCATGGGAATGGCGTCTGCAAGCTGTCGTCTAGTCTCCAGACGCGGGGCCCTACCTTGGCCGTTTCCGTGAGACCCACTCAACAGCCCCAAGAAAAGGGAAAGAGGGTCATTCTCTTTCCACTTGCGCTCCTGGATATGTGAGGACACAGATCTGAAGAGCACAGCGGCTCTTACGATGGGGGCCCGTGTGAGACGGCCCCACCAGGGTGCTCAGCTCTACTAGTATGGTCTGGTTAGCGCATGTGCCAACACCCCTTCCCTCTCGTTTGTTCCTGGCTTCTTTCCCCACTTCAAGCGCATACAGAATCCTTGTGGACAAACCCCTTTGACCTAGAGTTCTGAAGCCAGGTCGTCACCGCGGGCATGAAAATAGATGAGAAATAAGTCTTTACTTACTAAATTCACCAAACTCTGCCTTTCTCAGAAGCCGAGATTCTGTCCCCCAAAAGCTCTCCTCCCCTTTTGTTGGCTTTCTAATAGGTCTGGAAGCACTGAATTTGGAATTTCAAAACTTACTGGATTCTAGTTTCATTTGTCCTTCTTTGGCATCTAAACAATCTTAAATCCAGCCTCGTGAATAGATTCCAAGTCTGCGGAGTCCTCTAAGATGGGCTGTCCCACTCGAGACCTCTATCCTTCCCCTCGTTTTCACAGCCTTTGCTCAGTCCCCCACCCTCCTCTCTCCCCCCAGCCCCTCTGCAACCCTCTGCCCAGCACACACGCCTTCCACTGCCCTGCCTGCCCCGTAAATATGGAATCTTCTCACACCCACTCCAACTGATCGTCAAGTACGAAAGGAACAGAAAGAAGTCTTCGATTCACAGGCGCAATGCTGGTTTCCATTACGTCCGTGCTGGTTTCTTCTAGATCAATGCCCCTTTTCATGGCAAGTGTGCGGAGAGATACAATGTTTTATCTTTCAAGAGTGAATTTTGTAATCACAGCCCATTCAGTCATATGCAGTCTCCCAGCGTTGCAAAGAGTGCTTTTCAACAATAGTCACGAACAGTGTTTTGTTAAAAATCAAAGCTCAAAACCATTACTGAATATCAACATGACCTGAGCTTTATTCTGTAGCATTACTGGTGTGGAAATCAGACACATGCTAGCCATTCTTACTTGGATAATGCTTCATTTATGGGGCATGGATAAGAATCTCTAAGGGGATTAAAAACACAGAATGATCCCTCTTATAAATAATAGTTATTTAGTTAATAATACAAATTTTGAAAAGAAGGAAAAGCTCTTCTCGTTTGTAAAGTTTTTCTTAACCTCTCAAATAGGAGAAAAATTATGGAGCGGTGGATAGGATGTAGGCATATTTGATGCAGCTACAAGGGAATCCCACTGGAATGCTCGACTGACTGTTCCAACCAGTTCTTAGTCCTCTGAGGGTGAACTGCCCATTTTAAGGATAACCTAGGAGGCATGAAGTAAGAGGTAAACGACGAGGTCACACAAGTACTTGAGAGTACAAAGTACCTGTCTGTTTGGTACCTTGAGAAGAAGTCAAGGCAATCAGGTCCTGGCATTTGAGCCATTAGATTTCATGGTCCTGGCCAGCGTGTGGCAGAGGTGAAGTGTGATCTCCCTGCTCCCTGCCCATCTGTCACCTTCTCCTGCCCCCTCTCCCCACGGTGCACCATGCGAAACCACCATAACCTCTGACACATCCATGAGTGAGGGCTTCGTGGCTCTCCTAAACTTCATCATGGCCTGGCTAAGCAGGTGTCTTATTTTCCCATCTCAAAGCCGAGGACAATGTGGCCCAGAGAAATTCTCTAACAGTAAGGAACAAAGCTAGCATTCCAACCCAGGCGTGTCTCATCTCTTCACTCTTGTTCTTTCCAGAATGCCACACCATTCATGCTGTTTCTCTCTATTAACTGTACCACACAGCTAAGGGTGTTACTAAATCCTTAAAATATCAATTACATTTTAAAGGTTTCATTGCAAAACAAACAGCAAAAAGCAGTATTGCTAGTAACACATTGATTAAATGGAATTACCCAGAATGGATCCGCCTGTAACTTGGGATAAGATGAAGAGAATAAACAATTACTCTTTCCACTGGTCATAACCATGATTTTCCAGAAACATTTATTTATATCATAAACTTAAGAAAAATGGGGCGCTGGGTGACTCAGGCAGTTTAAGTGTCTGACTCTTCATTTCAGCTCAGGTCACGATCTCCGGGTCATGAGTTGGATCCCTGTGTCAGGCTCTGTGCTCAGCCAAGAGTCTGCTTGGGATTCTCTCTCACTCTCCCTCTATCTCTCCACCACTGCCCCCCCAAATCAATCAATCAATCAATCAGTCTAAAAAAAAATGAAGAAGAATGTTAAACATGTTTATGACTATTTGCTCAGGGCAAGGAATGCTGGTCACTGCCTTCCCTGTATTATTTAATTTAATTTAATTTAATCTTCACCCCGTGCATTAGCTATTCATCACCATCATTTGCCTTTAACAGAGGAGGAAAGTGAAGCACAGGGAAGGTGGGCCCCAGACCACAGCTAGTAAGTGGCAGTGCTGGTATGCACATTTTGGTGTGACCACCCTGCCAGGACCTGACTCAGGAAAGTGACTCTGGTTATGCGGACCACAGGGAGACGAGCTGAAAGGTGGAGACACCCCAGAGGGAGGGTGGGCTTGGAGTCCCAGGCCCTCAGAAGAGTGGGGACAAGCCAGCACAACCGTCTGGCAGGAGTAGAGCTCTTGACACCCTCTCTTCCTCCTTAGGAGAGGAAGGACCAGAGAGGACTGGGCAAAGCGCATATATAGAAAATGCCTAGGTTGGACAATACCTGAGTTTGGGGGATTCATTCCAGGATGGTAGGAGGTACGAGGAGAAGCGAGGCATCCTGAATAGAAACCTGTTCACGGCTTTATATACAAAAGAGTGGGGTGGGGGTGGGGGAGTTACTATCATTTACCTAGTTAATCCATTATCCCTATTTTATCGTTCCAATTTTAGTACATGCGCTGCCAAAGCAAGCACCATTATTGCCATTTTAAAACACCAGAAATTACAACCAAAGAAGATGATTTTGAACATTTGCAAATTACTTACAAAAAAAAAAAAATCCCTCAGTAGCTATTTCCTTTAAAGAACTTACAAGCTCAGTCAGCTTAAAATAACCACTACGAAAAATTTCAAACATACATAAAAGTCTGGAAAATGCTAAGATATATTCCTATAAACCCCTCAATGATCATCATGATTTTGCCATAATATATGTTTGTTTCACTTATTCCAGCCTTTATCATTTTTCTGCTCAAGTATGGTCAGAGCAAGTCCCACTTGTCCTAAAGATGCCCTTTACCCTTATGAGCTTTATTTCTTTTAAGATTTTATTTATTTATTTGTCAGAGAGAGAGAGAGAGAATGAGACAGCGCACAAGCAGGCAGAGTGGCAGGCAGAGGCGGAGAGAGAAGTAGGCTCCCTGCCAAGCAGGGAGCCCGATGCGGGCCTCGATCCCAGGACCCTAGGATCATGACCCGAGTCCAAGGAAGCAGCCTAACCAACTGCGCCACCCAGGCATCCTCCCTTATGAGCTTTAACATGCATCTCTAAAACACCGGCATTTTCGCATCAACGGTATGTTACTAACAAGCCTGAAAAAACTAAAAGTAATTTCTTGGTATCATACCCAGTCCATATTGAGACATCACAGCTTATCCAAAACTTGTCTTTGTTTCTTTCTTTTTTTTCACTTGTTTTGTTCAAAACAGGATCCAAACAATCAACATGCATTGCATTTCTTCTCTTTAGCTCCTTGCCATCTACCTCAGCCCCTCGTTAACTTTTCCTTTTATTGTGCCGTCAACTTAAGAAACAGGCTCAAGTAGAAGCATTTCTATTCCTCGCATGCCCCCAATTAGTTGCTATACACATCAGTCTGGACCAGATAGCTGCTAGCCTCTGTGTAGGTTTCTCAGTTCCCTCCCTTTTCCATCCTGCAGAAGGAAAACAGCTACATATGACACACCATACAGGCAGCTGTGTTTTGTCTTCCAGAAGTTATCTACATTAGGAAGGACTAAACATGCCTGTTATCACAATAATACTTAATTACAATGGGAAGCACACTAACGTCCTACTTGAGAGACCGGTAGGAACCCGGCCAGCCCACCCCTTTGCCCCATCGCAAAGGAGGCACCAGCGCCCAACCTGGGTAATTTGCTCAAGCACAGAGCTGCCCATTGTGAATTACGGAGGCCAACAGATGACTGTGATGCAGGGGGAAACCAGTTTGCTGTGTCGCAGAATGCGCTCAACTCATTCTCTTTGTCGGGGATTTTTAATTATTTATGATGAAGCTCTGTTGCATGTTTTGTAATAATAATGAAGCCTTCGTAATGGGAAACCTCAGTGCAGCAGGGCACGACTAGTAAATCTTTGCTGAAAGCTGGTGAAGGGAGCCAGGGCCTCTTACCAGCTTTCTGCAACTGGCTAATGATGGTCAGGTCTACAGACCAAAAGCAAGTGGGGGGAAGTGTCCAACTCTGAATGGCACATACAATTTTGTCGGCAAAGTCACCAGGGGGGAAAGCAAGGCCAGGGCTCCACCAGCCTCGGCCGCAGCTCTTCCTGCCGGCGCTTGGCCTGCCCTTCAGCACTGGGCTCGTGCCAAAGGTTGATGAGCCCTGACTGCTGCCCAGAGCGAAGCTTCCTGTGGGTATGTCCCCTGGGAGTCTCATTAAGATCGCCTCCTTTTGACATTCCTGCTTTATAGTCTATGAACTGAAACATCCAAGCTGGTGTATGTGAAGGAAGCGAGGCCACTCGGATCCAGGCCGCGGATGTCACTGTCCATGACTGCGGGGTCCACCAGAGGAGGCTGGAAGGTCATGGGGCCTCCTCCCTCTGGTTCCCCAGCGCCCCAGAGTTACTCACTCAAACCCATTATTTCATTTCAGAGATGACCAGGACTCCATGAAAAATTAGTAGACAATTGAAAAGACTTTCTTTGGGGGGGGGGAGCAATCCAAGGGGCGCCTGGGTGGCTCAGTCTGACTCTGGGTTTTGGCTCAGGTCATGATCTCAGGGTTGTGGGATGGAGCCCCAAGTTGGGGGCTCTGCACTCAGGAGAGAGTCGCTGGAGATTCTCTCCCCCTCCCTCTGCTCCTCTCCCTGCTCATACATGCTCCCTAATAAATAAATAAAATCTTAAAAGAAAAAAAAAAAAAAAGCAACCCAAGACATGCTTCATTTGGAATAAAGCAAATGAATGGTAAGAAGGGCCAAGAAAGTGGGATGGAAAAAAGTATTTAAAATGATCAAATACTCTAAATCTGTGGGAAAGTGACATCCTTAGAGGGAATAAAATGCAGCCACCATGAATTACCTAGAGACGAACTATTCCATCACTGATAATCCAGGCCATTCTCCCTCTTTCTAATTGGAGGTTAGTACCTCGCACACTTGGCATTTTGTTTTGCAGTGTTCACAAAAGGCACAATACATTACACTCTTGCTGTCACCCCTCTCCAACAGCTTCCGGGCTCCTGGGGGGCAGGGAACATGGGGGTACCAGTCCACAGGCTTGCATATAGTAGGCCCTTAATAAATAACAGCTTCAGCAAACAAGTCGTAGGGAGCTTCTCTGTCCCTGTTCCTCATCCAGGCCACTGCCTCTCTAGGGTCTAGTGTAGCTTCCCCCACCGTAACACTCACGGCACTACGGAGGGACTTGGCCATGCACTTGCCTGTGTCCCCAGCAAGCAGTTCAGTCACTTTAGAGCTTGTTAGTTACATACAGATCTTCTCCACTGACAAAAGGATTATGTCCTGACCATGTGGCTGACTGGGATCTGTGGCCACTGCCCTGCTCAGGGGCATGAGAGAGGATCATACCACATACTGCTGGCCCAAGAAAAGATCAAAATTCAAAATCTGATTTTAAGAGTTTCTATTGAATGCATATTGCTTCTGCACCATCACCAAGTTGAAAAATTGTAAGTCAAATCATCCTAAATTACGGGCTGTCTGTATATAATCCTTAGCATAGTACCTGGCGCATTAATAACTTTGAATAAAGGAATAAATGAAGAAGACAATGAAATCTATAGTCCAAACCTACATTTTTTTTCAAATAAATTTTATGCAAAAAAAAAGGAAAACTGTGTTGCTTTCATAGCTCAAAAACAAACCTATTGAGATTTATTACGTATCCATCTAATTTTTTTTTCTATTTACTTACAATATATACATTTTGGGGGTTTTCTTTCTTTCACTGTTCTTAAAAAAATAGGGTTACATTACACATAATAGTTTGCAAACTGCTTTTTTAAGATTTTATTTATTTATTTGCCAGAGAGAGAGCACAAGTAGGTAGAGCAGCAAACAGTGGCAGAGGGAGAAGCACCCCTCACTGAGCAGGGAGCCCGATGTGGGGCTCGACCCCAGGACCCTGGGATCATGACCTGAGCTGAAGGCAGACGTCTATCCAACTGAGCCACGCAAGTGCCCCTGCACCTACCTTTTAAAAAACCTATCGTGAATATATCTACCACACATGATTTGTCGGATTACGCTGCTCTCCTTCACTGTTTCATTCCAGCCCACATAATTCCAAAGAGCGACTATGCTCTAATTTAACAGTTTCTTTATGGATAGATACTTGGGTCATTCCCAAGTTTTCACTACTATAAACAATGCTATACAAACCTCATTCACTACGTGTGCGTGTGCGTGCGTGTGTGTGTGTGTGTGTGTGTGTGCGCTGCTTTGTACTGGACGCGGCCAGCGAGGCCCCAGGGATATTCCAGAGAGCAGCTACCACCATGCTCTCAGGAAGATCAGAGCTTGATGAGAAAGGTGGGTATTATTCAAAGAATCACACTAACAAAGATATAATCATGAAATGGGACCCATGCTCAGAAGAGAGAAAACTCTCGTGAGAGCGCATCTCATCAGAGAACCTGGAAGAACGAGGAGGTGGGCGGCAGGACAAGGGCTCGGTGCAGGGCGGACCGCGGCAGAAGTGAAAGGAGGTCTAGCTGGACGGCGGAGAGCGGTGTGTGTGCACACTCTTGGAGCATTTCCGTCACACATTTATCTCACATCTGCACGGAGCAGGAGGCACACGCACAGGACTCGGCCAGGAGGTACACATCCAACAGGAACAAAACAGATACGGTCCCTGCTCTCACAGAGCTTTCATTCCAGCAGATTCTTTGCAGAGAGAAACTGCTAGCCGAGTGCGAGCAGACAGCATAAGCTTTGTTACGTGTCGCCAAACTGCCCACTTTGGGTTCTGGTCACCCCTTCCAGAAGCCACTTGTGCAATGGGTGAGCAGACTCCTCGGAGCTCCTTCTTGACCAAATCAGGTTCCTTGGCTCAACATGCTTCTTTACTAAGTCAGTCCGGGAAGCTGGGGTCGTGGGGCTGTCTCGGGCCAGGGGGGTGCCACAGTCTGACAGAACCCCACGTACAAACACGACCGCTGCAGACGCTCCGTCAGGGACACGAAGATATCTTACTGCAAAAGCGGCTGATGGTTAAATGAGATTTGGGCCCTCTCCGGAGACGGAAATTATTCATGTTATACTTATTCTCACTTCTCATGGAAAACTGAGAGATGGCCATGTGGAATCTTGCTACCCACTAGGGCCGGGCTGATAACATCCGCCCGTGGCTGGACTGGGGCGCCCAGCTCCGCTCGGCAATCGGCAGCAACCATCTCGGGTTCGCTCGTTCACTAATTCCCAGTTATCAGCACCCCAATTTCCCCTTTTCTCCCCACAATCCTGGCCCCCGCTTCACTCACTCTCTCTCAGACGATCCTGTAGACCAGTTCTGATGCTATTGATGAAGCCTGTCTGTTAAAAGCTGCCTTCTTCCCTGCCGGGAAACCTGAACTTCGTCGACCTCTCTTTCCACTTCCGACAGTTTCAAAGCGATGGGCAACCTGCTTCTCCAGAACTTTGTGTTACCTTACGCTCTCCATAGTGTCAACGATTTCTTGCCTTACCAGCAAATTTCCACTGACCTACACACACATTCCGATCTCTTCTTAAGAAAACAAAAAACAAAAAACAAACAAACAAACAAACAAACAAACAAAAAACAAAAAAACGAGTAAAGACACTGGTTTGAATCCTGCTGCTGGCTCCCCCTCAAACCGCCTTTTCTCCCCACATCCATCCCCTCAGTCCTGGTTGTGCTGTTCATCACCTCCTTTCCAGGCATCCCTCCTGCTTCCAGAGAGCACCACCTGTCGTATTCTGGCCTCGCCTGCTCTCCGAACACGGATTCCATTGCCTTCTCCCACCCTCAGCTCTGGGCACAGGAATCAATCTGGCAAAGGTAGAATTTGAGGCACTTGACAATCCTTCCCCTGTACCTTTCAGCCTGACCTCTGCCCCACAAAACCTGCTGCTCACCTTACTGCCTTTAGTCTCTCAAATGAGTCAACTTGCCCCTACAATGACCCAGTGCTTTCTTTTCTTCTTCTTTTTAAAAATTTTATTTATTCATCTGAAAAGGAGAGAGAGAGAGAGATTGAGCACAAGCAGGGGGAGAGGCAGAGGAAGAGGGAGAAGCAGACTCCCCGCTGAGCAAGGAGCTGTATGTGGGACTCAATCCCAGGACCCTGTGATCATGACCCGAGCCGAAGGCAGCCCCTTAACCATCTGAGCCATCCTGGTGCCTTGGTCCAATGCTTTCTTGTTTCTTTTCTTTTTTTTTTTTTTAAAGATTTTATTTATTTATTTGACAGACAGAGATCACAAGCAGGCAGAGAGAGAGGAGGAAGCAGGCTCCCTGCTGAGCAGACAGCCCGATGTGGGGCTCGATCCCAGGACCCTGAGATCATGACCTGAGCCGAAGGCAGCGGCTTAACCCACCAAGCCACCCAGACGTCTTGGCCCAGTGCTTTCTGACACTGCATGTTGCCCACCACATTCCCTGACTCCCACTCACCTGTCAGAACCCTCCCATCTCTCAGGACCCAGTGCAGACATCACCTGCCCAAGCCATTCTGCTCTCCTACTCCCTAGGTAGAGCTACCCTTCCTCCTCACTCCCTCGGAATGTCTTGTGTTCCTCCCTGAGCAGTACCTGCTAGAAGCAGAGACTTATCCCTGACTCACCCCTGCATTCCTCATACAGCTGGTCTGAACACCCTGGCGTGAAATACATCTTCCCTGAACTCTTGCATTTAAGCCTATGTACTTAGCTTTTCGGAACTCAGTTTATCAGTAAGGAGGGCAGATAACACCACCTTTAGGCTTAGCTATACTATAACTCATTGAGTGAAGCAAAATGAAACATTCTCTCAGAACTCTCTTATATGTAAAGCGAGCTACAAATACAGAGAAAATATCTTTCACCAGAGTTTGCTTTCTACTTGTCACTGCAGTTAATGCCCAAATGATGTACCTCGCCTGATGAAAACTACCTGTTTTTCATACCTGTGGTCCACATCTAAGTTTCAGAGAGCATGCCTCATAATCACATTACTTTGGCTACTAGCATTATTCCTTAATTCAAATCTCTTCTTTGTTGTGTTCTTCCCTGATAAAAACTCTTCCGTGCAAACAACGTTGCGAGGAATCCCCTACCAGGTTATGGTATGAACAGAGGAGGTAATCCCTCTGACGGGGCAGATCAGCTCAATGTTTACCTTTTTCTGTTGTTGTTTTTCAATGTTTACTTTTAAGTGGCAAGAAAAAGGAAAGTGAGAATGTTAAAAAGAATAAAGGAGATCTAAATGGTTGTTTTTTTAAGCCCAGTAATCCGCAAAATGTCATCAATGATGAATTCTGATCTCAGACTGAAGAACAGAGCTTATAAACCCTGAACTAGAGGAGAAACATGAATACCAGTTTATGTCGGGATGAAACAGGATAGACTGGAAGGGAGACTAGACAATTTCACCCACGTCTGCCCGGGGGGGCCCTCAATGGTGGACAAAGGCTTCCCAATTCGCCCACCCCACTTCCTTGACCACGAGCCACGGTAACCGACGTGAACTTAGGAGAACCTTCTTTGCTTTGCTGACCAGCTCAACATGGAATTGTCATTTTGCAATTTGGCCCAGACCTTAGTATCATGCACAGCTCAGAACCACAGGAGGAAGTAAAATTTAGGCCGTCACCAAATTCTGGGAAGCCTCACAGTCTGGTAGGTGGAGACGTGAGCTAGGCCAGAAAGGAGTCATCACCTCTACCTCAGGGAGTCAGAGGAGGGCTGGCAGGGACTAGGAGCAACAGGGTCCGAGGTCATCAGGGCAGAGGTCGACCCAGGGTGGCAGATCAGCACGTACAGAGATGAGAGCCAGGCAGCTGGGGATTTACAGAGATGCCACAGAACTACCAGCAACCCTGAATTTTATCTCACCTCGCAAGCCTCAGCTTCCTTGTTTACAGAAGGAAAGGGACAGTCGCAGGGAGTGTGACATACAAATGGGACATTTAGAAGAAATGCCTAGAACATCTGATACCTAGTGGGGACAAGCAGCTCAAGAAGCGGGAAGCTCTCACTAAGTGCTAATTCCTTTCCCTTCTCCCCCCTGCGGCGAAGAGTGACTCTCCCACTCCGGCTCTGTCTGGTTTACAGGTGGGCATGCGCTCCATCGCTCCATCCCGGGAGAAGATGGGAGTGAAGATGGTAGGAAGCAGTAGAATTTTGGGCCCCGGCCTTTCAGGCCCAAACATCTCATGAAAGCACAAGTGAATATAACTGATTTTTAAAGGAGAGAGAAAAAATGTCCCAAGGTGAACTGTCGTTTTTCTAAATGCAGCTCCACGTTGCTTGGCCATCTAGAAGGCACCTCCAGATCTGTGCCTCTGTTTCCTGACATCTGACAGCCAGGCGAACGTGTGTGTGTGTGTGTGTGAAAACACTAAAACAAAACAAAAAACTCTGTCAAACCATTTTCAAATCAAAGGAAAATGCTGTTATAAGAACAGGGATGGGAAGACACTGACTTCTCGTATCTACTTGGATGGACAGTCTGACAAGCCACTTGCTGAAGAGGCTCACAGAAGACAGACGGTGTATCTTGTTTCCACTGGGACGAAAAACCTAGTTTCTCGCATCGTGTTTTGGCATACCTTCGCTCTCAGTTTAGTAATAGCTGACTGCAGAAACCATGCATAATCCATTTCCGAAGGGCCCCAGGTGATGAAGGTGATGAAAGTTTATACTCACTTATGTTTTAAGAAACAAGGTTCACAAGATAATTAGTGCTTATGTCAAATAATGAGGTTTTTTGGAGTGACCCGAATTAAAGCTGGTGGAGATGAACATTGTTTTATGTTTGACCCCAGAATGTTGACTCCATCGGTGTGTTTGAAAACGAAGCAAGAATGTTCTGCTCTCTATGTCCACAACAGCCAAAATGTGGAAAGAGCCAAGATGCCCTTTAACGGACAAATGGATAAAAAAGATATGGTCCATATATACAATGGAATATTATGCCTCCATCAGAAAGGATGAATACCCAGCTTTTGTATCAACATGCAAGGGACTGGAGGAGATTATGCTGAGTGAAATAAGTCAAGCTGAGAAAGTCAATTACCATATGGTTTCACTTACTTGTGGACCATAAGGAATAGCATGGAAGACATTAGGAGAAGGGAAAAATGAAGGGTGAATAAATCAGAGTGAGAGACGAACCACAATAGACTATGGACTCTGGGAAACCAACAGAGGGTTTTAGAAGCAAGCAGGTGCGGGGATGGGTTAGCCCAGTGATGGGTATTAAGGGGGGCACGGATAGCATGGAGCATTGGGTGTTGTACACAAACAATGAATCATGGGACACTACCTCAAAAACTAATGATGTACCGTATGGTGACTAAGAACGCAATAAAAAATAAATAAATAAAAGAACGTTCTGCTTTCTTACATCAAAGGTTCAAAATGACGTTTAAAATTATATCTCTAGGGGCACCTGGGTGGCTCAGTGGGTTAAGCATCTGCCTTCAGCTCA
Organism: Mustela nivalis; assembly: GCF_964662115.1. Taxonomy (NCBI): domain Eukaryota; kingdom Metazoa; phylum Chordata; class Mammalia; order Carnivora; family Mustelidae; genus Mustela; species Mustela nivalis. The sequence goes on from NC_139032.1 coordinate 18,227,329, forward strand.
GGTCATGATCTCAGGGTCCTGGGATCAAGTCCCGCATCAGGCTCTCTGCTCAGTGGGGAGCCTGCTTCCCCCCATCTCTGCCTGCCTCTCTGTCTGCTTGTGATCTCTCTTTGTCAAATAAATAAATAAAATATTTTTTTAAAAGTTAGATCTCTAAGGAAGCAGCTAGATTCTATAAGGCTTATTTCAAAAAAGACACACAAAGGAAGACACACACACACAAACCGTAAATTATAAGAAAACACAGAGGGGCGCCTGGCTGCTTCACTTGGTTAAGCATCTGCCTTTGGCTCGGGTCATGATCCCAGGGTCCTGGGATGGAGCCCCACATGGGACCCCTTGCTCAGCAGGGAGCCTGCTTCTCTTCTCCCTCTGCCTGCCGCTCCCCCTGCTTGTTCTATCTCTCCCTCTCTGTCAAATAAAACAAGAAATCTTTAATAATAATAAAACATAGGATAGTGAGATAGCGTCAGTAGGAAACTTTCTAGTCTCCCTATAGTATACCATTGCTTGACTGAAGAAAACTTATCTCCTTCCCAAAGTGATTTATCATTAAAAAATGCACATATTTGTTTTCATAATGTTCAAAAGTTAAGAATGTCCCTTATTTCAAGTACTCATTCTCTATTACCAAGAAACAAAATTTGACCAGATGTTAGGGATGATGAATCCAAAAGTTCCTCATTCATTTAATGGGAAACTCCAATACTGAGTTATCTGATATCGTTAAAACATTCATAACAGTACTGTTAGTAAGAATTTTATGATTATCTGTATTGCTATTTTAATAACAGTACCTGCATTTACACATATAAAATCACTTTTATGATTTTTCTAATTGTATAATAATCTCATTAAATCACAGCTGGGCTACCTGTCTCCAGGCAGTCCAAAACCGGCTGGATTGGATTCTCTGGTGGCTACGCTCCGGTCTCTGCCTGGTAATTAAGCTCCCCAGGGTGATTCCAGATCTTACCAACATCTGAGAACCACCGCCTCAGGCTTAGGGGAGGGAGATCGTTTTAGACACTACAGAATGAAAGGATGAGACATCAAAATTCCCCTTTCAGAACAAGCAGTGTGGCCATATTATTTTACATTTGTCAGAAGACTATCGGGTAACTAACTGCACGGGATCACTGGGGACAGACTTGCTTATTCTCACCTGCAGTATAATGACACAATTCTAGACATTTCCAAGCAAACCCTTCAGATGTGAATGGTCTTCGGTACCCCTTTTGTACTCAGGAAATTTCTATCTGAACGATTCTTGCAGGAGTCCTCGCAGTATGCATACCAGGTTTGTCCATGCTACAGGAACCAAGGGGACACTATGATGAGTCATATCCTACAGGGAGCGCATGACACCGGCCAGGGATTAAGTTCACATCTGGCTGAACGTCTGCAGCCACCTACAGAGGCATTTGTACTTCCTTGCAATTCACTTCCGAAACCAAATAACCAATGCCAGTGATGATACCTGACACAGATTACTATCTCCAAAAACACAGCAACATAGAACCTCAATTTAATGATCTGAAACTCTTACAATCTCTGAAATGAATCTAGAAGTATGACACTTATAAAAAGAACTACATCATTAGCATTAAAAATGTAAACCATTATATCACTTTTTACCTATTAGATCTGAAAGATTTAAAACATTAAGAAAGCTCAAGATTGGCAAGTATGTGGTAAAAACAGGCATTCTTGGACCCAACGGTGAAATCTGGTGTGGCCTTTCAGGACGGCAATTGAGCAATCTTTATTGAAAAGCATGAATGCTAAAAGTATATATACGTGTGGACCCAACAGTTCCATTTCTAGCAATTTATCATTCAAAGATGTTCATTAGGAGAAAAAGTGAGAAAGCATGTCAGGGAAAAAAGGGCTTGTGGTACGTATCCAATGAAAACAATCAGTATTTATATACAGGGCCACACTCCCTTAGCTATAATCAGAAGCCTTAAAAATTCCAAGAACTGAAAAATGTTTTTGTAATTCACTTATGGGAAAACATGACCTGCTGACAGGCTATTTACAGTCCTTATTTCATTAAATGCAAACAATGACTATGTTTTGCTGCTGAAATGATAATATATATGATTGTAGGGAGCTATACACCTCAATGGGGATTTTGTAAAATCTATGGTATATCTCTTATATCATGTTTATAAAATCTAGAAAGAAAAAACTCTGGGATTGCAAAATAATCTGGCCTAGTGAGTTTTGGATACAGAATGGTAAACCTACATTCATTTATATGCACATGGTTAAATCATAGTATGTCTACATATCATAATGTTTATAGTAGCTTTGTCACATGGTAAAATTACAAATGATTTTTTTATTTTCTCCCTTCGTTTTTATGTGTTCTGAATTTTCTTTTCAAAAAGGATACATTTATCCATTAATAAAAATCAATTTCTTTCCAGTTAGGAAAAAGCAAATAAAAAAAAAAAAAAAAGAATCTAGTCCTTATGAAAACACCCAACCAGATTTCACGTATAGTTCTATCCACATATTATAGCTATGTGCTTTATAATTCACAGTCAAGTATCCTTTTCTGGTGGATAAGCTTTCTAATCACTTTCTGACTTGTGGCTCAGTTTATCACGGAGTTGTACCATTAGGTAAGGTATGGAGATGCAGATCAAGACCCACCGGCGGCCCAGGAGTACGGCAGCAGCCCAGACAACTTCCAGGCTCCCAGGCTCCCAGCAAAGTCCTCTTTATGGGCAGTGAGCAGAGCAGCCTTGCCTCAGGCCCTGGCTGGCGGGGTCCTAGAGAATGCCACCGGCTCTTTCTCAGAAGAAATTCATTCTGTGTCCTGGTACCAAACAGGTTTATCATGTCAACTTACATGGGTTGGCTTTTTGGAATCATTAAGCCCAACTCTGGTTTTAAAGTCTAGCCCCATAAACTTACAAAGTGGGTGATTTAGGGATGCTCATTATAAATATTTTTCACCTGTGAAATACTGCTATCCACATCTCACGCTTTCTGTAACACCTGACACTGTGACACACATAGAAGCACTCGGCAAGTTATTTTTCTTTCCTTTCCCTCCCCTTCCTTTTTCCTCACTGGACTGACGGCCCTCTTACTTAAAACATCCTGGAATCAAGATAATAAGATACCTTGTCATGCTCCTTGATCTCAGCAGTCACAACATCCATGAACCTCTGTAGGGTCCCCCCATCCCTGTCATTTACATTCTAGACCAGCTCTCTGAGGTCCTGTCACAGACCAGGCCACTGTTTCCTGTAAACCACTGAGGCACTAGATCCCAGGAACCTATGTCTCAGTCTTGGGCCATCTTCTTCCCTATCTTCAAACTATCAGCAATTTCCCTTTACACGTCCTGGGCTTTACCCAAAGGTCCCTACATGTCTCCTTCCCTGGGACATTCTGGGAAGAATTCAACAAAGGCCCTCCAGGGGATACGTACTAAACTGATGTTAACGTCTAAACATTTCACCTATATTCTCTCATTCGTGCCCACACTGATTATGCAAGATGGGTGCCATGATCAACCTCACTCTTCAGATGAGGAAGGCACACCGCAGGAAGTATAAGGAACTGCTGAATTACTGGAACTGAAGTACCAGTTCCGGAACCTTCTCTCCAAAGGTTAGCCTGCTGGTGAGTTCATATTGTCCCGGGCGGTGGAGAGTCAGTTATTTCAAAGATGACTCTATCTCAGGCAACTTCAATGTCACCTGGGAACCAAGTCTCGGGTCTACCCAGGACCCACAGAAACACAATCTTCATCTTATAACAAGGTCCCCATGTGATCTGTACATGTTTGAGAAACACTGCTCTAGAATGTAAAATCACTCTTTCCAACCTCAGATTCAGATTAGGATGACCCAAAGCTGACACTGGACTATATGGCACCTTTTTATGCGAATTAGGAAAGGCATCCCATCCGAGTAGAGCATTTGGCATTTGGCAAAAAGATGGTGTCGTTCTCCCTTGGGGCCACCATTCTACTCCATGGCCAGGAACAAATGCACACCATTATATAGACTATCCACAGAGTATATGGTACTGGCCATTTTTATGCCATGAGCATATTCTCTGAAGTGGAAAAGTATCTTTGTATTGACATTGCACTTGGCCCCACTAGGGCCTAAATTCCTAAAACTTCTGACAACAATTGGTAACACTAAATTTTCTACTGCGAAATGGAATGAAGGATCAAGGACCACTGAAGAATAGTAGAATTCAGAAGCATTATAACATCCAATTTTCGTGAGAGTTTGGGTGCAGTGTCCTATAAAGGAACAGCTACACAGACCCATCCCTTTGCCATGGACAAACTGCTTTGACCTGCTTTGAACTGCTGTTCAAAGGCAGTAAAATGGCTACAAAAGGTCAATAGAGTGAAAACTGGAGCCCACTACCTTCAAGAATGCACAAAGGAAACAATCTCCTGCACAGCTGAACTCTCACCCTAGAATCACTGACTGTAAGGTCTGGTCAGTCTCTTTCAGACATGTTAGTACCTATCACAATCAGTACAGCTTTTTCAGCTCAAAACCATTGTATTTTTTTTTTTTTTTTAAACCACAGAGGATGATGCATGAACATGGAGGAAAGCAGACAGCCTGCCAACCAATCTAATTATTCTTGTGTATCTCAGCAGTGATACCAACTTGATATATTCCGGTAATGCCACTTCCCTATGTCATTTTTCATTTTGAACAAGTAATACAAGATTGCAAGAGAACTGCATAATCATCTTACAAAAAAGTGGGGGCAACAATGTAAAAGTATCTTCACAGCAAATTCACTTTAAGAAACATAGACTCTGGAAAATAAGTGTGTTCCAAATATAGGTTTACAATGTATCAAACCCAAATTAGTCATCACAGCTTTTAATGAAGGACTTTTTTTTTTAATCCTTTGGAAGGAAATATCATAATATAACATGTCATGATCTTTTAAAGTACATTTCCTTATTTGGATACATGTGCACATACTCATGAAAATCTTACATATATTAACAATATACTATTAAAAATATACATAATTGTGTAGCAAGTGTAATTGATTCTCTCCGAAATATCAGAGAGAATGAGAGAATAGAGCTTCTTAGAAACAAGATTTTAACCTCTGATACACATGGCTTCGATAAGCAAAACCGTTGCTTTGTAAAATACTAAGCAGGCCTTACCCTAAATTTCTACAATACCAAAAAGTAAGCCCAGGACTGAAATTACTTCTTCAGTGAGGTGAAAATGTGAAAGGAAAGCGCTGGTACTTCTCATTCTCCCCCGGCCCCCCAGATCCCTTCAGACTTCTTTAGGCGTTCACTTTCCTTGGCTCCAACAAATACATTCGGCCTAATTGAAAATAGATGCATTGTTTTAAAATTAAAGGGGAAAATCACGCACTACTTGGTTTCAAAGAACAAGGAAAGTATTTATGTGATGCTTTGCCAGGAGTTAAGTAGGAACAGCCAAATGACCAGATTCACAACTTCCTACTAAAACGTGTTAAGCTGTGCCACATGTATTTTATATGGTGGCTGTCAGTCCCTGGGCGTCCAAGGTCTGAGCAGATGAAAGGGGTTTTAGAGGAGGATTGCTCTCTCAGGTTTGGATGGATCAGATCGGTAATACTCCTCCCAGCGCTCATTGTTTCCTTTTTCAAAAACAGCCGAAGTGGTTCTGTTGATGAGCACATAGGAGGTACTTCGTAACGATCTACCAACGGACCATCTCCATTTAATGATGGACCACTTTTCAACTTTTCATAGACCGTTATCATCTAATCCTTGCAACACACTGTGAAGTAGGGATTATAATCACCATAATTTTGCAAATAAGGAGACTGGAACTCAGAGAGATTAATTGGCTCAATGTCACACAGCAATTCTGTTCCAGAGCTGGATCTCAAGCCTTGTCGTGTTGGACTCCAGCGATACCACGGGATACCACCCTGTGCAGAAAAGCCCATCGCTGTACAGCAAAAATTGTTCACTTGTTCGTTCGTTCAACAGAATAGAACTGTAGGCCGAATACGTTTAAATAATTCAAGCCCTATCTCCGCTCTCCAGTGTGAATTTTCTTCCTTTCACCCAATTTTAAACAATGTGGATTAGCTGAAGACAGACATGGGAGACGAGTTACTTCCAGATGAGATGGGCATTGGTAAGCTGAGGAAACATTACCTAAAGACAGTCATTAGGGGCATCGGGCTCTCTGCTCAGCAGGAAGCCTGTTTCCCCTTTTCTCTCTGCCTGCCTCTCTGCCTACGTGTGATCTCTGTCTGTCAAATAAATAAATATATAAAGTCTTAAAAAAAAAATAAAGACAGTCATTATATAGGTATGATATGGAAATGAAAGTAGTATTTTATCAGTGTTATCCCCACATATTTAAATATGTGGAAATTTCCAAAGGATGCCTAAGACATCAATTATACATGAGTGTGCGCATACATATGCGTGCGTGGATATGTGCCTACGGTTCTGACTGCCCTTCAGCCTCTGCTTCACCAAAATCAGATGCCTCCCAGTATCTTCATTAAGGTATAAGTGAATACAAATTATACGTAATAGGATTAAAATACTGTAGTTAACAAAAGGGCTAAACCAGCTCGCATTACCTTCCTCCCAAGCTACACCTCTTACATGGAGCCCCAAAAGAGAGCCCCACAACAGCTGGAGACCACACAACAACAAAAAAGAAAACCCAGGTAAGCCTATCCAGCCCTCCCAGCTGGCTACAGATCGTGAAGACAGGAAATAAGAAGGGATTCTGGTGCCAAATGTACATGGTGCAGAGCAGCGCTGCCTAAAAAGGGATTTGTGGAGGGGAGCTTGGTCAAAGCCCACTGCCTTCACAGGGTGGCACCAATCTGGTTAAAGGAAATGCTCCAGTGAGAAAGAACATGACCCTGCTGAGTAACGCAAAACCACGTACAGCAGCTCCACCACCCTTTGCAAGTGAGCTGCTTGATAATAAAAACGTCACATTATTAATCCAGGAAAAATAGATGTCCTTCTACTGAGCGATGCAGCCAACACACGTGAAATAAGAAAATGAGAGGTCTCAAGGAAGGGGAAGCCCCGTATATTACAGAGAACAATCAAAACATTCAGATTCATCCCAGGAAATCTACCACCAGTTAAAGAAATGTTCCTCCCAAAAGGTACCTTTAATCATAAGCAAATATATCTAGCACTTGTACAATCTTGAGAGTAAAACCAAAGCTGAATGACTCACACTCTCTGATGTTAAAGTCAATGCAGGGGAGCCTGGGTGGCTCAGCTGGTTAAGTGCCTGACTCTTGGTTTCAGCTCAGGTCGTGATCTCAGGGTTGTAAGACTGGGTCGTCTGTCAGGTTCATGCTCCATGCGGAGTCTACTCGAGATTCTCTGTCTCTCCCTCTCTCTCTCTGCCCCACCCCCTACTGCTTGCTTACGCTCTCTCTCTCTCTCTCTCAAAATGAATAAAATCTTTAAAAAAATTTTAAAAGATAAACTCAATGCAAAGGTTAGCCTTTAATACAGTACAGACATAAAGATACACAAAATAGACCAATGAATCAGAAAAGACCATTCAGCCACAAATGCACATACACACCATAACTTGATCTGCAACTGCACTTGGTAAATGAAGGACTTTTCAATAAATGAGTTGGGTTAATTAGATATCCATATGAAAAAAGTAAAAATTTGGCCCTCTGCCTCACATCACTCTTTACAATCCATCTGAATGGATTTTTAGAGCTAAATGTAAAAAGCAAAAAACCCCCAACAATTCAGAAGACAAACCAGTAGATAACCTACAAGACCTTAAAGAAGGCAAAAATTACTTTAAAAGAATACAAAAAACACTAGTCAGAAGGGGGTAAATGATAAGAATTTCTTTCCACTGAAGGAACCAAGAAAATTAAAAGCCACAAACTGGAGAACATATTTTCAATACATTTACTCAACAGAAATGTATGTCCTTAATATATAAAAGATCCCCACAAAACAATAAGAAATCAGACAACTAGCAGGAAAAAAGAGTAAAAAGTGGTTTTCTTAAAGAACCAAAGCCAATGAACATATGAAAGTGGTCAACATCCCTAGTTGTCAAAGAAATGCAAATTAAAACAAAATGTGATACCACTATCCAGGTACTAGATTAGCTAAAATAAAAAGACTAATAATACCAAGAGCTGTCAAGGATATGGAGCAACTAGAATTCTCATCAATATGTGGGAGAAGTGTAAATTGGTACAGTCATTCTGGGAAAATCTTTGGTAGTATCTACTGAAACTAAACAGACCCATCGCTTCGATTCAGCAATTCCAAATTCCAGGTACATAATCTGAAGAAATGCATGGTTATGTTCATGAAAAGACAGGTATGGGAATGTTTATAATGGCATTATTTGTAAAAGTCAGAAATACCCAAACTTGTATTAACAATGGGATATACAATGTGTCATATTGATAAAATGGATTATACAACAGTGCTGCCCAATACAGAGCCACTAGTCACATGTAAGTTTTAATGTAACTTAATAAGATAAAATAAAAATAAAAATTCAGTTCCTCAGTCAGACTAACCACACTTCACAGGCTCAATGGCCACATGTGGCTGGTGTCTACCAGACTATCCAGCACAGACATGAAGCGTTCTGATAAAGTTCTACAGGGCATTGCTATTATACGTATGGAAATGAGAAAAAGTAAATTACAGTGACAAGTCATGGGTCACTGGGTGAATGCCACAAATGTAATGTTGAGCGGAATACACCAGACAGAAAGGAGTATACACTAGACGCTTCCATTCATACAAAGTTCACACACACACAAGTAATCATGGTATTAGAAGTCAGGAGGTGGTCGCCCTGTGGGAGTCAGGGGCGTTGACTGGAACGCAGGAGGAGGAGGCTTCTGGGCTTTTGGTCACCTGATCCAGATCGGCAGATGTGGATGCAAATGTGTTCACAATGGAAGAGCACATGTGGCTTAATACTGATGCTGTGTACACTCTTCCATATGTAACCAAAAAATAAATCAACGGTCCGCTTCATTCTACTGCTGTGCTTCAGAGCCCTCCTCTGATAAAACTGAACTTGAAATGCTCATGCTGAGGGCACCTGGGTGGCTCAGCCGGTTAAGTGTCTGACTCCTGGTTTCCACTCAGGCGATCTTAGGGCTGTTGTGGGATCGAGCCCTGTGACATGCTTTGCCTCAGTGTGGAGTCTGCTTGGGATTTTCTCCCTCTCCCTTTACCCTTCTCCCAACTCACACACGAGCAGCCACTCACTCATTCTCTCAAATAAAATGAAATAAAATAAATCTTTTTAAAAAATCCAAAACACACACAAAAAGATGCCCACCCTGGATAAATGCTATGGCCTGCCTTAGGATTATTTTAGCCAAGAGAAAGGGATTTTTAACAAATCTTACAATCTTCTATTTTTACATGACCATCAGGTTTTATAAAATGAATAAAGAACTGCAGGGAAACAAAGACAGAGTGAGGAGACAAAAATGTGCCTACACAGTATTTGCCAGATACTAAAAGAGAAAAGAAAGCGTGTGAAGAAATTCTGAAAGCTGATAAAGCTACAGGAGAATCAGTGGTGATTCAACTCCTAACCAGAGCCCAAGAGATGGGGCGCCTGGGTGGCTCAGTGGGTTAAAGCCTCGGGTCAGGATCCCAAGGTCCTGGGATCGAGCCCCACGTCGGCTCTCTGCTCAGCAGGGAGCCTGCTTCCTCCTCTCTCTCTGCCTGTCTCTCAGCCTGCTTGTGATCTCTGTATGTCAAATAAATAAATAATTTAAAAAAAAAAAAAAAGTCCTAGAGAGAAGGGAGGAGGCTGTAAACCAACCTCAGATCAAGTTGGTCAGGAAAAGTCTCGAGATCTCCTTAGACTCTTTATTAAAAAGAAAACTCAGATTCAGAGAAGCAGGAGTACCAAGTGTTCCTAGGAGAAGGTGCAGACTGTCTTCGGTGGCCAGTAGTCAACAACCCAACTGACATGCTATCACTGACAACCTCTCCAAAACCTGCATCTGATGCTGACCTTTGTTCTGTTTTGTCTTTGATTTTTTAAAATTTTGACCTTTGAACACCATTTAAAAGGGGAACCAAAAAAAAAACCTATGTGGACATAAATATTACAATCACTCACGGGATTTAAATACAAAGAAAGGTCTCCATTGGGCTAGAGATCACTGTCACTTACAAGCTCTTGCTTTGGGACATCTGGGCGGCTCAGTCAGTTACCCAGTTACCCCTCTGCCTTTGGCTCAGGTCATGATCCCCGTCCCCCCATTGGGGTCCTGGGGGATGCATTGGGCTCCTTGCTCAGCAGAGAGTCTGCTTCTTCCTCTCCCTCTGCCTGCCACTCCCCCTGCTTGTGCTCACTCCCTCTCTATCAAATAAATTTTAAAAAATATTTTTTTTAAAAAAACTATCAAAGAAAATCTCTTGTTTCTTGTCTTTGGTTTTAATTTTTGTTAAGTGCCCTGGAACGGACAAAGTTCCAGAAAGGGAAGAGATTTAAATTATAACAAAGTGACAATAGCTTTCTTAGAGTTTTGGAATCACAGAATCAGCATGAGGGAAAACCGTACTAGCAACGGTTTCAGAGGGTGTCCAGTCCATCCCTTGTCTTATTTTAGCAAAAACGCCTTCAAGAATTTCACATGTTAAAAATACATTCTATTTTTGAACACATCCAGATAGGGAGATTTCTGTACCTTCCTTGGTGTCCCATTTCAATGACTGTCACTTGGAGGAAAGTTTCCCTCAGATACCTCCTATACCTGGTCATGCTATTTAAATGACTTTCTGTTTGTCTTATTCTTTTTTTTTTTTTTTAAGATTTTATTTATTTGACAGACAGAGATCACAAGTAGCCAGAGAGGCAGGCAGAGAGAGAGGAGGAAGCAGGATCTCCGCTGAGCAGAGAGCCCGACGCGGGGCTTGATCCCAGGACCCTGGGATCATGACCTGAGCCGAAGGCAGAGGCTTTAACCCACTGAGCCACCCAGGCGCCCCTGTTTGTTTATTCTTGATGAATACAGAAGATTAGCAGTGTTCATCACCTCCACGGGGACTCATCTTATAACAAGTGGCAACCTCCTTTTTATTTATCATCTATAAGACATTTTCATACTTGAAATAATCCTATTATTATCTGTCCCATTTTACAGATGGGGACACTCAGGCTTAGAGAGAAAGGAAATTGAGGCTTAGGGGAAAAATATGGCAATGCCAAGGTTACTCAGGTATCTGGGGCTTGGGCTCCAATTCAGCTACTTCCTTCATATATAAGTGTTACTAAGCCACTAACCCCTCAACCTCTCCACACCCCCATTCTGAAGAAGCCCAGAATGGGAAGCTGTACTTTCAGACAGGCTTAGCAAGCGTGGAACAAAAGTGGATGGCCTTCCTCCATAGAGCATCCAGAAGTCATTTTATCCTCTAAATTGACAGCGTGGCTGACCAGTGAGAGTGGTGATGTGTGGCAGCATCATTCCGTCTTCTTGTCACTGCACCCTGATTTCCCTCAGGAACTGTCAATCCAATCGCCAGCCTTGCCCAAAGAGCGAGCACAGAATCCAGGCCGGACTTCTCAGGCACGTTTCCCCAAGAATCTGAGTTTTGAATGGAGTGACAGAAGAATGAAAATGGTCAGGGTTCAGCCACCTCACAGATGAGTTCACCAGACCTGTTCCGGTTTCCCGAAACTCGCCCTTCCGCTTCTCCAGACTCTTCCAGGTCCCCTCACATTCTTGTGAAACCCTTGTTCCAATTAAGCTAGCCAGGGTTGGCTTCTGCTGCTTGCAAACACAGAACACGGACTGATACAACTCTCGGGAGGAACAGATTAGAATACATGCTCATTAGTAAGTTCTACTTTTATTATGTCCTTATTCTGTAGGTGAGAAATATTAAAAGGAAATCAGTCTCTCAGCATTTTGTAAACTAAGCAAATTCCTTCACGTTGGAGAATGTAGTACAGCCATTTTTTGTGCAACTGATCAAAGGCAGGAAAACACTGGCAAGTTCTCCAGAATCCTGGCTATGTTCTCTTCCAAAACACGGCTTCTGGTATCTTAGACTTCTCGGGAAGTGCAGAAAATTCAGAAAGCTGTGAAAGTGTTTAAAGAGGTATTGTCCCGGAGCAAGCCCTTTCTCAGAGAGCTCAGGGAGGACAGAGGTACTGCAGCAACGTGCTCTCAGCCACTTTCCCCCCAGGACAAAGGGTAACAGGTGTCAACCCTGGAAACTCCTGGCTGGACAAAGGCAACTGCAGCCTTCGGTGCTAAGGGAGCCCTAGTCATCCAGACCTCCAAGTCTAAAAGCAGCAACTAGAAGAAAAGGTAACACTGTCTATTCAACATTAGCAAGTAGCTGAGTTCCACTCAGTAATCATCCTGAGTTCACTGCATGAGGAAGCAGCTGGGACTGTTTCCTCTTTTCTCTTGCTGGGTCTGGACAAAGCAGCAAAAACCTGTCAATACTTTGAAACTGTCCCCAAGAATAGCCTGGTATCACAGTCCACAGAAACTGTAAGCCAACGGGAAAGGGGATATGAGGATATTTTAATCTGGGGTAATCTCCAAAAAGCAGCAGCACGTGTAGCCTGTCGTGGAGACAATGAACAACAAAACAAGAAGCGCGCTCACCAGAACGTACTGTGCAGTCTGAGAAAATAAGGCACCTGCCCAGGAATGATCAACAGGCGAGGCAGGAAGGCCAACCCCCAGCCACAGATAACAAGTACATGAAAATCAGGCGCCAATGCCTCGTCGTCTGTTTCCTCCCCCCTCTATAATTCAGGACAGTTCTTAGCCATGTGGGCCCCGAAATTTTTTATCTCTTCCTTTTCATAAAGAGTTGATTTCAGGGGCACCTGAGTGGCTCAGTGGGTTAAGCCTCTGCCTTCGGCTCGGGTCATGATCCCAGGGTCCTGGGATTGAGCCCTGCATCGGGCTTTCTGCTCATCGGGGAGCCTGCTTCCCCCCTCTCTCTCTGTCTGCCTCTCTGCCTACTTGTGATTTCTCTCTGTGTGTCAAATAAATAAATAAAAATAATTAAAAAGAAAAAAGAGTTGATTTCAGCACCCAAACAACCAATAATCAGAAGAACAGGTCTGTATAAGATGGGAAACCAAAAAATAAGGGTGATGAAAATCCTCCCTTTTGGAGAGTAGAAAATGACAGAGGAATGTCACAGTCAAATGCCTTGTACCTAGTGGAGCATTAAATGTATCTTTTGATTTGACTAAGTGACAAACACTTCATCCCTTTTAACATTAGCTATCAACAGTTGTGTTTAAGGAAATGAAAAAGTAACATTTAGGAGAAAACCAACCCTAGCTCACAGTATATTTAGAAGAAGTCTCCAGATATATTCTCTCACTTGGGCAGAGTCCAAGCAGCTCACCTATAAATGTTACTAGCTTGCCAAAGAAAATTCTGGAACGCCATAGTGGATACTCACCCAGGGGAAATTTGATCTTTCTTTTGATAAAAGTTTTAATTTATCCCAAGCTATTCCTGAGCTAGCCAATCGCTGAAACACTGGGTAATGTCTACAAAAAAGGCAGGGATGCCACACCACCATCTAGGGCAGAGACAGTGGCCTGGACTCCCCCTGACCATAGCACCAGCCCCCCAACGAACCAGTGGGACTCTCAATTCAATGCAGTGACACTACCCAGGAGCCAAAAAAAATTCCAACATTCTGGTGTGGTATTCCCACTGCTAGAACGAATTCACCGCAAAGGAAACTGTGAACAATTTCCCCGTTAAGAATAAGCCATACCATTTTTAATCTATATTTTGCTCTGTAAAATACATGAACTAAGAAGCAAGTACAAAGTTAGGAGAAAAATATTAGAACGCGTTTGTTTTTATTTATGCTGCAAACATATAGTATGACCAACGTGGCTGTAGACGCAAAGAAGCTTTTATAAAAACTACATTTTTTACATCTTTAGTGCCACAAAATCATATAAATCACAGTGCACTGCTTTCAAGTAATTGCTAATAAAATACACACCAAATTCTTTAAACTATATATAGAGAGTATATTATAACCAAAAACTTTCATAGGAAATTCTAACTGAAACAAAAAATATTACTAAATGGGTCTCATAAAGACAAGAAAATAAAATTCAAACTTCTTAGCCTGGATTCGAAACCTTTCAGAAACAAATTCTAAACCATTTTTAGAATGGTTTAGAATGGTTTTCTAGTTCTCCTCTATAACAATCTTGCTCAAGGTAAGTTAGCCAACACAGTCACACGCTTTTCCTTAACATCTACTCCTGCCATTCCTCCACCCCAAAGTGCCGCCACGTTAGCAATGCCCTTGACTTCTTCTGGAGTGTCAATTTCTGCCCAGTCCTCATGAAACTTCTCTGCACCTCTGACACCACACTGCACTGATTTCCTTACACACATAAAATCATTTCAACAGTGATCTGTTGATCTGAATAAGCATTTCAACAACCTGGAGGCAGACGAGGAGACGTTCAGTTGTCTAAGGGGATGAATGACTTGCCCGTTCATAAAACGGTATTTTTTGAGCCTCTACTATGTGCAAGGTATGATGCTGGGAACCTGAAAAACGCTGACGTGCAAGTGACATCATCTACTTTCAAGAAGCTTTGAGTCGAGCTGGGAAAAAAAGACCAACTCCCACAAGTCATCATAATGAATGTAAGTTAGGCAATTATAAACACTCCACTACGGTTTCTGCTACAGGAGGGTGGGATTACTTAGTGCGAGGGGGTGGGGAGCAGGGGAGGATGTGAGGAGAGAAGAACTCTAGGAGGAAGTGGCAGTTCGGTGGAAGAGAAAGAAGACATTATGTCCTTAATAAGCGTTAATGAAGGCAAGGAGTGGGCAGAGCTTGGGATGTTAATGGATGAAGCAAGGAGTGATGTTTCAGAATATGTGTACGTTAGAAAGAAAATGGAACAAATGGGAAAGTAATTTATATTATAAATTAAGGGGGATTAAACCTACTGAGAAACTCAGAGGTTAGCACACACTCATGTCCCTATATTAGGGAGTATATTAAGCAATCAAGAGATGTGAGAAAATTCCACAGAATAATTATGATATTGGAGAAGAATCACATTATTGTAACTTTTTATGATGATGATTTTTAACTGAATGGTATTCATCACAGTAACAGCTGCTTAATTATAACTGATACAAAGAGCTCAAGTAACACATGTTGTTATACATTCTTCAATGTGTTACATGAAGAAGATATAAGTTCCACTCCATCTTCCACATCTGTGTAATGGTACAATCAATGGGCCTCATGTGAGAAGCTAACACTGAAGCAAGATCCTGAACTATTCTTCTGAACATCCCAGGAAGATGATTTCTGTGCATGATTAAGGGAGATTCCTTGTATTAACGGTTAATGTTGTATTAAGTGTTAACTGACAATATATGTCTTATAGGTACCTATAAAACATATTGCCAATATGGTACACACACACACACACACACACACACACACACAGCTGACCCTTGAAAAACACAGGTTTGAACCCTGCAGGTGCACTGATACATGGATTTTTTGGATAAATACAGTACGGCATAGAAAATGTATTTTGTCTTCCTTATGATTTCCTTAACAACGTTTTCTTTTCTCTAGCTTGCTTTCTTTTAACAATACGTGTATAATACGCGTAACACACAAAATACATGTTAATCGACTGTTTATGTTATTGGTAAGGCTTCAGGTCAACAGTAGGCTATTAGCTAAGTCTTGGAGGAGTCAAAAGTTACCCATAGATTGTTGCCTGCACAGGGGGTTGGCACCCCTAATCCCCACGTTGTGCAAGGGTCAACTGTATGTCATACCACCCATGTGATTAATTCAGCCAGAACCCATCAGATCATGATCTTATCAAATAACTATAGACTGGCACAAGCTGCGGGCCTTAAACAGCTCCCTCCATAGAATCTTCTCCCAACCGCAATGAGACAAGCATGCCACTATTTCAGAAACTCATTACACTGAGATTTCTTGGAGGGGGTGGGGCCGGGGGGTGGGAGACAACCCTGATCCTTCTAAATTTAGACTGTTCGCTCTCCAGGCAGCCTCAGCTGGTTCAGGCACCACATTCCCAGGCTTGTGAACCTGCCCAGATCATTCTCACTCTTGCGGATACAAACAGGAAAGCTTCTTTGTGGAGAGACTCTCTGTTCCTGGTGGGAGACTCTCTCCCATCACCATTGGAAAACTAAGTGCCAGAGTATCAGTTAGATAAGAAAGAACCAGGCGATTTCAAGGAAACATCCAAGAAAAATAAATGCCGGATTTTCAGATGATCTGTACATTTAGAAGCTTCTAGATGGTACAAGAAGGAGAGATACACAGCACTGCTTTATTTTACCCATGATTCACTTTGAGTTAACTCTCAGATTATGAGTCACAGTGAGCATGCCAGCTTCTTGCTGTCACATACTGACCTGGTATATGGAAACATTTTTAAGAATAAATTATCAAGAGCACTGACTGGAAGACTTGAAGGGAGGCTCTCAAACCAGTGTAGGTGCAAATGCAGTGTTCCGTCAACAAAAGGTGAGGTTTACCTGATTACTAGAAGGTCAACACCTACATGCCCTGAGAAGATTTCGATTTTTTTTCTTCTCCTCACTTCTCCTTCCTTCTCAAGTGATTTTAGAAGTTTGCATGACTGTTACCCAACTACAGGGAAACATGTTTGAAAGGTTATTGGAAGTGACAGATGGACCTATTCTGAAATAAAATTAAGCCTGTGGTACTACTGACAGGAAGTCACGAAATCCAAAATTAAAACGGACAGAATGCTCTTAAGCTGTTTTTGTTCTTTTTTTTTTTTTTCCTTCAAGGAAGCACAAAGAGGGAAGGAAGGCAGGGAAGCAAGGCCACTGCCTCTACTTTGAATTCCCTCACTTTGGTCAATGTGTCCTGAACTTACAACCCGTCTTATGAATGTAATGGGGCGCCCCCCAGAATTCTAAACCTCCGTATATTTATTGTCGAACATCCAAATATGCCTTCCACCGATATTACTACGAACATAACTCTAATTGTGCAGAGATGGGACTTTAAAGATTTAAGGAAAAAAAAAAAACCGATAAAGAACATACTGAACCATTAAATGTCCCACTTAGGATGAGACAAAAAATGTATGCTTCGAAAACCCACTGTCCCACCCAGCCATGTGAAGACAGCATCCGCACCATGCATGGCTTTGCCCACAGTTCCCAGAAGGAGCCAGGCCTACCTTATTATGCTCGTACTTGTAGGGGATCTTGAGCGTGTCCATGGCTCTGATCATAGCCTGCATGGCCGTGAAGATGTTCTGATACACCAGCTTGGTGAAGCCCCTTTTGTCTTCATCAGAGTAGCCCGACCCGTGGATGATTCTCATCTGCTTGATAAACGTACTCTTGCCGCTCTCTCCCGTCCCTGCAAGATGGACCACAGCAAAAGAGGTCATCAGACCGTGACACCTTCTCACAGTCGCCCGGACAACTAAGCTAGACACGGCGGCACGGACGTCGCACCCTCGCACGGACGGCTGGAGGAGCATCACAGGACCGCACCCTCCCTAGCGGGGGCAATGCCACCTGCAGAGAACACGCAGCCACACTGGAGGACGAGAACGCACTTGGGAGGCGAATGGAGCTTAAGCACGTGCGCACGCGCGTACACACACACACACACACACACAGACACACACACAACCTGTCGCCTCTTTGGAAGCCACTCAGCACGGAATTTGGATAGTGATTTGTAACCATGCATCTTAGAAGAAACAATGAAATCTGCATCTTTGGAAGTGCACACACACTTGATAAGGCTCTCCTCCCCGGAGAATATCTGAAAGCCTTCCAGGAGGCTGGGCTGGAAAGCAGGATTTGGATCTGGAAACGACAATGCACTTACACAAAGGCTGTGCAGAGCCGTAGGACAAAAATGCCTTGAAATTTCTCGACATTTTCTTTCACTTCAAGATGGTGCATACACATGGAGAGCAGAGCACCCAGATAAGCAGGAATTTGGGGGACAGCAGTAGCTATTGTATGCAGCTGAGTTATTTCAAGGAATCACCTAATTCGGAGAAGTCACAGTGACACTCCTTCCTTCTGCCCATTCTTGACTAACAGCATGATACACAAATTTACTGTGACTGGATTTTTCTCTTCCACACTCCTATTTTTCCCCTTTTCAACACCCCTTTTTCTGTTACCATAAGCCTGAGGTCAATCCCTAACAAAGCTCCCAATGGCCATGGAGTAAGAAAAGACAAAGATGGGACCCTATCACTGAGTGACAACCTATTTCTTCCACAACGGATCTAAAACTACTAATGTAAAAATTCATTTTTCCAAATGGAGGTGGCTTCTTCTGTACGTCACTTCCTTTCTGAACATTTTTTGCTCACTTTCAGACTTCCTTGAGATTTCCAAAACAATAACTATCTCTCTTATCAATAAACCGAATGGTGTAGAGAAGGCTTATCCATGACCCTAACAGGGTAGAAAAACACTGACAGTACCTATTTGGATATGAAACAGGGAAGCATACAATACAGAGGAGGCCGGCGAATCTTTACTGCCACTTCCAACCTACAAGGTGTTTCAGACTGAAAGCTAGGAATACAGCATCTGTCCTAACTTCATTTTGTTTTTCTGGGGATTAGATTTCATTTTCATCTTTCTAAACCATCATGAAAGATTCAAGTAAGTATTACAGTTTTCACAGAAGCAAGCTTAAATGACTACAGATGTCCGAGTAAACACAGAAGCCTTGCCCAGTGACAGAGGAAGAGGCTTTCTAGCTCCGCAGTCCTGGGTCAGCAGCAACGTTATCATTTTCATATGACTTTTAATAAGTGATCTGGAGTCCTTGAACTATAAAGTTAACAGCGCCATGTGAATGCCATCAACCAATTTTAACGAGCTGCATCCCAAGAGTTTAAAAAAACTATTTGATCATCCCAACCATGAATAAAGGAGGGGGAAAAAAAGAGAAAACAAAACCCAAAGTATCTTAAAAGTAGCACCTCTGGTCGAAATCAAGTCATGAGACTGACTCTCATTGTTGATGCAGAATTTATAGAAAACAACAAGTCTCTTTACTCTCCCAAGCATTTTAAAGTATGCAGGGAAAAAGAAATCCAGATTGCTTCTTTATTATCCCTATCCCAGGGGTGATGGTCTGCTCGGAGGGTCCCACCAAAGACACAATCATCAAATCAGAATCCTTGCTAGGTTTTTCCACAACAAAAACCAAAAGACATCTTCATATGTGAGGCTAATGGCACGAGAAGCAAAGGAAAGAGAAGCAGGCATTACAGCCTCTTCCTCCTGGCTGGCAGAGCAGCTTTTATGTCCTCATTTGGGTGGGTATAAAATCTAAAACATAAAAATTATATTTTTATGGCTTATGTATCACTGCAGTTCTGCTAGGCAACAGCAGTCAATGCTTGGTATCTTTTTGGATACCAATGATGAACGAATGACCAATGAATGAAGGGGAGCGAGGAAAGGGGAAAGAAAAAAGAATCCAGACATCATCTCCAAAGTAAGATTTGTTCCTATTGCCCCAGACACACCGAGGGATTGTCCCTCTCCATTCTCTTGCCTTGCTCAGTGCCCCAGGAGGCTGGTCCCTAAGGTGTTGACATCAACAGCTCCCCTGTCTTCATCTTTGTCTTGGGTTTAGTATATAGAAGACATGAGGAGGAGACCAGAGAGCAAGAAAATGAGGAGGAGTCATTCTCCCTGCGGCTCACTCCCTAGAGAGACACGGTATCTCCTTTAGAGGCCACAGCTCCCACTGGGTGCCCCCCGCCCCATACAGCTACCCTCTCTGGGTTCCTGTGACTGCTCTCTCCTCTTGCTGGGCTAGGGCCAGCCGCTAGTGACTTTGTCCCCTTCTAGAAGTCCCCTCGGCCACCCAGATGGAGTGTGCCATAGATTTCCCACTGGGACTCTGACTGGTACAAATGCCACAAGGGAAGCGGGGGAAGCTCACTAACATGACAGAGTCCCTTTCTGTATAAACCTTATTCATGAAGTGCTTGCTAGTCACTTAAGAGCTCGCTGGTCACCAGCTCACTGTCCTGACACTCTCCCGGAGGCCAACTGAGATGAAGAAATGACAGAGCCTGATTCTCCCCCAAAGTCGGAATAAATACAGTACTAGCCACCCATCCCCAGAACGTGCACACATACACACACACACACACACACACACACACCAAGACCAGTCTCTAACACCAACAGAGAAACTATGGTCTCCACCTCCTGAATGTCCTCTCTTATCAAGGAAATCAAAAGAAATCTGTGTGCAACCCTTTACGCTTTGCCAAGAACTTGCAAACATATCGTCATTTCATCCTTTCAAAAACCTGTGAGATAGAGGTCTTTATCCTCATTTCACAAAGAAGAAGAGGCCTTGGAGGGATGAGTCCTCAGGCAAAGATGCCACGGCCAGTAACAGGCAAGGTAAGGGTTCGGCCCAGCCCTCGGCTACCCAGTTTGGGTTTGTCACTATTTTCCTTGTCACGACTGCCCTAAATCCAGGGGAATTAGCTTCTACTGCCCACTGGCTAAGAATACCTTATGATGGCTTTGACTTCACCCAACTTTTATCCATTTAATCTAATTCTGAGTTTCTGAATACTGCTTCGATTAGTGGAGACCCATTTTGAAACTCTGCACCATCTTCCAACTGACTGGCCATCCCTCCCAGATAAGTTTCACCCGTGAATGTAATGTTCACCCTGTGATGTTACTGTATAAATACAGCCAAGTCAGAGAGAAGGCAGAGCTCCATTGAAGAGAATGTTTGTGTCGGTCAAATACTGTAGGTAGAAGATAAAAGTAGTCAACTGATGTATCATTCTGTACTAACGATGGATTTAGTCCCCCAACAAGAAGTATATGGACTGAAAACCTCTACTGAGCAAAAAATGCAGCTTCTTTGTTCCACTGAAAGAGTTCTATCATGGAGACAAATGAACTATTCTTAATAAATGTGCAAGCCAAATATCATGTTGTTCTCCTATTTTTATAGAGCTATACAACATTCTCAGGATTTGAAACGGACATTTTAACAATCTACTCACAATGAATATGAAAAAAAAAAATGTGGTACAAAGGAAAAAAAAAGCTGTTCTTGAATTCTGTAAAATGGTGGTTTCCTAAGGCCAAATGAGGAGTCTGAAAGACTTCACAATTCTATATATCTGAATGAGAGAAAGCAGACTTTTCTGCTAGTAGATTCTCTGCAAACCCAGTTGGCTAACCTCTTTTCATAGCACAGGGCATAAATAACTCTTTTTTTAAAAAATTACATCCCATTTATTTTATTTTTTTAAAATAACATATAATGTACTATTTGCTTCAGGGGTACAGGTCTGTGCATCACCAGCCTTATACAATTCCCAGGATTCACCATAGCCCATAGTCTCCCCAGCATCCAACACCCAGCCACCCCACTCCTCCCAAACACCCCTTACTCGAGCAACCCTCCTTTTGTTTCCTGAGATTAAGAGTCTCTTATGGTTTGTCTCCCTCTCAGGTTTCATTTTGTTTCATTTTTCCCTCCCCTCCTGACCTAGATCTAGCAGCGAGCCCTTCCATGAAAGTGGGGGAGGTGCTCATTTTTGCTAATTTGAACACATCTCCAATCAAGTCACTTAACAACTTTAACAAGCACATCAACACACACAAGGGTATGCACCCCCACAACACTGTATTTTCTCTTTTAATGGTCTCTATAAATATGAGTAAAAATTTTCCCCAGAAAAGTTGTTCTACCTTTCAGTAGGTATTCTGCCTTTTCTTGGCCTCGCTCATCAAAACACCCAGAAATAAGACTCTGCAATAATCATGCTATTAAAGAGGGCACACATGGGGTGTCTGACTGGCCCAGTCGGTAGAGCATGCAACTGCTGATCTTGGGTTGTGAGTTTAAGCCCCAAATTGGGTGTAGAGATTACTTAAAATCTTTTTAAAGAGGAGGGGGGACTATAACCCAGCATGCATATCTGGCTTTGAGGGATACTTGGGTTTTTTCCCTCCCTACCCAGGATTAAGCATAGAGAGCAAACCCTGCATCACTTCACATGCCTTTCCATCAGAACAAAATCAAATAAAAATTTCATATTCCATTGTAGAAGACGTCACTTCGTAAGTTAGGACAGAACGTATGAGCCATATACACAGTCGCACGCAGGACCATCTGATGCTTCCATTTTAGGCTTTTACACGATCTTTTCAACACAAGAGGTCTTCCACACACAGCTTCTACCACAAATCCACATCTACTCTCGCGTCCTACTCACCCAAAGCATCTACAGGACGACACTGATTATCCTGCCCGTTTGCACAATGAATGCCATCAACAGTTCTGTCCAATTCACCTCTAAAGGTAGGACGGTGCTTATCATGCCATATCCCCCACCCTCCTGAACCCGCAGAGTCTGAAATCCAGTATTTCATTCACTTCTTAACGGCAATGGATTATGGATCCATCGGTGCCTTCCCTCACACTCAAGTTGGCTTCTTGGATTACACTTTTATCAACAGAGCTCTGAAGCACAATCCACGCATATACAAGACTTGCTCGGTGCCCTCAAGGTGTTGGTGACTTGCTCAGTGCCCTCAAAGTGTCGGTGACTGCCGTCACTGCTCTGAAAGGCACGAGTGTCCCCGACTGCCACACACTAGCCCTGGAAAACAGTCAATGGACACTACACTATCAGGAACTTGAAGGATCCTCCTGCTTCATTTCCTTCACTGGAAAAAAAAGGCAGAAAATATGCCTTCTCGTGGCCTCTTACAAGCTGAGGGAGACCCACAGCGCTGCCACTTTTTTTTTTTCAGGCTCCCGGGAAAAAGAAGAAATGCCAAAACTGAGTTATAAAAACTGTGGTATTTAAAGTTATACAATGAGTATATTCATTTTGTCCTGCCAGTGCCTTTCATGACTGTATTTGGAGATATTGTCAAACCATCAGAAATCTACATCTGAAGCCTTTAATTAATGTGAAGGCTCAGGCCAAATGCCCCTGTCCTGCCCTCTTGATTGGCCAGCAACCAGAAAGAGAAAGGCTAAGAACAGACCCAAGCCTCGTGGAGCTCAATTATAACCCACGGAACTGTACTTAATAAGGCCTGCTGGTTTAGGCCAAGAGTCTAAGACATGGAATCTCAGCACCATCAAAGCTGAACTTGGACTGCTTCCACCTAATCTTGGATAAAGCAGAACCAGAAATTTCAGGGAGGAATTTTCTACCCACAAGCACATCATCAAGCCCCACCTGCAAAGAATTAATAGTACTGAGATTAAATTTTAAAACACTGAAACCAAACTCAATCCATGTGCCGTCCACATCTCGGGCTGTCTACTTTAAGATATGTGCATTCTGCCTTCTGCATGTTTTCCTCCACTTAAATTGGGACCCTGTGCTTGAAACGACCAGCTCTGACACAAGAGTCACCATAACTTCCTCTCCTTAAAAGACTCTTTATCCCTGACAAGGTCTGGCAGAAGGTACTAGGACAGTTTAAAAAATACAGCACAGAAATGAAATGAAGTTAGTTATCATCACCCACTGTGGGCGGAAATGGAAAAGATGGGTAAATTTGTGGTAACCAGGGCTACTAATAATAACTCATCCAGGTAAGGTGGTTTTAAAGGAAAGATGGGCAAAATACACTGAAAATGCAATTTGTTGAAAATACCTAGAATTTCATCTAGTCCTGGGCTTCTCAATGTGGTAAAAAACCTCCCGGGAAAGGGACCTGCCGTGCCGTCGAGGTTACTCAAAAGGTATAATTTCCTGGAGAGTCAATTTTACCACAGAGCATCCATGGTAAACATCCGTGTATTAAAAACTAACATCCGTTGCTGGCATAAGCCTCTGAAGGTAGTGAAAACCATTAGAATGTATACTTTTAAATGTTGGATATCCTGGTATATAAATTATATCTCAATTTTTTAAAATTTCATAAACTAGTAACAGTATAGTTTGGAGATGAAGGGGAAGTTTACATAAATTTTCACACTAAAATTTGTTCAGGAGGTTGCCTTTTCCCTGTTTGTTTTTACTTTTCTTTTTTTTTAAAGCAAACTCTGCACCCAATATGGGACTTGAACTCACGAACCCAAGATCAAGAGTCATGTGCTCCACCAATTAAGCCAGCCAGGCACCCCCAGGGGGTTACTTTGAGATTCCCTCCCCCATCTTTTCTCCTTCAGGAGTGCACTTTAGGTGGACACGTTCATGCTCTTCTGCCTCTGAGTGTGATCAGAGGAAAAGTCTGAGAAGCTCTGAGCTTACTTGGTTTGCAAAGGAGGAGAAGGGACTCACTCAAGGATTCTGCCGGTTGACAACAAAATAGAAGGAAATGAACTAGAACCTACAGAGATCCCGTCTGTCCGGGGGCTCCCAACCTTACATCCTCATGAACTTTCTTTTCAGAAAAGATTTTTTCCAAATTTATAAGAGCTGTAAGTATTTGCTAAAGAAAATTCAGAAAACCGGGAGAGTTTTCAAAATTGTTGAAATTTTAACATTTTGGTATCTTTCTTCCCTGTCTCCTTTTCTAGGCAAATGATCTCTTTCTGTCCTTGTTCTAAAATAAACCTGGAATAATACTGTATTGTTGTTTTTCACATAAAATATTGTGGTAATCATTCCAAGATGCTAATTGTGCTTCAGAAAGAACGATTAATGACTGTGTGAAGGGCCATCATGAGGATGTGTGATAATTTAACAATTCCCTTGTCGTAACACATTTTGAGTATTTCCAATTTTTCACTTTTATAAATAATGTTGTGATAAACATCCCTGAAGAAAACCCTTCGCCTCAATCTCTACTTCCTTAGGAGAATATGATAGAAACACAGTTGGGAGGGGGTGGGGAGCTGCCTCATAGTTATTTGGCCCCTCAACAGTTTTACCAGTTGGTACACCCATCAGACACTTCCTTCTCTACCCCACTTTCCATTTACCAACACCATGCTCCTTCTACAGTTACAATCTGAGAAACAAAATTAAATCTTTATCTTAATTTACATCTTTCCTTATGAGAACTTATTTCATACTTTGTCATTTGTATCTCTTCTATGAACTTGCATTTTCTTTTGAGGACCTGCTATGGGGGGGGGGGGGGTCTTAGAACAATTTAGTTTTTTTTTTTTTTTTTTAAGATTTTATTTATTTATTTGACAGAGATCACAAGCAGGTGGCCGGGGGTGGGAAGCAGTGAGCCTCCCAGGCATCCCAGAACAATTTAATTTTTAATAGAAAATTAAGGGGCACCTGGGTGGTTCAGTCATTAAGCGTCTGCCTTCAGCTCAGGTCATGATCCTGGGGTCCTGGGATGGAGCCCCGCATCAGACTCCCTGCTCCGCAGGGAGTCTGCTTCTCCCTCCCCCTCTCCCTGCTATTCTGCCTGCTTGTGCTCTGTGTGTGTGTCCAATCAATCAATCAGTCAATCTTTTAAAAACAGAAAAGAAAATTAAACTTTGGTTACAAATATTTCCTCAACCTGTCCTTTTCTTCCCATTTGATGACAAAATCTGATACATCAACTTAAAATTCTGTACTTAATTCATTCATCTGATCTCCTCTGTGATTTAGGTTTATGTTTTTAACAGTTCCAAACATACACATTTGTTTCGGCTTTTTTGGCTTTATGTTTTACACTTAACTAATCCATCTATATGTCATTCTGATGTGCAGTAACTTTTTTTTTTAAATAAATCAAAAACCTTTCCCTAAAATCATTCCAGGCTTTAAAAGTTACATTGTCATAGGAATATTTCTGCATATAATCAAATATTTGATCCAAATAGGGGAGTTTTCTCATGTCTCCTCATGTACTCCCAATGACAATCAAGAAGACACACAGAGCCCAGCGACTCTCCTTAAGCATCTGACACATTCTTTGAGTGCCCCCTTCTTCCCCTTCCCCACCCAAGTGGCCCATGGGCCGTCCCTCCCAAGCCTTAGATTCTCGTTCAGTGCATTCCTTTAAAGGCCTCTCAAGAACAGTGGAGTAACTGCCAGGATGTTCAAGGTCTTACTCTCCTTCCACTTCACGAGTCTACTCCTACCCACATGGTACGTTCTGCATAGACTGTCTATCCTGTGCCACCACCCCTGCACACCCCCCCCCCATGGCTCTAGGACCAGGGTAAGTCACCCGGTCTCTCCAACTTTTTCCTCATCTCAATACCACTACCTACTTCACAACTCTGCTGTGAATTTTTGGTGAATTGATCTAACAGTGACTGGGACATCGTAGGTACTCAACAAATACTAGATTTAATTTATAATGCAAAATCCAATGTGAAAATGAGAGAACAGTCTGATCCGGGGCTAGATGGGGAGAGGCAAAAACTGAGTAATTAAGAGAAAAAAATATCTCAATGCAGTGAATGCCAAAAGCCCATGATGGGCAATAAAAAAAAAAAAAAAAATATATATATATATATATATATATATATATATATATATATATTCTTTTAAATAAAGACAGGATCAGTGACAGTGCTGTCCTGTGCCACACTGGCACCTGACATGCTTCCTTAAATTCTATAGCCAAAGTGACTACCTCACTCACCTTACCCTAGGCTCAAATGTGATTCTAATTTTCTAGTCCTCAAAATAATTGAGATAATCATCCCCAGTATCTCAGTATTTGAAACCATAGCGAAAGGGCGCTTGGGTGGCTCAGTCGGTTAAGCGTCTGCCTTCAGCTCAGGTCATGATCCCGGGGTCCTGGGATCGAGCCCCGCATGGGGGTCCCGGGTCAGCAAGAGAGCCTGCATCTCCCTCTCCCTCTGCTCATGTGCTGTATCTCTCTTGCTCACTCTATCTCTCAAATAAATAGAATCTTTTAAAAAAATAATATTGTATGCACAGATTGTTCATAATTTTATTATGTGTATATTTCATGCCAGCTATTAGCCTAGTAATCGACAATACAGGACAGAGTCCCTGCTCTCACACAGGCACCATGCAAGTGTGAGTGGCAGGTGACACGCAGGTGACCTACAGAATGACCTAGCAGCTACTTTAATTTGGGAAGCCGAGAAAAGACTTTCTAAGAAGGTGCACTTAAGCTGATATCTGAATATCTAGAATCCAGCCACAAGAAAATTAGGAAGAAAGAGCATTCCAAGCAGTGAACCAGCTGACACAGAGGTCAAGGTGGGAACAGGCTCGGCTGGCATGTTGGGGGGACGACCAGAGGGGCCAGTGCGGCCCAGGCATGGTGACTGGAGCAGTGAGGGAGAGGCAGGAGGTCACAGAGAGGCTGGCTCTGCTGCCTACAGAGGCCGAGGCTAATCACATGGGGTACTGCATTTCAGGAAACAGGTCTGGATTTTATTTTAGGCACACTGGACAGCTTTGGAGAATTTCAACTAGGGAAGTGATACGGTCTGATTACTGCTAAGTGAAGAGTGGGCTGTAAGGGTAGGCCAGGAGGGTGTTTCAGTAATCCAAGCAAAAGATAATGGATAACGGCGGGTGACGTGATGGAGAGAAGCGCAATGATTCTGGGCCTAGTCTGGGTGGAGATGGATGAGAAGTGGGTAGGAAGGGGAGGAGAGGGAAGAGAGATGACTCCTGGCGTTGGGGCTTGGGTGACGTAGATGGACAGAAGTTCTAGATTCTCAGAGAGGCATGAAGAGGAAAAGGTTTGGGTACCAAGAGGCACATTGAGTTTGAAGTGTTTATTCGTTCCAATGGAATCACTCTGTGTGCACCTACGCCAAAAAAAAAAAAAAAAAAATCCACTGAATTCATGTGGAGGATACCCACAGAAAAGATGTGATTTGTGTCCTACATCCTCTGAGCCTCCAGCAAAGGCAAGGACACAGCCATGACCGAGGTCCTCGTGCTAATGGATGAGTCAGAGCAGACTGCAAAACCAGGGTTATCATCTCATTTCCTATGAGACAAAGTTCTTAATGTGAAAAGAAAGGAAACTTTCAAGCCTCTAAGTTACACACACACACACACACACACACACAATAGATTCATAAGGTGGCAACACTGCTACGCGCACATTTCTTTAGAGAAAACTGGGACTTCACTGTCACTACTTGGAATACATGAAGATATCACAAAAGTACCAAGTTGTAATAAAAATATCTGAAAAGGAAGGAACCCTTAGGATAAATAACCACCCACAGATTTTTAAGTTATTTCAGATAAGAACAAACGGGCAGGTAGGTGGTCCAGGTTTTGGGGTTCCACACATACTTTGAAAACGTGGCAGGTAGAAAATGACCAGGTACACCTGGGCATCTCTCTGAAGGCCTCAGGACAGGAAGGCTCACGTGGCCTCCATTGGGGACAGCAATGAATTAAATCTGTCGTGGGGGAAAGGTCCAAGACAGATCTAAAGTGACATTTTCCGCCTCACATCATGTCATCGGGAGACAATCCACAGCAGGGTGGGGGAGCCTGCAAAGAGCATCCGCGGGAGTCAGGGGCCCTCTGGAGCCAGCTACGTCGAGGGACACTGGGGACAGGGAACAATACACGGTCACTTGGCCCCTGAGAGCTGATGACAAGGGAACCGGCCTGGATGACCTCAAAGGTTCCCTCCAGTTTTCTGATTTTATGATTTTTTCTTCTCTGTTGTACAGCATTAAAAATCATTCATTCAATTTTCCACGGGGCAGGGGGGGAAAAAACCTATTGACGATGTATTCCGATATTAATTGAAATGTAGTAGTCTTCTTTCAAGGTTAATATGTCAAGACTTTTTTTTTCTTTTGCTCATGTGGCTCTTCACTTGGAGCCTCTAAAAATAATTATCTTTTGAGGTAGGGGAATTAAGGTGCGGGAGGGAGTGAGCAGTGCTCCAATTAAGGGCAGCAGTGGTCTGGTTGCCTCGTGGAACGCATGGCTGTTCAACAGAATGCAGAACGCCACATGCTTCTGGGTGAATATCACCCCAACATTTCCAATAATGACCCCAGGAATACTAAGGACTGTCTGTTCCAAGTCTGCCTCGTAAGCATGAACGCATGAAAGGATCTTCGAGAGAGAACGTTTTATGGACAGCAAGAGTTAGTGACTCTGCTCGCAGGCGCCCATTATCAGGCTGGTGGGGACTTGGAGGAGTCTGCCATTTACGGTGGCATCTGAGATTTAATTAACACAAAAACTCAACTGAGAGAAATGTTTCCTTTTTTTTTTTAAAGGAAGAGAAAGAACACAGTTCAAACACACACGAGGAAGCCAAACCTAGGCATTGTTCACCATTTTTTAAAAAAATTCTCTCCTTGGGTGAAATGTGGCTATGAATCGAAAACGATAGTACCTGTTGGGGTGTCTCATGAGCCTGAACACCACCCCACAAAGGCTCGTGAAAGCCGTCATTTCCAAATGGCTCCTTAGGGGAGGCCACCCCAACTATCCCATCGAGAGATGCATGAAGAAATGGCTTCAGTTCTCACTTCCCCTAGAAACACACACACAAAAATAATTCTTAAGATTCAGCCTTTTTTAAAAAGCTGAAATATGAACCACTGGAGGGAGGAAGTGACCCCTTTCTAGTTGACGCGCAGGGAACTCTGAAGATAGAGACACGAAGTGCCCCTGGCTCTTTTAGATCTGAACCATGCATGCCCGGGCAACCCAGCCACGCGCCTTGGGCATTCAGGTGAGCTGTCCAAAGCGAGAGAGGTTTATCTAGAGCCACAGAGAAATGGCCGGACAACTTCCCCAGAAATCATCATTGAAGAGTCGCCCTGCGGTTTGTTTCATTAATTTAAATTGTGTCCCATAATTTATTTTGTCTAATGGCCATATGTTTCCCCCATGTTCGGGCCAGGAATTGTAACAGACATGGAAGAGAACAGAGATAGAGCAGGGCTCCCCTTTCCGCTTTTACCCCTGCTCCTTTTTTCAGAAATAGCACCGGTTGACTTCAGTTCAAATAAACAAGAAGTGCCTGTTTCCTTATTCTCAAGCAAGTTGCACTTGGAAATCTGCCTTTGCCTGAAAAGAGAATAGAGCACACTCCTTTCTCAGAAGGGTTGTACCTACAGATGTATAGGCACTGGGCAGGAAATGAGAAAGGACAGTCTTAAGACCGGACCTGCTTCTTGAGGAAGCAAAATTAGGGAAAAGCACATTGGTGCACTTTATTAATGTTTAGTAAGGCTTACACATAGGATGACTTGCTGCCATTTGACTGATTTAAAAAAAAAAGGAAGGGAAACTAATTACCCTTTTATAATTTAAAATGAGCCTCTGCTCTTAGCTCACAATCCACGGAACTGCTCCAAAAAGCAGAAACCACAGTTAAAGAGGAAGAGACCCAGAATCCGAGATAATGCTTGGCTCTCAGAATGAGCCTCGGTTTTAG
Source organism: Mustela nivalis (assembly GCF_964662115.1). Taxonomy (NCBI): domain Eukaryota; kingdom Metazoa; phylum Chordata; class Mammalia; order Carnivora; family Mustelidae; genus Mustela; species Mustela nivalis. The sequence goes on from NC_139032.1 coordinate 18,257,737, forward strand.
GCCACAAGACCCAACAAATGCTGCCCAGTTATGTCAGTATACATTCAGATGTGACTTCTCACAAACTGACCTAATAATGCACTAATAATAACATCTGAGGCTAGGCAGTAACAGTAATTTTAGTAAAATTGAAAAAACCAGAAACCAGCCCTTTCACATGCAACCTTTTCCCTGAAATACTTCATTGCAAAAAAGGGAAAAAAGGTCACTAGTGCATTTAATGAAAACTTACATCACCTAGGTAGTGCTTGCTTACTTGAACTAACAAATAAGTTGGCAGAAACTAGATCAACTGAATGCAAAATAGTAAAACAAAATTTTTTTTCTTTAGAAAGGAAATACTGAATCAGTAGGCCCTGCTAAGTGGAATGACATTTTCATTTTGCAAACACTCCTCCCCGCTGCACCCCCCCCCCAACACACATACAGAGTTGGAGAGGGCTTGAAAAACCAAATGCCTTAGCCTAATGGTGACACTAGAGTAACCACTTGCTTATCCTGTTCTCTATGTATGGCTTTCCTAACTATACTCATCAATGACTTGACTTAAAAAAAAAAAAAAAGACTGTTAACACAGTACATATTGAACAGAATGACTATTACACAATGTTCTAGATATACCACACACACAGGTTTAGGAATATAAGTGAGCAAATGTCTCCTGATCATATAATCTTTTTTTTTTAATTTAATTTTTTTTTCAGCTTTCCAAGATTCGTTGTTTATGCACCACACCCAGTGCTCCATGCAATACCTGTCCTCCTTAATACCCACCACCAGGCTCAAGCAACTCCCCACCTCCCTCCCCTGCAAAACCCTCAGTTTGTCTCTCAGAGTCCTCGGTCTCTTATGGCTCGTCTCCCCCTCCGATTTCCCCTAACTCACTTCTCCTCTCCATCTCCCAATGTCCTCCGTGTTATTCCTTATGCTCCACAAGTAAGTGAAACCATATGATAATTGACTCTCTCTGCTTGACTTATTTCACTCAGCATAATCTCTTCTAGTCCCGTCCATGTTGATAAAAAAGTTGGGTATTCAACCTTTCTGATGGCTGAGTAATATTCTATTGTATATAGAGACCATATCTTCTTTATCCATTTGTCTGCTAAAGGGCATCTTGGCTCTTCCCACAGTTTGGTGACTGTGGCAACTGCTGCTATGAATATTGGGGTACAGATGACCTTTCTTTTCACTACATCTGTATCTTTGGGGTAAATACCCAGGGGTGCAATTGCAGGGTCATAGGGTAGCTCTATTTTTAATTTCTTAAGGAATCTCCACACTATTTTCCAAAGCGGCTGCACCAACTTGCATTCCTACCAACAGTGTAAGAGGGTTCCTCTTTCTCCACATCCTCTCCAGCACACGTTGTTTACTGTCTTGTTGACTGATCAGGTAATCTTCTTAATAAATAGTATCCCGAAGGCCATTAGGTCACCCCTTATTGTTTGTACTGTACTGCAACAGGTGTCACAGGAATTGTACAAACTATGGGTAACAAACTTTTTAAATAACAGCTTTATTGGGACATAACTCCCATATCCCGCAATTCATTGAACCAGAGTATACAATTCAGTGGTTTTTAGTATATCCGCAGATGTATGCAAGCATCACCACAATCAATCCTAGAACGTTTTCATCTGAGGTAATGAAACTTTAATGAGTTGCTAAGCATCTAACTAGCCAAAGTACCAGACGCATGAGAAAAGCTTGCAGCTAAAAGCATTCTCTCACCTTCAAAGTATACATTTATATCTGGGCTTTGTTGTACTTGCTTTGTTCTTTTTTCCACTTAACACATGCTACAGAGTTTGGATTTGATTCAAAAGCTTATGAGGAGTTGTTGAAAATTTCTGAGGAGGCATGAACTCCATCACCAGAAGCCATTAAGAAGACAGAGGCATGGCATGCCTCAGAGTTCACAGATGAGAAGCTCGGCAGAGACATGGGACCAAAGCAGATTACTACAGAAGTCCAGGCAGGAGGTACAAGCCTAAATTTGTGAGGTGAAAAGGAGCAAGAAGGAAGGACTGGAACAATCCTGAGAAGCCAGCACCGGCAGCTGTGGCTCTGGTCCATGGTAGGGTGAGAGGAGGCGGAGTCACACGGAGACTGGGGACATGCAGGTGCCATCAGCACAAGGACAATCCAGAAGGGAAAACAGACTTCAAGGTAAAGCTCACGCGCAACTTAAATGTGTTACGTTGACAAATGCGTGTCCAGGGCATGTAGAGGCCTGCCGGGCCGGAAAAGAAATGATGCCAGTTATGCACAGGTGTGCACAGCCAAATGTTTGAGACTGGGGACAAAAGCACCCGGGACAGTGGCTGACGCAAGAAGGCTTTGGATGAGGTGGAAAGAGCAGCAGGAACCAGGAAGACAGACTGAGATGGGCCACTGTCCCTCTGCAGGCAAATGTCTACATGAAGAAAAAAGGACTGCCTAGCGGAGGACCAAGAGTGAGATCCCGTCCGGGTGACTCTAGGAGAGACAGGAGCAAATGGAGCTCCTCGTGTCCTGCAGGGTCTGGTCTCTCCCGCTGCTGCTCTTGTATGTGGTGTGCCCCATGCCTTCTGAACACGGCAAGGTAAGAAAGGTTCTAGAAATGCTGAATACATACATTTAAGGCTGTTTATGATGATGACCGTTGGAGGCCACCTCAGAAACCTCACTGGGCCAGAATTAAATTTCCAAATTCTATGAATGCACGTGAAAGCTAAGTCTAAGTCACAAGATCTTCAGTTTGCTCAGAAAACCATAAAGATTATGTTTATCACCATGAACGTTAAGAGCTGAACATGCTTCTTCAAGTTTCCCCAGGAACATTCCAGTCACCTTACTGAAAGTTCCTTTATTCTGAATCAAAGTGACTAAAAACTCTGAAAAGAGGGGTGCCTGGGTGGCTCAGTGGGTTGGGCCGCTGCCTTCGGCTCGGGTCATGATCTCAGGGTCCTGGGATCAAGTCCCGAATCGGGCTCTCTGCTCAGCGGGGGCCTGCTTCCCTCTCTCTCTCTCTGCCTGCCTCTCCATTTACTTGTGATTTCTCTCTGTCAAATAAATAAATAAAATCTTTTAAAAAAATAAAAATAAAAATAATAAACAAATTAAAACTCTGAAAAGAAACCAATGTGCCAAACTACCGCTTAGTGCAACGTCTTATAAATTTTAGTGCTTTGGGGTGGTAGAAAATACAAGAAATTCCAAAACAGTACATCCCCCTTTTCTCTCACAACTCATCCCCAGAAACCAATAATCTAAACCACTGAGAGAAAGCAAAGAAGTAAAATTTAAAAATCCAAAATTCAAATGATCAGCCGTCGCACTCAAAAGGGGAGGAACAGTGATTCAGGAACTTTTACTTTCAACCTAATTTCAAAGTGAATAATTATTCTGTCCCACTAGAATTAGCAAGGCCTCAGAATCAAAAATATAATGACACAAAAAGAATATTTTATAACCATAATATCCTGGGCCTTTCGAAACATGGCTATTACCCTCTTTTTGCACATTAAAAACACAAGGCCATGGGGCAAAGCTAATTACTTCTTTAAACCAAATCAAAGAAATAATTGGTTGAATTACCTCGATTTTATGTACCAAATGATGCCCTAATACTTAAAGATACAGTGACCACATAATTTATCATCCGAAATGAGTAACTTGTCAGAGTGAAAAGGGTGATGTTAAAAATCACATCAGGACAACATGTGTAAACCGTGCCAGTCCTCGGTGAATGGAGACACACGGTGGCCCCACTAACGGTACTCTGGAGGGGCACGTGGTGGCACGGTTGGTTCAGAGGATTAGAACACAGTATCAGAAAAACTGAAGAGGGACACCTGGGTGGCTCAGTCAGTTAAGCATCTGCCCTCGGCTTGCGTCATGACCCCAGGGTCCTGGAATCGAGTCCTGTTTCAGGCTCCCTGCTCAGTGAAGAGCCTGCTTCTCCCTCTGCCTGCTACTCTCTTTGCTTGTGCACATTCTCTCTCTCTCTCCGACAACGAAATAAATAAATAAAATCTTAAAAAAAAAAAAACTGAAGACTGAAAAAAAAATCTTAAAACAACCCAAACAAACAAACAAACAAAAAAAACAAAACCCCGAGAACTATGAAGGGAAAGAACCCAAGACACGGAATAAAAATGAGCATCAGAGCTAGCACACAAGTCCTATATCACTCCAGGTGTGTATTACAGAGTCAAGAGTTAGAAACACGGTTCCCCTCACAGACTGGGACCTTAACTTTCTTACATACAGAGAAGGTCAGGGTAGCCTGTGCCTGCAGGATTGTTTTGTTTTGTTTTTTGTTTGTTTGTTTGTAATCTTATTAGGGGATCACAAAAGAAAATGAGAAGACTAACTCCAAGCTGGATGACAGATCGGGTCAGAAATCTAGGGGGGAACTGGCATTCCCTACACCTACCGGGAAATAGAACAGCCATAGCTTTTCAGAGAAATTATGCAGTAATGATCACATCCCCCAGGGGCACACAGCCTCTTGAGCCAGTGACCCCACCCCATTCTTAGAGACTTTTCCCCAGGGAAATAATTGTGAATTTTGTAAATACATATTCACTATAAGATATGTACCTTAAAATTGGTTAAAAACATCAAAAAACTAAAATTCAAACTTGCAGCAATAGGGGACAGGTAAAATAAATTACGAGATCACGCAGCCTCGAAAAATACTTTGTTACATTATGTACAAAAACATTCATGATAAATAAACATGGAAAGGGAAATCAAATTCATGTGTAAATACCATGCGAGTTTTTTTAAATTTACTCACACAAAGAGACACACAGACACACACACACACACACACACATCTACATAGTAGAGAAAGGTAAGGTGGGAAGATTTACAATAAAGTGTTAAAAGTAATTAACTCTGGGTGCTGGGATGAAGAACTTTTTTCCTTCTCCTTGCTAATTTACATTTTCTTAATTGAACAAACTGAACAGGCATCACTTTGTAAAAAGAAAAAAGTAAAAAAATGAAGGAAGTCTACTCTTCCACCTGCCAGAGGACCTTCCATCACAGGTGTAGCTCAATCAGGGATGGAGCTGACTGGTCTCTAAGTCAGAGAAGGAGAAAATGGGATGGGGCTCTACCCTATACCCTCCCCCAAACCAGTCTTGTAAGGATAAAAATGAGATGAAATGCACAGAAGCATCTTAAAGGGTGGTCAAGTGTTAGATACAAAAGTGATTCTATTTAGATGGCCTGCCATTACCAGAACACGTTACTTCGGGGTGGGTGGTTTTTCTTCCTTCCACAGGAATGCATCACTCTGCTTTAGGCGTACCATGATGCATTCGCAAAATGACTGGCTAGACCGAGCACAAAGCGAAGTGGCATGCTAGATGAAAACCATACCCCTCACCTCATTAGACCCTTTTCTAATCAAAGGAAAAGTAATAGGACATTTCTAATCGGGTTCCTGGGAAAGTCACCAAAAAATAAGAATTGAATCGACTTCTGCTAAATACATTACTAATAGTTCATGATCTCAGGACCTTGAACATAGTAGAGATTCAAAGGAAATCTCTACTGATGCATAGTTATTTTGCCAAAAAAAGAATCCATGCATACAACATTTTCAAGAATAAATACTGAAATTTACCAAAATGTTAACAATAGCTGTGCTTAGTTTGTGAAAATATGTCAGTTTTTCTATCTTGTAAAATTCTAATTCATTAAATTCTAATTCATAAAATTCTAAAATTCATTAGAATTGAGTGATTATTAAAGTAAACTTTAATCAGTCTTTGCAAATCCCAAGAATCTATTGCACTTGGACCCAATGACTAACCAACTGGTTACATGACTGTGAGCAAGTCCATTTACCTATCTGGGCTTCAGACTCTTCAAGTTTATCAAGGTCAGGGGAGGAATACATGTGATTGCTGACTAAAGACACCAAAAGTGTCTAGCACAATAGTTGAGAATGCTTTAAAAGTGATAACTTTTTAATGGGGAGGAACAATATCTATGAACAAAATATTATTTGTAACGTTCCACTCATTCCAATCAGCACATAAGGCTCATGACCTCAAACAGCAGATACTTGGCATTGTACAATCCATTTCTGACTTCCTACTCTCAAGCCAACATAGATTTGAAGATTACTCTAATCTTATAGAACCAAAGAGAGAGCTCCCCTTAGGGGTTTTGGTTCGTGGGCCAAATTTGAGCCTCAAAAATCACTTTAAAGCCAACCTAGAAACCACAAAAGAAACCCAGAGATGTTAACTACAGCATACGCTGAAACACATTCAATATGTCTCGAGAAAAGGAAAGTATATTTATCAAGTGTGCTATGACAGAGCAGGCAGAGAACACTAAGAATGCTAATCCCTTTACCATCATTAAAATATCTGACTCTGAGCAGTCACATAAATAACATGGGCCATAATTCCCATATATACTCAACTGGACAGGTAACTGGGTAAACTCAAAAGTGCCTCCTATCTCTACCATGGCATAAATTTCTAGTACCTACAGTGGTACAGGCTACACTTAATTAAAGCTCAGTTTTCCCCACAATTCAAATGGCGGGGTTGGGGGGAGATTGAGTACTTTTGTCATGACAATGACTAAGGTCTTATTTTAAGATCGTCCCACATCACTTTAGGCAATTACTATCAAAGGAATGCTTTAGAAAAATAGCCAATAGTGACAGAACGTGTTCATCATATATTAACGGAGAAAGAGGGCAATACATACATGACAACTGTTTGAAATCCATTGATGCATTGAGAATAGACACATATTAACAACAAAATATCAGTGTGGTGGTAGTGTTCATGATTTATTTTCTTAAGTCTTTTCTGTTTTTGTTTTTGTTTTTGTTTTTTTTTTTAGATTTTCTTTATTAGACAGAGATCACAAGGAGGCAGAGAGCAGGCAGAGAGAGAGAGAGAGAGGAGGAAGCAGGCTCCCTGCTAAGCAGAGAGCCCAATGTGAGGCTCAATCACAGGACCTTGGGATCATGACCTGAGCCGAAGGCAGAGGCTTTAAACCAGTGAGCCACCCAGACGCCCCTGTATTTTCTGAACTTGATACACTTGAACATGTATTTTCTATTTTTAAGATTTTTTTTTTTTTTTTAATTTGAGAGAGAGAGTGAGAAAGAGCGTGAGAGGGGAGAAGGTCAGAGGGAGAAGCAGACTCCCTATGGAGCTGGGAGCCTGGTGCAGGACTCAATCCTGGGACTCCAGGATCATGACCTGAGCCAAAGGCAGTGGCTTAACCAACTGAGCCACACAGGCACCCCAACATGTAGTATTTTCATAATCCAAAACAAGTAACAGCGTTTTAGAGTGATTCTAATACGGCTTACAAATTTTCAGTTGCTCAAGGTGTTCTGGGCTCCATTCTCTTCTTTTCAAGCTCACTCGGAAGCTGAATAAACCACTGACAGAGGCTATTTTATAAAGCTTTGTATAAGATGCAGGTTGTCACCCTTCTCCCACAGCCCCCAGTCACCTCTGTGCCATTGAGCTACCTCACCCCACCTAACCATGAGCTCAGACACCAAACCATTCCTCTTCCTTCCACCATTAAACTTAACCATTTACCACCCCATTCTCTAAGGCCCCTTCTGCTCAAGACATTGGGAAAGATGTTTGGAGGCAAATGGTATTTCATGGGGCCCTCATATTAACCCTTGTACACTGCTATCTCTTCTGCAGAGGTATTACCACACCGACCTTTGCCACTCGTTGTAATATGACGGACAGACCTGGTCCGCCATCTTGACGCCAACTTAGCTTATCCAGAGCGGGAGTAACTGTGTGAAGTGCAATCAAATAATCAAATGAGCATACTATGACCCAGTGCTTCTTCAGAACAGGTGTGATCCCAGACTCACCTGCCCAGCAGGAGTGACGAGAACACCTGAATAATTCAACATCTAAATATTCCAGGAGGCACCCAGTTTCTGGGAGGCCTTACATAAAAAAGAGGACATGGGAAAAGAGAGAGACCCTTGAAGCCTGGAAGAGGTGTTCCCTCCCAGAACACGAAGGGTCTTGGCCCACGACAGAGAGAATTAAGCAAAGCAGCTGAGGAAGGATAAAGGTCTGTCAGCTTTCCACTTCCTTCTGAGTCTATCTCACAGTGGGACTTCCTTATTTGTTGTAAGTATAATAAATTCCCAGAATATCAGGCACACCCATACTCAAACGTAAGTACAAAAACACACCACGAAGCCAAATACAAATGGTTCCTGGGCTATTAATTGGAGGCCACACATCAGATAAGGGTGATTTTCTTTGACAGGTTTAAGGTGGCACCTTCACAAAAGAGATAAGGACACTAATGAAAATCTACTTGCCAGCTTTGGAAAGTTCGCCCTCAAAACAGATACGAAGTGACTGTAAAGTTGCTTTACACAAGCAGTAGGAAATCGGTAGTAAACAGAAAACAGATTTTCTGAAATCCCACACGGCTTTGTTAACACTACACGAAATTTACTGCCTTAGGTCATGTTTGTCTGGGCTGTGATTACAGGCCAAACCGAGGCCAAAACTGCTCTCCATAGTTCACGCAAGTGGCTTTTCAAGAAAGTATAAAATGATCTTTATGTTTATTCCGAAGACAAAAAGAGGTTTTTCCTGTTTTAGAAAAATGCTTAATTACCTAGGTTAGAGGTAAGGTGCACGCTCAGAAATGAAAAATACATCCACTTAGGAAGGGAAAAAAAAAAGGGTTGTCCTAATTATACATGGATGATCTAATTAAACTGTCATTCACAATTCATTAAAGCTATTAATAAGTTGTAAATGGGGAAAAATGGGTATTACAGTTAAATTTATGGGAGTGTTAAAACCTATGAACTATAAAGACAGCCAAGGACTGGTAGTGGAATTTTGTAAGAAGTACATGACCTGTGGACCTCACTTAGAATCCTCGGAGACCTCTTCTACAGGCTCTCGACCCTCCTCGTTTATAAATGAGGAAATTGGGGTCTACTGAGGCTCCGTGAATTGCCCAATGTACATCCTCTAACTCATTTTCCCACCACTTATAAGTTGCCACATTTCCTGAATTGTACGCGGAGCTTGGTTCCAAACAGAAAATGCTAGCACGTCTCACTGCAGTCCAGTGCAGAGGAGGGTTAGAAACCCCGGACCAGTTCACAGAACAAAATATTAAAGGGGCACCTGTGGTGGGCTCAGTCGGTGCAGATGCGACTCCTGATCTTAAACGGTTGTGAGTCCCGAGCCCCACGTCAGGTATAGAGGTTAATTAAAAATAAAGTCTTAAAAACAACAACAACAATCATTAGAAGGGAGGTTAACTGATGCAGAGAAGGGAAAAACAGAATAACAACCATGCAGCCACCTGGCCGTGCTCAAAGGGAGAAGAAGCAGAAACTCAAGGAAACAAAATCTGTATTAAAGAGCCTGATGGATCTAAAACACCAGAGTTCTTAGAAATTTCAAGGTGAGTCAAATATCCCTTATTACTAATCTACCTACTGAGAGAAGACATTTTTTAATTAAGAAGAGATAGTATCACGCCCCCAACTGAAACAGTCATCGCTGAGAACCATCACTATGTTGGTGAAGGATTTAGGAGAAGCAGAACAAAGTTCCTTCCCACCTCTAGGAATCATGCGTTTTCTTCTTCTGATGATTCCACATTTTAAGGAGGCCCCCAAATTACCCAGGCAGAGAAGCCCTCATCAAAGACAGGTCATGCTGCACTGTTGTTCAGGGCCTAAACCCCAAACCCTTGTATACCGACCCTGGGCCTAGGAAGCCATGCGCTCCACACCAAAGGACGGCCGGAAAACCAGTCCCTTGAAATGACTCTGGGTCGAAGGAAAAATTAAAATGTGTTCTGCACTGGTGTTAACTGCATTCGTTTTACACGTTAGCGACATATTTACGATGGCTTTTAAAGTACTTTCTAGGGCGCCCGGGGGGCTCAGTTGTTAAGTGTCTGCCTTGGGCTCAGGTCATGATCCTAGGGTCCTGGGATCAAATCCCGAGTCAGGCTCCTTGCTTGGTGGGGAGCCAGCTTTTGCCTCTCCCTCTGCTGCTCCCCCTGCTTGTGCTCTCTTGTTTTCTCTCAAATCAATAAACAAAATCTTTTTAAAAATAAAATAAATTTAAAATAATAACAATAGAGTATTTGCTAAACAGATGGCTGGTCCCACACTGGGAAGCACAGTCGGGACAGACCCACGCAGGCACCAGAACCAGCGGTACGCCTCGGGGCAAGTTCCCTTCAGCTGACACTTTCGTCAGCTGCACAGTGAAGATGTGGTAACGATGCCTATCTCTAAGGGCGTTTGTGCAGATGAAATGCCTGTAAAGCCGTGAACAGACCGGCTGCTTCACAGAAAAATTCCGTAACAACAACCGGGTAACTAAAGCCTTAAAGCCACTTGTTCGCTTTGCAGCCTCGCTGCATCTCGGCCCGCACGCCAGCCATGCACCCCCCTCTCCAGGAACGAGCAATGTCCTTTTGGGTCTCCAGGTTTTTCACCTGCCTGTCCTTTCCTGCCCCCCTGCATACCCTCCTGGCTGGACCCCAACATCAGGGCCCCCTCTCCCCCACTCCAGACCTTCCAGAACACTCCAGTTCTCTGACTGGCAAAAATCTCCCTCATTCTCGTCCTTCAAGTTGGCCAACTCCCCTGAGGCCGGTTGGCTGCTTCTTCTGTATCTATTATGTGATTACATTTGGATTATAATTACTTATGTAACAAGGAAGAAATTTATTTACTGGAATTGGGGGGAAGGGAGAAGAGCGGCCTGTGGGGACTTTTGTGCAGCAGGGGGCCCTGGGCAGGGAGCACAAGCTTTGGGGAGCATCTCGCCGTGAAAGAAGAAACAACGTGCAAAATGCCGCAGGCCTAAGATGTGACGCTGCCCTCTGCCAGGGTTGTCCTTCTGTCTTCTCCAAAGTTACTAACCCTCACAAGAAGTCAAACATGAGTGGACGTCTGTGAGAGAGAGAGGAGAAAAAGACAAGAGACGCAAGTGTGTGGACATCGTGAGGACATGTGGGAAGGGTTCTGAAATGCTGACGGCAGAAGAGCAGGGAGTCAGCACGTACCACGTGGCTTAAACGTGTTTAACCATTAATTCCCCCCCACACACACACAGTGTTCCCCAGTACAGAGTTCTCGTGCCTGAGGAAACTGACAGGCAGACTGGCTTGGAGCAGAGCTTCTCAAACTTGACCGTGCTCCCACAGCATCTGGGAATGTTCACAGAACATTCGCATTCTGATTCCACAATCCCAGGTTAGAGCCTGAAATCCTGGGGGTCTGACAAGCTCCCAGGCGACGCCAGTCCTGCAGGACCACGTAAAGGAGCAAGAATCCAGAACACAGACGCCAGAGCCTGAATGCCTGGGTTCACAGCCCAGCTCTGCAACTGAACAGCTGTGTGAACTTGAGCAAGTGACTTCAGTTCTCCAGGCCTCTTTGTGCCCCATCTGTGCCCAAGCGTACCTACTTCACGGAAGAGTTATCGAGGATGAAAAAGTGAACCTATGCGAACGCGCCTAGAAGAGTATCTAGCACAGAGAAAGTGCTGGAAGGTGTCCGCTCCTGTTTTTGTTCATACTCATTTCTGAACGGTCCTGAAGCTATCAAAACAGCAGCAATTCAAAATGGCAGGTGGTCACTTTTTGAAGTAAAAGTTGTTTTTTAATAAATTAAGAAGTTGATCAGACAGTATGAATAATACATAAAACAGTACCAACATTAAATCCCCAGGAGACATTATTATAATAAAACATAAGCAATACTGACAACTAGTTTTTTTTAAGATTTATTTATTTGAGAGAGCAATAGTGAGTGAGGGGGAGGGACGGAGGGAGAGAACCTCAAGCAGACTCCTGGTGAAGGTCTGGAAACGGGGCGGCTGCGTTGGGGTCCCGCCAAGTGTGCAGCTTGACCCAGCAACCCCGAGCTGTGGCTCAGGCCCCACGGATGTAAGAATCAGTACAGGGTCCTAACAAGTGGGCCAGACACAGCAAAGAGGAGGCCACTGCTACGGATTACTGAGCATCCGAATGTCAGGCCCCAACTGTGCCATTCATCCTTGGTGACCCTGGCTGTACTTGTTTTTTCTTTTTTTAAAGATTTTTATTTGACTTTATTTTTTTAGAGGGGAGGGCAGGGAAGAGAGAAAGGAGAAAGAGAATCTGAAGCGGGCTCCATGACCCACGAGATCATGACCCAAACCAAAATCAAGAGTCAGACACGTAACTGACTGAGCCATCCAGGCACCCCTGGGTGGTTAAGTTTTATTATCTCTAGCGGGCACTGTCTGGGAAACTTGTTACCCAACTCAAAAACGAAAAACACCGCAGCAACTGACCCTGGGGCCCCAGGACAGAGAGAGGCCGGGCTGAGCCAGATCCCAAATGCAGCTGCCCCAACACTTTCCATCTGGGGTTTGTATCGGAAATGGGCCCGTGTTCCTCTGTCCACATGTCCTGACACAGATGGCACACCTCCCCTGAGAGCTAGGACCTCCTCAAGGTGCCCCAGGGTGACCCCAAGCACACTGCCCCTATGCCTGGAAGCCTGGGTCTGACACGGACCCCAGATTTACTCTAGCAGCCATCTTCTTGGAATGAGGGGACAGACCTGCAGACAGAAATTCTTACTGTTAACTAGAAAATAAGGATATCGGTGGCCTAGCCCGCAGAACTACTAAGGGGCAAATCTAGGCTGGAGCCCGGCTCTGCATGAGTTCAGACACAGGCGTGGGTGGCACCCGGCTGCAGAGTAACGGCCGTAAGCCTGGAGTCCGGAAGTGAAGGCCTGAAGGGAACAGGTCAGGATAGCTTCACCCAGGCATGGGGGGTGAGGGGGGCTTAAGGGTGAGACAGAAACAAGAAAGAAAAGCAGCACAAGGGGGCTCAGAGCCTACAGGGGAGTGTGGTGGGTGGTCATGGCAGTATCCCACGGTGGAAACCAGACTGAATTCAATTTCTGAAACTCTAGGGAAAGACTCAGGCTTAGAGTCTCCTGGGTAGGGGATGAATGGGGACTCCCAGCAGGGTACAAGAGCCCGATGTCAGGATGGACCACACCCCGGGTCAGCAGCAATGCGGGCCTCTCGCTATCTGAGGAAAAGAGGGGATGACGGGAGCTGGGGCAGGGCTGGCACCAATCTCTTGGCCCAGCCACAGCCCTGGGGAAGTGGGTTTAGGTGACCTGCTAGAGGGAAAGGCTGCTGCTCCGACCGTAGGGAACGCGGAGGGCTAAGACCACCAGAGCCAACAGAGGTGGAGCATCACTTTCTTTTTAAAGAAAAACACCAAGAGAGTCACATGCCAGTTCTCCTTGTGGACAGGAAACTTTTGCCGAGTTCCTCTATCTTTGTTCATATTCAAACCCAAAGAAAGTTCCGCCTTGATTCAGAATCCTGTTTTCCAATTCCCTCTTAGATTCCCTACAATCTGGTCTTTGTCGTGGACTCTAGGAAAAAACTAGCCTCCAGCTTCCTGTGGCCACGTCTTACCCATCTGGTGTAAAACCACCCTCTCCCCATCACTTCTTCCTTATTTCTTACAGATGGACCTTCCTCCTGACCCTGGCTCTTCCCATATTAAAAAAACCCTATCGTATCTGGTGTAAACTACATAACGTAATGTTCTCACCAGGTTCCCATCCTGAAACAATGCTCCTCCGTAGACAAGAATAAACGATTCCATTAAGCTCATATCCATGTGTTGGTCAGCTCTAAACTCGTCACCAAATTCCCAGTTCCTTACAAGAGGAATTTCCCATTTTGGGGAACTACATCATCCCTTGTCTGCAGTAGGATAAGCTTGCTCACACTTTCTCTGTGCTGATGTGCTCCGGATTTGTGGCCATGCCTCCACATTTGATGGCTTTCCCTACACAATCCAGGAAAACATGACAACGTATTTAAACTCCATCTTTCAAACCCACACCAGCAGCCACTGGCTGTGGCATGCATGCCCCATGAGGTGCCCAGCTACAGTCCCGGGCTACTTCTCCACCCTCCTGTCCATCCATTCCACATCTTGGGTTATTTCAGTGTCTTCCTTCTCATGCAATAAAAACAAAAAACGTTTGTACAGATACATGAGAAAACGTTTAGAAGTGGTTATCTCTAGGGAGGAGATGGGGAAAGGAAAGGCAGGCTTTTCCTCTCATTTCATGCAGCGTGCTGTTTGAAATTTTCTACCATGTGCTTACCCTGCACTTGTTTTTCACTAAATAAATATACTTTTTTTTTTTTTTAAATAAAAGAACCAGTTAACTAGTATCAAAAGATGTATGTACAGGGGTGTCTGGGTGCCTCAGTTGGTTAAGCATCTGACTTCATTGCTCAGGTCATGATCTCAGGGAGTCGGCTTCACCTTCTGCCCCTCCACCCTCTCTGCCTGGCTCTACCCTGGCTCATGCCCTCTCTGTCTCTCAAATAAACACATGAAATCTAAAAAAAAAAAAATTTTTTTTTTTTTTAAGATGTATGTACAGGAATAGTCAATGCAATGTTCCTTCCCTGGCTGGGAAAAAAAAGTAAAGTTAGAACATGACCGGTAGAAACTGGAAATACCTAAACCAATCAGTACGAAGGACCTCAGTGCAAAACATCAGATCTCACCCATAAAACAGAATAATGAGCAGCTATGAAAACTGCTGTGTTGTTGCTGGAAGCACCTGTAATATGTTAAAAACAGGCTATCAAACAACTCTTTTCACTTGGGAAAAAATCTGCATTCTTTGGATAAGATGAAAAGCACTGTTGAGGGCAAGATTCATATCCTCTGTCTTCACTGCAATATACTTTATTTAAGGAACATGTACAAAATATAAAAGCTGAATATAGTCAACCATGACTACAGTCAACTAGAATCATCTCCATTCGTTTATTTTAATCCATTGGCCATTGCTGACGACACGCTTACACTCATCTTTCACAAATAACCTTCACAGTCATTTTACAAGTTACACATGACAGAGTATCTCTTGCTATACAGTTTATTTATGTAAAATGTTCTCACGTAGATGGTCAATTTCTCTATGGGAAGCTCCGCCTGTTCACAATCCCTCACCTGGACACCAGAGAAAGGGCTCCTTCGGGAGGGTGGGCTGTAAAGATGAACTGCAAGAACCTTTCCACCGCCCGCCCTCATGATTCCCCACATTCGATTCATGGCAAAGACTATGGAGGGGCTTGCCTCCAAGAGTCATCAGATCCAAGAGTTCCGAGTGACCTCAAAGAAAGTGATCTGACAGCTTCCTAAATAAGCTCTTTGAGCATTCATTCTTCCCGAAGGATCAATTTGACACAAAGCAGGTCTAACTGGTCCAGGCTAAGCTGGAGGGCATTCATTGCAGGCTGATCTCTGGTCCTCACCTCACAAAAAGTTCTGCTCCTCATCCCTACTCCTTCTAGCTACCTGCCCAAAGGCCTTGGATGATCACTAGGTTAATCAGTGATCAGTGACAGTGGGCAGTAAGACAAAACACAAATATGCCCAATACCCTATTTGTTAAAAAGTCTCTTGGAGAGGCTGAAATCAGGTAGTATCTGGATTCTGCATTCCTCTACCCCACTTAATAAAGCAGAAACATATGCCTACAGGTGGGTTGCATCTAAGTGGGAAATGGACTCATCTTTATGTTTAAGAAGAAGTTATTGCTGCTGTTGTTCTAAAAGTTACTCTGGGATAGAATGCAACCTAACAGTTCTAGAAAACAGCAAAAAAAATAAAGAAACCTCATAAGCTGCATTTCCAAGAACTTTTCTGGCATATGTCAGGTCCAAAGTGAAAAGAAAAACATCACAGCAGAAGATATTTGTTTTCTAAAAGATTCTCTTCCCTTCTCCCAACTTATAGTGGTTCTGTAACAAAAATGCCAGAGGCATATAAAGAGTAAAACAAAAAACAGGTATATTAGCAATTTGCAAATGTTTTACCTTTATTCCAAAGGGCTCTTAACATTTTCAAATGACTGACTTAAAACGGAATGAAAATTAAGATTACAGAAAAAAACTTAACTAATTTTTATCTTTAACAAAGCTATTCTTGAAGTTATTTATCAAATTTCAATACAAAATACCCATTAATTACATATGTACTGAAATCACATAATGTTTTCCAAAGTCAGTTTACCAGGCTAAATCAGAAAGGTGTCACTGGACTAGTATCAATTCAACATGTGTTTCACTTCATGTATTATTGCTTAATAATTCAC
Organism: Mustela nivalis; assembly: GCF_964662115.1. Taxonomy (NCBI): domain Eukaryota; kingdom Metazoa; phylum Chordata; class Mammalia; order Carnivora; family Mustelidae; genus Mustela; species Mustela nivalis. The sequence goes on from NC_139032.1 coordinate 18,273,953, forward strand.
AGGTGAGTGTCTAAGAATAGTCTATCAGTAAGTAATGACCAAAAACAAAATATCAGATGTCACACTAGTGACTCAAACCAAAAGACAAAATTGAGAATGGGAGACCATGAAAAACACTTCCAAGAGGGCAAGGAGAGAAATAATAAGTGTATTTTTAAGAGCCCTATCAAAGTGAGCAATTCCCTGTAATTCATTAGAGGGGGGTTTTAATAAACATGAAAAAAATATTAACGTCGGCTAAGGGACAAAATCACATATGCCAACAACAGCTGCAAGATCATGGCCGCTCATCCTAGCAGCTGGACATCACTGCTAATGACATGGCAGGAGGTCGGGGGAGAGAGGGCAGGTGCGGCGGGGCCCTCCCCCACCGCTGCTCCGACACCCGCCCTCACCCCAGCCTGGGGAAGTGTGCGCACAGTGGGGCTCAGCCCTGGAGGTGTGGGGCCAAGTGTATTTAGGCAAGTTCGTGAGATGCCTCTGATGTGTGTCCAAGTGCCAGAACCCCCAATTATTCCCTGCTGCCTCTCAACAAAATTACCTCTGGGTGTTTTTTGTTATTTCCATGCTTATGGTATGAAAAAAAAAAAAATCTGTATGTTTTGCAAATAGTTCATTGTTTTTACAGCAAGGTCCAGAAGCCAGTGTCAATGAGACTAAAAACCCGCGAGGCAGAGGCCTGTCTTCCCTCTGCCGGTTCTCTCAGTGCGACCTAACACAGGCGAGCCCTGCCTTTCTGATTCCGAACTGCTTCCCGGGACAGTGGCCCCAGCCTCCCTGCCCCTGGGTACACCCTCGCACACATCCACCCAGCGGCAGGCCTTCTTTTCTTCTCTTAAAACAAAAACAAAATATGAGCAGGGAGTTCATGTGCGACTGCTTTGTTTAGGAAAGTAATCCTCTTACAGAACTTAATCTGCTTGTGTTTGAACAGATAATAAATGTTGCAGCTATCAAAATGAAGGAACTCGATGGCTACAACTGGCTGGCCAGGGGACAGAAACAAGCAACGATGACAACGGTCGTGACAATGGCAGCGACCGAGCTTAGGACCAGTAGTGACACAGCCCCTTCCTCAAAACCCAGCTTGGCCCCTGCCGTCACCACTCCCCCGGCACGAGCCTACTGCTAAATGGCCCGGTCACTGTCCCTCAGTGTCACAAACATTCCATTCTCCCTTCTCATCAAACTAAAAAATCTGTTCACCAGTCTTTTGTGTCCTACTTAATTGAGTGGCACAAGACATTACGCTTTCCTCCAGGAAAAGGTTTAAGATGTCTTGGAAACGACATAATGAAAATGGTTCCATCTCCTCGTCACCTGGGCTGATCGTGCGATTTGGAAAGTCCGCTTTTATCCTTTGTTCGCCTTTGATATCAGCCAATGGTAACATCATGGAGACAGTTCTGCTGGCTTTGTTGAAAGAGCCACTGTAACTCCATTCCCATCCTCTTTAGAATTATTTTTTCCTAATTCATTCAGCTCAGCCACATGCCAGATGGTTTTAGAGAATTCTAGTTAACGGGAAGTCATCTTCCCTTCATTCGGGAAATGTCCAAGGAAAGGGAGGTGTTTCTAATGCACTGGCCATGTGGCCGCCAGGCCATCCCAGGAGCGTGTACGAAACAGAACTGAGGGCACGAGGATGTTCACACCGTGTTCCAGAAGCATCCCGATGCTTGGGACAACCAGAGAATGATACCAACAGTCGGGCTCACTAATGCTGTTACCAGCTGTGTGACAACCCCCAGCTCTCAGAATTTCCTGGACGTTAACATCAAATCCTAATGAACTCACACCAGCACTCAGGAAAGCGAGTCATATTCCACAGAAATGTTAGCGGTAATGGTAACAAAATTTTAGATTCCGGAGCTCCAAAAGGCCTTCCAGATCCTCCACCTCAAACCCCTCATTTACTACAGACACAGAACTTGAAGCCCAGAGCTATCAAGAGACCAGCCTAGGGGCGCCTGGGTGGCTCAGTGGGTTAAAGCCTCTGCCTTCGGCTCAGGTCATGATCCCGGAGTCCTGGGATCAAGTCCCACATCGGGCTCTCTGCTCGGCAGAGAGCCTGCTTCCTCCTCTCTCTCTGCCTGCCTCTCTGCCTACTTGTGATCTCTGTCTGTCAAATAAATAAACAAAATCTTTAAAAAAAAAAAAAAAAGAGACCAGCCTAAATCCAGGGCCAGCTGATGGCAAAACCGGGCCTAGCAACAAGGCCTCGATTCTTGCCTAGTAGGATGAGGCTGACAAAATGCCCTCGGTCCTTCCCGAGCTAACCACCAACACGGTAACAAGGCCATTGTACGGAAGGCAACAGCAGCATCCAGAGAAAACTGCCGTTTAGCACTCGGGGTGACCATGCTCGATTTCCGTGAAATCCGGTCCTGACCAAGGCACGAGTTCTGCTAGACCATCAGGTTCCTCCTGCAGAACCACAGTGAGAGCTGGCGAGAGAGAAAGGCTGAAAGAGTTTAAGATACTGGCATGGCACACTTTCCATGAGCAACACTGGAAATGTTCAAAATCTGCGGTCACTGCTCCAAGGTAAGCGCCCAGGAGACGGGAAGATTTTCTGCAATCTTTACTCCCCCCTCAAATGATCAGAGAAAAACAGTTGTCGTGCTCCGTTTCTATTCAGATGTAAAGCAAATGTGAGTAACTGGAAATGGCAAATTCTATTAATGCAAAGGTTGTTAAACCATTTAAGAATTTTGCTTGATACTTCGGGAAAAGAAAAATTCTCAAAAAAAAAAAACTCACCAAAAGTTCGACTAGAGTAAATATGAAACAATAAAAACAGGTATTTAATTTGCCTTCCTCAAATCACTTAGAAGAATTTTATGGATTAAATTCCTTTTATGGGAATTATAATCCTTCACAAGGTCATTAAATCTAATCCTTTAGAATTATATGACATAGGGGCGCCTGGGTGGCTCAGTGGGTTAAAGCCTCTGCCTTCGGCTCAGGTCATGATCTCAGGGTCCTGGGATCGAGCCCCGCATCAGGCTCTCTGCTCAGCAGGGAGCCTGCTTCCCCTCTCTCTCTGCCTGCCTCTCTGCCTACTTGTGATCTCTATCTGTCAAATAAATAAATAAAATCTTTAAAAAAAATAGAATTATAGGACATAAAGGAAGCACTGGCTAGGAGTAACTCTGCCTAAACTATTCAGTAGACTTTTTGGTTTGGATGTGCTCTTTGACATACTGAGGGGCAGCGATCCGTTTGTACTCCAAGCCAAGAGGTGGTGCTTCTCTTCTGATGATGATTCCTGAGCTACCACCATCAGCGGGTCCACGAATAAGCCACATCCAGGATAAAGTCCTTCGTGTGAAATGTTTTTAATTCCCCCCTTTTTTTTAACCCAAATTTATCATTTTTTCACTCTTCCATAGTAATAGCAACAGGAGTCAATAACATTGTAATAACTTTGGTGACAGATGGTAACAAGACTTACGGTGGCCATTATTTTGTAATGTATATAAACCTCGAATCACTATCACTCGAATTATACACCTGAAACTATGACAATGTTGTATGTCAACTGTATTTCAATGAAAAATACAAATTAAAAAAGAACACACACGTCAAACAAGAACAAGAGTAATATGTGTATTGGGCACAATCTGTTTCCCAGGCTTTGTCCTAAAGTGCTTTACTTATGTTAACTCTTGCCACCCTCCCAACAATCTGATGAAAACTAGGTAATATTACTGTTTCAGAGTGAAAGCCAGCGCCATTCTATCTGAAACCTACAAGACCCAAAACTGAAGGAGAAACATATAGTCCTCAAAGACAGGGAATCTGAAGGTAACCACTAGGAAGAAGCTGTTGATTCTTTGTGCAAAGTTAGAGCCCCAGCATCCTGCTATGACCCTGTCGTGATCTGTTACAGATGACAAACACCCAGCTTCCTCTCTCACATCCTTGGAATGCAGGAAGAGCTGAGAAAATGGTTTCAAACTCCAGAAGATTAATGTTTTCCTTTTAGGATGAGGATTCCTTACTTTGAAAGCCTTCCTTCCTATGAGAAGATCAACTTCCAGAGCAGGCACTGTAACCCTCTCAGACCAGCACCTCTCAGTTGCGGAGGCTTTTCGCAGAATTTTAAGTTCTGGTTTTCAACCCCTCCCAACCCGTAATGAGAACAGACCCACGAAAGGTGAGGAAGGAAAACACGCTCTCCCTCAGCTCCCAGCCAGAGAAAGAGAATGTGAGCAAATATCGGTGTACGGAGGCACAGGGGGCCGTCTCTCCCCAACACAAGAAGCGGAGAGTCCCTCCATGCGCACCGCTGGACACCGGGGACACAGGACAAGGAGAGCAGGTGAGGCAGCTGTGAGACAACTGAATCACACCTTAGGAGCTGGAGGAAATGGGCATGACACAAAGAGTCACTGCGGGAGGGAACACGTATTCTGGCTTTTGACACAGGCACAGACCTTTCCGGGGTGGCCTCGCCAGACAGGCCCAGGGAAGAGCATGCGTGTCACTCACACCCAAGCACGAGAACGTTCGGACGCAGTGTGGTGAATGAGGACGACGTGACAGTCCACACACTAACGGCATTTGGGAGTACAGCTGTGGACAGGACGAAATCAATGCTAGTGGTGTGAAACTAAGAATCACAATCCTATCCATAACGGACGGATACGGGCCCTGCCCCTGTCCCTGGAGGCTCACATCATGTAGCCATTTGCACTGCACACAGGAAGGGGCAGAGTCACTCTTGCATGGGAAGCAATTAACGAGAAGCGAACGCTCGGGCGGCAGGGGAGAGCGTGGGGAATTTGCTTGTTCTCTTCCAACTAGGTCAGATTCACAGAAGCGATGGGATTTCATGAGTAAGCTGAATGAAAGAAAGGTCAGCTATCTGCAAGCTGAAGAGGTAAGGAAGGAGGAGGCTGCAGGCAGCAGGGACAGCAGCTTACTTCATACAGTTAGGCCAGCCCCACCATCACAGGATAAAGGAGGCACCGTGCACATGAGCTCTGCTGACTGCACTGCCTCGGTGACAGATCAGTCACACTGGCATCTTACACGGGCAGTATCCTGTAGAAAAGCCGCATCTTCAATGGCAAGTGTGTTCTTACAAGATTGAACCCTGCATTGTGAGGCTACGGTTAACTTCACAAGGGGTCTCCCGAATGACCAATCTTGCCTTTATGAAGGCGATGTGGACAAATTAGCTAATACTTCTGAGCATCCATTGCCTCGTGTTTGTAACGGGAACAGTAATGCAGCTACCAACTGATAAGCTAATCAGGAGGTGAAAAGTGCCAACAACTGTATTTAGCTCAGTATCCGGAGCATCGTAAATTCTCAGTAAATGCTGCTGCGACTTCTTCCTCACTGTTTCTCAAATTCCTCTGAGGGCCAAAATTTACAGCTCTTGTGTACTGATCTACCCTTCCCACAATCAGTTATGGGCTGTGTTTCCATCGTATCCTACTGCCAATACAAAGAGAATAAAGTTTCGCATTAATCTTTAATAAGAATTAATTAATAATAGCTCACCAAGGAAAATGTAACGACAAAAGTGTAGCTATAGCCCCAAGGCGTAAAGTACACAGCTGAAACAATGAATGTGCAAAACTATGGACAACTCTGGCCTGTTCACTAAGCTGGAAAAATTTAGAGCTTCCTCCAGAGGTTATGGAACTGATCCAATGTGAGAATGATTGATTATATGAAAGACTGATAAATATTTTTAAGGAACCAACTTGGGTTAAATTGTTTGCTAGGATTAGGGATTATTTTTTTTTAACTGGGCCATTATTTCTTGGCTACGATGTCTGCCACCTGAGTTCCCCTAGGGTCACTGGCAATCTAACACTATTAACAAACAGTTAGGTGAGGGACATACAGGAAGCCATGGGGGCGGGGAGGGACTGTGGGGGCAGTGGGGACTGCGGCCAAACAGATGGTTTAGCCTGTCTAAAGGCCAGCAATCAAATGCAAAAGACAGTGGGAGAGGGTCTACGGAGAATGCCAAGTCAAATACACCTGCAGACTGATTTCAACCCACAAAGTAGCAGTTTGAGACCCCTGATAAACTCCTCAGTTCCTTTATGAGTTCCCTTTTTCCCAGCTCAAAAGTACTCCAGATATAGTCACTGAAAAGAAAAAAGTAAAGAAAGAAATGATCACTTCGTTACGCATGCAACAGAAGCCTGAGGGTCACCGGTTTTCAAAGGTGTGGGGTATAAATAGGGGCATTAGAATTATGCAGGAACAGGGTCCCAGGAAGTTCAGTATTTCGTAATCATCCCAAGTGATTTTTAACACATTAAAGAGAAACCTCTTCTCTCTGTAATCATCAACTTACTTTGTAAAATGTTTCTGTCCTAGTCACATCGTTAACTGGGCTCTGTCCTTCTGAAGTGTCTTGCTTAAGTTTTCCAACCTTCTACAAAAAAATATTGTATTTTCCTCTGGGGTATTCTAATTCAAAAAACCATCTATTTTATCTCACCTTCTATGGACAACTTTTATTTTCATTGGTCTCATTACATATTTCATACTTTGAGAAAATGTGTCATTTTTAGGTGTTAAATGTGTGGTATTCAAAATCTCCATAAAACACAAATAAATCTGTACCACAGAAACTGCCATCAAGCCAGGATTTTATAGAAATAGTTCTGCAGGTCAATTTTTATAATACCACTTGCAAATCGCAATCTGCCTGAAAGCGTGCCTTTGAGGAACTAGCGCACGTCGGTTTGGAGTGTTTATCCAAACATTACAGCGCGGCCGAGAACCAGAAACGTGAGCACCTTTCGCTGGCTGCGCTCTCCTCACTGTTGATTCCTCTAATTAACTAAGAACCGCTGACTTTTGCTTCATGCTACTCCCTACCATATCCAGTGTTTCACAATTATAAAAATGCAAGTATAAAGAAGTCAGGGAAAGCACTCCTTTCCAAATGACTGCTGAAAGATCTAATGATAATGCTAATCAATTTTTCTAAAGCAAAATTCATGGGAACTAAGGATGTCTAGATTCAGACCCAAACCAAAGGTGGCACCACGATTCCAGGAGTCCAGTAAGTGCGGTGCGGGCTGGGTGCCCCGGGGGCTGTGGAACTCGCTGCCTGCGCGCTGTGTGCGATCGAGGGACGGGGTCCATGAGCACGAGCAGGGGCAAGGGTGGACCAACAGGTTCCTCGCCTCTTCGACTCCACACCACCTATTTTCTATTTCACTCCTATAGAAATAACATGACTTAAATGTGATACTTATCTTTAGTCTTCTGGGTATTAGAGGAGAGAATGGGTGCTACCCTTGGCTTTAATTTTGCTTAAAATGCCTTAATCCAAACATCCTGCCCTTTCTTTGCAAATCTTCCTATTCCTTGATGTGCTCTGCCCCCTTCATCTCCTGTCACTGGTCGGTTAGGAAAGGCATCTTCCTTCCCCTACTTCAAGTCCTATACACTTTAGTACCTTTGGCTTGGTCATTCTAAAAATAAGAAAGATGAATTTCAATACTTTCGAATGTCATTTTCAAATATGTTTAAAATGTACCTGGGATTTTGTTTCTACACAGGTATGGTGAGACCAAAAAAGTTCAGGAGAGCATTTCCACTGAGAAGACAGTTGGTCACTCCCAGTCCCCAAGGAGAGGGTCGTGTCCCACCCTGCAGGGCCACGCAGGGAAGCGCCAGGTCCGTCAGGAGGCAGAAGGCATGAGGAGCAGGGCACGGAGTCTTTATCATGATTTTCAAAGGAAGGAGAGGCCAACACAGGACAGGCAGGCGGATCTGTTAGTTGGAATGATCTCACTGCATGCTGGGGTGTAGGGACTCCCTCTGTTCGCCTGGTGCCTGGCTCCAGGGTGGTACTAGGTTCCGAGATCAGACGAGATCGGGCGCGTTCAGGGTGGTATGGCCGTAGACCAGGGTGGTACTAGGGCAAGGAAAGAGCGCCCTGCCAGTACTGGCCACCAAACGAGCAGGCCACAGGCATGGGCTTTGGACTGGTTGGTTTGCATATGAAAAGCATGCTCTCAGGAGAGTCATTTTCTGTCCCTAGAAATGAGCCAGCCGTGGGAGGTGCCATCTCTCCAGGATCAGCAAGGTCTCAGGTGCCAGAACATCAAGAAAACACAGTTAACACAAAATACGATATATAAGAAATGGGATGACTGAGCTAAAGCAAAGCCAATCCAAGCTATTGTTTCAACCTTTTACATCAACTCTCCCTTCGCTCTAACACTAGGACAAGTAGAAAAAGAAGAAACTTAAGAGCTCACTGTCTTTCCCTCATTTTCCCACGCCTCTTTCTTTAATGCAGTACTAATGAGTGTAGAAAGCCTGGAAAGCATTTTGTACAAGCAACCATTTCATACAAGAGGTATTCATTCTTCATATGAGGTATCTTTAACACATTTCATTATTTGAAACACACAGTTCAGGACCCAATGAATAAAACAGTTTAAAATACTCTTTCCCGTCTACATACACCTAACAACAACAACAACAAAAATACCATTTTCTTTTAAAAGTGGTATCTAGTAATATTTTTATATATAAGATGAAAATAACAAATGTTTTCAGAATAATTGATTATAGCAAAGTCTGAATGTATACTCACCACTAAAAACAAATAACGGGAAACAATTAGATGATCAAATAAAATATACACAAAAAAATTGTTTTAAGACCTAGAATAACAGGCAACCTGGGAACACAAGATAAATCCTAAGACTGCCTCCAGATAACTGCCTGAAAGCAATTTCTACACAACAACATGGCGAGGACAAAGATGGGCACTCAGGGAAGCTGAGAAGACTAACATCTGCACGACCAAACACTGGAAGGAGAGAGCTGCATGGACAGAAAAAGCTCAGGAAGTGTGAAGAGGGGCATCCCTGGAACCGTGACTCACTAATGATGTACAAATGAGTAGGATGTCCCTCCAAGAGTCTTGGGAAAGAAACACTGGAAAGCAAAGTCCAAACAATTCCCGAGGTTCACAGATGTTCATGTTCCCACCAGTAAGAAAGGATAATACGAGGGTCACTGAGTCATCAGAAGTGAAGTTTAAGTAACCACAGAATAAAGGCTGCTCTAAACTTGCCCTAACAAAGCTTAAAAGTCTACAAGTTATCAAACTAATTCCAAGTGAATCAGCTGCATGATAGAACAAAGACCACCACTACAAAGGAATCCAAAAAATCCAGCGACCAATAATGTGAAGATTCACAACGTCAGGCATCTAACCCAAAACTACTAGGCAAATAAAGAAACAGAAAAACACGACCTAAGAACTAGGGAAAAACATCAAAATTTGATCTAGGAAAGATAAGGTTGTTGGGATTAGCAGACAAGGCTATTCCTTTTTAAGGATTTATTTATTTGAGAGAGAGAAAGAGGGAGAAAGTGTGCAAGTGGGGATTAGGGAGGTAGGAGAAGGGGAGAGAAAGTCTTAAGCAGATTCCACGCTGAGCACAGAGCCGGACTGGGGGCCAGAACCCACAAGGGCGAGATCACAACCTGAGGCAAAACTAAGAGTGGGACACCCAACTAACTGTGCCACCCAGGCACCCCAGGGGACAAGGTTATTTTTTAAAACCTATATTGTGTTTCAATATATTGTCCGCTTAAGAATGTAGAAGAGTGGCTCGCTTCAGCAGCACATATACTAAAAAAAAAAGAATGTAGAAGAAAGGTGTGCCTGGGCGGCTCATGGGTTAAAGCCTCTACCTTCAGCTCAGGTCAGGATCCCAGAGTCCTGGGATTGAGCCCTGCATCAGCCTCTCTGCTCAGCAGGGAGCCTGCTTCCAATCGCCCCCACCCCGCCTGCCTCTCTGCCTACTTGTGATCTCTGTCAAATAGATAAATAGAATCTTAAAAAAAAAAAAAAAGTGTAGAAGAAAATATAAACTTGATGAAGAGAGAAAGGAATATAGAAAAAAGATCCATGTGGAACTTCGAGTGATTAAAACTACAATATCTAAAATGAAAAATGCAACAGATTGAGAAAAAACCAGCAGATGAAAAACTGAAAAGAAAACAGAAGTAAATCTGAAGACACAGCAACAGAAATTATCAAAAACAAAGCACAGAGAGAGAAAAGACTGGAAAAAATGAACAGCCTCAGCAATATGTGGGACAATATTGTTACCTAAGTTACTTAAAATATGAATCCTAGGAGAGGAAAGAAAAGTGGAGACATTAAAAAATATATACATTTGAAGGAACAAAAGAAGAAAGACAGATTTCATAAACACTTCAAATATAAAGATAAAAATGGTTAATAAGTAGAAGGATGAGAAAAAGGATACAATACGCTAATGCTAATGAAAAGAAAACTATAGTGGGTATATTAATACAAGACACAATAGATTTTTTTTTAAAGATTTTATTTATTTATTTGACAGAAATCACAAGTAGACAGAGAGGCAGGCAGAGAGAGAGAGAGGGAAGCAGGTTCCCTGCTGAGCAGAGAGCCCGATGCGGTACTCGATCCCAGGACCCTGAGATCATGACCTGAGCCGAAGGCAGCGGCTTAACCCACTGAGCCACCCAGGCGCCTGACACAATAGATTTTATTTTATTTTTTTTTAATATTTTATTTATTTATTTGGCAGACAGAGATCACAAGTAGGCAGAGAAGCAGGCAGAGAGAGAGGAGGAAGCAGGCTCCCTGCCGAGCAGAGAGCCCGATGCGGGGCTCGATCCCAGGGCCCTGGGATCATGACCTGAGCCGAAGGCAGAGGCTTTAACCCACTGAGCCACCCAGGCGCCCCCTGACACAATAGATTTTAAAGCTCATTTTAAAGATTAGTTAATACTTAAATAATATTAAGAATAAAAAAGGTTTCATAATGATAAAAATGTTGGTTTATCAAAAGGACATAACAATCCCAAACGTTTATGTGCCTAATAACAGAGTTTCAAAATTTTAGAAGCAAGAAGAGAATTAACTGCAAGAGGACACCTGGGTGGGTGAGTGGGTTAAGCGTCCTACTCTTAATTTCAACTCAGGTCAGATTTCAGGGTGGTGAGATCAAGCCCCATGTTGGGCTCCATGACGCACGTGGAGCCTGCTTAAGATTCCCTCTCTCCTGCTGCCCCAACCACCCCCACTCTCTCCCTCTTTCCATCAAGAAAGAAAGAAAGAAAGAAAACTACAAAGAGAAATAGACAAGCTCAAAATTATACTTAGATTTCAATACTCCTTTCTCAAAAATGAATACAGGTAACCAGAAAGCACAAAAGATAAAGAACATCTGAACAACACTACTACCCAGTTTACATTTACAGAACACTTTTCCCTAAAACAATAAAATAAACATTATTTTCAAATGCACACAAAACATTTATCAAGCTAGAACATATTCTAGGCTATAAAACCAGTCTCAATAAAGTTCAAAGATTCATTCAAAATTTGTTCCCTGACTAAAATGGAATTAAATATCAACATCAAAGGTAACTACAAAAATCCCCCTCTAAATTTGCAACTAAAAGTATACTTCTAAATAACATGTGAGAAAAGTCAAAAGGGAAATTAGAAAGTATTAGGAACAGGATGATAATAAAAACATATCTTAAATGTGAAATGCCACTAAAGCAGTATTTAAGAGAAATTAATAGCACCAAATACCTATGGGGGGGGGGGGTGTCTTAAGTCAAATTTCTCAGATTCTACCTTTAAAAAATAAGGAGCAGGAGCACCTGGGTGGCTCAGCTAGTCAAGTGTCTGCCTTTGGCTCAGGTCATGACCTCAGGGTCCTGGGATTGAGCCCCATATCAAACTCTTTGCTTAGCAGGTAGTCTCCTTCTCCCTCTCCCTCTGCCTGCTGTTCCCCCTGCTTGTGCTTGCTCTCCCCCTCTCTCTCTGTGTCAAATAAAATCTTAAAAATGAATAAATAAAGATAAATAAAAAATAAGGAGCAAATTAAACCCAAATGCACAGAAGAAAATTTAAAGATCAGAGTAGATATCAGTAGTTTGCTACCTAACAAGGTAATAAAGATAAAAACAAAATCATTTCAATACACACAGAAGTATCTGAAAAAAAATCCCACATCTATTCCTCATAAAGTCTTAGCAAACTAGAAAAAGAAGGGAAATTCCTCCACCTGATAAACAATCTATGAGAAACCTACAGCTAACATCACATTTACTGGGAAAGACTGACCACATTTACCTCAAGATCGATAGTAAGACAAGTGTCCTCTCTTATCACTTCTAATCACAATGTACTAGAAATTCTAGCCAATGCAACAAAGCAAGAAAAAAAAATAAAAGGTATCCAAACTGGAAAGGAAGAAAGCTTTGTTCACAGATAACATGGTCTAAGATCAATATTCAGAAGTTAATTCTATTTCTCTACACTACAAACAAACAAATGATTATTAAATTTGTAAAAATACCATTTACAATGGCATAAAACTATGAAATACTTAGAGATAAATACAACAATAAAGACCAGTATGGAACACATTGCTGAAGGAAACTTTCAAAACCTTCATAAGGGGCTCTTGGCTGCTCAGTCAGTAGAGCGTGTGACTCTTGATCTCCTTGTTGTGGGTTCGAGCCCCACACAAGGTGCAGAGATTACTTAAAAAAAAAATCTTCAAAAAAATAAAACCTTTATAAGCGGAAAAAGATAATGTAACTCATGAGCTGAAAGACAAAAAATTATTAAGATGTCATTCTCCCTATATAGACCCAGTTAATTTAATCCTTACCAAAAATCCTAGAGGGCTCTTTTGTAGAAACTGACAAGCCGATATAAAATTCATACAAAAATACAAGGACATGGGGCACCTCAGTGGCTCACTCCATCGATCTCAGGGTCATAGAATCAAGCCCCACATTGGGCTCTATGCTCAGCAAAGAGTCGGCTTAAGATTCTCTCCCTTACCTCTACCTTCCCCCCAGCTCACATACTCTCTCTCTCTCTCTCTCTAAAATAAATAAATAAATAAATAAATAAGAAAATACAAGGATATGGAAAAGCCAAAAAAAAAGCTTTTAAAAGGACAAAGTTGGAAAATTAATATCTGATTTTTAAGACATCATTTAAAAATTACACTAATCCAGGCTATGGTATTGGTATCAAGATAAACAAATAGATGAAAGGAACAGACAGGCCAAAAACAGACAGATACACACTCACACAACTGATTACTGACAATGGTGCAAAGGCAACTCAAATGGGAAAAAAAAATTTGCAACAAACAGTGCTAGAACCACTGGACATCCATATGGGTAAACAATAAATCTTGACCTATAGATCACACCATCTATAAAAAAATGAACACAAAAGATTTTCTCCTATTTTTTAGAAATTTTATAGGTAACACATTTTGCATTAGATCTAGAAGGAAGCATAAGAGAAAATCTGTGTCTTTGGGTTAGGCATAGATCTCTTACATATGACACCAACTGCAGAATCTGTAAAAGAAAAACAAATTGACAGAATGGATTTCATTAAAATTAAAAACTTCAAAAGACACTGTTAGAAGAATAAAATACAGCCCACAAGAGAAAATATTTACAAAGCATATATCTTAATTTGTATCCGGAAAATATTAAGAACTCTCCAAACTCCATAAGAAGACAAGAAATCCAAGGGGAAATTTTAAAAATAAATAAACAAATAAACTAAAAAATAGGCAAAAGGCATGCATATTTCACCAAAGAAGCTATACAAAGGGCAAATAAGCAAATAGAAAACTATATCAGTCACTAGGGAAATACAATGTAAAACCATTATGAGATAGTGCTTCACACCTACTGTAACTACAAGAATTAAAAGGACTGACCATAGCAAGTGCTGGCTGGGATATGGAGCAACAGGAACTCACACACTGCCGATGGGGGTGTCAAAAGTGAGAACCACTCTGAAAACAGCTTGATGATTTCTCAAAGTTAAACATACACTACCATGTGTTCCAGACATTCAACCCTTAGGTATTTATTCAAGAGGAAAAAGAAAGTGTAAGTCTACACAAAGACCTATATGTGAATGTTCATATACACTTTATTTGTCGTAGCCCCAAACTGGAAAGAATCCAAATATCCATCTGTATAGCTGAATGGTGGTATACCCACACCACAAAATATGCCTCAGGAAAAAAGGGAGCAAACTACTGATACATGCAACATGAATCCCCAACTAATTTTATTGAGTGGAAAAAAAAAAGACAGACAGAAGTGCACATACTGAATACTTCCGTATCTATAACACTCTAGTCTGTAGAGACACGAATCAGATCAGTTGTTGCTCGAGGGGAACAGGGCTAAGAGAGTAGGAAACAGGCAATTTTCGGGTTTGATGAGGATACTCATTGCAGCAGTGATGTAATATGACAGAATTTATCAAATTTTCCATGTTAGATATATGCAGCTAAGTGTATATTAATTATATCTCAAAAAACAAGTTATACAACATGGATGGAACTAGAGGATATTATGCTGAACGAAATAAGTCAATCAGAGAAAGACAATTATCATAGGACCTCCCTGATATGAGGAATGTGAAAGGCAGGGCAGGGGTCCTGGTGGGCAGGGAAGGAAAAAATGAAACAAGGTGGGGTCAGGAGGGACACAAACCATAAGAGACTCTTCATCTCAGAAAACAAACTGAGGGTTGCTGGGGGGCAGGGGGATAGGGAGAGGGTGGTTGGGTTGCGGACATTGGGGTGGGTACGTCCTATGGTGAGTGCTGTGAACTGTGTAAGCGTGATGACTCACAGACCTGTACCTCTGGGGCAAATAATATATTATATGTTAATAAAAAAAAGTTATAAATGTTATTATAACAAAGTAGAAGACCCTCACTAAATTATATTTTACTGGGATCTCATTACATGCAAGCAGAATATTTTGCTCTATTTTTTTTCTTCGTAATAGGATTTTGCTAAGTTGCAAAGCGCAGTTTAGATTTCTTTTAATGTAATTACAGTTTCCCAATGGAATAAAATTCACTCTACTTAGGTTTGGTTTACTACAGCAATGCCTCACAACAGCAGAGACACTGAATCTTGTTACTTACCAAAACTTCACCCCAGGGAGAGTAAATCGGGCATTAATAAACATTAAAACAAAGTTTATTCATCATAAAGTCAGGAAATTCAAAGCTGAGATACCCATGAGGGGAAAGAGGCAATGAATTTGTGGAGAAGAATGATATGCAGTCTGTGGCTATAAAACTGCCTCTTGAAACGTGTGTGTTCCCTTCTTCAACCCTGGCACCAGCAATGACCTGCGGACCCCAGTGTCCTCCCGGGCCCCATGTCCTTCCTCAGTGTCTGCGGTCCTTCCTCAGCAGTCCAGGGCCTCGCTTACTGCCCTGTTCCCTGCCTGGCCCCTGCCTCTGCCCCAGGGCACACAGATCCCTGCCCCGGGTCCTTCTGTGGCCTGGCTCTGCTCAGTCCAACAGCCGCCACATCCTCCCTCTGGCCGATCTCATTATCACTGTCCCTATGGAATTTTCTTTCACCCGCGTAAGTTTGTGTGTGTGTGGGGGGGGGGGGGTTGCTTCTGTTTCTCATCTGCTCTTCAAAATTTTACCTTCATGGGAAATCTGAAGTAAAGACAAGTAACCTTTTTTTTAATCTCTAAGTGCCTCCCACTAAAAGGATACAACACCGGAGCTACGGGGCAGGAAGTGGCTGGGGTCCCAGGTACAGTGACACATGCGAACAGACTTTCTTTCTGAAGAAAGGCAGAAAACAAAGACACTGAGAATGTTGCTTGCTTGCTTAGGGCCGCTTCCAATAAATTCAAGTCCCTACGGGCTAAATGAACCACTGAATTCAAGAAGGTGAATTATTTTCCCTCTGTTCTCTGCAGAAGAATCCAAAGTAAAAATTTCCTTTAAGCTCTTTCTACTTCTTCTACCAATGATCACGAATGGATCGGAATGCCTAGTGTTCATGTACCACGCTTCATCCGTCTTGACTCTGAAGTCTGTCTGGAATGAACTAATGCAACAACAAAGGAAAAAGTCATTTAAATGAGGCTATTAGACAAGGAGGCAGTGACATTTGATGCATTTGCCGTATTTCCCAGACACGATTTCAAATGCTTTCCATTCCCCAATCAACACACTGCTCTGCTCTAATAGATCTAGCCATCAGATATAATTGGCCTTCAATTACAGTTCATTCCAAATTAATCTTCATAAGTGTCCGGAACCAAAGGAAACACAATGCTGTTTGCCAAAGGAGAGACACTACTATGCTGCTCCTCTTAAAGAGAACTCGGGGAGAAAACCAGAGGTGGGGTTGACGGAGTCATTCCTGAGTGCTGGGCTCTTCTGGGCCGTCACCTCCCCGGGGGCAAGTTCCTTCCACTCTCCCAGAGCCTGGAGGCAGTGATGCCGCCAGCGAGTGCCTCTGCCGGGGTACAGCATTGCTCTCTCCAGTGATGCAGGATCTCAGGCTGTAAGAGTCTGCGCTCAGTAAAAACATTTTGGACAGGCCACGATAGCAGAGCACTTCTCCTTGAAGAAATTAAAGTATATATACTTTGGGAGGCTCACCCTGGGGTGCATATACTGCCCAGGCCTGGTTATTTCTAAGTGCTGGGACATACAGGAATGCCTTCGTAAGGCACTCAAGCAGCCAATCGGTTTTATTCAACCCCCCAAATGTTCCCTTTGGCCTTGCCACCTGCAGGTGGGAATACTCTGTGGCTCTCTTAATGATTTCACACTCCCGTGATTCCCTGTAATTTCTTAACACACCCGAATTACCATCCAGGGCCCTAAAGCAGCAATTTAAGAATTTCTGCTGGCCTGAGAGTTAATGCAACCATCAAAGTTTCCAATTTAAACTCAGGAATTAACTTGTTTACTGCCCAAGATCTTGCCTCCCTATACAATTAGTCTGATACGCTGGTTTAACTCTGCCTGATACTGTAGAATAAAATTAAGGCCAACTTGTAAACAGAAAAGTCATAAAATATAAATGTCCACCGGAGGCAATAAATTACTGAGATGTCCAATACTCATTCCAGTGAAGGAGAAAAGATACACACGCGCACACACACACAATACATATACCCTGAGCTTTACAACTACATTAAACATCACATGACAAAATGTTTTTCAATTGCTTCAACAGCGCTGGAAAACATCCCAGCTTCCTTTCTAGCCACATCAACAGTTCAATCCTACGCACTGTCCAGGAGCCCTGAGGCAGTTCTGTGTTTAAATACATGATGGCATCACATTTATGTATTGAGCACCTACTGAACGGCAGGCAGACGAAGATACCAGGATGCTACCAACCTGCCTTGAGTCTGCCCCAGCACGGGCTTTCTTCCCCAGTTTTATTCACTGTGCTGCTACTTAGAGGCCCGGGTGCACAGACCAGTGAGAGAAGCCCTGGGGGTTCCCCAGGACAGGACTTGCAGACCACAGTCAAAATTAGAGCTGTGGGCATCTTTGCCCATCCTACTGGTTTTATATACATACAGTAGGGGGAAAAAAACCACATGACCTTCACTTTTTTTCCTGGGAAAAGGAAAAAGAGGAGGTATGTACTTGTTTTAATACTCCCCCCAGAGATTCATTCAAATTGACAGTGAATCTATTTCTTACGAACATCTGTATCCCAATCCCAGCAGAGAGTTCATAACAGGTGATCAATACTTTGTTTGTAAACTTTGGACCTACCAGGTTTGTTGCAGTTCTTTCTTTCTTTGCAAGAAAGTGGGGGAAGAGGCAGAAGGACGAGGGAGAGAGCATTTCAAGGAGAGTCCATGCTGAATGTGGAACCCAATGTGGGGCTCGATCTCACATCCCTGAGATCAGAAGCCAAGAGTCAGGTTACTCAACTGACTAAGCCACCCAGGCGCCCCATCCAAGCAGGTTTTCAGTGCTATCTTCCCAAAGCTAGAGCATGAGAATCTATTAAATGTGGTAGAATTGAACTTTAAAAGAAAAAAAAAAGTTGTTATCTACACATTTAATGCAATCCCTCTCAAAATACCAGTGGTATTTCTCACAGAGCTGGAGAAAACAATCCTACAATTTGTATGGAACCACAAAGGACCCCAAATAGCCAAAACAACTTTGAAAAAGAAAAGCAAAGCTGGAGGCATCACAATTCTGGGCTTCAAGCTATCTTACAACACTGAAATCATCAAAACAGTATTATACTGACACAAAAACAGACACACAGATCAATAGAACAGAATAGAAAATCCAGAAATAAACCCACAACTACATGGTCAATTAATCTTCAACAAACAATGAAAAAAGATACAATAGGAAAAACAAAGTCTCTTCCACAAATAGTGTTGGGAAAACTGGACATCAACATGCAAAAGAATGAACCTGGACCACTTTCTTACACCACACAGAAAAATAAACTCAAAATGGATTAAAGACATAATGTGAGATCTGAAACAATAAAAATCCTAAAGGAGAGCCCAGGTAGTGATGTCTCTTACACTGGCCATAGCAACCGCTTTCCAGACATGTCTCCTAAGGCAAGGGCAGCAAAAGCAAAAATAAACTATTGGGATTTCATCGAAAGATAAGTTCTGCACAGTGAAGGAAACAATCAACAAAACTAAAAGGCAGTCTACAGAATGGGAGAAGATATTTGCAAATGACATATGCAATAAAGGGTTAGTATCCAAAATATATAAAGAATTTCTAAAACTCAATAGCCAAAAAATGAATAATCCAGGCAAAAACGGGCAGAAGACATGAAGAGATATTTTTCCAAAAAAGACATACAGATGGCCAATACACACATGAAAATAGGCTCAACATCACTTATTATCGGAGAAATACAAATCAAAACTCCAATGAGACATCACCTCACACCTGTCAGAGAGGCTAAAATCAACAACACAAGAAACAACAGGTGTCGGTGAGGATGTGGAGGAAGGCAAACTCTTACACTGTCAAGATGGGAATGCAAGCTGGTGAAGCCACTCTGGAAAACAGTATGGAGACTCCTCAAAAAGTTAAAAAAGAACTACCTACCATAAACCCAGCTATTGCACTACTAAGTATTAACCAAAAGAAAACAAACCTAGGGATTCAAAGGAGCACATGCACCCCATGTTTAAAGCAGCATTATCTACAATAGCCTAATTATGAAGATAGCCCAAGCATCCCCTGGTTGATACTGAAAGGATACAGAGATGCGGTATAAATACACAATGGAATATTACTCAGCCATAAAAAGGAATGAAAACTTGCCATTTGAAACAACATGGATGGAGCTACGGAGTATTGTGCTGAGGGAAGTAAGTCAGAGAAAGACAACTATATGATTTCACTCATGTCTGGAATCCAAGAAAGAAACAAAGGGAAAAAGAGAGAGAGGCGCAAACCAAGAAACAGACTCTTAACTCTAGAGAACAAACTGACAGTTAGCAGAAGGGAGGTGGGTGGCAGGAAGCTTGAAACCGGCGAGGGGGACTAAGGGGGCCACTTGCTGTGATGAGCACTGAGTGCTGTATGGAATTTTATACCATACACCTAAAACTAACACTACACTGTCAACTGAAACTTAAATACAATCCACTGTCAACTGCAATTTAAATAAAAACTTTAAGAAAAGCTCTCTACTCACGATTTCTTGGATTTCAGTGATTCCATGTTTGTTGAACAGAACTTTGTACAACGATGCAAATGTTCTCTCTCTAGTCTTTATCTATGTTCTTCAGCAGTGACTACTCACATGTGCCTACTGAGCATTTGAATTACAGTGAAATCGAGGGACTGAATTTTAAATTTGTATCTAATTTTAATTAATTTAAGTTTAAATGGTCACATGTGGCTAATGACGAACGTGTTTAGTTGGGGCTTAGACAGGACCTCGGAAACAGGAATGAGCATCACGGACACAGACTTCGGTCCAAATCCAAGCTCTGCCACTTACTATCTAACAACCTTGAACAAGCTATTTAAACATATTTCCCAGTGTAAAATAGCATATTAGTGGGAGAAATGTCATGAAATTAGATATGGCAAAGTAACCAAAACCCCATTTCAGTTTCCTGGTTGTCTATCGTCAGAAGCCCTCCAATTTGCGCTCCTGCAGAGAAAACCACCAAGCAACCAAAGCCTGGAATGGGAGATGCCAAACTGCAAATGGTCGCTGTTTTTTGGAAAGTGGGGTTGAAAATTTCCATTTGTGTTTTATACACTTTTACATTCCCTAAGTTTTTTTTTTCTTATTTAACAAATTTTACTTTGATCAAAAACAAAAACAAAGGGGCTACTCCGAAGTTCAGGGTTTTCTTCTGGTATTCCCAAGGCAGGGAGGGTGGCAAGGCGGACACAAGAAAGGTTGGTTCACAGCCCTTGAGCAGGTGAAAGGGACAGAAATTGGAACTGGCAGGCCTGTAGTCTCAGAGGCCTGGCTTGATGCCAGTACCATGTGTACCCTGAATGCCCCAGGCTGTTAAGTACAGTGCAATTAATTAGATTAGCCAGGTTACTATCAATGCCTGCCAGGCTGCAGGTTTTTCTCGTCCATTCCAGGGAGATGGGCCCTCCTGTGGCCACAGGCTAAACGATCATCAGGTAATTTTCTTTTATAAATTTATCTGGGATAGTTAAAGGTAAAGGACACCCTCACATACTATAAATTGAACATTTCAGGAAGGCAGTTGGATAAAATGTGTACTTAAAAATACTCACTACCTCTTGATCAGTAATTACATTTGTTGGACTTTGCCATGAGGAGAGGAAAAAAAAAGATAATTAAGCAAACTTAGGGAATGTAAAAGTGTATAAAACACAAATGGAAATTTTCAACCCCACTTTCCAAAAACAGCGACCATTTGCAGTTTGGCATCTCCCATTCCAGGCTTTGGTTGCTTGGTGGTTTTCTCTGCAGGAGCACAAATTGGAGGGCTTCTGACGATAGACAACCAGATGTCCATATAGGAATGACTGCTCAACATTTTATGTAGTAAAGAATGGTGACAATCTAAATATTCATTAATAGAGAACTAGCTTAAATAAATTAATACATATTTACATCAAGAAATACTATGCAACCATGAAAATGATACTGATTAACTGATGTAGAAAGACATTCAAAATACTACAAAATAATATGCAGAATAACGTTTGTTAAAATAATCTATGTAATTTATGTATATTTGTGTGTGCTTACCCATAGGAAAAAGGTTTAGAAGAAAATAAACCAAAAAGTTTTAAGCACTTTACACTGGAGAGTAGCAATTCAAGTGACTAGTCTACTTACTGGCCATCTGTTATATTCTAATTTTTTTAATTATTTAATAGACACACTATATTAAATAAGAAAGAGAGAAAGATGAAATAAAAGGCTGCCACTGATCTTAATTTTACAGGGGAGTTTTGCCAAACCTTTAAGGATCAGGCAATTCCCACATGACTTCTATTTTATCACAGCACAGAAAAAAAAAAAGAAATTTTTTTTAATCTATCAAGTTAACACCATAAAAAATACAAAAGAAAATCTAGACATGAAATCATGAGAAAAATATAGCAAATCAGATTTGGTAATATATTACTGGAATAACAGGGATTATTCTAATTATTCAAGAATACCGTACTATAGCATAATATAGAGAAATAAGTTATCACAGAAGTCAAAGTTGGGCAATCAAATAATCATCTCAATATAAATGTAAAACAAAATATTTTGAAAACAAAATAACTCTAGAAAACCAAGAATAAAGTAACTATAATAAAAAAAAATCTTTCTCAAATTCTAATAGTAAAACACCTAAACATATTCCATGAAATTCAGGACCAAAATAAGGATACCTACTATGGTGAATATCACTGACAACCATACTACAAGCTCTAGCCAAAATACAAGATGAGAATTAAAATGGAATTAAAGTCCTAGGTTCATCCTAGCTATGACCAGAAAGACAAGAAATAACAAGTGTTGGTGAGGATGTGGAGAAAAAGGAACCGTCGTGCGCTGGTGGTGAGAATGCGAATTAGTGCAGTCACTCTGGAAAACAGTGTGGAGGCTGCTCAAAAATTAAAAATGGGACGCCTGGGTGGCTCAGTTGGTTGGACGACTGCCTTCGGCTCAGGTCATGATCCCGGACTCCCGGGATCAAATCCCGCATCGGGCTCCCAGCTCCGTGGGGAGTCTGCTTCTCCCTCTGACCTTCTCCTCGCTCATGCTCTCTCTCACTGTCTCTCTCTCAAATAAATAAATAAAATCTTTAAAAAAAAAAATTAAAAATGGAACTACCCTGTGATCCAGTACTCTACACTACGGGGTATTTATCCAAAGAAAACAAAAATGCTAATTCGCAAAGACATATGCACCCCACGTCCATTGCAGCACTGTGATAGCCAAGATACGGAAACATCCCAAGTGTCCATCGATGGATGAACGGAAAAAGACATTATGAGAAACATATACACAGTGGAATATTATTCATCCATTTGAAAAAAAAGAAAGGAAGAAAGAAAGAAATGAAATCTTGCCATTTGCAACAACGGGGATGGATCTGAAGTCAGCCAGCCAGCCAAAGACCCCAGGTGTGGAATTTAAACAACCACAACGACAAACCATTCTCAAAAAGCCATTCTCAAAAAGACAAGACGGGGCACCCTGGGTGGCTCTGCTCAGCGGGGAGCCTGCTTCTCTTCCTCTTCCCTCTGCCTGCCTCTGCCTACCTGGGAACTCTGTCTGTCAAATAAATAAATACAATCTTTAAAAAAAAAAAAAGACAAACTACTGAAAAATTATTACTGAATTGAGAAAATGAAATATTCCACACATGTTTACCGAGTGCATACTGTGGTAAATCCTGAGGTAGGTCCAGGGATGCCACAGCAGATGAACAGAGAGACCCAGGCTGACAGAGTATAAAAAATCGATGTGCCTCAGACATTTTTGTCCTGTGCTCATGAATAGAACAAATGCAGGCGACATCAGTTCCCATTTTTCGGCAATTCAGTAAACGAGCTTTTAAGCCCACTTATAAATGTACAAAAATCAACAGTTCTTCTATAATCAGCAAACACCAGTTACAGGATATAATTTAAGAACAGTCTGTTCATTATTGCAATCAGAAACAAAATATCAAATATCTAGAAATAAACACAGGAAAAGTGTAGGACCTATATAAATAAATGTACAAAATTTCACTTACTGAGGTAAGAAAGAGAGGGAGGAAGGAAGGGAAGGTGTTTAAGAAAGCAGAGGAGGGGAAGCCTACCGTGTTCCTGGGCTGTGACGGTGTACATTTCTCCCAAATTACTCTATATATTTAGTGCGATCACATTCAAAACACCAACGGGCTGTTTTTTTTTAAGAAGTTGACAGAATAATTATAAATTTCATTTCAAGAGTAATTGTGTGAGAATGGCCAAGAATTTTCCTTTAAGGAAAATGAAAACGAACCGCTCCAAGAGAGAAGTCATGATATCATGCACGCATTTTGAGACTCACGTGGGCTGAGAGCCTGGCCCCGCGCCAAGATCGCCCGCCCTGGTCTGTGTGTGCCACACCAGGGGCCGGCGTGGATTCTTATCCGTGGCCAATGTATGTGTCTGTCTCTCTACAGCCTCTCGCAACTGAGCAAGCCCCCGGGAAGGAGGCCTCAGAAGCCAGATGTGTACGGCAGCTGCACTGATGGGCGTGAGAGCTGGCTCCCGGCAGGAAGAACCTTCGTTCGGAAGGGTTCAAGAGCACACACCCTGAGACTCAAGTCACTTCGCTGATGGGAAAGAGGGGAACGTGGAGAACACAGAAGCTGAGCCATCAATGAAAGCGTTTACTGCCTACTGTAGGGTGATACGGTAAAATTTAATGATGTCAAAAGATGAATTCTACATATGTGAATTCCTATGAAAACCCAAAATCAAACCGATCATATTTACTAGTGACATTCACAACCCCTTTCCTTTCTCATAGCGCTCTAAGACTCTAACCCACTGCCCGCCCTATTTCTCGACCATTACCTGCTCCCAGTGCATTGTGAGCAGATGAAAATTCAACCCGCGAAGGAGAGAAAAGTTAGGCATCTTTTACAGACATAGATGAGGGGCTCTGGGGGCCTGATGAACTCGCCACGTGTCACAGAGCGAGTGGCCCGTGGCTGAGGCGGGAGCCTTGCTTCCAACTTCTGGGTCTGAAACAGGAGCCACCCCACCCCCCGCCCACTGCAAACCACCCCCCACCCCACCCCGTGTTTCCACAGTCGTGAAGCTAATGAGGTCCAGAGTGCCAGAGAGCTATGAGCTTCCATCCCCTTGTGCACAGTCAGCTGTGTTCCCTTCTAAAACTACAGGCCGCATGCCCGAGCCTGACCAGACAGCAGTCTTGAAAAATTAAATATTGATTGTTCCAAGAGGGACGGATGATAATAACTAACACATGCCGTGCTCGCTCTTTGCCAGACACTGTTCTAAGGACTTCAAAGATACTGAGTCCTGTCATCTTTACAGCACGCCTCATGTAGCAGACAAGACTACAATCATACCCCCGTTCACCGATGATAAAACAGAGGTACAGCCAAGCCACCTAACTTCCCCCGGGCCACGGGGGCCGCTAAGGGTAGAGCGGGGGTCCTAAGTTCTGGCTCCAGGCTTGCATTTCCTGTCAGGGGTGCCTAGCCCTGCCTGTCACACAGATCTCCATCTCCCTATGGACCCCAAGACCAGCAGTTAAGAGTGCTCTCTGTAACATAAAATATGCATATGACAGCCCAGCCTAAATTACCCATGATAACATTTAATTAATACAAATTGCCAAGCATGGCTAATTGCTGCCGGTGCACTCTCTCCTGTAATGATTCATATAAAAATACAGAGGTAAATCCCCACTGTACTTTGTTACATGGCTGGAAATATTCTTGTTCGGTGTTTGGAATGATTCAAACTACAGAAATCTAACCTGAAAATACTAAAGTCGACCATCAGCCTGTGAAACCTTATCCTGCTATCAGACCACTGTGCCAAGCCGTCTCCGAACGGCCACAGCCGTGCTGGAATGACCCCTTGATCCATCCTGACTTGTACTTTTCCTGCATATTTATCTTGTTAACCAAAATACAAGTCCCTTGAGACCAGGGGCCATCCCCCTGAACCTTGCAAAAAACACTCTGTACATAGGTACTCGACCTATTTTTGGTGACCAGGAATTAAGTGGAATAAAATATTTTATTATCGGAAACAAAAACATTTTAAGTCCTGTGAATAAATCTCAGACAGGCACACAATCATGTTGACAATTAAGTCCCTGCTGCTAATTCATCAAATCTAGGAACGCCGATTAGATACCAGGTACTGCAATGAGAGCTTCCTTTGAACTAAATCAGGTAAGCCACACGGCGCCTTAGGAAAGTGAGCCTATCTCATAATCATAACCATTTCACAGATGGGAAAACTGAGGTTTAGGAAAATAAAGCAACTTAACCCCGGTTCTACCACTCGTAAGGGATGGGACTAGGATGTAAGCCCAGCCCTCTGCTTCCAGAGATGAACTCTTACCTCCTTATCTCCCAAAGTGTCCCATCTTCTCTGGCCATCCCACTCCCCACCCGCTGCGAGTAGACCACCAGGAGACTTCTACCTGCCGCTCAGCCGTCCTCCTTCTCTCACTTCCCAAACTACACGTTAGGGTACATGGCATCAGCCTTTTAATCCAGGACAATAGAAAAGAACAAGTCCTACAAAACCCACGCTGCCATGAGGGCCTTGCCTCTTGTGATTCACTGTGTTCCTTTGAAGACCGTTCAGGAAGTAGCCTCTGATCTTGGCATCAACCTCTGTTACATAGTTTGTTTAAAGGACATCACAAACTGTCCAGGTGATAAGGCTCCTGGCTTCCGTGTTGAGCGAGCTGCTAGGAAGTTCCAGGCCCCACGTGAGATCCCCTAACGCGCTCAGAGACGCATACATACAATTTCATTCTGGTTCCACGTTTCAACTTATGATGGTTTTGCCGTGTTCACCTACTTCTAACTTACATTATCGTATATAAACAAGAGCATCTTTAAAATGCTGTGGGGACAAGACAGACTATAAACGAAGTGCCCAGTAGACGTTCGGCTCATTTTCAACAATCAAGGCAGAAGAACATTCAAGAGGCAAGGGTTAGAGTCCTAACCAGAGGAAAGAACTGGCAGTTCTCAGACTTTACCCACCCAATAAAAATTGTTTTCAAAGTCTAGGCAATAGTCTTAAAATTTTTTAATTAGTTGGCAACATTTAAAATACAAGAGATTTCACTCATAAACCCAAACTCCTTGTTTTTCTTGAAAAATGGGAAGCTGTGTCAACCCCTACGCCTGCTCTCCATACATGGCAACATTCAAAGCTGAACAACAACTTCAATGAGCCATGAGATTTTAGTTTGCCAAAGTCCCCACCCAGACGGTGCCACTCATTTAAAACCACCCACTTCAATCTTGGTGGCGGCGGGCT
The DNA here is from genome assembly GCF_964662115.1 of Mustela nivalis. NCBI lineage: Eukaryota > Metazoa > Chordata > Mammalia > Carnivora > Mustelidae > Mustela > Mustela nivalis. The sequence continues at coordinate 18,300,333 of NC_139032.1, forward strand.
TAGCGCCCCAGCCTAAATCAACAGCAGCTCCACTCCCAAAAGGGAAATGTGCAGGTGCGATTAGTAGACAAGGTTTTCCAGCTGCTGGAGGAACCTCAGAACAGGCCCCTTGGAGTTCCTGTTTCTCAAAAGATGGGATTACTTAGAAACTTGGCTGGAGAGAGGCAAAGAGGGACACACCAGATAGAGGCATCTATTCAAAGTCCTAAGCCCGGGCGCATCCTTGAGCTACTGGCAGGACCTCCCAAGAAAGCTCCTTCCCCAGTCGCACCCTGGACTCCACTCCCCACCCAAAACCTGGTACTGAATGGCTGTCCCAGGACCACACAGCCCAGGGCTAAAAGGGAAAATGGCAGAAGCAAGTAAGTCTGCAGGGTTCTCCGGGAGCTCCTACCCCCCAGCCCCACAAGGCCCTTCCTTGACTGCCCACCTGGAGGCGCCATGAACACAACAAACCACACTTCTCAAGGTCAAAACAAGACCAAGTGCCTTGGAAAACAACTGCTGTGGCCATTGTTCGGCCCACAGGCGTTTGGAGTGTTCATGCAGAAAAGCCGAAATTTCCCCTCGCAGGAAGTTCCTGGAAGGAAGTCGGTGCCCTGACGCTCAGCCACTCCTCGGACCGGAGAAAACAAAGGCAGAGCAGGCCTCTCTGCTGCAGACGGCCACAGCATCCCACCGGAGGCGGCCGGGTGTTCATGAGGGCTGCTAAGCTTTCTTGGGAGGGAGGGTCTACAGAGCTGCAGGAGCCTCTTCCTTCGCACGTTTGGGGAAGGTGGTCGTTTTCTGCCACATATTGATCAGGATCCAAACATGAAACCAGCTGAAGACCTGAGGGAGACGGTGGGTGTACGCTGTTGACCACCCACCCAACCTACCACCGTCCAGATTCTTGGAGGAACTCGAGCCCTCTGCCGCTAGCAACAGCAGTGCCTGGTGGCCTGGCAACAGCAGCGACAGAAGAGTCTATGTGGAAAGGTATTCTTGGGACTGGGCATCCACAACTGTTATAATCTTTTTTTTTTTTTTTTTCTCAAATTACCTTAAAAGTGATGCATATGCAATTAATTTTTTCCAAACAGAACCAGGTGATAATAAGTGGTAAGGAAGTGTCCCTGAGCCCACAGTCCCCACTCCCACTCTTTTCCATTATTACTGTTTTTACAGTCCTGGTGGTTATCAGCCTAACCACGTAATAGGCTTGTATCTCTTCTTGATTTGTCAACCTTAGACAGAATCTATTGACTGGCTGCCTGCCTCCCTCATATCTAACTCATTCACACTTCCTTCACCTCTAATTCTTCCCTAGTTTTCTTGATTATGCTATTTTTAGCTCTTCAATTGGTTAGCTCTGTTTCTTGTTTCAACAGCCTTACACAGTGTATCTTGACATCCCACCCTGGAGGAGAAGGAAATCAGAATCCCAACGTGTCCCTCCACGGCCTCTCTTTCCCTCCTGCCGCCTAGCTGTGGACTTCTGTCTGCTCTTTCCCTCTTCCCAAATTGGGGAGGTTTCTAAGCCTTGGTTTGTTTGTTTGGTTTTTTTTTTTTTTTTTCCCTGTAGTTATGTCTTGTCTTGGGTGGAGATTAACCAATAAACTATGCAGCTACATTTACAACATTCTGACTACGCAAACATGACTTCCTGCAGGACCAACAGCACGTCTCAGTTCCTGGAGAAGTAAATACAATCCTATGTCAGTGAACCTAGCTACACCTCAAGGTCAAATGGTTCTCTTTTCTTACACTGCACAAAACACTCAAAATTATATGATACCGCAACTTAGATGGCTTTTATTTTTGCATTTAAAAAAAAGGAAATGATTCTTTGATTATCCACCTGTCCTGGCTGATGTCTGAGCCCATGTGTGGTTTTTTTTTTTTTTTTTTAATCAAAACTACATTCATACAGCCTCAATACAATACAACATTCATCCCTTTCTAATAAAGAAGTGCACAACTGCAAAAGCCCAAGGAACAGTTACTGAGCTAAACAATTAAGCCAAGAACAAGCACCCCTGAGGCCCAAATGCTCCAAGGCAAATGCCCAAGGGAGGGGCTGGTTCCCGGTGGAGGAGATGACTCCCTAGGCAGGGCTACTTTTTCTTTTTTTTTTCCTGTATGTAGGCTGGCTGAGTGACTTAGCTTCTTAACTACCTGATTTTTGAGCAAATAAACAGTAATAACAAACAAAAGAGCGACGTGTTGACAATTAAAAACGTACACAGTGTATGGGCGCCTGGGTGGCCCAGTCCGTTAAGTGTGTGGCTTTGGCTCAGGCCCTGATCCCATGATTATCAGGGTTAGAGCTGAAGTTAGGGTTCGGTGCTCCCCCCCCCCCGCTCAGCAGGGAGTTTGCTTCTCCCCCTCCCTCCGCCGCTCCCCCACTCCTGCTCTCCTGCTCTCTCTCCAATAGAGAAATAAAATCTTTTAAATAAATAAATAAAAACGTACAGAGTCTTAAATTATGTCCTTGGCAATGTTATGAAACAGAAAATAGGTCATAACACCTAGCAGAGAGAAAATTGCTTGTTCCGGGAGATAAATTAATTTCTGAAATAGGCGAAGTTACAGGAAAAGCGATGTAGCACAGTCCAAAGGGCCCCGGTTTGGGGATAAGACGAAGCTGAGTTTAAATCCAGGGTAAGGGGAAGCTCCTTCCCTTGCAGTCTGACTGTGTGCCTTGGAAGACACACCAAGGCTCTGTGAACCTGTTTCCTGATCTGCGAGCAGGCAAAATACCAGCTCTTTCACACAGGGGTACCGTGAGGACAAAATAAGACAGTCACCCTAACACAGTCCTGGTGCTTATAAATCAGTGCTGGTAACACTAGATCCTACACGTCCAGGGTCGAGCTCCTCTCTGATGAACTACAGTAAGTGAAGACCACGTGTCACGCTGTATTTCTCTAGGTCCTAGAACAGCAGAGGGGAATGGCGGGCAAGGATTATTAAGGATCTCGGGGCTCCTGGGTGGCTCAGTCGGGTAAGCGGCAGCCTTTGGCTCCAGTCATGACCCCAAAGTCCTGAGACTGAGCCCCACATCAGGCTCCCTGCTCAGCAGGAAGCCTGCTTCTCCCACTCCCTCTGCTGTTCCCCCTGCTTCTGCTCTCTCAGTCAAATAAATAAAATGCTTAAAAAAAAAAAAGAAAAAAGAATCTAATCATAAAACAAAAAGAAACGTACAAAATAAAGACAAGGCATATAATGCTAGCCACAAATTCGGTCATGGGTAATGCTACTACAAAATCCTTTTATAATTAGACCCACTGGAAAAAAAATTGTAAGTCCCTTCTTTAATTATAGTTCTGAACTTTACCTTATATTAAGATAGAGTAAGATTTTTTTTTAGAGAGACTTTATTTATTTGAGAGAGAAAAAGGGAGAGAGAACACGGGGGGAGGGGCAAAGGGAGAGGGAAAGCAGACTCCCCACTGAGCAGGGAGTCCCTGGGATCATGACCTGAGCTGAAGGCAGCAGCTTAACTCACAGAAACACCCAGGCGCCCCAGGACATAATAAGACATTTTGACGGGGAAGATATACCTTACCATGGGCAATTAAGATGTCATTCCAAGAGATACCACTTTGCTAGTTGAAAAGAAAAAATAAATTCTTAATTCACAATTTACTCAAGTGTATGATTAAAAAAAAAAAAGAAATAGAAAAAGATGTTGTATGAATCACTCTATAAGCTGGTTACAAAATTGTGAATTCTAGAATTCTGGACAATGACTATTCCCACATGTTGTGAATTTGTGTGTGTGTACATGTGTATGTATACATACGTGTGTGTGGGTTTAAGAATCATGGAGAGAAAACATGGTGTCACTAAAACGTCTTCCCCCAAACTGTGGCAATATTCCAAGCTCCACGTCTCACGTTACAAAGAATTCACTCTCTGAAATCTAAACATTCTCTTCTTTAATTTCCTTGCATCTGCTTAATCCATCCGCATCAGTGATGTAAACTTAAAATGATTTCTAGCCAAAATGATATTACTGGACTCCTACGTGCTTACAAAAATAGCTTCTATTTGAAAGTGAGTGGTGAAGTGTTAGGATCTAGACCACCATCTAAATGCATGAAAATTTTCCATATTTATTTAATTACACCAGGACGTAACATTATTAGTAAGCCTTTTCTCGCATCATTTTAGTGGTCTTTCACTGTTCCTCCATAAGGTTCATGTTAAACCTGCTTTGTATTTCCTCTCACTGCCAATACTGTGCCATCTAACAGTATTTCTTTTATTTGGTCAAAACAGTGAAAACAATGGGGAATACTTTCAGTGTTCTTACTTTTAATCATCAAAAGAAGGGAAGGGAGAAAGAAAATAAAACGAGCCCTTTTGTTTATGAAGGTGATATTTTCAATTACTTCGGAAATTCACTGCAACATACACCTTTTGAACATTTCCTTTGCAGGAGGCAATTGGCAAAATCCTATCTGGCAAAAAGGCACAGCCGGGGAGCCTTGATGGCAGGCGGGAGGGATCGCTACAGCACCCCAAAGCAGACTGAGGCAGGTATAAAAGCAGAGGCACAAAAATCACATTCACTATGAATCCGGTAAATTCATGGTTGGTCGTCCACTCCCAGCTATTTGTTCTGTTGTACAGCCCAAGTGAAGTCCAGGGGGCTGTTATGGTTTTAAAGTACTCATCCTTTTTGCAAATCTCATCTTAAATCTCATTTCTCTCATATTTCCTGGTTATTTCTTGCCTTCCTAGTCTTAAAAGAGAAGCCATTAGGCCCTTCTCAAGAACAAATTAGCCAAGTATTCATCCCCGGTCCAGATCCCTTTTTCCCATAGCACAGAAGCCAAAAACGCTGCTGAGTTTCTACTCTGCTGTTCAATTCTACCTTGATTATAACTCCACATCACTTCCATATGGCTAGTTAGCTGCCTAACCACCCATAAGAGCGAGTATCAATTATGGAATTATAAATCTAACAATTAACTGACTCGATGGGTCTGAGGAGAGTGTTGGCTTCTGTGTTTAGCCTCCTGAGGTAGAGAAGTCTCTCAGGATTTGATTCAGGTTCTTCCCCAGAGGCTGGGTCACACCCAAACCACCCCAGGCCGACAACTCACAAACCTGCTGTTCACTCCTGGCACTGAAAGGTCACATGACCTCTGCCAAGTGTGGCTACCGCAACTGGTTCCGTCTCACACACTCATCGTGTCTGCATGCTTCTGGAAAGTCTTTGCTCCGGAACACTTTTAGCAAAGCATTATCACTATTCTCAGAAAGAGTTTTATGACAAGGAAATGATTCTGGTCTTCATAAGGAGGCCTGGGTTTAAATTCTACTTCTGACACACTATTTAAGGAAAAAGTGGGGGGACACCATTTAACTGCTGATGTTGGCAAAATGGAAAAAAAAAAAAGTGAAACTTATTTAAGAAGTGAACAGGTTAAAGATCGATCAGTTAGGGGAACAGCATTATGAGCTAATGAAACCTCACAGGAATTTTTCATATGAAAACTCTACACCTTTCCGTTGGATTGACTGAATGTAAGAAACCAATACCTCCAATTTAGGGGAAGGAAGACTACAGCCATGCCTTTTAACTGATGTGAGACAAACATCAACCTTTTCTGACAAGTAATGTGAACTTACTGAAAAGCCTTTTCAGAGGTATTTACAGCACCTTAGTGTTTCAAGGCCGGGGGGAAAAAAAAAAAAAGAAAGACATCAAATATTCACTGCACAGCAGTGAAAAATGCATTTTCATTCAAGAATCCTTCCCCGGGACCAAGTGTTTGATTCTGTATCTAATAAACCAAAAGCCAAGGGGCACTGGGAGGCTCAGAGGGTTGAACATCAGCCTTCGGCTCATGTCAGGGTCCCAGGACAGAGCCCCACATCCAGGCTCCACACTCAGCAGGGAGTCTGCTTGTCCCTCCCCCGCCCCCACACTGGTGTTCTTCCTCTCAGATAAATAAAATCTTTTTTAAAAATAAATAAATAAAGATAAGAAGTGAAAAACCAAAAGCCAAAACCAATAAAAAATGCTAACAAGATAAATGTCTTTAGAAGCATCATCAAGGAAATTGGTAGCTGGGCCTCTAATTAGTACTGATGCCTGAATTCTCCAAATACTTGAACTACCCTGCCCTCTGCCATACTGTGGGATGAAACACCCAAGAAACCGTGCCAGCACTTCCTACAGAGGGATGGGCAATTTGTTTTTACCTCAGCAGCCAATTCTATGTAATGGCATGAACTCGCATACAGTAGTAACACTTACTTAGTATATATTTATAGAGAGCCGAACATCAGCGTCATACTTCCACAGAAAGCAACTGCATCGTTGTTTTGGGTTTTTTTTAAAGGTTCTTCTATAAAAGGGCCTACTTCCGAGTAGCCAGTTCTAGGAGCTGCGAGAAATCTAAGGGAATGGGCAGGTGCGGCTCTGCGTGCTCACATCCAGGTTCCTCTGTGGGGAGCCTCAGGGCATCTCCACCACCTTTCTAGAAGTTCTCAGCCTGCCTGGGGACTCCTCCTCACGCCCTCCTCTCCCTTCTCCTGTAGCCCCTGGGACACTCGTGTGGCCTTGGGCCTCTTCAAAGAGCTGGTTGCCTCCCTCCTCACAGCTGATAGCTATGCCCTTAGCTTCTCTCAAGGCTCTACTGCCTGTGGTTCACTGTTTGGCGGATTTAGGAACGGTTGGTCCGTGATCATTTTCTCACACCTCATGGAAACCCAGCAAATATACGAGTGACCTAGACATATAAAATCAGCATCCGACTGGCATGTCTGGTCTTGGCTTTGGTATCCTCAGTAGAAGGCTTTGGTGACTCAAATGACCATTCGCTCTGCCCCACTGTCTTAGGGAGATTGTTCCCTGGGAACTAACAGCCTGAACCTAACACAGGGAACAGCAGGCTTGACTGGAACCCGCTGCGCGTTGGTCATTGTGCTCAGCACCAGGGGACACAGAAAACAAAGACTGAACTTCTATCCCTTTATCCAAGGGCTATTTCCCTCCCCTCACAAGTCATCCTAAATCACTCTCTGATATGCAAATGGAGGAACAGCAGCTGGACCAAGTGGTCGGGCAGCCAAGGAGGGTGCTGACAGGAAGTTGCTGAATCTCAGGTGAGCTTTCGGGATGACTGTGGTTACCGTGAGGTGCCTTACAGACCTCATGACATCCTCAGCCCAGTCCTGGAGAAACAGACGATTCCTGAAAGAATAACTTCATTTTATTTTTATTTTTATTTTCTTTAGAACTCGTTCACAAATTACTATGCCCTGTCCTAAAATATCTTTTTCTAATCATCCTGAAAAAAAAATCCCCATCACATAATATCACATCCCTACGAGCTGGCCCATGGAGAATAGACAGGTAAATTGCCAGTCTATTCTGGAAAAGAAATTGGGCAAAACTGGGGGGGAAAAAGGAAAAAGGCACCTATGAGTAACCTTTCAGGTAAGTATAGGCCAGAGCCCTGAAGAGGGTTTCTGGAAGCTTCTGTTGCTCTCTGCCATCACAGAAATCACAATAACGGGCCAACGCGTGGGGTGAAGTCATGATATTTAGGTCGTCCCAAGGACCCGCAGGCACGGAACCACCATGCTCATTTCCATCTGGATCCTCGAGTTTTCCAGGCAGGGGCCCTCCCAGGAACCTGCAGGTTTAGCAGAAGCCTCGCAGCAGATTCTGACACAGGTGCTCTGATGCAGGGGTTCCTTCAGTATTTTGAGCAGAGCCAGGGAAGAAAAACTCCCTGATGGACTACTGAAGTCCGCAAAGAAACCAAGTTTCCAAGGTCGCAGTGGCACCATCCTCAGGCGCGTACACAGGCACCGAAGATCTGAGGGGAGACGGCGGAGATTTCCAAAATTAAATGGGCCACCACGTGCGGGTCCCAACACACCACGGCAGAGAAATGGCAATTCCATGGCCCAGGCAGACACCACTTGCTCCAAAATGGTTTTCAAAAGAATCCGTGGAGATTTGGCTTGGGTTGATTCTCCCTCCAATGGAAACCCATAGCCCTTCATTCTTCTTTGGAAGAAGCCGAAGGAATTACTTACGAGCAGTCATTTTTGCCGAAAACCCATACTCCGCACGTAAAGAACAGCTGTCTGCCACTTTGAATTCCACACACCGCTCACAGGTACAGGGTTAACCTTTACAGCCCTGGAAGCAACTCGGGCATGGCCCGAGGAGAGCAAGCAGAGTCTTTAAAAACCAGCATCTTTCAATCCCAGCTTAAACCAACTTTGATCTTCTTGATTCAGCATGAAGTCTCTTCTCCTATTTCTGTTTCTTCCCCCAGAACGGTCTGACTTTATACAGCCTCACGGTTGGAAACCCCTAGACACCCTAACCCAAGCAGCAGAATCCAGCCCTACTGCTGCCGCTCCCTCCCAGATTCCCCTAGCGCGGGGCCTGTCCCATCAGTGCGGGCTTCCTCTACCGCCTGGTGCACTGCAGCCGCCGCCACCCCTCCCCCGCTACAGAGCTGCAGCCCAGATATCCTGGCCATACGTGCTGTTTGCACACCTACACACTCCCCGCAACAGAACCCTGTCGCTCTGAGCAACCCGGTTAGCCTGATATCAACTGCCATTCTCTTCCTAGAACCTCTGAATCTTAAGGAACTTCCCAATATTGTGTCCCCTGTGACAGAGATCTGGCCGTGACCTCTGAGGAACGCTGTGGCTATTGCTAGGAATACTACAGAAACCGGCTCTGTAGCAGGACTCTCATACCTCCTCAAAGGTTAAGTTTGAGTTTCTAGAAGAAATCCGCCCTGGCCCCTCCCACCGTGACTCCCTTGTCAACACTGCCTATTTTTTTTTTCTTTTTTATCCCCCCACAGCCCCCGCCCAGAGTTTTGATCACGGGTTTCTATTTATTTGTGTGGGTCCTGGTTAAATGTCTGCTTTCCCTACTCACTTGGAAGCTCCATGAGGGTAGGGACCTTACTCTGTTATTTATCACTGTGTTCCTACCTCTTAACACAGTAGCTGGCACATGGTCAAAGAAACATTTTTTTTAAAGATTTAATTTTTTTTAGGGGCGCCTGGGTGGCTCAGTGGGTTAAGCCGCTGCCTTCGGCTCAGGTCATGATCTCAGGGTCCTGGGATCGAGTCCCATGTCCGGCTCTCTGCTCAGCAGGGAGCCTGCTTCCTCCTCTCTCTCTCTGCCTGCCTCTCTGCCTACTTGTGACCTCTCTCTGTCAAATGAATAAATAAAATCTTTAAAAAAAAGATTTAATTTTTTTTAAAGACTTTATTTATTTATCTGACAGACAGAGATCACAAGTAGGCAGAGAGGCAGGCAGAGAGAGAGGGGGAAGCAGGCTCCCTGCTGAGCAGAGAGTCCGACATGGGACTCGATCCCAGGACCCTGGGATCATGACCGGAACCGAAGGCAGAGGCTATAACCCACTGAGCCACCCAGGCCCCCTAAAGATTTAATTTTTAAATTAAATATTAAATTTAGGGGCACCTGGGTGGCTCAGCCATTAAGCATCTGCCTTGGGCTTGGGTTGTGATCCCAGCGTCCTGGGATGGAGCCCCACATCAGGCTCCGTGCTCAGCAAGAACCCTGCTTCTCCCTATCCATCTGCCCCTGCTTGTGTTCCCTCTCTCACATCTCTCTCTGTCAAATAAACAAAGAAAATCTTCTAAAAAGTTTTTTAATTTAAAAGATTTTAGTTTTAAGTAAACCCAAGGTAGGGCTCGAACTTATAGCCCCAAGATCAAGAGTTGCATGCTCTACTGTCTGAGCCAGCCAGATGCCCCAGAAATATTTATTAAGTGATGGAAACTCCTCAAGATCCCAAAGGTGCAAAGGTCTAATCCCTCAAAGCTGGTTACCACCACTGCAATATGCATCTTTGTCTGGTCCAGAATGGAAGAATCACCTGTTCTCCTTCCCTGCCAGATGTACACACAGGGTAGTCTGACCTAGTTTTCTGTTCTTTACCGGCCATCATGCTGTTGGGGTAGCAAAAACAATACTAATTCTATACTAAGCTCTGCCTTCATTTGGCTTATCATCGACAAGCAGCAAACTACATATGGGTCAATATTATCTTGAGTGTTTCTCTGGGTCTGCAGAGTCACTGGCACATGGAAGCTTCTGGGTGACTACCTTTAAGACTTCTGAAATGCTTAAAGTCAACTAGGCTGCAAAATTTCTCTTGCAGTGGAGAATTCTATCCAGGTTTTAAGGAATGTCGGAGTAAAATATGTGGAACAAAACCAGACACTCTGATTCACTCTTGGTGAGGGAGGAGGACAGGACACCCCTCACCTGACAGAAGCATCGGAAGAAGGTCTGCCAATAACGTAATGCCATGCTCCTGTGAATCTCTCTCAGGGGTCCACAGCCACGGCTGTCATCTCACTCCCCTGGCCAACAGTACTTACTAAACCTCTCTTGTGTTGAGTCCCATTCTCGGCACATGGGTCTAGCCAAACACCAAACAGACCAAACCTCTCGTAGAGCTTCTAATAGGGGTGAGACAGACATCAGGCCAATCAATATACAGGATGTAAAATAGCAAAAACTTGTAACAACAGGTTAGAGTTGCCATGGGGAGTGGCTGGGGGTTGGGGGGAGTCCTCAGTGTAATGACTCAAGTTGAGACTTGCAACAGAGGAGGGAACACGCCAGGCTGCTTCGGGAGGAGGAGCAGTCCAGGACAGACATACCTCAAAGGCAAAGTCCTAAAAAACAGAAAGGAAGTTGATGTGTTCCAGAACACTAAGATGGATGGAAGAAAGAACAGAGTCAAGGAAGAGAAGAGTAGAAGGAGACCATGTCAAGGAATGGAGGGAGGCAGGGACAGAGAAGGCAGAGGACCAGGAGGTCCTCTACAATTGTAGCTTCTACTCCAAGAAGAAGCCCCAAGATGGCTCTCAGCAGAGGATTCATCAAGCTGCCTTTTGCTTGAATAGCATAACTGGCTGCTTTGGGAAGAATTAACTGGGAGGGACATAGGGAAGAGAACTTCCTTTAATACCGGCCACACTGGAAATACTATAGCTTGTGTTCAGCACGACGACCGAAAGGCACACTGGCACGCGCCGACTCATCTGCCCAAGGACTGGATCCAGCACCTTTCCATCAACAGGGGCCAGAATCACCGCTTACTCATGTTTCTTCTTTTGAAGAGCAATGACATATTGCAAAAATGGGCATCAAGATGGGACGGACCTGGTTTCGATGCCCATCTGCTGCACCTGGAGGACAGGAGCATGGGCCAAGTATGTCGGTGCCTTAAAAAAAAGGGGGGGGGTGGAATTTACTACCTACTGGGCATGGGGCCTGGCAGAATAGGCAGGGACTGAATAGAGGAGCTGGTACCATTACCGTTTTAGTGACAAGGATCAGAGACTCTCAACACTTAGTCAAAAATCCACAGGCTACAAGATTCAATGAAGACATAATTGTATCTTTCTCACTAATCTCACAGCCAAACCCTCTTTTGAGTACAATACTAGGGGTTCTTTCCAAAGCTGGTCCAAGTCTAAATACTCATATTTCATCAGGACTTTTACTTCATGAGAATGAAGCACGCCAGTTGCTGTCCCAAACCAATCGAAGATGCATATCAGCTATGGACTTCCAACTCCTTCACTCTTGGTGACAAAGATAAAATGTTGTTCAACCTTAACCCTGTGCTAGAGGCTGTAATTGCTCTACTCAGGAATTTTTTTTTAAAGATTTTTTATTTATTATGAATTTGACAGAGATCACAAGTAGGCAGAGAGGCAGGCAGAGAGAGAGGAAGGCAAGCAGACTTGCTACTGAGCAGAGAGCCTGATGTGAGGCTCGATCCCAGGACCCTGGGATCATGACCTGAGCCGAAGGCAGAGGCTTTAACCTACTGAGCCACCCAAGTGCCCCTATTCAGGAAATTTTTAAAAATAAATTCTTATTTTTTGGCAGAATGTCCCTTTTCTTTACAAAAATAGAGTTATTCACAAAAATAATAATTTTAACCTAGAAAACCAAAGGTTTCATTTGATAGAGATGTTTTACAGTGTTTTTTAAAATTAATTCTTTCCCACCATTTTCTGTTTCCATCATTTTCCGTCATTTGCCAGACACCTCTGGTTGGCGACCCATCATCCATTTCCATCTCCCCCTTAACCCTTGTAGCAAAGCCCCAAATCTATTGTGGCACCCATCCCTCCGTCACACGCTTCAAGGAATGGCAGGAGACCCAGCCCTCAGTTCACGTGTGAATTCTGAAAGGGACCATCACTGCGTCCAAGGCCTGGTTCCCCTTCCTGTGGGCTGATCCTTTAGGCAGGTCTGACTCTCAGACTCAAAAAAGGACTGGATACTGCCGCCAGGGGTGGCTACGTGGTGGAGGGACCTTAGGAAAGTCTGCCTTGCTCCCAAAAAGGAAATGCCAGAAGAAAGAGACCTTTCTGTCTCTGGTTTTGCTGCATCGGGATAACGATGCTAGAAGCCCTCGCTGAGCTGCTATGAGCCTAAGGCTAAGCTTCTCACAGAAGCCAAAGCCCCAGCCAAAGGCCCACGCCCACGCCTGCACCGCCGCGACATCTGGAGGCTTCCCTACCTCTCCACTGCTTGTTACATGAAAGAATTTCCTCCTTGCTGAAGTCAATTAGAATCGGGTGTTTCTGCTACCAACAGCCTGGTCAAACACTGTTTTAATACTTTTGATCCAGTATTATTGCTGAAAGTTTATTTTGAGAAATGACATCACATTTGTACAAAAATGAAGAGATGCCTTTCCCCCTCTTATTCCTGTTTATCATAAACATAATGTGCATTCCCTTCCGAAAATCATTTCTAACTCTCAGAAATGACTTGAAATAAAGTGTCAGTTTCTCCTACAGTGTGTCTTTATTTTTAGGAATTTTCCACGTATCCTTATTTATAAAAGCTAATGAAAACTCTGTGCCCACATATGTTCACAGTATTTTGATAACTAGAAGTCTGGAAAGATTTCCGACAACCTCTGAGTTGGGCTTTCATTCTGTAGGTATTCAGTGCCTTGGGGGCTTACAGAATTTCCGTGGAAAACCAGTTTCTTTTGAGCTTTTTCCTGAGTCCTTCCCAAAGGCATTAGGCTTTTCATACTTTGCCATTAGTGTCTGAAGAATCTTGTGGGGTGTATGCGTGCGTGCATACACGCCAGCATAAATGTGTGTAAATGTAACGTTACCCGAAGTTCTGTCCTTGGAGACAGCAACTAAAGTATAAAAAGGTGTTGGCAACCAAAACTTCTGTCTAGCTACTGTACCAGATGACAGCCTTCCTGCAAAATGGATTCACAAAAGTTGAGTGTAGTTATGATATGCCAATAAACAGCACTCCTCCCTTTCAGCACACAAAGAGAAGATGTTTATTTGCTTGCTTTCTTAGACACACATGACCTAAGAATGCATTCCTCGCATACCTCCATGTTGACCTTTTTTATATGTACAAAAGCGAATCGCTACTGGAGTCAGTTATCTCAATGCCAAATGAACTTCCTTCAAAACGTATTTAACAGAGAGCACTATTAACTTCAGATTTCAAGGCTACGTAGATACCCAAACTTCAGAAACTATTTCAGGTCTCCACAGTAGAAGCTGCACAAAGTGAAACGGAAAATTTTGGCAACAGTGCCGCTTCTCCACTAGTTTGAGAATATTTGCCATTTATAGTTGACATACGACTGTTCACCACCTACAGCTGAACAGCCCTGGCTCACTCAGGGAAACTTTCACAGCAACGCAGGTGCTTGTAGATGGCACTGGGACACTCCGGTGACTTACAGGGCTCACCGGACTACATCAATCACTTCAAGAAATATACACCAAAAGTTGATCTGTTTCCATGTTTCTATCAGTGATATTTCTCACCATAGCAGAAAGAACTTATTAAAGGTTAGAAACCACTGTGGAATGGAAATGGCCTCAGATACCAGGAAAGGCCTAAAGCCAGACACATTCAACTTTCAATATACTACAGTTCTTGATGGGGACCAGCACAGTAACCCACGGCAGGAGATAAGATCACCGTAAGAATCAACTCTTCAATTTTCTGTCTTCACCAACCTACCTGTTAACTTCTTTGCTCCTTTCAGAATTCCCTTCCCTCTTAATCTACTTTTTTCCTATCACTTTTATCCTTCTCACTTTTTCCTATCACTGTCCTCTGTAAAGTTGAACCATGCAAGAAACCCTTAAAACTGTCAAGTCAATTAATTTCTACAAACACATGAATGTTTTCTACGGGCCTTCTGGCATTTATGTCATATACAAATTAGTCAATGATTGGAAAGACTCAGGTCACCAAATACTATACTGCCTTATAGGCCTGAGTTCTATTCTGAAAATGACAAATTAGAAACACTGAAATACGTTTTTTGTTTTTCTTAAGCCTGTTGGACTTTTGAGTGACAGAGGACAGTGGTCTGGCCAAAGGCCCAGAACTAGAAGAACAATGCCTAAAAAATAAAGATGAAAAATTCTTGATCCATGTAATCTCTATAAAAGGTATGGAAATAATTTATTTTGTTTCTATAACTTTTCAAAAGCCAGGAGACTTGAAACAGAAGAAAGAAGGAGTAGATTTAGGTGGAATTAATTTTTATTATTTCCCTACTAGAATAGTAAAACATCCCTTACCTTCTATAAAGCACATTCTAATACTGTTAATTTAAATATCTGGCTACCTTAATGGCAACGTCATATATAAAACATGGCGCCTTCATTTGGATTAGAAGCTCATTACATTTGATGCAAGTCAACTTAATTTAGCTCTACATATGCTCTAAAAGTCAAAACCACAAAATGTATGGTTTGCATTCTAATGGAGAAATATGCTTTGCTACCCAATTTTTTTAAGTAAGTTGTCAGAAAATCTATCTAACAGTTGATATATAAGTAGACTATATCAGATATTCCAGATTTGTCTTTAGTATAAGCAAAGCTAAGCAAACGACAAAGGAATATAAACATACTTGATTTATGTAAATATTGATCTAATAGGAAAAAAAAGTATATAAAAGTGCAGTTAAATTTAAAATTTATTATGAAGTATTCACATTTATAATATTGCTTGAAATCCTCTTTCAATGGAAAAAATATTTGAAGATTAGTTTAGCTATAAGTCATCATTTTGAAATGATTTATATAGAATTAAGTTCATAAATTCATACTCGGAAGCTAGTAAAGTATGGGGGAAAAACCTACAGTAAAATCCTTATGAAGTGAGGAAATACTTCTCATTTTCCCTAGTGAAGCTGCTCTGTAAACTCAAATGTGCTGAGTTTGTTTTAGACAACGTATATCTATAGTTATTTCTAGACACCAGGAACACATTAATACTCTTTAATGACTTAATTAGCCTTATTATTCCGCTTGCTTTCTCTTTATGATGAAAAGCCGATGAACCCATTACTGTCCCTTCAGGACTACGTGAGCCATTTCATCCATCCTCCCTAATGGGCTGCTATCACCTCAGATTCATCTATTTGGTGATGGGCTACTGGTTTCCAGCACCTGTCTTAATTTCACTGTTACCAGATCCTGCTTCTACAGCCACTTACAACACATGTCAATCACTAACAATGCTCCAAACTCAAAAGTCCCCTTTCTCCCTGCACTCAGCATGGACCACAGTTTTCTACTCTCATCTAGACTGAACTATTTCTTTTGTTTTTCTGCATCCAAGCTCACTTTTACTTTCTTCCCCCATTCCAAATCATTAACTTCTCTCCTATAAGGACTTTTATACAACTCCTTTAGGCATTCCCTTATTATATGTATAACTTTATTAGCAGCTTCTTGGTGCTAGGCCTAAATATGGACCATATATGATTAACCCTAGGATTAGCTGAGATGTCTCCTCTTTCAAGGTAGATACTCAACATTTGAATATTTTTATTAATAGCAAGTGCCACCTGGTTTGATAGGTCCCCACCAGTCAAGAAAAGCCATTTTAGACTTCAAATAAGTGAGGAAATCTTCTACTAAATTGAGTCACTGATCTATGCAGTATGTCTGTTACAGCAGCTCATAGTGCTCTATTACAATACTCTAAAAGAAAAGTTAATGGTTACATAGTGCTTACTATGTACCAAATATAAGAAGTCTCTACACTTCTGAACACATGATAGATGAGAAAGTAATATTAATACCCCCGTTTTCAGCTGAAATACACCTAGGACAGACAGAGCCTGTCCAAACTGATTTGGCTTTTAAGTAAGTGGCAGAACCAGATGCAAACTCCAGTGCTGGGGCTCCGCAGGCCATGCTCTTAACACCGTGTGGTGGTGCTTCTCCAAGCTTTTATCATTCAAAGGATTAATATGACCATTGAGGGTCCCACTGAGATGGAAAATGAAGGTGGGGAAGGTAGAAGCATAAGGATGACCACTGACACAATATTCTACATGAAGACTTCAACTCGTCATGCCATAAAGACTCTTCATTTCCAGATTCCATTAGAGACTTGGGTTCCATAAAATGACAAGAATTTGTTTTCATTTGAAAAGTACATGGTTTAATACATTTAATTCCTTAGAAGTAAAAAACTAAGATTCCTAAGGAATCTATGTGACTAGCCTTTGCCACACTTCGGATTTGCAGACAGAAAGTGGACTAAAGAACTTTTTATTCATAAGGGAAGGACCACCTTCCCTATAGATTTCCCAGTCAGCCGGAGTCTACATAAAACGGCACCCTTTGGAGGAGTGGAGTACAGCATGGGGCCCGGCAGGCTTGAAGTGGTCAGGACACAAGAGCTCTTACACATGCATCAAAAAGACTTTATTGTTCCCGGGCCCCATTCCTACTAACTTCTCTTGGTGGCAGAGGGCTTTATTTTATTTTTTGATAATGGAAAATGCACCGATTTTCAATGCAAACATGACAACAGCCACAAACACCATCACTGAAATCATTTGTATCCAGCTACTGGATGTAAACAATAGTCCCCCCTCCCAAAATCAGTATTTTAAGGGGTGTCTGGCTGGCTCAGTTGATGCAGTGTGTGACTTGACCTCAAGGTTGTGAGTTTGAGCCCCATGTTGAGTGTAGAGATTACTTAAAAAATGAAACAAAATAATAAAAGGTTTTAAGATGCCTTTTCTTTGCTTACACACATAAAACTTAATTTTGTAACCCTCATATGTCACAGAAAGCATCCAGACTCAAGGATATGCTTTGTTCTGATCTCAATAAATAAGAAATAGCTGTGTGTGTGTTTTGTTTTGTTTTTACAATTGTTAATTGTTCCTTCCTTCCACAGATGTAAGTCAGACACCGATGTAAGTCAGCTGTGTAGGGATAACAACAGCTAACTTTTATTGAGTATTTACTACTTCTGGGCCCTATACAAAATATTCTCTCACTGATTCTTTACAACAATTGCTGTGATTTACCCCCCATTTCATAGATGAGGCTCATGAGACCTGGAAAGATACAGTGGTCTTCATCTTTTACCACCCAGCCAAGTATGGGAGTCAGATTCCAATCCTGAGCGGGTGATGCCGGAGCCCAGACCCACAGCCACCATGCTTCACTCATCCTCAAACATGGCTTGGGATTTGCCTCAGAAAAACCGGTAACAGTTATATTGAGGGAACCTGTTTGGATGCCCCCCACAACCATGGCCCCAGATTAGTTTCTCTTCCTCCATAAAATGTCATCTGAAAGGGCTGAAGCTCCTTCCTTCCCTTAGGCGTGCCCACCTCCGCCTCTCTCATCTCCAGAGAGATTCCTGAGGGCTCCTTGCTCTGAGACCTCCAGCTCCAATTTCCCGCCGCCCCTGGTTTCTCGGCTTCTGGGCTGCCTCTTGCCCTCAGCTTATGCTCTATCCCCACCAGGACCCCGTGGGCTCAACTCCCCTGAGCCCCGAGAGCTCAGCACAAGAGCCCCGCCAGCCTGACTCCCTGGGGCAAGGCCTCCAGCAAGAGGCAGCGGGGCCCAATCAATAAAGGCCTGACCTGCCTGAGACAGCGGGAGGCTGCGGCTGGCCTACATCCTCACTCGAGACCCAGATTCCCACTGTAATCATGCCAAGCTATTAGTCACGGGCTCCCTGTGGGCAGGGGCGGTCCCCAGGCACCACCGCATCCATCCCAAAGGGCATCTCAGAAGGGGAGTTGGAAGGGGCTCAGGTAAATGATCACGACATTAGGAATAAAGATGGTGGGTGACTTCTTAGGATGCCCATTAGGTGACTTAGGTCAAGGAACTTGCTGAAGGGGAACAAGTGCGGCATCTCCCTAACTGAAGGCATTCACGATGGCTTGCAGAATCAAAGAAGCAGTCTCTGTCAGTCTGTCTGTCTCTCTCTTCCACACACAAACACACACACACAAAGAACCAGAACACCAAGCCCTCCCTCCAGCGCCTGTGTAAGAACGAGTGGCCATTCACTAAGCAGGAAGGGCAGGGTCAAGCCACTTGGCTTCCTGCTGAAGGCTGCCCGAGGCGTTCCCACTAACTGATAATGAGAACACACTCGCAGCTCACTCCTCAGAGCGGTTGCCCAGGGAAGAAAAAGGGCTCCGGCAGGGCTCAAGCGGCCTTTCCTGGCTGCCACATTTTTAAATGATTTTTACACAGCACCTACTTTCAAAACAGATTTGAAGTGAAGATCTGATTTCGATGAAAGTCCCCAACCACAAACTGCATAAACCATTGCCTTGCGCTGAATGTCACTTTGTGATTCTTAGTAAGTGTATGCTCTAGTTGATACCCCAGAGAAAAGGGACAACAATATCCCGGTTCTCCTCATTCCCTTCACTTCCCACGGCTGGACTGTCACCGTAACCAGTTCCTTGTCACAGGCGCCCAGAGCACTGGACCTGAACCTGTTTAGCTAACAGATATATGCCACTACCTCTACGGAAATGCCTTCAAATTCTCTGATTATGTAGTTACTTCCAAATTACATTCCGCTACCTCAACGTAGACAAACAGAAAGAATACACCATACAGAATAAATCAAAAGGTTAATGGTTTGATAAATAAAATTATCAGTATTACTTTGTACTGTATGAAAGAAAAAACAAAAGTGCCCACTAACTGTATTTAAGAACCACTGCAATAAGGCTTAAGAACAGTGAATCTGTAACAGAGAACCATCAATCTGGCATGTGTGTAGACTACCTGTAGAAGTCTAGAATTACCCCCTCCTAAAATGCAAACAGAACCAGCAAGTGAGTAATTATGGCTTAGAGATTCAATTCCAATTATCTAGCAAAAGAACTTACTCCATCCAGGAAGTGATGGCCAGCATGGAGAGCTTCAAGGATCTCAAATAAAAAGCAAATTTTTCTGATTTAAATACTCCCTTTCTCTTCCACTAAACAATCTCTTTCGTCTTGACAGACAAACATTTCTACATGTTTTTAAACCCAAACTCAGTGCTTCAACAGCTGATAGAGAAATTGATTCACCCAGAAGAGTCTGCTCTCGCAGAAAATGCTCTCCAATAGTAGAAAAATTACATAATGCCAATCTGCACAAGAACGAAGGAATTAGGCCTCGGAAGACAAAATCGGTGTAAAGACCTCATTTTCTTGCCAGGTGACTGAACAAAAGAAAGACTTGAGCAAGCCTTTGGGGAGCTATTTATTTCAACAAATATTTATTGTCTATTCTGGGCCTAGTGTTGTGCTAACAGCCGAGAATACACAGATGAAAAGGAATAACAAAGAAATGATTTATTCTGATTGAAGCTCTAAGCCAACTTTAAAATCAAATTTCATACACTTCCCTACTAAAAATCACCAAATATGGAAAATCTTAAGTCAATACGAATAATGAAAGAATAGCCTCCCATAAGTGGGTTACTTCCCTAGCTGGAAAACAAAATAATGCTATTCAAGCTCTAATATAAGGTAACACTTAATAAATGAGTATCCAGGCTTCCTCAAGTCAAAATAGATTAATCCCTCATCAGTTGTAGATTATAACTTAAGAAAAGTTAATATGCTTAGGAAGTACTAAAAGCACATGTTAACAAATAAATTTGCTTGTAGAACAAGACATTTTTGTTTTAGAAAAGCATCTAACAAAGGTTCAAGTATTAGAAAACATAAACTATTAGTAGCCAAAATCTAGTATATCACCTCAAGTTGCAACTGAGAGCAGTAAAAAGGGAGGAACATCAAAGATTCGTTTGTTTTCCTGGACTGAAAACTATGGGATCATTTATAGGGAAAATCTAATGTAGATCAATGAAAAACAGGCCCACATATCTATGCCAGTGGAATTCAGAGAAACGCATCAGTCCACTGGTAAATCTAATGATCCAACACTTCAGACAGAGAAACCAAAGGAACTTTGAAGGTGTCTACAAACGTATCATTAGAAAAGATTATGTAGCAGATGCTATGTCACATCTGAACCTCAGGAAAGACCATGTGGCCCAGAGATAAGGGATGGTTTTTGTGTCAATTCAAGTGAAAGTCCTTGCCACTAAAATAACCATAACTGCAATAAAGAAAGCTTGTTTGATGAGACACGTAAAAGACAAAGAGTAAGCGAAAATGAATACATAATTACAATGTGTCACCTCACTGACACGGAGTACACCAACAAGCATAATAATTTGCTGAGATTTCAGATGGATAATTAGCCTTCCGATGTGGGACTGATAATACATAGTTCCATTAGCATTCACTTAAGGTTATTTTAGAAAATAATTATGAATGCTTGCTCAGAAAGAGTCATAAACAGGAAACCAGCAGATTCTTACTATTCATCTTTTAATTTGGTAGAATTTACTAAAATAACCTTCCCTTAAAAGACACATCCTAAAGCTCCACAAAGAAAAAAAAAATGTATAAGAGCATGTAATCCCCAGGGAGATTCAACATACTTAATAACCAAACAGTATACACCTACCAATCAGAACGGACACACCAGCAGAACAGATACACCTACCAATCAAGACAGGCACACCTTTCAATTGGTATGCACACGCCAACCAATCAGAACAGACACGCCAACCAATCAAAGACATGCCAACCAATCAAAATAAACACAGGGCTAAACAAACAAACAAACAAACAAAAACAAATAATGCCACAGTAATGTTGGGATTAGATGAGTCTCAGATAACCACGTAACTCTGTCAGAATACAGTAAAAGAAATAAAGAAACAAAGGCATTTATGTGTTCACAATTATTTCTATAAAATAAGGACTAAGACTCCTGAGTTAGGGCAAGAACAGAAATATCCCCAAACAGTGGATTCCTAGAATGCACTCAGTCAGCAGAAGTGCTATCAATAGTCATGAGCTAGCATCAGTCGGTTAAATTATAAAAAGAAATATTATTTTGAATTGTCATACCCCTTTGTACTTTTTTTTTTTTTTTTCCCCAAGAAGCCATGAATTGAATTGAAAGGCCTAAGTTTTCCTCCAGCCCCAGCTTTTATGAACTGGAAAGGGAGATGAGAGGAGAAAGAAACACTGACCAAGAGGCGCTCACGTGTTTGTCTTTGCCAGCTTCTCGCCTTGCCAGGACAACCCATAGAAGATATTATTATCCTTAGCTTCAAGACAAAGAAGCTGTGGCTGTGAGGCCTTAAGAACTTCACCAATGCTGTAAGACTAGTAAGTAGTAGGACTAATTTGCAGGACTCTGCTCCACAAAGTCATATAACTACTCCGCGCCATTCACAGTGGGGACCATGTACATTTATTCCATCATAATGTTCTATGTTTCCAATGAAATCATGCAAGTGGAAGGGCCTCACAAAGTAGAATGGTTGTATATGTATTCAGAAGACAGGATTTGTCAATATGGAAAAACTTCGTATCATTTTTCTGTGATTTTCTTTTTTTTCTTTGTATTCTTTTTACTTTACCAGTCAACTATTCCATTCAATATTATTCAACAAGTGATGAGAATGAATCAAAGGAAAACATGTTTCTTCCCCAAATGACTATCTAACTGAGAAACAAGTTTATCACTCACTCCTTGCTCTAAATCACCCCACAGAAAGGATCTATGGAAAGAAATTATACCAGCTTTGAAAGGCCAGAAAGGATCAAAGTGGTCAGGATTATGAAATGAATATTTAAAATATTTATGGACTCCAAGAGAGGAACTAAAAAGAAGAACACAAGAAAGACATGCCAAAAAAGAATCAAGAATCCTGATTCAGTTGCTGGTTTTACTGGAAGACAGAGGTCTCTTCCCCCACTTTAGGACCCAACTGAACACCAAACCAGACCTTGGGCCCTGGAGCACACAATGGCTGTGATGTCCCTGATCTGCTTGCAGTCTTTTCAACCCTGACCTACTTCTCCAGGATAAGCTAGAATGCCACACATTCTCTGTGATATTCCCTAATCATGCCAGCACACAATCCTGCCTTTAGGTAAATTCCTGTATCTACAGGATCATATTTTTTCCAGTGGGAATTTGAATTCCCAATTTATAAAACCTGACAAGAGGAAATATATGAAATCAGGACTGAATGGGGGGAAAATCAGATATCCAACTGTCACTGGATAGCCTTAAACACTTAAAAATGGTTTTCTATCATTTCTATATTATCTTTCATCCCCACCTAAATAACTGAGGGCCAAGAGAAAGGCTCACATTTCTTTTCAATCAACCAGAATGCTATATACATAGGAGCTCATCAATAAATGCTTAGTGGTTATTTCATAGAACATCAGAAAAGTTCCATATCATAGAGAGTTTGTTAAATGCTAGAGTTTAGGAGTTAAAGGAAAAATGAAATTTAGGGAAAGATATTCAAATGAAAAAAGGTTTTAACAATTGAGAGGAAATTTAGCAACCAGGTTCAAAGATTCATTTTAACCTTTATGATTAGAAAACCAAATTTTTGTTCCTCATAAAGGAAAATCGATCAAACACAAAAAAATTTGTAAAACAAAGAACAGAAATCCCTGAAGGAATGAATAGAAAAGTGCCTTCAGCGGGCACCTCGCCAGCTTGGTCGATAGAGCATGTGACTCTTGATATCAGGGTCATGAGCTCAAGCCTCACATTGGGCATAGAGATTACTTAATTAAAAAGAAAAAAATTTAAGTGCCTTCAAGAGGGAGAATTAGATGAGGTAGCAATAACTACTCCAAAACTTTCTCGCCAGAATTCTTCTTCTGAGCCGTTTTCCGGTTTTCCCCTTAAAATAGTGTTACAAATCCTTGAAGTGGTTTTTGCTTCCTTCCAGAGCACTCTTTTCTCTTGTTCCTGTGAACTCTGGCCCCCAAGGACCTGGCCACAGTTCCCTTCAGAGATGCGGACCTAGAAAGAAGGCTCTTTCCGGTGGACCTGCGTCTTAGACCTTGAGACTGGGGATGACCAAATGGAGTCTGTCAGTGATCCTTACCATAAACCTCACGTGTAGTATTTTCGAAGTGGAGAGCAGCCGCAATGCACTCCCTGCGCAAATACGAAAGCATGCGCTGGATGGGGCTAGGGAAGGTTTCTCACAGATCCTCCCTTCAGGGATCTGGTAGTCTGGCACGGAGGAAGAGAAGTGTACTGATGGCCAGAATTACAAGATCCAGCCCACTATGTCTGAAGCTCCCAAAGCGGACTTCCAAACTGCAGGTGTCGGCCTCTCTGTCTGAGCGCTGGGCCACTGGACAGGCCAACGTGGCAAGACAGCCCCCACCTAATAAGCCCCCCATCCCCAAGTGGGTATGTGAATACCCCAGCCTCCTCACCCTTCAGGAGAAACAACTTTATAGTTTCACTGTTCTCCAAAATGTGGTCTGCAAACCACACTCCAGCAGAGTCACCGGCACCCAGGAGCTTGGGACAAAGGCACAGCCCAGGCTTCTGCACGTCCCAGTCGGCCTCCGCATTTTAACAAAGTCCCCAGGTGAGCCTCATGCATGGAAATGTTTGGGAAGCCCTGCGGGTCACCACCAACCACAGCCTCCCCGCAGGCCTGAGGCCCCGGCCGCCCACACCCACCGCGGGGGCTGCCTTCCCTGAACTATCTCCCGCCTCCGCTCTCCCATCGATGCTTCCCGCACGTACTCAGTAAACACAGACACAGGACAGAGAAAAGACGTCCGAGGAGACTCCAACTAATACGGAGATCAGAGCTGTTCAGGATGAGGTAGCTCTGCAGACAGCGATGGTGGGAGGAAAAGGCAGCGGGCAGGTGGATGGGGGCGGGGGACGGCGGAGGAAGGGTACCAGTGAAGATGTAGACAGGGCAGGGAAGCAAAGGTATCTGGCCTTTATTTTGCAACTCACGGGAGGAAATTCATGGTTTGAACAGAAGAGAATCATAATCAATACAGTTTACGAAATGTCACGTGAGAGCAATGTGAACTGTGTAGGGAGCGTGGGGAGTGCGTGTCCCCACTGTGCCCCATCGTCTGTCCTCCCGACAGCGCAGCACACTGGAGCAGTGGGGGTTTGCCGTCCAGTTTGGAGGAAGAAGCTAAGACCACCTGAAGGGTAAAGAACTGAGTGTTCTATGCATAAATGATCATGTCCCACTCGCAGCAGTGACCAAAACATATTACGGAAGAAGAAAAGTAATCATACTACCACTGTGCCTTCATTTGGTTTGAGTTGGTGCTTTCAAGGAAGTTACAGGTACATCATCATCCCAAGCTCCACCCACACCCCTGCGCAGCCTCTCGGTGACAGGCCCAGAGCACTACATGTGAACACCGACAAGACCTTCCGAAGTTGATGATATTGGTGTCTGCCCCAGAGGCCCCCAAGACCACTCACTCCCAGGCTCGATGGTTCACCTGGAAGACTCCCGGGACTCAGCTCACAGTTGCACTCGGGCTCAGATTTATTACAGCAAAGCAGAATCAGCAATGGGAAAAGCCTCATGGGGTGAGTCTGGAAGAAACCAGGCACAGGCTTCCAAGGGCCCTTTCCCAGGGGACTCCCAACGGATCCACTTAATTCCGCCGGCAACAAGCTGTGACGATGCACGTGAAATGCTGTCTTCCAGGGAAGCTCACCTGAGTCTAGAAGCCCAGGGCTTTTAGCGGGGGTCAGTCAAGTAGGCACCGTCTGCCTAGCACCTGCCAAGCTTCCAGACTCCCAAAAGGAAAGCAGGTGCTCAACATAAACCATATTGTTTGCACAGTTTGGGCCACCGTGAGATGGCCCAAATCAGTCCTGAGAGTGGTGGGAACTCTCTAGAAATCCAAGTTCCCATTCACCAACAAAGGGTCCATCCTGCAAGCAAGGCCTTCCCAAGGAGAGCAGTCAGACTTGCTGTGTTAACTCTTTCCTTCACAGGGTCACAACATACTCTTGGAGCTTGAGTTCTACTGGCTTAAAGCCCTGCCTACTTAACCAGAGGCAAACTGCCATAAATAGGTATTTAGGGAGGTGGGGTACGTGACAGACAAGGATGTAGCTACATACGCCGGTTCTACTTGGAAAAATTTGTTCTAACCTGTCGACTAATTTCAGGAAGTAGAAGACATAAAACAAATCCATTATGTATGTATAATAAGAAATGTAATTACACATTTCCATATGGCTGCAATTATGTCAATAAAAAAAGAAATATGCAGCTCCTGTCCCAATTCATTAGGGCTGTCTCCTTACACTGAGATATGGAACCAACCAAAAAAAAAAAAGGTGCCTTTTCCCCTCACCTCCCCTTCCTCCTCCCCTTCTGCACAAGAAAGTTGGCTTTTTTTTTTTAAGATATTATTTATTTGAGAGAGAACGTATGCACACAAAGCAGGGGGAGGGGCAGAAGGAGAGGGAGAGAGAGAACCTCAAGCAGACTCTGCACTGAGCGTGGAGCCCCAAGCAGGGACCGATCTCACCACCCTAAGATCGGGACCTGAGCCAAAATCAAGAGTCAGATCTGGGTCACCCAGGTGCCCCAAAAATGTTAGCTTTTAAACACAAAAAATCAGCAGGAAAAAAACCCACCACACCATAAGTAATAAACCTACTATTGCTTTTCCCCCTGTTCTCAGCATGGATCTAATTAGTACTACCAAAAAATAAATCACCTAAAACCCCAAGAGTAAAACATTTCTAAAGCGTCTTTCAAACAGAAACAGTGCTTCTCCCCTTTCGTTTTATCACGCTTTCAGAAACAACACTTATCTGAAGGTCTCCTGAACCTGTCTTTTGTAAACTTACCGCAAAGTTATGAAGGAAGTTGAGATGTCTACCTGTTTGTGGGAACTTAAAACTACCTAAAGCAAGGAAGTCAGGTTTCAGACTTCCCTTCTAAGTTAGGAGAAGATTTTGCAACGTAATGCACAATTTTCTTAACCTCAGAGAGAGCGCCTGGGCTGCACCACGAAAAGATCACATGAGGTGACCCTGTGCATTTCTTGGCCAGCCAGGAGTAAATTTCAGTTCTTTGCTACTGAGGTTCAAACCTGTGTGTGCCGCTACTCCTCACGAAAGTGAGAGAGGAGCCCAGCACTCTTTGCAACCTCAACTATTGGACTGGGCTTCGCAGAAGTCCTAAGCCAGTGCAGAGTTCCCCTGCTGTGCAGTAGGGGAATCTTACTTACTGGCCCTACAAAGCACTGGTACAAACACTTAAGTCTTTATGGTTTCGAGATAAGTGAAGTTTGCCTCTAACTTATTCATCTCCCAGGGAGTATAAGGAAAGGAACAATCACAAGGGAAAACACTTGCCAATAAAAGGATAAGTACTAATATTTGTCCCTTATCTTCCATTTTCAGCTGGAAAAGAACACTTGAAAGCACAGTAAAGAGCAATCCAAAAGATGTTTTTTCTTTTGCAAACAAAGGACACTTAAAATGAAAGCCTTTAGACCAAAATACTTAATTTTTAATAAAAGAAATAAACTTGTACAAATACAGATTCTGATGTTGATACATTTATTCCCTGCATTCCCTTGCTCAAGCCAGCCACCCACCAGAAAACAGAAGATGGGTTGGGGCGGGGGGGATCAAACAGCCTCTGCACCATCTGATTTACCATGAGTTCTAAAAATTTATATGCAAGAACACACAAAGAGGGTCGGGAAAAGCACTCATGTATTATTAATTTCAGTTTCAACAGACATGAACTATGCTTCGTTTGCTCAAAGCAAATGCCAGCAAAACCACATTTTTTTCTTAAAAGGAATCTTGACCACTGAGATGACACAAAACACACACTTACAACGAAGCTAGCTCTTAAAACAGCACTGTGGTAAATCGGGGATACTCTCGTTACCTTGCGAGATTCCACACATCTTGGAACACGGCCATAATTTATCCCTACGCAGTCAGCACATTTTTTTTAAAACTCAGTTTGGCTTCCAAGGCTGAAATTTCCAGAAAGGCATATCATATCTTGCTCACCATAACTGGATTTAGGACAGTGTGCCGCGTTCCAAATCCAGGTAGAGAACCATTTTAAAACATTCATGTAAAGGCCAAAAATTGTTTTAGAATAATTCTTATGGGTAAGAGAGGAGGAAACCAAAATGCCCTCAGGCATTTTGACAAGGTATAATAATTGGGGCCGAAATAGAAGTCATTCTAGTACATTATCACATTAATGAGGAAACAAACTTACTCCTCACAATAACGCTTACAAGCAATGTGCTCGTCTTTCCAACAAGGTGAGGCTCAAAACAATGACATTAAGATGTGTTTGAGCAGCTCCACTATTCAAATTCCTAAGTGAAAAAAAATTAATATTATTGCTAAAAATGTGAGCATCATGTCGAACCTGTAAAATAAAGTATATAGAATTATAAGTTGGCTTTCTCACTTTAAGGACCATTCACCTTATGAAAAGAAAAAGAGAGATTAAACCAATTTGGCCAAAAAACAAATAGGTACCAAATGACATTTGCTTCTCCAAAAATATTCCCTTAGTTCTACATGGAAATTTGAACTCACAGAGGACAAGGAATCAAAAAATGTTCCTTCCTCCCTTAGTGATCATGGTTGCAACCCAAACTTCAAGATGTGGAATAAGGAGTGATTAAAACAGACCATCCACAATGTACAATGCCTGCGGTACAACCATCCACACCTCCCCTTCTCCCAAAATGCAGTGATGAGTGAGATCCCCACAGAGGCAGGCCAACCTGATGCCGTTCTGAGACAGGAGACCAGGCCACAGCAGAGGAAGGAAGAATCGATGTACCTTCTCTTGATTTCTGTCTTTTACACCAACACAAATTAAATATGAAGTCAAATTCAAGCAGTGTATTTTTGGCTTTACTGTATCTTTTAGAAAGGTAAACAACGAAGTTATAGACTTGGAATCAACCGGATACTCATACTGAATGACAGACTGTTGGGATCTGTCCTGAAATCTAATACCTCCCACATCTCTACTGACGGTATTAATTAAAAAAATACTTCTTCTTCCTGACGCAATTCTCTCTTTTTTTTAATTTTAACTTTTTTTTTTTTTTTTTTAATTTGAGAAAGAGAATGAGAGAGAGAGCACGAGAAGGGGGAAGGATGCGGGACTCGATCCTGAGACTCTAGGATCATGACCTGAGCTGAAGGCAGATGCTTAACCAACTGAGCCACCCAGATACCCCCTGATGCAATTCTTTATGAATCGTATTGTAATAGGTTTATCTACTTTCCTCTGAGAATGAACTGGGTAGGATTACAAATGCTAGAAGTTGGGGAAAAAAAAGTTAAATGATCTTGACCTTGGAAGGATGTTCTCACAGAATAAAGATGAAATTCAATAGGAATAAGTACTCTCAGCAGTTGGGGGGCGGGGCGGGGGAGGAATCCATGCGAAAACATGATAGAGGGAAATGCAAAAATGCAGGAGACTGTATGCAGATCAAAGACAACCATATGTTAAAACAGGGCTAGCCATGTCCTATTAACATACTGAGGAAAAAAAGAACAAACAAGGTGCTG
The DNA here is from genome assembly GCF_964662115.1 of Mustela nivalis. Lineage (NCBI taxonomy): Eukaryota > Metazoa > Chordata > Mammalia > Carnivora > Mustelidae > Mustela > Mustela nivalis. Next base: position 18,329,145 of record NC_139032.1, read on the forward strand.
GCAGAAAAACAGTTACAGAAGCCCTCTGCACTCTATTGCTCTATTTCTTGGAATGATCTATTTAGACAAAAGACAAAGATTTCTGGACTCACATATATCTCAGTTCGGGAGAAGGTGCCCAAATACCATCTACTTAGACTTCATAACCATACCGCAAGCGCTGGGCTCCATTACAGGCATTTGTTGTTTCCAGAAGAAAACAACTAGGATGATACAGGAGAAGGTTTCATTGCTGCCTTTTGAGAAACAATGGAAAGAACCCATCAGTTTTCACAAAAAGAAGAAAGCAAGGCCTAAGAGCATCATGAGGCCAACCTCAATCAGCTGGAAAAGTAGATACATTCCACTGGGTTCCAGAGTCCCAGTGTCCCCAAAGGACGGAACCTGAAATGAGTTTCAGGACAGATTACCTCCCAATATCTGAAAAGTTCCTAACAAAGAGAGATGATGACCAAAGAATTAATTCCTCTCAAGGGTCATGTTCCCACCACTCCGTACAGAGGGCAATCAGCGAACGATAAATTGGGGGACGTTAGGGAGGTGACTCGAGTGTGGGGTGCAAGCTTGGACCTTCAAGCCCATTCTTAATGGGATTCTATAATTAAAACTCTCCTTGAAAAACTTCACATGTGTTAATTATAGTCATCAAGACTCATAAAGCAGACTTCCTGGAAAGAAAGCAAAGGGGTCTAAAACAACAACAACAACTTCCTGTCCACCCCTCACAATGCACAAAAAAAAAAAAAAAAGAAGAAGAAAAGCAGAGAGAAAAACCTCATCCATGTAAATAACAGCAAAACACTTATGGACCAGAAGCAGTACAGAGAGAGCAAACCGAACGAGGCCGCCGGGGACACGCGCGGCGCTCCTGGCTCGGCCAGCAGTCCAGGGCGGAGGGCTGCCCGGACATGGAAGGTCCGGACAGGGCAGGGGAAGGCAGGGTGAGGAACGCCTAGCTGAAACTCGCCTTGCTACCCACGCGGGCTGTGGAGGAGCGCAAGATGAAGCCGCGGCAAAGCTTGTAGACCGAAGCTGCGGCTTGCCACGGAACCTTCTGGGACCCCAACCTCTGGCAAGCAGGGGGCTGAAAACACACTGACTGTCATCTTTCAGCCCTGCAGCTCGAGAGCATGGGACGGACACCGACCGACCCAAGACAAAGAGGGAAGGAAGTCCATGAGATTCCACCCACACCATTTTTGGACAAAGAGTAGGGCCAGGCACAATTGGGAAAACTCCAAAGAGAAAATGAAGACAACGCACGCACAGAACATGCAAAAAGCAAAATGAAGACGACACTCTGGAAGATTCACTCCAGGAAACAGAAGAAGAAGAAGAAGAAGAAGAAACAAAAACAATGTATAACCGTTTTGTACTAATACGGGAATTAAAAAATGGAATAAGATAGAAAGCATCAGAGCTAGGAAATGACATAAGGAGGGGGAAAGGTGATACTGCGGAACTTGAAGACGAAGTTGGAGAATAAGAACTGTACAGCAGAACACTCCGTGATTCCAAACCTACTTTCTAGCGCGTGCCAGTTAGATGCCAACCACGGCCCCAGCGGTGTTGCAGGGAAGCCATCTGAGCGAATCCCACAAGGAAAAGAATGGAGAAAGGAAGCAGTCAGAGGCAAGTTGACAGCTTTGGTAGAGAAACAACAGAAGTCCAATACATGAAGCACTGGCGTGCCTAAAGGAGCAAAACATTCCTGTGGAGAGAGAAGATAGTCAGGGATCAGCTGGGGAAAAGCCCTGAAATGAAAGGACAAAGGTGCAGATGGAACGGGGTCCGAGTGCGTCAGCAGAAACAGTGAAGATGATCCAACACTGAAGCAACGCCTGGTGAAGTGACTAAACTTCTGTGTTAAGGAAAGAAAGAGACATCCAGGGAGAAAAAGCAAAGCACAAAGGAAAAACCATCTGGCTGCTGCAGCCCTCTCATCAAACGTAGATGGCGGTAGTGACCCCGTGGCAAGCGATGTGGGCGCACATGGATGTGGGTGCACATCTCGGATGCGTAGTCCGAGAACACTAGCCCCGGCCGGCCGCTGTTAGCACATGAATTCCACGGAGACGCATTCTCAAACACACAAGAACGCCAATAAATATATTCTCCATGGACCCTTCACGGAAAGTCTATCTGAAAGTGTAATCCGGCCAACTCAGAAGTAAATGAAAATAAATAAAAGCATACAATTAAAGAAAGTGAGAGAAGAAATATCTGGTGATGAGCATTTATTTCAATAATGCTAAACAAGTAATTTTTAACTATAGACACGAATATATATAAAGACTAAAATCTATGAATGAAAGCTGAATAATAAGCAATACATAACAAAATACTTCGATGGGTTTCTTTAGGCTTACCTAGAAATGATTCCCTTGATCATCCCAGGTACTAGATACGAAATCGAAAAATGAAGAGTTTTAGAAAATGAGAAAATAAAGAGTATGAACTTTGCAAAACTACAGAATCGTTGGTGAAATGTTAAAGTTCACATAGGCCCGCAAGGTCAAACGTCAGCTTTATTTCAGGTGAAATGAAGAAGGAAGGTAGGGGGGCGCCTGGGTGGCTCAGTGGGTTAAAGCCTCTGCCTTCAGCTCGGGTCGTGATCTCAGGGTCCTGGGATCGAGTCCCGCATCGGGCTCTCTGCTCAGCAGGGAGCCTGCTTCCTCCTCTCTCTCTCTCTGCCTGCCTCTCTGCCTACTTGTGATTTCTGTCTGTCAAATAAATTAATTAAAAAAAAGAAGAAGAAGGAAGGTAAGATGGGAGAGTACAAGCAGAAGGAGCACAAAGCATTTCAGGATAACAGAGCAAACAGACTGAATCTGAAGAGTCAGAAAGTTGTACTCTGTGGGAGAGCAGAATGCAGAGAATGTGGATTACAAAAGGAGTGTGGAGGTAGGTGGGGAGGAGGGGGCGCGCCTGGGTGGCTCAGTCAGTTGGGTGTCTGCCTTTGGCTCAGGTCATGATCCCAGGGGCCTAGATTTGAGCCCTTCATTGGGCTCCCTGTGGGGAGTCTGTTTCTGGCTCTGCCCCTCCCCCCTCTGCTCATGCTCTCCCTCTGTCTCCAATAAATAAATCTTAAAAAAAAAAAAAAAAAAAAGAGTGGGGCGCCTGGTGGCTCAATGGGCTGAGCAGCTGACCCCTGATTTCGGCTCAGCTCATGATCTCTGGATCCTGATACTGAACCCCACACTGGGCTCCCATCAGTCTGCTTGTCTCTCTCCCTCCCCCGCTGCCCCTCTATGCATGCCCTTTCACTCTCGCAAATAAACAAATGAGTAACAACAACTTAAAAAAAAAAAAAAAAAGAGCATGGAAACTACCTTGAATACCATGTATATACCTCTCATGCCAACTGACACAAATATCCTTTTTACATTCAAAATAAGAAAACTTCTGTTTTCTGTACGTTTAGCCTTTCACTGACCATCAATAAAATTACAGGGACAGAACTGAACTTTCAGAAAAATGTCCTTAGCCACTAGACAAGTTTATATTGTTCTTATAAGAGTTTTATCATTTCATACATTCAGTGTTGTCTCAGGGAAGACACAAAACATAAAATACATATATACAACAAAATGTGTTAATTGTATTAGTAACCATTAAGATTTAGAGAACCATTATAATCTTAATAGCACTAACTTGTCTATCAGAGGAATAAGAAAAATTCAGAAAATGCAAATTACATATCAGGGAAGCAAAGAATGGAAGGAATACAAATCAGGGGTTAGTAACTTAAATCTACAGTGTCAAATCGGGCTTGCTGCTTATTTTTGTAAATAAAGTTTTACTGGAACATAGCCATACCCATTCACTAATAAAGTCGGTGGCACAGCTGAATGGTTGGAACAGAGATCATATGGCCCACATAGCCCAAAATATTTACTGTCTCACACTTTGTATTAATAAAGTTTCCCAACCCCAGGTTGCCTGGGTAGTTCAGTTGGTTAAGTGTCTGATTCCTGATTTCAGCTCAGGTCTTGACTCAGGGTCATGAGTTCAAGCCCTATGTTGGGCTCCACACTGGGCATGACTATATTTAAAAAAAAAAAAAGTTTCTCAACGCCTGGTAACAGGTGCACAAATTTCTCCATTACATGGGCAGGTGGGGTCCAGGAAGTGGAGGTGTGGGATGGGGGAACAATAAACAGTATTCCATCTCTGAAGCTGATAAACTGAGAAACATAGCCTGAAGAATACCACTAGAAGCTACAGAGACTACCAATAGTAAAATTAAAAGTAGACTACGATGTTTCAAATCATCAGAGGTGGAAAACGCAAGAAGAGATCCAATACAAACCAAACGGCAAAGGAAGGGGAGAGGGAAGGAGGAAGAAATGGAAAGAGGAAGAAAACTACCAGACATCAATGAAAGGATCAGAAGACAGAAATCAGGGACGCCTGGGTGGCTCAGTTGGTTAAGCGGCTGCCTTCGGCTCGGGTCATGATCCCAGCGTTCTGGGATCGAGTCCCGCATCGGGCTCCTTGCTCTGCAGGGAGCCTGCTTCTCCCTCTGCCTCTGCCTGCCATTCTGTCTGCCTGTGCTTGCTCTCTCGCCCTCTCTCTCTCTGATAAATAAATAAAATCTTAAAAAAAAAAAAAAAGACAGAAATCAGCAAAAAACCCAATCGTATCTATGCTATCAACATGTTTAAGTAGAATGAACTCACCTATTTAAGGAAAGATACTCTAAACTGAGGGCAAACAAAAACAAAATAAAAACTCTGAGAGGAGCAATAAGATATTAAGAATAGTTGAAAACAGATGGAGAAATAGGCCAAGCAAATGGAAATAACAGAAGTAAAAGATCCATATTAACATCCAACAAAGTTGAATTTCAGATAAAATAGAATTGACTTATGTAAGAAGGCAATGTTATAAGATAAAAGTTTAATTCGTGTGGATATTTTAAAGGTACATGAAAACAGAATTCTTATATATAGAGAAGAAAAATCTTTGGAAATAGAAGTTGCCATAAACACTAGAGTTTTAGAAGACTTTAGCTCAATTCTCAGGACTTGGTAGACTCACAATATAATATAAATAAGGAGATTAACAAAAATATAAGCAATAAAATTAAATAACACTCATAAATTTATATTTTATTACATATACATACTTTATGTATTCATAGAACAAAAATTGACTACATACTAGGCTACAATACATTCCAAAAAGTAAAAACAGTACAGACCACATTCTCCTATCAAATTGACGTTAAGAGTAGGAATAAACAATGAAAATCACACTTAGAAAACTTTAAATTATCCTAAACAACCCTGGTTCAAAGATAAAAATCAAAACCATAATTTTAGACTATCAGTAGAAGAATGATATAAACACTACACAGAAGCAAGTAGAAAATTTCAAAGCTTTAAACACTTCTAACTCAAATCCAGAAAATGCTAAAAAAAACAACCAAACAATTTTAATTCAAAAAAATTGGAAAAGGACACTCAAATAAATTGCAAGAAAGAAATAAAAGCAAGAATAAATAACACCGGTCCCAAGACCATACAATGGGGAAAGAATTTATCTTTTCGGGACGCCTGGGTGGCTCAGTCAGTTGAGCATCTGCCTTCAGCTCAGGTTATGATCCCAGGGTCCTGGGATCGAGTCCCGCACTGGGCTCCCTGCTCGGTGGGGAGCCTGCTTCTCCCTCTGCCTACCTGTCCCCCACTTGCGATCATCCTCTCTCTCTCAGGCAAATAAATAAATAAAATCTTAAAAAAAAATTTATCTTTTCAATAAATGGTACTGAGAACAACTAGGTATCACTTGTAAAAAAGAAAAAAAGGAAAAAAAAAGTCAGAACCCTACCTCACATCATATACAAAAATCGCCTCAAAGACCTACATCTAAGACCTAAATCTATAAAACTCTTAGAAAAAAATGTGAAGGTAAATATGAAACCAAAAGTATAAGAAACAGCAGAAAAAATAAAATGAACTTCATCATAATTAAAAACTTTGTGTTTCAGTATAATTTTGTATATGGCCAAATCTGTCATATAATGTTTCTTTTCTTTTCCCCCTGGAGACATTCATCCTAGAGCACTCCATCCTTCTGCAGATAAATACTCAATTTCCTAGAAACAGCTAAGATAATAAAGTTGAAGTTAAAAGTGTTTAAAAAAAAAAAATTACAGAAAAGAAAATAAAGGCTGTATAATAGAAATTAATCCAATAAAATGCAAATGAGTTTTTTTAACCCATCAAGTGACCGTCACTAATGTAAACTAGAGGTGGCAAAGTAAACTAATACAACCTTTTTGAAAGATAAGGTGGTGATGTGTTTCAAAATTTAAAATAAGCCTGTCATCTGGCTGACAAGGGAATTACCTACTGAAGGGATCAACTGTACAAGTATACACAATGGATCCCCTACAATATTCACTGTAGCATTAATTATAACATTTTATAAAGGAATAAAACTATCCATCAGTAAGGGTCAGGTATAGATGATAGTGCGCTGGTGAATGTCTTAACAGTAACCTCCCAGTGGAGGGTAAGCCCTGATTTGCAGCACTTGCCAATTTCCATGGTGTAAATACTCCCCATCGTGGCTGAGTTCAAGCTGTCAAAGTGAAGTCAGAATTTAGAAGATATGTGTACAACTGGCTTTCATGTGCTAAGAGCAGCACTATATGAATGAAAATACACTGCAACTACAAAAACTGCAACTCTACAATTGCACTCTACATTGCAACTCTAACAACCCATAAATATGAGGCTAAAGATTTACATTAACATGACAAGATATCCATTACATATTATTGGATGAGAAAAGCCAATTATATACAGAACTTATGTTGCATAATCTATAACAGCATGAACTTAAGTGTATTTCATTGTCATTTTAGAAGAAAAAGAATTGTACAACAGTGATTTATAAACACTATGTTCAAACTACTTTTGCCTATAGCAACAGAAGTATATCTAACTTTCATGTAGTCCTTAAACCAGATTAAGACCTTCATTTTAAAACAGAATAGTAGAAGATCAACAGAGTTGGCCTCAAAATAATTAAAAGCTTCTGTATTAAAAAGTACAAAACAAAGAGAAAGAAAAACAAAAGACTGGGGCTAAGTTATTTACAGTAAATATGAAAACGGCTAATTTCATATGTATGTTCAGAACTCATAAATAGACAAAGGAAATAAAGAGTCAACTTACAAAATTGGAGGCCCAATTAGAAACAAACACATGGGCTAATGATTGTTCTCACTAGTGATCAAATAAATGCAAATTCTCAAATTACATATGATTTCTTTGCTTGGTAACTTATTGATACCCTCCCTAATATTGTTCATGATGTTGCAAATCGCATACAATCACTTCAAGACATGTTTTAGGTGTGTGCAATCAAGTCATAGAATTTTTCATATCCTCAGACCTACAATTAACATTTCTACTAATCTATTCTAATAAAGTATGTGTGTTTAAAAAATACTAACTCCAGGGGCACCTGGAATGCCCCTGCATGCTCAGGGTGGCTCAGTCAGATAAGTGTCTGCGTCCAACTTGGGTCGTGATCCCAGGGTCCTGGGATGGAGCCCTGCATCAGGCTCCCAGCTGATCAGGAATCTGCTTCTCCCTCTCCCTCTGCCTGGTGCTCCCCCTGCTTATGATCTCTCTCTCTCTCTTTCTCTGTGAAATAAATAAATAAAGCCTTTAAAAATAAAATAAATAAAAATTTAAAATGCTAACTCCACCAAGAATTTCATCAAAGCATAATTTTTAAAATGGTTACACTGAAGAGGCACCTGGATGGCTTAGTCAGTTAAGCACCATATGATTATACCTTTGTAAGAAACATAAAAATAAAATAGACAAGAAAGGATTACACACAAAAAATGATTTTCTTAGGTTAGTACACTCTGGATAAATTTATGAATAAATTTTATAAGTTTTTCAAACTTGCTGTAAAAAGCCGTTTCCATTATTTTATAATATTTCAAAAATCACTGAAAAATCACACATAAAAAACATTATTGTACACCTGACACTATTGTAACATTTTGTGTCAACATACTTCAAAAAAAGTTAATATCCTTTAAAAAACAGTTATTAACATAGAACAGATTGTCATTTTGAAGGCCAACATCAAAACAATATAATGTATTTCTTAGGAATGTAAGAAAATTCTTAAGTGGAAGAAAATAAACACATCTTGATTCAAACTCTATGAAATACAATGGTTTTTTTCTCATCATTAAACTATACTATTTTAGGAAACAATCATACCACCAAAGGATAGCTATCTCAAGTGCTCTTGTTTTGTTCCCAGAAGAGAATAAAATACAATATAAATTCAGTTGGTAGCATACTGTTTAAAGATACATTATATAAAGGATGAATATTTTTAATAGAAAAAATAAATCATTGTGTGATTCTATGATTCAATACACTGGGATGCACAATGCATTAATTAATTCTGGGAAGGACAGATCATAATTTGAGTAGCAATTCACAGACTCTAGGGATTTAGAAAAACCCTAGACAAGATTCTCTGTTCCCATAATAAGCATGGCCTGGAGTGGAAAGCCCTACAGCAAATGTATTTCTCAAAGGACACAGCTGGGGATTTTGATGAAAATATATTTGGAGTTAAGATTTCCTAAGAAATACTATTAATGAAGTCCTCCTATAATTTCCTCCATTAAAATGCAACCTTTTCCCAAGATTTGTATGGATAGGAAAAAACAAATTACCAGAAACAAATTCAGCAAGATATAGGTATCTTCTCTCATAGAAGACATGGGAAACTTTGGGAACTCGTCATTACATGAGATGCATATGTGCCCAAAATTTTTTAGTCATTCCTAATGTGCTCTGTGTAACATCTCAGATGGTGACCCAATGTATCACAGGAGAAACCAGCATGTTCATAGCACTTCTTAGTCCTTGAACACATCATGGCCCTTCCATCTCTAGACTCTGTGTCCCCACTAAGCTTGGCTCCAAGAGGAGCCAGTATTATGCCAATTGATTAGTTCTTGACCCATCAAGAATTGGTTGGTAATAAAAATAGAGGCTGATTTCAAGTATCCTTTGTTTCAGCACTCCCTCGCTCTGCTTTCAAATTATTCAAAATTATTCAAATTATTCAAAATATATTTGCCTACATTTCCAGTCAAGAAATCCTCATAAGTCGATTTCTATCTTGGACAAAAGCAGCCCATTCTGAATGTTGGTCATAAATGGAAATAGGCTTGAGGGCCCATTGAATAGCGAGTTCCCTGGGCTTGGATGTGACAGCCCAGACGGTGAACAGCTCCAAAGAGAATGTGCACAGCACCGACTCCTAGGTGCTTTTCTCAGCGAAAATTGCAAGGTGACTTCTACATTCTGGGCCTCCACCTGAGTGTGAATCCACTTGGCAAGAACAGCTCAGGCTACTACTTCTCTACTTACTGCCTTGGGCAGCTGGCAGGTGCTCTATTGTAGGAGAGGGAAGCCAGGTGAAGCAGATTTCCTGGACAACGATCTCTCCAGAGACATTCTAATAACCCATGGCCACATTAGCAGAGTTCTCAATACAGGAAGAGACGCACTTCCATCACCTTCAACAGCTGTCAGATATGAAGGAAGAGAGCAAGAGAGAGAAAGGAGCCACATTGTCACTTTCCTTTATAATGTGTGCACGGTTTTTCTCGGGACACTGCTTGATACAGGAGTTCTGGGCTCGGTCTACGTAAGCCCCTTGGGGACCGAAAGGTCAGGAGAGAACGCACACAACCTGGACTCCTTCCGAACAGCCCAGACTGCTGCACTTGCTCATCTCGCACCCCGGGATCTGGGAGAAGAGGGCACAGGGGACGTGACCATGAGGAGGAAAGGCGGCAGGGCAGTGGGGCAGGCAAGAGCCGCTGCGGTGGCCCAGCTCTTCCTGAGCAAAGACTCCAGGCCCCGGGAGCAGCGCACCCTTCCCTTGCTCTCCAGGCTCCGGCAGCCCCACCAGCGACAACACCCTCTGCCCAGCCAAGCCCCACTAGACCCCCCCCCCTTTCTCTCCTTCACCTGTGACTGTTCCCCTCTTCCCCTGCACCCGTCCAGCTTCAAATCTGCGATCCAGCTGAAAAGATCGTGGCCGGGAGGAAAGCGGAGGTTGGTAAACGCCCAACACCCGCCTGGCACGCCCAAGGGAATCGGGTGCTTCTGAAGACCCAGGCCAAGAATCTAGCTGTTTCTTCATGGAGCCCCTTCTCCAGAATGCAAGCAAGAGACACAGGAAGCCTCCTTCTTGAAGTTTCTCTGACATGGCCATGACAGCTGAGGGCAGCTCGGAAAAACAGCCCTGTTTCTCTGGTTTCAGTGAAAGCTCCGTGGTGGGGGTGGGGAAAAGGGGCACAGTCCAGTAAGAAGAAATGGACAGAAACCGCCTGTTCGTGGGTTCATTTGAAATCTTCCCTGGAAGGCCCTAGAAAAGGGACCCACGGGCTCCCAATACAAAGCGGTCCCCCAAGCTTGAGGGCTCCTGGGCCCAGGCTCAAAGTGCCGACCTGCGCTCACTGAAAACTGCAGAAATGGGCTCAGGCAGCAGAGATTCTGCGCAAGCATGGGAAAAAGCATTGCTAAAAGGCCAACGATGGGGAAAAAATCATAGCAGTAAGTCGAAGGACGTGGCCTGAGGGTCCCTAAGAAAGCACGGAGGCCTGAACAGGGCAGCGCCGGGTCCCTGCGCCTGCCCCTCCGGCTCCACCCCTGCGCCTGCCAGGCTATCGCCCTTCCTGCAGGAAGCAAGAGACCCATGCTGATAGGACAGCAGGCTTCTGATACCATTCCCTGTGAAGGCGACGAAACTATCAGCAGCAGGCCAGGCAGCATGAGGGGCAGCTCCGGCAGCCTCGCTCACGCCTCCTCACTCCTCCCTGGAGCTGTGGGAGCCGCCGGCAGGGCGCTCAGAGTCTCTTCGGAGGGGAAGCTAGGGCCGCGAGGGCGGCCAGGAGTCCAGCGGACCTGCCAACGCCTCCTGGAGAGCCTGTGGCTGCTGGCGGGCTGGGGCTCAGGCCCCCCTCGTCCAGGCCGAAAGCGGCCAAGATGCCAGGGCTGCGGAGAAAGTTGGAAAGCAGCCCTCAGATCTGGTCCCATCTCTCCACTCCACAGGTTTCTACTGAGACAGTAAAGGAACAAATGAAAGAAACACCTTCAGGTTAGTTCAAGGAGATAGGGCGGGGGTCCCTGACTTCCCTTCCGTACAGGTTTTAGAAAAAACAAAAATCCAAATAACTCCCCCAAGATGCAGAGCCACGAGGTACATATGTAGCCGAATAAAGTCTCACGATGCCAGTAAGCCACCACTTTTGCGTGATGTACCCATTTTCAAAACTATCACTAGTCTTACTTAGAAAGACAAGAGTTAAACACTTAACAAGTACCCTGGCATTCTTTTAAGGGCAAACTAGGAACAAGAATTAAAGTCATCCTGTATTATTAGAACAAGTCACAGGAAATGGGTCAGCTCTTTAGGACAGGAGGAGAGCTGCACTTGCCATCTGCAGAAGGAGCATACAGCATAACAGAGCAGCTCTGAAAAGCCTCGGTCCTAAAATATCAACTCACGTGACCAGAAAGTAACACCGCATCTTTGCCTTAAAAAAATAAAAAATAAAAACAGAAACAGAAAACAAACAAACAAACAAAATAACGACAACAACAAAAACACCAAAAACACCAAAACCTACTCAAGCTGCCTGGGTGTTAAGAAAAGCAAAGGCCTGGGCTAATGCTATCCTCCCTACCTATCTGTACAGAAATAAAAGTAGAAAGAGAGATCTGAAGGCTCTCCAGCGACTGAGAAGAGAATGTTCAAGTCATAAGAAAGATTCGAGATTACTCAACGCAGGCCTACAGCACCTTCCTCCTTTCTAGCAAATGCACTGCATCCTATTTTGAAACCCAGCGGCGCATGAGAGCTTGCCCAGCACTGGCTCACTCACTCCCTGCTGGTAATCATGAACCAATCTCAAGTCCCTGCCCTCTGGAAAAGGAAGGAGAAGGGTGCATTTTGTTCAATTAACAACATATTCTATTTCGCCAGATTAAACGGTTGCTAAAGAAAGTTAATCATCTCCTAAAACCGCACTCACAAGTGTCCTTTTAATGTATTAAAGCACCCAACTTCCTTTCACCAGATCACAGCCACGTTTGAAAGAAGCACCAACTTGGAAGTTCCTGAAATTGGAAGGAAATGTGCATGTCAGGGAGTCGAAGGCGCCCCTCCTTGCGATGAAAGCCCTGTCATGAAAGAATGAATGGGTGGGTGGTATCTGCAAGGAAGGGCTATTTGGGGGGCCTCTGCCCAACAGCTGGAACGGGGGACACTGAAGCACTTGTCTTTAGAAGCAACTTGTCAGTTGCAGCCACCAGGAAATATATGGAGGGTGCCACCCATCACCCTGCTTGCTCCCACGGCAAAAGGAAAAGCAGGAAAGAAACAGGAAAAATGAAGAACTTTATTTTTTAAGTTTTGAAAATATAAAAAAGCAGCAGAAGAAAAACTTTTCCGATTTTTTCACAAGGGATAGTGAACAAAGAACAGTGACAACAACAGCAAAGTCAGATTCTGGGAAGAGGCAATAAATTCATCACTTCAGCTCTGTGAAGGAAAAAAAACCTCAAGGCTGTCTCTTAGAAATATGCAGGAACAGGTTTCTGAACATCACTCTTCAGTTCCTGCAAGACAGCCAAAGAGTCTCACTCTTGCTCTTTTTAATTTGCGGATCAATTATTGTTCCCTCTATGAGGTTGCCGGAATATAATGGCATTAATAACACTCGCGTTCCCAACTGCCCCACAATCCATTACACACTTCCTTGAAACAACTACTTTGTTTCCAAAGCACTCAAACCGATCACTGTCCAAAATTAATCCTGTAATAAAGGTGTAAGGAATTTTTAAATTTCAAAGGACCTGTGTGTGTAACAGTTTTTCCATTCAAACTGCTACAAAAACTGCCATTGGCTTTTCAACCCTGAAACAATATGAGAATGCTCAACTGAATCATTCTCGCTAGACAATGAATGAGAAGCAGGCAAGGAGACAAAGACTATTCTAGGGCTCAAACAGAATTCCTTTTACGGTGCCCCGGGTGGCCCCCAAAACAGCAAAGAGCTGTGGCAAATGGAGACCATATGGATGGTACCCTCAGACGAAAGCAAAAAGCTTGACCTTCACATCCTCCAACTGCTTCCTTTGGGGGAATCCAGCTGCCCACCCTGCCCACACCTTCCTCTGCCCATGAGTCCCCGGGGTTCCTGACAAAAACAGAACCAGGGTAAATTGAGCAAGGTTTTGTGTTACATCGAGACACAAACCCGGAGGAGCCTCTATCTTTGCCTTCATGCAGCTTCCAATCCAGCTGAAGCTCAGGGCAAGCGGTCAGTAATCATTTCTCTCAGTTAAAGGCAAAAAAAACCCCGATATGCTCCAAGGAAATAATTCTCAAGATCATCTGCTTTCCCCAGTTGTGTAATCCCCGGAAAGCTTCTACAATGGCCTTCAGATTATTTTGTTTTTTTCTTTGTATTAAGAGCCAATTAAAAAAAAGCCAAGCCAACGTCAGGAAGGATAAAACTCAGAAGGACAAGTCGTCCGAGGGCGTCAACTGAGAAACAACAAAAACTGTGAAAAAGTGCTACAACTGTAGTGTTTCCCGTTGACAAATAAGAAATGAGGAGTGTCTCGCCCAGCACATTCTTTTACATATATTAGATGCTTACTGTAGGTTCATTTGACCAGCATTCTGTACGCAACTGTTCTTTCATAAGATATGTCTGTTTAAAAATAAATAAATAAATTGGAGGAAATGTTTGTTTTCCAGTAACTGGCAAGTGTTTGCGGAATAAATAAATTTGAAATATGTTCATAACTTCATTTTTAAATAATACTCATTTTGTTCTTAAAAATTCAACCATGAAGGTTTTTGACAAAATATCCTGCACTGATCTCAGAAATGATGGCTAGGTATAAAGGTCAACCCCAGAGATATAAAGTGAATGCAAATTCACTTTCTCAGCATCAAAATACAGGTATTTATTTTTGCATATAAAGCCCAGATCCATGACCACCTAGGATTTATGAACTCATTTCCTATAGTATGATTAGGTCCTTTTCTTACTTTTACTACCTGTTAGATGAGAAATCAGACAGACTTTTACATATCAGTAACATAACAAATCAAAGGTGATTGTCGAACAACTTCCTATAATTTTATTAGTAACAGCTGTTCACACAAAATCGTGTTTGGGTCTGAGAACAGCTCTGTCTTTAATGTTACTCCATTCGGCAGAACAAGAGAAAACATTCACTGTTTACTGTAGTCAGTTACTGCCACAGCTTTAATTACCAACAATCACACATTTTACCTTCTATTGCTACTTCACACTTGCCTAGGATTATTTCTGCAAAAATCTTAACATTGCTGGAAAGCCATTATAAAGGTTTCCTTTTGAAAAATGTCCTTGCCCTCCCTCTTTCAACCAGGAAACTAGACTTTAAATTTGTTGCTACAAATACTTGTATTTCCCTCAACCCAAAACAGAGAGTCTGGAGGAAACAGACTCTCTTCCTCCACCTTCTTAAGAAGCAAGCAATCCTAACCTTCTTAAAATGGCTTCTCTTTGCCAAGATGTACCATTTGAGATCCCGATTTTTCCTCTACAACACCCAATCAACATTTCCACTAATATCTACAGAACTAATGACCTCCCGTTAAAGAAAAATTAATATGAATGCTGGAATCAAAATCATCCTTGGAAAATCTAGTTCATTTCTTCTCAAGTGTAAGTTTGCCTGGATCATGAAGAAAAATCTGTTCCTTTTTTCTGCTAAGTTTAGCATAGCACGCAGCCTCACAACTGTGAAAGCTGTTTCAGGTCCTTAAAAATTCATCTGTAATAAAAATCATAATTATACTGAATAGGCACCTCCGAAAACTGAACACACACCACCTCTTATTAAGGGGAACTGGGTTGTGGTTTTGTTGTTGTTTTTAATGAAAAGAAGGCTATCAAATTTACTTGTAATAAACAAAATGGCCACTAAATTACTCTTCTGGTCCTCCTTCCTACATTTACCTAAAAATATACATATCGATATATAGGGGATAACTTCACTGCATAGTATGATTTTAACATGTGCCGAAGTTCGCATAGGAAGAAATAACATGTAAACAGACCCACGAGTTACAGGGCAGATCCAGACAATAAATCTACACGGCTCGACGCAAAAATCTTACTCTGAAGGCTCTGCTATAGAGTCAGAGCTACAATTCTGATTTTCATGAGGGATGCCCCCATTTCACCCTCCAGATATAAACTGTAAGTCCTTTGTTTCAAAGAAACAAACAGAAAAAAGGCAAAAAGAAAAAGACGAGATGCATCCCAATAAATCCTGACATTTAGAAACATATTGGACACTTGGAAGCTGAAAGAATAGCAAAACTAAAACTCGCTGGTTGTAATGCAGCCGCATCAACACTGTGTTTTGGCATTTCCCGGGACAAGCGGTTATTGGGGCCGCTCATAGGGTCCCCTGCCTTCTGCTGTTCTGAGTGGCCATCCTAGAAGGCCACTAACTTCTGGGTTGATTCAGACCATCAACCCCCATCCCTCTCCAGGGAACTCGACTGCGGGGTGGCGGGCCAGGCACTTTCACCCAGACCCACGTGAATGAACCCTCCCTCCTGTCTGAATCCACCGGAGCATTCCCAGACGGCCAAGTGCGCTCCTGCTCTATAACTGTCCAGTTTTCAGGACAACTGTATACCTCGCAACTCAAAAGAGTCCATGTGCGACTCTTAAACCTCTGTTTAATCACTGTGCTTCTCATCTGACTGTACAGATGAATCACAAAAACCTCTGCAGTTGCCACCTATGCTCTGGAGAAACCTGAAACTCACTCTGCCCAGCGCGTGGTGGAGAAAGTGTATGGCCCGGAGATAACAGGGTTAAACCAGCTTCTACGCAATAAGAAGTAGCCAAGATAGGGAATGGTTTATCTTTTTTTTTTCCTTTTCAATTCTCATACTTTAAGCATCGCTGTCACCATTCCCAAACACATGCAGCACAGAACCTTAACACACAGGCACAGTACACGAGGTCACATATCACGTTAACACTTCCGATTCTGGAACGCGCGTATATGCAATTGCCTCAAAGAGTTATAATTTTTTAAAGATCGTGATTTTTATCTGCCACAGATTAAAAAACATTATGTATCCCTGTGTCTCCACAATTTATTCATTATTTCATGGTCCCAATTTCTATCAGGAGGGTCAGGAATAAAGGTACTCACTCATTCAACAAGTATTTAAGGGAGGGCATGCTATGAGTTAGAGATCTACTGAGCTGGAAGTTGGGGTTTAATAGTGAGCACTAAAGACACACTCCCTACCCTCCTAAGCTGCTGGTCTAGGATAGGACGAAAATCCACAATCACGCATGTAATTCAGTTAGAGGACCAAGAACATATATTCTTCCAGCTAAGACCAGACTGAACAGCCTGTTTTCAATAGGTGGAACCCAGTCCATTACAAAGGCTTGCTAAATCTTCCTGTTTAATGATTAAGATCTAAAGAGTTGAGATTTTAAAAACATGTAAAATAAGAACAGGTTAACAGAAAATATATAAATATATATCCTCAAGGAACTGATAAAAATTTCAGCACGAATATCTGTAACTAAAAGCAGGAATTCAAAGCCACTTGTTGTATACAATCTTAGGGACACATTAATATTAAATACTGTGACCTATGTACTACAAATACAAACATTTAGCTAATATTCATAAATGTTAATCAGTTAAAGTAAATATAATGTACTATATATGCACAAAGCATATGAAAACTTAAAACCAAGTTAAAATAAGTTATTCGCTCACATATAGATGTAGAATACAAAGCTTTCCTTGAGGAGTCAAGGAAAAACACTTATGTAAGCAAATTCAGAGAACGAATATGGTAAAGAAAACAAGAATTCATTATTAAATATGGTTATTTTACAGTGGTAAGTTTCTGGGCTCATTTTAAAAAAAGAATAAAAATCAAAACATATTGGTACTATATTATTTGGAATACACCAGCATAATTGCTGTACATGTATCAAAACAGCCCACATTTCACTGCTATACTTTCATCTAGGCCGGTAACGACTATTTTCTCTCTCTTGTTTCTTCATATTAGTAATATATAAAATAAATGGTGAACATATTCAAAAGTCCCCCGCCAAGTAAATCCATTTCCACTAATATGACGTCATGGCTTGAACTAAAATTCAGTTTGAAAATAATTTCATACTGAATGTCATTTAAATATAAAAGTGACCCCTCCATTTAAATAATGTAGTTAAAAATATTGATAAATCTTGACACTGTGAAAGAACCTCCTTTGGACAGGTGGGAACAGGAAGATGCAGTGAACTCATCCAAGCAGCCGATGGGAGAGCAGATCTTCAAAGAGAAGTCCTCCCCAACACCTTTCCTGGCTCAAATCAACCATCATTTTTCTCCTGGATTCAAAAAACTGTGAAATCCCATGCACACACATACACATGCACACACCTACATTTAGTAGAGGGCATTTACTGTAGAGGTAGTATAGGAATCAAACTCATTATGCTACAAAAGCACCATCTCTAGCACAGGAAACTGTAACAAATCTTACCTGATGCCTAGGGGTAGTGTTTCTAACAAAGAGCTGTTCAAATTTGTAAATGCTACTAATGAAGGTAGGTGCTAAATTAATGCCCTATCTTCCCCCCACTCCTAATGGGCTCTATTTGGGGGCTGAGGTGAGGCTTATTAAACCCCACTTAAATATCTAATAAGAGAAAAAGTTCTCTATTACTACCACTTCAGCAGGAAAACTGTTTCACTTTTTTGCTCATAAAATCATCTCCCCAAGTGTATTTTTAAAGCACTGTATGTTACTGAAATATACAGTACGTAATTAAACATTCATTTATGTGTATTTGCCTAAAAATCTTCCTCCTAGACATTCAGACTGAAGCCTTCAAACAGACAAGCCCCCGGGATTCTAACTCCTAGCTTCTGGGGACCTCGAGCTGTCACATTTCAGACAACAGGGAAGGCTTGAGATCTCAAACGCTGTATTCACAGCTAACCATAAACAAAGACTGTAAACAGAGCAAAAGAGAGCCTATTCTTAAGTCTCTCTAAAACACATCCTTTTCCTTTATCTGTACTTAGACACTCTATGCCTATTTCTCTTCCCCTCTTTTTTTTTTCTCAATCTTGAGAATTCGCAACATACTCAATTACACATGATTCAGCCGTTAGAAGTAGCCCAAAATGAGAATAAAAACATTTTCTTTAAATATTCTTTTTCCAATTGCAGTTTTCCCCTCCCCTGGCTTCATTCCCTAAAGCCCACCTCTTTTATCCAGCGCTTGCCTTCTGTTCCTTATAAGCATGTGCACATTTATCTAATCTGGTTTCAAGATGAAGACATAAAGCATGGCATGCGAGTTAACCATTTGTAACTATTTGCGATCATTATATTTTGTTCCCTCTTGTAAATGATCCGGTAGATAAGCAGTTCAGTCCCAAAGGCAACTGGTTCCTTAAACCAGGAGATGAAATGCTCAAGAAAGAAACTGCATGCTTCTTAAATCTGAATTGACAATACAGTATTTCTTTTTTTCAGACATGTCTGGGAAACATATTTATTATACACACAAATATCTTGAACACAAGTGCAGACATTTTTCAGGCCTGTTACCGCAAAGCTGTTTGCTCTCCCTACCACCATAGCTCAGAGTTATGTCACGCTGACTCCTATGTGCACCCTGATCCTTGATTCTGAACATTCTCTCAAAGATAATTATCAATAGAATTCCTATTTGAGAAATGGCGTTTTCTTGATAACTTAGTGTGAAGGCAGAATGTTGGGTTGTGTTTTTTTTTTAAGAGATTAAAGGGAAATTTTTGCTATACACTTCCCGTTTTCCTTCCAGTCCAGATCCCAAAGATACTAAAATGCTGCCCGTTTTAAACAAAAGGTTTCTATTTGCTGCCATGAGAGTAATTGAGAGGCTGCACCGGTTTTCAGTAGTAACTATTGTGAATTCAGGCCTACATCTGGGTTGTCTCATTAAACAAAAGAAACCGGTCGCTGTCAACAACCACACAGCACAACCCTCCCGTATCCCTCCTATCTGGAAGGAATGGTGCAGACGAGAAACAAGCCTGCCACCATGCACTGGTAAAGAAACTCTTCAGGGTCCCTCCTTACAGTGGTTTGGTGGCTAGAGAAAGCACTTATGTGACACATTTGAGCTTGCCTGCCTGCCACCTGAATACATAACCCCCATTCTTTGGAGGGCCAACCACTCGACTCCCTCATCATCAGTGCTTGGGGAATCCAGTCGCGAGTCTGCCCACCCGGCCCCCATTCCCTCCTGACCCCAGAAAGAACTGACAATGGATTCACACCGGCCACCCCACCGCACGCTGTCCCCCAATGTGTCCCGCCACGGCTCGTCATCCTCGGGCCACAGACACACACACACACACACACACACACACACACACACACAGCTCCCCTCTCCAACACGGGGCGCCATGGCCAAGACACTGGAAGTTCAACGCGCTGCCCACCTTCCCACCCCCGCGCCTCTCCCTCGAAGTGATTTGCCATTTAGCAGATGCACAGCACATAAAGGCACTCCCCGAAGGCACAGCCCTCGGGGATACCAAAAGGCACCAGCCGAGGCCCCGGGCAAGGCAGCCGCGACCCCTCTGCGCGTGTATGTGTGCGCGCGTGTATGCGCGCACGCGCGCGTGTGTATGTGTGTGTTGCGCGCCCGCGCGCCCGCGCGGGTGCAGGTAGTGGCCGGGGGCGCGCCCGCCGAGGGTCCGGGCGAGCCGCGGCCGCCCGGGGGCGGGGGCCGCGGAGGGCAGCGGTCCCGGGGGCCCGGGGGCGACGGGCGGGGGCCGCAGGGGCCCGGCGGGAGGGCCCACGGCGGCCGGCCGCGGGCTGTACTCACCAAGCAGCAGCAGCTTGAGCTCCCGGCGGGCGTCCCGCTTGTCCCTGCGGAGCTGCCGCTCGATCTCGTCGTTGATCCGCCGAGCTTCCTTGGCCTCCTCGCTCAGGCAGCACGCCATGATGGACTCCAGAGTCATTCTTCCAAAGTGCCTCCGCTGCAGCCCCGCCGGCACCCCCTGCTCACACGCGCGCACACACACCCTCCCGCCCTCGCTCCCCCGAGGCAGCGGTGGCCGCCGAGCCCCCGCCGCCCGGGCGCGCGTCCGGGACGAGCTCGGGGAACGGCCGCGGGGGCCGCGGCCAGGGCCGGGGCCACCAGGTGGGCCGGGGGTGCGGCGGGAGCGGGCGGCTCGGGCCGCCGGGAGGAGCGAGGCGGGCGCGGGAGGCGGCCGCGGGCGCTGGCTCGGGGGGCGCGCGAGGGAAGGCCGCCGCGCCCGGCCTCGCTCAGACGCCCGCGCCTCCTTCCCTGGGAACGGGCGGCCCGCCTCGCCCCCCGCGCCGCCGCCGCCGCCGCCGCCGAGGTTCCCCTAAGCCCTGCGCCCGGCGGCGAGAGCACATCCACCGGGGCGTCCCCTCAGCGAGCGGCCGCCGACGGCTCCCCGCGCCCGGCGCGCCCGCTCCTCGCCGCCGCCTGACACGGCTCCTGGGCGCCCTGGGCCCTGCCCGCGCCCACCGCCCGGCTCGCGCGCAAACCCTGCTCGCCGGCCCGCCCGCCGCGCGCTCCGCCGCCTCCGCCTCCGCTCCGCCTCCGCCAGACGCCCACCCCCGGCCCCGATTGCCAGGAGCGGAGCGGCTGCTCAGTGCGCGCCCTCCCCCTCGCCACACACACACATTTTCTTCTTTCTCTGAACTGGAGCACAGATCCGGGAGGGAGGCGGCGGCGGCGGCAGCGGCGGCGGCGGCGGGAGGAGGAGGGGAGGCGGAGGGAGGGAGGGAGGGAGGGGAGCGGGAGGCGGTGCCGCCCGGCCCCTCCTGGAAGGCTTTCCTGGACTCGCAGCCGCCGCGGCGCGCCTCCCTGCGCGGCTCTCGCCTCGCTGCCGCTCCCTGGCTGGGCCGGCCCCTCGGGCTCTGCGGGCGCCTCCCGCTCCCGCGCCCTGGTGGGGGCCCGCGGGCGCAGCGGTCACGGCCGCCCCCGGCGAGGGGTTGGCCCGGGGCCGCCGCCAACCTGCCGCTGCCCGCCGGCCGCCCGGGCGTGGTGGAGCAGGAATATGGCGGCCTCGGCGGAGGCGCGGGATGCGGCCCCGCCGGCCCCCAGGTCCGGCCGGTTCCGCGAACCCTCGGGGCGCCGGGCGGCCGGCGGCCACCGCGCTCGTGCCCCCCGCTTCCGGGCCGCGCAGGTCGGCGCCCTGGGGCCGCCTCTCGGCCACTTCGGTGTTCCCGCCTCTGTTTCTAAAACGCCATTCGGTTAGAAAAGTTATCTCGCGTCACCTCTGACCCCAGTTCAGTTTTGGAACATAGGATAGACTCAGTCGTGCAGTGAGACTGAGGAAGAGGAGGAACTGTCACCGGTTCCCAGAGGAAGGGGGGTGGGGGTGGGGGGGTGGGGGGTGCGGGGAGGAGGGGAGGGGGTGTTAATAGGCGAAACTGTCCACAAAGTTACGGGAGATAGAAATCTAAATCCTGAGCTGCAAAATGAAGCTGTCCAAGTTTCCAGGAGCCTCCTGATGGCTTCCAGTTTTTCATGCCATTGAGGTGGTTTCTGTTTTGTTACAGGCTCCTCTCTGGCCTTTGAAAAGGCACACGATGTTTAACAGCCAAGTAATCAAATTTATTCTTCTGGCCCCACATTGAATTATGGTCGACGTACGGGAAAATGCAAAATAATGTGGAAGAAGGAAAGTATAAGATAGGGGGAAGAGGGGGAAAAAAGATTGCCCCGGCAAAATCCCCTTCTAGAGTCCACTTTCAATTGAGACACTTTACTTTAAAATGTGTGTTTATTTTGTTGTCCTGCTCGACTGATAAATGGCCACAAAAATCTTGCACAATCAGGTTTTAGTCGGTCTCATAACTGCAAGAGGTGAAACTCAGATTGCCTCCTGCTTTAATGAAAACTGCGGCCTGGAGAGTAAACTGTATTTGTGAAAGGAATCCCTTTTCCACGTTTTCTGCTTTCTGAGATGTTTCTGGAGCAACCTGGTCACCAGAGTGTAAAGTAAGGTCATGACTACTGTGGCTACAGGTCAGGAATGTACATGGGCTCCCTGGATGACAGGTGTGTGACTGCCTTCTTTCATGACACACACACACCAGGACTTAGATCACACAAGTCATGGAGATGTTAGATCTATACTTTAGCTCCCTTTTTAAAAGAATATCTGGCCTTAAAAAAGGATTACGTTTCACATAGGCCAGGAAAGCAGAGAAAACAAACCTCGCCACCTTTCTATGAACCCCTATATAAAGCCACTAGACTTTCTGTGACATTAAAGTTTAAAGCTAAATGACTAATGAAATTAAAGATGGAAATTCAATATGCAGAAATTTTAGATGGCTTCAGGGGAAACATTTAATCGTGTGTGTGTGTGTGTGTGTGTGTGTGTGTGTGTGTGTATCAGAGAGATATTAAACACCAAAAAATCAAATGACAGAAAGCTTCAAGTCTCTGGTTCCCTAGCCAAGGACTCTGAGATTTTTGAAAATGCCTCTCAAACTGTACTATCAAGCTATCAGGTAATCCATTTTGACTGAATTGACACAACTTTTGATGAAAGAAATTACACTGTTTGAACACATTGTAGGTACAATCAAAATCTGTTTTGTTACCCCTGAATCCCCAGAATCAGAGATAGGCCTTGGCACTTAGTAGATATTTGAATGGATAAAATAAATCAATAGGAGGATATTTCTTCAAATATTGGAAAGAAATCCGGAAGTAAGGCAAGACTCGACAGTGACGATGCTATATATAGATGACAAGAAGGAAACAGGAAAAGAAAATTCAAAGTTGGAGCCCAGATCTATCCAGAAACCTTTGCATATTTATCTGGAAAGCATTTGCCAAGCAAATATTCATACAACCTAAGTCAAGCAAACAAAATCCATGTAGAAACTCCTGAAGTTATTGCCATATATTGGAAGTAAATACTCTAAAATATGTAACTAAACTTGGATCATATTACAAAGTCCCAGCTCATTAAATTATCACGTATTCACTGCCTACTATGTGTAAATAAGGAGAAAGTGCAGGAAATAAGAGATCTGAAGGTGAACGCAATATGGTCCTTGCCTGGGACGCCTGGGTGGCTCAGTTGGTTAAGCAGCTGCCTTCGGCTCAGGTCATGATCCCAGCGTCCTGGGATCGAGTCCCACATCGGGCTCCTTGCTCAGCAGGGAGCCTGCTTCTCCCTCTGTCTCTGCCTGCCATTCTGTCTGCCTGTGCTCGCTCTCTCCCCCTCTCTCTCTCTGATAAATAAATTAAAAAAAAATCTTAAAAAAAAAAAAATATGGTCCTTGCCTTCCATAGGCTTACAGTTTTAAGGCATGAGACTCTGAACAGCCATAATAAAAGACCAAATGAAACCAATTTGTATTAAAATTGCGATAAACATAACAGTAACAAAGGTATAAAAAGGCAGGAATAATTCATTGTGTTAGAACTGGAGGACAATCACAGGAAAGGGGTGTATCTTACACAATGAACAGGTTTTCAATAAATCTGTATCTACAGCACTTAAAGTAAATCAGCATTTCCAAATCACTCCCAGACAGTGAGATGATAAACCGTTTTGAGAATTCAAGGGCAGTTACTAGATGGCTGGGGGAAAAATAATAATACAAAATAAAAATAAAAACAAAACACAACTCTAGGGGCATGGAATGCCAGAGGAAGATGTGACTACTGTCACCTTTTTCATGGTATCCTGACATGGATACCTGCCCCATGTTCCGGCCCCTCTCTTCTGTGGGGACTGGAAAAGAAAAGCAGTCGAAGGCATAGTTCAGTCTCCAGGAGTGATCCTAGAATAATAGAGTAAAAAGGCTGAGCTCTGTAAAGGGAGCTCCTGGGGAGGGAAAAGCCTGCACTGCTACTGTTCCCAAAGTCACTTAGTGTCCCTGTAATGGTCTAGTTCTCTCTTGCGCGTGCGCAGGCGCACTCTTTCTCTCCCAACGTTAGAGCTACTTGAGAGCAGGGATCTTGTCTTTCATAACTGCTTTCAGGGCACCCAAAAGAGTGCCCAGCCTGGGGCATCTGGGTGGCTCAGTTGCTTAAGCAACTGCCTTCGGCTCAGGTCATGATCCTGGGCCCCAGAATCAAGTCCCGCATCAGGCTCCCAGTTCCACCTTCTCTCCTCTCATGCTCTCTCTCACTGTCTCCTTCTCAAATAAATAAATAAAATCTTTGGGGGGGCGGGGGGGGAAGAGTGCCCAGCCTGGAACAGATACCCAGTAAGTGATGAATAAACAAAAGAAAACCAGAACCTACCTCAACAACAAACACACTAGAAGACTACTTGTCCCAGGCAGTGCGTTATGCCAGATGCCTGAGGCATACAAAGCTCTTCAAGGCTTAATAATCTGTTTGGGCAGACAGTCCACATGCACAAAAGAATAAATAAGAGTGCAACATGAGAAGCACTCATTGCTAACCTACAGCACAGAGAACGGACTGCTACAGGAGTTCAGAAGGAGCATGGGTAGGCACATGACGGTCACTTGGAAGACCCATTAGAAGTCAGCGTGAAGCGCAGCAGATCCTACAAGAGCTGGGAAAGAGCTGTTCCGTGCAGAGCTTGCTGGCACCGCTGTCTAGCCAAGGAATAAAGTAGCCTTGCTAGTTAGTGGGAAGGCTGGCAAGCAGACCCAGGGAGACTCAGAGAGCTGCAAATGGCGCCACCTAGAGGAACGTTCTCATAACGGCAGAAAGATTAGGATTCTTTGTTGCCAGAAAGATGGTTTCAGGGCCAACATGCTGAAGATGGAAAACCAGACATGAAACAGAATACCTTCTCCGGAAAGAAAAAGTACCCAAACTTCAGAGCCACCAAACAGACGCTCTAGATGAAGCCGACTACCTCGGGGACGTCTTGCCATCACCACCCTTTTTGATGCACCCAAGTGATCTTCTTACTATTCAAATGTTACAGATTTTGTGCTTTCCCAAGGTTAGCGTTATCAGGGGAAACACTGTACCTTACAGTGTAAAGGCCACTGAGTCCCACGAGACTGGAAGTTCCTAAAAGGCTGACCAGATGGGAGTTGTGTTTAAGCTGAGCACACCAGAGAAGCCATTTACTAATGTTTGATGAATGAGTAAATGAGACCATGTAGTGAGACCTCAAATCACGATCCCAATATTTCTGGCACCCAAATGGTCAAGGATGACTTGGCTAGTATAGGTGTTTCCCTCCTGCTTTGGAGTTACTACAAGTTGGAGCCACCTGTCTCCCAAGGGCCTCTGCCTTTGCGGGCCTCCCACCTAAGACCAACAGTGTAAACTGCTGGTATTTGGCCTGAAGAAGTGTTGTTTTTGACATAACGCAACTATTGAAAAATTTGAATTAGCTTCCAGGACTTAAACATCAAGAGATTCACACAGATACCTGGATTTCAGTTCCTGGTCAAAAATCCAACAATCCCAGACCTCTATTCCCAGATGATGACCATTCCCATCAGTTGATTTACTCTCCATTTCTGTATAACCTGGACCTATTTCTGCTCCCTGTTTAGTAGCACGCTGTACCCATGGGCATGCCAGGTGGGCTCTCTGAGGCAATTAGCAGGAGGATATTGGATTTTGAACCAAATTAGAGAGTTGATCTAGGCAACTGGTTCCTTTCCCACTCTTTGTTTCTGTGTTTCTAAATAAAATAATCATGTATTCTATTACATTTATCTCCTTTGACTATTTCTCATGTAAAGTTCCAAAAGGGAAGGGATTTCGTGTGTCTTGTTTATTCCAGATCCAGCACTCAGCATAGTGCCGAGGATATACTAAATGCTCAATAAATGTTCATTCCTTGAATGAAAAAGAAATCCTCCAATCAAAGAGGCCACAGATTGCCCACATGGCAGCCTGCCTCTTTTCTTGTCTTTATGTTTTTCTTAGCCAGATGGTACCCACCAAAGCTTGGCTCCCTCTGTAAAACATTCCTTGGCCCCGTGCATCAAAATCTTGCCTCAAGTGAGTTCACCAAGAAAAATTAGCCATCACTAGGATATCAAGAAAACTGGAGAGGCAACATTTTTGTTCAAAAACCAGATGGAAATATGTATTAATCCCACCAATCAACCTTGCAGGAAAGTTGATACTTCTGACACAAATTCAAGTACTGTGCGTGTTATATACTGAAGACTGTGACACAATATACAGAGTTGTTAATTGCTCTATGTGTGATAAATTAATGAAATACAGCACATGTTGATGAAAAATACATAAGTAATAAAAGTGTCTGTTGTGATTTCTCAATGGCTCGAATGGACTTAATATTAATTACTATTATTATTTATTATTAGTTACCATCCTTATTAATTTTTAGATGCCATTATGAATTTTATCAAGGTATAAGAAGGCTAACAGCTTTTCAGTCTTGAATAGGAACATAAAATATTTCTTCCTAACCACAAAATTAGAAATAAAGGTATCACTCTCATTTTAATTTTTTCTTTCCTTTCCTAACTCTTAAACCTAACAAGATCTATTTGAGCCACAAAAATTTCCAAAGGCCCCTTCCAAATTTGTCAATGTACATCCATCTTTGCATCCTTAAGTTCCAGATTTTGGGTGTAAACTCATGGGGTTTTTGGGTTTTGTTTGCTTTTGGTTTTTTGTTTTTTTAAAGATTGTATTTATTTATTTGAGAGAGAGAGCGCGCACAAGCCGAGGCAGGTGCGAGGGAAGCTAGGGGAGAGGCAGACTCCCCACTGAGCAGGCTCACTCCAGGACCCTGGGATTATGACCTGAGCCAAAGGCAGATGCTTAATGGACTGAACCACCCAGGTGGGCCTGGGATGAGTACTTCGGACAATATGGAAAGAGGTCTGGAATAGGGTAAGATGAGTGAGCACTATTTTTTTTTTTTTTTTTGCGTTAGGCTTTAATATGGCTCAGCACAGACTTGTTAATGATCCTCCCTTTATTTAAAATTCTGATAATTTGTTCATCATGGATTTTTGCATTAATTTTTTAAAATACTGTCTTAAAATATCATTCATCTTGATTACCAAGATTTTTGCTGCTCTCTTAAATTTTGCAAAGCAAAATGCGGCACTTTTTTCACCCCTTCCTGGCCCTGATATGGAGGTTGTACCAACGTTGGCAAACACATGGAGAAAAACTGAGCTGCAGAGGATTATCTATTTCTTTCTTTCTTTTTTTTTTTCTTAAGATTTACTTATTTACTTGAGAAAGAGAGCAGGGGGATGGGCAGAGGGAAAGAAAATCTCCAAGCAGACTCTCTGCTGAGCGTGGAACCCAACAGGCAGCTCCATCCCAGGACCCTGAGATCATGACTGGAGCCAAAATCAAGAGTTGGCCACTTAACCAAATGAGCCATCCAGGCACCCCAGATTATCCATTCTTTACATCCTAAAAATACTCATGACTTCTGCTTATGGAACTGGAACCAAAGAACTGGGTTGAAAGCCACTGACTGTCCAGATGAAAGCAATAGAAACGTCCATAGCTTCTTCAAATACAACATGTATCAGGATAATCAAGCTTCCAAAAATGATAAGAAAAATGAAGAAAATATTACATATTTTTATTTTTTTACCATCTGGTTTACTCTCTGGCTTACATTAAGTAGCAAAGACCACAGAATAAAGACATCTAACAGGTCATGTGATCCAGGGAATTTTTTTTAAATGCAGCAATCATTCCTTAAAACTAAAGCATAGGAGAAAACTAATGTACAAAATGGCAAAGGTACAGGTGCTGTGTCCTGACTGGAGAAGGGGTGACACCGAATGCCGATACTTCTGCTTTCCTCTTCCCTCAGACTGTTTTCAGAGCCCCTGAGCTAACCCATGTGCCTCCCTTCACAGCAGGGTCATCTCTATCGGGTCTATGCATTGACCCAGGTTCTGCATGTGGAAGGAGACAAAAGCAGAACTAGAATCTGAGATCTCGCACTTTCTTTTCCCTAGACCCTTTTCCTTCAAACTGAAGGAGTCCTGGGGTGGGGGGTTATATTTGGGGTCCAGCTTTCCTGCTCTCAGAATTGGTCTTCAATGTTTTATAAAAGATCAGTGCTTCATTTTATTTGTTTTTTTTTGTTGTTGTTGTTGATGCTGTTGTTTTTAAGATTTTATTTAATTGGTGCTGGTGGGGCTCAGGTGTTAAGCATCTGCTTCCAGCTCAGGTCACGATCCCAGGGTCCTGGGACTGAGCGCCACACTGGGCTCCCTGCTCTGCAGGAGGCCTGCTTCTCCCTCTCACATTCTCCCCGCTTATGTTCCCTCTCTTGCTGTCTCTCTCTGTCAAATAAATATATAAATCTTGAAAAACATTTTTTTAATGTATGTATTTGACAGAGAGAAAGAGAAAGAACGAGAGCATAAGCAGGGGGAGTGGTGGGCAGAAGGAGAAGCAGACTCCCCACTGAGCAGGGCACTGATGCGGGACTTAATCCAAAGACCCTGAGCCCAAGGCAGACACTGAACCGAATGAGCCCCCAGGGGTTCATTTTATATTTATATTAATTAATTAATTAATTAAAAATTAATTAATTAATTTTATATTTATATTCTCAGGAAGCCCCATAACCTACTGGTAATAAATCACAGCACCCTTGTAGGAGTCTGTATTTTCAACCAGATCAGAGCTCCAGGTTAAAGCACGGTTCCTGCCTTGGGCAGCACATTAGAATCATCTGGGGAGACTTTAAATCCTGGATGCCAGATTCTCACCCCAGATATTTGGATTTGATTGGTTCGGGGTGGGGCTTGATATAATTTTAGTATTTTTTAATCTCCCTCCCCCCCCCCCGGTATTCTAATATGCAGGCAAGATTGTGAACAACTGAGTTATAGCAATAAAACTAATTACATAATGTGCAGGCCTCAGCCAACAGGTGGATAACGCAGTCGTAATTACCTACTCTATTCTTTTTTTTTTTTTTTAAAGATTTTATTTATTTATTTGACAGACAGAGATCACAAGCAGGTAGAGAGAGAGAGAGAGAGAGAGAGAGAGAGAGAAGCAGGCTTCCTGCGGAGCAGAGAGCCCGATGCAGGGCTCGATCCCAGGACCCTGAGATCATGACCCAAGCCAAAGGCAGCAGCCCGAACCACTGAGCCACCCAGGTGCCCCCGTAATTACCTACTCTAGCTGGGAAGGCCAGTCCTGCCCCACACAGGGCCCGCAGCTACAGACAAGGCTTAGTGCTCAAGGGAGCCAAGCTGCCCCCCCCACCTCACTATCCCATTAGATCTGTAGACATTTTTCCTTGCCTTTTCCCCATCGTTATTTTCTTAAATTTATATCAATGTTAGTTGTCCTGGTGGTGGCGGGAGGCTCAGAAAATACAGGCTAACACACAGAAGAAAATGAACATGACCATACTCCTACCACCCAAAGATTACTCTTGTTTACATTTTTTTGTTGTTGTTCGGTTTTGAGTCTTTTCTATTCAAGTGGATAGACATGAAATTACTTACAAATTAAAATTGCAGTTTATGGACTGGCATTTCTTCAGTTTTTCAGGCATACAAGCATAGGGGAAAATGCTCAAATAGAACAAAATTTCACACCGGTCAGTCTCCCTCCCACTCTCAACCCACCTCTCACCTCACTAGAAGCAACCAGTGTTACTAGCTTTTTGGCAGACTTCCAGAAATATCTATGTGTGTACACAGAGATAGATATATATCTTTGAGTTACAAAACCAGTCGCCTACTGTTAAACCTATTCTATAACTTGCTTTTCCTACTCATAATGTATCTCAGAGATGGGTCCATATCATCCCTTTTTTTCTTTAATATTACAGTTTTCTATTGCAGATTCACCACAATTTCTTACCCTGTCCATTATTGATGGGTATTTGCTTCCAGTGTTGTGCTACTTTTATAATACGTATTTATGTATTTAGTTCTTTGCTCTTCCCATGATCTTTTTTTCCTTTAGCAAACATGCTTCAAAATTATGTGAGTAGCATCTTGGTGTTCCATGGTATGAATTTATAATAATCTGTTCAAATAATACTGAATTGTTAGACATTTATGTTTTTACCAATTCTTTATCATTGATGAATAAAGCTGCAGTAAACAATCCTTAGATATAAATCTGTGTGTATCTTTGCTTCCCAGGAATAGATTCGACAGAGTAGAATTATTGGTCCAAAGGACACACACTTTTATATATAGATAGTGCTAAACTATTCTTCAAAAAGTTAGTAGCAGTTTATACTCCCACCAGCAATCATGAAAAGTCTCATTCCTCTAACTTTGAAAACCACAAGTATTGATTTAAAAATTAGGGATTGATTTGGGGTCAAATACTTGAGATTTTTTTCAAACTGTGATCTTTCTTCATCATTATGAACTACTGAGGTTTTAATTATTTCAGAGATTTTTATAAACCTAAGCTTCTGTCTCTAAATCATCATGAACACTCTTTGTACTGAATAATAAGCCATACAGTTACAGCTAAGTTTTAAAATTTCAAATTCGTTTTACTTTAGGAAGTTCTAGTAACAACCATTATTTGGTGGAAGAGTCTACTCAGTAGTACATCCAAGAGATTCTGGGCTTTCTATTCTTTTCTTTTCTTTTTAAGATTTTATTTATTTGACAGGCAGGGATCACAAGTAGGCAGAGAGGCAGGCAGAGAGAGAAAGAGGAGGAAGCAGGCTCCCTGCTGAGCAGAAAGCCTGATGTGGGGCTCCATCCCAAGTCCCTGGGATCATGACCCCAGCCGAAGGCAGAGGCTTTAACCCACTGAGCCACCCAGGCGCCCCTCCAGGCTTTCTTTTAACACAAATCCACAGATCTAGAGTTGGGATACATCTTGTGTTTGTTCTGCATGTATTTCTAGAACTTCATACCGAGGAGGCTAACCACGCTTTTAACTCTTTGCATCCAGGGGTAGAGCTTGCCCTAAGCAAATGAGAACTCTACTGGCTCTGGCTTCCTTTCGTTCACAGGGAATCTAAGGGAAGAATCCAGCTTCATGAGGACTAAGCTCCCATCAGCGACATTTTGCAGGATCAGGGAAAGGATGTTACTAGTTATTACTTAGGGGGAAAAAATTGCTCCCCGGTTAGATAGGAAGTCATATTTATTATCTACCTCATCAAGCCATAGGCTACATGATTCTCTTTTGCTACAGTACTTACAGGGAAAACCTCCACATACAGTACATTTCAACTGATTTTAAAAAACCAAGAGCCAGATTAAGTAAGGGAAAAGCAATTTCACGGGAACGCTTTCAGATCATTCATGCTTAAATCTTTTTAAAGTCATCACACACACACACTCACACACACACACACAAGTCATCACACACCACGTCTCTTGGACTCTGTGTCCTGCCACGTGATCAATATCTGAAGGTCTGGAATCACTCAAATGCACCTAACTTATAGTGAGGATTTACCTAAAGCACACGCCTTGCAAGACTTTTTTCGCTGGGCCTGCCTAGAGAGCTTTGAAGCAGGTGGTGGAATGTCAAGGAGACGGCAGATTGCTCCAATGCCTGTTGTTGGCTTCAAAATGTCACCTGAGCCTTGTCATTGTGCCACAGGTATTTATTTTGGTGTACATCTTTCCATGGGGACGGACGCCAGGCTGCCAGTTTCACTAACTACCATTCTGGGACTACACATTCTAAACTTCTTCAAGGCAGGAATAGAAAAAGAAAGGTTATCTGAGGATTCCAGAACCATGCTCTTCTCTTCTGGGGAGTAATACATCGATGCTACGTTGGTCCCTGGGGGATTGGTACCCTGACTTATACGGAAGCTGGAACATTGGTAAAACGGCAGGAAAATCATCTGCATCTCCTCCATATTAATTATTTGCATCACTTCCAAATTAATTATTTAACTCAATAAAATTAAAATGCTTTTAATTTTATTTGTTCTCAGGCCACATTTGTCAACTTAACAAAGCAAACATGCCCTACGAAGGCCGCGGTTGTGTCAGTAAATGACACAATGTCAGCTACTCTGAGCTGGACACTGAATGGTCCCAAGTGCTATTGGGAGGAAGTGGGCAAAAGCATCTGTACTTGACGAATTCTTTTCTTCTCCTTCGGAGCAGGCTCTGCCTAATGATTTCCAGTTCTGGATTTAGTTAAAGCCAGTTTCCAACAACTCCAGATTTCTGCGAAGTTAATAATTCATCATTTTTCTTGTCTATTCCTCAAATAAAGGCTTTTCTGGGCTTAAAAAATAATAATCCAAATGGATATATTATTCCAAAGCTTTATTTGCAGGCAAGTTGTTGTGGGAAATAACCATGAAATTTCAAAAATTATTCATATTTCTTCCAGGAGTATATAATACACATTCCCAGATAAGCACTTCTGAAACCCTCCATATTGTGTTCTGCATGGTAATGGTTAGTACTTGGAAATTTTGTTAAATCTTTTTGTGACAAACCCAGCAAGACCAAAGCAAGAAAGGAACCCATTATGACATCTGAGGGAACTCGACTGCAACAAAAGGACAAGGAATAGTCATCTTGGGCTGTCAGTAGGACAGCGTAGACCGTGTCCCAAGCAGAAGCCGTGCTTTTATCATATTTTGTAGCATTATTTTTTATTAGGAAAGAGCTCATGCTTATTATTGAAATTTGGGAAATATAGAAAGTATAAAGGAGGAAAGCAAAATCACTGTGCAGCCCAGAATGGCAAATATTTTGCTATATCATTTGTATATTTTCTACGCAAACAAATATGAATTTCTGAATATAGTTAGAATTAGGTAGCCCATCCCATTGTGAATTACTGCTCTTTTTACTTAGCAACCTGTTACTTTTTTTTTCTCATCCTAACATATTTTATGTTATTTCATCATATGAGCATTTAACAATTTATACTCACCTTTCTCCTACTGATACACACATAAGTATTGATGTTTTCTCTCCACTATTATAAACAGCACTCTCACAAACATCCTTGCCTTAAATCTTTACGAGCATCCCCGTGTTGCCGCCCCATTCAGAAATTTAATGTCTGGGATAGAGGATTCAAGTTCCTTATAGATGATTTTTATGGCTATTTCAAAACTAGAGAACTATCAAAACATAGGGAAGAAAGAATCCTATTTCTTCATCTTAAACAAACTCCCTAATTCTTACCACCTGACAGCCCCTGCTCTGTTTTTTTGTGGCTCATTTCTCCCATCTGGCCACTACTGGTCCCACAGTGTTTATTCTGGAAGGAAGGCTACCTGACAGTATGGGGCAAACAGAGCAGAGGGTGCCGAGACCCAGGTCTAGAGCCACTGGAGGGCCCTTAGTATGTACTGCAGAAACTGCCCCAGTTTAAGATTGACAGAAAAGGCCCAGCTGCAGACCATACACAGCATCCAGGGGACCCAGCAGGATCTGGCCGTTCTGGGCTATGAAAAAATGCCCTAGCAAAGGGAAGGGTCCAGCAGTGTGGATCCAGACTAAGGGCTCCCAAGGGATTAGGTAGGAAAGGGTTATGCAAAATATCTGCCCATAGGTTAGCGGGCACTCTAGTTCAGAAGCAAGGATCTGGTCCGTGAGATCAGGAAGCAGGAGGAGTTAGACAAGGAAGCAGGTAAACAAAGTGCAGCCCCGAGGAAGCAGGTCCAGGGTCGGGACCACACTTGCAGAGCGTGAAAAAGTTCCAACTTGGGGTCAGATAAATGAACAAATAATCTGGAGCACAAATTCCATTTAGGGGAAAGTGTGTCTGTTAAATTAGGGTAAGATATGCTGCAGTAACAAACATGCCCTAAACCTAAAGGGTTTAAAACAAACTCATATTGCATCCTTATGCTATATGTCCACTGCCCTCAGCGGGAGGGCTCCAATCTACTTCGTCCTCACTCTGGAAGCCTAGGTTAGTGATCTGCATCACCTATAACTGTGGCAGGGGCGAAAGAGGAGGGATAGTCCAGCGCCCGTCATTAAAGGCTTCCACCCATATTTCCTTGGCCAGAGCAGGTCTCGTGGGCTCGTGCCTGGAAACAGGGGTACACTGGGAATCTTGGTGAGCACTGGCAGTGGCTGTCAGACAAAACCACAGATAAGTGCTAAAGAGGAGACCCTACAAAGGGTGGGGGAAAAATGCAAGATATTTAACCACTACTTACCGTAAGTCCTAACTTCTCTTTATCTAGAACCTGCAGTGGGATGTAGGTTTCAGACGCCCGGGAGTCCTAGTCCATCTGACCATGAGAAGGAGGAGCAGATACTTAGTAGGCACAGATTCTAGGAGATGGTGGTTAAGGGAAACCCCACAACAGTTTCACCTTGAGCTCATTGGAAGAAGACAGATCCCAGGATGTCCAGGGGACCAGCGTTACCACCCCTCCTATCCACCAAATTTGTACTCTTAGAGAGTCTGTAACAAACGGATACCTCCCCTCCCAGCAGGGTTGTATGATTTGGCCTCTCCTGGGGGGAAAACAAAAGCATCTATGCTCAATCAGATAGGTCGTAGTAAATGCCAAACAGCTGAATGACACTGTGAGCCAGGTTGATCTCAGATACACCAGAGACACTGATTTAAGGTAAGTGAAACTCCAGCCCGGCATCTCATTCTGCTGAAGATGACAACATGATGGAGGGGCTTCCTAGACTCTTTCCAAACCTTCGGTCGTTCGAGAACCCTGCTGTGCTGTTGGAATAGTTCAAGGTGCAGCTCCTGACCTTCAGCAATGACACCAGCCAGACAAACAGGAGAAAGCTGGTGCTCGCTCGCTATTCATTTCAAACACAGTTCAAGTGTTGGAGGAGCTTATGAAAAATGCTAATTTCACATTCAAGTTAACGAGAAAGAAGCTCGTGGGTTTTTTCTTCATAATAAGCTTTTCTAAAGGAAGAGATTTCTAACTTAGATGTAGTTCACCCAATCTAAAGCAGGGGGGAGAGGAATAATCAAGTACATTCTGTAGAAATCATTTCTTTATAAATGCATCGCACCATGCAAATTTCATGTCAATGAAAACAGAAAGTGTGAGATATAAACATTCTCCAGCATGGGATGTATTTTTGCTAGTTAACGGTACACAGTCTTCAAGTGACACTTCCTAATTGATTTGCAAAAGGTCAAGGTTATCAAAACTGGCTTCATAGTCAATACCACGCTTAATTCTTGTATGGATTCTGGTGAAATGCGTGACCCAAATAAGCATGTGGTTCAATTTCTGTCTGCAAGGGACCATTTAAATAGCTGTGTGCCAAGTAATAAGTGCTTGCACATTTTCACAGTGTGTGACAATAAAGATCTGTAGAACATCACCTAGATGCCTTGCAAGGTTTCATTCCCTTTGCAAAAATTAAAAGTTCAACTATAACTACATCATAAATTATTGCCTTTTTAAAAAGTACATCTATGATAGTTTGACATTTATAGAAAATTTAAAACATTAAAGAAGAATTTTCTTCCCAGGGAAACTTTTGTGATTGATTTCTTGTAAATCGTTGGAAGTCTCTGAAATAGAAGGAGAAAAAAATGCCCTCAGAGGCAGTGTTCTATTGTTGGCGGTCAATCCAATTAATTTCAATAAAAGTAGGAAGTCTTGTAACTTATAACTGACTTCGGCGATTTATCCAAACTTCATGTGATAAATAACATTCATACTAGAAAAAATAACCCCGCTTGTCATTTAAGAAGGCTCATGCAGGCACTGAAAATGATGATGTAGCCATCTCATAATGACTATTGCAAAACAGAAGACCGTAAAGTCCTGACCTATGTATGAACATGCCCTTATGCTCAATCATTGAGAATGTGATTGTGGCAGAAACTGACATTTCACATGCCTTGGTACTTAAATGCCTTTGGAAGAAAAAAATACAGTTTAAAACAATGAAAATTTGAAATACAGGTTTTCGAGACATGAAATTCACATTTGTGCACTTAAGACTAATGCAATAAGGCTTTTCTTGCAAACTGCATTGATACATTTTCTTTGGTGGAGATTTCTTTTTCTTTCTTAAATAACTGTCAAGCATTGGTGACAGTGTGATAAAATGGGCATCCTCTTATAAATTGTCTTCACTTTTCTGGAGAGCAATTTGGTGACAGTAAATACATATGAACATATGTACCTATATGAAAAGTATGTATATCCTTTTAACTTCATAATGACATTTCTAGAAATCAACGTATGAGTCAAATTTTAGGGAACTGGCTAAACACATTACATTATATCCATATGATAGAATGTGAAGTAATAATGAATAATCATGCTATATAAAATATACCTAATAATAGTAGAAAATGAAATGTCAAATAAAATACACTGTTAAATTTTAAAAAGCAAGTTATCAAACAATGTGAACAGAATGATCCTAATTACATTTTCAGCATGTTCTACATACAGGATGGGAATTGTGTATGTGCATGTGTGTGTCTGGAAGACTGTGGACTGAAATATCAACAGCTGTATCTCCAGGAAGGGGAATTGTGGGTGATTTTTACTTTATGCTTTCTGTTCCTCTGTATTTTTAAAGTTTCAAAGTGAACCTATTTTGCTTTAGAAATTTAAAAAAAATATGTATTTAAAAATACATTTAGGAGGGCACCTGGGTGGCTCAGTCAGTGGGTTAAATTCTCTGCCTTCAGCTCAGGTCATGATCCCAGGACCCTGGGATCGAGCCCCGCATCGGGCTCTCTGCTCATCAGGGAGCCTGCTTCCTCCTCTCCCTCTCTCTGCCTGCCTCTCTGCCTACTTGTGATCTCTATCTGTCAAATAAACAAAATTTTAAAATAAAATAAAATAAAAATACATTTAGAGGGACCTGGGTGGCTCAGTTGGTTGAGGGACTGACTCTTGATTTCTGCTCAGGCAGGTCATGAGATTGAGCCCCACCTAAAGCCCCGGCCTGAGCAGGGAGTCTGCTTGGGATTCTCTCTTTCTCCCTCCTGCTCACTTGGGAGCAGGTGCTTTCTCTCTCAAGCTAAAAAAATATATATGTTTATTAAATGCACAACAACGTGAACGGACTTTATGCTTACAAACAGTTAAAATGCCAAGTTCTATGGTAAGTATATTATACCACAATAAAAGGATACATTTATTAGAAAATCAACTTATGTCTTAGCATTTAGTGATGACTTTTTTTTTAAGATTTTATTTATTTATTTATTTGACAGAGATCACAAGTAGGCAGAGAAGCAGGTAGAGAGAGAGAGAGAGAGAGCGAGAGAGCGGAGGAAGCAGGCTCCCCGATGAGCAGAGAGCCCGATGCAGGGCTAGTTCCCAGGACTCTGAGATCATGACCTGAGCCAAAGGCAGAGGCTTTAATCCACTGAGCCACCCAGGTGCCCCAGTGATGACTTTTTAGATACAGCACCAAAAATATGATCCATGAAAGAAAAAGTTGGACTTAAAAACTTCTTTGTGAAAACCTCTGTTAAAAGAATGAAAAGACAAGAGACATATGGGGAGAAAATATTTACAAAATGCATAGCTGATGAAAGCTGGTATCAAAAATACAGAAAGAACTCCTAAAATTTAACAAAAAGAAAACAGCACAACTTACAAACAGGCAAGAGATCTGAACAGATGCCTCCTAAAGAAGATAGATAGATGGCAAGTATGCATATAAAAAGATGCTCAACGTCATATGTCATTAGAGAATTACAGATTTAAGACAGCAATGAGATACAACCACCTGTCTATTGGAATGGCTAAAATCCAAACCACTGGCAGTATCAAATGCTAGCAAAGATGTGAAACAACAGAAATTCTCATTCATTTGCTGGTGGGAATGCAAAATGGCAGAGCCACTTTGGAAGACAGTTTGGCAGTTTCTTATAAAACTAAACATAATCTTAACATACGATCCAACAATTGCACTTCCTTGGTATTTGCCCAAAGGAGTTGAAGACTTATACATTCAAAAACCTGCACCCAGATGTTTATAGCAGCCTTCCTCAAAACTGCCAAAACTTGGAAGCAACCAAGAAGTCTTTCAGTGGGTGAATGGGTGTGTAAACTGTGTTACATCCAGACAATGGAAAGAAATGAGCTATCACATCACAAAAAGACATGAAGGAAATTGAAATGCATATTGTTAAGTGAAAGAAGCCAATCTGAAAAGGCTACATACTTTCTGATTCCAACTCTGCGACATTCTGGAAAAGACCAAACTCTGGAGATAGTAAAAAGATCGGTGGTTGCCAGGTTTTCAGGAGAGGCAGAGAGGGATGAATACTGGAGCACAGGGGATTTTTAAGGCAGTGAAATGATTCTGCGTTATACTGTAACGGTGGGAAAACATCGCCATACATTTGTCAAAAGTCAAAGAATGTATAACACAAAGAATGAATCCTTATGAAAACTATGGACTTCGGTTAATAATAATGTACCAATACAGTCTCATAAAAACAAACAAAAATATTATATTAAAATATTATTTATTTTATTTATTTAAATAAGTGTGTTAAAAAACACACTTATTTACCAAAGCAAAGGTCACCGTTTCCGGTCACAATTCTGCTTTTAAAATATTCATTTCCATAACTTCCCCTGGTTATTTAATGTTGTATGGTATAATTTATGGTGTCTGACAGCGACCTCTAGAAATTTTCAAGCAGATAATTTTCATATTATGTAACAGTGATTTGATCACTGATTCAGTAAGAGTCCCAAGCCTCCTTGTTTTTACATTTTGATTAAATAATCTCACTATCTTGCATAAATAATCCATGGGCAATTTGGCAATCTAATTTCTCAAGATTCCAATAAATGTTGCAATTGGAGCTGGGGGCAAAACTCTCACATGCATAAACCTTAAGAGTTCTGTCATTTCTGACGATAATACAGCATTAGAAAGAATAAATACCAATAGTATTCATTTAACAGAAATACTTTTATTATTCTCTGTGAAGACACACAAAGATGTAATTTTTGCAACATGGATGGGTCAGCTTGGAACCATATGGGGTCTTCAGTGCTGGAACTGGGATTGAGAGACTTCAACCCAATTAGAGAGACAAATAGTATGAATGCCAGTGTGGCTAATTTAGTCCTGACTCACATTTGCTTTTGCCAAGGGGTCTTCTCAAGTGGGTAGAAGACAACCAAAGGGACCTCATGGCACCACCATTATTCAAAGATAGGTGGGCTTGTGAGGCTTCTGAGCTTTAATTGAACACTATCTATCAAGTAGAAATATGAGCTTTTTAGTAGCTACCTTTTGAGATGAGTAAGCTGGACAGATCTGGGCACTTGGGGACCACGCCAGCCACATGGTATGGAACACAGCCTAGATCTGAGCCTCCCTGAAAACCTGCAATGGACTCAGGTAACCAAAATAGAAAGTCAACTCTTTCCTTTTTTTTTTTTTAAAGATTTATTTATTTGAGAGAGAGAGCGTGAGAGCGTGCACAGGGGGAGAGGCAGAGGTAGAGAAGCTCAAGTAGAGCCCCATGCAGCGCTCGATCCCACGACCCTGAGATCATGACCTGAGCTGAAATCAAGAGTCAGACGCTTAACCAACTGAGTCACCCAGGAGCTCCAGAAAGCCTATTCTTTTGGTAGAGCAAGCCCAGTAGCTCAGGATACTGCTACTGATGTGAATGGGATTGTAGTGAGTGCAGGGCTATGGCCCATAATGACTTAAAAATTGCCTGGGGCTTGGCTGTCTGAGCCTCGACAACTCTACGAAGTCGGGGAGTGACAGTAATGGTAACTATATTTTCATGCATCTCTCTTTGTCACTAAAATACCAATCTAGTCCAAAACATAGTAGGCAGGCTTGCATACTGTCATTAGCACAAGGACTCCCATTAGACCTCAGGATTCAGCCTTGCCCAGAGCTACACATTTTGAAATGTCAGGTACTTTCTCATATAAGCTGGCAAGTCGTCTAGCTTGCTGTTTGATGTTGCAATTGGGTAGCTGATGCTATAGATCAGTAGATACTCAAATCTCTACCCTTCGGGGAGTGCTGACATTGGCATGAAACAGCTTGCATATTGCACATTTGGCTTGCTGAACAAGTACTAGGCACGGGGAAGATGTGTCACGTCTTCAAAT
Organism: Mustela nivalis; assembly: GCF_964662115.1. NCBI lineage: Eukaryota > Metazoa > Chordata > Mammalia > Carnivora > Mustelidae > Mustela > Mustela nivalis. Next base: position 18,369,293 of record NC_139032.1, read on the forward strand.
TATAGAAGAGTTGAGCCAAAAGACATGCAAAACATCTAAGCTTGCACCCTCGTTTCACATGTGTTCCCCTAAGCACCGCATAATCCTAGAAAGGAGAGACAATGTCTTATTTATTCCCACTTAATCAACAGGACCTGCCGCTTTATACTTGGCATGCTAAATAATTTCGATTATATGAGAACTTCTCCAAGAAGGAGACATTCCTGTTCATTGCAAGCATGTGTTTACTCCCTGCGTTCCTCATGCTAAGGCCAAGGCCCCCAGGGATGTGATGCTTACTACGTCTAAGGGGTCAATCTTGCTTACTATTGCCCTGAAAAGTAGGAAGGGAAAAGTAGCCATTTTCCTGATGGGTTCTTCATTGCCCCATACGGTCAATATGGAGCTGGAGGTGGAGTGGGTTCAGTGCAAGGTTCTGTTTATCAGACTGGCCTTCACAGGTCTGCCACAGAGGCTGGGATTCAGGGGACAGGCTGGAGCTTCTAATGTTAATGTCTCTTTAGGGACACTTTTTACACACTGAAAGAATCCCCTCCACTCCCCGCCTCAAGACGTTTCCGAAGTGTTCTAGTAGTAGCTCAATGTGTGCCTAAAAACAGCTTCGACCAATTCCCTCTATTTCTAGCCTTATGATGATTTTTTATTTTTTTAAAGATTTTATTTATTTATTTGACAGAGATCACAAGTAGGCAGAGAGGCAGGCAGAGAGAGAGGAGGAAGCAGGCTCCCTGCTGAGCAGAGAGCCTGATGTGGGGCTTGATCCCAAGACCCTGGGATCATGACCCGAGCCGAAAGCAGAGACTTTAACCCACTGAGCCACCCAGCACCCCAATTTTTTATTTTTATTTATTTTTTCTTTTTTATTATTTTTATCAACATATAATGTATTATTTGCCCCAGGGGTACAGGTCTGTGAATCAACAGGCTTACCCATTTCACAGCACTCACCATATCACATACCCTCCCCAATGTCCATAACCCAATTTTATTTATTTATTTATTTATTTATTTTATATCAGGGGGCTGTTTGTCCCCTTCATGCATCTTGCCTTGGTTAGGACCATCCTAGTTCACCCAATAATGCTTTAGTAATTCTAAACTTCCAAGAGAATAAGTCTGTCTCCCATTCCCCCTTTTCCCTAGAGGGGTCTTGGTTTTAAGAAAATCTGCCCACCGGGGCACATGGGTGGAACAGTTGGACAGGCATCCAACTCCTGGTTTCGGCTTAGGTCTGATCTTGAGGTGGTGAGATCAAGCCCCGGGTCAGGCTGTGCACTCAGCATGGAGTCTGCTTGAGTTTCTCTCTCCCTCTCTCTCTGCCCCTACCTCAAATAAATATATAAATATTTTTTTTTTTAAAAACTTTTAAATTCAGTTAATTAGCACATAGTATATTATTAGTTTCAGAGGTAGAGTTCAGTGATTCATCAGTCTTACGTAACACCCAGTGCTCATTACGTCCGGTGCCCTCTTTAATGTCCAGCACCCAGTTACCCTCTCCCCTCCCCCCTCTTCCAGCAACCCTCAGATTGTTTCCTGTGATTAAGAGTCTCTTATGCTTTGTATCCCTCTCTGATTTTATCTTGAATCTGCCTACCTCTTAGGCTATTTACTGTAGAAGCATTATTTGCACACAGTCCTCTGTTCCTACCTTTGCTATGCGTGGTGTGGAGTATCCTTCCTTCCCCAGGGATGTAGAATTTGGCCATGTGACTTGTTCTGGCCCTTGGAACAGATGTAACAGCAACAGTTTCAGCTCTGAGCTGTGGTCTCACAATTCACACCAGCCCTTTATACCTCTGCCATCCACCCGTAGAAAGAACATGTCCTACCTAGCTGTTGCTTTTACCTGGCTTTTAAGCTAGGTTCTAGAATAAAAGGCCAGTGGAATAGACCTAAAATAGAGCCGTGGCGTGGAGTCAAGCCAACTGAACCCAGTTAGAGTCAACAGCCCCAGCAGATGCTAACCGACCTACAGAAAGTTGGGCAAGAAATAAATGTTTGCTGTTACATGTCACAGAGATTTGGGGGGGGGTTGTTTGCATCAACGCAGGGAGAGCTGACTATCACACTTCATATACCAGTGAGTGTGGGAGAAAGAAAGCAAGATACCTGATGGAGCTCAGTGTGCAGAAGGCTTACTAGAGTCTCCTAGGCAGCAAGACTTGCTTGGGAAAAAAGGAGGCAGGACCGGGCACAGGAAAAAGTCGAAATGAAATGCCAGCCTGACTACAGCCTCAGCTGCCGCTGTGGGGGAGATCTGGTGGTAAAATAGACCATAAGTGGGGTGCCTGGGTGGCTCAGTGGGTTAAGCCTCTGCCTTCGGCTTGAGTCATGATCCCAGGGTCCTGGGATCAAGCCCCGCATCGGGCTCTCTGCTTAGCAGGGAGCCTACTTCCTCCTCTCTCTCTGCCTGCCTCTGCCTACTTGTGATCTCTGTCTGTCAAATAAATAAATAAAATATTTTTTTTAAAAAGGACCATAAGTGATGTTCTGAATTGGGCCAAAATGACCAGGCCTTTCCCCATGTGAGTTTTGGTTTTGAGGGGACTGACAGAACGCTGTCTGACAGGGTGCTTTCAGCAGCAGGGTGGGTCTGGTCTTGAAAGCGTCCTCATGACCGCTGCCACAGGTCCCTCTACCTCCTGAGCTTTTACCTGGGGGCCCTTGCTATGGCAGAACATTCTGGATTATTCCTTCCTTTAGGGTAGTGAATGTACAGTGACTTTCCCTGTACAAATCCAAAGCTGGTGAAATCTGTCTCACTTTACAACTTGGACTGAATTCCTCTTAGAGAGAAGACAGCCTTGGAGACAGTCCTATAACAATGTGGTTGGGGTAAATGATGAGATTCTGGAGGGGGTGGGGTGCGAGGCACAGAGGGGGTGGCAAAACTGCAGAGTGGAAAGAAAGGAGAGAAATTTGGTTTTCCTCCTGAGGTAGAGAGACCTCCCTTATCCATGGCAACCACTAAGCCAAACTAGGTATCTCTTCTCCCTGTCCACACCTGGATACTTTTACTACAAATGCAGGATTTCAGCTCTGTGTTTTGACATTGATACAGTATTACACTGTATATGTTATTCCAAAATTGTTTTTTTCTTTCAACTTTATATTTTCAAGATACAGCCATGGTCATATTTTTACCACCTGTATAATATTCTGCTTCCTGATTAAACCTGTTTGTCTTGTCCTAGAATGGTAAGTAATGAGATTGTTTTAACATTTTTCCTTCACAACTAATTCTGCAGGGAACATCCTTGGAGATATTTCCTTGGGCAGACACCTTGAGGTGAAATTGCTGGGTTCGTGGGACATTACTTCTTCAATTTTTTAATCTACGAGATTAAAATCTCAGCTTCCTAGCTTAAACCATTTGGGCACCACCTCCCTGGACCCTCCACCAGATTTCTCTGCAGAGCTTCTCCCATGGAGGCTGGCAGAGAGTAGTGACATAATAAATGTCTATTGAGCGCATTGGTTACAGACGAAGAAATGGGGCCCAGGGAGAGAAGGTAGCCATCATAGTCCTATGTCTAGTAACAAGGCCATCTCTAGAACGCACAATGTCTGGGTTCAGGGATGCCCCTGGAAGGCCCAATTAGAAGTAAGGATGTTCAAGTTCAACTCCAATCCCAACTGAAAACTGCCAGAGTATCATTAGAAGACCAGTTGTCCCTCTTTTAAGTATTTGCATTTGCTCCCACAAAATGTTTTGAGAGGTTACAAGCTATGGACATTTCTGGTTAAATAATAAGAATGAGAATGAATAGGGGTGCCTGACTGCCTCAGTCAGGGGAACACACGACTCTTGATCTCAGGGTTGTGAGTTCGAGTGCCGTGTTGGATGCAGAGATTACTAAAAAAGAAAAAATAAACTTTTTTTAAAAAGAGTATTTAAAAAAAAGAATGAGAATGAATAAATTTTCTTCTTCAGGACAGACTCTCATGAGGTCCTTTTAGGCCAAAAGCTATCATCCCGACTGAGCTTGTGGTGTATTTAACTCTCCTCTATTTTATTTTACTTTCTTATTATTTACTTATTTGACAGAGAGAGACACAGTGAGAGAGGGAACGAAAGCAGGGGGAGTGGGAGAGGGAGAAGCAGGCTTCCCACTGAGCAGGGAGCCTGATGCGGTGTTTCCCCCAGGACCATGGGATCATGACCTGAGACTAAGGCAGACGCTTAACGACTGAGCCACCCCGGTGCTACTATTTGTCCTTTATTTTAAAATGCAATCCTGGAATTGAGATATAAGTACACGGTAATGGAGGATGCAACAATGTGAGCTACAAAATAAGAAACACTGTATTCCTGAGTCTATGCTTATATAAATGATGTTAGAATAAATAAATAGGGGATAACCAAATTTCCTGCCCAGGAGAATTCTAAGTGACTTACGTAGATGCTAATCCTACTCCTTTAGTGTAGGCTGTGCATTGTGATTTCCTTCAAAAAGTACAATAAGGAAGGAGGAAAAATAGTAATGTTACAGTTGGAAAACCTAACCACACCAGCCATATAAGTAAGTTTTATGTCATCAGTGATAAGTCATGTTAATAGTGTATAATCTTGATGTGACATAACAAGGATGGTACATTACCTCTATGGCCTCCCGCCCCCAAAACCCTAACCTTCTTCTAACCATGAGAAAAACATCACATAAACCAAATAGAGGGGGGCGCCTTGATGGCTCAGTGGGTTGAGCCGCTGCCTTTGGCTCAGGTCATAATCTCAGGGTCCTGGGATCGAGCCCCAAATCAGGCTCTCTGCTCAATGGGGAGCCTGCTCCCCCTACCCCACCCTGCCTGCCTCTCTGCCTACTTGTGATCTCTATCTGTCAAATAAATAAATAAAATCTTAAAAAGAAAAAAAGTAGAGGGACATTCTACATAACACTGGACCACTACTCCTTTAGATTGTCAAGGTCATCAAAAACAAGGAAAGTCTGTAGAACCATCTGTCTTGAGGACTCCAAGGAAATGTGACAACTGAATGCAATGTATCTTTGGTGGGATCCTGGGATAGACAAGGAACATAGGAATTCTTTTTCACATAGCAAGTTATTTTAAGAACAAATAAAGGCTAAGGAAGTCTAAATAAAATATATATGGACTTTGGTAAATACTTACAATGTATTAATACTGCTTCACTAGTTGACAAGTCGTGATGAACATGTCATCCTAACATTAAGATGTTAAGAAGGGAAACTGAGGGCAGAGGACATGGGAAGTCTCTACTGTTTTGCAACTTCTTTATAAAACTGAAACCATTCTAAAACCAAAAGTTTATTTAAAAAGAACTAGGACTTAGAAAATTGGTGATCAGCTTTTTAAAAAATATTATTTATATTTTCTACTAGGCTAAAGAAAAAGTCATGCACTCCTGATTTATAAGATTGGTCTCCCCAGTAAAAGGGTACCTGTATACAGCTGGACGGAGGATTTGTAAGTTCCCTAGGTATAAAGTTACTGATTTTCTCTACCAGCGCCTGCTTCTCTGGCTATTTAGCATTGAGCTGCCTTTGGCCAGTGACTTGGCTGCCTTCCTGAGGATGACAGATTGCTACCTCTCCCAGGCCAATTCACAGCCTAAAGATCTTAGCTAAATGGAGGAAAAATGTTGATGGTATTCTTGCCAGTCACTGTTTCATGTCCCATTGGTGCTTCTGAAAAATTAAAGGGGCAGGACATACTTGTAGGAGACTTTCATTCACATTTTTGGGCATGTCCCCCTTCACAGTGATCTCTGCTTCTCTGAGTAGATCTTCTCTTTCCCATTCATTCCCTTTGTCATTTTCAGAGTAGGTGGCCCTGTGTCCCTGGCCACTGCTGATTTGGTGGATCACTCCTGGACACAGTGGATGGATCAGGATTCCTTCCTGAGGATTTAGAATTAGGGCTTAAATTTGTCTTAGCATTGAACTAGCCTCTTGAGTTGGGGCCTTCATCACAACTTTGATACATCTTTCAGACATAAATAGCATGGCCATCAAATATATTGGAAGCATGTGAGTTTTACCTTTCTCCTTCTAAACCATCTCTGGAATATTTATTGTCATGGGCATGTTCGCTCCCCAGAATCCATTCATCAATCTTTTGGTACCCAAATCCCTGCTTTGCCTTGGGGGAAAAGGATTTAATCATGCTTAACAATGATCTACCCCTAGAGTTTTCAGTTGTATGAATGAACCAATGAAAATTCCTTTTACTGAAGCCAGTCAGAGCTGGATTCTTGCCACCTGCGATAGAAAGAATCCTGTTTAGTGTACTTACTAAAAACACATGTCCCTGTTATCAATGGGCTTTCTTCTTCCATGAACTCTTTGAATCTGCTCTAAGACTTCCTGTTACCCCACTCTCAGCTTCCCCATTTGAAACTAGCCCCCCAACTCCATGTGGGTGTGTGCATGTGTGTGCATCAGCAGGGTCTTGATTTAAAGCACACTTAATCAGGATGCCTAGGTGGCTCAGTTGGTTACACGTCTGCCTTCGGCTCAGGTCATGATCTCAGGGTCCTGTGATCGAGGCCCACATCAGGGTTCTTACTAAGCAGGGAGTCTGCTTCTCCCTCTGCTCTTTTATTCCCCTCCCCAACCCCCTCTCTGTTCTCTCTCATGCTCTCTCAATAAATAAATAAATAAATAAATAAATAAAATCTTTTAAAAATAGATAAAAACACACATAATCCGGGGTGCCTGGGTGGCACAGTAGGCTGAGTGTCTAACTCTTGGTTTCAGCTTGGGTCATGATCTCAAGGTTTTGGGATCCAGCCCTATGTGGGGCTCTGCACTCAGCACAGAGTCTGCTTGGGATCCTCTCTCCCTCTCCCTCCTGCTTTTCTTTCTCTCTCTCTCTCAAATAAAAAAACAAATCTTTAAAAAACATACACACAGGATCTAAGAGATACTATGACTAATCAGTTTTCAGGCTTGGTTAACAAAAGATGTTTTAGGTACTTCTTTGAAAAGCCTTCATTTCAATTGCTAAATCTCACTCTCCTGGGAATAGAAATTACTGTCAAAGATGGGTCAGGGCATGAATCTTGGCATGCAATCAAAATAATAACCTAATAGTCTTTCTCTAATGGACTTATTTCGCATAGCATAATACCCTCTAGTTCCATCCATGTCACTGCAAATGGCGAGATTTTAATTTTTAGGATGGCTATGTAATATTCCATTGTATAAATATACCACATCTTTATTTATTCATCTGTTGATGAACACCTGTGCTCTTTCCATAGTTGGGCTATTGTGGACATTGCTGCTATAAACATTGGGGTGCAGGTGCCACTTCTGATCACTTCATTTGTATCTTTGGGGTCAATACCCAATAGTGCAATTGCTGGGTCATAGGGCAGTTCTATTTTCAACATTTTGAGGAACCTTCATGCTGTTTTCCAGAGTGGCTGCACCAGCTTGCATTCCCACCAACAGTGTAGGAGATTATCATATGATCTCACTGATACGTGGAATTTAAGAAACAAGGCAGAGGATCATAGGAGAAGAGAAGAAAAAATGAAACAAGATAAAACAGAGAGGAAGGTGAACCAAAGAAGACTCTTAATTTCAGGAAACAAACTGAGGGTTGTTGGAGGGGAGGGGCGTGGGGGGATGGGGTGACTGGGTTATGGACATTGGGGAGGGTATATGTCGTGGTGTGAGCTGTGTATTGTGTAAGACTGATGAATCAAAGACCTGTACCCTGAAATAAATACATTATATGTTAATAATAATAAAATTTTAGACATTCGACATAACAGTGCAAAACTCATAGGAAAAGAAAAGTGGAAAAATGTGGAATTAAGAAACAGTATACAAGAGAAGTAAGAAAAATAATCTGGAAAAATACAGAATGAAAATAGTATTGCATGGGGCTTAATAACAGACTTTTAAAAAGCACCAGGCACACTCTGTATGGTTCATTTATAAGGAAAGTCATTTCTGAATTTAGTTTGGCTCTGTCATTGAAACTGATAACCAAGCGATTTGAGATTCATTTTGTTCTATTTTCCTCTATGCAAAATAACAGTTAATTGTGAGTGGAGGAGGTTAATATAATTTTTTAAAAATGTTTAACTGTAAAAGTATTAGTTAAAACACTTTGTCTTTAAGTTCTAACTTGAAGTTTTAAGCTATTTCTTTAAACTGTAGATTTCTAAAAGGTCAGGTGTCCATGTTATCCAAATTGTTAGTGTGGGACTGTATCCATGCAGAGTATTCATATACTACTAATAAAAAACATCTCTCTCATGCTTTTTAAATAATTTCAAAAAACAAAAATGATAACCTAAATCGTCAGAGAAAATATAAGTTATGGTGCACATTCACCTGTATTATTTCATGTAACCCTAACATGTTAAGGAGGTGTTGCCTTGGGGTGTCTGGGTGGCTCAGTTCGTTAAACAACTGCTCAGGTCATGATCCTGGAGTCTCAGGACTGAGTGCCTTGTCAGCCTCCCTGCTCAGTGGAGAACCTGCTTCTCCCTCTGACCCTGCCCCGTCTCATGCTCTTTCTCTCTCACATAAATAAGTAAAAATCTTTAAAAAGAAAAAAAAAAAAAAGGAGGTGTTACCTTCATCGCTCTGATAAGAAAACAGACTCAAAGAAGTTCGGGGACTCATTTGTGAGTCTATAACAACAATGGCTAAGAGTTACATAGGAGAGTACTTCCAACACATCAAACAACTTTTGTGTTTTACCCCACTGTTGGAGAGATTACATCACATTTGCATTTTATAAATATAGAAACAGACAAAAATGTCAGAGAACATGCCCCAGGTCATATCACAGGCATATGCTATCCCATATCTGCTTGTCAGCAAAATCAGGGTTTGAATTCTTCTGATCCAGGTCAAATGACTTTTGTACAGTATCATTAAATATAGCAAAGTGGCAAAACCCAATGAAAACAAGAATGAAGTTGACCACATGGAGAGATGATCATACGAGAATCTGAAAATATTGTTTTTTTCTTAGCACTCTAATAATGCTCCCTAAGGATTTATGTATTTTGCATTAAAAGTAACTAACTTTTAACTAACTAAAACTAAAATAATTTACAGAATGGCACATAGTATTGAAGTATTTTAGAATTTTCAGATGCAGTATCCTGCTCTATTCCCCAGTTCTTAAAAAGCAATAAATATAGTATATCACCCAGTTCTGCCCTCTATAAACTGAACTTTAAATCATTTTGCATTTTAAATTTTCATTAAGCTTACTTTTGGAGAAATAATAATCATGAATAACACATGACATATGTAGATATAATAAAAAATATAGTAGTATATTTCAAAGACTTAAAACATATTCTTGAAAAGGTTAACTGGACCACAGATGTGTGTTTTTGTATACGTGTATGTAACTGGTCAGCTTTAAATTTTACTGAGCAGCAATGGCTCTTAAGAAGGGGATCAGAGTTTTTAGTGATTTTTTTGTATGAATATAAATGATAACCACCAATTAGAGCAATTTGACTTATAGTATCAACAACTCCAAAGAATTATTTGTTGTCTTCAATGAAGTTTTTTTACTTTTTTGTGACATTTCTCCATTTTCCTATTTATGAAATGAAGATATACTGATTATACTGATTTTGACACATTTATATAAGAAAGTGAATTTGTGGGGCACCTGGGTGGCTCAGTGGGTTAAAGCCTTTGCCTTCAGCTCAGGTCATGATCTCAGGGTCCTGGGATTGAGCCCTGCATCAGGCTCTCTGCTCAGCAGAGAACCTGCTTCCTCTTCTCTCTCTGCCTGTTTCTCTGCCTACTTGCAATCTCTGTCAACTAAACAAACAAAATCTCAAAAAAAATTAATTTTTAAAAAAGTGAATTTGCCATAAAAATCTCTGCAGTAGGGGCATGTGGGTGGCTCAGTTGGGTAAGCATCTGTCTTTGATTCAGGCCATAATCCCGGGGTCCTGGGATGGAGCCCCGCACTGGGAGCCCTGTTCAGCGGGGAGTCTGTTTCTCCCTCTCCCTCTGCCTCTCCCCCACCTTGTGGTTTCCCTCTTGTGTTCTTACTCTCAAATAAATAAAATAATTTTTAAAATATATAAGATATATTAAATTTTAAATATTAAAATATATTAAATGTTAAATATTAAAATTTATTAAAGTTAAATTTAAAATATAAACATACATTAAATTTAAAATATTAAAATATAAATTTAATATATAAAAATATTTTATATATATATATATATATATTTTTTTTTTTTTTTAAGAGAGGAAGGAAGGGAAGAAGGAAGGAGAGAATCTCAGGCAGGCTACACATACCCAGTACAGAGCCAGACTTGGGACTCAATCTGACAACCCCGTGATCATGACCTGAGCTGAAGTCAAGATGGGGTGCTTCACCCACAGAGCCACCTAGGCGCCACTCTGTGGTCGTCTTAACGTGGGAATTCTATCATCCCAGAAAGGAAAGACTGATGGCCTGTGTCAGGTTGGACTTGGTGCTTTCCAACTCTTCGTAGAGGCCAGGGGGCAGGGAGATCCAATGCCCAAGGCTAAGCCTTAAATCAGGACAGATGGAGAAAAAGGTGAATCCAGTAAACTGAGCGAGGAAATAAAAGCAAGTAGGAGACAAAAGCGGAGGAGCGAGGACACCAGAATCGAAGGAAGACATTCCAGATGGCTGCCGCAAGGCTGAACTGTCAGGAAGGAAGAGGCTTTCCTGGGGGGCAGAGTCCTTCGGGGCTTCTCTTAGGAAGAGGAGAAGTTAGTACAGAATGTGGGTCGTGGCATTGTTCTACAGTGGAATTCTGCTTGCGTACAAACAAGGACATCTTTGTTTTCCCATTAGCTGAAAGCATTTTAGTTTGGAAAATTTTAGACATAACGACAATAGAGAAAGGAGAATGATAAATCCCCATGAACCACCACCCCACTTCGACAACTGCCACAATTTTACCCGTCTTTTCTCACTTGTCCCTCCCCACACTTATTCATTTATTATTCTTGCCAGCATATTTTAAAGCACATTCCAGACATGAGGCCTTTCATACTCTTCATTATGCATCTCAAACTGGTACTTCATGAAGAAGTAGATTGAAAAAGTATATGGAAAAATTAACACGTCTTCAAAGTTCTTCATACCATGTTTATATTAAAATCCCTTGATTGTCTTGAAGGTATTTGATTTGGATCGGGATCCAAACAAGACTCCCACATTGCTTTCGATTGTTTTGTCTCGAGTTTCTTTTAATTCTATTCCTTACCAGCTGCCCCTTTGCTATGTCTTTGATTTATTGGAAACTGAGGCATTTGCCCTGGAAGAGTAATGTCCCATATTTTGGATTATGTCCCTTAATTGGTTCTTCCATCCTTCTTATTTCTCTTAAACTGTAATATGGATAGAGATAGCTGATAGAATTTAGATTAATTTTTTAGGCAAGAATATATCACGGGAGATGCTACAAAAAAATATTTACAAGCCATGGACTACATCTGATCTATAGACACGGTTTTATCTGGTCCATACAGTTTTTTATGCTTTACTTGGCCCATATAATGACAAAAGGAAAAGTTGCATCTGTTTCTGAATCAATCTGGCTTTGGCTGGGAAACAGATGGGCCCCACACACAAACTCCTCGTAAGGGTATGGACAGAGTTCGGGCAATAACAAAGAATGGCAAGACATTCTGGGGTTTGTAACTAAGGGAACTGTCACATCCCCTACCTGGAAGGCTTCTGGACAGGGGTCTTTGGTAGAGGCTAATAGCCATGGACATCCCAACCCCACCTAACTCAATATCATGTAGATAGGGAGATGGAGAAGGAACACACTTACCTTGGTGATCACTGGCTGGTGATCCCCATTGGCTGAACACGACAGGAAGCCAGAGAGCAAGGAAGTCCTCTGATACCGTCCCTACAGGCCAGCCTCCCCATGGAGTCACGAAGGGTAGAGAGTGGATCTGGATGGGAAACACTTGCCAATATTGACAAATTAGAAGACTGTTATATGAGATTCTGGATTTTCAGCCTCTATTGTCATACAGGATGTTCCACAGCCCTGAGTTGCGACACTGACTGTGGCTACAGCTGAGCAGTGGCTGCCTAGGGCACGACCTAGGGATGGTGATGTGGATCTCAGATCATCACCAGGAGGGAAAGGAGGCCAGAGAGGAGGGAAGCCTGAAACGAGACTGATTACTCACCTAGAAGAAATTGAAGTCTTAATCCAGAAGGTGCTGAGTTTACTTTGAATTAGCTAGATTACGTTTCTTTGCTATGAGAAGTAATGGAGGTTCTTATGAATTCAGCTCTGTTTAATTAGAGAAAAGCAAAGAAACATTTTTGCAAACTTGAGTGCTGCAATAATATGAAGTATGATTATCGTCATAGTAACAGGAAAAAGAATACAGAAAAGAGAATCCTCATGTAGTTACAGGTGTGCCGAAATATACATTTTGGCTGACTGCCATGTGTTAAAAAGAATATTTTGCTGAAAACAACGATCATGTTTCAGGATGAACTTCTAGCCTACAAGAATCAATCTGAAAATATTTACTTAAAAGCTATTATTACAAAAATGTTATTTTAAAAAATCTTAGTAAACAAACTAAAACTTTTGATGTTACAGCATGGGAATGATCATTCCTCCACACAGCCAGCTCCTACACGGTTACCAGGACCGCTGTTCAGCACACTCCTAATACTGACTGTACAGGCCCACCATGCACAGCACTTCAGGACACACACTGCACAATATGGGGTAGTGCCATTCACTATGTGGGTCTGTAAATAGGAATTTTCTATTATGTTCTCCTTTTCTTTATATATTTATTATTTCTACATCAAAGTTGATTAATCATGCATGTTATTATAGGTCACTTAATATTATTCTTTTTGTGTGAAGTATTGAAATGTAAAGTCAATGTTCTACTTTCCTGTATTATGAGAAGAACTCATAAACAAGAATTTTCCTTTATCTACTCATAGCCCTTGGGGCTCCTGGGAGGCTCAGTCTGTTAAGCGTCTGACTCTTGATTCTGGCTCAGGTTATGATCTCAGGACAGGCTCTGCACTCAGTCCACAGTCGGCTTGGGATTCTTTTTCTCCCTCTCCCTCTGCCCCTCCCCAAGCTCCCCCTCTCTCTGTCTCCCTCTGTCAAAATAAAATAAATGCATAAAATCTTACATACTCATAGCCCAGATGGAAACAGGTAAGATTCAACACAATTCTTAATATTTAAGAATGTAGTCACTTAATGTTATTTTATGTAAAATTACAAATAAAGGTTTATTAATATGATAGATGTTAAAATTATGGTATTATCTAATTTTGAATATTCTGCCTCATATTATTTAAATTTTTATAGGACTTGTTGACTTAAAAATGATATAGTAAGCTTCCTAAATGTTTCCAGCTAGTACACTCTCCTAATATTCTAATTAAGTATCAATCTATTTTCCTACTCATCTAATTATTTTAAAATTCCTATGTGCTGGGCGCCTGGGTGGCTCAGTCAATTAAAGGTCTGACTTCATCTCAGGTCATGATCTCAGGGTCCTGGGACCGAGCGCCGCATGGGGCTCCCTCCTCAGCAGGGAGTCTGCTTCTCCTTCTCCCTCTGCCCCTCTGTTCACTTGGGCGTGCTAGTGCTCTCTCTCTCTCACATAAACAAACAAACAAACAAACAAATAAAATTCTTAAAAAATAAATAAATAAAATGAATTCTTATGTGCTCTTGTAAATACTTTGAGTAACTTTAAAAGTCACCATTTATAGGGGCGCCTGGGTGGCTCAGTCGTTAAGTGTCGGCCTTCAGCTCAGGTCATGATCTCAGGGTCCTGGGATCAGCAGGAAGCCTGCTTCTCCCTCTCCCACTCCCCCTGCTTGTGTCCCCTCTCTTGCTGTGTCTCTCTCTGTCAAATGAATAAATAAAATCTTTAAAAAAAAAAAAGTCACCATTTATTATCATTACATGTCAGGGAGCCTGGCTGGCTCAGTCCAAAAAGCATGAGACTCCTGATCTCGGGGTTAGGAGGCCAAGCACCATGTTGGGTATAGAGATTACCTAAAAAAAAAAAAAAAAAACTAATTACCATTACATGTCAACTTACAGTAATAAATATGCATGTATGTCAACTGACTACTAGAATTTCAATATACAAAGCACAAATACGGCTGTGTTTCACTTTAAATTACTGGTAGAATGAAAGCAAATATTTAGCTAGTCACGGAAAATTTGAGTGACGGGTCTTACTGGCATAGCTAAAGTTGTTATGCTGATTATGTGTGATGGTGAACTGCCTGAGCACGCAGTCACTGGTCATGGTCACGTTTAGGAATATGAGAAATGAGAGTAAATAGAACAATCGGATCTTCAGCCTTGCAATGGCAAAGACAGGAACCAGAAGAGCCAAAGGGTAGATTTTGGCAGCATATCAAGGCAGAAGGCAACATAGATGTAGCTCTAGTGGTTATCTGAAATATTCTTCTGCATAAACTAAAAAATAAATGGATCCTCTGTAAAAAAAAAAAAAATTCTATACATCAGGACAGAAGCAGCACTTAACATGCATTGAGAACTTATTATCTGGCTGGTCATTCTACCAAAAACTTTACCATCATCACACAATTTAATCTCCTAATGACCAGGAGGTCAGTATCATTATTATGCCCCCCAGCTCATTGATGGGGAACCGAGAAAGAAGTTTATGAAAATTACATTCATTGTGGGAGATTCACACAGAATCCAGTTTAGTTTAATATCTGTGAAGGTAAGGTCAAGAACTTACCATGCTGGCTTCTGTGAACTTGCTTGCATAGAGAGGCAGGGAGAGAAAGAAGAATGTGTGTGTATCCAGAGATCAGAGTATCCCAGGGACTCCTTGCTGACCCAGCAGTTCCCAAATTATGGGCAGCTTGAAGGTCTGGAGAATGTGGGTCAAAAGCACAGAGTGGGAATGATGAGGCTAGAGGGCAGGAGACATTGCTGCTGCCCTGGGTCCTGTTCTCATCTCTTTCCCTCTCGCTCTTCAGGACAATTGTAGCAGACTGGAGATGAGAATCAAACTTATGCTAAAGGACAGAGTGTATAAAGCCAAGGTCTCATACAGTCACAATGATTCAACCATTTTCCACAAAGCATGGTATATATGGTTTTGCGTATACAGCCTAACTCAATTCACGCACATCAAAGTTTGAGAACCAGTGTGCTAATGCAGAAAAGGGAAGGAAAAGACGTTCAATTTTCTGAGTAGTCAAACCAGGCTTTTTTAGGATGACTATCAATTCCCTCGTGTTGATGGTACATGGGTGGGGAATTCCAAAAGTGTTTACTAGATTTTGTCAATATTCAGCCTCTGTAACTTTAACTTTAATGCATGCTAAGAGACTTTCCTTTCCTGTTGTTGGAAGAATTTAAGGAGTCACATTCCATAAGGGGATTCAGTTTCAAAGTCTGAGTATAAATCAAGCTAAAGTTATAATCTCTCAACTACCCAACACTTTCTTTCCAGAATGTAAATCTGATCATGCCATACTCTCATAAAATCCTTCCATAGACTGAGTTGCTGCTCTTTGATTTCATTCCCAATGATTACAGGGAATAATAGGTATGCTGAGAAGCAACCCTTATCCCCAACGGAAAGACCTTCCAGAAGCCATCTTCCCCACCCACACAAGCATGTGACCCATGGGGATACAGGTCATAGTGTGAGGTTTCTTGTTAAACTCGATTTGGTTCACCATTTTTTAAAAAAAGACTTTTATTTATTTATTTGACAGAGATCACAAATAGGCAGAGAGGCAGGCAGAGGGAGAGGGGGGAAGCGGGCTCCCTGCTGAGCAGAGAGCCTGATGCGGGGCTCGATCCCGGGACCCTGAGATCATGACCTGAGCCAAAGGCAAAGGCTTAACCCACTGAGCCACCAGGCACCCTGGTTCACCATTTAATTGGTCTGGCTAAGCCACATGGGCAGAGTCACTGAATGGCTGAAACCTCAATCACTATAGATGGTGAGATCCAAAGCCACTCAGATATCAGAAGAAGTATATGGATTCCCACCAGTCCGGAGCAAGGGTGTGCTATTCAAGTCTTTGTACCCTTAGGAGGGAAGTGGGGGGTGTTCACATTCAGGACCTGCTCAGGTGTTAGGCACAAGACTTTTGAAAATGCAGCCCCTGTCAATGTTCCAGGCACATCCTCTGCCACTACCACTGGGAACGACTTCTTCTCACACTGAATGGCTTGTGCCCTATATAATACCTCCTTCTTCTGTACACTCAGCACTTCCTGTCTACAATTCTCTTTGTCAGTCCTGCTTTCTAGAGCTTCTCTGCAAATTGTTCTTTCCTGATGTATTATCCCTCCCTGATGTACAGCTCATCTTCTTGTGACATCTCACTTAAGTCAACTATCACTTTTCTTAATGGTAATATAATTAATGATTGACAGAAAGGAAGAAAAAAGAGGGAAGGAAGGGGGGCGATAGTTGAGGATGGAGGGTAAAAGTGTACTATGTGAGACAGGTTTCTCTAAAATGAGGAGGGTCAGGATGTCAAATATATTATATCTCCACACAGACTTCCAGTTATGGAATAAATTAGCCACAGGGATGAAAGGCACAGGACAAGGTTTACAGTCCGTGGTACTGTGACAGTGCTGTAGGGCGAGAGATGGTAACTCACTTGCGGTGAACACAGTGTAACATACAGATGTGTTGAATCACTATGTTGCACACCTGCAACTAAGGTCAACTTGTGTGTCCACTACACTTCCATTAAAAAATAAAGATATTCTGGGGCAACTGAAGAAAGTTGAATATGGATTTTGTATTATTTAATCTTTATGATTCGGAGTGTGAGCCACTGACCAGCAGCGGCAACAGCCCTCTGGGGGCTTGTTGGAAACACAGTTCCAGGGCGCCTGGGTGGCTCAGTGGGTTAAAGCCTCTGACTTCGGCTCAGGCCAGAATCTTGGGGTCCTGGGATCGAGTCCTGCATCAGGCTCTCTGCTCCTAGCAGGGAGCCTGCTTCCTCCTTTCCCTCTCTCTGCCTGCCTCTCTGCCTACTTGTGATCTCTGTCTGTCAAATAGATAAATAAAATCTTTAAAAAAAAAAAAAAAGAAAAGAAAAAAAGAAACGCAGTTCCAGGCCCCACCCTGGGTGGTTTGTATGCTCACTAACATACAAAGAGAAGCACTGTGTTAGACCAAAAAAATTGTTACTATTTAGGAGCCCATAAATCTCTTCTAGAACATCTAAAATCACATACACCTCCCTTCTCAGGTTACTTTCAACTTGTTCCCACGCCCATTCAGGTTCCCCTGACAAATCCATCTTTCCCTTATAATCGCCACTCTTCTGTGAATTCCTACTCTGGCCTTACCATGGTGAGAGATTTCAACTCCATCTTGCCCTGAGTTAACGCATAAAGCATCCTACGTTCATTCGATTATGAAGGTCACCATGCTCTTTCCTCTTCATCTTCACAAGTGGGCAACGAGAGGGTTTCTTTGGCAGAGGAAATGAATATTTGCTTATTTACTACTTCACTTACCACTCCCCCACTCCTCCCCCCCATCCAATCACTCACCCAGCAAACATTTGCTGAGCGATGCTAAACGCAAGGTGCTTGCCAGGGGCTACATGATCTACTTAGACGAGAGATACGAATCATTCTTTGAATCTTCCTTTTCAAGACTTGTCTTCTGCACTCTTCCTCTCGAAAACCCACACTACTGTTCTTATCTTATTTCCTGTGCAGGTCTCTATCTAATTCTTTTGCAAAAATTTTTTATTAAAAAAAATAATAATAACCGTACAGCAACTGCCAAGCAATAGGCAGTCATGGCAGTTCCAGAAGCATCTCCGTGGTGCTGAATTTACTTCTCAACCCAAAATTTTGCTAAGAAGCCCTTCTCTCTCTTTCTCTCTCTTTTTAAAGATTTTTTTGTTTATTTGTGTGTGAGAGAGAAAGAGATAGCACAAGCAGGAGGAGGGCAAAGGGAGAAGCAGAATCCCCGCTGAGCAGGGAGCCTGGTTCCAGGACTTGATCCCAGGACCCTGAGATCATGACCTGAGCTGAAGGCAGACACTTAACCAACTAGCCACGTAGGCACCCAAGAAGCCCTTCTCTTGTCCAGTTTCCTTAGGAACATTTTGCCTCACCCATCTGGCTGGGGTGCTTTATTCTCAGGTTTCTGTGTTAGGTTTTGTTCCCCAGAGAAAGCCTTGACATGAGTGTGAGCTCACAGAGTCTGTCTGAGGTGGCTTCCACAAAGGAGCTGGGAATGTGGACCCTGAGAGGAGGCTGGGCTTTACTGTAAGCTGGTTTGGGAGTAGAGGGGAACCATCACCTCATCCTGATACACACTATGGGAGGGGAGGAAGTTTACTCCTGATATCCACCTGCGGTAAACTTATATTCCCTTCTTCGACTTTCAGTTATTTTTTAAATGAACACAATTCAAAATTTTAAATATTAGCCAGAAGTGGCTCAAGAAGTAGTTTTTTTCAGTGGTAGTCTTTCAGATTTCTACTTCTTAAATCAGAAAAATCAAGAGGCGTCATTGTGTTATTTTCACTCTTACTAGCTCTGGCTTGCATAAGACAGTGATCTAGGCTGTGCTTTGAAGCATGCCAGGCTCCTTCTA
The DNA here is from genome assembly GCF_964662115.1 of Mustela nivalis. Lineage (NCBI taxonomy): Eukaryota > Metazoa > Chordata > Mammalia > Carnivora > Mustelidae > Mustela > Mustela nivalis. The sequence continues at coordinate 18,387,913 of NC_139032.1, forward strand.
GGGGCCCTGGGGTTTCTGAAAGGGTGGGGATGCCCGGTTCCAAATCAAGTTCTATTTTCCCAATTTCATGTTATTCCCATTCTGTCCCTGTGCTGCTGAGATCCGTACACTATTATTTTTCAAGTGGAAACATATGGGTTCTTTTCAATTTTTATAGCTTTTCTAGGTCTATAAAAGAATGTTGACTATAGGGAACCCCCAAAAGGCCAAAGGGAATAAAATAAAAGTATTCTACCACTTAGAGATAATCACTTTGAACATTTTGGTGTCTATCTTACCTATTTATATGTAAAAATTATGTGCATTGTTTTTACAAAGTTAATACCACATTATACATTTAATGTGTAACTTTGTTTAAATGCCTATTAGGTATAAAATGTTTCACTTAGGCATTGATTTTTTAAAGATTTCAGTTTATACACTGTAAAAGGTTTTAAATGCTGTTTGATATCTACAAATAAAACTTTCATAAAACAAACAAACAAAAACTTGCATAAAACAGTGAAATAGTCACTTGCCTTTCTTAAATGGGTATACTCACGGGTAACCCCACCGATTGGTATTTTCTGGTCATTAAAAATGCTCTCTCGCTTAAGAACTAGAAAGTAGTATTTTCCAAAAAACAAGAATTTCTCAGTAGTTTTGTCCAAAGATTGGCCTTTATAGGATATGAACATTTTAGAATTTGATTCATAAGAACATTTACATTGACCTTTTGCTCAGTTTGCTTTGAGAAAGTGCAAGATGTGGTGGATTTTAAGCGTTAGTAAATGCTTTTAATAAAAAATAAATTCCATTTACCCTGGGAACAAGAGGTCATATTCTTTATTTGAACAATGTTAGGTAGCTCTAAGTGAAAAGAAAATCACAGAGAAATTACTGATTAAAAAGAACTTAAATTCTCTTCCCCTTAGAAAATTACCAGTTTACATTCAGAGACCTCTCCTTGTCCAAGGGAAGGCCCGTCCTAAGTCACAATGCATTCTCCGTTGAAAATTACTCACTTTGTACAGTGATATGCATCTTGAAACACACTGCCAAAGATAGCAACTTCCTGAATTCTCTCTCTCTCTTTTTTAAGATTTAATTTTTAAGTAATCTCTACACCCAGTGTGGGGCTCAAACTCACAGCCCCAAGACCAAGAGCTGCCTGCTCTACTGACTGGGCCAGCCAGGCACCCTAAAAACTTCTCAAATTCCCATCAAAAGCCTGTGCGTTGGGCAGTCCACAGTGATTATTCCACTCCACAGAGGAGTTTTGTACACCAGCTGCTATGGTGACCCTCAAGGACCCTACCCAGTATTCATGCCCTTGTATCACACTTACCCCTTGAGTATGGGCTGTACTTGGTGACTTGCTGTTAAATCCACAGAATCCAGCAAAGGTGAAGGGATGCCCCTTTGTGACCAGGTTAGAAAAACCTGTCGTTTCTGTCTTATGAGCAGATTCTCTCGTTTCTCAGCTTGCTTACTTGGATGAAGCAAGCCGCCACACTGGAGAGGCTTACACGACTAGGAACTGTACCCGCCAATAATCGTGTAAGCTTGAAAATGGATCCTTCCCCAGGTAAGCCTTGAGATGAGGAGAGCCCAGACAATTCCCTGATTGTGGCTTAGAGGAAACTCTGAAGGACAGAAGCCAGCTAAGCCATGCCTTGATGCCGTTATAACCCACAGGAACCATGGACTAATATATGTGCATTGCTTTAAGCTGCTTTGCAGCAATTGGTTACCCAGCAATAGCCAGCTAATACCAGGGGTAAACTGAGACTGAATGCTACCTGTCTATGGAAATAGTAAAATATGGCCCCCAATTGTTGGACACTCCTGCCATCCAGAGGGAAGTTCTATGGCCCCTCTACTTGCATCTGGGCAGGCTTATGATTTCTTCCAACCACAGAGCACGCTGAAAGGTGGCACTATGGGATTTCTCAGGCTGAGCTGCAAAAGGCCATGCGGCATCTGATCTGATGAATGAATCCCTGGGCTGCTGTGGAAGAAGGCCGACTAGCCTGAGGCTGCCACATTGTGAGGAAGCCCAAGCCACTTGGGAAGGCCTCACGTGGGCACTCCAGAGCACAGTCACTGCTCACCCTGCTCATCCCAGCCCAGACACCAGACAGGTAAGATGCTTCCAGATGCTTCCAGCCCCAGCCACTCAAGTCTTCCCAACACAGTCCCCAAACGCCGTGAAGTGGAAACAAGTCCTTCCAGCAATGCACTTTTGGAATTCCTAACCCTGGAGTTTCTAAGAATAAGGAAATGTTCAGGAATGTGGCTTCATGCTCCTGATTTGTGGGGTGGTTTGTTACACTGCGCTAGGCAGCTGGAACACTGCCGGATGTCACACAGCTTCTAAGCAGTAGAGTTAAAACTTGGATCCAACTTTTCCGGTTCTGACTTCAGCATTCTTTCCACTACTCCAGATGTTGCCTTTTTAAATCTAGGTCTGTCTTCGTGTTTCTTTTTCACTTGTGGTGAGGGAATCTATACTGCAGTGTTGTCAATGTGGGCTGCACTTTGGAACCACAAGGGAAGCATTTAAAATACTGATATCTGGGTTCTGTTTCCAAAGATGCTGACTATTTGGTCTGGGGTGCAGCCTCAGCAGCAGGAGCTTTACAAAACTTCTCAGGTGGTTCTAATATACAGCCACACTGGAAACCCACTACTGCCTACCACATGCTGATCAATGCAACAAAAAAAAAATCACACCTGGTAATGACCAAATCAATTCTCAATGATCCATCCTGATGGAATGAAGCAGAGGCACAAAGAAGCTAAAAGAGCAGATGATTTTAAAAATCATAATTCTATTATAGAAAGATGATGCGGGAGTCTGTGCATGTGTGTGAATGTGTACTTGAGGACCACTGTGTGTGTGTATTTAAGGGACCAGAATTTCGCTTCCCAGCAGTATATGCAGACTGTGTGCTAAGCATCAGAACTTAACAATAAAATGGGGCACCTGGGTGGCTGAGTTGGTTGAGCATCTGACTTTGGATTTCGGCTCAGGCCATGATCTCAGGGTCCTGGTGTTGAGTCCCACACTGGGGGAGGAAGTCTGCCCCTCCCCCTACTCCCTCTCTCTCTTTTAAATAAATAAAGAACTTACAATAATTCTAAAACCTGATATGTCCTCACTAAAGGAAACTACCCTCCGGTAACAAAAGAAAGCAGAGAAGAGCCTTGGAATCTCAGATGCCCTAGGTTTTGGAAGTATTACTACCCAAGGACTCACCACACAGGGCAATATTTATAGGTGAAGAACCCTGAAGTCATGGTGAAACCTAAGAGCGGAGCACAGGCCAATTTCACTTACTAGCAAAATGACTGGATCTTCGATGCCAGCTTCACAGCTCTCAAAAATCAAAACTGGGTGTGTGTCCAAAGAAAACGACAAATATGTACAGGTCACAGGCCTTCAGGATTATTTGCAAATCTTCAGAGACATGAAAGTTAAAATTAAAAAGGGTTAACTGAATCCTTGAAAGTATAGTTCAACAAAGACAGAAACAGTGTATAGAAGCCTAGAAGAGATCATTGCTTTTTTGAGATTTTTTTTTTTTAAACAAGGTTTAAGAAACTTGATTTGAAGGAGGGTTTATGTAAGATGCATGTTTTAGAGTACTTTCAGGTACACAGAATTACTCTACATACAAGCTACATCATAAAGGCCTATAAAGTTATAGACAAAAATATTGTATCATAATCATCAGATTTGCTACGAATCTAGATTTTAATTATTCCCAACACACAAAAAAAGAAATGATAATGATGTGTCATGACAGCGGCGCTATTACTACAGTGACAAACATGTTACCATATATAAATGTACCAACATATTGTCCCCCTTAAATCTATACAATGTTTTATGCATCAAATAGATTTTAACCGAAAATTGCAATTAAAAGATTTTCAAGCGGTAAAATTGTTTTTTGCCAGGATGAAAGAAAAACATTGAAATTACATACCCAAATAAGGTAAGTGGTCAAACAATGGAAGAAAATGACTTACCAAAATATGAAACTAATAGCTGAATAAACACGTTTTAAGGAGTGAAAGATGTTAATATCATGGTAACCCCATCTCGATTTGATTAAATCACACAAGGGTGATGTGATTGCTTGTGTATGTGTCCAAGCATGCATGTATTTCTCCCATCCAAGTACTAACCAGGCCCGACCCTGCTTAGCTTCCGAGATCAGACGAGATCGGGCGCGTTCAGGGTGGTATGGCCGTAGACCAAGCATGCATGTATTTCTAAGATTTTATATTTTATGTACCAGAAATAAATAGGAAGAGGGATCAAAACTGGAGAAAGTTATACTGCATTAGCTGAGACACGTCTCAGTGAAATAATGGTCCTAGTTGTAAGCGTAATGCTGTTCATCGAAACATGCCCTGAGATAAACAGCAGGTTCTCCTTTTAGTGGACACCCCCTGTGTGTGTGTATGCCAGCAGAATACATTAATTCTATCTTCATCCTCCAGTTTTAATTCTGCCTGTCTGTGTGTTCCCTCCGCTGGTGATCCATTAAATCAGAATTTGTCATTTACAACATGCTTTTGCTAGGTGTGAGCCTTCAGTTGTGCCCAAGAGTTGTCCTACTTGAACTTGTGCTTCTTCTTTAATCATATAAGGAAAACGCTATGCTTCTTCTCATTTCCCACTTCAGAGGGACTCTCCAAGTTCACACTGGAGAAATAAAACCATAAGTCTCACTGTATTTCTTGGGCAAATCTTCGTAAGAAAAGGTTCTTTTTTGAGCTGGTCCTGAAAGAAGCCTGTCGGAACCTGTCAGATGTTTCTAAAACACACACACTACAAAGCCCTTAAGAATGTTTCTGTCAGGGACACCTGGGTAGCTCAGTCAGTTAAGCGTCTGCTTTTGGTTCAGGTCATGATCCCAGGGTCCTGGGAATGAGTCCCACATCAGGTTTCTTGCTAAGTGGGGAGCCTGCTTCTCCCTCTGCCTGCTGCTTCCCCTGCTTGTGCTCTCTCTCTCTCTCTCTGACAAATAAATAAATCCAAAAAAAAAGAGTTTATGTCATAGGGAGTTAAAAAATGTAAAAGTAAAAATTGGGGGAAATTAAATTGCATTACAAGACAACAAGATATATCCAAGACATGTCTAAATAGTTGGCAAGTGCTTAGAATGGGTAACTCAGGCTATGAGATTAGAAAAGGAGGACACCTCCATGCGAGGGAGTAGGCTTCAGCAGAATGTTGAATTCTGAAGACATTTACATACACGAGAAGGAGGAGCAGCAGTAGAAGTAAAGAAGAAACAACAGGGAAGAGGGCAGCAATCAAGGGCTCTCTTGCAGAGTGAGGGGAATCATTCAAAAAACCATGTTGATCACTTGGCATCATCACCCGGGAGGAGAGGGGCTTAATTTAGTAATTTGTGAACTGGTAATCCGTAAACAACTACTCCGATGTTGACTGTAATCTTCTGTGTCCAGTGGCTGCTGCTCTCATTTCTATTCATCAGTTCCTCTTCTGTGGGCTTGCTGTCTATCTGGAGTTCTGCAAGACAGGGGGGCTCTTAGGGTCTTGGGGTGCCTGGGTGACTCAGTCGGGCAAGCGTCGGACTCAGTTTCAGCTCAAGTCGTGATCTCGGGTTGTGAGATCAAGCCCTACATTGGGCTCCCCATTCAGCAGGAGTCTACTTGAGATGCTCTCTCTCCCTTTCCCTTTATCCCTCCCCCTGCTTGCTCTCTCTCAAATAAATAAATAGAATTTTAAAAATAAGATCAAATAAAGACAGGTGGACTCTTTGGTGAGCGGCAGGTAGAGCAAAGTCAAAGGGAACTGGTTGGATATTCCCACAAAGGGGTCATTGTCTGGCTGTTAAGCAGAGAAAAGATGTTAGGATCTGTTGATGGCTTTCAGCTCTCTATCCATGCTAAGTTCTTTTTCTGTTTTCTAGGTAGTTTCTCTGACAGCTCTACAGCAATCAAATTAAGGGAGACACCATTGTGATAATCAAAAGCTTTTTGGCTCTTACTGCTTGGTATCGCAGCTATATCACGGCAATATACCATGCAGAAGGTGGGAGCACTCTGGAATCTAGAATTATCCTGCTCTCAGTGATAGACAAAAAAAAAAAGCTGCATATTTGTATAAACCAGAAATCGCTTGTGAATAAGCAAAGCCTAGATACACATACACATAAACCACAGAGAATTAAAGACATGGAAAATTTGGAAAAGGTGTTGGGGAACAGGATAAAGCAATTATTTGATTTTCTTTTAAGTTTACAGGAACCTTAATTTCGAAGACTTTTCTTCTCCCTTGCAGGTCCTGCTGACATGTTCTCAGAGTTTGAAAAAGAAATGCATGCATGGGTAGAGTCCACAGGGATTTGGTGAGGGCTGTTTCAGATAACCTGCTCTGTGTTCTCCCAAGATCCTTCTGTGATCATACATCACCTTGATGTATGGTTGATGAATAAAAGAAAGAAGCAGAACAATTAGTATATAAGAACATAAAAAATAAAGATGAGAAAGAAAGCTGTGCGTATGAATGGATGGATCTATCAGGCACTTAACCGACTGAGCCACCCAGGCGTCCCTATCTATCCGTCCTTCTGTCTGTCATTTATCCACTTACCCATGCATAGAACAAATCTGGAAGAATACGCACCTAATTGTAAATAGTGGTTAATTCAGGAGAGAGAACTTACTAGGGGTGGAGCAGGGGTGACAAAGAAAGATGACACATATTACATATCTTTGTGCTTCTGAATTGCCTGCAATTAATTACTTCTGAATTTTAAATATGCCCCACAAAGAAAAGAGAGTAAGTAAATAAATCAACAGCTGGGATCTAAAATACAAAAGCAAGTTGCTTAAAATGATAGCATAATGATTTTTTTTTGCAACGATAAATTAACTGCTTTGATCTCACCATGATGTGTTTATAAAAGCTTATGAGAAAAAATAACAAATGTGCTCAGTAATAACAATGTCTTCAATGGCAAATATCTTGTTGCCTGGAAATAACTTGGAAAGAAAAGAAGATAAAGTACCAAGATGACGCTACAGAATAGAAAGACCCTGGATCAAGCTGTAACATCATTGTAAACATGCATCCGGTGGCGGGGGGGTGGCGGGGGCACAGAAACCAAACAGAACAAGAGAAAAAAAAAAGACCCCTATGTGTTTGAGAGGACACTGATTACATAATTTTTAAATGTCAATTTAGCCTAGTAGACATTTGTGATGATTATCTAGTGTTATAGACTGAATCGGGCGCCTTCTAAATCCCCATGTTGAAGCCCTAACCTCCAGTGTGCCTTCATTTGGAGATGGGCGTTTGATGAGGAAATTAAGGTTCAATGAGGTCATAAGGCCAGGGTGGTAATCCAATAGGACTGAGGTCCTTCTAAGAGAAGAAAGAGACACCAGGAGGCTATGAGCTCAGAAAGAAAGCCATCTGTAAGCCAGGAGGAAAGGTCTCAGAAGCCGACCCTGCTGGCAACTTCATCCAGAACCGAAAGAAAACACGTTTCAGCTGTTGAAGCCACCTCGTCTGTAATACTCTGTGAGGTAGCCAGAGCCAACTAATACATCCACCACATCGCTTTCCGATGGGGGGAGGGGTTACAGACGGGAACAAGACAAGGACTCTGCCTTCTAGAACTAAAGCACAGTAGTGCATGATTAAGAACACGACTCTGGAGCTACACGGTGCTGTGTGACCCTGAGCAAGTTACTTAACCTCTCTGAAGGACAATATCAGCATGCAGGGATGTTATAAGGCTCATAAGGATTAATTATAAAGAAACTAGAACACATGTCTGGCACACAATAAATACAATTTAAGTAATTGCTAAACAAATACATGAGAGTGTTGTCCACTGGAAAAGAGAATACTATAAGTAAGGGAAGTCGGGGTGGCTCAGTCAGTTCAGCATCTGACTCTTGGTTTGGGCTCAGGTCAGGATCCCGAGGTCCTGAGATCAAGCTCCGTGTGGGGCTCCGTGCTCAGCGGAGTCTGCTTGTCCCTCTCCTTCTGCTCCTCCCACTCCTCTTTCTCTCTCTCGAATGAATAAAATCTTTAAAACATATGAATAACTTTAAACAATAATGATTTGCTCCTAATTTGCATTTAACACTCCAGAGAAATTTATGTATTCCCTACCAATATTATGGAAGTACCTCTGTTAATGTAAATCCAAACTATAATGCTAAAGAAATAATAATGTTTAAGTATTTGTTTATTAATTGTGACAAATATATCATACTCCTGTACGATATTACTAATAAGAGATATTTGGCTTGGGGTATATGCGAACTCTCTGTGCTATTGTTGCAATAATTCTGGAAATCTAAAAGTATTCTAAAATAAAAATTTGTTTTTAAAAAGGAAGGTAACACTACAGATTAGTAAAAATATATAGCAAATAAATAAGCAGAATTTTAAAAATATCTTCGTTAGAAAGAGATTTCATAATGTGCTTTCAGAGCACAGTCACGGAGGATGTCATGAGTGACCCTCATTTTACTACCACCGAGTGTTACCGTATCTTCCCATCTGGCCACGCGGCTTTTACCAGGGTATAAATTCTTTCTCATATCAAGTGCATGACTAGAGAAAAAGTTAAGATGTGAACCTTAGTTCTAACACTAGTACAGTCAATAACTTACTGGGTGAACATGGACAAACTATGAAACTTCCCCAAGCTTCAGTTTCCTAATTGTCAAAATGGAGATATTAAAAAAAAATCTGCCTGTTTAGATTTGCTATTTCTTGCATTTGACTGTTTTTTTACCCATCGTGTGTTCTTTTGGTTTTTTTTTTAAAGATTTTATTTATTTGCCAGAGAGAGAGAGAGAGAGAGAGAGAGAGCAAGCGAGTACACACAAACAGGCAGAGAGGCAGGCAGAGAAGCAGGTTCCCTGCCGAGCTAGAAGCCCAACGTGGGACTCGATCCCAGGACCCTGGGATCATGACCTGAGCCAAAGGCAGAGGCTTAACCCACTGAGCCACCCAGGTGCCCCCCCATTATGTATTCTGATGCCTCACATAACACCTGGCACAAAATAGATATTTAAGGGGCGCCTGGGTGGCTCGGTGGTTTGGGCTGCTGCCTTCGGCTCGGGTCATGATCTCAGGGTCCTGGGATCGAGCCCCACATCGGGCTCTCTGCTCTGCAGGAAGCCTGCTTCCCTCTCTCTCTCTCTCTCTCTGCCTGCCTCTCTGCCTACTTGTGATCTCTGTCTGTCAAATAAATAAATAAAGTCTTTAAAAAAAAATAGATATTTAATAAATAATTGTTAGGAGACCCAGATAAACTAATGAACACATATTCACCTCATGGGTTGTCATAAAGAATATATAAGATAACCCAAAAGTCAACATTTCATACTAGCACATCACAGTTGCTCAAAAATACGAATTCTCTTCTTCCCTTCCTTCATCATCCTCATGTTGAGACACAAAACATTCAGTGTGTCCGATGCTTTGCTCACCATTTTTCACACTAAACCCTCTTTATTCAAAACCTTCTGGAATTCTCCATAAGACATCATTGATGATAAATCCACAAGCTTCAAATCAGCTTCACTGTGTGTGCCAGGTTCCAGAAAACCTTGCTCTACTGGGTCCGTCCCTATGTGCTTCTTCATATTTGCTTGTCCTCTCTCCTGATAAGTCTCATTTCCTACAGTGTCTAATACAGTATGTATACAAAACGGGATAATAGAGATTTTCTGTCTTTAACAAAATTGATTAATTTGGAGCTAACTGGAGTCACTTTACCTAAACCAACTTAAAACATAGACCTTTATTTTGGATTGGCTTTCTTCAGCCCGTGGAGAGCTAATTCTCAACTCCCTGTTTCACTTGGGGATAAACCACTTTTTAAACAAGAATAATAATTATTGAGCGCCTGGGTGGCTCAGTGGGTTAAGCCTCTACCTTCAGCTCTGGTCATGATCTCCTGGGGTCAAGTCCCACATTGGGCTCTCTGCTCAGTGGGGAGCCTGCTTCCTCCTCTCTCTCTGCCTGCCTCTCTGCCTACTTGTGATTTCTCTCTCTGTGTGTCAAATAAATAAATTTTTAAAAAATAATAATTACTTAGAATACCATCCAACTTTACAGATTGGAATGGCTTTTCACACAGATTATTTCACCCAGTCTTCACAATGTATTTGTTTAGCATGGCTTTTGGAGTTCAACTGAATTAGTTTGGAATCTTGACTGTCAATAGCTGGTGATTTAGTTTACTTACTCTCTGACCCTCAGTCTCTTCACTGTAAACTCGAAAAAAACAAAATTATGTTTCTTAGAATGACTGTGGGAGTCTAATGATATATATAGATTATGTACCATGGTTAAAATTTAGTCAGTGGGATGGAAGCCATCTAGTAAATGGTAGTTAGGATTATTATCTTACAAACAAGAAAACCAAGGCACAGAGTGCAAAGGAAGCAGTCAGAAGACTCTGCGTAAAGAGAAATTTTGATCCTAAATGCCATGTCCCAATCTATTTCTCTCCCCTTCCTGCAAAGCAGCCTGCAAAAAGCCTTCTTCACACTTTCTTTAATTTGATTTTTGCAACAACCCTAAGAGGTTTATGCAGAAAATTACCCTTTAGCTCTGTGGGGAAGTGAATTTTAATGGACGAGATTTAATAGCTGTTCAAGCTAAATCGGAAAGGTTGGCTACCATCACAACCCCAACAAGAGAGAAGTGGAGTAGAAATGCAAAAGAACAATGCCTATGTGAACCAAGATGATTTGGTCTAGAGAAGACGAGGCTAATGGCCCTAACTCAGGACAGGTGCATCTAACAGTGACTCACAGAAACTGAAATCAAAACTCACCCTCTCCTGATACTCCAAAGCAGTTTCCTTACTTTTTAATTTTAGTTAATTGTCCAAACGGGAGGCGGGAAAGGGCCCTAGAAAGAAGTAAAGAAAAATTTTTTCTTACTCCCTCGATCTGCATTGTGCTCAGGAGGTCAAGTTGATGTTATTATTTTAGAAATGATAATATTTAATACAATAGTAGGATTCTCTGTGTGCCTAATTTGTGCTAAACACTGTGGAAGGTATTTTAGCTCTACTTCTTTCAACCATCTCACGGTGTAGTTATGGTGGGTAGAAAAGACTCTGGCTCACCCAGTTGGAATCCTTGCCTTCTCTCCCCTCTTCTCTTCTCAGCCAGAGGCATTCATTCATTCATTCATTCATTTGTTGGTTTATTTATTTATTTATTTAGCACTGCTCTGGAATGAGACAGGTACAGAATGATCAAGAGTTGTGCCTCGAAGTGCGATCATCGTCTTAACTGATAATCGTGTTCTTTTCCAAACAGAATGGCCTCCCTTTCTCCAGGCATCCCAGGCAACTCTTGGTTATACCCAAAGCCTTACCCTGACTAATGGCCGTATCTCCTCCCTTCTCTGATTCTGCGGAGTGCTTCCCAGGGCGATGTGGTCACATTTCCCTCTGAACGGCTGCTCTGGCCTCCCCTCCATGTCCCCTGCTGACTTCTGAGCAGCTCTTAGTTTCCCATGACCTTTCCCTCGCGCTCCTTCATGCCCTGAGGCACCCTTACCATAATGCTCTCGTGTGCTTCAGATTTTACTAAAGGTTAGGGATAAAGGAGGAGACTTATACCTCAGAAAAAGAAACAAAAATTGAGAGCAGATATCACTTGTCTTATAATATTTTCCCTTTTCTGCTCTACAGGAGCTGTTTCAGGTAGATACTCTTCACAGTCCTGTCAACCACTGTGCTGGCTGTGTGGTAGAACCTGTCATTCCTGTGTAGACCTTTGTCCCAGTGATTTCCCTCAAAGCACCAAAGAAGCCAGCCCCCCCCCCCCAAATCACTGTTACCTTATCATGCAGAGGAACTGGGCCCCCATTTTACTCAGTATCTTCCATCCCTGCCATCCTGGCCCCTCTCTTCCATCACCAGGAGACACATTGAGGTATCTTCCTAAAGGAAAGAGAAAATCTTCCCTGAGGTGGTTTCTGTTTTGAGCACCAGAGAGTATAAGCTGCTATCAATTTTCTTCTTTCCTTAATTGCATCTTGTTGTTCCTGCTATAGTTACATGATCTCTTAAACATAAAGACCAGAAGTCTCATTCCATTATAAAAACTAACACTGAAATGACTGAGCAGGAAGAAAATCTCACATCGTATGCTCCCTGAAGGTAGGGAGTATGACTGTCCTGACCTATCTTCAGGAGTTCTCATTAATATTCAGGCATCTGGGGGCCCCTGGATGGCTCAATGAGCTAAGCCGCTGACTCTTCACTTGATCTTAGCCAAAAGGCCGAGAAGCGATTAAGCCGCTGACTCTTGCTTTTGGTTCAGAGTTCCCTCTAGAGCTCTTGCTTTTGGTTCTAGAGCTCCCTCTAGAAATACACATTTAGGCAGTTTCAAGGCACTCATGTTGGTTAGCTGTGAAGGAAAAGACACAACTGAGAAGTTGAGGTGAGCTTATCTTCCAACCTGAAATCTCTATCAATTTATAATCTCCACCATCATTCCTGAGTAGGCACACATCATTTATTTAACAAATATTTACTGAACAGAAATGAAAATGTCACAGGCGCCATTAAGCATCATTAACCTAATGGTCAACAAAGGATTAAAAGCCTTTGTAATGGCTGAAATTACACAGTTCTATTCTCAGGGGGCTATGGGAAGATGAAAGAGAGAAGCTCCCAGCTCTGGCCCAAGAGTTCAATGAAACGTTAAACATCACATCATCAAAATGCTTCCTTTTATTTATCCCATTGTTTTGCCCCAGATGATTAAACCATACTACAGTCTGAGAGATACATCAACTAGACATCCTCTATTTTCTATAGAAAGTTGGAGTCAATGACCAAATGCTGTGAAAGAGACTATGTTTGCATAGTGAAAAGATTCCAATATTAACCCTCCAGAGAGCTGGATTTCATAGTTCCCAACTCATTTACCAACTGGATAACAACAGTGAATTTTTCAACAGTTTTCTTATCAGTGAACTAAGAGATCAAGTGATTAGATGATGCTGAAGCTCTATTTCAGATATAAATATTACATTTAACTACTTGTGATGTCTACATAAAGAATGAGCCAGTTTCAATTATCTGATGATTCATTCATTTAATTATTCATTTATCCCTCAAAAAGATCATGAATTTTATGGTCAGTTTTTTGTCGTTTCATGGTCAAGCAGACTTTGACTCAGGACTTAGGTTAGATAAATAACCTTGGACAGTTAACTGATTGACTTCTTTGTGGCTCTATTTCTTCATTTCTAAATGAAAATACTACCTTCATCATAAGGCTATTGGAAAGTGCATTAGGGTTCTCCAGAGAAACAGGACAAGAGGAGCAGTAGGACATGCATACATGCACACACATGCACTTGCGTGTGTGTGTAGAGAGGGGTGGGGGAGAGATTTTATGGAATTTGCTTACATGATTATAGAATAGAGGTTGGTGAGTCCAAAGTCTGCCAGAAAGGCCAGCTGGCAAAACCTAGAGGAAAGTTCATGCTCCAGCTTGAGTGCAATAGCAGTCTGCTGATAGAATGCTCTCTTTCTGAGGAATGTGTCAGTCTTTTTCTTAACACCTTCAACTGATCAGATGAGGCCCATCAACATTATGGAGGGTAATCTGCTTAACTTGAAGTCTAATGATTTAAGTGTTAATCTTATCTAAAAAATATTTTCACAGGAACATCCAGACATGTTTAACCAAATATCTGGATGCGCTGGCCTAGCCAAAATGACATACAAAATTAACCATCACAGAAGAAATACTGATCATGCAAGGAACAAATTTAGTGCAATGTCTAACACAAAAAAACCAATAACAATAAAAACAGCTATTATTATTGCTGCTATTGTTATTATTCTTTATTGAGCACTTACTTTTTTTTTTTCCCTTAGCTGGGTACTGGGTCAGGTTCTGGAGATGTAACAACTCACAACAAACCAATCTTTGTCCTCAAGGAACTTATAGTCTATACGCGGATCCTAATAAACTACCTGACAATTAGAATACAGTGTTCTGAATACCAGAAAGCAAAAGTTTATACTGAGAAATACGGGTATGGCAAGAATACATAAAAGGGCCTTGACTCAAACGGGCTGAGTGGCAGGGATAATGTAGCAAAGATCTAATGGACGAATACTTCCTAGTCAGGTAAATAGACATGAGTGGGGATAAGAATAAGCAAATGTATGTGAAGCAAATAAGTGCAAGGAACTAGAAAGGAGAAAAAATACAGTGGATTCATAGAACTGCAAGTAGTTTACCATTTGTTGGGTCAGAGGATGAAAGAAGGCATTGAAGACAAAAAGGCAAAAAGATCACAAGGTTAAGCCTGCAAAAGGGCTCTTAACCAAGCTAAGCAGTTTGGACTGTATCCTCAAAGCAATGAAGACCTAAAATATGGTAGTACTGTTAGAAATGGAGAGAAGAGGGGTACCTGGGTGGGTGCCAGTGGGTGCCACTGGGTGGCAGTGGGTTAAGCCTCTGCCTTCAGCTCAGGTCATGATCTCAGAGTCCTGGGATCGAGTCCCACATTGGGCTCTCTGCTCAGTGGGGAGCCTGCTTCCCCCTCTCCCTCTGCCTGCCTCTCTGCCTACTTGTAATCTCTCTCTCTCACCCTCTGTCAAATTAAAAAAAAAAAGAAGAAGAAGAAAGAAAGAAAAAGAAAAGAAATGGAGAGAAGAGACAAGTTTGGGAGGTCCCAGTAGGTAAAATGGATAAAGCCCAATGATGGATTAAATGTTTGATGCAGGGGAGAAGGAAAAGCAAGCTGAGATTTAGGTCATGTTTAGACGATGCTAATAACTCTCCTAATTCCAATAAAGGGTATTTTGAAAAACGCTGAAGTCATCTGCATTCTCTGTTCTTCATTTTCCACAGTTGTGAAATGAAGATACTGGACTCAATGCTCTTTGAAAGCTGTTGTCTTACTCTAGAATTCTACCATCCTGTGACTACTCTGTATACAAATGCATTTGCTGGAGAGGGCAGGGGAATGCTTTTTGTACTACCAAGTCAATAAACTGAAAAGCAATAAACAGTATCGCCAGACTGGTATTTAACTATGATTTTGCAATTATGACAGGATGTCAGAACGAGAAAGATCAGGAAATTAGATAACACATGCTAGTATCTTTTATGTTCTGTTTGAGCTGGAAGAAAAACAGGGGCGGTTGACACTGCAGATCTACAAAGATTAGACGGATTGTTCTAACTAGAATCAAAGTTGATAAGCAAATTTCTATGAATAGTGAAACAGACCAAAAAGCTGATTGGTGAAAAAAAAAATGCATGGGAGAGAGAAACAAGCACGCTCTTTTTTCCCCCATTGTGTGTTTGCAAATATATATATATATATATATTGATTGCTCTTGTTTCAAGTACTTGATTTATTTTATTTTTTATGACATTTGAAACCCAGTGTTTGCTCTACAGCTTACAGTTGATTTGGTGAGCTAACGAAGGCCCTGCAGAATTCTAAAGGAGAGGATGAAATCAAATGGGGATTTGAACTGAAAACCAGTCCAGATAGTCATTGTGTCCCTCCTCAAGTTGAACTTGAACCATTATTTAGAAGTCTTTTTGAGCAAGAACTGAAGGGTGAGGAGATTTTCAGACATAATCTGGTAAGAGCCATTCGGAACCTCACGGATGAGTTACTGGAGTTCTTCTGACCTGAAAAACAAGGTGCTGAACATGAGGCTATGATTTGACTCTCCAGTCTTCTGGTAGAGTGCTGGAAGCTAATATCTTGTATCACAAACATCGTATTTGGAGTAAGTTATCATTGCCTGGCTGGATCCCCACACAAAAACAGTAGAAGACATTTTATCAAAAATTCAGAATATACATTAATTTAGTTAACTCAAGGGGCATGTGGGGGTGATGTGTCTAGAACTTGGTAGGCAGCATCTTAAAAATTATGGGCAAATTTAGTTTTTTCTCACCTTATTGCACATCAGTAATCATTACAGACCATCCCAGTAGCTCCGATGTTCTTGGGAGAAGGAGGAGAATCTGTTCTCAAGCCTCACTTTGACAAACTCTATCATGTAATATTACTGAGTTCCATTCTAAGGGCTGTGGGATTTATCTAAGGGCTAGATGCCGATAAATTTCCTGTTCCCACAATACTAATCATAAATGATATTATCTCAATCTCTTCACTGAATTAGTAATTGAAGGCTGACTCACATTCTTCCTGATTTAAATCCAAACCTGAAAATTATCTCTTCCTGAAATATATTCTCAAATAATCCTTTCTGTTGTACACCTAACCTTTTTTAATGTGTTTGAATTACAGACCAATTTTTCTAACAAATGCTACCACCATGCAAATTTACTTAAATATTTAAGTAATTTTAGATATTTTATTCCAAGGCAATAAATAAATTTAGATAACCCTAGCATTCGTGAACCAAATTAGACTTAACATGAATAATAATGCTTTACATAATTTTGCTAATGTCATACTCAGTGTATTTTGTCTCTGTGTTATTATAATCCTCTAAGGACAAGAACAGTGCTTGTTTTTCAAAATGTACTTCAAATTGTCACGGGAATTTTCAGTCTCTTGATGTTGGGACCCACATCAAGAAGTGTCAGTTGGCGAAGGGAGGCATACATCCAGGTTCACTCATGCCAGCCAGCAATGAGGGGTCTGGTGTAGGGGAACAAACTAGAATTAAAGAAGCTTCCTGAATTTATAAGAAAGGTTTGAACAGGAAGTGTGAGTCCAAACTCAGGTCACTCAAGAATATAGAGGGGCAAGTCAGGGAAACTGAGGCAAATGAGCAAGTGCCAAGGGTGAGAACAAGAAACAAGAAAAAGAAGAGAGGCAGCTCATGGGTCAGAAGCTGTGTTCAACTGGAACCAAGTGGGAGCAGAGGCAGGATCTGGAACACCAGTGGTTGTTATGACCACAGCTCCCTGTGCAAGGTGTCTCTGTCCTTATTTATGTATTTATTTGACAGAAAGAGATCACAAGTAAGCAGAGAGAGAGAGGAGGAAGCAGGCTCCCCATTGAGCAGAGAGACCGATGCGGGGCTCGATCCCAGGACCCTGGGATCATGACCTGAGCCGAAGACAGAGGCTTTAACCCACTGAGCCACCCAGGTGCCCCATCTGTCCTTATAGACTCTTAAGCTAGGATGGATTATGCATGAGCCACAGGACTTGTTCCTCCCTGCAAGTCCTCAGCTGCTTGTAGGCCCAGCTCTGATGCTTGTGTTGCCTTCAAAGATGGGGACCCCTCCTTTTAAGCAGAAGGAGGAGGTGAGTGGCCAGTTTGTGAGTTCAAAGAAAGAGAGAAAGAACATGAAACACTCCCAAAGAGGCCCAGGCAGGCTTCTGTCTCACTTCTGTTTTATTTATAGCCTCTCTCCTCCTCGCATCAGAACTCTGCTCCTTAGTACAGTAGTTTAAATTTATCCTTGGTGTCCATTTTGTTGGCATCCTATACCCGCATCTCTCCTTTAGGGAGAACAGGGAAGTGGTGAGGGAAGACACAGAGGTTTGAGTGTTCCCCGGGGGGTTTGCACATGAGGCCAATATTCCCCTCCATGTCCATCTCTCCTGGATTAATCCAGCTGCCCGACAGACCCACTAGAGCTGACATGATTGCTACCTCCCCCACCTCCAAAGGAATACCAGCAGAACTGGAGAAGGGAACAGTTTTCTAATCCATATGGTCAGTCCTCTTATTGGGACCAATGACATGGAGAGCTGAGGCCACCTGTCCAGATGTGAATGATGCTTTCACGGAGCTGCAGAATTATCTAAAATGAGGCACAACCTCCCTTTAAATCACATTATGCACCACACAAAGGAAGTTCCTCTAGTCTCTTTCTAATCTACTGCTACCAAACAAACAAACAAACAAACAAAAAGGCAAAAAAATACCACCTCACATGATTAGATTTTACAGCAACATTTAGATAATAACATACTATCTTTTTAAAATGTGACATTACAGTATTCGGTAGCTCAGTCTCTCTATCTCTCACACACACACACAACACCTCATTATCAATTCAATCTCTTTATATCACTAAAAACACCAGAGGGATCCCATGAAGTTGCCCAATTCTCTTCTTTAAACAGCTATAGTGAAGTATTCTTTCCTTAGAATCCAGCAGCTTTTCAGAATCTCCTAAGTGAGAGAATTCTAATTTAAAGTCTCCCAGGTTAAAAAAAAAAAAAAAAAAAAGATTGAAGTTTCTCAGGTATCATATGAACTTATTAACTGAACATATAAAATGTCACAGCCATGGGGTGCCTAGGTGGCTCATTTGGTTAAGTATCTGACTCTTGATTTCAGCTCAGATCATGATCTCAGGGCCATGAGATCAAGCCCCATGTTGGGCTCCGAGTTCAGTGGGGAGTCTGCTGCAGAGTCTTTCTCTCTGCCCCTCCCCCAACTCACAAATACACAGACTCTCTCTCTAAAATAAATAAAAAACCAAACAAATTAATTAATTTATCTTTTTTAAAAAGTCACAGCCACAGACCAACACCCATATCCATACAATTTAAAGAAGACAAGAAGAATGACCACTGAGAAAAAGTTTTTTCTAAAAATACTACAGAAATTAAGAAGTTGCTTAGTTAGCAAGGATGAGGATATTGGGCACTACAACTAAAACTAAAACTAAAACTAAAGCAGCTTCATTTTTAAAAAGTATTTCTGGGGCACTTGGGTGGCTCGGGTGGTTAAGCATCTGTCTTTGGCTCAGGTCATGATCTCAGGGTTCAGTCCTGCATCAGGCTCCCTGTTCACCGGGAAGTCTGCTTCTCCCTCTTCCTCTGTGATTTCTCTCGTTCTTGCTCTCTCTCAAATAAATAAATAAAGTCTTCTTTTAAAAAAGTAATTTTTTTTATATACTGGGGCTTCCCAGAATATTTCATTTGAAAAATGGGTTCTGCTCTCTCTGCAAAATTTTAAGAACTGTTGCCCTTATAAAATAGTGTTTTCCAAGCTGAAGTAGTGTTCTTAGACTCCAATAAATGTCTCATAACCTGGAATCACATTGCTTTTAAAGCTGTTGACCTTGATGAGATTGAAGGGGAATGAGACTGATGAGGAACAGGCAGAAACACTAGAGAAGAAAAAAAAGAAAAGCTTCGTGGTTTCTATTCACCAAGGGCAATCAATCCCTCTACGCTAGCTGCCCAGTGACCATCACCTGTCAACTTAAAACTCAAGTGGCTATCTAGCAGTGTCACTCTTACATGTCTGACGGAAGAGAAAGACTAAGTCCACAGAAAGCCTTGTACGGGAATGTTCACATCAAATCCATTTATCATATCCCCAACGTGGAATCAGCGCAAATGTCCACCTGCAGGACAAAGGGTGGTATGTCCATGTGATGCAAATATTCAGCGGTAAGAGTGGAGGGACTCCCGAAACGTGCAGCATGAATAAATCCCACAATGATTGTGCTGAATGAAAGAAGTTAAGCCAGACACAGAAGAGTACATATTGGATGAGTTCATTCATATGAACGTCTAAAACAGGCAAATCTAATCCATGGTAGAAAAAAAAAATCAGAACAGTGGTGGTGTCACAGAAGGGATATGAGGTGACTGGCAGGAGATACAAGGGAAGTTTATAGTCATGAACATGATCTATATTTTGATTGAGGTCTGGATCACATTGAGTGTATTTGTCAAAACCAATCAAACCATATGCTTATGAGTTGTGTGCTTCGTTATATGAAAGTTTTATTGATTTAATGTGTGGGGAAAATACTCAATTGAAGAACTAGATATGGTCCAAAATTGAGAAAGTATAGAAAAGTATTTTTATGAGCTGAGAGTAGAAAACAATTTCTTAAGCAAATACACAATACTCTACATAGAAAATACTGATATATATCTTTTTAAAAAAAGATTTTATTTATTTATTTGACAGTAGGCAGAGAGGCAGGCAGAGAGAGAGAGGGAGGAAGAAGCAGGCTCCCTGCTGAGCAGAGAGCCCAATGTGGGACTCGATCTCAGGACCCTAGGATCTTGACCTGAGCCGAAGGCAGAGGCTTAACGCACTGAGCCACCCAGGCGCCCTTGATATGTATCTTTATCAAAACTTAAAATTCATGTGAAGAGGAGACATAGAGAAAAGGCCAATTTAGAAATGATTGATAAACGTTGTAAGGGAAGCTGACAGATTGTAGCTACGCTGTGCTCAGCATACCTTTAAGGTTGTTGACTTACTATGTTATACAACTGAAACTAGTGTGTCATTCATGTTTCAATTAAAAAAAAACACCATAAAAATAAATGAAAGGATGCCTGACTTCACAAGTAATCAGGTTAATACAAAAAATTTTTAAAGGGGTTTGGGAAGCACACAATTTGTTTTTAGAGATTTTATTTATTTATTTGACTGAGAAAAAGACAG
The DNA here is from genome assembly GCF_964662115.1 of Mustela nivalis. Classification (NCBI taxonomy): domain Eukaryota; kingdom Metazoa; phylum Chordata; class Mammalia; order Carnivora; family Mustelidae; genus Mustela; species Mustela nivalis. The sequence continues at coordinate 18,408,329 of NC_139032.1, forward strand.
CGAGAGAGGAAACACAAGCAGGGAGGGTGGAAGAGGGAGAGGCAGGCTCCCCGAGAGCAGGGAACCCCACGCAGGGCTGGATCCCAGGACCCTGAGATCATGACCTGAGCTGAAGACAGACCTATAACAACTGAACCACCCAGGCACCCCTGAATGCAATTTTTTTTTAAAGAAACAATTTCGTATCTGCCAGATTGGCAATAGTTTCAGAGACTTGTGACTTGGTGAAGCTGTGAGATTTTAAATCATACCGTGCTGTGATCAGTGCAGTGAATTCAGCCATTTTAGTAATAAAGCATACATTCTAACACCTAAAAATTGAATTTCTTGTATATACCCTAGAGAAACTTTTACATGGACACAAAGGATGTGAGCAAGGAGGGTTACTGTAGCAGTGTTCATACTAGTGCAAAGCTGGATTCCATTGCAATGTCCATTAATATAGAGATGGATACTTAAAAGGAAGTGTCCTCATATGGGGCAATATCCCAAGGCAGATGAAAAGAATAAACTCTATCTACATGTATCAAGATAGCTAGATCTCAAAAATATGTTAAAATAAATACAGTACCGGGACACCTGGGTGGCTCTGTTTGTTAAGGGGCTGATTTTTTTTTTTTAACCATTTTATTTATTTATTTGACAGACGGAGATCACAAGTAGGCAGAGAGGCAGGCAGAAAGTAAGAGGAAGAAGCAGGCTCCCTGCCAAGCAGAGAGCCCGATGCAGGACTCGATCCTAGGACCCCAAAATCATGATCTGAGCCAAAGGCAGAGGCTTAACCCACTGAGCTACCCAAGCACCTGAGACTGACTCTTGATTTCAGCTCAGGTCATGATCTTAGGGTCCTGGGACCAAGACCCGCCTCCGGCTCTGCTTGGGGATTCTTTCTCTTCTTCTCCCTCTGTCCCTCCCCCTGCCCCCCCCTCTCTCTCAAATAAATAAGTCTTTTAAAAAAGCTAAAAAAAAAAAAAATACAATATCATATTTAGTTTGTAGCTATATACCCAAATGTGTAAATGCCGGATCAGAAGGATTTCCACAAAAACCTTAATGTTATCTATGCCTAGAAAGCAAAGAAAGGAAAAACAAGCGATGTAATGATTGAAAAGGACTTTATCTGAAATTTATGATTTAAAAAATAATAGGAAGAAGCACTGAAATGCAAATGAATGAATCCTGCTTTATTTCTATATCTTATAAAAATTAACTCAAAATGAATCATAAACATTTAGGCATTGATTCAAGTTCGTGACCTTGCATTAAGAAAAGGGGTCATGGGGCGCCTGGGTGGCTCAGTGGGTTGGGCCGCTGCCTTCAGCTCAGGTCATGATCTCAGGGTCTTGGGATCAAGCCCCGCATCGGACTCTCTGCTCAGCAGGGAGCCTGCTTCCCCTTCTCTCTCTGCCTGCCTCTCTGCCTACTTGTGATCTCTCTCTCTCTCTGTAAAATAAATAAATAAAATCTTTAAAAAAAAAAAAAAGAAAAGGGGTCATAGATGGAACAACTGAAGCACAAGCCATAAAAGAAATAAAATTGATAAACTGGACTGCATAAAAATGCAGAAGTTTTGCTCTGGGGATGACCCTGTTAAAGGCATGAAATGAGAAGCTATAGACTGGGAGGAACTATTTGCAAATGAAAGAAATTTGTTTCTAGAATATACAAAGAACTATCAAAATTCAACAATAAGAAAATGAAAAACTGCATTTTTTTTTAAATGAGTGAAGATTTGAACAGACACTTCACTAAAGGAGATACATGCAGAGCCAAGAAGCCACATGATAGATGCCCAACATCATTAGTCATTAGGGAAATACAAATTAAAACCATGATGAGACCACACTACACTATACCTAACAGAATAGCTTTAAAATATATATATATAAAAGAAAGAACCCAATAACTCCAAGTGTTGGCAGGGTTGGGGGTGGGGCGGGCAACTGGAGTCTCGGATCCCACTGCTGGAAGTGCACGATGGTACAGCCACTTTGGAAAACCTTAGGCAAAGAAATGTAGGCGTTTCAGGTGAAATCAGACAGCCTACAAGGAAGTGGAAAGGGCAAGAGAAGATGGGTGAGGTGCCCACAGCATCTGTTTCCACCCCCAAGTAAATGCACTCACTCAAGGTCTCAATTTACAGAAGGTTCTGTTGGGTTCTTATAAGTGGGCCATCAGCCATAAAGATGCCCCATCTTGCATATCCTAAATGCTTTATCCGCAATCCTAAGAAACACAGGAGGAGATAAGAGATGTTTGCCACCAGCGCCAGGTACAATCAAATGAAGAGCCTACACACAAAAGCCCTGTGTACTTTGAGGTGAGCCTGCTCCATCCCTAGAGGAGAATGACAAGGGTTACCAACCCCAGATTCCTCTCCCACCACATGCCAACCCCAGATTCCTCTCCCACCACATGGAATGTCACCCACTAGCTACGAAAAGTACTTCTGTAGGTTGAGATTACTAAGTGAGTATGGTGAGGAAGAAGGGATAGGAAGAGAGGAAAGAGCAAAGGAGGAAGAGGAAGACAAGACACTGCATTCCTGCCGGTGCTTTGTGGAGGTTCCTAGGCCCTCTCCCCGGGGAAGCCCTGAGCTCTCTCTGAATGCAACCCCATGGGAAGTCCCCTGAGAACTTGTGCCCACATCTGCAATCCCTTCTGCCAACTCATCTAGATCTGCTGGCCAGGCCAAATACTATTTCTATGTCTAGGAGATTGAAGAATTGGCCACCATGTTTATGAATCTTGAGGCCTTGAACTCTGCCCTGCCATTGACTGTGATCCACAGTGACAGGCAAAAAAGAACTCCAGGCCAGGGCTTACTTTGATTCCATCTCTTTCCTGGTGCAACTCTATTAAGTAAATTCATATTTTTTAAAAGATTATTTATTTAGTCATTCATTTATTTATGTGTCAGAGAGAGAGCAAGAGGAAAGGAGCACTAGCAAGGGGGAGCAGCAGGCAGAGGGAGAAGCAGGCTCCCCACTGAGCAAGGAGCCCGATGTGGGGCTTCATCTCAGGACCCTGCGATCATGACCTGAGCCAAAGGCAGACGCTTAACTGACTGAGCCACCCAGGCATCCCCCTATTAGGAAACTTTAAAAAATTAACTCTATTGGATAATATTTTCATACAATAAAATGCACTTATTTAAAATGTACAATTGGATGAGTTTTAACAAATGTATAGTCCCATGTATAAGCACCACTGTGTTTGAGATGTAGAACGTTTCCGCCATTCCAAAGCATGCCCTCTGCAGCCAATCTCCACCCCAGGAAACCACTGTTCTCCTTTTCACTACACATTAGTCTTGCCTTTTCTAGAATTTCATGTAAGTGGAAATACACATTATTACACTTTTGTGTCTGACTTTCTTACTCAGTCAATTTTTTTAAAGATTTATTTATTTATTTGAGAAAGAGAGAGAATGAGAGAGCACAGGAGGAGGGGCAGAGGGAGAGAGAAACTCCAGGCTGACTCTGCACTGAGCACAGAGCCTGATGTGGGACTCAATCTCATGACCCCGAGATCACGGACCTAAGCTAAAACCAACAGTCAGATGCTTAACTGACTGCAACATGCAGGCAACCACCAAATTTTTGAAATTCATTCATTTTATTGTGCATGTTAGCAGTTCACCCCTTTTTATTGCTGAATAGTATTCCAGGCTGTTTTTTTTAATATAAGGACAGATTTTCCACCTCTGGATAGAGCTAGGCCAGAGATAACAAGCTTAAGTGCCTAGAGAAGCCACACAAATAGATGAGAAAAAGGGGCTGGTATAAGAAAATTTATTTTCGGGGGCGCCTGGGTGGCTTAGTCATTGAACGGCTGCCTTGGGCTCAAGCCATGATCCCAGGGTCCCACATCAGGCTCCTTGCTCAGTAGGATCGACCCCCGAATCGGGCTCCCTGCTTGGGAGGAAGGCTGCTTCTCCCTCTCCCACTCCCCCTGCTTCTGTTCCCTCTCTCGCTGTGTTCCTCTCTGTCAAATAAATAAAATCTAAAAAGAAAAAAAGAAAATTTATTTTCAGGACACTAGCCCCCCCCCCTTGTTATATCTTTCTTTTTCAAAGAAATCGTTCATGGAGGAAAAGATAAGTGTAATTATGATGATAAATTGCAATGGACCCTTGGCTTCGACTTTTCGGGGGTAAAGAAGGAAGGAGACGGTGTTAATTTACAGAGCCCAAGCCCACCTGAGGAAAGCACCTTGGCTATGTGGGAATGCAGGACCAGGTTTCAAGTCTTCTTATTGTCCTGGAGAAGCAGGAAGCCTGAGTTGTAAACATTGGACATACATTTAAATGTTATCAAAACAACAACAACAAGAAGACCAAGGGGCCAGATGAGGAGTGGGAGGCCCCATGCTGTGTCCTTTGAGGGAGACAGAATAAAAGCTGAGCCAAGCACCCACCCCAGGCCTGCATTCTATAGAACCATCCTGGTCCTGTTGGGACCGCGCCATCTACAAGAAGTCCCAGGGTTGGCTCACTTCATTGGCTGCATACGAGAAAAGAGCCAAAAGAGAGGCAAAAATTATTCCAAGGTTCTAAAGAGAACAGACGAAATATTTGCTACAGGTGAGCTGACTTTCTTTTTCTCCCATTCTGCAGCAGACTAGATATACTGGAATCACCTGGAGTGGGAAAATGCAGATTCTCAGGTCCCCTCTCAGTGGACTTAATCAGAATCTCCGGTGGCTGGGCCTGCTTTAGATTTCCATCTTAACAAGCCCCCTGGGCAATTCTTATCCTCACTGAAGTCTGACATCCACTGTATTTTTCCACCTTTACCATAGAGAACTTGGTTGCCATTGGGTCTCTTTTTTGTCCTGCATCTAAATTTGAGGTCTCCTGTGGGAAGAGCAGTAGCAGGGGGAGAAAAGGGAAGGCTTTGAGCGCCCCCTAGGGGGTAACTTGTACAGTGACCAGCTTTATAATAAGTGATTTTTCGGAGGCCTTAGAAATAGAAATAATAGGTAGTATTTTTTTTTAATAGGTAGTATTTTTGAGCCCTTATTGGCATTGAGCATTTTGATTGATCATTCACATAAATGATCTGATTTAAGCCAATGGGGTAGGCATTGGCAAGCCAACTAGGACCGAAATTCCCCTATAAATCCAGCGGCACGGTTGATGCCTCCCTCTTCCTGGATGTATTTTCTTCACTTGGCTTCCAGAACACCATACTCTCTTTCGTTTGCCTTCCCAGGATCGGTCCTTGTTTTTTTTTTTTTTTTTTTTTTTCCCTTTCCCTGCACCAACTTTTTTCAAAATTGAAGTATAATTAACATATAGTGTTACATTAATTTCAGGTATGCAGTGATTCCACAATTCTATACATTGCCCAGTGCTCATCGCACGATGAGTGTACTCTTAACCCCCTTATCTCTTTCCCCCTTCCCCCTACTCACGTGCCCTCTGGCAACCACCAGTTTGTTCCCTGTTATTTGAGAGTTTGGGTTTTGTCTGTCTCTTTTTTTCTTTGTTCATTTGTTTCTTACATTCCTCATACAGGTGAGATCATATGGTATTTATCTTTCTATGACTGACTTATTTCACTCAGCATTATACTCTCTAGGTCCAACCATGTTATTGCATATGGCAAGATTTTATTCTTTTTATGGCTGAGTAATATTCCAGTGTATATGTATTAACCACATTTCCTTATCCATTCATCTTTCAATGGATAGATGATAGACTTAGGTTGCTTCCAATACTTGGCTATTGTAAATAATGCTACAATATACACTGGAGAGCATATTTCATTTCAGATTACTGTTTTTGTTTTCTTTCGGTAAATGCCCAGTAGTGGAACTACTGGATTATATAGTAAGTTTATTTTTAATTTTTTGAGGAACCTCCATACTGTTTTCCACAGTGGCTGCACGAGTTTGCATTCCCACTGACAGTGCACACAAGAGTTCCTTTTTCTCCACATCCTTGCCAACACTTGTTATTCCCTGTGTTTTTTATTTTAGTCATTCTGACAGGTGTGAAGTAATATCTCATTGTGGTTTTGATTTGTATCTCCCTGATGATTAGTCATGCTCAGCACCTTTTCATGTGTCTATTGGCCATCTATATGTTTTCTTTCGAAAAAAGTCTATTCAGGTCCTCTGTCAATTTATTCATCAGATTAATGTGGATTTGGTGTTGAGCTGTATAGGCACCAACTTTCTTAATGAACTCCTTTATTGATATGACAATGACTCCCACAGTTCTATCTTGTGACCAAATTCTTTCCAACTTAGACTCATATATGCGGTTGCCAACTTGACATCTCCACTTGGATGCCTCGCAGACATCTCAAATTTAACATGTCTGAGAATGAAGTTCTCGGCTTCTACCACAAACCTCTTCTGTGAGAGGCTTTTCCTGTTTCAGCTGATGACAACTCCATCCTTTCAGTTATTCATACAAAACCTGGGGATTACTGCTGACCACATCCCTCCATCCCCAGAGCCAACACTCCGGTTTCAGTCATCAGCTCTCCCTTGGATTATTGCTACAGCCTCCTCTTTGGTCTTCTTGTTTCCAACTTGCCTTTTTTTTTTTTTTTAAGATTTTATTTATTTGTCTCAGAGAGAGAGAGAGCGCGCGCGCACAAGTAGGCAGAGAGGTAGGCAGACGAGAGGGAGAAGCAGGCTCTCCGCTGAGCAGGGAGCCTGATGTGGGGCTTGATCCAAGGACCCTGGGATCATGACCTGAGCTGAAGGCAGCCGCTTAACCAATTGAGCCACCCAGGAGCCCCTCTAACTTGCCTGTTAAGAGACTTTTCAACAAAGAAACCAGAATGATCTTCCTAATATGTAATTCAGATCATACAATTCTTCTACCTAAAATCCTCCTGGGGCTTCCCATTTCACTCAAAGAAAATGCCAAAGTTCTTAGAACAGCCAATGGGGCCCTTTACAAGTCTCCTCTCTGTCTCATCTCCTGTTACTCTGCTCCAGACACACTGGTCTCCATGCTATTCCTTATATAATCCTGGCTTTTTTAAGATTTTATTTATTTATTTGACAGAGAGAGAGATCACCAGTAGGCAGAGAGGCAGGCAGAGAGAGAGGCAGAAGCATCCCTGCTGAGCAGAAAGTCTGATGCAGGGCTCGATCCCAGGACCCCAAGACCATGAGCCAAGCTGAAGGCAGAGGCTTAATCCCCTGAGCCACCCAGGAGCCCCCACATTCCTGGCTTGACTCTGTCCTGGCTCTTTTATCTGCCTGAAGCATACTTCCCTCAGAAACCCACTTGGTTGGGGTGCTGGGTGGCTCAGTGGGTTAAAGCCTCTGCCTTTGGCTCAGGTCATGATCCCAGAGTCCTGGGATCGAGGCCTACATCGGGCTCTCTGCTCAGCGGGAAGCCTGCTTTCCCCTCTCTCTCTGCCTGCCTCTCTGCCTACTTGTGATCTCTGTCAAATAAATAAATAAAAATCTTAAAAAAATAAAAAAAGAAAAGAAAAGAAAGAAATCCACTTGGCTAACTACTTTACCTCCTGCAAATCTTCACTCAAATGTCACCTTCTCCATGAGATCTACCCTGACTCCTCCACTGAAAACTGCAACCTGTTTTTCTCCCTGCCTGCCCAAACCTCTTATCATGTTCTGCTTTTTTCCCACAGCATTATGGCTTTGCAACATATTCTATAACTTAACAATTTAATATGCTTTTAGTTATTTTTTCCCTTCCTCCCACCAGAATGTGAGCTCCAAAAAAGCAGGGATTTGGGTCTGCTACCTATGTTTACATATGTATCTCAGACACAGAGGTCAGTGCCTGAAATTTAATAGTAGTATCTGTAGAATGAACAAGACAAGAAAAGGTTACATACCTAGTCCTAAGTATTTCAGTATTCCATTCGGTCAGTCAGCCTGAATAATAAAACAATGGTTTTCTCCCTATAGAGAAGCAGACCCTAGCTCCATGCATCTTCTATGGGAGGAGTGCTGAGTACCAGCACCCACAGTCCCCCTTGAAGAGGTAACATGCAGCAATGGGCTGTGGGTATCATTTCTCCTTCACCACTTGTAACAGCCACATGCTGGGCATTGCCTTCTTTACCCAATTTATCTGGGGAGAGTAATCCTGAGTAACAAGTAGTATTTTTTCTTACAATGAGAAGCAATACACAGTCTGTGGGGTATATATTTTTTATACTCTACAGGATTCAAGTTGAGTTGCAACTTACAAAAAGAAGCAATGTAAAAGGGCTGCAAAATGAATTTTCGTTAACTAAGTACTGAGTAAGGCTGGCTTGCCCCCACTTGTACCTTGATAAGGGATACAACCAATGGCTCTGCTCAGTGCATCCTGAATTACCAGAATTTCTCTGTGATTCTCACAAGAGAAGCAACCGACAGCTTCCTGTAGTAAGTACTTCAGGGAGCTGGGGTACCTGAGGTTGTGTTGAAAAATTAGAGGTTTCCGAGGCTCAATATCAGAAAATAAAGGGGGGAATGCCAAGAACACATATTCCCAGTAGTCTGATCACACATCTAACTCCAACCCTCAAAATTGGACAATTTGCTTCAAAGACAGAAGTCAGCTAGACAGAATGCACCAAGATGAAAGAAAAGATTCTAGTCTTTGTCAATGATTAAATTGTGTCCATGGTATGTTTTTTTTGGTTGTAACAGTAAAATCAACTCAAAAGTGTGTGTGTGTGTGTGTGTGTGTGTGTGTGTATGAAATTTCAGTAAAAGGTAACTGTCTTTTCCTGTGGGGATAATTTACCCATAAGGAACCACTTCACAGCTGGGCATTTTCCATGGTAGAAAGTATCTCCTCCTTCACAGAAGATGCCTGGTGGTAACTCTTATGACAAGGTGGCTTCCTAGCGAATGCACCAGAATGCATTAAAATACTTGCGTCCCTTGACATCCAGTCCCCCACACTGTCTAGGTTTTCCTTTCACCTCCCTGATCTCTTCCCAGTCTTATTTCTGGTGCCTCTCCCCACCCTGACTTCTAACCCCGCACTGACTGCACAGCATCAGGCACTGAACCTCTTCTCTACTTCATTCTCTCCAGTGATGATCTCGGCCAGGCTTCACGAAGCCATCTACATGTTGTTAACTCCTGCCCTTCTACCTCCAGCCCAGAATTCTCTGCTGCATTCTAGACTCCTCTAAAAGAAAGGCTCGACTGACATCTCTACTTGGATCCCTAACAGGCATATCAAGTCCAACCCTCCCCCAAACTAAGCCTATATCCGACCTAAGTTTTTGCCATCTCAGTAAATGGTAATTCCATTCATCTAGTTGCTTGGACTGAACCCTGGGCTCGTTTCTTTCTTTCATAATGCTCCAGATTGAATGCTTCAGCAAATCCCATTGATCTATATCCAAATTCTACCCAGAATCTAATCTCTTCTCACCACTTTTCTGCTACCACCTAGCTGAACTGAAGCCATCATCATCCTTTTTTCTAGGTTACTGCGAATAGACCCCTTGCTGGCTCTCCTGCCTCAACTATCCTGTCCCCTACAAACTATTTTGTTCACCAGTGGTCCTCACAGTGTGCTCCTGGACCAACAGCATTGGCATCACCTAGGAACTTGCTAGAAATGCAAATTCTCCTGCATCACACCAGACCTAGTCAATCAGAAACTCTGGGGATGGACGTGGCAACTGTGTTGTAATAAGCCCTTGGAGGTGACTGATGCATATTCAAGTTTGAGAACCAATGCTCTACCGAAGTGGTTAGCCAGAATGATCCTTTAAAAATGTAAATCAGATCACGGTCACCTCTCTCCTCATAGTCCTCCAGTGCCTTTCCAGCTCATTTGAGTAGGAACCCAAGTCCTCAGGAAGGCCTTCAGTGATCATTGCAATCCCTTTCCCATTCCCACCATATGTGTAACCACCTCTCTATTCTCCTATTCACTGTGCCAAACCAGTCTGGCCTCTGCTTTGCCTTTGTGCCTGCTATTTCCTCTGCCTGAAACAGCCTCTCTGCTCCCTTCTCTCCATTACCCTCTCCATAATCAATGTGGCCCCCTCCCACCTCACCTTCCAGGCTCTCCTCAAAGGTCAGCTCATCAGAAGGACTTTTTCCAGCCACCATATTTAAACTTAAAAAACCTTTCCACTCCCACTTCTGTGCTCCTTTTCCCTCCCTTGTTCTACACTACTTTTCTCCATAGTGCCCATCACCTTCTGGCATAGGGCATTTTGTACTTGCTTATTTGTTAAATGGTCACTGCACCCAATAAATATATGCTCTGCGAGGCAGGGATCTGTATATGTTCTTCATTGCTGCATCATCTAAAAATGCTGGCATATGGTAGGAGCTCTGTAAGCATTTGTTAACTCAGTGGCTATCTAAGTGATGGCCAAAACATCCCTATAGAGAGCTGATACATTTATTCCAAGGATACTGTCAGTATTCAAAATATTTTTAGGGAAAATAGTCAGGACATAAGGAAACCATTTAGGAAGATACTACCTACAATAATCTTGGAGAAAGATGACAATGGCTTCAACTTGAACAGGCAGTCGCATAGGAAGTGGTTGGAAGTGACTGGCTTGGGACACCTGGGTGGCTCAGTTGGTTAAGCAGCTGCCTTCGGCTCAGGTCATGATCCCAGCGTCCTGGGATCGAGTCCCACATCGGGCTCCTTGCTCAGCAGGGAGCCTGCTTCTCCCTCTGCCTCTGCCTGCCATTCTGTCTGCCTGTGCTCGCTCTCTCCCCTTCTCTCTCTGATAAATAAATAAAATCTTTAAAAAAAAAAAAAAAAAGGAAGTGACTGGGTTCTGGATATAATTTGGATATGGAGTTGATGGGTTGAGGTCAGTTTACAGGTCACATATGGAAACCAATCTCAATATTTAAGAGAGATCCCTCCTTTAAAAAAAGTAAAAAAAAAAATACAGTTGCTCAACTTAATTATACACATTATTTACGAGTCCCAGAATCATATGACATTTGGCTTTATTGCAGAAATCAGATTTCCCCTTGAATAGTGAAACACAGAACCACTGAAAACAATCACCAGCTGTGAACGCAGTTTCCTATACGATGAAAGAATACTTTGGATTTTCACTGGGCATAGTTTTACATATGTGTGATTTAATCATAACAGCAATCCTTTGAGATCCTTGTTATTTTTCAGGTGAGGGAAATAAGGCTCAGAGCAGAGGATTTCCACCCACGCCGGGTCATACATTTTCGTGATAAGGAAGAGCAATGCGTTGGGAACAAATGTGCATAGTGCCTAGAAGAGAACATTTCAGTATGCCTGATTTGCCTTTCTTGACTTCAGACTCGCATCTCATAAGGACAACTTCTCCAAAGGATCAGAGCCCTATAGCAAATAAAGGCATAGACAGGACATAGGGGCCAATTCTGTTTTTAAACCTACTGTTTAGGAGGCCAGAGCCCTGGGTCAGGTGCTGTGGTTCCTCCAGACACTGTTTCCAGTATCCCTAGGAGAAACCGTTGCCATCACCATGGGGATTCGATGCTTTCCAGGGCTATGTAGACAGCATTGTCTTGGGACAAGGAAGTATTGTTTGGGTAGAAATAGAGGGTGTTTCTCACTAGGGATTTGGACTTGAATACGGATTCACATTTCAACAATGCCTTCTTTTGTAAAAATGGTGGTTTGGTTGTTTTTTTTTTTTTTTTAGGTTTATGTGATTTTTTTCAGACTCAGATCACAGTATCCAATGACCGTTTCTCCTACAATGTTTCTTAAGAATGTTAGGTATGTGTTCCTGCATGTTATGGACCCAGGGAATAAAAATCACTTTGCATATTAACTTGAAGGCTCCTTGCTATCTTGAGCAGACTCTGGGATTCCCTGTCATGGCAGAAAGGCAGGGGGCAGGACAGAACGGGCTCACGGGTGGGAACCGGCACTCACGGAGAGCAGCATCTAATGAGTAGAGACTTCAGATCCATGATTCCAGTTAATCTTCACAATCATGGAGCAGATATTATTCAAGTTTTCCAAATGAGAAATGTAATTAGGTAACTGGAGCAAAATCACACAGCTGGTGAGATTAGAATCTGGGAGCAGTTCCCAGATCTCACTCCAAAACTGTTCCCTTTCCATTTCCTGTTCCAGGCTTCCTTGCTGACCTTTTTAAGCTTCACTTTTCTCCGATGAGACACCTGGCGGCAAGAGTGCGTGAGATGGTGCTCGCCAACGCCCCCATCAAAAACCGCACCAAATTTCTCCTCTCTGTCTCCCTTGTTCATTATCTAACCTTCCCTTTCTAATTTTTCTTTTTCTTCCTTCTCCTGTTCTTTCACCACCTGCTTTCTTTTCATTCTCATACTCTTTTTTCTGCAGAAGCCCCAAATCTAAGGAGCCCATTCCCAGTGGCAACATAAGCTTTAAAAACAATCTTCTAGGAATAAGCCAACAAGAACAATGCAAGGTCCACGTGAAGAAAACTATAAAATTTTATGGAAGATAAAATTGATGGATGGAAAGCTATACATGTTTCTGAATGAAAGAGTTGATATTATAAAGATGTCACCTTTCCAAATTAATCCATAAATTCAATGAAATCCTAATAAAAATCCCAACAGGAGATTTACTGAACTCGATAAGCTGATTTTAGAATTCATATGGAAGAAAAAATGCGCAAGAACAAGCAATAAAATTTGGGGGGGGGGGACAAGAAGGAAGAACCTGACTTTTCAGTTATCACAATATACTAGGTTCACGTTAAATAATGTTGTACTGGTTCAGAATAAAGACATGAACAAAATGAACTGAAAAAGGAAATTCAAAAACAAAGGAACATCCATTTCAAATCAGAACAAAAAGGACAGACCATTCAAAAATTATATTGAGAGGGTTGGAAAACCGGAAAAAGATTTAATTTGGATGCCAGTATCACATCATACACACAAAATCCAAATGGACTAAATTCTAAACACCAATTTAAAAAAAACCCAAATCAGGAAGGAACTACATTAAATTTTCGTACTGCAGCTTTTACAATGTTAGGGGAGATGGTAACGAAGTCTTCCTAAGGAAGACATAAATTACAGGAGCCATTAATAAAAAGGTCTTACTTTGAACAAACTGAAAGGTCTGTATGACAAAAAAATAAAAAAAATTAAAAGTCCCACTGAAAGTCTTTGCAAAATATAATATGCAAAATCTATTAAAATCTCCTAAAATTATTGAAAAGGATAAAATGTAAAACTGGTTGAAAGAAATAAAGAGATGGTTAACACACCAAAAAAGAATGATAAAATTTAAAGAGTTGCTTAGTGTCAACACTAATAAAGGAAATGCAAAATAAGCAACGAGGTACACTTTATAACCAATCAGGTTGTGAAGAATAGATTGACACCAGTATTATCAGGTAGAAATGGGTGATTTCCAGTTTGTAATAGGGTACATTAATACAAACTTTTGTGATGGCAACTTAGAAATAGCTATTAAAATTTAAAATAAACATATCCTTGGAATTCTGAATTCCATTTCTAAGAATCTATTCTTTGGAAACATTCATTCATGTTCAAAAATAAACACAGTCATTGCAGCTTTATTTATAATAAAGAACAATTGGAAAAGGGCAGAAATTTGCTTCAATTAGGAAATGGTTAAATGAATTTTGTGCATTTATACTGTAGAATACTGTATGATGATTGAAAAAAAAAATGAGGTAGATTTATATTTACTACGTGAGAGTTCCAAGACATATGGTCAAGTGAGAAAAGCAAGATACCAAGTGCTGTGGGCGAAGAGGACTTGTTTTTTTTTTCACTCTAACATTTCATAATACTTGTATTATCTGTAGTTACTAGCACATTTTGCTTATGTAAATATGAATAAAAGGAATCTTACTTAATATGATCCAAGGAACCACAGCAGTACCATTACTACTGTCGCATTTCCAGTAAGTTTCACTGGGGCCCACAGGCTGTAAGAGGTCTTGGGCTATGCCCTCCTAGGTCAGGAGTGGATTGGTGATACTGAGGGCAAGAGGCTGGGGGCCCAAGAGAACAAGGCTGAAATAATGTAGAACTAGCACAAGAGGGGAAAGCACCTTCTCGATTCCCAGTTTACTGTTCTAGCTATCAGCAAGACTGACTGACTCACTTCCCTTTTCAGCTTTGGACTTCAGCGGAACTCCTTTTGGCAGTGGGAACAAGGTGGCATCCGTCTGCCATTTCTTGGTAAAATCCCTCCTGTCACAGCGGGGGAAAACAGCACTAGGTCTCTCTCCTCTTTCCCATCTACAAACCCTTCTTGTTTAGCTGAAACATTTAGGGGGAAAAAAGCCCTAAAAATATTTTTGGTAATATAAACATACATGCATATACAAAGACCATATATTAGACTTTGCATCAAGAATCATTTTTTTCCTGGAAAAATTCCTTTAGCAAATTAAAAAGAAATGTATCATCATTCAAAACAAAGCCATTATTATACAGGTTTGTGCACATGCATTTCTCCTAACTATTTTGTACCACAGTCTCAGAATATTTCTTTTCCAATTAGATTTTTCACCTTCTAAATATTTTGCACTGTTTTCATATTTTTTCAGATGAGTATATTGGTTAACTTAAGCCTCACATTATAGCAAGCTAGAATCAAAACTACAAGTGATCAGAAAAATAAGAAAGTAGGAAAAACAATTTTGCACTTATCACTTGAAAAACAACCAAAGTACTTGAGTATTTCGAGCAGAACGAACGGTGGTGTGAAAATCAAGAGCCTTCAACTCTATGGCTCTGCACCAGTCACTCCATGACACGTGGACAGGTGCGTAGCCTCTTAGATATTTCACAGATAGATGAGTTTCCTTCTCTGTAAATTGATAAGTTTCACGAGCTCTTTTTTTTTTTTTTTAAAGATTTTATTTATTTATTTGACAGAGAGAGACACAGCAAGAGAGGGAACACAAGCAGGGGGAGTGGGAGAGGGAGAAGCAGATTCCTTGCCGAGCATAGCGCTGGATGTGGGGCTGGATCCCAGGACCCTGGGGACCCCGGGACCCCACATCACGACCTGAGCTGAAGGCAGACGCTTTTTTTTTTTTTTTTTTTTTGTCAGAGAGAGATCACAAGTAGACGGAGAGGCAGGCAGAGAGAGAGAGAGAGAGAGGGAAGCAGGCTCCCTGCTGAGCAGAGAGCCCGATGCGGGACTCGATCCCAGGACCCTGAGACCATGACCTGAGCCGAAGGCAGTGGCCTAACCCACTGAGCCACCCAGGCGCCCAGAAGGCAGACGCTTAACAACTGAGCCACTCAGGTGCCCCAGTTTCATGAGCTCCTATTGTGTGCTGAGAACTAGGTTCTACACTTTATGTATTTTGTTTGATTCTTATAACAGCCATTTGAAATAGAGATTACTCCCTCCATTCTTTAGATGAAGAATTCGAGTCTCAGAGAGAGTAAATAACTTTCTCGAGAGCTTACAACTAAAAACGGGGAGCCTGGATTTGAATCCAGGTCTAATTCTGAAGTTTGTGATTTTAAGCTAAGAGCTAATCATAACCTTTGGTATATGTTATTTTAAGGTTACCTTTGCATTATACCATTGCTTCTGCTGGGTTGGGGGAGAAGGAGGAGAAGCAGTTTGCAATAAGAGGACTTTAAGACTCTTGCTGTTTCAGAAAGTGAATATAACTTAAAGCTTCTTCCATATCTAGCATGTTCAGATGGGGACGGGGCAATGAATTTCCATACCAGGCTGGAAATTTATAGCTGCAAGGGCATCCTGAAAATTTCCACTAAGACGACACATGATTTAAGCAGCTGAAGACAGACAAATCTCCCAGCTGAACCTTAGAAAAAGACACTTCCAGGTCAGATTTGCTGGCTAGCCTGGATGCCTATGATTTACTTATTGTGTGATGAAGTGGCGGGCTTATGTTTCCAGCGTGAACGATTCAAAAGCTTTCTGTGGTATTAAACTGAGACACATAAAGAAACAAAAGGCAATTAGAGGCAATCAAAGCATTCAGAAATTAAGATTCAATTCTGCATTTGCTAAACTCTTCATCAAGGAAATCAGTAAATTCTTTTTAAAACCATCAATATGATACACAGAGAATTAGAAAGGCAATCAGTTTTAAAATGTACACGTGCTTCCTAGAATGCTGAGGGTATGTAGGGCTGAGCCATTTTTCACTTGTCTTACCCGCATTTATTTAGACATGTGCCCGTGAACACTTTCTTGAGTAATATTTCTATTTCAGTTGACAAATGAATGGGTATGTAACTCTCTGAGTGCCAGAAAAATCCTTATGACCACCAAAGAATAAAAACCACACCGAACTATTTATATAAGTGCTTCCAGTACAATGCAGTGGGCAGGATTCTCTTATTTGGGTTTTGGTATACAAGATGTCTGAGAATCTCTGAAGTCACATTTAACCAGTGGATCTTAAGGCTTGTGAGGGCACGATCATACTCAGCCTCTAGGAACCTTCTAAGTGACAAGAAGACAGGATTAGAAATTATTTTCTTTAATTCAAGCAACTCTTTGGCTTCTTTGAGTAATACCTGCATTTTTCTCAGGGCCACATTCAGTACTTCTAGAAGATGAAGTAAAACATTTTACCTTTCAAGTTTCCCCCTTCCTTAAGTTATTCACTTATTTTGCTTTTCTTCATATGGCTCAGTTTCTCTGTTTCATCGAAGTTTTTCCTGCCTGGCTCCTTTGTACCTACTGTTACCTCTGTCTGAAATACCCCCATGTCTCTTTTCCCTTTTCCAGCTGGCCCATGTTTAAACTTTTAGCTTAAATATCACCCTTTGGGAGAGTTCCTCCTTACTAACCAATAAAGCATGTCCCTCTACCGATGCAGGGGTAGCTCAATATTCACAAATCAATTAATGTGATACATCACATCAATAAGAGAAAGGATAAAAACTAAAAGATCATTCCAATACATGCAGAATAAGCACTTGACAAAGTACAACCTCTATTCATGATAAGAGCACTCAACAAAGTAGGTCTAGAGGAGCCATACCTCAACATAATCAAGGTCATTTATGAAAAACTCACACCTAACATACTCAAAACTAAGAGTTTTTCCCCTAAGGATCAGGGACATGACAGGGATGACCACTCTCCCCACATATATTCAATACAGTACTGGAAGTCCTAGCCAAAGCAATCAAATGACAGAAAGAAATAGAAGGCACCCAAATTGGAAAAAAAGAAGCAGAACTCTCACTATTTGAAGATGACATGATTTGTCACCTGAAGATGACAGGTATTCATAGAATACCTGAAAGACTCCACCAAAAAACTGCTAGACCAGATAAATGAATTCAGTAAGGTTGCAGGATAAAAAAAATCAATATACAGAAATACATTGTATTTTACACACAAATAATTAAGTGACAGAAAGAGAAACTAAGGAAATAATCTCATTTACAATTGCACCAACACAATAAAACACCTAGGAATAAATTTAACCAAAGAGGTGAAAGATCTATATTCTGAAAACTATAAAATACTGATGAAAGAAATTGAGAATGACATAAACAGATGAAAAGATATTCCCTGCTCATGGATTAGAAGAAGAAACATTGTTAAAATATCCACACTACCCAAAGCAATCTACAGATTTAATGCAATTCCTGTCAAAACACCAACAGCATTTTTCACAGAGCTAGAACAAACAATCCTAAAAGACCCCAAATAGCCAAAGCAATCTTGAAAAAGAAAATCAAAACTGGAGGTATCACAATTCCAGACTTCAAGTTGTATTATAAAGCTATAGTAATTAAAACAGTATGGTACTAGCATAAAAATTGACACATAGGTCAAAGGAATAGAACACAAACCCCTGAAATAAACCCACAATTATATAGTCAATTAATCTTCAACAAAAGAAACAATAATATGCAAAAGGAAGAAGTCTCTTCAACAAATGGTACTGGGAAAACTGGCTACATGCAAAAGAATGAAATTAGAATGCTTCCTTACACCATAGACAAAAATAAACCCAAAATAGAGTAAGGACCTAAATGTAAGAACTGAAGCTATAAAAATCCTAGAAGAGAACACAGGCAGCAATTTCTCTGACATCAGCCATAGCAACATCTTTCTAGAAATAACTCCTAAGGCAAGGATAACAAAAGTCAAAACAAACTGTTAGGACTACATTAAAATAAAAAGCTTCTGCACAGCAAAGGAAATAGTCAACAAAGCTAAAAGACATTCTACTGGATGGGAGAAGATATCTGCAAATGACATATCCAGTAAGGAGTTAGTATTCAAAATATATAAAGAAGTTATACAACTCAACACCAAGAAAACAAATAATCCAATTAAAAAATGGTCAGAAAAAAGACAGAATACTGTATGATCTCAGTCATGTGTGGAATTTAAGAAACAAAAATAAAGTATAAAACAAAACAAACAGAAAAACCACTCTTCTAACCACAGAAAACAAACTGGCAGCTACCAGACAGGAGAATGTGGGGGGATGGATGAACTAGGTGAAGGGGATTAAAAGTACACTTACCACGATGAGCACTGAGTAATGCATAAAATTGCTGATTCACTATACTGTACACCTGAAACTAATATAACACTCTGTTCATTATACTGCAATTAATTTTTTTAAAGATTGTATTTATTTATTTGACAGAGAGAAATCACAAGTAGTCGGAGAGACAGGCAGAGAGCGAGAGAGGAGGAAGCAGGCTCCCCGCTGAGCAGAGAGCCCGATGTAGGACTCGATCCCAGGACCCTGAGATCATGACCTGAGCTGAAGGCAGCGGCTTAACCCACTGAGCCACCCAGGCGCCCCTGCAATGAATTTTTTTTTAAATGTTCATCTATCACTCTCCATTTGGTTCCATAACTTTAAACAAACACATGACATTATCTATTTATTTATTTATTTTAAAGCAATCACAATTATCATTGTATATCTAAAAATAACATTTATTTTCTTCTAGTATTTCTGACTGTTCCAACAGGACTGTAAACTCCATAAGAGTAGGGAATGTAGTGGACATTATTCACTGTTGTATTTGTGACCTTAAGGCAACACATACAGTATTGTTTCCAAGTCAAAAAGTGATACATATATAAAAAAAAAAGTGATACATATATAAAGACAGTATAAGAAAACTATAGACCAATGTCCCTCATGAATATAGGAGGAAAATCCTTAACAAAATATCAAATGGGTCTCAGCAACATACAAAAGCAATTATACATCATGACGGAGTGGAATTTAATTCAGAAATATAAGGTTAGTTCAACATCTGAAAATCAGTTAATATAATGCACTCTATTAATACAGTGATGGAAAAAAAAGAAACAGGTTACCATCTAAACAGATGCAGAAAAAACACTTGGCCAAGTTCAATAGCTATTTATGGTTTAAAAAAATACTCTCAACAAACTTCCCCAACTTGGTAAATGACATCTCTGAAAACCTACAATTAATATCACCCATAGAAGTGGAAGACTGTATTCTGTACCCAAACCCCAATCAGGAGTAAGACAAGGATGTCCATTCTTATCACTTCTATCCAAGATTGTAGTGGAGATTCTTCCCAGTACAATAAAAAAATAAAGATATCAGAGGCACATAGATTGGAAAGGAAAGAGTAAAATTGTCTTTATTTGTGATGACAGAGACATGTATGTAAAAGGAATATTAAAAAAAAAAAACCAAATAACTAGAACTAACAATCTAGGTTAACAAGGTCAGATTATACAAAATCAATACAGAAAAGTCCATTTTATTTCTGTAAACTAACAATGAACCATCCAAAAATGAAATTAAGGCAATAATTTCATTCACAATATCAAAAGATCAAACTACTTAGGAACATATTTAACAAAAGAAATGCAGGTAATTAAATATAGAGTTACCCTATGACCCTGTAATTGTACTACTGGGTATTTATCCCTAAGACACAGATGTAGTGAAAAGAAGGGCCATATGTACTCCAATGTTCATAGCAGCAGTGGCCACAACAGCCAAACCTTGGAAAGAGCCAAGATGCCCTTCAACAGACAAATGGATAAAGAAGATATGGTCCATATATACAATGGAATATTACACCTCCATCAGAAAGGATGAATACCCAACTTTTGCATCGACATAGACGGGACTGGAAGAGATTATGCTGAGTGACATAAGTCAAGCAGAGAGAGTCAATTATCATATGGTTTCACTTACTTATGGAGCATGAGAAATAACATGGAGGACATTAAGAGAAGGGAAGGAAAAGTGAATTGGGGGAAATCAGAGGGGGAGACGAAGCATGATATTTTTGATAAGAGTCTCCAGGGTAATCCAAAAGGAGAAAAATAATCTTTTAAACAAATGAAATGGTGCCTGAAAAGCTACAGATCTACATGCAAAAAAATAACCCTAGCCTTCTTCCTTATACCATGTATAAAAACTTACTCGGGACAGATTGTAGACCTAAATATAAGAACTAAAACCACAAAGATGAAAGTCTTTGCAATCTTGGGCTGGGCAAAAATGTCTTAGATATGCCACCAAAAGGATACTCCAAAAGAAAACGGCAAATTGGAGTCATCAAAACTGAAAACATTTGCTCTTCAAAAGGCAACTTTAAGAAAATGAACTGACAATAAACTGGGAGAAAACATTTGCAAAACATAAACCTGATAAAGGATTTGTACCCAAGATACATATTAGAACAAACTTTTAGGGGCGCCTGAGTGGCTCAGTCAGTTAAGTTAAGCATCCAACCCTTGATTTTGGCTCAGGTCTTGATCTCAGGCACATGAGTTTAAGCCCTGCATTGGGCTCCATGCTGGGTGTGGAGCTGACTTAAAAAAGAAAGAAAAGGTAGGAAAAAGAAAAAAAACTTATAATTCAATACTAAAACCAATAGCCCAATAAAAAATGGCCAAAATATTTTAATAGACACCTCACCAAAGAAAATAAATGACTTGAAAATAAGCACATGAAAATATGTTCAATATTAGTAACCACTACAGAAATACAAATTAAAACCCTAATAAGACACCACTGCACACCCTGGAAAGGCTATAATCAAAAGGCTGATGATACCAAGCATTGGCAAAGCTGTAGAAAGGATGCTGCTTTTGAGGGTATTCATGTGAGAGGAAGGTAAATGGGTACTATGGGAACAATCAAACCTCATGGAGGTGATGTGTCTTATCCTTTTTTTTTTTTTAAAGAATTTATTTATTTGACAGAGAGTGAGAGAAGGAGAGAGAGCACAAGTGGGGGGAGCAGCAGAGGGAGAGGGGGAAGCAGGCTCCCCGCTGAGCAGGGAGCCCGATGCGGGACTCGATCCCAGGATCCTGAGATCATGACCTGAGCCGAAGGCAGAGGCTTAACCCACTGAGCCACCCAGGCGCCCCTGTCTTATCCTTTTTTGATTGGGCAAATCTCAAATGGTTCTGCTAGGCTACGGGTTCTCAATTCAAAAATGAGAGAACTGTATTACAGTGGTCATACAACTCCTTCCTCTAAAATGGGAATGGGTAAGAGGCACCTGGGTGGTTCAGTTGGTTAAGCAAAACCTTGATTTCAGCTTAGGTCTTGATCTCAGGGCCGTCAGTTCAAGCCCTGCTGAACTGAAAACAAACAAACAAAAATCCCAAAAAGCACAAAAGACAGCTAAGCTAGTCATCTTTGGGGGCACCTGGATGGCTCAGTCAGTTAAGTGTCTGACCCTTGATTTTGGCTCAGGTCATGATTTCTGGGTCATGAAATCAAGCCCCAAGTTGAGCTCTGTGTTCTGCATGGAGTCTGCTTGAGATTCTCTCTCTCCCTCTCCTTCTGTGCCCCTCTGTTGATACTAAATAAAGAAATATATAAAATCTTAAAAAAAATAAAATAGGAATAGGTGGAAGGGAAAGGAAATGTTACTGCAGGCTAGGCAAATACATACTTGCAGCTCTAAGGGGTTATGCTAAGCGTGTGTGTGACAAGGAGTCTCCAGCATGACCAGAGATAGGCTGCAGGCAGATGAGCTTTGAGAAGCAAATCTGGAGAGAGTAACATCAGACTCTGGTTGTCCTTGAAACCTTGTGGAAAACTGGTTTGAAAAGAATATGGGAGCAATATAAAATATAGAAAAAAAGTATTTTTTTACTCTGACAGTAAACTGCTTTCTTCCCTCATTTGAGTGAAAATTTCCTAGTGATTTGATTCTCCAGGCAACCTCACTGCAAATCTTTAATACAAATCATGAAAGCAATTATCAAAGAGGAAGTCTTTATGTCCAGCCTCCTTCCAGTGTCTTGGTTTTTCTCTGAACTTCTCATACTGTGTTTAAAATGAAAATAAGATTTTATAGAACTATAAGTAAAAAAATGAGTCATTAATACACATCAAAGATTGAATTTGACATGCCTGAGTATGTTTATCATACTTCATGAATTATTTGGAGCATTGTTTGTACTTGGAAAATTTTACTTGCCCCGCCATGGTGCACATTCTTATGAGGCTTGGCTAGCTTTAAGTTACAGGAGAGATTCAGAGGAAATCTGTGTGAGAAATACATTTCCCCAGAAAAGTATGTTAATAATTTGTTTTTTCCTAATACAACCTGGTAACAATTCAGAATATCAACCGTCTGATTCAAATTTTGGCAGAACTATCATCTTCCTTTTTTCCTCTGACGGGGCTGTCTGACACAGGAAAGCACACGTTATCATTTAAGTTGTCCCTTTATGCCACAGAAACTTTATATAATATTGAATTCGTGAGGCAGTAATGGTTACACCAGCCCACTTCACAAATGTAACTCTAGCATGTGATCATCTAGTCACCATCTGTAAGGATCCTATAAGAGGAAAATTACTGCTTCCCAAGGCAAGAATTTTCATTGTTAGATAATACTTTCATTTTCAGGTGTACAAATGCCCAATATACAATTTCTAAATTAAGGAAATTGGGTATTAACACTATTTTTCTACTAATGAGCATTGTAGTCTCCAAAAATACATAGATATGTTAGATTTTTATGCTCAAGGGAAATTAATAGTCAATCACCCCTATTATTTGAATGATCAATCAGGGGCAGCAGGTGAAGAATGGGGGTGGTATTTGTTTGTACAGGGTAGAGCATCTGATTCTACTGTGGTCACGAGTACTGTATTCTCAAGCAGAATGGTTCAGTGGTTGACTTAGGCTTGTTTTGAATCCCATTGGTACTATAATTTCTGATTCTAACTGTGGTCACGAGTACTGTATTCTCAAGCAGAATGGTTCAGTGGTTGACTTAGGCTTGTTTTGAATCCCTTGGTACTAAAATGTGGTCTTAACTTCACTAGGCTCTTCTAAGTAATGAATATGATCAAATTGAGAACAAGAGCCATTAGTCTTCTTCCATAGGGGCAATAATGTTCAATGCTAAGGAAAGAATTGTAAAGACTACTGAATCTGATGTAGGTGCTACCATATTATGTCTCTCAAACATTTCTTGAGGCTTGGAAATACTGCATGGAAAGACAAAAAGAAATTTCTGAGCCATCTCTTTTCTTAGAGTATTTGTTAAGTCTTCAGAGACTTGAAAGTCATCAAAGAGAAAGCAAATGAAGGGCTGGTGACCAGAGTGCAAAGAACTGCGATTCAGGGGAAGTTGCAGAAAAATCAAGCCAGTGAAGACAGACCATGAAGACATATTACTTTTGTAGTTTTATTTCACATGAAGAGATGGCATCTGTCCACATCCACCCTGGAGAACTTCAGAGGCCATCATCAAAGGAGGCAGCTCTCCTTAGAGATGAGTCTTGTTTGCAAGTGAATGGCCTCTAGCACTTCAGTTACACAGGAGAGAAGAAGAATCTCTTCCAGAGCAAATACCCAAATATCCCCTGCACATTTTGTGTCATATCAGTATACCCCTTTGTATAATTTATTTTATTTAATTTTTTTAATAAAAAATATTAGTTAAGTATCTGCCTTCAGCTTAGGTCATGATCCCAGGGTCCTGGGATTATGCCCCATGTTGAGCTTCCTGCTCAGCAAGAAGTCTGCTTCTCCTTCCTCCCCTCTGACCCTCCCCCAGCTTGTGCTTGCTCTCTCTCTTTCAAATAAATAAATAAAATCTTTTAAAAAATAAATAAAATATTTAATATAATAATATAAAGGAGCTCACATTGCATTTGGTTTTCATGATTCTTCAGCTTTGTTTTTTTTTAAATGTAGAATAGTCCCTCTCACTTTGTGTGAATTTCATGACATTGCTGAAGTTAAAATTTTAATCCAGCCATCCTGACTGACCTCAATCCGACAAGTCGTGGCCCAAAACCCTCCCCAGATGTAGTTAGGCAAAAATAGTTTAGAGGAAGATTAATATCACCTTTCATTTGGTAACGTTTTTAGTAGCTGCAATAGACAGTGGGTTCCCGTGGTCAAATAGACCATACCCTAGACCCAATTGATTTTTTTTTTTTTTAAACGAACACCAGTCATCCTGGATTCTCCCCATCTTGGGTTCTTGTGATTCCATTTTCGACATTGCTGCTAAAACCTTCCCAGTGGATTCTTCCTTATTGGTTTGGTTCACTCATGAAAAATAGTTGAGATTGATGTAGGAAACAAAGGCAGAAGAAAAATTGTTAAATTTCCTTACTACCTACAGCTCATTGACAAGTCCTTGAAACAGACAGAGTGGCGTTCTTTTAGGGACTCAACTGCTTCGATGTTAATACTTTGCTAAGGCCAGCAGGTAACCTTAGCCCAACCCCCAGGATCTGGAAAGCCTACTTTAACGTATAAAAATTCCTTCAGAAACTTCCTTTTTCTACAACCCCCAAAAGACATGTTGGCAATCAGCCCCCAAGCATATGGCCCACTGATATACATCTGAAGGGTCTCGCGACTTGGGTTCTATTAGATGGTACTAAATGATCTTTTCCCAACAATAGCTAGCCTCCTCAAGGTCCTGGAAACCTTGTTTCCAAAATGGCTTAGAAGCTGACACTATCCCTAACCCCCTCCCAACTTGAAAATATATGCTGGGCCACTCCTCATGACCCCAGTGCAGCTCTTTCTGCCCATGGGTCCTGTCCCCGTGATTTAATAAAATCACCTTTTTGCACCAACGATGTCTTGAGAAATCTTTCTTGGTCCCCAGCTTCAAAACCTAATGTCTTTTCCTACACTGGATCATTTTAAAAGTTGAATCTCCCCTTCTTTCTTAGGGTCACCCTGATTTGTGACATGCCCACACATGATGAGCACAGCTTTGCAGCAGGAGAGAAGAGCTGAGCACAAGAGTCAGTCACTCAGGGAGGACCAGAATGGGGTGGACTGAAGGAACTTCAGACAAATGAAGGGCCTCAGGTTGGCAAGCAAAGAAAGATGACCCAGGATCCCAAGAATCCCTGTTTTATTTCAGGCAAAGGGCCAGCAAGGATGGAAGGGTGATGATTCCAAGATGGTACTGATGTCTTCCTAAGTGGGCAGTGAACCTAGAATGGAGTCTGATGTGGAACACTCTGAACCCAGTAGACAGGCAGATAGCGGGAAGGAAATTTGGTGCCTGGGCCAAGAGGGTCCTTGCCCTCAGGCAAAGGTTCAGGCATATTTCCTGTCCCCAGAAAGGTTGCTGCATAAAGCAAAGCAAGGTTTCAATGGAGAACTTATTTAAATAGAAGGTTAAATAGAAGGTTAGAACCGACTTTCATAACGGAGACAGAGACTGTGTGAACAGCAGAGCACTACCATTTCTGGATTCTACATTCAAAAGACTCTTTCCCTGGGGTGTCTGGGTAGCTCAGGCCATGATCCCAGGGTCCTGGGTTCAAGCCCCATGTTGGACTCCCTGCTCAGTGTGGGCTCTGCTTCTCCCTCTCCCTCTGCTTCTTCCCTCAACTCATGCTCTCTCTCTCTCAAAGAAATAAAATCTCTAAAAAAATCTCCTTGTAATTAAAAAAAAAAGAAAGACTCTATCCCCAAACAGTGGTGGTTCCAGGTAATATGTGTTCATTTGTCATCATCTGCTCTTCCTCCTCAATTAAGTCAGCCTAATCCTCACTTTACCTTTTGGCTCAGGACCTAGCTGGAAAGCAAAACAAAACAAAATCTCAAAATCCCCTCAAACCCTGTTCATTAATACAATCTGTCTTATCAGACATCATCAGCCCATTGTGTTTTCAGTTGAAGTAAAAATTAATAATACACTTTGTATTCCAGGGGATTTCTTATGTTCTGCTTTCTCCAGACAGTTCTCACATTTATCTTGGCCCTGAGCTTCTGGCAAATTGCCCTGGGTCTTCCTTTAATGCTCTTCCAGTGCCATCCTCTGGAGCTTGCAGCTTGTCCTGGGTGACCAGATATATGCTCCTGTCTCATCCCCAGCACTACTGACCTTGCAGGTTGTAAGAGTAAAGAGAAGCCAGACTGTGCTGCAGTAACAAAGGGCCTCCCAAATCACCATGGCTAACACGAAGACTTATTATTTCTCATCACACTTCATGTTCATGATGAACCAGTAAGCTCTGCTCATACTGATTTTGCCCTGGGACACTGAGAGAAGAGCCTCCATCTGGAACATGGCCAGTCTCATGGTCGAGAAAAAGGAGAAATGGCAAACCACACACTGGGTCTAAAAGTGACTGTCTGGAAATGACACATGCCACTTCTGCTGACACTTCGTCGGCCAAAGGACGTTTCATGGACCGGCTTGAGATCAGTGCTATAGGGAAGTATAATCCTCCCCTGGGGCACAGTTTACCATATATGTTGTTGCTGTTAGGATATATGTTGCTATCAGGGCTCATGTGCCTATCAGGATCGATCTACTTCTCTATCAGGGTATATGTGACATTGCAAAGGAACAAGACGCTTCTGGGTCACTGGCTAAAACTGAGTTTCTGGCTGGGGTAATGACCCCCTAGTTCCTCCCTAGGCCAGTTTTCCAGCATTTCTTCTTCTTCTCTCATCCATCGTGGGTTCCCGGTCTGCTTAGGGACCAGGCTTATGTCAGAATCGATAAGAAAGGAACAAGCATAGAATGGATGCCTCCTTTTCCTCTCTTACGAACAGCTGGGTCACAGGCCTACCCTGAGCTTCTTCCTTTTTGGCTCATACAGCTTCTTCCTGAAAGACTGTTTTTGTTTTATTTTGTTATTTCATATATATATATATATATATATATATATATATATATATATATATATATATTTTTTTTTTTTTTTAATCCTGGCCAGCCATCTCAAAACACACTGCCAGCAGATTCCATTTTTCTTGTGTTTCTGGAGTGACTTTTTTTCTTTAGCACTTTCTAAAGCCCCAGTTCATTCTGGGTTTTGGCCTGCCTGGCACTTTTGTCACAAGTTTCTGTCATTCTTTTGGATTTATTTCTCCGTAACTCAAATTTCTACTCAAGGCTGAGTACAAATGAGATCACATTTATAGTAGTAACTCAGATTTCCCTGATTCATCTTGCCCCCTTGCTCCTGACCTCACCAAAGGTCTTTCCAGTTATTTCTGGGTGTGCCAGGAGTGAGAGCTGGGGTCGGGAATCCAACCAAGTTCCTCTGTCTAGGCCCCACCCCCACAAATATCCATTGTTGGTGGACCCAACCTGACACTTGAGTTATTTAGGACTTCAGTTGCAAGTCATAGAATCCAGCTTGAGCTAACCTAGTCAAAATGTAGAGTCTACAATAAAATACCAGACCATCTCTCAGAATATATGAAATATAGCTGGGCCTCAAGAAAGTTCTGTTAGACTGGAAAAAGGAAATCTTTAACAATTTTCCCCTACCTTTTTACCTGCTCATTTCTGGGCATCTGGTCTATCAGCTGGCCTTTGCAGACTGGCCCTGTCTGCCCTGTGAGCCCACATTGGAGAGATCCCCAAGTTCTCCCCAAATCTCAGATCCAATTTCTGCGAAGAGGATGGCATTCCCTTGGGTTTGAGCAGGAGTCCAGGTCTGGACTTTAAGTTAAAAATGAGAGTGGCTTAGCACAAAAAAAGAGAGAGGAGTCTGAGGTTCACTCAATGATTTGACAGAATCAGGTGGGAATAGGGGTGGGGAAAGAAAGATTTTTCTTGAGTTTGCCAGAACTTCAATAACAAAGTACCATAGAAAGGTGACTTAAACAACAGAAATTTATTTTCTCATAGCTCTGCAGGCCAGAAGTCCAAGAACAGGGTGTCAGCAGGTCTGGTTGCTTTTGACGTTTCTTTCCTTGGCTTGCAAATGATCTCCTCCTTCTGGCTGTGTCCTCATATGGCCTTTCCTCCATGTCTGCACAACCCTGATGTCTCTCTGTGTGTCCTAATCCCTTCTTTTTTATAAGGACACCAACTGGATTAGATTAGGGCCCATTTAATGGCCTCATTTTAATTTACCTGTAAAAGTCCCATCTTGAAATACAGTCACATTCTGAGGGACAGAGACTTCAGCATATACATTTGGGGGGAACACAGTTCTGAACACAGATCATCTGTTGCCTAACAACTCACCCAAACTTTAGTGGTGTAAAACAAAACAAAAAAAAAACCCTTTTTAATTAATTTTTTAAATTAACATATAACGTATTATTTGTTTCAGAGGTACAGGTCTGTGATTCCTCAGTCTTACATAATTCACAGTGCTCACCATAGCACCTACCCACTCCAATGTCTACACTCCAGCTACCCATCCCTCCCTCCCCGCTCCACTCCAGCAACCCTCAGTTTGTTTCCTAAGATTATGAGTCTCTTATGGTTTGTCTTCCTCTCTGCTTTCTTCTTGTTTCATTTGAGAAAAAGGCAGCAGATCATAGGGGAAGAGAGGAAAAAATGAAACAAGAAAAAAAAATTTTTTTTAAGTAGACTCTATGTCCAATATGGGGCTTGAACTCATGACCCCAAGATCAAGAGTCACATGCTCTACCAACTGAGCCAGCCAGGCACACCTGTAAAACAAAAGTTTTTACGAACTCATGGATTATGTAGGTCAGAAATTCAGAAAGGGCATAGCGGGGGATGGCTCTTCTCTGCTCCCTGATGTCTGGGTCCTCAGCTCGGAATGACGCAAACGGCTGGGTGCTGGTCAACTGCTGAGCCAGAGGACCCACTTCCGAGATGGCTTCTTCACTCACGTTGTTTTGTGCTTGGGCTAAACGGCTGATACATGCTCAGATGGCACTGTCGACCACAACTACATGTGGCCTCTCCGTGTGACCTGTGCTTCCCATTCAGACGGCAGCCTCGGGGAAGATAGACTTCTTACATGCCCACTGAGGGCTCCAAGAACGAGTGTTCCAGTGATCAAAAAACATAGTGTTACTTCTACTGTATGATACTGACTGAAGGAGTCACAAGCACAGATAAAACGAATGCCAGAGAATTTGTGGCCAAGTTATGAAACTGCCACACAACAGGAATGTCCGAACTAGCTATTACATCACTGTCCCTTGAACCCTTTGTGAAAGGACTCATTTAATTTTCTCTCCAGACTGTTGGTTCCTGATGTCCTCTGAAGTTTGTTAAGGCTTTTTACTTTTTTTTAAGTTCATGTATTTTTTTTAGTAATCTCTACACCCAACCGTGGGGCTCGAATTCATGACCCTGAGATCAAGAATCACATGCTCTTCCAGCTGGGCCAGCCAGGCGCCTCTGGTAAGCTTTTTATCTGATTAATTCCTCTCTGCACTGATGTGTCAGGAGCCACACTTGAGTTATTTTCTCGTCACGCATCTTCAGTTTGCAGTATTTCAAGGCTTTTTCAGTATCATCCTCTCTCACAATTTACTTGTGGATACTTAGGGCTTTCACACTAGGGAGAAGGTCGGTCACATTTTTAGTTTCCTTTTCCTAAGCTATTTTGTTCAGTTGAAAGGAATTAAGGGGGTGTCGAACTTTATTTTTATTGAGATACAATGAACATAGAATGTTATAGTAGTTTCAGGCGTATAACATAATGCTTCAATATTTGTATACATTTTGAAATGATCACCATGATAAGTCCAGGTAACATCTGTCACCTCATGTAGTGAGAATTTTTTTCATGTGATGAGAACTGTTAAGATCTATTCTCTCAGCAACTTTCAAATATACAATACAGTATTATTAACTATAGTCACCATGTTGTACAGTCCATCCCCAGGAATTATTTATTTTATAAAGAAAAGTTTATATCTCCTGACCACCTTTCACTCACGTCACTCACCACCACCCCCCAACTCTGGCAACACCAAGCTGTTCTCCATATCTATGAGGTTTTGAAAATTTCACATATAAGTGAGATCATATGGGATTTGTCTTCCTCTGTCTGCCTTCTTTCTTTCTTTCTTTTTTTTTAAGATTTTATTTATTTATTTGAGAGAGCAAGAGAGACAGAGAGAATGCACAAGTTGGGGGGGAGGGAGAGATGGAGGGAGAGAGAGAAGCTGGCTCCCTGCTGAGCAAGGAGCCTGAGGTCATAACCTGAGTGGAAAGCAGACATTTCACTGACTGAGCTGCCGAGGTGCCCCTCTGTCTGATTTATTTCACTTAGCATAATTCTCTCAAGGACCTCCATGTTGTTGTATATATATCAAGAATTCTTTTTCTTAAGGCTGAATAATAGAATAATATTCTATTATATATTTATATATTTGTTTATTTATAAATTATAATGAATATTTATATTTACATGAATATATTTATATGAATAAATCAATAAATATTTATATATTCAGTCTTTTTCTTAAGGCTGAATTATATATATCTCACATATCTCATATATATATATATATATATATATATATGCACATATACATATATACATCTCTCACATTTTCTTTATCCATTCGTCCATCTGTGGACACCTACATGGCTTTCATGTCTTAGCTACTTTAAGTAATGCTGCAGTGAATATGGGGGCACAGATATCTTTTCACATTAGTGTTTTTGTTTTCTTCAGATAAATAGCCAAAAGCAGGGGTGCTGGATCATATGGTACTTTTATTTTTAATTTTTTGAGGCTCCTCCATAGTGGCTGTACCAGTTACATTTCTACCAACAGTGCAGAAGGGTTCCCTCTTCTCCATATCCTTGCCAACACTTGTTATGTCTTGCATTTTGATTTTAGCCATTGTGAGAGGTGTGAGGTGATATTCTCATTGTGGTTTTGATTTTTACTTTCTGATGATCAGTGGAGTTGAGCACCTTTCATGTATCTGTTGGCCATCTGTATGTCTTTGGAAAAATGTCTATTCAGATCCTCTGCCCATTTTTAATCTGATTTATTTACTTGTTAAGCTATTGAATTGTATGAGTTCCTTATACATTTTGGATAGCAACCCTTTATCTTTATTTGCAAAAATCTGCTCCCGTTTGGTAAATTGACTTTTTATTTTGTGGGTTTCCTTTGCTGTGCATAAGCTTTTTAGTTTGAGGTACTCCTACTTGTTTATTTTTGCTTTTGTTGCCTTTGTTTGTAGGATCAAATCCAAAAAATCATAAGCAGGACCAAATGAAGGAGCTTACTGCCTATTTCCTTCTAGGAATTTTATGGTTTCAAGGCTTATTTTCAAGTCTTTAATCCATTTTGAGCTCATTTTTGCATAGGCCATAATATAGTGGTCCCATTTTATTCTTTTGCATGTGGCTGTCCAGTTTTCCCAACACTACTTATTGAAGAGACTGTCCTTTCCATATTCTTGGCTTCTTTGTCATAAACTAATTGACCATGTATGCATGGATTTATTTCTGGGCTCTCCATTCTGTTCCATTGATCTGTGTGTCTGTTTTTATGCCAATACCATACTATTTTCATTGCTATAGCTTTGGAACATTATTTGAAATCAGAAAGAAGGATCCCTCCAGGTTGGTTCTTCTTTCCCAAGACTGCTTTGTCTATCTGGGATCTTTTGTGGTTCCAAACAAATTTGAGGATTATTTCCTCAATTTCTGTAAAAAAACTGCCATTGGGGTTTTTATAGGGATTGTACTGAATTTGTAGATTGCTCTGCGTAGTATGAACATTTTAACAATATCAATTCTTCCAATTCATTAACACAGAGTATCTTCCCATTTACTTATATCTTCAGTTACTTTCACCAATGTTTTATGGTTTTCGGTATGCAGTTCTTTTCACCTCCTTGAATAATTTTATTCCCAGGTATTTATTCTTATTGATGCAATCGTAAATGGAATTGCTTTCTTAATTTCTCTTTCTGATAGTTCACTATCAGTGTATAAAAATGCAACAGACTTTTATATTTTGATTTTGTATTCTGAAACTTTACTGAATTTATTGGTTCTAACAGTTTTTGGTGAAGTCTTTAGGATTTTCCATATATAATATCATGTCATATTCAAACTGTGACAGTTTCATTTCTTCCTTTACAATTTGGATGGCTTTGATTTCTTTTTCTGCCTAATTGCTCTGGCTAGGACTTCAAATACTGTATTGATTAAAGTGCCAAAAGTGGACATCATTGTCTTGTTCCCTAGTAATTTTTTATTGGATACTGGATCTTGTGAGTGTTACGTTATTTGCGAATGAATATTGTGTTCCTTAACAAATGTTAAACATTTTCTGACCAGTAGGTAAGTTACTGGCAGGTTAGTTTGATCCTTTTAAGATTATTGAAAAGTCTTCTTAGGGTGAGTCTACAAAAGTTTTTTTCTGGAGCTAATTTAGTCTCATTTCTAAGGTATATTCCTTATGGACTCTCTACCAAATGTCCTTTGTGTTCAGTGAAGTCTCTCTAGTTTGGATAGAAGAAACTCTACTAATGAATGTGTGGGCAAGCGGACTATTCACCTTACAGCTCCCCAGCAGTGTTCCTTCCTTGGAAGCTGCTCTTTTCCAGCTTCATGGGACCTCATCATATTTAGTTACAGATTGGTATTTTGTTCAAACATGAGGGAACTCATGCAAATCTCCGAAGTTTTTTCTCTGTGTAGCTCTATCCTCTCTTGTCCTATAAATTCTACTTCCCTGAAATCTAATGTCTGTCGCCCTAATCCCAGAACATTGTCAAACTCTTTCTGTGTCATAGTCTAAGAATTATCCCAGGACAGAAAACCTTGGCAATGCGAGGGGGGATCACTTCTTTTTTCTTTTCTCAGGGATAAAGTCCATAGTTGCCTTATATCTAATATCTAAAAATAGGTGTTTCCTATATTTTGCCCACTTTTCTAGTTGTGTACAGTGGGAGGGTAATTTCAGATTCTTACTGGCTAAAAAAGAAAAAAGAAAAAAGAAAAAGGCAGTACTTTTAAATAACTGCTCACAACATTCAAGTTAAGCAGCTTAGTTACTAATCTATGTCCAAGCTTCCTGGAATTCAACGATTATAAGGGCAATAACTTCTGTACCTGTTCTTTAAGAACATAAACTCACAACTGGCTATGTACATCACCAAATACACTGAAGATTCTTCTGCATTAGAAACATTCCCAGTCAAAAGCAAAGAATTTTATATATAGAATCCCCTTCCCCCTGGCCATCTAATTGTCTTCCTTTCTGTGTTTTCTTAAAACTGCTTTCTTATAGTCTGTATGATTACTTCTCCGCTTTCCGTTCCCCCATTCTGACACCCAGCATGAAACTCCGAATTCTATCATTTCCCACTGTAATTTCTTCATTTTTCTTTAGAATTTGATCCAAGTTTGTAATTCTCTTTACTCCTTCCACCACCTGCTTCTAGGGAAAGTGATTATAAGGGCAGAATTTTACCAAAGCTCTGTTTTTAGAAGACTGAGACTTCGCACAGGCGTCTGTCTGTGTGTTCGGGAGAAGTTCCCCATCCTCACTGTAGCTTGTCTCCAGGCCAATCTTAGCATCTGCATGAGAAAAGCATCCCTGAGCCAGTTCTCCTATTACTTTCATCCCATCTATTCTTCTCATTGTTTAATTTCAGCCAAATGGCCTCTGAATCCATTTCACCGATGGGGAAGGTGTACAGAATTGATTTTAGTACAGAATATGGCTTTTCCTAGATAACAATGTCTCATAGTTAAATGATGGTTGTTTGTTATTTTTCCCAGGTCTTTTGCCCTCTGTTATTTTGCAGAGCAAGGGTAGGGCAGCAAGCACAGGCCGCCCTGTCAACAGCAATCAAACCCCCAAGTTAGGAGGAAGGAGTATCAGGCTCAAGGAAGGATGGGTTAGTGATGGAAACAAAGAGGTGGAGGAGTGGAAGCAGCCGCATCTATTCTTGGTTTTTTTTTTTGTTTTGTTTTTTGGGTTTTTTTGGTGGTGGTTTGGTAAATATAAATAGGGCCTATGCCTTTCTTTTTTTTAACTGAGTAGAATTTCACAGGGTTTAATGATTTTTGAAAACTACAATATAATTTCCATGACCATGATTTACTATCACACATAGTGGCTCTTCTGGGATTTATAGTAAAGGAATGTGCACACCCAAATTAAAAAAAAAAATAGCTGGCTCTGTGTGTCTTGAATATCAAATGTGAAAGGACCAGGTACTGATAAGCTGATTAGAGTGTTAATATAAACAAAAAGCAGCCCAAGCAGGAAACAAAAGTAATATAGAGTTTTCTAAAGTACCTAAGTCCAATAGTATTTATACCCCTTGCCAGACATAACTGATAATAAGATAAAATATCAGTTTTTTCCTAATGCTAAATGAAGTTCATTTTCTCTTCAAATATTGTGAACATTATTTCCATAAAATCATAAGATAAATGTGTGATGATTGGTTCTGCCTATATTCAAATGGTTCAATAGCATTTCCCAGAACCATGATGGGTATGTCATACACACATGCAAACACACATGGACACACATATGGTTGGGTGAGGGAGAGACAGAGAGAGAGAAAGAGGCTAGAGACAAGACAATTGTATACTTGAAATAAGAGTGAATTATGTGACTATCATCCTAGTGTTCAAAAAGTAGTGACATTTTATCTTGGAAAAATACTTTAAAATAATACATAAAAGGCGGGGCACCTGGGTGGCTCAGTCAGTTGACCATCCAAGTCTTGATTTCAGCTTAGGTCATGATCTCAGTGTCATGAGACAGAGCCCTGCATTGGGCTCTACACTGAACGTCGAGCCTGCTTAAGATGATCTCTCTCCCTCTTCTCCTGCCCCTCCCCCTATTCTCTCTCTCTCTAAAAATAATAATAATAATAATAATACATAAAGGAATAGGACAGTAAATTGTATTCTTCAATATGACCAACTATGTAAACTAAAAGCAGGTAGGATACTAGATGTAACTTCTGATTAAACATTATAAACTGAACGCAAGTATTTCTCTGTTGCCTCCTGAAACCACAATTAAATGATGACAAAATAATTGCTTAAAAAAAAAAAAACTAACAAAGAGAACACACCCAAAAGGTAAAAGAAAATGCCATTGGACATTCCAGTGGATGAGAGACATTATTTACATTTTATTTTTTATTTTATTTTATTTTTTTAAATCTCACTTTTTTTTTTTAAGATTTTATTTATTTATTTGAGAGAGAGAGACAGTGAGAGAGAGCATGAGCGAGGAGAAGGTCAGAGGGAGAAGCAGACTCCCCATGCAGCTGGGAGCCCGATGCGGGACTCGATCCCGGGACTCCAGGATCATGACCTGAGCCGAAGGCAGTCGTCCAACCAACTGAGCCACCCAGGCGTCCCCATTATTTACATTTTAAATCCTGATGGCAGATATGCAAGTATTAACTGACTTGGAAAACCAGAGAAAGCTGAAGAAGTAAGGCATAAATAAAAAAGGAAGCCAAACCCTATATGACCCAGCAATTGCACTACTGGGTATTTACCCTAAAGATACAAACATAGTGATCCAAAGGGGCACGTGCACCCGAATGTTTGTAGCAGCAATGTCCACAGTAGCCAAACTATAGGAAGAACCTAGATGCCCATCAAGAGATGAATGGATAAAGAAGATGTGGTATATAATATATATATATTTATATATATATATATTTATATATACTACGCAGCCATCAAAAGATGAAATCTTGCCATTTGTGACGATGTGGATGGAACTAGAGGGTATTATGCTTAGAGAAATAAGTCAATCGGAGAAAGACAACTATCATGATCTCACTGATATGAGGAAGTGGAGATGCAACTTTGGGGGTTGGGGGGTAGGAAAAGAATAAATGAAACAAGATGGGAGACAAACCATAAGGGACTCTTAATCTCACAAAACAAACTGAGGGTTGACAGGGGTAGGGGGGCAGGGAGAGGTTGGTGGGGTTATGGACATTGGGGAGGGTATGTGCTATGGTGAGTGCTGTGAAGTATGTAAACCTGGCAATTCAAAGACCTGTACCCCTGGGGCTAATAATACATTATATGTTTGTAAAAAATTTTTTTTAATTATAAAAAAAGGAAGCCAATTCATGTCCCCCCTACCCATGAAAGGCTCAGGAATTTGTGAAGTTGATTATATTTGATAGCTACCAATCAGCTTTTGAGGCCCTCAGTCAACATGTTTAGAAAACGAAGGATCAATAAGCATTTGGAGACAAGCCCTAACAGTAAGCATAAGAACCAGAACAGATGGGAAAGAAGAGGAAACCCCAAGGTGGGACACCTGGGTGGCTCAGTGGGTTAAGCTGCTGCCTTTGGCTCAGGTCATGCTCCCGGGGTCCTGGGAAGGGCTCCTTCCTCATTAGGGAGCCTGCTTCTCTCTCTGCCTCTGCCTGCCACTCTGCCTGTTTGTGCTCTCTCTCTGTCTCTCTGTCTCTCTATGACAAACAAAATCTTAAAAAAAAAAAAAAAGGAAACCCCAAGGAAAACCACTAAATACCAACATCAGAAGACTTCAAATCATTATCATACGCAGAGATTTGGGAGAATTATTCCATCCAAAAGAGGGTCAGATTACTATACTTAAATTATAAATATAATAGCTGATGTATAAAAATCAATAGAATGGTTGTAGAATAAAGTGGAGATGTCTTCTAGAAATTAGAACAAAAAGACAATTTGAGATGGAAAATTGGATAGAAAGAAGAAAATGAGAGGATCAGACAGGAGACTTAGACATTCTAGAAAGATAGAAATTATAAAGGAAAAGTTATTGAAGGCTTAATGAGAAATATTTCCAGAAATAAAGAATGAAAATTTATGGTGGAAGAGGCTGTAGAGTGTGAAGTGTAATGGATAAAAAATATGTTCCAGGGATGCCTGGGTGGCTAAGTGGGTTAAAGCCTCTGCCTTCAGCTCAGGTGATGATCCCAGGGTCCTGGGATCGAGTCCCACATCGGGCTTCCTGCTCACCAGGGAGCCTGCTTCCCCCTCTCTCTGACTGCCTCTCTGCCTACTTGTGATCTCTGTCTGTCAAATAAATAAAATCTTAAAAAAATATATGTTCCATACCAATGAAGAACATCACAAAGTTTTAGATCACAAGGGATAGAGCTACACTTCTGAAAGCTTTCAGAGAGAGGAGAACAGATCTATACATAGAATTGGGAATTAGAAAACAGCAACAAAAAAGTCTTTAAAATTCTTAAAATCCTTATTAACTTGAAATCATGTTTTAAAGGTTTTATTTATTTGAGAGAGAGAGAATGCATGTACAAGCTGTAAAGAGAGGGAGAGCGAGGGAGAATTTGAGCACAAAGTCCAACATGGGGCTCATTCCCACAACCATGAGATCATGACCTGAGCTGAAACCAAGAGCTGGACACTTAACTCACTGAGCCACCAAAGCACCCCAGGATGCCTTGTATATCTTTTTGTAACATGACTGCTGTGGCCAAGTCTTCCAGTATTATGTTGAACAAAAACACAATATATATATAGTATATAGTATATAACATAAATATAATGAACATAATATATATAACAGATACACAATTCTTTTTTCAAACCACCAAAACAACATAAATATGGAAAGAAACTATTTATAATTAGCCAAACACACTCCTCTTGAATCTAGCTTGGATCTCTACTAAAACTTTCAAAAGCATTCTCATCTTTCAAAACACTGTTAAGATTAAGTAAATGTAAGATGAAAATAAATAGCACCTAATCAGCTTTGAGATCACCATATTTACCTCCACTGTCTTTTACCAATGCATAAACTCACCGTTTGGCTGAGTCATATTCTGTGTACACCTGTGTAATCTGGCCAAGCTGTTCCCAAGAAGGTGCACTGCTCAGTACGGGACTGGTGCAAGGTGAAAGGGTCAGGAGAGAAGGCTGGCAAAAATGGTCTGATTCCATGAGATTTCCACTTCCTCATCTGCAAAATAAACTCAGTAAATCCTCCCTTAAGGTAGTAAAAGAAATGATATATTTAAATCATCTGCCAAAGTGCCCGACTTACACTTAGCACGTAGTAGATATTTTTCCTTCCTCCATGACACTCACATTTTTAAAAGCACCTACAACAGTGCTTTGTATATGATAGATGTATACCACTATCTGTGGTATAAAAATGTCATACTTTCAAAGTAAGTTATTAACCCGATTGCTAGCTTTCTTTTCTTCAGGCTAAGAAATCTTAGATTATTATGAAGGTTTTTGTAAAGGATTAATTTTGAATATATTTTTCTCTGGACTTCCTCCAAGTTCTCTACTGTGGCAGATAATCCTGGTTGCCTAGTCCACAGCCATGCGCTCATAGTGCCTCTTCGTGGAAAGAGACTCCTTCCTTTCCACTACATACTGAAGAAATCAGATATTCCATTTCCTAGCATCCCTCGCTGCCGGAATGAGTAAGCAAGTTAACTGGGCCAATGGGACCTGAGAGGAATGCCCTGAGAAAACTGAAAAGATTTTCTTCTCTAATAAAATAGAAACTTTCTCCTTCCTGCTTTTGTTACTGGCAGCATGATATTTGGAACTATAGCAGCCATATTGTGACCATGAGGCGAGGCCAAAAGAATCACAAAGAAGTTAAACCTAGAGCTATGTACAAATTCTAGTTATAAGGGAAAAATAGACCTCTACTGTCTAAGCTATTTTTACTCAGATGTTCTATTTCTTTTTTTTTTTTTTAGATTTTATTTATTTATTTGACAGACAGAGATCACAAGTAGGCTGAGAGGCAGGCAGAGAGAGAGAGAGAGGAGGAAGCAGGCTCCCTGCTGAGCAGAGAGCCTAATGTAGGGCTCATCCCAGGACCCTGGGATCATGACCTGAGCCGAAGGCAGAGGCTTTAACCCACTGAGCCACCCAGGTGCCCCAGATGTTCTATTTCTTGAAGCCATTTAGTATCTTTTATTTATTTTTTTTTAAAGATTTTATTTATTTATTTGTCAGAGAGAGAGAGAGTGAGAGCGAGCACAGGCAGACAGAGTGGAAGGCAGAGGCAGAGGGAGAAGCAGGCTTCCTGCGGAGCAAGGAGCCCGATGTGGGACTCGATCCCAGGACGCTGGGATCATGACCTGAGCCGAAGGCAGCTGCTTAACCAACTGAGCCACCCAGGCGTCCCCATTTAGTATCTTTTAAATACATCCATGTTAAGTTTAAATTGCGTAGCCTTGTAATGAACCCAGAGTTTTAATAACCAATGCTGGTAAATAGGCACATTAATAGCTGCTTTTCTGTTTTGTTTTTATTTACTATATAATCAAGAAATTTTCTTTTTTT
This sequence comes from Mustela nivalis, assembly GCF_964662115.1. Lineage (NCBI taxonomy): Eukaryota > Metazoa > Chordata > Mammalia > Carnivora > Mustelidae > Mustela > Mustela nivalis. The sequence goes on from NC_139032.1 coordinate 18,447,764, forward strand.
TTTTAAGATTTTATTTATTTGACAGAGAGATAGAGATCACAAGTAGGCAGAGAGGCAGGATGTTAGGGAGCCTAGGCAGGGTTGGGGGGAGCAGGCTCCCTGCTGAGCAGAGAGCCTAATGTAGGGCTCAAACCCAGGACCCTGAGATCATGACCTGAGCTGAAGGCAAAGGCTTAATCCACTGAGCCACCCAGGCGCCCCGGAAATTTTCTCTTTAGCTAGGCTAAATCAGCATATTACCTACTCTCTGCATTGAGTGGTGGTGGTTGCCTTCAAACGTGAGACAGCTTTACTTGTCTGGATCTAAACTAAAACTTATTACTGTTAAAAAATAAAAAGACATACAATTCGGAAAGGTACAAAAAAAGAAGTAAAAATCACTCCTAATTCTACTCTTTAGAGAAAACCATAATTGCCATTTTGCTGTGTTTTTTTTTTCAAATGCATCCACTTTAGCTATTTTAGTTTGTTGCTATTTCTTTATTTTATAATGGAATCAGATTATTTGAGAGAGCAAATTGGTTGTGCTAGGTAGCCATCAGAATCCTGAAGTCCTTCTACTGACACAGCCAGAGGAGCCACAGCTTCTTAGCATACCTGGAAACCCAAACCTGCAACCAGACATGGAATGAGCCCAGCCTTTGAAGAGGTAATCTGGCTTTTTTTCTTTCCCTACTCCAACTAAATCTATTCTCCACATCCAGATGTTCAATGGGGTGAACGTTCCCATTGATTTAATGTATTAACAGTTTAGAGTTGGCTGGGAAAGGAAAGCTACTTTGTAATATACACAGAGCCAGATTGGAAGTGTGGAAGTCAGAATTGCAGCATTGGGGGAAATGGTCTCAGACTATAGGAAAGAGCAGGGAGAGTAAGGATGCCTGGAAGGCAACCTCAAGAGATGTTAAAGGGGTCATGGCCTGGGACAAATGGCTTTTAACCACTTGGCCCAAATCTATAGGCTCCTTCTCGATCATCTCAAGTGGTTATATTTCCAAATGGTATGCTGATGGCTGTGATATTTTCAAAACTCTTTTAGTTAAACTTTGTTTGAAAACATATACATCGATTACTGGGGCAGTTGGTAGTGACAACTGGGACAGGGAGGGGAGAGTGAGGTAAGGCTGGATGAACCCACCCTTCACCACCCGCACCTGCCTTCAGATAGTCCAGGAAGGATCTGCTGTGGACCAAGGGGAATGAAGGAGCCTGCAGGGTTGTCCTCTTCCCTATCCACCTGCATGGCCATCTGTCTCATGTTAGTCTCTAAATGCTTTGAGCCTAAGTACTCCTGAAGTAACTCAAGCCTTGGCTTCCCAGGAGTAACAGACATCTCTTAGACTGGAACCTCCAGAATAATGGTGTATTCATTTTCCAGGGCTGTGGTAATGAAGTACCAAAAACTGGTGGCTTAAGGAATGGCATGATAAATTTAAAGTGCTGAAAGGGAAAAATCTGCAGCCCAGAATACTCTGTCCAGCAAGGCTATCATTCAGAACAGAGGGAGAGATATAGAGTTTCTCAGACAAACAAAAGCTAAAGGAGTTTAGTTTTGTTTACCACTAAACCAGCCCTACATGAAATGTTAAAGGGGACTCTTTGAGTGAAAAGGAAAGATGATAAGTAAAAGTATGAAAAGCGGGAAATACAAAAGCAGTAAAAATAAGTAGATCTGTATAAATCAGTCATATGATTCACCAAAAAAAAAGCATGTAAAATATCACACCATATACCTAAACTTATGCGGAAGTGGCATGAAGAATGAGTTCGAAATTATAGGATCATTGACTTAATATTGACTGCTACATACAGAAGATGTTATTTACAAACCTAATGGTCACCACAAACAAAGTAATATATATATATATATGTAAAGAAATATATTAAAAAAAAATATATATATATGTAAAGAAAAAAGAGAAAGAAATCCTAATATATAGGGGTGCCTGGGTGGTTCAGTTGGTTGGGTGACTGCCTTCAGCTCAGGTAATGATCCTGGAGTCCCAATGTGATCAGGTAATGATCCAGGGCACCCAGTGTGAATCTCACATTGGGTGCCCTGTTCAGTGGGGAACCTGATTCTCCCTCTGACACTCCCTCCTCTCATGCTCTCTCTCTCTCTCTCTCAAAATCTTAAAAAAAAAAAATCCAAATATATCATTAAATAAAGGCAGCAAACTCTAAAAGATAGCAAGAGAACATCAGAGAAACATTATAAAAACAATCACAAAACAAGTAACAAAATGGCAATAAATACATATGTACCAATAATTACTTTGAATGTAAATGGACTAAAACTCCAATCAAGAGACACAGGGTGACAGAATGGATTAAAAAAAAAAAAAAGACCCAGTTATATGCTGCCTACAGCACACTCATTTCAGATCTAAAGATGCCTACAGATTGAAAGTGAGGTGATAGAAAAATATTTATCATGCAACTGGATGTCAAAAGAAAGCCAGGGTAGCCATACTTACAACACACAAAATAGACTATAACAAGAGACAAAGAAGGACAACATATAATAATAAGGGGGATAATTCAACCAGAATATGTAACAATTGTAAATAATTGTGCATCCAACAGGAGAGCACCCAAATATATAAGACAGTTAATAACAAACATAAAGATAAGGTGAGTGCTGTGAAATGTGTATGCCTGATGATTCACAGACCTGTACCCCTGGTGCAAATAACACATTACATGTTAATAAAAATAATTAGTAAAAAAAAATAACAAACATAAAGTAACTAACTGATAGTAATACAATAACAGTAGGGGACTTTAACACTCCCCCACCCCTTATATCAATAGATCATCCAAACAGAAAATCAACAAGGAAATGGTGGCTTTCAATGACACACTGGACTGGATGGGTTTGATAGATATATTTAGAATATTCTATCCTAAAGCAGCACAATACTCAGAACATTCTCCAGAACAGATCATGTATTAGACCACAAAACAATTCTCAAGAAATTCAAAAGGACTGAAGTCATACCATGCATCTTCTCTGACCACAATGCTATGAAACTAGAAAACAACCACAAGAAAATATCTGGAAAGAGCATAAATACACAGAGGTTAAATAACAAGCTACTAAACAATGAATGGGTCAAATAAGAAATCAAAGAAAAAGTAAAATATTGCACAGAGACAAACAAAAATGATAGCACAACAGTCCAAAATATTTAAGATGCAGCAAAAGCATCTAAGTTCTAAGAGGGAAGTTTACAGCAATAAGGCCTACCTTAGGAAGAAACAAAATCTCAAATAACCTACCTAACCTTAAACCTAAAGGAGCTAGAAAAAGAAGAACAAAACTCACCATGTGAAGGAAAGAAATAATAACGATTAGAGCAGAAATAAATGATATAGAAACTGAAAAACAAACAATAGAATAGATGAATGAAACCAGGAGCTGTTTCTCTGAAAACAAAATAAATAAAATTGATAAACCTTTAGCCAGATTCATCCAAAGAGAAGAAGAGAGAGAGAGAGAGAAAAGACTCAAGCAAAATCACAAATAAAAGAGAAGTAATAGCCAGCACCACAGAAATATTAACAATTGAATAGAATATTTTTTTTTAAAGATTTTATTTATTTATTTGACAGAGAGAGATCACAAGTAGGCAGAGAGGCAGGCAGAGAGAGAGAGGAGGAAGCAGGCTCTCTGCTCAGCAGGGAGCCTGATGCGGGACTCTATCCCAGGACCCTGAGATCATGACCCGAGCCGAAGGCAGCGGCTCAACCCACTGAGCCACCCAGGCGCCCCAACAATTGAATAGAATATTATAAAAAATTATATTTCAGAAAATTGGACAACCTAGAGGAAGTGGATAAATTCCTAGAAACATATAACCTACCAAAACTGAGGCAGGAGGAAATAGAAAATTTGAATGGACCAATTGCCAGCAAGGATAATGAATTCCAAATAAAAATACTTCCAACAGGAAGGCGGAGGAGTAGCAGACTGAAATGACATCAGGTCCCAGAAGTTCAGCTAGATAGTTATCAAACCATTCTGAACTCCTACAAACTCAACAGGAGTTAGAGAAGAGCAGTAATTCTAGGAAGGGAAAATCAAACACTTTCCTAAAGGTACGACACGCGGAGAAGTGAATCTGAAACAACGGGAAGATAGACGGCTACTCCTGGCAAGCAGTGGAGCAGGGAAGCACAAAATCAGAACTTTTAGAAGTCTGCTCCACTGAGGGACATCACTCCACAGGCTAAGTGGGGGTGACCCCTTGTGGGGACAGTGTGGTCTCAGGCCCTGCAAGGTCACAGAAAGATTGGGGGTGTCTGAGTGTGGCAGAGCTCCCAGGTATTGGAGTGGGGAAGCTGGCTATAGAGATGGAGCCAAAGGGTGAGCTCTCAACTTGAGGTTACATTAAACCATGATCCAAGGCACAGTCAAGCCATTGCTCTTTGAGCAGGGACTCAAGTGGCAAATCCAGAGAGACCCCTCCTTCCTCCTCCAGGAGAAGCGGTGCAGGAATGCACGGCAGGAATCTGCTCCATTTGGAGACTCCAAACGGGGCCATGTGCCAGATAGAAACACCTGGTCACAGGCCAGGTGAGCACAGAGCACGGCCGGAGATCAGGGAGACAGGAGTGATTGAATGCTTTTCTATGAGGGCACACTGAGGAGTGGGGCCCTGAGCTCTCAGCCACTGTGGGCTGGAGACTGGGAGGCTGCTATTTTCATTCCCATCCTCCAAAGCAGTACAAAAAGCAATCGGGAACAAAAGCTCCCAAGAGCGAACCCGAGCAGATTGCTCAGCCGGGTCCCTGGCAAGGGTGATGCAATTCCACCTCGGGCAAAGACATTTGAGAATCACTGCAAGGGGCTCCTCCCCCAGAAGATCGGCAAGAACATCCTATGAAGACCAAGCTCACCAATCAAGAACAGCAGAACTCCAGAGCAAGGCAAAAGCAACGCATCAAATTCATGACTATTCCCCACGATCCTTTAATCCTTTAAAAAGGTAAATATTTTTTAACTTTTTTTCCCTATTCTATTTTTTTTTAGCTTTTCCTCTTTCCTCTTTTAACATTTTTTACTAGTTTATCTTAACAGTACCTTTCTTTAAAAAATATCTTTTTTAACCTTCATTGCTATACTCCTATTTTATCCCTTAATTGTATCTAACCTTATTTTTTGTATATGTATAGTGTTTTTTTCTTTAAGATTTTAGGATATAATTTTTTCTGAGAGATCAAAATATACCCTAAATCTAGCATATGGCTTTATTCTAGTCTCCAGCCTGAGCACATTCTCTCTTTTTTTTCTTTTTCCAACCAACTTCTCAATTCCTTTTTAGAATTTTTAAAAAATTTTTCATCTTTACAGTCATATTCCATCCCTTCATTGTGTTTACCCTTATTTTTGTATATATATGTTTTTCTTTCTTTAAAACTTTGGGAAGTACTTTCTTCTAAGAGACTAGAATATACCCCAAATCAAGTGGGTGGCTCTGTTTTATTCACCAGTCTAATATATATATAATAAAATATTATATATAATATATATATATATTAATATTATATATATGTAATATATATATAATATGTTATTTTTATTTCTTTTCCCCCCCTTTCTTCTCCTTCTGGTTTTGGGTCTCTTCTGATTTGGCTAGCATACATTTTTATGGGGTCTTTGCCACACTTTTAGTATTTTATCCTTTTGTTCATTTATTCTTATCTGGATAACATGACAAGGTGGAAAAACTCACAAAAACAAAAAAAGAACAAGAGGCAGTACCGATGGCTAGGGACCTAATCAATACAGACATTGGTGATATGTTAGATCTAGAGTTCATAATGATGATAATTAAGGTGCTGGCTGGGCTCAAAAAAGGAATGGAAGATATGAGAGAAACCCTTTCGGGAGAAATAAAATCCCTTTCTGGAGAAATAAAAGAACTAAAATCTAACCAAGTTGAAATTTAAAAAGCTATTAACAAGGTGCAATCAGAATGGAGGCTCTTATTGCTAGGATAAATGAAGCAGAAGAGAGAATTGGTGATATAGAAGACCAAGTAATGGGGAATACAGAAGCTGAATAGAAGAGAGACAAAAAAACTACTGGACCACAAGGGGAGAATTCAAGAGATAATTGATACCATAAGATGAAACAGTATTAGAATAATTGGGATTCCAGAAGAAGAACAAAGAGAGACAGGGGCAGAAGGTATATTGGAGCAAATTATAATAGCAAATTTCCCTAATATGGCAAAGGGGAAAAGCATCAAAATTCAGAAGGCACAGAGAACTCCCCCTCAAAATCAATAAAAATAAGTCCAGACCCTGTCATCTAATAGTAAAACTTACTAGTCTTAGTGACACAGAGAAAATCTTGAAAGCAGCTCAGGAGAAGAAGTCCTGTAACATACAATGGTATAAATATTAGATTGGCAGCAGACTTATCTGCATAGACCTGGCAGGCCAGAAAGGGCTGGCATGATATATTTAGAGCACTAAATGAGAAAAATATGCAGCCAAGAATACTATATCCAGCTAGGTTATCATTGAAAATAGAAGGGGAGATAAGAAGCTTCCAGGACAAACAAAAATTAAAAGAATCTGCAAACACCAAACCAGTCCTACAGGAAATACTGAAAGGGGTCCTCTAAGCAAAGAGAGAGCCTAAAAGTAGTAGACCAGAAAGGAACAGAGGCAATATACAGTAACAGTCATTCTACAGGCAATACAATGGCACTAAATTCATATCTTTTAATAGTTACCCTGAATGTAAATGCAATAAATGCCCGAATTAAAAGACACAGGGTATCAGAATGGATAAAAAAAAACAAGACCCATCAATATGCTGTCTACAAGAAACTCATTGTAGACCCAAAGACGCCTCCAGATTAAAAGTGAGGGAATGGAAAACAATTTACCATGCTAATGGACATCAAAAGAAAGGTGGGGTGGCAATCCTCATATCAGATAAATTAGATTTCAAGCCAAACACTATAATAAGAGATGAGGAAGGACACTATATCATACTCAAAGGGTCTGTCCAACAAGAAGATCTAACAATTATAAATATCTATGGCCTAACATGGAAGCAGCCAACTATATAAACTCAATTAATAACAAACTCAAGGAAACACATTGATAATAATACAATAATAGTAGGGAGCTTTAACACCCCCTCGCTGAAATGGACGGATCATCCAGGCAAAGGATCAACAAGGAAATAAAGGCCTTAAATATTCAGAACATTCCATCCCAAAGCAACAGAATACACATTCTTCTCTACTGCACATGGAACGTTCTCCAAAAAAGATCACATTGTGGGGCACAAATCAGGTCTCAACTGGCACCAAAAGACTGGGATCATTCCCTGCATATTTTTAAACTACAATGCTCTGAAGCTAGAACTCAATCACGAGAGGAAAAAAGGTGGAAAGAACTCAAACACATGGAGGCTAAAGAGCATCCTACTAAAGAATGAATGGGTCAACCAGGAAATTAAAGAAGAATTAAAAAATTCATGGAAACATGGGGCGCCTGGGTGGCTCAGTGGGTTAAGCCGCTGCCTTCGGCTCAGGTCATGATCTCAGGGTCCTGGGATCGAGCCCCACATCGGGCTCTCTGCTCAGCAGGGAGCCTGCTTCTCTCTCTCTCTCTGCCTGCCTCTCTGTCTACTTGTGATCTCTCTGTCAAATAAATAAATAAATCTTTAAAAAAAAAAATTAAAAAAAATAAATAAATAAAAAATTCATGGAAACAAATGAAAATGAAAACACAACTGTTCAAAATCTGTGGGACACAGCAAAGGCAGTCCTGAGAGGAAAGTATACAGCCATACAAGTCTTTCTCAAGAAACAAGAACGGTCTCAAGTATACAACCTAACCCTACACCTAAAAGAGCTGGAGAAACAACAGCAAAGAAAGCCTAAACCAACAGGAGAAGAGAAATGATACAGATCAGAGCAGAAACCAATGAAATAGAAACCAAAAGAACACCAGAGCAAATCAACGAAACTAGGGGCTGGCTCTTGAAAGAATTAATAAGATTGATAAACCACTGGCCAGACTTATCAAAAAGAAAAAGGACCCAAATAAATAAATAAAATCATGAATGATAGGGGAGCGATCACAACCTACACCAAAGAAATACAAACAATTATGAGAACATATAATGAGCAACTGTGCACCAGTAAATTTGACAATCTGGAAGAAATGGATGCATTCCTAGAGACATATAAACTACCAAAACAGAACCAGGAAGAAATAGAAAACCTGAACAGGCCCATAACCAGTAATGATTGAAAGAATCATCAAAAATCTCCCAACAAACAAGAGCCCACAACCAGATGTCTTCCCAGGGGGATTCTACCAAACATTTAAAAAAGAATTAATACCTATACTCCCAAAACTGTTCCAAAAAATTGTAATGGAAGGAAAACTTCCAAACTCATTTTATGAGGCCAGCACTACCTTGATCCCCAAACTAGACAAAGACCCCATCAAAAAGGAGAATTACAAATCAATACTCTTGATGAACACAGATGTGAAAATTCTCACCAAAATACTAGCCAACAGGATCCAACAGTACATTAAAAGGATTATTCATCACGACCAACTGGGATTTGTTCTTGGGCTGCAAGTCTGGTTCAACATCCACAAATCAATCAATGTGATATAGTACATTAATAAAAGAAATAACAAGAACCATATGATACTCTCAATAGATGCTGAAAAAGCTTTTGACAAGTATAGCATTCTTTCTTGATCAAAACTCTTCACAGTGTAGGGATAGAGGGTATGCACCTCAATATCATCAAAGTCATCTATGAAAACTCCACAGAGAATATTCTTGATGGGGAAAAACTGTGAGCTTTCCCTCTAAGGTCAGGAACACGGCAGGGGTGTCCACTATCACCACTGCTATTCAACATAGTACTAGAAGTCCTAGCCTCAGCAATCAGACAACAAAAAGAAATTAAAGGCATCTAATGAGCAAAGAAGAAGTCAAACTCTCACTCTTCACAGATCATAGGATACTTTATGTGGAAAATCCAAAAGACCCCACCCCAAAACTGCTAGATCTCATACAGGAATTCAGTAAAATATCAGGATATAAAATCAATGCAAAGAAATCAGTCGCATTTCTATAAACCAACAACAAGACAGAAGAAAGAGAAATTATGGAGTCAATCCCATTGCACCCAAAACCATTAAGATACTTAGGAATAAACCTAACCAAAGAGGCAAAGAATCTGTACTGAGAAAACTATAAAGTACTCAAGAAAGAAAGTGAGGAAGACACAAAGAAATGGAAAAATGTTCCATGTTCATGAATTGGAAGAACAAATATTGTGAAAATGTCTATGCTACCTAAAGCAATCTACACATTTAATGCAAGCCCTATCAAAATACCAACCATTTTTTCCCAAAGAAATGGAACAGATAATCCTAAAATTTATATGGAACCAGGAAAGACCCCGAATAGCTAGAGGAATGTTGAAAAAGAAAGCCAACGTTGGTGGCATCACAATTCCAGACTTCAAGCTCTATTACAAAGCTGTCATCATCAAGACAGCATGGCACTGGCACAATACAGACACACAGAGCAATGGAACAGAATAGAAACCTCAGAAATAGACCCTCAACTCTATGGTCAACTAATCTTTGACAAAGCAGGAAAAAAAAGTCCAATGGAAAAAAGATAGTCTCTTCAACAAATGGTGTTGAGAAAATTGGACAGCCACATGCAGAAGAATGAAATGGACCATTTTCTTACACAACACACAAAAATAGATGCAAAATGGATGAAAGACCTAATGTGAGATGGGAATCCATCCAAATCTTTGGAGGAGAACACAGGCAGCAACCTTTTTGACATCAGCGGTAGCAACTTCTTCCTAGAAACATCTCCAAAGGCAAGGGAAGCAAAGGCAAAAATGAACTATTGGGACTTCATCAAGATCAAAAGCTTTTGCACAGCAAAGGAAACAGTTAACAAAACCAAAAGACAACTAACAAAATGGGAGAAGATATTTGCAAATGACATATCAGATGAAGGGCTAGTATCCAAAATCTGTAAAGAACGTATCAAACTCAACACCCAAAGAACAAATAATCCAATCAAGAAATTGGCAGAGGACATGAGCAGACATTTCTGCAAAGAAGACATTCAGGTGGCCAACAGACACATGAAAAAGTGCTTTCTCCACGTCACTCAGCAGTAGGGAAGTACAAATCAAAACCACAATGAGATACCACCTCACACCAGTCAGAATGGCTAAAATTAACAAGTCAGGAAATGACAGATGCTGGCGAGGATGCAGAGAAGGGGGAACCCTCCTACACTGTTGGTGGGAATGTAAGCTGGTGTAGCCACTCTGGAAAACAGCATGGAGGTTCCTCGAAAAGTTGAAAAGAGAACTACCCTACAACCCAGCAATTGCACTACTGGGTATTTACCCTAAAGATACAAATGTAGTGATCCAAAGGGGCACATGCATCCGAATGTTTATCACAGCAATGTCCACAGTAACTAAACTATGGGAAGAACCAAGATGGCCATCAAGAGATGAATGGATAAAGAAGAAGTGGTATACATATATACAATGGAATACTATGCAGCCATCAAAAGAAATGAAATCTTGCCATTTGCAATGATGTAGATGGAACTAGAGGGTATTATGCTGACCCAAATAAGTCAATCAGAGAAAGACAATTATCATAAGATCTCCCTGATATGAGGATTTTGAGAGGCAGGGCAGGGGTTTGGGGGGTTAAGGAAGGAAAAAATGAAACAAGATGGGATCAGAAGGGAGACAAACCATAAAAGACTCTTAATCCCACAAAACAAACTGAGGGTTGCTGGGGGGAGGGAAGGCATGGAGAGGGTGGCTGGATTATAGACATTGGGGAGGGTATGTGATATAGTAAGTGCTGTGAAATGTTTAAGCCTGACGATTCACAGACCTGTACCCCTGGGGCAAATAATACATCATATGTTAATAAAAATAATTTAAAAAATACTTCTAAGAAATAAACATCCAGGACTAGATGGCTTCACAAGCAAATATTACCAACATTTAAAGAAAACCTATTCTTCTCAAACTACTCCAAAAAATAGAAGGAGACCTTCCAAATTCTTTCTCTCAGGCAAGCACTACCCCGATACCAAAACCAGATAAAGACACCACAAACAAAGAGAACTACAGGCCAACATCTCTCATGAATATACATGAAAAATCCTCAACAAAACAGTAATAAATCAGAAGCAACCATACATTAAAAAGTCATTCACTATGATCAAGTGGGATTTATTTCTGGGATGCAAAGGTGATTCAATATGTGCAGATTAATCAGTGTGATATGTCACATCAACAAGAGAAAGGATAAAACCATATGATCATTTCAACACATGCAGAATAAGCATTTGAAAAAGTACAACATTAATTCATGATAAAAAGACATCAACAAAATAGGTGTGGAGGAAACATACCTCAACATAATAAAGGCCACTTACGAAAAACCCACATCTAACATCATACTCAATGGGGGACAAGTGAGAGCTGTATCCTAAGATGAGGAAGAAGACAAGATGTTCCCTCTGACCACTTCCATTCAACATAGTACTAGAAGTCCTAGTCACAGCAATCAAATGACAAAAGAAATAAAAGCCATCCAAATTGGTAAGGAAAAGTAAAACTCTGTTTGCAGATGACGTGATACTATACATAGAAAACCCAAAAGACTCCACCAAAACTGCTAGAACTGATAAACGAATTCAGTAAAGTCACAGGATGCAAAATCAATGCACAGAAATCTATTTCATTTCTATATACTAAGGCTGAAGGAGGAGAAAGAGAAACTAAGAAAACAATCCCATATACAACTGCACCAAAAACAATAAAATGCCTAGGAATAAACATAACCAAAGGGATAAAAGACCTGTAGTCTTAAAAAACACTGATGAAAGAAGTTGAAGATGACACAAACAAATGAAAAGATATTCCCTGCTCATGGATTAGAAGAACAAATGTTGGGTGCCTGGGTGGCTCAGTGGGTTAAGCCTCTGTCTTCAGCTCAGGTCGTGATCTCAGGGTCCTGGGATCGAGGCCCGCCTCTGGCTCTCTGCTCAGCGGGGAGCCTGCTTCCTCTCTCTCTCTGCCAGCCTCTCTGCCTACTTGTGATCTGTCTGTCAAATAAATGAATAAAAAGAAATCTTAAAAGAAGAACAAATGTTGTTAAAATATCCACATTACCAAAGCAATCTACGGATTTAATGAAATCCCTATCAAAACACCAACAGCGATTTCACAGAACTAGAACAAACAATACTAAAATTTGCATGGCACCACAAAAGAACCTGAATAGCCAAAGCAATCTTGAAAAAGAAAAACAGAAACTAGAGGTATCACAATTCCAAACTTCAAGTTTTATCACAAAGCTACAGTTATTAAAACAGCATGGTACTGTCATAAAAACAACACAAAGATCAACAGAACAGAACAGAAATCCCCAAAATAAACCCATAGCATAAAGCATCTTCAAGAAAAGAGGCAGTGGGGAAAAAGGGAGTCTCTTCAAGAAATGGTGTTGGGAAAACTGAATGGCTACATGCAAAAGAATGAACTGGACCGCTTCCTTACACCATACACAAAAATAAACCCAAAATGGATTAAGACCTAAATTAACAACCCAAGAGACAACAAGTGGAGGAAAAGGAACCCTCATGCGCTGTTGGTGGGAATGCAAACTGGGAATGCAAACCACAGCCTCTGTGGAAGATAGTATGGAGATTCCTCAAGAAGTTAAAAATAGAACAACTACCCTATGATCCAGCAATTGCTCTACCGGGTACTTACCCAAAGAATATAAAAACATTAATTCAAAGGGACACATGCACTTCTACTTTAATAGCAGCATTATTTACAACAGCCAAGATATAGAACCTGCCCAGGTGTCCATCCGTTGATGAACAAATAAAGAAGATGTGGTATACATATATAATAGAATATTATTGAGCCATAAAAAAGTGAAACCTTGCTATTTGCAACAACATGGATGGAGCTAGAGAGTATTATGCTAAGTGAAATAAGTCAGCCAGAGAGAGACAAATACCATCCAATTTCACTCCTATGTGGAATTTAAGAAGCAAAACAAACAAACAAAGGAAAGAGAGACAAACCAAGAAACAGACTCCCAGCTGTAGAGAATAAACTGATGGTTACCGGAGGGGAGGTGGATGGAGGGATGGGTGAAACCAGTAATGGGGGTGCCTGGGTGGCTTCATCAGTTAAGCAGCTGCCTTTGGCTCAGGTCATGATCCCAGAGTCCTGGGATCAAGTTCCGTGTCAGGCTCCCTGCTCAGTGGGGAACCTCTTCTCCCTCTGCCTGCCACTCCCCTGCTTGTGCTCTCCCTGACCTCTCTCCCTCTTGTGTCAAATAGAAAATAAAATCTTTAAAAAAGAGAAATAAAAAAATAATAATAAAATAAAAAGGAGAAATAGGTGATGGGGATTAAGGAGTGCACTTATTATGATGAGCACTGAGTAATGTAGGGGATTGTTGAATCACTATATTGTAGACCTGAAACTAATTCAATACTGTATGTTAAGTCTACTGGAATTAAAATTTAAAACTTAATTAAAAAAAAAAACAAACAAACCTGGTGGCAGGGCACCTGGGTGGCTCAGTAGGTTAAGTGTCTGCCTTCAGCTCAGGTCATGATCCCCAGATCCTGGGGTTGAGCCCTGAGTCTGGCTCTCTGCTCAGCGGGAGCACAGAGACTGCTTGTCCCTCTGCCCCTCCACCCACTTATGCTCTCTAACTTAAAAAAAAAAAAAATTTAACCTGATATCTTAAAACAACAGAAATTAACTTCGCAGTTCTGATGGCTAGAAATCTGAAATCAAGATGTCAGCAGGGCTACACTACTCAAGGCTCCAGGCAAGAAGCCTTTATTATTCTTCTAGCTCTTAGTGTTTGCCAGCATCCTTGGCATTCTTTGGCTTTTGGATGCATCACTCTGATCTTTGCCTCAGGTGTCATACAGCTTTCTTATCCTTGCTTGTCCTCACGTAGTCTTCACTGCCATCTTCTTAAAAGAACATCAGTCATATTGGATTAGGGGCCCACCCTAAGATGGTCAGTCTGACCTCATCTTAACTAATTACATCTGTAAAACACTGTTTTCAAATAAGATCACATTCTAAGGTACTGGAGGTGAAAACCTCAATATATCTTTTTCTTGGAAGGGGGGATACGTCATACAACCTATACAAATGGCAAGAAAGACAGGCTGGTTACAAGTTTTGAAAATCCTTGTTTTTTGTTTTTTGTTTTTTTTAATGGAATACAGTTCTCCAAAAATTTCCTAGGACTTCTTGGCAATAGATACACTTGTGATGGACCCTAGAAATACTGCTATGTTAGTATTTGAATTCTGATTCTGGAAGATTTTCAAAACAGAGTCCTCTGTTATTAATACCAGCACAATGGTCAGCACAAGAGATATGGAATTAGAGAATGACAGCAAGGAGGAAGATCACCACACACAGAATCAGGGCAGAAATATGGAGGCAAGGAAAGAAGCACAGCCAGGAACTGAACTCTAGAACAAGAGAGTCACCAGGTACAGAGATAGCTACTTGCCCCTTCTCCCCACTGGACATGAGGTCATTCGTTTCTGCTTCTCATTGCACCTGCTTTCTCCCGTCTCCTTCTCTAAATACTGTTTCTCTGTTGCATCTGCTCAAAGCTTCCTTTTCATCACATCACATTCCTCTTATTTCCCAACCCTATTTTCTGGAAAAGAAAATGTAATTAGATTGGAGGCATAGGAAGCACGAGTAAAGACATGGGACTGCTCCTTTTGTATGGCTTGAGTTGGCAGTGAGAACAAAGATGATGAATACTCTAGAAAGATCTTAAAAAGGTAAATACTGCAAAACTTGGTATTATATTTGTATGAAGGGTAATGGAGAAGGAGAAGTCAAAGATAATACACAGATACTGACTTTGCAAGTAGGTAGATAATGTATTAGAATAGGCTAGTTTATGTCACTGTTAACAAATGACCCCTGCTATGAATTGAATTGTGTCCCTCCAAAATTCCTATGTCAAAGCCCTAACACCCAATGTCATTGTATTTGAAGTAAAGAAATAATTAAGGTTAAATAAGGTCATAAGGATGGGGTCTTGATCCAATATGACTAAAGTCCTTAGAGGAGCAGATACCAGAGAGCTCACTTGTACTATCCACCATGTAAGGTCATCTGCAGGCCAGGAAGAGACGCCTTACCAGGAATCAAATCAACTAGCACCTTGATCTTGGACTTCCCAGCCTCCAGAACTGTGAGAAATAAATTTCTGCTAAGTCCCCTGGTCTGAGGTCTTTTGCGATGGCAGCCTGAACAGACTAAAGCAAGCCATCCCTCACCTCCCTCTCCATCCCCAAATATCTATGAATTGCAACACTGAGCCTTACAGAAACATAAGTACATGCTATAGACACATGGAGTAATAATGCCCCAGATGTGGTGCTAGGAAGTTGGGTTAATGGTGGCACCATTCTCTATCCCAAGTTTCTTAGACTGAGAGAAACTGAAGATAAATCAAAAGGTGGGTGCCTGGGTGGCTCAGTCAGTTAAGCATCTGCCTTCAGCTTAGGTCATGATGCCAGGGTCCTGGGATCAAGTTCTGTATCGGGCTCCCTGCTCAGCAGAGTCTGCTTCTCCCTCCATCCCTCCCCACTGCTCGTGCACAGTCTCTTTCTTTCTCTCAGTCTTTTTTGCAAAAATAAATAAATAAAATCTTTAAGAACAAATAAATAAATAAATAAAATCTTTAAGAAAAAAATCAAAAGTAAATTGGGATGTAGAGGTATTTGCTGGGATCCTAGTATAAAGGTGTGGGAAGGTGGAGCTCAGCAGGAATCAGGTCACACAAGATAAAGCACAAAGAAGTATGAAGAAGTGTTACAGTAATCCATCTAAAATTCACATTGTGCATAAACATATAAAAAGCTCTGAGAAGTCCCACAGTTAAGATTTTATGAAACATATTTGTCCAGATAGTAGCCCTCCCCTCTTTTTCCTATTAATACCACAGTTCCAAAGAAACTTTGGAAAAAATTCCTGTTGACACAGTGAAAAATGTGAATTCAGTAAATTTCATTGTAACATCTTCCAACTATACTTGTAACCATGGAATTTTGAGAACTAGCTGGGAACAAAGAAAGAGTCTGGTGAAGAGATTTTCAAACTGTGTTATTTCAAACTAAATATTACATAGAACCATAGTACACAAAATTGAGAGAAGCAGAGCTGTTCTGGTTTTATCAGACCTGAGAAGACTAGAGCTTCACCTTTGTTAGCACTCTGTACAGCCTCTCCCATCTCTTCCCCTGAGAAACTTTCATGAATCCTTGTGAACCTGGAGACATTGGCTAAAAAAGTTATAATCTCAGACAAGCCCTTCATTCTCAGATCAGGAGACCCCAGCATATGTACACAGCTAGTGGCCCAACTCTGTCGGTAGTAAAGGTCTCTAGCACCACTAGGCCGAGAATATTTTCAACTGCCTTAAGCTGCCTTATATCTTTGTTCCTCTACCACTTGTGTATGTCCCTGTGATTACTCTGTTGATTCCTAATATCACAGCATCAGTGAACATAATGAACTCTACTCTTCTTAAGAATCTCCCTGGGAATAGACATTACACTGAGAATAATTTGGCTCATTACTGGTGCACTAAATAACAGCATCCTACTGGCATGAATCAGTTAATGTTACTACTCAAGTATCAAATGTTTGATAGAAAGTGACTTGGCCAAACTGAGCAAAGAACCAAGATGCCCTTCAACGGACGAATGGATAAGGAAGATGTGGTCCATATACACTATGGAGTATTATGCCTCCATCAGAAAGGATGAATACCCAACTTTTTATCAACGTGGATGGGACTGGAAGAGATTATGCTGAGTGAAATAAGTCAAGCAGAGAGAGTCAATTATCATATGGTTTCACTTATTTGTGGAGCATAACAAATAACATGGAGGACATGGGGAGATGGAGAGGAGAAGGAAGTTGAGGGAAATTGGAAGGGGAGGTGAGCCATGAGAGACTATGGACTCTGAAAAACAACATGAGGGTTTTGAAGGGACAAGGGTGGGAGGTTGGGGGAGCCAGGTGGTGGGTACTAAGGAGGGCATGTATTGCATGGAGCACTGGGTATGGTGCAAAAACAATGAATACTGTTACGCTGAAAAGAAATAATAAATAAATAAAATATTATATAACAAAAAAAAAAAAAAGAAAGAAAGAAAGAGACTTGGCCACATGCCAGACTCTGTCTCAAATTTAATAGCTTTTTTGAAAACTTCCTGAATAATGGTTTATCCCAACCTCAGCACAAAAACAAAGTGGTTTTGTGAACAAAATTCTCAGGAGATTCAAGATTCTACAGATCTGGATATGAATGTTTTTGAAAGCTTCCAGGAAAATTCATATAGGCGTTAAAGAAACAGTAAGAACTTTCAAGCGGGTGCACTTGTAGTGTCTTTGCTAAGGCACAATGTCTTTGCATAGTCTCTTTCCTCATCTTCTTATAACTGTGTCCTTGGGGAATGGTATTACTACAAAAGCCAAACTTGCATATTAGATTTTTGTAAAAAATGGAAAACAAGTAAATGGGCCAGCAGTGCCAACGGCAGAAAGAACATTGCTCACAGCTTCCTGAAAGCTCCCGTGTTGTAATGCAGGAATTACCCTAATAAGTGGACCCACTTACTATCAATAAATGTGTCCATTTTACATGCACTTATAAGGACTAGCTTGCTTACAAGGGGCAGGATTATTCCATTTTTATAAATATGAGATTACACTATCCTTATTATCCTAAGACAGGATTTTTTTCATTTAAAAATATTAGAGACTTGGGGCACCTGGGCGGCTCAGCTGGTTAAGTGTTTGACTCTTGGTTTCAGCTCAGGTCATGATCTCTGGGTTATGGGATCAAGCCGCCCCATCAGGCTTGTGCTGAGCACAGAGTCTGCTTGAGATTCTTTCTCCATCTTCCTCTGTGCCTTCCTCCACTTGTGTGCTGTCTCTGTCTCTCTCTCTCTCTCTCTCTAAAATAAATAAATAAATAAAATCTTTAAAAAACATATTTAAATATATATATATATATATTAAAGACTTCTTTCCAAGTATAGAGATACTCTCTTAGTAATTGCATATTTTATAGCACAAATCTACTCCAGTTTATTCATCAATTTCCCTTTTTATAGGTAGTAAGTCTTCTCTTTCTCTGTGGTAGACTCAAAATTTACAATCTTTGTTGGTATGAGGAAAAATACCTTGTTGTTTTAATTGGAATTTCCCTGATCAACAGCAAGTCTGAGCTGATTTTGTCTGTTTCTTGGCCAATTAGAATTTCCTCTTTTCTAAATTGGTTTACAAATGTCTGTCCATATTTTGATTGCATTGGGTAGTTTTCTTAGCAATGAGTAGGAACAGTCTGTATATTAGTTTAGCCACAGGCCTATCTTATCTCTTAAATGTTTCTATTTTCCTTTATCATTGAGTAGTTTCAAAGTTTAATGTTGACATTTTCAATCTTTTCCTTTATGATTTGTTTTTGTGTCTCATTTTTTAATTTGAAGTTTTAATTGACTTTATTTAGTGATTCATAAATCAGACAGTGTCCCATCCAGCAATTAGAAAGGAGTAGCAGAACAAAATGCTGAAATCCCTTCTGATCTGGAGACTATAGATTTTTTTTCTTAAAAGTTTGGTTTTTTAAAGATTTTATTTATTTATTTTTATGAGAGAGAGAACGTGCACAAGCATGGGGGAGCAATAGAGGGAGAAGCAGACACCCTGCCAAGCAGAGAGCCTGATGTGGGATTAAATCCCAGGACCCTGGGATCATGACCTGAGCTGAAGGCAGGCAGATGCTTCACCAACTGAGCCACCCAGGCACCTCTCCTAAAAGTTTTTGAAACTTTGTTTTATCACATTTATGTCTTTGATCCATCTGGCATTGATATTTATGGATGGTGTAAAGTAGGGATCTGGTATCATTTCTTCTCATGTGGAAAATTAATTTTCCTTCAATGTTGATTCTCTTCCATTCCTAAGAAATCATCTTCAAATGGATATTCAAAGCTGGCTTGTTGCAGGTCCATATTACAGCTCACAGGAAGGGGGAAAGGAATAACTAGGGTAAGAGATTTTCTTTTTAGTGAGGCCGACACTACATATACCAATTTTACTACAATTCCAAAAGCCAGAACTTAATGAGCCCACATGTGGCAATAAGGGAAGCTAGTAAACTAGCCTTTGGCTAGATGGTCATGTGCTAAGGAACAAAGTGAGAATGGATTTGAGTCAACATCCAGAAATTCCCAATACACATTTCTCCCATCTTCCTGAATAGAAGAAAGTACTTTTTAGGAGAGCAATAGTTTCAACTAAAATAAAAAACTTGGGTCTTCTGCTTGGATCAGTCAGAAAAGCACAGGACTCTTGATCTCTGATCCATGAGTTTAAGCCCCACATGGGGTGTAGAGATTACTTAAATAAATAAAACTTAAAAACAAAAGCACCTCTCTTGCTGCTGGCTACAGTCATGTGACTATATGTAGAAACTGATGTATACGATTTCTGGGACAGACCATTCAAATAAGGACAAAATGGCACACCTTTTTAATTCTCTTACCTCCTTTCTTCCTATTGCCTGGAATATAGACATTACTGTTAGATTTCAAGGAAGCACCTTGGAACACAGAGGAATGCTAAGACTGAAAATGAAGCACTCAGGATGGCAAAACACAAAGTCAGAAAATATCTTGGTGGTGGACCATACCAGACCTGGATGGCCTATCTCTGAATTCCTTTTACATTAGAGAAAAATAGCATCCTATCTTATTCAAGGTGATTATTTTAAAATTTCTGTTACACACACAGCCAAACCTCATTAATTTACTTTCAATTCTTACTCCTCTTACTCTATTTATCTTATTGCATAGGCTCTTTTTGTGTAATTATGACAGAGTGATAAAATTTGATACCCTGTCTCATGCCTGATTTTAAGAAGGACTCAGCTACATTTCCCCTATTAAAACTGATGTTTGGAGGTGCCTGTCTGGCTCAGTCAGTAAAGCACATGACTCTTGACCGAGGGGTTTTAAGTTCAAGCCCCAAATTGGATGTAGAGACTACTTAAAAATAAAATCTTTAAAAATAAAAAGACTGTGTGTAAACCTGATGCTTCACAGACCTGTACCGCTGGGGCTAATAATATATATGTTAATAAAAAATTTTAAAAAAGAAAAAGACTAATGTTTGCTGTGATATTTTGGTACATACCTTTGTCCATTAAGTATAAGGAGATTCCCTTCTCTTCTTAGTTTGCAAAGAGTTTTTAACTATGAGTGGAAATTGGATTTCAATGAATCATTTTTTCCTGTATCATATAAAGATGATCATACAGTTCTTTTTTCTTTAATCAGTTAAAATGTTGTTTGCCTTAGAAAGACTTCTAAATTTTTCTACAACATGCTAAATGCTGTAAAGCCTATCCCAAACTCTTCCCTGATGTCCAGACTTATTTATCCGACTATATCTTTCAGATTTCTCTTGAATATCTGATAGGTATCTTAATATTAGAATGTTCAATACCTAATTTTTTAAAAAATGCATTCATTTTAGAGAGAAAGAGAGCATGAGTGTGGGTAGAGGCAGAGCCAAAACCAGAAGTCAGACACTCAAAGGACTAAGCAACCCAGAGACCCCAAAATGTCCAATACCTAATTCTTAGATAGAATTTACATACTCTTCTCTCCCAGTGATTCTTTTACTTGATAAATGGCACCTCCATTTACTTAATTTCTCAGCCTCATATTTGGAATCTACCTTATCTCTTCCCCTTCCCTCACATCCTACAACAAATCCACTGGGGAATCATACTGGCACTGCTTTAAATATATAACTAAAAATTTTCACTCTTTTTTAAAAGATTTTTTAAAATTTATCTATTTGACAGAGATCACAAGTAGACAGAGAGGCAGGCAGAGAGAGAGGGGGAAGCAGGCTCCCTGCTGAGCAGAGAACACAATGTGGGGCTCGATCCCAAGAACCTGAGACTATGACCTAAGCCAAAGGCAGAGGCTTAACCCTCTGAGCCACCCAGGCACCCCTAAAATCCTTCACTCTTCAACACCTCTATTTCTTTTATACTGGCCCATGTGGCCTGAGTTCAGTTCCTTGGGAACTGATACTGAGGTGGAAATTTGCATGCAGAAAATTTACTAGGGAATTCTTTGGGGATAAAAAATAGTAAAGGATAAAAGGAAATAGAGTTTGGAGAAGGAGAACTGAATTGAAATGGAGTTGCAACAAAGGTCTTGGGGGTTCTGGAACTGGGATGGTCCTTACCTCGGGCCTGGACGCAAGGGCACTAGACTTTGGATCTCAGCATTGATTGCTACGGTTGTCACTGGAAGCAAGCTGCCCGTGGGGAGTGGTGTTACATTGATCCCAGCAGGCTTTCTTTGACAGATGGCAATTTCTAGAGAGGATCCAAATGAGAGTCATCATGTACCAACATTCTCAGTATCTGGGAGAATACCTCCTCAGTCCTAACGGGGGTGTCTTGGTGGCACACCACAGCAACCACTATGCTGTCTTCCCATCAATACTTCCAGTCCTACTGCAATAGTCTTTTAGTAATCTCCTGGTATCCCTGCTCCATCAGATATCAAGCCTTATTATAAAATTACAGTAACAAAAATAGAGTGTGGCACACAAATAGAAAGAACAGAACAGAAAGTCATGAAACAGACCCACGCAAATATGGTCACATGACTTATGACAAAAGGTAGCCTTTTCAATAAATAGTGAGGAGCCAAAATACATGTGAAAAACAAATCTTGGATACTATATCATATGAAAAATTAATTCTAAATGAAGATCTAGATCTCAAAAGTAAGACTATAATTTTTTTTTTTTAAATACAGCTTCATGAGCTTAAGGTTGGGTAAAAATTACAGTTTATAAATGAAAACACTGATTATTGGACCATACTAAAAATAAGAATAGTAGAAGGGCAAAATGTTTCCTCTCCTTACTTTTAGGATTTTCAATTTATCACTGGTCCTCAGCAATTTGACTGTCATGTGCCTTGATGTAGTTTACCTCATGTTTATCCTGCTTAAGGTTCATCAGACTTTGGGGGTATATACTGAGTATATATTTGGACATATATTATTCAACCATTATTTCTTCAAAGTTTTTTCCACATATTCTTTCCTTTGGGACTCTACTTACACATATCTTAGACTACTTATATTTTCTCGGAGGTCACAAAGGTTCTGTTAATTTACCTTTTACCTCTTCTTTTCTCTCTGTATGCTTTATTTTGGATAGTGTATATTGCCAAGTCTTCCGTTTCACTGATTTTTTTCATTTGCAGTATCCAATATGCCAGTCAGTAATTTTTAAGTTTCTTATCCTGGTTTTCAGTTCTAGAACTTTCTGGTGTGTTTTTTTTTTTTTTTAATAAACCATTTGTTTTCTTTTCTCTTGCTTTCTGTATTTATCCCCTCATTATGTTTTCCTTTAAAACCTTAATGTTGTTCCTCAAAGAAGCTATACAGATGACCAACAAAGGAGAAGATGCTTATCACCACTTACCATCAGCAAAATGCAAATCAAAACTACAATGAGATATCACCACACACCTGTCAAAATGGCTAAAATTAATAACACAAGAAACAACAGATGTTGGTGAGGATGTGGAGGAAAAAGAACGCATGTGTGCTGTTGGTGGGAAAGCAAACTAGTGCAGCCACTCTGAAAAAAAGTATGGCGTTTCCTCATAAAGTTAAAAATAGAAATACCCTACAACCCAGCAATTGCCCTACCGGGTATTTACCCAAAGAATACAAAAGCACTAATTCAAAGGGATACAAGCACCCCTATGTTTATAGCAGCATTCTCTACAATAGCCAAGATATGGAAGCAGCCCAAGTGTTTACTGATTGACAAACAGATAAAGAAGATGGGATACATATATATAATGGAATATTACTCAACCATTAAAAAGAATGAAATCTTACCATTTGTAACATGGATAGAGCCAGAGAGTATAATGACAAGTGAAATCAGTCAGAGAAAGACAAATACTATATCATTTCACTCACATGTGGAACTTAAGAAACAAAAGAAAAGAGTAAAAGGAAAAAAAGAGAGGGAAGCAAACAAAAGAACAGACACTTAACTACAGAGTTGTTACAGGAGGGGAGGAGGGCAGAGGGATGGGTGAAATCAGTGATGGGGATTAAGGAGTGCACTTGCTAGGATGAGCACTGGGTGTTGTATGGAAGTGGGAATCACCCTATTTTATACCTGAAACTAGTATTACACTATATGTTAACTGGAATTTAAATAAAAATAAAACAAAAACATCCTTGATCTTGTTTTAAATCTTTGCTATTCATTCTATCATCTCTGTGATTTCTAGATATTCTTCATTGGTTGATATTTGTCCTCATAATGAGTCAAACTTTCCTACCTCCTCCATGTCTAGAAGTTTTTTACGCTAGATATATGCTAATTTCTTGCATATCTGGATTCTATTGTTTCCTTAATAGAGCACTGAGCTTTGTTCTGGAAGGCAGGTAATTTACTTGAGGATTAGCTTAATCTCTCCCACTGTTCCTTCTAAGATTTGCTTGGGGGAGTCTAAAGTTGCTTTTTCTCCCTCTGGTGCCAGATTAGCCGTGTTCCTAAATTGTGTCCTTTCTCGGGTCTCTATTGCATGCTCTGGGTATTCCAAAAATTCTCTCTCCTCAGTGTGGCCAGTACTCAAATGTCTTCTACTTCTGAGCCACCCAAAGATGTTTATCTCACAGCACTCTGGTCGTTGTTCTTTCCCTAGTGGTGGTTCTTTCCCGGCCTTGTGAAGTCTAACACCCCTCATGAACGGTTTAGCATCTGGTCGATATTTAAGGGTCTGCAGTGTGGATTTCTGGATCTTCTTCTGCACATAGCTGCCTTCCCCATGTTAGCCTTCCAGACACATTTCAGCTACTATCAGGCCTGTGGATTGTGATCTCTGTCTCTCCACCTCGTTGAGACTGCTGTGCTCTGCTTAAGTTGCCTCTCCTTCCACCATCATGCAGAAGATGTGTCTCTACAGGAAACCAGGGTGCTTATGGGATTTCATTTGTTTCCATAGTCTCAGGGATCATTCGTGATATGTCTACTGGACATTGTCTAAAAATCCAGTTATTTACATATATAATAACAGATATATGTCTTACACATATATCACAAAAGTTATTACCTCAGCGTGGCTAGAAATGACTTAGATTTTACTGCTTAGTCAAGAAATCTCCATCCAATGCTTGAACAAAATCGGAGTTCTAATAAGAGTTTTGAAAGAAAGCCAGTGGTTTGTGGATTCAGAAAGATATTTGTTGAGAAGGAGGACACTGTATTTTTCATTATAAATAATTCCATTTTACTCTCTGATCAAGGTTTTCCCTTTCACTATAATGTGTCTTTGAGAAATTACTTTTGTTTATCCAGCTCAAGATTCATTGTTTTTCTCTCATGTGAGAATTGATATGTTTCATCAATTTTTGAAAATTATCCATCATTAAATAAGTAAATATTTCCATTCACCCATCTTTCTCTTTATTCTCTTCCTTTGGAGAACTTGAATGTGAATTTGACCTTTCATTCTATCTTTCAGTCTATTACTCTTTGATATTTCTTTTATTTCACACTGCATTTTTCAAGATTCCTCAGATCTGTCCTCTATTTTACTGTCACTTCAGCTTGGTCTAATCTGCTGTTTAACCTATTAAATAAGTTTGTAATGTCAGTAGTTACATTTTTCATTTCTAGAAAATTATTTCACTGTGTTCAAACATGCTTGTTCTTGTTCTTTTTTTTTTTTTTAATAGTATTCTCTTTTTCCCAGTATAATTTAACAGTTGCTTTGATCTGGGCTATAAATAATAAAAGACTAAGGGCAAATCATTAAACCTATCAGAAGTTTATCCCACAACATAGAAAATTCAGAGATAAGGCAGCTCCAGAAGTCCAATTCAGTGGATCAGGCATATTAAGGACGTAGGGTCTTTCCAACTTTCTACTCTTTTCTACTCTCAATCTTAACTATTTGGCTTTTGTCCTCAACCTCTTCCTCTTCTGGTTATAAGATGATTGCAGCAGCTCCAAGGACCTCATCTTTATGTAGGTTGTCCCAGAGCAGAAAGGAAGATACCTCTTCAAACATCCCTTTGTGTGATCAAAGAAGACTTTGCCAAAAGCTTATAACAATTTTTTCCTCATGTATTATTGGCCAGATTTTTGCTGTACTGTTCATAAATTAGAAGGTACTGGAATTACCATAGCTGACTTATACCAATTATAATTTGCATCTTAAGTCTGGGAAGGAGCCCATTCTCTTCTGAAGTATGTGGCTGCTTACAATCCAAACAAAAGTAGCACCTACTACAAGAAATTGGAAGAAAGAGCTGCTTGGTACACAATCTAGAATATGAGCTAATATATCTATTCCTTTATAAAAATCTATGTAAATATTGATAAATATTTACTTAAAAGAATTGTTCAGATCATTTTATTACTTAGTTTTTAGGGTCATAATACTCCTGATTATCTGCTGGCTATCTCAGAGTTGATCACTTCCTTATGTGACTTGTAATTATCTTCTAACGAGCAAACATTCGTTAGGAATTTTTTTCCCTGATGAGAATTTTATAAATTCTCATATACACTGTATAAATACAGTGTTGTAAAACTGATCTTTGGTTTTATTACTCATTTGTTTAAATGTTTGCTTCATCTGGGATTCCTAAGAATTTTGACTAATCTAAGAACTGTTTTTTGTTTCTTAAGACCTGTTTTTTATATTAATATTGCAGTGTGGCAAATGCCACACTAAATGTATAATACAATTTTTTATTCCACCTATGCAGAGTTCAGATGTGAGACTTTGATGTCTTAGGGAGGGCATGTTTGATTTCTATTTTGAGGCTCATAATGCCAAGCTCCTTTTTTGGCTTCCCAGGACCAATGAGCATAGTTTTTTTCAGTTTTCCTTTTTCAGAAGTGGCAGCTCTTCCAGAGACCTGGTTTTATCTAGAATTTATCTTTTCCAAGGAGCACGTTTTGTTGCACGCCTCCACAGAATACGATTCACACCAGAACTGTCTTTACGGCTATCACTGACATTGTACTTTATTTCCTCTCAACTTGTAGGGGGTCAATTTCAAGCTTATGGCCCTGAGAGGCTATGTTTCATCTGAGTTCTCCCCTCTGGGGAATGTCCTTTTTTGTTTTGAGCTCTGTTAAGTATTGAATGCTTTTTATCCATATTTTATCCAGCAGTTCAATGTGTTTGTGGTTGAGGG
This sequence comes from Mustela nivalis, assembly GCF_964662115.1. Classification (NCBI taxonomy): domain Eukaryota; kingdom Metazoa; phylum Chordata; class Mammalia; order Carnivora; family Mustelidae; genus Mustela; species Mustela nivalis. The sequence continues at coordinate 18,474,192 of NC_139032.1, forward strand.
TGAGGGATCTATGTTAGTCTTGTTTAACAAGTTAGCAAACATTTATAAACATTTATTATCTACTTAATGTTTTAGTTTTTTCAGATGATATTTGGGAGAGTGGATATTTAGAAAAGCTAATAATTCCTGTCTGTTGATTTGACATTCTGCAAATCTTGTAGAACAAATATTAGGGTTTTATTTTGTTGTTGATTTTCTTACATGTTCTCTGTATGTCGTCATATTGCCTGCAAATAATAATTTTGTCTCTTAATTCCAATATGTACACCTCTTACCAGTTTCTTTTCCCTGTGTTATTGAATTGTCCATGATTTGCTGTGATGAATTGTAGCTGTATCAGCAATCACCTTGCCTAACTTTACTAGAGACAACTCTAAGTCACAATTATTTTAAATCAGGTTGTGGTGGGCATGGAGGTGAACCACTTAAATCCCCTTTCAAGAGGGAACTTGCTGCCACAGCTCATACTTCCTCAGCTACAGAGAGCTGCCTCAGCCAGTGATTGATCACGGCAGGGATATAAAATCCACCCCCACAGATCTAAAGCAGGACTCCACTGATGGTTTCTCTCTTGGCCCAATCCTGCTGTCTCCTCCCCTGCACATAGATTGATGCCTATCCTGTACACTGAACTCTGTATTTCTGTCTGTATTCTTGGCCACATCCTGTTGAGAGTATGTGGACCTATTAGAATCATTTATTTCCATTAATTTGTAATTCTAGCTTTTAAAAATCTCTAACCCAAGATTCACGTAGAAAACTTTAATTCCAGTTGTTTGTGTGACTTAAATACACACCCATATAGCTGCCTTTTAATATTAATTTTTAGATTTTTTTAAATTATGGTCAAATAGTATAACCTAATATATTTCTCCAGAATTTGTTGATATTTTATTTGTGGCCTACTGTTTAGTCCAATGCTATATATGTTTCATAACTATTAGAAAAAACATGATTCTCTGTTCATTGGGAACATTTAACAATATATCTATGAAATCATTCTTACTAATTAGATATTCAAGTTTTCAAAGTCTTATATCATTTAAATTTTGAACATTTGACATATCAATTCTGACAGGATTCTGTTAGTCTAACACTATCATCATGATTTTTTTTTTATCATCATGCATTTTTCATTTTCTCAGTATTTCCTTTATGTACGTCCTATGTTACATGGGGCATAAAGATTTATAACTCTTTTATCTCCCTGGAGGATTCCACCTTCTTGCAAAAACCTTTTTAATTCTGGTATATTTAACTAAATATTGTCGTATGCTTCATTTTTGTGAGACTTCACTTAACTTTGCCCTTCCTTTTATTTTAACCCTTCTGTTTTGTTTCATTTTCAAGAAGTATTTTTAACCTTTCTTGAAAAGCAGTGTCTTTAATATGGACATTTTACTCTCCTGTACGTGAAATCCTTTTTAGATCTACACATAACTGACATAAGAAAGAATTTGTCCCTTCCCAAGAAATCAGAAAAGTTTTGAGTGTTCATTTTTCTGTGTTTCAAAAGGGTTGCTAAGTCAGTGTGTAGTTCGGACAATTGGCCGGAGACAAAAGACATCCTGAAATGAGACCTAATCTGTTTTCAGAGAGCAGTCCTCAGAAGGTGTGGTCTTCGGGCTGAGGGAAGTAGCTTGAACTGCCTCGAAAAATTCTCTCCCTTCTGTTTCCAAGGCCAGAAACTAGAAGTGAAAATCAGTGGGTTAAAAAAATATATGCTTGTAGAATGTGGTCAGAGTCTGAAGTTAAAGTAAAACTAGGAAGGAGGACAAGAAAAGAAGAGATATAAACAAAAACAACCCTCCAAAATTATTTTAAGACAACTGCAATAGTATTAGTACATTTTAGGGCTCTCCCCATGTTCTAAAAGCCATATTGCTACTGTTGAAGGCTTGCATAAAAAATGCTAAAGTTAACCAGTTTGTTAGAAATGCTTACTTTCCTTTATACTGGTTATATTTCTTGCTCCATGCTCTCCAGTTTCAGATCGACAAAAGGCTGCTAGGAGTAACTCATTAAAAAAATAGGCTAGGGCTATTTTGTTTTGTTTTGCTTTCACACTGACAAAAAAAAAAAAAAAAAGAAAAGAAAAAGAAAAAAAGGCTGCTGAGTACAGATTCAAATACCTCTCTATGGGTGAGTGCTTTTTAATGCTCATGGGTGCCTGAGGCCTGTTTATTTTGGGAAGCATATTGGTATTCATTTCCACTAGAACACAGCAGAAGGAAGCCAGATCATTTCATTCCCACAAAAGGGGAGCAATAAATATTTTTACAAAATATTTAGGAAAGAAGATCAGTGATAAGCAGGAAGATGTCAAAGAATATTGCATATTCTGTTTTAGGAACTTTCAAAGTGCTCAGTCCCTGAGAAATCAGAAAAGCTGCTTTTGTTGTAAGGAAATGGCAGTTTGAAAGTAATCTATTTCTAAATCTCAGGGGTAGTACTGTAAGCCTATCCAAGGGTCTGAGGTCTAAGTACAAAGGAAAGAGGAAATGAAAAATACGGAACAAGAAGAACTCAATTTAAAAAGAGATAGCCTATTCCACTGAAGAAACACTGGACACGGATCCTGTACGAGGCCAAAGACATTTTCATGCAGGGTTGTTTGAATTACCATAGATTCCCAAGTGGAAGATCAGTTGAGTTGAGTCACATAGCGCAATAGATTTGAAAAAATAAGGTATCCCCAATTTGGGGGATACCAGAGGGGATTGGCCTATTAATTCTTTCTGTGTCTTTAATTTTATGTAACTGCTCTTCTATGGAGAAAAAATCCATGGCTCTAGTAGGACTTCGTTATTAAGCATTTCTTCAACACTCTTACCTGAATGGCTATTAAAATAAACTTGCTTAGGAAAGACAATGTTCTCAGCCACAAGGAGCTAGAACCTCAGACCAAAAAAAGCTAACTGAACCTCTAACCAAAAGTAGGACAGACATATGATTCGCATAGCTCATTTGATTTCCTGCTATAAACAACTGTTACCTGGTCTCTGGAACAGAGGGATTACAGTAGTTAATCTCGAAATAGCCTGGGACTATAGTAGTGAATCTCTTGAGACCCAGATGCATGGAGAATGATAAATTCCCTCCTATGCCAGGTGTCAATCCATTTAATTAAACTGATACAGCAATTCCTTTTTGAGTAATCTGTTCTATGAAAATAAAAGTACTAAGCTTTATGCCCTGAAATGTCTATTGTAGCAATGTTTATAGTGGTAACAGTGCTGGCAGCAAGTAAAGGTCATCATTAAGAATGGTCAAATGAATTTTGGTACTTCCATTCTATGGACTATTATATAGATATTTAAAAATGAGTCACCAGGGCACCTAGGTGACACAGTCTGTTGGGCGACCAGATCTTGGTTTCAGCTCAGGTCACAATCTCAGGGTTGTGGGATCAAGCCCTACACTCAGTGCATGGAGTCTGCTTGAGACTTGCTCTCCATCTCTGTCCCTTCCCCCTCTCTAAAACAAACAAATAAATATTTAAAAACAATAAAACAAAAATTAGTTAGGCCCCATCTGTTAATGGCAGATATAGTAGCTGATGTTTTTAGAATGTTTACAATGCAACAGCTTTGTGCTGTACACTTTATGATATTATAAAATGAGAACAATTATTTTCCCACTTTATTTTATGGATAAGGAAACAGCACAAAAATGGTTAAGTGATTTACCAAAGATAGTAGAGCTAGTTCGCAAGGAGCCAGGATGCAAGCCTAATCTGTTTGACATGAGAGTCTGTTAAAAAAAAAAAAAAGAGAGAGAGAGAGAGAGAAAGAGAGAGAATCTGTTTTTATCCATACACTAGTTTACGAATTGCTCAGAGATGGAAGGTAAGATGATATTTGAATAAAAACAAACTAGCTAAAAAAAAAACTACATAATGAATTTATGTATTTCAATTTGTATGGACATGAAAAAAAGAGGTGGATTATTAACACAGATTACCTTGGGGAGCCAGGTGTGGGTGGAGATAAAAAAAGTGAGAGAGCTTAACTCTTTATTTATAATCTTTGCATTGCTTTCCAGGTTAGAGACAGCATGTGTCTAATAGTTGTATCTCTAGTCTAGTTGATAAGGTTCTTTGTGCATCAACAATATATTCCAGAATTTATTCATTCACCCAAAAAAACATTTACTGAGTTTCTGCTATGAAGCAAGCATTAAGCCAGGCATAGGAGTACATAAATTAAAGATATCTAGGGGAGGCTCACCCAAGTTCAGGAGACAGACAAGTAGAGCATGGTATAAGTGTTACAACAGCAGCAGTCATAATAATAATAGTAATAATAGGGACAGTTAACATGGGCAGGTGCAGGTCTGGTGGGCGGTGGTGGGGAAGAATGGTAATCCTGAAATACTTCCCCCAAAAAGCAGCACTAGACAGCTTCAGCTTAGCAATCACCTATGATCCTGACTTATTCTTACATCCTCCTTTTCCTTCCTTTTATTTCATTTTAGTTGATCTCAATTTTTGGCTCAGAGAGGCAATGTGGTAGGTTAAAAGAGCCTGGGCTTTGGAATCTGGCAGGCCTGGGTTTGAAATTTTAATCTGTAACACAGTAGTTGTAAAACCGTGGGGAAAGCATACCTAATTTCTCTGAACTTCAGTTCCTTCATCTGCTAAGGGCTGATAAAAATAACTATTTTCAGTCCAGGATAAATGTCGTGGGCATCTACTGCTGCATTAAAAACCTTCCAGGGATGCCTGGGTAGCTCAGTCGTTAGTCGGCTGCCTTGGCTCAGATCATGATCCCAGGATCCTGGGATCAAGCCCTGTGTCTGGCTCCCTGCTTGGTGGGAAGCCCACTTCTCCCTCTCCCTCTGCCCCTGCTTGTTCCACTCTTGCTGTCTCTCTCTCTGTGTGTCAAATAAATAAATAAATAAATAAAATCTTAAAAAAAAAAAAAACTTCCAAAAATTGAACAAGAGGATATAACAATTTTACCTATCTATGCACCCAGCATTGGAACACCAAAAATCCATCAACAGACACAGAGGGAAAGATTGACAATGACACAAAAGTAGTAGGGACATTAACACCCAACTTCCACCAATGGATAGATCATCCAGGCAGAAAATCAGTAAGGGAACAGTATCTTTGAATGATACATTAGACCAGATGCACTTAACAGATAAATATAGAACATTCCATTCAAAAACAAGAGAATACACATCTTTTTTTTCAAGTGCACATGGAACATTCTCCAGGATGTGAAGCCATAAAACAAGTCTTAAAAAGTTTAAGAAAATTCAAATCATATCATGCATCTTTTCTTGTTACAACAATATGAAACTAGAAATCAATGATAAGAAAAAAACTTTAAAAACCACAAACACTTGGAGGCTAAACAACATGCTACTAAACAGCCAATGGGTAAACAAAGAAATCAAAGAGGAAATTTAAAAAATACATAGAAACAAACAGAGAAAACATGGAGGCTAATGAAAAGGAAACCAGAAATTTCCAAATTCTCTGGAATAGTTCTCAGCAATTTATAGTGATACAGGCCTACCTCAAGAAGCAAGAAAAAAATCTCAAAAAAAACCCCACAAAAAACAAAAAACAATCTAATCTTACACCTAAAGGAACTAGAAAAAGAATAACAAAGGCCAATGTTAGTAGAAGGAAGTATATAATAAAGATCAGAGCAGAAATAAATGAAATAAAGACCAAAAAAGAATGCCACACAATAGAAAAGATTAATGAAACCAAGACCTGGTTCTTTGAAAAGATAAACAAAACTGATAAAACTGTCGCCAGACTCATCAAGAAAAAAGAGAGACCCTAAATAAATAAAATCAGAAATAAAAGAGGGGAAGTAACAACCAACACCAAAGAAATACAAAGAATTATAAGAGACTACCACAAAAATTAAATGCCACCAAACTGGACAACCTAGAAGAAATGGATGAATCCTTAGAAACAGTCTTCCAAAACCGAATCTAGAAGAAACAGAAAATCTAAACAGACCTATTCCTAGCAACAAAATTGAATTAGTAATCCAAAAATTCCCAACAAACAAAAGTCCAGGACTAGGGACGCTTGGGTGGCTCAGTTGGTTGAGCAGCTGCCTTCGGCTCAGGTCATGATCCCAGCGTCCTGGGATCGAGTCCCCCATCGGGCTCCTTGCTCAGCGGGGAGCCTGCTTCTCCCTCTGCCTCTGCCTGGCCATTCTGTCTGCCTGTGCTCACTCTCTCCCCCTCTCTCTCTGATAAATAAATAAAATCTTTAAAAAAAAAAAAAAAGTCCAGGACTAGATGGATTCACAGATGAATTCTACCAAACATTTAAAGAAGAGTTAATACTTATTCTCCTCAAAATCGTTAAAAAAAAAAAAAAACTATTCCAAAATATAGAGGAGAAAGCAAAGCTTACAAAAATATTCTTTGAGGTCAGCATTACTCTGATACCAAAAATCAAAGACATTAAAAAAAAGCAAAACAAAAACGAACAGAACAAAACAAAACAAAAAACCCATAGGTTAAAATCTCTGATGAACATAGATGTAAAAGTCCTCAACAAAATATTAGCAAACTGAATTTAAAAATACATTTAAAAGGGTCATTCAGCATAATCAAATGGGATTTATTCCAAGAATGTAAGTATGATTTAACACAAATCAATGTGATACACCAAAATTATGAAAGATATATAATAACAATACATTAACAATAACAGAAAGCATAAAAATTATATAATAATCATCTCAATAGATGCAGAAAAAGCATTTGACAAGATTCAACATGCGCTCATGTTAAAAATTCTCAACAAAGTAACTTCACAGGGAACATACCTCCACTTAATAACCATATATGAATAATCCACAGCTTCATCATGCAATGGTGAAAAACTGAGAGCTTTTCTTCTAAGATCAAGAAAAAGACAAGGATGTCCACACTCACCACTTTTATTCAACACAGTACTGAAGTCCTAGCCACAACAATCTGGCAACAAAAAGAAACAAAACACACCCATATTGGAAGGGAAGAAGTAAAACTGTCAATATTTGCACATTGTATTTCTATACATAGAAAACCCTAAAAATTCCACCAAAATCTATTAGAAGTAATAAATTAATTCAATAAAGTTGCAGGATACAAAACTAATACACAGAAATGGGTTACATTTCTATGCACTAATAATGAAGTAGCAGAAAGAAAAATTAAGAAAAAAATTCCTTAATGTATTATAATAATACATTATATTATGTATATTTAATGTATATTTAATGTATTAAATACATTATGCAATTCACTGAAAAGAATAAAATGCCTCGAAGTAAATTAGACCAAATAGGTGAAGGACCTGTATCCTGGAAACTATAAAACATTAAAGAAAGAAATTAAAGATGGCAAAAACAAATGGAAAGGCATTCCATGCTCATGAATTAGAAGAATTCATATTCTTAAAATGCCCATATTATCCAAAGCAATATAAAGATTAATGCAATCCCTACAAAAATACCAACAGCATTTTTCACAGAACTAGAACAAATAATGTTAAAATCTGTATGCTACCACAGAAGACCCTAGATAACAACAATTATTCTTGAGAAAGAACAAAACTGGAGGTATTACAATCCCAGATTTCAAGATCTACTACAAAGCTATAGTAATCAAAATAGTATGGTACTGGTACAAAAACAGATCAGTGGTACAGAATAGAGACCCCAGAAAAACCCACACTTACAAGGTCAATTAATCTTGCCAAAGTAGGCAAGAACATAAAATGGGGAAAACACAGTCTCTTCAATAAACGGTGTTGGGAAAACTGAGTAGCTACATGCGAATGAATGGAACTGGACCACTTTCTCACAGCATATACAAAAATAAACTCAAGATAGATTAAAGACCTAAATGTGAGACCTGAAACCATAAAATTCCTAAAGAAAACATATGGAGTGATCTCTCTGACATCAGTCTTAGCAACATTTTTCTAGGTATGTCTCTGCAGGGAAGGAAAACAAAAACAAAATTAAACTATTGAAACTACACTAAAATAAAAGCTTTTGCACAAAAAAAGAAAACCATATGCATAATAAGGAGGAAATCTATTGAATGGGAAAAGATATTTGCAAATGTTATATTTGATAAAGGGTTAATATCCAAATAAAGAACTTACACAACTCAAAAATCAAAAAACAAATAATCCAATTAAGAAATGGGCAGAAGACATGAATAGACATTTTTCTAAAGATGACATCCAAATGGCCAACAAACACGTGAAAAGAGACTCAGCATCATTCATCATCAGGGGACTGCAAACCAAAAGCACAGTGCGCTATCCCCTCACATCTGTCAGAATGACTAGAATCAGAAAGGCTACAAGTAAGTGCTGACAAGGGTATAGAGGAAAAGGAACCCGCATGCAGCTGTTGGTGGGAATGTAAACTGGTATAGCCACTGTGGAAAACAGTATGGGAGTTCCTCAGAAAAATTTAAAAAGAAATACTAGGGACTCCTGGGTGGCTGAGCTGGTTCGGCATCTGAATCTTGATTTCAGCTCAGGTCATGATCTCAGGGTCACGAGATGGAGTCTCATGTCAGGTACCCTCAGAGTCTGTTTGGGATTCTCTCTTTCCCTCCCCCCCTCCCCCTTGCATTTTCTCTCTCTCTTTAAAATAATTAAATAATTCTCTCTCTCTTTTTTTTTTTTAAGATTTTTAAAATTTATTTCACAGAGAGAGATCACAAGTAGGCAGAAAGGCAGGCAGAGAGAGAGGGGAGGAAGCAGGCTCCCTGCCAAGCAGAGAGCCTGATGCGGGGCTCCATCCCAGGACCCTGAGATCATGACCTGAGCTGAAGGCAGAGGCCTAACCCACTGAGCCACCCAGGCGCCCCTAAATAATTCTTTAAAAACATAGAAATACTATATAATCCAGTAATTCCATTACTAGGCATTTACCCCCTTCCCCAAAAAACACTAATTCAAAAAGACATATGCACTTCTATGTTTACAGCAGCATTATTTACACAGTCAAGATATGGAAGCAACCCAAGTGTGTCCATACATAAATTAATGGATAAGGAAGAGGCAGTGTTGGGGCGCCTGGGTGGCTCAGTGGGTTAAAGCCTCTGCCTTCAGCTCAGGTCATAATCCCAGGGTCCTGGGATTGAGCCCCGCATCGGGCTCTCTGCTTCGCAGGGAGCCTGCTTCCTCCTCTCTCTCTCTCTGCCTGCTTCTCTGCCTACTTGTGATCTCTGTCAAATAAATAAATAAAACCTTAAAAAAAAAAAAAGAGAGAAGAGGCAGTGTGTGTGTGTGTGTGTGTGTGTGTGTGTTTACATGTATCTACAGAAGTATATGTGTATATGTGCATATACATATATATGTATATGTGTGTACATGTATATGTACACACACATAAAGGAATATTGTGCAGCCATAAGAAAGAATGAGATCTTGCCATTTGCAATGTCATGAATTTTGCTAAGCAAAAATAAATCAGAGAAAGATAAATACCATATAATTTCACTTATATGTGGATTCTAAAGAGCAAAAGAAATGAACAAACAAAAAACAGAGTCTTAAATAAAGAAAACTGGCAGTTGCCAGAGAGCAGGAAGATGGGGGAATGAGTGAAATAAAGAGGATTAAGAGGTACAAACACCCAGTTGTAAAATGAGTAAGTCATGGAGATAAAGATTACAGCATAGAGAATATCATCATTAATGTTATAATAACATTGGATGTTGATGGGTGGTGACTACACTCATCACGGTTAGCATTGAGTAATTATTAGAATTGTTAAATATGTTGTGCCTCTGAAACTAATATAATATTGTATGTTAATTATATTTTAATTTTTTTTTTAAACTCCAAAATTAAGAGATTTCAAACAACTATGTAGCTCATTTTGCTTGTGGATCTGAAATACAGGCACTTGGTGGAGAGAGTTCAGTCTTGCTCCACACAGTATTAGTTGGGATGACATGATTAAGGCTGGAAGACCTGCTTCCTGGTTCAGTCTCGTGGCTATGTACTGCAAACTAGCACTGGGCCCTCTACATATTGATCTTTCCATGAGGCTCTTTGAACTTCCTCCTAGCATACAGCCTAGATTCTAAGATCAAATGTTCTAAGAGGTAAAGAAGTGCAAGCTAGCAATCTCTTCAGGCCGGGGCCCAGATATTACCGGACTTAAACCTGTTACAGTCTATTGGTCAAATCAGTCACAGAGCCCTCCCAGATTCAAAAGAAGGATTGTATTAGATACTTTGAGAGGTATGAGTCTATACAACTCATGGCCAGAGAAATTTCTGAGGCAAAGAAATGCAGCTTCTGGCAGTGGGAAGGTGGATGATGTGAACTGAGGAGATAAGTTTGAGGGGGCATGGCCAGGACACCAACAGGATAATACTCCTACCTGATCCACCAAAGGCTGTATGCTCCTTGAGTATTTGTAAGAATCTTTGCCTGCGGAAACCAATATGTACTCAATGAATGATTATAGAATGAATAAATGAACACAAGAAAATTGGCCCTAAATGTAAACAGGGGGGAAAATCTAGAACCTGGCATAACAGAGCAGGGGGCTGCAGACTATACCCAGTAAGCCAAATTCAGTCTACCATATGTTTTTATGAATAAAATCTCACTGGAACACAGTTGTACGTATTTGCTTATGTGTTGTCTATGGCTCCCTTCCCACTATGATGACAGAGTTGAGTCACTAGGACAAAATCTATGGCCCACAAAGACAAAGTATTTACTATATATTTCCTTATAGAAAACATCTGTAGGCCTCTGTCACTGAGTACTGCAATCTGAACAGTCCGCATCCATACCTCTTATCAGTTCTCCCTTATTTCCCTTCCTTTCTTTTATTATTTTTCATCTATCACTATGTAGTGATAGTTAAGACTTAATTATAACTTAAGGGGAAAGTTGGAATTTAATCCCCAAATCCAGAAAAAACAGCTTGGCCATCCCTATTTTAACAGATGCAGCTACATGAACGGAGGTAGGAGGGAAGAGGCAAGGTTAGAGCAGAGAATCTAAAAAGTAAAATATGGTTATTATTAAACAATTAACTTAACTGCCCTTTTTCGGTGATAGGGTCTGACTATGTTATATTTATTCCACATTTGGCTGCCATCTTGTCAAGGAGGATCCACTATGGACCAACGAGAATGCTCAGCAGCAAACAACAGAACCAAATTCTGGCTAATTTGCTCAGGAAAGACTGAATTAAATCATATAAGTAGCTCATTTCATACGCAGAAAGGCTAAAGAACCAGGTCTAGAGGCAACATAACAAGGAACAATATCCAAAATCTATGGAAGTGGTCCCCTGAAGGTCACACTGCTCTGCTGCTGGACAAGAAAACTCCCTATGTTACTCCACCACCCATTCTGGCCTGGGGATCTGGCTACTGGAAATACTACTGCCTCCGGAAACTGGGGAGTGCTACCCAGGATGCCGCTATCCTCACAACTAATCACGTACAGGGTATTGTGTCACTAGTTTCTAAGTCTCAGTCTGATGCAGGGGCATCTGGTGAGTTCTAAGTGATAAGCTTGTGTTTTAGCATCAGGGCAGTCAGAGAAAGTGAGAGTCTGGATTCCATATTAGAAGTAATCTGTTTGCAACCCTACGGATCGTCAACTTTGAACTTTTCTTGACTTTCTTTAATGTCCTATGTTCAAATTTCCACAAGAGCTTTGAAGGGTAATATATTGTTCTACATTCACCCATAACAATACTAAGTAAGCATGGGCTGCATGAAAGCAATAATGCATGCTTTGATTATGGGCACATTACCTCATCTGGGTCTCAGTGTGGACCTCACTTACCACTGGAACACTCACTGGCTGTGCTAAATTTGCCATTTCTCAACTCTCAAAAATCTTCAATATTACATAGAGAACAGGGATGTGGGAGAAAGGGAAAAGCTTTTTTAAGATGATTTTTAAAGTTAAACTACAGTTTAAAGTATGAACATGTCTTCCTACTGATAGGAAAGAGTCTGGACAGAGGAAAAGGTTGAAGATACACTGATGGGGGACAACAGGTGGAAAGAGGCAGCATTTTCATGATATGATGATGGTATTATAGCCCAGAAACAAGGAGAGTCCAAATCATGACTCAATATTCACCGGTCTTTCCTACAGAATTCCCAATGGAAGAAACCAAATGTGAAGAATAATGGGCAAAAAGGAAACACATTATTGCCTTCTAAATCATTAGACAAGATAAACAATGCAAGGCTGTTTCATTAAGTCTGTGTTTTAAAAACTCAGCTAAGACCTGCAGACAGAAGTAAGGCATCCTGCTCCCCCACATGTCAGCAACACACTCAGTGGTGTTTGCACACCCTGGTCTACTCACATATATAACTTCATGGAATAAGAAAGTAAGCACAATGTTTTACAGTCTGGGCGTTTCTGAAATTTTAGATGAGATAATTCTTCGTGCACAAACGGAGTGTTAATCTGTGCATCCCTGGAAGTTCAGCAGTGTCTCCTGATGACCTCTATCCACTAAATGCCAATAACACACACACGCTTCCAGTTACGACAACCAACATTGTCTCCAGACACTGACAAATGTTCCTGGGAGGCAAAACTCCCCCTGTACTGGGAACCAATGGAGAAGAGAACGGCTGGCCTGTCTCTGGGAAGCAGATTCTGCTTTGTTCAGAGGGAGGAGCAAGAGCATAAGCCCTACATGGATGCTGACTTTTCAAATAAAATAACCTTACCCAGAAGTAAAAGCAAGCAAAAACAAACAACAACAACAACAAAAACACCCAGTGAATGTCTAGGGCTCTTACGATGTTGATTAACAACTCTGTCCTCCTCAGGGAACAGTATACAGGTAGGCAGAGTGAAAAGAAGTTGTCACTTCATTTTCATATTTGATTGCCTCATCCCCTTGGGATTGCAAACAGAAATTAAGGTCCACTGATGGGGGGCTATCCTCCAGTCAGACAGGGTTTAATGGTTAATTTTGTGATCAACTTGACTGGGCTAAGGGGTGTCCAGATAGCTGGTGAAACATTATTTTGGGGTCATTCTGTGAAGGTGTTTCTGAAAGAGATAAGCATTTGAATAGACTGAGTAAAAAAAGACTGTTCTCACCAAGGTGGGTAGGCTTCCAATCACAGAGGCCTGGACAGAACAAAAAGGTGGAGGAGGAGCAAATCTGCTCTCTTGCTTGAGTTGGGGCATCCATCTTCTTCTACCTTGGGATGTAGGCTCTTCTGGCTCTTGGGTTTTCAGATTTGGACTGAGATGTATACCATTGGCTCCCCTGGTTCTTAGGTGCTGGGACTGGAATTACACCAACAGCTTTCCTGGGTCTTCAGCTTGCAGAGGGCAGATTACAGGCTTAGCCTCCAAAATTGTGTGAACCAATCTCTCACAATGAGTCTCTCTCTCTTTCTCTCTCCCACCCTCTCTCTCCATCCATCCATCTATCCATCCATCCTTCCTCCCTTCCTATTGGTTCTATTTCTTTGGAGAACCCTGACTAATAAGCAGAAATAGGGGAGGCTTTCTGGCACACTTAAAACTAAGAAAGCTCCAGGCAAATCAGGACAAGTTGGTTACCCCATCAGAGCCCAAGAGTATTTTAAAGTAGTGGAGCTTCCCTCAGACTTGGAAAAGTTCCCCCAATATCAATTACTTCATTAATTTTCCTTAGAACCATCAAGAATCTGTTTAGTTTAGCTGTTGTCCCCCAAAAGTCTCTGAAACAAGTCACAAAAGTGTATTAACTTAAACATCACAGGTTACTTAAAGCAAGAAATTCACCATCTATTCTTTTTCCATCCCCTCTGTGTAATCATGATGTTCAGACTGATTCACCAGAATTTATACTACAAGCCTAAAGAAGATAAAGAATAATACGAAACTGAGAAACCTTAATTTTCTCCCACTTAATTCACTAGAGTATAATGGAAGTCCTAAACAAAATCCCCCTGCTTCTGGTGAAACTAAAATCTAAAAGAACTTACATTCCATTTTTCTTGCCATCCTCATTTCTTATTTTGTTCACTCCCAGTTGGAGTTGGTTCACTCACATGGAGTAGCAATTGCTTTGTTCACAGCTGTGGCCTGGAACATCTTCCACTGAGATGGGAGAAGCACTCTCAAACCCCCTCTAAAACGGAGTTAATGCAAACTGACTTGTCTCACTGCTCTGGTTTTCTCAAGCTCATAACGATCAGCAGAACATGTAAGAACATCAGTAGATCCTACACCCACCAAATACAAACTAATACCACGTCGTGATAGCAGCTTCTTTCTAAGCAAAATTATTTCTCTAGATCCAAGGATATGGTATAATCCAGACCACATTCGTGTTGGCAGTCAAAGAACAGAGCAGAGACTTAATATTTTCTAATATTTTCTTGGGAAAGGTGGGTAGACAAAGAAAACAGCAGAAAGAAAACCAAAGACATGTTTCATATTCTTCCTTTTCTGACTACTAACACTTATTTCATGAGATGATCACATTCCTTTCCAAGTTTTGAAGCAAACTTGAGTTCTGAAGGCATAGTATTTGGGCACAAGTTTTTAAATTTCCTTTTCAGTCCTTAGATTTTAATAATATCATTGAATTTGTTTCTTTGTTCTCTACATCAACCTAAGGATTTCCATTTCTTTAAACATTTGCTTAAAATAAAATCATCCTCCATGCCAGCCCCTACCCTGACCCCACCACAGTTGAATTCCCAAGCTTGACTCACATCTGTAATTTGAGTTTATGAAATGGACAAGTCAGAACCAGAACAGGAAGGCATGTGCTGGTACAGACCAGATGGTGAGGGACCAGGGTCATGAATTCCAGGAGCTGAGGACAAGCCACATGAAATGAATGCTGAATGAGACAGTGATTTTCTTTTCCTTGCATCTTCTTCAGAATAAGGAGACACAAGATTTGTAACTACAATTCTAGCGCCACCTACCCACGCCAAGCACTAAGAATTTAAATCCCAAATGTTTCACACATCAGTGTTTCCTAGTGCTCAGGCTTTTACACTTTAAAATACTGGCCCACAAAAAATTAAAAATTAAGTAAATAAATAAATTCATTATAAATTATTTATTATTATAAGTAAATAAATTTATTAAATTTAAATAAATTAAAAATTAAGTAAATTTGAAAAATTAAAAATTGATTAATTAAATTAATAGAATTAAAAAAAATACTGGCCCACAATTGTGACTGAACAATACAATGAAGGGAAAAACAAGTTCTGGTGGAAAAAAAAAAAAGTTCTGTACTTATCAGTACCTAAAACACTTGTATATTGAAGCACTGCCTATCTTGAGATGACCATCTTCTGATTCCCCCAAAGTACCTCTTTTCCTAACAATCTAATATTAACTCAAGTGAAAGTGTCAATTATCATAGGTTCACTGAGATTCAGTTTCCCTAAATGGTACTTTGGCCCAAACACTAGTTCTTACGTACATATCCACACTGGATGTCAATATGTACCTGTTTGGTGAAAAGATTATATGCTATTATGATCTTAACAATCCTGCCTTGATTGTTTACCACTTACTGCTTCTCCTTATGGGATTTCACACCAAATAGGTGCAAGAAAAAAATAACCAAATGGAAAACAAAATAGCTCTTTATTAATAGCAAAAACCATGCACAACCATAAACCCATACTGGTTTACAGCATGCCTGAAGTTCAAAACACTTTGGATTTTCTAGAAAATAAAAAACTGATGGCAAAACCCAACAGAGCTGAACAATTCTCAATTTCATATGAGGAAAAAGGAGAATATTGCCAAGGAGAACCCTGAAATATGCCCAACTTAGAAATTTTTTGAGTTAAGGGAAATATTTGCTCATGGAAAAATTAATTAAATTCAACAAACAGAACTAGTCCTCAGAGAAGCAGAGTCAATAAAGGGAACAGAAGAAGAAAAGAGTTGGTAAAATGAGAGAGATTTGATAGGGTATTTTACTAAGGGGGCAGAAAAAGGCTGCTGTGAAAAATAAGCATTCAGGAATTTGGGAAATTAAAAACATAATTCCTGAAACACAAAACTAAACTCAGTGGAAGGCTAAATAGCAGGATGAATCCTCCTGAAGACAGAATTAGTGAGCCGAAGCATCAGTCACCTTATTTTGCAGAGAACATACAAAAGAAAAAAAAGAAGAAACTATAAGAGGCACAGGGCCTCTAAGGTCTTAGCTTTAGGACAATGGAATAAAGAAAATCGAAGAATGGAAAAATCTGCCCATGTTGAAAAAAAGCTTGAGCATCCATTTTAGAAGAATCTGCCTTATCAAATGGAGAGAAAGAAAAACACTTATTAAAATATCTACAAAAGTCCTAGTAAAATTTTAAGTGTAATATTAATATACTAAATTACCCACAGAATAAAAAATTACAGTAGGGCAAGAATCAGATTGATTTCAAATTTCTCATTTGAAATATGGGATGACAGAGAGTGAAGCAATAATGTCTTTCCATTTCAGCAGGAAAGTCTGACCCAGAGTTCGTTATCACTCTAAACCAGTATTTAAGGTTGATGGCAAAAGAAATGTTTTCCATGAAACATATCACCATAAAGCCTTTTATATAAAATTAAGCAAGAATGTATTCCAGAAAGAATAAAGTATAACCCAACAAGAAGGAATATACCAAATAAAAAAAGCCATCATCATATGATCTCTCTCACATAAAGACTTTGAGAGGGAGGGCAGGGGATCACAGTGGGTAGGGAGGGAAAAAAATGAAACAAGATGGAACCGGGGAGAGAGACCGGGGAGTCTTAAGAGACTCTTCATTTCAGGAAACAAACTGAGGGTTGCTGGGGAATGAGGGGGAGAGAGGGAGAGGGTGGTTGGGTTATGGACATTGGGGAGGGTATGTGCTATGGTGAATGCTGTGAATTGAGTAAGACTGATGAATCAGAGACCTGTACCCCTGAAGCAAATAATACATAATATGTTAATTTAAAAAAAAGCAATAGTGAATAAAAATACATCTGAAAATTGATATTAAAGCTGAGCCGCATAATACAAATGTTTTGATGCTATCAATGAGAATAGAAGCATAATAATAGAAGCACAATACAATTTGATAGAATTTGGTAAAATTTTGATATAAAATAGATTTGTAGATTATTTCAGAAAAACATGGAAGTTCTTAGAAGCAGTGCGGGGAGGGGCACCAGGCTGGCTCAGTTGGTTAAATATCTGACCCTTGATTTCGGCTCAGGTCACTATCTCAGGGTCACGAGATTGAGCCCTGAGTCAGGCTCTGCCCAGGGTGTGGAGCCTGCTTAAGATCCTCCCTCTCTCTTTCTTCCCCTCTAATTCTCCCCCTCTGACACCACCACCACCTGTCCTGTACTCTCTTGCACTCTCTCTCCAGGGGCTGGGGGTGGGAAGAAGCAGTGTGGGGAGACTTTGAGTGCTGGGGGTTGGTAGGGTCACAATGGGAGGGTCAGAGAGAGGAGAGGGGTCCTGAAGAGTTTTGATGCTGACAGTTGAATGTAAGCTAACAGTGTCATTAGAGATGGATCATTTATTTAGCACCTTTCTATGAAAAATTCTTAAGCCTAGAACGCATTTACCCCAAAAGGTTTCCAATAAGAGATTGTGGACCTAGTAGTCATTCAGTAGAAGGCATGGCAGAGTGCAAGCTCTCACAGTATGTAAGTGCTGTGTTCTGGATACTATTGCAATGTGCTAACACAATTGAGTACTTAAATGGAACAAGAAGAATCTATACTCAAAAGGAAAAACAAGAACCTGAATTGATGAAAAGACTAAGTAGATTGGTATTTCTCAAAATGCAGTGTGGGGCCCACGTGCAGCAGATACTCTGAAATGCCTCGTGCAGATTCTGGGACCACATGCAAATGTTCTGAGGAGGTTTCTGTGGGTGAAGCCCTGGAATCGGATGTTCATCTTCTTTAGAACTCCTGAAGTTCCTCAGGTAGATCTCTCATATTATTTGTGTCTTTCTGCTTTGAGCTCTGGGGATGTACTTACCTCCTCGCCAGAAGAAGAATCAAAGGTTCTGGCAGAGACCGTCCTTGAACACCCTGCAGTGCACAGCATCACAGAGCTATGCACCGACAGGCTCCATTGTGTTTATGTTTCCCCACAACATTGTTATCTGCCAGAGCATAAGAGGAGTTGATTTGCTCAAAAAGAACCCTGTACAAAAGATTATTCTAATAAATCTTTAAGAATGAAACCATTTTGTGCTCTTTTTGTTTAAAGAGAGAGAGAGAGAAAGATTATGGAAAACATTTCCTCATCATGATCCTTCTTCATTAAACTGGACTCATTTAAATGTACGCATCTATAAATGTAATGCATTGTTACAAAAATAAATAGCTTAACAGCTAAAAAAGAGGGTGCAAAATACACAGGGGACTTAAAATTTTTTTAAAAAGTAGGAAAGTGTTCTCTACAAGAAATCCCGTATGTTGGCCTTGCTACCATCATCAGTTCTTGCAGTTAAGGCCCACAGCAGAGAGGGTATTTCTGGAGAATTCTCTCAGGCCCCAGACCCAAGATAAGATGAAGGGGAGAGAGAGGTAAAGAACTATTTAACTACAAAGCATCATATACTAACCTACCCTGCACCCTGTGTCTCTAGGGGTTTCATCAAAGGTGTTGAACATGAAAAGGGCTGACCTCCTATCAAATAGTAAGGAATTACATAAGACACTACAAAAAGCATATGATAAAAATACAATTTTCTTCATTACAGAGGGAGATGTTAAAATGCACAAAAACAAATACATTTTATTATTTGTTTTGCATGTTAACTTTCACTAGTACTAATGTAAGTTTCCTTTACTGTTATATCTGGTAAAAAAAGGCTCTGAGGTGCCAGTCTGGTGTGTGTCCTTCTGAGGAAAGAGTTCACGAACAGTGTTGTAGCATATTCTCCCATAAAAATAGCCCTGAGAATGTTTATGACTAGGCCTGTTAGAATAGATAATTTCCACTTCTATTCTTAACATTTATTCCTAAAATATCAAGGGGGGGAAGTGGGTACATAAACCATCTCTGCGCTTATGCTATTGATTTTGGAACTTTGAATATGAGATGGTTTAGAAAGTCACATCTCCACCTGTGATCCGAAGACACAGAGGATAAGCTAATAAGTATGGTACCTGAATTACAATTCCCAACACCGTGAAAAGGAGAGGCCACATCAATGAGATAGAGCACAGAAAGGAAAACAGTCTCATGGGAGTGATTCTGAGGCTCCTTAATGTACCATATTAATGTACCTTATCATTGATTCTGCAATAGAACCAGCAGGAGTTGATCTAGCCCCCACTGGGAAGCAAATAATTATTCACCGTGAAAGGTAATTCCAATGTAGCTCTTATAGAAAGCAAATTTGCATATGTAAATCATACTAGCAGATTAAAAAAATATATCCTGGGAACAAAGAAAATAAAGGTTGGAATAAAAGAATTTCAGCTCTAGCGAGGTAAATGTCCCTATTTCCCTCTGCCTGTTTTCAGTCCTGATTCCTAAATCACCTTTAAACCAAAAAAAATGGAAGTGACAAGCATCATGAATCAAAATAATACAAAACGAAGCCCTGTTCATGTTTGCAACTACATAAAATACGTTGTATTACAAAAAATACCAATGATATTGAAATACAGTTGTTAAAATACTAATATGTTTTAGTAATTAATGTTCTGCTTTATTAATAAATAACAATATCTAGCAGCTAGCCTGCTAGCTACCATGATTTTATAGTAAATTTTATTACAAGACCTCTGCAACAACTATAATAGGAGGTACACGGAAGATTCACCATCCCATCAAAACCAAAATGAGCTATCACCTTTTAGAAGAGCTGTTACCAAAAGAGACAATAAATAAGTTTTGGCAAGAATGCGGAGAAAAGGGAACCTTTGTGCACTGTTGCTAGTAATGCAAAATGGTGCAGACACTATGGAAAACAGCACGGAGGTTCCTAAAGAAATCAAAATAGAACTACCATACAATCCAGCAATGCTACTTCTAGATATCTATCCAATGAGAAAACACTAGTTTGATGAGATACATGTACCCCCATATTCATTGCAGCACTATTTACAATAGCCAAGATACGGAAACAATCTAGATGTCCACTGATAGAAGAATGGATAAATCATTTAAATATATAAATATAAATATATAATATAAATATGTGTATATATATACATATAAGTATATATATAAATATATAATGAATACTAGTCAGCCATAAAAAAAGAATGAGATCTTGTCATTTGCAACAACATGGATGGAGGTAGAGGGCATAATGCAAAGTGAAATAAGTCAGAGAAAGACACATGCCATATGATTTAACTTATATGCGAAATCTTAAAAAACAAGACAGACAAATATGTAAAAAAAAACGGAAAGAGACTCATAGATACAGAGAAAAGTCTGTTGGTTGCCAGAGGAGGAGGGGGAGGGGGAAATGAGTAAAGTCGGGGAAGGGGATTAAAAGGTACAAACTTCCAGTTATAAAATAAATAAAGAGATCCTGCCTGGCTCAGTCAGAAGAGCATGTGATGATCACGGGTTTGAGCCCCACAATGGGTGTAGAAATTATTAAAAATAAATAAATTTTTAAAAAAATTAAAAGTTTTTAAAAACAAAAAAAAATAAAATAAATAAGACACAGGGGCTGCCTGGGTGGCTCAGTGGGTTAAGCCGCTGCCTTCGGCTCAGGTCATGATCTCAGGGTCCTGGGATCGAGTCCCGCATCGGGCTCTCTGCTCAGCAGGGAGCCTGCTTCCCTCTCTCTCTCTCTCTCTGTCTGCCTCTCCATCTACTTGTGATTTCTCTCTGTCAAATAAATAAATAAAATCTTTACAATAAATAAATAAATAAATAGATAGATAAGACACAGGGGTGAAGGGGGGCCTGTGTGGCTCAGTGGGTTAGGCCTCTGCCTTCAGCTCGGGTCATGGTCTCAGGATCCTGGGATAGAGCCCTACATTGGGCTCTCTGCTCAGCGGGGAGCCTGCTTCCCCGCACCCCCCTCCCCCGCCTGCCTCTCTGCCTACTTGTGATCTCTGTCAAATAAATAAATAAAATCTTTAAAAAAAAAAAAATACAGAAGGGTGAAATGTACAACACAGAGAATATAGTTAATAATATTGTAACGAGTTTGAAAGTTGACAGAGGATAGCTAGATTTACCATGGCGATTATATGTATCATAGTCTATATAAATGCTAAATCACTGTTATACACCTGAAACTAACATGTCAACTACACTTCAATAATAATAATAAACAATTTCCATCCTGAGTCCCCTGACCCATTTCTTCCAACATCAGTATAAGGACTAGCACGCCTGTTTCTGATGTGTGAGAAACACTGGGAAGGCCCCTGACCTTTTCAGTCCTTTCATCCAGGGTATCTAAGGATGGGGACAAGTTTTTGTTGTGATTATGGAGATCTCAAGGGGTACGACCTTGAGACTCTTATAAAATCAACCTCAAGATTCTCAATCCCTTTCCCAAGGTTCAGTGCCAACCTAAAGTTGCCACTGAATTTAAACACCCTGGTAACTTGGGCTAGTGAACACTGGAAGGCTGGTGCCTGGACCTGCACAGTGATTTTACTTAAAATTCTCAACACACAGAAAGCAAACTGGAGTCTCCTATGCAGCCTCAAGAGAGCGTGGGCCTGGAGGAGTGGGGGAGTTGTGAGTACCCCTGTCTTGACATACTTGCTTGCTGGAGATAGGATTTCAAGTCACCAGGGCATGCCTGTATCACTTCCAGGGACTTGGGTCTGCCTTGACCCTAAATTTTTTTTTTTTTTTTAAGATTTACTAATTTGAAAGAGGAAACACGGAGGGGCAGAGGGAGAAAGAGAAAATTCCAAGTTGATTCTACGCTGAGCACAGAGCCCAATGCCAGGCTCCATCTCACAGCCCCAAGATCACGAACTGAGCCGAAAACGAGTCAGAGGCGTAAGCTACTGAGACACCTAGGTGCCCTTGTGCCTAGAGTCTTAGCTCTATTATTAGGTCCTCCTCTTGGAGCATTGCTGCCATGTCTTCTTTTCTTCCTCAGCCCTGATTAGCTCTCCCTAATCACAGGAACTCAGGCAACTCCAGGGGTTTGTGGTGAAATCTAATAATTCCAGCATATAATCTTCTTCCATTCAGATCTAATCTTATTTCAAGCTGGGCTCCCCTATTCTTCATCATGAATGGCCAGTTGTAGACATCCCTCCAGCATGAGCTAGTAATTAGATTTTTCTATTTCATGTTGATGCCCAGTTGTGATAACAACTGATTCCTGGTACATTCTATGACCCACTGTGCAAGGCCAACCAACGAAGAATATAGAAAGAACACAGAGAGCGAATCCATGGCAGGTGGCTGGAGCCGAGGCTCACAACCTCTGCTGCATGTTACAATCACCTAAGAAGCCTTTGAAAACTGCTGAGTCCAGAAGATACCCCATACCAAACAGATCAGAATATCTGGCATAGGACCCAGGCATCAATTACATTATTACCAAAACTATGAAAAAAAAAATGTAGACAATTAAATAAAATGATTATCTCACTACCTCTTTGGGCGGTAGGACTATGTATTACTATTTTTCTATTTTCTAATTTTCTTTGCAATTTTAGCTTTTTGTCATCACTATGTATGGTTTTTATGCTCTGTAAATGATTAATCCACTTTTGTGTTAATAAACATTCAAATAATGTTCCATGCTCATGGATTGGAAGAACAGATATTGTGAAAATGTCTATGCTACCTAAAGCAATCTACACATTTAATGCAAGCCCTATCAAAATACCATCCATTTTTTTTTCAAAGAAATGGAACAAATAATCCTAAAATTTATATGGAACCAGAAAAGACCTCAAATAACCAGAAAAGGAATATTGAAAAAGAAAGCCAAAATTGGTGGCATCACAATTCCAGACTTCAAGCTCTATTACAAAGCTGTCATCATCAAGACAGTATGGTACTGGCACAAAAAGGGACACATAAATCAATGGAACAGAATACAGAGCCCAGAAATAGACCCTCAGCTCTATGGTCAACTAATCTTCGACAAAGCAGAAAAGAATGTCCAATGGAAAAAAGATAGCCTCTTCAACAAATGGTGTTGTGAAAATTGGACAGCCACATGCAGAAAAATGAAATTGGACCATTCCTTACACCACACACAAAATAGACTCAAAATGGATGAAGGACCTCAATGTGAGAAAGGACTCCAACAAAATTTTTGAGGAGAACAAGGCAGCAACCTCTTTGACCTCAGCCACAGCAACTTCTTCAAAGGAACATCACCAAAGGCAAGGGAAGCAAGGGCAAAAATGAACTATTGGGATTTCATCAAGATCAAAAGCTTCTGCACAGCAAAGGAAACAGTTAACAAAACCAAAAGATAACTGATAGAATGGGAGAAGATATTTGCAAATACATATCAGATAAAGGGCTAGTATCCAAAATCTGTAAAGAACTTAGCAAATTCAACACCCAAAGAACAAATAATCCAATCAAGAAATGGGCAGAGGACATGAACAGACAATTCTGCAAAGAAGACATCCAGATGGCCAACAGACACATGAAAAAGTGCTCCACATCACTCGCCATCAGGGAAATACAAATCAAAACCACAATGAGATAACACCTCACACCAGTCAGAATGGCTAAAATTAACAAGTCAAGAAATGCCAGATGTTGGCAAGGATGTAGAGAAAGAGGAACCCTCCTACACTGTTGGTGGGAACGCAAGCTGGTGCAGCCACTCTGGAAAACAGCATGGAGGTTCCTCAAAAAGTTGAAAATAGAGCTACCCTATGACCCAGCAATTGCACTACTGGGTTTCTACCCTAAAGATACAAATGTAGTGATCCGAAGGGGCACATGCACCTGAATGTTTATAGTGGCAGTGTCTACAATAGCCAAACTATGGAAAGAACCTAGATGTCTATCAACAGATGAATGGATAAAGAAGATGTGATATATCTATCTATCTATATTTATATCTATAGATATAGATGTAGATATTATGCAGCCATCAAAAGATGAAATCTTGCCATTTGCAACGATGTGGATGGAACTAGAGGGTATTATGCTTAGTGAAATAAGTCAATCGGAGAAAGAAAATTATCATATGATCTCCCTGAATGAGGAAGTGGAGATGCAACATGGGGGGGGGGGGCGGGTAGGAAAAGAATTAATGAAACAAGATGGGATCGGGAGGGAGACAAACATAAGAGAATCTTAATCTCGCAGAACAAACTGAGGATTGCCGGGTGGGGTGGGTGGGGAGAGGGTGGTGAGGTTATGGACATTGTGGGGGGTATGTGCTATGGTGAGTACTGTGAAGTGTGTAAACCTGGCGATTCACAGACTTGTACCCCTGGGGCTAATAATACATTATATGTTTATTAAAAAATTTAAAAATTATTTTAAAAAAAGAAAAATAATACACACTCAAATAGTAATAGGCCTTATATCTTGTGGAAAGACAAGAAAAAAATCCCTCTTGCTCTGAGAAGCGTGGGGAAAGATGGTGAGTAGAGGGAGTAGGAGAAACCCAAACAAACTTGTTTTCCTCTCACTTCTGGGGAAAACTTGAGCTTTTCAGTAAAGCACATGAACTTTTCAGTAAAGCACATGAGATGACAACACTCCAGTTCTCAATCTGGATTTCATGGAGTTTGTGAATTTTGGTTACTCCTGCAACCTCCTGAACTGTGTGAAAGCTCTGGGTGTCTATCAATATTTTCCCAGTAAAAAACTTGATTGAATGAAGCAAATTCTCAAGGAGATTCACAACTGCACTGCTTCAGAATCTCACTATGTGGAAGTGTGATCTGAGAATCACCTGCATGGGGAAACACCATGGGTTTTTGTTAAAATGCAGATTCCAACTTCGACTCCTGGTCTGCTGATTAAGAAATTTTCAGATAGGGGCACCTGGGTGGCTCAGTGGGTTAAGCCTCTGCCTTCAGCTTGAGTCATGATCCCAGGGTCCTGGAATCGAGCCCTGCATTGGGCTCTCTGCTTAGTGGGGAGCTTGCTTCCTCCCCCCCGCCTCTCTCTCTCTCTGCCTACTTGTGATCTCTGTCTGTCAAATAAATAAATAAAATCTTAAAAAATATATATATATAAAAAAGAAAAAAAAGAAATTTTCAGATAAACACCAGATACTTTTATTATAAGTGAGGCCCAATTATTCCATTGGTCATACTTACACTAAGAAAAAAAAATTCCAACGGTGTTCACATTGTGCTACATGAAAGAAGCCAGACACAAAAGGCTATGTATTGTACAATTCCACCTACACTGTGTTAGAGGTAAGCTTACAAAGACAGAAAGCTGATCAGTAGTTGCCAGGGGTGGAGGGAAATTGCAAGACTGACTAAAAGGGGTCATGGAGGAACTTTTGGGGGTGAGGAAACTATTCTAGATGTTGAGTGTGGTAGTAGTTACATGATGTATATGTTTGTAAAAATATACAGAACCGTATACTTAAAAAGGATGAATTTTATCAAATGTAAATTATACTTCAGTAAACCTGACTTTTTAAAAAAATTCACTATTCATCTGAAATTCACATTTAACTGGCTGCCCTGAATTTTTATTTTCTAAATCTGGCAATCCTATCTGGCATCGGAGTGAAATCAATTCCTTTTTTAAAAGGCACCTTCAGTAGGTCTTACACACACCATCCACAGACGTTTCTTGACCACAATGCTAGAGCTCTTTTGTGAACTGAATACTACACCGGCAGTCACTGGACAGTGAGATTGTATCACTTGTTTACTAGGCCTGGGCTAGCTCGGGTCCCTGCCCATCATGGATTTTTACAGTCACTGGAAACAACCACATGCTTGAGGTCACCGACTGCCTGATTTTGCAATGGACAGTGGCCACAAGGAAGAAATTTTGGTTTTGATTATTCCAGCCTGGCAATTTTGACAGTGTTAGTGCCTCTTTGTGGGCTAAAACCAGGAAACCTGGTTGAGTTGCTAATGAAGAGGCAGTAAGGCAGCGTTTTCCTTTCTGTTTCAGAAAAGGACCTGCAGACTCTAACCACCCTTTCGGTAAGGGAACATTGCCACCTAGCAAGAGAAGCAAGGCTCCAAACGAAGTTTTGACTCCAGCTGCACATTTTCAAGTGCACAGATTTGCAAGTTGGAGCTTTGATTACTTTCCACTTATCATTCAGGGTCTGTAAGCCTTCCATGGAATGCAGGGACAAAAAGTCATTTACCGGTAGAGTCCAGGTTTGTGAAAAGTGCAAAGGATCTCTAAAAAAAGACAGTAATATAAATAAGAATGGATTCCCTTTAGTATGCACTGGTAAGTATGAGAATAAAACAAACAAAACTAAACAGACTCTGTTGAAAGAAACTTCTTTCTGCCTAAGGCTATGTGGATGAAATTCGTATTTATTTTGCAGTTCATAAAATGTCCAAGTCCCTGACACATACAAAAGGCTAAATAAAAATTACCAGAATAGAATCTCACATATAAAAACAGCATGGCTTGGAAGCATTAAGTTTGGCTCCCACTTGAAATTCTAGTGCTCCTCCCAAATCTAGCTAATCCTATAGTCTTTAAACTCATCCCAGCAAAATTCACAAAGTCTCATGCCATATGTGTTTCTCATAGGATAAATCTTGCCATCAGAAAAGAGAAACTATTTAGTTAGAATTTCCCAAGCATTTGATGTAGGCTTTTTTCTCTCTCTCTTTTTTTGTAAGGAGGCTACAGCCAGTTAGAAAAAGAAAACTCCTTTCAGTTTGTCAATTTTATAGTCTCTCCTGGCTTAGGGCCACCAATCTTAAATATGTCCTTGTGAGTTGTAGCAACAAAGATTATATTGCTTTAATAAGTATTTACTGTCCCTTATCTGATCTGAAGAACAGTGATTTCAAAGTATTGTAGTCTTACAGTTGGGTACAAAGTACAGATACACTCTACAAATCTGTCCAACCTTCACCAACAAGATTATTTTACATAGAAAAAAATTTTAAACACTTTAACTTTCCATGGAAACAGCTACAAGCTTACATAAAGGAGGTAGATATCATTATGCCTACTTTATAGATATGGGCACTATAGATGTGGCACATAGATGTGGCCAGAGTTTAAGTAATTTGGCTCAGATCACGCAACTAGTAAGCATCAGGGCTACACTTCAATGCCCCTTGGTTGGAACTCCAGATGATAGAAGAAATGCCTCACAAGAAAAGTCAGTAATAAAAACTTTAAGCACGTGGCTACATTTTACTTAAGCCAGCCTGAAACTGATTGTATTTATATACCTAATCACCTGCGTCATCTGTGTCCTAAAGAATGATGAACCCCAAACAAACCCACAGTCAGATGCCAAGGCCACCTTCTCATTACAGAGGGTTATCCTAGCACAGAAGACTCAGCTGTCTCAGGTAGGGCAGTGGACATTGGGTGGCGTTCCAATAATCAAATGCTGTGTAACAAACCATCGTAAAACTTAATGGATTAATAAACAACAAAAACAACAACAAAAACTTAAGGGATTAAAATACCAACTACATTTATTTCATTTATGACTCTGCGATTTTCACAGGGATCAGTAGAGAGAGTTCATCAGTATCAAGTAGCACCCCTTAAAGGCTGGAATTAGACTCATCTGATGGCCTTTTCAGGTACATGATTAGTGATTCTATGATTAGAACCTTAGCTGAGGCTGTCAGCCAGAACACTCAAATGTGGCCTCTTCTTGTGTCTGGGGCTTCCTCACAAAATGGTGGCTGGGTTCCAAAGGTGAATATCCTTAGCGAGAAAGATCCAGACAGAAGCTGGATTGCCTCTTATGACTTAAACTTCTAAGTCACTTAACCTCACTCTTGTGGATTGAACTGTGTCTCCTTAAAAGACATGTTCAAGTTGTAACCCCCACTACCTGTTTATGTAACCTTATTTAAAAATTGGGCCTTGGGGGGCCTGGGTGGCTTCGCTGGCTAAGCATCCAACTCCTGATTCAGCTCAGGTCTTGATCTCGGGGCTATGAGTTCAAGCCTCACACTGAGCTCTATGTTGGGTGTAGCACCTACTTAAAAAATGTGGCGGAGGATCTTAATTAAATTAAGATGGGGCCATATTGGATTAGGGTGGGCCCTAATCCAATGACTCCCATCCTTAAAAGAGGAGGAAAATTTGGATATGGGACACACACACAAGGAAGAATGCCATGTGACAATGGAAGCAGAGATTGGAATGATGAATCTGCAAACCAAGGATGGCAAGTTTTTCTGGCAATCGACAGAAGCTAGGAAAGAGCCTTGGAACAGACTTTTCCTCAGAGTTCTTCAAAAGGAATCAATCTTGATGATGCCTTGGTTTCATAATTCTACCGTTGAGAAATTTTAGAAAATATATTCCTGTTGTTTAATTCACACAGATACTTTATTATCTTTTATCTGCCCTAAGAAAGGAACACACTCCTGTCTGCTGCATTCTATTCATTGATATAGCCAGAAGTCCAACCAACTTTAAGGGAAAGATAGACTCCAACTTTTGATAGAGACTAGCAAAGCTCTAGAAGGGAATGTGGGACCTGAAAAACTGCTGTGGTCATTTTTTGAGAAATACAATCTGCTATAATTAGAAACCCCTAACCTATGAATATCTTTGGACAGTTCCTTTGCTGAACTCTATATCCTGGGGTATATAAAGTTTTCAGTATGTTCTTCATGGATGTTGTAAAGATACTGGAATTAGAATTTCCTTCTTACCAGATTATGTGCTGGGGTTAGTTTCAGAAGTGGGAGTTTATTCTGGGAATATGCACACACACACACACACATACACACAGATATTTGCACATCTGTATATAAACATACATGTATTTTTAAGACAAGAACAGAACAGGAAATATTTTCTGCTTTCATTTATTCCCAGAAAGAGAGCTTTGAATGGACTTCGGTATATGCTTTGACATAAAACGAGCAACGATCTAGAACATTCATCCACGTGCCCATGCTAATTTAAAGAACTTTGTGAGAGCTAGCCTCTGCGAATGTTCCATGTCTTCATTCCCCAGGGTCCACCAATTCATACACTGTGGCTGCCCGGACAGGAGATGTGGGGTGTGAGATATGGTGGTATATACCTCTCTTGTGCATAATGTCAGGACACCTGCTAAGGAACAACTCTTTGTGCTTTCTGTCCAACTC
The DNA here is from genome assembly GCF_964662115.1 of Mustela nivalis. Classification (NCBI taxonomy): domain Eukaryota; kingdom Metazoa; phylum Chordata; class Mammalia; order Carnivora; family Mustelidae; genus Mustela; species Mustela nivalis. Next base: position 18,503,380 of record NC_139032.1, read on the forward strand.
TGAACAAAATAAATGATGGCCCCTAGTTACACCAAAAGTGAGCCCTGTGAGTGGGAACAAAGCAGTTGAAAATGACTCCTGATGTGAGTGCCCTTATCTCTCTGTCAGTGAGCTTCCCTGCCTTTATATTTTCCCACATAGGTGAGAGTTAGAGAAGGGGAGGGAAACAGTGCTGAAGCAGAGCAAGACTGAGGCATCTCCCCTAGACAATTTCCCCCTCTCCATTTGGGACTCTCTCATACTAGCCCTCTTGGCGTAGAAACCTGTCTGATTGTTTCATCAGCTATGTGTGTACAGAGATACCCAAAGAAAAAGGATTCCAGGAATGACTTTCTACGTAACAAAGACCAGTCCCTGAGCTCTTTCCAAGCATGAACTCTCCTTTGGTGAGAAGTTCCTGAGCCCCAAGTACATGAAAGAGATCACTGGAATTAGAGGTTCATCTCCCCAATCTTTTAATTCTGCCTTTTCTACTTAATGGATACACTGAAAATCTTGGCACTTCAAGTTGGAAAACTCAAACACAATGATAGTATGCAGTATTATTCAAAAGACTATTAAATAAATTAAATTTCTCAGACTCTAGGCTTTACTTGTTCTCTAAGTCTGTCCCGTGTGACAGGAACTAAAGGTTGTTTTTCTAGGACTAGAATCCAGAACGTAGGGCCGGGGAGGAGCCTGGGAGAGCCAGGGGAGCCACAGTGCCCCTGAGTTTTCAACTCTTCTAGGAGTCAAGGACACTATTGGTAGAAAGGAGGCTCCAGTGGCTTATTTCATCATACAGCCATGGGGGAACCTCCACATCTCCTTTGCCTTTTTCTTTGTGGTCTCACCCTCTTTGGAGTCTTTGAGAGGTATTTTTCCACTCAGCCCTTGAAGAAGGCTGTGTCCATGTGACCTAAGTTTAATGTAAAGAAGTCTACTTTAGATGAACACTCTGAGGGACTCAGGGAAAGGGACCATGATCCATGCATCTTACTGTCAAATGTTCAGGAAACAGATTAATACAGAGACAGAGTAATGGAAGGACATTTTTTAAAACACAGAAATTCATACAACTTTTTTAAAGTCTGCAATTATTTCCAAACATAATGCCTTAATGCCCACAAAGTACCAGATGACTTATTAGAGATGCCAAATAAGAAATAATGGGGAGGGGCTCCTGGGTGGCTCAGTGGGTTAAGCCTCTGCCTTCGGCTCAGGTCATGATCCCAGGGTCCTGGGATCGAGCCCCGCATCGGGCTCTCTGCTCGGCAGGGAGCCTGCTTCCACTTCTCTTTCTCTCTCCTCTGCCTACTTGTGATCTCTGCCTGTCAAGTAAATAATAAATAAAATCTTAAAAAAAAAAAAGAAAGAAAGAAAGAATGGGGAACGAGGAAGGCTAAAAACAAGGCATTGGTTATAGCTCTGACTAGTTAGATCCCCTCCGCTTCCTTGGTTTCTGACCATCCGTGAACACCGGATTTGCTTCCCTCTACCTCCTCCCCATCCTGTACCCTGCTTCAAGCAGAGGGTAGGGTTGGTGGTTAATCACTGGAGAAGTGGAACTGAACAGACTCTGAGCTCAGAGATCTAGGTACAGCAGAGTGTGGGGGTGAGATGCAGGGACTGCCTGAAAGCGCCTTCAGAATGGGGGTTCCCCTCTTCCCACATACCTCAAGCATCCACCATTGCTTCAGACCCCTCCAGAAGTCAGTTACAGAAACCAAGGCAGGAGATCAGTGGGCCTTGCTTATGAAAATTTTAAATTCCCGAGAAAAGCCCTCCAGGTACCTATGTTTGAGTGTCCAAATCCAAAAACAAGCTTTCCCCACAACTCACTCTGGGGACAAAAACACATTTGTGCATGGAGTCTCCCCATATACTTAAGGTCTTATTTCTAAAGATAGGCAGAAATCCAAAGTTCACCGTACACTTAAGAAAAATCTAAATCGGGGCGCCTGGGTGGCTCAGTGGGTTAAGCCGCTGCCTTCAGCTCAGGTCATGATCTCAGGGTCCTGGGATCGAGGCCCGCATCGGGCTCTCTGCTCAGCAGAGAGCCTGCTTCCCTCTCTCTCTTTCTGCCTGCCTCTCCATCTACTTGTGATTTCTCTCTGTCAAATAAATAAATAAAATCTTTTAAAGAAAAATCTAAATCATATCCTGGTGGTTATGTCACCATTTAAATGAGAGGGGAAAACAAAAGGAAGGATAATTTAGCATACAGGAAATAGGGTCTCCAAATAAGAGTGCATGGAATGGAAGCCCCTGCGTGGCAACTGTGCAGCAGGTTCAAAAAACAAGTAGTCTATATTGAATAAGAGGATGGAGGATTCTCTTCTCGGGAATAAAGGCAATGATTACTTCACGGTCTTGAGCACAATGCAAATGGGCATGAAATTTAGGATACACAGGGAATGTGGTAAATTAAAAACAATATTTAAATTTAAAATTTAAATATATTTATTTAAATTTAAAATATATTCCCTGCATGAAGAATGAATTATCTGATCACATGTATTCATGTAAAGAATGTAATTTACTGAATATTATAAATATTGAATATGCTTGTAATATACAACGAGGCCTAGGCCTGCCTTACTTCTGTACTCCAGCCAGGGGTGCCTTCATGAGCAGTCCCCCAGGGTCCCACACTTAGAAGAACTCCTATCTTGGTTTAATATTCTACTCTCATCTGTCTCGAAATTCTTTATTGCATCTTTCAGCTTGTGTTTCCTTTCTTCTTTTTTGGATTTCATTTATTTGAGAGAGAGAGACAGCGAGAGCAGCAACACAAGCAAGCGGAGTGGGAGAGGGAAAAGCAGGCTCCTCTGCAGGGAGCCTGATGTCGGTCTCAATTCGCGGACCCTGGGATCGTGACCCAGGCTGAAGGCAGACATCAACCACTGAGCCACCCAGGCACCCCTCAGCTTGTGTTTTCTAAGTGAAGTCTATGGGACGAGGACACATGCCTGTAAGGAGAGGAACCCGTGCAGTAGCATGCCTACTGTTCTTGCTGCCTCATTCATACACAGCAGTCGCCATGCTCAGCATCCAGACGGACCAGCAGCGGGGCCAGATACACCCCGTGTTATCTAAATGTCTGAGTGAACAGAAGGACTGACAGTCCCTTGAGGCTGTGCTTTTACATTCTTATCGAAATCCTTCACACACAGGGAAGGCAATGCAGTTCTGAGAAACATGAAAGATCAAGGAACCCATCATAACCTTCCTTACTCATTCACTGCCCTGAGTTAGCCAACTGCTTACCCTGGGAATGATGACATAGAAGGAAAGAGAGGTTAAGCAGGGGTTCTTTTTCCTTTCAGTCCTTAGTCACACAACACTGAGCAGAAGGTAGGAATCAGGGGAGAAAGTTTACATGTTGGAGAGTAAAATTAAAACAATTGAACTAGTGTTGTGCAGCATTTCCATAGCTTAGATAAGAAAGAAATAAACATGCATATAGAATCCATGAAGGATAAATTGTGTAATTTGTAATTCTGCACTTAAGTGAAAAGCTCTTATATATGCACTTAAAATTCACATTGCACAAGAATAAAGATGAGTGAAAAAAAACTCATGCTGATCATGCCAAATTTTAGTTTTTCTTGACTTCAAACAATAGTCAGTAGGAAGTAAAAAATATCCTAGCAAGTTAAAAGAGAGAGACTCTGGAAAAAAGGAAAAGCTTTTATGTTTTAGTATGGCTACAACCACTTTTTTTCCTGCTTTTCAAACAAAGGACCCCACAATCTCATTTTGCCCTGGGCCCTGTTAGTTATGGAGCTGTGGCTGGACACATTTTCCGATTAATTTAAAGCTATGGAGGGTGACAAGTTTGAGGTGAGGAGGTCACACACCTCATCCTCTAATAGGCACCATCTGTTTTTATGGTTTTTAATTACACAAGTGACTGAGATTGAGTCCCCAGAAGCAGACTCAGAGGGGGAACTGTTCTAAGACAATCCAGGGAAGCTTGAACTGGAAGGAGGCCAGAAAGAAAGTGCAGTTTCAAGTAAAGTCCCTTGAAGCCAGTGAAGCCATTTAGGGTGAATCACTGGGGAGCTGTAAAGAATCAAAATGCACCCTTTGAGTTGCCTCATCAAGGGCTAGGCTGTAGGAATCCGTTTACTCCTTCTGTCAGTTATTTGTTAAGAGCTGGATGGGGACAGGTACGTGAATGACCAGCCACGTCCGGCTCCCCAGAGCCAGCTGTTTCTGGCTATTTCTGGTAGCCTAAAGTCACCCTAGCAACAAAAAGACACAGGCGCTGACTGCTGGGGGGCCAAGCACCTTACATACCAGAAAGCATAAAACATTAAATACATTCTAATAAAACTGCTTGGATCATCAGAAATGTGGTAAACAAAAAACGCTCCTCCAGAGAAGGATTACCCTGATAACAGGGTATCAAGGTATACCCTGTTCTTCCAGGTCATTTTCTGTGCTCTAACATTCAGTCCACAAATATTTACAAGTGCCTGCTGTATGTCCACTAGATACTGCAGATGTATAAGACGAACTTGGTCTCTGTTCTCACCTATCTTACCTACTAGTGGGCACGGTATATGTCTGACTGTATTGTTTCTCGCCTGTTTCATTTTATGAAGTATCATGGATACCTTGCTACATCAACTTATGCAAATTTGCTACATATTTTATTGGCCACATAGAATTCCATAAAATGGATATGGGCATAATTCATTTAACCACTTCCCTATTGATTAAGCAGCGATTCCTAAGGGAAAATACCTGAGAAGAAAATAGAGCAAATACCTTCTTCAGATCTGCATGTTGGTATATTCTGAGGTTGACTAGGAGAGGATCACTATTGTAGGTAATGATGTGTAGGGATAAGTAGAGCAATCTACCTTAAGTTAAATCTAAGAGAATATTTCAGGAATATTCTTCCCTGGTAAGAATGAGCAGAGGTCTAGAAGTCAAGCCCACCTGACCATGAAGGCCATGGTAATGTGAGGAAATTGTACAAATGTTGCCATTATAAACCATTATGAAGGATGCCTGGGTGGCTCAGTCAGTTAGACGTCTGACTCTTGATTTCAGATAAGGTTGTGATCTCAGGGTCTTGGGGTCAAGCCCTGTCTTGGGCTCCAGGCTCAATACAGAGTCAGCTTGAGGTTCTCTCTCTCTCTCTCTCTCTCTCAAATAAACAAATAAAATCTTAGGTTAAAAAGAAAGAAAGAAGCCATTATAAGTCTTTGGAGGAATTCAAGTCCTTTTACAATAGGTATATATTGTATGATTTCCAGTTATTAGTTTGCCATGCAATTCTCTGATGCATACTAATAATACAGATGGGGAAAATAAAGACCAAGGTCACATGACCAGAGAATGGTGAAACCTGGATACAAACTTTAGTCTAACTCCTCAACTTATATTTTTTCCAAAAACAAGGCTGCATGCACTTTTGCTAAATTGTCAGCTTTTAAGTGGTATACTATAAATTGGGTTTTTATTTTAATGCCTTATTCAGGAGATGGGGGAGATCATAGATAGGGACAATGGAAGTTATTTATCAGCAGAATGAGTTTGTAGGGTAGAAAACTAACTATTTTTATGTAAATGTTAAACTAGAAATGTAACATACATTCAGAAGAAGTGCACAAATCAGAAGCATCAAGGAGTCTTTATAAAGAACACCTGTGGGAGATGGAGAGGCAAGATGGCAGAGGAGTAGCAGACTGAAATGACATCAGGTCACAGGAGTTCAGCTAAATAGGTGTCAAACCATTCCAAACACCTACAAACTCAACAGGAGATAGAAAAGAAGAAGACCATCAATTTTAGAAATGGAAAATCAACCACTTTCTGAAAGGTAGTCCAAAGCAACAGGAAGATAGACTGCTGGGGGAGGGTCCAGCTCCTAGCAAGTGGCAGAGCAGTAGAGCACAAAATCAGAACTTTTAGAAGTCTGCTCCACTGAGGGATATTGCTCCAGAGGCTAAGTGGGGGTGAAGCCCTCACAGGGACAGTGTAGTCTCAGTATCCATGGGGTCACTGAAAGATCAGGGGTATCTGAGTGTGGCAGAGCTCCCAGATATTGGAGCGGGGAAGCTGGCAGCAGAGACAGAGCTGAGGAGGGGGCTCTCAGCTCGGGGTTACCTTAAACCATGATCCACGGCACAGTTGGGCCACTGCTCTTTCAGCAGGGACTCCACAAGTGGCAGATCCAAGGAGACTCACCTTCCTCCTCTGGAGGCAGGAATCTCATTCATTTATTCCTATCTGGATAAAATGACAAGGTGGAAAAACTCACCACAAAAAAAAAAAAAAAAAGAAAAAGAGGCAGTACCAATGGCTAGGGACCTAATCAATACAGACATTGGTAATATAGCAGATCCAGAGTTCAGAATGACGATTCTTAAGATGCTAGCTGGGCTTGAAAAAGGAATGGGAGATATTAGAGAACCACTTTCTGGAGAAATAAAATCCCAGTCTGGAGAAATAAAAGAACTAAAATCTAACTTGAGACAATATAGTAACAGTCACTCTACAGGCAATACAATGGCACTAAATTCATGTCTTTTAATGGTTACCCTGAATGTAAATGGGATAAATGCCCAAATCAAAAGACACAGGGTATCAGGATGGATAAAAAAACAAGACCCATTGGGGCACCTGGATGGCTCAGTGGGTTAAAGCCTCTGCCTTTGGCTTGGGTCATGATCCCAGGGCCCTGGGATCAAGCCCTACATCGGGCTCTCTGTTAAGCAGGGAGCCTGCTTCCTCCTCTCTCTGCCTGCTTCTCTGCCTACTTGTGATCTCTGTCTGTCAAATGAATAAATAAAATCTTTAAAAAAAAAAAAGGAAAAAAATTATTTAAAAAAAACACAAAATAACAACAATAAAAAAAAAACAAGACCCATCAATATGCTGTCTACAAGAAACTCACTGTAGACCCAAAGACACCTCCAGATTTAAAGTGAGGGAATGGAAAACAGTTTGCCATACTAATGGACATCAAAAGAAATCTAGGGTGGCAATCCTCATATCAGATAAAGGTCTCAAGTACACAACCTAACCCTACACCTCAAAGAGCTAGAGAAAGAACAGCAAAGAAAGACTAAACCCAACAGGAGAAGAGAAATAATAAAGATCAGAACAGATAACAATGAAATAGAAACCAAAAGAACACTAGGACAAATCAACAAAACTAGGAGCTGGTTCTTTGAAAGAATTAACAAGATTTATAAACCACTGGCCAGACTTATCAAAAAGAAAAAGGACCCAAATAAATAAATAAAATCATGAATGATGGGGGAGAGATCACAACCTACACCAAAGAAATACAAACAATTATAAGAACATATTATGAGCAACTACACACCAGAAAATTTGACAATCTGAAAGAAATGGATGCATTCCTAGAGACATATAAATACCAAATTGGACAGCCACATGCAGAAAAATGAAATTGGACCATTTCCTTATACCACACATGAAATAGACTCAAAATGGATGAAGGACCTCAATGTGAGAAAGGACTCCCATCAAAATCCTTGAGGAGAACACAGGCAGCAACCTCTTCGACCTCAGCCGTAGCAACTTCTTCATAGGAACATCACCAAAGGCAAGGGAAGCAAGGGCAAAAATGAACTACTGGGACTTCATCAAGATCAAAAGCTTCTGCACAGCAAAGGAAACAGTTAACAAAACCAAAAGACAACTGACAGAATGGGAGAAGATATTTGCAACCGACATATAGTATCCAAAATCTATAAAGAGCTTAGCTTAGCAAACTCAACACCCAAAGAACAAATAATCCAATCAAGGAATTGGCAGAGGACATGAACAGACATTTCTTTAAAGGAGACATCCAAATGGCCAACAGACACAGGAAAAAGTGCTCCACATCACTCACCATCAGGGAAATACAAATCAAAACCACAATGAGATAACACCTCACACCAGTCAGAATGGCTAAAATTAACAAGTCAGGAAATGACAGATGCTGGTGAGGATGCAGAGAAAGGGGAGCCCTTCTATGCTGTTGGTGGGAATACAAGCTGGTGCAGCCACTCTGGAAAACAGCATGGAGGTGCCTCAAAAAGTTGAAAATAGAGCTACCCTATGACGCAGCAATCACACTACTGGGTATCTACCCCTAGATGCCCATCAACAGATGAATGGATAAAAAAGTGTCTGTATACACACACACACACACACACACTGGAATACTATGAAACCATCAAAAGATGAAATCTTGCCATTTGCAATGATGTGGATGGAACTAGAGGGTATTATGCTGAGCGAAATAAGTCAATCAGAGAAAGAAATTATCATATGATCTCCCTGATATGAGGAATTTGAGGGGGGGGTGTTTGGGGGGTAGGGAAGGAAAAAGTGAAACAAGATGGGATCGGGAGGGAGACAAAACATAAGAGACTCTTAATCTTACAAAACAAACTGAAGGTTGCTGGGGGGATGGAGAGAGTGGTTGGGTTATGGACATTGGGGAGGGTATGTGCTATTGTGAGTACTGTGAAATGTGTAAGCCTGATGATCCACAGACCTGTACCCCTGGGGCTAATCATACATTATATGTTAATAAAAAATAGTTAATAATAATAAAAAAGAACATCTGTGGAACCAGTGCTTTGCATTCTTACATTACCAGCAACCCAAAGCAACCCAAAGCCTCATCAGGATTCACAATTCTGATTCCTGTCATTGTGCATTTTTTTCACCTGCTTTAGAACTCCAAAAATGGAATCACATCAGGTGGTAGGCAGCTTCAGAATGAGTTTCGGGGTGCCTGGGTGGCTCAGTGGTTTAAAGCATCTGCCTTCGGCTCAGGTCATGATCCCAGGGTCCTGGGATTGAGCCCCGCATCGGGCTCTCTGCTCAGGGAGGAGCCTGCTTCCCTTCCTCTCTCTCTGCCTGCCTCTCTGCCTACCTGTGATCTCTGTCTGTGAAATAAATAAATAAAATCTTTAAAAAAAAAAAAAGTACTCAGGGCCTATTGGACAATATACATATCACGCAAAAAAAAAAAAATCCCTATAAATAGATAAATTCCTTTATCTATTGTACTGTTCTATTCCATAGCTCTATTTCTATTCTTTTGTCTGTACCACATTGTTCTAATTATCATAGCTCAATCAATCATGTCATCTGATATATAGTCCTCCATCTGTGTACTTTTTCATGTCTTACTATGACTGCCCTTAAGAATCTCTATATAAATGTTAGATTCAACGTATCAATTTACGGATAGATAGACATATACATACATACATACAGACACACATACACACACACAGAAAAGATATTGACTCTTACTGCATTGAATCTGTAAAGTTTGGAGATTATTGATTTACAATATTGAATATGCAATCAATGACCAATGACATCCATTTATTTAAGTCTGATTACCTCAAAGAGTTTCAGTTTTCTGTATTGAGTTTTCATAATCTTTTTGTTATATTTATTCCTAGGTGTTTGATTTTTTAAAACATTTTTGTTATAAAACATGTTATAGAGTCAGGAAATCACAAAAGGCAAATATATAGCTTAATGATATTAGAAAACAAATACTCCTGTAATCATCATACAATTAAAGAAACAGAACTTTGCCTGAAGCCCCTCCTGGTGTCTTGATCCAATTGCAATTTTCTTCTTCCAAAAAGTAATCATTTTCCTCATTTTCCTTATAATTGACTCATCCTTAAATTTCTTATAAATTTATCATCCAAGTTTGTAACCCTAGACATGGTTTAGTTTTGCTGTTTTAAATAATGACTTTTTCTCTTTTACTCTATAAGTCACCTTTCCAACCTTTTACTGACCTTCAATGAATCTGTTGAAGAATACATTGACCTGTAGAGTTTGACATTGACTGTAGAGTTCCCCACAATATGGATTTTGCTGAGTACATGTTCATGATGCAGCTAAATATGTTCCTCTGTCCTCTGTATTTCCTGGAAAATAAGAAACGGGTCAATCCTTTCAGGAAGACTACAGACGGTGGTGTATTATTTGTCAGGAAGCAGACAATGTCTGGTTATTGCTCTCTATGTGATGTCAGCAGCCATTGATACTCAGTGAATACACAAATCTTTTGTTCAATCACTAGAACTCACAGTTCTTCTAAGTTAATCTTGCATTTCCAAATTCTACCAGGTCCCAGCATAAATTCATCATGGATTGCAAAATTGAGATATTCTAACTGAATCACTTCTTTTCCACTTATTGGCAAGAATACTTTTATGAAAAGATCTATCCCCTCATCTACAATTTGGTTGCACAGTGATACAGTTCACAACAGAAAGGCAGTTTAAAAGCTTGATTATTCTCTCACCCCACCCCATTCTACCTCCACCATTTTAAAAAGCAGGTTTCATTATAATGAATTTTCCCCCAATGATCCTCATAAGGTGACCTTTTTTTGGTATCCATAGAAACCCATGGATTTAAACATAGTTGGTGGATTTTAATTCATTGTAATTATTATACCTACTGAAGTTCAAACTGTTCTATTGTTCATGGAAAGCCTTCTCACATTTGGCCCCTGAGTCCTCTTGAAATGGCCCAGTGCTCTTTGATAACTTCTTTGTTATTTGGTATCACAAAACTTTCCAAGTACATTTCACACAAATGCACCACAGACCTTAAATCAGCCCTTTCAAGATCATAATCTCAGCCCTATGGATCTTTGTTCCTACTGGGTTGGTCATTGGCTCTAGTCCTATTCAATAGACAGATAGTGTGTATGTGTAATGTATATGTGTGTGTGTGTGTGTGTGCTTGACACATATTTTCATATATAATTATATAGAGAGTATATAGTTACATATATAAATTTATAGATATAGACATAGACCTAAATACCTTTATTTATATAAATAAAATAAAATGCCATGCCTGGGTGACTCAGTTGGTTAAGGGTCTGCCTTCAGCTCAGGTCATGATCTCAGGGTCCTGGAATTGAGCCCTGGGTCAGGCTCCCTGCTCAGTGTGGAGTCTGCTTGTCCTTCTCCCTCTGCCTGTCCCCTACTTGTGTGCATGCTCTCTCTCTCTCACTCAAATAAATAAAGTCTATATATATATATATATATATATATATATATATATATATATAAAATGACTTACTAATTACTAATTACAGACAGATAATTCTAACTCAGCACTGCAGGATTTAATAAACATCCTCTATATTACCTCTGTATTCATTTCCTCCATCCTGAGAACCCAAGTTCCGTAGCTCACAGATGTTATAACTAGAATACTTCAGGGATGCCTGGTTGCTCAGTCAGTTAAGCACTGAACTCTTGATTTTGGCTCAGGTCATGATCTCAGGGTTGTGAGACTGAACCCTGTATTGGGCTCACACTGAGTGCAGAGTCTGCTTGTCTCTCTTCCTCTGCTCTTCCTCCCAGGCATGCACATTTTCTCTTTCTCCCAAATAAATAAAATCTTTTATAAAAAAAATAGACTACTCCATAATTCCTCATTTGTTCCATTCCATATTATTCACAGAACAGACTCAGAATTGCAATTTCAATATACAATGCTTGAAAACAGTTTTAACTTCATTTGGTGTTTGTTCATTGTTTCTCTGTCACTTACAGGACTGATACCTACACTGCCAGAGCTTACAGCCATTGCATACGATAGTCTTTCCTGTTTAACCCTCATCTACTTCTCATTCTACAGGCAGTACTACACTTAATGCTCATCAGCCATACTTATATTGATTATCTCTAGTCACTTCAGCTGTGTGATATTCTTTCTTTAATAGTCTCCTTCATAAGGGTTCATGGAATTCAGATAACCTGACTTCTTGCATGTTGGTTAATAGTTGGTCCATGTCCTTTATAGTTAAAAGTTGATTTTGTTAGGATTAAAATTCCAACCTCCTATTTTAGGTCTAAAATTTCTCTAGAATACAACTCAGGTACCCAGGTACCCCAGTTTGGGCCCTTTTTGCATCAAGAAATCTCCCTCTTATATCCAGCAACTCCCTTTCATTGTTGTTTTTTTTTTTTTTAACTTTTTATTTTTTATAAACATATATTTTTATCCCCAGGGGTACAGGTCTGTGAATCACCAGGTTTACACACTTCACAGCACTCACCAAAGCACATACCCTCCCCAATGTCCATAATCCCACCCCCTTCTCCCAAACCCCCTCCCCCCAGCAACCCTTAGTTTGTTTTGTGAGATTAAGAGTCACTTATGGTTTGTCTCCCTCCCAATCCCATCTTGTTTCATTTATTCTTCTCCTACCCACTTAAGCCTCCATGTTTAAGGTCTATTTTGTCCAGTATTTGTCTAGCCACTACAGCATTCTTCTGGTTGCTATTTGCAAGATGTACATTTTTTCATCTTTTATTTTGAATATATTTGTATCTCTAAATCTAAGGAGTACCGGGCGCCTGGGTGGCTCAGTGGGTTAAGCCGCTGCCTTCGGCTCAGGTCATGATCTCAGGGTCCTGGGATAGAGTCCCGCATCGGGCTCTCTGCTCAGCAGGGAGCCTGCTTCCTCCTCTCTCTCTGCCTGCCTCTCTGCCTACTTGTGATCTCTCTCTGTCAAATTAAAAAAAAAAAAAATCTAAGGAGTACCTCCTGTCCACACATTTTTTGTTTTTTATCCAGTTTGATAATCCTGCCTTTTGATTGGATTGTTTCATTAATTCACATCTAACTTTATTATTGATATGGTAGGGTCTACGTCATTTTACCTTTTGTTTTCTACATGTCTCATGTTTGGAGGTTTTCTTGTTGTTGTTGCTCCTCTATTCTACTTTGTAGAATATATTTGTATATATTAAATGGATATTTTCTAGTGTAACATTTAACTCCATTTATTATTATCAATTTTTTTTTTAGTTAATGGCCGTTCTAAAGCTTACAATCTATATCTTATCAGAATCTACTTCAATTTAAACTAACTTCATTCCAGTCAGATATAGAAACTTAACTCCTCCCTCATCCCTTTTTGGTTTTATTACATTTATATATATCACATATTCAATAATACAGTGTTGTTAAGTATGACTGTAAATAATCTTACCCCTTTTAGGGGAGCTGAAAGAATAAATAAGAGCAAATAAATATTAATGGAGTTTGTTAGGTCAGTCTATTTACCATTTCTGGTTCTCATTTCTTCCTATGGATTCAGGTTATGCTCTAGTGTCATTCTCACTCTAACACAGCTTTGTTCTCACTGCCACCTCTGTCTGAATTGTCAGATATACCACAGTTCTGTTATGTGCACGATCATCCAAATATAAATATAACATTTATGTACTTTTGAAATCAGTCAAGAAAGAAGAAATGTGAATTTATGGCATCATGTCTTATTAATCTGAATTCTTTGTCTTGTTTTGTTTTTGTGGATTTGAGTTTGATACCATCTGAAGAACTTCCATTAGTATTTCTTGTGAAGTAGCTGTGCTAGCAATGCGTTGCTTCAGTTTCTGTTTCTGTTTATCTGTTAGGTACCACACTGATAATACATGGTGGAATGCTAGGGAAAATTAAAACGAGATGTGCTATATTATGTATATTTTACTTAAGTGGCTTTGGCAAACTGTAATGTGATAGAAATCACAAAAAGCTACCATTTCAGATCCCCAGGAATGTTCCATTGACTGTCAATGTTAGTAAGAAAGACGTGAGTCTCAAACCTTTCATTTGTGCTCATCTTATCATCACCAATTCTCCCAGCAATGTAATGACAATCGTTGAGTTTTGGGATGAGTTTTGGTCAGTGTAGTGTGAGCAGATATGATGCCAGCAGAGGTCTTAAATGGGCTTAAGTGGGCTCACCTCTTGTGTTTCAGAGGCCACAGTAAGAAGCGTGTGCCCTGGAGGCAGCTAACCCACAGTTGGGCCCTGGAGTCAGGTATGTGGGACAGACCTCAAATGGATCCAACCATGGAGGAAAACCAGCCACCTGGACGTCTGAAACAGTCACTACAGTTAGTCGATAGATCAAAAACCCCCAAATTCTTGCCGATGTCACCAAAGTTTTAGAATGATTTGTTCTACATTATTACAGCTTGAGTGGACTAATACAGCATCTTCCAAATTATTGTTATATAGATGACTGCCACTGTGCCTATACAAGAGGCAACTGTGTCTGAATTTTGAGAATTCTTGAACTCTTGGTGCCTCTCTAACACATTTCACATGCTTAAAATCTCCCCAAACAAGTTTGGTAATGTGCCATAAAGACCGCTCCCTATACTTTTACCAAAAATAAATAGAGTTCTATTTATTTTATGCCTTTATGTAGTTAAAATACATTTTATGAATATAAAAGGGTGAAAAATTGTACAGGAACATCTTTGGATAGCTGTTATTCACAAGAGAAAATTATAATCAAAATTGGCATTTCGTTGAATGTAGAGCACTGATGCCCCCAGTGTCTCTAAAGGCCAAGTGAACAAAGGCATTTAATAAGTATGGAATCCTGCTCTTCATTTGAGAGGGAACAAGCTGTTCTAAAGTAGCAGAGGGATGTTCTTAGCAGCTATTTGCAACACTCTGTGAGCTGGGTTATTATGTTGCTATGAAGCAGTCTATTGTCCAAATGTAACTAACTACAGAACCTTGAAAAGTAGAAAAAGACAGAAAGAGCCAGAGAACTCATTTCATTCAACATTCATTCATTCATTCATTCACCAAATATTCACTGACTAGGTTGACTGTGTGTATAACAGCAATGCTGAGAACCGCACAGAACACAGAGATGTATCCGTGCTCTCACAAATTTTAGATACCAGCAGAGAAGATAAGATGTAGATGCCTTATGGCAGTGCCAGATATGTCCTATTAAACTGTTCCCAAGTTCAGAGGAGAGAAGAGATCCATATCTTGCTTGGATTGTCTGTGAAGCTTTTCCAGAGGAGACACAAGGGTGGTGACTAGAAGAGTTTTTGACACAATACACGGCTAGAAGGAAGCAAAGATGTAGAAATAATTAGACCCATAGATTTAAAATAAGCCTGGTAAGTGAAATTAAAGCCAAACTGTGGAAAGTTTTAAATTTCATTCTTAAAAGTTAGGGGTTTGTTGTGTTGGCAACAGGTGTCATGGAAGGTTTGGGCAGGGCAACAGGATGACCCATCAACCTTGGGAAGCTTTATAAATGATGTAAGGAGAGCCTGAAGCAATCATTGCAATCCACATGTAAGATAATAAATGGCAAATAATGGCAATGCAAATAGAAGAAAGAAGTACGAGAGACGCTATAAAGGAAAAACTGCCAGGGCTTGATGATTGATTAGGTACATTCATTTGTTCATTTAAGAAGTGTTGTAACTAGTGCTACAGTTATATGTAGCATGTAGTAACTGCTAGTCCCTAGAGATGCAAAACAGACATGATCTCTTCTCATGGACCATATGGTGATCTTTATTTCTATCTTAAATGCGCTGTGAAATGTGATGAAGTCCATGAATGAGAGAGACATGGTGTGATGAGAGCTTAGGTTGGGGGGATTTGATGAGTAGAGTAGGTAAGGGAATGTTTCCTTGGCAATGTGACACATGACCTGAGAAGGATGAGAAGGCATTAACCGGGTGCAGACGGAAGGGAATATTCATGTAGAGGGGAAAGCATGGACAATGAACCACAAGTATATAGGTCTGAGAGGAGTCCACTGTGGGCTAGACTCCTGAAAAATGAAAGGGAGAGGGGTGCAAGATAAGGTTGTAGAGATCATGCCTCCATCACATCCAAGGGATGCTGTGCCCTGTAGATCAGACACTCAAAGTGCCAGTGGACAGTGAGATAAGGAGCTTGCTCTAGAATATATCAACACACTGCTACCATCATCAAGAGAATCTCATCTGCTGAAATGAACAGGATGGTTAGTGCATTTACATTCTGAAGCAAGCTTATAGATCAGTACCCATTCTTAACTGCAGCTAGTCTGTGAGTCCACATTGAGTAGCTATATCTTAAACAATTGTGAGGAGAACTGCCTTTATCCTAAGAGAAATGAAAAGTCATGCAAGGATTCGAACAGGAAGCAGGGGCTGCATTATGAAGCATGGATTGGAAGGCATGGAAAGAAGATGAAGAAGTCTGTGCCTGAAAACTTATTTTGCTGGTGAAATAAGAGGTATCTTCTTCAGGTCAGAGAGCAGGGACACAGTATCTAATGGTGACATGAAAAGAATAGAGGAGGTCTGGAAGAGCCCTTGTGAGTTGTTTTAAGTAAAGGGATGGAAAAAAGAAATGAGAATGACTTGGCAGTTAAAATAAGAAAGCCTATGTTGTTGACCAGGTTGACACAGGTCTGTGACTGGATCCAATAAACTCATTGCTCTGAAACCAGGTCCAGAGAAGATCAGTATTAGAGATGAGAAGAAGGCATCAGAACTGAGGCTCCACGGGAAAGTAAGCTGGGTTGGAGGTCTGGGAAAATGTCAGGATGGATCAGTGAAATACAGTAAATGAGAGGTAAAATGATCCCACTTAACCAGTGGATGGTGTCAAAAACCAAACTCCAGGGCGCCTGGGTGGCTCAGTGGGTTAAAACCTCTGCCTTCCACTCAGGTCATGATCTCAGGGTCCTGGGATCGAGGCCCGCATCGGGCTCTCTGCTCAGCAGGGAGCCTGCTTCCTCCTCTCTCTGCCTGCTTCTCTGCCTACTTGTGATCTCTGTCTGTCAAATAAATAAATAAAAATCTTAAAAAAAAAACCAAATTCCACATATTGAATAAAAAAAAACAGAAAGATGAGCTTATTTCAAGGATTTTGAGCTTCAACCTCTGGGAGCAATCAATTCTGAGTCTCTCGCAGGCTAAGGGATTTTTATGGGGTAATGCAGAAGTTATTTGATTTTTTTCCAGCTGACTGGTTGCCTAGTCGAATTCTATCTTATTTGGATCAGGGTAACTGAGTCAAGGGAACAAGGAAGTCCAGAGAAGGTGAGATCAGAGTTGGCATTTGGGGACTGGCTGGTGTCCTTTGCTGATTTCTAAGCAGAGCTGTATATTCCTGTAATTACTTAAGTTTCCTTTATGTGTGGCAATTGACCATCTTCATTTTGTCCCTGAAATAAGTGACTCCATTTTAGTTTGGCTCTATAGTGGAAGAGGAATGCTGTAAACATAACACCTAAAGATTATCACCGTTCTAGAAACTGTATACAAATGCAGGTTCAGAGGCCAATTATCTGAGTTCTACCTACTTAGCGGATATACAATCATATATTCCTTATGGAGTTGTTAGGAAAATTAAATTATTTCATACTTAAACAGTGCTTAAAATAATGCCAGGGAGGGTGGGCCTGAGTAACTCAAGTGGGTTAAGCAACCGACTTCAACTCATGTCACAATCTCAGGGTCCTCTAATCAAGCCCTGCCTGGAGCTCCCTGTTCAGTGGGGAGTGCTTTTCTCCTTCTCCCTCTGCCTCCTGGTCCCCACTTGTGCTCTCCCTCTCTCTCTCTCTCAAATAAATAAATAAATAAAACCCTTTGAGAAAAAATAATGCCTTGGGTGTGCAGGGTGGGTCCAGCCACCCTGACCTAAGCAAGTGGGGTGGGTGCCTTTTTATGATAATCACTTGCAAGAGGGGTGCCTGGGTGGCTCAGTTGGTTAAGCATCTGCCTTCCACTCAGACCCAGGTCGGGCTCCCTGCTGAGCAGGGAGTCTGCTTCTGCTTTTGCCTATCCCTGCTGGCTTGTGCTCTCTCTCTCTCTCTCAAATAAATAAATAAAATCTTTTTTAAAAGGGCGGGGGGATAATCAACCAGACCCTAAAAAGGAAGTAAGCCATTGAAGGTGTTATGGATAGTCCTTGCTCAGTAGTGATATCAATAGAAATGTCAAAAGCAGGGCGCCTGGGTGGCTCAGTTGGTTGGGCATCTGCCTTCAGCTCAGGTCATGATCCCAGGTCCTGGGATCAGTCCCGCATCAGGCTCCCTGCTCAGCCGAAAGCCTGCTTCTCTCTTTCCCTCTGCTGCTCCCCCTGCTTGCGCGCGCTCTCTCTCTGTCAAATAAATTAATTAAAAATCTTAAAAAAAAAAATAAGAAAGAAAGAAAGAAATGTTAAAAGCATTTACGTTCCCTGGTTAGCTTTCTATAAAAGACCAACCCTAAAGGCAACCCTGTGGGGACCCCCTCTCACTCTAGAGCTTTTTCTGTATCTTCATCTAACAAACTTCTATCGTTTTACAAAAAAAAAAGAAAAAGAAAAGGCTAGAAGACAGAATACTAATTATGAGAGAGTTAAATGTCAACAGAAAACAAAGCGATTACTAGTAATCGCTAGTAATCGTCCTGAATTTATGGAACTCATTAAATATGCCAACAGCCGTGTGAGGTAAGTCGAAACTGCAGAAGTGAAGAGTTACTTGTAGGAATTAACACAGCAAAGATTTACTGGACAGCAGGGGACAGCCACTAAATCGCTTGCACATCCCTAATTAAGGGTCTTCTCTCCTGGGCGGTGCAAACAAGACACCCGTCAGAAGTTCAGACCACTTCTTAAAGGTGCTGTTACATCGATTTCTCACTGTTACTCGACCAGAAAAACCTCTCCGCAAGCCTCAAATCCCGAAAACCTCCTACCTTCCGCACCTCCCTCGCCTCGGAGGTCCCGCCTCTTGTCCTCACGCCGGGTCCTCACGAGAGGCGGGGCTCCCCCTGCGTGCTGACGCACGGCGAGCGTGCTGACGTCTCCGCGCTCCGCCCGCCGGCTTGAATCGCGGTCCCGCGCGGCAAAGGGCGGTGGGGCGGGAGCCAACGGCCAGCGGCGGGGGACGGGGGGCGGGGCGGGAGCGCGGCGTCGAGGGTCTGGCCTGACTGTGGACTGGGACCCCGCGTCTTCTGGCTGAGCTGCCGGTGCTGCGTAGCCGCGGGGTCGCAGCTGCCCGGCCGTGAGCGACCCGGCACTCCCGGGCGCCTGCGGGCATTGTCTCCGCCGCCGGCGTCCCTGGAGGCCAACGCCAGGCCATGATCGACTCGGTGAAGCTGCGCCGCGACAGTGCGGCCGACTTCTTCTCGCACTATGAATACCTGTGCGCGCTGCAGGACTCGGTGCCGCTGCCCTCGGTGCGCGCTTGCCTGCGGGAGGGCGTGCTGGACTTCAACGCCGACCGCCTGCGCCTCGTGGACTGGGCGCCGCTCCTGAGCACCCTCAAGATTAATAAAGATCTGCCCCTAGTCTCTATCAAGAGCTTCTTCCAGCCGTGGCTTGGCGAAACAGGTGTGTAGTTCCCGCTTCGGGGGCCCTGGAGACGGTGCGGCGAAGCGGGATTTTAGACGGTGCCCGGTGGAGGCAGGGCACCAACCGGGGTGGCCAGTCCCGCGGTCTGGGTGCAGCACCCCGGGGACTCTTACCAGCTCAGTGGCCCGGAGTGAGTCAGTTACGGCCCCGTAGGTCTCAGCGTTCCCATCCGTGATGTGGGCCAACAGGACGCGCTTTACGTGGTGATTGCGAAGATGCACGGAGTTGCTGCTTGTAGAGCGCTTCGCGCGGTCTGGGGCATCGTTAAGCGTTCGACAGATCTTGCCTGGTTTTCTGGATGAGTTAGCCTGACAGAGAACAAAGCGATTTGGAAAACTGATACAGCTCAGGCTTTTGCTTCGTTTTGGTTTGAGTAAGACATAGCTCTGGGGGGCGGGGGGGGAGAGCTGTTTTTGTTTTATTATTATTTTTAGTGACATCTTATAGTGGATAGACTCTGTGTGGCCTGAGGGAGTTACTTAGGAACTACAATCCCCACACTTGTAAAGTGGCATTAAAACTATTCTTTCCATCTCCTCTTAGAATTAACAGGTTGTTTAAAAGTACACTTACCTGGTGAGCACTGAGTAATGTACAAAATTATTTATTTATTTATTTTTAAAGATTTTATTTATTTATTTAACACAGAGACCCTGAGACTATGACTGAGAGGAAGGCAGAGGCTTAACCCACTGAGCCATGCAGGCGCCCCTGTACAGAATTATTGAATCACTGTATGGTACACTTGAAACTAATATAACACAGTATGTTAACTACACTGGAATTTTAAAAAAAAAAAAAAAATAAATTTCTGGGGCACCTGGGTGGCTCAGTGGGTTAAACCACTGCCTTCGGCTCAGGTCATGATATCAGGGTCCTGGGATCGAGTCCCACATCGGGCTCTCTGCTCAGCAGGGAGCCTGCTTTCCTCTCTCTCTCTCTCTCTCTGCCTGCCTCTCTGTCTACTTGTGATCTCTCTCTCTCTCTGTCAAATAAATAAATAAAAATTTAAAAAATAAATAAATTTCACCAAAAAAAAAAAAAAAAAGGATTGCACAAGTTGTATAAACTTTCTGGGCACTCAGATGAGCTCAGCCAGCACTAAACACTGTTGGAGGCAAGGCCCCTGGCCTAAAGGATCTCCTCTTCTACTGGGGGAGGCAGCAAGTAAACACAAGCACAGTAGTCAGTGTTCTGGAAGAAGCGACCTCTGGTGCTGCAAAGCAGAGAACAATGAAAGGAATGTTCAGGGAAGACTTCTTGGAGGAGGTGCCTCCTTTCTGCGGATGTGAGAAGCTATTCAAATGGCAGAAGGGAGCTGCTTGTGTGAAAGTTTGAGAAATATAAAAATATGGCAAAACTAAAGTACAGGACAAGAACTTAGGGTTCTAGAAGTGAGACCCGAGACTGGAAACCAGCCTGGCAAGGGCCACACAGGGAGGGGCCTTGTTTGTCCTATCAAATAGTTGTTTATCCCGATTGTTGTGGGATTATGAAATTGATTTTTTTTGTTTAGAAGCTTGCTGTGCCCTCCATATGGAAGGCAGTTGATTGGGAGGAGGACAAACAGTAATCTGAGAGCCCAAATTAAGGTATAGAAAGGGAGGACTGGATTTCAGAGATCAAAGAGATAGAATGGACGGGGCCTGGTGACCAGTTGGCGGGGAGGGCAGCAAGCTTGGATGACAGTTTATAGTGGCATCTTTCTGTGAGGCATAGAGCACAGTAGGAGGGAATTTGGGTTGGGAGGAAAATCTCACTTCATCTTTAATGCTTTAGGAGGGCCCAGCCGGGCATCCCAGCATGTCTGCTAGACATCTCAGGGCTGCAGGTGCAGATCTGGGCTTTATGGGGGACTGTTTGAGATATGGGAGAAACTGAGAAAAAAGAAAGAAGATCTAGAAAATCCTAAGCCTGAAGAATGTTTTTTTAAAATGGACCCACTTGTTCGGAGGCACCTGGCTGGCTCAGTGGGTTAAAGCCTCTGCCTTCAGCTCAGGTCATGATCCCAGGGTCTTGGAATTGAGCCCCACATTGGGCTCTCTGCTCAGCAGAGAGCCTGCTAACCCCCCCCCACCCCACCCCCTGCCTGCCTCTCTGCCTGCTTGTGATCTCTCTCTGTCAAATAAATAAATAAAATCTTAAAAAATGGACCCACTTGGGGTACCTGGGTGGCTAAGTAGTGAAGTGTCTGCCTTTCAATCAGGTCATGATCCCAGGATCCTGGGATCAAGCCCTGCATCGGACTCTCTTCTCAGCAGGAAGTCTTCTTCTCCCTCTACCACTCCCCCTGCTTGTATTCCTTCTCTTGCTGTCTCTCTCTCTGGGTCAAGTAAATACATAAACAAAAATCCTTAAAATAAAAAAATAAATAGAAAATAAAATGGACCCACTTGAGTATGTTTACAAGCTGAGACAAAATACCCAGGACACAGGATGTGAAGATCCAGGAGAGAAGGTGACTATGGTTATATTTTTTTAGACCTGAACACTTGGGACACCTGGGTGGCTCAGTTGGTTAAGCGTCTGCCTTCAGCTCAGGTCATGATCCCAGGATGCTAGGATCAAGTACCCCATCGGGCTCCTTGCTTAGCCGGGAGCCTGCTGCTCTCTCTTTCTCTCTCTCTCTCTCACTAATAAATAATAAAATCTTTAAAACCAAAACCAAAAAAATCTGAACAATTATCATGTGCTTTTTCTAGGCTCTGGGTTTCACATTATCTGTTATCTCTTCTGCAAGGACATTTCAATTTATCCCCTAGTGAAGAGAAGTCACATTATTCTCTCATCTCATGCAGGTGTAGTAACTGTTCCTTACCTCTGAAGGGACTTGATGTATCTCCAAAGTAATCAGAAGCAATTACAGTGGGAAGAGACCTCAAAGTCAAGGCCACTGTACTTAATCTTGCCTAATCTTTCACATTGAACGTAAGAAAAATGTGTCATAGAGACCACTCTCTTCAGAATTCCTTCCCTGAACCTGTTCCAGTGGTTCCAGACTGGAGATTTCAATCTCCTAGGTTTGCTTATTTATTCTCACCAGCATTGCTTTGCTTTCCTCGTCTTTTTTCTTTTCTTTCCTTTCTTTTCCCTTCCTTCCTTCCTTTCTTTGATTTTATTTATTTTAGAGCGAGAGCATGAGCAGCGGAGGGACAGAGGGAGAGAAAGAATCTCAAGCGATTCTGTGCTGAGCTCAACCCTGGGCTCAGTCTCACAACCCTGAGATCAAGACCTGAGCTGAAATCAAGACTGGGTCCTCTAATCAACTGCGCTTCCCAGGCGCTTCACCTCGCCAACTTCTAGCTAGTGTGGCTGCCTCTGAGTTCAGTTTCTCTCAGTTCATCTGCTTACTGGGCTTCAATGATGTTTTTCTTTATTTGAGAGAGAGAAGGAGAGAGATGGGGGTCAGGGGTGCGGAAACAGGGAGAGGGACAGGCAGACTCCACTCCCAGTATGGAGTCCCGGCCCGGGGCTCAATCCCAGGACCCTGAGATCATGACCTGAACGGGAACCAAGAATCGCCACTTTGACTGAGCCCACCAGGTGCCCCTTCAGTGATCTTCTAAAATGAAAATACATGCTTAAAATAATGCTTGTAAGGGCTCACCAGCACAGGATTATTGTGTATGGGCTTCGAGATTTCTGCTCTGCACAGAAGCTTGAAATCTCTGCCAAGCCTCAGGGGGCTAATTGGCCCAGAGGAAGAGGTGCTTTTTCTAATCTATCTGATTTAGGTACCTTTTTCTAACCTGCAGAGGCACCTTTACTGTGCCAGTGGTAGCCTCTGTCCTCATCAGCTTTCCTGGTAAAAGCCAGAGACTTTTTATCTGAGCCTTGCTTTGGCTAACCTCTGTATTGTAATTTCTGTCTCCTCCCCCTTGTGTCTTGGCCTTTAGTCGTCCCCCACCTGCAGTATTTTCCATGGCCAGCAGGTGTCAGGCTTGGATGTCTTTGCGCAGGTGCCCTCTGACGTTAAGCTCCTCCCACCCAGACTATGTGGTCATTCCCTTTCTAGATTCAACTTGAGGGTTATCCTGAAGCCACACTTTAGATATAGCATCTTGCTTTCATAGGAGCCTCTATACCCATGGTTTATATTTCTGTATCTTGTGTGGTTGATGCTTTGGGCTTACGTTTGTCCCTCAAAGAGGGCTTTAAGAACACAGAGCAGATGCTTTCTCATGGTGATAATACATATTTTGTAATAATTTTGCTTTAGGTTCTGACAGAAGTAAAGTTTGCAGAAGTCGTGTTCCTGCGATAAGAAACAAAGATGTGACCTTCCAGTTATGTAAAGCTCTCAAGTGCTGTTTAAGTATATCAAGTGCACTGAAGAACCTGGAGCTGAACGGACTAGTGCTGCGCGAGAGAGATTTGACTGCCTTGACAAAGGTGAGGCTTCTCCAGTGTGTCCTGCAAACATTGGATATTTGCTTTGGAGGGAAACTCAACCCATAAAAATTTTAACTTTTTCTTCCCACTAAAGGGATTGAATAAATCCACCTCTCTGGTGCACCTGTCTCTTGCAAACTGCCCAATTGGAGATGGAGGATTAGAAAGTAAGTTTCAATGTTTTTTACGTCTCCTCCAACCAGACTGATCTCACGTCTCCCTGCTTGCATGTTAATTGCTGTCTGTACCTTTTCTGCCTGTATTGTCTCCCAGGCCTGATCAAACCATGGTCTCCTCTCACCTGTACACTGAAAGTTTGTCATGCTGGATACTCTCCGAACCACTTTCACTTAGATTATGTTAAGCCACAAGCCACACAAGTATATACTATATTGTTCGTATATATGTAGTGCAATACTATATATATGCAGTATAACATATACTATATTATTTCATTCATCTTTTTATTATCAAGAAATAATTATGGGAAGGGAAATAGCAAAATGTAAAGACAAAAGAATTATTATCCTTAAATAGTTAAAAACATCTGTATGCAATCATAATGACAAAATGCACTGTGTTATGTACTAAAATAGGAAATACATGCAAAGTGCTACGGGAGTATATAAAATTCAGTGGTGTTGGTGGGGGGGGGGTGTATCATAGAGGTAATCACAGAGAAAGTAATTGTTGATTGGGGTCCTGAAGAATTACTGTGTTCATTGTGACCACTAGTGGTCTGGGGTGTAAGGAAGGCTGCATTTTAATTTGAGGGGATTAAGACTTGACATGTTCTGTCTTACATTGCTCTAGTATATTGCTCTAGTACAGCACCTAATAAAACTCTGGGTTTAGAGTTGACATTTAAATTGACGGGTAACTGATAAATGAGTTTGGGTTGTATCATTGGAAATAGGACTATAGGAATATATGGGAAGAGTTTTAGACTTTTTAGGTTTTTCTTTTTCTTTCTTATATCTCAAAAGGTACAGAGTATTTTACTGACTAGTTGGGCTTAAAGTTTGCCAGGTTCAGAATATTCAATTCGTATTCAATTCTAGCATCTAGGTAAAATTAAACTGTTGCTGTAAACTAGAATAACCCTTTATTACTGACATATTTTAGAATGCACCAATCCATCCGTTGCCTGGGAAGATTGTAGATAGTGATTTTAAGACTACAGCTATAAACCCTCCGGTAGACTCAGGAAAAGCAAATAAGTCAGAATTGACCATACTGTATGGGCTCTTCATCTTATCGTGTGTGTGGTTTTTTTTTTTTTTTTTCCCCTTTTAGTTATTTGTCAAGGTATAAAGAACTCTATCACTCTTAAGACAGTAAACTTCACGGGGTGTAATCTGACATGGCAGGGAGCAGATCACATGGCCAAGATCTTAAAGGTGACTTTCTGTTTAAACTTTCATGAAAACATATTCTGTGATTAAAGCACATTAATACTCCTATACAAGATGGCACATCTTTTCTTGTCTTTTGATATACATGATTACAGTTTTGGTTTTGTTGAAAGATTATTACCAGTTTTCAGTTTGGGGTTCTACCACTAAGGAAAGGTAATCCATTTAACCGTAGTAATAAAAGATCTAGTGTATAATACATTATAAATAATACTTTCATGTATTTTTAGTTCTTTGAAACAGCCCATCATTGGGTGTTATAGTGTTTCTAAAACGTAGCCGGGCCCATTTGCTGACTTTGTGACTGTGGCTGTTTTCGTCCTACAACAGCAGAGTTAAGTATTTGCAACGGAACCTTACGGCCCACAAAGCTGAAAAATTTACATTTGGGCCTGTGCAGAGCAAGTCCGTTGACCCCAGATATAGAAAACAGTCAGCAGCATGGATTCTGAAGCCAAATATCCCAGTTTCAGATTCCAGCTCACCAGTTTCATAGCTTCTGACCATGGACACATTACTTAGCCTCTGTGCTTTATTAGGAGGATTAAATGGACTAGTTTGTATAAAATAGTGCCTGGCACATTATAAGCACTGTGAAAGTGTTTTTCTGTGATTTCTACTTTTTGCTTCTATAAGTTATTGTTCATAGAAAAACGGCACCAATGATTTTCCATTTAGACTGGCATAGGAACTTTGAGTCTTTTTTTGTTTGAGCATGTAATAAGATTTCTTTCTTTTAAAGTCCGTGTTCCATTAACCAAAATTTGTCTTATGAATACAGAGAACTGAATGTGTCTTTACGACTCTATCTGTGGTTAAAAATCAAACCATCAATTTCCTGAGGGAGGTCAAACTGGCTTTGCATACTGAAGGCCTCTAAAGTTGGTGTGCAAACTCTAAAATAGTGAGATCCATTGAGTTGGGGAAAGAAAATACCAGAACCCTTATATTCCTTTTGTAGTTTTTAAAAAATAACTGTGTAGTTTATAATGTAGGTGAAGTGTATGTGCAGAATTGAACGTGTAACTTCGTGTATATAATTTATCAATAAATAGATCCATGTTACAGAAAGTCTACTGCAGGATGCCCAGTCGAGGGTCTGGAAACCACAGGAGGACAGAATGATAGAACTTAGAGCCTCAGCAATAATAGAATTTAGAACCAATTCCCTGACTTGGCAGATAAAGAAAATAAAGTGTATAGAATGTAATTTGATTGTCAAAGTTTATGTAACTAATCAGCCACAGATCACTCCCTGGCTAGAATCTAATCACTGGCAAATTAGAATCTGGGTCCCTGAGACTCTTGAGCTAGAATCGACTGTTGAGCCTCTCGGGGTGACTCTCTTGGCTTATATGCTTATATGTGCATATAAATGTCTGACATGATAAGCCGTCCTCAGTAGGCATACCCTGCTTCCTTATCCAGATATCTTAATTTCATCCTGTTAAATCTTTGAAGTATCAGACCATGAGAAGGCACGAAGAAATCTGGGCCGAGAGTCTTCGTTACAGGAGGCCTGATCTGGACTGTATGGCTGGTCTGAGGCGCATCACCTTGAACTGCAACACGCTCATTGGTGACCTGGGCGCAAGTGCTTTTGCAGAATCTCTCAGTGAGGATTTATGGCTTAGAGGTAAATCCTAGAATTTTTTAAATGTTAAGTATGTTTAGCTTTTGGCTTGATACCATAGTCATGGGATTTTTTTTTTTTAAGCCTTATTTTTTCCAATATCTTTTACTGTGCTTTTAAGCTTCTCTAAGAGTTGCATATACTCTTTATAGGAAATACAGAGTAACTAAACAAAATTACTCATAATCTTAATACACATTTTAGCGTACCTTCAGTGTTTGTTTTTCTATAAACATGTTCATATACTTCAGAGACTAGAAGAGTGAACTCATGCTTCAGTTACTATTTCATGCTCTTCTCTTACTTAATGATGCATCATATAGTCCTCCATTATGTCGATGTACAATTAATTTAATCCTTTGCGATTAGATTTAAACACTTTGTACTTTGCTCTGTCAGGAACCGTGTGTAGTGAACACATCTCTGTGACCATTGCATTAGCTCTATGGATTAAGTTACTAAAAGTGGAAAGACCTCATAATGTGACATATTTTTATGACTTACTGCACATTGCCAAATTCCCATCCAGAAATCCTGTGCCAGTTTATAATCCACCTTAATAGTACATGTGAGGCCTCTCCCCTCACAAATGCTGACTTGTGTCACTAGTAAAAACTGTAATGCTATAAAAGTGATAACCCTTCCTTTTAAATTTTTATTT
Organism: Mustela nivalis; assembly: GCF_964662115.1. Lineage (NCBI taxonomy): Eukaryota > Metazoa > Chordata > Mammalia > Carnivora > Mustelidae > Mustela > Mustela nivalis. Next base: position 18,530,672 of record NC_139032.1, read on the forward strand.
TATTTTAATTTTTTTTATTTTTTTAACCCCTCCTTTTTTATGCAGGTGGGATTACTCCAAACTTTATAGCTTTTTTTTTTTTTTTAAGATTGTATTTATTTATTTGTCAGAGAGAGAGAGAGAGAGTGAGCACAGGCAGGCAGAGTGGTAGAGGGAGAAGCAGGCTCCCCGCGGAGCAAGGAGCCCGTCGTGGGACTCGATCCCAGGACGCTGGGATCATGACCTGAGCCAAAGGCAGCTGCTCAACCAACTGAGCCACCCAGGCGTCCCAACTTTATAGCTTTTTAAATTTCATATGGTATGACCATCTTAAGAAGTCACTACATTTACATCTCCCACATCATTTTTAGTGACTTGCCATTATATGAATATGCCGTGGTCCATTTTGCTTATTTATTGCTAGATATGTGAGCTCTTTGCAGGTTTTCACTGTTAAAAACAGTACTCTGATTCACATCCCTGCCTACGTCTCTTACTTCCTTTGGTTAAATTCTTAGCTGCTAGGTCAGAATGGCATGTACATTTTCAAGGTTTTTGTTATGTGATCTTGACCTTTTATTATGTGATCTTGGAACAATCTCATTTTATTTTAATTTGTATTCAGTTTACATACTAGTGACATGTGACTATTTTTATTAATTTGACTAGTTGGTTAATTATATCCTTTGTCCATTTTGTGGTAAGAGTTTGTGAGGATTGCATCGTGTTCTTTCCATATGTCTGGCTTATTTCTGTGTGTCATGGGGTTTTAAAAGACCTCAGTTACTTTAGCGTAATGGTTTATACAACACTTTTAAAAAAGGGTTCATAATGGGGTGCCTGGGTGGTTCAGTGGATTGAGCCTCTGCTTTCAGCTTAGGTCATGATCCCAGGGTCCTGGGATCGAGCCCCACATCGGGCTCTCTGCTCAGTGGGGAGCCTACTCCCCCCCCCACCCCGCTCTCTGTCTCTGCCTGCTTCTCTGCCTACTTGTGATCTCTGTCTGTTAAATAAATAAATAAAATCTTCTTTTAAAAAGTAGGGGAGGCTCATATGATAGTTTCCTCCTAAGTTAGTAGTGTTTTTTATACTTGCGCTTTTGTGATGATCCCTTTGGTTTAAATGAGTATGTTGTTCAGCCTCAGAACTATTAGTATTAGGATCATTTGTTCTGTTCTTTGACTTTTACAAGACAGTGTTCTTGACTATCATTCTTTCATGGTAAGTTCTTAACATATGTTCCCTATTCACACATTCTTCGGATTTGTTATTATTTACACCCTCTTAGACTTTTTTCTTTTTCTTTTCTAAAACTAATAGTTATATAAAACAATACATATCTATCATATATATTACATATTATATTAATTATTACATATTAATATATATTATATACATTATATATAATGTATATATATAACAATACATATCTGCTATTTGGCTTTTTCCTTTTAAGTAGTTTTAAGAGTGATTTGGAACTCAAGATCGTAGTGAAAGAATACAACGTGGTCTCTGAGCTCCACCCAGCTTTTGCCTGTGAAGTTGACTCTGCCACTAGCATCCTTGCTGATGAGGAACCACATTTTTTTTTAAGATTTTATTTATTTATTTGACAGACAAGAGATCACAAGCAGGCAGAGAGGCAGGCAGAGAGAGGAGGGAAGCAGGCTCCTCACTGAGCAGAGAGTCCAATGCAAGGCTCAATCCCAGGACCCCGGGATCATGACCTGAGCCGAAGACAGAGGCTTTAACCCACTGAGACACCCAGGCAACCCCTGAGACTCCTTTTGTGAGGTTTTTCACTCACAGACTATCTAGAGTTATTCTTCACCTCTGTAATTATAAAATATGTTGGCTCATTTATTGGTACTAAGAGCAGGCTAGTCATGGCTCATCTAAGAATTTTTTATTGGATTTTGTATTATATGTGTGTATGTACTTTTCTATTTTTCTTTCTTCAACACCCAAGATTAAAAACCTGCCATGACTTCTCGTACAGAAATCTTACCTGAGCTTTTACATGAATACGTGAGAGTTGTATGTGTGTCAAATCTGTATAGAATTGGCAAGTGACCTTTTGTCTTTCTTCAAAAGCACTTGACCTGCAGCAGTGTGGCCTCACCAATGAAGGAGCAAAGGCTTTACTAAAGGCCCTCGAAACCAACAGAACTCTGGTCGTTCTGGATATAAGAAAAAATCCACTCGTTGGTATGTCACTCCTTTTTTAATTGATGAACAAATAACAAAACAGAAAGATTGTGTTCGTGTATTGACAGTTTTTAAAACTTAATGTGTTTGCTTTCCTAATGCTATACTTTCCTAATCTTGTACTTCCCTTGTGTTTTAGCAGATAATTTACTAACTAACATGAGATATACGTGTAACTTGCTCTTGGCTGCCACTCTGAATAGGGCGAACCGAGATTATGAGCTAGCTTCCACCAGGAGAATTATCACCTCTGCATTGCTGCAAAGAGCATTTCATTCATTTCTCAGTGTAGCAAGTAATTTTTGAATCCTTTCTGTGTTCCAGACACAGGCTTTAGGCACTAGGAACGTGGCAGTGAACAGGGTCAACCAAAGTCTTACCCTCTTGGAGCTTGTGTTCTAGTGGAGGAATTCAAGTAGAAATGAGTAGGCAGATAAAGTAGTGTGATTTTAGATGGCGGGAAGTACCAAAACAGCCAAAGGTAAAGACCCTGAAGTGGGCCGTAGGGCTGTATTCCATATGATGAGGGACAGCTTCACTGGAGAAATGACTTTTGAGGGGAAAGCCGAATGAAGAGAGTGGCTGGCCATTGGGAGGCCTGCAGGCAATGCGTACACGGGCTCGGAGGTGACGGGGTGGGTGGAGAATTTAAGGAAAACATGGAGGCCACCATGGTCGGAAGTCTGAGTGAGGGAGGGCAAGTTATGCAGGGAGGTCGCAGAGCTGGCCAGGGGTGTGCTCTTACAAGGTCTTGAAGGCCAGAGTAAGGACATGGATTATTCTAAATGAGTGGAGCGTTTTGAGCTGGAAGAGGCTTGATTGTGTTTCAATAAGATGACTCTGGTGTAGGGAATAGACCTGGGGGTGGGGGAGAGCTAAAGAAGGAAAATGGGGAGACCGGTCAGGAGACTATGACTCCCCTCAGGAGTCCAGATACGGGCTGTTTATGGTTTGCCTTAGGGTAGCAGGTTGGGGCTGGTGAAGTGGTTTGGTTCGGTTGTGTTTTAGGGGGTAGCTAATAAGACAGATCGGGTGTGGGGTATGAAGGAAATAGTAATAAAGAAGCAAGTGCAGGGGCGCCTGGGTGGCTCAGAGGGTTAAGGCCTCTGCCTTCGGCTCAGGTCATGATCTCAGGGTCCTGAGATCGAGCCCCGCATCGGGCTCTCTGCTCAGCAGGGAGCCTGCTTCCTCCTCTCTCTCTGCCTGCCTCTCTGCCTACTTGTGATCTCTGTCTGTCAAATAAATAAATAAAAAATCTAAAAAAAAAAAAAAGAAGCAAGTGCAGGATGATAACGAGTGCAACTGGTTGGTACCACTCACTGAGAAAGGGGGTCTGATGAGAGGAGCAGTTTGAGAGAATATCAGGACTTTGGTTTGGCAGACTAGATGCCCTTTAGGTACCTAAGCATCTGGACATTGCCCAGACTTCTGCTTTCTATCTAAAGTTATCCAAAGCCACATTAGACACAGTGTTTAGATTTCATCTTTGCTGCTGCCAAAAGAACAGTCATTGTGGGCAATATGGGAGGGGGTATACTTTCGTGTTCGGTTTCTGAGGAAGAAATTAGAATACTAAAAAGGGGGAAATACATATGTAACCACATAATGTGGGTTTTATATTTAGTCTCATGTGAAAAGCAGTAATTAGTTTGGTTTTTTGTAATTTGTTTTTGTAATTTGTTTGTTTTTAAATGGGAATAACCGCTTATTGGGAAGCAATTACTATAATTCCGATTTATTTTACTTTAGATCATTCTGTGATGAAAGCAGTTATCAAAAAAGTTCTCCAGAATGGAAGGAGTGCCAAGTCAGAGGTAACATGTTCTCTAAGAAGAGTTTTTCTTTAATTGCATATTTTTCTTTTCTTTTTCCCTCATAAAATAAAACTATCAAGGCATTTTTCGGCCATCTTAAATCAATTAAGTCAAATCAAATGGCTTTTCTGTTTTGAAAACATTGTGTAATTCTTTAATTTGAGGTCCCAGAAATGCAGATTGCAAACCTTTTGTTAACTCAAAATAGCTTAATTTCCAATTGAGATCAAACCCTTATAAATAACTTGTAACTGAAATAAGTGTTTTTTATTTCTCTTCCAGTACCAGTGGATAACTTCTCCATCAGTGAAGGAACCATTCAAAACTGCTAGACAGAAAAAGAGAACTATAATTCTGGGAAATGGTCGGAAGGGGAAAGCTACTATTAGAATCGGTAACTATTTCTCTCCTGGCATTTTAACGCGGCTAGAACTTATGCCCTATATGTGTTCCGATGGCTAAAATTAGAATCTCTTCCCATTATGTGATACTGAGGGTAACAACCAGGATTAACCATACTGCATATAGGAAAGACTATAAATGTTCAGATACAGATTATGAGAATTTATGAAATTAGAAACAATTTTTAAAAAGATGCTAATATTTCCATTTTTTTAATTAACCAGAGATGTGTTCTTAAAAAGTTCATTATTTTGAGTTAAGATTTTAGTTTTCTCTTCCTGTGGTCTATTAGCATAGACAATGTAGGTACACAGGTGATAGGGTGGATGGAATATTGATGTGATTTCACAGAGCTCGAATAAAATTTGCCATTTTTCTTCTTTCACTTCATTTTAAATTGAATTAAAATTCTGTATGATTTCATAGTTAATACTTATTTATGTATTCACAAGGTTTCATTGAGTTGAGTCTATTTTTTATTAATGAAAGATTTGGGGTGCCTGGCTGGCTCAGTCGGTAGAGCATATAACTCTCAATCTTGGGGTCATGGGGTGGAGCCCACTTTAAATAAATAAATAAATAGTTAGTGGAAAATTCAAAACAACCTAAATATTATATAACTTTTTAATAGTATTGTAAACATCTCCATAAATACGACTTCTTTTTTTTAACTATTAAAAGGTATGTTTTTGATTCTCCATTAATCTCCTTGTTTGGTCAAAAGAAAGCTTAACAATTCTTCTACCAATTTTTATTTTAAAACATTTTAGTAGTCAAATAATATATGCAAGAAGCTGAGATTTGTGATGTCACAGTAATTAGATGTTATTATTAAAAGTTTGCATCATGTGTAAAACATTCTTGAAAGTGTCTAAACTGGTATTCTGATATAATATTATTGTTTTTTAAAGATTTTATTTATTTATTGGAGAAAGGGAGACACAGAAATAGTGAGAGTGGACAGGAGGAGGGAGGAGAGGGCGAAGCACGCTACTTGCCGAGCAGGGAGCCTGATGTAGGACTCGAGCCCAGGACTCCAGGATCATGGCCCAACCAACTGAGTCACCCAGGTGCCCTTGATATAATATTAGAAATAGAATTATATATAGGTAAAAAATATATATGTTATATTGGGATTTCTGTAATTTTAGTATCCGGTGGTATATAATAGGACTTCATGGAATGAGAATAAAAAATTAAAAGTCTTTTTTTTTTCCTTAGCATGATTAAACAAAGTGGAACTGTAACTGAAGTTTACAGGCTCACTGAGCTATTTAAGAGTAATTTTATTTCTTGGGCTTTTTTTTTTGTATTTGCCTCAGTTATATGGAGACATAGAGGTAAGCCACAGCAATGTCTGGCTATGTAGTTAGATCCAGGTGAGTATAGGGTTAAATGTGTGAGTTGTGTCACATTCACATTGTAATCATGTGTGCAGAAAGAAGATAGGAACTTTAATGGGAACTGTATCTCCTAACAAGATACATGCAAATTATTTTGGATTTAATTACAAATGATATTTGCATTAGTTTCGGAAAGTCAGGGGAGAAGTATACACATACAAACCACAAATATACGAACATTTTTCCTTGAGAGTAATTAAGTTAAAAACAAAAAATAGCGCAAAGTGAATGGAACTTTTATATATTTTAAGAGGTGTATAAATTTATCCAGAGAAATCATACAAGGTCATGTGATTATCAATAAGCTATACTCTATGAAATATTTACCCTCTGTTGCTACATATGCTTTACTTCTCATGCTACCCTAATGCTGCCAAACTAGTATAGTAAAATAGATTTGAGGAATAAATATAATGAACCTAGGTTACTTATTTTGAGTAACAGAAAAAATATTTAAATGTCAATTTTAATATATGGTTTATTCTAAATAAAATATTGGCATATAGGTCTAGTTGTTGCTACTAACCATTTCATATAAGGATGCTTGACTTTTTAATACTGAAATTGGACCAAATCTCCATATTTTGCTCTTTTATCCATTGGGTCTTATTTCTTTTTCATTTTCTATATGAAATCAAATGAGCATTGAAGGTGACAGACTTACAGAGGGTAGCATTGACTTACCTGCCACTTAACAGCTTTCATACCTAATTACTTTGATTGTTTTCACATAGGAAAGCTAAACTTAAGTTGAAATTTTGGTCCAATTCAGATTCTCTTTGGCAGGAATCAGGGATGTATCAGTGTTTCTCTATCTTTGAGATTCAGAAATACCAAAGATATTCTGAGATTCAATAAAATGAATGTTTCTGCATGATACATAAGGTGTATCATGCATGTTTAATTCTTTGGGATGTATTTTTTATTTACTTTTGCATGTTATGCACATCTCATATATTTTAGTTAAAATGATAACTTGTTGCTCTATGAGAACTTGTATTTGTAAACATTGCTAGTCTATGTAAAAGCATTTTTACAGAACGATCCTATTGTTAATGGCCTCGCATTATTGGCAGGTGCCTGTTCCATAAAGTGTGAACATGTGATGATTGCTGCATCACCATTTAGTGCATCTTGATTTTGTCCTTTAATGCTTTTGCAAACAGGATTGGCCACGAAGAAACCTGTAAGCAATGGAAGAAAACACTCCCTTGGTAAAGAGTGTTACGCTCCTGAACCTCTACCTCCCGGCGTGTCTGGTTTCCTGCCGTGGCGCACAGCAGAACGTGCAAAAAGGAACAGGTACAGTATATATCTTCCTAACTTAAGTTGTTCAGAAATTTTCATCTTGGAGCTGCTGCTGCTTCTTTTTTTTTTTTTTTAAGATTTTATTTATTTATTTGACAGATAGAGATCACAAGTAGGCAGAGAGGCAGGCAGAGAGAGAGGGGGAAGCAGGCTCCCCGCCGAGCAGAGAGCCCAATGCGGGGCTCCATCCCAGGACCCTGAGATCATGACCTGAGCTGAAGGCAGAGGCTTAACCCACTGAGCCACCCAGGTGCCCCCATTTTGGAGCTTCTATTATGTGGGTGGTCTCTAGTGGTTTCTCTAGAGGAAAAAATGATAACTCACCTTGGCTTCTGCCTAATGAGTCCTTGAAGGAAGAAAAACAAAACAAAACAAAAACCATTATAATTGGGAGTTGCAAGCTATTTCTTGTGTCACAACAAATGTAACCCTGTGGGAGTCAAGAAGAGATAACCTTCTCCCCACTGGTACAGGTGAGTAAAGGTTTCATTAAAGGTGGGTATAATTGGGCAGGACCCTACAGTGCAAGAGGTGGAAGTTGGATTTGTAAGGAATGGGGGAAAAGAGACATTTCCAGCCTGGGGAATAGTTTAATGCAGAATGGGTGAGGAGGAGGGATTAGACTTAATCTAACTCAGTCAACTGGCTTAAATCATTTTAGTGAATCAGATTTAGTAAATTAGATTTAACTACTTTTAGCTGATTACTTACCTAGAGGATAACAGTGCCTAGCAATTTTTATCCTAGAAGTATAAAAGTCTCTTTAAATGGTCAAACTATAATTTTAGGCCTGCTGAGTGAATTAATTTGCTATAGATTATTTTTAAATAATTTACGGGGTAGTTTTCAAGAAATTGGGGATTAACAATTGCTTAAGAAAACAAAGACTTGGGGCGCCTGGGTGGCTCAGTCATTAAGTGCCTACCTTGCTCTCAGGTCATGATCCCAGGGTCCTGGGATCAGAGTCCCACATGAGGCGCCCTGCTTGGCAGGAAGCCTGCTTCTCCCTCTCCCTCTGCTTGTGTTCCCTCTCTTGCTGCATCTCTCTCTCTCTGTCAAATAAATAAATAAATAAAATCTTTAAAAAGGAAAAAGGAAACCAAAGACTTGATTTTATTTTTTTAATTTTTATTTTTTATAAACATATAATGTATTTTTATCCCCAGGGGTACAGGTCCGTGAATCACCAGGTTTACACACTTCACAGCACTCACCATAGCACATACCCTCCCCAATGTCTATAACCCCACCCCCCTTCTCCCAACTCCCCTCCCTCCAGCAACCCTCAGTTTGTTTTGTGAGATTAAGAGTCACTTATGGTTTGTCTCCCTCCCAATCCCATCTTGTTTCATTTATTCTCCTACCCCCTTAACCCCCCATGTTGCATCTCCACTTCCTCATATCAGGGAGATCATGTGATATTGTCTTTCTCCGATTGACTTATTTTGCTAAGTATGATACCCTCTAGTTCCATCCACGTCGTCGCAAACGGCAAGATTTCATTTCTTTTGATGGCTGCATAGTATTCCATTGTGTATATATACCACATCTTCTTTATCCAGTCATCTGTTGATGGACATCTAGGTTCTTTCCATAGTTTGGCTATTGCAGACATTGCTGCTATAAACATTCGGGTGCACATGCCCCTTCGGATCACTACGTTTGTATACAAAGACTTGATTTTAAATAAGACTTGAGGTAGGTACTTTCTAAAATAATTAATGCTCACATTATATTGATAAATGTACTCTCCATTGCAAATGGTGTTATTAATTATTATTGCATAAACTCTAGTTCTCAGGCTCCAGTCTTTACACTTCAGTTTTATGACTATGTGATTTCATATCATCTTTTTATGATACTTACTAAACTCAAGACCATTTTGATCACAAGGAATTGTCCATTGGAGAATGATTATTAGTCAAAGAAGTTAGATTGGAAGTCTAAACCAGCCTGAACATAGAAAGTGAGGACATTCCTCAGCAGTTCAGGGAGTTATGACGAGCCAGTCTGCTAAATCCTGTTCAGTTTTCTCCATAGCAGAGCCTCCTGGCTCCTTACTTTGAGCTTATTTTTTTATACAAAATTCATATATACTATTAATAGTATTATTGTACATAATTCTAGCAAATTTTATTAACTGGCATTAACTGATGATGTTCATGTCAATGTTTAACTTACTTTGTTGATATCTCTTTAGGGGTTTTCCATTAATCAAAACTCGTGATGTATATAATCATTTGCAGGTACGTAGTTCTTATATTTACCCTATATAGATTAAGTGAGAACGGTGGGAGGTCATTCTCTTCGTGTTTTAGACTAAACAGAGCCTTGCAGGGAACATTCCCTCTCTGAAATAAATCCACTTGCAACTTGTCAGGTTGCTCTCCCAATGACACCATGTAGTTCTGTGACTGTGACACACACTGGGCATCTTGTGGTTCCATCTGTAAACAGGGAAGCCATTTCTCCAGCCCACAGGTCACTTGTTAACCCAGTGAAAGGAATTTGACCGCTATTCCTGACCCAACACATGGAGTTGTCATTTTGAAGAATGTTCTTATGTTTTTGAGAAATGTTATTTGAGGGCTACATGTGTAAGTTCCAGATCTGAAAGGCAAAATAAAGAAGCCAGAGTCTCTCGTCTCTCAGAGCACTTCCTCTCTCACCAAGATCATACCCATTCCCTCTCCTGCTGCCTCATGGTCTTAGAACCAGCCATTCCTTTCAGAGTGTCAGGTTCTCCTTCCCCCTTGTGCTGGGAGACTGCAGAGTTGCTCTTAGTAGAGTAACACTGCTGGATGGGGAGACGAGCACCCCAGGTGTGAGCCCTGCCCCCTCATGTCCAGAAGAAAGGGTGTACACCTCTTTCTACCATTGGAACTTTCCTGTACTTTGGGATTTGTTGCCTGTGGTTAAAATGGCACCCCAGTGACTTGTCTTCTGTGCAGTTAGGCAATCCCAGATTGCCTCCTCTTTTTGCTCTGTAGACTTTATGGGGTCGTGATCAGGTCAGTTTTCAAGTGTTTGGAAACAACATACTAAACTGCATTCCAGTGGCAGTGAAACCTGAGAGTTGTGTTACTGTTACAGTAGTTCTGGGTTACGGTGGCTGAAGGAGGATACGGTGAGATTTTTGATGGGTCCATTTTAGTTGTGTATGTATAAGTGATTTACTTTTAAAAAATTTTTTTCACTAGATAACATTAACTTTCTAATCATTCTTCTAACTCTTACCACTCCCCTACTGATGGATTTTTCCTCCAAAAACTACATTTCTTCCAGACTTTTTGTACAGTGGAGAGTAAATGTCTCATCTTCAGTGTAAAGTTGGTCTGAATAAAATGTGCACCTTGGCTCCTCACTTGGCTTACGTGAAAGAAAATTAAAAATAATATGGATGACTCCAAATATTAACCTTAACAGAATTCCATACATTAACAGCAAAAATAAGTCACTGTCATTTTACTTTGTCATTGCTTGTTTTAGACTTGTTGTAGAAGACATTTATAGATAATGACATGATACCTTAGATCAGTTTTATTAAATGTCCTATAATATTTGGTATCTGATTTTTGTTATCTCTTCTACAACCTTGCCTTCTTTCTCTAAGCAATCAGGTTTTCCTGTGACTGTGACAGTAGAGAGTCCTTCCTCCTCAGAAATTGAAGAGGTCGACGATTCATCCGAAAGTGTTCAAGAGCAACCTGAGAAAACCAGTTTAAAACAAGAAGCATTAGAGGTACAAAGTTACCACTTTAAAAATCCAGAGATAATTTTTGAAACCGTAGTGGTTATTGGGCAGGCGGAAGCCTGATCAGGACACTGGAAGAGCTTGTACACGGCTTCTGTCATTCTCTCCTTGGCTTAGACCAATGTGGAAGATAGACATTTGAATTCAGAGAAAAAATCAAAAAAGGAATTTTTCCCTTCCTAACCGACTGAGTCACCCAGGCGCCCCTTTTACTATTTGTTTTTTTAAAAAAGAAAGCCAGATTTTTATTTTCCTAATAAAAATTAAGGACAGTAACATAGGGAAATTCTAAGCTAAGTACCTGGAAAATTATAAAATGTTAGAGTGGGACAAATCTGGAATTGATGTCAAATTATGCCTTTTATCGTTTAAATGAGCACCTACAATTTGTAGCCCTTAAAGTGTTTTGTTACTAAGTTGCATGGTAGAGACAAGACCCCAGACCATCTAATTTGCAGTCATGTCATTTTAGATGTGTTCATTTCCCGCACTAAGACACTAGGGAGATTGTACTTCTAAAAGCAGCAGTGGGCACTGGGGAAGCCCCAAGGAGGTCAGGAACTGTAACCAGGGATTACCTGATTCAGGATGTGCTGAGGACCCTCTCGGCTCTTCTCCATTTTGATAAGATATTAAAGTGCTGGTATCAAAATTTTTAACAACAATCAAGAGAAGGGATTTTTTTCAACATTTTTTACAAAGACAGAAGACAAGTGGGAGGGTGGGAAGCTGTGAACAGAGGAACACCACAACCTAGAATTGCACTGGGACTGGCTTCCGCTGAGGGGAATCTGATCCCCCTGGCAGGAATAGCTCCATCCTCAGATGCACAGGGAGGAGACAGTGGAATTAGTGAAAATGTGACTGAAATACGGAGAGCAGGTGTGGGAGGTTTGTATTTGGGAGAGTTGACGCCCATCCCCACCCTCATTCTCCTGAAATGAGATAATTTTACTTTGGAAAAAACTGGGGAGTTAGATGTAAGTGATGAATCGCTAAATTCTACTGAAACCACTGTGACACTATATGGTAACTAACTAGAATTTAAATAAAAATTTGAGGAAAAAAACTGAGGAGAACTAGGGCACCCAGTGCAGTTGTACACCCTAGAAAGAGTATTTGGGAGGTTCCTTATTATAACTGACTACCCACCTCTTCGCAGTCAACCATGAGCTTCCGGGGAGCTTTCTGCTCTCGTTCCTAAGTAGAAAATAACCGGTTCGCCTGAGAGTTGAGTAAAGCATGCAACATGAGGGGGTGGGAAGTAGGGGGTTGGAAGAAAAGGAGTAAAAGCACATACCTGGTAGGACCAGGGACTGTTTGCTGTTAGCATCTCCACAGAAAACAGAACAAAATGTACATATCAGCTTTGTCAACATAAAAGATAGGTTTGGAAGGTAAACAAGAGGTGGAAAGAAGGGAAAAAGGCATGAATGTCCAATTCCCAAAGTGGGGCTTGGGGAGAGTTTATGGTCAATTAACAATATAGATTTTTTTTTAAGATTTTATTTCTTTGTTTGTCTCGGAGAGAGAGCATATAAGCAGGGGGAGTGGCGAGCAGAGGGAGAAGAAGAAGCAGGCTGCCCACTGAGCAGGGAGGCCTTCGAAGCAGGGCCAGAGGCAGACACTTAACTGACTGAGCCACCCAGGCGCCCCAACAATACAAATTTTTAAGGATATCACTGCAAGTTCGAGAGTTCATGACCAGTGGAAAAACTAATGGGGACGTGACTTCAGTGAGAGAAATGGACTTAGGAAAAGAGTGTAAATGAATTAACATCTTATTTAGTAAAGTAGGAAGTTAATAATCTCCAAAACTTAATCATGACATGGTCATGTAAGTTTGTTACTTGGAAATAGAGAATTGAAAATAAGAATGGCTAAAGGCTCATTAAGAAAGGAAATCCAGGGGCGCCTGGTGGTTCAGCAGGTTAAGCCTCTGCCTTCAGCTCGGGTCATGGTCTCAGGGTCCTGGGATCAAGCCCCACATCGGGCTCTCGGCTCAGCAGGGAGCCTGCTTCCTCCTCTCTCTCTGTCTGCCTCTCTGCCTACTTGTGATCTCTGTGAAATAAATAAATAAATAAATAAAATCTTTTAAAAAAGGGCGGGGGGGAAATCCAGGGATGGGGCACCTGGGTGGCTCCATCGTTAAGCACCTGCTTTCAGCTTGGGTCATGATCCCAGGGTCCTGGGATCGAGCCTCACATCAGGCTCCCTGCTCAGTGGGAAGCCTGCTTTTCCCTCTCCCCCTCCCGCTGCTTGTGTTCCCTCTCTTGCTGTGTCTCTATCAAATAAATAAAATATTTAAAAAGAAAAAAGAGGGCGCCTGGGTGGCTCAGTGGGTTAAGCTGCTGCCTTTGGCTCAGGTCATGATCTCAGGGTCCTGGGATTGAGTCCCGCATCGGGCTCTCTGCTCAGCAGGGAGCCTGCTTCCTCCTCTCTCTCTCTCTCTGCCTGCTTCTCTGCCTACTTGTGATTTCTCTCTATCAAATAAATAAATAAAATCTTTAAAAAAAAAAAAAAAAGAAAGAAAGAAAGGAAATCCAGATGGCTGATAAACATAGAAAAGTGTCCAATATGAAAGGCCACAACACTCCAATCCCATTAACAAAAAATGTCTGATAATTATGGGTTTCCTAGACCTGGAGTATAATAGGAATCCCACACCCTGCTTATATAGGCATATAAATCTATATAGCTCCTTTGGAAAGCATTCAGCATTGTTCATTGCCTGAAGTTGTGTTACTACTCCACAACCCAGCCAGTTTCCCTCTCCCCTGCCCAGCTGGTGTATGTACTAGAGTAACTGCTGCAACAGGACGTGTGTGTGATTTGCACTAGCACCAACTCAAAAACAGCCCAAATGTCCCTTAAGAGTCAAAAATTAAATTATGTGTATTCATTTAGTGGGAAACTATAAAGCAATAAAGTTTAACGAACTAGAGCTACCTGCAACAACATAGATTAATTTTTAAAAACAATATTGACTGGAAGGCTGGATATACTGTGATTCTCTTTTAGTGAAGTTAAGAATTGGGAAAACCAAAGGGAATTTCTAGGGATGCATGCATGTAAAGATGCACTTTTTAGTATGTATATCATAGTTGACAATTAAAACCTGCCCAGAGAGCTACCTGGCTGGCTCACTCTATAAAGCATGCCACTCTTGATCTCGGAAATGTGAATTCAAACCCCATGATGGGCGTAAAGACTACTTAAAAAAATTAAAACCTGCTTAAGAAAAGTTTGCCTCAAGGGGGCTGGATGTGTGAGTGAGTTGAGACTATTTGATTTTAAGTCCTTTGCTACTATTTGCATTCACATATATTCGTTAGCATTAATTGAACATACCCTCTGTACCAAGCACTCTTCTGAGTTTTATGTGTGTGTTAACTCATGTAATTCTCCCAAGAACTGTGTCGTGTGAGGAACCTATCTTCATGTTAGAGATGAGGAAATTGAGGCCTAGAGTTCCTGAACTTGCCCAAAGTTATACTGCTAAGGCGTAGGGCCAGGTTTTAGCCAGAGATTCTGAATTTTTAAAAATACAATCTGAAAGAGAAATTTAACTGTTTGTTGTTGTTGCTTTAAGATTTTATTTATTTATTTGACAGAGAGAGAGCGATCACAAGTAGACAGAGAGGCAGGCAGAGAGAGAGGGGGAAGCAGGCTTCCCGCTGAGCAGAGAGCCCGATGCGGGGCTCGATCTCAGGACCCTGAGATCATGATCTGAGCTAAAGGCAGAAGCTTAACCCACTGAGCCACCCAGGTGGCCCAGAAGTGTAACTGTTAATTATACACATAGATCTCATATTGGCATGGGTTTATCTCATTCAGCAATTACTTATCGTGGACTTTAAACCTGGCACATGTTCTAGGATAAGATATACCCCCTTCCCTTAAATTTCTTGCACTTTAAAGTGAGGAAACAAGCCAACAGTTACAATAGAAGTTATATACCGAGTGATACATTACTGAAAGCAGTCTAAAATCTTAGGAATCTTTGGAAGATCATTATCACAGAACCTTAAAAATGCTCATTTGCTTTGATCTTAAACTCATTTTTATTGGCTTATTGCAAGAAAATTCTGTATGTGGAAAAAGGCCTTCATGTGTAAAAATAGTTAGTTTTAATATTGGAAGGCTAGAAAGAATTTTTTTTTTTTTTAAAGAAAATCCAGCTCTTCTTTCTTTCTTTCTTTCTTTTTTTTTAAAGATTTTATTTATGTATTTGACAGATAGAGATCACAAGCAGGCATAGAGGCAGGCAGAGAGAGAGGAGGAAGCAGGCTCCCCGCTGAGCAAAGAGCCCGATGTGGGGCTCGATCCCAGGACCCTAGGATCATGACCTGAGCCAAAGGCAGAGGTTTTAACCCACTGAGCCACCCAGGCGCCCCAAGAATTTAAATGTTTAATGCAGGAATGCTTATAGAACCAAGAGACATGCTCAGTGGAATATTTTATAGCCCATTAAAAAATTCAAGTTTAGGAGTGGCTCAGTTGGTTAAGTGACTGACTCTTGATTTCAGCTCAGGTCATGAGATCAAGCCTCGAGTTGGGCTGCTTGCTCAGTAGGGAGTCTGTTTGAGATTCTTTCACTTTCTCTCTCTCTCTCCCCCCCTCCCCTTCTAGCTCACAGGTACACCTCTCTCTCTCAAAAAATAAATCTTTTTAAAAAATCAAGGCTATGAATCCCTTAATTATATAAAAAATGATTGATCTAATGTACAGTGGAAAAAAGTTGAACATAAAATTAGATATATAGTATGATGGGAGCTTTGTTTCAGAAAAAATCAAACTAACCAATGTATAGAAGGGGAAGGAGAGCAGATAACAAGAAGGATCATTAGTCTAATTTACATAACCGACTGTCATGTAATTTTCTTTTCTTTTTAAGATAGTATTTATTTATTTGACAGAGAGAAACACAGCAAGAGAGGGAACACAAGCAGGGGGAGTGGGAAAGGGAGAAGCAGGCTTTCCGCTGAGCAGAGAGCCAGATGCAGGGCTCGATCCCAGTACCCTGGGATCGTGACCTGAGTCAAAGGCAGACACTAGGCACTCCCGTAATTTTATTATCTAATCTTTTAGTACCATTTTTTTTTAATGTAGACATTGAGCTTTTGAAAAAAATTTTTATTTAAATTCAATCAATTAACATAATGTACTATTAGTTTCAGAGGTAGAATTCAGTGATTCATCAGTCTTACATAATACCCAGTGCTTGTCACATCTTGTGTCCCCCTAATGTCCATCACTCGGTTACGCCATCCCCCCATCCCCCTCCCCTCCAGCAACCCTCAGTTTGTTTCCTATGATTACGAGTCTCTTAAGGTTTCATATTTTTTTTTTTTTTTCGAAAGGCAAGGTTATTTCATTTATTAAAACACCAACAGGAGAGTAATAAACAATGCAGCTCATGTTAATCTTAATATAAGACACTGAAGGCAAACCAAAAAACAATATATTAAATACCACTCCACTGAGCCAGGATAAAACCCATGAACTACAGATGCATGAGTTTCTATCTGTCAAACAATGCTTTAAATATTCTTCTATGGAAAAGAAAAAACTATTATCAGGAGATACAGGGGTAAGATAAGAATGTGAATTTGTGCATCTAATTCCACAATTGAAAACAAGCATCAAACGGATAATATTAAGCTAAGTGACAATGATTTAACCGACGGGCACCAAACAGGCAATACCACTACTCAGTGTAATTCACAACACTCTCCAGGAGTCTTCAGTGGATGATCACTCCAGTAATACCATCAGAATACAGATGTGAATACTCATCCACTGCTGAAAGAGATCCTGAAGAAAACATGGCAAAGGCATAGAGAAAAAGTTGAATCTTTTGAAAAAGTTAATGATATCAAAATACTTTTCCATCAGTGGTAAACCAAACTAGGTCAAGTATATGGCCCAAAGCAGCATGGAATTCAGAGTCAGAGGTTGGCAGAAAAGTTTGGAAAACTGCAATTTTTAAAAATTGGCAATTTCTCTATGCTTAATAAAACTATCAGAAGAGGTATTATGTTTGTTCGTTTGTGGAATGTTGACAGCTTGCTGCAAAAATTCATGTGAATGAGGAACCGCAGAGATGCGCTTCAATGAAATAGTCTTTAAAAATTTACAAAAAATGAAATTTTCTATTAAAAAATAACCATGTTATGCCAAGATGAAACATGGTAAAAGTAGTGTAAGTTCTGTCCATGATTCTTCACACAGCTAATGGGAAAGTGATAGAAACAATTTTCTTTTATAAAGGAAGCTTTGTCGTTGCACTGACTTTTATAGCCTGACCTAGTAATTTAGAAAAATCATGTAGTAAAGTCTGTAAAATTAAAATACAAAATTCTGTTTGTAAACATCGGTTGGCCAAGTCTATCCAGAGTCCTTCATGATAGTGGAATGGAATGAATAATTAATTCACTACCTTATTTATCTGCTGTGAGGGGGAATATTCCAGAACACAGCTTTTATACTTTCACAGTAATTATATTCAAAAGATAGAAAGAAAGTCAGTGCTGTTGTCTTCTTTTTTTTTTTTTTTTTTTCCTCTGTGCAACTTTCAGCTCTTACCCCACTCCCCAAGTGCCATAATTGAAATAATACTGGTTTCGAGACCTAGTACAGACTGGTCATAAATGTCGCATGAAGTCTGTTGGACTTCGATAAAGGTATTTCCAAATGGCATAGTAATGCACTGCAGCTGCCGTGGCCACAAACAGGTGCCAGATGGCATGGGCAAATGGAATGATGCCATCACTCTTGAAGAACACAACTCCCAGGCAATAAATTAAGCCCCCACAGGCAAGTTCATGAAGTCCATCAGTGTTATTCATTGATGTCACCACCAAAGCTGGAGAAAACCCCATTGTGAGATAGAAGAAGAGCTCAACCACCTTATACTTTTCATGGTAGAGAAATACATAAATGGTTCCTCCAGCTGCCATGAGCCAGATAAACCAACGCATATGAGATGCCAGGGGTCCAAGTTCACGGAGATTTAACCATGGAGCGTAAGAAGCAGCAATGAAGAAATAAATAACCATTCTATCACACATGTGAAAACAGTGCTCCACTGTCCTTAAGTGGCTCTTCTTCCACGACACAATGTGAAATACTGTGGAAACGATGAAGAGGGCGCAGAGGCCCATCCCGTAAATCCACGCAGTGATCTTTTCCCAGCAGTCATCTGACAGCCGATGCAGGAGGGCACTGCCCACAATGGCCGGAACAATGAGGAATGCATGTGTGTAACAGTTAGCAGCATGTTCATAACAGGTTGGTTTGTAGCGGCCATTGGCTGGGGCCCGGTGGTTCATGAACCGCTGGAATCGATTCTTGAACCGCATTGATCCTCCGCTCCTCCTCGGGGGCCGGGAGCTCCGTCTCGTCAGCGCCGGCGGCAGGGCGCGCGGCCCTCATCGGCTTGGGCTGCTCCGGAGGCCGCCCGTGTGCCCGGCGGACCGCTCGGCAGGGCAAGGCTGAGTGGGCCAGGCCGGGGGTCGGGACAGGGCCGGGGCCAGACCGGGCGGCTGGGGGCGGGAGGGAGGCCGCTTAAACGGCCCCGGCGCCTCCCGCCTCCCGCCTCCCGGCTCCTCCGCCCCCGGGCTCCCGCGCCAGGTTTCATATTTTTTTAAAGAGCATGAATTTACTTAAAACTTTGGAGGAGGAGGGTACACTTTCTCATGAAAAGCCAACGTGATGTTCTGACTCCCTCCACTAGAGGGAGAAGCCGTGTCAGGTAATTGCACAATGTGCTGTTCATCCTTGGAGCCAGTTGAGAATGGAGCCTTTCAGTCTGTCCTTCCCTGACAGTGGTGTTTGTTTAGAATTTCTGCGAACCAAGCTTTAAATATCAAAACCATTATATAAGTGAGTAGAGGAATTATGCAATTTTTTTGTCTTTGTGCCCATTAAAAATGTGGCTGGCTTCAACTGTATAATGAAACATTAAAGAATTTGAAGTTATTAGACTATTTTTAAATTTTTAAACATAAGTTCTGAGTATAAAGTGTGTGTTCATTGAGCAAAATTTTAAAAACAATGAAAAACTTACTGAAAAAAATAAAAGCCACCTCTATATATACACATACCCAATCTACCCTTTTGCCATAGAAAGATACCAAAAATATTTTGTCCTATCACTAAATACTCTTATACACCAGAGAATCTTAGATTAAGTTTATGTACTATCTTCCCTGAAAAAACACACGGTATATAGAACTCCTGAGGCCCAGTCATTAATTCTGGTTAAGACCTCTTGTTGTCCGTGTTTTTTAGTGGCTTCACGGAGCATTTCTTCAAATGGGTATGCTGTTTTTATTTAAACTAACCCAATTTGGAAGCTTGTAGCTTACTTCTAGGATTTAGTTCTAAAACAGTCCCATGTAACATGTCGGTAGATAAATCTTTGTCGCATCTCTGGTGGTTTCCTTAGGGTAAATTCCTAGGTGTAAGATCATTGGTATGTACTCACTGTCCAGAAGCTGGTTCTAGTTTCCTTTTTCAGTGACAGCATACAATAGAGTTCCTCCCCTCAACCCACATGCACCAGGGGCATACTAAATTTTAAGTTGAAATTCTTTGTTTAAGTGATTGTTCAAAAGCCTTTAAAATATATAAATATACTTCCTTGTTTTAATAAATAGAGGTATTTTATTTATTTATTGCTGCATAAGACACCAGCCCCAAAACAGTGGCTTAAAACAGTAACAGTCACTTATTTTGTTCATGAACCTGAAGGTTGAATAGTATATTGATTTTCTGTTGCTGTGAACTTAGTGGCTTGAAACAACACCTGCTGACGAGCTCCCAGTTCTGTAGGTCAGAAGTCCAGGTATGGCACAACTGGGCTCTCTGCTTCATCTCATCAAGATGAACTCGGGATGTCAGTCAGGGTGTGTTCCCATCATGAGGCTCTGGGAAAGAACCTACTCCCAACTACACAGCTCATTGGCTTAATTCAGTTCCTGGAGTTGTAGGACACAGATCCTCCTTTCCGTGCTGGCTGGATGTCAGGGGACAGGCTCAGCTCTTAGAGGCCTTCATCCTGCCTTCCTTGCCACAACGTCACACTTGACGTGTTCCAAGCCAGCCACAGAGAATCTCCCCTTGTCCCTTTTTAACTTTAGATCTTAAGGAAGACCCCAGTCCCTTTCAGTGGGCCACCTGATTAGTCACATCCACCAGAATAATCTCTTAAGATCAATTAAAGATTTGAGGAACCTTAATTACGCCTGCAAAATCCCTTCACTGCAGCACCTAGACTAGGATTTGGTTAACTGGAAAGATTTATAGTTGAGCAGGTAGGATTCTTGGGGCGGGGGTGGGGGGGACTCTCTTAGAATTCTGCCAACCACTGCAAGGACTTTAAGTGTCTTGTTCTTGGAAATTAAAGGGGGGTTTACCAGTGTGCATTTTATTTTACGGACGTTGGTGAATGGGGAAATGACCACTTCTGTGAACAGGCATGGCACCCAGCTTCCTGAGTTCAGAATGTGGTTCTACAACATAATGTCTTAGGTGACATGGTCTTGGGTGTCCTACTCTACTTTTCTCTGCCTCTGTTTTCTCACCTGCAAAAAGACATGGAGTTAATAATTGTTCTTTCCTTGTAGGGCTTTGATGATTAAATTAATATTCCAGAAATTCCTACTAAGGGCTTTATTACGTGCTTTAAAAGTGTTTACTTTTTAAAAAATGCATTTGAATCTGCAATAACATAATTTGGGTGGATTAACTGTGTTAATAAGATTTCTAGTTATAAAGGGACCTATTAATAAAAGGAGAATTTTCCCTTTTTGACCTTAGTTTTTTATTTATTTCAGACTTAACTATATTATACACATTTGCCTTTTATGGTGAGCTGCCACATATTTATCTTGAAAAGTATTAGATTCAAATAAATTTTTAATATGCTAATTTGATATTTTTGGTAATTAATTTCACCGGCACGGTATGGTATCATAAGTAGTAGATTATAATCCTGAAGTCTGGGGCATCTGGGTGGCTCAGTTGTTAAATGTCTGCCTTTGGTTTAGGTCATGATTCCAGAGTCCTGAGATTGAGCCCCGCACCCGGCTCCCTGCTCGACAGAAAACCTGCTTCTCGCTCTCCCACTCCCCCTGCTTGTATTCCGTCTCT
This sequence comes from Mustela nivalis, assembly GCF_964662115.1. Lineage (NCBI taxonomy): Eukaryota > Metazoa > Chordata > Mammalia > Carnivora > Mustelidae > Mustela > Mustela nivalis. The sequence continues at coordinate 18,551,698 of NC_139032.1, forward strand.
CTAAAATAAATTAAAAAAAAAAAAAAAAATCCTGAAGTCTGAGTCTACTTGTGGCTCTGTGCCTATATCCTTGGTGAGATCTATAACTGGAAAGGCTTTTGGATATGATACTATGAATTGTTTATAATACACTTTATTTTTTCACACTAGGAGAAACTGGAGGAGTGCCTAAAGCAGTTAAAGGAGGAAAGAGTAATAAGGCTTAAGGCTGATAAACGAGTCAGTGAGGTAAACAAGTTTTTTCTTATACTTTTGAAAGTGTTTTGGTTTTATTTTTATTTGATCTTAAGGCATACACATGCAGTTTATAAATTCTAAAATATATTGTGAATTGGTTATATCATATGAACTTTTATATTTCCTTATATTTAGGGGTCATATGATCTCTATTCCAAAAAATGTTTTTAAAATGGAAAAATCTTAGGGATGCCTGGGTGGCTCAGTCAGTTAGGCATCGACTCTTGATCTCAGCTCAGGTTCTGATCTCAGTGTTGTGAGTTCAAGCCCTGCACTGAGGTCCACCTATTTTGGGCATGGGGCAAATTAAAAAAAAAAAAAAAAAAAAGGTAAAAATCTTAGGGTGTTTTTTGTTTGTTGTTTTTTTTTTTTTTGTGCATGCGTGTATTTATGATGTTAGCTTATTTTCTGTTTATGACACTTCAGTTCAAGAAAGCACCTATTCTTGGGGGCACCTGGGTAGCTCAGTGGATTGAGCCTCTGCCTTCAGCTCAGGTCATGCTCTCAGGGTCCTGGGATCAAGCCCCACATCAGGCGCTCTGCTCAGCGGGGAGCGTGTTTTGCCCTCTTTCTCTGACTGCCTCTCAGCCTACTTGTGATATTTCTTTCTCTGTCAAATAAACAAGATCTTTTAAGAAAAAAAAGAAAGCATTTATGCTTATAAAGCATACATAGTAACATGAAAGACATGATGAAACTATTTACTGACAATGAATAATTTAAATTAATACATATAAAATATTGGAAAACTAAGAATGCAATGAAAAATAAAAATATATACTATGAGAATTACATTAGGCTACTGTGCATGGAAGCAGGACATAAGCTCAGAAGTTGTATGTAAACGTAATTAATTATTATAAGGTGAGTTTTGGGAGGAACTTTTCCAAGTGCATACATGGGGTTGACGAACATTTATTCATTCAGTAAAGGTTGAGCACCTGTAAGGTAATGAACAAAAGAGCCTCTCTGAGAAATACTAGTCAGGTTTACCTGTGGCTTTAGATGAATAGATGGTGAGGGGGAGGAGTCACATGAGGGAGGAAACATTTTCAAGAAGCCCAGGAAGATATTAATCATTGTACAGTTAATAAGTTGGGTATGATTTAGAACTTTTAAACTTAGCCATTTAATATTTTGCTCAGTAAAGTTAATCCTTAATGTCCAGCAAAGTTGGAATATGCTTTGCTCAAATCAGACTATTTCACTTTCTAATTTAAACTGATAAGAACAGATACTACACTTGATCTTAGCCTAAAGGCCCGAGAAGCAATTCACTTTCTAATTTGAAGCGAACCTTAAGCGGCTAATTTTTCTAATGTAAATGAGGGTCTGCTATGAATATAACCAGTTAGAAAAGAGATCTTTTAAAAGATCCTTAATAGGGACGCCTGGGTGGCTCAGTGGGTTAAGCGGCTTCGGCTCAGGTCATGATCCCACCGTCCTGGAATCAAGTCCCACATGGTGGGGGGGGGGGTCCTTGCTCAGCAGGGAGCCTGCTTCTCCCTCTGCCTCTGCCTGCCACTCTGTCTGCCTGTGCTCACTCTCTCTGGCAAATTAATTAATTAATTGATTTTTTAAAAGATCCTTACTAAAACAGTTATTCTGGTTTATTTATATACCACCTAAGTGTTGTATAGGAAACTTTGTTGGGTATATGTGGGTTTTCTTTTTTTTTTTTTTTTTTTTTAAGGTTTTATTTATTTATTTGAAAGAGAGAACGTGAGCGAGAGCACAAGCAGGGAGGAGAGGGAGAAGCAGGTTCCCCGCTGGGCAGAAAGCCCCATGTAGGGCTCAATCCCAGGACCCTAAGGTCGGGACCTGAGTCAAATGTAGAGCATATCCTACTGAGCAACCCAGGAGCCCCTCTACTTATGTCATTTTTTTTTTAATATTATTTATTTATTTGACAGAGATCACAGTTAGGCAGAGAGGCCTGTGGGGGGTGGGGGGGTGGGGTGCGGGCAAGCAGGCTCCCTGCTGAGCAGAGAGCCCAATGTGGGCTCTATCCCAGGACCCTGGAATCATGACCTGAGCCAAAGGCAGAGCGAAGGCAGAGGCTTTTACCCACTGAGCCACTCAGGCAGCCCTTGCGTTTTGATTCTTCAGTGATGTAGTCTCTGTCTTTTAGGCAGAAATAGTAATTAGAAATTAATTACATTTGAACTGTTTTAGTTTTATTGCTTAAAAACTATTTTTTTTAGGACAATGGAAGAAAATCATGTCAGACATTTTCAATTTTCTTTTTTAGCTGGAACATGAAAATGCCCAGTTAAGAAATATAAACTTCTCTTTGTCTGAAGCCCTGCATGCACAGTCCTTGACAAGCATGATGCTGGATGATGAAGGTGTTTTGGGCAGCATTGAGAATTCTTTTCAGAAGTTCCATGCTTTCTTGGACCTCCTTAAAGATGCCGGGTTAGTTAATTTCTCTCCGTGGCATGATTCCCTTTGCATCTGTAATGAGGGTTTACTGAGAAATGTGAGCAATTCTCATTGCTTCTGTAGTTGTCTTTAGTGTGTAATATAGGATGTTAAGTGAGGAATTAAAAGAAATGCAAAATGCTAAACCTGCTTTGGTAGAGGAGAGAGCCCATGATAAAAGAATAACCTGTTGATAAGATAATTTGTAGGTATAGTTTTGGGGAAAGACTACATGAAGATAATTTTACTTGAAAATATTCCAGAATGCATCAGAATTTCCTTCCCTTTTATTTATCTTCCTTGTAAAATATGTTTGAATTACAGTGGTTTTTGTCCTACACACAAAAATTATTAATCTGCAGGGCACATATAGATACAGATCAGTCATTCTCAACCAGGAACAATTTTGCTAAAGGAAGATGCTGAAAGAACTGGAGATTGAAATTGATGGAGTGATGTTTTGTGGGTGAAGGAGTTGGTGTTGGAAAGGAAGAAATGAACACGTTTTTGGAAACTGGAGGAAAGGTGGTCAGGAAGTGGGGGTGAGGTGAGAGGTGATGCACTGGGTGCTTACTAGAAGCTGAAGCGCTGAAATGGAGTAAGAAATCGGCTGGTGGCTGCAAAGGCTGTGTGGGCTAATGTGGTCCCAAAGCATGAATCTTGAAGGGCTCAGAAATTGGGAGAGAATAGGGGCTTGTATCTGGAGTAGAGTATTTCATGATTATAGGTACAGGGAAATCGAAGCTGCTCACATGAATTATAATAACCTTTGCTTTTTCCTCCTTCCCTCCTCCTGTCCAGGCTTGGGCAGTTTGCCACAATGGCTGGTATAGATCAGTCAGATTTTCATTTACTGGGTCGTCCCCAGATGAATTCTACTCTTAGTAGTCTGCCTAAGGAAGAAAAGAAGGCACTTGAAGAAGAAAAACCAGAATCAAAGCAGAACCCCCTAGGACAGATGCAAAATATCCAAGTAAGTGGATAGAAAAGAATATTATGATTCTAAGGGTGATTAGCCAAAAGGGAAATACCAAGTCAGAGAGAAACTAATGATGCTCTGTCCCTATTTAACTCACATACTTGGGAGGAGCCTTTTAGGGGTTCTTTCCAGATGTGAAATTAGTAAGTGTAGACCCATTTCATAATACCGTGTAGTTACAAATAAGAAAGATAGGTCTTTTGCAAATGTATGATATAAAGCAAACTACCCTCAGTGAAGAAAGAAATGAAACATTAGAGAAAAGATTCCAAATTTTAAATTGTGTAAATGTCTATTCTATTCATATTTCATCTAGGTTTCTATTTGTATGCAGTCAGCTTACAATGAAGGAACACTAATGAAGGTACAAGTACTGATATGGATAATCTTCTTAACTAAGTAATCCAGACATAACTAATAGACAGTATATTATAGGGAGCCTCCCAGTTAGGGAAGCGAGAGCGGACAACCCATCTGCTTTTTCCCGGCCTTCCTTGGAGCCTTCCCTTCATCTCCCATCTCAGCCAACCTTAGACAGGCTTGGGAACTGACAGCTTGAGAATAGTCTCATCACAAATTAGATACTCCTTACATGTTCCTGGAGGATAGAAAAGAAACTAATTTTCTTAGGGAATAGGGCTTTATTATTACTATTTTTTAAGATTTTATTTATTTATTTGACAGAGAGATCGCAAGTAGGCAGAGAGGCAGGCAGAGGGTGGGGGAAGCAGGCTCCCTGCTGAGCAGAGAGCACGATGCAGAGCTTGATCCCAGGACCCTGGGATCATAACCTGAGCCGGAAGGCAGAGGCTTAACCCACTGAGCCACCCCAGTGCCCCGGGAAGTGAGCAAGAATCATCCCAGACACAAAGTCTGAAAATGTAGTAGTCATTGCCTTGGATGTAGCAAAGTTAAGTTGGGAATCAACTGGCAAGATAGAATTAGAAAAAAACTGGGTCTAAAATCTTCTGACTAATCGATGACTGTCTTTTTTTTTTTTTTTTTTTTAAGATTTTATTTATTTATTTGACAGAGAGACATCACAAGTAGGCAGAGAGGCAGGCAGAGAGAGAGGGGGAAGCAGGCTTCTTGCTGAGCAGAGAGCCGGATGCGGGACTTGATTCCAGGATCCTGGGATCATGACCTGAGCCGAAGGCAGAGGCTTTAACCCACTGAGCCACCCAGGCACCCCCAATCAACGACTATCTTAATAATACAATCAAAGAGTAGCATTGAGGTCATGGACTCAACTTTTTAATGGTTGACTTTGTTCATTACTGAATTTTTGTTTTGTCGTCTTTTGTTTTTCTCTCCAGTTTCAGAAAATTACAGGTGATGCTAGAATTCCTTTGCCTCTTGACTCCTTCCGTGTGCCCGTTTCCACGCTGGAGACCTTAGAAACGTCTAGAGACAACCTGGAAGTCTCAGTCAATGAACAGCAGCAGGACTCTATCAAAGAATTCATTGCTAGAACATGTTCTCCTTCAGCAGATGTGATGTCTGGAACTGGAAGCCAAAGAAAAGAAGATGAATTGTCTAGAAATAACAGATCTTCTTCAGAGAAAATGACCAAAACAGGTGAATATACCAAAAAATATTGTGCTAAAAAACAGCCCAGAAAGGATCTGCATTCTTGCTCTGACTCACCTGTAATTAGGAATAGTAAAGGAATCGGACAAAATGATTCTTTGGTTAATGAACCAGTTAAGAGTGAGTCTTTGAGAAAACATGTTTCTGGCAAGAAAGAAAGTAGAATAGTGACTGTTTCATCCAAGACGACTAAAAGTAAACTCAATCTGTTAGAACACTCTGAAAGTGATACTCTTGGATCTGATTTTGAATTTCAAGAAAGCATCCATACTGTATCACACCTGACATAGACCTAAGTCTTTTAAAATTATGTTTTTGCCTTCAAATTTTCATAAATTTCTTATGTTTTCATTGTGGCATATGGTATTTTAAAATATAGTACTGGAAGACGTTAGAGAGACCCATTAAAGAATGAAAAGATTCATTCTTTGTATTGCAACGAAACTTTTGGATATGTTTTCTTTTTGACACTCTCCAACTTTCATTCAACAAGTATTTCCTGTGGGCCTAATATGTATGATAATATTCCAGGTGCTTTTGCTTTCAGCAATGAACGAAATAAAACCTTTACATTGATGGAATTAATATCCTGTGGAGGGAGGAAAAAAAAATACGGAAGCATGATAAGGCCCTCGAAAAGACAGGGTCATAAATTGGGGAGTTTTAACATTTGGGTAAAAGTGGAAATACTGTAAATCACGGGCCAGAAACCACTAGCATATCCTAATTCATAATAACCAGTGCAGCAAACATTTACCAAAGTACTTAACCCTATTTCTGGATTACAGCAACGATATAAGCCAAGGAACCATTATTGGGCCCATTTTATAGATGTGGAGGCTGAGGAGACAGATGGTGTAAGTTGCCCAAAATTACAGAGCTTTAAACAAGTGGTAGAGCTGGGATTTGAACCGGAACCCATGTTTTGCTCTTAATCCCTTTTTTGTCCTATGACCTTGTTAAGAGAGGAAGGGCGTGGGGTGCTTGGGTGGCTCAGTGGGTTAAGTCTCTGCCTTTGGCTCAGGTCATGATCTCAGGGTCCTGGGATCAAGCCCCAAATCGGACTTTCTGCTCTACAGGGAGCCTGCTTCCCTCTCTCTCTCTGCCTACTTGTGATCTCTGTTTGTCAAATAAATAAATAAAATCTTTAAAATAAAAAAAAAGAGAGAGAGAGAGAAGAAGGGCTTGAGGAAGCCGTGGAGAGAAAAGCCAGTGAGCATTGCAAGTGCAGAGCAGGGCTATCAGAAAGTATGCCTGACCCTCCCTTATCAAGGTCAGGTACTTAAAGGCAGAATATGTAAAAAGCATATGAATGTACATTCAGGACCAAATTATGCCTCCCTATGTAGAACATGCATAGATTAAGTTCAACCAGACTGTGACTTGACAGGTAAAATCAGAGAAAAGCTGGTGTGTCAGATTTCTTCTAGAAGGCCCTGCCTGATTGTTCTCAAAGGACCACTGCAGTACTGTTGAGTTCATGGATCATGGATTTAGTGCTGTGGGAGTAAAACAATAAAGAAAGATAATAGCCCTTAACCAGTAGGTAGCATGAGAGAAGGAAACGCACAAGCAGAAATCACATCCTCTAATGGGACCACTTAGGGAATGTAGCCCGTGTTGGGGAACAAATGGGACCTAATGGGACCACTTAGGGAATGTAGCCCGTGTTTGTTCCCTCAAGGTGGAGGGAACAACATAAGTGGAAGTATAGAGCCAAAGGCATGAGAGGGATGTGTTTGGGGAAGGCCGCGTAGATTTCAGAGTTGGTGGGATGTCATCAGACAGTGGTATCAAGGAGACTTACAAGCCATGTTGCACGGAGCTGGTTCTTTCTCCTCAGCTAATAAAAGGATTGAAGAACGGTAATGACATGTGGAGGATTGCATGCTAGATCATGAATGGTCAGAGATGATGCCATACTCTTCTGAGGAGCATCGTTTTTAAATTTTCAAATAAAAATTAAAGACTTCCCCCCATCTTTACTGAAAGGGTTCCATGGACAAAAGTAAGAGAGATCCTGACTTAAAGTTAAGCGGGTTTCTTTACTGTATGACTTCTCAGGGCTACTGCAAGCTAACGGTCATTCTGAATTTCTAAGACAGGCATAGGTTACACAGCCCTTCTTAAATATATTTGATTATAGATTCCCTTTTCTTTTTTTTTTTTTTTTTTTAATTCAGAGAGTGTACATGCACAGATGGAGGTGGTGAGGGATAGAAGGAGAGACCATCTCAAGCAGACTCTGCGCTGAGCACTGGGTCGGACACAGGCTTGACCTCACAACCCTGAGATCATGACCTGAGCTGAAATCAAGAGCTGGACACTTAACTGACTGAGCCACCCAAGCGCCCCTAGAATCCTTTTTTAAAAGGGGTGTCTAACAACTAGATCCACCAAACAAGAGTTTGGTAACTTCTGAATTAGGCAATAACAAGAGGAAAAGGGGTCTGAAATAAGATATCAAGGGAAGGGACGCCTGGGTGGCTCAGTTGGTTAAGCAGCTGCCTTCGGCTCAGGTCATGATCCCAGCGTCCTGGGATCGAGTCCCACATCGGGCTCCTTGCTCAGCAGGGAGCCTGCTTCTCCCTCTGCCTCTGCCTGCCATTCTGTCTGCCTGTGCTCGCTCTCTCCCTCTCTCTGATAAATAAATAAAACCTTTAAAAAAAAAAAAAAAGATATCAAGGGAAGAAATAAGTTTGAATTTTATTTAGGAAATAAAATAAGCAAGACTTGCTTGTGGGAAGTAAGGAGGTGGTAGGAGGCAGAGGCTGGACTCCTATTTATGTGGCTGAGGTCGGGCGGGTTGGGGGAGGGGGACCTGGGTAACTCGGTTGGTTATATGTGCCTTCAGCTCGGGTCATGATCCCATGGTCCTGGAATCCAGTTCTGTGTCAGGTTCCCTGCTTGGCAGCGGGGAGCCTACTTCTCCCTCTGCCTCTCCACCACTCATTCTCTTTCTCTCTTTCTCTCTCTCAAATAAATAAAATAAATAAAATCTTTAAAAAAAGAAAACTGCATCAGGGAGAAGAGTTAAGGTTTGGACAGGTTGAATTTTAAAGCATCTTCAGGGGTGCGTGGGTGGCTCAGTGAGTTAAGCCACTGCCTTCGGCTCAGGTCATGATCTCAGGGTCCTGGGATCGAGCCCCACATCAGGCTCTCTGCTCAGCGGGGAGCCTGCTTCCCCCCCCACCACCCGCTGCCTGCCTCTCTGCCTACTTGTGATCTCTCTCTCTGTCAAATAAATAAATAAAATCTTTTTAAAATTAAAAAAATAAAGCATCTTCAGAATTCAGGAGATGAGTGGGGTTTCCGTAGTGTAGTAGTTATCATGTTTGCCTAACAATTCAGGAGATGATGATGCCTGGGTGGCTCAGTGGGTTAAAGCCTCTGCCTTCACGATCCCAGAGTCCTGGGATCGAGCCCCACATCGGGCTCTCTGCTCAGCAGGGAGCCTACTTCCGTTCCTCTCTCTGCCTACTTGTGATCTGTCAAATAAATAAATAAAATCTTAAAAAAAAAAAAAAGTTTAAGTCAGAAGCAGAGAAAGGATTTTGAGGAGAGCGGTAATAACATTTCAAGAAGGAGGAAAGAGGTACCAGTGTCCTGCTGCAGAGAATGTGTTTGGCTTTGGCAGTTAGGTTCCTGGTGACCTTGGAGGGAGTCATTCAGTGAAGTGGTAGACAAGTAGCCAGACTGAGACAAGTTGAGGGGACAGGGCCACCCTGAGGGGACACTGAAGAGTGGGTATAGACTACTCTTTGAAGGAGTCTGGATGAAAAGAGGAAGCGATGAGTTCGAAAAGAATTTTTTTAGACTGAGAGTGACTTAAGTGTTTATAGATTGAAAGGAACAAACTTGACAAAGATAGTAAAGGTGCTGGGGAGTGAAAGGCTCACCTGGGGAGCAGGAGCCAGGGAGGCGGGAGCATGAGATGCGTTAATGCTATTAGGACCGGAAGAAAGAGATGTGAACGGGTGTGGATGTAGATTACTTGATTGCTCAGTGAATTTGAGGCGGCTCACCTCCATGCGTGCAGTGCAAAATGGTGAGAGAAGTAATTTAGGGAACCGGGAAAACAGGGAACTACGGTAAGGAAAAAACAGGAATACAGTTCACATTGCAAAATATGTTAAGACTGACTTGTATTCTTCAAGTGGGATGCATTCTGGCAAGTTTGGGGTGAAACAGCATTAGGAAGAAGTAGAAGTGAGTTTATGCTGAGAACCTCCGTTTTCTCTTACCAGTTTTTTAAAGACAAGTTCAAAATTACAGTTTTAAAATAGTTGCATCGTTCATGTGACTTTTTAAAAAATCACTTGAAATGATTTCATTAAGAATCATCGGGGTGCCTGGATGGCTCAATCAGATAAGTGTCTGCCTTCAGCTCAGGTCAGGATCTTAAGGTCCTGGGATGAGCCCCATGTCAGGTTCCCTGCTCAGCAGGTAGTCTGTCTGTCTGCCCCTCCCCCTGCTTATGCACCTGCAAAGGTACTCGCTCTCTCTTTCAAATAAATCTTTAAAAAAAAAAAAAAAAAAAAAGAATCCTCGATGTGGATATTTTGTCGTTTAAAGTGAGGATTTTAGAAGTTTGGCGTTAAACTTCTAATACCACACCTGAAGCAATGTCACTTCACTGAAAATACAGTATTTTCATCTGGGTTAGAGGAAGTTACAAGCCTGTACATTTACTGAGAAGTTACAGTGTACCTTTGCTGAATGATTACCAGAGTATGTGCAGCCTATGCAAAGAGGAGTTTTTTGAAGTTTTTAAAACAGTTGTAGCAAGGAGTTTGTACTCCTTATAGCAAGGAGTTTGTACTCCTCCCTTAAATCCACATATAATTACAAAGGGTCATAATTACTATTGCAATAATTACTTTTCCATTACTGTCCAGTACTGTGTCCAGGAAGAAGTCCTATTTCACATGGATAATCCCTAATCTCAAGATTTTCAGAGGATCAGCAAGATAGGCGATGACAATTTTTTTTAAAGATTCTGATTATAAACTATATGCTGGAGCCTATCACTTAACAGAGATGACTGAATACATTCTTTTACTCTTCCAGAATCTCACTGAAATGACTGGAGAAATATTAAAAATAGATTAATAGCAGAATTGGAAAACAAGAAAATGAACAGTGGAATTACTAGAAGATAAAAAATAGATTATCAAAGGATCAGTTAATTAAAGAGTGAAACAGTTCAGCTATTCCTTGCACCTCTGAAGCACCTAATTCTGGACTTTAACACCAGGCTAAGGCTCAGAAAGGCTCCTACCTACTTTGAGGTAGGAGTTCTAATGCAGAACACACTGGGATCAGAGAAGAAGGGTGTTATCCAGATGACCCCAAGGAGGAACTGAAGATGTGCTGCCACCCATTCACTCTGACTGTGGGGACCCATTCACTCTGGCTGTGGGGACCAGCTACTCCCTTTCTAATCACGAGAGGTGCCATGATCAGCATGTGTGTTTGCTGAAAGTGAGACAATTATTTGGCTAAGGAAAATCACTTCAAACTATAATCTTAGATCCGTATCTATAAATATGCCAAGGATCAGGAAGAAAACCAGTATTGTAAAAGGCAAGAGCAAATTAAAACAAATTAACCTGTTCAAGAAAGTAATTAGTAGAAGAAACAAAAGAAATTTAAAAATGAATATGATTAAGTTCTTCAGAGAGTCATAAGCATGTTGTATCCATAAGGAATAAGATGCTAGGAAAAAGAAATATTTAATTTCTAAAAATTAAAAATATACTTATGAAAAACCACTCAGAAGATGGGCTAGATCGCAGAATGGGTTCAGCTGAAGCTTAAATTCATGAAATGCAATATTTGAGAGATCCCCCAATATGCCCTGCAAAGGGATGAAAGGTAAATATTATGAAAGAAAAGTACAAGTCCTCCACAAACTCAGATGTATAGTAATTCCACAAGTAGTAAGCAGTTGGCATATAATAAGCACACAAATACTTGGGGAATTAATGAGAAAACACACGATTTCAGTATTAGACTTCTTACTCAACAACTAAAAAATTTTTCTCTAAGAATTACTAAGCAAACTGAATAGTGAATCTGTGATAAGATTTTATTTCATTTTTTTAAAAGATTTTATTTATTTATTTGACAGAGATCACAAGTATGCAGAGAGGTGGGCAGAGACAGAGAGGAGGAAGCAGGCTCCCTGCTGAGCAGAAAGCCTGATGTGGGGCTCTATCCCAGGACCCTGAGATCATGACCTGAGCTGAAGGCAGAGGCTTAACCCACTGAGTCACCCAGGCATCCCCATGATAAGATTTTAAATCAAAGCAACTGATGATGCCATGCGACCTGCTGTTCCCCTCTGTAATCATGAGATGTCTATAATCAGAAAAGTCTGAATGAATATTACTCCCTTGACCTGGGAGCCAGCTGATGAAGCATCCCTATTTAGAATGTTGCTGGTTGTAATACCCAAGGAAAAAGAGAGTGGGGCAACATTCACTTACTTACAGCTTCTGCACACATGCCACTTCTCACACTTCGTTAGCCCAAGAGTGTCACATGGCCATGCCTGAGTTCAGAGCAGGGAAGCAGAGTGCAGACTTAGTGTGTGCCAAGACAAGGAGAGAGAAGGGAATACATGTCAACAACTTTCATAGCTACCAACAACCAGGAATGGGGAGTAGAATTTAAAAATCTAAGAGAAGTCAAGAAAGAGAAAAGCAACAAGTTATATAGAAAAAAAAAAAAAAAAGAGGACCAAATGCTTTTCTCACAGTAAGTGTGAGTAGGCTAAATACTTATTTATAATACTTATTTATTATTATATTCCTTAGGCTTGAGTAAAAACACAAAATCCAACTATGCAGTATTTACAAAAAGCAAATCTAAATTATCATGGATTATAAAGAAACAGACAAAGGTATGCCAGACAGATGCTAACAAAAGTGGATGTGGCTTTGTTAACTTCTGGCTAAAAAGAATAAATAGAATCCAAAATGAAAACCATTAAAGGAGACAAAGAAAAAAGCATTTCTTTATCTTTCTTTTTTTTTTTTTAAGATTTTATTTATTTATTTGACAGTCAGCAAGAGAGGGAGCATAAGCAAGGGGAGTGGGAGAGGGAGAAGCAGGCTCCCCGCCAAGCAGGGAGCCCGACATGGGACTCAATCCCGGGACTCTGAGATCGTGACCTGAGATGAAGGCAGATGCCTAATGTATGAGCCACCCAGGTGCCCAAAGCATTTCTTTTTGACTAATAAAAAGTATACTTTGCTGAAAGATTTTTCTTAACATTATTTCTTAAAAAGATTTTAGATTGAGAGTACAAGCAGGGTTGAGGGGTAGAGGGAGACGGAGAAGCAGACTCCCTGATAAGCAGGGAACCCGATGTGAAGCTTGATCCCAAGAACCCCAGACCATGACCCAGGCTAAAGGCAGATGCTTAACTAACTGAGTCACCCAGGCACCCCTTGCTGAAAGATTTTTAAAAATACATCTGCAACCTTAAAACTCAGTTTCAAAATTTACAGAGTGAAAACTTTAGAAATGTAAGGAAAAATGAACAAACCAGTTATGAGAGAGGATTTAACACATCTCTCCAAAATCAGTAGGTCTTCCACTACACACTTATCAGAATGGCTAAAATTAAAAAAATATGTGGCACAAGGATGCAGAGCAATGGGAATTCTCATAGACTGCTGGCAGAGATGCAAAATAATGTGGCCACTCAAATCAGATTGGCAGTCTCTAAACATTAAACATACCATATGACCCCACCATCACTCCTGGGTGTTCACTCTAAACAGATGAAAACTCGTGTTCATATAAAAACCTGTACATGAATGTTTATAGCAGCTCCATTCATAATTACCAAAATGTCTTCTAACAGGCGAGTGAATAAGCAAATGATAGTGTTATCCACATGTGCAATAAAAAGGAATGAATTACGTATGTAACAGTTTGGATAGATCTCAAAGTCCTATGCTAAGAAGCCCAAAAGTTACATACTCCATGATTTCATGTATTTGACATTCTTGAAAAAGCAAAACTATAGTGTTAGAGGATAGATCCGTGGTTGTCAAGTTTGGGGGGAAGGGGAGTGATTTGATTACAAAGAGGCTGTGCAGAGGTGTACCCTTCAGTGATGAACTTCTGGATTACGATTGTGATTATGATTGTGGTGGTGGTAATACGAACCCATACATAGGTCAAAAATCATGGAACTGGGGGCGCCTGGGTGGCTCAGTGGGTTGGGCCTCTGGTTTCAGCTCAGGTCCTGATCTCAGGGTCCTGGGATGGAGCCCCAAATAGGGCTCTCTACTCAGCAGGGAGGCTGCTTCCCCTTTTCACTCTGCCTGCTGCTCTGCCTACTTGTGATTTCTCTTTGTCAAATAAATAAAATCTTTTTTTTTTTTTTTTTAAATCATGGGACTGTACTCCCTCCCATCTCATTTGTACTGTATAATAATGTTAAAGCAAGGGGCACCTGGGTGGCTCAGTGGGTTAAAGCCTCTGCCTTTGGCTCAGGTCAGGATCCCGGAGTCCTGGGATGGAGCCCCGCATCAGGCTCTCTGCTCAGCGGGGAGCCTGCTTCCCCCTCTCTCTGCCTGCCTCTCTGCCTACTTGTGATCTCTGTCAAATAAATAAATAAAAACTTAAAAAATAATTATAATGTTAAAGCAGAAATCTCAGGTCCCACCCCCTACCATTGATAGGTCAAGATAGGGAAGGTATTATCTCCTAAGTATCTTGTATCCACCATGAATATAATCCATGTTCTTTTGGAAGACCTATGAAATAATCAAAATGGTTGATATGAGGAGGAAAACTTGTAAAAATGCAAAGATTCTACAGATCGTGTTCTCTTTGCAAAATGTAATAAAACTAGCAACAAAATTAGTTCACTTGGAAATGTTTTAATTACCTTTTATACCTTTCATTAAATCATTGACGGGGGAGCTCAAAACAAATTATAGGCAATTTAGAATGAATAAAAGTTATTTCTCAAAACCTGAGAGATTCTGCTAAATAACATGTTGGGGCAAATTTATAGGTTTGACATATTTTTTAAGAAATAAAATTGAAAATAGGGGCACCTGGCTGGCTCAGTCAGTGAAACATGTAACTTGATCTCTGGGTTGTGAGTTTGAGCCCCACACTCGGTGTGGTGATTACTTAGGAATAAAGTCTTTTAAAAAAAGGTGGGAAGGACGGAGGGGAGAAGTCAGAAAATGAGTGAAATAAAACTTAACTTTAGAAACCAGAAAACAAGGTAAGCTGAAAGAAGGGATTTAAAAGTTAAAAGCAGAAATTAATAAAATAGAAAACATATTTTGATCAATAAAATTAAAAGGTTCTAAAGTAATAACCACTAAAAGGCAAACCTTTGAAAAATATAAAAATAGCAAGAAGTAACAAACAAAAATATATAATGAGAATAATTTTTAGAAAGATAACGTACATATAGAGACTTTTTTAATTAGAAGGGAGTACTATTACAATTTGCTCCTAATGTGTCTATATAGCTTCATTCCAATAAATTTGAAAGAACTAGATGAAATGTGAGGACCTTAAAAAAACATAGAACTAAAAATACATAAGAAGTAGAAAATGTAAATAGACCAAGTAATTAAGGAGAAATTGGAACGGTAGTATGAGAACTTCTTTTTTTTTTTTTTAAGATTTTTTTTATTTATTTGAGAGAGAATGAGTGAGAGAGAGCATGAGAGGCGAGAAGGTCAGAGGGAGAAGCAGACTCCCCATGGAGCTGGGAGCCTGATGCGGGACTCAATCCCCGGACTCCGGGACTGTGACCTGAGCCGAAGGCAGTTGCTTAACCAACTGAGCCACCCAGGTGAACTTCTTTTAAAAAGGTAAATACTGGGATGGCCTGGGTTGCTCAGCTGGTTAAGCATTCGATTCTTGCTTTCATCTCAGTTCATTTCAGGGTCATGAAATCACGCCCTAAGTCAGGCTCTGCGCTCCACAGAGAGTCTGAGATTCCCTCTCCCTCTCCTCTGCCCAAAGATAGTACTAAAAAGTATACACAACACAAAGTAAGACAGTTGTCATCGTAAATAAATGTTTTTGGACAAAAAGGAAACTAATGATCATCTACTGGCATGGTATTATAATTTGCGAGAAGCTCAGTAAGCAGTCAGGGCACAACACCCAACGCCAATACCAAAAACTTTTTTATACACCAGCAATAACCAGTTAGGAAATGTATGGAGGAGAAGATCCCATTCATGTAGAAATAAGGTTAACAGAGAAATGTGAAGGCGCCTATGAATAATAATAAAAAATAATCTATGCTGAAGGATATTAAAAAAGACTCACCCCAAATGGAGAGGCATGCCACAGTTCTAAGGGGAAGACCCAATACAGTTAATGTGTCCATTCCACCAAATAAACTTGTAAATTCAAAGCAATTTCATACAACCAAAACAAGGTTTTTAAATGGATAGGACAACCTGATCACAATTCTCATCTGGAAGACCGTGCAGAAAACATTATCGAAATCAAAGCAGTCCAGGGAGCCAAAGTTATGAAACAGTGTGGTACCGGCACAGGAATAATCAAATAGGTTAAAGGCACAGAACAGAGAATCCAGGAACAGAGATATGTATATATACGCAGGAATTTAGTACTTGAATGCATTACAAATAGGTAAGGAAGACTTGAACTATTCAGTAAATGATGTTCTGATTAGTCATACTTGGAAAACATTTTCTTCTTTCATACCATGGAAAAGAAATAAAATCCAGATGAAATACAAAAATAACTAGAAATAACAGAAAACGACTTTTAATAAATGGGGTGAGGAAGGCCCTCTTAAGCAAGATGCAAAACCCAGTCTCCACAAAAGAAAAACTGATAGATTTGCCCACACTAAAAAAAAAAATGTTAAAATTCTGGGGCGCCTGGGTGGTGCAGTGGGTTAAGTGTCCCACTCTTGGTTTCAGCTCAGGTCCTGACCTCACTGTCCTGAGATCAGGCTCCAAGCTCAGCATGAGTCTACTTCAGATTTTCTCCATCCCACTTGTGCGCGCTTCCCTGCACTCTCTCTCTCTCTCTCTCTCTGTTAAATAAATCTTAAAAAAAAAAAAGTCAAACTTCTGTACACAGATAGACAAAAGTTTGGGAAAATATATAAAACCTAATAAGCATAGTTAATAACCAGAGAAAAAAATGGACAAAGAATATAAAAATACTTTTACATAGAAAAACATAAACATTCAACTTCATAAGAAATCAAAAATTAAAGTGAAATAGTATTTCTCAGTCCTTGAAGTGGCAGATACAGAATGACTGATGACAGCTAGTGCTGGAGATTATGTGGGCAAAGAACACTCTTGTTGCTAAAGAAAGTTTAAGTCCATACAGTTTTGGGGGTGGACAATTTGGCAGTGTATATCAATATTTAAAATGTGTCTAGCCTCTGGTTTAATAACCATGATTCTAAGCATCCAGCCTAAAGAAATATTTACACAAGTGTCCTAAAAGTCAGTAATAAGAATGTGTATTGAAGCATATTTTGAAATAATAAAAAAGAAACAATATAATTGTACATAAATGTGGAAATTATTGAATTAGGACTTATCAGTTCCTACCACGCAGTACTCTGCAGCAGATAAAAACAGCAGCTCTGTAGTATGGACATGGAAATATTTTTAAGATGTACTGATACGGGGCACGTCGCTGGCTCAGTCAGGAAAGCATGCAACTTGATATCAGTGTTGAGTTTGAGCCCCACGGTGAGTGTACAGGTTACCTTAAAAATAAGACAAAAAGGACATACTGATACGAAAAACAAGTCCTGCCATAATACTTATTGCACACTTTTTATGTTTATTTGGTTACAAACATTTGATATACATTTGGGTCTATGCGTGCCTAGAAAATAATAATACATATCAAGCTGTTGACGGTGACTCTGCAGAAGGCAGTAGTACTATGTGGAGGGACAAACGGGGGCTTTTCATATTTTACTCCACTTTAAGTTATTTGATTTTTTTTTCAATGTAGACTCCATGCCCAATGTGGAATCCAATATAGGACTTGAACTCATGACCCTGAGTTCATCACAGAGACCTTGGAAAATACAAACATATGATCTGTCATCCTGTATGTTATGTCCTGTGTCCATTTATTTTTTTAAAATGTCTGTCCTAGTATCCATGTGGAAAATGAGCTTTACCATGTAACCTCTCAGAGCTTTGTACCCCTGGCGGCTTCCTACATAGTATATTCAAACTGCCTTTTTTTTTTTTTTTTAACCACAACCCACAGTAAAAATTATACTTTATACAAAGGAAAAGGTGATTGTCCTGGCCCACAACTGCCTTGTGTGCACACAGAGCGAGTGGAAAATTTCATCAAACAGTTCTTACTGTACTTCTAGTGACACTCTAGTATGTTCTGTTCTGTTTCATTCCTTTAAAGAAAATTCTGTTTGCAACCCACTAAGTAGGTTTCACAATCCACTATGGGGTCATGAGCTGTGGTATGAAAACACTGGGGAGAATGCTTCAGACATGTGTTCTGCCCACTCTTGACCAAACTGCAGCAGGTGTAAAATGCAAGGCTTTCCCACCTTTGCTTGGTTCCTCTATAGGGCAAAGTCCTTCTCCATTTGTGCATTCCTTGCAAAGCCCAGCTTTCTTGAGCTAGTAATTTATGTGAGGTAATTTATGTGAGATTCCCCTCTAAAAAAACAAAAACAAAAACAAAAAATCCTTTCGTTACAGTGAAAGCCCAAGTTTTCACACTGATGCGTCTATGCAGAATCTTAAAAATGTAATTTAGTCAAAGAATTAAAAAAAGGCAAATGTCTATGATTTTAAGGCCTCACTTGATGTTGCTCACAAGGCACATAATGTACTTATTGTAAGGGTTGAAAGGGCTCATTCCCTCTTAGTACAGTTTGTAAATTTTAAACTAGTGTGAATTTAATAGCGAAAAACAGAAAAATAACCAAGCAGTTTAGAATTAAATAAGGACACCTCCTATAGATTAGATAATCATTAACTTTGTTCCTGAGTGACCAGTGAGGATTACTTTGACCAGTGGTTTATTTTAAGGTCTCCGAGAAACGTCCTTCATTGTGGAGGAGGCTTTTATCTCTATGCCAGAAATACCAAAAACAAAACTTCACAAGGATCTTAAAACTGGATAATCCCGGGTCATTTTATCTTATATGATAAAATTTGGCCATGGTGTGAAAAAACAAAAATGCGGAGAGGGGATAGGAGAAGTGTTGTGTAAGGCTACAAACTTACAACAAGTACTAAGTCCTATAGATGTAATCGCAGTGTAGTAAATAAATGCAACAATTTTGTATTATAATCATCAAGCTTGCTAAGAGACTAGATCGTGATTACTCCTACCACTAGAAAGAAATGATAGCTGGGGCGCCTGGGTGGCTCAGTGGGTTAAAGCCTCTGCCTTCGGCTCAGGTCATGATCTCAGGGTCCTGGGATCGAGCCCCGCATTGGGCTCTCTGCTCAGTGGGGAGCCTGCTTCCTCCTCTCTCTCTGCCTGTTTCTCGGCCAAATAAATAAAGAAATGATAGCTGTGTGATTGGTACAGGTACTGACTACCGCTACAATGACAATCATACAAATGTATCAAATCAATGCGTTGTACACCTTAAATTAACAAAATGTTATATGTCAAAAATATTTCAATTAAAAAAGAACCTAAAATCAACTTAGTAAATAGCTCTAATTTATTTACGCCAAAGTCCAACTAAATCTTTCTTAAGAAAGATTTACATTGGAGCGCCTGGGTGGCTCAGTTAAGCTCTCAACTATTGATTTCAGCTCAGGTCATGATCTCAGAGTCATGGGGTTGAGCCCCACGTTGGGCGCTGCACTCAGTGGGGAGATGGCTTGAGATTTTCTCTCTCCTCTTCCTCTGCCCTTCCGCGTGCATGCTCTCACTCTCTCAAATAAATAAATAAAATGTTTTTTAAAAGAAAAAAAAAAGGAAAGCAGGAGAGAATCTAGTGCCTTACTGTACATCAGGTAGAAGACATTTTCACATATTATTCCAAGACTTGAAAACCTATGAGGGGTCAAAGGTGTTATCTTCATACCCTTTCTATCAGTCATACCCTGGTTCAAGCTACTGCTAAGAGTCTAGTGAACAGTTGGCTGTTTTTTGGGTTGATTGGCAAGAAAGGCATATTTGAAGCTATGGAACATGGTTTTCTTGGTTTCCCGTTCCTTATGGATGCTTATATTATTTTCTATAGTTGCTCTCTTCTCCAATGAAGTTAATGTAATAATCTTGTAACTAAATAATAAGTTTAAATTGGCTAATCCTCAAAAATTTTGGTATAGATTTCCATTCATTTTTTATTTTTAACAATTAAATATAAAATTACATAACATTTTCCAGGGGCACCTGGCTGGGTTGGTTAAGCGTTGGACTCTTAGTTTCGGCTCAGGTCTTGATCTCAGGGTCGTGAAGCCTACTTAAAAATAAATAATAACTTTTTGCAGAAATCACTCTTCTTATACAGAGTGAAGTCCATAGTCTTCAAGGCCTGGGTTTTGAATACAACTGATAAGGTGAAGTTGGGTGTTTTCTTTCACTGATAGGAGCAGATTTACCCTGAACCTTTTACTGGGGCTTAAGATTTTAGTGCTTTGGGTTAAAATAAAGCCCCAGGCCTACAACCCTCAGTTGTCCATGATTTTGCCATACCTTTAAGGTATTCCCTTTTTGTCCCAATTTCAACACATGTGCTGCCAAAGCAAGCACTCAGGTATCTCCTTTTATAAACAGGACCAGCATGGAACTTTCCACTCAGGGGTGCTAACTCTGTTCCACAATTCACAGAGAGATTGTAATTACTTAGGGTTTGTCCCTGTCACTCTTCTCTACAACAAAAAGATGCCTCTCCGCCTATGTCTCGTCTCCCTCGTTCTCCCTTGAAGGAGAGTCCATGCGTCGCGCCTTGGCTGAGAAATGGGCCTTGCGGGCCGGCGGCCGTCTGACTAACAACGTTGAAGCTTCAGCCCTTGCCGGGGACTTCAGCGGAATCAGCAGCAGCTTCATCTCCTCAGGGACTTCAAAGACCCATGAGGAAGAGACAGGGTCCCTGCCGGAATGAGGCGAGTCTTTACCTCCCAGGCCAAGATGTCTCCCTGAGGTGGGTTTTGAGGAGAAGCCGCTTCTGAGGAGAGCTCCCCCCACAGCACAGGGGCCTCAGGCCAGGGATGGCCCTGTGCAAGCCGTGGGGAGGGCTCCGTGGCGGCAGGACTGACCCCGCCAACGTGGGTCTCTCCCAGCTGAGTTTCCGTTCACGAGTCAGCGACTCCACACAAACAGCGCAGGAAGCGACCGCCTGGAGAACCGGAAGCCGAGACTGTGCTGCCGTGGAGGCCGCTGTGGAAAGAATTCGACTCTCCCGCCGTCGCTGAAGAGCCCCCTCGGACTGACCCTGAACTGAAGGGAAAGTGGGCAGGAAATAATTGTGGATTTTTAATTTCTGTAGAGCTCAACCTTCAAGAGAAAGGATATTAATTTTTTTTTTTTTTAGACTTTAATTCCTCCCTGAGAATTTAATAATGTGAGGCATTTCATACAGTTCAAATCAGGGCATTTTAATATATCCGGCATTTATTCTTTGGAATGGATTTATGCCTCATTTGAATTCATTGCATAATGTCCAGCGAGCTCTAGCGAATGAATGAATGCCTTACCTGGGAAAATCCAAGATGGAAGACAGACTGCGGAGTGCATTTTGAGGCCAGAGCATTGGGATGGGCTTGGGGGAGTTTAATCCGTGCTCCACTGAGACCCACTTCAGAGCCTTCGGCGTCCCTTGGCTGACCTCAGAAGGATTCACAAGGGGACGCTGATGAGGTCGGGGAGCACTCAACGTTTTCCCAGGAAGAATGGCTGCACTTGCACAGGGCCAAGCTGTGTGTTAAGAAACCCAAATGTTAGAAACACTGGGGACGTCAGGAGAGAGACGTTTTCCCCCTCCCTTCTTGGGTCAGCTGAAGTCCGTAAAGCTGAGTGTCTGATTTCTCAGAACTTCTAGGCTCTCAGCGTTCATTCTCCTTGTCAGGCGCCCTTCCTTCTCCCAAGATGGAGGGCCTTATTCTGCCTGTTTGAGGTCAGCAGGGGGGTTGTTCATCACACAGCTCAGCTTCCTCCTTCTGGATATCTTCTGGATCCTGCCTGTCCCCATAGCCTGCCATTGCCTGGTAAGTCCATTCCATCCCGTGAAGGAAGAAGGCGCTATCCAAAGATAGTTTGGATTTGGCCCTCCTTCCTAGGCTGCAGCTCCCCTTGAAAAGTACTCAAGTGGCTACTTTAATCCCCTTTAGGGCCTATTGGGATTCCGTGAATAGGTTTCAGCTGGGTTCAGAACTTGGAAGAACAGTAGAATTAATTAGCATCCCCGAAACAACAGAGGCTGTGTTCCTTCATGTGTCAAGAAAATATAATACTTAACTCTGGAGTCCCACCACCATGGCTTCTGTCCTTGGAGAGAATGACCATCTTCCTCAGTTCCAGTTAGAAATCCTAGGGAAACCACCTCACACCCATTAGGATGGCTACTCTAACAAACCAACAAACTCCAGAAAGTACCAACGGTTGGTCAGGACGTGGAGAAAGAGGAAGCCTTGTGCCCTGTTCGTGGGAATATGACATGGTACAGCCACTACTAAAAACAGTATGGAGTTTGCCCCAAAATTACAAATAGAACTATTATATGACCCAGCAACTCCACTTCTGAATATATACCTCAAAGAACTGAAAGCTGGGTCTCAAATATGTACTTGCACACCCATGTTCATGGCAATATTAGTCACAGTAGCCAAAATGTGGAAGGCACCCAAGCATCCACTGATGGGTGAATGGATAAACAGAATGTGGTATATACATATATGAGGTAATAGAAAATAGATATATTAGTCTTTAAAATACATATATTTAAAATCTGTATACATGGGCTCCTGAATCTTGGCATCGGGCTCCTAAAACCCTTGTGATTTTCTAAGTGATAAGAGCACTAGAAGCATCTCTTGTTCTGATGAGGTGTCTCTGGGGGTGGGCTTCCAGATGGCTCCTGGTTGGGGGCTGGTCACCAAAGAAACAAGACATAATTAGTAGCTTGGAGTTTTCAGCTCGGCTCCTCCTTCTCTAAAGAGAAGAGAGGGGCTGGAAATGGAGTTAATAATTGATCATGCCTACGTGAGAAAACCTCAAAATAAGTTCCAGTAGTATAGGCTTCTGAGAACTTCCAGGTCGATGAACACATCCATGTACCAGGAGGGTGTCGTGGGCCATACAGGGGACAGGATCTCCTGCCCTTAGAACCCTCCCAGACCTCGCCCTATGTATTTTTTTAATCTGGCTGTTCTTCCATATCCTTTGTTATATCCTGGTAGATAGAAGTAAGTGTCCCTGAGTTCTGTGAGCTGTTCCAGCAAACCATTGAATCCAGTGGGGGAGAAGGTCATGCAAACCTCTAGCTATAGCCAAGTCAGACAGAAGACGTGGGTAAACTGGGGACCTACTTCTTGCTGTTGGCATCGAAAGTCTTGAGGGACTGAGCCCTTGCCCTGTGGGATCTGACGCTAACATGAGGCAGAGAGGTCAGAAGCAAGTTAAATTGCAGGATCCTCAGCTGGTGTAGCAGAATTGCTTGGTGGGGGAAAGCGCTCACCCCTCCCGTGTCAGAAGTGTGGTGAGCGTGTTAGTCCTGTGGGAGTAAATACTGGTTTTTTTCTTATGCGATGTACAAGAGAGTAGTCACATGCACAGAGACAGGAAGTAGAATGACAGCAGCCAGAGCTGGGAGGAGGGGAAGTTGTTTAACGGGGTAAAGAGTTGCAGTTTTGCAAGCTGGACACCTTCTGGTGGTTGGTTGCACAACAGTATGAATGTACTTAATACTACTGAACTGTCCATATAAAAATGAGTAAGATGGTAGAGTTTTTGGTTATTTGTATTTTACCACAATTTTTTTTAAGATTGTGATGAACGCCCCTTGCATCGGGGGCTAACTCTCGAAGCCATCAATTGTGGCCAGTGGGCAGTGTCCGCGCAGAACATCTGAGCCTCCACTCCTATGAAGAAAGGAGCCCTGAGTGTCCGCTGCTGCTGCCGCCGGCCTTCATATAATTTGAGACCAGTGAGATTCTGGAAAGCTCTGGAATCCTGTGGCTGAAAAATGTCTGTGGTAAAGAAAATCATAAATGAAACTGAAGAGTCATTGGAATTTTTGCAGAAGAAACAATTCTGTATTTTTTTTTTTTTTAACCAGTAAAAGAAAGAGGTGTCAACTCTCTGAGTTGTCTAAGCCGAGAAGAATGAAATTAATAAATCTCCGAAGTTCAATCTGAGATGCCAGGACAGGAAGGGCAAGAGAGATAGAGTCTTTATTTTTTTTTCTTTTTTTGCTGAAGCCCTAGGATACAGTGTTCTTACATGATCAGTATTTCCCAATGATATATGATCTTCTGAGCTCATTTAAGGTCATGTGCAATTTGCAGCAGTAAGGATTTAGTGATTTTAAAATAAAAATGTCTTTCTTTTGTAATGTCACCTAGCACATTGGTTCAGGATAAAAATGTTAATCATTGATTTTCTGTTGAAACTTGGTTTTCCACTGGGCCAATACCTCATACTGAGTAGTCTTACCTGCATAGGTGATGAACTGGAATGTCTGACAGACAGTGTACATCAGCAAAACAGCTAAGAGTTCTGATTATTGACAGAATTTGAATGAGGTCATCAAGCCAAACTATGCAAAGGAGGGGAAGGAGAGGGGATATATAGTGTTCGCTTTCTCAGCCCTCTGCCTTTCCTCTGTGAAGACTGTCCCACTGTGGGATTAAGCTGATCCTACCTCACTTCAGTATTGGGGTGCTGCCAGTTCTACTGCTCCACACCCCTGGGTGCAGGAGTAGGTGTGTGACCCAAAGGCCCCAGAGTCCTTTCAAGGTGATTTTGAACTAGAAGCAAGGGAAGACAGTCCCTTCTCTCATGGCAAAGACGGGACAGTCCCTGGCCATGGTTTCAGGCCTGAGGAGAAAGCCAGTCTGAGAGAACAAAATGGTGTGAAAAGAAAAACAAAAATGGGGGACAAAAACATGTGCAAAATCACAGCTTACAGTGCGTGGGGGTTTTGTCCAGGTTGTCCTTGAAGCAAAGCCTCACCCTTGCCCACCGCCTTGGGGTTTGGCTCCCAGTTCCATGAAAGGATTCATTTCTCCTCTGCCTGAGTTGGTCAGAGTTGAGTTTCTGTCATTTTCAGTGGAGAGTCCAGGGATGCAGCCCAGCACATATCTGCATGGGACACCCAGCACCACAGGACAAGGAGAGTCCCTCGAAGATAAATCAGTGCAACGTTAGGCTACTGACTTCCCTTCCTGAGAAAACAGGGAGTCGCAGGAAGTAGGCTTGAACACTGGACTCTGCCTTCTGCTCCATCATTAACTGCACCATCTAAATGATTTATCTTCTAGAATTCCATAAAACGAGGGAGCTAGACAATACCATCCAAAGGGCATTTCAGCTTATATTCTTTCAACTATCGAAATGTCAGTTTGATTTATGCTACTGAGTCTTCTCTTGGTTTTGACCCCAACTCTGCCTTTAACTCTTTGCCTAAGTCTTGCTCATTTTTAAAAAAGATTTTATTTATTTGTCAGCAAGAAGGAGAGAGAGAGAGAGCATACAAGCAGGCAGAGAGGCAAGCAGAGGCGGAGAGAGAAGCAAGCTCCCTGTCGAGCAAGGAGCCCAATGTGGGACTCAATCTCGCAGGACCCTGGGATCATAACCTGAGCCGAAGGCAGCGGCTTAACCCACTGAGCCACCCAGGCATCCCAAGTCTTGCTCATTTTAACAGGGTTTAAACGTTAGTCCTTCCTGTGTTGGCTAGAGGGAGTAAGACACGAAGAGATGGTGTACCCTGTATCTCCCCAGCTGAAATATCAGATATTTAATAAAGAGAGGATACCTGTTATTGACATTATAGGGCATAAAAAGAAGGCAGAAGAAAGAAGAATCACCAACTGTCCTTGGCATTTTCTGCTCCTGAGGCTCAATGCTACTATGCACGGGCTCATGTTTTCTTGCAGGACAGAAGTGGTTGAAAATGCAGGGGATATGCAGATAGAGTTGAGTTCTGCTGTTTGGGCAGTGGTTGGAGTTGCTACTTTGGAAGGCTTGGAAAAACTCCTGGTGTAGGTGTGATTTCCCCCAACCTAACTATGTAAGAGCCTCTCAACAGCCTGGGATTGTTGTTCTTAAACAAAACACTTTGGGATTTCTCTGTTCTTTTCAGGAAATATCTCGTCTGTGTGGTGAGGAAGGGGAGTAGTGTCGTGTCTCTTGAATAGGATATGTCCCTCTGCAAAATATGCTTGCTTGTTCCTTTGAAGCATGTGTGTGTGCGCGCGCGTGTGTGTGTGCGCGCGCGCTCAAAAAGTCAAAGATTATCATTGGTTGACCCATTAACTTTCAGTTTTTGTTTGTGCTGGGAGAAATTAAAAAATGGGTCAGAGGATTCCTTACAATAATTCTGCTTTCAGAGAGTTGGCTGAACTTCATAGCAAAAAGCCTTTGTTGGCTGCCTGCTAAGGAGTGAGCTCTACCAGTTCCGGGCCTGAGGCTACCTGGACTGTGGGGACGTCTTATTCTCAGACAGATGGGGGAGGTCTGCATTTATGTTGACATTGTATTTAGTAAAGAGTAGAGAAGAAGAAGCCCATTCTCTACTTTCTCTCTCTTGGTGTACTCTCATTTTCCTTTTCTGGTGATAGAATCAAAGGGTGGAATGGTTCCAAGTAGAGAGACAGCTACAAATTTGGTTGTCCCTAAAGTAGCTGATCTCACAGTTTCTTCTGAGCAAGCCAGACAGGAACTTGAGCAGTTCTGGCCCCTCCATGGGCTCACCTACTCCCACCTTCTGCTACAACCCATCAAATAGAATCTTCTCGTCAGATCTTATCCCTGGTATATTTCTTCCTCTGGCCCATGGAGAGGAGTAGGTTGAACAATCATCAGCTTAATTCGTTTATCTTGCTTAGTTATACAAAAGAAAGAAAGAAAAGGAGAACAAAAGTGTGTGTGTTTGTTTGTGTGTGTGTGTGTGTGTGTGTATGCGCGTGCACGCACGCACGCACGTGTGCATGCCCAGGCACACACACAGACCCGTGTGTATGCATGTGCACATATATTCATATGGCTTTTATTTCTGTTTGTTTTTTTTTACATTCTTAATCAAAATTTGCTTAATATCTATTATGTACAATAAAAAAGCAAGATGTAAAACAGTGCTTATGTTACCTTATGTGTAATAGGGAGAAAGGGAATAATTATATATTTCTATTTGCCTGTATTTGCTGAAGAAACTTGAAAAGACACAAAAGGAAATGACAAAGGTATCTACTAGTGGAGTTGAGATAGGAGCTAGCTGGGTGGAGGATGAGGAACTGTTCACTGTACATCTTTTATATGTTTGATTTTGAACCATCTGAATGTATTACCAATTCAAAAAATAGACTCAGTACCTAAAGTAAAAGTGTCTCAAAGTTGGACATTCTCTGCCTGTGCTCTGAATTTCTATAATGTTTGAACACTTTATTTTTATTTTTAAAAATATTTTATTTTTTTATTTGAGAGAAACAGAGAGCATGAGCAGGGGTAGGGGCAGAGGGAGAAGCAGGCTCCTCGCTGGACAGGGAACCCAACAAGGGGTCGATCCCAGGATCTTGGGATCCTGACCTGAGCATAAGGCAGATTCTTAACTGACTGAGCCACTCAGGTGCCCATGTTTGAACATTTTAAAAGCAATCATGTTTAAATATGCCTCGGGAAAATTTCACATGCTGTTAACATTTTTCCTAGGTACAGAGATCCAAGAAGACAAAGGCAAAGTGCCAGATATTTCCCTGAGGACCAAGACTGTGTATAAATGCACCGAGTTCAAAAAGTAGGGAAGAAGAGGGACTCTTCCAGCCACTGGGTTTCTAACACAAACGTCTCTACATTTAGATCACCGGTGCTTCTCCTCTGAGTCAACCTCTGCCACCCTGCTCCTATACTCGCAATTCCAGAAGGACTGAAGACCAGCCTAACGGCAGCAGCTAACTTGCTGGTAAGTGGATGAAAGCAGGTGATAATGAGCTTGGGATGGAAAGGGACCACAGATCTACAGAAAAAAATGAGGGAAGGGTAACCAAGGCTGTCGGAGGTACCTTGGATCAGTTCCGCAGAACAGAGCTGGCAGAACAGGGGAGCAATGCCTGTCAAAAGGCACGGGAACACTCTATGAAGTTCTTGCCTGCACTTTGGAGAGGAGCCTGCACTTTCCTGGAGGAGCAGAGATGGAGCTGTGGGGCGAGCGCAACTCCCTCCCCAGCCCATGCCCTTTCCTTTCTAGATCTCAGATTGCCCAGGGTTCAGTTTGTATTTTCTGAGCTCGTGCTCTTCTGGGAGAATTTAAATAATCTTGCTGACACCTCGAAGTGATCTTTATTTATTTATTTTTAATTTTAATTTTTAAAAATTTACTTCTATTATCGTATAATGTATTCTTTCAAGAATACATCAGATTCAAGAATCAAGATTCATCAGTCTTCTGTAATACCCAGTGCTCGTTAGAACACCTACCCTCCCCAATGTCCATCACCCAGTATTTTTGAAGTTTTTCTTTATTTATTTGCGAGAGAGGGAGAGAGTGCACAAACAGGAGCAGCAGGAGGCAGAGGCAGAGGGAGAAGCAGACTCCCTGCTGAACAGGGAGCCCAAAGTGAGGCTTGATCCCAGGAGCCTGAGATCATGACCCTAACTGAAGTCAGACATTTCACCAACTGAGCCACCCAGGTGCCTCCTGAAGTCATTTTTGAAAGCAAGGAAGTGTGTATAAGACAAAGGGTATGTTCTGGGGACTCAGAACGCAATGGTCTGTTATCTTCTTGGCTTGATTGACCAGATTCTTGGTGACCCTAAACAAATCCTTGATCTGGGTTTCGGTTCTCCTTCTGCCAGGTGGGACCAGGTGTTAGTCCTCAGCAAGAGGTAGCAGCCGTGGAGCCATGAGGGCAGGACCAGCCCTAACCATCCCTTTTCCTCATCACAAGCTGGAGGCGTTGCAATAAATGCCTGAGATCTATGATGTGAATGCTGTAAACAGTCCAGGACAGATGTAAGACACACCAGAAGTAGTTCAGTTTAATACCTGAGAAGCATCCTTTGGTGTTTGAAAGAGGACAGGTGCTTTTCATTTTATTCTTCAGAAGCACACTTGGGGGGCGCCTGGGTGGCTCAGTGGGTTAAGCCGCTGCCTTCGGCTCGGGTCATGATCTCAGGGTCCTGGGATCGAGTTCTGCATCGGGCTCTCTGCTCAGCAGGGAGCCTGCTTCCTCCTCTCTCTCTCTCTCTGCCTGCCTCTCTGCCTACTTGTGATCTCTGTCTGTCAAATAAATAAATAAAATCTTTAAAAAAAAAAAAAAAAAAGAATCACACTTGGTCATTTTCTTCCATCTGTAACCTTGGCGTTTAGAGTGCAGACAGTTTCCTGCGACCCCTGAGTTCCAAAGGGTCAGTCTACCTGGTTAGTAATGCAAGGAAGTTTAGTCATGTTTAGAGATTTGAGACTCGGGGCCAGCCTGGCACCAGGTCATCCCGTGTAACCTGAGGATTTTTGGCGATATGAGTTACAGGGATGCCAGGACCAACATCATCAATATAAAGATGGTTATCAATGAAAAAGTCTTCAATCTTTCATCCGCTTCCTCAGTTCTGTAAACTTCCACTCCAATCCTCAGGCAGTCAAAGGGGAGGGACTTCATGGGATTATATGGGATTTCCTCCCTGCTGCCCCAGGACAATGCTGGGAGAGGCCAGCTCTGAGAATGTGTAGGTGGATGATTCCAGATGACGTTCCAAGATTCCTTGTGGCTCTACAGGCACTCTGTCTCCACCCCCTGCCCCCTGCTCCTCTATCGACCCCTTCTTCCCTGACAAAATGCATCATTTCCACAACCTGCAACTCACCGAGGGCTGCCGTGAACTCTGGGGGTTGCACCAGGTCAGGGTAGTGCGGACAGGTCCAGTGCCAGTGAGAGGTTTGCTGAATCCCCCTTGCAGCCTCCCTTACCAGTGAAAACATGTGCCTAGAATTCTAATTGCACGGCGACGTGTTCATACTTGATGCAGAAGGAAGCCTTCCAGTCTCGGCACATGCCCTGGGCAGGACGGGCCCCAGCAGTCCCCATGTGGCAAAGTGGTAGGCCAGGATCACCAGACTTTCTCAGGGTCGAATGCCAGTCCCCACCTACTCTTTAAAAATAATCAACTTTAAAAAAAATTAATTTATCTATTTGAGAGAGAGAGAGCGTACATATGAGCATTCGGGAGGGGTGGGGGAGGGGCAGAGGCCAAAGCAGACTCCCTGCTGAGCAAGGAGCCCGATGTAGGACTCGATCCCAGGACCCTGAGATCATGACCTGAGCCAAAGGCAGATGCTTAACCAACTGAGCCACCCAGATACCCCTAAAAATAACCGACTTTTAAAAAATGATTATTGTTTTTAATATTCACTATAGAAAATGCTGGAGCATTAGGAGATGCAAGTTCTTTTTCCTAGCAACAAAGACTGTCAGCCTTGTTAATTCCTTCTTCCTGCCCTGGACATTCGCTCAAAAAGTATTACCAAGCGCGTACGGTGCTGATGCTCGGGGGACAGCGTGAATAGGGCAGGTGTGGTCTCAGTTCTCAGAGCACGTGTGTTCTAGTGAGAGGGTGGACAGTGACTAAGTATACGAGTATTTCAGAGACTGGCAAGTTCTGAGAGAAATAGCGTAGGAAATATGGTAAGGGGCCGAAGGGTCTGCTGGGGCCACTGTGGCTGAGGTAACCAGGCAAGACGTGGGAGGTGGTGTGAACTGTGGGATGGGCAGGGCCAGCCTTTGGGAGGCCAGAGAATGCCAGGAAGGGAAAGAGCTTGAGAGGCTTCCAGGACTGATGGAGTAAAAAGGAGCCAAGAGGGGGACCAAGGGCCAGGCCAGGTATTATCCTGTGGGCCTATTAGGAATTTGGGTCTTTTTCTAAAGGTAGTGGCCCAATGTTAAAGGCTTTAAGCAGCAGTTATAAGATCTAATTCATGTGTGTTTTTTCCTGTGTGTTTTTTCAACTGTTGCTCTGTTTGAAGAATGGATTCTAAGAGGGCAAAGTGAAAGCAAGGGGGCCAGGTCTAGGAGTCTGGGAAGAGAGAGACCATGGGAACTTGGCTAGGCAAGCAGAGACAGAGAGAAGTGATGGGGTGGAGAAAAGTTCTGAGGTTTAATAGACTTGCTAAGAGATTAAATAGGATGGTGAGGGAAGTTGTGGTGTACCCTCCTCTGAAACCTTGCAGAATGGGGTGGGGAATCATTTATTACTAAAGGCAAGCAGCAAGACACCTGTGTGGTTCAGTCATTCGAGTGTCTGACTCTTGATTTCAGCTCAGGTCATGATCTCAGGGTCATGAGATCGAGTCTCTCATCAGGCTCCGCTCTCGGGGAGAGTCTGCTTGAGATTCTCCTGCTCCCTCTGCCCCTCCCCCATGCTTGCACGCCTGGGCACGGGCTCTGTCTGTCTCTCAAATAAATAAATAAACCTTAAAAAAAAAATAAAGGCAAGCAGCTTTCTGTCCCTAGAGGAAGAGAGTTCAACATTGGGACAGACCTCTTTGGTATAGGAAAATTATCATAGTAGATCTAGTATTTATTTATTAATTAAAAGATTTTTATTTATCTATTTGAGAGACAGAGTGTGAGAGAGAGCGTGAGAGGAGAGAAGGTCAGAGGGAGAAGCAGACTCCCCGTGGAGCTGGGAGCCCAATGCGGGATTTGATCCTGAGACTCCGGGATCATGATCTGAGCCGAAGGTAGTTGTTTAACCAACTACCACGCCTGGCGCCTGGGAGCCACCCAGGCGCCCAGATCTAGTATTTATAATCTCAGTCTTTCTCAGTCAACAGATCCTTGTGAGCTTACCCTGGACTAGACATTCATCTAGGTGTACCAGCAAATCCACAGACTCTGAATTCTACCACACAGGTGGAGGGGCCAAGGACAGGCTTCCCTGAAATGTTCCACTTTGGCATATTGATTATTAAAAATAAAATTTTCTTGTGCAAGAAGGACACTCAGCCCCTCCCCCATCCCCCTGAAAGCAGGAAATAACACTCTCCTCTGAAAAGTCCCCTCCCCTACCAGGCCGTAAAGAGACATCCTTTTCACCAGAGATGGAAAATTTAGAGCAGAGAAGCCTGAATAAACAACCCTTGTTACTTTTTACTAATCTAATTTACTACCCTAGCCCAAACTCAGCTGAGAATTCCTTTGTAAGTGAAGCTCCCAGTTAACTTCTCTTTGTCCTGTCAATTTCTCACAGGTTTATTGTCTCTTTGTCTAAGAAGTATGAAATCTGCCTGCTTTGGTCATTTCTTGGGTCCCCATTTCATTACTGAACCTCCATGAGCATGTAATAAAACTCTGCTTTTTCCTCCTGGGAATGGGTCTCATGTCAATTTAATTCTTAGTCCAGCTGGAAGACCCTGAAGGATAGAGAAGAATTTCTCTTTCCCTTCATACACATGAATAAATAATAAGTGGATGAATTCTATTGCATGTGCAAGATGATTCATGCTTTGGAAAAAAGAGAAATGGTAGCAGGGTAAGAGTAATCAGGAGCCCCAGGTGTTGAGGGCGAGGTTTTGATATTATCAAGGTGATCATGGCAGGCCTCACTGGGCTGATGACATCTGCAAAATAGGAAAAGATTCTCTATAAACGTATCAAACCGCAGACGCTGTGGGAGGGCAAGGACCATGCCTGCAGTCTTTGAGGTACATGGTAGGAATGCAGTATTTGTGGAATGAATAAATGGGACTGAATGAATGCATTTGTTAATGTTCTGGTTTGGGACTATAAATTGTTGCCTAAGTTGTGAGTAGGAGCTGTGACCCCAACGAGGGGACCCTTTTAATTTAAGTGGCTGAATCATTGTTATGTTTGCAGAACGGAGCTGGTTCATGGTTGCAGTGATGGAAAGCGGCTTTTGTTTTCATTTGATTTTTTCATACTGAGCATATTCCTATGTCATTAAAAGTCTTTGTAGGAGGGCGCCTGGATGGTTCTTTAGGTTGAGAGTTTGAATCTTGATTTGGCTCAGGTCCTGCTCCCAAGGTCCTGGGATCGAATCCTGTGTCTGACTCTACGCTCAGCAGGGAGTCTGCTAGATTCTTTTTCCCCCTGACTCTCCTGCTCATGTTCTCCCTCTGTCTCTAGTAAATAAATCTTAAAAAAAATAATAAAGGTCTTCGCATGCATCACCTGTAATAGCGGTACAGCAGTTCAGCACGTGCATAAATCATGACGTATTGAGCTCGTCTCCCCAAGCTTCTCAGTCACTGCCCTCCAGCCTGCCTTTCCTCCATTTCATCTCTAGGATTGCAGAAATGGCTCTCATTTGCAGCTCTGAATCCTTGCTATTTTTTATTGATCTTCGCTGCCTTTCTGTACCAAACGTAAGCTAGTCAATCAGTTAGGTAAAACCACCGTCTGTTTCTGAAGCAGTGTGTGTTGGAGTTGGGATTTAGTTTGGGGGATGAGAAAAAGAAGGAGCAGGAACGGGAAGTTCTGAGTCCTACACGGGCTCTATCCCCTGGCTTTGCTCTATCTCCTTCCTTTGTCTGGTATTTGCTCTGGCCCCCAGAAAGAAAATAAAAGGAGAGGCACCCACCTGGCTCAGTGGGTAGAGTGCATGACTCTTGATCTCGGGGTCGTGAGTTTGAGCCCTATGCTGGATGTAGAGCTTACTTAAAAATAAAATCCTAAAAACAAGTAAATAAATAAAAGGAAAAAATAAAATCACCACCACATCACTAACTCTACAGTAGTCATTCTGAGACTTGATGATTTAGACTTTGGGCTTTTTTTTTTTTTTTTTAAATTTATTTGATACAATGAGAGAAAGAGAGAGAGAGGTCAACAGCGCACAAGCAGGGGGAGTCGCAGAGGGAGAAGCAGGCTTCCCGCTGAACAGGGAGCCCAATTCAGGGCTTGATCCTAGGACCCTGAGATCACGACCTGAGCGGAAGGCAGACACTTAATCCACCGAGCCGCCCAGGCACTCTGACACATATAGACCCGGACAGGTGATTAAACAAGCACTCTGCAGCCATCTTCATGCCTCTGTGAAACCCTGGCGTGAGGTAGCCCAGATGAAGAATGCTGATCCAAAAATGCACCTGTGAGTCCGGCTGGGTGTGGCGAACACCATGTCTACACACCAGATGGATGGTGGCAAGCAGTTTTGCTCCTTTCCTTAAAAAACAGTACTGAAATAAGTATATTCTCAGGTTAAAAAAGAAATCCTAATGCCTTTACCATACCAGAATCTTTTCAGGCTGTCAAAGTGGTGTGCAGTCCCCTGTGTAATTTTGCCCACTAGTCCACAGAGAATATTTCTCTTAAAATGATTCCCTTAGAGCTTTTACTTGTGCAAAGCTTGCAATAGAATGCTCTCTATACTGATCATATAAAAAGGGAGACAGAGGACACCTGAGTGGCTCAGTCAGTTAAGCATCTGCCTTTGGCTCAGGTCATGATCCTGGGATCTTGGGATAAAGCCCCACTTTGGGCTCCCTGCTCAAAAAATGGATGCACCTTGAGGACATTGTGCTAAGTGACATAAGCCAGTCACAGAAGACAAGTTCTGTATGTTCCACTTACAGGAGATACTCGGAGCCATTGAGTGCATAGGGACAGAAAGCAGAATGGTGGTTTATAGGGGTTGGGGGAAGAGGAGTGGGGACCTACTGTTCAATAGGTATAGTCAGAGTTTCAGTGGGGAAGATGAAAAAGTCTGGCGGTGGAGGGTGGTGATGGTTGCCCAACACTGGATGTACTCATGCCACTGAACTACCCTTAAAAATGGTTAAAATGGGGGGCGCCTGGGTGGCTCAGTGGGTTAAAACCTCTGCCTTCGGCTCAGGTCATGATCTCAGGGTCCTAGGATCGAGCCCCATATCGGGCTCTCTGCTCAACAGGGAGACTGCTTCCCTTCCTCTCTCTCTGCCTGCCTCTCTGCCCACTTGTGATCTCTGTCTGTCAAAGAAAAAAATAAAATCTTAAAAAAAAAGGAAATATATCTAAAAATGGTTAAAATGGTAAATTTCATGTTATGTATATTTTATCACAATATTTTTTAAATGAAGCAAAGTAGGGGACAAAAATAAACTGAGGTAAGCAAAATGAGTAGGATGAGTAACTTTTTCTGTCTTTTGGGGTCCGAATGAAGAATGTTATAGGATTTTGACTTTTTGTTTCTTTTTTGCTACTTAAACTACAATGACTCCCTTGTCCATCTCTCATTTCCTCTGGGAATAATGAATGATACAGAAGAAGGATCTTCAGCTCCAGCTACAAAACGGGCAACAGAAATAATCTCAGCTCATTCCAAATGGGATTCTTCTCTCTTCAGTTGCCTTCTCTCCTCATGCCTCTGGAAATGGAATGGCCAATCTGACGGGAAACAGCGGCATTTTCACGTGTGTATAATAAGGGCCCAATAAAAACTCTTCTGGAAATTAACATTTACAACACATGTCTTTCATAAAGAAGCTTCTTTTTACCTACTCAACACAGCCCACTAAAAGGGAATAGGGACCTTCCTAAAATGCAGGAATTCCCCGGGCTGTCCTTGTACATCTGTATTGAAAAATCAGCAGGAGAGACTTAGAACCAGTTACCAAAGGTATTTGTGCACAGAGTGTGAGGAAGAAACAGAAAGAAGTGGATTCTCTCTAGGATGAAAAAGAGGTTCCCTTGTGCTGGGAGGAAGAGAGACATTGAGGCAGAGGTCTACAAGTCTGTAGAGGGCAAAACAGAGTCTCTCACGTCAAGCAGGAGCCTGTGTCAAGTAAGGACCCATGTTCAGCAAAGACGCAGACAGTTAAGGCACTACAGCTAGGAGATATCACCGGGACCAGTGTCAGCTGACACCCCAGAACTGAGAAGCAGCAGGACCAGAGGAGGTCTGCAGAGACCCAAAACTGATTAAATCCCTTTGAAAAGGGGAGGATTTGGGAGTAAACTGTCAGAATCTTCAGACTTGACACCTCTATGTCTGACCACTTAAAAAAGGCAGTTGTTGCCAAAGGCTCTGCCTGATTGATCTCCGAACAGAACTGGAAGCCTTCCCTGCTTGAACATCAGAAGCAGTAAGTGCCAAGAATTGACCTGGACCAGGCTGTGGCCTTATCTCAGCTTCACACCCACAGACTGACTTCGCATTTGGTTCATTAACTTCCTGCTCCCTTCTGTTATCCTGTTTGTTGTGTGGTTTGTCTTCTGTCCTACTCTGTGCACTGTGTAAGAAGCCAAGTTGATTCACATGGTGAACTGTCACTGAGTTTGGAATCCTGAACCCACCTTCTAATTGTGTTTTAACTTTGCTTTATCGTTGAATAAATCTGACATTGTGGAAAGACGCAAGTTGTGTGTGCGCCTTTCTAACAAGCACACTCACAACGACGTTCCTGAGTTGAGGGTCTGTGTGCCTCACTTCCCTGTAATATCATGTCAGAAACTGTAAGGCCCTAGGTGGAATGACTGAATGTGACAGGTAGTGGCTGGTGAGATGACAGCCGCCCCAACCCCCCACGCAAATTTCCTGTGTCCCTTTGATGAGGGAAACAAAGGCAAGAGAAATCCAGCCTGAACTAAATCTCCTAATCGCTGACAGTCCACTGAGGGGACAGCCCACTGATGGATACCTGAGACATGCAGAGCCTCCCTCAAGGAACTCACGGCTGCCTTGGTGCCTTAATGTTTATGTTTTATGAAAGACTAAAAATAACCTTATCTTAATGGCACTGAGCCCCTCAAGGACCAGAAAGCCTTGTTTCCACATTCATTGGAGACATACACTATCCCTAAACCCCTCTCATTAAAACGTGTGTGTGTGTGTGTATTATATATAATATATATATAGATAAATTATATATATATATATATATATATATATATATATATATATATATATATTCTCCTCATAATCCTGGTATAACTCTTTCTACCCATGGGTTCTGTCTCTGTGCTATAAGACAATCACCTTTTTGGACCCAAAAAGCTCTCAAGAATTCGTTCTTCACTCACAAACCCAAAAACATCCACATTTCATCACCTTGTGAGACACGGGAGTGGTAGAGAGCTAATTGGCTGAATCCGCCATATAAACCTGGATGGCGGACACAACTCAGTCATATTTTCTGGGGATGGAGGACTAGGTGGATGCCTGCTTTCCTCTCCATCCCAAACCTTAGGACCATGTAAATCCCCGTAGTTAGGGACTCCAGGAAGGAGGACAGCCAGTTCCCCCACTTCCCCAGGGGACGAGCTGCTAAGGGTCTACAGATAAGTCATGATATAAAATAAGGGATAAGTGAGGATTCTTGCAATCTTAGTTTATGGACTGAGATTCATATCCTCTGCTCAATTTTGCAATTTTTTAACAGAAGGTGCTATGGAAAGCAGTGACCTTGTTCACTTCAGCTTCTTCTAGAAACTTTGCCCTCCAACTTACAAATCCAAAGCAGGACCTCTGCCCCCTGCCCTATCCGACCCACATACCACAAAAAAACAAGCAAAAGCCCCAAATCCTGCTAGCTTACAAGCCTTTTCACACTGGGATAATTGACGCTGTGGAGGGTGTTAAGAAAGTCCCAGGATGGGCACTGTTTATATTCCTGGAACATCAATTTTGCTCAAAGATTTGGTACAATATTTTTATGTTCAAAGTAACTAGGTTACATGATGGAGTAGAAAGCAAACTTTGTAGTTTAAAAAATGATGAAATTCCAGACTTCAAAGAAATGTCTTTCCTATAGGGAAGGGGGCC
Source organism: Mustela nivalis (assembly GCF_964662115.1). Taxonomy (NCBI): domain Eukaryota; kingdom Metazoa; phylum Chordata; class Mammalia; order Carnivora; family Mustelidae; genus Mustela; species Mustela nivalis. Next base: position 18,588,842 of record NC_139032.1, read on the forward strand.
TCTTGGTTTCAGAACCCCATGGGGGTTCTTTTGAGAGGGATGCATCTGTGTAAAAGTTTGAGCAGCTCTGGCCCTGCGCCCGGCCTGGCTCAGGGCCTCTCCCCAGGCTTGCGCCGAGTCCCTAGGGATATTGCATTGCAGTTAATACCTCCTCACATTTCTAAACTCACAGCTTGTCGGCGGTGGAGCAAACTGAGAGCTAAAGTCTAATTCTAGCTCGCTCTTTTCATAGGAGTAAAGGGAGAATCAGCAACCTACAAGGACTCCCGGGAAGGGGAAGGGCGGGGGTGCAATCCAGGTGTCCCGGGCTAGTGCCCCTCCCAGAGTCCTTGGCTGCCTCCATCCTTTCATCCTGCTGGAACTCCTGGCCGCCGGGCACGTGCGGAGAACCTCATTCCCCACCCACCACTCCCGGCCCATCCTTCACACGCCAGTTCCTTTCTTGGGAGCCCTGCCTCTCCACTAGAGTATCTGGGGTCCGCGGGGGAGCTCAGAAAAGCTTGGTGAATTAATAACTGCTGGCTCTGAAATACGCATCAGAACCCAGGGGTTAGTGAAGGAGAGGTGGTTGGATTGGGGAGCGATTTCCTCCACATCTTCCGGTGCGACCGAGAGAGAGGGGCTGGGGTCAAGGTTGGAGGGCGGAAACAGACTTGATCCGGGATGCAGAGGCACTAACTCACGTTAGCAGGGGCAGCCTTTTCCCGCCGCCCACGATGCTAGGGCGGGCACTCTGCGGAGTCCCAAGGCTGGCGCAATCTCCCGCGCGCCTTGCATTCATCAGAAAAGAGTTGAAACAGTACACGAGAGGAGGAGCAACTGCTCCTGGGCCTTGGCTGTTGAGCACGACCAATGGGGATGCGAGCCCCGTAGCGCGAACCAATTAGCGCAGGGCCTGCTCCTGCGCGGGCCAATGGTGGCGCCGGCTGGGCGCTGGGAGAAGACAGATGGTCTGCGCCCGCAGCAGACTCGCGCCGCGCACGCTTCTCTCCGTTGTCCTTGTCGCCTACGCTGCCGCACCATGAGCGCCCCGACACAGGTGGTCAACTTCGGGCCCGGGCCTGCCAAGCTACCGCGCTCGGTAAGTCCCCACGGGCGCGCGCCGGGAGTGGGGTCCGAGCGGGAGCCCGTGCTCGGGTGGCTCCCGCTCGGACCCCATCTTTGCACGGGGTCTTAGGATCCCTCCTCCCCGGTCGGAGCCCTCCGAACCCTCTGCGCCAGCGTGCACGCCCAGTTCGGGACCCTTCGCAAGTGGGTTTCTGGAAGAATGCGCTTGGGAGAAGGAAACTGGGCAACAGGACTGTGCAGCTGCCCCTGGCGCCGACTGCCGGCGAGCGGCTTGCACGACGTGACTCACCCGCGCAGCGCAGCGCACCTGCAGACTCCGGGTCTGCCTCCTCCGGTCCTGGGCCCGGGCGCGGCGCAAAGCAAAAAGCTCTCATCGCTGGGTTCGCCTTGCAGGGCACCGCTGCGAGCCAGGCAGTATTGAGTGGATCCGTGAATGGACACTGAGTGAATGGTGAATGGGGATCGCGCGTTAAACTGGAGGGGATTGCAGACTGGAGTCCCGCGCCTGACCTCTCGTAAGGAGTGTTTGGTTTAGCCAGCACTTGGGAACATTGCTTTTCAGAAATGTAAATCTGAAAGCCTTCAGTCTCGGCTTTCCTTCCTTGTTTTCCAAGAGAACCTTCCCTTCCCCCGCCCTTTTCAGTCGTGCTTTTAATTTTTTTTTTTTAATATTTTATTTATTTATTTGACAGAGAGATCACAAGGAGGCAGAGAGGCAGGCAGAGAGAGAGAGAGGAGGAAGCAGGCTCCTGGCTGAGCAGAGAGCCCGATGTGGGGCTCGATCCCAGGACCCTGAGACCATGACCTGAGCTGAAGGCAGAGGCTTTAACCCACTGAGCCACCCAGGTGCCCCCGTGCTTTTAATTTTTTAATTATTATTATTATTATTTTAAATTTTAACTGGCTTGACTCCTAAAGGCATTCGAGTATTCAAATTCTGGTAGGCTGTGGGCGGCTAGCCCAGTTTGCTTCACTTTGTTTCGGAGGAAATGGAATGATTAAATTCTCCCCGGGGCCACGACCAGACTTTTCTAGTGCAAGTGGAACTCACTCCCTGCCTTCCTAGGCCCCTAGCCAGGTTTCAGCTCCTCCCCCCAAACGCCCATTCTCCTTCCCACATCATCTTCAGTCCGCCCCCGCCCCCACCAACTGTGAAGAAGGCAGTTTGTGGTGTGCCTTGATTGACAAGCTGCTATCTCTGTTGTTATATTTTCATTTTTCTAACCACATTGACTCTGATACTATGTTGTAGCAACATGGGGCTTAGCCAAGTGCTTTACAATTATCTATTGTTGAACAGAGTAGAAATCTCCCTGGGATAGAGCCTCTTCTGTGTTGTAAGAACAGAGAATCTTAACAATTTTAGAAGGGAAAGGACTTCGTGCTTTCCTAGGGGCAGAGCTCATAGTAGTGGAAAGAGCAAGGCTTGGTTTTTCCCACTTACTGCAGCCTGTTTTAGGCGAAATTCCTTCCCTGCTTAGAGCTGTGCAAGTGTTTTTTGTACCCTCCTCAACTTTGTCTTTTCTCCGTGGTTTGGAGCCTTCTGAGTATTTGTTCCCTGTGCAATTTTTCTTTTTTTTTTTCCTTTAAAAGTACTCTCTCCCCTGTGGGGCTCGAACTCAGGACCTGGGGATCAAGAATCTCAACTTAGCCAGCCAGGCGTCCCTCTCTGTGCAATTTTGTATGCCTTTCTTATAATGGAAGTTGACAGTTATTTCTTACTTTCTTGGGAAGATTTTTCTCCTCAGATGCCTTCTCTGAGGGGTGAAGGGGTAGGAGGAAGTGGCAGATGTTGCTTTTTATGAGTTTTGATTTGATTTGATTTGATTGTAAGGATTAGAGAAGCTTTTCAAACTTTATTGCTGACCGAGACCACAATGAGAAATATATTTTACAAAATGACGAAGTGTATGTATAATTAAAGCCTTATGAAATATTTAGCCTAAATAACTATGACATACATACTTTTTGTACTGTGTTCAATGCTAGTCTGTTCTATTTAGTATTGTGACCCATAAGAACGATTGCATTCTGCAGTTTGAAAAAATAAACTCCACTGGACTAGAGGGGCATGCTTTTTGGGTAGAAGTCTTTAAAACTCTTTGTAATGATTTGGATCCTAAACTCATTTCAAGGGATACTGCCTGTAAGAGAAATCCTGTCTTAAACGGGTTCAAAGATGCCTTTACTATCTGTGTTCACCAAAGAAAGGATTCGTTAAGTGTGTTTAATCCGCTAGTGCTGATAATAATAATCATCAATAATAATAATCATCCCATAGTTTGCAAAACCAATGACAAATACTTTTTTTTAATGCTAGCTTTTAATATTATTATTGTTTTTAAAGATTTTGTGTATTTATTTGAGAGAGAGCGGGAACATGAGAGGGGTGAGGGTCAAAAGGAGAAGCAGGCTCCCTGCTGAGCGGGGAGACCCAAGCAGGACTCCATCCTGGGACGCCAGGATCATGACCTGCACCAAAGGCAGTCGCTTAAATAACTGAGCCACCCAGGTGCCCTATTATTATTTTTAATTAATTTCTACACCCAACATGGGGCTTGAACTCACTACCCCAAGGTCAAGAGTCACATGCTCCACAGACTGAGCTCACCAGGTGCCCCAACAATGACAAATTCTTAAACTACCCCCCCCCCACCTTGCCAGGAAATCTTTTGTCTAATTCTTTATTGTTAAATGTTGTATTTCAGACAAGTTGCCATCCAGTTTAGATTGTTTTGTGACATCTGATTTAGTCTGTCTTCCAAGGAAATCTGATGGCAGGATGCTTCTACAGAGAGCTTGTCTCACCTGTTTCATGTATATTTTTAGAGCTTCCCCCCCTCTCTTTGCATGTTACGGCAGTTCTCACAGACACAAAGGTAAGGCAGGGGAATCCGTGCACACATCTCTGAGGATTTTAACTTGCAGCACCTATCAACACCCTCTTTTTCCCTATCTGCCCCTCAATTTTTTTTTTCTTTTTTTGAGGGAGAGAGAGAAGCAGATTCCCTGCTGAGCAGGGAGCCAGACCCTGAGATCATGACCTGAGCCTAGGGCAGATGCTTAGTCGACTGAGCCACCCTGGTGCCCCTGGGTTATTTTAAAGCCAATCACAGATGTCAGGTCATTTCAAAAAAAAAATTTTAGCATTCATCTCTGATAAGACTTTCTATCTGTCTTCTTTAAAAACAAATAAATAGGGTGTCTGGGTGGCTCAGTGAGTTAAGCCGCTGCCTTCGGCTCAGGTCATGATCTCAGAGTCCTGGGATTGAGTCCCACATGGGGCTCTCTGCTCAGCGGGGAGCCTGCTTCCCTCTCTGTCTCTCTCTGCCTGCCTCTCTGCCTACTTGTGATCTCTCTCTGTCAAATAAATAAATAAAATCTTTTAAATAAATAAATAAATAAATAAAGGATTGGTGTTGTTTTTTGTTTTTTTCCCCATCACGTAGTTACTTGCGTTCTTTGCACTTTGGGGGACAAAACGGCCATGGGGCTCCTCCCAGGTCAGCTGTGTTTTGCAAGGGGTGGTGAGCCGTGCCCCTGTTTCCTGACTCTTTGGGATTGCCAGTATACTGGGTCCCACCTGCCCATGTGTCCCTGTAAGGTAGAACGTGCTTGAGGGGCTGCAGTCATCTTAGTAGAGGGGTCAAGAGACTGGCTAGGTGCCTACCCTTCAGAGCCTCTGCTGATCTCTCTTCTGCAAACTGGGGACAAGAGTATCACCCGCATGGCTCTGTTGGCAAGAGGGATCAGTATGTCATTATTCCTGGACTGATCTTATTCAAGGCCAAGCTTCCTAATTTCTGTACACCCAACCTGTCCCAATTGAGCACCTTAGACTGGCAAGATGGGAAATTGATTTATCTGCTTAATTTCAGCCCAGTTGATCTTTTTGTTGTTCCCTGAACCCAGGATTCAATGCATTTTGTTGCACTTTTGCTTTCAGAGAGTGGTAAGTGTAACTGTGTAGCAGACTTGTCTGGGGAATCTGGTTTTTCCTAATGGTTTTATCTTGATCGTTAAGGGTTGTCTTAAGAAAAATTCTCTATTTTTTTTTTTTTTTTTTGAATCTAGGTGAATTCTTTTATCTAAGTAAATTCATTTTGGGAAAATTGTATTTTAATATCAATCACATGACATAATTTCACACTTAACTTGTGTGTAAGTTGCATCAGCAGGGCTCTGTGGACTGGCTGGAAGGAAGGGGATTGGCTGTGGGGGGTACAGAAGTTTCCAGACCTCACAGGCTCTGTGGGTAGACTCCCTCCCTGATCTGATGTCCAGAGGCAGAGCTCTGGGCTGAATATTCAAATCATTTTATTTTCTCTTATTTCTTCTAGGTATTGTTAGAGATCCAAAAAGAACTATTAGACTACAAAGGAATTGGGATTAGTGTTCTTGGTAAGATTCACTTTTTGACTTTAAATATCCAGGTTCCAACGAGAACTGATGAAAATCCATCTGCCTTGAATTTTCACCTCTGTCTCCTTTAGGCCTTTGTAAATATATTTTTAAATATTAGTATGTTTGATAGAAACCTTTTAAAATTTTTTTCTAAAGGTTTTATTTAATTATTTGAGTGAGATAGAGCATGAGGGTGGGGGCAGCAGAAGAGGGAGAGAGAGAAGCAGGCCCTCCACTGAGCTGGAGCAGGGAGCCTGATGTGGGGCTTGATCCCAGGACCCCAGGATCACGACCTGGGCTGAAGGCAGACACTCAACTGACTGAGCCACCCATGTTCTCCTAGAAGCAGTTTTGAAATCAGCATACATGCTGGTGAGGGGTTCTTGCTTGTCCGTTTACCACTTCATGATTGTCCGAGATCAGAGGATGCTGAACATACGCATCCCAGGACTCCAGCCCTCTTTTACTGAACTTGAAAATGAACCTAGTAAAAGTTTAAAAGTCTATAAGCCTTTGCTCACATCTTGCACCTTAATAATTGCATTAAGTTTCTCCTTTATCATTGAGGAAGGGGCCCTTTGAATTTAAAAAATTTTAAATTTTAATTTCCTTTTTTTGGGGGGTGGTAACTCCCAAGGATGCACAATATGGAGAGATTATAGGGTTAACTGTAGGATCACTGCTATTAAATTTTGTTCCTGTGGGTTTGGTCCCAGCCACGCTGGGGTTTCTGTGCAGTGAGAGCCACAGAGTGGAATTTTGTGCTATTATTTCTATGGGGCAGTCCTTGTACACGGATTCATAATTGTGAGAAGGATGTTGAGAAATCACAGAGACAGAAGGATGAATTAGTAAATGGCTCATTCAATGAGTATGCCGCTTGAAAATCATTCTGTGACTAGAAGTCTCCAATGTTTGCAATTTGAAAATTAGTTTGGATTTTCCCCATAGACGAAGCGAGATTTGGCCCACAATTTGAGTGCAGAATAACTGAGTTTTCCCTTTATCATCTTATTTGCAAAGTGTGTATCTACTTCTTTTTCTTTTTTTTTTTTTAAGATTTTATTTATTTATCTGACAGACAGAGATCACAAGTAGGCAGAGAGGCAGGCAGAGAGAGGAGGAAGTAGGCTCCAGGCTGAGCAAAGAGCCCGATGCGGGCCTCGATCCCAGGACCCTGGGATCATGACCTGAGCCGAAGACAAAGGCTTTAACCCACTGAGCTACTGAGGCGCCCTGTGTAGCTACTTCTAACGTTACTTCTGTGTGATTGGTTTTAAACAGGAACTTTTTTTTCTTGTTATTTATCTTTCCTTCCACAGAAATGAGCCACAGGTCGTCGGATTTTGCCAAGATTATTAACAACGCAGAGAATCTTGTGCGGGAATTGTTGTAAGTTTAAAATTTTAAACAGAGTCATTACTCTTGGTTGATAATCTGTATATGTGAATATCTGTTAACAATATTTACTTGGCTGTGTGTTAAGAATATTTTATAGTTAAAAATAATCTTTTGAAGAGTTTTCCCAAACTCACTGAATTAGTATATGCTTTTTACTTGTTTCCCATCCTGCGTTTGTGTTTTTATTTTAATTTGTTTGTTTATTTATTTATATTTTTATTTATTTTATTTTATTTTTTAAGATTTTATTTATTTATTTGACAGAGAGAGATTACAAGTAGGTAGAGAGGCAGGCAGAGAGAGAGAGGCGGAAGCAAGCTCCCCGCTGAGCAGAGAGCCCGATGCGGGACTCGATCCCAGGACCCTGAGATCATGACATGAGCTGAAGGCAGAGGCTCAACCCACTGAGCCACCCAGGCACCCCTATTTATTTATTTTTAGAGGGAGAGAGGGGGAGTGAGAATCCTAAGCAGGCTCCAAGCCCAGTATGGGCTCCCTGCCAAGCAGAGAGCCCGATGTGAGGCTCGATGCCACAACCCTGAGATCATGACCTAAGTGGAAATCAAGAGTCAGATGCTTAACTGACTGAGCCACCCAAGCACCCCTGTGTGTTTTTATTTTAAATGGTGTTTCCAATGATTTGAAATCATTATATCTAAGAAAGATTTTTCAGGATTAAAAGGGATTTAAATAACAGAGAAATGGTCATCTTGGTCAGTGTACTGGTTCTTAAAGCAAGAGCCTCATAGTACCTGTTCAGTCACCTGCCTGTGGGCGGGTATTAAAAAATTCAAGTACAGGGCCGACCATGCCCAGCTGAATCAGAATCTCTGTAGAAACTTCAACTTTAACAGACTCTGGGTAATTTTAAGAGCTCTTCACTCCAGGAACTTCTCAAATGATCCCTCTTAGCTTATCTGCACTACTCTCCTTACCCAGAGGAAACCTTACTCTTAAATAGATTACTGTTTAAGGGATAGATTTATGTACTATCTAAGTATAGTCACATAAATGTTACAAATGCGGTAATCTTAAAAAAAAAAAACAAAACAGGGGTGCCTGGGTGGCTCAGTGGTTTAAAGCCTCTGCCTTCGGCTCAGGTCATGATCTCAGGGTCCGGGATCGAGCCCCACATCAGGCTCTGCTTGGCGGGAAGCCTGTTTCCCCTCTCTCTTTGCCTGCCTCTCTGCCTACTTGTGATCTCTGTCTGTCAAATAAATAAATAAAATCTTAAAAAAAAAAAAAAATAAACGTTTCCTGCTCATAAAACTAGTATATATTCATGGTAGAAAGTTTAGAAAAAACTGAATGTCACAAACTAAACTGAAATTTTCCATAACCCCATCCGTCAGAAGTAATTATTGTTAACATTTTAAGGGTGCAAGTTTGCATGATTTCATTAACACGATTGGAATTGTACTGACTATTACTTTCCTTTTGAACTGCCTTGATAAAAGTCTTCAGGTGGGGCGGGCTGGTGCCTTTTTTTTTTTTTTTTTAAGATTTTATTTATTTGACAGAGATCACAAGTAGGCAGAGAGGCAGGCAGAGGGAGAGAGGGAAGCAGGCTCCCTGCCGAGCAGAGAGCCTGATGCGGGGCTCGATCCCAGGACCCTGAGATCATGACCTGAGCTGAAGGCAGAGGCTTAACCCACTGAGCCACCCAGGCGCCCCGGCTGGTGCCATTTTTGTGAGGAGGGAGCACTAGAGCCCAGTGCATTGTGGGTGGCCAGAACCGGTCATCATTTGATTGGCGCCTCACATGGGTTGTGCCTGTTGGGTTCCATGTCATGTTCACAGCATGAAGGCCATCCTTCATGGAACAGGTATTTGGATATTTGGAGCCCCGGCCCAGAAGATGTGGCATTTGACCCGTATGGCTGCAAGCCTCTTGGGACCGGACTTCCAGTTCACTTTCTGGGCCTATCCTTTATTTTCCTAACCAAGTGCCTGTCTTGTGTCCCTGTACCTGGGGCCTGTGTCTCGTGTCCTTCCATCCAGGTGTTGGCCTGCTTATCTGTCTGGTGTCTGAATAACATAAACCTGGAACAGTGCCTTGGGCTGCCAGTCCTCAAGGCTGCCGAGAACCTCGTGTTTTAGAGCCTCCCAGTGCGAGCTGCCTGCTAGCCTACATGATCGTGGGCAGATGGGGTTCAGGACCAGATACTTACTTGCATACCACCCATTCAAACCCTCTCACATTGCCCTGCCCTTTGGTACTCAGGCCTCTGTGCTGGACCTCTGTCCCCAGCCATCTGCCTTTGTTCCTAAGCTCTGAGCTTCCTCAAGGCTGGGGTCCAGTTTCCATGGCCTAGTGCCTCTGGGGCTGGCCTTCTACTGCCTGCAGCTATTCCAGAAAACATCTTAATTTTGTACGCTGGAGTAAAAAGATTTTCACTGGTAATCTCGATGTTCATCAATATGTGATGACATGCTTAAGCCTAACACATTATCTCAGATCCTTTGCTAGGGTCCACTTGGTTCCTGTAAGGGACCAGCACATGTCTGTTTTTAGGACTTCTGGTTGCAGAAGCCCAACTCTCAGCGGAAGAGGAAATGTATTACCTCGTGTAACTAGACAGTGCAGGAGCGATTAAGGAGGAGCTCAGGTGATGTCCAGGAATGTCTTTTCCTCCATCTCCTGGCTTTGCTTTTGGATGTGTCGGCCTCACCAGATGGCCACCAGTGGTTGCAGGATTAGCTAGTTTATTCGTTCCCTCAATAGAGACCATTCATCTTTTCCAGAAGTTTGAGTGAAGATCTCAGAACTGAACTCCACTGGCCATCTTAGCTTGTGGGCTCATCCTCTGGAGTCAGGGTTGGCCACCTTAGAACCGTGGGGACTGAGTGATAGCAAGGTGATTCCCTAAAGGAACAGCAGGGTGTGACTAGCTTCCCTCCAAAAAGTACCCATAGGCTTACACAGGGAGCCCGAGGAAGGGCTTTGGGGAAGGCGAAGCAGGGCTGGGACTTTACCACATTTCTTGTAGTATATCCACCCAAAGTAAAGTGCTGGTAGAGCCTCGCTCATTCTTTCTTTGACCTTGTGTGTCTCTGTTTACTGTCTCCCACGCTTCTGCCCAGAGCCATTCCAGATAACTACAAGGTGATTTTTGTGCAAGGAGGTGGGTCTGGCCAGTTCAGTGCTGTCCCCTTAAACCTGATTGGCCGGAAAGCAGGAAGGTGTGCTGACTACGTGGTAACGGGCTCTTGGTCAGCTAAGGCTGCAGAAGAAGCCAAGAAGTTCGGGACTGTGAATATCGTCCACCCCAAACTTGGGAGTTACACGAGTAAGTGCTGGGATCTGAGCTCTACAGTGATAATAGAATGTGAACAAATGCTGCCGAGTGGGTGGTCCCTTTTCAGATACCTGGTTATCCCTGCCCAGGGCAACATGCAGTTTTTAATTCCTTCTGGTTGGTAGCTGATTTGATACCATTTAGAGTGGATAGTCTCCCTTGTTAAGATTACTAACTGGCTGCTACAGAATGAATATTCTTTTTTTTTTTTTTAGTATTTTATTTATTTATTTGACAGAGAGAGATCACAAGTAGACAGAGAGGCAGGCAGAGAGGAGGGGGGAGCAGGCTCCCCGCTGAGCGGAGAGCCAGATGCAGGACTCAATCCCAGGACCCTGAGATCATGACCTGAGCCGAAGGCAGCGGCTTAACCAACTGAGCCACCCAGCCACCCCAGAATGAATATTCTTTGATTTACTCAGCTGAAAAACCTATGGCTGATTTGGCTTTAGGTATGGCTTGATCAAGGGCCCCAGTAATGTCTGCAGGTCCTGATGTCTCTCCCGGTCTCCTCTGTGATGGCTCCACAGTCCCTTCCCTTTTAGAGGATGCTCCTGGCCTTATATTCTCCCAAGTGTCAACGCCTTCGTGCAAGCATTCCCAATCATAGCCTCACATGTCCTGTGCCCCATTCCCATTCAGTCATGTGGCTGCGGGTGAAACTGACTGCACCCGAATTACATGGACTGATTTGGGGCGACTGGAGCCCCAAGAAGGAACTCAGTGGACATAGGGTGGATGGATACTGGGTAATAGGAAAAATTTCTACCATATCATTCTTGAAGATTTAGTTGCCCCCAACAACTGTCAAGAAGATGGGATGAATCATCCTTTTAGGTTGTTGATGGGGATTATTATATAAGACGGATAGGGTGGTTTCCCTTGGGAGGACTTTGGAATCAGCTTTTCACAGCTAGGGGAGGGCTGTCCTGCCTGGCCATTCCCATCTACATGAGCAAAGAGGAATGAAAGCACAGACTCTCCACCTTTTCTTCTGTGATAGAAATCCCAGATCCAAGCACCTGGAACCTCAGCCCGGACGCTTCCTATGTGTATTACTGCGCTAACGAGACCGTGCACGGAGTGGAGTTTGACTTTATCCCTGACGTCAAGGGGGCAGTGCTGGTTTGCGACATGTCCTCAAACTTCCTCTCCAAGCCAGTGGATGTTTCCAAGGTAGAGTGTAAAGGGGCCAGGTGGGGGAACCCCTGTGTCTTGGATTTCATGAGGGCATTTTAAGAAATAGGAGAACAAGGAAAGGCCCAGAATGTCTTGGGCCAACAGAGACCCTGAAGCCAAGACAACTCACGATGCCCTGGCTGCAAGTTCCTTGTTTATAGTAGTTTGTCGGGACGTGTAAGTCTTGATGGGTTCCACCTTGTGTTAATGATGGCCTCACAGAGTCACAGGGAGTCCTTGGGAACTTCATCTGCCTTTGAGGGTGCCTCTTAGGAAATGTTTTGGTCAATACACTGGGAGTAGCTCACTGACTTCTGGGGAAGCTGCAGATGATCCAAGCTCGGGGGATTTGGGAAGGGGCTCCCCCTTACCTTGAGCCCACCTCAACTCCAAGAGCATCCACAGGACACGTGGGCTTTCCAGGCGGCACGTCAAGGCGGGCAGGGGAGCAGTGCCTTCAGGTGCGTGCCATGAGGGCGTGTAATAACTGTAAAGCATTTAGAAACAAACACACTCAATGGTAGCCTGCCTTTTAAAAAAATATATTGTGGTATAATACATATAACATAAAATATACCGTTTTAACCATTTTTGCATGTACAGTTCAGGGGAATTAGGTATATGAACACTGTTGTGCAAATATCACCTCCACCCGTCTCCAGAACTGTTTATCTTCCCAAACTGGGACTTTTGCCCCTAAAACAGTAAGTCCTTAGGGCTCCCTCAGGCCCCGGGAGCCTCCACTCTCCACATTGGACTTCTCCAGCTCCCTCATAAAATGGGACTCATGCAGTATTTGTCCTTCTGTGTCAAGTTCATTTCACTTAGAGTATGGCTCAGGGATAGCCATGCAGTGGCTGGTGTCAGAACATCATTCCTTTTTAAGGCTGAATAATATTCCATGGGGTGGTTCTCCCACGTTCTCTTTGTAGCTTGCTTTTTATTACCAGATCTGTGCATTGGCAATTCTCAACAATGCTAACTGTGACATGCTCCCTTCCGGGCCAGACCCTCTTCCCTCGGACTTGGGATGCCATTCGCTGTTTAGAAGGATTTCATGGGGGGAGGTGGGAGAAGGCTGTGTGTCTTATAGGACAGTATTTTCTGAAGTTCCTTTAAGCTAAAGGTTCATTTAGCTTAATTTCTGGTTTGCTAAAATTTCTTCTCAGGTAGCTTGTCTATTATTTCTCCGCATCTTCTGAGTGTCCTTTTATGCAAACATGAATACATTAAGAATGGTTTCTTTTGGTTACCAGGAACAGTTAGCAGCCTCATTTTATTTTGTTTTAAATTTTTAAAAAGATTTTATTTGTTTATTTGAGTGAGAGAGAGCGAGCGAGTGTGCCCACACTAGCAGGGGGAGGGCCAGAGGCAGAGGGAGAAGCAGGCTCCCCGATGCGCAGGGAGCCCCATGTGGACTCGATCCCAGGACGCAGGGATCATGACCTGAGTCGAAGGCAGACGCTTCATTGACAGAGCCACCCAGGTGCCCCAGCAGCCTCATTTTAAATACTGGTTTGGGTGTAGAAAGGAGGTATACAGAGCGAAGGTGAGTATGTATAAGATCTTTATAGAGATGCTCAGACTAGCCCCTTGCTGGTGAGAAGGACCACGCACATACTTAACCCGCAGGCCCCAGACCTGGGGAGGACAGATGTGCTGTCCCAGATGGAGATGCCAGTAGAGAACGGAATGCACTTTGAGCAGAACTGGAATAAAATTGGTTCCTCGTGCTTTGGACAGAGACCAGGAGATGGGGCTACATGTGTGAAAAATGGCCGTGTGTATCTACAATAGCGTGTCTTCTCTTGCTCAGTTCGGCGTGATTTTTGCCGGTGCACAGAAGAACGTGGGCTCTGCTGGGGTCACCGTAGTGATCATCCGCGAGGACCTGCTGGGGTTCGCGCTCCGAGAGTGCCCCTCGATCCTGGAATACAAAGTACAGGCTGCAAACGGCTCCTTGTACAACACGCCCCCGTGCTTCAGGTGAACTCTGGTGGGGGGTTGGGGGGCGGCAGGGGGCAGGGGACTGATGGAAGGGGTCTCACTGTTTCCCATCAAAGCGGAGACAGATAGCTTTTAAGGTAGAGAGTGTTTTCATGAACCAGTGACCTCGTAGTTCAGACATCCTATCAGGCTGCTCTGCCTAGCTCGCCTTTCTCTCTCTGTTAACCTCCTGTGCACTGTCAGATCAGTTTTTCTTGCCCTTTCTTTTTGGGGGTGGTGTTTTGTTTGATCTCCATAGCGTTAGTGGTTCACCATTAACCCAGACGCTCTCTGTAGATGAAGTGGCAGGCTTGTATCTCAAACAACCGGTGAATCTTTGGAAAAGGACTTTGAAAGGCCAGCACACCCCCCCCCCCCCCGCTTTCTTTTCTTGCCCTGCTGGGCCTGCCCGAAGCTGGCCGCCGTGGCAGCAAACATACTGGCTTGGAAAAAACACCATTCTGGTTTTTCACCCAGTCTGCAGGTGCCCTGTAAGCTTGGCTTCCCATTAGCCAAGTGAGAAAATGGGTGTTGAAACACATTCAGGAAGAGCAAGCCTTGCCCCCCTATGCCCCCCATGATCTTTGAACAGCTGGCCTCGGATATTTTGTGAAAATCTTGTGACACCTAGGATTTAACAGTTGCCTGGGGGATTGTAGTGCTCACTGGCTGTGTGACCTTGGGCAAGTCACTTAACCTCTCTGTGCAGCCAGTTCCTCCAGGAGTAATAACAGTACCCTGCCAACTGGGTTGCTGTGAGGAGAGAACATATATGAAAAGCACTTCATGGTTGGCACTGGTGATTATGCAAGCTAGCTGCTGTATTACTATTATTGCTGTTTGTCTCGGTGTTAGTTCCCAGAGGCTTGGCAGGGGAGGGGAGAGCCACAGGGCAGATAATGGTGTAGAATGCCCACACTTTATGTGTGTGACCCTTTTCATCCTCCCAAGCACCCTAGGAAGTAGCATCCATTTTGCAAGCAAAGAAGCAGAGGCCATACTTGGAGGACACAGCAGAGCTGGGATTTGAACCCAGGTAGTCTGGCTCCAGATCCGGGGCCTGTATACCTTGTACCTTCATGCTCGCCACAAGCGCAGTTATCAGAGTGCATTTATTTGTGTCTGCAGGATCCCATGTGAGGAGACTAGGTCACTGGTAGAATCTAGCTCTTCCACTCATGGATTTTTTCTGTGGTGGGTGGAAGTGTGGGCTCAGGCTGGGTCAGGCCGTGGTTCCATCCAGGTTGGGATTTGGTCAGAGCTCTCCCCCACGGGGCTGCCTCTAGAAAAATCTCCCAACTACTTGGCTCTAGCAAAGGAAGGTGTTGTTTTTTTCAAAGTTAGATTTCTGCTGGAACTTTCTGCTGGATTTCTGCACAGCGGACGGGGATGCACAGCAGCTCATTTGTGTCTCCTGCTTTCCTCAGGGAATGGGGTGTTCTGGTGCTGACTCTCTCTGTCAGCTGTAAACCCCACTCTGTTTCACCATGGTTGAAAGGGTCTCTGAAATGCCTATTAAGGGTGGGGCAGCGGCACTTGGGTGGCTCAGAGGGTTAAAGCCTCTGCCTTGGGCTTAGGTCATGATCCCAGGGTCCTGGGATCAAGCCCCGCATCGGGGCTCTCTGCTCAGTGGGGAGCCTGCTTCCTCCTCTCTCTCTGCCTGCCTCTCTGCCTACTTGTGATCTCTGTCTGTCACATAAGTAAAACCTTAAAAAAAGGGGGGGGTGGGGCACTGGGGCTGAATCACGACCCCATCTGTCCTGTCTCTGGAGGTTCCAGCCAGTGAAACAACCAGGGATCACTGGCCAGCTTGGACACGGGAACGGGTTGTGCTGAGCCGTGATGGCACAGGAGCAGGGACCCTGGGGAAGCGGCTTAGATGCCAAGTTGCACAGTGACGGGGTGTTTTGTCCCCACCCTGGGGCCAGTTAGGAGAGGCCTTCAGGGCAAGGCAGGGGCCACCATGGGCTCCAGGAGGAGGCAAGGAGAATGTTGTCCCTGAAATGTGTCTTGAGAGCTGGCAAGTTCGGATTGGAGGAAGGCCCGGAGGAGCTGGGGGAGGGGCACACCCTCTGCTACCTTCTGTGGTAACTACGAGTTGCTGGGAAGCAAATTCTGAACGAGGCAATGAATATGTTAAAATGCTGTTTGTTAATCTTAGAGTCAAAAGTCAGCGGTGAAAAGTCAGTGAGAAAGCAGGTCCGTCTGTCTAATAAATATGACAATGATAAGAGATAACAAGGTCTGGAGTCAGACCTAGACATGCAGAGAGAAAGGGCTCCTTCCAGTGGCTCTCATGGAGGGACAGTCCCCTCCCAGCCCCTCGCAGGCATCAGCCCCAGGCCTGGACCAGTCAGGTCAGCTGGTCACCTGGTCGCCTGGGGGACGGTGGTGTGGTGGGCGGTAGGGGAGGGGAGGGCGGGCACTGCCTCCCCAGAGCTTTCCTGCCCTAGGGGGGTTGCTGAGCCAGAAACAAAGGCAGAAAAGGAGCAAACATTTTCCCCTAGGCAGACCAGAATAGTGTTCACTGAGACCACCCCAGGGCAGGATTGTTAAATGTTGATTAGAATGGTCGAAATGGAGCCGATGAAAGAGTCTGGGTTAAATGCTTGCCTACCAAGACCCCCACTGGGTGTCGCTTTTGCTTTCTTTAACCCTGAAAGAAAAATAAAAGTGTGTACAATTGAGCAATTACCCTAAATCTATGATTCGAAAAACTTCAGATTCATTCGTGGTACTTAAACACTCAAGATTAGAAAATTACAGCTTGTCCAGTGAGAATAAGCTCCAAGGTAGAGAGGGGAAGATTCGAGCCACATTCTCTCCTGAGTTCTTGACGGTGAGCTGATAAGGCAGCCCAAAGGCTTCCGAACTTTGTGTGACACAGAAGTCCTTGAAAAGGCCCCATATTTGAAAAGAAGCCTTGATTTACTTATGCATTTTCTTTTAAAACCAGAGCTGAATGACCACAGGCTCTGGGCATTTTGTGCGAACTGGGCTGGGTTAACGGGCCTTCACGTAATGGGCCGTAGCCCTGAGCAGTGAATTGGGGTGGAAGAAAGGAACACGTGGTCATTCTGTTTTCCCCCTTTAGTAGATCACACTGGAGCCCAGGAATGAACAGGCAATAAGATGCCTAAGCTTCCCTTCTGTCCCCACAAAACAGTTATTTACCACAACTAACTGAACCTGTGAGTATTAATTTGTTTTTGCTCTAGTAGGAAGTAAGTAAAGTAATCAAGAAGAAACAAAATAACCCTATCATCTCTCAAGCCCACGTTTCTCAGCAGAGTAGGATCGTGGGGCTGCCTCAGGGCCTTAACCTCACTCACCATGAACCCCAGAGGCAGATATGCCTCTGCAGTTAGATTCTTCAGAACAAACAGCTAGGAAGAGTTTTTCCCAAGGACTTCCTGGTATGCTTTTCTTTCTTTTCTTTCCTTTCCTTTCCCTTTCTTTCTTTCTTTCTTTCTTTCTTCCTTCCTTCCTTCCTTTTTTTCTTTCTTTCTTTTTCTTTTCTTTTTTTAAGATTTATTTATTTGAGAGAGAGAGAGTGTGCACACTTGTGGGAGTGTGTGTGAGCGCGGGAGGGGCAGCTGGAGAGGGGAAGCAGACTCCCCGCTGAGCATGGAGCCCCACGGGGGCTCAATCTCATAACCCCAAGATCATGACCGTGAGTCCGATGTTTAACCAACTGAGCACCCCCCGGGCACCCCTCTGCTCTCCTTCTGTGAGCCTCAGCACACAGAGTACATTGTATTACTTAAGAAAATTAATGTGTTCTAGGGGCGCCTGGGTGGCTTAGTGGTTTAAGCCTCTGCCTTCAGCTCAGGTCATGATCTCAGGGTCCTGGGATCGAGCCCCACATCGGGCTCTCTGCTCAGCGGGGAGACTGCTTCCCCCTCTCTCTCTGCCTACTTGTGATCTCTGTCTATCAAATAAATAAATAAAAATCAAAAAAAAAAAAAAAGAAAATTAACATGTTCTTAACAAAGGTTTCTGGAGCGAGCAGAAACTGCTGGGGTAGCCGCTGTTAACTGCTGTGTGTCTGGGCCTATGCAAGTACCCAGAGCCATGTATTCTGCAAGTGGAAATTTACCATATGGACTGTTCTGTGGATTCCTTTTTTTCTCCCCAGCAATATGCCATGTGCAGTATACTCTTACACTCTAATACAGCTTAAATGTCTGCCTTTTTTCTTTCTTCCCCTTTGAGGTGCTGTATGGTATTCTGTGGATCTCCTGTGGTTTATTGAGTTACTTATCAATAGGTGGCTTTAGATGGTGAACT
Source organism: Mustela nivalis (assembly GCF_964662115.1). NCBI lineage: Eukaryota > Metazoa > Chordata > Mammalia > Carnivora > Mustelidae > Mustela > Mustela nivalis. Next base: position 18,606,469 of record NC_139032.1, read on the forward strand.
TGCTGCTGTGTGAAGCCGGTGGCGTTTTAGAAATAAAGGGAGAAATCAGGCATGTTCCACTGATGTGTGGGGAGAATTGAGGTGAAGTTGCACAGCTGTGTAAGCATCAATGTCCCCTGGGTTTTGAAGAGTTTGGATTGTGTGGGGGTAGCAATCTGAGTTAATCATGAATGAGAAGCCTCAGGGAGAACCTGCTTCCTTCTGAGGGGTCAGCCTCAGGCTGAGGCCTCATAGGAGGCCCAGGGCGTGGGCAGCCAGCGAGTGAAGCAGGGCGGGGGCAGGGGTGGGGGTGGGGGGTGCTTTTTGCTCATCGGCTGTTCAGATCCCCAAGATCAGCAGGGCCGGGGCGCCTGCAGAACAGAGAGCCTGGGTGACTCAGTGGGTTAAAGCCTCTGCCTTCGGCTCAGGTCATGATCCCAGAGTCCTGGGATCAAGCCCCGAGTCGGGCTCTCTGCTCAGCGGGGAGCCTGCTTCCTCCTCTCTCTCTGCTTGCCTCTCTGCCTACCTGTAATCTCTGTCTGTCAAATAAATAAAGTCTTAAAAAAAAAATCAGCAGGGCGTGTGAGCGTGAGTCTGAGCTCAACAGCCACAGAGAGGGAGGTGTGTTGGGGCTGAGGACTGGCTGGGTTTGGGGGCCTGCCCTGGGCCTTGCTGCAGCCTTGAACTTGAGTAGTGAGAAAGCAGTAAGGGAATTCAGGGTCACAGGGCTATGGGTGGAAGCACAATGTGGCCTCTGAAGAGTAATGAACAGGCACACATGGCTCTGCTTGGATCACGGGGCAGGGTTTGTGGGGGAGTGAGCAGTTTGGGGTTAGACGGGAATTCCAGAGCATCTTCCTGAACAGAGCGGTGGGCGGGCAGCATCCTGTCTGGAACACACATGCACACGCGTGTGCCATGAAGCTGTTGTAGCCCCTGCACTTGGCAGCTGTTTCTGGGAGGTTTGGTGCCAGCCGGGCTGCCCCACGAGCAGGGGAGGTCGTGGTGGGGGGTCCTGGAGCCCTTCCTGAACCAGATGCCTTGGTTACTGTGGAAGGAGCTTGGGCTTTGGAGTCAGAGCAACCCGGTTGTAATCTTGGCTTTATCGGCCACTTAATGGGTGATCTTGGCCAAATTAAGCTCCCCAAAGCTCAGTTTCCTCATCTGTAAAATGGGCTGTTGGTAGCTCTGACCTCAGGATTATTGTGATGAGCGAAAGGGAGAACAGCTAGCAGGGCGCCTGGCCCTATAACAGATGTTAGGAAATACTCTGGCCTCTTTCTTTCTCGTTGTCTCTCTGATTCTCAGTCTCGATCCAGAGAGCTACAGCTGTGGCCCCAAATTACTCAGGGACTCTTCTCTGCTTCCTTCCTTCCTTTTCTGCCACTAGCTACTGTTTCTCATTCCTCAAGCAGGGAAGCCTCCGGAACGCCTTTTTTTTTCTTTTTTTTTTAAAGATTTTATTTATTTATTTGACAGACAGAGATCACAAGTAGGCAGACAGGCAGGCAGAGAGAGGGAGAGGAGGAAGCAGGCTCCCTGCAGAGCAGAGAGCCCTATGCGGGACTCGATCCCAGGACCCTGAGATCATGGCCTGAGCTGAAGGTAGCAGCTTAACCCACTGAGCCCCCCAGTCACCCTCCAGAAAGCCTTTTACATGGCTTTGGGTGCCCATTGCCTACTGAGCAGCCTGGCATTGACTTCCGCTTAACTTCTGGGTGTGGAAACACCAGAATCCTCTACCTACCAGGTTGAGACAGTGAATGAACTGGCCAGAGCCTCAGACTTCCCCTGACACCAGCTTCTGGCTGTTAGAGTGTTTTCCAGATCCAGTGATCTCCTGCTTCAACTTGTCATGGTGGAAAGAGCCCCGTGGTGTTAATAAACAAGGTAGCTCTTGTCCAGGGTTTAGCATCCTGGATCGTCGCTGGGCATTGACTCCTGGCAACTCAGTTTGCACAGATTCCCATGAGGGGACTGGCTTTGTCCCATCTCTGGAGAGTGCCTAGCTGAGAGCTGGTCTTCATATTCCCAGCTCAAGAGGATGGAGTCTCTTCCCTTGGACACCTGTGTTCCTGTCCCTACAGACTTTCAGGCAGGTGCACTCGGAGCCCTTGGTACCTTTTTAAGAGACGAGCTTTCAGAAGACCATTGGGAAACCACTCACCGCGCTTCAACACTGTGTGTGTTTGGTTTAGTTTTGGGGGCTTCGTAATGAAGATGGCACTATCTACACTTGTGTGACCTAGCTACCAGGTGCTGGACCCTGCACTAAGCACTTTCCCCAACCCATCTCCTAGTCTCTCTTCTCTAGTCCTCTCGGGCCCCGAGGGCTCAGAAAGGAACCCTCCCAAGTTTCACGAGCAGCCGAGGGGCCGTGGCTCCTGGAACCAGGGACCCAGATCCCCCCCCACCCCTTTTCCCATCTGCTCTCTGTTTCTTTTTTTTTTTTAAAGATTTTATTTATTTATTTGACAGAGAGAAATCACAAGTAGGCAGAGAGGCAGGCAGAGAGAGAGAGAGGAGGAAGCAGGCTCCCTGCTGAGCAGAGAGCCCGATGCGGAACTCGATCCCAGGACCCTGAGATCATGACCTGAGCCGAAGGCAGCGGCTTAACCACTGAGCCACCCAGGCGCCCTGCTCTCTGTTTCTGATCATTGCTTCTTTCTGCTGGAATATTGACTTCTTTTTCTCAGATGAGTCTCCTTCAGAGACTCACAATGTCACCAACACACAGGTCTGCGTCTCTGTGCTCACTCCCAAGTCAGAGAGTCCCAGGGAGGGCTCTAATTGTCCCAATTAGGTCCCCAGCCCTGCTGTGAGACCAGGGGACAAGGGACCCAGCTGGCTCTGCCTGTTGGGTGGGGATGGGGTTAGGAGGATCAGGGCAGCTAAAATGCCAGGTATCCCCCAAAGGGAGGTAGGCCTCCCTCTTTGCAGGTGGGAAAGCCAAGGTTGGGATTCCCAAGGTGAATAACCCTGAGTGGTCTTCTTAGTTAGTGGCAGCAGCCATGGAACTAGAGTCAGGACTGACTCTGAGCCTGGGCTCCTAGCGTCTTGCCACACTGCCTCCCGCCAAGTAGAGGGCCTCATATGGGAGGGCTCAGGGGTAGAAAAGCTGAACGCTGCTTCAGGTCTCCCACAGCCATGGAGTCCAAGTCATGGACACAGAGAAATAGAAAGTAAGTGAGTGAATGGTACAAACTATGGGATGGATGGGCAGAGGGCTCTATGAGTGTAGGAAGTGAAGGGGTTAACTGGGTGGGAATGGGGAGCCAGGGTCCTGAGGACACCTGGTGCAACTTGAGAGAGGAGGATTTGCATTAGGGCTGGGGCTGGACAGGTAGGGATTGGTGTGAGCTCGAGAGGAGTCTATAATTAAAACATTTTTTCTGAATGTCTTATGCAAAGCAGAGCTAGATGGATTTTTAATCTTTATTTCAGCATCTACGTCATGGGCTTGGTCCTGGAGTGGATTAAGAACAATGGCGGGGCCGCAGCCATGGAGAAGCTCAGCGCCATCAAATCGCAGATGATTTATGATATTATTGATAATTCTCAAGGATTCTATGTGTAAGTTGATGCGCTTTCATCTCACAGTTGGCCTCTTGTGCATTTTAAAATGTGTATATATTGTGTGCCTTTGAGGAGTCGACATCGTCCCTTTACTTGAGCTCTTAGAAGTGCGGTGATCTGGGAAGTCCAGGGCCCCAGGATTACGGGGCAGGTGAGCTCTTCCCTTGTGCATCCCCACCTGGGGAACCCCAGGGGTGGTGATGTTTCTCACACCAAAGATCTCACCTTCCTCCCAGCGTAGACCCCTTCTCCCACTGTCTGCTTCCTCTGTAGGGCTCCTGGGAAAAAACACGTGTACTTGCTAAAAGCTCTCAGCATTACTCAGGGACTCCGCTGGAGAACCTTGTATAAATACCCATTCCTGGGCCCCTCAGCTGGGTCACTTCACTTTTTTTTAAGTTTTATTTGTTTGAGAGAGAGAGAGAATCTAAAGCAGACTCCACTTTGAGCTCAGAGCCCTACCCGGGGCTCGATCCCACAACCCTGGGATCATAACCGGAGCTGAAATCAAGAATTGGACACTCAAGCAACTGAGCCGCCTAGGCACCCCAGGTCACTTACCTTTTTTAGGAAAGTTCACTGCTTCCCTTCTAGGACGGATGTCACCATCCCAGGCCTGCCATCTGTGAATGGTATTGGCTATGAGGAGAGTTCTAGTTAAACATTGTTGTGACCAGATGAATCATGAATGTGCGTTGACCGCTGGACGAGAGTGTATGGGTCTTGCATTAGCCTCGTAGGACTGCTGGAACAAAGACGCAGGAACTTGGTGGCTTAAAACAACAGAAACCTGTTCACACTCCTCTGGAGGCCAGAAGGGCAGGGCGTTGGCAAGACCCTGCTCCCTCCAGAGGCTCTAGGGAGGAATCCCTTCTTGGTCTCTTCCAGTTTCCGGTGGCTCCAGGTAGCTCTTGGCTTGTTGGTGTTGTCAGCCTGGTCTCTGGCTTCACTTTTGTTGGGTGTCTTCATTTCTGGTTGTTGGATTTAGGGCCTCCCCAGATATCCAGGATGATTGATCACAACTAGAGGCCTGTAACTTAATGACATCTGCAAAGACCCCTTTTCCAAATAGGTCACATCCACAAGTTCTGGGGGTTGTCCAGTCCCCTAATAGAGACCTCTCACCAAAATGCTGGGTGTGACGCACCCAGTACATTGCCTGGCACACGGGGAGCTTGATAGATGGCTCTTTTCATTAACGTTGCCCTGCCTTCAAAGTGTCAGATGTATGAGGCTTTATGCTGTGTGTGTGTGTGTGCGTGCGCATGCTACACATAGGTGTTTGTACACGTTTGCACGCATATATGTAAACGCATACTCATTTTCCAAGCCTGGGACCTCCTCCTCAAGGACCACTACTCTTTTGGGGTCAATGATAGTAACTGACCAATAGTAACAGGAGAGTGTACACTCTTCTTTGAGAATTCATGTGCCCCACGGGATGGATAAAATGGTACTTTAACCCTGACTTCTAATATGTCCCTGTGACCACCCAAGGGTGGGGGTTGGGGGGTTATTTTCGGAGCAGATAGGATAAAGCAGCATGTTTCTGCTACCTCTGCCCTTAAAATGCTTGTTGCCTGTTCCCCTGAGTTCTTGCCGTGCAGTGACCCTCCAGCCATAGGCCCTAGGGGAGTTGAGTTTGGCTACATGCCTTAGCCTCTAGGCTCCTTTCCCGGTGGGGAGAAGGGGTGCACACTGTGCTTTCTGCCTGCTCTGGGTCTGTGCCACAGCCAAGTGCAGACTGGGGGCTTGGCAGATGGTCTAAGAAGTTCCCAGCCAAGGGCTAAATAGTAGTTAGAAGGTTGGAGCAGTAAGAGGATAGGACGACTTAGCCTGTAGGGGGTGTAGGCTTGTTGTTGGTTTTTTAGGTTTTTTTGTTTGTTTGTTTGTTTGTTTGTTTGTTTTTAATGAGTTTTACTAGAGTTAGTCAGAGGAGGGCAAAACTACTGTTAGGGATTTTTTGGAAGGCAGGGAATGATCCCTGCAAAGGTACTGAGGGAAGAAAGGATATTGTGCTTGGGGGTGGGTTTTCTGGAGGTGATGATTATGCTGACTTAGAAGGAAGGTAGGGAAAAGTCTGAAGACATGTTTCGTCCACCTGTTCAGTCCTTTGTTCACCTTTCTACCTGTCTACCCACCATCCACGTTTCTATCTGTGATCTATCCAGCCACCCAGGACATCGCCCATCTCTCTGGCAGCCACCCACACCCCTGTGCACCCATGCGTCCACCCATCCACTCACACCCATCCGTCCGTTCATCCATCCACCGTCCGACCATCCAGCCCATGTTCCTGAGCACCTACTCTCGGCTAACTGTTCTAGGCTCTGGGATGCCCAGAAGAACAGGCATCTCTCCTGACTCCCCAAAAGTGCTCAGAACCTGAACGTGAGGAAAAGCACTTGGTTATTGTGGAGGCCCAATTTTCTAGTAGCTTTTGATTCCATTTATTTCTTAGGAGATGTGTAGGAACAAAATGGGGAGACAGAAAGAAATAATGATGCCTCTGGAAAAATCCAGGAATTAGAAACAAAACAGAACATAGGAGGAAGCCCGGGAATCCCTGGATTTCCTTTCCCCCAAGCTTTAAACTCCAAGCACCCAATCCGGCATTTCTCAGAAGGTAGCCTGCTGTGGCCAGCACGGCGGGTGGGTTGTCTCCTGGGCAATCAGGTCACCTTCCCTCCCACCGCCCCCAAACTTCTCATTTTCTTATGTACAGCCTTGACCCAGAATTTTCATCTCCTTCAGAGTAAACCTCTTTCTGGGAACTTCCATCCGCCCTGGGCTGCCGGCCCAGAAAATGTCAGCCTGGTGCCCGAGCTCACACGGGACGCTGTTACTGGAGTCCGCAGGCCTTTGCTTGCTCCCTGCTCCGCGTTCCCTGTGGAGTGCTTGATAGCGGTTTCTGGGATCATTGGATTTTCAGGAAATGCTCCACTTCTCTTTCGAACTATAGAAATACGGCGCCAAAAGGGAGGTGAACAGTTTTTTTTTTTTTAAAGATTTTATTTATTTGAGAGAGAGAGGGAGAGCACAAGCAGGGGGAGCTGCAGGCAGAGGGAGGGGGGAAGCAGCCTCCCCGATGAGCAAGGATACTGATGTCCAGCTGGATGCCAGGACCCTGGGGTCATGACCTGCGCCGAAGGCAGACCCTTAACGACTGAGCCACCCAGGCGCTCTGGAGGTGAACAGTTTTAAAGAGAAATACCAAGGAATCTAGAAATACGAGACTGAACCGAGTTCTGGGCAGTTTCCTGGGGGCTGTGAGCCTCGTAGAGATGCCGAGACTGGATGAAACAGCCGTCGAAGTCCCTCTCTTCCTCATATGGCCTAACCACCCTCGTGGTGCTGGTCGACCCTGACTTAAGCCCACGTGGACAGTGTAGCATTCTGGGTAGAGAACCCCCTCTTCGCCATTTATTAGCATGTGACCTTGAGCCAACGACCTAACTGCTCCAGACTCGGATACAATGGGCATACTCCTTATGACTGCCTTGAGAACTTAAGTGAAAATCCATGTGAAGAAAGAATATACAACAGGGCTTAAGAACATGGGCTCCCTTGTGGGTTAATTTGCATAAAGCGCTAGAAGCAGTATTTGGCATCTAAGGAACATTCCTTAAGAGTTAGTTCCTAATATTATTTTGGGTTACAATGGAAAGCACTCAGAATGCTGACTTCTGATATTCAAAAGATGTCCAAGTGATAGTGTCCATATCCAGACCCGAGGTCACCTTTCTCGCTACCTTCATGTGGGGACCAGACCCTGGGAAAGAGAGGAGTGTGTGACGGGTCTAGCGATAACCCTAACATAAAGGGAAGCAGGCAGAGCCCTAGTCTTTACAGATACTAACCCTTTGTCAGCACAGCCTGTGAAGCAGACACTGAAGGCTTTTTTCCGGAGGCACAGACAGGTGAAGGGGCAGCTGGGAAATGGGAACAAGCCAGGATATGCACAGGAGGGGTGACACGGGGGGCTGCTTCCAGGGTCCTTTTTTTTTTTTTTTTTTTCAAGATTTTATTTCTTTACTTGCCGGAGACAGAGAAACAGTATAAGCAGGGGGAGTGGCAGGCAGAGGGAGAAGCAAGCAGGCTCCCTGCTGAACAAGGAGCTGGATGTGGGACTCGATCCCAGGACCCTGAGATCATGACCTAAGCTGAAGGCAGAGGCTTAACCCACTGAGCCACCCAGGTGCTCCCTGACCAGGACACGTCTTTGTAAGAGCTTTCTAGCAGGTCGCTCCACTTTTTGGTGTTCCACACTCCATTCTCTCCTCTGTGTGCTAGTGTTCCTTTTCTAAAATTCACATTTCATGTTGTTGCAACCTGATTGTTCCTTGTGGCTCAAGGACCCAGTCTAGTTCCCCTCAGTGTATCTGCAGCCCCCCCCCCCCCCCCCCCCCCCGTCCGGGCCCAGCCCCTGGCCAGGAAGCCCAAGCCTGCAGTTCCCGGAGTTCTTGCTGGGGGTCCCCCAGGGCTTTGTAGATGCAGTTTTGCCAGAATGGCCTTCCTTCCGGCTTACCCCATCCTAACCTTGCCATGTCGCTCTGAAACATTTCAGCTTTCTCTTGGGCAGAATTCCTTGCTCGGCTGTGTGCTACTTGACCTCTGACGTGGCATGTTAACTCCCTACACAGCCATCTCGCTAGATCGGGAGCAGTGAATCCCCTAGAATCCTTGTTTCCCTTCCTGATCCTTCTCCCAGAGACTGTCTCAGGCACCATGTAAATCATTTGTTGTGTGCTGACTCATGGCTCCCGTGATACCATCCACTTTCGTGTTAGGATGGGTCCATTTAGGGTGCTGGACTGTAAATAAGTCTTCCTCCTTTTAATTTTTTTTCCCCTTAAATTAGACGTGCTCTTTGCCTGGCACTTCTATAATTAGACCTTCCTTCGGGGAGCCGGAGGCAGCAGGATATCAGGAGGGTAGCCAGAATTTTTAATTTAAATGTCAGCCACGAAACCTACCACCTCGTGGAAGGGTGGTGCGCAGAATTCAGGCTCAAAGACCATTCCAGAAACTTGTTTTCCCTGCTTGGCATCTCTTTTCCTGTAGGTGCGCACTTGACTCCTATTAACTTTAGCAGGAATTATGTATGTGCCCTTAGGGGAGAGCATGACTTTTCACGGGGGGCTTCCTCACACTGCTTTTATTTGCTGTTTAATTTTAATGAATCACATCCTGTACAAGTGTGAAAATAAAACAGGGTGAGCTTAAAAATGGAGAAGGGGTGATTACATGTTCTCCTACTTTTATTCTGGAGTGGATGCCCGCTCCTCCCTTTGTCTCCTTTGACTGTCAATGGACCATAATTTTGGCTGCTGATTTTTCAAATCAGAAACTGAAGTCAAAATACTAACCTCTCCTAGATAAAAACTCACACATCTTTCATTTTTTGAGAGTTTGGAGAAGCCTTCTGCAAAATGCTGGGACCAAAAAGATGAATTTGTTGAATTTAACTGATACTTAGCTTGTTTTACTATGTTCTAGACACTGTTTTATTTTTATTTAAAAAAATTTTTTTAAACATTTTAATTATTTATTTGACAGAGAGAGCACAAGCAGGGGGAGCAGCAGAGGGAGAGGAAGAAGCAGACTCCCCCACTAGGCAGGGAGCCTGAAGCAGGGCTCGATCCCAGGACCCCAAGATCATGACCTGAACTGAAAGCAGACGCTTAACTGACTGAGCCACCCAGGCGCCCCCTCAGACACTGTTTTTGCATCACAGAACACACAAGCCAGTTTTTGTTAAAGCAACAACTTACTAATAATTTTTTTGCTTTTGACTTTGGGTCAGCAGGCTGGGCTGGACTTCGCTGGGTGGTTCTTCGGCTGTTCTCACGTGGAGTATGTATTTAGAGTCCACGGTGATTCACCTGCAGCCGGCCATCGACAGTGACCTCACAGACCTGTCTGGGAGTTGGTGCTGGCTGTTGCTGGTCTCCTGTTACCAGCAGTCTGGCTCAGGCTTGCTCACGTGGCAGCCATGTTTTAAGAGGGCAGATATAGAGGCTGTATTCCCCTTGAGGCTTGGGCTTGGAGGTTGCATAGCAACCTTGATGGTGCAGTTTCTTGGTTAAAGCAAGTCACAAGGCCAGCCGGATTCAAAAGGTGTGGAGAAGAGTGCCTGGGTTTCTTAGTCAGTTAAGTGGCTGCTTTTGGCTCAGGTCATGATCTCAGGGTCCTCGGATCAGCAGGGAGTCTGCTTCTCTTTCTCCCTTTGCCCCTCTCCCTGCTCATGCTCACTTTCTCTAATCAAACAACCAATCAATCAATCAATCTTAAAAAAAAAAATGTGAAGAACTAGACCCCACTTCTTGCCTGGAGGGCTGTAGCGAATTTGTGGCCACTTAGAAGCCACAAACTCCCCCTATAAATACTGGCTCACTTAAATCTTACATCAACCTTAGTAGGTAGGTTCCATTAATCTTCCCAGAATACACGAGGAAAGTGAGACACAACAGAGAGGTTCAGTAAGTTGCTCAGGGTCACACAGCTTGGGGCAGTGCAGTGTGACAAGGGCTTTGAAAGCTGTTAATGGCTGAGTCCCTCAGCCACTGTTAGGACCAGCATATATATGTATTTTTTTCTCTAGCCTTATAGAGAGAGGGTCACTCACATCTCCATGTGGTTGCCATGAAAGGTTCCTATATGTTGTGCCTCTGAGCTCTCACAGCTGGTCTGAAATGAAGGTATTATTTCCATTATTCAGGTGAGGGAACTGAGGCTCATGGAAATTAAGTACAAGTCATACAAGAGAATGCTAACTCACTGTTCCATATGCAAGAGAGTTCTCCCTAAAAATTATCCATGTCCTGGGGCAGATTTTTTTTTTTAAACTTCTGTTTGTATTGACAAAATGTTTAAAGCGGTGTTTCTGTTGATTTGTTAGTGGCTGTTGCACATTTCAGAAAAGTAGCTGGAATAATCATGTTTTTCAGATGTCCAGTGGAGCCCAAGTATAGAAGCAAGATGAATATTCCATTCCGCATTGGCAATGCCAAAGGAGACGATGCTTTAGAAAAAAGATTTCTCGATAAAGCTCTTGAACTCAATATGATCTCCTTGAAAGGACATAGGTGAGTGAGTACACATCAATCCAAAAACTCACCAAAGAATTGGTTTAGTGGGTTTTTTTTTCTTTTCCTTTTTGTTTTTTTTTTGTTGTTGTTGTTGTTTTTGTTTTTGAGAGATAGAGCACCCACATAGTGGGAGTGGGGCTTGATCTCTGACCCTGAGATTATGATCTGAGCAGGAATCAGGGGTTGGATGCTTAAGCGACTGAGCCACCCAGGTGCCCCATAGTTTTTCAAATGTAGAACAAAACCTATCTACCCATCTAGGAGTCTCCAAGCTGGGAGTAGCTGCTGTTGTAACTGTTGGAAAGACCAGTTGTCACAGGATAATCCTTTTAAAAAAATATCTTATTATTTATTTATTTGAGAGAGAGAATACGTGAGTGAGAATGGGGGTAAGGGAAGGAGAGGGAGAGAGAGACTCTTAAGCCGGCTCCATGCCGAGCACAGAGCCCAACATGGGGCTTGATCTCATGAGCCTGAGATCATAACTTGAGCTGAAATCAAGAGCTGGATTCTCTAACAATGGAGCCACCCAGGTGCCCCTTGGATTTTATTTTTAAGTGATCTCCACACCCAACAGGGGGCTTGAACTTACAACCCTGAGACCGGGAGTCACATGCTCCACCAGCTGAGCCAGGCAGGCGCCCTTCTCCTTTTGCCTGCGAAACCCTTAGCATGGTTCCCTGGCTGAGCGTGCAGTGGGGCCACCTCTGCAGGCTTTTGTCATAATTCCCTTTGACAAATCTCTGAAATGGCTTTTACGGCCCTGAGGCTTCCATCCCTTGACTGGAGAGAACAGATCCCTGTTGCTCTGGCTGAACATCAAATAGTTAATCCTGCATGCTCTATGAAAAGTGTGTGTCCTTACCACAGGGGAGGCGAGACACTGGCCCCCAGTGGTTGCCTGCTCCTGCCTTCCTCCGAGCAGGCCCATCAGATACCTGACTGAGTTAATCCAGGTTACGTGTGGGCATGATGGTCTGTCGCTACATTAGGGAGAATTTTCTTGTGATGAGAATTTTCTTGTGATGTGCTGGCCACCTGGGGGCTTTCAGGTGACAGGTTGGATATGATGGCCTCAGGTGCTGTGTCTCTCTTAGGAGTGGGTGACTGGAAAGGCCGTCGTCTCGATGCTCAATTAGATGCTTTTGTTCTCACTGGCTGCATCTTTGGTCGCTCTAGGTCTGTGGGAGGCATCCGGGCCTCTCTGTATAATGCTGTCACGATTGAGGATGTTCAAAAGCTGGCGGCCTTCATGAAGAACTTTCTGGAGATGCATCAACTATGAACACATCTTGACCAGTATATACTCTGCCCTTGAACAGTGTATAAAATCTAAAGTAACTTGGGAATGAGGACAGAAACCTAGCAAACATGGTATTTTTCTCGAGTGAACGTGCTTATTACAGATCTCAGTTTTTTTTTAAAGGATGATAGCAGAACATCCACAGCTCTGCAAAGCTGGTGGGTTTAACGGCCTTCACCTTAATTCTCACGTGAACTGGAAGCATTTTAAAAAAAAAAAAATCTCCCTTTAGCTTTTCTAGCGAATTCTGGCTAACTTTGTCTTTGCTGCTACTTTTTCTAGTTAGATCTCAATATTCAAATCTGCCTGTGGCCTTAATGATGCAAATTGAAGATACTGATTTCTGGAGACACTCAGGCAGGGCACGGAGGCTGGGTGAGGACCAGGATTCAACAGGTGCTGAGTCTTGATCCTTTACAAAATGACATGGTGGCGTCTCCTGGGTTCTGCACCTGGTAATTCGGGTCCACACTGCCTGTGTGGTGATGTTTAGGGGTTCCAGGCTCAAGGGCAAGCTGGGGGATCTTTCTTTATCCTGTTACTCTCGTTAAAGAGATAAAAGTGACATACTGTATGTTCACATGGCAAAGTCTGTTTTTAATACCAAATAGTTTATATCTCTGTGCAGTCTGTTGCTAATAATACGGTTCTTGGGGATGCACATAGAGACTAAAGAAAATTTGTTAGAATCCTTAACCTCACGTATTACGGGTTAACGCTTGCAACAGTGTGTCCCTTCTCTCTCCAAAATACCTGCTTCACAGGGTTTAGAAGTTCTCTGATTTCCTTTTATGTTCCTTTTAGTGGATAGAAGAGAAGGTTGCTTGGTTGCTATGTTCTTTTTTGTTTTCAGTTAAGCTGTTAAATTAAAATTCTCTGTTAAGCTCCCTTCTCGTTGGTTCACTTGACAGTTTTTTATAGTGTTGGACCAGTGATGCTGTGAGTTCTGGAGAACCTTCGCTGAAGAGTTTTTTCCCTGTTGTTTGTCCATTGTCAGTATTTCTCTTGACTGTGTGGAAGACATGAAAGTCCTAAAACATCTAAACGTTTGTCAATAAATTTCCTTACCTGCTATTTATTAATGTATGTGTGTATGTTAAGAAACCTCTACACCCAGTGTGGGGCTTGAACTTACAACCTGGAGAGATCAAGAATCATGTGTTCGGGCGCCTGGGTGGCTTAGTGGGTTAAGCCGTTGCCTTCGGCTCAGGTCATGATCTCAGGGTCCTGGGATCAAGTCCCACCCACATCGGGCTCTCTGCTCAGCAGGGAGCCTGCTTCCTCCTCTCTCTCTCTGCCTGCCTCTCTGCCTACTTGTGATCTCTCTCTGTCAAATAAATAAATAAAATCTTAAAAAAAAAAAAAAATCATGTGCTCTACTGACTGAGCTAGCCAGGCACCCCACCTTACCTGCTTTTAAACAGATTGTTCTGTTAAAAACTTTGTGATGGAAAAACTTGAGTCTGAAAGTAGGATCTGATAAGGGTAATTTAGTTCCACCAAAGGTGTAAGTCTTGAGTCCTGTGCATCCATTTTTTTTTTTTAATGACTTGGTATACCATGGTGGCTTTCCATGGGCTCTTGGAATGGACATTATCAAGAAACCACCTTCCAGCACAGCTCATGGTATAAAGGTCTATGAACTCTGTCCCACCTAGGCCAGAAACATGCCCATAGGACACTTCTGAGCTATCTCTCTATTTTGTTGGATTATGTAACAAGGACTGTGCTGATCTCTTATTCTAGCTCAGCATCAATTAATTGGGTTATTTGCATTCCCCTGGTCAGTGCTACACTTCCCTTGTCTTTGTTCTCATCTGTAAAAAGAAGGATTGAAGTAACTCCCCCACTTGTCCCAGAGATGTTTAAGAGCTTCAAGCAAGGAGTCAAGGCAGGATATGAATAATAACTACAATCAATGTTTATACAGCAAAGCCAGCCGGTCTATGGAATCCTCCTCAGTGTTTACATGAAACAGTGCTCAGAGTCAACCTAGCTTTTCTCATCCTTTCCTGGTGGTTGCAAGCCCCTGTGCTTTGTACCAACCCTAAGTCTCAAACTTCCACTTACTTCCATTCCCGTCTCCAGGGTCTGCTCTGATGTTGGCCCTTGGCGGATTATTTCTACAGCCTGGTCTCCCCTAGGCCCCCTCCCTTGCACAGCTAGTAGGCCTGGAGTTCCCGCCTCATTTGAGCCTCCATCAAAACGGTGTTCTTTTTTTTTTTTTTTAAGATCTTATTTATTTGACAGAGATCACAAGTAGGGGGAGAAGCAGGCAGAGAGAGGAGGAAGCAGGCTCCCTGTTGAGCAGACAGCCTGATGCGGGGCTCAATCCCAGGACCCTGGGACCATGACCGGAGCCGAAGGCAGAGGCTTTAACCCACTGAGCCACCCAGGTGCCCCTGGAATGGTGTTCTTACGGGGTGACCCTTTCGCCCCTCACAGGCCTGCATTCCCTACCAAGGTGTCTGCTTCTCTGCCCCTCCCCTTAGAGCGTCATGGAAGGAGCCTTGTTTCTCCACTTCTGGTACCCGGCATCCTTGCCTTTCAGGGGTACTCAATAGTCGTCTGTTCGAGGAATGAGGAGTCTTACGCAGGTCGTATTGGTCTTCCTGAGTTTTATGAACTGAACCTGGAATAGAGGCAGATGCACAATCTTACCAGATATGGATTTTTTTAAAAATTTTTAAAACCTTAGTGTATGGTACAATTTCACTTTCCACTACAATGGTCAACTAGGACTCCGTGGTTGAACAGGGATATTGAAAGTCTTGGAGAGCTCCCTGACTCATCGTTATAAATCTGTGAAAATGGTCAGTGGACAGCATCCATACAAGTACAAAGGGGAGTCACTTGTTGGGACACAGATTGCTGGAAAATGCTTGTCAAGTGAAAACCTTGGCCTTTGTGTGTCTCAGGTGAATGAACTGATGCCAGTCTGCTGACCACAGGGAGAGAAATGTGAGGGAAGATAAGTGTACAGGCTCCCGGTCAGCAGGCTGCGAGAGCCAGAACCAGCCAGCCTTCCCTTGAAGATAAGCAGAGCAGACAAAATCAGTGTCTTTCAGGCCTCGGGGAGTCTAAGGCACAACGGCCTCACGTTCCTCCAGATACTCCCAAATCCCCCGCCAACCCCCCGCAAGCTGAATTTGAGGTTTTATTTTTCTCCTTCAAAATTGTTCCCAGTACATAGTCATTCTAATGCTGCTTGGGTGAGAAAAAACAAAATTGTTTCCATATTCCTTCTTTTTCTTTTTTTTTTAAGATTTTATTTATTTATTTGACAGAGATCACAAGTAGGCAGAGAGGCAGACAGAGAGAGAGGGAAGCAGTCTCCCTGCCAAGCAGAGAGCCCGACGTGAGACTTGATCCCAGGACCCTGAGATTATGACCTGAGCCAAAGGCGGTGGCTTAACCCACTGAGCCACCCAGGCGCCACCAGATTCCTTACGTTTACCTCCACACGCTACTTGGTCTCCCAACACGGTGGTTCTGTTCTTTGCACAAGAAACAAACCGTGTTCTGTCTCCAAGTCTTCATTCCCCACTGGTCTGTGTTTATCTGTCCAATGAGCCTTCATCACCATTTAGCCGATGCTGGAAGGTTTGACAAGCCCTTTGGTGAACTAGGTGATGTAACAAATAATTATTCCTTTCCCCCCAGTTCCGAGCTGAAGGAACCACTAAGACCCATAAAAGGGACAAGACCCACTGATAGATTAGATGTTCATTTCCGCTGAAGGCATTAGCAGGTCTGGCCTTGTATCACTTCGTGATTAATGTTTGTTGTAACGTGTTCTTTGGAAGGAAAATAAAATGAGGAAGAATTTTCTCACATTTGATCAGAATGAACATAATTAAAAAGTGAAATGCTACTGGGTTTGGGAAGAAATCAATCACTGTAATTGGAAAGAAGATTCCTTGCCTCCGTCGGTAATTGGACTCTTGGTAATTTAGATTCGGAATTCATGACAGTTTGTGATAAATTGGCTCCTGTTGGGCTAAAGAAGGTAAGAAGTTCTAATTACCCCTGGATTATTCCAGAGTGGATGGAAAAGCTTAATCACAGAAGGAGGTGCTGGGCAAGAGATAGAAAAGCCAACAGCGAGCAAAGATTTATTGAATTTCTTTTTAAGAAGGGTAAAGAATAAAATGGTTCATTTGATGTGACAAAAACAAGAGCATGGTATTTTTGGTATCTGGCATCCTGGGGATGTAAATTGGATTTTCTCGGAAAGTAGGGAACTGGGCATAATAGAAAAAGTTTATGTACACAGAAGTTCTACATTTGGGTTATACCAAGTAGCCTTGCTTACTTGTTAGGGCGTGAGAATATTGACAACCTTGGGCCTCACTGGGGGGAAAAGTATGGAATTTGTATTTTGAGTGTTTAAGCGTGTAAGTCATCAGTACTAAGTTTAAGGAAGTCTGATACATTTTATTCAAATGAAACATAATTGAAGCTAGTAGAAATGTAGACAGACTAATTAGTGAGCCTGCTGACCTGGTCGCCGTGGGTATCCCAGCCTTGGTTCTGTACAGATTGCTTGAGAACACCCGAGGAATAGGCTGGATTCTAGGTTGATGCCCTGGGTGGTGAATGTATTTTGAATTTGTGTGGTTTATTTTATTTATCTATCTAGTTGCTGATGTATAGATGTAGATCTGATTTCAAACTTACAGGGAAGTCGCAAGATTAGTACAAAGAGCTCTTTTATTTGCTTGGCTTACATTCATCAATTATTAACATTTAGCTTCACATGCTATGGTAGTCACTCTATCTATACTTTTTCTCCCCCCCAGAACCATTTAAGGATAAGCTGGAGACACTGTGCTCCTTTACCTCCAAATAGTGACAATTTCCAGAGAATAAGGGCATTTTCCTATGTAACCACAGTGATGATCTAAATCAAAAATGTAATGTTGATACCGTTGACTCATCTGCAGTCCGTATTCAAATTTTGCCGGTTATTATAGTAACATCCTTCATAGCTATTTATTTTAGTCCAAGAACCAGTCTACAAGCATGTATGGTACTTAGTTCTTATGTCTCCTTTTTAAAAAAAAATTTATTTATTTGAGAGAGAGAGAGAGAGAGAGAGAGCACGGGCAGGGGGAGGCTCAGAGGGAGAAGCAGACTCCCTGATGAGCAGGGAGCCCGATGTGGGACTTGATCCTGGGACTCTGGGATCATGACCTGAGCTGAAGGCAGACATTTAATTGACGGAGCCACCCATGTGCCTGGCTCTCATGTCTCCTTAAGTTAAATATGAAATAGTTCTTCAACCTTTTAGTCTTTCACGTCATTGACCATGGCAGAACACAGGCTGCTTGTAGTAGAAAATCATGGAGTGGGTTTGAGTTGGTCCTGTTTCCTGTTTTGGCAGGGGTACCACAGAAGTGATGTCCTTCTCTGTGTACCCTGACAGGAGGCACCTGATGTCCGTCTGTCTGACTGGTGTCTTTTTTTTTTTTTTTTTAACTTTTTATTTTTTATAAACATATATTTTTATCCCCAGGGGTACAGGTCTGTGAATCACCAGGTTTACACACTTCACAGCACTCACCAAAGCACATACCCTCCCCAATGTCCATAATCCCACCCCCTTCTCCCAAACCCCCTCCCCCCAGCAACCCTCAGTTTGTTTTGTGAGATTAAGAGTCACTTATGGTTTGTCTCCCTCCCAATCCCATCTTGTTTCATTTATTCTTCTCCTACCCACTTAAGCCTCCATGTTGCATCACCACTTCCTCATATCAGGGAGATCATATGATAGTTGTCTTTCTCTGCTTGACTTATTTCGCTAAGCATGATACGCTCTAGTTCCATCCATGTTGTCGCAAATGGCAAGTGTCTTAAGGTGGTGTCCATGAGGATTCTCCACTGTCAAATTATTATTTGTCCCTTTGTAGTTAATAAGTATTTTATGGAGAGAGATTTCAAGGTTCCGACTATTCTGTTCTTCATCATGAGAAGGTAAAGTGATTTATGGCTAATTTTCCACCAATATTTCTACAACCTGCTCCTCTCTCTCCCAGAGGGAAGAGAAACCCTAACATATAAGCAAAGGTGTGTAAAAAAAAAAAAATACATTGGGGTGTCAAAAGTCAACAGTTGGGGTTATAGATCCCAGGAGCCCTGAGAGTAACAAATGTGTTTTGAGAACGTGAATATTATGAGCAAGTGTGCTTTTTGGTGAAACAGGAAAGAAGGAAAAAAATCTTCTGATCAGGATATAGGGACCAACTTGTAGAATTTTCAATCCCTGTCCAGTCAGGTTTCTTTAATTCTCAACATTTTTAAAAGAACATCCCCTTGGTAACACAGACCCTTAATCTAATAGCCGGATTGTGAACCGCACAGCCTGATTATACTTTGAAAGATGTCCTATAAAAACCTAAAGTTAAGGTTGCTTCTGATGTTTCTATCCTAGCAGAATAGCCCCCAAGAGAAAAATAAAATCTCGGCTTCCACCTAGCCAGGTAAAGAGCTGAAAGCATCTTAAATGTCTGAGAAGTAAAACCTGAAGTTGAAATGTAAGAAACATAAGAGGTTATAGGGCATTCTGGGGGGAAAAATAATGATCTTACCCAGCAGAGTAAAAGTTTTCCTGCTGGCTCAGTATTCCTTCCTGCTCCCTTCCCCCACTTTAAAACCATATTTTCTTTAGGGTGAAAGTCCAGGGGTTGAAACAGAAATCCTCAGAAGTTGTTAGGAAATGACAGGTGAGCAGGTTAATAACCTCAGGTAGCAAGCATTCTGCTATAAACTATATACTGAGAGAAACATTTCTGAATTTTTGATGCATTTAAATCTTGGGTAATCTTACAATTTCCAAAGAAATACACTCAAATTAATGCTCCACCTGGCTTTCACCCAGTCATTTCCCCCATTAAGCCATTTCTGATCTCCCAGTCGCATTGTTCAGCGGATATTTTATTTATTTGAGACAGAGGGTGTGCATGCGAGTGCAAGGGAATGGGCCGAAGGAGAATGATGAACAGACTCTCCAATGACTGGGGAGCCCCACTCCCGAAATCATGACCCGAGCTGAAGGCAGACCCTTAATGAACTGAGCCACTCAGTTATCCCTGTTTAGCAGCTTTTTAAAATTGTCTTCCACGAGCAAGGTTCTTGTAGCCACAGGGGCAAGCAAAGTAACCAAAGCAAAATCCTATCACTTAGGATTTTGTTGGTCACAGTAGATTGAAAACTTGATCTAAACTGACTAAAGCAAAACCACATCAACAAAAGCAGAGGAAGGAATCCATTGGCTGATAGAACTGAACAATTCAAAGGTAGTTCCAGCCCAGGTCTGGTTTGCTCCAGAGGCCCAAGACATGTGGTCTTTGGGTTCACCTTTCTAGGACATTTTGCCCTCCATCCCTGGCTTCACAATAACCGTGGATCCAGCGGTCGACCAGACACTGGTTCTGAATACTTTGCTTGACCAGGGGATGACAAGGGGTCTGTACTTGTGCCTCCCCAATGAGAGAGTCCAGGCTCACTCTGCTTGGGCTGCCCTAGTCAGGTTCTTCTCCTGAGCCAAATATTAGGGCTTGGAAGAGGGGATATGCTCAGTGGCTACAATACATCAGAGCTCGTCCTTGGGGCTGGGTGGGCAGCCAACCCCACCTACACCCTATGGAAGCCTACACAGTTTGCCAAATAAATTCTGCTTTCCGTTGCCCTTATAGAGCTCACAGCCTACTAAGGGGAGGCAGACAGTAAACAAATTGGATCCAAGATAGGAAGTAAAGGAACAGACCTGAGAGACTGCCAGGGGGATGCAGTCCGGACTGGGAAGTGGGAAGTGATGTTTTGGTTGATATCTGAATGGTAGAACAGGAGTTAATCAGGAAAAGAGATTAGGGAGAGACAAGAGCAATTTGGGCATTTGGGGGGACATTTATCATTTTATTTTCTGTTTGAAGAATTGGTCTGTGATGCCACAGTTTGTACAAATGGCCACAGGAGGGCAACTGCAGGAAAGGGCCACCTGGCCACACGTGGCCACAGCCACAGGGGGTGAGATGAGCACCCAGCATTGGCCATTGTGGTGCCTGGGGCCCTCTCCTTCTTGCAGGGATCTGAGGGCCAACAGGGCTGGAGTTCGGATGGGGACAATTAACCAAGTAGGTTGGACATAGATAAACAGGTAAACAGCTGGTAGGGCAACAGAGGTTTGTACCCGCTGGATTTCAGCCCTGAGTGTATCTTGTTCTTCTCAGCCTCTTCCCACAGCCTGAGGACCACCAAACCTTCTGTAGGTGAAATCCAGTAAATGTTGACTGAGCATATCAACGACTATATTGATAGCCATGGGAAAATAATCTATGTTCATATTGATTGATATTGGTAAGATTTCACAAATGCTTTCTTATATTCTCTGAAGTGTCTTTTTTTTTTTTTTTTTTTTTAAAGATTTATTTATTTATTTATTTGACAGAGAGAGATCACAAGTAGGCAGAGAGGCAGGCAGAGAGAGAGAGAGGAGGAAGCAGGCTCCCTGCTGAGCAGAGAGCCCGATGCGGGACTCGATCCCAAGACCCTGAGATCATGACCTGAGCCGAAGGCAGCGGCTTAACCCACTGAGCCACCCAGGCGCCCCTCTCTGAAGTGTCTTAAGCATTGATTCTCTACTAGAGGCTTCTGGAAGTTGGGATCAACATCTGCCAGAGCTTTGCCGAGTGAGGGGATCTTTGCCTGGAGATACACTTTGATTCTGTTGTGCAGTTTTGGAAGCCCGTACTGAGTGATCAGTTCAGTTGTGTTTTGGTTGAACCATCTACTACTTATTATTAAATTAGTGGCCATATTAAAAGATCATGAGATGAAGCCTTAATATCTTGATTCTTGTCTCTTCTTAAAGGGATAGAACATTTGGGCCTGCATTCCGGTGTGGTGACATGTGTCTGGAACCAGCAGGTGCTGCTCTTTAGATGGGGAGAAGGGCTCTAACTTTCCTTTTTCCACCTCGCCCACTTTTTTTTTTTTTTTTTAAGATTTTATTCATGAAAGAGAGAGCCAGCACGAGTGGAGGGAGGGGCAGAGGAGAAGCAGACTCCCCACTGCTCAGGGAACCTGATGACATGGGGCTCAATTCCAGGATCTTGAGGTCATGACCTGAGCTGAAGGCAGACACTTTACTGACTGAGCCACCCAGGTGCCCCCGGGCCGACAGGGCTGGAGTTTTTTGGTCATACTTTTTACCCACCTGACCCTTGGGTATGGGGTCTGCAAAGAGCAAAATCTGAGCTTTCTATTAGAAAACCATCCCAAGGCAAAAGATGGTACCATCTTTCCAGCCTCTTCTGCCATTTTCAGCTCTGCAGAAGCACAGACAAGCTTTAGAGCTGGGCGATGGACTCTCAGAACAGGCTGGGCAAGTCATCCATCCATCCACCCAACGCACTCACACTAATCTATTCATTTAATGAAATGGGGAACAGCGTTGACAAGATCATTATCCCGAAAGGATTGGAGCCTGGTAGGGAAAGGAAATTATGAACACGCAATTGTCATACTCTGGGACAAGTAAACCAGGTCAGGCTGCCAGATAAAACAAGCTGTCCAGTTAAACTTGCATGGTTTATTTGTTAAATCTGGTAACCCCACCACCTGCGGAAGGGTCAGGCGCAAGGGAACGCACACACAGGGGGACGGGGCAAGCCTTCCTAGGAGAATTCCCACGGAGACCCACGAGACAGGGACAGGAGGGAGAGGATCCGGGTGGTAGTGGTGGGGGGGGAGTGTTCCATGAAGAACGTGCTATTCTGCACACGTAAAGACCAGGAGTCAAGCTGCCCCCAGGGAACTCAAGGGCAAACATGAAGTTCAGGATGCGGGTGGAGTTTTGTCACCACAAGAAGACGAAGAGGCAGCCAAGTCCTACCTTGGAATCTGGACTTGATCCTAAGCACAGTGGGTAGCTGCTGTAGGACATGAAGCAGCAGAAGATGTGCACTTGAGAAGAGTCCTGGTGGGTGCAGTGGCTGATCGGAGAGGGGGAGTCTGCAGACAGGAGACAGTGAGTGATGGCGGTGGCGACAGTGAGTGATGGCGGTGGCGACAGTGAGTGATGGCGGTGGCGACAGTGAGTGATGGCGGTGGCTGTGGGGAGCAGAGGGGGATGGATGAGCTCCTTACAGGGTGAATGACCAGATGTGGGAGGTGAGGGCAAGGGAAAGGTCAAGTGTGGTGCAAGTGATGAGTAAAAGATGCTTCCACTCAACGGGGTCAGGGACACAGGGAGACACGTGTACTGTGCTGTCATTTGCCTGTTTGCTACCCGCCTTTCCATGGCTCTGCTGAGAGCCCCTGCAACCCTTGTTGCTCTGATTTCCTTGCCAACTCTTGTCCGGGTAGGCTCAGCCAGTGGAAAGCACTGGCAAGAGTTTGGAGAGTAGGAGGAAGGTCAAAGCCAGGTTTATCTCCTGCCTCCCTCTCTTTTCGCTTCAGGCACCTGCAGCTGGGCCTCTGAGTTCCCGTCCAGTCCCAACCAGGCAGGCCTTCCCAGCTCGCGCCTGGCAGCCTGGCTCTGGCCGTGGCAACGTCATCCCTTTCTCAATCCCTCCAGCCATGGGGCAGCTATGGCTTCTGCTGCTGTGACTCTCTGGGCTGTCTTGCCATCCTGTCCTGCCTTTCAGATTTCTGTCACCATATGAAATTTGCAGTATTTTCCTGAATGGGCCTTGAGTAATAGGGACGTGTTGAGTTTGTGGTGCCTGTATGAGACATTGGAATGAGGGTGTTCAACAGGCAGTTACGTGCATAGGTGGAAAGCCGCAGTGAGTGGGGTGGGGTGGAGAAGGGGGTGGGTGAGATCCTCTGAGAGTCAGCAGAGGGGAAGGAGAGCAGAGACGGTTCAAAGACGAAGTCTCAGAAAGACACCGGCAAGAGAGAACGACTTTGGGAGGATTGGCCAGCACAGAAACTGAAGACAGAAGATACTGCCACGTTAGAAACTGTGTGAGTTGGTGACTTTGCTTAGAAGTCACATAGATGAGGGGGGAGTCTGGGTGGCTCCGATGGTTAAGTGTAGAATTCTCCAGGGTTGTGATTTCGAGCCCCACGTTGGGCTTGGGCATGGAGTCTTCTTTAAATGAATGAATGAGTGAGTGAATGAATGAATGAATGAGGCTTGAGAAGCACTTCTTTGAACTCATCAGCAGAGAAAGCCCTGGGGCGTCAAGGAGACTGCTTTCATGAGGGTCATGGGGCAGAAACCAGCTCTGGTGAGTATTTGTTTGAAAAACGCAAAAGGACAGCCGCGCTGGGCTGGCCCAGTTGGTTGAGTGTCTGCTGTCAGCGCAGGTCCTGATCCCGGAGTCATGGGATCGAGCCCCATTGTGGGCTTCCTGCTCAGTGGGGAGTCGGCTTCTCCCTCTCCCTTTGCCCCTTGCCCTAGCTTGTGCTCTCTCGCTCTCAAATAAACAAATAAATAAATAAGACATTTAAAAGAAAAATACAAAAGGAGAGACACTTTGCAAGGACAAGGCTCCGAGCCCTGAGGCTTCCTGAGAGGACCGAGGGCAGACTCACACCCCCCCATCACCCTCTCTCTCTGGCTGGGAGCTCATGGAGCGCAGTGGGAGGTACAATCACCGACACGGTTTAAAGGATCCTGTTTTCCCCCTTTGGTATTCAGAACGGTTTTAATGGAATTCATATAAAATATAATATGTAAATTAACAGTGTCGTCAGGATCCCCCTTCCATTTGTCGCCCCCCCCCATTAGAAGGGGAGTTCACTGAACGCTGCTTCTTCCTCCCCACCTGGTCCCTGTCGACAACCTGTTTCCTCTCCTGACTCCTGGTGGCCTCACTCCTCCCCCGGCAGCTCTTGGGTCCCCAAGCTGGTTCCCTGCGGGAGGGAAGTGCCACCCACACTGGTGGGCAGAGGTGAGGAGGCCACCGCGTGAGCCAAGCCTGAGGCTGAGCGCCGAGAGGTGGGGATCCAGAGCATGGGGAGAGATCGCAGGTCCGGGGGCTCGGGTTCCGAGACATGCGCCCTCCGATCCACAGATCACTGCACACCTGAACTTGCCTTTCCTTGTTTTCCCTTTTGACCCCATCCAGCTTCCTGCCATCCTTGTCCCTGAGGGGAGGGAGGTCAGTACCAGCCTAGGGCTGGTCCCCGGATGCTTCCTATTTCCAAGCCCTAATGAGACTTGTGTATCTATCTACCCCTTTATGTTGCCCTGGTGTTCGCCATGACGTGGAGAGTGGTTTCTGCCATGGGCTCTCTTTAGTGGTATCTTTCCTTGTTCTTACTGATAAGGTTGGCAGAGGTCATCCAGAGGTCCTGACCCCCAGTTGACCCGCAAGCTGGATCTGGGCAAGCGGGGGCTCCCCACTCCCTCTTGCCTGCTGTTCCCCACAGCGGGAGCTGCTTTCAAGGACACAACCCTGGCAGAGCAGTGGGTCCTCGGGATCGTCTGAAACCATTTGGGGCTTCTGTCCGAACTCCGAAGGTTCTGATGGGTGCAGAGACACTCTGTCTTCGCGTCCACCCAGGACAAGCCTGGTAAGTTCCCTGGCTTAACACTGCCGCCTGCCCCTCTGCAGGACCTGCCTCTCTCTGCCCTCTTCCCCGGCCCTCCGGCAGCCACCAGTTTGCAAACCCATAGATAATCTTAATGCTTGTTTTTCTTCTAAGACGGAACAATCTGATAATGCTTCATGCCTCGGTGATCCGAACAATAGAAGAACCAAACATACACTTTCCAGGACGCCCTTGAGGCCTAGCTGGTGTCACACTGATGTGTTTCCTTACCCTCCTTGTTCTTTGGACCGTTTTCTCATTCGAGTCTGTTTTCCCTCAGACGATTTGTCTGCTCATTTATAAACATCTTCCGTGAGTTTGGGCATGCTAATATATTTTCCTCTCAGCTTCAGTGTGCCTTCTTTGCTCTCCGTTGTCACTGACTTAGAGGGGTGCTTTCAAGATGGCCGTGCAGGGATTCACCACTGCAGCAAAATGCTTTGGAAAAGTAGTATCTCACGTATGCGGAGCACTTTATACAGCCTACTATATATTGTTTCTTCTTCCTCAAAACCCAGTTTATCACAGTGGGGTCAGCTCAGGGCCGGCTGTCCGCAGGGGACGGGGCCGCAGGTTGGTCATCCCCCACACCCCCCACCTCCAGCCGCCAGAGAGCGAGGGCTTCTCCTCATGGGGGTGACAGGGCTCCTGGAGGGAAGGGTAGACGCTGTGTCTTGAGGCCTGGCTCCGAAGTGAGACAGCGTCATCCTTGCTCCATTCCACTGGCTGAGGCCTGTTAAACGGTGAACCCAGATTCCAGGGTTCTGGAAACTGAGTCTGCCTCTCCGTGGGAGAGGCTGTGAAAGTCACCTCACCAAGGGTGAGGATACAAGGAGATTATGTGGACGACAACTTTCTTGCCATGTTGGAAGACAGCAAAGAGGTCTTCGGGAACCTTCATTTTTCAAACGTCTCAGATTCCTGTAATTCTCCATCTCTGGTTTGGTGGTCCCTAGAAATTCCCAGTCACTTTTGGTGAGGAGCCATTTTGGGACCAGTGCTGTCATTCCAAATGAGGAGTTCTAGGATTGACAGTCTATGGCTCCTCATACATATTTATAAGCTTTCCTCTATGCATGTGCAATTATATTTCTGTGTATATTTTGAGAAATAAATTGTACAGGCCTCTTTTCTTTCACACCCCCTAGAGATGTTATAGAGGTAGTAAAAGTGTCCAAATTTGTGAGAAATTGGAATAATCAAGAGTTACCTGTATGGAATGCTATTAACGATAGCAATTCACACTAGAGTACCTTTCATCTGAGACACTCAGGGTCTGTTAACAGATTAAAAGTAGTAAAAGACACCGATCTAGAGAATTTTCATTATCTTGTGCTCTGAAAACTCAGATTTTCATTGGTTTGAATGGGCCTGAAAATACATTTTTATTACTAGGGGCATAGAAGCCTCTAGCAGTGTTCTTAATAAAGCAAGGTGACTTATAAGCAATCATCTGATGAAGGGTAAATGTACCATACTCCATTTTAAGAAAAATACAATATAAAAGTCTTACCATGGAAGAAAATCTTTATATGGTCTTTTAAGAAAACTTCAAGAAAAATAAAGACATGACACTATATTAAATTTAAAGCCGGTGACTTATAAGCAAAGAAAAGCAAAGACGGTCTGATTAAGGCTGTTGTATTGTTCTGCCATTTTTTATGTCTCCCCCATTTCTGTGGCCTTTTTAGATCATAAGCTTTTAGGGCACCGAGAACAACTCCATTTTGATGTAGTGCTGAGCAAATGCACCGAGAGGTTCTCAATAAATAGGCCTTAAATTCTAAGTCCGGAAGGGGCCTGGAGACACCCTCTCTTTACTCCCTGGTAATACTGTTTTAACCAGCCCAGAAAAAGACTTTTTCTTCTCTAAATCTCCGAAGTCAGAGACTCCACAAAAAGAAGTCATGTCTCACCTTTGCCCTGTGCTCTGCTGAGGACCTCCTTGACCCACAGCTTGGGCTGCTGGGCTGAGGCACTGTGCAGAGGGGCTCTTCTGATGGGGGCTTTGGACTGCAGGGGGCCCTCTTCACTTTGGGTGCTTAACCACTCTGACCCTCAGGATCATTTGCAGTCCTGGGGAGGATGCCATGAGCCTGTGCTATATCCAGGTGACTAAGGCATAGCAGGCGTGGAAGGCATAGAATGAATCTTGGCTTCCTTTTCATTAGTTGCAGAGAAGAACTTGGCCCTTGGATGGGATACTTGGACTCCAGCTTCATGCTTCTCGAACTTTGAGATGTGTATGACTCTCCTGTAGATCTTATTAGAACGGGGGACCTGATCGTTCTCCTGTGGTTCTGCATCTGTTTCCAGTGAGCTCCCAGGTGGTGGTCGGGGGCCGCTCTTGAAATACCCAGGTTGTAGCTCTTGCGTTTGCAGCTGCCTCCTGGGAGGGCCAGATGTCTGCTGCTGAAGGAGAAAACTTCTGGAACGGGAATTCTATAACCCACCTCCCTCACAAGCCTGTACCACCAGGTCAAGGGGGAGCAGAGGTAACCTGTAGGCTGTGGGTCTGGTTCCCCACACCTGGAATTGGAGGCAGGTAGTCTGGGTTTAAAAACTGGCTCTCTTGCCCTCTGGCTGTTTGCTCTCAGGTAAATTATTTAAACTTCTGTGTCTGTTTCTCCATCATCGTAATCTCTCAGGGGCCATTATGGGGATTGAATGAGATAAATAGCCCAGGTACATAGTAACCCTCCAGTCTGTGTTACATTAGCTGTGATTTCTACCAGGAGACAAGTATTGTTAGACGATAAGGTGTCAACAGAACTAAGTATTCTCTAGAACAAAATCTCCTACAGCATGTGAGCCTTCTTCTAGGGGAAGTAAATAAGCCCACAGAGAGGTGCCCCTTGCCTCCGGCCACCAGGCCCAAAGGATTGCTTTCAGGGTCAGAATGTCAGTTCCCAGGGCTCCTGGGTGTCTCAGTCAAGCTAAGCATCTGCCTTTGGCTCCGGTCGTGGTCCCGGTGCTCTGGGATCGAGCCCTGCGTCGGACTCCCTGCACAGAGGAGAGAGCCTGCTTTTCCCTCTCCCTCTGCTGCTCCCCATGCTTGGTCTCTCTCTCTCTCGCAAATAAATAAAAAAGGGGCACCCGTGTGGCTCAGATGGTTCAACATCTGCCTTTGGCTCAGGTCATGATCCCAGGGTCCTGGGATCGACCCCTGCACTGGGCTCCCTGCTCTGTGGAGAGCCTGCTTCTCCCTCTTCCTCTGTCTGTTGCTCCCCGTCCTTGCGCGCTCTCTCTCTCTGTCAAATAAATAAATAAAATCTTTAAAATAAATAAATAAATAAAACATTAAAAAAAAAATCAGCCCCCATCATTCCTGTTCTTTCTTGCACTTCTTCCTTCCCCTGATCCCCAGTGGGTAGATTCACCTTTTATTGCAAGACGAGAAAAGGAACATGCATTAAAGCAGACGCATGTTTACTTGGAAACTTCATCACTTTTTTAAATGGAAAAAACTCCTGACCAAGAGAAAGGAGCCGACTTAGGATAGACTTTAATTGGCTATTAGTGTGCGTACTGGGCGGTGGAAATTGCCTGGCCTTTGGCTCCAGACCGTGCAGGGCACCCATGGCAGGCATTAATAGCCCATTAATGCACACCCTGTCACTGCTTTATTTCCTAATTAATACTTCCTGCTTTAGGGATAGGGGAACACAGCTCTAAAATTGTTTTATCTATCGCTGCAGCAATGAGGGAGAAAAAGGATTAGCGCCTCATGCCTGTCACGTTAACGGCTGGACTAGAAAATCAGAAGGATTAGTATAGGTTTTATTTTCTTCATCTTTACCTCAGGGTGGAGAAAGGTCAGTCCCAAACCCAGCCCCGAGCTTAGGTCAGGAAGCAAGGATTTTGACAGTATAGTCAGCCCTTGGGTTCCTTGTCGTATCTCAGAGTCTAGGAAGTGGAGAGGAATGATCAAGTGTATGGCAGATTAGTCTCTTTCTCCTGAGAATGACTTGAGAGGGAGGATTGCCATGGGCATTTGGGCAGGTTGTGCACTATACAATATCATAGATGTAGAACATTTGCATGTATTATTATGAAAGCTTTCTAATAGATGGAAATAAGTGTCTTGAGGAAGTATCTTTTTCTGTTTCTCTTCAAGGATAGAAAATTCTTCTCAGTGGGGGTGATTTTGTCTCTTAGGAGATCTTTGGCAATGTCTAGAGACATTTTTGGTGGTCACCAGTCGGTGGTGTGCTACTGGGATCTAGTTGGTAGGGACCAGGGGTGCTGATAAATACCCTATAGTGTACATGACAACTGTCCCCCCTCCCCAACCCACCCCAGCTCAACAAATAAAGATGTAGCTCGAACCATGACTAGATCCAGGGCTGAGAAACTCTGGTCTGGAGAATGAAGGCAATCCTCCCTGCCTCTCAGTTTGGCATCTTGTCCCTGCTCGTTCTGGAGAAAGAGCTGCTGGAAAGGGAATGAGCCATTTCTGACTCCACCTCTTATGCCTGTCGGGATCCGTGTGCCTGAAGAAAGGCAGGGCTCAGGGCCGTATCCCTGCAGGGCTGTGGGTTGGGACGACAGCCACTGTGGGGAAAACCTCTTGTCCCTCAGTTGACCAGGCCCACGTATCTCCTTCCATCCCATGGGTCTTTTAGAGGAACCAACTTTCCTTGTCTCTCCAAAGCTTTCCAAGTGGGGATTCCTTGCCTCTAAAGAGAGGGAAACAGTATCCTCAGATTTGCCTTCTTTGATGCTTCCTAAACCAGTCTTGGAAGGTATATTTGGATTTTCTGGAAGGTTTTATAGATGATCAGTTGGGGGATACCAGCAGGAATTTGAGGAAAAACAGAACTCCCAGTCTGGTAACTGGGTTCAAATTCTGGTGTTGCCACATACCAGATGTATCGCCTTAGGGAATTCACCGAGCCTCTCTGTGCCTCAGTTTCCACATCTGTAAAATGGGGATGAGAATGATGATGCTCCCTGCACAGCACATGTGTTCAGAACAGTGCTTGTCACATGCCAGATGTTCCGGACCTTCTTCCATGTTCATTTTTGGGGCACTGTATGGGTTTGCTAGGGTTACCATAACAAAACGCCTCGGTCCGGGGTAGTATAAATAACACATTTATTTTCTCTCAGTTCTGGAGGCTGGAAGTCCAAGATGAAGGTGTCAGCGGGGTTGGTTTCTTCTGATGGCTGTAAGAAGGAACTTTCCAGACCTCCCACCTTGGCTATCAGAAAACCACCTTCTCCCCATGTCCTCACAGGGCCTTTCATCTGTGGGTGTCTGTGGTTTCTCTGGCTCCTGATCTCCTCTTCTTAGAGAGACACTAGTCAGATTGGAGCAGGACCCACCCTAATGGCCTAATATTAACTTAATTACCACCTTAAAGTCCCTAACTCTGAATACAGTTCCATTCTGAGGTACCGGGGTTTAGGGCTTAGTATGAATTTTGGGGAGACACGGTTCAGCCCCCCCACACCTGACAAGGGCCTGGTAATAACATGAACATGGTCCTGAAATGTTTGACTGTGATACTGATTGAAAAAGCCAGGATGGGGCGCCTGGGTGGCTCAGTGGGTTAAAGCCTCTGCCTTCGGCTCAGGTCATGATTCCAGAGTCCTGGGATCAAGCCCCGCATCGGGCTCCCTGCTCAGCGGGGAGCCTGCTTCTCCCTCTCTCTCTGCCTGCCTCTCTACCTACTTGTGATCTCTGTCAAATAAATAAATAAATCTTAAAAAAAAGAAAAGAAAAGAAAAGAAAAAGCCACGATGGACCTTGAGAGCATGATGCTAAGTAAAATAGCCTAGAGAAGGAAAAAGTCTATGTGTTTTCACCTAAATGCGAAATCTCAAAAAACAGAACTGCTCTATACAGAGAACAGACTGGTGGTTGTCAGAGGTGTGTGTGTGTGGGTGGGGGGGGGAGGGCTCCACTTATAAAACAAATCCCAGGGATGTAACGTACATCATGATAGCTGTAATTAATACTGTATTGTTTCCTTGAAATTTGTTAAGAGATTAGATCTTAAAAGTTCTCATCCCAAGAAAAGAAAATTGCAGCAATGTGAGGTGATAGATTTTTTTTTTTTAAGATTTTATTTATGTATTTGACAGAGAGAAATCACAAGTAGATGGAGAGGCAGGCAGAGAGAGAGAGGGAAGCAGGCTCCCTGCAGAGCAGAGAGCCCGATGCGGGACTCGATCCCAGGACCATGAGATCATGACCTGAGCCGAAGGCAGCGGCTTAACCCACTGAGCCACCCAGGCGCCCCGAGGTGATAGATTTTTTAAAGTTAATTAATTTATTTAAGCAATCTCTACACCCAGTGTGGGGCTTGAACTCCTCATCCAAGATCAAGAGCTGCAAACTCGTCCAGCTGAGCCAGCCAGGCGCCCCGAGGTGATGGGTATTAACTAGACTTAGTGTGGTGGTCACTTCACAAATATACATATATCAAGTTGTTATGCTGTATAGCTTAAAGTAACGCTATGCATTAGTTATATCTTAACACTGGGAAAAAAGCCAACAGCTCTTCCCTTCTCCCCCTTATGTTTCAGGTAAGACCTCAGACCCAGGTTTTATGCCTGCTTTAAAGATATTCCTGAGTTGGGGCACCTGGGGTGGTGCATTGGATTCTTGGTCATGATCTCAGGATCAGGTCAGGATCTCATGATCGTGAGACTGAGCCCCGCAGGGGTCTCTACACTCAGTGTTCAGTCTGCTGGTGATTCTCTCTCCCTCTCCCCCTCCTGCTCATGCTCTCTTTCTCTCTCAAATAAATAAATACATCTTAAAAAAAAAACTATTCGTATGTCAATAAGGGCAGGTGCTTCCCTCCCACATCTTTTGGTAGCCTTTCGGGGTTATGTTAGAGCCTCGCGATGAGAGTGATCACATATCTTAGATTTTTCTGGGGAGTGATGATTTCAAAAATTCTGTCTTCTTGTCCCTCTAAGAACACTTGTATATTCCACACAACAGTTTCCAAAATTTGGTTCAGGAATTATGGCCACGGTGCCTACCGTGCCAAGATGGCAGCTTGGAGGTTGAGGAGGGAGGGGCTGGTGACAGGGGGCCAAGGCGAGCCAGAAGGGGGAGAGAAAAACAGAGGCAGAAGATCCATAACCCTAGAACCAATCCCCCAATAATAATGCTTTTCTAAGGCATCAAGTATTAGCCTCTAGTTTATTCCTTGAATACTGTACTAGGAGGAACGTTTAAGACAAAATTTCCTGGCTAAAGTGGAAATAGAAATACTTGTTTGTTTGAAGCTTATTTC
Organism: Mustela nivalis; assembly: GCF_964662115.1. Lineage (NCBI taxonomy): Eukaryota > Metazoa > Chordata > Mammalia > Carnivora > Mustelidae > Mustela > Mustela nivalis. The sequence continues at coordinate 18,638,220 of NC_139032.1, forward strand.
AAGGAGTAATGCTAATATCAATAAATCCCTTCAAAAATGAACAAAAGGAACTTAGAAAATGTTCCTTTTCCTCTCAATCACTCTTCATAGCTCACCGAGCAATGTTTCTATTTGTACCGACGGGGGAAGGATGCCTGAATCCTGGGTCTGTTGCAATGATCGTCTTCCTGCCTGTGCAATATTCATGCACGGGGCAGGCAAACCATGGCTCAGCTCTTGGGCCTCATCCAAGGGCTGCTGCAGGAGGGAATCCAATCGATATACATTAGGGCATCCTCAAGCATCTTTGGCAAGGGCCTATAGATTATTTTGCTGAAGGCATTTGTTAATTTGACAGCAGACCCGGAGTGGCAAGAACAATGCACTTGTCAGTCAGGAAAAAGCTCCTGAAAAAATCAGCACCTCCAAGCAAGGCGATCTCAGTGTGAAGGCTGATGAGAACATGGCTTGTATTTTGGACAATAAACTCTATCTATGCTGGGCTCCTGGTCGTTAAGTGTCTCTGCTCTAAGAGAAAACAGAGGCTATTAAGTCCTCCAGATAGAACCAGGGGGGAGAGCGATCCTTTCTTTTATAAGCAGAAGGGAAGGTTCTGCTCAATAAAGATCAATTAAACATCTCTGTTAAAAGGTTGCTCGGGAGCTGGTGCCAAGAGAAATTCCACTGTATTAAGCCACACGCTCTCATTTCCTTCTCCTCTCCCACCTCTGTATCTTGCACTAGGGGGACTCTTAAGAGGACATTGGCTATTGGAGGTGGGGTGAGGTGACAGTGGCTCTCACCTTCGTGGCTGAATGATCTGTGATGTTGAGTGACTTTTCATGCCTTTAGGCAGGGGCATCCCCAGAGGACCCCAGACAGATAAAATTCTCCTTTAGATTCAGCTGAGCATCAGTCATTCTGATGGACGAGTACAAATAAATAAATAAATAAAAATAAAGGCTATGACAACAGGTGTCCTGAAAGATTATGTGGTAGTCAGAGCTACTAAATCCCAGGATGCAGGAAGAGATTGGGGGGGGGGTGTCCTTGAGGTCCCTTACAGGAAGAACTTAATCTAAAGCCCACCCCTACCACCGGTCTCCTTTACATGTACAACCAGCTTCTACTTCTTTAAAATACTGTGCACTTCTGTTCGGTGGCTTAGACAGTGGCCTCTCATGTAAATTCCATTTTTGGGGGATCAGAATGAACCGTCCTGCTTTCTAAACACCTGTAATTGAGTCTAAATAAATAGATTTCAATTATAACGCCTGCCTAACAGTTAATTTTTCAAACATCTGTCCCTCACCCAGGATGTAAACTTCTTGTTTATCTTGTCATCCCCTATCAGCCATCCAGTGCCCAATATCTGATTTGATGCTTTGCATAGGGCAGGTGTGTTGAAATAAGCCTGCAAGTTGATCTTGGATAAACATCATTGCAGGAATCATCTTTAACTATATTCCTTTTTCTTTTCTTTTTTTTTTTTAAAGATTTTATTTCTATATTTATTTATCAGAGAGAGAGAGAGAGAGAGAGAGGAGACAAGCACACAAGCAGAGGGAGCAGTAGGCAGAGGGAGAAGCAGGCTCTCCACTGAGCAAGGAGCTTAATGTGGGATTCGAACCCAGGATCCTGGGATCACCACCCAAGCCAAAGGCAGATGCTTAGACAACTGAACCACCCAGGCAGCCCTAACTATATTTCTGAAAGGCGGGCAGTGCACATAGGCCTGGGTCATAGGAGGATCTGGGCACAATGTATGAATGTGGCTATAAAAAGACACCTCCACCTATATTTAAATCCAGAAATGTTTGGACTTAGAAATCTCCAGCAGTAGTGGAGACATGAAAGCCCTGGGTCTCTCTATAAGGTTTCTACTGCTGTGTAACAAATGAGCCTGAACTCAGCAGCCTGCTGTGCTTTCCTTAATTCTCTTGTGGTTCCTGTAGGTCGCAAGTCCAGCCACACAGGCACGGCTGGATCTCTGCTCTGCTGCAGTCTTACCTAGGTGATGTCAAGGTGTTGGCCAGGGCTCAGCGCTCATTTGGGGATCCGTGTTCTCTGCCAAGCTCATGAGTCATTGGAAGAATTCATTTCCTTGAGGTCATAGGGCAGGAGGACCCCTTTTCTGGCTGGCTGTCAGGCAGGTTCTCTCAGTTTCTAGAGGTCACCCAGTGTTCCTGCCTCATGGTCCTCTCTCTATCAGCATTGGAGACTCTACTCTCAAGCTGTTTCTTCCTCTCAGGTTGATTCTGACTCCTCTGTGACTTCTGGACTCAGGTTTAAAGAGCTTCATTGATTTGATCAGGCCCACTAGGATGATGTCCCTATCCCAAGGTCACCTGGTTTGGTGCCTTAAAAACTTCTGCAAAATCCCTGCAGAGTGGCCCTGGAATGCATGCATGATTGGATAATTGGAAGAAGGGGTGAATCCACAGGGGTTGGAAAACTTGGAGACCATCTCAGAATTCTGCCTACCACACATCCCGCTAGGCGGAAGCGAAAGCTTTGTTTATGGGCCTGTGCCTGACCCCGAATGTCCTCCCCTACTGTCTTGAGTTGTGTCGACAGAGTTAGTCGCTAACCCACCTCCAACATTAAAAGTACAGCTCCCTGAAGAGTGAGAGAAGACCAAACCCTGTCTTTATCCCTTGCCATAGGTGATGTGTTATGGCGTTGGGGAGATTTCCATTGGATCAGCTGCCATTTGAGAAACAACCTTAGTAAGGTGACAGATAGCAAGCATTCATGTGTCTTTTTAATGGTGTTATGAAGGGTCTATGATAGGCGACAGCAAACTAGAGCCAGCCATCTGCTTTGGGCAAATAAAATACTGCACCCCAGCCATGCCCTTCATTGATGACGTTTCTCTGGTTACTTTGATTACGGCGACAGAACCAAAGTATTGTGACAGAGACCATGGGTTCAACAGAACCAGAAATACTCTCTCGCCCTCTAACTTGCTGACCACTGGTCTAAGGCCACTCCCATAGTTCTCTGAGGATAAGAATCACCTGGCTCATTTGTTCAAAGCACAATTTCTGGGCTGAACACAGACTTCCTGAGCCAGAATCTGTAGGGTAAGGAGTTTGGGGAGGGAAGCAAACAAGCTTCACAGGTGATTGTTATCCCTGGAGAAATACTGGTCTCAGGTAGGCCTTCTTGCTACGTCAGAGCTGTTAAAAGGCCGTAGGTGTTGCCGTCGAGAGCTTAGATGTTGAGTTTCTGTCGATCGGCGTTGTGGCTCTGCCTCTCCCCTAACCTGCCACCTCAGGTAAGTTCCTTTACTTATTTATTTATTAAAAGATTTTATTTATTTATTTGAGAGAGAGAGAGAGCACGAGAAGGGGAGGGTCAAAGGGAGAAGCAGACTCCCTGCTGAGCAGGGGTCCTGATGCAGGACTAGTTCCCTGGACTCCAGGACCATGACCAGAGCTGAAGACAGTCGTTTAATCAACTGAGCCATCCACATGCCCTGGTAAGTTCCTTTATATTCTATTTCTTAACCCGAGAAACAAAGATAATCATAACTCGTTGTATATATGCACAGTGCCTAACACAATGCTCGCTATGGTCCTTCTTCTGGGGGACCCCACCGTGGATATAGCTCATCATTAAGTGGCAGGGGCCCCTGCAGAATCTTCTAGTAGTCCATGGTGTACTGGCATCTTCCCCAGAAAGAAAAACTCCCTTAAACGAATCTGCCATTACGTTCTGCAAAGTAGGAGGCCCTTTATAAAGTCAGGCTGCCCTGTATATCACTGAATATCTCAAGAGGTCGTAATTGCAAAAGAATTAATTCATTACTGAGATTTCTCGTACTCAGCAGGAAACTTGAATCTTTTTTACCCCCTATTTGTGAGTTAATGCTTTTAAAAATCATTGCCTGATGAGATCATGCAAATTCAGCCATTGGTAGAGCTGTTGAAAGAATGCTATGCCTTTGCCACGTAAATTCCTACAATATACTGGACTCCAGTAGTACACTGGGTTACCAGGGAATTTTGTATTTTCCTAAAAGGGGGAGAAAAATCAATCTTGAACCTTTTAGTCTGGTGATCAAGAAGTCTCTGCATCGATTTTGTTCAATGACTCAGGTAGTGTACCATTTATCCTAATTTGATCTGATTTAAAGGATATTTTTTCTGGGAAGTATTAATCTGAGTGTTCTGTGGGTAACACTAATACCCCACTTCCTTTAAATACACTTTACACTGCTTATGTAAACATCCTGGGGTAGAGTTTCCTTCTAAGTTTTCTCAGATACGAAATTTGAATTGGCGGCATGTTATTTCTGTTCTCAACAGAAGAGGGAGGCAAAGACCTGACTAAACACCTTACCTACACCCTAGGCCAGAGAGAAATGTATCCATTTTCTTAGAGGGGGAGGTCAACAAGAACAGGACGAACTCTGCCAGGGATGACAGAGCCTCCGCCAATGAATAAAAAAACACACACAATTAGCAAGCCAGAGTGTTTTTTTCAGTTTCTTAATTTTGTTTTTGTTGTTGTTGACTTCAGTTTTAAAAGACAGTACCAGTTGGGAACCCAGAAAAACAAATCCTCAGAGGGCAAGGCAAGGGATGGTCTTCAGTTTTATCCAATGCAGTGTTGAGATCTTCAGTCCTCCACGATGCAGCGGGAAGGACAGTGTGGTTCAGCATCTACCCGAAACCACTCCCTAAGCAAACGTACAGGTAGCCAGGCCACCCGGCTGAGCTTCTGGGTTAGCAGCTACTGGTGCTATATTATCCCTTTTGCTCATTTTGAGGAGAAAAGTAACAACTGCTGACCCCAGTAGTAGCATACATTCCTGTTAGCTTTTTCTAAGTCCCAGATTTCTCTTAGGTTCATGTCTTCTGTGCAGATGCACCCCTCCCCCAGACTTTCAGAGTGTTTCTATGGCTCACACCTGGTGCCAACCAACAGCCACAGATCTGCCTGAAGGCCCTCGTGGAAGGCGGCTCTGATGGAGAACTCAGGGGCTGCACCCGGGGTTGGGGGGGGTAGGGCGGCCATCTTGGCGGGAGGGTGCCTTGGTCTCCAGTGGGCTTCTTCCTGCTGTGGTTTGGAAGGGGGCAAGAATGGGCACACAGCCTTATTTGATGGAAGACAAGAGTATTTGCTTTAGGATCACTTCAGAGGTTCATATTTCTCTGATGGAAGAACAATATCAATTTGTGTGTGTGCTTGTTATCATGGAAACACTAGGGATGGGCAATCGTTGGCATGAGTCAGCTGAACTGCGTTGAATTTACCACGACTTGAGCTGACCTTGGACAGGTGCCTTAACCTTTCTAGTCTTGCATCTATAGAATGGGAATTCTCACATCTATCTTGTTTTCCTCCAAGATTGTTGTGAAGAATCAGGGAAATATGTATGTGAAAATACTTTTGAAAATAACAACCTCCTCTGTGTGTCATGGTGTGGCAGATGGCATCCAGCTTGAGTTGAGATTCAGAACTATGAGTGTGAACTAGAAGAGAGGTGAGCAGGGCCAGGACAGGGGTGAAGCAAGCAGGGGGACGAGGGTGCTAAATTTAAGTAAGCCATCCCTCACAGGGGCGTTTGCCAGCTCTGAGCTGGCAAGCCCCTGAGAGCCAGTGTTTCCTTAAATTCTGCACCATACCTCACCCAAGTTCCTGTCCCAAGTATGAGTAAAAGACATGTCTGTTAAAGACATAAATAAAATATATACTCATTGTAACAACGTACGCTAGTACCTCATCTAACTTTGCAGAGGTAACCATTGGCATTATTTCTGGGATGTCTTTCCTGGCTGTTTTCTTTCACCTGTAGACTTCAACTAGAATTCTTTTTTTTTTTAAAGATTTTGTTTATTTATTTGACAAAGGTCACAAGTAGGCAGAGAGGCAGGCAGAAAGAGAGGAAGGGAAGCAGGCTCTCTGCTCAGCAGGGGCTCAATCCACTGAGCCACTCAGGCACCTTTCAACTAGGCTTCCTATTTTCCTCTCATAGGTAGCACAGAAACATGCAAAAGAAAGCAATCTGGGGCGCCTGGGTGGCTCAGTGGGTTAAAGCCTCTGCCTTCAGCTCAGGTCATGATCTCAGGGTCCTGGGATCGAGTCCCGCATTGGGCTCTCTGCTCAGCAGGGAGCCTGCTTCCCTCTCTCTCTCTCTGCCTGCCTCTCCGTCTACTTGTGATTTCTCTCTGTCAAATAAATAAATAAAATCTTTAAAAAAAAAAAAAAAAAAAGAAAGCAATCTGATTCCCAAACCTCAGTGGTGTTCTAGATCTTGGTCAGGGGTTTATTGGCAGACTCTGTGGTTCAGTCATATGGCACATGACCAAAAGTAGATGATTAAATGTTACTTCAGCCAGATTTCCCGACCACGGTCCAGGTCTTAAGCAGTTGAAGACAACTGGGCCAACTGAGAACTCCAGCACTTGTCTGTATTTGTCTCCCAAATAAGTTTGAGATGGGTCGGGGTGGAAACAAACCACTTCTCTTTAGGTGGGGCTGGGGGGAAACATTGTCAGTACTATAATAGACTTTGTTCCTGACATAGAATATCCATGTGTACCTCTCTCCCTGCCACACCCCCCTCCCTCCATCTGACATGGGGTCATGCTATACCTAATGTCTTCTGATGGTAGAACCATGCCTATGTTCGTCCACCTGGTCAGCAAAAGGCAGTCACTGAATAGGAATAGGAAACAAGGACAGGGTTTATTGGAGAGGCGGCCAAAGGAGGAGATGGAAAGGCAAGCCTCAGCTCTCCCTCTGGGAAGGGGGAGATTCCGGGATCTTTTTTTTTTTTTTTAAAGATTTTATTTATTTATTTGACAGACAGAGATCACCAGGAGACAGAGAGGCAGGCAGAGAGAGAGAGAGGAGGAAGCAGGCTCCCTGCTGAGCAGAGAGCCCGATGCGGGGCTTGATCCCAGGACCCTGAGATCATGACCTAAGCTGAAGGCAGAGGCTTTAACCCACTGAACCACCCAGGTGCCCCAGATTCCGGGATCTTTAAAGGCAAGTAGAAAAGGGTCTGGGTAAAGGGGACAGGGGCGAGCGATGTGATTCAAACTCAGGCAAAGGAAGTTAATGGGTAGGGGAAGGTTTCTTTCATTTGTTGTGCTCAGAGAGATGGTCAGGGGTCCTGGCCGGTGCTGGCCCGCTTCTTGATGAAACCTCGAGTCTCTGCAAAACAACTAAATTAATACTTGGTTGCCAGGGTGTCAGCAAAAATATTAGAGAAATATGGTGGCAGACTGCACTCCCAGAATGAGCAAATTTTGGTAAAACGATTGTGGCTGTGCCCATGTGCCCTATTAACTCTTTGTTTACTGGTTTCAATTGACTTGCTTCATTTAATACAGCTTGAATCTTCCAGAGCAGTACTTAGAAGTCAACCTCATGGTTTTTAACAGCCCCTCATCTCCTTCCCTAGGACTGGGTAGTTAATTTAACCCTTTCTGTGCCAGACGTTTGGGTCCTTTTCACTGGCACAGTTAGAAGTTTAATTTGGGTCAAGGAGGAATGGACATTTTGACAGCAGATTACAGGGCACAAAGATGAGCACAGAATGGGATCTGTCCCTGGTATTTTTTCTTCCTGACCCCCCACCACCGGGGTCATGTTCAAGTACAGTTTTCATTTCTAGTGTAGGGGCTTTAAGTAAAACCTGGAAGCATTCCTTTTGTTTAAGACAAAATTCCTTGGTAAAATAGTGTATGGCACAAATACGCCTGCTTTGGGCATGGTAGTTCAAAAGAGGAGTACAGCGTTTTCCCTTGTTCTGTGTAAACCATCCTGCAGCTTTGGTCTAGCTGGGGTCTGAGGCATGGGGCACGGGAAGGAGCCCGAGAGGGAGCTATGCAGACGCAGCGCCACCCAGTGGCTGTCTGGAGAGAATGAACCTGTTTGCAGGCACAGGAGCAAAATCCCCGGAAACTACTAGAAAAGTGAGGGGCGTTTTACATTTTGAGGGGCATTTTTTAAAATAAGGTCTTATTTATTTGACAGAGAGATCACAGTAGGCAGAGAGGCAGGCAGAGAGAGAGGGGGAAGCAGGCTCCCTGCTGAGCAGAGAGCCTGATGTGGGGCTTGATCCCAGGACTCTGGGATCATGACCTGAGCCAAAGGCAGAGGCTTTAACCCACTGAGCCACCCAGGCTTGAGGGGCATTTTAATGGAGGCTGAGGTACTGCATAAGCAGGGATATTGGTGCCATTGACATTGGGGTTGTTGTCAAAGTGACCACATGCAGCCACAGGCTGGTGCCTGGGGATAATTCTGGTTGTTGCTTTTGAGTGAATTTGCATTTTACATCTCCCCTGTATCTACGTTTATTAGAACCAGATAGTGGCAATGTTCCGGGAGCAAGTCATTTTCTAGGCAGTGCTTATTGGACTTCGGGGACTTTTGCCATAACTCTGTGGCGTGTAAGTTGGGAACCACTGAGACGGGATATTGAAAAGCTGAGTGCAAATGAGATCCCCAACTCCGTGTCAAGGGGGCGTGTGTTCTTTAAGGCAATCTTGGGGTGAGTTCTCTCCTTACTGTTGGAACATCCTGTTACTCCTCGAAGATCCTAAAATGATTCCCTAATGTAACAAATCAACTTCTCAGGCAGCCTGTTAACCCTTTCCTCTATTACATTTTCCCCCCCATAAAGAGCCTGTTTCCCTGCAGCTGTGGTCAGGGCAAGGGCTGTCTTAGCTCTCAGCAAAACAGGATGCTTGTTTCTGCTGCTAAAGCTTTGCTTGTGTTCTTCTACCTCCACATCGTTAATAATCTCCGGTTTACTGTCAAGCCATGTCCTGAGTGCACCCTGCTTCTTGTCCTCTCCGTCAACCTGGTCCGGGAGTGCCTTTCTCTTCTGTAAACTCTTGAAGCTTTAAAGCTGGGGTCCTGTATTTGATGTGACCTTCATTTCGGGCATGTCCCTTCCTCTTAGCTAGATCATCAGTTCTGATGTTGAATGTCTTATAGCTTCTTGAAGATGTTAGACACAAAAATAGTGTAATGTTTAAGTAGCCTGTTACATGATAGAAAAAAAAGCCAAGTTTTTTTTCCCCCCAAACTTGTTTTTGTATATTGGATCTGCTTCAGATAGATTTTAAATATCCGTGCATCCATCCGTTCAGTCATGTGCATGAACACATGGAGCTAGATACATGTCTGGCAATCCCTTTTCGGCAGAGAGTGGAGAAAACACTTTGATTTTCTGCAACGGTGATAAATGCGGCTGCCCATGCTCTAGGGACAAGACCCTCGTGACTTACTACCATGACTCTAAAGATGCCTGTTTCCGCAGTTGTGGGGATAAGGTGGTTCTCCGATTCTTACCTGCCCTTGAAATGCCAATTGAGTATTACCCCCACCTTAAAAGACCACCAGAGACGTGAGTCAAAGCCAATCAGCAAGGATCGTTTATTGCAGGTTCGAACCTGGACCTCTGCGCCGCTCGTTGCCGATAACGCGGAGAGCTACACATATGGAGGGGAGCGGGTGAAGGGGGGGTGCAAGGCGCCAGCTTTTGCTTTGTCCTCAGCCAGCCTCCTGCTCCTTCACCCTTTTGTAGACCGACATGAAATGCTTACGAGGCATCGTCTTCCACTAGATTGGACATGTATACCTGTTGAAAGCATGCTTACCAATGTGGGAAATCAAGCCATTTGCTCCTGAAAATGAAGTTAATCTCCTTGGATCAGGGATCGAGACCCCAGACCACCCCCATCCTGTATCCCTGCATTCCTGGGCCTGCTGCGTGCCCAGGAAACACTTCTTGGATGAGCGGTGTTCATACTTGGGTTGGATTCATCTCTGCTTCCTCTTGCTCTGCTCTGTGTTGGCTTTTTCTGCGTGTGCACGGCTTGCTGTCCTCTAGGGTAAGATAGTTCAGTGTCACACAGGCCATTGGGCAACTGCTCACTGGGAGAGGTTCCGGGGTTCTAATATCTTTGGAGGATTTATCCCAATTATGTAACTGCCCCAATCGAGTTCTGTCATAAGAGCTTTATGGAAGGATGAGCCAGGTTTCACATTTATCCCAAGAAAACAGACTTATCCAGATCATCTATATTTTAGCAGGGAGTACCAAACTTCGGGCTCAGAAATGCACTTTAAATAATTCTTGCTGTGCCATATATTTTAAATATCATTAAAAAGCCATCTTCTTTTAAAAATATGTGCGCGATATATTTTATGAAACCTATAACAAGTCTATGAAAAATTGATTATTTTTTTCCACAGGGATATGTTCAAATGATTTTCATTCTGCTCTCCAAATGAGAAATCCAGTGCTCATTATGCCCTTTATCTTATGTAGTCCCTCTTGTGAGTATGATCGCCATGTTCCCAAGCAAAGAGAAATGGGTTACTCTGGATGGGTAACCCAGTAACTTCCCGCGGTGGGCCAGAGAGTTGGTGCAGATCTAAAGGAGGAAGCTTGGATTTCCCGTTCAAGTGCCCTGCTTTCCGGTTCTGTGCCTCCTTCCGGTCAGCTCCGTGTAAACTGGGTCAGAATATAACCCGAGAGCTGAGCTAGGTTTCAGGTACAGGTGCGACGTATGTGTGCTAGAAAGAAGTAGGTCACTTGAGGACCTAAGGAAGATGCAAGGAACATCACAAAGATGATAACTGTTCTTTTAGTTAGGTGTTTTTTGTTTCTGTTTTTGTTTCTTTTCATGAAAAGGATGTGCCAATGCCCTGGCTTACTTTGCTGCTGGAGTTCTTTGGTTTTCTTTGCTCTGAGCTTATGGCCGAGGCTGCCTTGCCCCCGTACGCTCCTTCCCTGATCCTTAGGCTCAGAGCCATGCTGGGCAGGGGTCCGGAGGATCGGGAAGGATGGGGTGTCATTAACACTTCTCTGTGCTGGAGTCTCTTCGGAGCTGGTCCCTCTACTGTTCCCTCTGGGAGTCCTGGGCTCTTGTAACGACCCCAGCACGGGTAGAGGCTGGGGGAAACTGGGCACCCGGAGTGCCTGTGGCCCAGAGGTAGAGCCCCACTTGCCACTAAGGTGGGGGTAGAAGGTGCCTTCCCTGCTGGGTGATGGGTGAGCACATAGCGTTTGTTTTAGCAGCCAAGAGGCTGGCGTTGTAGGCCCTTGCCCTCCTGCGTCAGGCTGCAACCCTTCTGCTTCACGGATGGAGCTTCCGGGTAAGATTTCTTCTTTTATATTGTGGTAAAAACACATAACATTTACCATCTGAATCACTTGAAGGCAGACGGTTCTGTAGCGTAAAGTATGTTGATGTGGTTATGAAGCACATCTCTAGAACTTTCTTCAACTGTAAGACAGTTGAAGACCGTCGTCCCCTCCTCCACACTCCCTCGAGCCCTGAGGAACCAGCCCTCCACTTCCTGTTTCTGTGGATTTGGCTAGCTTGGGGAGGAGTTCTTTTAAGAACACAGTGGGCTACCTGAGGAGGTTGGAAGGCTACTGATTGCTCTTTCCTCACTCTACCCCACCTGAGCCTCCCCCTGTCAGGAAAAGGGGATTCTGGAGGCTCTGGGAGGCTGATATGGCCACAGCGACGAAGCCAGGAGCCAAGATATTTAAGCCAGATTGCCTGGTTCAAATTCTCATTCTGACCCAAACTGGGTATGTGAAATCGGACAGTTCATTGAACTCACTGCCTCAGTTTTCCAGTCTGTTGAAGGGACGTGATAGTAATAGTGTCTGCTTGACAACCTGTTTTGAAGACGAAGTGAGGTGATTTACACAAAGCACTTGAATAAAGCCTGGCGTTTGTGTAAGCGTTTGCTATTATTAATGTTAAGGGACTTCCTAGCACACACAGCTCCTCCTGAAGAGAGCTGTGACTTGGGGCCTCCAACCAGCATCTTCGGTACGCGTCTCTTGAGAGTTTCCACTTAAGACTAAATAGATAGCTTTGGCTCACATGCTTTCCTCCCTTCCACATTCCTATTTCTCATCAGGGCATGCCATTGATTTTGAAGGAAGGAAGCTCCATCAATACCTTAATCGTCCAGGGGAGAAGGATGCAGGACATAGCCTACAGCACAAGGACCGTCATCTTGTGACATCAGTTCAACCCACGCTTCGGATGTGGACACACTGGGTTAGGTGTCCCCCATACTGGGGGCCACCGAATGAGCCAACCAGGCAGAAATCCCTGTTTTTGTGGAGCTTGTGTTCTGGTGGGGCCAGGCCTTTACCACGCAGCCCACGCCATCCGTGTTTTCCTTGGGCTTCTCAAGCCTAGGAAGAGGAAAAATTTGCATAAAAGTGTTCGAGTTGGGAAATGAACGCTCTACACTTCTGGCTAGTGGTGACTTTTGAAAAATGGCGGGTAAAAAGAAGTACTCCCAATGGTGCAGAAAGACTGGCATTCTCAGGTTGAGACGATTTTTCAGAAAGTTTCCAGATCAATTGATCTCAGGCTCTTACTCAAGGGTTGTGCTTACAGTACAGTCTGTCATACTTAGAACATGGTGAGGACAGCATAAGGCTCATTGCCCTTGTGCTTCGATCAGACGTCAGGACCAATGGGGAGTACCCTCTGCCTGCGCCTCTCCGGGGCTTTATCCTTTCCTCCTCGTGTGAGCCCCTGACATTCAGACACCGAGGAAGCGGAAGTAGTGACTGGGGTTGAGCTTATTCTCGTTGGGGAAGAAAATAAGAATTGCCGACAGAGTAGGGCACGTTGAGGCTCACTTGTCATAGGCCAGGGACTGTCTAGTTAGGAAGAAAAGACTTATGATGCGGACACTCGGGTTGCTGGCTACTTGCCCCCAGCCATGGGCCTCACAACTTCTGACAGAAAGTACAGTTGACCCTTGAACTGTTGGGGGCGGGGAGGCTAGGGGTACTAACTCCTGACCCCCTGCACAGTTGGAAATCTGTATATAACTTGTTTTTTTTTAAGGTTATTTGAGAGAGAGAAAGTGTGAGGAGGGGTGGGGGATGGGCAGGGAAAGGGAGAGAAAGTCTTCAGCAGCACCTGTGTGGGGAGAGGGAGAAGAAAGATTCCATAGGCAGACTCTCTGCTGAGTTGGGAGCCCAATGCCCAGCCTGATCCCAGGACCCAGAAATCCTGACCTGAGCAGAAACAGAGGTTCAGATGCTCAGCTGACTGAGTGCCCGCAGGTGCCTCAGCATATAAGTTTTGACTCTCCAAAAACTTAACAACTAATAAATAATCCACTGTTGATCAGGAGTCTTCCCGAGAACCTAAACAGTTAACACATCTAGTATGTTACGTGTATAATACATTGTGTTCTTCAGGTAAGCTAGAGAACAATTGAGAATCCGAAGAGAAAAGACATTTACAGAATGGCACTCTATTTGTCAAAATTCTGCATGGAGTGGACCCTAGCAGTTCAAATTTGTGGTATGCAAGGGTCAACCCGACAGCATTTTTTTTTTTTAATTTTTAAATTATTTTTTTAAATTTTTTATAAACATAATGTATTTTTATCCCCAGGGGTACAGGTCTGTGAATCGCCAGGTTTACAGACTTCACAGCACTCACCATAGCACATACCCTCCCCAAGGTCCATAACCCCACCCCTCTCTCCCACACTCCCTGCCCCCAGCAACCCTCAGTTTGTTTTGTGAGATGAAGAGTCACAGCTCTAGAGTGAAGTGTTAATTTCAGGTGAACAATTTAGTGATTCATCACTTAGGTGCCATGCCCCATGCTCAATACAACAAGTCCCTCCCTAATCCCATCATCTGTTCCCCCTCCCTCCCCACCCCACTATAAACCATCAGTCTGTGCTCTATAAGTAAGACTCTATTTCTTGGTTTCTTTTTTTTTTTTTCTCCTATGATCATTTGTTTCTCAATTCCACATATGAGTAAAATCATATGGTATTTGTGTTTCTCTGACTTATTTCACTTAGCATAATGATTTCTAGCTACATTGACGTTGTTGCAAATGGCAAGATTTCATTCTTCATAGCATTTCTTTTTCTTTAAGATTTTATTCAAGAGAGCATGGGGAGGGAGTGGGGAAGGACAGAGGGAGAAGCAGAAGCACACTCCCTGTTGAGCAGGGAGCCCAACCCAGGCTGATCCCAGGACCCGGAGATTGCCCGACTAAGGAGATAGATGGGTGATCCCAGGACCCTGAGATCCCAACTCCAGCTGAAGGCAGACACTCAAGTGCCCCCTTCCCAGTACTTCTTTCGTGGGATCCTAAGTGCTCTGTTTGTAGGCGCTTACCAACAACACAGCACTGGTGGGCTGCCCTTGGCAGGCAGTCAGGTTTGGTGGGTCATAGCCATTTTATGTACCAGGGACTTCTGGGACTAGTATAGTGGCCTTAAAGCCATAACCACTGGCAGCCATGGCTAACTGTGTGTTGCCTAAGCAACTGCTATTATCCTCCCTCCCTTCTGGTAGGCTGGAGATCCCGGGATGTTAGGGAACCAGAGATCTATTCTCCCATCCTGAGAGAAGGGACCTGGAGGTCTAAGCCAGTTGTAATCCATTCTTTTTTTTTTTTTTTAAGATTTTATTTATTTATTTGACAGACAGAGATCACAAGTAGGCAGAGAGGCAGGCAGAGAGAGAGAGGAGGAAGCAGGCTCCCCGCTGAGCAGAGAGCCCGATGCGGGACTCTATCCCAGGACCCCGAGATCATGACCTGAGCGGAAGGCAGCGGCTTAACCCACTGAGCCACCCAGGTGCCCCTTTAATCCATTCTTTTTGCCAACTTCCCTTGTAACTCTAACTGGTCACACATGGCCCTGACCCATGGTGGTGGTTTCTAGGAGAATTTTTTTTTTTTTTTAAGTTCCCAAATAAAAAGTCTTATGGGGAGAAAACTTCTCTTCCTACCTCTTCTTTCCAGTATGGAACACCGCTGTGATGACACAATGGAACAGTAGGAGCCGATTGACAACTCTGAGTTAAACATTTAAGAAAGAGGAACAAAGAAAATCAGAAATTAGCTGAAGCCCAGCTATTGGAAAGCTGTCCCCAAAACTGGGCTGCCTGTTCCTAGATCCCCTGTTGGGAGAAGATGAAGTGTCTGTCACATCGGCCTATGTCAGTCTGGTGGGCTGTTGCTGGGGACTGGAAGGATTTCAGCTGATAGAGCAGTTTTAGTTCTCGTCTTTGAGACCAGATGTCCACATTGCATATGGGTTTGTGTGATTGTGACTGTTAGGTAGCAAGAGGTCACATGGCCTAAGTGCACTGAATCCTCTATGCTTTTATTTTTTTTTTTTTAATTTTATTTATTTGTCAGAGAGAGAGCACAAGCAGGCAGAGTGGCAGGCAGAGGCAGAGAGAAGCAGGCTTCCCACTGAGCAAGGTTCCTGATGCGGGACTCAATCCCAGGACCCTGGGATCATGACCTGAGCTGAAAGCAGAGGCTTAACTGACTGAGCCACCCAAGCACCCCCCCCCCAACTTTTTGAAGACTTATTTGAGAGAGCACAGGAGAGAGCACGAGAAGGAGAGAGAAACTCAAGCAGATTCCATGCTGAGTGTACAGCCCAATGTGGGCTTGATCTCACAACACTGAGATCAGGGCCTGAGCTGTTTCTTCAAGCAAGATGAAGACTAAGAAGTGATCCTTGGATTTAGCAATGGAGGTGCTCAGAATTTAGCTACTCCATAGCAGCCTTACCTGTGTGTCCATTTCGTTTAGCTGAATGGCTTACAGGACCTGAAATGGACACCAGCCCCTCAAGCAAACATAGGGCCTGGATAACAGCCTGTGGAATTACGAGAACCTAGAAGTTCCTGATAGGAACCCCCCAATCCTTTTGTGATCAGTAGCCTTCCTTGCCTCCCAGGGCCTTTGCCTCGTGTTCCCCTTAGATAAGACCCCTTCCTGGGGAGCTTACCTGAACTCAACTCTTTTGGTTTGAATTGAGCAATCCAGTCATATCCCAGGAACCCCAAAGCATTCCACCCAGAGACCCTAATAAAGGCACATGCCCTAAGTCCTGTCTCTCGGTTTACACTCTGCCTTGACTTCCAGTGTGGCCCCACACAGTGTACCATACACCCCCTCCAGGATCTGTGAGTAATAAACCTGATCTAAATTTCTCTTCTGGTCTGTTAAACCACCCTTCACCAAGGGGCACCCTTGGGTTCCACCTAACAAATGGTAATTTAATGAAGTCCTAATAGGAGGTCCTCAGCAAGGGTGACAAGGTAGTTTTGGTGGAGCGGTGGGTATGAAAGTCAGAGTGGGACCAGGAGGAAGAGAGACAGAATATACTTCAAGTCTAAGAAGGAGTTTTGCTGTAAGAGGGGAAGAGAAATGGGGGGAGGGGTCGCTGAAGGGGGATGCAGAGTCCAAGGAAGAAAGAATACTTTGTCAAGCTAAAACTATCCTCGACAAAGCTAAATAGACAAGGACGATTTTATTCAAGATGATTGCACTAGAGGAGAGATGCGTGATTTGTGGTCCATGCTGATGGCCTGAAGCAGGGGGTGGTAGGGATTTTGAGGGCTGTGCTGAAAAAAATAAAGACCAACCATTTGCTAATTGACTTTACTCAAAGGAATGTTTAACTTCGCATATTTTATGAGAGGAAGTAGTTTTAGGACTTGCAGCAAGGAGCCCACAGAGGTTAGGCTCCTACATTCCTCCTGAAACCGGGTGGTTCAGGTAGTATCAACTTTGATTGCATTTTTAAAAAGATTTTATTCATTTATTTATTTATTTATTTATTTGGCAGAGATCACAAGTAGGCAGAGAGAGAGGGAGAAGCAGGCTCCCTGCTGAGCAGAGAGCCTGATACGGAGCTCGATCCCAGGTCCCTGAGATCATGACCAGTGCTGAAGGCAGAGTCTTAACCCACTGAGCCACCCAGGCACCCTTTGATTGCATTTCAAGAGCTGGTACCCAGGCCCTTGAGAAAGACCGACCTGGGCCTGTCAACTCCCAAGAGGCTTTTAACAAGATTTATGTACACTTCAAAGGGGGCAGAGGAAGAATTTACCAGTTTCAAGAAAGTGCTCTAAGAAAAGCGAGGTTCAGTGCTAAGGAAGGAGTTTAGTTAAGCTGAGGGAAGTTTTGAGGCCATCTTGTTTGAGTTCTAAAACGAGTACATCTGATGTTTAAAACTTCTGAGGTGTATGGGATAACCCAGACTTTTCCCAAAGTCTGTCTCTAGAGCCTCATTTGTAGCAGTCTTGACTTTTTCTGAAGCCTACTGATGCCCGCCCCACGCTGCCCGGCTTTTTTGGCTGTGCTTAGACCATTCTACAAAGAGCTCTGCAGCCTTCCCTGGTGCTTGCTGACCTCTCCTCCTTCTTTCCCGGCCCAGCTCTCTCCTCTTCTCTGTGGAATTCACCCCAAGGCTCAGTTTCAGGTTAAGGCGAGAGGTGGTGGTGGTGGTGGTGGTGGTGACCGAGGCATTGGTTTCAGTGCTTCTCTCCTCTGTGGACCTCTATAGTCTCTACTACTTTTATGACAGTGTCTGTTTTAAGGACCTCAGTTGATTTTTGAGTTTCTCAAGGGCATATTTTATTCACCTCATGGTTGTACCTGAAGAACGCTTGCTTCTCCATCATCACGTGGAAGTCAGATACCATGTATGTATCATTGTTGGAGGAGCTGACATTGTTTTCCTAGACCTCATCAACTAGGGAGAAGGCATAGAGCATTTTATTTATATTATTGGGTGTGCTGTGCCCCTCGTGTGTTTTGGAGTCTGGGTCTTACGGTGCCTTCCACTGCCTAAGAAGTATGTATGATATAAAGGGAATAAATGCCTATGTTTCTGCCTAATGATGAGAATTTCATTCTGAATATGCGAGGCCTATTAGGAATCTTTTTATCAGTCCCACTTCTGTAAAATGCTCTTGTTGAGATCTCATGACAATGAGGCCTTACCCGCCATATGGACTCGGAATAAAGTGGTCTGTAAATTATTTCTATTTTAGACTGTATGGAAATACATGTAGAAAGGTCAGGTATGTGCCAGTCCAATTCTATTCCCAAGCTGCCTGAGAAAAGAGTGTGGAGTTCCACAATTATGGATTGACAAGTTGGTTTAATATCAGCTTGAAAGAGGGCATCAGCAACAGAGTCACCAGATTAATGAAGTAATACAGCATCCCAGGATCTAATGGGTTTGGGTTTGGCAGAAGGTTTCATGGGATGTCGGGCTTCGGGGTTCAGCTTGGGAGCCCATGAGAAGAGCAGAGGTGTTCACCTATAATTGTGCTGGGGGCTTCCTACGGTTATAGCTTCAGACCTTTGAATGGGGCTAGAGAGGGGAAAAAAGACTTTAGGATTAGCAGAAGAAAATGAACATGAAGACAAAAAACCAATAAGTGGTCACAGAGCTGCCAAGAGTGAAGGCGGTAACGAGACAGAATTAGTTCTTACTGACAACTTGAAATTGCCTGGAACATTATAAAAATCAATCAGCCTGTTAAGAGCAGACTCAGTGACCACTGGTTGGTGTGATGTTTGCAATTTGTCTGGACACAAATTTAGAGAAGCCAGCAGAGATTTAACCCAATACATAGCTTTTGGTTGGTACAAAGCTTTTGGAGAGAAGGCTCAAAATTACATTCAACCAGGCTTATTTTTCTCCAGCAATCTTAGGATCCATAGAACTGAAATTAGTGGATTACTTATCAACTAATTATCAAGTAGCACTTTCTCCTAGGTATAGTCGTTACTCTTTTTTTAAAAAAATTTATTTGACAGACAGAGATCACAAGTAGGCAGAGAGGCAGGCAGAAATTGGTGGGGAGGAGGAAGCAGGCTCCCTGCTGAGCAGAGAGCCGGATGTGGGTCTCGATCCCAGGATCCTGAGATCGTGACCTGAGCTGAAGGCAGAGCTTTTAACCCACTGAACCACCCAGGCACCCTAGTCGTTACTCTCTTGATGTCCTTCAAGATAAGAGAAGTTCTAGTATCTTTTTTTCCTATGGAATATTCCTTTGTGGATTATGTGTCCCTGCTCCACCCCCCACCTCCACCCCCCCAATGCTAGTGGCATTTAACCCTAGTACTGTAGGCCTCAAAATTTTGAATTTGAGTAAGTGTGGCAAAATGCTGGTCTACCAACTTCTAACAGATGTGGTGGTTGCTGAATTTGTATGAAGTCCTTGAGGAGTTTCAATCTCCAGGGACAGGCAGATGAGTAAACCAGTAATTGCAATATGCACAAAGTCTCAGCAGGAACCGTGTTCTGTCCTCTAACGGTGCTCCTAAGGGAGTTTTGTCCAGGGGTTTAAAAGAGGGCAAAGCTCTCAGGGAGATGGGTGTGTTGAGAGAGAGGGGGTTTTAGACACAGGAGAACGCAAGCACCAAATGCCAAGTGTGGGCACATGTCTTTAGGTCTTGCATGATGGTTGGGGGGTGGATAGAGGCTATAGGAGGTCAAAATGCAAGTGGGGAGGCAGACTTAGGTCCCAGAGTCCTGTGGTCAGCGGGTGCCCTCTGAAGGCTGTGGGAGCTCTGGAAGTTCCTGCATGCAGCAGGGGCTCATCAGACTTATCACATGGCCAGGCAGGCCCTTGGTTAGACGGGGTCTTAGATTTCTCCTGCAGCTATGGGAAGTGGTCTGGAAGGGGTTTGGCTAGAACAGGGCACTCAACTGAGTGTTGAGCAGTTTTTCTCCCAAAGGACATCGAGAATATCTGGAGACACCGTAGGTTGTTATGTGGGGCTTGCTGCCAGCACCTTGAGTACACAGACCAGGGATGCTGCTGCCTGTCTCAGGACATTCAAGATGTTGTCTTCCCTGCCCACCCCCCAACTCCACCCCTGCCCATTGCAAAAGTAACCTAGGCCTACCTGCTGACCATGCAGAACTTGAGGAAAGCCCCAGTTAGAATGAGAAGGTCATTAGAGAACACACAGGGTTGCAAATTTCAACTGCAACTGACATGCTTAGAGAAAGCCTAGTTTCTTAAGCTTTCCTCCAGTGGATCTGCTATTCCTTAAGGGCCCCACGTGGAGTTAGAATGAACGAATGAATGTTACTTACTCTGACGCACTTTAGAACTTGGCATGATCCGAGAATTTTAGCAAGTCCCTTTAGAGAGTGATCAGTCTTCCGGGGGTAATTCCAGTTTCTTACACTGCAAAACACTCTCCTCCCCTACTTGTCCTGATCTTCAAGTACGTGTCTGAGTTTATTGGAGGAGGGGGCTCCTGAGACCTCACCGGGACTCCTGGAATCTGGAAAATTCTTTGCAGAGCTCAGGGGTTACTGCTGGGCGGCGGAAGAAACTCCCATCCTATGGGTTTTCGACCCAGAGTTCCTCAGCCCTATTTTGTTCTCATTTACATATTTGAGTTCCGTCAAAGATTTTGTTTGAGAAGGGGTTCAAACACTTTTGAAAACTGCTCATCTGAAACACCCTGGAGGCCGTCTATTTCAGAATGTGAATAAAGGCTTCGCTTGGTGTCCTGTGACACATCGAGGCATTTTCTTGGGTATCATGACATTTGTTTCTAAGTTTTGTCCCTGAGAACTGGGCTGCTCCAAACCTTTTAGTCACATCCAATTTTGTCATCACTGTGTAGATCTGGATAAAATCTTTCCATCATGGTCAATATGTTCTTTACAAATGTAGCAATTTCTCACTGAATACTGGCCTCCTCAGGGAACATAATAGATTTCATGGTTCTCCAATGAAGAGAGAAGGTGCTAACTAGCCGTGGGCTCAAAGTACATCATTACAATAACTACTTCCCTTTGAGGAATAAAGAGGCAGTATTACAGCCTGAAAATTCCCTCTTAATACTAATAAAAAGAAATTTCCACACTTGTTCAATGAATCCAGTTTCTTCAGTAATTCCTTCTATATTGTGGAGTCTCTTAGGTTTCAGCCGTGATGTCGGAGGATGGTTAGATGAGACAAGGGCTGAACAGGACTGGAAAGGGTTTATGAGGAAGAATTCATAATAGGTCAATTGCTAATAAAGAGCCGTCAGGATTTATGGAGTACTCACTAGGATCCAAGCCCTGCTCTTGAGTATTTCTCATTTACCAATTTTAATCCTCTCCGCTGCTCTCCAGGTAAGGGCTCAGACAAGACACTGAGGCCTGAGGTGGTTAAGTACCTGTTTATGGTCATGTGCGACTGAGTTGGATTCAAACCCAGGTAGTTTGGTTCCAAAGTCCAAGTGCTGGGGGTTTTTCTTTTTGTGTGTGTATGTTTTTGTTTTGTTGTTGTTGTTGTTTTGGCCTTCTGGACTGATGGTCCTCTGCTTTAAGGCTGTCTGCAGTAGGAACGTCCATCTGTCCACAGTAGAGAAACAATATTGTGTCCTCCATCAGTGTCCTTAAGCAAAGACTTGAGACACATAGATCTGTCAAGAGCGAGGCGGAGAGAGAGATTTTGGGGAGGGGGTGGTTTGGTGAAAATCTCCGTGGGAGTTGTGAGCTCCGGAATTCTACCCTCCTGTGATCATCACACTGTCATGGACTGTCTAGCCTGGATTTGTGTGGTTCTGGCATGTAGAGCCAACAGGGCATCGAACATGCCTTCACGCACTTAGCAAATACTGAAAGTCAGTGGTGAACACAGCCCCTTGCCAGTGTTGTGGGGGCTTGCAGAGATCTATGCCTACCTCTTCACCAAGGGTTTCTGATCTACTTCGAAAAGATAGAGGATGCACATTTTTAAAGTACCAGCTATGTACCAAGGAGAGTGCTCGGCATTTTACATCCATTCTCACTGGGTTCTTCTAACATCCTTGGGAAGTTGGTACTGTTCGCATTCGGGTAGATGGAAAACTCCTCTCAGCAAAGGAACCTGTTTAAGGTCACATAGCCAAAAAAAATGAGGCTGGGAGTCCAACCCTGACATCAACGAAACGTCCTTTATAATGAGACCTGCTTATGTAAGGAACACACAGAATCCAAAGAAATGAAGAGTTTGATAGCTCTGGAGATGGTTTTTCAAGGTACTTTCCATAGAATTAAATTCCAGAAGATGTTTCCTTGGGGTGGGGGGAACCCAAGTCGTTCTGTAGTCAAATAAATGTGAGAAGAACCATACCGATTTTCCTTAGTGGTTCACAATGCTCATTAGCATGACGAGACCCTCAAAAATCCTGCAGAAGGAAGGTGTGTGTGTGTGTGTGTGTGTGTGTGTGTGTGTGTTTCATTTATTTGAGAGAGCGAGAAAGAGTGCATGGAGGCGGTTGCAGAGGGAGAGTGTCAAGCTGATGCTGTGTTGAGCAGTGAGCCTGGCACAGGGCTGGATCTCATGACCCTGAGATCACAACCAGAGCTGAAACAGAGTCGAATGCTTAAGCAATTATACCATCTAGGCACTCTAGAAAGAACGCTTGTTTGTTTGTTTGTTTGTTTGTTTGAAGATTTATTTATTTGAGAGACAGACAAAGTGCCATAGTCAGTGGCGGAGGGACAGAGGGAGAGGGAGAGAAGCCAACTCCACTCCTGACGCAGGGCTCGATCTCACAACCCTGAGATCATGACCTGAGCCTAAATCAAGAGTGGATGCGCAACTCACCCAGCCCCCCAGGTGCCCCAGAAGGAAGGTTTTTAACTTGTTAAATACATCCAGTATTTCCAGACTTCCTGAGGAATGGTCATCAGCCAAGGACCAGTGCGGGAAATTGTGATTTGAAGGAAGAGAGCCTCAGGTGCAGCCAGCACATGGGTGACTTGCCATTGCATAATTAAAGTATCAATTCATTTGTGGCCTCCATAGTTTCTTCCCGGATGTCAAAGGAGAAGGGACCAGCGCCATGTGGCCCAAAGTCCTCTCTACTAGAATTTTTAAAAAGATTTTATTTGACAGAGAGCAAGAGGGACAGAGAGAAAGAGGGATAGAGAGCACAAGCGGGGGGAGCTGGAGGCAGAGGGAGAAGCAGGCTCCCCGCTGAGCAGGGAGCCCAATGCAGGGCTTGATCCCAAGACGCCGGGATCATAACCCGAGCTGAAGGCAGACAGACGCTTAACCATCTGAGCCACCCAGGCGCCCCCTCTACTAGAATTGATTCTACCTATAAGGTTACTTTCTTTCTTTTAAACATGCAGACTATTTTCATTTTAGGTTGAGATAGAGTTCACATACCGTAAAATTCACCTTCTATACAATTCAGTGATTTTAGGCTATTCATAGGTTAGTGTAAGGCTAATTGGAAGTATAACCATCACACTAATTCCAGAACATTTCATCACCCCCAAAAGTAACACAAGGCCCATCAGTGGCCACTTCCCCATCCCCCACTGCCAGGCAACCACCAATCTGCTTCCTGTCTCTGCATGTGCAGATTCTAAGATATCGCCTATAAAAGGAATCACAAAGTATGTGAGTTTTAAATGCTTGGCTTCTTTCAACCAGTGACATGTTGGCAAGGTTTATGCCTGTTACAGCGTGTGCCAGGACTGCCTTCGTTTTTACGGCTGGACAGTATTACACTGTTGGCTGCACCTTGCACTGGTAGTTTGGGAAAGGGTGGTGAAAGGTGGTCTTACCTGTGACCCGGGGAAGGGCCCAGATGGTTGGGTGTCTTCTCCTCCCTCGGGGGCCATGAGGTTTTGGTGGAGGAACTTGGTCCTCAGGCCTAGTGGAGGGGCACCAGGCTTGGTCCATCAGAGGTGTGGGTCTACTGGAGACCTGTGACCCACTCATTCCTGAATTCACAGAACAGAGGCCTGTCCCCTGGTTAGGGTCGCTGGGGACAAGTGTGCTGACCTCTTTGTCACAACTCGGAGAGGATCTGTTTGAGTGGCTAGAAAACAGAGGTCTCGTAAACCTACCTATCATGTAAAACCCTGAGATAGGTTTTCATTTTTAAAACTGAAGGGTAGTGGACACACAAGGTGACATTAGCTTCAGGTGTGCAACATAGTGATTTCACAACCTATACAAGGTACGGCTCACCCCACAAGTGCGGTCACCATATGATGCTATCACAGTATCTTGGACAATATTCTCCATACTGTATCTGTCACCCCCAGGATTTACTCATTCCATAACTCGGAGCCTGCATCTTCCACGCCCCTTCACCCATTTTGCCCATCTGCCTGCCCCTCAGGCAACCATCACTTTGTTCTCTGTGTTTATGAGTTTGTTTCTGCTTTTGTTCATTCGTTTGTTGTTTAGTTTTTTAGATTCCACATAGAAATGAAATCCTATGGCCTTTTTCTCTGATTTATTTCCCTTACTGTAGTACCCTCTAGATTCACCCACATTGTTGCCAATGACAAGATTTCCTTCTTTATTTTTTTTAAGATTATTTATGTATTTGATAGAGATTGTCACAGTGGGCAAGAGAACACAAGCAGGGGGAGTGGGAGAGGGAGAAGCAGGCTTCCCATTGAGTAGGGAGCCCGATGTGGGGCTCGATCCCAGGACCTTGGGATCATGACCTGAGCCAAAGGCAGATGCTTAACGACGGAGCCACCCAGGCGCCCCATGATTTCATTCTCTGTTATGGCTGATATTCCGGCGTGTGTGCATGCATACATCTTTATCCATTCATCTATTGATGGACACGCCCTTACATGGTTTTGTCTAGTTATTGTAACCACCAAGAGGTTTAAGGTTGGTAGGCTTGACTACTCAAGAACCTTGCTACTTGGTTATAAGGAAAGAAGATCTGACACAAACTCTATCACATACACAGGTAAGCGCTAAGTAATTCAAGTGGAAACAGGAGCTAAATAGATCAATTTGCTTTATTAGATTGATGAATTTCAAAATTCTTATTCTTCTAGACCTGCAGCAAAAAATCTGACTTCATATTTTTGATGTTTGCTGGCAGCTTCTAAGCCTTTGTCTTCCCCTTCTGCCCCATAGGTGGGCAAGTTGACTTGCTTTCTAGCCTCTGTGTTCCTTCCTTTGGTGCAAGAAAAAGTCAAACCACGTTTGACTCCCCGGCCCCTCTCTCTAACCAGGGTAAAAACCCAGGCCAGTGTCTTTTCCTTTAGTCTTGACAAGCAGAACCAGATTTTGCGTGGGGTCCTCTGCAGAGCGGCCCCATCAGAGTTTTCACACAGAATGTTCGCTGGTGGCAGAGACAGAGGGATTTCAGAGGTGACCTTCTTTTACTTTAAGGTCAACATCCAATAACCGGAAGCCTTCCAAACCCATGGCTTGACACAAGATTGGTCAGGGAAGTTCTCTGCACGGGTACGAGCACTCCTGCCCCAGCCCCTCAACCCCTGAAAATGGACCCCTGTGCGAAGTTCGTCTCGACCCCCTTCTTGGTCAGGCTGTTGAGCCGATCACTGTCTGCAGGGGTGCTAGAACCCTCGGACACCCTGATGGGTGAGGTACCTTACAAGAGCCTCAGCACTCTGGCAGCCTCATGTCCCCTGATCTCACTCATTCCCAGCCACAGATTCTGAACCGGTGCTGTCGCAAGGACATCAACACAGCAGCCAAGTTCATTGAGGCTGGGGCTGCCGTGGTAGGGGTGGCTGGCTCTGGGGCTGGGATTGGGACTGTGTCTGGGAGCCTCGTCATGGGTTATGCCAGGACCCCCCCTCTGAAGCAGCACCTCTTCCCCTACGTTATTCTGGGCTTTCCCCTCTTGGACGCCGTGGGGCTCTTTTGCCTGATGGTGACCCTTCTTAGCCTCTTTGCCACATGAAGGGGCCGTGTCCAGCTCCCATAGGTCTTCCTCCTGTGTCTCATCTGCCCTGTATGTTCCTTTTCCTATACCTCCACAGGCAGCTCAGGGAAAGTGGTTTGCTCAGGGTTTGAGAGAGGGAAGACAAATAATTACTGTAATAATAATAATAATAATAATAAAATTTTGGTTAGGGAAGCACTGAGATCTTTCTCTAGGGGTGAAAGCTATAGGTCTAGCAGAAATGATACATATTATTCTCATAAGGGATAGGAACATCTCAAAAAAATACTTGGCCTGCCCACATAACTTAAAATTTCACCATTAAAAACATCTTTCTGGAATGCCTGGGTGGCTCAGTCAGTTGGGCATCTGCCTTTGGCTCAGGTCATAATTCTGCAGTCCTGGGATGGAGCCTTGCCTTGGGCTCCCTGCTCTGTTGGGGGCCTGCTTCTCCCTCTCCCTCTGCTGTTACCCCTGCTGGTGCTCTGTCCATCTCTCTCCCTCTCTGTCAAATAAAAATCTTTAAAAAAAAATAGATTTCTAACATTCATTATGCTAATTAACTAGCCCTTCTTTTCTTTTCTTTCTTTCTTTCTTTCTTTCTTTTTTTTTTTTTCTTTTTTTTTTTTTTAGATTGTTAGTTGGCAGAGTATGCAAGCAACTACAAGCAGGGGGGGCTGCAGAGGGAGAGGGAGAAGCAGACTCCCCACTGAGCAGGGAGCCCAATATGGGCAATCCCCGTGACCTGAACTGAAGGCAGATACTTAACTGGCTGAACCACCCAGGTTTTCTTACACTTCCCCTGTTTTTCTTACACTAACCCCTGTTTTCTTACACTTACTATGTTAATTGCCAAAGCCTTGGTGTTGGCTTTGATACAGATAATAGAACTATATGCAGTTGTTGCCGCTTGTGGGTTTCCCATTTTATGTAATGGTTCTACTAGGGCTGCACATTATCTTTAAAATTAAAGCTGAACTAACATATACGTGATTTCATACTGTTTGTGCTGAAGAATTTGTGAGTTACAGATCTAACATCTGACCTTGGTAGAAACCCTGGATCCAGCTATTCCTGATGCTGTTGCTGTGAATTTGACCATTATATGAGCCAACTCATTTTACGTCTTAGCTTAACTGGTATGAATTGGGTTACCTACTGTTACTCTGAAAATATACCTGAGCAAAATAGAGTACTAGAAATACAGAAGGGAGGGTAGATGAGTCTATATTTGTTCTTCCTGCCTTGTTTCTTAATTTTCAACTAAACAATTTCTGATATTTGTGGAAGTAAATGCTCATGGAAAAATAGTTAAATCTTTAATATTTCAATCCAGGCCCAGTTCTTACTGTTGGAAAAGGCAAATTTCCTCTACTGCCATTTTTAAAGTGTTGTTCTAAAGTTTAGAGCTGCCTTAGTGAAGCCATCTTCCAAATTTATGCACCTCCCCCGAGCCAGGCTTCATGGGTGGGGGCTTTGTTAAACAACTTTCCTAGAAGATCAAACCCCTGGGACAAAAATGGAAAGCTTTCTGTCTTAGAACACATGTTAACAGCGCAGGAGGTACTAGGATCTTCAAAAATAAAGATCATCAGGGAAGAATGATGGCTTTTTTTCCTCCCCATGCAAATCAGCATTTCCAAAACTGGCTGACGTTTAAAGCTACTGAATGATGTTCCGTACCTCTGCTCCAAGGTGAATACACGTTTTCAATCACATCTCTGCCTTTTTGGCTCTGGGTCTATCCATTTTTATAACAGGAAGAACAAGGGTGGTTAAAAGCCTCTGTGGAAAGTAGGCATGGGCACATTGAACTTGAAGAAGCCTATGGTTCAAGTGCCCTGGTGGTCTGTGCACTCCGGTTGCTTTCTGATGATTCAGTGCAAGGCACTGTGTTCTGTACTGATGAGGCGATGAGACCTGGAGACGGACATGCATTCATGGACCTTCCCCTCCAGTGGGAAGACGGACAAAAAAGCCAGGAACGAGATCGGTGAATAGATTTTGTTGCTTTGTTTGAGCACCATCACTCAATTTAAAAAATCATTCTAACAGTGCTTGGAGAGAGAAGACTGCTCGCTGACGGTCGTGCAGGGAGGGGCAGGGTTGCGGGGCTGGGGTGGGGGAGGAGTCAGCTTCCCATTGAGGTTACTCTGAGATGCCTTGAGATGAATAGGGGGCTAATTAGCCATTTGTCCGAGTACCTGAATTGTTTCTAGTAACAAGTAGCCTAATTATATGAGGGCCTATTGTGGGTTCATTGGACACAAGCCTCGTTAGGTAGACTTGGCTGTCAGTCATTTAACAACCAGTGGTGGGAGGTGGCTAATCATTCCAGCCTTGCACTCTCAGCACAGAGGCCCTGTTAGAAAATTTTCCAGGGCCTGGATACTTGGGATGTGGTTCACGAATGGGAACAGTGACATTCCCCAGGAACCCATTAGAAATGCAGAATCTCAGGCCCACCCACGCTCGGTATCACTTTTTTTTAGAGAGGGAGAGACAGAGGAAGAGGGAGAATCCCAAGTAGGTTCCAGGCCCAGTGTGTGAGCCCGACATGGGGTAGGATCCCGCAACCCCGAGATAATGGAATTAGTCCTTTTATTTTATTTTGTAAGATTTATTTGAAAGAGCATGAAAAAGCAGAGTCCCTGCTGAGCAGGAAGCCAGACATGGGGCTTGATCCCAGGACCATGGACCCAGGACCCAGGACCATCCCAGGACCTGAACCAAAGGCAGATACTTAACCTACTGAGCCACCCAGGCGCCTCTCGTTTGATTTTTAAATAAGATCTGTGAATCATGCATGCACCTGGAAAAGCACTGGCGGATAGGCCTAGACACTCAGCTGGGTCAGGTCACAAGTTTGACGACGGACCCCCCTGCGAATGCAGGGTTACTCCCTGTGAAAGCTGCAAGCAGGAGCACAGCAGGGGGTATGAGCGATGCCCAGCTAGCATAGGAGTGATGGGCCTGGAAGGGGCTTTAGGAGGGCTTTCCAGGGCAATGATCACCCCTAAGATAAAGAACTGGTGAAACGCATACAGGGTTAAGTGGAGCAAGGTCACTGAGATTTGTGGTGGAGGTACTACTACTCTTGCAGGAATTCTCTGACTTCAGTGCCCACGGTTCTTGGTCATCCTGCTTTGAAGAAGGAAGAGGTAAGCCAGATGAGGAGTGGAGGAGGCAAAGCAAAGTTTATTGAGCAAGAGGAGAAAGCTCCCAGAGAGGGTTGCCCGTGGAGTTTCTAAGTTGAGGGGTTTCTATGCGCTCTTCAGCAAAACTCTCTGAGGCCATCGGGGTGTGCAGAGTCGGGTCCATCTAGGCATGGGTCATGCATCTGTCTACCTCTTAGGTTAATGTCAATGCGCTGATGGTATTTTTTGGCTGACATCTAGGGGCTTAGGTCTTAAGTGCCCCTTGCAGGTGATAGTGACAAAAGTTTTGTAGTTAATGGTTTTATTTTAGGACGTTTTGCAGAAGTCCTTTCTCCAAAGACTGGAAAGCAGGATGCTAGTGGGGTCCCATCTAAGCTTCAAAACAGGGTGTCAGTGCTGTTTTATTCTAGCTGCCCCGACTCCCTAGTTCCTCGTGGGGGACCCTGGACCTGTTTAATTCCTAACACTCTGTGTTTGTGGGAAGATGATGGGCCAGGGAAGGGTGAAACAGAACTCCGGAGACCAGGGTTCCAGATGAGACCAGCCGGACCTGAAACCATGTGGGTGGATTCTTCCAGACTTGGGAATGGAGCCAAGAGGAAGAATGGCTGGATGGTTTAGGAACAGACAGCACGGAACAGAGCAGTCCTGGAAGGCTTGGCAGGCATGCAATGCAGCCTCTTCCTGCTCAAGCAGACTTCACTGAATCTTACCCAAAACAGGTGCATGTGTCTTTCCCTCAGCAGTACGATTTCCTCCAACTGGATTGCTCTCTTTCTCCATGGAGTGGAGCTTCTAGAGGGAGGTGGGGTGTACTCACCCCGCTTAGAGCTCATCAGCCCTAAAAAGGGGTTAGTGGAATTTAATGAGGGAGGGAGAGAGGTCGTCACCCTAGTTTCCACTTTGGGTTTCTTGCTCATAAATATGTGTATACTTTCTAAAAGTGTTGGAGAGATTTTGAGGCAAGGAGGCAAGTGCTATTGATTGAGGAGGATTCTAATTTTAGCAAATAGCCGATCAGAGACTGAATGCGGCCAGGGTCCGAGTCTGAATGTCTCCTTGGCTTGGTTTTAGAACCGTGGTTTCCCAAACTACGTATTTTAAACAGAAGAAATTTCATCCCTCCTCCCCCAATGCAAAAAGCTCAGGATTCCAAACAGTTAAAAGTGGTGTTCTTGCTGTTTGGGGGTGGGGACGGTGGGGGGTCATGAATCTCTCCTAAGAAGCTGTGGCTTCTAGTTACCCAGAAGGACTGTGTGGAACCACAGGCTTCGTGACAAACCATTTGGAAACCCGTGTTTCGGTATTAAAAAGATACGCCAACTCAGTAGACAGATGGCAACTGTTAGCAAATCACAGATCCTCCTGCAAAGAATCCCTGTGGTCTTTGTATCCTAAAACTAAAAAACAAAACAACCCCACCCCTCCAAAACACACACACACACACGTGCACACACAGACACACACACACAACAACAACAACAAAACCAGTTGTTGAACATTTACAAGGTGGTCAGTTAGGCTTTTTAAAAAAAATTCATAAACTGCAAAGTGATGTTTGAGTCGTAAGGAAGTGAAATGAGCACAGCTTCTGGGAAGAGGATGAGATATCTCCCCCCACATCTCGCTCACGGCTTCATGGGAGAGACCCGCTTGGAGCATAGCTAAGATGCTGTCCGCCAGGCAGGTGCCCACTCCAACAAAGCAGGTACTGAAGAGCCCAAGGTGAATTGCGGAAAGTTCCAGCAAACAGCCTCGTGGGGGGTGAGTCAGTCTGCGTCTTCCAGATGGCCATTTAGAGACCGGGACTGGGAAGTCTGTTGGCTTTTTCCCACTCCCAGGCCCCAGCCTCTTCTCCAAGACAGAATTAGTTTAAAAAAAAAAAAAAAAAAAGAAGGAAATTCCCCAAAGAATGTTCCTGGGGAACAACAAAAACATCCATTGTAAACAGCAGGTTTGTCTTCTGACAGGTTTTGTTTGCAAATGTTAACAATTACAGGTAATTTTTCATTTCAATTGGAGGAGCAGGTATTAAAAAGAGAGCAGGGGGGAGGGGAAGCCAGAGCGGGCGGATCTCCCAAGTGCCTTATTCACTCCCGGGTCTACAACCTAACACGAGTGTGGAGGGCTAGGTAGTGTCTCCTCATTCCATTAAGTGAGATCTAATTGTGGCTGTTCGGTCTGTTGGCAGATGCAGTTTCTACATAACAACAGCCCAGAGACAGAGCTGCGTGATTAATGCCTCCAGCTGTCATATGCCCCATTATCTGTGCATTTGCATAACTTAATGGTTTAGGACAGGGGAGAGAGGATGCTTAATTTAATGTTTAGCAGGCCCTTGATAGCTGAATAATTTAAGAACTGTCAAGGGGGGTCAGTCCTACAGCGATTCAGCAAGACAGCTATGATTTCTGCATATCGTTAAAATTCTTACTTAGGATAATTTTTTTCTTAAGGAAAAAAAAAAAAAAACAACAATGCCTGAAAAGCAGCACTGATTTTTTTTTTTTCCCTCCCTGTTAACTCTTTCCTTCCTGAGGCAAATGGAAATTTCGTTTTTAACAATGGTTTCTTGTCTGGAGACAGCGGGTGGGGGAGGTTAAACTCACCTCCTTCTCTCTCCTCCTCCCTGGACCCCCAGGAACGTCTCCCTCTCCACCGACTCTGATGTTGGCTTGTTCTCTTTGTCCCCTCAACATCGCACCCTGGACACCCTGTGTTGTGACTCCTTTGCAGTGCCCCTCCCCCCACACTCCGTAGCCTAAAGGCAGACAGGGGAAGGGAACCCAGAGGGGAGGGTTGGAGCAGAATTTGCTTAAAATCCTCGCACAGCCGACCTGCTTTTAGGAGGAAACACTGTCAGTTTCATTAGTTGTTAATGAATATTATTAAACTAATCTGTCATTTGTTTTCTAATTACGTGTCACCAGGCATCACAGTGGCAGCTGAGGTGACTGGTAGTGAACAATTTTCCTCCTTGAATCCTTTTTTTTCTAAAAAAAAAAAAAAAAAAAAAAAAACAAACAGTAACAGCCAGAAATGGTTAGCAATAAATTTAACCTAGGTAGTATTTTTTCCTTCCCCCCCAAACTTTCCATAGATGTTCTCCCCCCACATTTATAACACCTCCAGGATCTTGATCACTCCCTGGCCAAACTTCTGGAGTCTCCGACTTGACTGAGACCCTAACTTGCCATCATTTTCCATCATGATTCTGTGGGCCTGGAATTTGGGCAAGACTCAGTGCACCACGTAGCATGGGATTGGGTCACTGTGCTCAGGATTTCTGGAGGGTCCACGCCACGCTTTGCTCACATGCCTGACACCTTGGTGGCAGTAAGTGGCTGAACACTTGGTTCACTGAACACTGGGCTTAGCGGGGCATCTTCTGTGTTGTCTCTGCCTCTTCACATGGTCCTGCCAGCAGGGGAGTCGAACTTCTTTATACGGTGGCTCAGGGCTCCAAGAGTGAAGATAGCAAAGACCTTCAGCAGGTACAGCTTTCATAGCTTCATTTCCACCATATCTATTTGATGGTGGGATCGGGGTCAACCCAAACTCAGTCTACGCCTAACGTGAGCTGCTGAGTGCAGCTCAGAAAAATTGCACATCCCTACAAAGCAGACCCTCTGAAAACAAGTGGGTTCAGATCTCAGCTGAATCCTCAAAGCTGCCTGGTCTCTGGGTTGGCAATTTCCCACCAACTTCCTCAGGTAGTTCTCAGAAATGGTCGCTCCTCCCCAGAACGCTGAATCTAGTTCTTTCACTCAAATGTTCTCAACTGATCTAATTCTTGGGTGGCCCTGCCTCCTGTGTCTCAGAGGCAGCACAAATGTTCTGTTGCCTGCACACACCTACTTCAAACCCCTCTCGGTCAGATGTGTTCTCCCACCATGCCTCAGTCCACTCTCATCTTCAGGGACTGACCGCTGCTAATCGGTCCTTTTCTGGGCCCGTTCTCTTAACCTGTAAACGTGTTCAGTCTCGCCAGGGCAATAACAGCAATATAATATGGTTTTTGAAAGCGTTGTGGGTATATATAGAACACAGTTGCCTATTCTACTCTTGTTTCTCTTGTTGTCTTTATTGCTCCCTGCAGTCAGACTCGCGGACCTTCCTGACATCCCCTTGGTGAACGTTCGCGGGACTCCTGATCATGCGATCCACGAGGCCATTTTTAGTCCTCTTGCTTGCTTTCTTGGCACCATGAACCAACCTTTCCCTCTCCACCTGTTTCTTTAGCTGCTGCTATTCGACCAACTCTTATTTCTTCTATCCTTCTGTTTCTATGCAGAATCACTTTAAGGTTTTCTGTCTGGATTTCTTGCTCCCAAATATCAACGCTCCCTGGATGTCTGTCCTTAGGTCCTGACTCATGCTGTCTGTCGTCTCTCCGTGGTGGCAGTTCATGGGCATATCAGTTGTTGCCTGTTCTGAAGGTTTCCCAGCTGATCTGGCCCAGATCCTGTCCCTGAGCAGTGAGCATTCATTCGTACATACGTATGTATACATAGAGTTGCTTCCTAGACATTCCTACCTGGAGGTCTACAGAGAACTCAAACTTCACATACTGAAGGTAAGACTCATTTTTCTTCCTCCCTTTCTTTCTTTCTTTCTCTCTCTCTCTCTTTCTCTCTCAAGATTTTATTTATTTATTTGACACACAGAGAGAGATCACAAGCAGGCAGA
Organism: Mustela nivalis; assembly: GCF_964662115.1. Lineage (NCBI taxonomy): Eukaryota > Metazoa > Chordata > Mammalia > Carnivora > Mustelidae > Mustela > Mustela nivalis. The sequence goes on from NC_139032.1 coordinate 18,671,539, forward strand.
GAGGCAGGCAGAGAGAGAGGGGGAAGCAGGCTCCCGCTGAGCAGAGAGCCTGATGCAGGACTTGATCCCAGGACCCTGAGACCATGACCTGAGCTGAAGGTAGTGGCTTAACCCACTGAGCCACCCAGGCGCCCCATGGACATTTTTCAAGTTCTCTCATTTCCCCATCGTTTTGAGCCTTCAGTTCTTGTCTTCCTCCTTTTTATTCCCATGTTTGTTTAGTCAGCAATGTCGATTTCCCAAGATTTCCCATCATCTTGCCTTGATGGCCTTCATATCTGTCCTTATCAGGATGACGGCAGCCAGTGAGCCGTGCTCCTTCCCTTTAGCTCCCCCACCCTTTGGTTACCACACAGTCACCGAGGACACGCTTCCAAAAATGCAAAATCTGAATAAATTCCTGCCGTACTCAAAGTCCTTCAGTGGCTCCCACCGTCTAGAGATGAAGCTCGCCATAGGCCATACTTTCTGCTTCCGAGCTTTTTCTCCAGGCTCCTCCACAAGCCCTGTGCTCCCACCCAATGCTGGCACATCTGTTCACACCTTGGCCTGTGACTGGTTTCTCTGCCTGGAACCCCCGCCTTCCTCTCTCGTTAGGCAACTCCTTCAGATGCTTCACTCTCCACTGAAGTGTCAGATGCTTTGATCCTGCTCCTTGGGAAATGTTTGCTAATAGCTGGAGAAATCCTTGGTTGTCACAGGTTTGGGTGCTACTGGCCAGGAGTGCTGGTGAACCTCCACTAATACATGGGCCCCTCCCTAGCCCTCCAGCGACAAAGAATTAGCCGGCCTAAAATGCCAAGAGCACTGACACGGAGAAACTACTTCGAGTTTTCCTTGTGCTACTACTCCTTCCTATTTACCTGTTACATATTTTCTACCTGGCATTTTATTTATTTGAACTGTGTGTTTCTCCCCTTTAGATGATATGAACTGGAGGACAAGATTTTCTATTTTTCTATCCTGGCAGATAAAACATCTTATTTATTTATTTATTTTTTTAGGATCGAAGGTTTATTTAACACCGGTGGGCTCAGAGGAGTTTGTTCTCCAAAGGTCTGAGACTCGAGCACAAGCAGGGAGGGGGATTTATACCCTTCTAACTTCTGCATATTTGGTGCTTTTGGCATACATGGGGGAAATGGAGTAGGAAAGAAGAACCCGGAAGGGCTTTGAGACAGGGATTGGAATTTCCTTGCTGGTTTGGTCGGCCATCTTAGAGAACAGTTTTCCCCTATCATTCCCCCCTTTGATGCCCTTTTAAACGCCTAGTTCAGAGGGCATCAGTATCTATTACCATGGCCCTGCAAGGCTAGTATTTGGACAGTGAGTGCCTCGCCTGGTAATAGTGTTTTCTATGAACTTAGCAATCCGTCTTAAGGTTCCTAAGGCTGCCCAATAAGCAATAATATTAACAAGTTTCTGGGAGAAAATCCAGTCAGAAGGGGCAGCAAGGTAAAGTCCAGCTCCTGAGGTGAGGGTGTCAGTGTCATGCCGACAATAGCCAGGGACCACGGTGAAGAGATGTCCGTCAGTCAGTGCGGTATCATCGAAGGTGGAGTCGGAGCAGGTCTGTAGGATCTGGTTGGGCTTTCCACTGGGGTGTTTCATCCAACTGGTGAGGGCCTTCTTTACTCTAGAGCAGTGGGCCCATTCGGTGACACCTAAGACGCTGTGAGACCTCTAAGAGGTCTCTGGGAAGTGGTCAGTCTGCCCTTCCACTCTCAGAGGTGGGCCTGACTGGGTCCTGGGGCCCCAGGCCTTACCGGAATCTAACCCAGATAGAACATCTTAAGCATTGTTTTTTTTTCTTTTTTTAAAGGCTTTTGTTGATGTTATTTATAAGTTTCTCCTGTCTACTAGCCTGGCATGTTCTCAAAACTATTATCCATCATTTCCACACTAGCGTGAATGAGCGTGGGTTGGCTTTGTGAGTGGCTTGACTGGTATGGGAAGGTGGCTTGGGAAGGGAGCTGGGATGCAGGGGGAGCGTGGAAGGGGCGCCTGGCTGACTCCGTTGGCAGAGCACCTGACTTGTGGTCTCAGGGTGGTAAATCTGAGCCCCACGCTGGGTGTGGAGATTACTTAGAAAAATGAAATCTTAAAAAACGAAAAACGAGGCACCAATGTAGTCAATGGTCTCATGAGCTTTTTCTCCTCCATTCTGGATTTTGATCTTCCCCCTCTTCTCTTTAGTTTTAAATGCATTTCAGAATGTCTCCAGACAGTCTGGATTTACTGTGGCTTCCTTGGCCTTCTGACAGTGAAGACCAAGATGAGGAGTGCTGATTTATCTGGATGTTGGTTCCTGGCTCATTCCCTTCTTTCATGCTCTGTGTATTGCTGGGGGAGGGTGGTCCGGAAGTCTACAAACCCCACTGCTGAAATTCCCTTGCCAGGTGGCTTCCTCGGTGGATGGGAGGCCCTGGTGGAGATGTGAAGGCAGGAGAAAAGGAGATGAAACTTTCTGTACCTCTGAAGTCCTGCCAAGGGAATAGTGGTGGTAGAAAAAGCCTAGACTCCTGGCATCCTGCCAGGCAGTGCAATAAACCACCATGGATCCTGGTTCCACTAGCAGCCGTGATTGCTGTGGGCAACTTTAGACCCCACACTTTCTGCAAAGAAACCACAGCCGTGGTTCAAACACCACTGGCAGTGGGTGCTCTGGCCATGGCGTGGAGATCATGGACTCTGAGAAGCCTTGTCCTTTTTGGTGCCCCAGGCTTGAGGATGGGGGCAACTTCTGGCAAATACTAGCAATTTCTCTGACTGACTACACCTGTTGGCTTTTCTCTGTTGGCACTTCCCAGATGTTTCCATTTCCTGTATTACATTTCCTCTGAGACACCTAGAGCCATTTCTTTTCCTGATAAGACATGAAATGACACAGTACAATTGTGGCACACTCCCGTTCCTGGGAAGGTTGATTTTCTGGGTTCTTGAGGTTTAGGTTTAGGTTAATTCTTCTACCAGTTTTACTTCCCAGAGATGAGTAGGAACCCTAGTAACTGTGGTATCTGAAGTTCTAAAACAAAGATGAATGGTCTTTGACCCTCAAAGGTAAGATTTTCTACCTTTTTTGACTGAGAAGACTTATAGGATTCAAAGCAAGGTGGCCCACCTCACTACCTTAAATCTTTATAGCCTTTCCCTGTTGAATACACTGATACGTTTGGCCTAATTTTCTACTCTCTGGAGTCAGAGGCCCATCCTGAATTTTTTTTTTCTTCATTGAGGAAAGCACATTCCATGGATAAAGCTCTAAACATCAACCGCAGAAGTCAGTTGCTTTGACAATCTCATGCGTTATGTGAGCATGAAACCATGAAGCAGGAGCTAGAATAGCTCCGTTTGCCCCATCATGTAATTGTGCCTCCACCAGGCCTCTTTTCTGAGAAGCTGTTTAACACATTCTGATGCTTTCCTATCCTAATCAGAATAAAAATAAAAATATTAACCCTAAACCCTGTCCTTGATTTTAGGCTCTCCTAGACCCCCCCATGCTATCTCGTCTCCCAATACTCACTGGGCTTTTGGCAATCTTGGCTTTTTTCTGTGTTTCAAATACCAAAGCTTGTGCCTGACCCTGGGTTTTAATTCTCAGCGTTCATGCCACTTCTTCAGAGATGATTTCATTAATGATTCTATACTAGGTCACCCCTGTGTCCTTCTCCACTCCCTAATTCTCTTTGATGATCACTAGCTCATATTGTTGTGCTGACATCTGAAATTATCATTGGTTAGTTTACTTGTTACTTGCCTTTCATCTCTGGAATGTAACCTCCACAGGGAGCTGATGGGTTTTCTTCACAGCTTTATCTCCCGAGTTTCAGGTATCCTGTGACACCTTGAAGTGCCTCATAGACACCTGTTGAATGACTTAATGAACTGTGCCCGAGAGGTGCTTTCTACTCAATTCCAGCACTGTACATGCGCTTTGTGAATGGGATGATGGTGAGGGAGAAAGAGGGGAGACCGAAGCCTCTCTGAACTGGTGTTTAATGTGGTGGTGGTGGGGGGGGGCTCTGTCAGTAACCGCAATACCACCCCAGCAGCAACCAAATGGTACCGAGCGCAATATCCCACATACTTGACTAAGTGTCTCTACATGATCTCATTGAATCCTCTTTACGCTTCGTAGCGGGTCTGAATAACCCTATTTGACATAGGAGAACTGAGTAGATTGGGGTAGGAACTATTCCAAACCACACAGGGAGTAAATGGCAGTGCCCCCAATTGACAGGAAGTCTGCTCTCAACTAAAGCTGAACTTTGCAATGCTTCAACAACACAGGTTTTCAGACACCTTGTTTTGCTCTTCAAGGTCTTTGTTATATCAAAAAGCTAGATTTGATTCTTTAGATCATCTCAATTTTAGAGACATGGATGAGGGAAAGATAACTTTATTTTCTATGAAAAAGCAAGAAGATTTGTTAGCTACATAGTGTTTCCTCCAACCACTGGGTCATTGCCCTTGACTTTATGACTGACTTGGAGCTCTGTCCTGTTCCTCATCCTTTAGGAAAGAGGAGTGAGAAGAAGAGAGGTGAGTGGGGTACACAGAGGAGGTGGAAATCATGTGATAAAATTTAGAGTCCAGTTCTCTTTTTTTTTTTAAAGGATTTTTTTTTTTTATTTTAAAGATTTTTATTTATTTATTTGATTGACAGAGATCACAAGTAGGCAGAGAGGCAGGCAGAGAGAGAGAGAGAGGAGGAAGCAGGCTCCCTGCAGAGCAGAGAGCCGGATGTGGGGCTCGATCCCAGCACCCTGGGATCATGACCTGAGCCGAAGGCAGAGGCTTTAACCCACTGAGCCACCCAGGTGGCCCCCAGTTTTCTTTTTTTAAAGACTGTATTTGAGAGAGAAAGAAGGAGAGGGAGGGAGCACTGGCAGCAGGGAGGGAGAGAGGGAGAAGCAGACTCCCGGTAGAGCAGCGAGCCGCTGTGGGGCTCTATCCTAGGACCCCAAAATCATGACTTTAATGAAAGGCAAAGGCTTAACCAACTCAACCATGTGTGCTCCTAGAGTCCAGTTTTAATATGCACTTCTTCGGGGCTCCTGGGTCACACAGATGGTTAAGCGTCTGCCTTTTGCCCCTATAATAAATTTCTTAAAAAATAAATACAGAGTGCCTGGGTGGCTCAGGTCATGATCCCGAGGTCCTGGGATCGAGCCCCTTGGCTGGCTCCTGCTTGGCAGGGAGCCTGTCTACTGCTCCCCCTGCTTGTGCTCTCTCATGCTGTCAATAAATAAATAAAACCTTTAAAAAAAAAAAAAGTGCTTCTTCTTGATACCTAAAAAGATTCTTTCCCCTTTGTCTCATATTTTGCCTTTCTACCAATTAGAACTTCCTTCTGTATTTATTCATTTATTTTTAAAAATATTTTATTTATTTATTTGACATAGAGAGAAAGAGAGAGAGAGAGAGAGAGAGATCACAAGCACGGGGAACAGAGGGAGAGTGAGAATCAGACTCCCTGCTGAGCAGGGAGCCCAATGTGGGACTCAATCCCAGGACATGGGATCATGACCTGAGCCACCCAGGCACTCTGTATTTATTTTTTAAGAAATTTATTATAGGGGCACCTGGGTGGTTGAGTCAGTTAAGTGTCTGTCTTTGGCTCAGGTCATAATATCAGGGTTCTGGGATCAAGCCCAACATTGGGTTCACTGCTTAGCAGGTAGTCTGTTTTCCCCCCTCTCCTTCCCGCTCTCCCAACCAAAAATATATCTTACTTATCTATCTTGGGATCAAGTCCAACATCGGGCTCTCTGCTCGGCAGGGAGCCTGCTTCCTCCTCTCTCTCTCTGCCTACTTGTGATCTCTCTCTGTCAAATAAATAAGTAGAATCTTAAAAAAAATAAAAATAAGGAAACAGACAATCTGGTAGAGATTTAGACACCAGTATCGAGAGGGCCAGTGGTTCTAGGCTGTTGTGCTGTAGGAGGGTCCTGGCTAGTTAGGGTTCAGAGATGAAGAGTGACATCTAGTAGGATAGAGGCATAGAGATAACCAAGATAATTGGTTCTCCAACCTCAGAGGGGTTGACTGAATCTTCTGGGGCAGGAGGAAGCAGCTCTTGCGACCTTATTTTCACACGGCTTAAGCCTTTATTTCTGTGTGCCAGTATTGAGACCCCTTTCTTTCCCCTTCCTTTTGATCCACTTGACAACTGATCACTGACCCCTGGGTTCAGGGCTGGAATGGGGCAAGACTCTTCCTAGACTCTGCTAGGAAGATGACGGTCTCCAGGATCACTACCAAGTAATTTGACATCCTTTGGATTTCCCTGATTAGCCTGTTACATCATTCATCCCTGGCCAGAGTTTTAATCCTCATGGTGAGAAAAGAAGCAGGGGAACCAGGAGAGGCTGCATGTAAGCCTTGGTCTCTGACGATTCTCCGGTGTTCTTGTCTTGGCTCTGTGTCCGCGGGTTTAGAAGGATGAGGTTAAATCTGCTCTCATTTCAGGGGCGGAGGAGAAGCCACTCAAAGTTTTCTCCCAGATTCTGTAAGAAACAGATCTACTTCATCCTACTGGAAACTTGCAGCTTTAAACAAACAAACTGTAGGAAGCTTCTTGTAATGGCAGAATAAATCTACCCTTACGTTTCTCTTGAAATAACAAGGAGATGAAATACGAAGAAAATACCTTGTGCGCACTAACATCCATCAGCCCTGTGCCGCGATCAGCACATATGGTACGCTCCCGTTGCCCGCTGCTCTGAGACCCACTAATGGAAGACCATATGGGCTTCTGCACGTTCAAAACACAATGGGCCTGGTTTAGGACTCCGTGGTGGCCCTGACTCAGAACTTCCTTGGGTTTATTGGTTTATGTTTCTGCTTTAGCTCAGGCTTGCCGCCATAGGCTCTCCCCTTCCTTCGTTTTTTTCTTTCCTATCTTTCAGGAGCGGAGAGGGTCGGATCATTGAAAAACTTGTGTTTGGACTTTGTAGAGTTCTGATAGTGGGCCGAGGCCTGGAGACAGGTGCTGGGCAGGGGAGTCGTTACCGGTGATGCTTACAGGACAGAGCTGTCTTTTTCTGCTTGAAGAACAGCTTCCCCCCAGCTCTGAGCTATAATTGACAAAAATAGTATATATTTAAGACATCTAAGATGATTATTGGATATGCACATAACTTGTGCAGTAATTACCACAATCAAGCTCATTAACCTGTCCCCTCACACAGTCAACTTTGAATGTGGTGAAATACTTACCTGCTGTCAGCAAATATCAACTATATAATGCAGCATTAATTATAGTCACCATGTTGTCCATTAGATCTCCAGAAAAACACTTGCTCTTGGAATATACTAATGACAAGGAGTTAGAGATGTAGGTTTAAGCAAGGATGGAAGGAAGTTTTGTTTGGTTTTCTGGCCCCCTTGTATTTAAGTGTAGGAATAGAGACTTTGTTGGGGGGGAGGGTAGTGTAGAGACAGTGAAATTTACTTTATTTTCGAAGTCTAAATTTATTTTCGAAGTCTTTCTATAATCCAGAGAAGTTTGTTAGTGTCATTAGGGTAAAACTGATGCCACTTTGGATCAAGGAGATTGTCATTCATTCACAAGGGTCTGAAGATTTCAGGGCTCATCAGAGTGAGCCTTGAAGGTTGTTGTATCAGCTGACAATGAGTGTCTTGTAGCTCTTCCCTGGGGAAGGTGATGGGGGAGGTTTGGAACTCATGGTGATTTTTCAGGTTTGGCCCACTCAGTTGGTTTTACACCTTTAACAAAGGTGAGTGAGGCAGGTGGTGGAAGGCCTGGTCTAAAGGACAGCGTTGTGAGCCCCAGAGATGGTAGCTTTTTTGGGATTTGACACCAGGGTTGCCAGATCTTAAAAAATTCTCCAACTAGACATCCAGATTTTTTTTTTTTATGGTGACAGACCACTCAAATTCTGTCTACACACATACCCCAATAGCTTTTTTTTTTTTTTTTAAAGATTTTATTTATTTATTTGACAGAGAGAAATCACAAGTAGATGGAGAGGCAGGCAGAGAGAGAAAGGGAAGCAGGCTCCCTGCTGAGCAGAGAGCCCCAAAGCGGGACTCGATCCAGGACCCTGAGATCATGACCTGAGCTGAAGGCAGCGGCTTAACCCACTGAGCCACCCAGGCGCCCCTACCCCAACAGCTTTTGAAGCTAGTCCTATAGAACCCCCATTTGTTTTTTACTCATGTGAAAGACTTGAGAGTCTTTGGCTATTTGGAAACAAGTGGAGGGAGTGTACACACATAAACATAGTCCCCCCAAAAGTTGTATCTGTACATCATGTTTATTGTGGTGGAATTCAGTTACAGCAACTTGAAGTTGGAAAATGGGGCACGCCATCTGGTCTAGCGAATCATTCTGAGGTACCGTGTAAGGATGTGGGATCTGACTTGGATGCATTAGGACTGTTTCTTGAAAGCCTTCCCACTGAGTAGCATGGTGAATTGTGCTCCTGGAGTTGTACGGCAGAGAAGCTATGGAACTGTCCATAATGGTTTTGTATCAATACATCTCCACTTGCACTCCATCTACACTCTGGGGTAAGGATGACACTTTAAATTCTGAGAGTGGTGGAAGAGAGAAAAGAATTCAGGGCACCCTTTACATTGGGTGTGTTGACTTAAACTTTTTCCCCCTTCATTTTGGTTTCTATAGCGATCAGCAAAAAATTTTTAGATACTGCTAGTGTAAGATTTAATATCTTGCAGCTAAGTCGAAATATGAGACACATCTCCCACAACTGCATAACTTTTAGATCTTATTTTTTTCCAGAAGAGTGTCTATATCCTTCCTGATCGTAAGTTGCATTAAAAAATCAACTGGGTACCATGTTTTTGTCTGTCCCTGTTCTGGAGAAACAAAATGTTATATTGTAGTTGGATAATGTTAGTGATTTCGATAGTTTATAAATGCATAGAGTAGAATCACAGGTGATTGTGTAGTATGCTGGGGTTAGAAAGTGTGGGGACTAGTGAGGGTCTGTTGCTGCTACCCCCACAGTGGAGGTCCTGACTCCCAGAGTTAAGAGATGGGGTAGGCTGTCCGGAAGTGCCTGATAAGCAACCTGAGCAGCCTTGCAGAGGAAGAACCATCCAGGTTAAGTATTCCAACCTCATTCTCCTATCTACTGTCTGGTCTCTCTACTGACCAAACCCAGCTTGTCAGTGTTGTCCATGCAGGTCACAGGGTAGAAAGGGTGCAGAATGGGTGTGGAGTAACAATGGAAGGTATCTAGATGAACATTTTAAAAGTTCATAGACTTCTAGATAAAGTCATGAGATGCCTGCTATCTCTAGATTCAGGTAATATTTAGCATTTCCATATTGGGACATTCAAACTGAAACTACTCACAAGAAGCATTTGAATAAACACTATTAAAGGAAGGTAATTCCTTATAAGGGATGCATGTATAAGGGATGTATGATTGTTCAGCAAGTTCAACAAATATTGACTTAATCTTTCCCATATATCTGGTGTTGTGGCCATCTCTTCTATGAGTCATACTGATGTCATTGTAATAGAGGGCAAGATTAAATGCTGCTTATGTTGGTGGCCACTGGAGCTGCCTTTCCTTTGTTAACTTGTTTGGATAAGAGATTGTCCCTCTGCCCTTCTTATGTTGTAGAGAGGAATTTCTTCGTATCAGTCAACCTTTGTGTTGTTATATTCTGTAGGCGGATAGTTTCCAGAAGCAAACAAACTGATCTTTTTAACAGCTGAATTGTTGTGCAAGTTTTAAATTATGGAACAGACAACATTAAAGTTGCAGTGATAGGGGTGCTTGAGTAGCTCAGTCAGTAAAGCATCTGACTCTTGATTTCAGCTCAGGTCAGGATCTCAGGTCATTATCGAGGCCAGTGTTGGGCTCTGTGCTGGGTGTGGGGCCTCCCTCTCTCCTGCTGCTTCTCCCCCTTTCTCTCTTTCTCTTTTTTCTCTTCCCTTCTCTAACAAAACGGCAATAAAATAAAGTTGCAGTTATGGATTGCTCCTTGTAAGAAGGGGATTGAATGAAATAAGGCATATATTTGACCTTTTTTAAGACCTTAGTGAAGGTTAACTGATTTCAAAATAGGAGAAAATCCATCCATCTTGCTATCCTCAAAATTCAATGTTTTCTCTGTCTTTTATTTTTTATTTTTTAAAAGATTTTATTTATTTATTTGACAGACAGAGATCACTAGTAGGCAGAGAGGCAGGCAGAGAGAGAGGAAGAAGCAGGCTCCCTGCTGAGCAGAGAGCCCGATGTGGGGCTCGACCCCAGGATCCTGGGATCATGACTTGAGCCCAAGGCAGAGGCTTTAACCCACTGAGCCACCCAGGCGCCCCTCCTCTGTCTTTTAAACCTTAGCCTTGTACATATATAATTTCTACATGTTAAGAGATTTTTTTATCTCAAGTGAAAGAAACCCAAACTTCAAGTGGGATTAGGTATAATACCATTCGGCCATTGTTTCCATTTCTTCCTCTCAAGAGGTCTGTCCTTTTTGAAAGGTATCCATCCTCAGGAAGAGAGAAAGCAAGGTATCTGGTGTCTGTTCTTATAAGGGTGCCCATCCTAACATGAGGACTTCCCCTTCATTCCTTCACATAAACCTAATTACCCCCTGAAGGTCCCATCTTCAAATACTATCACACAGGGGGTTAGAGCTTCAACACAAGAATTTCAGGGAAATGTATTTCGCTCTACAGCACTGAACTTCGCAGGCAGAGGTCTTTGCCCCAAAGTACCAGAAGTTGTTTTCACTTTGGACTAAACTCAACCGGTGGTGGTAGCCAGGGACTACCACTAGCTGATGAGCAGACTTTTTGTCCACAAGTGATAGAATTGCTGTAGCAAGGTGTGGGGGGATGAGGTGACATGAAGTGGCCTGTTTTGGGGACAGGGGAAATTCTGTCCAAGCAGCGTGGCTGTTACATAAGATGGGAGAGGAAGAAAGGCATCAACAGTGGGAATTAGATGGAACTCGCCTATTCCCCTATCACTGGCTAGTCAGCTTGTTTTCAGTGATAGATTTCTGTTCAATAACACAACTAAATTGAATTTCAAAACTTCTCATGGATGTGTATTAATATTACGTTTTCAGAATTTGAGTCTGACATGCCCAGCAGTGGTTGTTGCATAATGGTCAAAAGTTGCTGCTGTTGAAGCCAAGGGTCGAAAATCCATATTTCTACAGCAGTGAAGCCCCTGCTTCCATACTAGTCTCCTCTAAAGAAACCCAGCATCAGCCTGATTTTTGAGCTGCTTTTCTTAGCCCACATTGCTCCAGAGAATGTGTTAGTAGGTTACTGTCAAAGCCCAAGGTTGTAACCTTTTGTCCTCTCATAGAAGGAAAGGATATCTAAAAATTATTTATGGGTTCTTAGATGATGAATGTGGTCATGGGGATTGGGCTGGTCACCATTGAGACTGATACTTGCTTATGTTGAAGAAACTGGACTTCAGTTCTAAGTTGGTATTTTTGATTCCATTTTCAATATTATACATAATTTCTTAAAAACATAAGCGGAGCCTATGCTATGTAGTCAGGATCATGTTAGATACGCAGGGGAATAAGCAAGAGATAAGTAAGACACAGTTGTTAAGGACTTTAAGTGGAAGAGCAAGACTAATCCTATAGAGATGATGGGAAACCAACCTATCCCTAAGTGTGGGATAAAAGATTAGAACGATAGATACTTAGAAGAAGAAAGATCCCATGGGATTGAGATTTCATGAGGCTTTCATGGTGGTAGTGCCACTTGAACTGGCCTCTGAAGGCTGTATAGGATCTGAATGGGAGAAGAATAAGGGGGGAGATCATTTGTGGGGGGTTGGGATGGGTTGGGGTATGGGATGGGGTATGGTGTGTGTTGGTATCCCTGAGAAGTCAAACCAGAGAGAAAGTCCTGTGTGGGAAGGGTGGATGGATGGATAGTACTTCATTGCATCTTCTCCCATTCCAAAAATTTTTTGACTTTCAATTGCTTAAAAAAAAAAAAAAAGGCAACAAGTGAGTCATGAAGTTTGGAATCCTTTTAGAGTGTTTATGCTCAATGGACATGATCTTCTATAGCTGTCCCATGGATGACCCACACCGCACCACCCCCACCACCTTTGTTTTTGTTGGATGAGTCCTTGGACATTTTTTATGTGTTTAGAGTGACAGCTTCTTAAGGATTGCAGATGGTACCTCCCTCTCCTAGTGGGGGGCTCTGTTCTCTGCTGAAATTCAGCCCTGAAACCAGGAATGAAATGCAGCAGGATAAGGCAGATAGAGTCTGAAGCTGATAATTTCATAAATTCTAAAGCAAACCCACAGTATTGGGTAAAATTAAAATAGGTATTTTCATTGTCTGTACTTAGGAGGAGTTAAGCTTTGGAAATATTGAGACATGGTACATTTATCTTGATTCTTGCAGTTGAATTTCCTCAAAGCATAATAAAATATGTAAGTATATATATATGTAGATTCTTGTCAACTTTATTAGAAACTGTGAATTTTAATTTACCAAAGAATCATTTCTCATGTTTACTGCTTGAAATTTTGGATTTAGATGCGTGTTCCTTATTAACTTCTGGAGATGCCTATTTATCCTGAAAAATGTCTTAAAAGGGATAATGTAAGTGTTTGCACTTATGGCACTCCTTAATAATTCCGGTTCAGTGTTATGTGGGCTCTTTGATTTACTTTCCAATGGAACACAAAGTCTGATGCTCTAAACAAATGAATGGTTAATAAAATTCTGACATTTTTGTTTGGATTCTGTGAAAGTTGTCTGGATCATCATTGGAAGTAAAATATTTTGTGAGGGCAAAATTGTGGAGTCTCCTACTCAGTTAAAAAAAAAAAAAAGATTATTTAAATTTAAAACTTGGGGCATCTGGGTAGCTCAGTCAGTTAAGGATCTGCCTTCGGCTCAGGTCCCGATCCCAGGGTGCTGAGACTGAACCCTGGGTTGGGCTCCCTGTGTAGCGGAGAGTCTGCTTTTCTACCCCCCACCGCCGCGCAGTACGCACACTCTCTTTCTCAAATACATAAATCTTTACAAAAAATATAGGCGAAAATTTCCTATACTCAGGTTGATTGTGACATGTTCCATACACAAATGTCGCTCAGTTAAGACAGCTGCTCATTTATTTGTCCATCTGTGGTTTTTAACCGTTGCCCCTTCTCCTGCTATAAACTGCTGGGCAAGGCTTTGGGGGCTTTTACACAGTTGCCTACTTTTCTAATGGCCAATTGTCTTAACTCAGTATCTTAAGGCTTTCTTGTTCCCTTCTTCCCTCCTTCTTCTGACTCTGCTCTTCATTATTTAGCTCACCTTTGGCTTCTTCATTCCACTTTTGTTTAAATTCCATCCCACCGCAGCAATGTGGTGGTTATGAGCACAAATTTTGAAGTCTCATCCTGGTCACGTGACTCCGTTGCTATATGATCTTGTACGAAGTATCTCTTTGTTTCTTCAGTGAAGTGGAATCATAATGGACTGAATCTTACCAGGTTGTTTTGGAGAATAAGTGAGGTAATGCATGTTGAGTGCCCAGCACTGTCTGACTTCTATTAAACACTTGTATGAGTCAAGGTATTATTGTAAAAATCAATATAGGATTTATGTATCTTTATTTTTTATTTATATATTTAAAGATTTATTAGAGAGAGTGAGTGAGAACGAGAGAGAGAAAGAGAGAGAGACTCTTCAAGCAAATTTCCCACTGAGCAGGGAGCCCGACATGGGGCTCGATCCCAGGACCCTGAGATCATGCTCTGAATTGAAATCAAGAGTTGGACACTTAACCAACTAAGGGTGCCTCGGGTTTAAGCATCTTTAAAACACACTTTCTATTCACATAGTATTGTCCATGGGTCTGGGAGACCCTGCCAAGGGTTGGCTCAGTGATAAGGGCCCCTCTGATCTTGCACTGTGCCTGTCACAACATGTATTTGGGTTTTTTGTTTGTTTGTTTGTTTGTTTGTTTTTAAAGATTTTTATTTATGTATTTGACAGACAGAGATCACAAGTAGGAAGAGAGGCAGGCAGAGAGAGAAGGGGAAGCAGGCTCCCCACTGAGCAGAGAGCCCGATGCAGGGCTTGATCCCAGGACCCTGAGATCATGACCACAGCCGAAGGCAGAGGCTTTAACTCACTGAGCCACCCAGGCACCCCTCAACATGTATTTGTATGGTGAGGTTGCAGGGGCGGGTATTGGAGCATCTCACTGGCCTGTGAAGTGTCTTGTCTCTGAAATGACAGCTTCACCGTCACTTACAATGAATTGGCCAGGATTAGTCACATGACCCAAAGGTAAAAGAAGCAGAACGCTGGTCTTGCTGGGAGTCCAGCAGTCAGTGTAGCCACACAGAAAAATCTGCAGCACTCAGTATAGTGATAGATCAGGAAAATGTCCACCAAGAAGTCTGTTGATGCTGGAACCACAGAATTTTGACGCTTTAAGGTGCCCTTAAAAGGACCTTAAGTTTTCCATTAGTTGGAGCATTCTCAGATTCTTTATGGCCTGGGCAATCTGAAATACTAGTCCAAGTTTAGAGGAAGGCGGCTGCTTCATGGAAAATGCATGAAGGACAAAAGAAACTATTCCTAGTGGCTTTGAGAGCTTCGGTTCTGGTAATGAGGGTGGGGGTGTGACAATTAATTTCTCTGAATCCCATCTGGTGTGGTTCACAAAGGGCATAGATTTGGCATTTTGATCTTTTCCTTAATGCCCTTTTTCCAAGGGAAGCATTGATGCTGGCTATTGATAGAGCGATCAGGAAGACAGCCCATCATGTCTTAGGGCCTGGTGGCCGAGAGAGATCCTGCTCCTTGACAGTTGAATCCATGCTCTGTCACACAGGCACCGGTAATTAAAGCAGGACAAAATAACCAGCGGAAATGGAGTCAGTCTTCGTGTTCCAACAAGCTCAGGAGCAGCTGGTAGCCACGTACACTTCTGGGGGCTCCTGGGAGTAGTTCATGGACTGCATGTCAGTAATAGTCCTCTGCAGGAGGGGCCCCTCTTTGACTTCTGCAGTGACAAGTATTGACAGTCCCTTGAAATGGTGAGGCTTTCTGGTGCCTAGTGGAGAGGTCCCTCTGTTAGCACTCATTCTGTTTGGCAGAGGTGTGTAAAGAGTGATCTCCCTTCTCATCTGAGGGGAGGCAAGATGGAACAGGGATGTGGAACAGGATTGTAACAGAAACCCAGATACTTGATTTTCATATCGGTGCTTGTAAAAAGTTACTGTGAAAGGCTGGGCATGTCCCTTTATTTTGTTGGACTTATTTCATTAATAAAACAAAATGCCTCTTTTGGAGGATTTATAGTAAAGGGCAAAAGATGTGAGAAATACGCAGATCCATAAAAAAACAGGAAGGTAACAGAATGGATGTTTGTCCTTTACAAAGGAATAGATTTTATTATACAACTTTTGGGGAAAATAAGAATAAGCACAAGTAAAAGTTTAACGCAAAAATCATGAAAACCAACCATGATGCCACTGTATCAAGAAGACTCCTGTTAATGGATGGGTGTGTATCTTTCCAAGATTTTATAATCTCTTTCCATATAAGTCCTCTTGCTGGACATTCAAGATTTGGGACATCTTTTTGTATTGTTACAGATTTTTAAGTGGATGTGAGGCAATTCACTGAAGGATACTCTAACTTGTAAAACCAGCCCCCTGTGTGGGGTATTTCAGTGGCAGTCAGTTTTGCCCTGCATTGGTGGCTATCTAGAACTATTTGTCCATTGTTCATCAGTGACGTGGTTTGGGTGGGATTTTTCTTCCCTTTCCCTCTTCTCTCAAATTAGCCCTGTTTGCCTTAAACTACACTATGCGACCCCATGCCCTTGGCCACAATGATTTGTTCAGGAGTGAGCAAGGAACCGAAGTTAATTCAGTTAGAATGAACCTCAGTACTGGTGTTCTGTGGCTGCAAAAAGAGAAAAATCCCCCTGCTTTTAGAACAGTTACAGCCATTTTTATTCCTTCCCTCCTTCCTTTTTTAAAGTCCTGCTGAAGCTATATTAAGCTATATTAAGAACAAAGTCATCCCATAGAGAAAGGTGGAGGAGCCAGGAAGAGTGGTGGAAAATGAAGCTGGGTGCACACAGAACTATGGTGGAGACGCCCAAGTACGTCTAGGCGTAACTGTTTGGGAATGAGGGGATTCCCTCATTACTGAACAGTTTGGGTGGAGGTTTCTGGTGCTTAGAACCAAAAACCTGCTAGGTTACACACAACTTTTAAATAGCACTAGAACAATGTACCAGGTTAAATTATCCTGCACATGTACGACTTTTTCCTTTGCATATATTTTAGTAGAATTATGGAATTAGGGTGTGTGTGTTTGCATAGATCTCCTTGAATTTCTCCTTACACTTTTTGTGTCCCCCCTGGCTTTGATGTGCTTTCACTGCCAACAGAAGGGACCTGAAGCTTCTTCTAGGACAAGCTGCTCTTGGACAGCTAGAATTTGCCCAAAGAGCTGGAGAGACTGTGGTGCCTGGACACCACTCTGGGGCAGCCCAGAAGCAGTGACTGGTGGGAGAGGGAGTAGGAAAGAAAGCCCAGCTCCTCTGCCCTGGCTCCGAGGCACACATTGCATGTCCTTGTCCCCCAAGGGACCTGGATAATGCTACCCTCTGTCGAACCTGCTAAGCACACATTTTTCTGTGGCCTCCTCGTTCTGTCCTGCTTCTGCACTCCCTTGCCAGTCTCTCCTGGGAGCATGTGTGTGATCAACCAGATGGGCCTGAATACTCATCTCAGGGTCTGGTTCTGGGGGACACAATCTAAGCCATTTTGTGAACAATATTCAAGCTTTGAGTGAATTAGCTTTTAGTTAAGAGGATGAAGGGACGTTGCAATTGCTGGGCCGCTCGGATGACGTGCTGGTCCAGGCCAGGACATCAGATCTCCTGTAACTTAGTCATCCACTGAAAGAGGAAGGGGCTTCCAGGTGTCTGAGGATGCTGAATATCCTTCTGTGCAATTTTGATACTGGCTTTGGTCGCTGAATAATGTGGCAGCACTTGATTCCTTTGGGAAACTGAGTATTATCCTGTCTCACAGAGCTCAATATTATGGTCTTTTTTCACTGAAGTCTCAAGCCCCTTCATTTAATTTCATCCCACTTTCCATAGTTACAGTCTCTAGCACAACCCTAACACTCCTTATATTTGGTACTCACAATTTGTATATAATAAAAGAAGGGTTGTTTTTGTGTTAGAAAACTCAGGAGTCTCCAGGGGGGCGTGTCAAGGGAGGGTAAAGACATATGAAGTCCTGCAGGGGCCTTCTATCTTCTGTGAAGCATCTCCCCAGCCCCCCCGGCCCCCACCAATTCTTTTGGGTTGGTAACGTTAGTATTGTTTTGCATTGCCTCTCTACCCTTCATAAATATTTTCCACTTATATTTCCAAAGCCTTGCTTTTCCATGGTCACTACTTGAGTCGAAGCTCATACCATTTATTAAGGCCTGAGTCGTATCCCCGCCGCAGTCCTTCTGTTGAAGCCCTCAGAGTGACTGTATTTAGAGAAAGGGCCTTTAAAAGAAGTGACGAAAGTAGAGTCAAGGTGGGGCCTGTGTCCGAAAGAACTGGTGTTCTTAGAAGAAGACGAAGAGACACCAGGAACCTCTCTCTCTTTCCCTGCACATCTGGAGGAAAAACCCTGTGAGGACCCAATGAGATGGGGGCTGTTTGAAAGACAGGAAAAGACCCCTCAAAGGAAACCAACCTTGTTGGCACCTTGATTTCAGATTTCAAGCCTCTAGAACTTGGAGAGAGTAAATTTCAGTTGCGGAGATTTTCTCCCCAGTAGTACAAAATCTATAATAGCAGCCTTGGATCCTGGTCTCCAGTCCATCCTGGTTCTATTTCTTACAGGCTCATGTACCCCTTATCCTGAAATCCTTGCCTAGCGCATCAGTGCTGCATAGTAAAGTTTCTGTCCTCTTGCTGGACATTCAAGATCTCAGTCAACCATCCCCGAATCTCTTTTCCGGCATCTTTTCTGTCTGCTTCCCAGTCTAAACTCCATGTTCCTGTCCCTTCCCAGTCCCCCAAATATGCCCACTTCCTTCCATGGCCCTATGGGAGTTTCCTCCAGTTTCCAAGCTGACAGTCTTTCTCCATCTGTCCTTTCAGCACATCCGGAGGTTTACTTCTTCGTCCTGCCTTCCCACTGTCTCCACGCTGCCCTGGCGGCTCCTGTGGGTTCTACTTGGAGCAACACTGAACGCTTGCGTTATCAGTGTTTCATGTTGTCTGTCTGGATAGACACCTAGACTACTGCCTTCAGCTCTATCCCCCATGCTCGACACCCATGTCGTAGATAGAATCAACTCTCCTGAGTGGATGGGTCATTGCCAACAAACAGCAGCTGTATGACTTCCACAGATGGGGTTGGGCCTTGGGTCGAGCTGTGTGTGGACTAGAAGAGTAAAAGGCCCAAGGCAAACTGAATGGAAACCGAAGCTGAGGTGTCTTGGGCATGTGTCACTTAGAGACTGGATTCCGCCCATCTAATGACATGTCTAATGGCTGGTGGGAGACATGGCTCATGTATTGGTACGAGTACCACCCCTCCTATTCCACCTGTATGTCCTGGTTTCCTTCTGCTGTAGCCACTGTAAGGTAGAGTCTGAACGTGGCAGACAGTGAACAACTAGAGCCAATGATCGAGGCCACTGGGCCCCGGATCTCCAGTGGATAACAGTCTTCCCCACAGGCCTACTATCAGACTATATATACCTCCAGGGTCCACCCTGAGGCAGACAAAAAGTGACTTTACCTCTGTGTGTCTATAAGTCTGTGTTCTTTGTAGAGAGGCCCCTTCATTTAGAGGAAAAGACCCGCTCCAAATTCCCCCTCCTGAACTGGAAAGTCTGTCCTTCATGAGGTTATATATTAACACTGAAATGCCAGGAGCACGCCAACTTTTGTAAAAGCATGTTGCTTGCCAAACACTGTGAGAGGTAGAAAGCAAATCAAGTGTGGGGTTTCCCAAATTACAGTCACTTAGCATAGGGAATGAAAATAAAAAAATTAAGTTAAAAAAAAAAAAAGAAAAAAAAAAGATAACCCAAAGAAATGCAAAAAAAAAAAAAAAAAAAAAGAAAATAAAAAAATTCATTTTTAGGGATTTTCTGGTAAGGACCGGAAAACCTGCTGGACAAATTTTCAGAGCTGTAACGCTTGTGAACATGCACAAAAAAAATTTTTTT
The DNA here is from genome assembly GCF_964662115.1 of Mustela nivalis. Taxonomy (NCBI): domain Eukaryota; kingdom Metazoa; phylum Chordata; class Mammalia; order Carnivora; family Mustelidae; genus Mustela; species Mustela nivalis. The sequence continues at coordinate 18,690,752 of NC_139032.1, forward strand.
TTGTTTTGTTTTTTTAAACCAGAAGTGGTGCTTTGATGTACTGCTAAGGTCCTTTTCGGCGATGCCCGTGGGAATTCAGTATATGAGAAATCCACACCAGATGGAATGAGAAGCCATTTCATCTGTCATCAATCCTTCTGGACCATTCGAGTGGAAGGGACCGTTCCTAAAGGGTTGAAATCTCGGCAGCAGGTGTTGAGTGTTGCTTGTGCGTGGGTGGGTCATCATGGGGACCCCTGCTCGAGCCATTCTGTAGCACTGACACCCAAGAAACCAGGGGGCTGGAAGACTATTCAGGTGTGTGTGTTCGTGTTCAGTAGAGGAAGACCTAATATAAAAGCATTCATCTTTGTTGTCCCTCCTGGTTTAATTCGCAGAGTGGCGCACGTGCCCTGTTTGAGGGAACCTCGGTGGCCGCTCACTCCCCTTCTGCAGCCTTCTGTCTTCTCGAAGGTGAATGGAGCTTGCTTAAGTGCTTCCTTGAGCCCCTCTCATAGAGCTGCAGGCCAGGCCTTGGAACCCTCCTGATTCACAGCCCGTCAGAAGCTCCCAGTCTGGGGCGTGTTAACCTCCCTCGGGATGAGGACTGTCACTTGTCAGGGCAAAAAGAGTATCTTGTAGCTGCAGGCTCTTCCTGCCTTGCAAGCAGCAGAAGGATGTCCTCCCTGAACCCTCTTCACGCGGGGAGGAATGTGTAATCTCAAGACTCAGGGACCTGGGGAAACTGACGAGAAGCCAGCTCTCTGCTCTCCTGGTGGGGGTGGTGAGAATCGGGGGGAGGGCCAGGCGGGCACAACCACGGGGCCGGGACATGTTGCTCTTGGCATCCCCCACTCCGTTTCCCCGATTTTGGCAAGGCCCCGTGTGGAAAAGGGAAGAAAAGTGTCAGTGAGCATAACGTGGCCCTCTGCTGACTTCTCCGTCACCGATTTAAGGAAGAGGAGATTCTGAAAACCTGCATCCATCCAAAGCAAAGAGAGACTGTCACGTCTGTCTGGACCAGAATTTCTTAGCTGCGGCACTGGTGACAATTGGGGTCTGATGGCTCTCTGTCGCAGGGGGCCGTCCTGTGCGTCCTGTGGCAGCATCCCTGTCCTCTGTCTGTCTGGCAGATGCATGGCACCTCGAGAGTGGCGACCACCAGAAAAGTCTCCTGACATCGTCCAAGTTCCCTGGGGGGACACAGTTGCTCTGGTCGCAAGCTCCCGCCAGTCTTAGCAGGGACATAGGTGAAGTCAGGTTTTGTTTTGTTTTGTTTTGTTTTTTTACTCTCTGTCCTCTCTAGCTAATGATCGCCATGGAATTAAGACTAATAGTGGCTTCTCCTTGGTACCCAGGATAGCAGAACATGCAGCGATCTGCCTTGAGAGAACAATTTTCTTGTGTTTTACCTGCGAAGTTCTTTGTGCTGCCTGGATTCTGGGCACCCCAACAAATTAGCTTGCCGAAAAGGCTCAGGAACCCAAAACAAGGCGCTCCTTGATTGCCGGGGAGGGGGCATGTTGTCTTTCCCTTCGCTCTCCTGGATCCGTGCAATAATTAGCCAAAGTAAAATGAATATTAGCTCATGCTTAATTGCCTTTACAGCGTACTCGCCGGCACTGACCCAGTAGTGCTAAACCAATTATTTTTTGAACTCTATGGCTTTAAATAATCCTTTGCTCTAAAATTCCCTGTACCCCTCAGCTACTTAACCACAGGCCCCTCTGCCCTAAATCCTTTTCTTATACTTTGTAGCTTTTTAAGCAAGGCCCCTCTTTAAGAAGACATAATCCCTTCTCTGTAGAAAACATGAAAGACCTTGAACAAATCAAGATTTCTCCATGGAGAATTCAGCTAATCCTGTGCTTAGCTCCTAACAAGGAAATCCATCTCTCCACCAAGCACGCCATTACCCGGACTAATGCCTGACTTGAATAACAAGCAAATTATTGTGCTTTTAATTGTACCCTGCTCGGTCACAAAGCACATCTGAGAGAGGAATGTGCCGAGCTTCTCCAGGAGAAACAGGTCATGCTTCTAATCCTCCTTTTCTGTCGCCTTCCCCCTCCCCCGTTCCAATCCTTTCTCTTTCCAGCAGCGGCAGAGGGGGGTGGGGGGGGAAGACAGCTAAATTAGGTTTAAAATGGAAGAGTCTAAAGGACGAAAAAAGGTGGTAAATACTGATTTGGGAAAGGATGAATTATCCACAGACTCTGCAGTGTGGCTCATTGGAAGGCAATCAATTGGTGTTATCACAACCCGATTACTGAGGCACTCTTTGTTCCCGCAAGCCGGGCTTCTTCAGCCCTATTGACATTTCGGGTTGGATAATTCTGGTGGGGGGCTGCCTTGTGCAAGGTAGGGTTTTTAGCAGTCCCTGAGTTTTGACAAACTGAGATGTCCTGAGACATGACCAAATGTCTCCTGGGGGCAAAACTCTCTCTCCCCAACCCCCACCTGAGAACCACTACCTCGAAGACTTCCATGTTGAAATTTATTTGCACTCTCTGGCCTCTTCCTCAGGGACACGAACCCCAAGAAAGTCATGGTTCCCGGAGTAAAATGGGGGAACAAATACGATCTTTAGATAGAGTAGAAAGAATGGGCAGGAAGAAAGCATGGACTCATGTGTTGCCAGGGATTGGAGAGTGGGAACGGCCCTCCACGACCAAGATCAGAAAAAGTCCGAGGACTGTGTTGTTTCCAGCTTCCATTCTGCAGTGGCAATGCCTCTGGTGAGCAAGCTTCTTTGAATGCCTTGTGCAGTTCAGAACTGGGCTTGATGTGGGGGAGAGGAGGCGTGACAGAGAAGGGGCAGAGAGGAAAGAACCTGTTGTCCGAAGGTGCTGATGCTCTCTGCTGTCTGTGCTTAGGACACAAGAGAACGATGCAGATTCAGGGATACCCATTGTGGAAGCAGTGACAATCCCCTTTTGGACCAGGAAATCTCGACCAAAGAGAACTACTCGTAAGAGAAACATAATGCAAGCATTGAGTTGCGTTTTCATTACAGCCACTGACGCAACCATTTCCTAGCTCCTGGAGAGGCAAAGAGTCCTTCCTATTTTTAGTAACTCCGAAGAAGCATTATTGCTGGTCCTCACCGGCCAGAAGCAAAAGCTGGGAGGGATTGCACTGCAGTGAGCCCCAGTCTCCAGTAGATGGCGGTGTACATCTTCCTCAGAAGCCGGGCCAGGCGGCAGCTCGCCAACCCTCCTTGGCCTAAGCAAGACAAGTACCACTCGTCTTTCGGAGACAGCCGTCTCCTCTCATTGTTGGCACAAACAGCCCCAAACAATTGTACTGACCACACAGCTCCAAGCCACATTCCAGGGCGCTGCCGTCTGCTCAGGAGTGAATGCTGGGAAAATGAACCAAGCTGCTAATTTGCTTGATTGGGGGGAAAAGAATGAGGTCTTCAGGAACAATGGGTGTAATTTATTTTTCCAACAAGAATAGGGGCGATGCCATTTCATACCCCCACTCCCGACTGCTACCATAAATGAAAGCAATCACCTAATTAGTCCTGAATTACTAACTGGCTCGGTAAAGGATCTGCTAAAAAAAATCAAGCTGAAGTGAGGACTCTGGAAAAAGATGGGATTTCCTTGAAAGGATGGGGGAAGGGCAGGGGGGCGGGAGGGGGCGGGGCCGTGAAGGCCTAAAGTCCATTGTGAGGCCCCCCCCACCCCCAGGCCCTGTAGTCTGGGGGCTGTGCTGGCTCTGACCCTGGGAGAAAAAGTCTCAGTGATTTCACCAGGCCATTCATTTTGTGCAGGCGAATGACTTTCTAAACCGTGGAAAAGGAATCCATTGGAGAAGACCTATCTGTGCGTTCCTTTAAAAATGTTACAGATGTAGATGAATTGGCTTGGGAAGGAGAAAACCCTCCTGCTGGGGCCTGGCCACAGGGCTGATGGGGCTGGACAGGCGGACCCCACAGGGAGGTTCTGGAATGCCCTCTTCCCTGACAATCAGGGCAATGACAGGCAAATCTGAAACCAGGTTTGGAGTTAAATCCTTAAGAAATGCCCCCAAAGGAAGAATGTTATGTTCTAAATGCCTGCTTTCAGATTTTGGTTTTCACATGTGTCTTTATCAAGCACCTCTCCCTCACCCGAACCACGGGATGAGACACTCCCCGTGAGAAAAGCAAAATAAGAGAGTAGGTAACGGCCGAAATCCTGCACTTGAAGCCTCCACAAATGGAAGTCACTAATTTATTTGTTCAGAGATGACTTCTTGTTTTTTAGTTAGATATGGCTTTAATTGAAATACTTTACTAATGCGATTTATCACAACTGTAAACTGTCAGTTTCCACAGCTGTTGCTTTTTTAGAGCAATCTGGCAAATGTGTGTGGGTAAAAACACAGACTTGGAAGGTTGAGGAAGAGCCGGCTCAGGCTTTCTTTCTCTCACTTAGCTGGCCCACAGGCCCCTCACCCCCGTCAAAAACATATGCTCCTCTTCCTTCGAGACACCCACTTTGATTCTCGCGTGCATCTGTTGTTCTTGGCTGTTAAACAGCCATTCTCTCTCTCCTGGGAGAAGCCCCTCAATTTCTTTTGGGGGAGCTGCCCGGATCTCAATTAATGGGGCTTAGAGGAAATTGGTCCCACTCTCCTCTGGTGCGATGGGGTGGGAGGTGCAACCCAGCTGTGGCCAGAAGTCTTCTGTTGTACCTCTCTTGGCCCCAGTGGTCAGCTCTTAAGGGTATCCGAATTAAAACAACAAAACCGGGGGAACCTGGGTGGCTCGTGGGTTAAGCCACTGCCTTGGGCTCAGGTCATGATCTCAGGGTCCTGGGATCGAGTCCTGCATCTCTGCTCGGCGGGGAGCCTGCTTTCCTCTCTCTCTCTCTCTCTCTGCCTGCCTCTTTGTCTACTTGTGATCTCTATCAAATAAATAAAATCTTTAAAAACAAACAAACAAACAAGACAACAAAACTGGACCCCTGCTAAGTCGTGAACTTCAGATAAACTATTACGATTTTTTAAAATATAAGTACGTCTCCAATGTTGTGTGGAATATACGTAAAGCTTGAAAAAAAGAATTCAGCTGAATTCTGAATTTCACGTGTAAAGAGGCATCCTGTGTTTTATCTGGCCAAGACTGCTGGTTCTAAGGAGAATGTTCAACCAAAGCAGGATGGATAAGAATCAGCCTGGGACTTTTGCTTTGCAGAAAAGAATACTTGAGCAGAACAAAACGGTTGGTGGCTGGTAGACTGGTAGGGTATAGGTTTGCAGGGACTGGCGACCATCTTTGCTGGCGTGTGGGGACAGCTGAGTGAACTGGGAGCCAACACCACAGAGCAGACCTGTTTCACTGCATCGTGTGGATCCAGCTGTTCCTGAAGCTGGCCTTGTGTTTGGTGGGAGTCAGGGTGCTGATGGCCAGGCAGGATTGTGATTTTTCTACCTCTTGAGCCAAGGAGGTAGAGACAGCAGTGCCGGCATGAGCCCACTGGGCATGGCTTCTCCTCAGTTGTAGGAGTGGTAAAAGGATATTGCACAACAAGAATAACTGATGTCTCCTGCACACCCACATGGTTTCCTAATTGTTTTGCTGCCTGTGAGCTCTCTCTGCTCCTGCCTTCACTCTTCAATCCATCATGGCTGGATACAGGGTTCGATTCAGTTGGATGTAGAACTGGAAACTTGAACTTCAAATTTGTCTCTGCTTGGTCTTGAGTGGTCTTAGAGTCATTGCAGCTCTACGAAGCTGAGTGTCTTGCCCTGAAAACTAAAGACAGAGCTTACCTTCATTCATTCTGGCTGGTGTACCGGAATACCACAGACCAGGAGGCTTATAAACAACAATGATTTATCTCTCACCCTCCCGGAGGCTAGAAGTCCAAGTCCAAGTCCAAGCAGATGGGGTGTCTGGGGGGGGTGGTCTGCTTCCTGGTTCATTGCTGACCTTTTTGCGGTGTTCTCACCTGCTGAAGGGAAAGGGAAGGAAGGGGCTCTAAACCCATTTGTGAGAGCTCAAGTCCTAATCCCCTCTCAGAGGTCCCACCTCCAAATACCATCACTGTGGGAGTTGGGGTTCCTTCCATATAGGAACTGAGGAGATGGAGGTCAGGGACACAAACATTCAGCCACAGCAGAAGCAATTTCCCCATAGGACCGGGGCCAGGATTCCGTGAGGTCAAGTACACAGCACCCGTCACGGGGCCTGGTGTGGAGTAGGTGCCCCAGAGTGGTCCCCCGCTTCTCTTTCCCTTTCTGAGGACTAGAATATTCTTCTCTCCTATGTAACTTACAAAGAACGATAATCAAAGCCTGCAGACAAGCATTGCCAGTCCTAGAGCTGTGCCCATGATCACCGCACATCAGGTGCTTGTACGCACCTGGCGGTTTACAGGCATTTTCACCACTTCTCACTTCTTGTTGGGGCACAAAGTCTCCCCTCCCTTGATTTTAGTGTTTGGTGTATTGTACTTTCAGGACAAGGGCTTTGATTTATTTTATATGTGATGCGAAGTGTGGCGCCTGGGTGGCTCAGTTGATGGCGTGTCTGACTCTTGATTTCAGCTCAGGTCATGATCTCAGGGTTGTGAGATGGAGTCCTGCATCAGGCACGTGCTTAGCTTGGAGTCTGCTTGAGGTTCTTTCCCTGCCCCCCACCCCGCTTGTATGCATGTGCGTATTGTGCTCTCTCTCTAAAATAAAGCCTTTTTTTTTTTTTTTTAAGTGAAGCATTTGAAACTTGGTTGCTATCTCCCCTTATCTCAGTGGCATTTATCTTTTTAACTTAGGTATTTAAGGTTAACTATCTTCTGTTAAGATTGGTCTATTTAACTGAAATGAAAAAAGTGAGGGTCACTGCACATTTGACAATGATAACACTGTAGTCCACTTGGAATTTTCTGGAACTTAAAGGGGTAGCTTTGGGATATCTCCAGGAAGAGGACAGATTGGGAATTTGCTTTTTAGAGTTGGAGGAATCCTTGAGATCAGCTCTCTCTATTTCTTTTTTTTTTTTACAGGCTGTCTGATGGGTAAAGTGAGGAGATTCCAGAAACTTCTAGGGTTGGGGGAGGAATCTTGCCCCAGTAAGCCAAGGGCAGGACTGGAATCCAGGCCTCCTGACTCACAGGTCCTGACTGCCAGAGGCTTGGTGAGCCCAGAAGCACACACATCCCTGGGAGAACATTTTCAAGAGATTTCCGTTGGTCAGGTTGCTTTGTTTTGAAAGGCTGCTCTGTTAAATCCAGATGGGAATGTGTCTCCAGTGAGGAGGAAGGTCTTGGAAGGTGCTGAAGGTCCTTGGGGGGGTCTCCAGGAACAAGCAGCAGGGACCTTAAGTGCGGAGATGGCAGAGATGAACTCGAGACAGATGTTCACCAGGGATATTTGTCTCCTTCTGCTGTGAAATAACAGAGCTACAGATCCTCGTGGAATTAAGAGCCAAGACAGTCACCTTTTAGAGGACTTTGGATGGCACTGCTATCCCCCAGTCTGTTTTGTAGTCCCTTCTCCTCTGCTCCCCGTTGTTTTATTTTGATAGAAGCATTCATCAAAGAGATCTCTTTTCCCTCCGTCGCCTCCCCACTTCTTCCTTTGTTTGGCTCAGAATGGGAAGGGGAGAACCACTTTCTTGGGCAAGCACAGAGGCCTCTCAAGGTCAGTGCTAAATCTCCGTTTTAGCTGTGGGTTTGGACAAGTTTCTTAATCCAAGCCTTTATTTTCTCTTCTCTAAGATGGACAGAATCCTGTCTCCTTTTGAGAACACTTGTAAACGGGATTAAATCCATAAATGTAGGAGGTTTAATATATTCGCTGGTATATGATAGGAAATAGTGATTCCACTGTCTTCATGGGTCTCAGGAAGGCTGGGGAGAGGGGTAGCATGAGAATTGCTAATGTGGACAGACATTTAGATGCAAATAATAGTGTTGGCTGCTGTTAGAACGATTGCTACATGTTGGACACTCCCCTGAAAGCCTTAGACTTAATTTAATGAAACCTCACAGCAGCTCTATGAAGTAGGCATTATCTCCTTTTTTTACAGGTGGGAATACTAAGGCTCAGAACAGTTAAGTTATTGGGCCAGAGCCACACAGCTTGTGGTGCAGAAGCTGTATTCAGACCTTAGAGGCAGATGAGGGGTCAGGAAGCAAGGAAAGCAGGGTCACTGGGAAGAGAGGTGTGTGTCCAGTCTTTGGATGGAGTTTTTACTTCAGTCTGATTTGAATCTTGTTAAGCGAGCTGGAGTCAGCTACAGGTGTGTGACTTTTAGAGGCTACAAGAGGACCCTCTCCAGCACCCCCATAGACCTATAGCCCCATTTTGAAGCTTTTGAGATCAATCTCTTCTTACTATTTCCCAAAGCCTTCATTCTATGCATTCAGTGCTTAAATGGCAAAGCCCCTCTCCTGCCAGCCAGTTAGAGAACATATTTCTTTAAATCCTCCCTTGAGGTGGGTGGAAGGTTCGAATCGCAAATTCAGTGGGAAGGACGAACTTCCTCAGACCAGCTCAAACGGTGATCCTGGTAAACTAAGGACAGACCTTCTTCCTTGTGTAACTGACTGGATCCTTCGCCAGCCTCAGATGTAGTCAGATCGTGCTCAGCACTCCAGTCTCACTGGTGAGATCGCTTCATCTCCCCCTAAATCAGCCAGAGTTGAGTGTGCCTGTAGGCATGGGTCTAGGAATTGACTTGGTCCAGTTGAGTGGGTCCTGACTCCACACCCTAGGCAGAGAGAATGAAATGGGTAGATCTGTTGGGGCCCCCAGCAGTCTCAGGATCTTGGTCTCTGATGTTCTTTCTATGATCTGTTCCTCTTGTCCAACCTAGACCCCTCTGTCTCGTCCATGATACCTATACAGTCAAGGTTCCTGGTCCGGCCTTAGGGACCTCAAGGCTGCAGCTTTCTTTGGCTGATATCCATGGGGCAGAGTTTAGAGAACCATTGTGACAGAACCAGCCCTTTCCTTGAATCTTCTGGCTCTGGAGTGGAGCCTGGGTCTGATCTTGGCTTTATTTTCTTCATGGTGAGCTTCTTCGAAGTCTTCCGTGCTCTTTCTTGCTAGATACCTGGAGTTTTCAGTCAAGTTACATGTCAGAATCCAACAAATCAGGGCCTTCCTTCTGCCCACTCAGAAAACTCTTTGGTCCTTCTGGTAGACACCAGTATTGCCTACATGTGCGAATATAATCAACAGAAAGAATTCTCCTTCTTTACCATATGTATGTCAGGCTTGGTCTTGTGACTTTGCAGGCTTGATCTTGTGCTTTGGCCGATGAAATGTGAGTAGACATGCCACATGCGCCACTTGTAAGAGCATGTGCAGAGATCTGCATGCTTGCTTCTCCTTTGCCTTCTTGAGGACGGAAGCCTGTGTCAGGCTGTGTTTCTGTCAGGCTGGGCTCAGAAGACAACAACAAACAGAGCCATCTTGCTGACCCAAGATGTCGATGTCACATGGCACCAATAGAAACTTTGTTGTTTTTTTAAGCCATGGGGAAATTCTGGTAGCTGTTTTTTGCAGCCTAGTGTTGCTGGTTCTGACTGTAATTGTACAGAGGGGCTAGCCTTCCAGCTCTTGCTGTGTCCTACTACATAATGCATACTTACTTTTTACATTTGTGTTGTTAGGAAGGGCTCCTCAAGCATTCAGAAAAGGCCTGTCTGAAGGCAACTCTGGGTCTACTTAGAAGCTTCTGTTCTTAACCAACCTAATTAGATCTACTTTACCACCTCCCTCTCCTTGTGACCGAGTGAGAAACGATGTAATGTAAGGACTTTAGAATAGACTATAGCTGGGCTAAATCTTAAAATTGACCGAGTGGCTTAATTCACTTACTGCAATGAGAGTCCTTTCCTTTTATGAAGATCAGTGTATTCATCCAATGACTCCTGAAAGGTAATTATCACTGGGTTGTGTGGACTTATTCCTATTGCCTTTTGCTAGAGGAAGAGCACTGTCCCCTTTGTGAACTAATTTAATCTGCTCAGCAATAAAGGGCGTTAGATCTCATTTTATATTCCTACCCATTTTACTGAAAAGATTCAGAGCTATGGGTTGGCAGACTCTAGTCTGTGGGCCAAATCTATCTCACCACCTGTTGTTGTTTTTTTTATTGCTTTTTTCATTATTTATTTCATTTTATTTTTTCAAGATTTAGTCATTTGACAGAGATACAGATGGAGAGGGAACACAAGCAGGGGGAGTGGGAGAGGGAGAAGGAGGCTTCCCCCTGAGCAAGGAGCCTGCTGAGGGGCTCTATCCCAGGACCTTGGGATCACGACCTGAGCTGAAGGCAGATACTTAATGACTGAACTACTGAAGCACCCCTCATATTGTTTTTATGCAGACTCAGCCACACTAATCTTTGATGTATTGTCAATGATTGCTTTTGTGCTCTGAGGGCAGAATTGAGTATTGATAACAAGCCCTGTGGTCTCCAAACCTCAACTAACTACTGTCTAGTCCTTTAAGAAAAGGCGGGACTCCTGTTGGAGAGCAAAGAGGGATAAATATCTTGTCTAAGGTCATGTTTTAGTTTTCTGTCTTTTACTCTGGGGTGGAATTAGCCCCATGTCATGGGGAAAAAAAAAAAAAATGGAACTCTTCTGTAGAACTTGCCCAAACCTCATTTCTCAAGAACCTCAAGGTCATTGCAAAATTAGAGATTTTAAGCTTTCCGAATACCTACAATGAAACCGCGTGTATTTACACTTGAAGGCTAAGACCTCAAGCCTCTGAAAGTACCTTGAAAGCGACACAGGTGTCCCCGATCTGCTTGAATTTCTTTCCAGAAGCATACTGGGGGACTTAATTCGAGCCTATTTTATAGGTCCTCGCACAGGCAGAGATGGCTTTATTTCATTGCATAAATAACAAAGATCTTTTGTACATTCTTTTATTTCCCCCTCTGAGCAACCAGAATCGTGGCAGATCCGAGATTTGTGCACATCTCTTTGAAATAAATGTGTACCGAAGATGGCGGAATGATAGGGACTAACTTTTATGGACCGCTCTCATTAAAACTCACCTTCAGAAAACATCCCTGCTCCTTCCTTATAATCAAATGACAACTCATAACCACCTAACCATTTTTTAATATTCTCCAGACTCCACTGAACTAGGCTGAAGCTCAGACAGTGTCTCGCTAGTCAGGAGAGAGTGTCTACCGTCCTATTTAAAAGCAGTTACTGGGATAGGTTTTTACAGGCAGTGGGCTAGGACAATTCAGAAACAATTGCTTATGTGATAGTTGGAGGATTTGTCCCTGTCAAACAGTTAATATTGCTTTAATACATGAAGTAGGCTGTATAAGACAGCAATAATGAAAAATGTCAGGAAAGACAATATCAATTGTTATTCAACATCCACATTAAAGATTACTTTTTTGTCAGTAGCTTTCAGAAAATGTATTTTCCATCAGATCTGATTGCGTTCGTCTTTGAAGTGCCCCATCCTCCCGGTAGATTTAATGTGACATCTAGGCACTTTTTAGTCCCTGGGCCTCTGAGGCGATTCAGAGAGGCACAACAAGCCATCACAGGTTTATCCTCAAAGGCCGACACTGTCTGTCTGATTTATTGTAACTTTAAGAATCATCTCCAGCAAAGCATGAGCCTTGCTACCCATCCAGAGCGTCAGACTTTTATCAATTCATTTGTATGCAGCCGGGTACCTCTTGGAACCAAGAGCCCTATAGCCACTCATGGAAAATGCATTACCTGCGACTAATCCTTTTTATCTTTAAAGTCTGTATTTTTTATGTATAAGTCATTTTGGGTTATCATAAAATATACATAATTCTCCCTCCTCTCCCTCTCCCCCCCCAAAAAAAGACAAAATGGGAAAGGAATATATAATAAGTTCGGAGCGTGTGGTGTTCTTATCAGCAATGATTCTAAATAAACAGCTCTCTTTATGTAAACACCAAGGGATATAAAGCTGTGATTACTTTCAATGGGAAATAGGAATGCTTCCATTTTTTTTTTTTTTTCCCTTTTAGGTTTCAAAGTGAAACAGTGAGATTAATCATTGAAAACACGCTTGTGTGTGCTGCTCTCTTCCGGCATGTTCGTTGGGTGGCGGGCGGTGGTGTTGGAGTGAGCGGGAAATGGGTGGAGGCTAATGGGTGTGTGTTCCATTTCATGGGTTTCCCAAATTGCTTTACTCCACAAACATTTTCCAAGCCATTTGTGAATGGCCTTAATTAAGAGGACTGGAAATGTGTCTCCTGGAAGGATCAAAGTACATCTCCTTCACTAGTCCCAACCCAGTGAGGTTCAGTGGGTAGTGAGGCCCCTGTCCCCAGAGTTACACCTGCTATTTGCTGTCTTCTGTTGTTCTGTAATTGTTTCAGATAATTAAACTCTGCTCCGGTCTGAATCTTCACAAGCATAGGAAACTTCATTCTACTTCAAGAAAAATACAAGTGCCCACAGAGTTCACCGTCTGGAGTAGGGGTTGATGAACTATGGCCCATAGGTCAGATCCTGCTGTGGCCTGTTTTTGTCAATAAAGATTTATTGGAACCACAGCCATGCTCATTTGCTGATGAATTATCTATGGCTGCTTTCACACCGCACAGGCAGAGTTAATGGTTCTGACAGACTGTATTGCCCATAAAGCCCCAAATACTAACTATCAGGACATTGAGTGAAAAATTTGTTGATCCTTGTCTTGGACCCATACCTGCAATTTTAAATTAACTTAGTAAGTTTGTTGAGTTAATCTAAGATTTATGTGGCCTATGAGGGAAAAGTGCTTTTTGGGGGATAGAGAAACAGTCTTGAAGGATATACTACAAACTCAGGACAAAAACTACTGCATGGGGAATGAGACTATGGATGAAGGTTGAAAGGAGTGTTTTTATTCTTAGTATTTATTATGAAGCACTATTTTCAGAATCTGCCTGGTTTGGGGAGATGCAGTCTCTCTCTGGGCTATACCCTGCTTCAGTCTTGTGCAATGGAACCATAGTTTCTAGGACATCAAAAGATTGTACACAATCACAGGATATTTACTATATTTTTACCTTTTATAAACTCGGTATCTGGCCATACTCATATATTACCTCCATTGCCTTTAGTTCTCAGCCAAAGGTGGGTTTCATTGTTCTTGTTTTGTTTTGATTTGATTTTCTTTTATATATTATTTTAAGTAAAAAGAGACTAAAGGTGTGCCTTGGTGGCTCAGTGGGTTAAAGTCCCTGTCTTCAGCTCAGGTCATGATCTCAGCATCCTGGAATCGAGCCCTGCATCAGCCTCTCTGCTCAGCAGGGAGCCTGCTTCCTCCTCTCACTCTGCCTGTCTGCCTACTTGTGATCTCTCTTTCTGTGTAAAATAAAGAGATAAAATCTTTAAAAAAAGAGAGAGAGAGAGTAGAAGGGAAAGGCAGAAAGAGAGAGAGAAACTCAAGCAGACTCTGTCCTGAGCCTGACCCAGTGCTAAAACTCAAGACCCTGATATCTGACCTGAGCTGAAACCAAGAGTAGACCCTCAACTGACTGTACCACCCAGATGCCCACATGGGGTTTCTTTTGTGTTCAAACAGTTGTGGGTCCCCAAGCTTACAGGTAAAGAACAGTGAGGCAGAACAGGAGGTGTGCGCCAATAAGCCACAGCCAAGCTCTGTGGGATTTTCAGTAAAAGGGTTAAGTTTTCTCTGGGGCAGGAATCATTAACATACCTCTCCCCACTGTCAGGACTCTGAAGGACCCATTGGGGTGTGTGTGTGTGTGTGTGTGTGTGCGCGCGCGCGTTCTCTAACAGAAACAGAAAGCAAGGGAGCATGATTTTTAGATAAGGAATTTAACTGGAAGATTTGTAGTTACAACATGCTTCCCTCCCTAATTTCCACATGCAGCTTATCTTTTGGGAAAGAATCTCTGGGATCTTGTTGAACTTGCTTAAAAACCATGGGCTGAGTCTGCTAGTGTCTTGTTTTCCATAAGAAAGACAAAAAAAAAAAATCACTTCAAAATAATGTCGGAAGATGTTAAGATTTTATGAGGGTTTTCCATAACCCTCCCATGCATCCCTTTGGCAATGAAAAAAAATCAGATTTATTCTCATAGTTGTTGCTGACACATGAGCAATTGTATAAACTCCTGTTTACATACAGAGTCTGAGCTCTCCTGTGTGGCGTAGCAGCCCACCTTTTGGCCCTCGTCTTTGCTATTCCTCCCTCCCTAGGGGCACCATGCTCTCTGATATTTCTTAACCTTGACATTTCTGTCCAAGGAAAGTCCTCCTTTCCTGCCCCCAGGCCTCATTCATCTGGAAACTCCAGCTCGTCTTTCATGACCCAGTACAATGGTCTCTTCTTCCCCATCCTCACCCTCAGCCTCACTGAAGTTGCCCATAGCACGTGGATACACTCTGTTATTGTGTTTCCTGAATCTTGGAGCCACGTTACTTACATGAGATACTTGAGGGTGGGGACTGAGGCTTAACGGACCTCTGTATCTTCAGTACTTTGGACAGTGATTTGCTTCGGCAGGTGCTCAATAAATGCGTTTTGAAAAAATAAATACAGGACTTTACATTTTAAAGCAGAAAGAAACCTTCGAGAACATCAGTCTAAGCTCTTGATTTTGTAGCTGGAGTCTGAGGGATCGTTTAAATGATGTACTTCCTTTGGATTCTTCCAAGGCTTCAGCCATTGCATCACACTGTGTTTCGGGCTGTTGGGGCTGGCGTATGCAGAGCTGGCTACATGGGATGTGAAGAGGAAGGGAAAGCTCTAGAAAGGTTATTATTTGCCTTCACACCTTCTATTCAAGGAAGCAAAAGACTAAAACAAAACCAAAAACAAAGGCCAACAGCTTTCTGGAGGTAGGACTTGCTGCCTGACTCTAGCCCGAGAGGAATTCAATTTCCATTCTCTGAGAACAGTGAGGACGACACCCCTCAGAGGAGAGGCTGTGAAAAGTCCAAACCCTGTCTCTCTCCCTTTCCTTGCCCTCAACTGCCAGGGTAGGGCAAGGCTCCCCCTGGGAAGCAGATGTCAGGTGTCCATGTTCTCCTTTTTCAGAAAAACCCCCTAGACCTTTGTGCCTTCCCTTGGTTGGCCATTTGGCTCAGAGGAAGAGATGGAGAGCATCCCATCCAGGGCCAAGGAAGAAGAGAATGCAGAGGCGTGGCCAAACAAGCAAAAGGAGAAGAGGGAGTCGCAGGCACATGTGAAAGTGATTCTGCAACGGAGCCATCATTTGCCTTGAGGTTCATGGGAGGGAGAGCTGCGTCTCCACCTAGAATGGTTTTAGAGACTTCCGAAGAAGTGTGATCTCTTGAGTGTGGGCTCTCTCCCCTTCCCCACCAACTCTGTACATGTGTACATGTGACATCATTTTGTCCCTTTGACAGACAGAAGCTTTGAGACTTAAGTTTCTATAGCAGCACATCCAGAACCCTGGGCTGGATGTGCCTTTCTGGCTAAGTTGACGGCTCACCCAACACTCCAGTCTTAGAGCAGGGTGCTGCAGGAATGAGACACGGGGTAAGAGCTGAATGAGGAGGGCGGGGGCAGAGGAAGGCAGAGACAGCTGTCCAAGGCGAAAGAGCCGAAGGAAGGTGTCACAGAGACACTTCACCTCCCTCTGGTAGCACCTGGCCCAGAGTCTGGCCAGAGTAGCTGGGGCTACTCTCAAAGGCTGATCTTGCATGGGTGAGGTAGGGCCCAAGCCCGGTTCCTGTAAGAAAACGGGGCACTTGGTGCTGCACATTCCAGTCCCTGCTTTGTCCTAACCAGCTGTGGGTCGTGGGTAGATCCCTTTACCTCTTTGGGCCTCAATTTCCTTAGCTGTGGGCCAAAAAACTTGGGCTGAATGATTTTCTGACTTTCTTTCCAGTTCTGGTAAGTTTAGGATTGCCTGACTTTTGCAATGAGTTTTAAAGTATTCTAAATTGGGAGACTTCTTGGGCCATGTTTGGTATTTCATACGAAGTAAAGGCCCTACTCCAGTGTTTGTGCCTGAATGGATAGGCGCCATAATTTATCTGAAAAAAAAAAAAAAAAAAAAAAGGCAATCAGACTCTCCAGCAAATTTCTGAAGAGCAGATTTTATTTCCCTTGCTATGGATCTTAAATGCTACACTTGTTACATCTGAGTGCTAATTACTAGAGATTAATTAGTCAGCATGAAAGTACTTCTGCAGCAGACCCCCAATTACTCAACTGTACTTGATATGTGTTACCTGCGGGCTCTCTGCAGTGATCCCGGGAGGTGACACTTTCTGGAGGCCACAGGCAAGCCTTTTGACGATTCTCTAGTCACGTTCTCAAAAGAACAGCTGTCAAAGGCATCTGTCCCGAAGATAATTAAATGAAAAACATAGCTAACTCCAAAAATGGAGGTAGTCTGGCCAGCAGTCCCAAGGGGCAAGACTATTTCCTAGTGATTAAAGGTGAGTAACGGGAGAGGATTCTCTTGGGTCTATTTCTGCCTCTGTTAGAGCCCCGTGCCCTGAACCTGGGTGATCCAATCCACTCCTCGTCTTCTGCTTCTATCCAGGCCCATCAGAAGATACCTTCAGTAGGGATATAGTGAGATTTAATCAATTATTATTTAAGGACAGAAAGATACTTGGATGAAAGGCGTGAAGATAAAAGCCCAGTCCAGACGTATTATCACTTCCCTATGCTCTTTCTTCTATTAGGGACCTGGGAATACGGCTGAAGTGTGCTTTGGTGCATTTTGTAAGAGAGAGAAAAAAATAAGCAGGGAAATTATATTTTCAAACCAAGTGCCCATTTTTCCTTGTAACTCGTGCGCACGAGATTGGCTGGCGTCTGCGTCTCATTTATCTCTCTCTATTGGGTTGTCCTCTGTGTCTAATTTTCCCTTATTAATGAATCTCCCCTTTTGTCCTGCACAAATCTAGGAGGGTGACATTTATACAAGGCAATCATTTCCGTGCATTACCAAAAAGATTATTTATTGGTGGTTAGCCAGTGCGAGTAAGCACATCCGTCACCCAAATCTGACCCAGAATGGGCTTCTGTTTTCTTAGCAGAATTATTTGCTGATAAGTTTTTTTTCCTGGTCTTTAGGCTTGTGGTTTAGAGGGAAAAGACCCACAAATCTCTGAATTTTGAAAAGAAGAGTGCTTCCCTGCTCTGATGTCCATCTTCCCAGACAAGAGAAACTACCCGGGCCATGTTTCGGGCATAGATGTTTTAAAAGAAAACCAACTGTGTGCCTGTGCAGGTTAAGCATGAGGGTCCCAGGGAGGCTCTTTGTCACCAGTTCTGAAATGACTTTCTGGAATTAAAGCCTTAAATTTGGAGTAGCTTTAATATGGTTGCAGCTCAGGGGTATATAAGTATCTGATGGAGCCATGACCGTCAGTGTATACACAAGTGTGTAAGGAGCATACATTGCTTCATTTTCCTGAAGTTCAGCCTGATTTTTATTACACTGGCATGGCAGAAAGCTTGTCTCAGTCAGTTCTGAGTGCCTCATCCTCACCCCACCACCTCTGCCCAGAATCATCGCAAAGTCCCACGTCATGGTCAAGACATTGCAGGGCCCATCTTGTTCTCCCGTCAGCCAGTTCGGGGGCTCTTGGTTCGTGTGCTCCTTCCGTGCCTCCCTGCGGCATGAGCATCTTGGCAAGGCTGCCACATGACTCAGTCTACCAGAACATTTTGGAAGTTCCCCCTTTTTAAAAATTTTATTTTTGAGTGAGAGAAAGTGAGTGTGACGGAGGAGGAGCAGAGGCAGAGGGGGAGGCAGACTTTGCTGAGCGCAGAGCCTGATGTAGGGCTCGATCCCACAACACTGAGATCATAACCTGAGCTGAAATCAAGAGTCAGATGCCCATCTGACTGAGCCACCCACGTGCCCAGGGTTCCCCTTTCTTAGATTCCTGAGAAGTAAGGTGCTGGTCCATTCTGCTTTGGGGTCCTCAAAACCTTTTGGAGCCCTGGAGGTCTCTGTATAGCAATGAGGGATCAGAACAATTCTCTCTAGGACCCAAATCTTCCCATTCTGATCCACTCTCCTCAAAGCCAGGGAATGGATTTGGACTTCAAATTCTGTTTCTTAGTAATATTTTGACTATGCCCCAGGTCTTCTCCAATTCCCTGAAAGCTCAAGCTTTTTTGGTTTTTGTCTTTTGGGAAAGTGGGGCCAGGCAGATATTAGTAAGCTCTTTTTGCTTTGTAGGTGTCACACCTTCTAAAACAATAAATGTTGACTGGACTCATGGGAGGGAGAGAGGGAAGAAGAAAGTAGTTAACATCTTAAAACCATAATTCTTCAAGTTTTCAAAAATAATGGGCTTTGAGGGCCAGATTGTGGATTTGTAGTCTGGTCCAAGAGTAGTGGGATGGCATGGGAGATTTTTGAATAGAGCATGATGGGATAGAATTTGGAAATGAGGAAGTTGTGAGTTTGGAGCAATAGGGAATTCATTTTATTTTATTTTATTTTATTTTATTTTATTTTTTTAAAGATTTTGTTTATTTACTTGAGAGAGAGCATGAACGAAGAGAAGGTCAGAGAGAGAAGCAGACTCCCCGTGGAGCTGGGAGTCCGATGCGGGACTCGATTCCGGGACTCCATGTTCATGACCTGAGCTGGAGGCAGTCGTCCAACCAACTGAGCCACCCAGGCGTCCCAGGAAATTCATTTTAGAGGGCTATTATGAAAGACCAGGTGAGAGACGATAGAACTTTGGATTATTAAATGCCATTGATTTCACAATGCATCACTCTGATCTTTTAATCACAATAATCAGTTTCATCTTAGGGTCAAAAAGTAAACATAGACCTCATTTAGAGGTTGTATCTGCATTTGAGAAGTAAAGTGTGCATTATTGGGAAGCCAGTGCATCTTAAACTTTAGGACCCTTCACTTGCATGGGCTCCTTCCAGGACCCCACTATATCTAATTTTGTACCCATAATATTGTATATTTTATAAAAAACTATTTTTAGGTTGTATAGGCCTCAGGACCCACTTGGGTCCATTCCTGGCAATACGTGGAAGTCTATTCTAGAATAGAGTTTAACAGATGTGTATTAATTATCTACCCTGTTGTTGGTATTTGACAAACACAAAGATGACCCAATACAGTCAATGCTATTAAGACTGCAAGGACAACAGCAGGAAAGTAAAGAAAGGCATTTCTTGGGGGAAATCTTTAGGACTTGGAAGCATATTGGAGGCAACAGGGCCCAAGGAGTACAAGTGAAGCTAGTCATCCAAACCCCTGAGAAGGAGAGAAGTCAGACCATAGAGAGAGACAGAAGGCAGTGGGAGATAAATAGGAGGTTGGGGGTTGCTTGAGGAAAGGTGATGAATTAATTTGGACATACCAAATCATCTCTTGGCATGCCTCTCAAACATGGAAATGTATGTCTATGGTCCTAAGGACCAGTTGAGAGTAAAGATAGGTATCTGGGGGTCTCTAGAGGTAATAACTGAAGCCATGAACACGGTTGAGTTTCTAGGAAAGGGATTGCAGAGAGGATGAAGAAGAAGGCAGGAAGATCAAGGTGAGGTGTGACCACTAGAATCTGACCCTGATGAGGACAGGAGACCTATGACACACACTTTCATCCAGCTGCCGGAGTGGCTGTAGCAAAGAAGGATGGCCAGGAAGAAGGTAGCAGCTAACTGTAAAAAGGAAACAGGGATGGTAGGATGAGTGGGTGCCATGAACTTTTCCATTCGAGGGGGATGATCTGGAGCATGTTGAGGCTTAGAAATGGACAGAGGGAGAGTTGAAGAAGGAAGCTCTTAAAGACAGAGGTTTTGTTTATAGTGGGGGAGTGGCTTTGTTGATTAGGTAGTGAGCTGTGATGTCAAAACATAAGCAGCCATGATGTTACAATTGGAGTGTTAGCTCCGAGGAGTTGAGTCTTGCTAATTCAACTATCCCAGTAGCTGACTCTCCTACAGAAGCTCATATTCTGTAACCAGTGGCTTTATTAGCTCTATAATGTATAATCCAATGCTAAGAAAGTAATAGATTTTTCAGTCAATACTTATTTTCTATGTTTTTAAGATAACTGAATTTGGAACCCCCTCTCCTCTTTCAAAGATTTCATTTTATTTGGTGGGGGGTGTTGAGAGAAAGGGAGCACACGGATGTGTGGGTGAGCAGAGGGAGAGGATCTCAAGCAGATTCCAGACTGAGCACAGAGCCCAATGCAGGGCTCGATCTCATGACCCCGAGATCATGACCTGAGCTGAAACCAAGAGTCAGCTTGCTTAAACAACTGAGCCACCCACATGCCACTGCAGTCTTTATAGACAAATCAAAAACCCATTTTTAATTATAAATCAGGGCCAGAATGCAAACTAAAAACATAATGATTAACTTAATATTTTATCTGCCTAAATGTATATATGTACACACACACACACACACACATATGAAGGAACATATGCAGCCTCCTTCAGGGTGAAGACTACATTTTACTCACCTCCATATTCTCAATATCTCTTGTCATGCTCAGTACATAGGTCAGCATTCCATAAACATTTAGTGCATGAATTATTTTATGGTGCTAGTTACAACATGAACTATAAATGAATTAAAATATCTGACAATTTCTTAATAAAAAGATTCCTCCAGGGTCAATAATACGTAGCTTTTACAGTAGAAATAAATATTATGTGTCCATCACCAACTTTCTTTGACAGTTTACTATCTTATCACTGTAAAGATGGCCTCGACATCTGTATCCTCTGGGAACATTGACATTTCTGTAGTGGGATTCAGGGTTCTTTGTTAAGCCATTTCTGGAGTGCATGGGTGGCTCAGTCATTAAGCATCTGCCTTCAGCCCAAGTCATGATCCCAGGGTTCTAGCATTGAGCCCTGTATCAACCCCCACATCGATCCCTGGTCAGTGGGGGTTTACTTCTCCCTCTTCCACTCCCCCTGCTTTTATTCCCTCTCTCACTGTGTCTCTCTGTCAAATAAGTAAATAAAATCTCAAAAAACAAAACAAAAAACCCATTATTTCTCTAAGGTTATTTGTTGCCATCCAAGAAATATTCATTTTTTTATCCATATTTATCCATATTTATTCATCCAAATTCATGGTTGTGGCAGTGAACCAGTTGGACTCTTGTTGCTCTGAAAAATATCCTCTTAGAACCCCTGTTTCTTGTGATCTGTAAAGTGGGGATAATAATTCATTAACATTAATGTTGATATGAAAATTATATAACCTTCATAAAGGGCTGACATTGTACCAGATATATTAGACCTAAAATAAATATTTCTTTACTTGTCACAGGCGCTCAAAGAACACCTGGAGAAAAAACCCAAAGATCACTACCATGACAAATTTTATAACTTGGAGATAGAGACTCTACTGTGTAGAGGGTCAACTTAGCATCTCTCAATGTCCCCCTTGTTTGGGCTCTTGGGAGAAACATCTCCACAGACTTTCTGCCCTTCTTTATCTTCTGTTTGACCTTTATGATGCTTTTGACCTAAATTCTTTAAGGTAAAAAAGATTTTTTAAGGGGGGTATTTTCTTTGGTCAGTTGTCATGAGTCTTTCCTGGAATGAGATAGAGGATAATCAGGGTTGATTTCAGTGCTCAAGTCCCCCTAGATGCTAAGTATTTTGAGTATCTTCCTTGGAGATAAGCAAACATATTGGTCTCTAGATCCTGGTAGGAGATAATATTCCCACTCTATAGATGAAAACTGAGACACAGACAAAACGTGGCTTGGCCAAGCTCATAGAGACATGGTGTTCCTAGGACTAGATCTCCAGTATCCTTCTCTCCATGCCCTGCTCTTGCCACTGGAGCCCACACCCACGAAGGACAGGACATTCATTGTAACTTCCCTTGAAGAAATTCCTGGAATATTTAACACTTCTTTAAGACAATTTTTTGGTGCCTCTTTAGTCAGGAATCCCTTTATCTTTGGAGAAGACATGGAAAAGCCAGAACTCTTGATTAAGAAGAACATCTCTTTCTGGTTTTGCTGGAGAATACAGGGGTTACTGCAATTGATATGGAATTAAAAAAAAATGTTTTATCCATCCCTGTCAGTTTTTCATTTCCTCCCTACAAAGCCTTTATGTCCTAGGGCATGCTTTGTCTGAAAATACTTTGATTCATTTATTATTATTATTTTTTTTACCAGCTATATTCTATGCCAAAATTCATTCTGAGGTGCTAAATTTCAACGTCAAGGATTAATTTGAGTTAGATGGTGAATGCAAGGTCACTGTATAATTTTTGGAAAGGTCTGATGATTGCAATGATGTCACAAGTGATAAATACTTTCCTATCTACTTCCCTAATGTATTTTGTATCTGTCAATATCTTTGATGTTATAGGTGAATGGCAATTCTGAAAATGACAGTCTTCATAGGTTCTTTTCACGTTGATTTATTTTCAGGTTCTGATTAATATTTGCAGGATCTCATTCAATTGGGATACATTTAAAGTAACTCCGTAGATTTGTCTTGATTTGATGTTACCTTACAATTTAGAGATAAATGCAGATTCCATTTTGCAAGGCATATACCCTACATTTTTTTTATACCCTACATTTTTAAAACAAGTAATTTATTTTGGTGTTTTCAGATTAATGTTGCATTAACACAGGGGGGAAAATGAATGATGAGTTGTCTGTTTGCCAGTGACACCTGAAGCATATCCCGTGTACAACAGTGCAGATAAAATTGTACAGGGATTTTTTTTCTGCTTTAATACATTAAAGAGGACAACCACCTCCTCCCAAAATAAGAGGTACTTATGTGGGTTGATGGATGTCTGCCTAAAGTATATGTAAATTATCAAATCCATATTGACTGTTAAAGTAAATGTCTCACTTAAAGGCAAAGCAAGAGTTTGAGGACTGAATTTAAGCTTGTCTTTGATGTTTACTGGGAAGAACCTGGGCATTGAGTTGAACTTCTGCTGACTCTGACAGGTCTGACTGTGCTGGTGGTTCACCTCCAGCATCTCTTCTGACTCATTCTGCATCGGCTCTGATTCACCAGTATTCATGCCATATTGGTGGATAAATACTCTATCAACCCTGGTTCTACCAACTTGGGCTAAAATCCTTGCTCGGCTACCTAGTAGCTGCGTAACCATGTGTTCATTAAGTAACCCCTTTGACCCGTGGTTTATATATCTGTTAAATGGGGATAATAGGAATCTTGGGAAAATCTAGTTACCTATTGATAGCAAACGTTTGCCATCTTCTCTGGCAAATAGTAGTGCTCAATAAATGTTTGTCCTCTACCATGTACTATTCTTTCTTGTCCCATCAATCAGAATCAGAGGATCTCAGAGACTGGGGGGACTACTGGGGCCATAATGTCCAACAGTCTTTTAGGCTTGGGGATGTATCTCATTGGTAAGTTTTCACTGTCATCCAGACCATCACTCCTGGGTGCCTTTCCTGAATCTGCATATTTCTAATTCAAGATGCAGGCTTGTTTGGTGAATGCTTTATCCTGTATTTGTTTGGACACTCATTGTGTCGTGAATACATTAAGTCAATTTTTAAATCCTTGCCACCACTGGACACAAGAAATTGGAATGAGAGATGGTGGAAGGATCAAAGTAAATTCTTCCCTGTTATTGGAGCCTCCTTCCATATCAATCTCCTATGGAAAGAGGGGCAAAGCATTATTTCAAATGATAGTGAACAGTTTAAAAAAAATTATTTTTGGTGAATCTGGCTGGCTTAGGCAGTGGAGTAGGCAACTCTTTTTTTTTTTTAAGATTTTATTTATTTGACAGAGAGAGATCACAAGTAGGTAGAGAGGCAAGTAGAGAGAGAGAGAGAGAGAGAGAGAGAGAGGAGGAAGCAGGCTCCCTGCTGAGCAGAGAGCCCAACGTGGGTCTCGATCCCAGAACCCTGAGATCATGACCTGAGCCGAAGGCAGAGGCTTAACCCACTGAGCCACCCAGGCATCCCTGGGGTAGGCAACTCATGATCTCAGGGTTGTGAGTTCAAGCCCCATGTTGAGTGTTGAGATTACTTAAAAATAAAATCTTAAAGTTATTTTTGTTCTATAGCTAATGTTTATGACAGGCAAATGATTTTTTTCAAGTTTCAGCTGCTGGTAACATGGCAAATTCTTGGCAACACATATGGCAAGCCGTAAGTTCCTCTAACCTAGAAGATAAGGTAACTTTTTTTTTTTTAAAGATTTTATTTATTAATTTGACAGAGAGAAATCACAAGTAGACGGAGAGGCAGCCAGAGAGAGAGAGAGATAGAGAGGGAAGCAGGCTCCCTGCTGAGCAGAGAGCCCGATGCGGGACTCGATCCCAGGACCCTGAGATCATGACCTGAGCCGAAGGCAGCGGCTTAACCCACTGAGCCACCCAGGCGCCCCTAGAAGATAAGGTAACTTTATGGAAAAAGGCCAAACAAATGAATCCAGGGACCTTAAATCTCTCTCTCTGAATTAAAAAAAAAAGACCTTTATATACCAAAAAAAGCACTTTGATAAAGCTTAATTTTGGCATTGGTCTTAGAGTGAGTAGTATAACAATTTAATCATGAAATCTGAAGCCATCAAAAATAGAGTCAACGGTCGATCCAAGCCAGGATTAGATTTGTTGACGTAAATTCAGAGTATATCTGTATTTACTGCCAGGTGGTACTAACTCCACAGGTTCAGTAAAAATGTGTGATAAATACTTGGATTTTGGTAATTTCATTTGTGTGTACATGTGCATGTTTCAGTTTTAAAACGTGTCTGCCTTATTGAAGGCCAAATACATCTTCGGATTTGCTGCTTTCACATGCGCCTCTGTATTGCTGTCGCTCATTCTTATCCACTCCTACAAAGCCTCTTCTTCAAGGTCCACCTTGAATCCCTCTTGTTCCCTAAAAACTGCTACAGGGACTGGCCTGTGGTGTCCTTACCCATGATGCACACAGCATTGACTGTCTAGGCCGTCTTTATCCCTGGTTACGCAACTCAGGGAACACGTTTCTCATTTTTCCTCAACAAAAGGAGAGCTAGGATATTTCTGAAGGAAGAAGCTCTACATTATCGTCTTTGTGTCCTATGCTGCCCAACCTGGATGTGCTCTAAACACCTGTACATTGGCACAATCTTGTCCACAGCAAATAACCGTGGGGTGTTCAGAGATTTCCCTCTCTCGCAATGTGATTCACGTTTAGCTGCTCTGTTGGTGAGATTTATTCATTTTACCTGCTTTCATATCTCGGTTCATCTTATCCAGAGCCTGGGGGTTAGCTCTGCATGCGATCTCTGTCTTGGGTCTTCTCTAGGAGGGATGGACAGAGCCCAGGAGCCTGGAGGAAGCAGCAGCATTGTCAGAAAGAAACAGGAAGTCTGTTCCTCATCGTCATCCACACGCACATCACCAAACATAGGCTGAGCAGGAAGTCAAGCTTTCAAGGAAAGCCAGTGAAGCACAGGCGGGGGTTGGGGGGGTGGTGGGGACATCAGAAATACACCCCAAATTGACTTGGCGCCTGTCACCTGGGACTGCCTGGGCTGTGAATGGAAAACTCTTGTAGATTAAAGGGAGGTAACGTTGGCCACAGATGCATTTCATACTCCGCTGTCCTTTCCAGAATCCCTGCGAAATGGTTGACCTTAGAGGGGGCTCTTGATGATTACGCCTAAGTCTTTTCAACTTGTTTCTATTTACACTTGTGCTTTATGGATTCCTTCCAGGAGAAGTGTTTTAAAGAAATACAAAAAGCCTTTCCACCCCCCCGAGACACTGCAAAGGGGGCAGCGTAAGCAGATAGCTTTCATTCCTCTGTTTGTTATTTTCCTTCCGGGATGAGATACTACTTCTTCCCCTGAGTGTCTGGATTTTGTGATCTGGGACACAGTCGGATGGAACAGTTTGAACTTTTAAAAATAATTACTTGGGGATATTCTGCTCTTTGCTCTGTGGGAGGACTGGGGAATTGGGAGATCCTTCTGTAGCTCTTCTTAAAAGCCTTGCCTTTTCCCAAAGTGCTGTTTTTTAAACTGTCATAAGTCAAATTTATCATGGGGATAATGTAATAAAGACAAATATTCAACCAATAATGAAAAGCTAAGTAAACGGGTATGTTTAAGCTCTATTATATGCAGGGGAGTACATTAAGGCAGATCTAAGAGACACTTTAATGGATTTAACATTAGCAATCAGACCTGGACTTGGTATAAATCAAACACCATCACATTTCAGTCTACTGCACACCCACTCATTCATTAGCACCATTCAACGCAGATTATAAATATTAGCCAAGAAACCTTCAGTTCTTGAGATTCTTTCCACAGACACAGCAATAATTGAACAATAATGATGACAATTTTATTTTTATGAATCGCTATGGCTTACTTTTATTGATTTGCTCTTGGGCCTGGAGAAAGCTTCCTCAGCCAGTATACAACAGGAAATGGTTATAGCATTATCACGCTGTAAAGAGATAAATAAAATAAAGGGGGGGCGGGTAGCAAGGCTGGTGGGACTCAGCAAGCTGCTGACATAAGCAAGAATTAGTCCCTTCGCTCCCAACGATAGAGCAACTTAAATTACGTCCTTTTTCCTTGCCTGCTTCTCATTCCCCATTCAGTGAAAGGAAAATACTTCTCGACTGTAAATGTGCATTAACTGCGGAGCTGGACATTTTGGGGTTCTTGGTATCCTCTCGAGGGAAATGAATAAGACGGAAGTAAGTGAGCTGGCTTAGGCATTGTGCAGAAAGGAGGGTGAAGCCCGGTGGGAATATGGCCTTCCACTGCCTCCTTTGGTGATGGACAGCTTCTTACTGACAAAAGCAGTGTAGCCTTCTGCAAGATTCCATGCAGACCTATGAAAAGGACCTGACTCCTCCCTGCCTCTGCCTTTTCTAGGGCCCAGATGTGCCGCTGTTCCAACCAGCTCACCCTGCCCTTTAGCTAAAAGGTGGTGAGGAATTGCCTCTCCTTGGGTATCAGTTAGGAGAAGACCCGGATGTGGATTTGCATGTGTGTTTCCAAGGCTGCCATGATTTTCCCCCCTTCTCAGAGACTGATTCCAAAGGTTTTATTTCATACTCCGTTCCCTTCCATCTACAGCGACTAACTGGATGTGTACTTCTGTGTGTTCACTGGACTGAGACCCCGCCAGTGACTCAGAGTGAAAGAAACAAGATCTCCTTGAGCTTCATCAAGCTCTCTGCAGTTCCACGCAATGATGTAGGCTGTCCCACCTGGCCATGGCTGTACCGTGGGAAAGAGATCCTATCCTTCCCGGTTCCTTTCCCCAGTGGATTTTTCTTTCCTGGCCAAAGATGTTCCGGCCAGTTTATATGAAGGTGTGGGCAACCTGACATCTGAGGGTTTGTGCATTTGCCAGCTCCGTGAGCCCCGGTGTCCCCATCTACCTGCCACTCAGAAGAAGAGATGCTGAGCTGCCCCCACTGTGACAGGAACAACTCCAGGACCGCAAAGACAGGGTGGCGGCCCAAGGCTCTAGTTCAATTCTTTGTTACATTTATGATCACATCTCTAAGGCAAGCCTGCCTGGGTACTTTACTCTTTCCACAGAAAATAAGTTTTTGGACCTCAAAGTTAATTAAGCCATGGTCATAAGTTACTGCTTACTGAATTGGTAGATTTTCAGAAATGTTTTAAAGAATTCTTAGCTACAGATCCTACATGGAGCTATTGTGTAAGAACTACAAAAGACCTCCAATCTGGCATCACTTAAAAAAATCAATAAAAGGTAAGCACCATGTTTTGTCATTATTGGAGAGAAGGGAGGTGAAGAGGTGTTGTGGGCTTGTATTTAGATGTAGGATCTCGTGTCTCTGAAATGGGGTGGACAGGCAGGAAGAAAACAACAAAAATTCTTTGTAAACCAAAATTATTGCAAGGACTGCAACTTGGGTTGAGTTTAACTACCCTTTTGTAGTGGTTCACGAAGCTTTTTCATGTGCAGGGGTTGAATGAGCTTATTGGTTTCTAAAAGTATTAAAAAGGGGTAATTACAAACAAGACCAGTCATAGGAGGGCGAAGAGAAAGTGGTTGCTGGGACCTTCCACTGCAAGAAATAGAAATTTCTATCTATTTATCTGACAGAGAGAGAGAGAGAGAGCGAGCAAGCATAAGAGAGAGAATACAAACAGGGGGAGTGGGAAAGGGACAGGCAGGGAGCCGGATGTGGGGCTCGATCTCAGGACCCTGGGATCATGACCTGAGCTGAAGGCAGATGCTTAATGACTGAGCCACCCAGGCAGCCGACGAAATAGAGATTTCTGAGGTGGAGGACGTTAC
Organism: Mustela nivalis; assembly: GCF_964662115.1. NCBI lineage: Eukaryota > Metazoa > Chordata > Mammalia > Carnivora > Mustelidae > Mustela > Mustela nivalis. The sequence continues at coordinate 18,718,953 of NC_139032.1, forward strand.
CCCTCCTCACCAAGAGTGTTTATGAAATACGAAAGGGAGCGATTATCTTTTTTTTTTTTTTTTAACAAGTAGTTCATTAGAAGATAGATATTGAGTGCCTACCATGAGCCAAGTACTCTGCCTGGTACTGAACAAATGACAGCAAACGAGGCAGACATGCTCCCTGCTCTCATGGAGGGCAAGGAGTTAACCCCATTCTAAGGGGAACTGGTTACACAAATGAATAAAGTAATTTCAGAGCATGAAAATTAATAGAATTATGTGATAGTGATGTGGGAGAAACTACATGGGAAAGGTAGTTTTAGAGAAGGTAAAAGCTTTATACTTCCAAGTAAGAAACGCCATTTCTCTGAGGGATGAGTGATCAGATCTTATTTACACTTTATAAAGACCACTGTGGATGGGATGCTATGTGGGCTGTCTGCCAAGGCTTGATAAGCCTTAGGAATAGATCACTACTGACTAGTGGGAGACTGAAAGATCCTCCCATTCTTGCTGCCAACGGCTCTCCAGTCACTTTGAAGTCTAAGGAAGAAAACTGACCTGGAGCCCAGGTGGTGGTTTCATTTCTTCTGATTGTCAGGTGTTGTCTTTGGGAGAACAGGGAGGTTCTAGGAAGTGAATGACCAGTCATAAAAAATGTGATTTAACAGCTCAATTTAATTTTCTGCATGGTGCTTGCAGTGATGAAATAATGGGCTCTCGGAAAGAGGGGCAAGAATGCTCTTTATGGATTTAAGCATTTGCTTTTGACCCTGACAGGATGGAGAGGGCAATGGTGCTTGTGTGGCAGCAGAGGAGGGCAAGGTCTAATGAACAATCTACTAATTAGCATAGCACCTTGTGCCTGGCAGGGATGCAGTACCTATTTGCTGGCTGGGAATCGACTATTCTTAACCAAAGGCAGAAGTTTACTAAAAGGCAAGGAAGAATTAGAAATAGGCTTGGGACCTTTATAAAGGGCTGGCAGAGTCCCCATATGGGAAAGGTCCTAGTCAAATATTATGACCTCCTTTGAAACACTGAGTGTGTGTGTAGTACCGATAGAAAATTCCAGCTCTGCAGAAGACCTGGACAGAAAGCATATGTACACTGGCAACTGTCAGCAGTAATTGCTGCCTGAATATGGGTGGGATGATTTGATTTCAAGGTCCTTCCCCCTATCAGTGCAGTAGGATGAGACCGGTAGCAGCAGACCTCCTGATATTTTGCTAGCTTGCATTCCACTGGTCCCAGAAGCTGAAAGGTAGCAGTTAGGATCAGAGAATAAAAGAGAGCCAGGGTACCCCAAATGCCTTGGACCCTGAGTTATGGAATTACAACATCAGGGTGTTTTGGCAGAAGGAGTGCTAAGGCCAAACCTTAGCAAAACCAATTTTTTCTTCAATGACGAGAGCTTCTCAATGAGAGAAGATGCTATGCTATAACTATTTCCCAAAGTTTCTCAGTTGAATGAACATATCTTTTATGCTATTATAATGTACAGAATTGAACATTAATTTCTACAAACTGGATAGTTGGTGTTTTGAAGAAAAATTGTCTTGCAATTTACTTTGTATGTATATGTGCGAATGTCTCAGCTGGGCTCAGGTGACAAAGACCAACATGGAGTAGGGAAGGGGGCGTGTCCCCTCCCCTCATCATTTGACCTCAGGTTTCAAGGCTTGGGACAGGCAAGGATGAATAAGGAAGTCAGAAGTCTGTGGGGATTGCATGGAAGTTCAAATAAACTGCTTTGGTGCAAGCCCAGCTGGGTTGAGATCTTGGGTGCCCAGAGACCCACAGAAGGCCTGAATGTATGTGATGCTACTGGGCAAGAATCCCACAGGAAAACTCATTTTATAGAGTAGTTTTATAGTGTTTTCTGAGCTGCTACAGACTCCAGTAAAAAGGAACCGCATTTAACAGATGAGGAAGAGTACAGAGGTGCAGCAATGAGCCTAGGCCCCAATCCTTCAATTACCCCACAAATGCATCAGATGCCTTAGTTCTAAGTGACAACTGCTGTGAGAAAAATTCTTTTTTTTTTTTTGATATTTTATTTATTTGTCAGAGAGAGAGAGAGAGAGAGAGAGAGAGCAAGCACAGGCAGACAGAATGGTAGGTAGAGGCAGAGGGAGAAGCAGGCTCCCTGCTGAGCAAGGAGCCCGAAGTGGGACTCTATCCCAGGACACTGGGATCATGACCTGAGCTGAAGGCAGCTGCTTAACCAACTGAACCACCCAGGCATCCCTGTGTGAAAAATTCTTACTACATAAAGTAGCTTGGTCTCCCATATGCTCATGAGCATCCACATCATTTTTATTTGTGTCAGAAACACAGCAATTGCTTCACAGGAAAAGAATATCAGGACTGACCTCCACAGATCTCAAGACACCCTTCTTGAAGGCGTAGAATTCTAAGGTATTAGTTAATGACTGTGTTCTTTTTCCTGTCAGCTTTGTGTATTTACACTGTATTTGCATTGCGTGACAATTCTTTCCTTAAATGAAACAAAAATAGCAGGAGATTCTTTAAGTAGAAAACTGTTTTATTTTCGTTCTATAGAGAGTGTGCACAAGTGGAGGCACAAGGGGGAAGGGACAGGGAGAGAGAGAGAGAGAGAGAGAGAGAGAGAGAGAGAGAGAGAATCTCAAGCAGGCTCCATGTCCAGTATGGAACCCAACGCTGGGCTTGATCTCATGATCCTGAGATCATGAACCAAGCTGAAATCAAGAGTCACTGGACACTTAACAAACTGAGCCACCCAGGCACCCCAAGAAGTGTTTTAACTGGCCTGAACATTAAAGCAATTAATATTGAATAACACAAGTTAAAAACCATGGGTATTTAGTAATGGGCTCTGTGTGATCAATGATAATGAGGACTGGGCTTCCTCAGTGTGAAGCTGGCTTCCTCATGGTTACAGGAAGGCTGCAACAGGTCCCTGATGCACATCCAGAATTCTCTTCTGGTAGATCTCTTTTTCAGAGTTAGAAAAATCTTTCCCAGATACTCTGCCTTACCATTTGTGTTAGTCAGCTATTGCAACAATAATGCTAAGTAACAAGTATCCCCAAACTCTGTAGTATATAAAAAGTATGCATCTGTGTCCTCCAAGGTGGGCTGTGATTTGGCTGTAGTAAGCTGGGCAAATCTGCTTCAGTCTGCAGGACCTGCAGCAAATAGCTCTAGGCTGTGGGCTGGTTTCAGGTCTGCTTCACAGGTACGTGTTTGGGGGCCATAGCAGAAGGACAGAAACTAAGAAGGATAGCTGATGGCAGATCACCTGAGAGCAAGAGCCCAGTCTTATTGTGCAAGCACATTTAAGTCTTGTGACTTACCTTCCACTAACATGCTACTGGACAAAATCAAAATACACAACCAAGCCCAATGCAAATGGGATGGAGAAGTAAACTCTACTGACAGTGGAGGGAGTTAGTAGTAAATTTTACTGAATGAAAATCCATACTATTATGCCTCTTCCTCTTATAGCTGATTTTGTTTCATGGGACCTAAGCCAGAATTTCTAATTAAGAATTAATTAGAATTCTAATTAAGAATTTCTAATTTCTAAACTAATTGCTGCAAAGGGGGATGACTATTACCGGTAATGCTTAAACTAACACCTGGGGTGGTTGGGCATCCACAGCACAACCCTTAGGAGAACCACATGGCAATATGTTAGGTGTAAGTGGTCCATCAATAAAATTCATTAATCATTAGAGGCTCATAATAAATAGAAACACCAGAATTCCATGTTAGCTGGATTCCTTTGCCAGTGTCCCCCAGATCTGGTCCAGTCCCATTCTCCTAGCTCTATGTCTGTGTGTTGCCTGTTCTTCTCTTCTGCTAGTCTACATTCCTCTATCACCTCTCACCTTCTTTTTAGCTCCATTGTGTGCTCTAGACCATGAACCCAGCAGAGTGATTATGGGTGGGGAAGAAATTCTGTAATAATAATAGTTTTATTATAGAGAGAAATTCTGTAATAATTATAGTTACTAATAACTAACATTTCCAGTGTTTTTTAAGTGCCAAGAACTAGTGTGGATGTTTTTATCTGTATTACCTCTTAATATCACAATGACTTAACAAGGTGGTTGCTCTTATTATTCTAATTTTATATATGAGGGCATCAAGGCTCAATAAAATAAAAGTGTTCAAGGTTATTGAACTAAGAAGGGGTAGAACTAAGATTCAAACACAGATGCATCTGACCCCATGATTCTTTTAATTGTTACACAATTATTTTAGATTTATAAATAGTGTAATAGAGTAGTTCTGAGGTAGAAGAAATATTCTTATTTAGGTTTCGAAAAATCATAAAACTTAGTGCTATTATATCCTTCTTCACAATGTGGATATATGAAGGACTTTAAATGAAAAAAAAATGTCGAAAGTATTTTTATGGGATTATTAATTGTTTTAGGGACCAAGCTCATAAAAATCACAGACCACAAAACATAATTACAAAACGCACTTGACATCAATTATAGGAAGTATTGATTTCATTAACTCACATCATGTCCAGGAGCTATAAATTATGGGAAATAAGGAATGTGTTTATATCCCCTTTCTGAATGGCCAATCCTATACCGCTTACTGGTGATTGGGATTGGGAAGGTGTTGAGCATGTAGTAGACCACATTACATGTTACTCCTTTTATTACTCAAAGGAACAGGTTTTTTCTCTCTGAGTTTCTTCTTCAAAAGGCCATATACCTCTTGAGCAGTCTTCGCTTTTGTCTTAAAAGACCTGTATTTCCTATAACTTGGTGGTTCTCAGAGTGTTGTTCAGGAATCCACAGGGGTTCCTGAGGTACAAAAACCATGTTCCTGGTAATATGCAGATTTGATTTGACTTTTGTATGCTTCTTCTCCAGGAGTTACACAAATGTAGGGACTGAATGCAAAAGCAGATAGGAGAAACCAGCTGTGTTCTATTAAGCCAGATACTAACAGGATTTGTAAAAACGTAAATGACAATCTTCTATTTTTTTTTTGAGAAAATATATTTACTTTCAGTGAGTGTAATTTATGTTATTATGTCATAGGTTTATTTTAAAAGGAGTTCATAAATATTTTAGATTTTAATTGCTAATATAAATATCAACAGACATTAACATATACCTCCACCAGAAAAGCTCTTGGAGTCCACTAATAAGTGTAAAGAGCTTGAGACCAAAAAGTTTGAGAACCATGGCTATAAGCATGTTTTCCCTCTTTGTTTGAGAAGTTAGGGAGCCCGGAGCCAAATTTGTAATCCAACTTGTCATTTAACTAAGATCACAGGACATAAGATTTGTGGACTGATAGTTCTTCATGCCTTATGCTATGTTTGGCTCCTAAATGATTTCATGGCTTATTTTCCATACTGGTTTATTTAAAAATGTTTAATCATAACCTTCAGATAGGTTATTGTGGGCTGTTGGAAATTAAACAACACAGAAGATGGGTTGGTCTCTGAGAGCGTAGCATAGGAATGCAGTGTTGACTTTTATACAAATGTGTCCTCAGATTCAAATGCTGTTTCTTAGAAATACAGACAGGATCTTCATGGTGGTAGTGGAAATCATTGTCACTACCTCTGAATGGTTGGTACTTTTGTTTCAGAGTCTGTTCACTTTCTATTCTCTAAATTACGTATATTCTTTTAAGGTACAACCTCACCCTCCCTCTCTCTCACTCCATTTCTCTTTCTCCAGCCCAACAGAGATTTTTTCCTCTTTCCTTTCTTCCACATTGCATTTACATTCTCTATGACCCATTCTTAAAACATATTTTCTAATGCATTTCTTGAATTCAGAATAAAAGGCTAGTACTTTCAGCATTACTTCATCTTCATTATTAGCCTCTTATAACTCTCTCTGATTTAAGGTTATTGTATAGTACTTGAGTTCTCAGCTAATGTACATTACATTGGCACTGTAATCAGTGCACATTTCAAGGGCTTCAGTCAACAATAGCACCCAAAGCTTTGAATTCAAAAATGTATAATTATTTTTGCAAATTGAGAGTGGGATGAGATTGGTCTAAAGAATTCACTAAGGCATACCCTTCAACTTTAGCATTGTGTATGAGGCACAGATGACTACTATTGGACATTTGTTAATTATTATCATAGTTATGATGAATATACTGGTATTTTCTTTTTGACTAAACTTTAGAATAATTTATCTCTTTCATAGTTGAACTCCATTGTAAACCTTCAAATGGGGAAATAAAACTAGAGTAATGGTTGGCCATTGTTCCATTATCTCCAGGGAATGGGTAGACCCCTTAGGGAACATTTTCTCATCTCTTGGTAGTGGGATGGGGGTTAGATCAAGTGAAATTCAGAGAGGCTGAGGATGAGGAAGAATTGAGCTAGCCTTGAGGGTGCTTTACAAAGTAGAGATGAGTTTGTTTTCCAAATGATGAGTGTCTTTCATTTACCTAAACCTCTCTTGATGGTATATGGATAATAGGACTACTGATGTTTTGACCACAAAACTCGATTACCTGGACCAATCACAGTTCATCAGAGCAGAGACTGGTCACAGAGAGGACTTTTTTGTTGCATGCCTTAACCATGCAACAGGTATGGTTGTGATCAAAAAGGAGGAGGGAGGAAGAGGAAGAGGAGGGACGTAGAGTGCTCTCCCACAGTTGAATAGCTGCATCATTATAAGTTTCCTAACTATAGTAATTAAGAATGTCTTAGAAAATGATTCGCTGACTTCCAAAAGCTGTCAGAGAAGAGCTTCCAGTCAGAGTATACTTAGGACATGGAGGAAAAATTCCAAAAATTTGAGTCTGGTCTTTAAAATCCTTTGTTCCCAACTTTCTTTTCTTTTCTTTTCTTTTCTTTTCTTTTCTTTTCTTTTCTTTTCTTTTCTTTTCTTTTCTTTTCTTTTCTTTTCTTTCTCTGTGGAGCAGACAGCCTGATGCAGGGCTTGATCCCAGGACCCTGAGATCATGACCTGAGCAGAAGGCAGAGGCTTTAAGCCACTGAGCCACCCAGGTGCCCCTGTTCCCAAATTTCTAATCAAATATCTCATGCTACCGCTCTGTGCACTCTTGTCCATGACTTGCTACATATCTTCCTGTGTGAAATGACTTAGTCTTACACTCTTTCTCCCTATTAAAAGAATAGTGTAGTGCTTAAGAGCTCAGGTCCCAGTTCAGGTGTCTCTGGGTTTCATTCTACATACTGGACCCTTCTTGGCCATATGGCCTTGCTGTATGACCTGTACGACCAAGCTCATTGCTAATAATGGAAAATAATAGGACAGACTTTATGGAATATACCATGATTTTATCTGTTTTCTGGTTCATGGACATTTGGATTGCTTCCACTTTTTAGCTGTTATGAGTTATGAATAATGAACAATTCAGTTTTGGGGGGACATATATTTTCATTGTTCTTAGGTAAATACCTAGATAAGAGGTTGTAGGTTTATAGATTAGATGTGTATTAAACTTCACGATAAACTGTTAAATTGTGCACCTACGTAAAAAAATTCTAACACTCCCTCCAGAAAATTAAGAGAGGATGTGATTCTTTATAATTGACCCATATTTATTATTCTTGGTCCTCTTCATTTATTTCTGTCAATCTGAGTTTATACTTGCTTTCATTTCTCTTCAGTCCAAAGAATTTTCTTTAGCATTTCTTATAATTTAGTATTTCTGGTGATGAATATTACATCCTGTTCTCACTATCATGAAATAAAAGGAATCTAAAGAATATTTTCACTTGATAGAGAATTCTAGGTTCACTAATTCTGCAGTTAAAAAGAAAATACTCTATTGATTCCTGATCTCAACTGCTACTGAGCTTAAATTTCATTTTTATTGTTGTTTTCTTGCATCTAACATGTCTTCTTTCCCCCTTCAAAATGCTGTTATGATTGTCTTTTTACTTTTGGTTTCCAACAATTGAGCTACGATGTTTCCAGATGTGTGAGTTTTTGTTATTGGTGTTTTTTTTGTTGTTGTTGTTAATTAATCTGTTTGGAATTCAATGAGCTCTCAGAACAGTAAATCTTTTTCGTCATATTTTGGAAATTTTCAGTGATTATTTCTTCACATATTTTGTTCTCCACATTTTTTTTTTTTTCTGTACTACTGTATTATAGAGCTTAATAATGCCCCACAGGTCACTGAAGATCTGCTTATCTTTTGGATCTTAATTCTCTCTGTTCTTCATATTGAATCATTTATTATGATTTAAGTTCACGGACTCTTTCTTTTGTAGCTTCCAATCTGTTGTTAAACACTTTCAGTGAATTATAAAGTGTCATCTATTTACCTTTTCAGTTCTAGTGTTTCCCTTTGGTTTCTTAAAAAATTTTTTTTCTATTTCTCTGTTGATATTCTTTAACTGTTATAGTCGTTCTGACAAATTTTTCCTTTAAATCTTTTAAAAAAGATTTTATTTATTTGAGAGACAGCATGAGTGGGAGGAGTGGAAGAGGGAGAAGGACAGGCAGACTCCCCACTGAGCAGGGAGCCCTACTCAGCGCTTGATCTCTGGACCCTGGGATCATGACCTGAGTGGAGAAGCATGCACTTAACCGACCGAGCCACCCAGGTGCCCCTTAAATCTTTGAACATACTTCAAATAGCTGCTTTACCGCTTGTCTGCTAATTCCAAACTTCAAGTCGCCTTGGGGTTAATTTCTATAGACTGTCTTTTCTTTTGATGGTGGGTCACATTTTCCTGTTTTCATGTCTCTGTTTACTGTACACTGGACATTATAAGTAATCCATTGTAAAATCTCTGGATTCTTTTTTTTTTTTTAAAGATTTTACTTATTTACTTGACAGGCAGAGATCACAAGTAGGCAGAGAGAGAGGAGGAAGCAGGCTCCCTGCGGAGCAGAGAGCCCAATGTGGGACTTGATCCCAGGACCCTGGGATCATGACCTGAGCCAAAGGCAGAGGCTTTAACCCACTGAGCCACCCAGGCGCCCCCTCTGGATTCTTTTATCTTACACTGAAGACTATTGATTTCCGTTACTGACTGATCCCCTTGAACTTATGGAGGTGTGGTTTTATTAAGGGGGGGGTGTCTGTTAGATTTTGCTCTTAGTGTAAATAGAATGAAGACTTTATTTCAGAGACATACACTTTAATCCTAAAATATGTCTTTCTGAGGTTTCATTGGAAAGCCCAAGGTGTTTAGCAAAACTGTCTAACTGGGAAACACTTAAACTTCAAACTCTCCCTGCTCTACAGTAGGCAGCTCCAAACATTTCAGCTCATCTCTCTCAGCCTTGCAACTATTGTTTTCTTTTGGGTTCCTTGCAGTCTTCCTTAAGCAGTTGTAGTCTACACTCAGTCAAAGATTTGAGGGAGGTCTATATATCAGATTTGGGGGTTCCTTCTTTTGGCTCCTTCACTTACGGATTTCCTTTCTTAATCTCCAGCTGCTCTAGAGGTCCTGAACTTTGTCCCCATTCTAAGCCAGTAAGACTTGAGTTTTGCTTGAATTTAGCTGTCTAGCATCCCTTGAACTGGGGAATTTTCTTAAGAGAAAAGCTACAGGGTTGTTTGGGTGGCTCAGTTAGTTAAGCAGCTGCCTTTGGCTCAGGTCATGATCCCGGGGTTCTGGGATTGAGCCCCATGTTAGTCTCCCTACTCAGCAGGGAGTCTGTTTCTCCCTCTGCGTCCCCTGCCCCATGCTCGCTCAGTCTCTCTCTATCAAATAAATAAATAAAACCTTTTGTTTTTAGGGGACACCTGGGTGGCTCAGTGGGTTGGGCTACTGCCTTCGGCTCGGGTCATGATCTCAGGGTCCTGGGATCGAGCCCCACATCGGGCTCTCTGCTCACCGGGGAGCCTGCTTCCCCACTCTCTCTCTCTGCTTGCCTCTCTGTCTACTTGTGGTCTCTCTTTGTCAAATAAATAAATAAAATCATTAAAAAAATCTTATGTTTTTAAAAAGCTTTATAAGTGATCTTACCTAGTTCATTCCCAGCCCCCCCCAAGGGCACTATCCTCCAATTTATGCATACTTTTTAGTTATTCTCCAGTGCCTTCAAATAGTTTTTCTTAAAATTTTGTCCAAAGGTTAAAATTTTCAGCCATAGGAGATTTACTCTGACCCAAGCTACTCCTCCCTGACTGAAGCTGCAGCGTCTGTGTTTCCCAGTAAGGAGTCCTGACTAGAGATGAGGTTTGTGTGGAGAAAAATTGGTTTGGCTGTGGTGAGCTAGAGTATATAAGGCCTTAAAGGCCAGGCAATGGATATTATACATGATGGAGTAGACGATAGGGAAAGGGTCATGTCTGAATTATAGATAGCTTTTGTTTTTAAATATTAGAATGATGCTGACATTTATTATAATTCATGGAGAGACTTGACATGTATTCAAATGAATTGGTATGGTATTTCCATCATTTACATGAAGCAAATGTCAGAACAGAAGACCCTCAATTTATCCTTGTAATTATAAGTCCTTTCCTTTCCTTTGTCCCACTGTCTTTCTTCTTCTCCCTTCCCCTCTTTGTTTTTCTGCCTGTTTTGTTTTCTCTTCCTCCCTTTCTCATCCTCTTTATTTTCCAGTGTGTGACTAACACATGAAGAGAATACCAGAGCTATTCAAAAATATGACAAGAATTCAAATGTAGTTTTCACAGAGTCCCCAATTTTTTACTTCATAAAAGCATTTATTTTGTTAACTTTACTATTCCCTGGGCTTGACAAAACGCCTTGAACTAGTAGAAAAAGGAATAAAAAATTAAAAACAGGGAAATCATTAAATTGTAATGTATCAATTCAAAAAACCACTGTCAAGTGTCTATAATTATATTTAGTAATTCTATGTAACAACTTGGAAGAGTGGTTTTGATCAAAGCATGATAGAAAATTATATGTATACTGTAATTCAGACTGGAAATATACACATGACAAAGATTGGAAGGGAATACACAAGACTTTAATAGATGTGTGATGATAGGATTATGAATGTCGATTTATAAATCATTTTCAAAACAGGGAAATATTACTTTTGAAACTAATTTTTGTTAGAGGAACTTCAGTAGGAATGCATAGGGACTGTGTTTGGGGTCCTCCACTGAAATATCAGGGACTTGGAGTTTAACTATTTCAGGATTAAGCAAGGTAACACGTTTTAACCTATAATTAAAGAAAAATCTCTTTGCCAGGGTCTCCTGTGACATCTCATTTCTCTATGTGGCAGAAAGCTTGTACTTCTCCCCTGGCAAATACATGGGACTAGCGTAATTCTGGGTGTTAGTAGTTGACTTAGAGATGCTGGGCATGCAGGAGGCAGCCAAGCAGCAGATCTGGTAAAGCCTGAATCCTTCTGTGGTTTCAGGTGGGTAATCACAAGATGCCAGGGGTACCCAAGGAAAAGGTAGTAAACAACCTCAGGAGAGGGGATACAGTTTGCATCATCTAGCTGATATATCCCGCCAATGCTAGTGATGTTCTTCCTCACTCTTGTGCCGAGGATACAGTGTGGCTGGAAGATGAGATCGGATGACTAATAAGCTGTACTGAGGGCTTCCTTGCAGTGTCTATAACTTCTGGTTTTTTTAAAAAAAAGGTGATGTGGAGTGCCTGGGTGTCTCAGTTGAACGTCTGACTCTTGATGTGAGCTCAGGCCTTGATCTCAAGGTTGTGAATTCGAGCTCCCACATTGGGCTCTACCCTTGGCATGGAGCCTACTTTAAAAAAAATGTTGATGTTGGTGGAAGGCATGTGGCATTGTAATACTTATAACTAGGATTCTCATAAGATTTATTATCTAAACTAGGCCATAGTTGAGAGCTGGTAAAGATGATATTAGTTGTGATAACAGGCACAAACTGGGATACACCAAGAAAACTGAAGCATACAGTGGATCCACCTATAACCCATGTGGCTTTTTTTTTGACTGCACTAGGAAAATACCTTCCAATGTGGTTTCTGTCTTCTTGTGACATTAGGTCATAGGTCATCACCCAAACCATCAACGTAAGGAATCTTTCCATGGGAAGATCCAAACGGCACGTCCTAGCTCTGGTTTTCCTCTGGTCATTGAAGGTTTTGAGCAGAGGCTGGAATGATTAACGTTTCATGAAGACATGTCTGGCAAAGAAATGTAGGATGGCTTTTGAAGGACACAAGTTGTGGGTTGGGGAGCTCAGCAAAGTGGTTTTTGTATTGACTCAGCTATATTGTGTGAATAGATAAAAATCTCAGTTACTAGCACATCCTCTGGAAGGAAGGCAATATGATGTTAGTCCCATGCCCTTCCATTGCTCAACACCCACTAATTTATAAACCCATGTGCCTCTTAAACAATACTTTTTTTTTAATGGCACAGATTCATGCAGAACAAATTACTGTTTGCCTTCTTAATCTTTTAGAACAATTGTTTTCCCAAAGTGATGTGCTGGCCTCTGGCAGCTTGAGGAAGTTCTCTGAGTGACCAAAGAGCTGGAATTGTGTAGGTTTATTGCTGAGAGCCTGACAATGTCATTGCTTTCACTTCTGGTGTGAAGCGATAATTGACTTTAAAGTGCTAATAAAATGTAGACCAGGTATTTGTATTTCATTCAGGGTGTTCCTTTTACTACATAAATCTTGGGAAATGTTTTCATGGTTGTTTCTGCAGGTAGGTGTTCAGGGCAATCATTTTTCATGATGATATAGGCCAATAAATATTGTTCTAGTAAGGAAACGAGAGCCTCCAGCCTCTCAATGGGGACACAGCCAAAGGTCTTAATCATCACCATTGTTTTGTGTGAATATATTTGTAATGCATCTTCTGAGGTTCTTACAATATTTATGTCCATCATGATGATGAACTAGCAGGCATGTTAACCAACTTCTTTGTACTTTTGTAATAGTTGTTGGAGAACTAGGTTATATTCTGGCTCTATCTCTTGCCAGCTGTTTGATTTTGGTCATGATTTGGCCTCTTGGAGACTCAAATTCACCATTTCCAGTAAGATTCAGGAATTTGCTATAAATGACCCATCAGGCTACTTTATGATCTAAAATGCCTTAAGTTTCTTCCTTGATTTGGGATTACCCAAACAGATGTGACAATAGAAGCCACAAGCCTGGATGAGTAGCTACAGGGGAATGAGAATTAGTTATCCATTAGACAAATTATGGGACAATAATTGTGACCATATTGTTTGACCCCAAATTCAGGGTCTAGAAACTAACAAGTACAAATCCTCTTAGAACAATGATGGGAGCAAACATTTTCAGAAATCAAATTTCTCCTGGAAAATCTGCACATATGATTACTATAGATGTGGAAAGTCCACTCAACTGGGCATTGGGAAAAAAGAAGCCATGGTCCCCAATTTGTCACATTAACTCCCAGAGCTTCAAAGCTCTCATTTGAAGTACAGGAAATTGAACTGGATGGCTAGCAAGTTCTCTTCCTGTCTCCAAAGCCCTGATTCTAAATTTCCCTGAAATAATAGTTTTATTTAGAGTTGTCTGAATTCCTACATGGTCTAAGAGAGTTTGTGTTCAGGGTAGAAAATGACAGGAAAAGCTGATGTCCAGCTAGAGACACATTGAATTTTTTCATCCTTCTTGCCTGAGTTAGCTGAGAGGTTGACTAAATGGAAAAAAAAAAAAAAACAAAAAAAACAACCGTGATATTATTGATGTGTCATCAGATTCTAGTTTTAGAAATTCATCCCCGATTTAGGGTATCCCGTGGTATCTTGCTAATTATAGACAAGTGCCCTGTGAGTGCTTAAGTTCTTTAGAGGAGATCTGAGGGAAAGAAGCACTGATGGAACCAACCTGTCATCTCAAATGACTTGTGACTAATATCGAGGGGCCCTAAAGAAATGTAAATGCCTCCAGACGGTTCAGTATTCACCAGTGCTTTGATGAAGTTAAGCCCCTCACTTTCCAGTGGACAGATCCTCTCTATCGCCATTGCTTGTCCCCACCTCTCTCCTCTGCCAAGCCTCTTTTTGCCCTAACATGCTTCACTATTCCTACCAAGTTCGTGACTTTTTCTTAATGCAGTAAATGACCTTCTGATTACACCCTCACCTCAAAGGATGGGTGTGGAAATTAAATGAGAAAAGGATGTATGTTGATTCTCTTTGTTCTTGGTAGTTATGTTCTATATAGTTGCTTTGAACATTAAATTAGCAAATGCTGAGCTGCTCCTAAGGGAAATACAGTGTGGGGTTCCTTTGAGCCTCTGTTTCATGTTTTTGTGACCTGATCAATTCATTTATTTTATCTGGGTTTCTGTTAAGGATGCCTAATTTAATATGTATTGTTTGTTAACATTGAACTCATGCCCAGTGGCACCATAACTCATGCCTGAACAAAGCCTGTCTAATACGTGTGTTTTCTCTATAAGACATGTCACAGCTTTCTTTCACTTAAGAACACTAGAAAGCACTTCAGCACTAAGCTTGGGTCCATTTTAATTTATTATTATTATTTTTTACTAAAGTGTAGTTGACATACAGTATTCTATTTCAGGGGTGCCTGGGTGGCTCAGTCAGTTGGGCGTCTGCCTTTGGCTGGGTCACGATCTCTGCTCAGCAAGAGTTTGCTTCTCCCTCTGCCCCTCACCTGGCTCGTGCTGATCTCTCAAATAAATAAATAAACTCTTTTAAACAAAAGCAAAGATCAGTATCCCATTTCAGATGTATTACACAGTGATCAAACATTTATATATATTAGAGTGTCATCATGATAAATCAAGCTACCATCTGTCACCATACAAAGTTTTTACATACTAAGGTATTATGTTTTATGTTGTATCTTTGTGTCTTACTTATTTTACCATTGTAAGTGTGTGGCTGTTAATCCCTTTCCCCTATTTTGCTTATCCCCTGTTCCCCTCTGGCATACATCAGATTGTCCTCTGTATGTGAGTCTGTTTGTTTTGTTTTCTTATTCCACATGTAAGTGAAATCTCATGATATTTGTCTTTCTCTGACTTACTTCACTTAGCACAAACCCTCTAAATCCCTAGATGTTGCAAATATTAAGATTTTATTTCTTTAATGGATGAATAATATTCCATTGTGTACGTATACCACATGTTCATTTTTCATTCATTTGTGGATGACACTTAGGTTGCTTTTGTATCTCAGTTATTGTATAAAATGCTGCAGTGAGCATAACAGACTGCATATCTTTTTGAATTAAAATTTTCCTTTTTTAAATGAATATCCAGAAATGGAATTGCTGGATTATATGACAGTTCTATTTTTTAATTTTTTGAGGTCCCTCCATATAGGTTTCTATAGTGGCTGTGTCATTTTGCATTCTCACCAATAGTGCATAAATGTTCCCTTCTCTCTATATCCTTGCGAACTCTTGTTAGTGTCTATTTGGTAATAGCCATTCTGACAGGTGTGACGTGATATCTCACTGTGGTTTCAATGCATTTCCCTGATGACGGGTAATTCTGAGTATCTTTTCATGTGTTGGCCATCTGTATGTCTTTGGAGAATTGTTTATTCAGGCTCTGTGCCCATTTTTTAATTGCATTGTTTGTTTGATATTGAGTTGTGTGAGTTCTTTATATATTTTGGATGTTGACTCCTTACCAGTTAAACCATTTGTAAACATCTTCCATTGAGCAGGTTGCCTTTCTGTTTTGTTGATCATTGCCTTCACTGTGCAAAAGCTTTTTAATGTGATTTACTCCCATTTGTTGATTTTTGCTTTTGTTGCCCTTGCCTGAAAAGGCAGAACCAAAAAAAAATTATAACATCAGGGGCCAGTAGCTTACTGCCCATGTCTTCTTCTAGGACTTTTATGGTTTCTGGTCTTATATTTAAGTCCTTAGTTCATTTTGAGTTAATTCCTGTCTATGGTGTAAGGAAGTGGTCCAGTTTCATTCTTTTGCATGTAGCTGTCCAGTTTTCCCAACACCGCTTACAGAAAAGATTGTCTTTTACTTGGGGACCATTTTAAACAAAGACATTACCAAAAAAACAAAAAACAAAAAACAAAAAACCCCACCAAAATGTGAAAGAGATTACACTAAGTAAATGGTGAAAAGGACACTTGTTTACAGCATGAGTGTTAAAACACGAAGGTGGAGGCTCACCTGTTCTGCCTCAGCTGGGAATGTGTGCACTGGGCGACCCCATTTTTTTTCACTCTCAGTACGTCTGCAAATGAGCACAGAAGTGCCCCAAGCTTTGATCTGGGGGTTACAAATAAACTTTAGTGAGTAGGTAAATTCATAAACATGGAATTCGTGAATAAAGAGAACCTAGGGTCCTCGTTAAAGTCTTAAGAGACGTTACACAGAACTTTACACTCAAGTACGCATTCCCTGTTGCTATCGGAGAATGAAAACAAACCAACATGTACATCTACCAAATACCAGACACCAGGCGGGGCACTTCTGTGGAATTCCTCTCTTTCTTTTTTCCATCAATCCTTGCACTTAAGGAAACAGAGACAGAGACTCAATGAGCTAAGTGCACACAACCGACAAATGTACCAGTTGTGAGTAAGTATTTACAGCTCCAAAGTGTGTCCCTTTAGGGATGAGTATTGAGGTGGTTGTTATCACTGACTTTTGTACCTTGGGGTTGGGTCGAGGATGGAGGAGATGGAAGAATAAACCAGGTTGTCGGGTCTTAGAGTCTGAGGACTGCCGGGGGAGCAGGCAAGTTGAGGAGAACACCACTGGGACAGAAGGTCAGGCAGGCTCGCTGATTCTCAGCGTAGATCCGGGAAGACCTTGCCTCACAGACAGCCCAGAAGAGAGGAAAGAGTAGCTGGATTCCTGACCTTTGGCAGCCCAAGGTCGTTCCTGCTGAGGAACTTCTCCGGGGCTTCTCCCTACTTTGTTGTCTTGAGTTCCTGTCTCTTGGGGGTGGACTCCAGATCTTCTGATTCGGATTCTGCCTGGGCATTCAGGCCCGGGGCAAGAGCACTGTGTTGACCCCCTTCTATATTTCTAGGAAACGGGTCTTCTCCAACAGCTAAGTGATTAAGGTCACTAAAGTTAGCAGTAGCTTGTTATGTTTCTGGAGCCTTCACCAGCCTTTGGATGGTGTCAAGCCCACGGCAAAGACTGAACTTGGTAAAACCAAGGCTGATGGCTTTCGTTTCTTGCTGGAGGCTTTGGGACCATGACATAGGCGTGATTTGATTTAGATCATTGGCTTTTCCAGAGTGAGGACGCTGAGGTCTCTTGCCACCTTCTGACGGCCCGTCTCCTTCAGCATTCTCGCATTTGTCCGGGTGCATTTTTTTCCCTCTTTCTGCCTCTCTGCCTCTTTCCACTTGCCAGTGTTGATTGGGCCTCCCCTGAAACATCACGTCCTTTTGTCAGCTGATACTGTCCTTGAACGGAACAAAACCCTCACAAGCAGGCCGGGAGTCGAGTCCCTTACCTCTGCCTCCAGAGGAGCTGATCTCCCTTGACAAGGTTTTTGTCTGGTTTTAGTGGCACAGTTAGTGACAGCCCATGCGTGTAGCTGCGTGTGACCCAGCTCCTTGCCTCCAACTGTGTCGTCGTCAGAACTGTCACACAGTCGGAACAAGTTAATTCCACGCCGGCAGAAGGGCAGACTGTAATAATACGGAGCCTCTGGAGAGGGTGCTGTCAGGCGGCGGGCGAGCTGGCCTCACCCGGCTGCTCTGCTCCGCGGGCAGGGATGCGGCTGACAGGCAGCATGCAATTCCCAGGGAGCTGGCTGGGTGCAAGCTTGGGGAGTTTCTGTCCGTTCCGTGGTGCTCTGGTACTGCCATCTGTAATCTGGGGATGACAGTTCTAGCAGGGACCATTTGACGCTTTAAAAAGGCCTGTCTTTTTCTGGCAGAGGCAGAAAACTGACGTGGACCCTTTTCCTATCTGAGTTCCTTTTTTTCTCCCCTCCTCCCCCCATCATCACTAATGAGATTGATGCAGTGGGAGCCTATTTATGGGTTTCTCCGGAGACAGTTGCTGATGAGCTGTTGGTCTCATTAAGGTGTATTTTTCTCCCTGCGTTCTTGAAGAAATCCTTGGTTTCCGATGCTGGGGGTCGGGTATATGTTTCTTGCAGAGGAGAGAACTAAGCAATCCCCTGGTGTTTGAAGTGAGAACCATGTGGCTGTGCATGACGGTACTTCCTCCCCAGCAGAAGCTGGGGGATATGTAGGAGAAATGGCAACAAATAGCAAGGGGTCTAGAGTGGGGACTGGAGAAATTCATGCTAAGCCAAGAACAAAACACAGACACTCACTTAGCCAGAGTGGAAAGGTCTAGATTCCTCCTGGAGGCAGAAGTCATGGCTAGTTCTCATATGAGGACTTGATGACCAGGTGGCTTTTCTTTTCTTGTTCTTTTAGAGAGACATGAGGATGGAAGAGAAACACAGAGGACTTTGCTTGCAATTAAGTAGTAATGAAAACAAAGATCACATTTCCCTTAATGGAATATATGACACATGGGGGTGTCATGAATTATGTTAGTATGTTGGCATCTTTTGAGGTGCTGTAATTTCTTCTGAAGTGGATTTAGAAATTGATGAGCAAAGAGCAACCTTTTTCAGACATGAAGAGTTGTCTTGTTGGAAGACACGTTGCTAGATTTACAGACTCCCTCCTGATGCCTGCATCGATTAGCTCAGGACGCGTCTATGAAACCCTGCAGAAGTCACCCTGGTTAGTGTAGTGAAACAAGTGTAGAATAGGTTATATCCTGTCGTTTCTACTAGCTCTTTCCTAAAAGGGAAGACTGCAGAGAGAGATTCTAAAAGAATTTCCCAGTGGAATCTTAAATGATACCAAAGAGGATGCAAAGCGAGAAGGAGCTAAAGAAGCCAGTAAGACTGCCAGAGCTGTTTTCCTATTAAAAAAAAAAAAAAAAAAAGGCAAATCGAATCATGTCACATTATTGGAGCGTCCCATGAATTCTCATGTGTCATTCTCACTTCTCTGCCTCTCACATGTTCCTTGTGTGTCAAACTTGACTCAAATTTGAGATTCAGATCAAAAGTCTTATGAGATCCCCTCTTAAAGGAAACATTCCCTACAACCTCAGGAGAGATCTTGGGGCTTCTAAAAAAAAAAAAAATGTGTTTATAGATCATCAGTATATATATTAGGCAACCTTTAAATGTGCCTCGTTCTATCGCTGCCTTTTCCACTAGGCCATGCCTTGTTGAGGTATAAGACTTCTATTCTTTGTCGTCTTATTCATATCCACTAGAAAATGTCTAGCAGAAAACAGATGCTAAATCAGTGGTTCAAGACTGAATGAAGGGTACTCTCCGATGAGCTCTGGTGTGAGAAAATGTTAGATGAAAGATGAAATTTCTCACCAGAGGTGAATTTAGAAGAGCACCTATTGTAATAAAATGTCTATTTGTAATGGTGTGAATCCTTCCGAATGCTATTAGAATGAGTTCACATATTTGAAGAAGGCTATAGACAATTAAAAAAATGGAAAGGACATTGAACAGCTATGATGAAAACAATGATTCGTGCAGATGGTATGATACTAGCACATGGCAAGGAACTAGCCAACTAGCAGAACTAGCAGAACCTTGCTTCTGTGATCACTGTCAGATTTCATGATCTACAAAGGCCCACAGGTTCCAGAGGAAATATGAGATGATAAAGCTGACTGCTTTCAGTGAATTCAAGTCTCTGGGGCTGGAAGAGACACAGTCCAGGGTGTTGAAAATGGTTGGTGATGGTGGAATCTTTGAAAGAGAAGAGGCATCGTGGTCTTGTTGAGGCCTCCTCAATCTCTGTTGTTCACATCAATCTAAAATTCTCCACACTTCCAGTCACCACTATTAGTCTATATTTCCCAGTTGGTCGTTACCTTCCAGACTATGAAAGAGCTGAAGCCCTCTGTCTTTAGAGTTGCTTTTTTCTGTGTAGTCTTCTTGGGTGACAACAAAGTGATGCAGAGTTCATTATGTCACTCTCTTGTCAAGACCCTGCTGGGACTTTGCATCTCAGCATTCATGACCAGTCTCTGCCCTGCCCCTTTCCAGCCTCTCCAGGCTCGACTCTACCCACCTTCTCCTGCAATCCTTAGTTGTTTTCCTGGAGGGTTCTGCCTTACTGAAATCTTTCCAGCCTCAGGCATGGGCTTGCTGCTCCCCCTGAGCCTTTGCACACACTATGTTTACTCATTCAAAAAATATCTTCACCAAGCCCAGCCCCGGTTTGGCATTGGAGGAGATAAAGGAGGATAAAAGCAGGAAAGTTATGGTCTTTATAAGGAGAGATAGTAATTAATCAAATGGCTATTAAATAATTAAGTACGCTATAACATTATAACAGGGATAAAGAGTACAGTCCTAGGCACACATGTGACCTTGTCTACCAGATCACAACCTTCCCTGCTGAAATGAAGATGATGAATAGGAATTAACTAGGGGAAGAAGGGGCAGCAAGGGTATTCCCAACATGAGGAACAAGGTTTGCAAAGCTCTGGTCAATAAGTAATCCATACAGTGATGATGAATTGGAAGGGAGTCCATGTGGCTGGAGTGGGCAGGGGTGAGTCTGCGAGGCAGGATTGATTCTGATCACACGGGGCTTTGGTAAGGAATGTTTGTCTTGGTACAAAAAGCAGGTTGAAAGTCACTAAAGCATTTTCAGTTTGGGGCAGCAGAGTAAACTGGAAAGGATCGTTGTGTCTATAGAGTGAATTGGGAGAGGGAGGCTGAAAGTGTGAATCAGGCATTTGGAGGGCTGTTAGAGGAATCCGGGCCACTGAGACCCTGGTTGGGATTAGGGTGGCTGTAGAGGATGTGGAGACATGTGAGCTGTTTTGAGAACGATTTGGGAGGTAAAGCTCATGGCGCTTGGTGGTGTATTAGACAGGAGGTAGGAGAAAGAAGGGCATGTAAAAGGAAGCTCCCAGATCTTGGGCTGGGTAACTGGGTGGTGGTGAAGACCCTCTATGGAGAGGAGATCGTGGAAGAAGATAACAAAGGGTTCGTGAGTTTGGTGTTGGGCAGAGTCTGAGGAGGCTCCCAGCTGTACACGTAGAGAGGTCATGTGGGCAGGAAGGGGCAACTGTTCTACAGCTCAGAGGGAAGGCCGAGGCTGGGGACATGCACTGGTAAGACAGCTTGCATAAGTCACAACTGAAGCTGTGGGCTTTGATGCAGTTAATCTGGGGGAGCACATTGGGTATGAAGACAAGAGGGCACAGGGTCAAGACTTTGGGATAGTCAACATTAGATGGAAAAGGAGAGGGTGGGATTATAAAACATGAAAAGCCAGTGTGATGAGAAGACAAGTGGTGTGATGTCACAGAAGCTAACAGAAGTCAGTGTTGCAAGAAAGAAGGAGGGTCAAATACATGAGGGGGCCAAAGAACATGATGACCAAAAATACCTTTTGGATTTTTGCTAGGAACAGGGGGAGAGATTTAGGTCATAACTGGGGGAGAAGAGACATTCACAGCTGTGTCCTCTGCCTAAAACATTGTTTCTCCCTTTGCTTGGATGATTGCTCCCCCCAACCCCAATTCATCCTTGGGGTATTAGCTGAAAGTCCTTTTCTTCCAGGAAGTCCTAGATGGTGTCTCTTTCCATTTTATCCTTCTATAGGATCTGAGGGCTTTTCAAATGTGCTTCCAGAACATCAAACTTGTACCTATTAACTTGTACCATTATATTTTATATTATCTTCTTATGTATTGCCTATTTTTCCTGCCAGACTGTCAGATCTGAGAGAGAGCACCATAATCAAATAAACTCTAACCCCATAGTTATAACCATGTTCATTTTACATCTGCACTGCTTAGCAAAGTGCCACATACTAAGGAGGCTCTTAAGACATCAGATTGATTAACTGAATACTTTCAATATCGTTAGTTTTTCAAATTAGTTAAAAAGCATGGGTTGAGTTTTATGGAGTTATTTCTCAGATTAAAAAAACAAAGTTGAAGCAGATGATTTGTGATTTGTTTAGATGAAAGACCAATTACTACAATGAGCCAGTTTGGGTCCTAGAGAACTGGTCATTTCAGGCTAATTGAAGAGAGCTTCTTTTAATACAGGATAGGACACTTCTAGATCAAGGGAATGTCGTGGACGTAATGTACTTGAATTTTAGCAGTCTGTCAGGACATCCCTGTAGATCTGGTAGTTAGGTAGATTATAAGCTGGCTAAGCATGCTGGTCCATGCCAGTCAGTTCATGTCAACTTGGGGAAAACTGTTGTGGTGTGCTCTTGGCCCTGAGATTTTGAACTAAGAGATATAGTCCACAACTTTGGATCTGAAAGCCTTGGAGTCAGCTTTGTTTCAGAATTTCCAGTCTTGAATCTTACATTAACTGCAAACAGTGTCATAGATGAGGAGAGTGTAATCATACTACATTTTTGCAAATCTCCATATCTACTTCTGCATTCAATCTGTTGCAGTGTTACTCTTGTTGAAATACACAAAAAAGAAACATAGACCTCACACAGATTAATAGTTGGAAAAGGGAGAAACATTTTAATGGCATTTTCAGCTAATCATGGATATTATTTTTGGACGCTATACCAAAACTTGAAAAATGGTTTAAAGTCTTTAAAGTTATGTGGAATCTGAAATCATATTAATGAACTTCTCTGAGGCAGTTACATTAAAATTGATTAGTCTGACTTCCACTTTGATTAAATCTTTCCGTCATGTATGATTTTGGAATATTTGCTTGTTTGGTTTACTGGGTTATGAGATCTTCCAAATATTGACATAGTTCATCATTCAAAAAATTTTTTAAAAATCACCTTCATTAATATCATCACTGATTTTATCAGAAATCTTTGAGTATTGGAACCTGTTAAGCTCAACGTGGTATATGTAAGTTTTTCAAAATTCTAATTTTCACTTGAAAGCTCAAATTGTTTCATTGGCAATAAATACTATCATCTGTTTTACTTGAAGCTACAGGCTGCCTTCGCTCATTTTCAATAAAATGTTTGCCAGTATAGCCACGTTTGAGTAACTGTCATAAGACTGTCAGCCATTCTTTCAAGTAAAAATCTTGTTTCATTAAAAAAAAAAAAGTGGCTGGTGAAATTTAAACAATTGCACATGTGGTTTTGTTTGAGACAAGCCTATACTTGGGCATGTGGCAGAAGTCCTTGATATATACTTCCAGTTTGTCACGTAGAATATTAAAGAGTTGTGTACTCAAGAGTTGAGATTTAGTTGGTCAACAGACACATGAAAAAATGCTCCACATCACTTGGCATCAGGAAAATACAAATCAAAACCACAATGAGACACCCCTTCACACCACCCAGAATGGCTAAAATGAACAAGTCAGGAAACAAATGTTGGTGAGGATGTGGAGAAAAGGAAACCCACCTACACTGCTGGTGGGAATGCAAGCTGGTGCAACCACTCTGGAAAACAGTATGCACAACTAGGTATTTTCTCCAAAGATACAAATAGAGTGATCTGAAGGAGCACCTGAACCCCAATGTTTATAGCAGCAACGTCCACAGTAGCCAAACTATGGAAAGAGCTGAGACGTCCATTGACAGATGAATGGATAAAGAAGATGTGGTGTATATATGTACAATGGAATATTATTCAGCCATCAGAAAGGATGAAATATTATCATTTACATCAACATGGATGGAACTGGAGGATATTCTGCTGAGTGAAATATGTCAATCAGAGAAAGACAATTAGTATATGAGTTCATTCATATGAGGAATAAAAGAACCAGTTCAGAGGATCATAGGGGAAGGGAGGGAAAACTGAATGAGAAGAAATCAAAGAGGGAGACAAACCATGAGAGACTCTTAACTATGAGAAAGAAACTGAGGGTTGCTGGAGGGGAGGTAGATGGGGGGAATGGGGTAACTGGGTGGTAGTCGTTAAGAAGGGCCCATGATATGATGAGCACTGGGTGTTATATGCAATTGATGAATTACTGAACTCTACATCTGAAACTAATGATGTATTATATGTGGGCTCATTGAGTTTAAAGAAAATAAAGTTGAGATTTAGGAAAAATAGTTTCTACTATTTCAACAAGGATTAAGTGAAGCTATTCTACATGCCACACATACATATTCTCCCCACCCTGCCTTTTAATGTGAGTGCACACATTGATTTATGCTAAAATGGCAGCTGTTTTACTACCATTGATTTTGGTACCATCAGTGCAAATGTCAACATAATTAAAGAAGGCAAATAATGTTTTAATATTATGAAAATGTTCATGACTTCCTCAGTCCCCCTGAAAGGGTCTTGGGGACCCCTAGATGTCTATAGAATACACTCTGAGAACTGCTTGACTAACATTTGGATAGCCCTACCCCAATTGCATGGTGTTACCTACCTCCTAGTGCCTTATTATGGGAAGGAAATGGTAAATGACCCAACTTGCTCAGATATACCATCATGTCACACTGATGATGTAGCTAGAACCTATCAACCAAATGAGCAACAAAGCAACCAACTAATTCCTATCTGTCTCTTTCTTCTGTTTCCTCATACCTCCCTGGTATTTACTTATCAACCCAAAGTTGAGTTGTGGCAAGGATTGTAATGTTTCCCAAGTCTGTTGTTTCTTTTTCCTGGACAGACTCCCTTGCATTAGATGAGATGATTGGACTGAGTTCCAATAGTAATAGTAATGGAAGGCTGTGTGTTCCTTCCAGGTTTGTCCCATAAAAATCCAGGACTGTAAAGTTAGCAAGAAATAAATTTCTGTTTTCTTGAACATCACCTGTTTAGATCTGTTTGTTATAGCAATTAGCCTACCTTTAACACTGTCTTGAATAATAACCTTTTAATTAGAATTCACAGTGATTTGTATCCCTCAATGATATGTAAGTTGAAACTATATTAAAGGGGAATATCATCTAGGACTTCTCATAGGGCTAGTCTGGAAAAGGACATACCTTTCTAACCTTAGAGCAGGTTCTGCTTTTATCCCCTCAGCAAAGGATCTCTTTTCAAATGAATGGGTAATATAAGGTGCTCTGAGGAACAAATACTGGTTTCTTAATTATTTGGAGGAATATAGTGCTGCATTATTACTTCACATATGTTCCAACCCTAAAATGCATAGCCACCAATGCCCATGGGTGTAGACAGGGAATTAAGCAGGAAATTGGAAGTGTATTCCATGAAAGATACAATGAAAAAAAGTATCTGAAGATAAAGTATTATAAATAGGATGGCTCAGGAGCTTGAAAACTACGTCCAAAAAATGGATATACTTTTTCAAGAGGAAGTAATTGAGTAGATTCCAAATTTAAAACCCTTGGGGAGTCGGTGCTTTTTCCCTAATTACTGATCTTTTCTCTTTGGTTTGTGAATATGAAGCTAATTCCCCCTAGTGTCAGTTTGATAGAGATGCGATTATAAAAATAATGGATGGGATCCAGGATGTTATTAAACTTTCTTCACTCTGCTCTTATTTGAATTCAGCGTAAGTCCACATTTTAAGCAAGTAACTGGGCTATTTTCGTAACCATTATTGTATATTCATAGCATGTGCTACATTATCTATGTCCTAGTCAGTGATGTTCCTTCCATTGATTCTACAGTGAATTTGGCAGTCTGTAGTGACCTATTTTATGGTCATTTCATCCTTTTTAAAAATAACATCTAAATTGAGTGTCCATTATGTTGATTAAAAAAAATTCTAAGTTTTTTTTGTACATTAATTTGGTAAATATCTGAGCATGTACCATGTGCTGGGTGCAGAAGATACAAAGATAGGCAAGCAAATTTTTTTAAATAATTTTTTTTTTTAAAGTGAGCTCCATACCTGCTGTGGAGCCTGATATCAGGGCTTGAACTCACAACCCAGAGATCAAGACCTGAGCTCAGATGCTCAGATCAAGATTTGGGCGCCTAACCTACTGAGCAACTCGGGCACCCTTAAGCAACTTTTGTTTTTAAGGAGCTCACAGTCCAATGGGGAAGTTACATATTGTAATAGTCAGCTAGACTGAGTTATGGGACAGTAACGACCTCCAAATAGCAGTGACTTAACACAACCATTATTTGTTTTGTGTTCATACTTTACTTCTAGTAAAGTCAGCGGGGGAGCTCTGTTGGATGATCTCTGTCTTGTGATCTGTCTTGTGGTCGCCTGCGACCAGCCTTATATGCAAGTTCCCTTGCTTGTTAGGATTGCCACTGACCTGCCTCTTCTTTGATCTCTCCTTGGCCTCTGCACAGAGGGCCAGTTTCAGATTTCATCTGGGGAGGCAAGGATGACAATCAACCGATTCCCAGGTTCAGGGACTTCATCTCATTGCGTGACCCTCAAAGGGTCTCTGGGATGAGGGAAAGGACCCCAGTCAGTTGCACACGGATTTTTCAAGCTTCCACCCCAGGTGACACATGCCATTTTTTGCTCATACTTTACTGTTTCAGCCAGTCTCTAAGGGAGAGTGGAAAGTCTGATCTTAAAATGTGCCCTGGGGGCGCCTGGGTGGCTCAGTGGGTTATGCCTCTACCTTTAGCTCAGGTCATGATCTCAGGGTCCTGGGATCGAGCCCCGAATCGGGCTCTCTGCTCAGCAGGGGGCCTGCTTCCCCCCCCCACCTCTCTCTGCCTGCCTCTCTGCCTACTTGTGATCTCTCTTTCTCTCTGTAAAATAAATAAGTTTAAACAAATTTTTTTAAAAAAACGTGCCCTGGAAGGAAGCAGCAATGGAATGTTCATGGACAATTCTGTGACAACCACATGTATAAACGGACAGTTACGATGCCGAAGGGACTGGGAAACTGGGAAACTGGGTGCAGCAGGAAGTATTGTGATGGTTTGCTTCGGATACTGATCAACAATGAGATGAATTGAACTTCATATTAGGGGTATGGGACTGAGTGAGTAGCTGCATAAAAATCTCTAAAAAAGCTACTTTGAACCCCTGCACTAGGTCCGGTCTTCCCTGTACCTCCCTCTCATTGCCTCTTCTCTCCTCCTTAACCAAGGTTTTGGTTTAGTGTCTGTTTCCGCTGTCAGATTATCACCTCCACCAGGCAGGGACTGCGTGTCTCTTCTGTACAACTTTGAGAAACGGTTGTTGTGTGAAGCATGGCCTGGTGCATGGGAGGCACGCAGGAGAGGAGGACTGAGGGCATCACAGACCGAGGGCCGTGCTGCAAGGAGGCACAGACACATCAGGGGCAAGGCCTTTTTGAGAAAGCAAAGTGCGAAGCTTGTGGGTAGCGGGCTCTCTCTAAGAGGCATTTTCACTCATGCATAGTTTAATTGCCGTTTTAAGCGAAACCAAGCCAGTGTTCCACTTCTAAAGCACTCTGGGGTGTCTGACCCCCCCCATTTTTCTCTTGTCTCTCTGCTTTGATGAGCTGAGACCACCAGCTGGGCGAGGCTTCTATACTGTGGATAAATGTCCACAAGAGGCGATATCCAGGCCACCGACCTCATTTTCACTTGTGATTCAAGCCCAAACTTGAACCTTTCTCCAGAGGAGTAGATAATGCATTAACACTTCCCACCGCTCCAACGGCTCCCGGGGCATGGGAGTTGTCTCCTAGGCCTGGTCCTATCTGCCATTTGCTTGTGATCATCACAGCCCAGAAAATCATCTCAGACAGGAGGGGAGGGGCTGTGTCTGGAGCGAAGAAGTGTTTCTCCTAGAAACGGAACTCTTTTCTCCAGGCACGCTTGACTTAGGGATGCTGTTCATTAAAGTTATCTGGCAACTTGATTTGGGTTCCAGAAGTGTGGAGGTCTTCCCTTGTTTCCCATCCAATGGTCACACTGTTGCTGATGACAGACCCCCGGGCAGCGTGGGGGTTTTTCTAGGGTGGGAGCTGCTGATCCTTCATCAGATATTTTAAATGGAGGTTTAGTGTTCCCGGGAAGAAAGCCGACTGAGGGAGAGATGCTCACTCCCAAACGGAAGCAGCTGGCAGGCCTTGTGCCAGCCCCTTGAGCACCTGCCCTGGCTAACTGATGATGACAGTTCCAGGAAATGGTGTGGGGGTGCTCCTGAATATTTCCTCTGACAAGAGGATGAAGTTATTTTTTTCTTTTTTCTTAAACATCTTATGGGGATTAAATGGCTCCTTGCGTATATATTTTCTTTATTGCTGCACACTTGCTCTCTCAGTGGAAAGAGGAGTAACAGCTCTGGACCCCTTCTGTTTGCCCAACTGGGTTATACCAGTGCTGGTTGCTCCGGGTCTTATGTAGTTATTTATTTATTTTTATTTTTATTTTAAGATTTTATTTATTTATTTGACAGAGAGAGATCACAAGTAGGCAGAGAGGCAGGCAGAGAGAGAGGAAGAGAAGCAGGCCCCCCGCTGAGCAGAGAACCCTATGCGGGACTCGATCCCAGGACCCTGAGATCATGACCTGAGCCGAAGGCAGTGGCTTAACCCACTGAGCCACCCAGGCGCCCTTATGTAGTTATTTAAATTGATTAAAATTAAGTTCACTTTCTCAGTTGTACTGCTCACATTCAAATGCTCACGTGTGGCTGACTAGTAGCTGCCATGTTGGACAGTTCAATGATTCCAGAATGTTCTATCAGGTAGCACTGACTTTGAGCGTTGTTCTTCCAAATGGGATGATAGGAACCCAAGGGGTTTGTAGGACAGCCCACTGTGGTGGGAGAAGAAAATGTCAGACCTTCTAGCTATGCCCTCTTTGAAATGGAGTTTAACATGCAGGGAATGTATTAGGTGTGCTCTCAGGATTAATTCCTGTAGAGGAGATGAAGGAAGAAGGGTCTGGAGGGGACAGGCGGGAGAAGCTGGGTTATGGTTCACTCACAGAGAATACCCCTACTAACCCACAGGGAACTCTGAAGTTGGGCAAGACTCAGAGTTAACCCAGTTATTGTGAGAGCTCTGGCCCTTTTTACTCATTAAGTGACCAGTCAGGAATGCAGGCTGCCCCTGGGAGGGGGTGTGACTTCACACAAGGAGGCTCTATCCAGTGGCTGGGGCGCCTTTCAGTCCTGAAGAGGGATTACAAGTGATACATCAGCATCTGTGCCATTTGGTTTCCTTGTATATATGATGAATGTTCAGAATTCATTAGTGCAGTGGTAAATGAATATGATTTATAATCACAAACATGTGCATATAATGGGGCTCATGTTAAATAGAACTGATCAGGGTGCACAGAAAAGCTGGGAAATCAACCAATTCAGACTTGGGATTGAAATCCAGATTTTTACTTCTGTGATTTTGAAATACCTTCTGCAAACTGGTGGCCAGCTGGTCTAATCCAACAGTAGACTAGTTAGTTGGTTCATTCAGAATAACACTTCTTTTCCTAATTATGTGTTTATGGCCAGGGCTAATGTCTTGCTGTTGTCTTAAGCTCAGTGATTTCACAGATTTATACGGTTTCTTGGAGTCTTGAAGGCATTTGAATCTGCCATCCCTAGTTTGCACAGCCGCAGAGGGGAACAGAGTGTCCCATGCTAAAAGCAGTAGAGAAAAAAGCACAGCAGGAGCAAGGAAGGAACTCAGGGCTGGGGAAGGAGAACACATTAGAATTAATGTTATGGACTGGAGTTGGCCCCTGTTTTTATTATTTTTTATTTTTAATTTAGTTTTAGATTTATTTATCGAGGGAGAGAATCTCAAGCAGACTGTCTGCCGAACTCAGAGCCCGACATGGGTCTCCATCTCATGATGCTGAGGTTGAGATCAGAGTCCAAATCCAGAGTCAGATGCTTAACTTACTGAGCCATGCAGGCACCCCTGGCCCCCGTTTTTAGAAAGTAATTCATATTATTCCCCTTGGTGGGTAAAGAAGTAAAGCAGAAAAAACAAATCAAAACAAAACAAAACAAAGCTAACTTCCTCAAACATTAAGAGACCCAGGCAAGTTTCCTAAGAAGGAGAGAGGAATGAATAATCATTCGACATCTATTTCTGTCACATACTAGGCCTACGAGTGGGTAGTTTATGTATATAAATGTTACCGAATTTTCTTGAGTATCCACTGAGCTAGGATGAGTATTAGAGGATAGAAACAATGGCCCCAGCAGTGACAAGGAGATGGTGGTGAGGCTTTTAGCAGAGAACGTCTACGATTTTTTTTTTTTTTTTGTCACCTTTGAAAACCTTTATTTTGATCTTAGCTCTCAAAGATTTTGATGCAGAGAAGTTCATAGCCAGGGGCCACAATTTCCAGTTCCTGCTGGAGGCTGGCAGGCGGTGTGAATGGAGGAGTCAGTCCAGTGTGAGGTAATAAGGAGGGGTGTTGTCTGTGGTGAGATGGGGGGGTGGTCCGTGTCCCGTCTTCAGGAGCTGGTGGCTATGGCCAGGGAAAATAATGGGAGTATTGTCATCGATCTCTTAATTTTCAAGAGCTACTGGGTATGTCATTGAAAGGAGGCGTGCAGTGAAATCTGCTATTTACAGGGATGGCACTCAATTAAAAAATGTGGGTGAAAAGAAACACACATGGGCCACAAGTTGATCTCTGAGACTCCTCATGGCTGGGACCACTCACTGCTCAGACTCAAGAAGGGGCCATTCACATCCCCCTGTCTCTCGGAGGATGCTGACCCCAGGACATCTCTCCTTAGACCCCTGGCCTAAGATCTGAATCCCTTACTTGCAAAGTCAATGGAAATTTGCACAGAAGGTTCTGGAGCCCGTATCATGGATATTTCCTTACTGCTGCTTCAGTTAGTTTCAGAAAGCACCATCACCACCTTATTCAGAAAGTTTTTTATCCAATTTGTGTTTCCCCCACAGACAAGGACGTGGAAAGATTGACTCGTTCTCCCTGAAACAAAAACTCACAGTCCTGTATGTTCCCTACAACCATGCAGGTCATTACTATTGGGTCGTTAATAGACGGTTATTTTGTTCTTTTGTGCAAAGGATGCTGGGTGGGGACAAGATTCTGAAATAACAGTATGGAATTTGTTTTCTGGTGACAAGAACCTGGAGAGGTAATTCCAGAATCTTTTTCATTGCAACTGAATGGTGTCAAAAAGAGATATTTTGTGGTCACCATTTTGTGGAGGGCTTATTCTTTAATATGAGATCTAACTACTAGTTTTATCTGTACAATATTGGCAATTACTTAACCATTAAACTATTTTTTTTAATTAAGAATTAAACTATTCTTTTTTAAGTTGAATGTAATTCTTATTAGCAAATCCTTGGAGCTATCTTCAGGAAGCTCATGTGAAAAGAATCCCACTTGTGCAGTCCAAGATAGTTATTTTGGGCAAGATGGACCCAAATGATGAGTTGCCCTACAGCTTGAATGAACACTGCCCCCTGCCCCCCAACAGAATGCTGCCTGAAACAGGCCTCTTCCTCTTGGCCTGTGGTTACCGCATTAAGTAAGTTATGGAGATGTGACCACCGCCCTCTGATCTCTGACAGACAGAGACAGACCCGTACATATCTACTCAAGTTAAGTCAGTAGATATGCCCCTTCCGTTTTGCATGGGGTGAGGAATGGGGAACCTGGGGCTGGTATGTTCAGAGTTGGGCAAGAAAAAACCTTTGTTAATAAGCTTTAAGCACATTGGTTTTTTGGAGATAGAATTTCAGAAGTTCTTTAAGAAAACAAAGTAAAACAAAAAACCAGTGATGGAAATGAAAGGATATTCTTTTCTATTGTATGAAATTTATCCATTTGTCTATAATTATCCATAGACAAATCAGTATTTACTGGCTAATGGTGAGTATCTCAAGGTGATGCTGAATTGCACCCTGCCCAAACACATCTGTGCCCCAATTCCTTTGAGGGCCATCCTCTTCCTTTCTAACCACCCCACCCTTGCCCCAACTCCAACCCTAACCAGTCTCTGTTCTGTGTGTAGGCCAGTCTGTCTCCACTGCCTTGCGCCTTCTGTGAGTTCCCCTCCAGCGTCATGTGGGTTGCCTAAAGAGGGCTCTGATATTAGCTGTCTGTGCCTTGTCAGTTCAAATCAAGTCCCCGCATCTCAAGCCCACCCCGCGGGTGAGTGCTAGACAGCTCTCCTTGTCAGTGCACTGGTGAAAGGCAGGCCGCAGCAGCGAGCGGGAACCAGTTAATTAGCAGTGACGACTACCAGGTTGGGATTTTTTTGTTTAATGCTTAGTTAATTTTATAGTAATTGAATTTAGACTTGGCTTACATAGACTGAGGTGAAAGGCTCTGCGTGGAGACCAGGGGCTTCTCCAGCAGGTGAGAGACAAAGGCTCTTACTCTGGGATGAGCCCGGCCTCCTCTCATGAGCTGTGCGAATATTGGGAGGCTTGGAATTTCCCACAGGAGGATTTTTAGGTATGTGCAAGGCAGCTAGAGTGCAGTTCACCCTCTGTGCCGTGGGGAAGGTTCCGGAACTGGTGTGATCTGTGTTCTGTGTAAGGAGAGAACAGCGTAGCTTGAGTGAGGTCTAGGGGCTGGTCCCAGGGCTGGGCTCTTCACACACATTCTCACAGTTCTCCTTGAGCAGAGGGCATCTGGGACATCTTGGTCCTGATGGTGGGCCCAAGATTTGTGATATTTGTGATATTTGTGATATTTGTTCTTCAGAGGTTAATATGAGTCTTTTTTGAGACAACATGTTTTGAATTTGTGAACCTGTCCTGAGGTTTTTATAATTTGAGCCTATGATTTTCATTGTTAATAATTGATAAAGGGCACAGTTAAGAAAGAAGTCTAAGACTTCTGGTTACAGAATCACGATACCCCAAGGGGAAGAGAACGATCCTTATGGAAGGGCCAGTGGTTGGGTTTGGGACTGGATTCTGTGGTAATATCCTTGCAAGCACTACATTGCCCCATCAGTAGGGTGTCCATATAATATACCAGGGACTGTCCAGGCAAATCAAGATATTCTATCCTAATCTTTCCTGCATTTGACATTTATGGAATGGATATGAGTCTCTTTATCTTGAGTTGTAAGAATCCATAACATTTAAAAATCTGGGGGTGGGGGATGGTAATGTAAGACTAATTAGTGATTAACTCTTGCTCCTTTAATATGTAAAGTTTTGCAAAATTTTTCTGAGAATTCTTTCAATTTCTTGTTAGAGGTCTCTATCATGAATTCAACAGTTTCTCTTACCTCTTTGGGGGTAGTAGTGATAGCTTTTAAATTTTACATTTATTTTTTTCTGCAAACTCCCCATTTCCTCTATATTGTTTATTTTAATGGTCTCTTCATCCATTTTAAAGTTTTCCCTTGATACCTGTTAATCCTTGGTTGCTTGCTCATGATTCATAGTGTGGGACTGAAAAATGCATTAGAAGCTCTAAACGTGTGGGGAATGGAGAACTCACTGACTTTGAGCTTCTCCCAAGGGATGAGGTAGGTGAATTGTTAGCTATGGATACCTTAATGTCCTTTTCTTCTGGTCTGTCTTCTACGTGGTTCAAGTTGCCAAGAAAACTGTTAGATCTGTCTGTTAGATAAGGGTCTGGTGGCTGATGTTCCTGAGGCATAGTGCTAGTAGCCAGTGGAAGGAGGCTAAAGGTCCCTGTAATACATGCATAGGGTATATAATCTCTATACATTGGATGCAGTACCCAGGCCCACAACTGTGCATGGCATCCCTCAGTCCAGAGACTCTTTGTTTACACAGAGAATAAATTTGGAGACTTCTTATCAGGGTTGTTGAAGAGCACTTACCTGGTGATGTAGGAAACAAATAGAGATCTAGGACCTAATTGATTTTCGACCAAGTATCACACAGTCCTTTTCCTTATGACCTTCTGTTCCCTCCCTAATGCTCACCTTCCAGTTACAGAAGTAGGTGGTGCTGCTAGTTCCTTAGATTTTTAAGGATTCTATAGTGTGATTTGGGTTCTGAAAGGAAACAAAATTAGATGTGTATATTCAGTTGGCCATCTTAACCCAGAATGCTGTATCATGTCTTTTAATTCTTTAATTTCTTTGAACATATTATATATATTAAACATTCAGTATGTTTCATATTTGAAGTCTTTCTGAGTTTGCTTCTATTGATGTTGTCTCTGTTGACTCTTGTCTTTGGTTTTTATTTTACAAGTTTTGTGAATTTGATTGTGAGTTTGGGTTGTAACCTAGAGAGGATTTGTTGGGGCTGGCTTGGTAGATGATTTTGCTGGACATTTAGGGACATTCTTATCTTGGATCAAGCATAAGTTCTCAGTTTCAGATTCTTTTGACCACACAAAAATAGGGAGGCCTCGCCTGTGGTTACAAATTCCCTCTGCAGGCCAGACTTTTTTAGATTAGTGAGCTCTTTTCTAGTCGTTGGGGCTCTTTGGAGTCTAGCTTCATAAAGGGGCTCCAGTTCAGCTTTCTGTCTAGGGTGGGCCCCAGGTGTCACATTTTGCCCCTTAGTTGTGAGGTTCTTAAAAATAAAGTGATGACCTGAGATTGGTGGCTGACATTTGGGCTTCCAGTAGCTGCAGAGGCTTGTTTGTCTCACTGGCTGCCCATACTCACTTTTTTCAGGATTCAGAGAACTTCCTCAGCTTGCACACCTGTTTAGATATGCACAGAAAGTGTGTTTACATGAGCCTGGTACCTGTTTTCTTTTCTGAACTTCTGCAGTGAACTGAGCAGAGAAAGTTGTTTTTTTCTGATGGTCTGCCAACTGTTGCCAAGGCTCCCAAGCCCAGGTTCAAGGTCAATAGTGGGCCATTTGCCATGGTATCTCCTCACACCTTCCCCAACCACTGCACCCTGCTGCAGACCGGATTTCTGCCTTGCTCTGAAACTTTCTAGGGTTCGCTGTTCCCTTTCTTGCTCCCTCCTCTCCATCCAGCTGTTATAACAGTTTTTCCTTTGCTCATTTGTTCTTGCAGTGCCCTCTCCTGGAACACATTTCTTGGCCCACTTCCAACCACCTTGGTTCCAGTCTTCTCCTGGTATTCCCACCTTCACTCTTGCTCATAAGGGATACTCCATTTGGCGTTGTCTTCACTTTCCCTGTCGCATATGGCTGGTCTATATCTCAGATATATTTCATGACTTGTTTCTAAAACTACCTCCTCCTGGGAAACTCCCCATTGAAAATGAGCTTTCCCATCACTTTTTCTAAATTCCATGTACTTCTTTGTACTGTTTTAGAGGGACACACACACATGATTTTGCACTAAAGCTTTTAAATCCTGGCTGCTGAGAACTGGAAAATTTGTACAAGGAAGATTCAGAATAAAATGTATTATCTTGAAAATACTTACAGAAATCAGA
The DNA here is from genome assembly GCF_964662115.1 of Mustela nivalis. NCBI lineage: Eukaryota > Metazoa > Chordata > Mammalia > Carnivora > Mustelidae > Mustela > Mustela nivalis. The sequence continues at coordinate 18,754,005 of NC_139032.1, forward strand.
TAGGTTGAAATTAATATTAATCTTGAGTGTATTCAATATTTAACTTTCTCTATATTTAATGGTCACATGGTTTATTTAAAAATCTATATGCAGGTAAATGTGCAAATCTGAAGTGTAAAGCTCCCAGATTCTTATGTATATGCCTGTGTGGCTACCACTCAGATGAATATAGAAAATCTCTATCACTTCAGAAAGTTCTCACTCATATTAATAGCCTCTTCCTTCCCATCTCAAGGTAAGCACTTAAAATGAAGTCAGCAAGATTAAACAAATCTAATCTCAGCATCTCTTTCTTTGGACTGGTGAGTTTATTCTGATTCTGTTTACTTTAATGGCAATTACTGATATGTTTGGATTTATTCTAGGATGTAGTAACTTTGTTTTCTTTACTTACAATAATTTTGTTGATTTTTAAATCCTTTCTTCTCATATTTTAGTTATCAAATTTAATTCTTTGCTCTGTATGTTCTATTTCTACTGATGAAAGAATTCTCACATACTGAAGCCTAGAATTAATCAATATCTCTCTTCTTCCTTGAAAATCACAGGATCTTGGAATGCTTCAGTTCCAATATCTTCCCTGCATTCTTTCACATTATTTCTATCTAGTTTAATTTTACTTTAAGAAAAACTACTTTAATTAGTCAATATTATTTTTTACCATCATTTCCTCCTAAGTTTTTGACTCCTTTATCAATTTTTTTGCTAAGTGTTGCTTCCTACATCCTGCCCCATATGTTGAAGACCTGTTTTCTTCTTCCTTATGCACATCCTTTCATATTTTTCTCAGGAAGGAAACATCTGTGAGTAGGAAATTCTCTTATATTTTGAATGAAAGAATTTTGTTCTCCTGTCACTCTTTTTAAAAATTAACATATAATGTATTATTTGCTTCAGGGGTACAGGTCACAATTCATACTTACCATAGCACATACCCTCCTCAATGTCCATCACCCAGCCACCTTATCCCTCCTTGGCCACCTCCCAGTAACCCTCAGTTTGTTTCCTGAAGTTAAGAGTCTCTTATAGTTTGTCTCCCTTCCTGATCCCATCTTGTTTCATTTTTTTCCCTCCCTCCCTTCCACGACCGCCTGCCCTGCCTTTCAGATTCCTCATATTAGAGAGATCATATGATGGCTGTCTTTCTCTGATTGACTTATTTCACTTAGCATAATACCCTCTAGCTCCATTCATGTCATTGCAAATGGCAAGATTTCATTTTTTTGATGGCTTCTTAGTATTCCCTTCTATCTCTCTCTCTCTCTCTCTCTCTCTCTCTCTATATATATATATATATATATATATATATATATATATATCACATCTTCTTTATCCATTCATCTTTCAGTGGACATCTGGGCACTTTCCATAGTTTGGCTATTGTGGACATTGCTGCTATAAACATTCGGGTGTTCATGTCCCTTCAGATCACTGCATTCATATCTTTAGGGTAAATACCCAGTAGTGTGATTGCTGGGTTGTGTAGGGTAGCTCCATTTTCAACTTTTTGAGGAACCTCCATACTGTTCTCCAGAGTGGCAGCACCAGCTTGCATTCCCACCAACAGTGTAGGAGGGTTCCCCTTTCTCCACATCCCCACCAATCTCCTTTCACTCTTGAAGGAGAATTGAGACTTCTAAATTAATAGCTACTTTTCCTCAGTGCCTGGCTTGTGGAAGGCTTTTTGTTTGTTTGTTTGTTTGTTTGTTTTTGTTTTGTTTTGTTTTTTCTTTTCAAATTCCAGTAGGGTTTAGGAGAGTAGAGGTGCTATGTCCTTTCATGCCAGTGCTGTCTGTCATGTCCTCATCAACTGTTCCCTATTGTGTTGTTCTTATATTTGCTTTTCCTGCCTTGCCTTTAAAGGCATTTGTGTTAATGTTGAGTACCACCAGTGTATACCTTCCTATCCTAGAACTACAGTCATTTTGTGTATATGTTAGTTCATTCATTCCAGTATATTCCAGGCACCTACTCTGTGAGAGGCACTCCACAGATGCTGGGGATCAAGCACTGAACAAGAGAGACCCAAATCCCTAATCTTGTACAGCTTACATTCTGGTTGTGGAGAGCATATAACCAATAGGTAGATAATTAAGATATATTGTGTTTAGTCAGTGGTGATTGCTAAGGGAAAATTAAGTCAGAGAATTGGGAATGGCAGTGTTGAGGGTGGAGTGGTTATAATCGTAAATAGGTAGTCAGGGGATCCCTTCCTAACACCGGAGCAGAGGCCTATGGTATGGAATCAGCACGCCTTGCAGGAACCTGAAGGAAGAGCCTGTAAGGCAGAGTGGACACCGAGGGCACAGGCCTGGCGGCAGGAAGGTGAAGGCCAGTATGTGTTGTACACTGAGTCAGGTGAATAGTTGCCCCTGAGACCAGAGAGGGGAGCAAGATCACAATGGTGGAAGCTACTAGAAGGCAAATGGAAGTAGTTTTGGTGCTTCAATATAGGAAAAAGTACTCTCACAAAATATCTGATCTATCAGGGTAAAAAGTTTTTATCTGAATCGTCTCTCAAACTAGGAAATTGCAGTCTTGAAGGATGGCTGAAGATCACTGGTGTCCTATTTCATCTGAACCACTCAAGTGTAGCTTTCAAAGGCATGTGGATGTTTTTAAAAACTAATAAAAAGGAACTTGAGAGAAGTGGTTTTGCTACCTCTTAGGAAGAGCAACTTGAATAAGTTTATTATAGAGCACTGTTTTATTTCATGAGGCTGTTAATATGTGGCCTTAAGTGTCCATTATATTTTTCTTTTATTCACCATGAGAGCCTATTTTGGGGGGTATAAAGCAACCAACATTTAATTAAAATTTGTGCAATGCACATATAGACCTTGGTCCATTTGGGCTCCTATAAAAATACCATAGAGTAGGAAGCTTATGAACAACAAAGTTATTTCTCACACCTCTGGAGGCTGGAAGTCCAATTTGGTGTCTAGTGAGAGCTTATAGAAGGTTCTTTTTGCTGTGTCCTTATATGTCAGAGGGGGCAAGGGATCTCTGTGTGCTGTCTCTTTCTCTTTTTAAAAGATACTGATTGATAGATTGATTGATTTTATGACTTGGGGGAGGGGCAGAGGAAGAGAGAGAATCCCAAGCAGATTCCATGCCCAGCATGGAGCCTAGTGTGGGGCTTGATTTCAGGACCCTGAGATCATGACGTGAACCTAAATCAAAAGTCAGATGCTCAACCTACTGAGCCACCGAAGCACCCCTCTCTATTCCCATTCATGAGGGCTTCACCTTCATGACATAATCACCTCCCAAATGTCCTACTTACAAATACAATCATATTTGTAAATTTTAGGAGGATACAAACATTGAGTCTATAGAAGTATAATAATCTGGTTATAAGAATTTAAATATGTATAATCTGTTATTGTGAGTTATACTACTGTAGCTCACTCTATGGTTGGCTTATAGTAATTGTCCCCCTTTCCACATCAAACTTGAGATTTGAATGTGACAGACTTAGGGAATCTCAGTGATGAGAATTTGTTCTCATTGATAATTGATAATGATGACTCATTATCTCTTACTTAACTGACATATACTAGGTACTCCACAGAGCATTAAGTACATACAAACACACACATGCATGCATGCGTACACTCACAAATTCTTTATTAGAATGGATGCGTTGGAGAATTGGTTTGAATTTCCTCTATCATTAGTAAATCCCTGGACACACATAATGAAATTAGGAAAAAAAATTCAAGATTAAGTAAACCATATGCCACATGGGTCAAGTCGAGCTAAACAAAATACTTGTCCATTTCCCATATATATTTGTGTGGAAAATTGCAGGAGATTCACTCTTGCATGTTTTTCAAGGTTCTGTCTAATGTTACTGTTTTCTGAAGCTCATTACAGGAAAGAACCAGTTAGGTAATTCTCTTCCTTCAAAGTCCTCCGTTCTGTTGCAGAGAAGGAATGCCAGTACATTTAATGTGTGCTCAGAAGAAAAATTGGATTTAAGGAAGTACAGGTATTGGAGAGTAAACGTGGGGAGGTAGCTGTGGAACCAATGTTAAGGGACCCTGGTCTTCTATCTGATTCAGGTCAGTTAAAATTTATTGGCCACCTACTGTGGAGTAATCAGAATTTAAGTATGAAATGTAAAATTCTCAAATAGTTTAAACTCTTGTTTACTAACTAAGCTAGGTTTTTATGACAGAAGAGCGGTATGCAGCAATATAAAGTGAGCTGATACAATGACCACAGAGTCTTAGCTTCCATCAGAAGAGAGAAGGAAGAAGCCTGTGTGGCCTGGAGTCCTGGGGGACTCTGAGGCGGAGGATATGAACAGGACTGGATGATTGGATAGATGGATGGGTGGATGGATGGACGGATGGATGGATGGGATTTTTGTGGTCAGAGGGGAGGACAAGGGACAGTCTGAGCAGGAAGAAAGTCTACAAAAAGCCTCCGGCAGAGATGAACTTCATATACTCAGGAAACAGAAAGGAGACCAATATGGTCCGAGTGGAGTGTTCATTTAATTGAAGGCAAACAAGGAAGAGAAAGTAAGTTTGACAGTAGGATACAATTCGGGGAGAGATCTCAAACTGAAGAATTTGGATTTTTGTTAGAAAGAGGAATATTTGGTATGACTTGAGCAAAAATGATAGAGGAAGGACTTCCAAAAATTCTCTCCTCCAAAAAAGCAATGAGAAGACTGGGGTGGGGTGGGGGGAATGGCCAGAATCAACTTTTCAGAACACTTGGAATTAACCAAACTCTGGCAGCAATCTGAGGAACACTGAGGTAAAATCTCAGACTGGTGACCTGTGGCATTTTAACTTACCTTGTCTCCATTCCTCTCTCTGGAGCTCTGCCCACAGACACAGTGCACATGTACACCTTGGAAGCCACCAGAGAGGACAGTTGGTAGTTGGAGTTCCTTCAAAGCCTCACGACTCAAGAATTACTATTTGACTTATCTCATGGTTCCCTGGAATACCCCCACTCACAAGGCTCCTTTTTTGTTTTCAGAGCCCATTCAGTAATAAGTCCTTTTTCAAGGTCATTTGTCAAAAATATTTAGGGGCAATAGTTGAGCTTTGAGGCTGCCTGAGGTGGGGATAACAGTTGGGGTAGAAAAAAGAATAAATGATTAGAAAGGAAGACTGTGGAAATGAGGTATCCATTGGGGACTTGGAAAATTCTGGCACATTTTTGGGAATCCCTAAGGGCACATGCTGGTATAGGTGTTGTGCATGCTGAGGCCTCCACACACATTCAGCAGTAAACTAAAATGGCCCTAAACTCTTGCCTCTGGCTCCTCTTGAGGCTCTGTGTGAGCAGGACGTGAAGGCTAAGGCAGAGTTGTCAATTGCCGGGCTGTTGCAGAGAGGGCATGTCCATTGTACACTGAGAATTTTAAAAACACATGATTGAGAGAAAGTAAAGAAAACCTCAATAAATGGAAAGACATCATATGTCACAATGAGACACTGCTTCATGCCCACAAAGACTCCATAATCAAAAAGATGGACAGGGGTGCCTGGGTGGCTCAGTCCATTAAGTGTCTGCCTTTGGCTCAGGTCATGATCCCATGTCCTGGCATCAAGCCCCGTGTTGGGTTCCCAGCTCAGAGGGGAGTTTGCTTCTCCCCCTTCCTCTGCTGCTCTCCCTGCTTGTGCATGCTCTCGCTCTCTGGAAAATAAGTTTAAATATATATATATATATATAAATATGAGAACGCACACACACACACACATACACACACACATATATATATACATATATACACATATATACATATATATACACACACATACATATGTATGTGTGTGTATATGTATGTATGCTTTTGTGTATATATATATATATATATATATATATATATATATATATATATAAAGGGATGGGCAATAACAAGTGTGGGAAAAGGTGTGGAGAGTTTGGGACTCCCATGCATTACTGGTGGGATTGTAAAATGGAGCAGCCTCCTTAATAAATAGGTTGGCATTTCCTTATAAATGGTTAAAAATAGACTTACCATATGACACAGCCATTCTGCTCTATGGCAATACTCAAGAGAAATGCAAACAGACACCCACACAAAAAATTGTACACAAGTATTCATAGTATTGTTTACAGTAACCCCAAAGTGTCTATCAATTGTTGAATGGGTAAATAAAATGTGGTATATCCATACCATGGAATATTATGATGTCATAAAAATGAGTTAAGTCTATTTACATGGTACAACACTGATGCATCCTGAAAACATGGTAAATGAAAGAAGCAAGACAGAAAAGGCCATATCTGATATGATATTCTTCATGTGAAATGTCTGGAATAGGCAAATCCAAAGATCTATAAAGTAGATTAGTGATTATTGGGGCCTGAGAGAGGGGTTAATAGCACTGACCACTAACTGGTATGGGCTTTCTTTACTGAGTAAGAAAGTATTCTAAGCTCAGATAGCCATTGTGTTTGAATAAATTGGTGAACATCATAAGAACCACTGAATTTTATACTTTGTAAATTTTGAATTTTATATGTGAATCCTGCCTCATTAAAAAAAAAAAGAGGAATCCTTGAAGGCCTTTTAACATAAAAAATCATTTATTAAGAATGTAATGTACTTTCCTAAATAATGTACTTTCCTGAATAAATGACAGGTAAGGTCAGAGCGTAAAGAGGTTAGAGTCAGGAGAACCCCAGTTAGGAAAAACTTCATCCTGGCAAAAGAGCACTAGATCAGGAATCCAGGGAATTTCTTTTTTTTTTTCTTTTTTCTATTTTTTAAGGTTTTATTTATTTATTTATTTGTCAGAGAGAGAGAGAGAGAGAGAGAGAGCGAGCACTCATAAGCCGGCAGAGAGGTGGGCAGAGGTAGAGAGAGAAGCAGATTCTTTTCGGAGCAAGGAGCCCAATACAGGACTCGATCCTAGGACCCTGGGATCACGACCTGAGCTGAAGGCAGACGTCCAACAACTGAGCCACCGAGGCGCCCCCCAGTTAATTTCATTACTGGATTTTCTACTCACAAACTTCTAGCACCTAACAATGCCCAGTCATGGAGTGTGTTAATTCATCTATCTATCTATTTATTTTTAAGATTTATTTATTTACTTTAGAGAGAGGGAGGAAGAGAGAGAGAAAGAGAATGAGTGTCAGCACAGGGAGCCGAGAGGCAGAGGGGGAGGGAGAGAGAGAATCTCAAGCAGATTCCCTGCTGAGGGCAGAGCCCAGGGCAGGGCTGGATCTCACGACCCGAAGATCATGAGCTCTGCTGTAATCGAGAGTCGAACCCTTAACCAACTGGGCCACCAAGATGCCCTAAATACATTTCTATTGAAGCTTAAGTCAAAGGCCTGTATTGTAATCTCCAGGGGTGTGTGTGTGTGTGTGTGTGTGTGTGTGTGTGTATAGTGCTGCTCAGTGGGTAAACTTTCTCTTCTGTAAGACACAGATTCTTTGTGGGGAGAAGCAAATTGTATCCAAGTATAAGAATACGATGTTAAAAAGCCCAATTCATTTATGAATTAATAATCATAACAATAATAAAATAATAAAAAGACTACACATCCATAACTCCAGTCTTGGCAGATTGGTTTGTGACTTAGAACTTATTTTTTAGAGACCAAAGCTTTTGCTTTTTTCCAGCCATGGTTTGTCTAGTTGAATTTAAATACATTACAGTATATATATTGCATATTATATATATTAGATATTACAAGTGTATTAGGTATTATAGTACCCAATGTATGTTACATATTGTCTATTCTATATATCCTATTTATGGTAATATATACTTACATATGTATACATATGTGTATATATGTACATACATAAATGATAAGAAACTGGGAGAAGTAGCATCTTAAATTTGCTAGGAGTCTCATCTTACCCTGTACTATTTAGAGATGCCCACATTTCAAATATGTTTCTGATTTTTTATGTGAAAATATAAAAAGCCGCTCTAAGAATAGGAAACCAGTTCAGGAATGAAACTTCCTCTCTTGCTTTAAGGGATGTGTTTTCCTATGCAAATGTAGCAAAGCCCAGAAATTAGCAATGACTGCTAAATTAACACACTTGAAGAGCTTGGCTGGTTCTAATAGGCAGTCAAATGGTCTTGTTACATTGTAATGGTGCCAAGCTAATTGAAGTGATTACTGTTGCTCACGAGCAGCCTTTTTGAAGTAGAAGTCTTTTAAATTATCCATAGACGTTAAATGTCAGACACTATTGTGTAATTATACTTTGTAAATGCTGAATGTCATAAGGCATCACAGGTAATTGAGGTTTACAGAGAAGAGCTTTTTCTAAACCTAATTGGGCATCAACTCTTTGTCACTTTTTCTAAATCTAATTGGGCATCAACTTTTTGTGCCAGGGGACACTCCAGTGCCTTGCAGTCTCCCTTTCTTCCCCACCTTCTCTGGCTACGCTCACTCATGGGGCCCCACATGTCATGACGGTTCCAAATCATTGAGCTTAAAAACCTCTCTGTCCCATCCTCCAGAATCTTCCGGGACTGTTCCACTTGTTTGGGTTATCACAGGCTGAAGCTTTCTGGGAAGCCGGGTATGGCTATCTGATGACAGGGTGGGACCATCAGAACGGAATATCAAGTCCTTTAAAATCTCAGAGTGATTCCAGAATGTTCTGCGTGCTCTGGGATTTTTATCTGTGTGTTGTTGTTGTTCGTGTGTGTGATTTTGAAAAAACATCTCTTCATGGTATCAGAAAGGGAGGTTTTCATGACCCTGAAGTAGCACTCCCCATTTTTTAAATTTTTATTTCTTAGCTCCTATTAGAACACATGGTAGGGTTTCAAGTTTCCCAGAATTCATAGGAAGCAATTTTCCGCACTGCTCTTGTGACAACAATGTTAATCATGAGTCAAACTTTGGAATCTTTAGTTGTCTAGCCTGTGTGGGGCGGGCACTTACTTGAAAATAACCCAACAGCTAAATTGGACTCTCGAATATATCAAGGTGTCCCACTGTTGGCTGTCAATTCTCTAGCTCACGAGGCCCACTAGGAATGCAGTCTCAATTTCTGACACAGTGGCTGGCAGGAATTATATAAAGTCATTTTTATTGCATAATTCTTAATACATGTGTTCAATTGGTCACTAAATTCTATTAAGTAATACTATTATCTCATTGTGATTTCATGACAGGGCTCTCATTTTGCATTTTCAGCAGGTAGCAATTTATGAGAGTCCTAGCTTTTTTGTAAAACTATCTTTATCTGTGCTTTTAAAAAGCATTCATTATTCTCTATGATAAATTAAGATCTGATTAAGGCATTTCCTGCCCCACACAAGGAGATCGTAGGGGAAAAGTGTCAGGTGTGTAGAAAAAAACATGTGGATGTTTTCAACACTATGAAAACAGGAGCTGGATGAAGTCTTGCTGAGTGTGTTTTGGAAAAGTCTGATTTCTGTAGACGGTTGCAAAGATATTCACGTAGATTCTTGCAATGGTCAGACCTTATTACAGGCTTCGAAGATACATTCTTATTCTTTGATTATGATTTTTTTCATTGTGATATTGAAAAGGAAAATTAAATGAGGACTTTTTATACATTACCAGGAGTGTACAGATACTTGTCAGAAATAACACTAAGCAGTGAGTGTAGTTTTTCTCACATCACTTTTGAAGGTGGCTTTTATGATGTGCCTGTCGGAGAATAATTAGGTTCAAGGATATTATTAAAGTTGTTAAAAGTTTAAAGCAATAATATGCAAGGTGCCACACAAAATGTTGAATTAGACATGGTTTTTGCACAATGAGCTTATGCATACCCTCTCATTTTGCTTCCCTCTTAAATTATATCCTTCCTGTTAAAGTTCTCACCCCTAGGGCTGATAAGTCTTGTCTTTCTTCCTAATCAGTGTCTCTATCACTCCTGGTGTAACAAGGTGACTTAAACTGAGGAGGGGGGAGAGCATTTGTTTTTACAAATGACTGAGATGAGCAGGGACTCATGTTTGGCCACAATTTTGAAATATCATCAGTCATCTCATGCTTCTTTAGGAATCCTCAAATAGAAGCAACAAAGTGGGGGCTCTTTGTGCAAAGCCTTTAACTAGAAGACCTGTTGGACCATGGCCCTTCAGCTGCAGATCAAGGCAACGTATCAGTCAAGTGCCCACCCCTGGCTGCTCCCCCGTGTTCCAAGGGCAGGTGTAGCCTTCTCAAGGTGAGAGTGCTGGTGGCTTTGTGGGTGTGGTCATCCGTGGTGGTCGTTATTTTCAGCTCTCTCCCCTCAGACGCAAGGTGGGCTTCTCCCGCCTTGCAGTGAGGTGAGGGTTGGGTGAGGAATTCTGGCCAGTGAGTTGTGAGAAGGGATGGTTGTCATTTTCAGCTGGGAGCACTTATTGTCAAGTGTGAGACCTCTTAAGAGCACGTATTCTGCTTATCATGGTGACTGGCAATATTCCAGATGGTGGCTGCTTCGTCAGAGCCAGGAAACGTGGAGCGGAGTCTCCAGCTGACCCTTAATGGACAGATAGGATGAATAGAAGTAACTTTTCTTGTTATCGGGCTTTTCCTGGTGCAGCGTAACTTAGCTTCCCTGACCGACTCACCATAGCCAGACCAGTATTTCACTGAAGGCCTCTGTGAGAATTAACATGTGGGAGGACCCCTGAGAGGCAGTGTGAGTGAATGAGGTTTGCAGGGCATACGAAAGACATGGACACGCTTTGCTTGCATATTAGATATATAGACCCATTCCCGGTTTTGACAAAGGTGTATGTTCTGCAATGTGTGTGTGTAACAGGTAGACTCTGTGTTCTCTCTTTTCATACCTCTCCTTGATAGATGATAGCCCTGGCAACTACTTCTCTCTTAGTTGTGAAAACAGTGGTCAAGAATGATGATAAATGACTACTGGTCCCCGCTGGGCATCAAGAAGTGTGGGGGACACCATAGCAAAGGGGATCACTGTGAAAATTGGACCACACAAAGCCCGTCTATTTTTTAAAAGGTTTTATTTATTTATTTGACAGAGAGAGATCACAAGTAGATGGAGAAGCAGGCAGAGAAAGAGATAGAAGGAATCAGGCTCCCTGCTGAGCAGAGAGCCCGACTCGGGACTCGATCCCAGGACCCCGAGATCATGACCTGAGCCGAAGGCAGCGGCTTAACCCACTGAGCCACCCAGGCACCCCACAAAGCCTGTCTAAAGGAGGCAACTGGTTTTACTTAGCTCAAGGCAGTTTCTGATCTCAGGGAATGTGCACAGGATTCCTAGTTCTTAAGATTTACCAGGAGAGGGGCGCCTGGGTGGCTCAGTGGGTTAAGCCGCTGCCTTCGGCTCAGGTCATGATCTCAGGGTCCTGGGATCGAGTCCCGCATCGGGCTTTCTGCTCAGCAGGGAGCCTGCTTCCTCCTCTCTCTCTTTGCCTGCCTCTCTGCCTACTTGTGATCTCTCTCTGTCAAATAAATAAATAAAATATTAAAAAAAAAGATTTACCAGGAGAAGTTTGTAAGTGAAATGTTCTAATTTTGATATAATCATCAATTTTAAAAAATTGACGGAATAAAAAAATATGTCCTAAGGCTAATACCTTATAGATTTTGGTCTCTATCTCCCACAGCCTGTGATTCACAAACTAATAAAATCTTCATTTGAAGAGGTTACATCTTAAAAGCAGAATAAGCATTTATCAATTGACAGTGTAATGACACAACAGAATAATAATGATCAGCAAATATTTGATAACCTATTATATTTTAACATTGTGCTAGGAACTGTGAGAGGTACAAAAAGAAAAAAGCAATGGGTGGGCCCTGACTTTGGGGAACTCACAGCCTAGTTGGGGAACAAATTAAAAGAAAAAGTATAATATAAAAGAAACACTAGAAACAGTATAAAAAGAAATGAAATTATATCAGGTTCTCTGGAGAAACAGCCCATACGAGATATATTTAGTATTCTATATGTAGTTGACTCTTGAGCAACGTGAGCTTGACCTGTACACATCCATTTATGTGTGGGTTTTTTTATTTCACAGTACTGTAAAGCATGTTTTCTTCTTTACTAACATTTTCTTTAGCTTATTGACGGAAGACTGACATAAAATATATGTTAACACAAAATACGTGTTAATTGACTCTGTTATAATAAACCTTCCAGTCAATAGTAAACTATTAGTAGTTAAGTTTTGCAGGAGTCGTAAGGTATATATGGATTTTTTTTAAAGGTTTATTTATCTTAGTGGGGGGGATGGCAGAGGGAGAGGAAGAGAGTGTCTTAAACTAGAACGACCCCTGAGATGATGACCTGAGCCAAAACTAAGAGTCAAACATTCAACCAACTATGCCACCTGGGTGCCCCTATATATGGGTTTTTGACTGCATGGAAGGCTGACATTCCTTATCCTCACGTTCAAGGGTCAACTGTGTATGTATGTATATGGATATACATATATAGTATCTGTATATCTAGAGTACATATGTGTATATATACATATATAATATCTATACATATAGAATATATGTGTGTATATAATATCTGTATATCTAGAATATATATTTATTCAAGGGTCAACTGAGTATGTATATATATAATATCTGTGTATCTAGGATATATGTGGAAAACATATTCTATATATAGATATATTCTACACACACACACACACACACCTATTTAGAGAAAGATTTATTATAGGAGTGAATAACTGATTGATTGATTCTGATTGGTAATGGGACTGAGATGTCCCCTGATCTTCCATCTGCCCTCTGGAGGCCCAGGAAACCCAGTGCTGTTGTCTGAGGACCTAGGACTGGAGAGCTGGTGGTGTAGATTTCAGCCTGAAACTGAAGGCTTGAGAATCAGGAGCACCAAAGTCAGGAGAAGATCAATGTTCCAGAGGGAATTCAACCTTCTCCTGCCTTTTCCTTTCTCTTAAGTCCTTCAACCATTTGGTTCTCCCACATTGAGGAGAACCATCTGTTTGCTCAGTTCACCAGTTCAAATGCTAATCTGTTCTAGAAACATCCTCATGGACACATACAGAAATCATGTTTAACCAGCTATCTCAGTATTCTGAGGCCCCGTGATGTGGGCACATACAATTAACCATCAGAGACACTGTAAGAATGTGTAGTTCATGGCTATGCTTTGCAACAAAGACTGGAGTGTAGTTAGAGAGGATGGAACAGAACTGGAAGGAAGAAGTGGGATTGAGCAGAAGGTGGAAGAATGATGGGGTAAGAGAATGGTGGATACTCCATATGAAGGAAACACTGAGGGACAAAAAGCAGGGGGGTGTTGCTTTATTAGAGTAGAAGGTGCCCAGGGAAAGCAAGATAGTGTGCCTGGGAGAGAGTTCAGTTGCAGCGTACTGGGCTAAGGACCTTCAAAGTCAAGCACAGGCAGTGACTTTTGCTTCTGTAAGAGGTGGTGCCTCCTGGCTGCAACCAGGACATCAAGAGGAGACAGGCCACCAGAGTCCAGGCCAGCTCTCCACACATGAGCATTGGTTGTGTGGTCAGGAACATATCATTTATGGTCTGTTGTCCTAGTTTTTATATGTGTGAGGTGAATGATATCAGTGCCGGACTCACAAAGGATGTTTATTAAAAACAGAGATGAGGCACCTGGGTCACAACAAAGTGTTCAACTCTTGGTTTCGGCTTGGCTCGGGTGATCAGCTTCTGGTTGCGCCCTGCACTCAGCGTAGAGTCTGCAGAAGACTCCTCCCTCTCCCCTGTCTCCTTATTTGTGTGTGCGCATGCGCGCGCTCTCTCTCTGTTTTTTTTTTAATCCTAAAAAAAAAAAATGTTGCTGAGTATTCAACACCCCCCAACCTTCTGAGGATAGGGATCCTGAGTGAGCTCTGCAGAGGATTCTGACGCATGCTGATGTTGAGGAAACCAGCCCTTCAGATTCATGGATTGGTGAAATAGAGGACCTGAAGCTCACTGAGCTGGTGAGTAGCGTGAAATCAGGGGCAGGAGGCGACCAGTCTGGCATTACAGTGCAGATGGGATTAGGGAAGGAAGCCAGAGTCCATTCCTTCCCTCCCATCCAAGCCAGATTAACCTATTTACCATCTCCTCAATGTGGTTTACCTGATCTCACTTGGAAACCTACCGTGGGGTAGGTTCTTGTTTAGTCACGAGGCTTAAAGCGTTTTGATTGCTTCTGTGAACCGGAAGTTAGTTTGATTTCAAAGTCTCTTTGTTATCTCTTCTTGTTTCAAATGCTTTCTTGGTTTTTGGTCCTAGATGTTCAGATTGCAGTAAGTATGGAAACAGGAAATCAAGCATTGTTGAGTAGAAGATGAACCATACCCCCGATTTTGGACTGAATTCCTAGTTGATCCTCTCCCTCATTCTTCCACACATGCCTTTCTTTTCTGCCTTCTTCATCTCAGAGGCAACTGTGTTTATGTCCTTGGCAGGGCTGTGTTCCAACCTGTTGTCAGAGAGTTCAGTCTCAAACACATAAAGAGGTCCCATGCATGACTACTAAAATATTAAGAATCAAAATTATATCTGATAGCTGCACAATCCCTAAAGAGAGGAAAGGAAGACTTTGCTTAAGGCAGAATGCACTAGTCCATTGTATTAGCAAGTTGCCAGAGCTGTCCAAGTCCGTGTTTACTTTTGTCAGAAGCAGGAATAAGGTAAAACACACGGGAGAAGGTACCAGCACAGAGAAATTAGTGCTAAATTAAGATGCAAACAACATGTCCTGAGGACGGAAAACAATTTAGGGAAATGAAGCAATTGGTAAATATTGTTTGTTACATTGATAAATAGGCTGTGGCAGCCATCCAAAGTTTGTATTTGATTTGAAGCCAAAAATGCCTTTTTATTTGACAGAGCAGTTACATGTGTGCCAGAGGACCTGTTCTCCGATGTGGGCAGCCAGTGATGCCTATTGGTGGGAAGACTTCTGAGGAATATTCCAGTGTGTTGATGCAGTGACCCCAGTTTATGTAGATTTTGCCTCTTAATCTGTACCTTACGTAAGGAATAGGATAGGAGTGTTGAAATAAAAAAGAATCTGAATTTTTTTTTTAAAGATTTTATTTATGTAGTTGCCAGAGAGAGCACACAAGCAGGGGCCCGGCAGGTAGAGGGAGAGGGAGAAGCAGGGTCCCCAGTGAGCAAGGAGCCCAATTCAGAACTTGATCCCAGGACTCTGGGATCATGACCTGAGCCAAAGGCAGATGCTTAACTGACTGAACCATCTAGCTGCCCCAGGAATCTGAAATTCTTATTATGAACTATTAATCTATTCATGATCTTTCTCATATGCCCATATGTTAGATCACATTAAAGGTGAAGAGGGGGTGATGGTAGATACATCATCGCAAGTTGACATTTTTAATCATTTCTTTTTCAAGACCTACTGTGTGTGAAGCAAAGTGCTAGTTGTTGCTGTTGTTTTAAGAAACAGGACAAAGTTTATATGTGATTCAGACCCTCAAGGAACCTATGTTTTGGTCTGCTAGATGACTTTCTACCTATCCATGAGTAGGTTGATTTTTAGAAGCCTGGGCTCAGGACTCATGAAAGGAAGAAGTGGGTGAGTTTTGGCAAGAGCTGGTTATGTGGTGAGGAAGTCTCTGTCCTTTACGAAGGGCTTGGTGGTGGTATTGCTCATTCTAGTCTCCTGTCCTGCAAACAGACCTACGAGAAATCCAACCAGAGTGTGATTGCTCTTTGTCTCCTTATCACAAAAGATGGAAATTGACAATACTATCTTTCAAGTTCCTTCCTGTTTTACCATCTGTGTAATCTAAGGGCTAGGTGGATCTTCTGGTTTCAAGGGAGCATTGAATGTGACTGCCAGGAGGGGTTGGACAAGTCCGTCCTTCTTACCATAAAGGGGGACTAGCATATACGACTCTTAGAGTTAAGTCTCATATGGACATACTTAGAGAAAGGAAGACTGAAAAATTTTATAACAACAACACTAGTATTTATTCAGACCTCATTATTTGCCAGCTCAGTCTGATGTCTTTTCCATTAATTAACTCTTTTAGTCCACAGAACAGTTCTGTGAGGCAGGTGTTCATATTATCTTGGTTTTACAAAAGACACGAGGTCCAGAGAGGTCAAGAAATGTGCCCAAGTTTACACAGCTAATAAGTGGTGGAGTCGGCATTGAAACCAGGTTGTCTGACATCAGAGCTCATACCATAGTGAGTTGAAATGAAGGGATTTGCAGAAAGCCATCAGGAGAAATTCAGAAGATTCAAGGAAGTATCTCTTGGAGGAAAAAGAAGATCCCAATTTATAATCCCCACTTACCATCTGATACTTCCCACCTCCAGTTAGATTTCCTTAGTATTTCTCATAGAACTTTTCAGGATGGGTACATTTGAAGAAGAATTAGGATTCCAGCAATCAGTGTGACTTGATATAATGTAAAAGTGATGCAAAGCTCAGCCCACCATAAAATAAAATTTCAGAGGAAGCGTGACCCCGTGATGTGTTGATTTGAGGCTGGAGCTGTTACTGGGTACCAATTTCAATTACACTGAAGGTCCCATCTAATTATCAGGAAACTGAAGATGCTCTCTCATCATCGGCCAAAAATTGTATACCATATCCGATGGCCCCTGGAAGGAATACTGATAAATGTTTTTCTGAATGCATTTTACATGTATTGATGTGCTGTAATTACAAAGAGATATTGGCAAAAATGCTGGGAAATTCTCATAAGCTCAACTTCATGGGTAAGCTAATAGATATTTCTAGTTTCATCTTCCCAAAGCTGGGTGCTTTTGTTCAGTGTTTTGCTTTTTAATTAAAAGCAGCTTGATAAACACTGCATTCTAGAAACTTTCATTCCACCGATACTTACTGAAAACTCTCAGTGTGCCCAGCTAGGAGCTGTGGAAGAAATCACGTTAGTGCATGACAAGATTTCCTACCTTCAAAGGACTTACTGTTTTTGAATTCTAATACTCTGAAAAATAGAAAAGAATACAATTGGATGCTGGACAATTTTGTTACTTGTTTAGGATGTTATTTTACGTTTACAAAGGATTTCACACGTTTCTCCTTTGATTCTTTCAATAATCTCAGGAGCTAGTTGATACTACTATTTCAGAAATGAAGAAATGGGGCGTCTGAGACACTAAGTGATGGTCACTTCCATGCCAGGAGGGGACTTCGTTTTGTGCCTCCCAGCTTGGCTCTCCCACCGTCATACACAGTTTCCTTTGACTGAAGTGGGTAAAACCAACACAAATTGTGACCGGTATGGGGTCGGAGTGCCTGTCTGGTGTCACATCCTCTCTTGAGATCATGGCGCTAGGAGTGATTTGGGCTTATGCTTGGGAGACCTCTCTTGAAGAATATTCTAGAAACACAGCCAGGTTTCATTCACTATAATGCGAAGATACAGGGAGAAGACCGCCATCTACAAGCTAAGAGAAAGGCCTCTGAAAACAAAAACAAAAACAAAAACAAAAACAAATCCCGGTCTTGTCTGCACTATGATCTCAGACTTCGAGCCTCCAGAACTGTGAGAAAATAAGCCCCTGGATCTGTGGGACTTTGTCGTGACAGCCCTCCCAAACTAATGTAGTTAGTTTAAAATTATTTTAAACTGGTTAGTCTTAATATTTATCTTGTGTATCACTTAGATGTTTGACATGAAATGGAACTGAACTCAGATGGCTCAAATAGAAGGCTTTATTGAAAGTGTTATTTAGAGAAGTATGGGGAGGCTAAAAGAAGCCACAGAGGCTGGCAGCTGTGGGGAGGTGTTATTGTGCTCAGGGCTAAGGGAGCAAGGTGGAAAAGAGGCCCCCTGACCAATGAGAACTGGAGCAGTAGGGAAGGGACGGTCCAGTAGGAGTTGCTGTTAGGGGAAGATGTGACTAGTGTTCTAGAAAGGTTGCAAAATAGGGCGAAGTGCAGAACTGTACAAGCGTCTGTCAAGTGCTTTCTGATCTCTTATTAGAGTCTTCACTTGACCCAGAAAAGCTAGAGAACAAGTCAGTGTGGAGGATGTCATCTGTGTAGGTCTGCTGCCAGAGATTCTAGAAGGGCCAAGAAGGGTGGTCAATAAATGGAGGCAAGGAACCGAGAATCACTTTAGAAAAGAAAACAATCAGCATTATTGCTATTCAGCAGAATGCAGAAACCTAGGGGCTAGAAGTATGGATGTCGCTGCTGATCTTAGAAAAATAATATCGAACTGAAAATGACTCCCCTCTCTCCTTTTTGGTCACTTGTGATTTTCCGATATTTTGTTTTATGCGGGTGGTTGGAAGATTTTTCTCAAAAAGTCACTTGTTAAGAGAATTGTTAGCTCTTGCAAATGTCTCTGTTTAGAGTTGAGAAGACAGAGGCACCAGGAAAAAAAAGAAGACTTCTCCCAGCAGGTCTGTGGAAAACCCAACCAGGACCACTGAGCCCGGAGCTCTGCCCTGACCTCATCAGTCAGAACGTGGAGCGGTAGGAGAAAGTTTCAGGTATAACAGCTTTAAAAAAACCCAGTGAACTGAGAAACTTTTCTAGGAATTTGTTGAGACAGCAAAGGAGGGGAGAAAAGGGGGAACCAAGGTTAGATTCTATTTTGAGACGTGACTGAAGGAAGACTGTGTGATTCGGAAGCAGGCAGGTGGCCAGCGTACCAGTCAGCTGCGGTCAGTTGGTGGCGACTCTGTGGGGCCAGGCAGGGAGGGTCCGTGAGGTAAACCCCAGCCCCAGGGCCGGTCGTTGGCAATGCTCCAGCAGCGACTCTCGGCATCCTTGGTTTCTCCTTCCTGTTTCCTCCCTTATCAAATATTTATTGTCAACAACGGGCAGTTCTGTTTGCACACAGTGTGATGGGGTAATGAGATAGTTAGGTTTCCTCCTGTTATTGATGGGGAGTGCTGATGGCATGAATAATTTCCTCTTTTTACAAATGGGAATTTAATTATTGATGCCTTGTTTAGGCAGTGACAAAGGTGTTACCAACACACTGCAGTTGGAGGCCTTGGCGGGCGTGAGGATCAGGGGTTCATGGGGGTGTTGGATTAAACTGGCCTAATTGCTTAGAAGAGAAGGAAAGTGTATTTATCTATAAACACACAGACACACACACATATTAAATACATATATATTCTATATATGCTGTCTGAAGAAATTTTTATCTAAAACATGTCAGAGGAAACGAATCTCTAAAACCTGATCCTAACAGAGGGCCAGCGAATCAAATCAGTGGGACCCTCGTCCTTTCATACCGCACTGAACATTAATTGAATTTTTAGCATCACAGGCCGAATGTTTATTCATATAAACAAGGATTTCTGTGGACTGACAACTCACATTCGCTCTTAAGATAAAAAGACCACGAGGTTTTTAACTCAGTTTTAATTTGTTCTCTAAACACCACCCCCAAGCCACAAAGAAAAGAAAAGCCACACACTACAACCCATTTCCCAATGACGAGAAGTTTTCATTCTTCTTTTTTTCTTTCTTTCTTTCTTTCTTTCTTTCTTTCTTTCTTTCTTTCTTTAATTGGTGTCTCTCCCTCTGATAGTGTGAGATGAGGTGGATTTCAGAGGAAGCAAACCCTTTACTTAGGTCAAGGAACCCTGATATGGGGAATAAGTTTCCGAGATTCTGATGAAGATAGGAGGGCAGTAAGGCAGGGCCCTCACACTAATGTGCCCTCGAACCACTTGGGATTTTGCTTCTGTGCAAATTCTTTTCAACAGATCTGAGGCCGGGCCTGAGATTCTGCCTCTCTGACACCCCCCCCCCCCCCGGGTAAAGCCAGGTCTGCGGGTCCATGAGCCACACCTTGAGTAGCAAGGATTATTGGAAAAGACAGCATATCCCAGAGATACGGAGTTTTAAGATAAACAGTAATGATGTTTTTAAAATTTTTTATTCTTTATGCTTTTTTACTGGAATAAGTACGTTTTCTGCCTATCTGCCTCAAACAACTTCTTGCCACAAAAACCTCATTTCTTTTAAGTTTTTCTGAGTTTTTTGGTATACAGGGTACAGATTTACAGTGGCTGGGATAGGTTGGCCTCAGAAGAGTTTTTTCATTATTTTTAAGATTGAAAGCCACCTTCACAGGTAGAGCCAACCAATTTCTGAGCCAGGGATACGAAGCCCCTTCCGGGTTTACTTGGGACATTCAGCGAGCATGTCCTACCCAGTTTGAATCTTTCTTCCTTCATCTGAAGCCTCCTGCTCCTCTGAATACTTTAGCCAATCTATTAACTGTGGGAGGTTCTGGAAAACCTTTTTTTTTCTCTAAGTGACCAGCTATCTCATCATCAGTTGCTGTCCATTCTCCAGAACAAACCTGTTAGCTGTGGCCCCAAAGGCCCTCTCGTGACTACCCACTTTGTAGACTCTTACTGTGGTGTTCAGTGCAGCCTATCCCCTCAAGTTGTGAAGTGCTTTTTCCATAAGTCACCTGGGTCAATTATTCCAGGTAAATGAGAAGAAACAAAAGTTGAGAGAAGGAAAAAAAAAATCCTCGCAATAACAAGATTGAAAATTGCTTGAGATTGCACCGAGCCCGGTGTCTGTATGCAGATGTATGTAAACGATGAATAAGCCAAAGGGAGAAAGTAGTGTCACCCACTCCCTAATTGCTCCCCACACCTGGAGGATGATGAGGCTCCCTGAATAAGTTGGCACCTCCCCACCCAAACAAACCAAAATGTTAGGGTGTCTGGGAAGAGCCCTGAAAGAAATTTCCTCATCTCTCTCCCTCTGATGGCGGACCCAAGCCCGAATTGGCAGAGGACCGGCCGCAGTTCCCACCCTCCTGGCTGCAGATGCCTGATACCTTCCAGAAGCTTCACGGGGACTGAAGGTATATGATCTCCCTGATCGAGTGCTGAAGAATCAATAATTATTAAAAAAGAAAGAAAGAAAAGTGTGGGGATTGTGGAGTGGTGGAGAGAGGAGATGGGATTGTGAGCGAGGAAGGAAGGGTTCTCAGACCAATTATTTTCCTACAAAATACTTTATGTGACAACAGCGGCAGGCCCCAAAGGGCAGCGTGTAACAACAAAGCCTAATTAGAATGATTTCAGTGTAATCATTAACTCGCATCTAACACCTACGAGAGTATTTCTGTTTAAACTAAAACATGACCTGCATGGAGGAGAGGCCTTGTAAACTGTCTCTGAGATAAAATATGTGACAGGAAAGGTCAGAGCCGCACTCATTTGAATTTCAAGTAGGGAGCTGGCTCCGCGGTGGCCAGGGTAGTGGGCCCGGCCACACTGCACTTTCCCAGGCCTTCCTGGCAGCCGGAGCAGTGGGAGAAATCCTCTAGGACTAATTACCGGGATTGCAAAACAAGGATTTTTCTTCTCTTGCTGCTGCCCACTCTCCCTTCGCCTCTCCCAACCAGGGAGGGAGGAGAGGGCCTCTAATGATGTTTGGAGAGAGAGGTGATTTTCCTTTGTTGTCGCTATGAGACTGAAGGTCACTGCTGAGTGGCCTCGTCCGCCTGATCCAGACACCTGCCGGCTGGCCCCTGGGCCAGACCTCGCCGAGTCTGGCCTTCCTCGCACGTCCTCCTGCCAGCCGAGCAGGGGAGGGCTTGCTAATAAACCCTCTTCCCAGCAAGAGTGATGCCAAGGCATTGCCTTCCGCTGGGCTGTGTAAAAGCAGCTATCAAATCAGCAAGATACAACTTGATTTGCAGGTCTCCAGTGAAATTTAAGAAGGCGAACTGTAAAACGTTCAGGGAAAAGGAAGCATGAAAACATTTTTAAGGAAAACATTTAAAAAGTCAGAGACAGACATAATAATAAAAAAAAGTTGGCAGGGAAGGTTTTATTTATTCATTTTGAAACATTGCAAAGAGCTCTGTTAGCAGCATTTATCTGCCTTTTATTTATTTATTTTTTTTTTTAAAGGCAGCCCCGAAAGCAAGTGAGTTGAATTCATTTCCTTTTTCCTTCTGTGACTTTTTAAAGCATTATATACACCGAGATCTTTTTTGCACTTCTGGGAATTTATAAAGCTATAACATTTAGTCCATAAGCCTGACTTGGTGAAACCTCCTTCCTCACCAGCCTGCACTGCAGGGCCTTTCTCTTTGTCCTACAGACTAACTGGTCCATTCCCCCTTGGTCTCTTTGTGATATTTCCTTCAGGTTTTTTGTTTTTTTTTTACTTTTAAAAAAGATTTTATTTTATTTTTATTTTTCATATTAAAATTAAAAAATTTATTTATTTATTTTTTTTAAAAGATTTACTTATTTAGAATGCATGAGCGAGCAAGGTGGAGGAGGCGCAGAGAACATGAGGGAGAGAAGCAGACGTCCTGGAGAGCAGGTCTCTATCCCAGGACTCTGAGGTCACAACCTGAGCTGAAACCAAGAGTCTGACACTTAACTGACTGAGTCACCCAGGCGCCCCTTAAAGATTTTAAGTAATCACTACACCCAATGTGGGGCTCGAACCTACATCCCCGAGATCAAGAGTCACATGTCTATCAACTGGGCCAGCCAGGCACCCTTCTTCAGGCTTTGTTTTTTGTTGTTGTTTTTTTCCCTTTTCTCCCAAATTTTTGTTTTCTCCATAATACAATTTGAAAAGGGTGAGAAAATTCAAAATGTACCTGGTGACCATGGGGGGAGAATCAGGTTTGGCAAAACCACAAACACATGTCATGGAGGTCACGGTTTCCCTTGCGCTTCTGCACTAGGTTAGGAAGGATCTCGGGCCAATGCTGTTAATGAGAAATGATTCACTAGGTCCTGGTTATGATGGCAAGAGAGATTTTATTCAAGACTGTGGCCATAGAGGGGAGACCCTTGGAGCAGGGGACAGAGACTGAGCCTAAATGAATACAGCAAAGACAGTTGGGGGTTTATAGCTAGAGCAAAGGGGGCCAACAGATGGGAGATAATGAAGAAGAGATGCCAAGGGTCAGGAGGTTCTTACTAAAAGCAGCCCAAGGTTGAGGCCTCATCTGGAGGGCTCAGAGGAGACTGAGTACCATTTGGTCGTCTTAGTCCATACTTACTTCTCTGCGTCTTCCACTGAGTTGGCCTGGGTTCTCAATCCAACAGCTTTGACACATAGTAGACGAAATTATATGGCCCTGGGCTGATTCCCGCTACAGATCCCTATGTAAATTCCTAAACAGATCTTAATTCCTGCAGCAGATTTATGCTGCTGTTGATAACCTCAGGAAAAAGTGATTCCATAACATCAGTTTGAGGACCTTAACTGCATTTGATTTCTAGCCCCATAGTACTAAAAAGATCTTTGCCTTTGGAGTTAGAAAAGGAAGCATAAATTCTGACTTTGGAAATATTCAGTATAACCAGCCTATTGGTTGGGCTAACTCTGATAAGGTTGAAGATGGAAAATACTGGTTTTTCTGTTTTTCCCCTGCTATCTTCCATCACGCTATGTTGAACCCCACTTTCTAATCCCAGGAACCCAAATCTTCTCATTGCCTTTCGGTTGTCAGAATTTACTTTGACAATTCAAGCTCATTTTCAGACCCTAAAAAATGGCAGTCTGCTCTCTGTGTCATCGGAAGGTCTTTCAGAAGCACCCCTATGGGGGAACTTTGCAAGGCACAGTATATTGATGCTGT
The DNA here is from genome assembly GCF_964662115.1 of Mustela nivalis. Lineage (NCBI taxonomy): Eukaryota > Metazoa > Chordata > Mammalia > Carnivora > Mustelidae > Mustela > Mustela nivalis. Next base: position 18,777,540 of record NC_139032.1, read on the forward strand.
TCTGTTAAATCCCCCATCAAGTCTTGCCTGTAGTGGCCTACCCCCCAGCCTTTTAGTTTTGGGTTGTCTTGTCCTGGCAGGAAACCTCCTTGGGTCCCACCCAGACAATGAAGACCAGACTCCCTTCTCAGCCTGTCCCAGGCCTATGGGATGCCCACACAAGCTGGGGCCCTACCGTCTTCAGAATTCTCTAAATCTCTGGCTTAGAGGCAGCAACCCCATTGCAGCTCGTTAAGCTCTACACATCAAAGAACAGGTGCCCAGCCAACCCTAGCATTCTGGAACCGCACCCCCCCCCCCCCACATGTGTGGCTTCACCAGGTTGGGCTGATGAATTTCTTTGACTCCACACACTTCCAGCCAAAGGCTTGAACCCTCAGTGTCCTGATCCTGTTAATTCTCCAACCTCTCTGTTCTTCTCAACAACATTCAGGATGTTTCCACGGGATGAAAGAGGTGGTGGGATCCACCTCTGAGCAAGATCTGCAGGAATGGGTCTATCCATACCTCTTGACAGTGTAGAGACAACCACAGCCTGTTGGCCTTCTGAGAAAATAAAGCATAGTAATAATATTGCACATGGACAAATCAAGTAACTGAAGTCTCTCTCTCTCTCTCTCTCTCTCTCTCTCTCTCTCTTTTTTTATTCTCTGTAAAATGAGAGCAAATAATTCTCCCTTGTTAGGGTTGTTGCAAGGATGCAATGGGAGGCTATATATGGAGGTGCCTGTCCTCCTCAGTCTCTTTCGCCTTCCTGCCCTTTCTTTTTTAATCTTTCTCTTGTTTAATTTTTTCCACTCTTTCTCTTACACCCTGAGGTTGACAGGCTTGGGAAAGATCTGATGAAAGCTTTGGGGTCCCATTTCAGAATGTCTTTAAAAAAGCTGCCCATTTCATGGATGGGAGTGGAACCTCAACAGGAAAATTCATGCCTAGGATAGTGCCAGGGCCTCCTAAGTGTGACAGCTGCAGAGGAAAGCAAGACTTTGTTTAGGAGAAATCTTCTGCCGAGGGCACGCTTTGCCTCCCCAGCTTTCTATGTGTGGTGGAAGTGAATTCCCAGACCAAGAGGGAATCCCCCTCTCGGCCCCCACTCCCAGGCAGGAACAGGTGCTGCTAGACGTTTGCTGCCTTAGCACTTTGTTCCTTAGTGAGCTCCCAATTTATGGCTTGCAAGGGGTGGGGAAGGCCCCTCAGGGAGTAGAGCCTGTGAACCCCCTCAGCGCTGTTGCCCCCTGCCTGCCCGTAGTACTCCTAATGATGGATGATAGTTTGGGGGTAATATTTGCTATGTTGGATCACAGAGGAGTATGAAAATTCATAAGGCAGTGTTAGGTTATATTTCACAGGACTCTCGGTGTGTGTGTGTGTAACCCTGTTAGCTCTCTTGGGGATTGCATACAGTTACGCCATTTTGACAATTTATTGTTTCTCATCTGCTGCATTCTTTCATGCACGTGTCAGAGGGAGATGGCTACTTGTCCTTTTGATGCATGGATGGTTGGCTAACCACGCCTCTTGTTGCCCTTGAATCTTTGCCTCTCCCTGTAGCAGGTGAAGCCTCTGCTGCCCAAAGGCGTATATGTTAGTGGACGTGTTTGGCTCGAGGGCTCTGTCTTCTCCCATTACCTCCCTTGCCACTCTGGAAAGTTCTCAACTCCCAAGACACTGGATGCAGCTGTCACGGAATAGGGCTAGTCCCTAAATATTCCAGAATGTGCAAGAGAACAGGGGCAGGATGCCGATAATTTTGGAAATTTTCTTTTCTCTAAGAGAACAGACTATCAGTAGATTATGGAAACATGCAAAGATTTTTTTCTTTCTGTCAAAGTTGAATGACATCAAACACTCATAAGCAGCGCCCATATTGTTCTAAATATACTAGCCTGAGTATATTCCGCTGAGTATTTCTGCTGCTTCTCCTTCTCTTTCTTCCTCAGTCTAAAAGGACATCCTGGTGGGAACAAGCCACGGAAGATGGACTTCCATTTCCACTTTCGCCTCCATTTCTTCATGGGACGAAGCGGGAAACGTCATTCTCTCCCAACAAAACATGACAAAATTTGATGGGGAGGCTGTTGCCCCCACATAACAAGCTCTGTCTGTTGTTGGAGCAGAGGCGAGGTCTTCCCTGTTGGGGGGGAAGCTGTGGGAGTGAAGATCCCTGGAGGTCTGCGGCTTATGGATACAAGTGTTTCGTCCTCGTGTTTGCTTCCATGACTTGACCCGGAAGTGCTTGTTACTGGTCACCGGCTTTGTGGTAAGCCCTCACTCCCTGATCCCCAAGGAGCTGTGGCTTGGCTCTACCTGGAAATGCTCTCATTTCTTCTTTAGCCGGATATTACACCTGGCTAGCTCTTTGGATAAGCTCCCTTGAATTTCTGACAGACCCAGCAGGAGTGAATTCAAGGACCTAGTCAGTGGGTGGACTCCTGGCAGAACTTCCAGCATGGAGGTAGTTCACCAAAGTTTGCCTTTTGCCAAAGGGCAGCCCCCTCAGGATTTCATGATAACAGTGAGGCAGTATCTGAGTACTTCTGCTTGGCCACTTTTACTTTCATCCTTTGAGATGAGAGCTTTCTACTTTTACAGTAGGAGACACTGCCACTTACCCAGGCAGGTCGCTGAGGGCCTTTGGACCTACTGATATGTGATGGAGTTCCTGCCGTGGGGTTCCCATTGCTCCTTGTGACAGGACAAGCCAGATCACTGACGATACCCCTTCAACTCTGTTTCCATTTCTTCAGCTGCCTTCGATTCCAGGCCAGGCTCTATGTTGAAAGCAAAGATGGAAAAAGCCTCTTGGTTTAAGTAACAAAACCAAATTTGCGGTTCCTGCCAGGTCCGTGCCCGGCTGTGGGAGCATGTGGGTGTACTTATGTGGTAGGCAGCTTGCCAAAAGCATTCCAGAGAGCTTGATATGATGGAAAGGAGGTAAAAAGTAGCTTAAAATAGAATGGTCAACGTGTACTGTTAATTGACTACTTGGGTCATTAGGGAGAGGTTTATGGACACTCTTACCTTCCTAGTAGCCAGATGTGTATCAAGAGCTGAAACAGGTGCTCTTACCATCATCTTACTGATGAGTTACAGGTGCAGTATTCAATTTTCACAGATATCCTAGGAGGTAAGTTTGTTCACCATTTGATGGGGAAATTGAGGGTTAGCCAAGTAAACTGTCAAGGTCTCACAGGACCTCTGCAAGGTAGAATAATGCCTCCCCTGGGGTGCCAGGGTGATTCAGATGATTAAGCATTTGCCTTCAGCTTGGGTGATGATCCCAGGATCCTGGGATCAAGCCACACATGGGGCTCCCCACTTAGCCGGGAATCTGCTTCTCCCTCTCTCTCTCTGCTGTTCCCCTGCTTGTGTTCTCTCACTCTCTTTCTGTGTCAAATAAATAAATAAAGTCTTTATTTAAAAAAAAAAAAAAAGAGTCATGCCTCCCCCACCTTCCCCAAGATGTCTACATCCTAATCCTCAGAACCCATGGTTATGTTGGTGAGGCAAAGGGGAATTAAATTTGCAGATGGAATTGAGGTTCCCTAATCAGCTGGCCTAAGGAAAGGGAGGTTATCTTGGATTATCTGGCTGGGCCCACTGTAATCCCAAGGCTCTTTAAAGGCAGACCATGGAGGTAAAAGAAGAGTCAGTGTCAAAGCGGTGTGATGTTAGTTAGAGCAGCTCAGCGGGCTATTTCTGGCTTTGTTGATGAGTGGGGGGGCTTGAGTCAAGGAATATGAGTGGCCCTACAAAGTTGGAAAAGATGAGAAAACAGAATCTTGCCTAAAGCCACCAAACGGGAATGCAGTCCGGCTGACACCTTGATTTTCACCTAGTGAGACATGTGTCAGACTCCAGACTCCCAGAACTGTAAGATAATACATTTGCATTGTTGAAAGCCACTAAATTCGTGTGAATTTGTTACGGCAACAGTAGGAAACTAATATACCGCCCAAGGGGCAGAGCCAGGACTAAAAATGGAATCTAAAGTTTATCCTCTTTCCACTATGCACAATGACCTCTAAATGGCTCGATATTAAAAATAGAGCCAGAAAAATGCTACTCAACTTCCTAAGCTATTTTCTCTCTCCGCCCTTTCTTCCTTTTCTCTTATGCTCAGTCCATGTGCTTCCTCCCTCCCTCTCTCCCTTTCCCTAAATTAACAGATTCTTGCTGTAAAAAAATTGATTCTTCACTCCAAAGTAGGTCATTATAACAAAGGTTTTAAATCATTTGGTCCTCCCATTTGTGAAATATAGACTTCACTTTAATCTTCTGTGCATTACCAGCAGTAAAAAAAAAAAAAAAAAGCCCGTAATTTGTGAAAAATGAGATTTTCCCCCCCCACGATCAATCATTTGGGCAGTTGTATAAGTTTTTTGCTCCTTTTTCACCGTCTGACTCCTACCTGGAAGTCAGAGGACCAGCATTCATCCACACCGACAGAGGACCCTACTTTTGGTTATACTTCTAAGACCAAATTTAGAAACTTAATGGAATATCTGGTCCCAGTCACCAAATTGGTAGGACTCCCCATTTCTTCTCCTTTCAGTTTTTCTTTCCATTTCCAATTGTCTTAGAGACCTTTGTATTTAAGTAACTCTTTTAATCTCTCAAAGCTACTGAGTTTGTATTGAAAAAATCCAGCTAAGCTTGCTTTGGAGATAAAGTGCTGGAAGAGTTGGAATTTGTGTGTCTTTCTAATTTTTGCACCAAATGCATTAGAGAAGTTCATAGGTTCTCTGAGATTGCTTCTTTACTTCAGAAGATCACCTAACAAACATGGTGGACCTATTCCTGTCTAGGACATCTATTAATTGGAGCAATCATAAAGATGGCTAAGACACTAGGTTGAACTCTACGATCTCAGGGTCCACCGGTTAAAAAATCGATGCAATGGGGGCGCCTGAGTGGCTCAGTGGGTTAAGCCTCTGCCTTATCTCAGGGTCCTGGGATCGAGCCCCGCATCAGGCTCTCTGTTTAGTGTGGAGCCTGCTTCCCTCCTCTCTCTGTCTCTGCCTCTCTGCCTACTTGTGATCTCTCTCTCTGTCAGATAAGTGGATGGAATCTTAAAAAAAAAAAAATCGATGCAATGATCATATTGTACTGTCCCATCTTTCTGCTTATCTATCTTCCTGTCTCAACAGGGGGAGGCAAACTTTGTCCATACAGGGACCACGTCTTATGTTTTGCATAAATTCCTAGTTCCCAGCTCAGGGTACCTGACATACAACTTTGTAAAAACTTTGCAATCTGGCAGGCATTGTTCAAAATCTGGTTCTGCTACTTGCTACTGTGTGCCCTTGTCTAGTTACTAGTCTCTTGGATCTGTATTTGGCTCCTCTGTAAATTGGGGTGTGGAAATCCACATTGCTCTGAAGATTAAATGAGATGCAGAATCTAAAACACCTAGGAAAGTCTTAGCATTTACCATAGTGACCAGACACTTGTAAAATGTAGTGGTTAAAATGTGGAGCTACATTGCCTGGATTGCATTCTAGCTACCTCGCTTACTGAGAAAGTTAATACTCTTTCTATACCTCTGTCTCCTTATCTATAAAATGGGTATAATAAAAGCATTGACATCAGAAGGTTGTTGTATGGATTAAACGAGTTACACACATTAGGGGTCCTAGGTCAGCAACCTGCATACTGAACGTTATTACTAGCAGCAATAAATAACAACAGCTTCTGTTCTCCCTCTGTTACATACCCCATTTTATTTTATTAATTGCCCTCTCTTTCAGACCTTTTAATATGTGTAAGGGAAAAGGCCGATGATTCTAAAGATGATTCTGAAATCCTTCTCTGCTGTTTAAAATGTTGTAACTTACATGAGCAAAGACCCACAGCCCTTTCTCCATCCTCATATTTTCTTGGGGCCCAGAAGGAGAAAGATTGTAATTCTGAAAAACTGTGTTCCAGAGCTAATGGAAGTAAAGATTCTCGTGGCACGAAAAGTAATCTTTCCCCCGCCCTGGATTGGACCCAATGTTTATAACAAACAGAACTGCTGTGGGCTTTACACTTAACACAACAATAACAACATCTTTGTTTGAAAAATTATATATACATATGTTTAGTTTTCTAAATAACAGCATTGCAATATGGTGTGTCAAATGACAGCCGGCTCTTGATTTTTTTCTTTCAATGAAAAGAAAAAATTTTGCATAGCCCCAAACCGTGCTCGTGTTGGAAGCAAGGATTGTCAGATAGAATTTTTATTGTTGATCCCACCCTCCTCATATCCCTCATGAAGCTGTATTTCCTTTGGGTCGCTCTGACCAGCCTCTTTCATTAGGGGTCACATTTATGTTGGCAGAATAAACCCCTCTCTCAAGCCCTCCACATCCTTGCCTGTAAGAGTCAAAACAAGGGTAACATCCGGATATTACACCTGGCTAGCTCTTTGAATAAGCTCCCTTGAATTTCTGACAGACCCAGCATCTTTGCCATCAAGATCAAGAGCAAGTGTGTTTTGAAGGTTTAAAACAAAGCTATGTTTGAGCTTATCCAATCACAAAAAGCATCTGAAAAATGTCTGAGCAGGTGAAAAACACCCCCCTTTACATGCTCTGCGAACTCTGAAATGTTCGGATGGAATTTGAGCTGAGAACAAGCTTGAAAAATCACAGAACAAGTGGTAATTGTTTGCAGCCAGTCAGAAGCGCCTGAAATCCACATACCCTTGGCCAGTGGAAGGCCTGGTTCCTCAACAGCCAGAGAACTAGTTTTTTAAAGTGATTTTCCCCTTGACTCAGAGTTCTGCATCTCAGCGCTCTCACGGAATGGGTGAAAGTTATTTATGAAACATGGGTGGAGTGTAGCGAAGGCACTTCCTGAATGGGAGCAAGGTGTAAAATTGGGCTGATGAAGTGCCGTGACCCAGTTTGTGTGGCTTCTCAGCAGATCGAGGTTACAGCTACTTGGCTTTTTTACTTGAACAGTGGTATGATGTGATGCCTGAACTCACGGCATATGGTTTCTAGAGCATTAGAGCAAGGCGGAACCACTAGTACCATCCTCACTCTACACTTAAGGAAACCTGAAAGCCCCAGAGGTGTCAAGGTCACTTCTGTTGTGTTTCTTGTTCACCTGTGTTGTTCAAAGTCAGCAGCTGGCAGGAGCTCAAGGTTCCTCTTTCCTCCTCCCTCCCTGCTTGACTCCTCTCTAAGGTGGGTCAGGGTCCGGGTAGTCACTCCAGTTCCAGGGACGAAGAGGTAATGGTGACCAGTTCCAGGCCATGGAATGGAAGCTCTAGGGGAGGGGCTGCCTTTGCATTCCCCTTTCCTGGAGGTTTTTCTCTTCCTCTAGAAGCCGGAGGGGGGGTAATGAGGGGTCCTCCCATCCCTGCTTTCCCTTCTCTTCTCCCCAACACCTTGTAGATACTGCTCTCAGAAGAGACCAGACATGATTGTTTGTATCAGTTTCATTTTGTGTAGGGGAAACCAGAGAAATCCTGTGTGTCTGTTGTTTTCTAGGAAGGGTGTGTGGGTGTGTAGAGGGGGATGGGCCTTGTGACTCCACCTCTCCTCAGCAGGGGCAACACCTGAAGTTTAAGGTTTGGTGTTGGGAGAAAGGAGGCATAGCAGGCCTTTCAGAGAGTTTGGTTCTAGACCACCCGGAGCTACCGGGGCCGGCCCATGATGGTGCGCTGCATACTCCCACAGAGTTTTCCAGAGTTCCACACGGGGGCCAGAGCCTCATTCCAGGTCAGACCCACTGCAGCCTCAGTTTCTTTCTAACTGCAGCCCAGCCAGCAATAAAATGCTGCCTTGCTTTGCCCTTCGTGCATTTCTTTCTTTCTGTGACCTTGTCGAAAGGAGTGACTGCTTAAGGGATTGCACAGGGCAGCTCCAAACCTTTGTCCCATCTTATTCTGTCTCTGTTCATCAGGATCCCCTTTGGGTGATACCTCTGCCAATCGTGCTGCGTAGTCCTATTGAAGTATCACACTAGCAAATCCACATAACACATGTCATGTGTCAGGCCCCATTTTGAACACTCTGTATAATAGCTCATTCAATGCTTGCAACCTATCCTTGATGCCTGGTTAATATCACCTTTTTACAACTGGGGACATCGAGGCCCAAAGAAGTCAAGTGATTTGTTCAGTCTTATAGCTAGGAAGTGGAGGAACTGGGATTCCGATTCGGACTGTCTGACCCAGGTACCGTGCTGTAGATCACCACACAACACCATCTACGTGGGAAAATGACCTGGATTGAGGATCCAAATGGCAGTTATCTTGGTGGAGGGTACTAGGGAATGCCCATGATGGTGGTGATTATGTGTTTGTAGTTGGTGGCTGTAGGAGGTTAAGGGCAGTCCATAAGACGCGTAGCGCATCTTGTGGGGATCAGGAATTTCTATGAACCAGCTGTCTGGTATGACTTTCAGATCACAAAGAGAAAGAGCATATGGAGGAACTTGAGGTCTTCAGGGGAGGACAACTGAGCATTGATTAATGAGATACAAGGAAGAGGGGAGAGGGCTTCACGTCCCCGTAAAGGTTGTGCACACCTAACCTTAGTTTTGTGAATGGAACACCTTGCATTGAGGACTAAGAGATCTGGCCAATGACTGAACACAGACAATTCACGATGAAGGAGGGTTTTGGAGGAGATCCAAACTTGTGGCCTGTGGGAGACACAGAGTGTCTCTGGGCTCAGTTTTGACCAGTCATATTGTATTAATCACTAAATTCAAAAAGCCAGAGAATACAGAAAACTACATATTTTCAGATTATTTTGCAAATGGAAAGATCTGGCAATACTGGGTCCCATTCTCACTTGTCCACAATTGCCCTCATGGGGTAGTAGCTTGCTCCTCCCTTTAGAGGAGGCAATTAAGATCCAAATTTTCAGGATGCCTGGGTGGCTCAGTGGGTTGAGCCTCTGCCTTCGGCTCAGGTCATGATCTCAGGGTCCTGGGATCCAGCCCCACATCGGGCTCTCTGCTCAACAGGGAGCCTGCTTCCTTCTTTCTCTCTGCCTACTTGTGATCACTCTCTGTCAAATAAATAAATGAAAAAAATCTAAAAAAAAAAAAAGATCCAAATTTTCCACAGGCCCTACTATTTCCTAGTGTCCGTCACATAACCTGCCTCTCCCTGTCAGCATTGGAGCCAACACCCCCTACCTCGCTCCATAAATGCAGAAGTGGGGTCTTAAGCAGTGATTAGTGAGAGCTAACTTGACTCTCATTTTCGAGCTGCTGTGTGAACATCTCCCCAGTCATCCAGACTGTTTGGATGCCCAATTCCTTGTGTCATAAAGTAGCTAATGCGGTTACAGCTTGGGCCATCTGGGCTTTGGAGGGGATGGCAAGTTGCTGTTACACTGGACCCCTGAGATTGGTTTAATAACAAAAGTGCCAGACATCAAAGATTTCACTCCTCTTATTTTTCATCAAGTCTTTTTTTGCTGTCATTGATGACTCACATCTTGAACTATCAGGATAGGCAGTTAAAGCAAGACCTCTAGCGGGAGAGAGGGGACCTGGACCAGCCCTCAAGAACAATGTTGGCTTGGCTACTGTCTCTGCTCCCGGTGTCCTTCTGGAACATCCACTTTGGTACTAGACTAGGTCCTTACCAGATAATTCCCAGGAAATCATCTTTTGCTGAAATCCCTCTGCCATTATTCCTCAAGCCCTTGCAAATTCATGTTCCATTTTTATTTTTCCCACGCTCTTCCCCACTTCTAATCTGGAACCCTTTTCTTTGTGCCCTGATGACCTCTGCTCCCACCACTTAAGGGAAGCATCCATGAACCCACGCTGAAAACGCGCCGGTCTGTAGCAGAATCTGAATTTCCTAACCCCCGCTCATAATTTTCAGAGAAGGATGTGCAGTTTTTCTTGGCTCAATCGCAAAATATAAATTTGTTTTTTGTGGAAGTTTTTCCACAGTTAGCCAGATCTGAGTTTGCTCTCTCCTCTGTTGCTTTTTATAGTTCTGAGGCAAGTTACTTAACCTTTTTGACCCTGACTTAGCAAGAAAGATGCACCCTGGAAGATGGGAATGACTGTGACCTTGCACGGTAGCTCCGAGGAGTAAATATGCAAGGAATGTATTTACCACAGTCACGGCACATCAATGGGCTCACAAATTTTAGTTCACTCCGTCTTTCATGACCTTTCTTGGGAGCTGATCCGGCATGCCTGATTCTGGATTAGCGGTTTTTTAGGTGCTGTGAAGGGTTCTCAGGGAAATTGTGAGAATGGGTGTCTGAGAGGGACAAGATACTTGCAGCAAGGGTTAAATGTTGCTTCAGAGGTTGGGAGACAGGTGCTGCGGTGGGGGGAACTCAGGTTTTAGGAATCAGAGAACAAGAAGGAACTTTTACGAGTAATAAAGCAAAAAAAACCCAAAACAAAACAAAAAACAAAACAAAAAAAACAAACCCTTGTCTCTTTGCCTCTCCTTAGAAGGGCACCAACCTACTCTACAGAGTGGACACTCAATAAAATGTTGTTGACTGACAGAGGGTGGGATGTTATAGACAGTTTGCCAGGCAGGGAATATAATATTAATATCCATGTAATGTTTTTATGTTTTAATTTTGGTGGAGGAAGCCTGAAGCCCCGGGCAGAAGCTAGTATTTTCATTTGCTTTACCTGAAGTTATATCGGCGGGAGCCCTCAGGGTAAAGAAGACAAGGATTAGGTTTGGGAATGGGGAAGGATATGAGGAAGTTGTAATAAAATATATAAGTGCAAGAGCTTGAGGAATAAACACAAATGAATTTCAGTCAAAGAATGGAAGGATATGGCATAAAGACATTTTAAGGGGGGAAAAAAAACACCCATAGGGTAGGCTTTGCTGAATTGGAGAGAGAATGTGAGGAAAGTAATGAAAAACTTTTAATATCCTGGAGCTCCCTAAGAGGTGCACAGATATTGTTGTTTTACGTTGATGGAGGGCCCACATGTACAGGGGCTGGTATTTGCTTGAAAATATAATATATGAAAATGTGGTGGAAGGAAAGGTGAATTTTGCCATGGCTTGTGCAGGAAGCAGATAAGTGAATGATTACTTGATCATCAAGGTCTTAATAAAAATCGTTTGTAAATCAGCCAAGCAACTAGCAGATATTGTTGTTTCCACCATCATAATCATGACCTCCCCTAAAGCAAACGAGAGGGCAGAGTTCTCAGGAAAGGGATTTGCAATTTCAAGATGGGAAGAAAGACTTAGTCATAGTATTCACATATACTGAAGAAATCTACATCTTCCGTTACCAGAAATTTCTCAGAAAATGTCCTACTGGAGTTATAAATATATTTGTTAAAAATGAACATATTTGGTGATCCTTTGCTACTATCGGAGCCCTGTTCATCTTCACTGTCTAATAATGATCTTTGAAAAACCATTAGGGCTAAACTCTTATAACTGCCTCAGATTAGACAACCACAGTACTTGTTTTTTTTTTTTTTTTTTTTATATCAAATGGTACCTGATGACGATAGCCATGACTTAAACAGGTTACTGAAATGAAGACAGACCCACCAACCCTTGCACCATGGGCTGAATGTTGGTGACTTTTAGCCACATCATTCTTGAAGCCAAGAGGTATTAGAATATGAGGAATGGCTAACAAAGAGGGGCTAATGTAAGATTTTTGAATCATATAGTAAGAAGAGATTTCCTCTAGATTCATTTAGTTTGGCTCCTACTCTCGTGTGGACACCCCCATCTGTAGCATCTCTGTGGGGGAGTCTCTTTCTTCCACTGGATTTGGGCTGGTTTGATGGTTACGTGGCGTTTTGATTTTTTTCTGGATTAATTTGCATTAATTTGCAACCCACCTTTCAGCCCTATATATTCAAGAATATTCTAGAATGAGTCTTCTCCATATATTTAGTCAAAGGCAATTTTTTTTAAAACCTTGGAAAAGAAAGTCTGTTTTCTTCATCTATTTCTACTGTAACAGCCACACTTCTCATCACTGGTTGTTGCCTTGGATTAGTATCTGCCAGGCAGGGCTTTGCCTGGTAACAAACAACACCAATACCAGTTTTATTCAGAAATTTTGTTTCTTTTAGGTAATTTGGATACTTGTGTGTGTTTTTTTTTTTTTTTTTTTTGAGAACTAATATATGTACCCAGGGTAGGCAAAAAAATAATTCTATGTTAGAGAAGAAAAGAACAATGTCACATGTTCAGTGGATGTTAAGCTATTTTCTTTTTCTGTTTTGTCTGGATTGAAAGAGTTTGCTGGATGTCAATTTTTACCTCCTTCCATAGTAACACTACGAGTTTGCATTGACATAGCTTGTTAGACTTTTCACATCCACCAGGGCTTTTGCCTTTGCTGTCCCCTTTGTCTGAAGGGTTCTTCCCCTAGATATCTTTGTAGCTCCTTCCCTCACATTTCCCAGTCCTTTACTTAAATATCACCATTGCGGTAAGGTCTTCCCTCAGCACTCCATCTAAAATTGTACAGTGAACAGACAGAACTCTTCAAAATAATTTCTGCTAAACATTCCTGTTACTCTCTCCTATTTTAAGCACACACCACTAGCATATTCTACATTTCCATTCATATACCTTGCTTATTCTGTGTGTCCCCCATTAGAATAGTAAGTCCATGAGGAGCAGAACTTTTTCACTTATGGATGTATTCTCAGTTCTTAGAACCATTACTGGTACAAATAGGTCCCCTAAAATGTTGAATGAATTCTTTGTGGTTGACTGATATTTTTGGGGAAGTAAGTTGGCAAGTGGTGGAAGGGGCCTTTCTCTGGTAGGTTCTTGTTTATTGGGGATGGAGAAGGTTTGATGGAAGGATAGGTTCATTTCATTGGGACATTTGGTCCTAGATAAGAAGATTTGCATAATCCTTTTAGCCTGTGGCTGGAATGTTGGCGTAGGCTCAGGGATGGACATTGACCCACGCCAACTGCTCAATTTCCGCATGTCTCCACTCTGTGGATATTGTCTATTGGTGCACCCTTCTGCCACAGGGACACGTATATCTTCTCTGGTTCTTCAGGGGGAGTCCAGGTTTGCATGCATTATAAATTGCACTGTCCTGAAGGATTCTTGGTTATCCAAGTTGGAAAAAAATGAAACGATACTACCTCTATGGGCAGAGAGGTGCTGTGCTGGTGCTTGTGCCAAGGATGCCCAGTTGGTGCCCACAGGGTAGAACTCTGAAGCAGGAGTGAATGTGGTGAGTATTTGGGAATCCGCAAAGGAGCCCATGGGAGATACAACATGGTGGACAATTTGCCCTACTCGGAAGAATGAAGGTAGATTTCATTATGACTGTTATTGACTAAGAGACTCAGGCTGACACTTTGAGGAGCTACTCTTGAATCCCTGGGGCCATTGAATTGAGGAGTGAGGGAATTGAGAAAAGAGGCATAGGGCAAGAGGTGGCACAATGTATTAGTTTTTTAGAGATGCCATAATAAACCACTATGAGTTGGATGGTTTAAAACAGCAGAAATTTATTTTCTCGTGGTTCTGAAGGCTGGAAGTCTAACATCAAGGTGTCAGCTAGGTTGGTTCCTATTCAGGGCTTTGAGGGAACATCTATTCCAGGCTCCTCATCGAGCTTCTGGGGGACTGTCAGTGACTTTGGTGTTCCTTGGCTTGTGTATTGCCCGGATCTCTGCTACTTCATATGACATTTATTCTCCCTTTGTATAGGCCTGTGTCCAAATTTTCCTTTGTTTTAAGGATCTTAGTCTTATTATATGAGAGGCTCGCTCTATACAAGTATGACCTCATTTTAACCAGTCTCATCTGCAGTGACCCTATTTCCAAATAAGGTCATAATCTGAAGTACTGGGGATTAGGACCTCAGAATATGAATTCTGTTGGAGCACAGTTCAAGCTATTATACACAATTTAGGAACAGACCCATTGTAGGTATTCCTATGTGGGTGAAACAGTTGTCAGTACACCATCAACTTTGAGGCAAAGCACATTCAGTACACTGATTTGTGCAAGGCTCAAGTATTAATCCATAGCCTCCTTTCTATACTATGTATAGAAATTTGTTATTTATGCCTCTATAAACATTTACTTAATAATTCATTCTCAAATTATGCAATTATCTTTCTTCATAGGGGTACGTGGCTATAATTTCTTAACCAAGCTCAGGAGCCCTTTATTACAGGGAATCCTGCAAACTTCCCATACTGTGGGTATATTTCAAAGATTAACTTTATTTTTTACATATTTTTAAAAGATTTTATTTTTAAGTAATCTCTATACCCAAGGTGGGGTTCAAACTTACAACCCTGAGATCAAGAGTTGCAGATCTACTGACTAAGCCAGCCAGGTTCCCCTGAAGATTAAGTTGGTGAACACCTTTTTCCCCCCTTTTATGAATATCAAAAATGACAGTCTTCAATTTTTTTATTTTTTTACTTATTTGTTTCACTTATTTTTTTCCACTTATTTATTTGTTTATTTATTAGTCATTTATATAGTCACTCAACAAACATTGAATGAATCCTTACCAATGGGCAAAGACAAGCAGAATCCATTTCTTGGACCCTCAGGCAGGTGGAGTGAGTCACATGTAAACATACTAGTAAAGTGCTGGACATTAAGGAAAAACTAGGGTAAGTTTTCAGGAGGAGGAACTGCTCCTAATTGCTCTGAAATCTCACATTATCCTACGCTGGGGGATTCAAAAAGTTTTCAAAGAAAGGTGGAGGTTCTGCTGTTCTCAATAGTCTCCTCCCTTCTGAGAATTGCAGCAAATCCCAGAGTGAGAATTGGGAATCTTGGCTTTAGATACTGATGGGGAGCCTTCCTTGGAAGCCTTGGAGCTCTCCTGGGCTAGTCTGACCCATCGACCAGAGACCCTGATTTTATACACCCAAGAAGTTCCCACATCAAAGACACTGTGATAACTAAGGGAAAAATGATAATTTCAAGACAATGTACATTTGCCAGACTTAGACACAGGGCTACATGAGGCATGCTGAGGCCAGAATCATTTACTTCAAAGGATGGCATTGTTTAGAGGTGGCACGCCAGGCCTTGACTCATCTTACCATCTATGAGGCTGAATGAAAGAAGGGATGGGCTGCTCCCAGGACAGTGCCCTGAGAGGTGCCCATGTCTCTCTAAGTCATTTTTACAAATGCTAATGCTCCCAGTGATGTTCCTGTAAAAGTCATTACGATCAGTCGACACCTTAATTAACAGTTAATATTCTAGCAGGAGTAACTGATGATGTGTGAGAGGGGAAGGCAGGAGGAGGTGGGTAGGGAGCATGCTGGTGGTGTTGGAACAGGTGCCTTGAAGGAGGGCACTCGGTAGCCTGGGAGGAGGGGTGTCTCGAGAGAAGATACAGAAGGTACTGTTTGGGGTTTGGTCTGGTTTGGTTTTGCTACTTGAATTTTTTTTTCATTTCATGAGTTGCTAACTTGATGCCTTTTGGGATATGGAAAAGAAGGATTTTGAGGGTGATGATAACACATTCCCAATGAATACTGGAGTCTTTGCCCGTTCTATCAACAACAGGAAGTCCAGCCTCTGCCTCTGCTGTGAATTGGCCCAGGGCCATAGAGGGCTCCGAGGAAGGCATGGGAGTGAGGAATGTGGTCCCTTTGAGGCCTGATGTGATCCTACCCTCCCCCAACATGGACTGGCCAGTCTACTATTGCTGTTCTTCAGGCTGCCGCATGGTGTCACTGTTGAGGTGGAGTCCTGTGCAATCCCCACCCAGTTTACCATTCAGTCCTCCCTGTCATGAAGAGGGTCTCTAAGGCCGTGTCTCATTCCTATATCTAACAACTATTGTGGTAGAGGTCATTGGCTTATGGAGTATGGGTTGCACTTTTTATTGGGTGAAAGGGAAAAGGGACAGAGCTGAGGAGGTTAGGCAGGGATGTGGTTTCATCACTAGTACATTGGATAAGGAGACAACTGTAGGAGGAATAAATATTGACAACAGCAGAAGCTGCCCATAAATTATCCATGGGGTCAGGTTTGATGTATCTTTGAATTATTCACCAGGATCATACAGACGGGTTAGATACACACACACCTCTAAGCTCCTGTTGTTCTGTGCAGTTAGATCGCTCTCCCTGTTTGCGGGGCTATGATGTGATCGGTACGGGAGCAAACTGGAAAGTTCTCTGTGAAATAAGGTCAATGGAGCTGGGAAAGCTGGTTATCCCATCAAAGCTCCTTGGTTTTGATAAATTAAATGACCACTAAAATGTGATGTAAGTGCTAACATTTCTCAGTCTTTGTTAGTACGATAACCTGAGGAAGGACATAGCACACTGAAAGCGCCCTACCTGCTTGTCCTCAACCCTGTGAACCCACTCACTACACAGACTTTTTCCTGTTAGTACTCCTTGTTCCTAGAAAAGGACCTAATAAAGAAATCCATAGAAATATATAAATGACTGATAAAATTTAGTACTTTTTCTATTTCAAGAACATCAACTTTAAGAGTAGCTGTCCCTTTAAGGAAAATAATGTGATTAATTTTGGACTTTCAGGTAGACATTAAATCATTGTGATATATTAACCTCCTCGAGGGAGCTCCACTCAAGAACTGGGCCCGTCTGTAACAATGTGCTCAGTTGCTCTCTGCCGAGATCCTACAACCATATCTACAGCTCAGTTCTTCGGAGTCATTACAATGAAGACTGGCTACAAGGCTTGAAAAACAATTAGCAATGTTTTGTCATTCAGTGCTCGTGTTTATATTACTTAAATCTTGCTCTCACTAGCTTTTCATTCTTTCCCAAATTGGATTCTCAACATTTAAGATTATAAATCAGGTGAGTAGAAATGGTTTGGTGGAGGAGTCGGCTTTAAGCATAGTTTTTTAACTGTCTTCTGGACAGAAGTATTAGTTTTGGGTATGGGCAAGGAAAAAAAGTTGTCAAATCTGTGTCACAATAGATTATGATCTCCTTTACACAAACCTCTACTTATTTTTAAAAGAAACCATGCCTTTCTAAGTCTTTGCTTATGTAAGTCCCCCCCCCCCCGCCACTCCTTAAAACAGCTGTTTATTTTTAACTGTTAGCATATCAGTCCTCAGTCTTTTTGGTTTTATTTTCTCCTCATGGCCCATATCCCACTTATTTTAGGCTTGCTTTTGTGCCTGAATTCTTTTTTAAATGCCTTGACTTGTAGGAATTGACCCCAGGGGACTCTCCTGATACGTTGTTGGCTGCCCCCCCCCCCCCCTGTTGCCATCCAGCGGGGAGGTCACAAAAGGGCACAAAATGCTCTTCCCATGATGCATTGGTGACAATTCCGTTTCTCGTGGCTGGAAAATATCAATAAATAGACTGGGCTTCAGCCATCTCCCAGCGGAATTTTTGAAAGAGTTATTATGACAATTGTACAGTAAGCAGGGCAAGGGCCAGCCCAGGCGAGTGAGGGCCCTGGTCAGGGCTGCAGGCTGGGGGCAGCAGATGGCCCGGGGAGGGGCGTCCTAGCGGTGGCTGCGTGTTGACCCAGCTCCAGATTCATCGCTGAGATCAGCTGTGCTTTGTGCTCTGCTGAGAGTCACTTTGGCCTGTCTGAAGGAGGCAGCTGTTGTAAATTATAAGTGCGGATCCGGGGGATAATTCTTGGCTTTCATCATGCTGGGAAGGCTTCAGCAATTAATTTCTTCTGTTCTTCTCACAGCCAAGGGTTCTCCACATTATTCATCTCTTTGGGCAAAAGCCATTGGTGGCTTCTGAGTTATTTCCTCATTAGGTTTAGGGTGGGAATTACCTGATCATGGATGGCTTGTGCTTGTAGCTCATTTTGTGGGCAGATTATGACCAGGTAGGACCTCAGCGGTAACTTAATTTGTCTTGAGCTCCCGAGGCATAGAGTTCAGTGTGGTATTTCCATTTGGCATGACAATAGCAGCCTGGCATTTTCAAATCCAGAGATGCCACTTCCCGGTGGTCTCCCCTCTGAAAGCGGGGAGCACATGACAAGACCCAAATGGCTTCCCAAGAGGGCTAGACCTGGGCTTCTATTGCTGTTACTCTATAGGAAAACAAAAACAAACAAACAAAAACAAGCCCTCCCACTTGCCCACCCCAACACTAACCTTTCTGGTTGGGAGATTTAACACTAGAACAAAACAGAGTCTGAAAGAGCCCTGGGTGTAGCAAGCCATAGTGGGGAGAGTGTGGAGTGCAGAGGGTAGGATTGAGTCCCCAAGGGTCTGTCTCAGAGATTTCAGAGAATGATAGTGGGGTCTCCTCAGGACCATTTAGCCTGGTCCCCCTGATTATTTGTGTTTCTGTATGTGGAGAGAGCTGATAAACTCACTTCACAGTCCAGATAATGATTTAGCCCTCCAATTTTCCCTGTTCAGCCACGTTCCCTCTTCAGTGTCTTTGCCAGGCCCATAGTGCTTCCAGATCAGCATGTAAAGAACACAAACACCACTCAATGAAAGGAATCTGTGGTGTCTTTCGCGGTCTCATGGAAACAAGTAGATTGGGAGGTGAGAGAGGAGAGGAGTTGTGTCCCGTTGGTCATAGTGCTGCCAGCTTGAGTGGCTTGCAATCCCCAAGACATAGGATCCAGGGTTTCCCTCCTCCTAGAGGGATGGAATTAAGGGATGCTGGCTTTGCAGTGGGCCAAGTTGGCTTTGAGTGTTTTTTGTCTTCTCTGCAATTAGAAAGTCACTTCATAGTCTATCACCTGGTCCTAGCACAGTCTGTGGCAGTGCGAGCCCTTCGTGTCCAGTGAACAAAGGCATCAACAAATGCCCAGTGCTGGTGTGCGTCGTTGGGCGCCCTCCTTCTGCAGTGCAGCCCACCCTGGTTTCCATGCTTCTTTGGGCTCCAGAGCAAAATCGCCTTGCTTGCTCTTACACCGCTGCTGAAGT
Source organism: Mustela nivalis (assembly GCF_964662115.1). Classification (NCBI taxonomy): domain Eukaryota; kingdom Metazoa; phylum Chordata; class Mammalia; order Carnivora; family Mustelidae; genus Mustela; species Mustela nivalis. Next base: position 18,796,379 of record NC_139032.1, read on the forward strand.
GGTCCTCTCATTGGAATGGAATCTGAACAATTCATTCTCCCCGGGGTATGATAGGAGATAATGAATAATTTAATGTGCTACCTTAGAAGGGTTATGCACATTTTAACAGGTGACAGGTAACTGGGGACAGAGTAAGTAAGAAGAATAGATTCGTATTAATGGTGGAATTTCAAGTTGATTGCAGGGCACTGTCTTGAGTCAGGAGAGGGGCATGTCTGTGATTTCCCTTGTAGGGCCTCATGTAGGGAAATCCCACACATTCTTTGGTGTAATTTGTTCCTGGACAGAATCATAGATGATCCGACCAAGGTTATTGCTCCCTGAGGGGTCTGAGTTACTCCAAAGGAGTGTCTTTACATCTCTGTGTAGGAGACAAGAATCCAGAGCTTCCAGGTTTTTTTTTTTTTTTTTTTTTTTTTTTTTTTTTTTGTCCTGGAAGCTTTTGTTTGTCCAAGAATCCAGATCTTCCAAATTCCAGCCTGGTCTCTGGCTGTGATGGGTCCCCAAGGGAGAGTGCAGTGATGGGAAATATGGACAGGTTCACGGCATATCCAGATTTTTTCCCAGTCAAACAGGATGTGTGTGTGTGCTCAGTGAGTCTGGGAAATAATTTGCAGCTCTGACAACCTCTTTTTATGGGAGGCATGCGTTAAACACAAAGTCACAACCATCAGATCTTCTTCAGTGGGAGGGAATGAAGGTGCTGGTTTCCTTTGGGCCAAGGTGGGCAAGCCGGGCTGTTGGCTGACAAGGCAACATGGCCAAGGTCATTGGGCAAGTAGCGAGACAGCCTCCCAGTTCCTAGCCCAGCTCACCAACCGTTCTGCCTGCCCCTGTTGTCTTGGTTCAAAGCAGAGCTTCGTCTGAGTCAGTCTCCTTGGTAGGGCTGCCGGGAATGTGGGAGTCAGCAGTCTGGCCCTGCGGAGACTCTGAAACAATACCAGGTATTTTGTAGCTCGGATCTGCTGAGTGTTCTTCTCTCACTGTCTGCATTTGGGGCATTCAGCATATAATCCTACAATTAGTTCATTAAAAAAATAAAAACTACTTGCAGGTCACCTTTAAAACAAAGAGAGAAGCAATTTTGAATTTAGCAATTTTTCATTTTTGACATCAAGTACCTCCTCGAGCTCCGTAGTTACAAATAATGCTGGTGGGGAACGGCTCCTTTGTGCGCATCTGAAGAAAGAAGGGCTATCCATTATGAATAGAACAAGGATGAAGGAGTCGGTTGTGTAGTGCAGGAGATTTTGAGTACATTAATCAGCCCATCTCTCTTAGAGTGAGAAATGTTTTTTAAAAAGTGGGTATTAAACAGAACGCAAACAATTTGTGCAATTCAAGTCTGCCTGATATACGATGGACATAGTAGGGCAGAAGGAAAATGTGAACACACAGGGAGCAAGGCACGGAGGGAGTTCCTTAGGGTAAAATAAGGCAAAGGGAAGAAAGAGCTTGGAAGAAACACTAAGATGGCACCTCATCCTGCTTAGATTCCTGCAGCGCTTGGCACAGTGATTCATTGACTCCCTCCACAAGCAGCAGTTAGGTGCCTCCCATGGGTCAGGTCTGACCTACAAGCTCTTATTCTAGGGGAGAAGATAGTCACCTACTCAGAGTTCCAACAGGATTTGCTGTAATAGGAGTGACCACAAGAAAGCCATATCTGCTAGGAATGTTTTCCTTTACTAATGACGGAAAATACCATTGACAGTGGCTTAGAATTTTGTTTTTCTCACATAAGATGTCTGGAAGTAGAAAACTGCAGTGTGGGCGTACCATCCCAATGACACAAGGGCTCGTGTCTCTGATTTTCTTGGGCTCTCCCTTGGTGTTTCAAGATGGCAGCCATAGTTCTTTTGGGGAGGAGAAGAGATGCCAGTGATGATTATCTTGTTCATCATGGAAACCCCTTCCTTAAGCTCCAAAGGAGACTCCTACTGACTCCTCATAGGCACAACCTGTGTCATATGCCAGCCCTTACCTCCTACCAGCTGCACAGGGAAATGAGAAAATGAGAACTTAGCTTTTCTACATCTGTCTTCTAAGCTTTGCGCTCTATGCGAGGACGCTGGCAGAAAAGACATCAACAGCTGTGCTGTCCAACACAGAACTGAAGATGGGAAGGATGAGCTGTCCTCTCCTTGGCTGGTAACAGTCAGTTCTTCTTATCCTTTCAGGCTTAGAGATGCCCTACTGTTGCCAGTGGTCCCCTAATTCCCTCTGCAAGCATGTACTGCTGTATTCATTCAGCTTTTTTTTTTACTGCTACTCCTTTGTAGACAATCCTGTTTCAAATTACCCAATCTGCGTGTACCACTTATTTCCTGCGTGTCCCTTGACTGACAAAATAGTAAGGGTTGGGCATGGGTGTTTCTCTAGCCAATGAGCATTATCTGTCAGAGGGACCTAATGCCCTGGGTGGGGGGGGGGTATGTCAATGCGAGGGAGGAAGGATGCCAGAGAGGGTTCACAGAATTTCAAAGAATAGGTAAGATTCATCAGATAGAGGAGGGATGGGAGATGGAGGGAATAGAGGATGTAGAATGTTTGAGCAGGAGTAATTAGCATGTACAAAGAAACTATGGGAAGGTGAGGGAGCGTGGTGGTCGTTTGACAATAGTTGTGGACAGTGGAGACAAGACTCTGAAGTGTGGGATGGAGGAGCATGCATCATGAAAGCCAGTGGGCCAAGGTGCTGGGGGTCTTACCCTGAGGGAGACAGGAAGCCCTTAAATGATTTCAAGAAGGGCGTGGCTTCAGTTGTGTCTTACTATGAAGATTCTGGTGGCACCACGGAGGAATATTAGAGTGGGTTGAGAAAACATATGGAAGAAGTTTAGCAAGTTTCCTCAAATTTTCTCCATGAGATAATAAAATCCTGAATCAAGGAGAGCTTTCTCTGATGACTTTCCCCCCAAATTAACCCCCCTCAAAACAGTTACAGCATAGCCCTGTTATATCCTGCATCACAAAGTATTATGATGGTATAATATTATATTACTATAATAGACTACTATAGTTCACTACATTATTGACTTTTCCACTTAGCTGTACAACTCCATGGGGACAGGGACCATGTCTCAAATTATCTTTGTATTCCCAGTGTTTAGCATGGGGCCTGGCATACAATAAACATTCAGTAATTGTCTGTTGAATTGAATGTGGGAACTGGGATTTTCATCTACTGGTGTAGACCAACTTTACATGCAAAGTGGTTACCTGTGATGACTCTAGCAGGGCTTGACTCTCGTATCCAACAGCTCTTCTCTTTCTGATTGAAGGAAAGAAGGAAGAAAGGGAAAACACTAAGGAGGTTGGGAGGGAGGAGGAATGGGCAGAGTCTGGTTTTCTAAGTGATGTGGATGAGAGAGAAAGACCGGGATGGGGCATTGAACAAGTTGGTACTTACTTAGACCTTTCCTGCACATGACACCAAAAACTCCAAACCAAAAGGAACAGAAGCCAAATTCTCCTTTGTTCAGCGAAATGGAAGGGAGAGAAATAGACCAGGTAACGACACTGCATACCTTAATTGTTTGGACACTGGCTGGGTCATTCCTGCATGGGTTTCAGAAGTCCTTTCTGAAACCACAAGGCTGCACCTGATTCAGGAGTCCTTCCCAAAGATCATCTGTAAGACCGGACTCCTCTTAGTGATCTGGGGTGGGGAGGTGAAAGGCCCTCCTCTAACTCATTACCCCGATGGTGTTGAAAAGTCAAATCTGATCAAATGCATCCTTTGGAAAAAGTGGGTGGGGGAGGAAATAAAATAATAAATCTTGGAGTGATTTGAAAATAGTTCTTGAGGGTTACGAAAAAGCAGCCACAGATCACGAAACTCAAAAGGTCAGTAAAAATGGGACTAACTGGAGAATATACTAGAAAAGGTGTCAGAGAATGGGTAAACTGGTCTTTAAGTCATGTCTTGAATACCTGTCAAGTTGTGTTGGTGGGAAAGGGTCTTAGGACTTCACAGGAAAATCTTTCAATAGTTGCAAGCATCTGCTCTAAGCTAGGCACTTACCATATTACCTCATTTAAAATATTACAGAACGAAGAAGTAGGTGTTACTCATCTTACGGATGACAGAACTGAGACTTACTAAGTTTAAGCAACCTGCCCACAGTCACACTGGACGTGATTTGGAGCTAGGATATGAACTCCATTTGTCCGATTTCAATAACTGTGAACTTTCACCTAAGACGCTACTCTCGCGATTCTTGCATCAACTTTACTGTATATCCCCTTTACCCATATTCTGTTTTTCAGTGTCATTCCAGATGTTTGAGTCTGTGAGGGGTGAATTCTCACCTCCAAGGAGGGGTTTCCACTGTGAAATTCCATCTTGGGCCTTAATCCTTCTTTGCAGAAGGGAAATTTGGATCATTATGACCCCTGTGTTCATCTGTGAAGAAACTCATGGCTCTTCCTTCTTTCAGGCTCTTCGTCTATGACTTACTGGATATTCATCATAGGAAGTATTTGTTTGAGAAATAGTGTGTGGCCATTTTGTCACTGGCCCATGCTTTCATTTCTCTTCACTGGGAGCAGGAGACTCATCTCCGACGCACTAGGCTTTGAGTACAAGCAGAAGCCCCACTAAGTTGTCCTAAGAGCATCTTTTCTTTGCTCTTTATCAGGAATGAACTTGGAGCCTTGAGAAGTGTCCATGTGCTCATCAGGAGTTTCTTATTTCTTTTGGGGACTAAAATGTAGAATTGTTTTGCTGATGTTAATCTGGAGCATACCATCATGGGGAGGCAGCCCCCTTGGCCATCTGGGCTAGGCCTTCTATGTGTGACTAAAGGCTCATTGGGAGAGCAGGATCCTCTGGCCAGGGAAGCCGCAAGTTCACGGACAGCTCTCTCTCCCTGTGGCTTTAGTCATGGATGGTTTTGCATCTGTTAGTGGGGGTAATGCCTTACATGCCTTTCTCCTTTGTCTATCCTTGGCACAGGCTCTTTTGTCCTCAAGGGGCCTTTGCCACATTGTCATCAACCAGAGATCTGAGCTGTCAGGTGGAATTCAGGTTGTCAGGAACTCTAAAGCTAAGGCCAGGAGGATTTCTTTAGAAAGCTGGGAGTAGGCTTTGCAGGAGGAGTTTCACGAGGTATTCCTTTCCTTAGTGCTTGGTACCTTCTTTGGGTACAGAGTTTATTTTCTAACTCTCAAGTCACTTATGCAAGACCCTGGATCTAGCATAGTAATACTTAAGAGTGTGACAAGAGACTTATACAGGTTTGCAGAATAAATGGCCCCATTGGACAAGCCATTTTCTTTTCTGTCTTTTGTTTCCTCAATTGTTGAGAAGGGTTGCTGCCCACAGCTTATGTCAGCAAGAGACTAGGGACCAGTGTTAGCTGGGAGGTCTAGCCCTGCAAAGGGCTGGCATCTGCATACAGATGGGGACCATATATAGTCATAAGCCAAAGGGGAAACCAAGAGCGAAGGATAAATGCCAGCCTTCTCTCACCTCCACATCCAAACTCCCAAAGCTTTCAGTAGATAATGGGTTTCCCATAACCTAGACAATGGGGATTTAAGCCAGTTCTGCTAAAACCTTAAAGAATAGGGTGACTCCCAAAAGCTTAAGCAAATTCAGGCAGCTGACATTTGGGTTACAACAGTGTTAGAGAAGAAAGCATTGTTTTGACTCCAAAGGCATTTCCCTTTGGCAAGCCCTAGGTTTGTGGGGTTTTTTTGTTTGTTTGTTTTTGTCTTTTTTTTTTTTTTTTTTTTTTTAGTTTGGTGGAGAGGGAAAGATTCAGAGTAGTGCTAAGATGGTGTCCAACTTTCCGAACCAGAAAGAAAGCAGACACCATGTGTAAGTCAATGATGGTTTAGAGAATTGGAAAATGGGAAGCTAAATAAATAGAGCAAAATCCCTCCTTATACGTTCCAGTTAAGCAAAAACAGTTGCCCCGGAGGGGGAAAACATCACTTCCTTAATTATTCTAAGTCTTCATAAGCGAAAGACTATTCATGTCTGGGGTCCTGTTACTTCACTTTCATTCCCTTTGTCCCTCTGTTTCTTGGTCCTGGATTAAATTCAAATTTATAAAATGCTTTTGCTAGCCACATTACTGCCGTAAAGACAGAACTCTGCTGTCAAGATACCCTTTTATTCTTTGAGAAAAACAAGCAGGAAATGATGATGAAAACCGTTTGGAAACCAAAGCAAAAAAAAAAAAAAAAGAGAGAGAGAGAGAAATAAATAAAAATAATAAAAACGTATTACTGCAGGCGATCCGTGAACTAGAGCGAGTAGAGAAACCAAAAGATCCCTGGCTTTGATTCATACCTTCAGCGAGGCTTCCTTAATGACTGCTCTTTGTGTCGCCCAAGCAGTGCTCATTTATCAGTCTGTGGTTTAATCCGAACCTATCAGGATGAAAATTCAAGGAGGGTGAAGGTTAACTGACTGGCAGCCCAACTTGGAAACTCTACAGTTGATAAATGTCTACAAAACTTGATGGAAAGGTGGAGAGGGGGGGAAAAATCTCTCTCTTCAGAGCCACTGAAAACAAAGAGGAGCTTTGGGTGAGAGGGAGTGAAGGGAGGACCAGGCGCCAAGCGGATGTCTTATTCGAACACAGTGTTTAATTGCTGGTGAGTCAGAGGGAATTTCGGAACTGTCTCTTCTATATGTCGATGCTGATGAATTTGTGGTGGTAAGTGTATTGTAGCCCAAAGCAAAGGGGCTGATCATGGAAATATAGGTGTTAACAAAATGGTAAGATGTCTCTAGCCACATTGCCTTGCCAGCCTCCTACTTCTCACTGGAACCCCTTCCTTTCTGCCCCTGCTGCCCCCCAGGATGCTGAACGGGTCTTACTACCTTCTCCTTTCTCAAATGTGTTTACTTTCCCCTCTTTAAACTGCCCTTTGTGTAATTAGTCTGTTTATCCTGGTACATAGCACGATGTCTGGCATGTAGTAGGTGCTCAATAAATGTTTGCTCTTCTGTATTTGTAGCCATTCTTATCAAACTGGTTGCCTCTGGTATTTTGTACATTGATAGTGGATATAGTCCTTCCCTGGCTGCTAAGCTTGGTGTGGTGGTTAAAAGCTCCACTCTAGAATCAAATTCTCCAGGAAGTTTCTTAACTCTCATGGCTGCGTTTTCTCCATTTACAGTAGTGCCTACTTCATGGGGTTGTTATGAAGATTAACTGAGTTCCTATTTTTAGAGTGCTTAAAAGAAAAAAATGATTATTCTGGGAGACATGGCATGTGTGGATAAAGCTTTTCAGTACTGTAAAAGAATCATAATCTGGAAATTCCTTAAAAGGTAAAAGTTGCAAGTCTCTAGAGAAAAGAGAAAAATGAAGGATTTGGCATGAGTGCCAACCCTCTTCTCTACCCTTTATGTCATCCTTTCTAGAATGAGATCCGTCTCACAAAATACACTGAAACCATACTAAAAAGTACCTAGCATTTAAATTGCAAAGATGATGTCTGAAAAGAATTTCTGCATGGTGTCACGTAATCACCTGTGCGTGGTGACTGCTTTCTTGGCAAGGCATGTACGAGGCAGACGACCTTCTGCTGGTAAATGAATGGTGATAATGAAAAACCGTGAGGAGATATTTCTGACCAATTCCTTTTCAGGGTTGATACTGACATTTCATTTTTCTCTGATTCATGGGTTGACTTCTGGTTTGACGCATGTTATTCCAGTGGATTTTCTCATGTTTTCCTCCTCCTCATTAAAGAGTATCTTGTCCAAGGAAAAGACTAGATCTTGAATCAGAAAGATCTTGGCACTGGTTTGGCATCCAAAGCATGGAAAACAAGCTTTGTGTTGCTAATAGGTTCCTTTTTGTAAAAAAATTAAGTTAGATAATCGTTTGGGCCCATCATTACTTCCCGTTGTGTAGTGGTAACCTGAATGACAAACACTTTGGTTGAGGACCATGTGTGCATAAAGGTCAGCAGGATGCTGTGGTAATAATTGGTGGAAGTGCCAGCTGGGGAGGAAGAGTTGGTGGATTGACTCTTGCGTACATCTCTCTCTGGAGTCTTAGGGCCAGCACTTTGCTATGGATTGGGTTGTCTCCATGATACTGTCCTGTCCCCCAAGAGAGGTGCTGTAGAACCTTATGGGTTCTGAGATCTGGATCATTGCCAGAGAGATTAAGGCATCCATCCCTACTTACTCCTCTCTCAGGCTTTCCTCAAAGGCCAGAGTCCCCTGGAGACTTTATCTGGACAGGATGGGGAGGGCTCCACTGACTGCTGACAGGGAGGAGCCATGCTGAGCAACCTCACTCTGCCTTCACTGTCCTCCCCAGTGCAGACTAGCCAATTTCCACGAGATTTAGGGCCTCATTTGACTATGTCCAATTTCCCTTAAACGCATAAGCATCCATTCCTGTAAGTAATTTGTCAGGAACAAAATTTCCCCGGATGATTTTTCAATATTCTCTCTTCATTTTTTTCAGAAGCTTTCTGTGACTGTGCTGTATTTACTTCAGAGTCTTAGTATTTAGCTTATTTAGAGCGATAAACAAATATTATGATAATGACAGCAGTCAATGAACAAATGGTAATAATAACAGAGACTGAAATATGAAAATTAATTAACAAGAAACAGGGAACAGGCCCAGCTGTCTTGGGCAATTTTGAAGGCATAACTGGAAACGTGAAAGATGTTCAAAGGAAGACTTAGGTGGTGGAGAAAATATGTTCCATTAATGTGTACGCTGCAGATGTGAGCTTTGTCAGCAGCATTTCTTTCTTCTTAATGTAGAGCTGAGGTTGGTATTACAAGATCACATCAATTATGTCAAATTAAAAAATGCCACATGACCCGAGAGCTAGAGGAAGACATTCCACTGGTAAAGGCATTGGGGATAATTTTATTAGCTTAATCTCGGCATCATGTGATGTATTGTTCTGCTGTCCTATTGTGAGACTAAACCTATTTATGCATTTGTGTAACACATGGCATTATACTGAGACTTTCTTTTTTATTTGCAGAGAAACTCCCTTTCCCTTTCAAATAGGAATTGACAAAGCATCTATAATTCAGCAGAAACCCTTTGCAAGTAGTATGACCACATGAATTGTCCAAACTGGGTCACTTTGGAGAATGAAAGAGGAGGTTATTAATAATTATGCTGGGACAGTAGACAGGAACCAGAAATGTCTCAGGCAAAGTAGGGTATATGATTATCTAAAATATAACTCTAGAACATAGAGGCTAGGATTTGTGTCAGTCTTAGAAAGATAACTAAAGGTTATCAGATTTCTTCTATATATCTTATAGTGTTTTGGGAGAGATGAGTTGATTCATAGTAGAGCCAATTTTACTATATTTTACTATATTTAGTCTCTTAATCATGAGTAGCCAATGGTATATTTCTGTCCATTACAAACTCTTCCTTGGCTCTTAATTAATTTTCTGAACCCTATGGTGTCGGCACACTTGCTTTTACTTTCATTCACCAATTTGCCCTCCTATTGGAGATGACTAAGATTTTAGAGTGATTTCCCCTGTGATATTGGATAGAGTCTGAGGGTTTTGCTGTAATAGGCACAGGGCTTGAACTTAGAACTTCTAAAATAATAGTCTTAGTCTTCCAAGAATGAGAGCCACCAATTTCTGCAGAGGTGAAACCTACAGTGCTCTGTTCTGTTCGACCATCCATGCAGTTGTTCACTGATGAATGGGGTCAGAAAATCTCTCTCCTGGGCTCCTCAGAGCAATGCATTATGGTCATGAGGATCTGGCTTCTCTTTTACCTCACTATGAATGCCAAATCCAAACTATCAGCACACGATGACCTTCGACAGTTCAGGAAAACACGCCTTGGTTAGGCTGCGACCCAATGTGGGCAATTCATTTAATAAAGAAGTAGAAATCTTCCCTCGATGCTGAATGGGTTCAGTTTGACCTCTCTATCTTGAACTTTAGTCTCTTTCATTATTTTGAATGAAGAGAGTGTGGTTGACTGCACACAATTGCTGACCATCTTACAAATTGAGAGACATCTGGCCTCTGAAAAAATCAGAAAGACTGCTCAGGATGACAGATAATTATCTGTTGGCTACTCTTGTCCCAGAGCAATTTGATAGTGCTGACTTTTTCACACACCTGGAAATACTTCTAAACTTCCACCTCAGCTCACCCTGAGCTCTGTGCTGTGCCTTGGAGACTTCCAGGGCTTCATCTCCAAGGACCACTTTTTCGAAGAAGCTGTCCTCTTGGCCGGAGGGAGGAAATTCTATGACTTTCTCTGTAGACTTCCTGACAATTGAAAACTGCAAGGGAACATTAAAACTTCGACATAAATAATTCAGCACTGATTTTCCTTGAGTTTCATAACCAATATTAGTTTCCTTCACTTTCTTGTCATTACTCCCATGTCCTTTACTGGGAGGAATAACCTTCCCCTTGTACCTGCCATGGATTTGGTCCAGTAGCATATCTGGGGCAGCAGCAAGGAGAAATTGATAACTTCAATGATACAATTTTTGTGCCCCCTAAAATGCTTATAAGATTCTCCTTCTATTTTTAGCTCCGTTTCACAGGGTTTGACATTTTTTTCTATTTTTAAAATTTTTAATGTTTTATCATAGTGTGTTGCTGGGGCCACTTTTACCCTCAAAGAGAAAGCATGGTTGTAATAAAGAAGGTCTGACACTTTTTTTTAAATGAAAGCTCTTCTCGGCTAGGGCTGGGCCTCTGCTGTTAGAGCTCTGCCAATTTCTTCTTTTGTGGCATTAATAGCATGGATAACCAAAAATATTCCCTCTCACCTCTTGAATTGCCTTTTATAGTGAACTGATTAAAGAAATATAAATAATTATGGATATGTGGGCACGGGAGCTAAGAGGAAGAAAAGAATCTGCATCCATTTCATCAACCTGCAATGAACTCTTTCCTTTTATAGATTACCTGTCAACTCAAAAAATCATTTAAAAATTCTGCATGACTCAGTGAGACAGATTATGAACTAATTCTTTAAAAGGAAGCTACGTTTTTCTTAGAAGGGGGAGCTATAGTTTTAGGTTATCCTCTCTTTGATAGAAGCCAGAGCTGCCTAATTTTTCCTTTTTCTTCTTTTGCTTTCTCCCTCTCTCCCTCTCTTTTTTTTTTTTTTACCCCGCCCCCCCCTTAATCTTTCTTTCTGCCTGGCTTCTCATGTTTCCTAATGGCCTGCTATACACCAGGAATTCTAAGTATAGAGCTGACTGGGGATCAAGGGTGTGGAGAAGAGGATGAGGAAGCTCATTAATGAGCTGTTGAGAGAGCAAATGAAAGCAACAAGGCAGTTGTGCCAGATGTGATCACAGCAGCCAAGCCAGGTACGGATGGGAGCTAGAGCAGGGGTGGGTGGGAAGAGGAGGGTACCCTTGGCCTTGGGTGGGGGAAGTTGTCACTGAGAAGGAGATTTTTGAGCTGGATTTTGCTTGATGTGTAGGAGCTACAGAGGGTTAAGAGACAGAGTTCAGAACATGGAGAGGTTATGTTCCAGTGATACAGCAAGAGAAAGTGCTCCTGAGTTAGAAGGGCTTATACCTTGCGGAAGGAGCAATGCCAAGTGCTGAGACAGTCTTGAGTGACAGGAAGAGGAGCTGGGGCAAAGATGTGGGGCCTGGAGAGCACATGGATTGTCCTCAGAGGTCAGGGGGACACCAGCAGTCATAAATTGTGGCTAATGTGTGTGAAGTCAGGAAAAGTTGCTATAATTATGCTGATTTCAAGCCTGAGGGAACTGAGATTTAAGGAAGCCTAGTGATTCACCCAAAGTCGTGTACTACTAAATGGCAGAGTCAGGACACAAACGGAGACCTGCCTAACTCCAAAGGAATCTTGCCTTCATTCACCAATGGAAACAGGGACCTGGGAAAGGAAGGGCCGGTCTTGACATGTCCTTTATTGAACCAGGTGAGAAGCCTTCTCCAAGTCGCAGTGGCACCTAGCATCAAACACTTGCCATTTCTAAGGAAACTCACAGCTAATGGAATATCGCCTTTGCAGCTTCATCCCTCTGGCTTGTGGGACCTACCTCTAACTTTATTGGGCAGAATTTAGGCAAGGAAGGGAGGGAGGGTATTCTGAAGCCATTTAGATGCTGTATCGGGGGATTGTGTCAGGACTAAGTTGTGGTGGGGTGAAAACCTCCAAATAGCAGTCCTTTTTTTTTTTTTCTTTAATTTTTTTTATTTATTTGACAGGCAGAGATCACAAGTAGGCAGAGAGACAGGCAGAGGGAGAGGAAGGGAAGCAGGCTCCCCACTGAGCAGAGAGCCTGATGCAGGGCTCCATCCCAGGACCCTGGGATCATGACCTGAGCCGAAGGCAGAGGCTTTAACCCACTGAGCCACCCAGGCACCCCAAACAGCAGTTCTTTAAGACAAAATGTTTCACAAATCACCATTTGCCCAGTGAGGGTGGGAGGAGTTTCTTCCTACAGTTGTCATCAGGGGCTCAGGTGGAGAGAGGCACCACCAGTATCTTCCATCATTGAGTTCTCAACACAGTGTGCTGAGGTTTGCCTCAGCTGACCAAGAGGGTGCTAGAGGGTTGGACTCTGGTAAGGACCCACATTGGCCGGGAAGTGATACCCATTATTTTGCTTATGCTTTGTTGTTGAGGACTAATCAGATGGCTGTACTTAGCTTCCAAGGGCAGAAGAATGGTCATCCCCAACATGGACACAAGAATGAGATATCAGAGTGCATGAGTAATGTCTACAAGTGGGGTATAGAAATGCCGCCACATTGCAGTGTACCTCCTCCAAGACTAAGGCATCACTGGGTATTGTGCTATTAGTAGTTTTTTTCCCCTTACTCTGCATTCTGTCATATGGGGGTTGGGATGCTGCAAACCACATTTCTGTTTCGTCAGTCTCCTTCCTCTTAGGTTCTGCCAACCGGAAAGGCAGGAGGAGGGAGCAGGAACTTGCTCCTTCCTATTTGTCACCTGATTTTGCTGTTGTTACCCCAATGGCTTCTAAGAGTAATTGGTTCCAATTCCCTGTGTCTTTTCACACTCCCAAACCAGTGTCACCATGCCTCTCAGGTATGGCCACACCAGCCAGGCAGCACCCCTCCTCAGAGGTCTGTATCCTGCCCCAAGGGCCTTTCCTCCAAGTGCCTGAGGAATCAGCATTGGTACCTCCCCAGAGGTGTGGTTCCCAGGACCCACGGGCTCTCCCCAGACTTCTAAGTCTGTTAACCCCAAATTTGTCACTTTGATCCCTGGCTGCAGCAGTGGAAACTGCTCCCTGATGTTACCATCTCTGTGACCACAGTGTTTGTTCTTCCCTTTTCAGTCATCTACTACCTCTTGAGCCAATTTCCTTTTTAAAATTCTCTGCTAAAGTAGTTACAGTCACTTATTTATTACTTGGACCCTAATTTACAGAGACATCAATGCAAAAATACATTGTCAAGAAAATGGTAGCATCGACAGTTTGAAGTAAAATGATATAGGCAAATAACAAGCTAAAAACAAGGGCTATTTAAAAATGGATTTTCATCCACTACTGTTAATGATGAATCTTACCACAAGTTTGTATTGGGCTTTGAGATATAAAACAATGATAATAAAAAGAGAAAGAAATTAACAAGGCAACCAAAAATAAAGCAATCAAAACACAAAGAAAACCCTATGGAACTTTGAATGATATTTTAAGGTATTTGGTCTTTTACTAAAATTTACTAAACTTCACTTTAAACATTTAGAAACATTTTTTTTTTGAGTTGTAAAGAATAGCTTTCTGAATGCAGGTATTTTTCTACTTGGTTCAATATATTCATATATATTCTCTCTCTCTCTCGCTCTCTATATATATTCAATATATTCAATAATATGTGTCCCTTTGCCAGCCAGTACTATTGGAAAGCCAAGGGAAAATACCACTGATCATTTGAGGAAACAAGTATTAAAATAGATGCGGAATGTTTCCTAAATGGCTGCCTCAAAGTACAGATAACTTCATCATGTCTCAGTTTATGGTATTTATTAGGTTCAGTTTCAATGTGAAAAAACAAAACTACTTTGTGATCCATAAAAAAGAATATATCAAATAAGATATTTTTGTATAGATTAATTCACTTCTTTAGAACAAGTATTTTCTGGAAAAGCTGGATAAGTGTAACTGTTTTGACTTGGAAGTTAAAAATTAGGATTCTGGAGGTGAAATTCAGAGGAAAGAACCACAAGTGAAATTCATTCTCTTTCGTAAGCAGAAACATTGCAGGAGAAGTTGAAGCTAGATATGGCCAAAATGCTACATGATGTCATTGATGTGGTTATTACTTTCTTTTTAAAAAATAAGATTCCAAAATACTGCATCTTCATGGTATTTGTAATGAGATGGAGGGTGATCATAAAAATAATTTTGATCCCATGGGAATTTATACTTGTTCCTGTGACAGATTGCCTGAGGCAGAGGTAGGGCAAAAGATGAATTATGCTTTATTCTTTTACAAACACACAAGTGTTGCAAATTTGCTGACATTTCACGTGATAACAAGCAGTTCTCTTCAATACATTATTTAGAAGATATTTTTAAAATACACACTCTTAATTGGCCCTTTCAGCAGAAAGGTGATATTTTAATAGTAAATGAGAAAGTAAATACTTTAAAAGATACTCATGTTATGGAAGAGCATCTTGAAAAATGGCATTTCAAAAGGTTATAATTGTTGACTGATTTTGCTGCTGAAGATGGTCTAAGTATTCTATTGGTATATTTAAAATTGGAACAAAAATTTTCTGACTTGGTGAATAATATCACACATGTTCAAAACAATTTTTTGAAAGTAAGAATGCAACATTCTTGATGACTTTGTAGAAATAAATAATTGAGTTCTGGAAAGATAAAAATTTACTAGCTTAATATTCATATGAATCTTTGCCTAGTTAGAAAAGGAGATTGGAAAACATACCAGATTTTGGCAAGCTGTTCTATTTAGATCTATATACCTTGCTTAGGTATGATTTTTAAGTAAGACAGCTAATATTGAAATAAACTTGAATTGGAAATAATATATTCTAATTTGTTGTATCTCACAGTGTTAAATTTGGATTTCCGTAGATAGTGAAGCACTTTAATCACATTGCTCTCACTAAAAATATCATTTATGTTCTATTTTAGTGAGATTATATATAGTTTTGTATCACTAAAAATAAAATACCAAAATATTGATAAGATATTAAAGCAGTGATTTATAGTGGACCTTAATAGTTGAAGGTGTTGTAACTTCTAGAAGAAATCTTGAAATACTGGAATAAGAACATATACTTAACAAGCTAATTGAGGGGAAAATATGGAACAATATATATATATACAGTCTATTTCAAGTAAGACAAGGAGAAAAAGAGCATCATATGGAGAAATAAATAGAAAGCAAATAGTAAGATGGTAGATTTAAACCCAGATTTATCAGTGATTATATTAAATGTAAATAGACAAAACACTCTTATGTTGACTGACTAGGTAAAAAAAAATTAAAAATATGCTACTTTATAAGAGGTAGACAACAGGGGCACATGGGTGGCTTGGTTGGTTCAGCGTCTGCCTTCGACTCAGGTCAGGATCACAGGGTCCTGGGACTGAGTACCACATCGGGCTCCCTGCTCAGTGGGGAATCTGCTTCTTCTCTCCCTCCCCTCTACCTCTCCCCCTTGCTACTGCACTCTCTGTCTTAAATTAAAAAAAAAAAAAAAAAGAGGTAGACAAGATATAAGGATATAGGAAAAATGGCACAGAAGTGGAACAATTATAAATTTTATTCAAATTTTATATGCAAAGTATTATATCTCTTTGGCCTCTATTTATATATCTATAAATTTACCTACCCACGTACCTATCTACCAAAGACAAATCCTCAAATTTAGGAAATTTAACATACTCCTCTCAGTAACCAAAAGACCAAAAAGCCAAGAATCAATAGGGATATAGAATATTTGAATAATATATGTAACAAATAGGAATACATATGGTCACACACACTCCTGTACCTTCAAATGATAGAATATACATTTGATTCAAGTGCACATGGATCACTCAGAGAGTTACAAATCAGGTCTCAACAAATTTCAAAGGATTTAGAACATTTAATTTCCACAATAGAATTAAACTAGAAATCTTTAAATGATAACTACAGAAATCCTGTTGTTAAACATTTCTAAATTATCCATGTATCAAAGAGAAAATCACAATGAAAACTAGAAAATATTTTAAGCTGATGACAAAAATGACATATCAGAACAAGTGGAAGATAGTTAAATCTATGTGCAGAGAATGTATTGTCTTAAATGTCTATCTTAGAAAAGAGCAATGGCTAAATATTAGAACATTCTCTAATGAAGTCAGCAAAAGAATAGCAAATTAAACTAAAACTTACTGAGTGGAGAAAATAATAAAGGTAAATTCAGAAGTAAGTGACATATAAAATGAATATACCATAGAGAAGAATTACAAAGCTAAACCTTTAAACATTTTTTTTTTTGAGACTAAAAAAATTTAAGTCCCTGACAGACTGTTAAAAGACCTTCTATGGCCACAAAATGGCAGCCACACCTTTGGCCTATGTCCTTGAAGATACCAGTCCAGGAAAAGAGAGGGCTGCACCAATAATGTCACCATTTCTCTATGGCCCCAACTGGATATGTGTCCATGGCCAAATGAATCACTGAAATATAGGAATGCAGTATTCCTGCCAAGAAGGCCAATAGTGGGAAAGAAAATAGTATATCACTATACAATTTAATGGAGACAATTTGAAAATTATGATATAATAGAGAAATTCATTTTAAAAAACTACCAAAACTGACACTAGAGGAAATAGAAAGGTTAGCACAATCTTATATTTATAAAACATTGAAAAAATAGGGAAGACCTACATAAATGAAGAAATATATTGTGTTGAGGAATTGGAGGAGTAATCATGAAGATGTCAATTCTCTCCAAGTTGATCTATAGACTCAAGACTGTATTTGTCAAAACCCAGCATATTCTTCTTCTTAATGTGTGCTTTTGTGGAGACTGAGAATCTGATTTTTTATGGAAATACAAAGGACCAAGAAGAGCAAGGGATGATTTTACTTCATATGATGACTTATGATAAAGGTATAATAATCAAGATACTGTAGCATTTGCACACAAATGTCTTAAAAAGTCCAGAATGAAAGTCATGAATAAATGTGGACTTAATTTACTGCAACTTTTTCTTTTAAGGTCTTGGGGAAAGAACAATTTATTTTAAATAAGTGGTGCTGTGTCAATTGTATATCCGCATGAAAAATAGAAAACTTCTACCTCATACCAGTACAAAAATCACATCCAGGCAGATAGTAGGTATAAATGGTATGATGGAAAGTAACTTAGAATAACTTCATAACCTGGGAGTAGGCAGAACATTTTAAAGAGGATACAAAAAATACTTATGAAGGAAATGGTTGCTAAATTGTCCATATCAACATGAAGGATTTCTATGAATAAAAAACAAAACAAAACAAAACAAAAACAAAACCTGCTTATAGACTGAAAAATACACAAGCCACAGTCTGGGAGGAGATATTTGGAACATATAACCAAAAAGGGCTTATATGATAAATTCCTTCAAACCAATAAGAAAATATAAATCACTGGCAAAATGGGTAGGAGACATGTACGGGCCTTCACAAAAAATACTCAAATGGACTATAAAGATATGGAAAGAGACTGAATCTCAGTAATTAGGAAAATGAAATTTTAAGTGCTAATATTTAAAATATTTTAAAAATCACAGTTCATGAGAAAGACAATTTATGGACCAACACTAATAAGAGTTGGAGAGTATAGAGCAGCTAGAATTCTCACTAATGCTAGTAGGAGTAGAGGCTAGTCAACTACTCTGGGAACTGTTTGGAAGGTACCCACTTGTATAAAGCCACCCAATAAGTTAGTAATTTCAGTCCTAGGAATATATCCAACAAAAACTCATACATATATTCACACATCTCTCTTTCTCTCTCTCTATCTATCTATCTATATACACCCACACACATATCTATGATATATAAAATAAATGTTCATAGAAGCATTTTTGGTAATAGAAAATGGAAAAGCACTCAAATGTTCATCAGTAGTATTTAATAGTATTTAATGGAATTCTATATAGTAATGAAAATGAGGTATTACTGTATGTGATATGGATTAATGACAAACTTAAGGTCTGACAAAAGGAACTAGACTTAAAGAATATGTATTATATGTTCAAAAACAGTTAAAACTAATCTATGGCATTAAGTGTCAGAATATTTGTTGCCTCTGATAAAGAGTGGAGATACAGAATTCAAAAGGACACAAGCAGGGCTTCTAGGGAGCAGGTATTATTCTATTAGTTGACTAGGGTGGTGGTTATATGGATATGCCCAGTTTTTGATAATTAAACTAGATACTCATGACTTGTACATTCTTCTCTATATTACTCTTTAAAATGTTTATTTCAAAAGAAAAGAGGGATTATTAGACATTATGGTGGACAAATGAATTATTTTCTATCCTTGCCCTCTCTAAACAATTCTCTCTAGTCCAATGTGGACTTTGTTCTTGGAAAAATGCTGTGCACTGGTGGTGGTGGTGGTTGTGTCCTCTGTGGTCTGGTGGAACCATTGGTCTTTGAGAAGCTGCACAGGGTATGGGTTTTTGCCTGAAGACATGACACTAGGTCCTAGGGTTTTCTGGTTACATGAGTGGGGTGCTAGAGGCAGCTCCTGTTAGATGACAGGCTGATTGTTAAATGTTCACAGGTTTATTTTAAATTTTTATTACATAAATTTTATTTGTTCTGGCTTTATTGAGATATATAACATCATGTACGTTTAAAATATACAATGTAATGATTTGATATATGTATATATTACAGAATTATTACCACAGTAAGGTTAATTAAGACATCCATCACCTCACAGAGTGACCAATTTTTTGTTTGTTTGGTAAAAACTTTTAAGACTTACATTTTTTTAAAGATTTTATTTATTCATTTGATAGAGAAAAAGATCACAAGTAGGCAGAGTGGCAGGCAGAGAGAGAGGGAGAAGCAGGCTCCCTGTCAAACAGAGAGCCTTATCCCAGCACCCTGAGCTCATGACCTGAGCCAAAGACAGAGGCTTAACCCACTGAGCCACCCAGGTGTCCTTAGACTTACTTTCTTATAAACATTCAAGTATCCAATACAGTACTGGTTTCTGTATGTTGATTTTGCATCTTTCAACGTTACTGAATTTGTTTATACATAATGGCAGTTTGGAGGGTTTTCTATGTATAAGATCATGTCATTTGCAAGCAACATTTTCCTTCTTTTCTGATCTGGATGCCTTTTATTTATTTTTCTTGACTGATTGCTCTGGTGAGGACTTCTAGTACTATATCAAATAGGAGTGGTGAGTGTAGGCATCCTTGTCTTCTTCTAATCTTAGAGGAAAAGCTCTCAACCTTTCATTGTTGAGTATGTTAGCTGTAGGATTGCCATATATGGCCTTTATGATGTTGAGGTATGTTTTTCTATAACCAATTTGTTGAGTTTGTTTTGTTTAGTTTTGTTTTGTTTTAACTTGTACCTCTTAATCCCTTCACCTATTTCACCCTCCTACCACCCTCTCCCCTCTGGCAACCACCGGTATATTCTTTGTGTTTGTGAGTCTATTGCTGTTTGTTTTGCTTTTTAGATTTCATGTATAAGTGAAATCATATGGTGTTTCTTTTTTATTTTTTAATCATAAAAGGATATTGATTTTGTCAAAAATGCTTTTATACATTTTTTTACAAAAATGTATATAGAGATGATCATGTGATTTTATCTTTCATTCTATTAATGTGATGTATCATATGCGTTGATTTGCTTATGTTGAGCCATCCTTGCACCCTAGGGATGAGTCCCACTTGTTTATGTTGTATATTCGTTTTAATGTGCTATTGAATTCAGTTTGCTTGTATTTTGATGAGAAATAGTATATCAATATTCATCAGGCATACTGGTCTATAATAGTTCTCTTATAGAGTCCTCATCTGGATTTGGCATCAGGGCAATGCTGACTTCATTAAATAAGTTTGGGGATATTTCTTCCTCATCAATTTTTAGAAGCATTTGAGAAGAATTGGCATTAATTATTCTTGAAATATTTGGTGGAATTCACCAGTGACATCATCTGGTCCTCGGCTTTTCTTTGTTGGGCGTTTTTTGATTACTGATTAAATCTGCTTATTCCTTATTGGTATGTTCAGATTTTCTATTTTTATTTCTTCACTATTCAGTTTTGGTAAGTTAGGTTGTGTGTTTATAAGAATTTATCCATTTCTTCTAGGTTGTTCCATTTGTTAGTGTGTAATTATTTATGGTATTCTATTATGATCCTTTGTATTTCTGTGGTATCTGTTGTAATGTCTCTTCTTTTGGATTTATTTATTTGAATTCTGTTTTTTTCTTTTTAAAATTTTTAAAATTTCTTTTCAGTGTTCCAGAATTCATTGTTTATGCACCACACAGTGCTCCATGCAATATGTGCCTTCCATCATACCCACCACCAGGCTCACCCAACCTCCCACCCCCTGCCCCTCCAAAACCCTCAGAATGTTTTTCAGAGTCCACAGTGTCTCATGGTTCATCTCCCACTCTGATTTCCCCCAACTCCCTTCTCCTCTCCACCTCCCCATGTCCTCCGTGTTATTTCTTATGTTCCACAAATAAGTGAAACCATCTGATAATTGACTCTGCTTGACTTATTTCACTCAGCATAATCGAATTCTATTTTTTCTTGGTTAGTCTAGCTAAAAGTTTGTCAATTTTATTTATTTCATCAGATGAGCATCTCTTTTGTTATTCCTTTCTATTTTTTTCCCATTTTCTCTTTCATTTATTTTTGCTGGCATTTTTATTATTTCCTTCCTTCTAACTAGGTCTGCATTCAAGTGGGGCTGCGGTTTGACTTTCTGGTTGAGCAGGGCTGCAGCCTTTGCTCTAATTTCTCCTTGTTGGGTGGGGCTTCAGGCTGTACTCCCCAGTTCGCTGGTGCCAGTGACTGGACTCTGGGTTTAGGTGGGCCTGTAGGCTGGGCTTTGTGGTTGGACTGGGGCTTCAGGGTGTGTTCTATGATCAGGTGGGGCTGCAGTCCATGTCCCAAAATTGGGCAGGACTGCAGGCTGGGCTTTACAACTAGATAGACTGTAGGCCTAGCTGCATTCTGCTTTGGGGTGAAGTCACTGGATGGGGCTCTCTGGGTGGGGCATCCAGCTGTACCTCACAGTTGGGTAGGGCTGGAGACTGGGCTACTTGCTCAGGTGGAGCAGCAGGTTAGTCTCTGTACTTGAACTATGGATATCATGGCTGAGCGTCCTGCCCAGACCAGGCCACAGGTTGTGTTCAGTGATTGGCAGGGCTCTAGTCTATGTTCCACTGATAGTTGAGGTTGTAGTCTGTGTTCTTCAGCTGAGCCACACTATAAGTTATGCTTGAGGCTTCACTGTTAGGGTTGCTTATTTGGGGAGGCTATGCTCAACAATTAGGCATGGCAGATGACTTGGATCTCCACCAGCATAGCCCTAAAGATATCTCCTACAGCTACAGATCAATTATAGCCATATTCCCCACAGGAATGGGACTGGAAGCTATGGTCAGCAATTGAGTGAGACTAGGAGTTTGTTCCCCTGCCTGGGTGGGATGTAGGATGTGTTTTATGCTACTGAGCATTCATGACCATGCTGCCCAGAGTGGTCGACTGAAGACCATGCCTCACAGTTGGGAAGGATTGTGAATTTTCTCCTCTGTCCAGACAGGGCTGTAGAATGGACTTGACAGCTAGTGTGGTCCTTTGGCTGGGGACCCAAATCAGGCAGAACTGCCAACTGAGCTCCTTAGTCAGACAGGACCACTGGCCTGGCTTTGCAGATGGGCAGCCTCAGTGGCTGGGATTTTTGCTCACGTGCTACTGTAAGCAGGAATGTGGTTGGCCAAGGTCTGAGTGCCAGCTACAGTAGGCACTCTATCTGTCTCTATCTGATTCCCAGTGATTGAGCTCCATAGATTCCCCTCATGATCCCTGTGAGGTGAGACCTGAGGGAGCCTTCTGTGAAGTGTTCCACAACACTGGGAAAGCTGCATGCCCCTCTTGAGCTTGCTTTTTTCCACTGGAGAAAATATAGGCCCAGGACGCCCCATCTGTGTGGCCCCGTGTTGGTCTTGGGGAAGGGCATGGCATTCGGTCAAAGTGTAGTTTCTCCCCTTTCCCCCTCTATGTCCTTTTCAGTCTCTTTTGTCCAGTGTGGGTACTTTGGCCTCACTCATGGATTTAGGAATTTTCACAATGGTGTCTTGCATTTCCTCTACCCTTGTGGAGATTCACAGGAAACACCAAGAAATGCTAAGTCCTTCCGTGAGGTTTCCGTGAGGAAACCACTGACTCTTTTTTTCTCTCTGTAAATACTGATTTTACAGTTTGGAGAATGCTTAGAGATTGATTAACCAGGCTCATTTGAATGCTGCATCTTTTATTTTTATTTTTAAAAATATTTATTTATTTATTTGAGAGAAGGAGCATGAGTGGGAGGAGTGGACAGAGGGAGAGAGAGAAGCAGGCTCCCAGCTGACTAGGGAGCCTCACATCGGGCTCAATCCCAGGACCCTGAAATCATGACCTGAGCTGAAGGCAGATGGTTAACTGACTGAGCCACCCAGGTGCCCCAGAATGCTGCATCTTTTATAACCAGGTCCCATGGTTTCAAATATAATCTACTGTTCACCTTGATCTTATTTTAAGAGGCATCTTTTGGTGTTATCACTCAGACTCTTCTTTTCTTTCCTTCTTTCCTTCCTTCCTTCCTTCCTTTCTTACTTTTTTTCCCAAGATTTTATTTATTGATTTGACAGAGAGAGAGAGCACAAGCTGATGGAGTGGCAGGGGGAGGGAGAAGCAACTCCCTGCTGAGCAAGAGCCTAACATGGTGCTCGATCCCAGGATCCTGGAATTATGACCTGACCTGAAGGTAGACACTTAACAGACCAAGTCACCAGGTGCCCCTAGACTTGTATTTTCTTAAACAGAAGCAAATATGCAATTTAGGGTAAATCAGGTCAGTAACTGGATTCATTGGAATGACTTAGATTCTCCTTTGGTATTCTGTTGATAACATCCTGCACTTAGCTTGTTCTAGGGGTTCTAATGCTTTGGACCTTGAATACTCTTGCTGCAAACCAGTCCCAGGACATTTTAGGCTTGTAATTAGGATGGAACATTTCTATGAAGCAGTGATACTCACACTCATCGCTTGGTTTCCAATAGTATCACCCTTGTGACTTTCATCATTGCAGCGATATTTGTATTTATTTATTTATTTTAAAGATTTATTTAGAAAGAGAGGCATGCATGAGCCAGGGGGAGGGGCAGAGGAGAGATTCTCAAGCAAACTCCTCATTGAACACAAAACCCATGGATCCCCCCCCCCACCCTGAGACCTGAGGGTGTCAGCTCATGACATGAGCTGAAATCTAGAGTTGGATCTTCAACCAACTGAGCCACCCAGCTTCCCATCACTGTGGAGACATTTAAATATTTTCTCAAAGGTCATGTGGGAAAATATCATGGAAGGTACATTCACTGATTATTTTTGTGGCATAACTGGAAATGTCTTTCAATCTCTACCTTCTATAAATCTTTAGGTAATACTATAGTATCTTGAGGATGTTTTTCTTAACATGTATTACCATCATATAAATCCTCAGGATGAGAACAGATCCTAAACAACTTATCTGATCCTAACCCAAACAATAGGTGTCTGATTTCTGTTTGAATAGTTCAAGCTGGTCTCTTTTGTGAAGTATCTAATGTTAGAAATTTTTCATTTTTATTGATTCATAATTCATCTCCCTATATCTTCCACCCATTAGTTCTAAGGACCCATCTACGGCTGCATAAAAAGACATTTTATTCCTCTTTTCCTTGGAAGTTCTATAGTATTTGTGAAGGCCACTATCCGATTCTCTTTAGTTTCTTCTCTTTTTCAGTCCGGTGACTTCAAATGTCCTTTGTATTTTCTCATTATTTCTTGCCAAGCTATACATCTTTTCTGCATACATTTTCATTTATAATCATTACTCTTGATTTGACCCTCAGGACAAAATTAAATACTCCAGGAAAGATCCAGTTGGTGCATTATAGCAAGAGATTTTCCTTTGGTGAGACACTGAAATTCTTCTGTAGGGTTGTACTGAACCACTGGGCTTACAGCTAAGATCTCTAGTTAGTTAATTTTGTACCATAATTCTGAGACACATCTTCTCCATCCTATCCTTTTATGGTCTTATTCATTTCCATCTGATAAGATTTGGCCCACCATCTTTGCCCATTGCTCTGATTTGAGAATTTGCTTCTTTCGTCCAACTTAGTGTTTTCTCAGTTTTGTTTCATCTGTAAATTAGGTCAGGAAGATATTAATATCTTTGATCAAATGATTAATGAAAACATTAAACCTAAAGAGTTATAATGGTATTTTTTTCTTCTTTTATAACAGTTGAAAGTATGACAGTCTGGTCATATGGAGGTGTTGCAGTCAATGGTTTTTACTCTGTTTTATGAGATTATATAGGAATTGTGTTTAATAATTTTAATGGTTTATGTATTTTGGACCCTTAGTAACTATTCAGTGTAATGTCTCAAAGTGCTAATCATTCATTAGGCTCTAGTATTTAAATATTGAACTTCTAAAAACTAAATGAGAATGAGTATGTCTAATATTTATTAACAAGTATATTAAGAGGCATAATTATTTAGAATCCAAATTTTTAAAGTAAAAAAGGAATAATGAATGAAATTTATAGTATCCTTATCCGGCTATTAATCTTTTTGGTAAAATTTAAATTTGAAAACCATCTTGATGACCTTCATGATAAAGTTTTCATTGTAATTCCTTAGGTTTATCAAATAATTTAGGTGGAAAGGGCTTGGTGAAAGACTGAATGATAATTACATGATAATGATCCAAATGGTAGTTTGGATCAGATGAGTAGTGAGAAACCTAGTGTCTTCAAAATAGAATGAAAAGTTCTTAAGTGTATGAGGCACAAGAAGCAGACTGATAGCAAACGCTTCAATATATATTAGCTCATCTTTATTTATTTATTTATTTATAACATAGAATGTATTATTGGTTTCAGTGGTACAGGTCTGTGAATCCTCAGTCTTACACAATTCACAGCACTCACCATAGAACATACCCTCCCCAATGTCCAACACCCAGCCACCCCATTTCTCCCACCAACCCCCTACTCCAGCAACCCTCAGTTTGTTTCCTGAGCTTAAGAGTCTCTTATGGTTTGTCTCCCTTTCTTTTTTTTTAATCTCACTTTTTAAAACACAAGGTCTGCTCAAGTTTTAGGATGGAAGTTATTATACACTAGTCATTAAGTGAGTCAGATCACACTGCTTCCCAGCTTAAGTCCTCCAATGACTGCTCATTTTAATAAGCAAGAAATAGAAGCTCGACTTGGAAGAGCTGATAGGAACAGCCTTTACTTTTCCTTTCTGGCGTCATTTTTTCCCCTTAACTCAGCCACACTGCTTTCTTTCCCTTAAACAAAATGAGTACCTTTTGCCTAAAGACTGCACCAGGTGCTGTCAAATGATCTCCCTGTATGATCTCTGTATGGACTCTAGACTTTGCAGTGACCTTTCTCTTTTCACTTCTCAGGTGTTAACTCAAAAAGCACCTCCTCAGAGAGGTCCTTCCTGACCACTCAATCAAAATAACTCTTTTTTCCTCCTCAGTTGCTCTTTATCATATTATTTATTTTCCTCATGTATGTTAGCATTACTAGAAGCCATTTGGTTTATCTAAATTTCCACCAGGGTAGGGACTTTGCCTTAGTTACTAGCCATAGTCCTTAGGCCTGGCACCTAGTAGACACACAGCAAGTCTATGCTAAATTAATCAATCAATTATCATAGTTATATGGAATTAGTGTCTACTCCTTGCTGTTTCTTTTTATTATTCTGGTTATTATTTTGGTTCCTTTTTAACTAGTAGGGCAAGAATAAAAAAGTTAGGAGAAAAGTCAGAAATAATACAAATGTGCACATAATCAGTAAGTTTACAGAAACAAATCTTAACTCTCAGATGATGACCTTCATGTGTACTTTGAGAGAAACAAGAGCCATTAGTCAGGCATTTCTGCAATATTCCATCTCCAGGCTTGTGAATTAACATCTGCAACTTTTCCTTTAAAAGTTGAAAAAAGTGCTACTAGTTGTTTGGGATAGTGCTACCACCTGAGTTCTGGGTCCCATCCTAGCCAACTTTTTCTGGGATCTTGGCCCATGGAGTCTCCCTCCTGTCTCCTGTATCTGGAATCACTTCCTCTCTAGTTGCTCTTTTTCACCAACATGTCAACATATTCAAGACACATCCCATCTCTTAAAACACATTCCTCTAAATCCCTTTTCCCTTCCCCCATCTCTAACAGCTCTTTTTACATCCCATCTGTTGCCACACTTTTTGGAAGTGTTGTCTACACTGCTGTCTCTGCTTCCTCTACTCACTTCCCTACCCACTATAGTCTTGTTTGTGATCAAGGCCACCAAGAACCTCCTTGCTGCTAAATCTAGTGATGCTTCTCAATCTTTATCTTTCTTGATTTTTTGACAGTATTATCTGTATCTTTCTTCTGGAAATATTTTCTTATGTTCATGTCCATAAAATTATGGTCTCTTCATTTTCCTCTGATGTCTATGGCTACCCTGGATCCTTTTTTGCTTCTATGTCTAAGATGTCAATATGTCATGGAGAATCTTCTCTGCACGATAATATTTGCTTATTCTGTGTACACTCCCCAGGTGATCTGATTTGTTCTCATCCTTTACTTCCATCTAAATATTGATGATTCCCAAATTCAAACTTGTATCTTCCACTCAGGCATCTCCCAACTATCAATTTATATACTCATCTACCTACTTGACATATCTGTTGAGAAGTTTCATAAGCAGCTCAACATGTAAAACAATGGATTGGTTATCTTCCTCCACAAATCAGAGTTGGTTTTTATGTTTTCTCAGGAAGTAAGACCACCACCTACTTAATCAGCCAAACTCATCTGGAAGACATCCTTGATTTCTTCCTATCTCCTGCCTCATGTCCTGTTGAGTCTAACTCCCCAAATTCTTAGAAGTCCAACTCTATTTCCATTCTTGCCATCACAGGTCAAACCGTTATCTTCTATAGGCTGGGATTACTTGAACATCATTTTTCTTGTCTTCCTATTTCTAGTCTAAAGCCTCCAATCTATTCTTGACTTCAGAGTAATCTTTATAGAACATTTTACATTTTAAAAGACTTTTAAAGTAAAAAAGACACTAGGTCTCAGCATGTTTATAAATCCATGAATGATATTACTCTTCACTATCTTATTTCTTGGAATTCTATCTTGTACTTTATATTCCAGCCAGCCATCTTTATATACAGAAGCCATTGTTCTGGCTTCTGTAGTGTAATACACACTCTCTCTCCTTTTTCCTCCCTACCCCTTTTGCTAAGGCAGCAACATCTCCTGGGCTCAGTTTAGCATTTCTGCTGGCATTGGGATATATTCTACTATGTAGGTTGTAAGCAAGAGAATCAGACTCTGGCTTATATACTAATGAGGAATTATTTAGAAGGGCACAGGGTAGCACAAAGAAACAAATGAAAAGCTAAAAACTCAGGACCTGGGAGGAACAGGAATGAATGCAGCTCTGGAAATTTAAGTGATAGAAGCCAGTGTATTGTCTCTTGAATATTCTACCATTGTAAAATCTCCAACCTTTTTTCATCTGTGGCACTCTACTCAGGATAAATATTTCTGGAAGAAAACATCTGATGGTTGGTCTGGCTTCGTTCACAGATCAGACTCCCTAAAGCAGAGGGTTGCCCTCAGCGATTAATGGGTGAATCCTTCATTGCAAGGAAATGGAGTTCATCAAAGGGAAATTAGGTGCTAGCACTCAGAAAGAGGGAGAAGAATGTTGAGCAGGCAAAAACAGCAGATAACCACTGTAGCGGTGGTTCATCACCCCTCACATTTAAAGTTGGTGAGCTTTCCATGTGCTCTCAAAATTGTCACCTGTTTTTTTCCTTTTTTAAGTGCTCAGTAGGCTTCTTACTCATTTGTTCCCCTAGCAGATGATTAGTTTTGTTAACACAGTGACTGGCACTTAGCAGATAATCTATAATAAACACTCATTTAATATAAGATGGAAAGAATCGTTAGATTTAAGTAGATATATGAAACATATTCTGAAATGGCTTCTGTGGCTGGTTGGTTTGTGTTAGATAATTTAAAAAAAAAAGAAATTAGAAGTTTTGAAAAGACCATCCTTGTCAAGCCAACACAAAACCATATGAACATAAAATTTTGCAGACTCTAACTTCTTGAGGGTAGAGGAAGTACTACTTTTTATATCTCAGGTAATGCTTACTTTAGCATTTATACTAAGAATTCTCTGAATAGGCATTTATTGAATTAAGTCTTTTATGGGCATTTCTTTTGTATTTGCTGTGGTGACCTGTTAATCTTGAGCATATCCTAATGCATTTCTTTTTTCATGTGTATGTGCTGCTTCAGTTTTTAATACCACTAATGACTTTGAAATGGCACATTGACTCAGAATTAGTGACAATCAAGTGTTAATGGTCCTTGCCTCTGTGGCCTATCAGCAACTCATCTCAGTTGATCATTAGTTCCCAGAAAAAAAGCTAGATCAGGCTTTTCCAAGATGTGGCCATTTAGAAAAGATTCCTAATTGTCATTGGAATTTCTATTTTTACATCGTCTTGGTTTGTGCTTTTGATGGAAAGGGAGTGACCTGTGCCGGTTACAGTGGGTGGTTAATGAGAGGAATAAAACAAAAGGAAGAGACATAGAGTAAAATATTCAAGCTGAATTCACATACACCATAATAAAATCAAGGGACCTAATTGCCATAAACGACCTTAAAGATTATCTAATTAAACTCCCTCATTTCTCATCTTATAAATGAGGAAATTGAGACCCAGAGAGGCTAAGTGACTTTCCCAAGGTCTGTAGAAGAAAAAACATGCTGAATGCTACTACCTGTTCGCTTCTCTAAGCATTTCTGAAGACTTGCTGTTACTGTGCCTCCATGGTAGACTCACCTTGTTGAATAAGTTTTGTGGGACGGAGTGAAAGTAATCAATTTCAGTAGCGCAGAAATCGTGGGCATACTTTGCACTTCTTGTTCTGCGGTGCTCTGGAGATAGCCATCTTCCACAGAAAATAGTAAATACAAAATGAGCAGTAAAACAGACAAAAGACTTTGGAAATGACATCATGGGGGCAGGGGGGAAGCCAGTGTGCATTTTTCTTCTGGAAAGTATTCTGTGAACCTCATTATGATTCATCCAACCAGGGCTGAGCAGGAAATTAGTTAGAGAGATTCTCAATTCCTTCTTGCTGGAGAGAGTTAAGTAATCCTTAATCTGTTGGCCTTGCATCGATTTATAAGAACCTGTTTCTGGATCCGTTTGCCCCCAGCTTCTGCTTCAGGAATTCTCCTTCCTCGCCCCCTCTTTTCCAGAATGGGAAATTTGGTAAAAATTTGTAGGATTTGAAAATATTGATTTCCAAAAAGCAAACTGACAGCCAGCCAGGTGTTTTGCTGTCTTACAGGAATAGCCTATTGGCTATATGGCAGTAGTGTCTGGGTTCTGTATTTATGAAGGTCCGTTAACTTATCACTTCATATACTGGCCCCGACCCACACAGTTCTATGGAACACAAAAGGAGATAGATGCCAGAGAAAGACCATCACCCCCCTTTCTTTTTGGATTTGAATAATAAAAATTTTTGGAAGCTTCTTATTTAGAGAATGACTGAATAATTTTATATTTCATCTCATAAGGAAGCCCTGATTTTCAAATTCTGATGAATTGGTTTAGATTATAAACACTGCTCATGTAACTTTATATCTTGTAGGTCTCTTAGTGCTCTGCTATTAAAATATGAAAGAAAGGGTACTGATTAAATTTGCCTGCACGGATACATTTACATTAGTGCAAGACGATTAATTATAAGCTAATGCGCTCATTCACAAAAATATTTGAAGGTGGCATGATAAGGCTGCATTGATAACCTGGCACAGCCCCTTATTAACATGATCAAAAGCCAGATGTGAGGCTGTGTTCCACATTTCAGAGTAGAAGGAGGGCAAACCAAACTGGCTTTCTCCAACTGTGATACTCACCTTTGACCACAAGATGCCGCTCGATAATCCGTTATGATTTAGGTCTTTTGTTACAAGCTGAATGACATTTCCTTTTATTTTACATGCTCTCCAATTACATATTAAAACTCTTGGTGGGTGGGTTGGGGGAGGAGGATACCCCTAGCCTGAAGGCACTTTTTAACTTGTGTGTGGGAAATCAATGAATAATTTCTTTAAGATACACAAATTCAGGCTGAGAATTCAGACACCACAGAATTACTGTACCCTCAGTTTCTGTGCTCCTGTGTGTAGATGTCTATACCCACCCTGCCATCCACCTAACCTTTTTCTGTTTAGTCCCCAGCACCACCTGCCCCTGAATGAAATAATTTCCTGCTGGCCCCTGCTAGCACCACACAAAAACAACCTATTTATGTAGCTATTCAAAATGTCAAAGAATTATCTTAAAACGAAAACACAAAATCAGTTTTCTGTGTTTCAGGCAGCAATTAAGTAGTCACAACATGGCAGTCCATAGATGAATGTTCTGGAAATTACCATTTGCAAAGGTAATCACTGGAAGAAGGTAATTTTATTCCCCAAGTCCTTGTTTTAAGCTGGAAATAAAAATGATGGCATGAGGATTCTCTTTGGTATAGATGGCTGTGGTCCTTAACTTTCACCTCAAATTTGCTTTGATTTTAACTTAGGCTTTTTATTTTTTGAGATAACATGAAGGTTAAGTTTTTTCACAATGCTTTTTTTTTTTTTTTCCCATAAGGACTGGTGTCTAAACAAAGACTTAACGACTGTAAGACAAGGGTGGCAACATGGTCAAAAAAATTCCTCTGGGAGGTGGAAAGGTCAGATTTATACAGGAAGCAGCTGCATAACAAAATCTCTTCCATGAATATCTTGTCATGAGGTTATTTTGTCCTTTTCTGGTATTAATTTGGCAGTGATAGACCTGACTTGACCTCAAGGAGAAAGAAACTGCCTAGAGTGGTATAATTTGGGGAATGTCAAAAATAACCCTCTAAATAGTAAGGCCTTGGCAGTCACTCTCATTTTAGTCTGAGTTGGGTTTTCAGATACTTTGGGTTCAGTTGGCTCAGTATAGGGTTTTAGAAGATAGAGACTGATGATCAATAGAAACGAACAGAGGGAGAGAAGAGCAAGAACAAGCAGCAGAAATGGGATGAGAATGATCTAGAAGTGGAAATAAGAAAATGCCCCTGGAAAAGCTCTAACTGCTGCATTGCTTTTCCTGCAATTCATCTTTAGGGCTGGATCAAGTTGATGATGTGAGCATCTAGTTAAGGCAATAAAAAATGAATGTAGAAGCTTATTCTCTGCTGAGTCCTGTAGCCAACGTTTGCATTTTATTCCTGCTTTCTCATTTCATATCATTTTATATTAAAGATACCTGGCTGTTTATGTCATTGACAGATACATCACCTTCCTCTCTTTATTCTCATTCATTTGTTCTTTCTTGTAAATCATCCATTCAACTACTATTCATCTTGTACTTACCATTCACAAGGTACGGGGTGAGATGCAGCAGATAAGCGACGAATATCTTTCAGTTGTCGGATGTACAAGGAGAAACCCTTAGAATTGTAATGCAGAAAAAGTCCTTTTTTTTTTTCCTTAAAAATATCCTAACCCATATAATGGTAGGGTTACATTTGGTTTTATTTCAGCATAAGGCTTTATTTGTTATAAAAACATTGTAGTAAAAAAAATAACAACAATACCAACCAGGTTCCTTAAAACAGGAGTTTTCAAGCATTCAGGTGCATGGGGAATCACCTGAGAATTTTGTTAAAATGAAGATTCTGATTCAGTAGGTTTAGCATCGCACGTGAAACTCTGTGTTTCTAACAAGTTCTTGGGTGATGCTGATGGTCGCAGGGCCACACAAGGAGTAAGAATGCTTTTGCTGGACCTCCTGGCAGGGTGGCTGGACACCTAGAAAGAGAGATGTTTCTGACAGCAAAATGAACCTCTCCTACATCAAAGAAGGAGGAGACAAAAGGTGTTAAGACAAGCCTGTATTAGAAGAGTAGGACAGGAGGATCTGTTTATGATGATTTGTTACCTGCCACGCGACTCTCTGTGCAGGTTTTCAGGATCAGATTTGATGTACCACACGCCAGGAGACAGGTTTTCTCTGAGGAGGGATTCTAATCATGGGTGGCATCACTGTTTTGAAACATCACAACCAAAATGGCTTTTATGTTCCTAAAAGGAGAAGAAGAAGAAGAAGAAAAAGGCAATGCTTTTGAAGGGAAAAAATAGTTTTCCGATAACCCCCATTAACTACAGGGGTCATTGTGGGCAA
This sequence comes from Mustela nivalis, assembly GCF_964662115.1. NCBI lineage: Eukaryota > Metazoa > Chordata > Mammalia > Carnivora > Mustelidae > Mustela > Mustela nivalis. The sequence continues at coordinate 18,828,916 of NC_139032.1, forward strand.
AATGAATGGAATTAGAAATCTGCTAAAAGCTGCAGTGTACGGTACGCCGTGACTGACAAGCCTTTCTCTGAGTAGTTACAAATGGGACTAATGGTTTAAACTTGTTAGTCATTGTCAGAGGCTCTGATCCTTGAGTCAGCCATGGAAGCTATGGCAGAAATCGATCAGGCAGCACTTTCTGCAGTGAACCGCTAGACCATATAGATTGCCTAGAGGGAAATGCTGAGTTCCCTCCCAGGCTGCCAGATGAAAGCAGGCAGCTAGATCTGCAGGAAGATTGACCACACTGCTCGGGGCAATTAGGCCTTTCACCACTTTGAACGATGATTATAAATGGGGGAGAGGGTTGGGAGAGTGAAGGGAAAGACAGCTCTGCGTGACAAACTGGAAGCCGGAAGCCATTTTGGGGAGTCCTTGTCAGTTTCATGGTCACTGAGGGCATTTCCCCCGCCTTTCCCTTGTTCAGATTGTTATACAATGAATGTTCTAGGGCTGCTGCTTTCTTTTCTTTTTTCTTTTCTTTTTTTTTTTTTTTTCCTTTTCCTTTATTTTTCTTTCCAAGCTGGAGAGGGGAGGACAGGCAGCGAGAAAGCGACACTGGGTTGATGATAAACTGTAAACTACAGCTGAACTCCATTAATCCGTCCAATCCCTAAAGCCCGGGGCCTGAGAGCACGTCGGAGGATGGCTTCCTGTTGGACACGTTTCAAAACAATCACATCCCATTGTTCAGTGCCTTTTTGGGTAGAGCCCTGCGAGGGTGCCAAAGTCATCAGCGAAAGAAAGTGCGTGTTCGGGCAACAATTACAGAAGAGCTGCAGATTATCAGCGGGCTGCAGGGGGGCGAGGTGCTAGCGGGGCTCATTTGGCAGAGGAGCCCGTATCTGATGGACACAAAGCTGCACCCAGCGTTATTATTGTGAGCGGCTAAGTGCTCTATGACCGCCCAGGCTGCGGGAAGCCAGATGCGTGAGGAGCCATGTAAGGCTTTGCCCTGGTTCCCTGCCGAAAGGCAGGACGGGCTCAGCCATTGTACTGAAGAGTTTTTGGCCTCTTGCTGCTTCATCAACCTGGCATTTCTGCTCAGATTTCAATGGGGTGGTGGGGGGACGCATCTCCTTTCCTTTGCTCTTGTTGTTGAATCTCATGCTCTTTCTGGTATTGGCCTCATGATTGATTTGTTTAATTTTTTCCTTTTCTAACCAGACCCTGGCTCCCATTTTACTGTTGACTTTAAGTTACACTGTAAACCGTGTTCCGCTAAGTATAGTTTAACCGTCAAGAGGTTGTGCAGACCATCCTAAGGGGCTAGTCTCTGTGGGAGGGCTGTCAGTCAGAGGTCCTTGGACCATTTCATCACCATGATAAATCCAGCCCTTGGTGGAAAGTGTTGAAAAGTCGACTTTTTGAAGTTTGCCTGGATCCTGGTAGCTGGGAAGGGTTTGAGCCTTAAAGCTGTGTAGACCAAGAATTGAAACCCTTGATGTTCATTATGGGACAAGAGAATGCTTGGTGGGCACAGAAGCTGAAGGTCGCTCGTGGAGGTGATCTCTTCTGTTGGGAGGGCGGTTCAGGAGAATGTTTGCTGCCATTTTCTGTTGCAGGGAAAGGGGGAAGCATAGTCTTAAAAGGGCTCCATCACAGGGCATTTCTTTGCTCATCTTTAACTACCTACACATTCCCTGGGTGGCTTCCCAGGCAGAGAGGAAACTTCACATTACTGACCTATGGGGGATCTCACAAGGATGGACCAAACACTTATGAAAACAAAGGGGAATTATAACTACTATCCAAACCTTAATCACAGTCACAAGTGAAATAAAATAAAGCCATCTGTTGTATTTGAAAGATTCTTTTATAAAGTAAGTGAATTTGACCTTCCCCAACCTCCTTTATGGCATGAAAAGAGGATTCTTTCTGCAAACCCAGTACATTTAAAAGGAGGTATTAACTCTTTGACGCAACCAGGGAATTACCAGTTGCTTTAAAAAAAAAAAAAAAGGCGAGCAGAAGACTGTTAGGTTCTGGAAGAATTTATAATATTCAAAAAATCTTTTAGTCTTAGGAGTGGTTCTTTTTTTTCTTTTTCTTTAAAGATTTTATTTATTTGAGCGAAACTACACGAATGGGGCTGGGATGGTGGGAGGAGGAGTCAAGGGGAGGAATAAACAGATTCCCTGCTGAGCAGGGCCCCTGCTGTGGGGCGCCATCCCAAGACTCTGGGATCATGATCTGAGATGAAGGCAGATGCTTAACCAACTGAGCCACCCAGGTGCTCCAGGAATGGTTGGTCCTAAGTTATAATTTTAGTGAAGATGACAGTGTGGCATTCTAGAGTCCTGGGCTGGAAGGTGGGAGACATGAATTTTAGTTCTGATTCTACCCCACACCATTGTGGCAGGCACGTGCTTCTGTCTCCTCGCTCCCCTTTCTTCACCTGTAAAATGGGGAATTTCACGAATCAACCCTAAGGTCTTGTGCTTGGGAAATAACGTGCCACCCTCCCCAAAGAGTCTACATCTTAATCCCAGGAACCTGTGAATATGTTATGCTCTGTGGTTATAAGGGACTTTGACGATGTGACTAAGTTAAGGATTTTAAACTAGGGAGATTATTCTGGATTATTTGGGTGAGCCCAGTGTAATTACAAGGGTCTTTAGAAGATGGAAAAAAAAAAAAAAACAAAAGGATCAGGGAAGGAGAATAGAAGCAAGGTTGGTGCTATGCAGTATGAGAAGGATTCAGCCTGCCATTGGTGGCTTTGGTGATGGATGGAGGCCATGAGTCAAGGAATATGGGTGGCCTTGGGAAGCTAGAAAAGACAAGAATGTGACTTCTCCTTTGACCTTTCAGAAGAAATGTGATTTTGCAGATGTCTTGATTTTAGCCCACTGACATCCATTTTGGAATTCTGACCTCCAGAGCTCTAAGACCATGAATTTACCTTGCTTTAAAGCTGCTAAATATTTGGTAATTTGTTCTAGCAGCAACAGGAAACTAATACAGGTCTCTTTCACAATAACCTTCCCTGAAACTATGAACCTGCAGCATATGGTCACTGGAAAATCCCAAATCAAGTAGTAATATGCAGAAAAGATGGCTGCTCAACGTTGATTTGAGTATGAAATTTAGGGTTTCCTGAAAATATGGCATCTACAAGCAAACACCAGTAAGGAAGGAAGTTAGGGTATGAGAGCCCATCAACGAAAAGAAGGAAGGAAAAGATGTTTGTGGAGGAAGAAGTATACTTCACCATTTGCTTAAACTTGAGGTATTTTAAATAGCTTAAGTACCTTTTTCTTTGATTGTCAGAGTGGAGAATGTTAACAGCTCTGCCTTTAGAAGAAAGAGAATCTTAGAATTAACGGGGATCATTGAGATTGATTTCCTTGTAACGAATGTCAGGGTAAATTTTAAGCATCCCTGCAAAATGCCGGAATATTGCTAGAGGGACAGCCTTTGCCGCTCCAAGGAATAGCCCCGTCTATTATTGGGAAGCCCCTCATTCTTATGAAACTTTTCTTACACAAAACCAATTCTATCCTCTCATAATGTCTACTTTTTGATCATGGTTTCTTTCTTTTGTGAATTTTCGATGCTCAGACTTCAAGATGAACACATCTGTTAGTGAATGGGATGTGGCCCTGGGCTTTGGGGCAAAGTTCACACCAGAGAGACAGGGGTCCAAATCCCAAGTCATATGCATACAGACATAGGTGTTCAGATGCACATGTGTGTGTGTGTATTTATGAAATATTTTACAAGCATTTTTACTGCTGTTCCTAGTGCCATCAACAGTGCAAGCTCATAGTAGGCACTTAATATCTGCTGACTCAGTGAATACGTTAATGACAATGGAGGACACCAGCGGTAAGGTAGCAGTTACGAAAAAACCAACCTGATTCATCAGTTCAGATTCATTAAATGGGAACAGGATATATTTTGAATGTGATGATAGCTTTTGTTTCCTGCCCTCCCCCCCATTTCAAAGACTGCAAGCAGTACCCGGTTAATATCTTCAAAGAGACTTTCTGCTCTCCACTGGAACGGTAGAGGATATGCCAAAGTCCTTGCATGCTCTTTTTATCTTTTCTTAAGAAACCTGTGCCATCACTGGGAAACCAGGAGAGCACTGCCTTTCACTGAAGAGCATACAGCACTTTCTCCTCCCTGGCAAATCTAACGAAGTCACATGGGTGCCTGTAACCTCCCCGGAACATGAGATGTGGAGGTTACATTGGGCCTTGAACAATTAATCAGTGTTATGGCATAACAGCTCGAATATGGAAATTCTAAAGGTCCCACATGTTGATAAATGGCCAATTTATGCTAAGATCCATCAAGTGTGTTGAGGCATTTGGAGTTATCACTGCACAATCATGACATGGTCATTATCCGACTGCAAATCGTCCAAAGAAATGACATGCCTCGGGAAGCAAGATTTGCGGGCAGAGCCTGCCTCTTTCTAAACTCAGTGTGAGGCCAGCTTGCTGTAAACGGAGCCATACAGCATGTAGATGAGCTCATGTGTGGCAGCTGCATGGCGGAAAGCAATTATAACACAGAGGCAACTCCACACGCAGGAACTAGCACCTCCTGAAATATGATCACCTCCGCTTCGCTCCGGAGGGAGGTGCCAAACTGAAATACACACGCAGCCATAATGGAAGAGACCTGAATATATTACAGCAGGGACAGGAGGAGCTGGGCTAGAAGCGAAGCAGTTGGCAGAGGCTCTTGCTGCTAACTCCTTTCGCTACTCTGAACTCTGAAATAGGATTGCTCTAGAGATACCGCAGTCCACTGTTTCCTTTGTTTAACCTGGAGGACCTTACAGTGAGGGCTTTAGGGTTTTTCTTTCTGTCAACTATTCTAGACGTGACACTCGCTTCCTTCTCATGGTCGTCCCCTCTTCCTAGAGGACCCCTTTCTCAGAAATGAGGGGGCATTAGGCCAGGAGGGCAGGTGTAGTGGATTGCATGATTGATCCTGGACGCAGGCTGGACCAACCTGACTCTGCCTCCCGTAGTTCAAAGCCTTGTTCCTTAGTTGGATATAATGGTGGCAGGAAACTGGGCCTGGGATGGTCCTTTTCGCAGGTGCTCAGGGAAGCCAGAGCAGGCAGACTGCAGAGAGAGAGGAGGAGCCCAGTAGCTAGCCAGACACATGATCCAGAAATAATACTGTCTGAATGAGATGATTCACTCAGCTTCGGACTTCCTACTTCTTAGTCTCTCGTGAGGCCCTGCTATAATTTCTTCTCTTAGTTTCTGTGAGATATTTGTAGGTTCTTTCATAAATGCTCCCTTTATTCTACTTCCTGGTTTTGAAGCTTTGATTCAATGACACCCGCTCCCAGCTTTAGCTGAGCACTTACCATGTACCGCGAGTTGTTTTGCTGATTTAGGTATATTACCTTATTCGTTGCTTTGGCCAACATTCCAAGGGTAGTTATGGTTATTTAATTTATTTATTATTATTTTTTTAAACCAGGAAATAGGCTTAGAAAGTTTAGATAATATCTCCAAAGTCACACAGTTGATAAGTGGGGGAAGTGGTGATTTCTATTGAAGTTACATTTGCATTGAAATTGATTTTACATTTTCTGTGAAATCATTAAACCACCTACTATATAGTAAATGATTTATGCTATAATTTGAGAACAGAATCTATGTTGAATTACTGAATCAACTTGGGAATATGACTAGAAACCAAATCATCTTTATTTAAAAAGCTAACACTACCTATGTTTACTTGAGGGCTGAAAACTTGCATAGGCCTGAAAGAAAATAGGCTGTGTAGAAAGATCTTGCTGGGGGAGTGGGGAGGAGGGAAAGTTTTACAAGGGTTACCTACACGCTTAATATCCTATTCCTATTTATAGCTTTCTGTGATGCTGAAAATGATGAAAGAGGCCATTGGCTATTTCGTGAATTGTTCATCTTAGGCTTTTACATGGAGAAGGAAATCAGAGCTAATTAGATTAACATTATTTCACCTGCATCGAAGGTTCTGATAATTCTCTTTCCTGGCTTCATCTTTCTTTTCTGAAGAAGGAAATAAACGTGTTCATTAATTTGTAACATTGAGGATATTTATCCTCTTTAATTTTGATTTGGCCTTTTCTCCTGACTTCAGCCTTCCTTACCATGACATTTAAGACCATTTATGATTTGGCCACGGTCTGAGTCTTCTCTCTGATCATTACTAACCTTCACATGTTCAACATTCCACACAAACTGAATTGCTGGGAGCTTCTCACACACCCGTGTGCTTCATCTGCCCTATTTGCCGCTTCCTGCCTTTCAACCCATGACACTCCCAATCTAAATAAATAGTACCTGTCCTTCCAGACTCCATTAAATACTCCTTCCTAATGAAACTTTCCCTGATTACTATAGGTTGCAAGCAACATGATTCTCATCTGAACACCCATAATATTCTGCTTCTATCACTCTTATGATCCCTTATAACAAAAACCTAGGTATTACAGTAATTTCTGCTCACACCTTCTCATTACTGCACTGTAAGCCCCTTGAAGGCAGGGTAAATTTTAGTCAAATCTGTTTATTCTTCCTACCACAGAACACCTTTCATAAAATAACTAGTCAATAAACATCTGTTGAATTAATAAACAAGTGACTAGACAAATTCTTTACGTGGGGGTAATTTTAATGTAGCTCAGATATTTACATTTCTCATCTCCTGAAATGCTAAGGTAAGTGTTCCCATTTGTCACACCTAGGATACTTTAGTTTTATCACAGTACATGTTTTTAAATATGATTCATTGGCAGAGGATAAACTGTGCCTACTCTTCAGTATTAGCTGTTTTTTAATTATGTAGAAGCAACTTTGGTCAAACAGGCTCTATAGGCTGAGGTCGATGGCTGCTGTGTTGATGTGCTACGTTCAGTGTATTAGACTAGGCGCTTTGCTCTACTAAAAACCTGGACTGAATAGGCTTAAACAAAAGGGCAGATTATTAATATACTTCACAAGAAGCCTGGAGGTGGGGTAGCTACAGGATTAGTTAAATTTGTGTCAATTGCATCAAAGACCTAGGTTCTTACTCTTAGCTTGTTGCCTTTGATCTCACAATAGCTAGTCTTCAGAATTTTTGTTGTTGTAATAATCATACATAGGCATGATCATATCCAGTGGGAAAAAAAAGAACAGGTTCCTTTGAATGTTTCTGCCAGCAGTAAAACCCATTGTGGAATTAGTCAAGCAGCCTCCTCCTTATTTCTTATTAGCTGTAGTTGGGTTACATAACTATCCCTAAACCACTTTTGGTAAAGACCTTCGGGTTACCATAACTGGATTAGATCTTGGGGATTTACCTCTCTGATTTCAGAATAAGAGCACTATCATGTCTGAAGGGTGTGTAGCTCAATGAGATAAGGCTTCTGTTATTAAAGGCAAAAATGTATAGTGGCAGGCGCCTGGGTGGCTCAGTGGGTTAAGCCACTGCCTTCGGCTCAGGTCGTGATCTCAGGGTCCTGGGATCGAGTCCCGCATCGGGCTCTCTGCTCAGCAGGGAGCCTGCTTCCTCCTCTCTCTCTCTGCCTGCCTCTCTGCCTACTTGTGATCTCTCTGTGTCAAATAAATAAATAAAATCTTTAAAAAAAATGTATAGTGGCTTTTAGAAGGCATATAAAAATATTCCTTTACATAGATGAGCGCTTCTCACCTGTAGGTTGGTTGGGAAGATGCGGGCAATTTTGTCTCCCTACCCAGGGGGATGTTGGCAACATCTGGAGACATTTGGAGGTCACAACTTGGAAGTTGGGAAGAGGTTACTATGGCTTCTCATAGGTGGGGTCAGGAATGCACCTTCCAATTCACATGAGTTCTCCCCCCATCCCTGGCCCAGAATTATCTGGCCCCAATTGTCGGTAGCACTGAGGCCGAGAATCTTTGGCATGGATCTTTTTGTTCTCTGGGGCTGACACATTATCTAAGAAATCTTACTATTTATGTTTAATACTTATTTGAGATAGGACCACTGTTCATATATAATATCTTACCTTGGAGTAATAATATATCAATATATTATCATCCATTAAAACAGTAGCAAAACTATTTCCTCAAATTAACTTAGCCACTTAGCAAGACCTTAGGGAAGTGAATGAGACAGGTAGGTTTTGACAGTGACACTGAAGTCAAAGGAAGAATGAGTGCAGGGGACCAACCTGTGGCAGGTACAACCACTATTTCCTGTACTGAATGCAGAAAAAAAAAAAAAAACAAAAAAACCAGCGGTCCGTCCGGGAAATGGGGAGAAATACTTTGTATCTGAGTGCCTACTATTATAGCATACCCTACCCAAGGAAATTTAGGATACATGTGATAATTTTCTGGATGAGAAAACTGAGTTTGAGTGATGTTAAGAGAATGGTTGAAAAATATTTTTTAAAATGTTGGCTTCAAATTTTATAATAAGAGAATAATTTTCTCTCTTCAGATGTTTTTTCTGAATAAGTGAAGAGGGTTGGTTGACCTCATTGCTTGGTAGGAATTTGAAATGTATCACAGAATTTTGAGGCTGGCTAGTTCCCTGTACAATACTTGTCATGCTTCTTTTCCATTGTTTTACTCTCTTGTGTTATCTGAAATTGTAGCTGATTCTGTAGATCAATCTCCCAGACCATTAGAATATCATTTCCTTTCAAAACTGCAGTCATGCATTACTTATTTTGTACTCTTTACAGCTTCTAGCACAATAAGCTGCACATAGTAGATATGATGAACATTTCTTAATATTTTTGGCTGTCCATCTTCTAATTCCCCTCTGTGTCAGGGGAGACTCCACTGCTCTGTTGAGATGTAGAACTCTGTCTCCCACCAGCAATGCTGACAGGTTCATACTCTCTGTTTTCCTACTCTCTGGTCCCCAGAGCAAAGGGCATATGATTTAAGCATCACAAATATGATGCTTTGATCTTGGATGTTATACCACTGAGGTATTGGAAGCCAAGAACTCCAGATGGTGTAGTTGTCAGATGGAAGCTGGAAGGTGTATGGGTCCTTAAGACACTGATTGGAGAAGAACTTTCTGAGAGAATTCCACAATCTATACTGGACTGTGTCACATGTCAAGACAGCAATATTTCAGAAATTATTTGTTACAGCAACGTAGCCAAGTCTATCCTGACTAACATATTAGTTAAAAAGTATTCATCAATAAATGGGCTTAAAAGCAGAGGTGAAATAGGGTAATGATGAGTAACGAACAAAAGTTTTATAGTCTGTCAGGACTATTTGGAACTCCAGTTCTACCACTTACTAACTGAGTGACTTTTAGACTGTTGCTGAGGGGAACCTAGATAGGAAGTATGGGACACTGGTTTTTCATATGCAAGAAAGAAAGGGGCTATATGGATCTAGGGAAACTTGAATGAGACAAATCCTAGTAAAATCTCTCTAGCTACAAGACAACATATTCTCTAAGCAACCCTCTCATCTGATTTTGGTTTTTCAAAATTGCTTCTCTCTTTTTCTCTGAAAAGTAAGCTATTGCATTTCTCATACAAACTAATCTCTCGTGTATCTGGATGACACAAGCTTTTTTTTTTTTTTAATAGGCCTCATTCATGCTTTGATAAGCTAAAATGTCATGCTTCAAATCTGGCAGCCAGAAGTAAAATTTCCACAGTTCGTAGGGTGACCTCGAGCCTTTCCTTTCCCCACCTACTCCTCCCCCGTACTTGCTGCAGAACCCTCAGGTGGTTGACCAGTTGGTTATTCAGTTGGACTTACTGACTGCTGCCCCCTCATTTTGCATCCTAAAAGCATCCTGCTGGAAATTCAGTGTTATATGACCTGAAACCAGCATTTCACAGACATTATTCTTTTGTGCCAAAGAGCTCACTCTAATGTAATGTCCAATCTTCTCACAATTATCACATTTCTTTTTGCTGCTGAGCACTCTGATGCATTTTTGCCAAGTAGCTACAGAACCGCAGTGGAAATAGTTCTGGTCTCTGGTGGTCAGAGTTGCAAATTCATCCCCAAACCATTATATAACCCGTACATGGGCTTCACATATGCAGAAAGCCTACTGTTATGCCAAAAGGGAAGGTGGGTTATTCTGGGATGCCCTCGTTGCCATTAGTTGTACTGCAGTGGGATTGTGGTGCACTGGACTAGAACTCCCAACAGCTCTGATTGCTGCCTGCTGCCTCAATGAATTTTATATTAGCAGGCAAACAAAACACTCAACCAAGTGAAAGGAATTCATAATGCCAAGGCTTCCTAGGATCTGAATATGCTGTATGTTTTGCAAAGAAGGATTGTGGCTATCAGCTTGTGAGAACTAATCTAGATAAATCGCCCCTTTACAACACATCTGGCCTCAAGTTGTTTAAATTAGTGGAGTTCAGCCGCAGAACAACAGCTGAATTGGAGCCCACAAATTCATATGCTTCCTACACATGCATAAATGCTAAATGATGAGCTTGGTAATGATTGGGAACCCCTCATTTCTGAGAGACTGGTAAGTCTACAGTGTTGCTTTGCAGCACATTAATTAGGATAGCGTAATAAAGCTTCAGAAGTAGTCTTCCAAGCAACATAGTTTGAATTAATGTTTATGAAGGCTCTTTATTAACCTGAAAATGCACTTCAAAGGTAATATGGGAAAAGCTTTTTTCCTCTTAATTGGCATTTTAGTGAGTATCACAGATCTTTCCATTTTATACCTATTCTCATTATAACCACAGCCAAATATTTTGGCTGTCCAGCTTTCAATTCCCCTTTGTATCAGGGGAGAACATACCATTGTGTTGTGATGTAGAACTCTGTCTCTGGCCAAGAAAGCTGAAAGCCATACGCTCCCTATTTCTGTCCTCTGGTCACTAGGGCAAGGGCTATGCAACCTAAGTAACACAGTTGTGATGCTTTGCTCTTGGAATTTGTATCACAATAACAGCTTCCCAGTTATGTTTGCCGTTATCTTCTTCTGTGTTGAATTTGTTGATGAGCTTATCACTTTTGGGGGTTGGGGGGTGGTTTCTTTCAGTAAACTCAGAGTTTAGAGTTGGAAGGACCTTTGAGGTTCTCTACTCCAACCATCTGCAAAATAGGAAACTGAAGACCCATTTACTTTTTAAGTAAATGTAACAGTGTGATGTGGTTGCCAAGGAGCTCATGCAATATCGCTCTGTATTGAATCGGAACATGAGTGGCTCCAGTGATGATGGTTTAACTTTGTTCTGAATTTCCCAGATTGCTCCAGTAACATTGTATTTATTTCAGACTGTGACACATTAAGAGAAGCCCTGAAAAAATAAGCTGATTCCTAGAAACACAGCCATGAGAGGAACCAACCTTGAGATCACGCCAAAAAAAACTGTTGGTGGAACAGTTACCTAAAGGAAGGCTCAGGAGGAACTTGGCAACTGTCTTTGAATAAAGGAAGAGAGGTCATGTGGAGGCTTTAACTAACCAGGAGTTAAAAAAGATCAGAGAAGCTTCTGAGGTTATGTGTAGAGTTTGAGTGTATGGGAGTATTTATACTTTGAGGTGAAGTAGGTCCACAGAATTAACCAGACTCTCCAAGACTGAAGATCAATGTGCTATACGTATACTGTTGGCTAAAGAGGATAGAACAAAAAGTAATGGCTCTAAGTTGCAAGGAGGTAAAATCTGGCTATATCAGGAGTAATACTTTAAAAATTTGAATTGTGTCCATATGAACTGGTCTGCCTGTAGGTGGTGTGAATTTCTCATCACTTGATATCTCTAAGGCCCAGACTTTTTTTTTTTTTAAGATTTTATTTATTTATTTGAGAGAGAGAGATCACAAGTAGGCAGAGAGGCGGGCAGAGAAAGAGAGGGAGAAGCAGGCTCCCTGCTAAGCAGAAAGCCCAATGTGGGGCTTGATCCCAGAACCCTGGGATCATGACCTGAGCCAAAGGCAGAGGCTTAACCCACTGAGCCACCCACGTGCCCCTCTAAGGCCCAGACTTAATCAAGAACAGGTTAGAGAGTATTGATGCATCAGATCAGGCATGGATTAAATTGCTTCTATGATTCATACCAATTCTGAATTGTAGGGATCCTATAACTCACAGAAATCAAGCCATGCTTAAGGGCCACGAACTTAACTTGTAGTGTGGATCCCAGGTATCTGTATTTCTTTCTTACTGTCTTCCTGTTACTGATTTCTTTAGGCTTAAAGTAAACATATTTAGATAAAAATCCTCAGCAAAAAAACCAATCCAAAACAAAAACACTCAAATGCTCAAGGGATTCCCTAATTATTATCTTTCTAAAGGATAGTTTAAAACTTTAATTAGCATATCTTGATGAAAACTCTGAGTATCTGGGGGTACTAAATTAGGAGAACTCATAGATTGTTATTTCTCATGAAGTATAAGAACTCTGGCTGAGAAAATGCATTTTCAATTAATTTGGTTATTGAATTATTTATTGCAAAATTATAAAGTATTAATAAAAATGATCATTCATTTTATTACTATATATTTATGGTTACATATGTCACTTTATATTAAATATAAATATCGGTATTAATAAGTGCTAGACGTAGAACCTAGTACCTTATAGGTATTATCGCTCTTAATCTTGACTGCTTTCAAGGATGGCACCTTTTTATTATCTCTGCTTTACAAGTGCGGTAATTAAAGGTTATAGAGGTCAATCGGCAAGTAACTGGCACTAGGATTTGAACTCAGATCTGTGTGGTTTTGGGGTACGTATCTTAACCGTTCTACCTTCCCTCCTTTCACACTTACTGGGAGGTGAACCCTGTTAGGTCATTCCGCGAAGACCGTGCCGTGAAAGTTTCTGCTAGCGTGTGCCCTGCCTGTGCACTGAGCTGGTCTGGCAGGGCCGAACCACATTTCCCAGAACTCCTTTCCCATGTCTGTCCCGGTACGGTAGGCCATAAGAGACAACTTTGTGGGAGAGCGCGGGGTGGGAAACGAGAGAGCCGCGGCCATGTTGGTGGTCACGTGCCGCGTTTCTTTTTCTCTGCTCACTTCCTTGGTGGGAGGCGGTGGCTCAGCTTGCATGTGCTCACTTCCCCGAGCTCTTCTTTCAGCTCCTCCAGCTCCGGGCCTAGTGGTGTGCGTAACTCCATGCCAAAGCCTTCCTCGTCTTACTGGCATCTACGGGATACTCATCCCATCAAGGTCAGAGTAAGAACTTACAAGGGCATCATACCATCCTTCTGGGGTTCCAGCTTCCCCTTGATCTCCCCCACCTCATGTCTTCCCTTCTGAACATCCTTGCCTGCAGACGTCGCGCTTCAGAAGTATTCGTGAGAACAGTGGGTTTGCGGGGGGTTGCTTAACCAGCCCCCATACTTGTGTGAGTCAAGTCCCCGTAACAAAGTACGTGGACGCTTGGCCCACCTGCTTCTGCCAGGCGGTCAGTCGGTCAGTAAGTCAGGGTTCAGTCTTTTTCATACTTGCTGCTGCTTCTCTGATTGAACCCTGCACGCCTGATGCAGGCGTACTGGGAAATGACCTCGATTTGTGGCTTGAAGCTGGGACATTTCCTATCTTCTGTTGTTACAGGCCTTCCTTCTGGACCCTGGAAACAGTCCGTGCAATCTCTGAAATAGTAAATTTGTCTCTGGTTATCTCAACCCCCATGAGAAAAGAAGGAAGGGATTTTTTTTTTTTTTTTTTTAAATTTATTGACAGATCACAAGTAGGCAGAGAGGCAGACGGGGTTGGGGGGGGTGGGAAGCAGGCTCCCCGCTGAGCAGAGAGTGGGAGGCGGGGCTCGATCTCAGGACCCTGGGATCATGACCTGAGCTGAAGGCAGAGTCTTTAACCCACTGAGCCACCCAGGTGGCCGAAGGAAGGGATTTAATAGAGAGCAGGAAGTTAGTGCAGACAGAAACGAAAACTTCCAAACTGCGGGAGGGAGCCTGGAGATGGCAGAGCCAGGTACCAGGTTCAGGTCCTGGTTCGTCTGCAACTTCTATGCCACGTGATGATGGGCAAGTTACTTACCCTCTCTGGGCCTGTCTCCTCATTGGCTAAAAGGAGTAATATTAATATCCACGTGTTGGGTGTATGAGGATTGAGCAAGTTAACATATGGGAAGTGCTTCTAGTTAAGCTTTCTATTAGTGTTTTCTTGTTAATATTGTTATTCTAAGAGAGGGAAGAGGTCTCTTCTAGGAGTGTTTCATCTAACTTAGGGAGTGAAAATCGGTGCTGGAGGTCTACGGTAGACTTTCTTTAGCCCTTTCCTATCCCATCTTACCACCCATGTCTCTTTGACTCTCTTGCCTCTCTTCAAATTTTGTTAGAGGGAGGATCAAGAAAGGAAACAATTACATAAGAGAGACAGCAGAGGTACAGAGGTAAGAGACAAGGAAGATATCAACGAAGAAGCGTTTCAGTTGACTTCTTACATCAAGGCTTGTCATAGTCTAAAGAGAATAGGAGACATGACACACTAGGGAAAAAATAATGGTCTTGACTGAAGGGGAGTCTTGTCGGTGGCAGCCCCTCAAAATAACCAGAGTCTGGGTAGTTTCCAGATTCTCATCTCGTGAGCTCTGCCTTCAGGGATACTGAATAGGAGGTAGAATGGGGGTGGCTCGAAAGTTCTGTGCTTATCTTCCCAATTGAGCGCTGTCATTCTCCTTTAAGAAACAAGTGGTTTTTCCCACAGACATTCTAGTACATTTTTCTCTGGCCTTGCCTGGAACAGCTCACCTTTTTCTGGCTCTACTAGATAGGAGAAACCTTTCGAATGCAGCTGCTTGTTTGGGCTGATAGGGAGGCCTGAGGAGACATTTATTCATTCCTTTCAGAAGATAGCCTCTTCCCTTCCCTCCGGAGTTCGCTCTTGCCAGAGTGGCTGCTGTCTGGCAACCAGGCAGTCCAGGGTGGTCAAGTTTCAAATGTCACCCTACGAATGGCAGTTCCAAGGACTGAAGTCAGGGATTGAAATGCCAAACCTTAAATGTCCCTCAAATACATGTTTTCCCAACTAGCGACTTGCCACAGAAATAAACAGCAGTTATGCAAAAGTACCTCCCCCGCCTTTCCATTGCCTTTCCAGTGTTCCCAAAACCATTACACGGCGTACTCTGTGACAAAAAGATGTCTCAGTGTGGCCCACTTAGTATTTTGAAGCATAGAAATGAAAGATGGTAGGGCACATGTGCCACAGAACCACTAAATGACAGAATCCTCACTGGCCTAGTTTTCTGAGTCACTGTGACAGACGCAAGGGGATTGCTTTTAAAGTTCCTGATGACACATCCAGAGAAGGGAAGAGGATGTCTCTGCTTTCGAAAAGAGACTTAAAGAATCTTCTGACTTGGAAATAAGTTTCGAATTCAGACTTTTTTTTTTTTTAAGATGGTGCACAGAAAATGAAAGGCAAATGACTGGGTACCCCTAATGGGGACACCTTACCCAATAGCCCGTGAAGGCACCAGTGGAGAGAATGGTGCACACCTTTTGCTGTTTAGGGTCCTTGGGATGGCATCACGTACGGCAGGGGAAATTTCACTACAGAGCAATGAGCCAAAGAAAACATTACTATTTAACGATTACAGGCTGCTGTGATTCAGTCTCCTTGCCACGCACAGCAAATGAGTCAAGCTAACTAATGCAGAAGGCTGAACTCTTTTTCATTTGAGGAGCCCCAGGAGAAGTTCCACAGTGACTTTTTGCCCACACAACCCAGTTCTTCTTCTCTTGCTTGTGTAGTTACTCATCCATCTCTGGATCTGGATGGGGTCAGGAGAAATGAGAGGATGAACTCTCAAGGAGAATCGGGATGGCTTTTGATCATTCTGCGAGAGATGAGGGAGCTTCTGGAGGATCTCTGAGGTCTAAAATCTGTCTCTCGGCTGGTAGCTCATGTTGTAGTAAGCTTGCACCAACTCCCAAAGGAAGGGAGGGGGAAAAAATAGCCCATGGTGATTCAAACTCTTTTATAGAAGCAAACAGATCAACAAACAAAATAAATCCCTACGCTATGCTCTGAGTCATTGTATTGGTAAATGTCCCTAGGAGATAGCCTTTTGGGATTGTTGCTTTATATCAAAACTTTTTCTTTAGTTACTGAACTGTCTGCTAAATTAGTTGAAACCTATAGACCTTAAATGAGAAGTAGGCTGATTAAATGCAACAGTTTTAGTTTTGATGCCATACGGAGTTGGCAGTTTTTGGAACTAAAAATACAAGACTCCCACTAAAATTGAATTCCACATAAACCGTGAGTAATGTATGTCCCAAATATTGTATGGGTCATATTTATACTAATAAGTGTTCAGTATTCTACTGAAATACTTAAAACTAAAAATACTTGCCCATCTGAAATTCAGTTTTATCTGGGAGTATTTTATGTGGTAATCCTAGTGATATGGCAGGATTGTAGTGGACTCGCAAACATTTTTATGGGACTGAATGGATGTGTGTGAAGGATATCTTACCTGTGCCTGGGTAACCTTGTTTCTGAATACTTGGCTGCTCTCATTAAGAAGGACTCTTTTCTTTTACCCAGTAAGAGAATTGCCAGTGGCCATCCCTCCAGGGCAGCCTGAGGCCTGGGGTGCTGATGGTGCCCCCTTAGGAGGATCTGCTGGTTCCTCCCCAGGCTATTGTGGAGACCTACAGATAGCTGAAACTGTGCTACCTCTCCTCCCATCAGTGTACAGCATGTTCTGCTGGTAGTGATGAGAGCTTAGAATGTTTTACTCTCTTTTTAAAATTTAATTTTATTTTATTAGGAATCTTATTCTCTTGCCCCATAGGGACTAGAAATAAAGGAAGCTATGTCAGAACTTACTTCCGAGGGCACTCAAACAGTCTGTGTTTTCTGCATAAGGCTGTCCAGCCTCTCTACCTGGACACAGGATCCTTGACGACATCTTTGATGTACTGAGTCAAAGCAAATGAACCTAATCAAGCTCGATGGACATGGTATGTAAGAGCTCGCGCCCCCCCCCCCCATTGTTTTTTATTGCTTGTGTCCAGTGTGGGCTGTATATGGTATATGGAGTTGTACAAATAAAAATTTAGGAAGTGACCAAGAGAGAGGAAAATGCTTGGTGGAGAGGCGAGCACAAATGCTAAGAGAGCACTCGTCTCTGTTGGTACATTCAAGGTACTGAAGGTTTCAGAGTAGGGAATGACGGATTATTTCTGGTCAAGTCATGGAAGACGGTATAGACTCAGGAGAACTTCACTGGAGCTGGACACTGAAATCTGAAAAGGAGTTTTCTAGGTGGGGAAGGAAGAATGGGTGGAAGGCTGGGGGAGGCTGCATGTGAAGTAAAGACAGGGCACGTTGGTTCAGGGATGTGGCTGAAGTGCCTGTGGGGGTGAATGCACGTGGAGATGTTGGTAGATGAAACTCAAATGGTGAATCTGTGTTTGGATCCTAACCACCATGAATACTTTGCTGAGAAAATTAATTTCATCAAGTAAGGAACAAGGATCACAGCACAGTATTTGTCCTTCCATGAAGATGTCACAAATCCATCCTATTAGGCCAGTCTTTATGTGCAGCCAGAAATCACAACTTGAGTGAGACTTTACGTGGTGTTTACAGCCAGTCAGCCATTTTACCTACTGTTGGCTGGTGTTGATTGAGCATACCAAGTAAGGGAGGGGCAAACCCATCCTTAGAAGAGGGAAAGGTTTTTCTCCAAAACTAACTGTAAGTTTCTTCAGCCGTATCTTCACTTACCCCCAGAGCATTTCTAGATTGATTTTTGTACTCACAGAGGGAGATCTGTTAGGAATTTCCCTTGGAATTTAATGAAAGAGAGCTTGATCTCCAACTTTGAAGCTTCTGTAGATGTCTGGGATCTTAGGAAATGAAAGCAGGGTTGGTAGAAGAAAGAGTGTGAGATGTTTATTTCATTCTTTGATTCATTTATTATGTGCGCATTTTTTACATTGAGGGTGAGGAGGAATCTTTAAAGTTGTCAAATGGGGGAATCAGACAACTTCAAGGTACTTTGACTCTTTGCTGTTAGAAAATCGACCAGTTTGGAGTTCTGGGAAATCCATACTACACCAAAATACTTTTGAGGGTAGGCGTTCTGATTACCACCTATGTATGTAATAAGTGAGGAGAACTGGATATTGGAAAGGCAGTTCTCTAATTTATGGTCTCAACTCGGGGGGTGTGGAGGAAGGTGATAGGGCAGCAGTTGCTATAAATAAGAATTGTGCTTGCTTCAGAGTCTCTCCTGGAACCTGGTTGTCTTTATTCTTTTGGAGGCCAGTCATCTCTGGGAAACTGAGGCAGCATACTGTACTTGGTTATCGTTTCCCTGGAGTTTGTCCTTCAGATATCGATGGACATTTGTTAGGCTTATGGGGGAAGATTTCTTCCAAGCTCTTCCAATGGCTGTTAGCCTGTCCAGGCTCTGAGACCTCGTTTGAGTCCTTCTTCCTTCGCTTCTCTGTCCTTCATGATAGTTTCTTTCTGGAATCTTTCCTTTGTCTGTTCCATTCTGAAAGTATATCTTGATTTCTCTCTAACTCTTGATCTTCTTACCGCTCACTTTTCCTCCTCCCACCTGATGCCTTAGTCCTCCTTCATCAGTGTCTTACTAGGTCTTGTTTTCTTGCTTTTGCCTTCCCACTTTCAGCCCTCACTCTCGTATTGCAGAAATTCTTATTCCCTTTGGGGATCACATGACATATTTTTGAATTAATGACAACTCTTTGCTTTCTTGGGTAGGCTTCTTCTCTTCCCGTATAGATTTTAAACTACAGAGAACCTCAGCCTTTCATTTTATCTTTTTGGTTTCCTGGAGTAGGGGGTGGGACATAGCTTCCTTTGTCACTGAGGTGAAGAGCATTGACCTGGAGTCTGTTACCAGGTCTAGCAGTCATTGCTTGATCTGTCTAAGCCTTTATAATGCTGAGCATGTCAGCTATTTCCCTTCTGTCTTCTGGACTCATCACTACCATTCCACACCATGTTCTGTTGGGACTAGGCATCTGCAAGCTACATTTCCTTGGTTACCTTTCTGGTTGGCTTCTTGTTGACATCTGCCAGTAGGAGGCCCTGGAAAGAAGAAAGAGGCCGTGGCTTCATCTTCACTTAATGTGGTGCTTTCTGGGCCGTGGTGATTCTCAGCTCCAGGCACAGCACTGTTTCATTTCAGTGTTTGCAGCCCTAGCTGAGGACATGCACCTTCTGTGGATCTAACAGTAGCAATAGGCCAGGCTTATAGGCTTATAGGCTTCATTCAATAAGTGGCATTAGTAACATCTGAACCTTATTCCTCTTCGTTTTTGCAAATCGAGCTCCCCTCCCCCGCCCTATCCTTAGCAACCTTTCATCACCTTTTAAATAATATCCCTAAGTACCCTTTGTTTGAAATACCTGGAATGTTTTCTGTTTTCCTGACCGGATATATACCAGAATACAATATGACAAACCAAAAGCAAAAACAGTACAGCTTTTTTGCTTTGTTTATGGTAGGTTTCATTATCAACTGAAGGAAACTTTTATTAAAACCTTTCCATCAAAGCCCATACTTTGGAAAAACTTTGTAGGTGTCATAAACATAAAATCAGCATCATCTTGGGTGTAGGAAGACAAAATGCCTTGGTTGGAGGTCAAGGACAAATCATCTTAAAGTGAAAATCTAAGAGGGTAGAGAAACACTGATGCGGAGCAAAGAACACAACACGTAAGGTAAAAATTCTTAGGTTCAAGGTCTGACCTCTTTACTTACTAACCATATAATGATGGTCAAATCTTGTAATCTCTTTGAACCTCCATTTCCTCACTTATAAAATGGTAACATCAGCATCTGGTCTGACTCATAAAGTCATAGTGAAGGTCAACTGAGAAATGTGTGTGAAAATGTTAGGCAAACTTGAAATTTGCTCCAAGGGACATTATTATGGGAAACATTTAAAGAGGCTGTGTTCTGGTCAATGCCCATCTGATTTTGTAAACAGTTGCCCAATTAGAGGTGCTTAGATGTTTGAAAGTGTAGTGCACGAAGTGATTATTTTTTTATTGAAGTATAATTGAGATACAACATATTCAGGTGTACAGCATAATGATTCAACATTTGAATACATTGAGAAATGATCACATTAAGTCTATTTACCATCTGTCACCATGTGGTTACATTTTTTTTTCTTGTAATGGGAACTTTAAGATTTATACTTTTGGCAATTTTCAAATTTGCAATACTGTGTTGCAGACTATAGTCTCCATACTGTATATTATATCCCCCTGACTTATTTTTTTTTAAAGATTTTATTTATTTATTTGACAGAGATCACAAGTAGGCAGAGAAGCAGGCAGAGAGTGAGTGGGGGGACGCAGGCTCTCCGCCAAGCAGAGAGCCCAATACAGGGTTTGATCTCAGGACCCTGAGATCATGACCTGAGCCAAAGGCAGAGGCTTAATCCACTGAGCCACCCAGGTGCCCCCCTGTATACACCACATCTTTATCCATTGTTCCACTGATGGAAATTTAGGTTGTTTCCGTATCTTGGCTTAAGTAAGTCACGCTGCAGTAAACATAGTGGTGCATATATATTTTTAATTTAGTGTGTTTTGTTTTCCTCAGATAAATACCTGGAAGTGGACTTGCTACATTGTGTGATAGTTCTGTTTTTAATTTTTGGAAGAACCTCCTTACTATTTTCCATAGTGGCTGTGCTAATTTATATTTCCACCAATACAGGGCTTACTTTTACTCCACATCCTCTCCAGTGCTTGTTATTTTTTGTCTTTTGTTAATAGCCATTTTGACAGACATGAGGTGATATCTCATTGTGGTATTGGTTTGCATTTCCTTCATTAGTGATGCCGAGCATCTTTTCATGTGCCCTTTGACAATTTGTATGTCTTTTTTGGAATAATGTCTACTGAAATACTCCTTTGTTGTTATGTGAGTTCTTTATATATTTAGGATATTAAGCCCTTGTCAGGTATGATTTTCAAATATCCTCCCATCCAGTAGGTTGTCTTTTTATTTTGTTTATGATTGGTTCCTTCACTCTGCAGAGCTTTTTACTTCGATGTAGTCCCATTTGTTTATTTTTGCTTTGGTTTGCCACTGCTTCTGGAGTTCTGGAGCCAAGACCAATATCAAGATAGCCTTTCTTCTTGGAATTTTATGGTTTCTGGTTTTATATTTAAGTTTTTAGTCCATTCTGAGTAAATTTTTCTGTACCATGTAAGATAGTAGTCCAGTTTCATTCCTTTTTATGTGGCTGTCCAGTTTTCCCAACACTGTTTATTGTAGAGACTGACTTTTCCTTATTCTTTATCCTTGTCTCCTTTGTCCTAAATTAATTGACCACGTATGTGTGGGTTCATGTGTGTGTTTTCTATTTCATTGATCTGTATCTGTTTTTATCTTAACACCATAATATTTATTTTTATTTTTTTTAATGATTTATTTACTTGTTTGACAGACAGATCACAAGTAGACAGAGAGGCAGGCAGAGAGAGCAGAGGAAGCAGGCTCCCTGCTGAGCAGAGAGCCCCATGTGGGGCTCGATCCTAGGACCCTGAGATCATGACCGGAGCCGAAGGCAGAGGCTTTAACCCACTGAGCCACCCAGGTGCCCCAACACCATACTATTTTTATTACTATAACTTTGTAGTGTAGTTTGAAATCACGGAGTGTGATGCCTCCAGCTTCATTTCTTATTTACAGGATTGCTTTGGCTATTCTGGGTACTTTGTGGTTTCATACAAATCTTAGGATTGTTTTGTGAAAAATGCCATTGGAATTTTGATTGGGATTTCTTTAAATGTATAGATTGCTTTGCTTTGGATACTATGGACGTTTTAGTGATATTCTTCTCTATGAGCATGGAGTATCTTCCCATTTATTCATGTCATCTTCAATTTCTTTCGTCAGTGACTTATAGTTTTCAGTATACACATCTTTTACAATGTTGGTTAAATTTATTGTTCTGCATTTTATTCTTTTTGATGTAATTATAAATGGGATGGTTTTCTTAATTTTTCCTGTAGTTCATTGTTAGTGTATAAAAATGAAACAGATTTTTATGTATTGATTTTTATATGCTACAGCTTTACTGAATTTATTAGTTCTGACACTTCTGTGAATTCTGTAAGGTTTTCTATATATAAACATTATGTAGTTTGTAAATAGTGACTGTTTTATGTCTTCTTTTCCAAGTTGGGTGCCTTTTATTTCTTTTTCTCTCTAATTGCTCTGACTAGAATTTCAAATACTGTGTTGTTGAACAAAAGTGGTGAGAGTGGGCATCCTTGTCTTGTTTCTGATCATAAGGAAAAAGTTTTCAGCTTTTAATTATGAAGTTATCTGTGGGCTTGTCCTATATGGCCTTTATTATGTTAAGCTATATTCCCTCTCCACCCCCTTGGTTGAGAGTATTTGTCGTAAATGGATGCGGAGTTTTATTAAGTGCTTCTGCATCAATTGAGATGATCATATGAATTTTCATATTTCATTTTGTTAATGTGGTGTACCATGTTGGTTGATTTGCAGATGTCAAACCACCCTTGCATTCCTGAAATTAATACCACCTGATCATGTTATATGATAATTGTAATGTATTATTGAATTTGGTTTGCTAATATTTTGTTGAGGGCTGTTGGGTTTATGTTCCTCAGGGATAGTGGCCTGTGTATGTGTGTGTATTTGTGTGTATGGTTTTGTCTAGTTTTGGAATCAGTATTTTTCTGGCTTCATAAAATGAATTTGAAAGTGTTCTTTCCATACCTTTTAAATTTTTTGGATTAGTTTGAGGAGGATGGGTATTAAATCTCTGAGTGTTTGCTAGAACTTGCTAGTGAAGCCATCTGGTCCTGGACTTTGTTGGGAGTTATTTGATTACTGATTTTATTTCCTTCCTAGTAATATTTTTATTTACATTTTGTTTTTCCTCATGATGCAGTCTTTAAAGAGTGTATGTTTCTAGGAATTTATCTATTTCTTCTAGGTTGTCCAATTTGTTGATGTATAATTAATCATAATAGTCTCTTTTTTTTTTAACATTTTATTTATTTATTTGACAGAGAGAGATCACAAGTAGGCAGAGAAAGAGGAGGAAGCAGGCTCTCTACAGAGCAGAGAGCCCGATGTGGGACTTGATCCCAGGACCCTGGGATCATGACCTGAGCTGAAGGCAGAGACTTTAACCCACTGAGCCACCCAGGCGCCCCTAATCATAATAGTCTCTTAAGATATTTTGTAATACTTTGGTATTAGTTGTAACTTTTCTTTCATTTATGCTTTTATTTATTTGAGCCTTTCCTCTCTTTCCCTTAGTAAGTCTAGCTAGAGGTCTGTTAGTTTTCTTCATCTTATCAAAGAATGAGTTCTTTTATTGGTCTTTTCTATTGTCTTCTTAGTTTCTATTTTATTTATTTGTGCTCCGATATTTATTATTTTCTTTCTTCTACTAATTTTGGGCTTTCTTTATTCTTCTTTCTCTGGTTCCTTTAGGGCTAAAGTTAAATTGTGACTTTTTTGTTGTTGTTCTCGTGGTAGTCTGGTATTGCTGTGAACTTACCTCTTAGTACTGCTTTTGTTGTATCTCAGAGATTTTGGTAGGTGATATTTCCACTTTCATTTTCTCAGGTATTTTTAAATTTCTTCTTTGGTGTTTTCATTGACCCATTTCTTGTTCAGTAGCATGTTGTAGAATCTCCACATATTTATGATTTTTCCATTTTCTTCTTGTAATTTATTTCTAGTTGTATACTTTTGTGGTTGGAGAAGATGCTTGATATGATTTCAGTCTTCTTAAATTTATTTAGATTTATTTTGTGACCTTATATGTCCTCTACCTTGGAGAATGTTCCATGTACACTTGAGAAGAATGTGTATTCTGCTGCTTTTGGATCTATTGTTCTGTATATCTCATAAGTCCATGTGGTCTAATGTGTGGTTTAAGGGTTGATGCTTTATTATTTTCTGTCTGGATGTTTTATCCATTGATGCAAATGGGGTATTTAAGTCCCTTACTATGACTGTATTATCATTAATTTTCCCCAGTTTTGTTAGTATTTACTATATATATTTAGATTCACTTATGTTGGATGGATAAATGTTTACAACTATTTTATCATCTTGTTGGATTGACCCTTTTATCATTATGTAATATGTAATGACTACTTTATCTCTTATTACAATCTTTAAAGTCTTTTTTTTTTTTTTTTGTCTAATGTCCATATAGCTACTTCTGCTTTCTTTGGTTTCCATTTGCATGAAACATCTTTTTCTGTCCCTTCATTTTCAGTTTATGTATGTTTTTCCATCTGAAATGAGTCTCTTGTAGGCAACATGTGGATGGATTGTGTGTGTGTGTGTGTGTGTGTGTGTCTGTGTTTTAATCCATTCAGTTTCTGTGTATTATTTGATTGGAGAATTTAGTCCATTTACATTTAAAGTAATTATTGGTAGCTATGTCCTTATTGCCATTTTGTTGCTTTTTGTCTCTTTCCTCTCTGTTACTTTCTTTTGTGGTTTGATGACTTTCTATAGGGTTATGCTTAGATTCCTTTCTCCTTATCTTTTTAGTATTTACTCTGGGTTTTTTCTTTGTGGTTACTATGAGGCTCATCTCTGATAGTCTCTCTATGTAACAATATATTTGAAGTTGATAGTAAGTTTGGAAACATTCTAAAAACTCTACATTTTTACGTCCTACCCTCCACCTTTTATGTTTTTTGATACCATATTTTACATCATCTTATTTTGTGTATCCCGTAACGTTATTACAGTTATATATAATTATACTACTTTTGCTTTATAAATTTCATAAACTTTATAATTAATCATATATTTACCTTTACCAGTGAGATTTTTACTTCCACACTTTTTCTTGTTACTAATTCTTACACTTTGCAGCTTAAACAAGTTTCTTTAATGCTGGTTTATGATTGATGATCTCATTTAGCTTTTGCTTGTATGAAAAACATCTTCAGTTTTGAATGATAACCTTGCTGGGTTGAGTATTCTTTTTGGAAGTTTTTTCCTTTCAGTGCTTTGACTATATCAAAGCACGCCCCTTTGGCCTGAAAAGTTTCTGCTAAGAAATCTCCTGACAGTCTTATAGGATTTCCTTTGTATGTAACAGTTTGTTTTTCTTTGCCTTATCTTTAACTTAGGATATTTTAAGATTCTCTCTTTATCTTTAACTTTTGACATTTTAATTATTATGTGTCTTAGTATGTGTCTTTTTGGGTTCATCTCCTTTGGAAGTCCCTGTGCTTCCTGGATATGGGTGTTTGTCTCCTAACCCAGGTTAGGGAAGTTTTCAACTGTTAACTTCTTCAAATAAGTTTTCTACCTTGTCTCTCTTTTCTTCTTCTGGGAGCCCTGTAATGCAAATTTTATTTCTTTTGCTGTTGTCCCATTGGCCCCTTAAGCTATGTTCATTTTTAAAAATTAATTTTTTCTTTTTGTTGCTTTGTTTGGGTTTGTTCCATAATGTTGTCTTCGAGGTTACTGATTCTTTCCTCTGCTTCATCTAGTCTGGTACTGAACACCTCTGGTATATCTTTTGGTTCAGTTTTTTATTATTCAGTTCTGTGGGGTTTTTTTTTTTTTTGTACTTTCTTATGTTTTCTATCTCTTTGTTGAAGTTTCTGACATGTACATCTATTTTTTTCCCCAAGTTCAGTGAGCATCTTTAAGACCGTAACTTTTAACTTTTTATCATAATTCATATTATAAATTATCACCACTTCATTAAGTTTTTTTCTGGGGTTCTATCTCATTCTTTTGCTTGGAACTTACTCCTTTCTCCTCATTTTACTTTTGTCTTTGTGTTTGTTTCTATCCATTCCATGTATTAGGTGAGACAGTTATATCTCTCCCAGTCTTGCAGGCATTGTGTAAGAGATAAACCTTATTATTTAACCTTGTCCTGGCTCTTGATTGTCTCTTGAACCTCTGTGATTGTCTGAGCAAGTTGATTTTTTTTTTTTTTTTTGGTAGGTCTTAGTTATTGAGGATATGTTGAGATTTGTGAGTATTCCAGAAAGAGGGATTTCATTTAACACTGAAATTATTTTCAGGCTAGTTGGAAACTAGACCATCAGGCAGTAGCTTTTAAGGTATGCAAATGTATCAGTCCTGTAGGACTGCAGTTGTGTGCCCTGCTGGCCTCCAGACCACATGATCAAGAAATGTTCCCTTCGTGAGAGATGCAAAACTGGCAGCTTTAGATGGCCATGTGGACTCTTTTTGGGGGTATTGGTGAGCTGTAGCAAGGCCAGGTCAGGGCTCAGAGGTAGTGTCCCCAGACTGTGTTTCCCAAGAGCACTTTAGTCACCTTCAGATGTATGGTAGACTTAAAGCCTGTCCTTTTGGCTAAAGCTCCAGTTTAAGTAGATGGTCCTTATTCACAGAAGGCTAGGGGTATGTTTTATTCTGCTCTCTATGCATTGCTCTGGAGATGGTAGGCTGCCAAGAACTGTTTCTTCAATTGTTTCAGACACATGGGGCCCAGAAACACAATCCCCTTTGACCACCAGAGACAGGTGCTCGAGGGGTGACCTGTGTATGGGTTGTAAGTATGGGCTGGCTTTGGCAGGACCATTGTGGAGCAGTGCACAAGGGGCAGGGTGCTTGCTTGGCCAGCTTTGCAGAGCTTTGGTGGAGCTCTGTGTGTGTGTGTGAGACGTGGCAAAGTGATTGATTTTTAACTAAGATCAAGGCATCAGGCAATTTCTGATACTCCTCTCATTTGGAGAAATTGGCTAGAAATACCTCATCCTTTCAGGAACAGAGGTGGCTATTTTTTTTTTTTTTTTTTTTTTTTTTTTAATTTGTAAGTGGGGACGAGAATGGTGACCTGCCTTCTGAATGTGTTGTGTGCATTAATTAACTGCGTGTGATTTAGTAGCATCCTCAAGATGAGCATGTAAATGCCAAGTGTTCTTACTGATAATAAAGCAGATACTTTCTTGATGGGGTTGTCATGAGGATTAATAATTTAATTGCGACAGAGTGCTCTGATATTCTTAGATGAAAAGTGCCATGTAACTTTGAAGAGGAGTATTATCAAATAGCTTCTTCTTTGGTTCCTGAAAGAGCAGTGCAAAATAAGGCAATGCTGATCTGCACATGCCTACCTAAATTTTTCTACCTCTTTTTAGAACTGCAGGAATTTAGAAATGGGGTTCATGAAGGAGGCCTGTAGCAAAGTAATTAGGAATTTCTGATTTCTGTTTTCTAGTAGTCTCCTAGAGTCAATTCAAGATGATTTCTTCAGAGTGGTCAACAGATATTATAACTGGGAATTAATCAGTGCAAACACTTTTCTGTTGATGAGAATAAAATATGACTGCCCACGTGACCATCATTTCCTGTTTTCCAGCCACGCTGGCTTCCTTGCTTTTCTTTCTCCTTATTAAGCTCTTTTATTTTTGCTCATGACTTTTGCATTGTTATTTCTAGCTTTTCAGAGGGCTGAACATAGTCACTTTCATCCCCCTCCTGAAGGAAGTTAGACTCTCAGGACTCACTCATGTCCCTAAATCCATTCCTTTCTGTCCCAACAACTTTTTGGATTGTCATTAGTACTTGCTGATGTAAATCTGTCTTTTTATTGACCAGTTTAAGTATGTACTGTTCCCTTCCACTAAAACATTAAATGTGTAGAGATGGATTTTATTTATTTATTCCCTGCTTTTTGCTAGTGTCTAGCACATACTGATTGTTCAGTGGAGTTTGTTGAATGAATTTTTTTGTCTTGAACAAAATTGTCCAACTTGTCATCAGTAAATTAGTATAAATTTGAAATGTGTATCATAGAGGCTTGGGGTGAAAAACTGAAACTTCCTCTTAGCAAATTTCTGTAAAATCATGAATATCAGAACAGATATAAGAATAATAGATAATACAGAATATAGTAACAGGAGACTTAAAATCCCTTGCCCAACTTAAATTATACTTTTGACATTTTCTTTTTTCTGCACTTGATTTTGCGATTTTATACTTTGGGATTTTTAGTCTTTGAGAAATGCAAAATTAGGTATATTAATGTCCTAGATCAGAGGTCAGTCTGCAAACTGAGGCCTGCCACCAACTGCCCGTTTTTGTGAATGAAGTTTTATTGGAATAAGGTGGGTTTCCTTGTTCCTGTATATTATACATACGTTTTTGCACAATGGCAGAATTGAGCCAACAAAGCCAAAAATACTTATCTTCACAGAAAAATTCTCACCCCTTTCCTAGAGTATTGATTTCCCACCTCTTTTTAACTGAAATATATTTGACATATAATCCTGTGTAAATTTAAGAGGTACATGTTAGGGGCGCCTGGGTAGCTCACTTGGTTAAGCTTCTGACTCTTGATTTTGTTTCAGTTCATGATCTCAGGGTCGTGAGGCTCATCAGTTGGTGTGGAGCCTTCCTGGGATTCTCTCCCTTTGCCTCTCCCTCCCTACTCACATGCCTTCTCTCTCTCTCTCTTTCTCTCAAAAAAGAGCAAAAGAGGTCCATGTTGATTTGATAGAATTATGTATTTTATAATTGCCATCGTAGTTAATTTGACCAACTCTTTGAGAGCTAGAAAAATTACAGGACCTTTAAATTATGTACATTGATCCAAGGAATTGTTAGTGGCAAGTTCTGTTCGAGGAGTTTTGTGCTATAATTTTCTACTCTTTTAAGAAAAGGAGGTAAACAAACACAGGGGGGAAAATAACAACTAGAAAGCCAGGAGAACCTCTTTAAAATATCCTCAGGCAAAACTTGGAGAGTTTCATTCCAAAGGGAGCTTTGTTGGAATAAATGAAATACTGTAATTGTTTGTGCTTTTCTGCCAGCTTTTATTTATAGGAAGGAGGCTGTTTTATCAGCATGCAGATTGGAGTCTCCTGTTGTAGACAGGAGAATTGGAGGAGAGAGAAGGAAAAAGATGGGCTGACTTTTAACAACGAAACAAGTTGTTAATTATAAGAAAAATGATTGTCATTGCGTGTCTACTACATAAGCCACAAATTGTGTTAGGTGCCTCCACGCGCTGTGTCTTATTCTTGTAGCAACCTCCAGGGTAGAAACTAGTAGCTCTGTTGTCCAGATAAATGTTCTAGGGCTCAGAGGGCTGCAGTAACTGGCTCACGGTCCTCTAGGTGATCCGAGGTGGCCTGGTATTAGAATTCATGTCTGGTTGCTCTTCCCTAGGAGAGCCGCAGTTAGAGAATAGGGGTTACACTTTGAACGCAGCGAAGGCAATGTTGTACACTTTCACGGACAGCAAATATACACAGTTTTATTTGTCAGTTTTACCTCAGTAAAGCTGGGGGAACCCCATGTGCATACGTACATATTGGGAAGGCAGAGCTACCCCTACAAAGAAAACGTTAATTCTCACATCTTTCCCTTACTTGGCTCTCAGTACCAGCAGGCCACTCACTGAGCTGCTTTGACTGGAAGAGAGGAAGGCGAAGCCCCTTTCCCACACTGACTCCCAGATCTTTCCTTTGGAGGAGTCAGGTGCTGCTTTGATAGATGTGGGGGAAAGAACCAGAAGAAAGTGCTCTCTCTGGCTCTTACCTGTTCATTTGAAATGCCTTCAGCAAAGTCAGCTACCTGCACGTTTTTAAAGCGAAACACTTTCCTTTGCATTTTCTTTGCAAAGGCAGCTTTTGAGAAAAAGTCTCCTTTTAAACATTCCATGACTTTGGTCAAAGAGCCGGGAACCTGGTATTAAAGATTTCAGCACTGTCAGAAGCTTCCACCAATGAGAGCATTCCTGTCATTCACACCGGGGCTTGCTCAATATTTCTCGTGTTCCTCACTTTCACCCTGACAGCTCCTAAGTCTCGGGGGACGGGGGAGATCTTTCTTTATCTTTATATTTCCTCTCCAAAGTGTGTATTTTTATGGGGAGACTACTGAGTGGGGGTTGGGAGAAGGTTGGGGAGAATAGGTAAAGGAAAAGAACAAGGCTGGCTGAACAATTTTTGTGCCTTTTTTGGGACTCCTGACGAAATTTTAAATAAAAATATTGGCCATTTGTTCAGCCTCCTCCACCCTGCTAATATTTAAAAGCATTCAATTAAGATTTTCTAATGTGGCCAATGAGTTAAACTGTCCTGTGACATTAGAAAAATATTACATATATAAATAAAATACGTCAAAGCATTAAAAAGCTATTACACACACTGAACATAAAATGGCAGAATAATGATGGATCCCGCCATGCAGGAAACATATTCAAAAATATTATCTTCCTGGTAATGAAATGCCATCCGTTTCATTTTAAGCTAAATACGTTAGACATATCAGTGGAGTCTGTGCTGACACAGCAGTGAGTTGAAATTGAAAATCTGAAATTATATATATGATTGGACACAGTGTTAAAGTAATTTATAGGAAAAACCACGAATGTGCTGGGTCTGCACCTTCTGGTGAACTCATTTTATAGAATCAGATAGAGGAAAACTCTACCATTTCTAATGTGCAGTTAGAATGGCAGCCCGCCAGGGCCCCAATATATTCCGTATGAAAAGGGAGAAGAAAGACAGAGACAGGGGGTGGGAGGGGTTGGGGGTGCAGGAGCAGCCAGGAAAGGGGGGGCGATGGGCTGGGGGAAAGAGACGGGGAAGAAGCAGGACCTGGGAAGCTTGCTTCAAATTACAGCAATTCTGCATAAGCCATCAAGAAAATGGCATTCGTTTTCATTGCTCTGACCTAATGGCATAGAGCGACCGTGGGAGCTGTATTAGCTATCAAGACAAGTGGGAGATAACAGGAGAGCCCGTGCAGGGACAGGTTTCAGCGAGGCAGTGGCTGGGTGCTCCGGGACACCACTTGCTGAGGTGATAGTCAGGCCCCCGGTGGCAGTCATCTGATCCTGAAGGTTCGGGGGGCTCCAGAGTGCTGACAGGACAGGAGGCAATGGCTGGCACTCCCAGACCCACTCAAATCGCCTGTCAGTCTGGCAGCTCTCGCTCTCTGACCCACTTTCTTTTTTATGTTTTTTCAGCGTTGTGCATGTTTGGCCACAAAGTGCAGTGGGAAATGGGGTAAACTGGGGATGAGGAGAAAAACAAGACTGTGCTTTTGTGTGGAGATGTGTGACGAATTGGTACCCTGATGTGCTTTTCGTCTTTCATTTATATCCATAATCCTGCTTGAAATGTGGATTATTTATTCATACAGGGCTGGTCTCCTCCTGGAACACCAGGGAGCTGCCGCTGGGTACTTTCATTTGGTGGCTGCGCTGGCCGAGGCAGAGATGGTCCAGTTTCTCTGGAAGTGTCCTTTCTAACCCTCTCTGATTTTTAAAGAGAAGAAAGAAGGTATTGAACAGGAACAGAGGAAGGCAGGGTGTTTTTCATCCTATAGCGGAAGGCTATCTGTAAGGCAGGAAATGCAGACTGGAGACAGAAGTGTTGATGTCCTGACATGAGATGAAGTGCCCCGCACCCCCTGGTGATCTCACTGTCCCATCTCACCAAATAGCCCAGGGATTTTAGAAGGCTGGCCTAATTAGAAGAGTGAAAAAAAAAAAGATCTGGAATGTATGTGAAAGTTTTCTTTGGAAGTGCTCAGGATATTTCCTATTTATTTTAATAACACTTGTCGGCTGCTGGGAATTTACTCTGTGGCAGACCCTGGGCTCAGAAGCACGGTCTCCCAACCCCATGACCTAGGGGCTTTTGTGCTTCCCAGTTTGGTTTCAAGAGGTCAGGGGACCTTGCCCTAGGAAAGGAGGATCGCCCCAGATTACAAACTCCAAACTCCTCACAGTCTTGGTGAGACAGACACCTGCCCAGTTTCAGTCCAATAACTGTGGTTGAATGGAGAAGTTAAATGACTTGCATCAAGGCAGCCTTTCCTGAACCTTTTCTCAGTCCTCCAACTAGCTCAGTTGGCTCTTCTAGCATCCCATGCCTTTCTTCATACCATTGACCATGGGCTGTAATTTGTATTTATGTGTGCTTATTAATGTCCACACTAGACAGTAAGTTCCTGAATACGGTAGCTGTGTTGCTGCTGGGTCTCTGGGACTTAGGGCAGTGGCTGGCACTCAGCAGGTAACCATTAAATCTTGGTTAGATAAGTGAATGGCTGGATGAATGGGGAGATGCATTTTCATTGACAATCTGTGTTAGAGTTGGGTCTGGAAATTTACAGGTCATCCCCCAGACTACTTGTCATTTTTCAGTTGTGTCTGTAGATATGATTGTCCTCTCTGGAAAAAGAATCAACGTTGATAAAATCAGAAAACTTAGAAATTGTAGGAAGCCCAATGGCATACCTAGTCCACCGTTGTCTCTAGTGCTGAATAACCCTTAGCAGTCAGGTTTCTGCTTTGATCTATCCTGAGGTAGAATTCTCGCTGTGTCACAAGACAACCTGTTCCATTGCTTCATAGCAGTGGATTGTAATGGCATTTTGTATGAAGAATCAAATCAATTTCTGCAAGTGTCATCATACTGGTCTTTGCTTCTCTTAAAGCTCCACACATCAGGCCCTTTTACACCTACAAAGAGAGGCCTTTAGATGTGTGAAGATGGCTGTCGTGTTTTACGCTTGCCTCTCTTTGGCAGGCTCTATCTACCCAATTCCTTCAGCCCTGCCTTATGTGTTTCTGGGCTTATCACCCCCCTGGTCTTCCTGGATGGGCCGCGTCCCCCTTTAAGATATTTAACACAATTAAAATATTGAACACCATGTTCCAGATGTGATTGAATCTGACTCTTGCTCTTTGTCATCTGAACATCCTAACGTGATACAGTCTTATATTAAGTTAAATTTCACAGCAGCCAGACCAGAGTGTTGAACTGTGATAAATTTATGGCCAGCTCAACCTTATTTGTTCAATTCATTCATTCACTCAGCAAATATTTCTTGAGCCAATGCGATATACTAGCCAATGGTAATAAGATGAATGAGACGTGATTCCTGCTACCAGCTGAGGACCTGCCAGTCTGTAGAGTAAGGCATATATGTTAATAACTAGTGCATATTTTTAATTATAAGGTGTGTATTTTAAAGTGTTGATCACTTTGATTTTATATCCTATTAATAAGCCCTTGGGGCTTTTACAAACATGGCTTCATAACTGAGGGGATACGGCAGTTGCAACATTATAAACACGTCTAAGAGCCGTATGTGCCCAGTAAAGATGGGCTGCAGAGGAATGATGAGCATCCTTGCTTGGGATGCTCAAAGCTTCACAGAAGAGAAAACCAGGGATTTCAGGCCTTGGTGGATGAGCCATGGTTTGCCACTCTTTTTGAGAAGGGAGCAGAGTAAGAGGGGGATGTGACTGCCAAGCGAGGCAGAAAAGCAACGGGGGAAATACTGGGCCTCCCTGTTGAGAAAACCTTCCCCCACAAAAACGATGACGAATGTCATAAAGAAGCATGTCTAATTGCTGTAAATGTTCACAAATGAAAAAGAAAAGGGAGGCTACTTGGAATTTTAAGAGGAGAAATCTGGAAAGAGACTGTGAATTTGCATCAAGGGCTGTATCTACAGTGTACCACCAAAGGAAGGTAGGATTTCAGAGAAGCTGGGAGGAGTGTATTCCAGGGAGAGAAAAATCAGGCTGAACAAAGACCTAGAAGTGGGAGAGACCACAAAAAGTGTGAGCAGTCGCAAGCAGTCAGGTTTGAATGGGGCTTGGCATTCAGACAGGGAAGTAGGAAGTGGTAACTTGGAACATACGGGAAGGACCTGAGTATCCAGAGTCTCTACCAAGTCTGAGTGTGTGACAGTACACCATGCTCGGGCTGAGGTACCTCGGGTTCACTCTAGAATACAGGGTGAGGGATGGGCTGATTCTTCAATCTTGGTGTTAGTTTGCTATAAATAGAAACAAGAGGGATTACTGATGTTTCCCTTTACCAGAAGTCAAGGAGCTGGGAGTGGGGTGTAGAGGAGGGAAATAAATCATCAGCAATTTTGATCTGAGCTCCAGCAAGTTCATACCTTGTACCGTTTCTCATCCAAGGGCTTCAGTATAGAGCCCTACTTTTGGCCTGTCTTTGTTTCCATGATTTTCAATTTCAACACATTTTTTTTTCCCCCTGCTAAGTTGAGTTTACTCAACTCTGTCCTTACAGTTGCCTTTATATCAAGTATCAAACCTTTCATTTCATTGAATTGTGTGGGCTTTGTTCAAACATTTTATCCTGTCAAGATCTCTTTAGATCTTGAACCTTTTATTCAGCATATCCTTTCTCTCTCTCAGTGTTTTGCTATTGAAAATTTTATAATTGTGTTTTGCAACTTTATCCAAATCTCTGATACCAAGTTTCAAAAAAGAGAGCTCCCGGGAGAGAACTCTGTAGCAGTCAGCTAGAGATGTGGCTGGAACTTGACACTGTTAGTGAGGATGAGTGTCTGAGTGTTCTCCTCTACCACAAGGTCACCATCATGGAGTCCTTCTAAAACGCTTTGGTGACATCAAGACAGACTATTCATGACAAGCTTCTAAACATCATCGAAATTCTATCAAGAAGAAAGTGGGGTTCAAGTGGCTTAGAAAAACGGTTGAAAACTATTCTGCAAGATAAACCCTCCCAGAAAAATTGTCTTATCTAGAATTCTATCTATATATGAACAGAATAGAGGCCACACAAGAACACAGCAAGGAGTCTGCCATCTGCAAGCCAAGGAGAGAGGCCCCAGTAGAAATTAGACCTGTTAGCACCTTGATCTTAGACTGCTAGCCTACAGAACTGTGAAAAAATACATTTCTATTTAAGTCATCCAGTCTGTGGTATTTTGTTATGGTAGTTCTAGCCAACTAAGACACATATTACTATTTAAATGCTAAGTACCACACCCCCAAAACTAATCTTGCTTTAAAAATTGCTTTTGGGGGAGAAATGTCACCATTTTAAGAATATGCACTATTTAAGATATTTTTATTACAGGTCTGTTAAAATCTGAAAAAAACCTCTAAAATCATATGTACATAATGGTTCTGCATTTGTGCACACTCACATGCATATTTCATATTTGGGAATACATTGATTCAGAGAAACAGAGTGTTAAGCTGCCTCTTATTTTTTTTTAAACATCTAATATTTAGTTGTGGCATTAATTATAGTGAATTTCTTCCCAGTTAGCAATCACCATCCAGGCATTAAAAGTTGTTGAGTGTCTTGGTAGATTTGCATCTTGTAAATCACCTCAGGACGATTACCTCATTCTTCCCTAAGGGACAGAGTCTATGAGAGGATACATGTGTAGAAGGAAATACTATTCATTCCTGGTTTCCAGAAACACACTTTTGTCTGGAGCTCGAGAATTTTAGAGAATACTGTTGCTCTACGGCAGAACCTTGGATCTCTGTGGTTTTTCACCAGCCCTGGGCCTCTAGTTGTCTTTCTCTTTTCTGGCCCCTCCTCAAGGGTGTGTTAGGGAAGATGATTTTCCATTACTACCATAAGAAATTTTCACACACTTAAAAGCTTTATACAATGCCCATTTATTACTGCACACTTCAGCTGACTCACAGGGGCACAAGTGGGTCTTTTGCTTAGAGTTTCACAAGGTCAAACTTCTTTTGAAAGCTCTGAGAATGAGTCTAGTTCCAGGCTCCTTCAGGTGGCTGGCTGAATGCAGTTCCCTGTGGTTGTAGGACTGAAGTGCTGGTTTCCTTCCTGGCTGTCACCTGGGGACTGGTCTCTCCACCAGAGGCTGCTTGCTTTCCCAGTGGCTTCCTTCCAGCAATGGTGGATCGAGTCTCTCTCATTCTTTAAATCAGACTTCCTTTTCTATAACCAGCTGGAGAATATTCTTGGCTTTTAAGGTTTCACTTGATTAGATAGGACCTACATGAATCATCCAGGCAGCTCTCCTTAAGTTCTATTACCTAATTACATGTGCAATGTCCCTTTTGCTATGTAAAGTAACATATTCACTGGTTCCAGGATTTAAGGCACGACCATTTTTTTGGGGGGATACTATTATTCTGCCTAGTATGATAGGTTTCTTCCCCAGATTTATTCTTTACTTAGAATTTTAAAAAGGCTATATAGTATGTTTTCAGCATCTCTTAAGGGCATGTTACTGGACCAGAGGCATCCATTTAATAAATACGCATTAGACTCCTGTGATATGTCAGACATTATGCTACACCAGTAAATTCTGGGGAACAAGTTAGAGTACCTGCCCATTGGGGGCTTTCATTCCTTTTTTTTTTTTTTTAAAGTAAACATTATAATTATTTTGAGTACTTGGAAAGCAAAACAACAACAACAGCAGCAGCAGCAAAACCAAAAAGTATAAGAGAGACCCACAGAGAACACCTGAAGATAATGTAAAGTGTTCTTTGAGGAGGTGACATTTCAGCTAAGATGAAAAGTGGGAGAAGGAGCTAATCCCGTTGAAGTATGGACTAGGGTGTATGAGGAAGAGGGAAGGGCGTGTGTAAATAACACTTGCTTCACATATATTAAGTCACTGATCCTTTCAACAGTTGTATGTGTTGGGCACTATCATTTCCCTCATTTCCCCCATTTTTCAAAGCAGACACTAGAAGATTTGGGTCCATATTACTTGGGAAGTGATCCCAGGAGGTAGTATGCTTCAAAGTGGGGGAATGAGAAAAGGAAGAAAAGAAATCAAATATACATTGAGGAATAGATGATTGCTGTGACCAACCTTGCCCCAGAGATGCCAATTCAGTTGGTTTAGGGGAACTTCAGGTATTATAAAAAATTTTTATTGTATAATAAAACTAAATTTTTGCTTAACCCATAAAAAGGTGATTTTGCTGCTTAAAGTTGAACATATTTCTGGCTAATAACATTCTATGTATATGCAAGTGCATGAATAATCAAATGTTGAATAAATATGGCAACAGAAGATTGTGCTCGCCTTTTGCTAAGACCCTCCTATCAATGCCTTCTGCTCTCCAGGCCTGAAGTCTTTCCTCTTCCAGTTTGTGCCTCATGTAGGCCCCAGAGGGATCATTTTTTAACACACAGACCTGACCCTGTGCCCTGTTTGTGGGGAACTTATCTGATCTTAATGGGGATACTCACTCTTTACTTGATCAACTCCTGCTCATCATCAAGGACTGTTTTTAGTGGCATTTCACTTGGGAAGTCTTTCCTAAGACTCCATCATATAACAAACATCTGAGCTCCTCCTGGGCCCCTAGAACTTGGAGCACCAGTCATTTTTAAAAGCTTGCCAGGTGATTCTGACATGTAGCTACAACTAAGAACCAAGGACAGAGGGAGATGACTAGCAAAGGTAAGGAGTCCATGCAGCATCACATCCTACCAGAATAAAAGAAAAGGCGATCAGGGAGAAGGTGAGGTAGAACCCAATAAGGACAACATCCTAACAGGAAGAGGAAAAACAAAGGGTAAGGAGCATTTCTTTTCTTTTTTTAAAATATTTTATTTATTTATAAGAGACAGAGAGAGAACAAGTAGGGAGAAGTAGCAGGCAGAAGGAGAAGCAGGTTTCCCACTGAGCAGGGAACCTGATATGACACTTGATCCCAGGACCCTGGGATCATGATCTGAGCTGAAGGCAGATGCTTAAATGACTGAGCCACCCAGGTGTCCCAGGAAGGTTTCTTTTCTGAGTATGGTTGTGATACTTTTAAAAAGGTCCTGATATGGGGCGCCTGGGTGGCTCAGTGGGTTAAGCGCTGCCTTCGGCTCAGGTCATGATCTCAGGGTCCTGGGATCGAGCCCCACGTCAGGCTCTCTGCTCAGCAAGGAGCCTGCTTCCTCCTCTCTCTCTGCCTGCCTCTCTGCCTGCTTGTCATCTCTCTCTGTCAAATAAATAAATAAAATTAAAAAAAATAATAATAATAAAAAAATAAAAAGGTCCTGATAGATGAGGACCACTGGAGCAATAAGACCATGTTTGTGAAAGGAAAAGGAAGAATGAACTAGGCAAGTTCATTGTCTAGGCAAGACATGAAGAATAAAGAGGAAAACCTTAAAATAGTTGTTTATGGGTGAAAGTTTGCTTAACTGATGATTGAGAGTTGAATAACAGGAACTAATCATTTGGAATTTTTTTTTTTTTTTAAATTTAGGAAATTTGGGAGTAACTGCAAAGGGAAATGGCACATACTGTAGCCAAAATTCTCTAGTGACTATGCCAGACAGAGACCATCACTGCTTGCTGACTATCCATATGCCCCTTATTTCTCTGTCCTTTTAGTCCCTTTGTCTTCATCTAGCATCAAGCCCTCTGACTCTTTTTTCCCCCACCTGGCCTTGAGATAGTAGAACCTCCATTTGTCTAGACCCCTGAGCAACCCTGTGGAACAGACCTCTGTCCCCAAAATACCACGAGTGAGAAATAAACATTTGTTGCATTAAACTGCTGAGAGTTAGGGGTTAACTTGTTAATACAGACAACTCAGCTTATCCTGACAACGCAGTTTGTGTAAGAGGGGGAAAAAAAAGCATGTTGGAAGAGGACAATGTGGTTTGATGAAATGGGATTGAATTTAACAGCTTCTTCAAATAAGATCCTGGCAAAAATCAAATAATTTTAGTAGTGGAACATAGTGGTTAAAAGGAATTATGATAAAGGAGATGGAACACTTTAGCTGGCTTTTTGAACACCCATTTTGATCTCCCTGCAAAGAGGAAGGAGATATTAAATTCTGTCATGTAGTAATTCACATGTGTACTGTAAATTCAAGCATTTGTAGGATCCTTGAAACAATCACTAAATACATTCAGTAAGTGCTTACTGTGTGTAGATCAATGAAGTAGGTACTATGGGAAGATGTAAAAACCTTATGAGAGATAATCCCTAACCTTGAGTATTTTTTAGTGCAGAGAGGCAGAAATGACACTGGCAAATGGGATGCAGGGGGCGGAAGGAGTATAACTGGGAAAACTTACTAGATATGAGTTTAATGTCTGATTTCAAGTATCTAAGGGCACAGAGCTAAAAGGAAAATGGCATACATGAAGAAAGTCTGAAATTAAGAATACACAACATTGGAGACTTTTAAAAAGCTTTACAATTCAAGACCTGTAGTCTATAAATTCTATATAAAGAATTGTTTTCCATGATCACATTTTGCAACTCAATTTGTCACCAGGTTTTTAAGATGGAAAGAAAATACATATATTCTTTATCAAGTTAATACAAACTTGATTCCTAGGAAAATATACTGAATCTCTAATTCAGTATGTGAAAGTGGAATTCATATGTTGAGGCCATGCCTTCTTTGGAAGTTATAATGGAATTATAAATTACTTGGTATATTTCTCCCTTTTTGATTTGTATTTTTTGGCCAACACAAAAATAATTCTCAATATTAATTCATTTTGGTATAATTGATTCTTTTTCCATACCATTGTAAAGCCTTAAAAAACTTGTTTTAATCCTCTATTCAAAATGTGACTCTAAAATGGGAAGACGATAATGCAGGGTTTCTAAGTTAATTGTTATCCTGCTGATAGCCCTTAATTCCTAATAGCATTTGTTTGTAAGATTACTTTCACTAGGTGGTTAGGACAAAGACTGAATTATTAGAAGTGGAGTAGTTTAGTAGTATATTTAAGCTTATTGTTGAATATATTCTAGATTCTGCTAGAGCTAGAGACTTCAAATGTAGTGTTGGTCAAGAGTATTCTTTAAAACTTTGGAGTATGTATCTTTTTTTAAAAAAAGTATTTATTTGTTTTAGAGAGAGAGGGTGGGGGTAGAGAGCGAAGGAGAGAGAGAATGGAAAGGAGCAGAGTGAGAGGGAGAGAGAGTCCCAAGCAGATTCTGTTTGGAGTGTAGTGCCTGACATGGGATGTGGGGCTCGATCTCACGACCTTGAGATCACGACCTGAACTGAAACAAGAGTCAGATGCCTAACCAGCTGTGCCACCCAGGTGCCCCTAGAGTATGTATTTTTTTTTTTTTTTGAGTATGTATTTTTTTAATGTCAGGCTAATTAAACCTCCAAAATAAACATATGTAAGGAGAAAATGAATGAAATTTAGAACCCTCATTTTAATTGCTGTATTATATTTTATTTTATGGAGCTATTATCATTTATATTCCTCATAATAAGTGTAAAAACCAGTAAAGAATATATACTACAGTCATCTGTTCTAAAATATACATGTATTTGTATAGAATAATTTTCACATATTATGCATGTATTCATAAGCTTACAAGTGCATACAGAAATAATAGTGGTAAAAAAATAATAGTGGTTATTTGGTGGGGGTTAGGGAACTGTCATTCATATATTTTTTTCTTTTTTCTGGATTTTACAATCTCTACAATGAACAGGTATACTTTTTAAAGAAGTTTATTGTCATTCCTTTTATATATTTTTTGTAAATATATGAAAAATTAAAAGCATTTTATTTATTTATTTATTTTAAAAAGATTTTATTTATTTGTCAGAGAGAGAGAGCGGGAGAACACAAGCAGGCAGAGAGGCAGGCAGAGGCAGAGAGAGAAGCAGGCTCCCCGCTGAGCAAGGAGCCTGATGTGGGACTCGATCCCAGGACCCTGGGATCATAACCAGAGCCAAAGGCAGCATCTTAACCAACTGAGCCACCCAGGCATCCCAATTAAAGGCATTAAAAAAAAACCCAAAAAACCCTATAGGGGCTTCTGGGTGTCTCAGTCGGTTAAGCATCTGCCTTTGGCTCAGGTCACGATACTGGGGTCCTGGGATCCAGCTCCGCATCAGGAACCTCACCCAGCGGGACATCTCTTTCTCCCTCTCTCTCTGTCCCTCAACCCTCCCGCTTGTAGTCTATCTTTCTCTCTCTCTCTCAAATAAATAAAATCTTTGAAAAAAAATTAAAAAACCTATAATCTGATAATCATAATGCCATTGTTATAATTTTTATAAATTGCATTCCATTTGCCATCAAACTGTTTATATATTTTGACAGAAATGCCATAAAATTGCATCTGTAAATTTTTGAATAAGTAATATATTCATACAACACAAAAATAAAAAGATACGAAGGATTTACAGTAAAAAGTATGTACATAGAATTTTTTTGCATGATTGGTATATTCTTCTATATCTTAATATGAGGCTGCCTCATTCTTTTTAATAGCAACATGGTGTTATCAGATTCCCTCTTTGTGGGTATTTGGGTTTTTCTAAATTTTGTTAATGCTACAGTGAATATTCTAATATCTATGTTATTTTGCATACTTGTGACTATAGCTGTATTCTAATTTTGTAAATGTGGAATCTCTGGGTCTCAATATGTATTTTCAAAATTCTGGAAGATATTGCTAAATTGTACTCCACAGAGGCTGTGTCATCTTA
This sequence comes from Mustela nivalis, assembly GCF_964662115.1. Taxonomy (NCBI): domain Eukaryota; kingdom Metazoa; phylum Chordata; class Mammalia; order Carnivora; family Mustelidae; genus Mustela; species Mustela nivalis. Next base: position 18,870,118 of record NC_139032.1, read on the forward strand.
TAAGGAATGTGTGAAGGGTTCATTTTCTTCACAACCTAGTGAAACTTTGTATTATCAAACTAATCTATCAGTTTTGAGAGAGTAAAGATTAGATCCTTTTATGCAGATTTATGTGATTATGTGTACATGTTTTCATGCACACTTATAATGAATGAAGTTTAGCATGTCATACTATTTTTTTTTAAGTTTTTAAAAATTAGATTATCTCTGCACACCATGTGGGGCTCTAAGTCATGACACAGGTTAAGAGTCACTTGCTCTCCTACTGAGCCAGCCATGTGCCACTAGTATCTCATAGTTTTAATGGACATTTTTATTTCCTTTTTTGTGGGAACCATTGGTCACATTTTTCCTATTTTTCTATTGAGGTGTCTTTATCTTATTGATTTTAGGAATTTTAAAAATATTAAGCACATATATATCACTTTTTGATTTAAAAAATTTCTTTTTTGCCCACTATTTAGAAATGGTCTGTTTTAGATTTCCTAATTTATCAGTATTATTTTTTGTGATCTTCTTGGTTTTGTATCTGTCTTAAAAAGATCTCTTCTAATTCTGAGATTTAAAAAATATTTAACGTGTTATTTAATTTTCATTATTTGCAGTGTTGATTATCCTGGAATTTATTTTGGAGTAAAGTATAAGAAAAAGGTCTAACTAACTTCTTCTGCAGATGGCTAACTAATTCTCAAGTATTGCTGTATAACAGCCTTTCCCCTATTAATTTGTAATTCTATATTTATCATGTAAAATTTTACAATTAAAAGATGAGATACGATTTTGATAAAATATGAAATAAACATTTTTAATCCCTAGAAGAATAATTCTAAGAATTAATTGTAAGTTAATTTTTAAAGCAAAGTATATCATTTTTAAGATAAACTGAACTGATAAACTAAATACAAATTATAATCAAGAAATATTTTATCTGCCTTTTCCAAGTGCTGGTATGTTGACTTATGCTGGGTGAGTTACACAAGAATCACTTAAGGAACTTAAAAATGGTGAGAGGGAATTCTAGTGTATAGGATGGGCTGCAGGCATTTACAGTTTTTCAGACTGTCCCTAGATGATTTTGATAGTACAGGCAGATTTAAAAATCATTGGCTCACATAGTCACCGGATCTTATTTATTCTATTTCTGTTATGCCTACTATATTTAAAACCCAGGATTTTCTTTAGGAAAAGGTATCAAATTCATATAATTTACAACTCCAGTATGCATTCATGTCTAGGGTCCATTCCTCAAAGCACAGAACTTTCCCAGTTCTTCTGTCCTTTGAAAAGCAGAGTTGGCAGTATGCCTTAGCAGGTGTTTTTATTCCCTCTTGTCTCATGCTCTCTGTCCATGTTGACTGGGCTGGGCTTGGCTTATGTCCAGCCCTCTCTAACAACCCGTTTCTCCTCTTCAGCCACTTTCTTGGGCAGTGGCCAAGAGACCAGTCCTGCTCAGATTCTCCCTTTCCCCCCAAGAGCCTAAAAAATAACAAGTACTAAACCAAAAATGATAATTTTTACTATAAAAACTTATTATGAATGCCCTGATGTTTGAAATGATTAATTAATCAGAAAGCAGCACTTAATATGTAGTCATTTCATATTTGCATTGTATGAAACAAATTTATACATGGTTAAAAAGATGTGCAACCTTCTAATGAGAATTTCTTTCACTGTGTTAAGAGGATGCTTTCATAAGATGACTGTTGCTGTTCTGTCCACCCTTATCTATAAGTCATCCCATCCACATCACATCTTTTGTCTTCCAACTGTTGTACACTCTTCTGTTTCCAGATGATGTCAGGTTGCATTCCTTTGTGCCTTTGAACTTGCTTCTTTATTCTAGTCTTAGCCCCTACTTTGATCATGACAAAATAACTATCTCAAAATGTTATTTCCGTAGCAATATTGAGTTTCTTATCCTGTACTTATTTGGTTATATATCTTCCCATCTGCTAGAGTATGAATGGGCTTTTCTCTGGCAGTTGGTTAAAGAATGTCACCCATTGAAACATGTGAAAATTGGAGCTCTAGGGTGCACTTATCCACATCCAGAAGTAAAGTACATTCAGTTAATGATGAAGGAGAAGCCTGTTAGACTCCGTGTGTGTGTGTCACATATTGGTTAAACCTATGCTTTCTCACCCTACCAAACTGATACATTAACTAAAAGTAGTCCTTAGGCTGCTTTATCTCTAGAATGGCAACAAGAAATGAATGTAAGTATTTTTCCATAATCCAGGCTGGAGGAAAAATTATTTCCACTTCAGATGAACTTACTGTAAAAGTGCTTAAGAATTATCCATCATGAGTTAGGGTGAGCAGACAAAAGAGAGTTTGGCAGACCACATTTTGAGATAAAATAATGTGAAGCAATATAATTAGTATCCTTTAATTGCTAACAAAGAAAAAGAAAGACCAAGAAACATAAGAAAAAAAAACAAGCCAAATGATGCATATTTGAGAAAAAAATTTAATTGAACTTTTAGAAATGAAAAAATTGGGGAATTTGAAATTAAAATTCATTTGCTAGGTTAAATATCCCAATTAGATACAACCGAAGAGAAAATTGTAAACTAGAAGATGGCTATAAGAAAAATACACAGGGTTTAACACAGTGAGTGGGATAAAGAGGTGGGAGGTACAAGGATAGAATTATATATGCCATTCTCTTAATAAATGAATTTGGGGGTACCTGGGTGGCTAACCGGTTCGGTTAAGTACCCAATTCTTGATTTCGACTTAGGTCATGATCTCAGGATTGTGGGATCGAGTCCCACATGGGGCTCTGTGCTGAGTGTGGGACCTGCTTAAGATTCTCTCTCTCCCTCTGTTATCCCTCCCCTCTGCTAATGCTTGCTCTCTCTTAACAAATATGAATTTGAGAAAATACTAGATTTGGAGGAAAAACTGGTTAGATTATAAGTAGGCTCCATACCCATCATGGGACTTGAACTCACAACCCTGAGATCAAGACCTGAGCTGAGATCAAGAGTCAAAAACTTAACTGCTGAGCCATCCTGACATCCCATACTTTATAATTATTTTTTACTTTATTGTTTTTCCTGGGTTAACTAAACTTTCATTTCTAAAGGGCCAACTGCTCAATGGCATTAACTTTTACTGTTGGAATAGAAGTATTAAAAGGCTTCTCAGAGAACCCTTCGATTACAGACATATACCCCAGATTCCCACTGTCTAGAAGCAACCAATTTTTTCTTGATTATTAGAATTAATCTCAGGCAGTACAGAAACTCCATTCTTGGAAGGGCTGCTTTTTGAGCCCATTCCTCCTCTTTTTCTTTTAAAATACAAAAGTTCATGTTATTCAGCACTTACTGTGTGCCAGGCAACATTTTTTGTCCTTTTAACCTTTTTAATTTTTTTACAATTAAAAAAATTCTAAATTCCAATATAGTTACATACAGTGTTATATTAGTTTCAGATGTACAATATAGTGATTCAACACTTGCATACATAACCCAGTATTCAACACTTGCATACATAACCCAGTGCTCATTGTGACAATTGCACTCCTTAATCTCTCTCACCTGTTTTAACTATTCCCCCACCAACTCCCCTTTGGTAACCATTAGTTTGGTCTCTATAGTTAAGGGTCTGTTTCTTGGTTTCTCTCTCTTTCTTTTCGTTTGGTAGCCGTCAGTTTGTTTATAGTTAGGAGTCTTTCTTGGTTTGTCTCTCTCTTTATTTCTTTATTTCTTTTTTTTTCTTTTGTTTCTTAAATCCACCTATGAGTGAGATCATAGGTATTTGTCTTTCTCTTGCTGACTGACTTTGCTTAGCATTATACCCTCTAGCTCCATGCATGTTGTGCCAAGTGGCAAGATTTCATTCTTTTTATGGCTCAATAATATTCCATTGTATATAGGTACCATATCTTCTTTACCCATTCATCATTCTGTGGACACTTGGGCTGCTTCTGTATCTTGGCTATTATAAATAAAGTGCTGGTAAAATTTATAGGTATATGTATCCCTTTGAATTAATGTTTTTGTATTTTTTAATTTATTTATTTTAAAGATTTATTTGTTCAAGAGAGAGAGATAAAACACATAAGTAGGAGGGGCAGAGGAAGAGAATCTCAAGTAGACTTCCCACTAAGTGCAGAGCCTGGTGTGGGGCTCAGTGCCACAACCCATGAGATCATGACCTCAGCTGAAACCAACAGCTGGCCACTCAGCTGACTGAGCCATCCAGGTGCCCCTGTATTTTTTAGGTAAACACCCACTTGTGCAATTACTAAACTGTAGGGTAATTCTGTTTTTAGTGTTTTGTGGAATCTCTACACTGTTTTTCACAGTGGCTGCATCATTTTGCATTCCCATCAACAGTGCAAGAGGGCTCATTTTTCTCCACATCCTAGCCAACACTTGTTTCTTATGTTGTAGATTTTAGCCATTCCAACAGATGTGAGGTGATATCTCATCGTAGTTTTGCATTTCCTTGGTGATGAGTGATGTTGAGCATCTTTTCATGTGTTTGTTGAGCATCTGGATATCTTTACAGATATGTCTGTATATGTTTTCTGCCCATTATTACTCTTTAGGGGGGCCTTGAGTTTTATAAGTTCTTTATATATTTTGGATACTAAGCAAATTACTATAAGAGCAGAGATAAATGGTATAGAAACTAAAAAAAACCAATAGAACAGAACAGTGAAACCAGGACCTGGTTCTTTGAAAACATCAACAAAACCAATAAACTTCTATCCAGGTTCCTTAAAAAAAGGGGGGTGCCTGGGTGGCTCAATGGGTTAAAGCCTCCGCCTTCGGCTCAGGTCATGATCCCAGGGTCCTGGGATTGAGCCCCAGATCGGGCTTTCTGCTCAGTAGGGAGCCTGCTTCCCTCCTTTCTCTTGCCTGCCTCTCTGCCTACTTGTGATCTGTCAAATAAATAAATAAATAAATAATCTTAAAACAACAACAAAAACCAAAAAGGACCCAAATAAAATAATAAATGAAAGAGGAGAAATAGCAGCAATATAAATAATTGTAAGAGAATATTATGAAATCTATTTGTCAACAAATTAGACAACCTAGAAGAAATGGATATATCCCTTGAAACATACAACCTACCAAAATTGAAGCAAGAGGAAATAGAAAATTGGAATCTCCTTACCAGCAAGGAGATTGAGTCAGTAATCAAAAAACTCCCAACTGGGGCACCTGGGTGGCTCAGTGGGTTAATCCTCTGCCTTTGGCTTAGGTCATGATCTCAGGGTCCTGGGATGGAGCCCCACATCAGGCTCTTTGCTCAGCGGGGGGCCTGCTTCCTCCTCTCTGCCTGTGTCTCTGTCTACTTGTGATCTCTGTCTGTCAAATAAATAAATAAAATCTTTAAAAAAAAAAACTCCCAACAAATAAAAGCCTAGGAACAGATGGCTTCACAGGCAAATTCTGTCAAAACCCTTAAAGAAGCATTAATGTCTATTCCTCTCAAACTATTCCAAAAAATAGAAGGAAAACTTTCAAGTTCATTCTATGAGGCCAGTATCACCTTGATACCAAAACCAGATAAAGACACCACAATAAAAGACAACTGTAGGCAACAGTAGGGCATCTCTAAGCCTGAAAGAAAAGAACTGGCTGTTACCAGCCAAGGAGAGGGCAGCCTGACGGAGACTTCAAAATGCAGGCTGCCTGCGGCAGCCACACAAGGTGGAAGTCAAGGGAATAAACATCCCAACCAAGATCCCATCCTTCCCTTCCTCAGTTCTGTGCTGGACAGCACAGCTGTTGATGTCTTATCTGCCAGCCTCCTTGTATAGAGGGCAAGGCTTAGAAGACAGATGTAGGGGCGCCTGGGTGGCTCAGTGGATTAAAGTCTCTGCTTTGGCTCAAGTCATGATCCCAGAGTCCTGGGATCAAACCCCACATCCGGCTCTCTCTTAGCGGGGAGGCTGCTTCCCTTCCTCTCTCTCTGCCTGCTTGTGATCTCTGTTTGTCAAATAAATAAATAAAATTTAAAACAAAAATAAAAAAATAAAAGACAACTGCAGGCCAGTATCTCTGATGAACATAGATGCAGAAATCCTCAAAAAAATACTGGCAAACCAAGTTTAATAATACACTAAGAAAACCATTCACAGGGCTCCTGGGTGGCTCAGTGAGTTAAAGCCTCTGCCTTTGGCTCAGGTCACGATCCCAGGGTCATGGGATTGAGCCCCACATGGGGCTCTCTGCTCAGCATGGAGCCACTTCCTCCTCTCTCTGCCTACCTCTCTGCCTGCTTATGATCTCTGTCTGTCAAATAAATAAATAAAATCTTAAAAAAAAAAAAAGAAAAACTATTCACCATAATCAAGTGGCATTTATTCCCAAGATGTAAGAGTGGTTCACTATTTGCAAATGAATCAACATGATATGTCATATCAGTAAGAGAAAGGATAAAAACCATACGATTATTCAAAAGATGCAGAAAAAGCATTTGGCAGAGGACAATATCCATTAATAAGAAAAGCCCTCAACAAAGTAGGTTTAGAGGGACCATATCTCAACATAATAAAGGTCGTATTTGAAAAACCCACAGTGAGCATCATACTCAGTGGGGGAAAAACTGAAAGCTTGCCCTCTAAGTTCAGGAACAAGACAAGGATGTCTACTCTTCACCACTTTTATTCTACATATGCTAGAAGTCCTAACCACAGGAGTCAAGACAACAAAAAGAAAGGAAAGACATCCAAATTGGTAAGAAAGAAGTAAAGCATTCAGATGTTATGAGTCCACCAATACCTGTTATTGTGAAATTTTGGGTCACTGGAGCCAAACTGATGATCATCAAGGTCCAAGAAAGAAGAAAAAAAAAAAAACCAAGGTCATATACAAAGTATTAGAAATCAGAATGATTTTTTATTTCTCAACATCAGCACTAGCAGATGGAAAACCATGGAGTAGTGTTTCAACATTCTGAAGAAAAATTCAGCGATACCCTTTTATCCCCACACATTCCTTCTCTGGAATCTACTAGAAGATCTATTTCATAAAAAGAGGAATAAATGGAAGAATGAGGCATAGGATCCTAGATATTGGAGATCTATCACAGAAATACAAAGGGGATATATGGAGTGATGGCAAAGAGAGATTCTAAGATAATAGCTGTGCATCAGGCATGCTGGGCAACCACCCACATTGGAGCAGGTTAGAGGACCTGGGAGAGACTTTTTCAGGAAGATAAATTTGATACAATACCTGATATATATGATCACCTTAAAATGAGTTTTAGACAGTTGGTGAAGAGTTTGTTGTTAATTGTAAACTTGTAGAAAACTTAGCAAATAAAAGCAAGACAGTATGTGTTGAGAAAATAAAGTCCACAAAGGAAAAATAATCATAGCTTACTACATTGAGCTATGAATAATGTTTGTATAGTTGTAATAATGTAAGCACAGAATATTTACCTAAGTAAAATAAGTATTTAACTCTATTAGAATGGTAGAGGGAGGAGAGAGTATATTTCTGTGGGAGGCATTGGGAGTGAAAGATAGTCGTGCAGTGGAAGTTAATAGAAGATTAAACCCCCGAAAAGTTAAGTAACAGTGTAAGCATTTTATTTAAAAATATGAAACAAGCACTGAAAGGATCAGTTAAAAGACATAAAAGGCATTGCTTTTGCGGATGAGGACACGGTGAGAGAAGGAGTCTGCTGTGTTTCACAACAGATGAGTAGTCATTTGACTCTAAAATATATGCACCTATAACTGATAAAAATAAAAACTATCTTACAAAGAAAATCAGTATAATTTACCTCATTAACAAATTAAAGGAGAAAAATCTTATAATCAATAAATACAGACATACATTTAATTAAATTCACCATTTACCCATGACAACTTCTTTTAGCAAACTTTCTGAACCTGGCCAATAGTAATTTGAAAAGTTGTAGAAAATATTATATTTAATGGTGACATAGCAAAAGCTGTATTTTCAAAGACAAGAATAAGACAAGGATCCCACTGTCATCAGTTCTCTTTAATACAGTACTGGAGATCCTAGTTAGAATGAAAAGAACACAAAGCATGAGAATGAAAGGGAAAAAAAACCCCACAAGTATCATTATTTATAGATAATATTGCTTATCTATAAAAATCCACATGAATCAAACTCTTTGATCAGAGAATTTAGCAAGGTTGCTGGATATAATATCCATGTACAAATCTCATTAGCATTTCTATACAAAAAGAACAACTAGAAAATGCAGGCAAAATATTATTAAGAATAGCATAGTATTTTAAGGACCTAGGAATAAATGTATTAAAAGATATCAAAGACAGTTATGGACAAGCTTTTTAAACTTAAAGAGCATAAAAGAAGACCTAAATAAATGGACAAGTGTGTCCTGTTATTGGATGGATGACCTGATAATATAATGGTAGCAGCTGACCTTTATTTGTAATTTCTGTGTAACACCTGTAAAAATTCTGTATTTTTTTAATAGAATTTAATCTGATTTTAAATTTCATTTGACAGAATAAAGGGAAGAGCCATCATTTTTTTTTAAAGAAGATTTTATTTTATGTTGGAGATAGTGAGAGAGGAAAGACAATCCAGGGGCTAGCTAGAGAGGAAGAAGCAGGCTCCCTGCTGAGCAGAGAGCCCAATATGGGGCTCAATCCCAGGACCCTGGGATCATGAGCTGAGCTGAAGGCAGATGCTTAACTGACTGAGCCACCCAGGTGCCCCAGAGCCATCACATTTTTGAACAAGAAAAAAGGTATATTTAACCTAACAAATTAAGACCTATTTTAAATCTTTAGTAGGTAAAATTGTATGGTGTTGGCACAAAAATATTCAATGGAATATAATAGAAAGCTCAAACTGAATCATGTGCATACGTGTACACATGGCCAGAGGGAATACTATAAATCCTTGAGTCCAGCTACTCAATAAATAGGGCAGAGTCAACTGCCTATTCACATGGAATTCATTAAAATAGATTGGGAACTTTTAAATTTTATTTTATTTTATTCACTTAACAAAATATTATTGAGGAATTAAAATTAATGAACTAGTTCTTAATGTTTTGACATACATAATTCTCAAATGTATTGAGAATGAAATATACGCATGAGGAACACACATGTAGACCATCTCTTCTCAACAGAGGTAATTTTGTTTACCAGGAGACCTCTGGTAATGTCTGGAGGCATTTTGATTGCCAAAACATGAGATGTGCTGGTAGCATCTACTAGGTAGAGGATGGTCCTCAACAAAATAATTATTTGGCCTGTGGTAGGCTCGGTAGTGGTTCTCAAAGATGTCCATATCCTAATTTCTGACCCTATAAATGTTACATTCTGTGGCAAAAGGAAATTATCACATGCAATTAAGATATAAGATATATAAGATATATATGATATATATAAGGATGTTAAAATAGGGAGATTATCTTGGATTATCTTGTTGGACCCGAAGTGTAATTGCAGTAGACTTTTTTTTTTTTTTAAGATTTTATTTATTTATTTGACAGAGAGAGAGAGAGATCACAAACAGGCAGAGAGGCAGGCAGAGAGAGAGGGGAAAGCAGGATCACTGCTAAACAGAGAGTCCAATGCGGGGCTTGATGTGGGGCTCGATCCCAGGACCCTGAGATCATGACCTGAGCCAAAGGCAGAGGTTTAACCCACTGAGCCATCCATGTGCCCCTGTAGTATTCTTTGTAAAAGGACAGTGAGAAGGTCTGAACGGAGGAAGGCAGTGTAACAGTGGAAGCAGGAGGAGAAAAGCCTATATAAGTCAAGAAATGAAGACATCTTTAGAATTTGGAAGAGGCAAGGGAGTGATTTCTCTCCTAGAACCTCCAGAAGGACCCAGCCCTGCTGACCTCTTGATTTTAGCCTTGTAAGACTCATTTTAAAACCTCTGAACGTCTGAAACTCTGAGGGAATACATTTGTGCTCTTTTAAGCCGTTAAATTTGGGTAATTTTTTACAACATCAATAGGAAACTAATACACAACCCAAAATGTCAATACAGCCAAGGTGGAGAAGTCCTAGTATAGAATGCCATTTCTGTAAGTTAAGATATATATAAGGCCATACTACATATAGTGAATTCCTGTATATTTACTTAATATTGAAAATAATGCATGGGAACGAGAAGTATCAATTTCCAGGTTGTAGTAGCCTTTCAAGAGGTAGAAGGAGAGAAAGGCAGACAGGATATGGCAGAGATTTCTGTAGCATGTGGAATAAGATGTTAAAATATGTAAACTCTTGTTGGTGGATGTGTTTCTGGTTTTAAAAAATAATTTCTATAAAATTTAAAATTAGAAATAATTTTTGGGGGCACCTGGGTGGCTCAGTGGATTAAAGCCTCTGCCTTCAGCTCAGGTCATGATCTCAGGGTCCTGGGATCGAGCCCCGCATCGGGCTCTCTGCTTGGGAGCCTGATTACACCTCTCTCTCTGCCTGCCTCTCTGCCTACTTGTGATCTCTGTCTGTCAAATAAAAAAAAAAAAATTAGAAATAATTTTTTAACAATATTGAATTGCTATTATCTTAGCTTTTCCTGGCTTCCCAGTAGCTAAGATTGATGATAAAACTTGTCTAGAGTGGGGGCTACACCACAGAGAAAGATCACAGGAGATTAGGACGTGCTGAGTTCTATGTTGTGTTACTGTTGTGGCCTATTCACAATTCATGTTGTTGGCAGAGCTTGTCCTGTCGTACATAATGAAAGAAATAGCTTATTTTGGGAGTCTTTCTCTAGTGACAAGAAAGGAATCTTTCCCTTCTCAATGCTAGTCCTTCTTCCTAAATCTTGTTTCTACTTCAAGACCCAAGAGATATTATATAATCTATTCTTCCCATAAAAGTCTACCCCTGGCAGAATCTCTGAAAAAGGCTTCTGTCCCTGTGTGTCCCAGGAACCTGTGTTCATACTTCAATATCTGTGAAGTCCTCTGGGCCAGAGCCAGGGCCAGGGTAAGGCTTTGGGTTTTATAGTTCATATTATTCTTGTTTTCCAAAGCAGTGGAGGTCTACTTTGATAGGAAGATGCTCTATTCCCATGATGTTGTGATTTATAATAAGAAATGTATATTTATCTGGTCTTTGTTTCCATTTCTGGCACAGAGCTCCTTAAACCCTTGACATTTCCTCAGTGATGAGAGCAGTTAAGGTTCTTTTGTTATGTTCACGAAGTGGCTTTTGGAAAGCAGCTAAGAAGGGGGACTGGTCACCAGAGGAATCCACCAGGAGAAGGTTGGAACTTTCAGGACCACCCTCCTGTCACCTCTGGGGAGGGAAGAGGGACTAGAGATTGAGTTAAATAAATAGTGGGCAATGGTTTAATCAGTCTTGCTTACACAACGAAGTCTCTGTAAATCCAAAAGGATAGTGTTTGGAGAACTTGCTGGTAGGTGAGCACATGGATATTTGGAGATAGTGGCAAAGTCTGGAAAGGGCATGGAAGCTTCACACCCTTTCCCCATACCTTGCCCCCTTTATCTCCTCATTTGCCTATTGATTCATAACCTTCATATACTCTTTTATTTTTTATTTTATTAAAAAAATTATTTATTTGAGAGAGACAGACAGAGATCGTGAGAGAGCACAAACAAGGAAGAGAGGGAGAAGCAGGCTCCTGGCTAGGCAGGGAGCCCAGTATGGGACTTGATCCCAAGACCCTGAAATCATAACCTGAGCCGAAGGCAGATGCTTAACCATCTGAGCCACCAAGGCTTCCCCTTCATAAACCCTTTTAATGAACGAGTGTCCTGAGTTCTGTGAGGCCCTCTAGCAGGTTGGTTGAACCCAAGAAGGGAGTCATTGGGGGACCTCTGGTTTAGAAAGCCTTTTGGTCAGAATTACAGGTAACAACCTGGACTTGCTATTGGCATCTGAAATCAAGGGCAGTCTTGTGGGACTGAGCCCTTAACCTGTGGAGTTAGATGCTGTTTCTGAATAGATAGTGTCAGAATTGAATTGAATTGTAGGATACCCAGCTGGTGTTCACAAATTGCTTGATGGTGTAAGGAGAAACCCACACGTTGGAATCGCTTTCAGAATTATGAATCCGTAAGGACAGGCAGGTTTTATAATTGACTCCTAGGAGCCTTTTGACTCACATCTTTGTAAAGATTTTATTTATTTATTTGACAGAGAGAGAAATCACAAGTAGGCAGAGAGGCAGGCAGACGGGGAGGGGGAAATAGGCTCCCTGCTGAGCAGAGAGCCAAATGTGGGGCTCAATGTGGGGCTCAATGTGGGGCTTGATCCCAGGACCCTGAGATCATGACCCGAGCTGAAGGCAGAGGCTTAACCCACTGAGCCACCCAGCTGCCCCTTGACTCACATTTTTAAATAATTATCTGTGAAGGCAAGCAAAATCATATGCCATTTCAATCCCTGTAAGGGTTAATTCCCAGTTAGATTTAAATGCTTAGCAGCTAGTTTTGGTGACTATGTCTTCCAAACCTAGGAACACAAATTCATTCTAATTACGTTGCATTGTCTATAAGGTAAAAATGAATGGTCATTGTTTCCCAGGGACCTCTGACATTTTGGGGTTTGTCCTCAATCTCAATACCTGAAAAGAATTTTTACTTTTATGAACACTTTCACTGTTGTAAGGAATTATTCGTTATTAAAACATCACAGATTTGGATTACAAGTTAATAACTTCCCCCATTTCTTTTCACATGATGACTTGTATTTTTGTTATTCATTTTCACTGGGGCATGTAAGAGAATTGATTTTTTTGGACACATTTTCATGTATTTATATACTAGTAGATGAAGCATGGTCTGATTTTCAGCCAGCTGGTTTTTCAAAGTATTTTTCCAGACAAAATCCTAACTTTAACATGGTGCAAATTATTAGAAACCCATGGGGATATTTAGCGCTTCTCTGAGATTTTGGAGAGATCCCAAGAAGAAATCTGTAGCTTTAAGTTCCAGAATTCCTGTGGCTTAATCCTTCAGGAGTAATAAAGGAGAAGAAGGTAACTTAATCAGCAAGCTGTGCTTCACCCCATACAAATGATTCCCATTTCTATTCTGTCTCATCTTAGAAAATAAATACTTTCCTCTAGAAACTGAGAATGAATCAGAATGACTTATAGATTCCTGCAGAAGCCCACTACAGATAAATTCATTCAAATGTCGCTCCAGGTTTAAGTTTGCTGGAAACTATTAGCAGAATTATTGGAAAGGATTTTACTAATAGTACTTCCAGTTGAAGTGTTGAGAGAAAGTTGAATTACACCAGAAAGGGTCCTTATAGCACACGAATAACAAAGTAGACTTATTTTACCTTGGGCCAAAGGACACCAGAGAGATAGTTACACACAAATAAACAAATCGAAAGTCCTAATCTTGGCTCATGAGATGCTCAGTGGTATGTCCCAGATCCCTCCATCACTGCTTGAAGAAGGCGAACCTGAGCTTACTTGTATTTGGAGTGTGGCATGGTAGAAGGCCACAGTGTTTAGGCAGAAGCTCCTAATCAAGGGATTTTGCTTAACTTGGACAATCTCCTCTCTGACATTATTTTCTTCTATATATAATTGAGCTCAGTGGTTTTTAAATTTCCTGCTGTTTTATTCCCTGATGGATTGTATTTTCTCAGTTATGAGCCCAAAAATGACTTCTGAGCTAAACCCTTGATGGAAAGAGCACTTAATAAGCTTCTGAACTTTACAGACCAGCCCTAAGGAGGATAACCAATGGTGACAAAATAGCTGTTAACGTTTTAGACATTGTTATCATGTTCCTAGGGTTTTAGTTCCAGGTTCATCTTTCACTAAGAGTGTGACGTATGGTGGGGTCTCTTGGTTTTGTTGAGCTCAGTTTCTTCATCTCTAATTGGAATAATAGTGTATGCTTTATAGTTGCTATGAGGATTAAATAAGATAATCTCAAAAAACCCTTAACTGTATGTATTTTCCTCAGATAGTCTGTACTGTGTGTAACACTCAAGGTTTGATCAAAGAAACAATTTTAGAAATGGTAAGAGTATGGGATTTATCAGAGAGGAGTGACATAAAATTTCTCAATGGCTACTATATTTGATGTTGGCCTAGAAGTCATCAGGGAAAAATTCTTAACCCCACAACGTACTTCCTCTCTTGGGAAAGCTCTAGCACAACTAGTTAGGGTAGTGGATTTGTTGAAATTTTTAATTAGGGTTCCCATAGATAAAATATTATTCCCATAGATAAACTCTATTAGAGAGTGCCCACATTTAACAGTAAGCTATAGGATCAGTTCTCAAAAAGAAGAACAAATTTTAAATTATTATTGATCACATAATCAATTATTAATCATTATGTGGCTATTGTTTGTGTAGGTTGGTCACCTAATGTTACCTCAAACATGGAAAAGAAACTTAATTAGTTTGCCTTTTTTTTTAAAATTTATTTACTTATTTTTAGAGAGAGAGGGAGTGACTGAGCACAAGCAAGGGGAGGGACAGAGGGTAAGGGACAATCTCAAGCAGATTCTCCACTGAGCTCAGAGCCCAATGTGGGGCTTGATCTCAAGACCCTGAGATCATGACCTGAGCGAAAACCGAGAGTCAGCGCTCAACCAACGGAGCCACCCAGGTGCCCTTGCATCTTATTTCTTAAAGGCTAAGACTTAAGAAAGTCTTAAAGGCTAAGTCAAGACATTTGAACCACAGTAATTTGGATTGTTATAAAAAAGATCAGTGAATTTGTATTTGCATTGCACATTTGGGTTTGATAGGAGGAATGAAATCACTTGTATCAAGGCCATACAAGTATGCGAGTGTTTCTTAAGGAATTGCTCATGTGTCTGTATGATGGAAACTAAAAAATGCAAGTGGGTCTGAAAACTGCCAAGCCATTGGTTTAAAATTGGTTGTTACTGAAGAATTTTAGCTCAGTGATTGTCCTTTCAGATAAGAGGTTGCGTATGTAATGTATGCCAAAGGATGTTTCAAAATCTGTATGTAGTATTTAGATTCATAAACTTAGCAGATGCTCTAGAAACTGCAAATCAGGACCTCTGGTTCAAGACCATGTGGATTTCTAGAAATTCTTATATGCTTCCTACTTTAGAAACCAAAAGGCTCTTAACATATGTGAAATATATGGGAATATCCAAATAAATATTTATAGTCTGGAAATAGACACTTTTTTAAAAAAAAGATTTTATTATTTATTTATTTATTTGACAGAGAGAGAGAGAGAGATTACAAGTAGGCAGAGAGGCAGGAAGAGAGGGGGAAGCAGGCTCCCTGCTGAGCAGAGAACCCGATGTGGGGCTTGATGTGGGGCTCGATCCCAGGACCCTGAGATCATAACCTGAGCCAAAGGCAGAGGCTTAACCCACTGAGCCACCCAGGCGCCTGGAAATAGGGAAGCTCTATTTTTAATTTCTTAAGGAATCTCTACACTGTTTCCCAAAGTGGCTGCACCAACTTGCATTCCTCCCAACAGTGTAAGAGGGTTTCCCTTTCTCCACATCCTTTTCAACACTCGTTTTTTACTGTCTTGTTGATTTTGGCCATTCTAACTGGTGTAAGTTGGTATCTCAATGTGGTTTTGATTTGAATCTCCCTGATGGCTAGTGATGATGAACATTTTTTCATGTGTCTGTTAGCCATTCGTATGTCTTCCTTGGAAAAGTGTCTGTTCATGTCTTCTGCCCATTTTTTTTTAAAGATTTTATTTATTCATTTGACAGAGATCACAAGTAGGCAGAGAGGCAGGCAGAGAGAGGAAGCGAAACAGACTCCCTGCTGAGCAGAGCACCTGAAGGGAGTCTCAATCCCAGGACCCTGAGATCATGACCTGAGCTGAAAGTAGAGGCTTTAACCCAGTGAGTCACCCAGGGGCCCCTTCTGCCCATTTTTTGACATGATTATCTGTTTTGTGTGTGTTGAGTTTGAAGAGTTCTTTATAGATCCTGGATATCAGCCCTTTGTCTGTAGTATCATTTGCGAATATCTTCTCCCGTTCCCTGGGTTGCCTCTTTGTTTTGTTGACTGTTTCCTTTGCTGTGCAGAAGCTTTTGATCTTGATGAAGTCCCCAAAATTCATTTTCATTTTTGTTTCCTTTGCCTTTGGAGACATATCTTGAAAGAAGTTGGTGTGGCCAATGTCGAAGAGGTTACTGCCTGTGTTCTCCTCTAGGATTCTAATGGATTCCTGCTTCATGTTGACGTCTTTTACCCATTTTGAGTTTATCTTTGTGTATGGTGTAAGAGAATGGTCGAGTTTCATTCTTCTCTACACATAGCTGTCCAATTTTCCCAGTACCATTTATTGAAGAGACTGTCTTTTTTTCACTGTATATTTTTTCCTGCTTTGTCAAAGATTATTTGACCATAGAGTTGAGGGTCCATATCTGGGTTCTCTACTCTGTTCCACTGGTCTATGTATCCGTTTTTATGCCAGTACCATGCTGTCTTGGTGGTCACAGCTTTGTAGTAAAGCTTGAAATCAGGCAACATAATGCCATCAGTTTTGTTTTTCTTTTTCAACATTTCCTTAGCAATTTGGGGTCTCTTCTGATTCCATACAAATTTTAGGGTTGTTTGCTCTAGTTCTTTGAAAAATGCGAGTGGGGGGCGCCTGGGTGGCTTAGTGGGTTAAAGCCTC
Organism: Mustela nivalis; assembly: GCF_964662115.1. Taxonomy (NCBI): domain Eukaryota; kingdom Metazoa; phylum Chordata; class Mammalia; order Carnivora; family Mustelidae; genus Mustela; species Mustela nivalis. The sequence goes on from NC_139032.1 coordinate 18,886,701, forward strand.
TGCCTTCGGCTCAGGTCATGATCCCATGGTCCTGAGATCGAGCCCTGTATCAGGCTCTCTGCTAGCGGGAAGCCCGCTTCTCTTTCTCTCTCTCTCTCTGTCTACTTGTGATTTCTGTCCATCAAATAAATAAATAAAGTCTTAAAAAAAAAAAAAAGAAAAATGCCAGTGGAATTTTGATTGGATTGGTGTTGAAAGTATAGATTGTTCTAGGCAGTATAGACATTTTAACAATGTTTATTTTTCCAATCCATGAGCGTAGAATGGTCTTCCATCTTTTTATGTCTTCTTCAATTTCTTTCATTACTGTTCTGTAGTTCCTTGAGTGCAGATCCTTTACCTCTTTGGTTAGGTTCATTCCCAGGTAACTTATGGTTCTTGATGCTATAGTAAATGGAATTGATTCTTTAATTTCTCTTTCCGTATTTTCATTGTTAGTGTATTAAAAAACAACTGATTTCTGTACATTGATTTTGTATCCTGCCACAGTACTGAATTGCTGAATGAGTTGTAGTACTTTGGGGGTGGAGTCTTTTGGGTTTTCCACATAAAGTATCATGTCATCTGCGAAGAGAGAGAGTTTGACTTCTTCATTGCCAGTTTGAATATCTTTTATTTCTCTTTGTTGTCTAATGGCTGTTGCTAGGACTTCTAATACTATGTTGAACAAGAGTAGAGAGTGGGCGTCCTTGTCATGTTCCTGATCTCAAAGGGAAGGCTGTCAGCTTTTTCCCATCGAGGATGATATTTGCTATGGGTTTTTCATAGATAGATTTTATGAAGTTGAGGAATGTTCCCTCTATCCCAATACTTTGAAGTGTTTTAATCAGGAATGGATAAAGCTTTCTTTTTCTTTTTCCTTTTCTTTCTTAATCTTTCTTTCATTCATTCGTTCTTTCTTTTTCTTTCTTTTCTGCATGCCTAACCATTAGGCTCCTGTTCCCTTCCTTTAAAGTTAACGTATCTGCTCTGAATTAAAATTAGCAGTTATTCATGATCGTTCACTGCATTTCTTTTTTTCTTTAAAGTCTTGTCTCTGCCTGATATAAGTTTTGATAGCTAGGCTGTTAAATGAGAGAGACAATCTTCTATATCAAGATTTACACTAAGACAACTTATATTCCTAATGGTATAAGCACTTTTGTCTGGTACTAGTAGAATGGATACATATGAGGGCTGTTAATTTAGCTCTAATGTGAGCTGCATGGGAAAAGCTATAGAGGTTCTATTTAGTTTGTAGTAAACAACTTCAGAATCAATGTGTTTTTCTTTACTGAAGACTTGCTTAGTGCATCAGGAAAAAATTCTATTAGTTTGCCTCATCTAGAAATCACCGCGCATCCTGACGTGGGGGCCAGTGGCCCCCATTAAGGCCAGCATGACTGTTTGTAGCAAAATGAACCAAGCCATCTGAATTCAACCTCAGTGTCATTCTTCAAGCAAGCCAGACAGCCAAGATTTAGGATTTTCCCAACATTTTATGGCAATTTGTTTCATTTGCCACAGGCCCATAATGATGAAAATTGCCATAAAGTGAGATAATCAGGCGGTAGAAGTGTCATAAAACTGCAGGAGAAACATTTCCATCTTGGAGCTTTGCATGCCGATGAATGTGGGGAAGAGTAAATGTGGCCTGGCTGGTGTTATCTGGTTGCCAAGCTCTGTGCCAAGCAGAAATGATTCTATTTTGTCAATTTGTACTCATTTGGAGGCCAAAGAATGGGAACGAAAGAGAACCTGAAAATACAAGGAAGCACCCGGCCAAAGTCTTTGCTCAGGTGCCTGGGCTGTGAGCCGGCAAGGGGTGGGCCAACGGAGAGGAGGCCAAATGTGTGCCATTCGGTACAAGGAGAATAAATTAAAGGGCTGTCAGTGATTGGAGGGCTTTGGCCTTCGGAAGGAAATGCCATGGTACTTCTCCTGCTATGTTTTTGGGATCCCTGCCTGGCCTTGAACAGCCCTGTCTCTCTTCTGCCCTGAACAGCCTGAGCCACAGTGGGAACCAATAGGCTGGAGATGGCATTGTTAGACCAAAGCTTTTTGGGCCGTGGTTGAAATGAATGAGTCCTTTTTCACATATTGGTTGCTTGCGCTTGGAAGTGAAAATGGTTATTTTTTTTTTGTTCCTTTGGTTTTTTTGTTTTGTTTTGTTTTGTTTTTAATGCCCGGGAAACAGACTCCTTTTGTCTCTCTGCTTTTTTATTTTCATTCCTTTTCTCCTCCTGGCCACATTCCTACTCCGTAGATCATTTACATGTTTCACATATCACGAGTCATGCCTTGAAGAATCATGCAGCCAGAAATTTCCAGGTCTTACTCCACAGCGGATAACGCGGTTGTTTCATCTTCACCCTTTATTTGTACGTTGTCCGTTTTGTTCTCTGTTTTGCAATATTACATTAATGGCACTGGTTTGAAAGTCCCCCAAGGACACATTCCATAGCTTCACTCCTGCTAACTGAATTGGTTTTGACAGATATCTTAATAACATTCTAGCTCATGCCAAGCTGCTAGGGGTAAGAGCTATAATCATTTCTTCATTTTTAAAAAAATGAAATATATCCCAGGAAGAGCTTCTCTAGGAGTCTTCTGACTTTATTTTATAACCTGAATTTCTCATGGACTCCCCACTGAACAAATCTGTTCCCCAAGTTTGATGCTGTTCCATCCTCAAAGTCACACAATAAGGGGAATGAAGAAATGGTCTCTTTCTGGCTCACACAATGGTGATATATTATCTGTGGCTTTCATGTATCAGCATTTGCACGTTCTTATGTTTCCTGTTTAATTTCATATGTGTTCTGTGATATTCTTTTTAAATTTAATATGTTTGGAATATGAAAGACATCATTTTTTTTTTTTTTAAAGATTTATTTATTTATTTATTTGACAGAGAGAAATCACAAGTAGTCGGAGAGGCAGGCAGAGAGAGAGAGAGAGGGAAGCAGGCTCCCTGCTGAGCAGAGAGCCCGATGCGGGACTCGATCCCAGGACCCCGAGATCATGACCCGAGCCGAAGGCAGCGGCCCAACCCACTGAGCCACCCAGGCGCCCTGAAAGACATCATTTTTAAACACTGAGATTGCCTGGTCTCTGTTAATCATAGCTGATGTTGATCACAAACGTTTGTTGAGAATACACAATACCCCTCACATGGTAGTATTCCTTCACCTGCATTATCTGAACTTCAAAAATAAACCTTTGGAGGTGTTTTCATTTCAAAATATTTTTCCATTTCAAGCAACAGAATGTGAACAAGATTATGTAAACTGTTGAGATTGGAGACTGATTCTCTTTCACCTTTCAGACTGATTCAGGGCAAACTCTGTGGGGTTCTACTTTCTAAAGATGTCTTGCAGGATATGTGATCACACTTGATAATTGTGCATTTAAGTACAAGGTGGAAATTGAAATTTAGAAATTGGAAAAGGCCGGAACGGATGAAAATTATATGGTATTTGGGATACCTGAAAGAATTAATTCCTTGGAAATGCATGTGGCATTGGTGAAATAACTGAACTTGATGTGTGGTAGCACGTGGATGCTGAGCTTCTCTTGGAGGATCTTTAGGTCTCCCCTAAAGTTAAAGTGCAAGGAATTAATAGTTGCTTTTGGTGCCTCTTCATGCTTCCTTCAAAGCCCTCTTCTTCCGTGATGTCCCTCTCGTCTTAAAGTTTCCACTGTTGTCTGGGTTGCTACTGGTTTTTATTTCTCCAACACAACCTCCCTCATACTGTTCTGGTCGTAAACACTTCCTTCAGAATATTCCTGTTTTGACTTTTTCCCCTCCAGTTTTAAGCTGCAAAATGTGAACAGGCTTATTTGACTACCGAGTGGATTGATTCCCTTTCCAGCAGAGGACAAGCTCCGTTGGGTTCTATTTTCTAATAAATGTTGTCAACCAACTTGAGCCTATCTTCGACTCTTATTTTCATTTTAACAGATAAGAAGAAAGAATAAATAGAAGATACTGAGGCAAAAAGAACAATGGCAAGGAATATTTTCTTGGGGGAGCTTAGCAGTCAGGGATAGCAAAGCACAGCAGTGTGTGTATTGGTACATGTTGATCATTGTAACCTCTGCCAGTTTGTGGGGTAAATACTCCCAACGGAGCCATTTTCAGGCTATCCACATGATGTCACCTCATGTAGAAGATATGCTAACTCAAACTTCCTAGAACTGGTACATCCCAATTCTAGCGTCCCGCATTGCACCAGCTAACAAAGCAAGAACTCTAGTTGACATGGACTGGGGGCAAAGTTGATAATGGCCAGCAAGATGTTTTAGATACATGAAAGGCCTATGCTATTTGTTCTGGAAGAATGTAATTTTATTCAAATCATAAAGGCATTAAAAATGATGTGGTTGGTGAAAATTTTCAAAATCTATTAGGAACAACTTATGCCTAAGTGGTTGAATTTCTATAAAAAGTCTTGAATAGTTTAGAGGCTAAAACTAATTTTATAAATGCTACAGATTGTTGAGCAGGTGATATTTATATTTTTGATTTAACAAAAGGTTATATTTTCTTGGGAAAAAAATAAGGCAGTAAGAAAATACCAAGTCTATAATAAAGCCACAGCTTGCAATGGATATTGTTACGTTAATAAATGAAATAAAAAGCTGCACTGCAGCCCATTGTCATTTCTCCCCCTCCCCATTTCTATCTAATAGAATGAACTTTATATCTAAAAGGGCTGAATAAACCATTTGTGAGAGGGCACTGGAGTCTAAATTAGGTGAAACCTGCCCTTTGCCCAAGTATACATTAAGGACAAGGGAAGTACATGCACATCACTTATGTGGCTGGCACAAAATATTAATGATGAAAGAGTTAAAAAGATAGAGATCTGGAATGATGGGGTGAATCTAACAAGACCGAACTTACTAGGTGGAAATGTTAAACCATGAAATTTGGATTAGTACTCCAACAGCCCAAATATGAGCGATTTTGGGTAATTGTTAACTTAATATAAATCTCTAGTCTTCTATAATATGTGGATGCTCCAAACAAAATATAACACAAGGGCACCTTATTTGGAGTACACTGTATCTGGAGGAAGGGAGATAATTCTTTTACTGTACTTTTCATCTGTTCATTTATCTAACTCATCACACCCATTCGGTCACTCCCTTTCATTGACTCAATTAATACTGATTTGAGGCTCTGCAGAGTCAGAGAACTGTGGGATACAGAGTCATAAGATAGGCACTGCACATGCCCACATGGAGCTTTTATTCAATCAGTTACTGTTCAGACTATGTATAAGGTACAGTGGTTGGTCTTGCATATGACATTAAGGGAATTGATAAGAAAGTAAAGCCTGCCCACAATCTTACTATTAGTAAAATTGGTGTGGAGTCAGTGGAAGGGCTGAAGTAACCAGAGGAGAGAAAGGTTTAAGAATATATCCTAGCTTTCTGCAAATACCTGAACAATTTTCGAAGAGCTCATATGGTACATATGAGAAGGGGGAAAAAAGTGAGTAGTTAAATCTGGTTGAGTGGGGAGGGGAAGAGGGAATTTGGGAAGGCTTAACCAAGGATGTGATTCTTAATCTGAGTCTTGAAGGATTAATGAGGTTTCATCAAAAAAAAAAAAAAAAAAAGAAAAAAGAAAAAAAAAAGGGAAAAAAGAAAAGAAATAAAGGGTATTTCCCCAAGTGGAGAGAACAGTGTGTGCAAATGCTCAGAGCCACACAGTGGGAGGATCTTTGGTAACAGCATGCATTTTTGTGTGCGTGTAGTACAGAGAGTAGGAGTTGGAGGGGAGATTTGAAGGGATGTGGCCAAAGATGAATGTGGAGAGAAAGTCTTGGATCAGAACATGAAAATCTTTTATACCAGGAGTTTAAATTCCATTTGAAGTCACTAGGGGAGGGGGTGGCATCAAAGTATTAGAGGCAGAAGAGTGACATGCTTAGATTTATATTTCAGAAAAGTTATACTGGTGGCAGTGTGGAGGAAGGTTTTGGGGGAGAGAAAGTTTCCTGACTAGAAGAGAAGGAGGAGTTTCTGACATGGACTGACACTAGGACTGTACTTTTAAGTTCAGTTTTATCTCAGAGAGTCTGAAATTCATTGTCTTTGTAGCTATAGTTCTTTTATACTAAGTTGTGTTTAGGGTCAAAACAAGGTGTCTTTTTCATTTTAGGTACTTATATACTCAGTGCAGATTATATATAGTTTTCTCTTGGTGTGTCTGGAGCATCTCAGGAATTTTTTTGCTTCCTTCCTTCCTACCCTATCTCCCTACCTTCCTTCCTCAAAAATGAATACGTGGCAGGCAGCAGCCATATCCTTGGTCATGGAGACATAGCAGACACATAGATAAGTTCTTGAGGGTTGGGGAAGGGAGCAATAGAGACAGATAATACAGGAAAATACATGAAAGGTAATTTCAGATGCTATTAAATGCTCTGAAGTTACTACAACAGAGTAACATGATTGCTAGTGGCTTGGGTAGGGTAGAATAATCAGGTGGGATAGTCAGAGAAGGCCTCTTTGAGGAAGTGATACTTGAATTGAGACCTGAATTAGAAAGGCAGTCATCTTTAGATGAAAGGGAGGCTCTCCAGAGCTGAATAACCCACAGGATCAAAGGGTATCAGAATTATTTTTTCATGTTCAAGGAACCTTTCATGCCAGCCAATGAGGGGGAGGTTAGCACTAGACAAGGTCAGAAAAGGAGGAAAATGGTAAACAAAATACAGTGCTAGAATTCATCAGTCCTTGGTACAAGGTTGGGTTGCTTCTAGTGGGGGTGGATTAGAGTGAACAGGAAAAATAGCAGGGAAACCAAATGAAAGTTATTGTAGATGTCCAGGTGAGGGGGAAAAAATGTGATCTCTGCTATGGTGGTGGCGATGAGGGTGGTGAAGTCCTGATGGATTCTGGGGATCAAGCAAAGAGAACTTGCTGGTGCATTGGATATGGGGGCATAAGATACAAGAACAGTCAAGAATGAGGTGTTGATTTTGTGGTTGGCCAAACGTTCCATTTTGGGGGGAAAATAATGGATGAAAATGATCAGATGGGAAAACAAAGAGTTGTCTTTTATCTGTGTTAGCTTTGAATCCTTGTCAGGCTTTGAAGTGAAGATGCTAAGGAAGCAGATACATGAGTCTGAGGCTTAGTGGGGTGAGGTCAGAGCTGAAGATACGAATTCAAGCGTTATTGGTTCTCAGTTCATGATGTTGTGATTTGCTGCTCATAAGGTGTCCACTTGGTCAAGCGATGATGGTCTGACTGCACCAGAATGTTGAACATTTGGTAGATACTTAATAACTGTTTTACTTATTGCCCTGAACTTATTTATAAGAATGCTCCAGAGTATTAAAGATAAGTACATTCATTTCCAACTATTTTGGCTGCTTCCCACCAAAAAAGTATCTGCCTTCATGGTTAAAGTCTGGGAGAGCACATAGAGAAGAATCTTTCTCCATTTTGTGTTTGTTGAATATATCCTTTTGTGGATAGGATATTGAGAAGAAGAAGGAAGTTGAGAAGAGTATTTCTTCCGCATCTCCTCCCTTCTGTATTTGGAACTCATTGGCTTCTAAAGAGAATTCAGGTATTGGGTCTGCAGCCCTACTGAATGGTTTTAAAGATATTTCAAACTGAAATTTTCAGCCTGATAAAAATCGCTCTTTATAAAATAAACCAAAATACTCTCAGTATTCACACCTAAATCTTTATCACAATGGGAATTAGTATCACAGAACTGCAGTAACTTGGATTTGGATCCTAATATTATTATTTCCCTTCTGTTTCACTCTGAAGATTTTGACTTCTGCCTCAGTCAAGTACTATTGTTTAAAATACTGCTGTGCATTTGGTCAGTAATCTCAATTCTAGCTTTCATTCTTAAAAATAAGATCATAAATAGTTTAAGTACGGCATGGGAAATGAATTTTTTTCTTTGAGTAGCAATTCAAGTTATCTGTTAATTCCTAGAAAGATGCTGGGTGCCAGCTTGTACTGGTTTTTCTTATCGTTGGCACTCTTTGTGAAGACAGACTAATGATGTACTCATTGGTTCTCTTTCCCCTTTTATTTTCAAATCTTTATTCCCTTTCACGTATGCTTTTGCAATCCAAGTAATTGAAGAGCTTGACAAGATTTGGAAGGGACAAGAGTCTGGTTGTGATGATGTAGCTGGTCCCAGGGGAAGGTGAAAACACTACTCTTAGTTGTCTTGCATTTATTTCTATTATGGGGCCTTTCTTATAGCTCTGCAGACAAAGTTTCAGCTGAGGTTTGCACTCAAGACAGCATGATACAGACTTACTGACTGCGCTGAGAAATATTCCTTAAAAATGCATTCTGTTCATTTCCCAGGAAAGATAGGAAGGCAACTTGTCAAATTACCTAATTGTGAATGTTAGGATCAAAGTTACTGATTCTGTAAAGCTCTATAATCACAATCTAGGTTTTATTTTAAATTAATGTCACAGATACATTAGACAAAAATATTTAGTTCATTTGTTTATACCTTAATTACATTACATCTATTTCACGGTGTAATACACAGTTCTTACATCATGTATAATGCATTTTAATTTATTCAGTGTTGCAATTGAGTTATCTCTATGGACTTCATAACTTATGTTATAAAAAACCTTTGAAAAAGATAAATTCTTTGTTCCTACTGATCTTTAAAACAGATTTATAGCTTTCAAATGATAGCCTTAGAAGTTAAAATTTTAATATCATTTTAATGTATTCTCTAAACACTACTTCAACATTAAATCTTGCTTTTAACTCTTGTATTATCCTGTTCCTTACACCTTACCAGCATGAGCATCCAATCCCTCCTTATTCTCTCTTTAGAGGATTATATACGAATGTTGGGAGAGCTTCAAAGTTCATTTCATACATGGGACAGTTGAGGCTGAAGAAAGCTTCTGTCTGTATCCAATTAGTTACATCATACTGCTCTCATCTTGACAGAGAGTGATGTTTTGAACATCACCTGCCTCAGAAGTTAACAGACAAAATCCAAACAAACTAGGTGAGTTTGCAAACATATATTCAGCCCCCAAATTCCCATGAAAGGAGCACTCCCCCAAAATGAGTAAGAAATTACCTAAAGGGACATGACCCGATGGAGGGAAGGCTGAAAAATGTGATCAGCTGAATTTGGGGATATAAGCTGGGCTGTCCATGGCCCATGCATTTGCTTTTCCTTGTGTCAACCAAAATTCTTGCTGATCATTTCCAGTAGTGTGGCCCTCACAACGAGCGTGTGGCCAGGAAGTTTGTTTCTAGAATACAGCCGAGGCAATGGAAAGAAAAGGTGGTTTCAATAATATGGCTCAGAGAGTATGACAGATTTTATGACTTCTGAGCATTGGGGGAGATTTTTTTCTCATTGTTCTCAGAGTTCAGTACTCCTCAAATTAAAAAAGCCAAGAACAGCTTGGAAAGAGACTCACAGTAGTGTAAGAGAGAGTGGGTGGCAGACATGCCCCCCTTCCCCCCATCAGGAGAGGTGGCTTGCGGAGCGCACATCCACATTTCCAGCATGTGCACAGGTCTGCGTAGTGTTTAGCGGAACCATGTGATGAGAGAGCAGAAGGCAAGCTGAGGACAAAGCATAGGCTGGCTGACACCCTGCACCTCCCCTCCCAACACACACACACACACACACACACAGTCTCCCAGGTGGGATCTGTGTGACATTCCTCACGCACTCCTGGTTGCCCTAAAGCTAAGGGAAGGGAAAAGCAAATGGTTACTTTATAGAGATCACAGTTCTGCAAGACACAAGTCCCCCTCAGGTTACAAATGTCATAGTGATTTACAAGAAAAAAAGCATTCTTATCAATAACCCAACTTCCAGAAGGAAATGTAGATAAAATTAAATGTCCTAACCTGCAGCCCATTGGCAAATACCTCGGGCAGGCAGAGTATAATGTTCCTCCAGCAGGCTCCCAGCTGTCTTACCGTTAATGCTTAACTAGAAGGAAAACCAGAACTTGACACTGGAGGCCATGACACTGGAGGTCTTCTTTAGCATATGAAAGTTCTTTCAAAGACCTTTTTCCCTTACCTTCCCCACCTCCACTTAAATAATCAGTCACCCCTCAAACTCCAGTGGGGCAGCTCTTTCTGCCCTTGGATCCTGTCCCTGGATGTCTCAAGAATTCTTTCTTGGCTGTTGGCTCTGGACCTCACTCCACCAAACCTCACCTATATTCCAAAACTACATCACATGGATGGCTACAGCAGTAGGAATGTAGTTGTCGGAGCCTCTGTCTTTAGAGGGTGTGAGAAGTTGCAGAATGTCAAATGGAGATTTATTTGCCACTGCTCTTCAGATCTTTGATGTAGGAAAATGACATTACGATTGAGATTGCTTAGAGGAGGATGGGTGGACAGGTGTATCTCACCTGCCAATATGCAGTTATGGTTTTAGTGCTTGGAAGGAGCATATCTTGTAAATAGCCCCTCATTATTATAAGGTCTTGTCAAGATGTGTTTCCTTCTGATGGTGACATGTGTCACACTGGCTCTAGGTTTGGAGCAGATGGTATTTGTTATTGAAGACCCAGCCATCTATTATGAAACCTTTTTTCCTTCTGCCTCAAGTTGGCATCCCATACCTGTTCTCAACAAAGGGATTGTACCTTCATAGCAGCTTAAGGTATAAAAATCAGACAACAGCTAAAACTCTTAGCCTTCTTACGATATTTGCATTTTATCAGAAATTGAAATCTTAAACCAAGGAAATGAATGTCAGAGGTGTAATTCTCAAGCAGTTAATGAGCTATTAAGGATTTTTTTTTTTTTTTTTGAGTAGCAAGAGCACTTTCTTGTTCCCACATTAAAAAAATAAAACCAAACAAATGAAATAATCCATGAGCATTTGATAGATAAGTTGATATTCATTTTAATTTTAATTATTTTAATTTCAAACATTTCAGCAATATTTCCATTTCCAGAAATTTACGTCTTTGTGAGAGTTGGAAGTTTAAAGATGTAACTTTGTGTTATAAATTTGCATTTTTTCAGTTTTTAAAAAAATGAGACACAATTGATATGTTAGCTTCAGGTGTTCAATGTGGGTCAGTATTTTTATGTACTATGAAATGATCACCACAGTAAGTCTAGTTAACATCTGTTATTTTCTTGGGATGAGAACTTTTAAGATGTACTTGCTTGACAATTTTCAGCATTTCTAGTGTTGAATTAAGATGGTCTTTGTATTTCCTCTTCCTGACCCTGGAATTGAATACATTCTGTATAATTGGAATTATCTTTGGAATTCTAGTCTCAGGACTAGAGGATCAGTGGGTAAATTAAACCTAGGTCCAGTGTTCTCCCTGACTGGATGTGGATATTCTTGGAAGTCCTTAATTATGCTGTGCCTCAGTTGCATCCTTTATAATACAGTATATTTTGTGAGGATATCCTGAATAGGTGATAACCCTAAGAGGGAAGAAACAGACTGTGGCTACAGGGGTTCATCAGTGAGCCAGGGCTAAGTAGAGGAGAAGCATTGGTGGGTGTGACCAACGGTAAAGAAGAGAGAGAACTTGGACTCTGATTGGCAAAGGTTTCAAGTGGTTCTACCATATATTAGCTGTGACAGTTGGTGCAATACATTTATCCTCTGACGATTAGTATTTTTGGAATATGTATTATATAAATAGGTGCAATAACATAATGCATAATTTGGGAATCATGATCTTATGTAAGCAGAACACCAAGTTCTGTATCTGAGATGATACAGGAATGAAGTAGGAAAGAGAGTTAGAACTTCAGAATTCAGGTTTTCAGGCTTGAATTAAGGATGATTTTTATTGCTTTAGAACTGTGACCAGATTTTTTTTTTTTAATAGAAGCCAAATGCATCATGAGTAAAGCAGTAATGTAGCAATATACAGTTACTTCTCCTAACATGGTGACCAATACCAGATGTACCTTATGGGCCTCTCCTAATTCCCTAAGATGCTGTTGCCTCCCAGACCTTCAGTTGTGTGGGTCCCTGCTGCTCAGCTGACTGGGCTGACCAGTTATCATTGAGCAGCCAGACAGAATGTGAGCAAACACATGCTCCATGTTTCTGACTTCTTTTGCTACTTTGGAACTCAAATGATACCTTGTAACAGTGTATGGGATGTGGGTGACACCCATAAGTGACACCTGCAGTTTACTCTTTAAGGCCCATAAAATGATTTGATCAGTGGGCATCAGGAGTTGGGGAGAACATACAAGTTAAATCCTCCCCACCCCCCACCACTGTATATGTTTTTTTCCATGTATCCTATCTGGAAAAATCCCATAGGGATGAGCTAAACTCACCTGGAGAGAGGTGTTGTTGATTGCTGGCTCATCGTGAGGCCCTGACCAGCATAATAATGCATCAGCTCACATCTATTTCCATCCTTCTCTATCTTTTTAAACTTTTCCATCACTTTCCCTACCCTAGAACTGCACCTCTCAAAAGTACCAATAATCAATTCTTCAGATTCTTTTGTCTAGAAAAGCCAGACTAAGATGTTGCTTAGTACTTAGAAGTTGCTCATTAAATATTAATTTTCCATTCCTTCTTTTTAAAAAATCTTTTAAAAAAAATTTTTAAGTAAGCTCTGTGCTCAACATGGAGCTTGAACTCACAACCCGAAGATCAAGAGTTGCATGCTCTATCAACTGAGCCAGCCAGGTGCCCCTGCCTCCTTTCTTCATTTTCTATTAATTTTCTTTTATTTTGACCTTGCTTATTTCAAGGCTGAATTTGAACTTTGGGCTCTTAGGTGTCTTCATCCCTTGTCTTCTCTTCCTGAACTCAGATTTTATCTCAGGTACTGATTTTTGCACGTTTTTCATTTGAGCCCAAAAAGCATCCCTTTGATGTTTGGTTTCTAGAAATCTTGACCTGGTCTAAACAGGTTCTGATAGAATGCTTCTAGGAAGGCTCTTAGCTGAGACCTATCCATGCTCAGGCAGTTTATGATTTATTTTACTTGTATAAGATTTATTTCTTCTTGGACATCGCTAGGATAGCCATTTGGGTTTGAGAAGAGCAGATACATCAATATGCAAACTTTAGTGATTCTTCCTATGGTTTTTCAATGATATAGTCAGTGTTTTAGAGAGTAGAAGAATTTGGGATCATGCAAACTTTAGATTATTTTTGTGTAAGAAAATAATGGAATGAGAGGATTCCTGCAGTTTAGAATTCCATCTCCTATAGTTAGAGATTCATAGCAACCTCCTTTTTAGTAGATCCCATGCTTAGTTCTCAATACCTAAAGGTAGATTTTGGATGTCTTGGCCTCAGACTCATCTTGGGAAGCATAGATACTTCCCATTCCAGACCTGGAAAGTGGCCAGAGTGGTTTTTCTTCTCTGTTAGATCTGTGGATTAGTTGGCATAGGCTTCATGGAGGAGGAGAGGCTTGAATTTCACCATAAAGACTGGTAGATTTTCTATAAGCCTATGTTTCTGGGTTTTCTCACAGTTTACATTTTTGTTTCTTCATCACAACCCATCAAAATGCTGATGATTAGAGATCTACTGCAAATAGCACTTTCTCCAGGAAACCGTTCCTCATCTTCCTATCTGGAAATTATCTCAACGTCATTGGAGTTTCCACAGGCTCTGTTTATGGCTCTTTACGTACAGTCTTGTCTTGTTGGCAAACTTGTTTTTGTACCTGAACAACTCTGAGCTCTTTGAGGGCACGGGCTGAATGTTATATATCTTTCTATCCTCCCTTAGCACAGTGTTGAGCACACAAGGAGCTTAAAAATACTTGTATGCGAGTACAACTTAGACATCTTGAATATTTACTTTGTGCCAAGAACTGTGTTAAACATTATGTAATTCAAATCCATTCTCCTTCCTTGGACCCAGCGAAGATCAATAAAAGAATGCTTTCTAAATTATAGGCCTTAGAAGAGAATATTCAGATCTTGGAATTTGATGAAGAGTGCTTCAGTTGTGGATTATGTGGCTCTTTTCCCTCAAGATCACTTTCTCATGTATATATATATGGTTCATGGCTGCTGTACTGGTCACTGTAGGTGTAGACCAATGACAGACTATATCTCACATTATTCTATACATGCATAAAATGCCCTTGGATAAGTACTTTTGGGAAATACTACCTGTATTATACTGTCCCCCCTTGTGCAGATTTACCATTCACACAAACATGACAAAGGCTTTAAGAAACCTTACTGCACAATCTCTTCATATTGGTTTAACCCAGAATTGTCTGCTCCCATTCGACCATGGGATCTGTTGTTCCCCGCCCCCTGAGCAGGAATGCTTATGAACAATTTGTGACTTCATTCTCCAGAACCCCTTTGGAAAAAGTCTCCTTCAGACCATTTTTCCCATCAAAAGCTTGTGTTACATGTTTAGCTAGACTTATTCCCTCTTCTATTTTAGTGAAAGCATAAGGATGACTTAAGCAGGCATAAAGGGTGGCATTCTCTAAGCTTTAAAAAATCTGTTCTCAGGAAATGGGGCCCGACATGTGCCTCATAGGTGTGAAGCTGTGGAAACTCTGAATGACCCTTTATGGAGGGATGGTATGTCTCCTAGTTGGAGCTGTGGCTGAACCTGGATCAGATTTAGTCCCTAGCACCATGACATGTCCTCAGTTTGACCTGAGCCCCAGGTAGGCCTCCTTTTTGTGGGCCAAAGAGAGAATCACCTCTTCCCCACGGGAGTCGCTGTTGTTATGAGTCGATCCCACCAACAGTGATACGGGAAGGAGGATGATAGCGTTCAGTTGTCTGTTCCTCCTGCTCTTAATAGACCAGCCAGGGATGCTTCAGATGAAATTGGTCTGAAGGCTGAGAGCAGGTCCATTATTGGGAGCATTTGCTTTAAATTATGAAATTCAGGAAGGCTTGTGGGAGAGAGGCAGCCAGTTCCGCCGCAAAAGGCGCTCGCTTGTCTGTTTCTTGCATTCTGTTAAATATTTCTTATTTCCTCAGAATACACCACAAGGACCATTTGACTGTCCCCTCTGGCTTCTGCATCTTGCTTCCAGCATGAACAGACAGGTAATAACCGTTCAGCAGGGCCATTACCTCTTCTAAAGACTATTATCAAAATGGTCATTATACATAATGGAGATTATTACAGGCAGCCTGAGAGATTTTTTAGATACATCTCTCCAGTAATAGGTGGCCTTTTTTAGCCTTCTATATCTGTGGGGATAATGCCAGGGCACAGAATACATGACAAATGGTGATTTTTAGCAAAACTCTGTCAGCTTTTAATGCATTAATTGGATTGTGGATTTAAATTGTATTTATGCAGAAACTCTTAAATTTTAACTCTTGACAAATGCACGGCATGGCAGGAACATTTCTAGAATTGGAGTTAAAATATATAGAATGTATTATCCATGTTTATACTATGTAATCACATATGCAAGGATACTGGCATTAATGATTCCTTTGAGAACGAAGTCTTTTATAATGAAGTGGCTGGTCTGTAGTCAGCCAATCAATAAGTATTTATAGACCTTGGGCTTTGTGCCAGGCCCTGGAAATATGGCAGTTGGAATACAGAGGGAAGCTTAGACACTTAGTCCAGTGGTCTTTTTTTTTTTTTTTTTTAAAGCCGGATCTCAGCATTTTAACCCCATGAACATAAAATCTGTATATCTTCCATTTGTCCCGAACTGTTTGCAGGTTAACAGGTCCTGTCCTAGGTAAAAATGTGAATTCTTCTGTGTAATACACAATTGGCTGCCTACCAAATGGTTTTTCTCCCTTAAAACCATAACTTCATTATTGTTTGGTTGGTAAGGTATCATTCGCTGGGGATAAATCACTACGAGGCTAAGCCAGTCAATTGTAATGGGATGGTAATATAGGATTCTTGGTGTTTCAGTTGCGACTGAGGACCCAAGAACAAAAAAGTATGTGGTTGATAGCAAGTCATTCCAAGGGGGATGGTAGTGATAGTGTTGGATCACTGATGCCCAGTTTGCAAAGAAGGATCAGAAAAACCCAGATCTGTAAACCCTCACCCAACATCCTTTTTTGCGTGTAAAAGGGTTGAGGTTAAAGTGAGAAGGGAGAGTATTCTTTGAAAAAAGTTGTTGGAGCGGTGTGGCCTTTTGCTTTCTCATGGTGGGACTTTGCCTCTCACTTTACAAACGAGAGGGTTTTGAAAAGAGCACAGAGTTCTTGTCATTGGTACCCATGGGGTTGATAGGACAGAATGAACTAGTACTTGACCCTTGCCTGAGAAAGCAAGGGGGCTTTCGGGAGCTTTGGCTGGCAAGCTACTCCGATAGCCGGGCAAAGAAAGATGGCTTCATGGGCTGTGTGGCACTAAAAGATTCTTTTTTGCCAGTGATTCATGGGTGTTTGGTCAAGGCCAGATAAGAGCATTTAAGGAGAATGAACTGAGCTGTTCTGGAAGGAACTTAGTGAGAGTTTTCCCGGGGGATCATCTGGAGGGGCACTGGGTCTCCCAAGAGACTGTCTCCATGGAGAAGACCTTTGAAAAGCAGCTGGTGAGGGACAGTTATTATGGCCCGATACAGGAAACATTGCATTTGTGGGTGCCTCAGAGATGACCCAGCATTAGGAATCTCCTTTGCAGCACATTTTACTTAGCTCCTCTGTGTCTTATAGTTGAAATCTTCCTATTTGATACTTTGCTGAACTAATCTCATGTTTCCAGCCTCCTCAGTCTGGACCTACCTTGCTGGAGATGTCAGTCCCTACTTTGGATGTCCTGTAGGATCCAGGTCTCTGTACTCCCAAACCTCCATTAAGGAGAGAAAGGAATCTGCAGTTGGTCATTATTTTGCCCACATGTTCTTGTTTTCTGCTCACTTTTCTCTGTTTTTCTTTAATAATGATCATTATTTTGCCCATTTTTTTTCTGTCCCCTTTTCTCTCTCTCCCTCTCTCTCTGTCTCTGTCCCCCCGCCTACATACCCCATGACAATAGCAAGGTTTTTCTTCTGTTAACTTGTAAGTAACTACTGTAAATCACTTTCAGTCAGTATAGTTGACTCCAGTTATGATTCCATAGGTAAGCACCTGTCTATGAACTAGGCAGCTGGCATATCTGGCTATGTTTAACACAATGATTAGTTTAGAGAGTGATCTTACTATCTGAAGAACTTTTGTTGGGACTGTTTGGAAGAGGCATTCTCTTTTGACCAAGATTGCTAAACAGTTAGCATGTAAAGGAGGGGCTCCTAATGATTTTCATGCTTCTTGTAAGCTTACCTCAGCAGAAAGCAGAGCCAAGAGATGCTCCAGAAAGATGTTTGGTCACCCCATTTGAACATCTATATGCAAATATGCCTGAAATTATAACTATTCTATTACAAGAAAAAATAAATCACGCCCCAGCCATTTTGTATTGGATGTTGTCACTTAGAACAAGTAAAGACCTAATCAGCGGGCATTTATATTATGATTAAGTTGCTGTAACCAGGGATTTAAAAAATTTATTTCCCTCCTCACTTTATAAGAAGGGAAAATTTTAAAAATACAGAAAGAAGAAAGAATAGCAAATTGATTTCCATATGTTCTCTACCCACAGTTTAACAATTAACTCTATCTTTGCTGTATTACCTGGAAGTATATTTTAGACATCACAACACATTATTCTAAATATTTCAACATACTTCCTAAATATGTCAAAATATTTCTTATTTATTCTGTATAAACACAGTACCATTCTCCTACTTGAGAAAATTACCCATAATGCAGTTTATTCTAATATTCAGTACGTATTTAAACTTCTCCAATTTCCCTAATATGCCTTTTATAGGTGATTTTTTTTTTTAACAGACTAAGACTCCAATGAAATTTCACACACTGATTTGGATGATTAAATCTCTTCTGAACTGTTTCCTATCTTATTATTTATTTAATGACCTTGACCTTTGGAGGAGTCCAAGCCAGTAGTAGTAAGAAATGCCCTGTATTCTGAATTTGTCTGATTGTTTCCAAATGATTTCATTTAACTCATGAAATGCTAGTATGTTGGGAGGCATAACTCTAACTTGTGAATTACAAGTAAATCAGAGGTTGTGTGTAGAGGATTGATGATATAAAAATTAGTGGGTTTTTTTTTGTTGTTTTTTTAAGAATACTTAGAGATAAATAACATGTGTTGGTGAGGTTGTAAAGAAAAGGGAACTCTTGTGCACTGATATGGGAATGTAATTGGTATAGCCATTCTGGAGAACAGTATGGAAGTTTCTCAAAAATTTAAAAATGGAACTACCATATGATCTAGCAATCTGATTTCTAGGAATTTATCCAAAGGAAATAAAATCACTGTCTCAAGATGTCTGTACCTCCATGTTCATCATAGCATTACACACAATAGCCAAGGTATAGAAACAACCTAAGTATCCATTGACAGATGAATGGGTAAAGAATATATATATTCTGTGATATATATAATGGAATATTATTTAGCCATAAATAGAGGGAAATCTTGCCATTTGTGACAATATGGATGGACCTTGAAGGCATTGAGCTAAGTGAAATAAGTCAGAGAAAAAAAAATACTCTATCGTATCACTTATCTTTGAAATCTTAAAAAACTGAACTTACAGATATAGAAAACATATTGGTGGTTACCAGAGGTGAGGGGTAGGTGGTAAAATAGGGAAGGTGGTCAAAAGTACAAAATCATAGTTATAAGTAAGTCCTGGGGATGTAATATACAGCATGTTGACAATAGTTAACAATACTGTTAACTGTTGTATATGTGGAAGTTTCTAAGGGGTAGATCTTAAAAGTTTCAATCACAAGAAAAAATAAAGTATGTATAGTAAAAGATGTTAACTAAACTCATTATAAACATTTTGCAATATATATATCTATCACATCATTATATTGTACACCTAAAACTAATAGATATTATATGTCAATTATATCTTAATTAAAATACTGTGCTGGGCACCTGGGTGGCTCAGTTCATTGAGAATTTGACTCGATTTCAGCTCAGGTCATGATCTCAGGGTTATGAGATCAAGCCCCATGTTGGGTTCCATGCCTAGTGGGGTGTCTGCTTGAAATTCTTTCTCCTTCTCTCTCTGCCCCTCTTTCAGCACACGCTTTCCCTCTCTCTCCTTCTCTCTCTCTCTCTCAAATAAACAAATCTTAAAAAAAAAAAAAAGACTGTCTTAAAATTTCATAGGATGGGGTGCCTGGATGGCTTAGTGGGTTAAACCTCTGCCTTTCACTCAGGTCATGATCTCAGGGTCCTGGGATTGAGCCCTGCATCGGACTCTTTGTTCAGTGGGGAGCCTGCTTCCCCCCACCCCCCCGCCTGCCTCTCTGCCTATTTGTGTTCTCTCTCTCTCTGTCAAATAAATAAATAAATAAAATCTTCAAAAAAAATTCATAGGGATGCGACTTTATAGGTGATAATTGTAGTATTTTGTTCCCGTTGCTCACATAAGGTCACAGATTCGTTAAAATTAGGGATGATGATCTCAGGGTCCTGGGATCGAGTCCCACATCGGGCTCTCTGCTTGGCAGGGAGCCTGCTTCCCTCTCTCTCTCTCTCTGCTTGCCTCTCCATCTGCTTGTGATTTCTCTCTGTCAAATAAATAAATAAAAATCTTAAAAAAAAAATTAGGGATGCTGAGCTTGACTGTTTGCTTGGGATGGTGACTGCTAGATCTCTCATTAAATAGTCACAATTTTTTTAAAGGATTTTATTTATTTACTTGAGTGAGAGGGAGAAGCAGACTCACCATTGAGCAGGGAACCCAGCGTGGGGCTCTTTCCCAGGACCCTCAGATCATGACCTGAGTTGAAGGCAGGTGCTTAACTGACTGAGCCACCCAGGCACCCTATGTACATTTTTTTTTAGCCCATTATCCTTAGTAAGTAATCTGTGTGGTTGTGAGTTCATGCTTCTGCACCATGACAATCCTGTCATAAATAAATAAATCCAACATTTATTTGTTGGCCTGTTTTGATAAAGACGTGTTTTCCTTCCTTTTCTCTCTCCCTACTTTCAAAATTTCCTTTCCTCTCACCTTTATCTTCTCCTTCTCTTCCCTTCCCTTCCTCCCTTCCTCCCTCCCTCCCTCCCTCCCTTCCTTCCTTCCTTCCTTCCTTCCTTCCTTCCTTCCTTCCTTCCTTCCTTCCTTCCTTCCTTTTCTTTCTTCTTTCTTTCCTTCTCTTTCTCTTTCCCCCAGTTTAGAGTTGGTATGGTGTTGACAGGTTGTTTGGTTTTGGAATGCCTTTATTTTTACCTCTCTGAAAGCTATTTTCAATGGGTTTTGAATTCCAGGCAGACACTTTCTTTCAGAATTTTAACGATACCATTCCATTATCTTCAGACTTGTATTGTTTCTGTTGAGAAGTCAGCTGACAGTCTGATTGTTGCTTCTTTGAATGTAAAGTGCCTTTTATCTTTGACTACTTAAAATCCTCTTGTTGTTGTACTTTATTTCTAAATTGTTTTACTATGATGTACATAGATCTAGTTTTCCTTATAAGGCATGACAAGAATTATATATGTCTTCACCTGGAATTACTGTAATCTCACCACATCACTGTTCAGTTTAACTCCTCTAGTTTTACCACTTAACTTATCTTGCTACTCTTGTCATTCTCTAATTGAAAAATAATAAAATCTCACAGAAAAATCTTCATTGAAGGGTGGAAACTATTATAAAAATCATCTTGTAGTATAGGTTACTGCTAGTCCTCAGGAACAAGCTCTACCAGGAACTTAAATCCTAGGTAAGAATATATAGATAGATAGATAGATAGATAGATATCATATATATATGTTTTTTTCCCATACAGCTGTTGCATTTCTTTTTTCTTTTCAAATTTCCTTTTTTTTTTTTAAATTGCAGACTTGAATCTATCCAAAAACAAAAATGTATATTTTCTGTATATAGCAGAAAAAAGTGCTTATGGTTTCTAAATTTATGTCTTCTTTGATCAAGAAACCAGCCAAACCATGTCTATAATATTGTATGCCTAACTCCTTCCTGGAGAAGAAGAAATTCCTTGCCCTAGGGGCATGCAAGGCAAATCAGGCCCAACCAATTGACTGAACCCAGGCTAGGCATTTTTAAGGGCATGGCTTCTGAGAAGCTGATGTTCCAATCATATGTATTGCAGGGAGAATTTGGAAAGACAATTCAGTAAGTGTTGGCTGTATCTTTCTATCCTCCATGGTAGCTAGTCCCTATATTGCTTTACTTTGTAGAAGATGAGCTTTCTAGAATATAAAAATTTCCCGTATCTAAGCCAGCTAGGAGTCATCTTAAATTCTACCAAATTTTAGAAACTCAAGATACTTTTTTTTTTTTTAAAGATACTTTTTAACATACTGTAGGATCCTGGTATCTGTAAGAGTCTTCTTCTGGAAAACTAACTTTAAGCTGTAGTTCCACACATTCAAGGTATTGCCCGAGGCTATAACATTCTCTTTCAACATTTTTGTTTTTTAAACTATGCCATGTTGTTTCCTAGGCGCAGGATCCCTAGGTGTATGTTTGATGAGTTCTACCACATTTAACAGTGTTTTATGTAATGTTGAATAATTCTTTTATACCATCTTCCTTTTATCTGATATTGTAGAAGGCAACCCTCTGGTTCTTTTGTTGTTTTGCTTTTGGTTATCAGAGCAACTGGCAAAAAGTGCATATCACAGGAATGAATTGTCTTCGTTAAGGAAGGAAGAATCCCATATAGATTTGATATCTCAGAGCAGTGTTTTTAGCATCATTTATATAAAAATGAAGTATATGCTTAAAATCCAAAAACTACTTAGATGTTCTTGAACTTAAAAATTCTAATTTACTTAAGCATTTGAAAATATCAACGTATACCTCATTTAAAAATGTTACTTGGCCTCTTTTTTTCCTTTTGCTTTTCCAGTATACTGTGTGTGTGTGTGTGTGCGCGAGCACGCACGCACGTGTACACATACACATACATATTTTGGTAAGTCTGACATCTAAAGGAATACCCTTTTCCTCAAATTTAAGGGAATGTACAATTTTGTTCTCAGATAAGAAGCTTATGATTGTTAACAACAGCACTGAATGATTCTTTCAAAAGATTTTTCTATTCCTTATCTCTAACACTGAGAAAGTCCTTAGGAAGCCATAGTTTTTGCTAAGAGAAATGCTTATTTTTGAGACCAGACTTTAAACAAACTTGTGAGCTCATCACATTTCAAGAGCAACAGCATGCCAGAGATATGATTGTTATAATTGGAAAAGAGGGTCATCATAGTTCAGCTTTGTCTAAGGATATTGGTATAGTTACCAACATCCGTGAGAAGCTATGCTACTGAACAGTCCAGTGATAATAACCTGTTTCCTGAAGAGTCTGTTCTGGCACATGATTTTCAGTTACAATAATGTGTGCTGGCATGTCCTAATGAACTTGGTGACACATGTTCAAATGGCCCAGTCTTGTTGGCTTCCTAACAGCTGCTCAGAGTTGCAGTGGGGCCAGCCTGATTTTATTCTCCAGGCCCCCCAAATACCACTCACCAAGGCAGCATTCACCAACCTTTATGGATGGGGTATTGCTCCTCTGAGCAGATTAGTAACCAAGGTGCCTGGACCAGACCCTCCTGTATGCCCTCATTCTCTGATAGCCTTCAAGCCCATAACAACATAGGGCATAGGTGGTGAGTGTGGCCTCATTTCAAAGGAGTTTCTGACGACGTGATATTTTTCAGTCTGCTTGGATTCTGATTTAGTGTCACCATTTAAGAAGATTAGTTTTATTGTTGTTGTTGTTTTGTTTTATTTTTATTAAGCACTCTGTAACATAGATCCAGGATCAAAATGGACAGAGTTGATGTACTAGTTTCCCAGGGCTCCCATGATAGGCATTAACTTGGTGTCTTAAAACAATAGAAATGTATTCTTTCACAGTTCTGGAGGCCAGACTTCCAAAATTAAGGTGTCAGCAGGTTTGGTTCCCTTTAAAGTTTCTGAGAATCTATTCCACATCTTTCTCCTCCCTACTCATGTTGGCTGGCAATTTTCATCCCTTGGCTTGTAGCTGCATCGCTCCATTTTCTGTTCCAGCATCCCATGACTTCTCTGTGTATCTTTTCCTCTGTGTGTCTGTCCTCTTCTAAACTCAACAGTGATTGAATTTATTGCCCATCCTAATCTAGACTGTTCTCATCTTAACATATTTTAATTACATCTGCAAAGACTCTTTCCATAAAAGGTCCAGATTCATAGGACTGGGGGTTAGGACTTGAACATATCTTTTGTGGGGCACAGTTCAACCCATTATAGTTGGTTTCTGCCACACTTTTTAACTCACATGACTTGTTTCTTCCCCCATTTCATTACTAAAATCTCAATTGATCATTGAATGGAACTCTAAAAAGTGTTACCACCATTTAACAAGAACTATCTTGCTTAATAAAAGCCAACAATACTAATTAGTTCCAAAAATTGCACCAGATGGCTAGATGAAGATACTAGGGAAAAACCATCTCAGACAATACTTAATGGGTAATATTGGTGATTCCACTAGACAATGTTCTTAGCCATTTCATATACTGAAGTTTAATTCAGTATTAAACTTTGACTTGGGTAATGATCTTGGGGTCCTGGGATCGAGCCCTGCATTGGGCTCTCTGCTCAGTGGTGAGCCCCCCCCCCCCCGCCTGCCTCTCTGCCTACTTGTAATCTCTCTCTCTGTCAAATAAATAAATAAAATCTTTTTTTAAAAAAAGAGAGAAACAGGTCTATGATCCCCACTGAGGACAAACAACAAACAGTATTAAGATCTGGGGATAATTAAACAGATAAGATGTACATCTTGCTTTCAGCCGTTAGTGGTGATACAGAACAGTAGGTAACTGATTTTGAATTATTTTGAAATAATTTATAATATTATGACCCAGATTAGGAGTACTACTTTTTAATCCAGCCCCTCTAAGAGAAGATTATCTGGGTGGCCACTCTGATCATATAGTTAAGCTTCTGAGATAACTCTGTTCTAAGTTTAGTTTGTAAACATCCAGTGTGGGTCAGATTTTTCACTTCTTTCTTTTGTGGGTATCTTGGTCTGTGTGTCATTCTGCATGACCCTTCCCTTATGACTTTGATAGTTCCTTTCTTTTTAATTGGGGGGACTAGATTCTTGGCCCAGTATATTTTGAATTCCCGGAGAAAAATGCCAGTCCAGTTAAAAGGAGAGATCCTTTCTGTCCCTCAGATACATGTGTACCTGACTTTCAGTTCCTTTGCTCAGCACATTTATACACTTTTTTAGCAATATGACTAGTGTCCTTAGACCTAACCAATCAGTTTGTTACTATGGGAGTAAATTGTGTGTGTGTGTGTATCTTTGCCTGTTGTTGGGTGGGAGGCGATTGAAATCCCTTACTTTAAAATCCAAATTATTGACCATATAGTATTTCGTTCATGAATATGCATGGTTTCAATTTCAATGTTCATTATCCTGTTTTGGGGCCCATATACTGTTTTCAGTTTGCCCCATTTGACAGCTTCTGTTTACTTTCATACATTGTAAAAAGATTCATTCATTCCAGGTGGTTTTCAGCCTCCATCTACTTGTCCTTGGCTGTTCCTTCTCCCTGGAATTCTCTTTTCTTCTGTTCTTCTTCTGTCTACTACGGTTGTCATGAGAATGAACTTCCCACATCTTCTACCTGTGGTGTGACTGACTGAGTGAAGGCCCCTTGAGGGTTGCTGTGGTTGGGAATCTACCAACGATTTTGCCTCAAGGACTTGCCTCTCAGGGCTTCTCCCTTGGGTTCAGTGGTTGAGTGTTGTGAAGATTGAGTATTGTGGGTAAACTCAGGGAGCCTTATTCCTAGGAGACATGGGGCTCTTCTTGGCTGCTGACTTTGGCTCCAGAAGTCCATGGTAGCTTTGCTGAACCTTTGTTACATTGCATAGGAGCCTAGGACTCTTCTCATCAACCTTCTCTCCCTCTTTCCATCACCTGGGGTCAGACTTGTATGATGGTCTCATGACAGTGTCAGCCTCCCCCCTTTCTCTCCTTTAATCACAGGCATTTTTTCCCCCATCAAATCTTTACACCTTTAATCCTGCCTTGGAGTCTGCTTCTTAGAGGACCTGTACTAACACAGCTGGCTTTCTCTTCCTCATGTTTGGTCAGATGTCTACTCGTACCTGGCCTTTACTACTGTAGCCTCTTTTCTGGTTATGATTTAGCACGTCAGCCTGCTGTTTTATTTCCTAGATAGCAGTGGTTATAATGCTTAAACACTTGCTTGTTTATTTGGTTACTGGTAATTGGTTACTGTTTCCTCTACTGGGATATGGTTCTCCCTTGGGCAGAGACATGAACAGCCTTAGCATTTAACTATATTCCTGGCACATCACACATACTTAACAGATACTGTTGAATTAAGGAATGGATTCTGATAGCTTTCCAACAAGGGATGGGGATTGTGAAGAGGAAATATATCAGTGGCACTTAGAGAAGCTGGCATGTTTGGGAGGAGGGCAAGACTAAACGAGATATTATTAGGCAGTTGAAGGCGTTCTATGGATCCTGGTTTCTTGGGGGTAACGAGGTGAAAGAGATGATACATTGACTTATGTCCTTAATTCCCTGGGACAGCTCCATATCTGTCTTGTCAACTGTCTAAGTGAACTTCCCCCTGTCAGGGCATGTGTTCTGAAAAATGATGCCCCAAGTGATGAAGAAGGGCATCAGTGTAGTGTCAAAGGCAAGCTTTGTTTTAATTTACCATGGTGCTTCCGTCTGGCCCACCTGTTTTCCCTCCCTCATGATGTGCGGGAAAGGCTTGGATCTTCATTTGCACCGGTGACAAGGGCAGACCCGGAATTAGATGTAGGGGGCAAGTTGCTGCTGCACATTCTCTTCAGCAATTGCCTGTAGTAACCTGTGCTGCATTTAAAACCCTCTAGCCCATTTTAGCCAGAGGACTATTTCTGTCATTTAAAATGTTTCTTCTCACCTTAAGTGGTACTGCTGCATACCACAAGAGGACCTGGCATTTTGGCCTCAGAGAATGTGGGATTTAGGTTTGAGGCTGGTGGCTAATTAGTCCTGGAGTCAAATTGGCATGTCTGGCTATACTGGAAAATATGATAACTGGCAGAAAAATGAAAAACTACTCCTGAGTGCTCAGAAGTTGTGGCAGTCTTGAGGAAGGTTGAGCTAAAGTTAATCAAAAGTTGTCTTCATGTGGGATCTGAGGCTCAGTTTATGGCTCTTAGGATAGAGGAGGTTGTGCTGTGAATAACCAATAATGGATCCCATTTTTGTCTTACATTCTGCTGGACTGATGCTATTCTCTTCAGGCAGACTCTTAAAGGTAATAAGCCCATTAGCTACCCATTCTTTTGGCCCCAAATTACCACTTTCGTGTGTGTTGCATGTCCATGTGGGTACCACTGCATAAAGAAATTCCTGCATTTGCTCCCGCCTGATAGATCTATTTAACCCACACCTACGAAGTTTAATGAAAATAAAATGAAGGTCCACATATATGTAAAAGAAGATCCAGATATACCAACCAGAGAAAGAACTGGAGCCAGAGGGAGAAATGTGGTGTTCGTTGAGCAGTGCAATCAGAGGAAAAGTATCCCTTGGCATGGGGTCCAGGGGGGAATGGTGAACGTTTCAGAGAAGGAAGCATTAGCCTGCCCTGACGGTAGGGGTAGAAGACAGAAAGACAGGAGCCCCGCCAGATATTTGTGAAGTAAAAGTTCCCTTTTCTTTAAAAACACAATAGCTTGTATAATTTTGTCCCATGCATCTGTTGCTCTCACCCCTTACTTTGTGCTGAAGAGCTCACTAGAGCATTCCGAGGAGCACTTCTCCCTCCCACCCCTGACACCTGCCACGGAACATGCTGCATTATTCATCGGTGAGCTAATGGCAGGTGATGAGATCTTTTCACGCTACATCCCTCTCTGTAGGTGTTTATCACTCTGCTCACCAGCAGCCCTGCTATTACCGAGGGGCCAGAAGAACCCTACACAGTCGCTTGCAAGGTAATGGGAAACGTGCTCAGCTTTCTGGGCTCACAAGTGCAGATGAAGGTTATCACCAGGGCAGCTGCGAAGCCCAGGGTGGGAGGAAGGTGGTCACTCTAGGCGAACAGCTTAATTTTGGAAATCCATACAAATCATGTCAGAGCCATGATAATCCATCTTCTTTAGCTCCCAGCCTTTCAGCAGTCACCGCGCTGTAATAATTTCCCCCGATTCACCTGTGATCTCTATAAATAACCGGAGTGAGGGAGGCGAGGAGAGGAGGAAAGAGATGAGTTTGGCTTAGTGTCTGATGAGCATGCCAGCGAGGAATTTATCTCTGTCTAGTAAGCAAGATGTGGTCTTCTCTGAGGGTGGGCGGGGTGTGGCCACACACAGGAAGCTGGCAGGGGGACAGTCCTGTGACCCCGGCTCGGTGCTCGGGTGTCATTTGAAACCAGCCTGACAAGAGAGGTAGTGGTTCTACTGATTTATCTGAAAGCTGTGACAAAAAAATTATGGAGCAATACCATGTCAGCGTGTGGGAGGAATAAAAGAAAGGGGACTATTTTATCTTCAAGTCCTTAATTCCATGCGGGAGCACATGTTATCCGAGATTTCCTTGCCCTACCAAAGGTGCCATAATAGCCATAAATTGATTCTAACTTTTTTATTCCTTTTTTTGTCCGGTGAAGTTTGTTGTTGTTGTTAGGAATAACAGGACTTGCGGGTTAGCGTTCTGGATTACAGGGATGTTAAGTAAAAGAAGCTGGGTATGAAAAAGGCATAATGGTCAAGAAAGCCCGGCAGGGAGTGGATCAGACTTTTGTTCTCCCAGCGCACAGTGGCTGATTGCATAGTTCTTCCGGATGGGTGCTGTTTCTGAATGCAGGGGCTCCTGTTGGCTTCTCTCTTTCCCCTCATAGGCAGTGTGGTCTAGCAGAGGACAGAGGGGATGGATCTAAGGTGGGAAGGATTTGGGTTTTAGTCGTGCATCAACTACTGAGTAGCTGTGGGAATTTGAACTTTTTGAGCCTTGCTTTTAATATCTGTATAATGTATATAATAATAACAAGTCTAGGGTTACTATGAAAACTAAATAGCAACCATTTAATAAATCCTTAATGATGGCTAAACTCCTTCCAGTCATTCTCACTTAAAGTGAATATGTTTTTCCTCTTACACGGCCAAGGAAAAAGTTTTTAGATACATTGACTGATCTTTTTCCATGAGGTGAACAAGTGGAAACACTCAAATAAATGTTTTAGATTGACCCTTAGTTGGTGGGTTAGTGGTTAAAGAAACTGATAGACATCCATGCCATGGAATATTATTGAGCAATAAGGAGCAAACCGTTGATACACACAACTTGGATCTATCTGCTGGAGAATTAGGCTGAGTGAAAAAAGCTGAGCCTGGAAGTTCACGTATTTTGTGTGTGAAGAAGATGCTGAATAAGTAGCAGGGAAAGCACTAGAGTGGATGGGCGCTGACAGACTGGTTACGAAAACTGGATCCTGCGCTTTCCTAGTTGTCTCAGCTTGGATGAAAGCTCCTTATCCCTTCTGGGCCTTAGTGTTCTCAGGTGCATGTGGGGCCTAATCACACTTCTGTTATAGGTGGCTCTGGTCATTTAATGAGAGTGTATATGTAAGTACTATTATTAACTGATGGACCATGTAAGAATTTGGCATAAGAATTTATGCCAAATACCCCGTTCCTTAAAGACATTCAGTGAGGCTTATATAGTAACTTCGTGAGTTTGCTGATTGTGTCTGAAAATAGTATTCTCCACAGAAATGGCCATCATGTCAACATCCACACTTGAAAGGAACTTCAGTAAAATTTCAGAATGCCCTATGAATGAGTTATGGAAAGAGCTCATTAATTGCTCTCTATATTATGATGTTCAAATGAATACTGGCCCTAGGGGCATGAATAAATCTTTAGTGTTGTATGTCATCAGTTACACACTGGGTTGTAACAGCTCTTGGACCACCTGCATATTTACATGGTTGAGCAAGTGCTTACAGATGAAACAGGAGAGTTATAATAGACTGTAGTTATTCACCCACAATTTCTGATGGTGAATTGTCCTCCTTCCATTCCTCTTGGTCTAGGTAGCTACGCTTTTCTACCTAGTGTGCTGGAAGGTGATTTTGAGAGTCTAAGCTCCAAAGCCCACTATCAAATTTATATTTTAGCATTATAAAGTATGACATTTATAACACACTCAAAAAATGCCCCACTATTTTCAAAGCTGCTGTGACCTCAGCAGGATGAGTACTTTCAGAGATGTGGAGAAGAGAGTAATCGAAGCGAGTGCTGTGGTGCTCTATGGACAGATGTGCGGTCGTATGAGCTCTGACTACAGGGCATCAAGCACTTGTGAGCAGAGGGCCAGCCAGGTAGAGCAGGAATTAGTAAGACAGGTATGGATCTGATTTTGTTCCCGATGCTTGCAGTAACCATCTGCGTATATTTTGGGTAAATCACATGATCTCTGAGCTTGTGACTTGTTAGCCCTAAAATGTGGAGGGTGTGGGATTCTGGAGACACAGAAATGGGGTTTAAATCCTTGCTCTTTTGAATCTCAGTGGCCTCATATGTAGAATGGGGATGATAATAGGGTTGATTGCCCAAGATTTTGTGAGGATTAAATGAAGTGGTGTTTTAAAATACTAGTAAAGTGCTACGTTAATAAAAAATGCACATTAAATGTAAACCATTATTTTTTTTCGAAGATTTTATTTATTTCTTTGACAGACAGAGATCACAAGTAGGCAGAGAGGCAGGCAGAGAGAGGAGGAAGCGGGCTCCACGCTGAGCAGAAAGCCCGATGTGGGGCTCGATCCCAGGACCATGGGATCATGACCTGAGCCGAAGGCAGAGGCTTTAACCCACTGAGCCACCCAGGCGCCCCAATGTAAACTATTATTTTAAGTGTCCTGTTGAATCATAGAGAAGAAAAATTCCCTGAACAGATCAGTACTATGGAGGAAGTTGTTTCTGTGCCCTTAATCAGTTTTCTTCCCTCACCACATAAGCAGGATAAGGACTCCTGGAAAATGTTCCGACATTCCTAGAACCTATAAATATATCATGTTTCAAGGAAAAGGACTTTGCAGTTGTAATTAAGGGTAGAGACTTTAAGAGAAGATGATCCTGGATTATTCCCATGGGAAGGGACTAATTACATGGGCCTTTAAAAGCAGAGAACTTTCTCTGGCTGGAAGTTGGAGGTTCAGCAGAAGGAGAAGTTGGAGAGTTTCTAAGCATTAGAAGGGTTTGACGTGCTGTAGCTGACTCTGTGAGGAGGGCCTGAGTGCAAGACTGTAGAGTCCTTGCCTCTGGGAGCTAAGAGCAGCACCAGCTCTTGCGACTTCAGTACTAAAAGCATCAGAACTTGAATGAGCTGGGAAGCAGATTCTTACCAGAACCTCCCGGTTAAAGCCCAGCCGGCTGACACTTTAATTTTTGCCTTGTGAAATCTGGCTTAGAGAAACCGGTTGACCCAGCTCAAACTTCTGACCTACAGAATTATGAGCTAATAGATTTGTGTTGTTTTTATTCACCTATGTTTGTGGTTATTTGTTATGGCAGTGAAAGAAAACTAACATATTATCTGACCCCCTTAACATCTCCCTCCAGACTTGGCAGAAATTAGCTGCTATTTCAAGGAGGTTTCACAAGGATAACATTTCCCAGAATGGAAAGGTCTATGTAGAGACTTACATATTACAGATAGGGGAAGCTTATCACTAGGCTATGGGCAAAATTTTATACACACACACACACATGTTTATACATATACATATTATATATAAATGAGATGAGATTTTGGGAAATTAAAAATGGAAAATAGCATATAAACTATGGAACACTGTAAACATTAAAACTGTATGTTTTTATCCTCCTGCTTTAAGATGAAGAAACTAAAAGTCAAAAGTGAACTTGCCCAAGGTTAACTATCCAGCTACTTGTCCTAGACTAAGACTGGCCTACTAAATTCATTTGATGTTCTCTTTTCATTCTACGTAGTGTTGACACCTAATGGATCCCAGTCACACGGTGGGGCATAGAATGACAGATTACTGAGGGAGGTGACCAGGAATGGAAACTGTGTTTTCTTGTTCAGTGATGAATCTCAAAGACCAGCTTCTTGAAAAATAAGGTTTTACCTGTGAATATGCATAATGCTTAATTCACCCTACAGGTCAGGCTTATGCGTCTAGGATCCTCACATGGTTTTATTTCTCAAAGGTTCTGTTTTATGTGCAAGCTAGCATGGTCATAGGTAGATGGAAGTCATTGAAACATCAGATGAGGGATTAGGTTAGGTGACTGCCAAGATCATTTCCTGTCCTAGAATTGTTCAGAGCACTCAAGGCAGTGATTTATGTCTGCTTAGAAGGATGCCATCCAGACCTTGACCAGCGTTTGAAAACAATTTCCTAGCCAGCAACACAAAGAGATTATTCCATAAGTCGGCCATGTTTATGGTATATTGTCCATGAAATCACCAGGCAGACATGTCACTGCATCATAGAACCTTCACCCAGGTTCATATACACAAGGTGCTATTGCCTTATGAGGCATTTATGAGATGTATGATAGCAGTGGACAATAGAGGAGCTATTTTTCTCTTTGTAATGCTAAAAATATGGCTTTCTTTTTGGATGCTATTAAAATCCCAGTGGATGCATCTATGCCGTGATAGCGAGAGGGATTTTTTCCTTCTCTTGCTCCAGAATTGGTGATAAGGGCCCAGAGTTGAAGAGTGTCCAAGTACCACTTACTTAAATGGGGTCACCAAAAGACTGGGTGTAAACAGTTCTCTAGGGCTTAATCAGAGGAGGTACAATCTGCCCTTCTTATTCAACCATCTCCCTACCCCAGGTTGGTAAGAATAGGAGTGTATTTGGATGATGTCCAAATTTACTCTTGTAAAGATTTTGTTTATTTATTTAGTGCACAAGTGAGTGGGGGCAGAGAGAGAGGGAGAAACCCAAGCAGACTCTGTGCTGAGCGTGCAGCCTGACACGGAACTGAATTCCACAACTCTGAGATCATGACCTGAGCCAAAATTAGGATTCAGATGCCCAACTGACTGAGCTACCCAGGCGCCCCAAATTTACTCTTCTTCTAAAAACCCCAGTCATATTGGATTTATGACCTCATTTTAACTAAATTACCTTTTTAAAGATCCTGTATCCAATTATGGTTACATTCCAACTTTCTACTATTGTTGGAGAGCTCAGTAGAGAACCATGATTGGTTAGCAGGGCTACGCATTAAGAAGTAGAGAGGTTAAAGGATGGATCAGTCAGTTATCCTTGGCCTGCCCAAGTGACATCTAGGCTTAAAGAGGGGATACCTGCCCAAGGAAGGACTTGAAGTAACCATTGCTCCTGAGGCTGCCCAGGAGTTATACACATACCATACACAGACAGTGGTTCTCATCCAGGCTGAATCGGCCCTTTAGGGGACAAGTAGCAATTCTAGTTTAACAAATGGGAGGAGGGTGCTGCCATTGCATATAGTGAGTAGAGGCCAGGAATGCTGTTAGACATCATGAAACAATGCACAGGGAGGCCCACACAGTAAGAATTACCCATGTTCGTATGTCAGTAGGGTTATTGTTGAGAAGCCTGATGTACTTGGAGGCCAGAACATTGCCAGGGACCCCACACGTGCATGTGCTGCCATATCAGCAAGGACCATCACCATTACATAGAACTAGACTGGATGAGAGGGACAGCAGTGATGTCTCCTCATTATTGACAGGTGGCCAGTTACATGGGGTGTCTTTCCCCCCTTTATTTCTCTTTCTCAGACTTAACCTCAAGGATCAAGGTAGAGGGGAGGGAAAGAAGTGATCCAGAAGTATACCATACTCTCCCATTCTGAATTCCAGGATATCATGGGGAAGAAAGAGTATAGAAGTGGATCATGCTTTCCTCTTCACAGTCGGCTACTTGAGCCACTGGTCCAGTCTGTGATATAAGAAGTGGTTAGCTGTTGAATTGGATATGAGATTGAAATATTAACTGGACTGGGTATTTATTTATTATTTTTTAGACTGGGTTTTTAGAAAGTACCTAGAAACCTATGGGATTTGCCTCAAACGTCCTTAAGTAATGGGGCAGGGAAACTCACTAATATTAAACTTGGAAATAGTGATGAAATAAAACCGTTTCTTGGTTTTATCCCCAGTGACTTGAAACTCTTTAATATGAGGAAGACTGTCATGTAAACATGGCCTGTAACTGTCTCTGAGCTAGCACTCATGCCATTCAAGAGCTTGCCTTGTAATGTCACCAAAGGATGGTAAGTTCCATAGAAGAGAAGCAGTTGTTTGCTCAGCTCAATATTCTAAGATTTACAAGCCCTAAGTAAGGTGATGATTTTCCAATAGAAATGCAATATCTTACTTATTCATATGGCTGTGTGAAATAGAGGGAAGAGTATTTTGGAGTGAGGACATCTAGGTTCAAACCTCAGTTTAGATACTTACTGTGCAGAGAGTGGGATTTTTGCTTAAGCAGTTGCAAAACTTCTGTTTGAGTCCAGTTTTTTCATGTGCATGGTGGATAAATCTCATTTAGAATGTTATTTATAAGGTTTGCTTAGAGTTTACTGGGGGGTGGGGCTTAACTTCTTATTATTCTTCATTTAGCAAAAGTTTTCATAGTTGTAATGCAGTGGTTGCTCCTATTTATAGAGCACTTTTCTGTATGATTTTATTTATATAAATTTCAAAGCTGAACAAAACTAGTCTATGGTGGTAAAATTTGTGCATGTCGTTTTTCTTTGGCTGGCTGGGGTCATGAAGAAGTGGCTTTTGGTCATTTTTAAATTTTCTGATCTGCACGGTGGTCACAGTGGTTTTCAGTTTGAAAATTCCTTTTTTAATGAAAGTATAGTTGATATACAATATTAGGTTCAGGTGTACAACAGAGTGATTTGACAATTACATAGTTATGCACAGCTCACCATGATAAGTAGGTAGCATCTGTCACCATACAAAGTTATTTCGATATTGACTATATTTCTAATGCTGTACTTTTTATCCCAGTGACTTACTTGTTTTATAACTGGAGGCTTGTACTTCTTAATATCTTTTGTCTATTTCTAAAATGTGCGATATTCTTTTTGAGTACTGTTGAGTACTGGATAGGAAATGCAGTCTTAATTTAACTTACAGCCAAGAGACTCATAAAATATTTTTGAGGGGAAAAAAAAGTTTTGTTCTTTTTTTTTTTTGAGGGAAAAAAAGTTTGAGATTTTAATAGAAAAGATAGTGCCTGCAATCATTTTTGAGGTCATTTCACAGATTATTTTAGAAGAAACTATGACATCGGAAATTATTTTTCCCCCACCTCCTCTTTCTTCCTGCCTCCTTTGGGCTCTTTATTTCTAAGTGACATAATCGTCACCCATGGGAGAATAGTATTTTGCCTGTCTGCCCTGGTACTATAGTAGGGCAGTCATTTGAGGAGTGATGACTCACTAAAATTGGAGACTTAATTTATTATCTCATTGTGAGGGTGAGGAACATTATAAGAAAGTCTCGAAAGGTGATTTGATGATGGAAGGGGAGGACGTCTTGTTTCCCTTTAATTTTATATGAGGTCTTTTGGCAACCGCTGCGCCCTCTGCTGGAAGCCCATCAGAGCTCCCACAAAAGCCCTAATGGTGGAAAATTAGTTTTTAGGAAACTTTTATTATTATTTTTTTTTTTCAAATGGAATGATCAAGCAGAAAAGAAAATCCCTCTTTTCCTGTCCAGAGGATCAGGAATTTACCATGAGGAGGGGAAGATGGAACAACATGAGGGCTCTGCGTTGTTAAGTAGTCGCTTTAGTTGTGTGCCTGAACGCAGTATTTACAAAGGTAATTTTTGGTAACCAACCTCACAGAAGAGTGGTACATCAGACTTTTTCTCAGATTGATCAAGGATCACATTGCATACCTTTTATGTGCAAGGAATTGGGCATATAGAATTATTAAAACAGAGTTCTTAACTTTGGGATCTTATCCTCTGGATAAAAAGCAGGTAGGAAAAATAGACATACCTACTGGTTTGGATAATAGTTGTTATAATGGAGGCGTGAACATGTTGTAAATAAATGCGTGGAGAAAAGTATGAAAAAATTATAACGTTATATCTAATTCCATTTATGTAAAATATGTGTATAGTTATGACCCCGCTTATATAAAAAACTAAAATACTTAAAATACTTTGAAATGTTACAAAAATCTAGAAGTAATAGGTTTTTAAAATTGGTTAATTGTAGGATTCAAAGATACATTTTAAAATTTGATGTTCAAGGGGCACCAGGGTGGCTCTTTTGGTTAAGCCTCTGACTCTTGATTTCGGCTCGGGTCATGATCTCCGGTCATGGGATCGAGCCTCTTGTAGGGCTCTGTGCTCAGTGACGAGTTTGCTTGAGATTCTCTTTCCCCCTTCCCTTCTGCCCCTCCCAATGTCCATGTGCCCGTGCTCTTTCTCTCTCTAATAAATAAATCTTAAAAACATACTGATTTATAAGAATAAAACTTTTTTTTTGGTATTTTTAAGATGTGCTCATTACAAAAAGAGAGAGAGAGAGACGTAGTATGTAAAGATGTAAAGAAGAAAGTGAAAAACCACCAGTAATCCATTTTCTGAGTGTGAAAACATGGATGAGCTGGCCTGTATCCTTTGAGGCTTTTTCCTGAGCATATATACAGCTGTATCAACATATCTGAGATTATACTGTGCTTTTTCATTTAAGATTTCCCCCTTTGTTCGTGTTACTATATTTTATTTATATTGTTTAAAGGAAATGTCCAAGGTATACATGTTTATTTTCTGGCTTTACTGAGGTTTAATTGACATAAAATTGTACATATTTAAGGTGTACAACAGATGATTTGATATGTGTACTGTTCACTAGGCTTTTGTAAGCTTAGAGGTGTTTGAAAGGAAAAGTATAATTTTTTTTCTACTTATTCTTCCTCAGCATCTTTCATTCCGCCAAAGCGACCACTGTGTACAGTACTCTTTTTAGTTCCTGTCTTGATTAGTTTCATAATATTATGCTTATATCCCAGTTTGTTTCATAATGCTATGCTTATGTCCTGTCTCTCCCTTCTCTTTCTTCTCCTGCCTTTCTGCTTCCCAATTTCTGGCAACACTTCTTTTAGTCATAGTGAAACATTTACCTTCCTTTCTGAAACCATAATTATTATGAGCTTTGTCTTTAGCTTTTACTGCAGGCCGGAAGCCAATAAATATCATTTGTTTTAATGGCCATCTACATATTATTCACTGCAAATTCAAATAAAGGCGTGGGATTGCATTTCCTTCTTTTTATGCCCAGTGTTAGAACACTTTTGCCATTTGAAAAAGAATGTTCCTAATGTCAGAGTCAAATGGATTCACTTTTATTACAATTTTGTCATATTTTAGCATGACTCATATTTAAACAATGGTATTTTCTGGTAGCTCTTCTGTCTTTCCTGTTTCTCATTTTTAAGTTGACTTTTTATAAGTGGATCTATGCTTTATTGCATTTTTTGTTTTTGCCCAGTAGCTGTTAAATTAATGGTGTTTGCCGTGTTCTCAAAATCACCTGGCCTCATTTTTACCACACACAATACTTTCTTCCTCTGGAGAAGAAATTCCTGCTATATGAGGGCTGGTCACTCTTTGTTTTTTTCTTGTTTGTTTGTTTATTTTATTTTATTTTATTTTTTTTTAACCTTTTTTTTTTTTTAAAGATTTTATTTATTTATTTGACAGAGAGAGAGATCACAAGTCGGTGGAGAGTCAGGCAGAGAGAGAGAGAGAGAGAGAGAAGCAGGCTCCCGCTGAGCAAAGAGCCCGATGCGGGGCTCGATCCCAGGACACTGAGATCATGACCTGAGCCGAAGGCAGCGGCTTAATCCACTGAGCCACCCAGGCGCCCCTGTTTGTTTATTTTAAAAAATTTTATTTATTTATTTGAGGGAGAGCAAAAGTGAAAGAGATCATAGAGGGAGAGGGAGAAGCAGACTCCCGGCTGAGTGGAGAGCCGGATGTGGGCCTTGGTCCCAGGACCTGAGACCATGACCTGAGATGAAGGCAGACGCCTAACAGACAGAGCCACCCAGGTGCCTCACGGTTGTTCTTTGAATCCACTTACAGCATCAACTCTTGTTAGCCCTTGGATGTGTCTTACACTTTCGGGGGCAGCTTTTCTTGGAATTCTTTGTCTCCTCTGTTTTGGTTTTAACTTTATTTTTTTGTCTGTGATACACACTCAAATGTCAAACTCACAAATGGTGCTTGGTTCATTGCTAGTCTGTGTCCATGCACATCCAAACACACATTTTTTTTTTTTAATCTTACTTCTTCCTTGTTTTTTTTGTATGACTATAGAATTTCACATTCAGAATCTTGTAGAACTTTGAATATGTCTTTAACTTACAACATGTAGGGCTGCTGATGAGAATTCTGATGCCAGCCTGATCCTGTATGTACTTAACTTGTTTTGTAGATGAACCATCATGTGGTCTTCTGGAAGCTGTTTGAAAGCAAGAGCAGTTGCCCTGGCGAGAGATAATGGTGTCCGAAAACAGGGGAGAGATAATGGTGTCTGAAACAGGCCCGGAAGAGTAAAATGGGGGAGTTGTGATAGACACAGCCTGAAGGTAGGATCTTTATGACTCAGTGGGTCTCCTTTTGAAACTTGGCTTCAATTGTCAATGTCTCAGCAAGGCCTAGCTGGAGGTTTTCATTCTTCATGCATTCGTGGGAATTAATGAGTGGTGGTTGGTGGGAATTAGTCGGTTGGTGGCATTGGTACCTATCATTCACTGAAGGGTGGTATAGCTGAATGGAAGGGTATAAAATATCCAGCCTGTGTTTTAAAGACTCTAGTTCCTTCAGAGGTAAAATAAAATTGATACAAGTCTATGTCTTTCCCTAGTAGTTTACATTTTGAATTCTGTTACGTTGTTTGTTTTTGTCACTAAGGAGCCAGAAGGTAACCGCAAGGTGCAGTTCAAGTTGGCATTGTTGTTATTGTTTTTGTATTGTTATTATTATAAAATGGATGTCTCCCTTTGTTTGTAAGGAACATGACACGTGTTCTCTTGTCAATTGTAAATTGTGGTTTTGGAAATGTTATGGTAAGCCACACTGGGAGGATGGGTTCTATAGAAAGGCTGGACGTGTTCTGTAGTACATCTCTCCTTATCCAGACGAATTGTGAGCATCTTTAGTCTCTACCAGGTCTGGACAGCTCCTTGTTTGATTGCAACTTTTTCCCAGGGCCTAGAGATAGAGCTTCTGAAGGTGGTAGATCGGTATAAGGTAACATTAAAGAGGCAAAATGGAGAGCAAGTATGGTTTAGGTGTTTGAGAGAAGACATTGGAGTAACAATTTCTTATCTATTAAAATCTTTCTATGGAGCTTTGTGACATAAATACATCACTCTACTGAGAAGGGGCATAAAAGCTCTCTTTTTTTGTGTGTAACTAGGAAAATAATAGCCCCTATCAGGAGGACAGTTTGAGGATATTTCCTACTGACACCATGATTCTGCTGCGTTCTAAAATATTTATCGAAAGAGATTAGAATCATCAATAATTGTTACTTGATGGAGGTTTGTGGAAATATGCTCTTGCAAGCTCTGAGAACCATGTGGTTCTGTTCAGAACAAAATAATGAAGGTCAAAAGCACCATTGATGCTTACTTTGCCACAGTGCATTAAAAATAATATTCTTTGTCTGAAAGCTGCTGAATCTGATACACCACTTTGAATCCTTCCAGTGCATTAGTGGGGTAGGACATAGGATGGTGACTGTATGTGTGGATGACCTTTGTGCTTAGAATTAGGGGATGGCAATAGGCAGAGTAACTTCAGTTACCACATTCTAGAATTATAGATCTATAGAAGGCTGTCAGAATCGGGAAGCTGAAATAAGCTGGTTGTGCGTGAGAGAGACGTTTATCTGAAAAGATACCTTTTCTTCTATCTTCTTGGTGGCAAGTTAGGGTCCACGGGGAGGGAGATAAGCAAGGGACAGGAGGAGAACAATGGTGCAGTGACTTCGGCTTCCCTTCAGAAAGCACTCAACTCATCCGGCTGTTTTCTCAGCCAAGGAGGTTAGGCTGGACAGACCTCCATATTTGCTGATCTTTATCCATTACTTTTATATGCTCCTTACTCTCTATACAATTTGTCTTTTTTCTCTCCTTTCCTCCATTTCAGCCTCTTTGTCTGCCTCCTCGTTCTTTCTCTTCATTCTTTCATAGCTGTTTGGTCATTCATTCATTCAGTGAGCAGCCCAGGAAGACCCATTCTCTGTGTAAAAGCACTACGTGATACGGTGGGCACGGAAGTGGGTAGCATATGTTTCTAATCCTAAAGGACCTCACAGCCTGGTCAGTGAGGTTTAGAAGAAAATATCTAGAAGTTACCTTTGTGCTTTGGGTTATCTTGATGCTTTGGGAGTAGGGTCCTTCTTCAGGGGTATGGATTCCCCTGCCGTGTGTGCTGCAGAAATATGCAGAGAAAAGGGAAGTAGTTAACTCTGTGGGCCTAGAGTTCATTGTGTAGACTCTGGTCCCGGGCTTCCTTTTTGGAAAACTCCTACTTCAAGGCTATTGTTAAAAAGTCATTTCGTGGTCAGTGTTCTCCCATATTCTTTGGGTTCATTACTGTCACTACTTAAAGAGGGCAGCTAGGCTCAATGCACAAACTGAGAGAAGAGAATAAGTGGTTACAGAATTTCAGTTCTGATTTTTTGCAGCTTTTCTCAGTTATCCTTTTAGAAAGTGCAAGACGGATCCTTCCCCTCAAAGCTTTCTGGATCTCTCCTGTTGAAAAAAGACATCCACTTCTGACACTTGAACAACCAAAAAAGTGTCATTTGGTGGCAAGGGACTCTTTGTTCCCTATTCCTGGATCCTTCCAGGCACTGTGGGTTGCAAAGCTTCATTGGAGTTGCGGGGAAGATCCCCGAGGCCGTGGCTCGGCGGGCGCCGTGCGGGGCTCCGTGGCATTCAGCAGAGTGCCTGCTGACAGTCCCGTTCATCATGCCGGCTCTCTCCAGAGCACAAGCACAAAGGCACCTCATGTTCACTTCAGAACCACAGAATCTTCCTGCAGATCTCTTCTGACGTGACTGCGACAGCAAAATAATTTTCAAAATGTTGTACGACCCCAGGCACCTCTAAAATAGCTTCACTTGTCACTTCCGTAGCCTCACATCAGAATTAGACTAATATCAAGGGGATGGCAGCGGCACATTAGCCTGTCGAGCAGGAGGATCTGAACTCCTGGGAAATGTAGCGTGGTCTAGAGCTAGAAACTATAGAGGAAAGTGCATTTAGCTAAGCGATGTAATGCCCGCTAGGTTCGTATGGACTGAGCACTGGGAGATCCTTGGGAAGGGGTCAGAATCTGATAGTCCTGATTTGCATTGCACTTTACAGTTGATCATACATCCCCAAATACACCCTTTCTTTTTATTTTCATCACAGACTTTTAAGTGTTAAGGGGGCGTATTGTCTCCACATTAAAGAAACGGCCTCCAACAAGTTCAAGACCTGTTCAGGCCCAGTTGGAACCCTCTGTGCTCTGAGAGGTGACTTTCGCTCACCATTGCCTCCTGACCACCTAACATATGGCCTGCTAAGTTGTTGGAACTTAAGTAGTTGCTGAACAGCTGACACAGTGACAAGCTGGAGCTTAAACCCAGGACATTTTATCTCAAGGTGCAGTGTCGCTTGCCTTCCTGACGGAGGAAAAAACAAGTTAAAAGCCCAGCATTGCTGTGGACCTGACCATTGAAACTTTGCTCCAAAGCAGTTAGGGGTCCTAATGGCTACCCTGGGCTTGGAGAGCTGGGTATCGAGTAAGGTCGAATAGGCCGGTAGGTGAGATTCAGGGACTAAAAATGGGCTTGGGGGCGCCTGGGTGGCTCAGTGGGTTAAAGCTTCTGCCTTCGGCTCAAGTCATGATCCCAGGGTCCTGGGATCGAGCCTGCTTCCCGCTCTCTCTCTACTGTCTCTCTGCCTACTTGTGATCTCTGTGTGTCAAATAAATAAATAAAATCTTTAAAAAAATTGGGCTTGGGTGCTAGAGAGACAGGCAATCAGGGAGGAAAATCCATGTCCACAGCCCAAGGACTCTGACTCAGGTCAGCCAGTCTGTAAGGCTGGGGTTTTTAGGCCACATCTCCCCATTCTACATTTGAGGAACTTGAGGCAGGAGAAGGGTTTTGGCTAAAGTCACTTTGGGTTGAAGATTACTTTACTCTAAAGCGCAAGTTCTCATGACACTTTCTGCCTCCATGGGACACAGTGTTCACCGCAGTTATGTGGGGATCAGCGAAGTGAAATCAATCCATCTTGTGAGTCTTGTTCAATATCTACCAGGGAGATAGATGTGTGGGTAACAGCACAGTGTATGGTTGATGCCGTGATCAGGGAGAGAGGAGCATGCAGTAGGGCTGCATGGGGCTGGGACTCATCGGGGTTGGGGTGTGTGTGTGGGGTGGGGGGGAGTAGGGTTGCAACACAGAGGGGGTGTAGCCTGAGCAAGGGTGGAAAGAGAAGCCTGCCTTTGGAGTGGTTGGAATGACCCCTCCCAGAAGATCCCCAAGGTCTGGTGCCATCCCATGCTGGGGTTTGAACTTGGCTATGAAGTATAGGAAAAGCCACTGGAGAAGTCTCTGAGGGAGTTTCTTTGAATAAAGGTACATTGTAGAAAGATGCTGTTTGCAATTTCTTAGAAGTGTTTGCCATTTTTGAAGGGGCTCTGAAACTCCCCGTTTTACAGAACCACTGGATTTCAAAGAAATATTTCTAAATAAGAATTTGCAGTGCCTGAAGAGAGATTTAAATGCATATCACATGGATGTAAATGAAAGAGGGCAACCCATGTAATTAATGTGGCTGATGCTCTGCACGTTAGGGGATTCTTTCTACCCCCGAGGGCAGGGTCTGTAGCCCGTCTTACACCTTTCCGGCTTTCAAAACCCTGCAGGATATCACATGCGTTGCAAGGCCATTAACAGTATATTTGTCTACAGTAGGGAAGAAGACTTCTGATCCATGTAAATATTCCTTATTGATTTAAAAAATTCAGCCTGACAAAGTATAAAGTAGATATTTAAAATGTGCATAGTGCATGAAATTACCTCACATTACTAGTAAATGCATGCCTTGTAGCAATTATGTCACTTACGCTTGCACTAATTAAGTGTTGATGTGTGAGCAGTAAGTTGCAATGATGTCGTTAACTAATGTACATAAATATTCCCTTTAAACTGTAAT
Source organism: Mustela nivalis (assembly GCF_964662115.1). Taxonomy (NCBI): domain Eukaryota; kingdom Metazoa; phylum Chordata; class Mammalia; order Carnivora; family Mustelidae; genus Mustela; species Mustela nivalis. The sequence continues at coordinate 18,928,988 of NC_139032.1, forward strand.
TGCACTTTGCCACAACGTAAAAGAAGGCAAGCTCAATTTAGGAATTATGTGGGACTGTTCTTTGAGAAAATGTTTACGAACTCTGGAAAGGGAGGGTTTGGTTCCAGAGTGCTGTTTCAGTTATGAGAGGGGGAAGAAAAAATGGGGAGGGGAGAAAGAAGTGTCACTTACAAATCTGCCGAGAACACTTAGGTATTCTCTTTTTTGAGACATGGGTGAGGTCCAGTCACGCAGCCTTGGCTGCGCCCACTGAGTGTTTCAAGCTGCAGGGGCCAATCAGACTTACTGCACACGTTGTCCTCAGCAGAGAGACCCGCCACTGCATTTCTGTCACCAGAACCTAGCTGATCTTTGGGAAATTTGTGGTTGCGTACCCATTTCCTTTAGTGAAGACTTACGACGCCCAGCGATGATGTGATTTTATGTTGAACTCTAAAACTGCAAACTCTCAATGTTCGCCCCAGAAACCAAGGCCTGGCCAGGTAGCAGGAGAGGGGATGTGTCAGCCTGAGTTGCTTCAGCAACCAGAGTTCAGACAGGATGGCGAAGCTTCTGTGGGTTGGGGTCAGAGAGCTCAGAATTCGCTCACCAGTTCTTGGAGCCCCCAGGGGCACACATTATTCTCATTTTGTGGCTGCTAATGACCCCCCTCTGAAAATAGTAAGGTTAGCTTCTAAAAATACGCCTCCCTCTGCCAAGAACAAAAGAAAGACTAGTGCCCCTAACAGAGCTTAAAGCAAGTTTGTTGACTCATGCTAAGAAGGAAACAGCAAAGGTGGGGGGGGGGGGAACAAAGGCCTGGTGTAATTATTAGCGACAGCATCTGGGGTAACAGCAGTGAGCAGACAAGCCTCAATTAGGCTGCCCAGCCCTAACCCCTGGTGGGGCCCGAGCGTGAAGTGCGTGGTGAAGAGTTTGAGCTATTTTCACTTTATTTTGGCCTCCAATTTGAGAGTTTAATTTGTCAGTTGAGGTTTTAACCTGTGGTGAAATGAGAGGCCATTTTCATGCTATTTGTACTTGAAGTTTCTTAATTCATAGAATTTTAAATGACATATACTCTAAACTTAGTATAATATTATCAGTGGCCAAAAAAGATTACTTTTAGGTGAAATCACTCTTCTGGCATGTATTTTTAGTACCTGAATGACTTCATTTCCTTGAATGGGCCATATTACACTGGAATCAGTCAGGAGAGACTGTGCTTTACTAGAATTACACACAACTCCATACTCTGTGGCTTAAAAACAACAAAGATTTATTTCTGCTTCATGTTTCATGTTCATCACGTATCATTAGACGATTCTGTTCACCGTAATCATTCAGGGGTCTGGTCTGATAGAACAGCCAGGCTTCATGGCTGAAGGAAAAGAGGGCTCTAGGGGGTATCATAGGGGTTATTGAATGTTCTACAAGTGGCATCTCTTATTGGCATCCCCCTACCCTGCTTGACCCCCCCCCCCCCAACAAACATAAGAGAGTGAGTAAGTGTAATCCCACCATTTGCTGGAGGGGAGAGAATTAGGTATTTTTGGCAAACAGATCCCATGATGTTTACTTTTTTTTTTTTTTTTTAAAGATTTTATTTATTTATTTGACAGAGAGAGATCACAAGTAGATGGAGAGGCAGGCAGAGAGAGAGAGAGAGAGGGAAGCAGGCTCCCTGCTGAGCAGAGAGCCTGATGCGGGACTCGATCCCAGGACCCTGAGATCATGACCTGAGCCGAAGGCAGCGGCTTAACCCACTGAGCCACCCAGGCGCCTGATGTTTACTTTTCTTACACTGAATTTCAGATGTGAACAAAACATTCCTTGAGTAGCTTCTGTAGCTTCTTCATGCTATCTTCACCTTCAGCAAAGAGGATGAAAGGGAGGGTTAAATAAAAAAATGCCAGCAGTAAAATCTCTTAAAGAATTCAAATGACTAAAAAATTATTAAATTGTTGCTGGAAGTCTATATCGAAGATTTATTTGAGGTTTTGCATGAAAATTTAAATCCTGTGTAGCCCAGACACTTTGGTGATGTCTCTCCCTAATGTCGGGCACCTGGGTAAGTAAGCCATTAATTTTTGGATTATTTATCTCTTAGACCCATATAGTTCTTCTTGTTGATCTAAAGATCTCTTCAAGTCATTCTTACAATTTTAAGCTACTGACTTTGAGCTTCCTTAAATGGAAAAGAAAGGAATTAATTGCATTTGTTTAATTTCTGTTTTATCAATTGGGCATAATAGGTTACAGATAGGTTAAAGGGATAGAAAGTTGGGAAGTATGGGAATGGTGTAATGGCACTAGATAAGAGAAGCATTTTTCCATCTACCTGAAAAATACCACATTTCCTGTAGACTGGGTGTGTTTTCAGGTTTCTTCAATGAGTAGGGCTGCAATGTATTGAAAGCAATCACAACTTGGAAAACCTCAGACTCAAATCTGAAGTACAAAAGCTGAATTTATTTCCTGTTGGCCAGGAGGCACTTATGACTGGTAATGCACCCTCATGAAGAAAGCAGAAGTCAGGGTTTGTGAGGAGTTTTTGATAAATATTGGGTTTGTTAGGTTAAATTTGAATGAAGCAGCCTCTGATTGGAGAAGTAACTAATCTGATTAACACTAGTGATTAATTCGCTAGGGCTTGGTGGTAGGAGTGCGGTTGTTGTTTGATGAGTGGGTGATCTAACGCAAGGCTTAGACCTTTCAAACATGAGTTCTTTTTTACATTCTCATAAGGGTTCTGATTTTATCTTCAATGCTCTCTTTCTTCCACTGTCTATAATAGTCACTAGAGACTTCCATTATATAAGAAGTCTAAAGCTAATCTTTTTCATATTTTAGCTTGTAGATGAGATTCAATATATAAAACAATTTTGAGCCTTTGCCATATGACAGGGACTTTGCCTTCCTGTGGCTTTAGCATCTGGTTTTGGGAGGGGAGTCAAAATTCAGTGTAGTGTAGTGTAGACAAAAGTGAGTGTAGACAAGAATGGTAAGAACTATGAGAGAGATCTTTATACCATAGTAGGGACCTGATGGAGAGAATACTGGATTGTATCTGTGGCTTCCTAACCTTGTTCTTTAGTTGTCTAAAAAGATAGGCCAACATGTGTGAGACCATGAGTTCAGTTGAGGGATTCTGGGCAGAGGGGAGGGTATGTAGAAAGGTAGAGGACTGTTTGAAGCTGTGCTTTTCAGGGGCCCATGAGTGATTCCATGTGTACCATGGGGTGATTTGTTTTTCTCCTTCCCCCTCACCCCTCCCTTTCTCCTTGACTTCTCCCGGTCTTGCTGTGAACTGAAGTCATTTTAACAGGGGGACCTTTGGGAATGCAACTGAAGTTGGCAAAAGACTAAGTGTTTTTTTTTTTTTTTTTTTTTTTTTTTAAAGATTTTATTTATTTATTTGACAGGCAGAGATCACAAATAGGCAGAGAGGCAGGCTGAAAGAGAGAGAGAGGAAGAAGCAGGCTCCCTGCCGCGCAGAGAGCCCGATGCGGGACTCGATCCCAGGACTCTGGGATCATGACCCGAGCCGAAGGCAGAGGCTCAACCCACTGAGCCACCCAGGCGCCCCATTTTTTTTAAAGATTTATTTATTTATTTATTTGACAGAGAGAAATTACAAGTACACTGAGAGGCAGGCAGAGAGAGAGAGAGAAGGAAGCAGGCTCCCTGCTGAGCAGAGAGCCCGACGCGGGACTCGATCCCAGGACCCTGAGATCATGACCTGAGCCGAAGGCAGCGGCCCAACCCACTGAGCCACCCAGGCACCCGAGACTAAGTGTTTTTAATATAATAACTGTGCTGTAGATGTGGAGAGGAAGATGTAATTGTTTCTAAGATATTTAACCTTGAAACTAGTTCTTAAGGAGAGCCTCCTACTTCCTCTGGGTTGGAAGCATCTACCTACTTCTAGGTCCCAACCCGCTCAGAAGAAGGAAGTAAAAACTGACAGCCTCTCCTGAGACTCAGAGATAAAATAAGTGAAGTGGGGTGGGGAAAGCAAAGAATTTACAAAGATGAAGGGCTTGTGTTGAAGGGGGAAAAAAGAGCGGGTACAGGATAGGTTAGGATGGTTTAGGTGATACGTCTGGCTTTCAACAGGAAAGGGAATTTGTTGACTCATTTAGTAAATAACCCAAAGGTCTACAATGCCTCAGGAATGAAGTCCCATTGTGTGTGTGTTTGTGTGTGTGTGTGTGTGTGTGTGTGTGTTTATGTGTGTGTGTTTCTCTTGAGTATTCTGTCTCACTTTGACCACATTTATATTGGATTTCCCATTAGTCTGACTATTATGGTAATGCAAAGTAGCCACTAGCGACTGCAGTCTGTAGGTTTCCTTCTTCTTAGCCAGGAGAGGTATCAGAGTTTTCTTCCCACATTCCTCAAAGTCCAGAGCTTTATTATGATTGGAGCATCTTAGGTCATGTACCTGCCTCTGAAGCAATACCAGGGGCCAGAGAATGCTCTGAGCTGTTTGGATTAAGGCCAGTTTATGTCCCCAGCCCTGAACCCCTGTCTGTGGTGAGGGGAATGCCATGGCTCGCTTGGTTTAGACTAACTGGAACCTCTTGGAGTCATTCCAGCTCAAGCTTCAGAATTTTTTCTCAATAGGAGAAAGGAGAAATTGGAGAATTGAAGAAATATTCTCCAATAGGAAAATATTCTGGGGAGGCTAGCATAAATTGCCCTTCGTGTGGCCCTCTGTGATACCCCAGATTCTACACTGAAGACCTCAGGCCTTTTGAAAAGCCTGGCTTTCCTCTCCCATAAGGCCTGAGACATAAAAGACTGAAGCCTGAACTGAACACTTGCTTGTACTGCTGACTTCATGTGACAAGAGGATGTTCTTCTGGACTGCGTCACCCCGCCTTTTACCCTGGAGCTGGAATTACAGCCAAGTCCACGGTGAGGAGAGGGGACCAGATTAAGGAATTTAACATTTCTCTTGAGGAATTTTAGAATTAGCCTAGAAGAGTTTTGAGGTAAGAAGGCTTATAATGAGGCTTATAGTTTGGAAGGGCAACAAGAATTACTTGAATGGAGAATGAATAGAAGAGATTGAAATCAGAAAGAGATTTGGGCCGTTTGAGCCAAGAAGTGCAATGAAGATGGAGGTGAGGGTCCCACTGAGAAGATTTAAGGAGGGATCTGAGGGTTTAATAAATGAATCAGGAGCGTGTGGTGGTGAGAGCTTTTGGTGAGAGAATAGAGAGTCTCTGAGGAATGGCTGTGAGTGTCATGGCGCCTTTTTCTGAAAGGAGAGGAATGATTACAAAATACTCATATCCTGGCACAGACTAGAAAAGTAATAATGATTGTTTTTTCTTCTTTGTTTTCATATGGTGAAAGTGCGTAGTAAGAGGGCGTAGAAGAAAGATAGTTTGCAGAGTCTGAAACTCCATTTCCTTTCATCTGCTGAGTTTCCGGCCACCAGTGAATACAGAGGCCTATGTCTTTTGTTTGTTCTTTCTTCCCTAGATGAGGGACTCTCTGAAGACTGCTGTTCCCTCCTATGTTGTTCTTGTTAGTAGAGGTGCTAGTTGTTGGGGGGGAGTTTAATAACTGAAAAGTAAAGGGATATTTTGAAAACACAGGTTTCGTATTATGGAAAAATTCCCATATTCCTAACTAGTAAGTCATTTCGTCTTCAGAGCGAACTCTATCTAGGTTAGAAATTTTAAAGGTTAGTGATTGAGGGAGACTGGCTGTCGTTCTTTTGTTCTTTAATGGTTTTGAATGAAGCATGATAGATGGAATTGAAACATAAAAATTTAGACCAAATCAGGCTGACTTGGGTTTAGAAATCTCTTTGCTTAGGAAGGAATGTGAATTTCATTGACATTGCCAGCAAAGGGCAAGATAAGCTGATTATTTAACAAATTTGTACTACCTCATTGTCAGGAAGTAACGGGGGTTTCCCACTGTTAGCCCTGATGGGTGATATAGCCGTTAAAGTCATTTATTTTTTTATATGGACAACTGGGATCTTGTCCGTTGAACAAAGGTGTCTCCTTGCTTTATAGCTCAAGACAGAAACACTTTGCCAGGAAGAATCATTTGGAAGATCTTGGTGTGTGTAATTGACCACCAGCTCCTGTTTGGTTTCATTGCTATAGCATAGGAAGTAAACCTAGGGATATGAGCTGGATTGCCTAGGATGTATTTACTGCTTTTCCTGTACAGTGAAATTCCAGAGTAGAGAGAAGGATTTATAAAGTAGCTGTTCTCTTTGCATGTGTTGAGTGGTCCTCTACCACCAACTTCATTTTCTGCCTCAGGTTGCTTGGGTCAGAGAAGACCCTACAGGCCTGCTGAGTCCTGGGGACTGTACCTCCTGATCTTATTTCCTCAGTAGCAATGGAATAACGGTATGTTCTCAACCAGCCTAGCAAAGTTCTTACGAAGATTAATTGTTAGTATGTGGTATGAAGAGTCTGTAATTCCAGACTTGGTAATTGCTGCCCCCACCCCTAGTCCACTTGCCTACACAATGAACCCCCCCGACTGACTACCTGGCATGGGAAATAAAGCTGTCTGTGGTCTGATCTTGCTTTCCTGCCTAACTCCTCTCCTTCTGCCCTCCCCCACTGTCTATACTTTCTGCTCTGCCCACCAGATGTTATGTCATTGTGGTCTTCTTAGGATTTCCAAGGTCACTTCTACCTCATACTCCTGGGTGTTTTCTCATCTCACCCTCTCTACCTAAAATGCTTGTGGTCTGGAGGCATTCTAGGCACTCGCCAGCTACTTAGACCCCTCATCCCATCTTCTAGAAGCCAAGTGGGCCTCAAGGCAGATGTTGGCAGTAAGGCTCTGAGTATTGAGGGGAAGCTGAGGAAGGTTTCTGAAGCTCCCCATTTTTCTTGATGATGGGTATAGAAAGCATAGGGAGCCAGTCCTGGCTCTGATTTTTCTAGATGGGGCATCTGAGTCACAAAGGGTTTAAATAATTTGTCGAAGGGGATAAAATAAGAAACTTACAGACCTGGGATGGGGCCCAGGCAGTCTGTCCAAACAATGAGGGCATTTCCTTTGTGTTACACAGAGTATGATGAGTGACTGTGTGCTTATCCCTTCCCTATTCTGGTGTGTCTTACCCTTCACTCTAATCTAGGCTGTGAGGTTTAATAAAACTTGACTGGAGGCGTAAGTGTAACGGGAAGGACTCAGAGGTAGGAAGTAAACAATTATAGTGGAATAACCATTAGAATGCAAAGATATGCTTGCTTTGGGGAACACTTTCTTTCTCTTTTTTATTTTTATTTATTTATTTAGTATTATTATTTAAAAGATTTTATTTATTTGACAGACAGAGATCACAAGTAGGCAGAGAGCCGGGTAGGGCGGGGGAGCAGGCTCCCTGCGGAGCAGAGAGCCTGATGCGGGGCTTGATCCCAGGACCCCAAGATCACGACCTGATCATGACCTGATTAAGGTAGAGGCTTAACCCACTGAGCCACCCAGGCACCCCTCTCTCTCTTTTTAAATAGCCAACTGATTCCAAAGATTCCTACCTCCCCCCAGTGGGAAGAGTGTCACAGCAGGTCCCGGTAGCTCTCTTGCTTTGGAGTGTGTATTTCCCCTATCCCCTATCTTCTATCTACTTCTCAGTCAGTTTATCCAATCTGGTTATTTATTGCTGAATAATGAACAATCCCAAACCTCATTCATTTAAAAAAAACATCTTTTTCTACCTAACATTATTTTGAAGGTAGGATTTTGTATAGTGCTCCGCTTCTGTTCAGCTTTGCACTGACTGGGATCATTGGATGGTATCCAGCAGACAGACGGTAAGGCTAGTCTGGAGGGACCGAGAACATTTCCCTTGCTCCCTGGGAGGGGAGAGCTCGGAGGCTGGGTGCAGCCATTTCCTTCCCTTTTCCATGTGGTGTCATAAAAATCTCAAGGTCTCTCCATGTGGTCTCTTCAGCAGGGCGGTCGGGTCTTTTACTGACATCTTGGGGCTTGCTACTCTTGAATATATTCTTCATGACGTATGTTTGGTTCTTCACTTTAAAAAGTAGTGCATGTTTCAGGAGGAGGAAGTTGAAGCTGCCGGTGTCTTAAGACCTAGGAACCGACACATGTCACGTCTGCCATATTCTGCTGGTCAGAGGTCACTGAGCCTGTCCATATTCAAAGGGAAGGGTCATAGACCCTTACCTCCTGTTGGAAGCAGTGGTAAGTAGTTAGTAGATATCACTGATCAACCAGAAGTCCATTCTGATCAGAGTGAAGGCAGGGAGAAGGTAGGGAGCAGTGGTCTGGGCTCTAGTGATTTTATGAGTAAGATCCTTATGCCACTGTTTACTTGTCGCATGCCTTGGGGCATTTCCACACTCTGTGTGGCAGTTTCCTCATTTAAAAAAACAAAACTAGTACTCATCCCTACTTAGAGAATGTGGGGAGTTAATGTATCCTTTAGGCATGGAGGATAAAGCCCAGTCCTAATGGGGAGTTGAAAGACAACCTGTTATTAGTGGCAGAGTAATGCGACTGCTCATTGTCTCAGGGCCTTCGTTCCTGAAGGGGGTCATCGCTGTCCTTGACTAAATGGCCCAATGGCATGACATCTTCTGTCCCAACCAAATTCCCACCCATCCCCCAAAAAAGCCCCACACATATATCCTTCAAAAAGGCAGCTTTCCATCACCAAAGCTGATGAAAAAAATTGCTGGCAGATGTACTTGACCTTGAGTTGCAGGCTTCACTGCTCCTAGGATCAGAGCTGCTTACAGCACATCTCACACCCATCATAGCGCTTTTTAAATTGTGTTGAAATTAACTGCTTAATCATCTGTCTCCCTATTAGACTGTGAATTACTTGAGAGCAGGAATTTGAAACTTCACTTTTTCATTCTCAAGCTAGGTGTCCAATATATTTGTAAAATGAATGACAGTATTTTCTTCATTCTTTAGGCAAAGTGGAGGTGGGTCAAAACGACTATAGAAGTTATACTGGTAAATATAATGTTAGAGTTACATTTCTTAGATAATATTTTTAAAACCTAAATAAGCCAATACGTGTCATAAATAATATAATTGAAGAGTCATAATTAAACTAATATTTTCTTTATTTCTCCTCAAAATACACAGTTGGTCCTAAATCTACCTCAGGTGCCAGTTCCAGATTTTTCTTTTTCTTGCTACATAGTAAGTCATGTGTCATGGCTGCACTGCACTTTAGCACCACCTGAAATGATAGCTTCTCCCTTCCTCACATTTTTGTTCTGGTGTGTTTTTTTTATGTAGCTATCATTTCTCATCACTTTCTGAAGTTTTGGGCTTTTTACCTTTCCATTGTGTGGGCATTGAGTTCTGAGAAACCTATTTTGTTTTCCCTCTTGGTTTTGTAACTCTACCTTTTGGTTTTCCAGACAACTTCAGATTTGCACTTTTATCACTCCTTTCACAGAATGTTGACATTGCTTTTGGTTTTCAGTGGCTCTCTATTGCTTATCCTCCGTTCCTCAAGGATTATGTATCACATTTAGGTCATTGTTCAGTGCCCCCGGTTTCCAAATAAAATCCAGTTTCTTGAGTTAGTTGGGTCCTAGTGGACATAAATGGAGTGCAGAATGACAATCACAACAAATGAATCATGGCCAAAGCTGTCCTAATGAAGGTCCCTTAACCCTCCTGAGAAAAAAGTACCAACAAAGCCTTTCATTCTGTTTGCTGAATACACAAAACAAAACATTAAAAAAAAAATTAGGTGTAGACAATATTCCTCTACTCTTTTCCAGTGGATCCCCTACTGGGGTCACCTGTAACCTGAAATAAGTACAAATATTGTAAAGTCATTATTACATCCTGGATCTTACTTGGTTTGCGGCAAAGATTTCTTTGACTTTGCATTGCATGCCTGTTTCAAGTCCATGACCATGATCACTCATTTTGTTTGTTGATTTAATAAAGACTGTTAAACTTATGGATTGACTTTGAAAAAGAAAATGAAACTCGGTAATTTTTAACAAACATCTAGGGGTGGTCGTCATGTATATATTGCATTGAACATTATGGGGGAATGCTATTATAAGAGTCGTTCTTTTCTAAGAGCCTCAAAAGAGATCTCTCAAAGGAGATCCTAGGTGTTAAAGATGAATTTTAGTCTTTCAGTCTAATCCCCAAACTTTATGGATAAGAAATCTTAAGTCTGAAAGGTTAAATGACCTTGGGAAATGCATTTAACAGCCTTTTTGAACTTCAATTTGCTCATCTAAAACACAGAACTCATAATATCCCACTCATGGGATTGTCATAAGAATTAAAGGCGATAATAAATGTACGGTACTTAACCAACTACTGCCCATAGTCAGTTCCCAATAAATGGTACCTTTTTTTTTGTTGTTGTTAGTATATTGTTGGCTACGATTATACAAGTAGGCGGTGGCAAAGCAGGGATACTATTTTATATAGTTCTCCACCCCAAAAATGTATTATTTTCTAGTCTGGGAAAAATTTCTCTTTTGGTCAAGTCATATTCAGAAATAGTTGTTAATTGTCAGATTGCTGTTTATTTTCACCAGATCACAACAGAAATAAAAACAATATTCCAAACAAAAACTGAAGCCCCAATGCTTTCTGCGTGTGCACTGCTTAAATGCAGCATTAAGTTAAAAGTCAAATATTTTTTTTTTTAAGTTAAGACTTTCTAATATAGACACAGATTAAATGTCACCCATTTGTTCTGCTAAGCATCCCAAATGCTACAGGATTTGCTCCAGATTGTGATTCCTACTAGATCTTTTGCACTTTCTTTGCTTATCCATTTATCTTGTAGCTGTTACAGTGTGGTCAGTCCAGGCTGTCTCTTCCTGAGGGTCAGGAGTAAATCCTGCTGCTCTGCCCCATTTGTATGTTTCCCATTCAGAACTGGGCAGCAGCCAGTGCTGCTGGGAGCCTGGTGAATTGGATGCTTACCAGCCCTCTGTTCTTGGAAAGCCTATCTTCTTATCACTTTATGTTAAATATGGATGGGAAAGGCTCTCCTAATCTAACCTTCTGTGTTTATCCAGCTCTGAAAATGTTCCTTTCTTCCGGAAGACTGAATGGAACAATCTTTAATAGAGCACTACAGAACTGAAACATGCTGCTGGGTCTTCAGTGTGTATCTTGCTTGGCCTCTGTTTTGTTATATTAAAGCAAGGTTTTCTGTAAATTTAGTGCCATAGATAGTTTTCCCACGTTGTGGAGACCAGTTCTTTGAATATAAGCTTTATGTTTATATGCAGTTATGTCTCCTTCTTTGTCTTCTGCTCCTCTTTTTTTGATTTCAGGTATCTAGCTATATTCACTTATCAGCTTTAACCCTAAAAACAGTGGTGCTTATATTAATCAGTGTTCTCCAGAGAAACAGAAAGAAAAAATATATAAATCTATTATATATGTATGTATATATATCATATATTTTTCTTTCTAAGAGGTTTATTATAAGGAATTGGCTTATGTGATTATGAAAGCCGAGAGGTCCTACCATCTGCAGTTGGCAAGCTGGAAATGCAGGAGAGCCAGTGTTGTAGCTCCAATCCAAAGAGAGGAAAAATCCAACGTCTTAGCTCAAGGCAGGCCAGCAGGAGGAATTTCCCCCTCTTGCAGGAGGGTCAGCCTTTTTGTTCTAGTCAGGCCTTCAGCTGATTGGATGAGGCCCAACTCTGTTATGGAGGGCTATCTTTGCTCAGTCTACCCATTTAAATGTTACTCTCAAAAAGAAACACACTCACAGAAGCACACAATATAATGTTTGACCAAATGTCTGGGTACTCCATGGCTTATTGAAATTAATATATAAATTAACCATCACGTGCCAACATATGTGCAATTAGACATATCATTTAACTAAATCTTAGTATCTCTCTTTGCATAAATTGGGAAAAATAATACCGACTTCAACATGTTATGTCAACTAAAGGGCATAGATAATATGCAAAACACTTAGCTCTCTCTTTTAGTTTTAAATACTCATTAGATGTATTTTGGACCTCCTCATTTTGTTCTCCTTGTCTCTTAACCTTTCTTTCCATCTGTTTATATCTCTGTGTTGAAATTGCTAATTTTAATATTCTTTCCAATTCACTCATTCCTTATTCAGCTGTGTCTAAACTGTTGTTCAGTGTATTGACATTTTAATTTCAGGAAAAAAATGTATATATTTAAACATTTTTATGTATTTATTTTAGAGATAGAGGGTATGAGTGTGGGGTGGGGAAGGGTAATAGGAAGAGAGATCCTCAGTCAGACTTCCCTCTGAGCATAGACATGGAGCTTGATCCCAGGATCTTGAGATCATGGCCTGACCCAAAACCAAGAGCTGTACACTTAACCCACTGTGCCACCCAGGTGCCCCCCCAAAATATTTTTTATATGTAGAATATTCAGTTGTTTCTACATTTGCCTTGTCTTCCTTGTTTCTTGTTCTTTTTCAGTGTGTGAAGATTTTAATGTATTTCTTCTTTTATGGATTCTTTAATGGCCTCTCAGTAATGAGGGTTTTATTTAACAAGATGCAAAAAGTAGAAACCATTGAAAGCAATATTAGTACATTATAAGAATAGCAAACTATATTTCTTAAAGATTTATTTATTTATTTTAGAGAAAGAGAATGAACCAGAGTGCAAGTAGAGGGTGGGGATGGGGGAAAGGGAGGGAGAGAATCTCCAGCAGACTCCTTGCTGATCGTGGAGCCAAACATGGGGCTTGATCTCAGGACCCTGAGATCATGACCTGAGCTGAAATCAAGTTGGATGCTTAACTGACTGAGCCACCAAGTGCCCTGCAAAAATATTTTTAAAATCTGATTTTTAGAGCCTCCGTATACAAAATCAAAAGATAAGTCACAGATTGGGAAAAGATATCGGCAATGCATATAACAAAATAAGTATTGATACTGAAAACATATGGGCATTAAGGATGACACTTATGTTGAGCACTGGGTGTATTATGTAAGTGAGGAATCACTAAATTTTACTCTTGAAACCAGTATTACACTGTATGTTAACTAACTAGAATTTAAATAAAAACTTGAAACAAAAAAAATCAATATGCTATAAGATTTATGAGAAATAGATTTTTGATAACTTTTAAAAAGCAAAAAAGGAAACAAATAGAACTACTATAGAACAAATTAAAAAAAACCAATTATATATTTAAAAAAGATACTAACAATTCATTGACAGGAAGAATGACAAACATAAGAAATTTGTTAAATTGGGTGAAATTTAGAGAAATCATTATAGAAATACTTATAGTTTATCAAAATGGTAATAAATGAAGAGTTTGACAAAGTAAGTATGAATAAATGCATGAAAATGGGAACTTTCAAAATGTACTAGAAGACGTATGAATTCCTCCACTTAAACAGCCATTTTTCATTATTAACAACTTAATGTGCATTCACTAGATTTTAGCTTATAGTTATTTTCCCCCAGTGAAACTCTCATATAGGTCTATAAGTGGTCAAGACACGGATCTTACTTACAGTCTTTCTATACTGAAAAAATATTGAAACAATCTAAATATCAATATGAGAGAGGATTTATGGTATAATCACACAGTTAAATACTGTGTAGTAAGAGGAATGAAGTAAAATCTTCTTGGCATTTTGGCAGAACTCTAAGAAGTAAAGCTTATTGAGAAAAATTATGGCAAAACAGCAATTATATAAAATTTAAAGATACACAGAAATACTGTATATTGTTAATGGATACATTGGGGAGCAAAGTGTAAAGATTGACAGATGTGTATACAAAATCAGAATAGTGATTTCCTCTGGGCAAGCATGTAAAGGCAGTGGAATAGAGGAGATGTACAAGGGCCAGCTTAACTAAATCTGTAATTTTTCATAACTTGTAAAATTATGAAGAAATATGTCAGAGTTAGCATTTATAAATTCTACATGGATATATGGGTATTTTTAGTATTATTATTCACTGAAATACTACATTAAAAATTATTAGAAATGAATAAGGCTGTCAATAATAATTAAACAAAAAATGGGCCTGAGGAAGTTCTATAGATGAAGTCAATGAGGAGAGAAATAATTCATGTTTACTACTGTAACTTTCTGATTATAAGAAGGTATTATTGGGATTGCTGGTGTATAATTGTGCATAGCAGATTTTTTGATCCTTAGTATTTCTGTTTTATCTGTTGTAGTGTCTCCTGTTTCATTTCTGACTTTTTTTTACTTGAGGTCTCTGTTTTTTTCTTCATTTATATGGCTAAAGTTTTGTCAATTTTGTTTATCTTTTCAAAGACCAACTGTTAGTTTTGTTAATATTTTCTGTTGTTTTTCTGTTTTCTATTTCATTTGTTTTTGCACTAATCTTTACTATTTTTTTCTTCTCATATTGGGCAGATACATTAAATGTATACATGCTTTTCTTTTTATTAGTGTCTTAAAGTATATAGTGTTAGGTTACTTGAGATATTTCTTTTTTTTTTTTTAATGTATCTGCCCATAGTTATAAACTCTTTCCTCTTAGAATTGGTTTTGATACATCCTGTAAGTTTTGGTATGTTGTGCTTCCATTTTCATTTGTCTCATAAACTATTGTTTATTTCTTCAATTTTAGTTCTGTTAATATTTGCTTAGTTATATTTAGGTGCTCTAATTTTGAGTACATAAATATTTGAAATTGTCATGTATTCTTGATGAATTGAGTTTATCAGTATAAAATGATATTCTTTGTTTCTTGTGAGCATTTTTAGCTTAAAGTCATTTTGTCTTATAGAAGTATAGTTATCCTTGCTTTCTGTTGGTTATAATAGTCTTGGGATATCTTTTTCTTTCCCTTCAGTCTCATCTTACATGTGTCCTTAAAGCTATGTTGAGTCTCTTATAGATATTATATTACTGGATCTTTTTTCTTTAAATCCATTCAACCATTTGTGTCTTTTGGTGGGAGAAGAATTTACTCCATTTATGTTTAAAACAATTATTGATAGGTTAAGACTTACTTGCTATTCCTATTTTTTAAAAGATTTTATTTATTTCAGATACAGAGAGAGGGAATATGAATAGAAGGAGCAGAGGGAGAGGGAATGAGAATCTCAGGCAGATTCCACATTGAGAGATAGGCCTGAGGTGGGACTTGATCTCATGACCTGAGCCAGAACCAAGAGTCTGATGCTCTACAAACTGCACCATCTGGTTACTTCTTCCTATTCCTGTTTTGTTAATAATCTTCTAATTGTTTTGTTCTTTCCTCTTTTGCTGTCTTCTTTTGTTTTTTTGTTGATTTTTGTGGTAGTATGCTTTGTCTCCTTTATCATAACTTTTTGTGTATTTAGTATAGGTTTTTTTCTTCATGGTTACCATGAGGATTGCATAAAATACTTTATAGTTTTAACATCCTATTTTAAGCTGATAACAACCTTAATAGCATACAGAAACTCTATATTTCTCTACCCACATCTCCTACATTTTATTTTATATATAATTAACATATTTTTGTGTATATAGCACATTATTGTAGTTATATTTATCTTATTTATTTATTTTTTAAATATTCATTTCTTTGAGAGAAAGAGAGGTAGAGCACAAGTAGGGGATGGGGAGAGGGTGATGCTGGGTCCCTGATGAGCAGGAAGCCCGATGTGGGGCTTGATCCCAGGACCCTGAGATTATGACCTAAGCTGAAGGCAGACACTTAACCAAATCACCCTGCAGCCATAGTAGTTAGGTTTATTTTAATATTTTTTAAAAATTTCAAACTAGAGTTGTAAGTGATTTGCATATTGCCATAACAATCATGGAGAATCCAATTTTGCCCAAGTATTTACCCTTACTGGTGATTTTTATACATTCATACATTTTTACAGCGCTGATTAGAATTCTTTCATTTTAGCTTGTAGAATGCCCTTTACCATTTCTTGTGAGGCAGGTTTAGCGTTGATGGTCTTCCTCATATTTGTTTGTTTATTTATTTTTCCTTTATTTATGAAGGGCAGCTTTGCCAGGTATAGTGTTCTTTGTTGAGTTTTTTATTTTAGTATTTTGAGTGTAACATCCTATTCTTTCCAGGTCTGGAAAGTTTCTGCTGAAAAATCTGCTCATAGTCTTAGGGAGGGAGGGGAAAGCTTCCTTGTAGGTAACAAATTACTTTTTCTACCTTCAACATTCTTTCTGTGTTTTTGACCTATTAGAGTTTAAATATAATATGTCTTGGTGTACCCCTTTTTAAGTTTAACCTATTTGGTGTCCTGGTTGCTTACATCTGCTATTGAAGCTCTCTGTTGAATTCACCAGTTTAGTCATTGTATTCTTCAGCTCTAGGATTCCGTTTGGGATTTTGTTTTTTTGTTTTTTTCTTTTTTTGGATTTTTTTTCCTTCAATTTCTTTTCATTCATTGTTTTCCTTTTTTTTTTTTTTTTTTGTTTAGTTATCTATTTCTGTGTTCTTGTAGCTCACTGAACTTAAGAAAATTGGCCCTATTTCTTTGTCAGACAGTTCATAGACCTCCATTTCTTCAGAGTCAGTTATTGGAGCTTTATTAATTTCCTTTGGTGGTATCATGTTTACCTTATTTTTCATGATCCTTGTATTCTTCACTTGGTATCTGTACATTTGATTAAGCAGTCTCTTCTTCTAGATTTTACATGTTCGTTTGGGCAGTTAAAGACCTTTACCCATCAAGTCAGCTTGAGGCAGTAGATGGGTCATTTGGTGGCATTTGTGGGCAGGCAGGGCTTACTGTCTAGTTAGGCTAGGCCATTGCCTGTGCTCTGAAGTTCAGAAGAGCATACTGTTGGTTGGACTCCATGGCTGGAGAGATCTGATGCCTGGGCTTTGTATTCAAGCAGGACCACTCACTGGGCTCCCTGGTTGTACAGTGCTGCTGGTTGTGCTCTGAGGCTAGATGGGGCCACTATCAGTGCCCTGTAGTCACCTCTGGTTGGGTGTGGTTGCAAGCTGCGTTCCTCGGCAGGATGGTGTCACTGGTTGGATTGTGCTGTTGGGCGAGGCTATGTGCTGGGGTCTGCAGTCTGTCTTCATAGGCTGGGGCCTCCAGCTGTGTTTCTACCAGATGGTATAGCTGACTAGACTCTGTGTTAAGGTGGGGCTGCAGGCTGTTTCCTGAAGTTGGGTGAGCCTCATATTGGGCTTCATGATTTGGTAGGCCACTGGTTGTGCTGCATCTTGCCGTTGGACAAGTTTGCTGGCCAAGCACTCATTTGGGTGGGTGTCTGACTGTATTGTGCATTTTGGCGGGGCTGGCAACTATACTGTGCTGTTAGTGGGATTATTGTCTGAATACTCTGGTTGGGTAGTGCTATAGGTTATGCTACAGGATGAGGAGGAGGGTCACTTCCTGGGCTTCCTGCTTGGGTGAAGCTGTACACTATGTTCATTAATCAGGCTGGGCTTGGCAGCTGAGCAGTTTCATAGGGTGGGCTTTGAGGCAGCTCAATTCCAGGACCCAGGGATCATGATCTGAGCTGAAGGCAGGGGCTTTAACTGACTGAGCCACCCAGTCCTTTGGGTATACCACATTGTAAACCCTAGAGATACCCCCCAAGCATTGCTTTCAAACCAATAAATCTTCAAAGAAATAAAGGAGTTAAAATGGAATTCTAAGTAAAATTTAATCCAAAAAGAAAGAATGGAGAAACAAAAGGCAGAAGAGAAAATAGTAATATTTTTAGTAACAGTAATAGCAGACATAAACATGGTCATTTTAACAAATTACCTTAAAAATAAATGGAACAACAAATTAAAGGCAAAAATTACAGAGTAGATAATAACTGCAAATTAAAAGCAGAACTTATCAGAGTGGATAAAGAGTAGCAAGAAATGACTGTTGGTTGGGGTGCCTGTGTGGCTCAGTTTGCTATGCATCTGATTCTTGATTTTGGCTCAGGTCATGATCTCTGGGTGGTGAGACTGAGCCTTGCATCGAGCCCTGTCAGCCTCTTTGATGGTCATGGAGACTACTTAAGATTCTCTCTCGCTCTCCCTCTGGCCCCCTCCCCCATCCCTCTTTCTTTCCCTCCTTAAAAAAACAACAAACAAACAAAACTCTTGGTAAACAACAGTTGTGTGGATCAATGGAACAGTATAGGGAATACAAAAATAGACCCACATTTGTATGATCAATGGATTTTTGACAAAGGTACCAAAACAATTCAATGACAACAGATAAACCTTTTCAACAAAGATGCTGGAACATACACACATATGTAAAAAAAAAAAAAAATTAATGAACCTTAGCCTTTAAGTTACACTGAATCTCAAAGCTAGCCAAAAAAAAAAAAAAAAAAAAAAGTAGAACAATATATTTTAAAATCTGAAAAAAAAGGTCAATTATCTCTAGTAAAAATACCCTTTCGGGACATCTGGATGGCTAAGTCGGTTAAGCTTTAGATGACATTCTCAGATACAGCCATCTACTTTTTGATGACCAAAGAATTATATCCTATTTCTGTATGGCTTCTAAAATAGTACAACCACTGAAGAAAACTGAAGTTTCGTAAGTTAAGCATAACTTACTATATGGCCCCAAAATTCTACTCCTATGTATTTTCCCAAGAGAAATAAAAACATTGCCACACAAAGATTTGTACATAAATGTTCATATAAGATTTATTCATAATAGGTAAAAACTGGTAATAATCCCAATGTCAATGAACGGATGAATGAATAAACAAATTGTGGCAGAAGTGATATCACCAAAATGGCCACAGAAGTTGTCCCTCACTTCAGCACCCCTTACAAGACCAATTAGCCACTATCCATAGACAAGAGACCAATTTATCCTAGAACACAAGGGTGAGGATGAAGCTTCCCCTGGACCACAGGTTGTTTACTGAAACTGACATTCAATCTCATCTCCCATCTCCAAACACCCACAGATTTAGACTCTGCACCCACAGATTAGTGCTCTCTATGTGTTTCTTCTGGAGATTTTTCTTGCATATTTTTATGTGCTTGCATGTAGATGGGTGAATTCAAGATATTTATTGTGGATGCCTGGGTGGCTCAGTGGGTTAAGCCTCTGCCTTCAGCTCAGGTCATGATCTCAGGGTCCTGGAATCAATCCCCACATCGGGCTCTCTGCTCAGCAGGGAGCCTGCTTCCCCCGCTTTCTCTGCCTGCCTCTTTGCCTAATTGTGTCCTCTTTCCCTGTCAAATAAATAAATAAAATCATTTTTAAAAAAAGATATTTGTTGTATTTTATCAATAAACTTAAAGCTTTTCCATAGCTGTCAAGTTTTGGGTTATTCCAGTCATCATATTGGAAGCAGAAGTTATCTTTTTGCTTGGGTATTTTACCACCTATTTGTATTGCCCAATGTTCCCTTCCTCTTCTGTGGTTCCTGAATTTAGGTGTTGACTCTAAATGGGAGCAGGCAAGTAAGCATCTGTGGTGATTCTGTCCAGAGAATGTGCTCACTTTGGACTCTCTTGGTTTAGGATATATCCCAGTTATATTCCCTGAAGAGAAATATCCCAGTTACTCCACCCTTGTAGTATTTCCTTATTTGTCCATTTTTAGTCTCTAATCCTGTAAATGATGACCCAGTGATGATAAAGTCAAATAAATAAGCATGGGAAGGAGGCAGGATGCCTCATTTTCTTTCTGGTCTCAGGAGACTCCATAGCTGACCCCCTTCTTAGACCCAAAGTAGGGTTCCTATCCTCTTCTCTCTCTCTCTGTTACTACTTACGGGAGAAATTGTGAGAAGTTTTAACAGTACAGTCTCTGGAGTCATATTGGCTTGACTATTAACATCTTCAAGTCCTAGTTTCTTTCTTACCCCTAGCTTTATTGAGGTATGATTGACAGACAAAATTGTATGTATTTAAAATGTACAATCTGATGATTTAATATACATTGCAAAATATTTTTCATATTCAAATTTGCACATCATTACTTCACATTTACTTTTCTTTTGTGAGAACACTTAAGATCCAGTCTGTCAGCAACTTTCAAGTATACAGTACAGTATTATTAATGATTGCCACCATGCTATATATTAGATCTTTGGAACTTACTCCTGTTCTAGCTGAAAGTTTGTACTCTTTGACCAACACGTTCCCATTTCCTCCACCCCTCAGCTCTGGCAACCATCATTCTCCTCTCTGTTTCTGTGAGTTTAGAAGTCCTAGTTTCTTTATCAGCAATAGCTGGAGACATTTTTGAGGCCTGAGGTGTGATGTAATGGTTACAAAGGACTAAGTAGATAGCTCAGCCTAATAATACCTCTAGATCAATGTTAGCTATTATAATTCATTATTGATATCACAAGTAAATAGTATGTAACAGAACATTAAATAATATGTTAGGTCACACAATAACCCAAACATTCCTTCTATGACCTAGAAGACCTTCTGCACTCGGAACCCCATTGTGCCCCCACTGTGGTCAGCCAGCTTATTATCACGAGTCAGACTTTTATGTGTTAAGCCATTCGGTTGATTCTCACTTGGATATTATTAATGCTGCATCTGGAGTGTGGGTAGTGTATCTTTAAAAGATTGCAGGCTACTATTTATGCACAAGTCACTATGAAAAAAATTGCATTGTGTTGTAATAAAAGAACCCTCTCAACCAGAACTGAAGTGTTGTTTTCACAACATTGAAAGAGAGACTAAACGAAGCAAACTGGAAAAGCTGCTTGGTGTTGTGTGAGCGGTTCACATTGTTTTCCTTTTTTTATTGTACTGTTTTACCACTGGCAATCAGTGTGGGGCCTTCACTTATGAAAATATAGCTGTTGGCAGTTTAGGCTCAATTTCATTCTCAAGCTGTCATAAATGATCACATGGGAAGATAATACTTGATGGGAATTTTGTTTTCTTTCCTTTTTTTTCCCCCTTATATTTTTCTTGGAGGCAACTTGTTAGAGAAGTGAGCAGATAAGATTGAGATCTATGGTATAGTACAATGCTTGGAAAACACACATACATTCTCAGAAATTCTGTTCACACAGCAAAAAGATAAAGGCAGGGCCCTAATTGAATTAAAGCATTTGCCATCATTCCCTCTTGCTCCCTACTATTATCTTCATAGATTCTTGAAGAAGAGCAGAAATAACGAAATTTTGTTCAATATATTACCTTGCTGGCGGCAGATCTGCGGTTTTCTCAGCCCATTTTCTAATAAAGACTGAATTCATGCATTGTTGCCACGGATGTGTAACCTGAATTGAATGAAGACTTCAGACCTAAATTCTGGTTTTATAGGACACATGGTTTAAAAGAGGAAGCAATCAGATCTATATAGAAAGTGGGACATTTGGCCCGATCTCTTCAGTAAGTCATTGCCGTGAGAAAAATGAGGGGAAGAATAAAAAACAAATAAAAAAAATATGGTACTTCTTTGGACTCTGGCTTGATCAAACCACTCTTTTCAAGAAACTATGGAAATTCAGTACAAATTAGGTATCATTTTTATGAAGGAATTCTTTTGAATGTAGGTAGGTATCATAATGATATTGTGATTAGGGAAGAGAAATAGCCTTACTGTTTTCTCTAAGGACTGCATACTGAAGAACATAAGAAATGTCATCATGTCTATTACTTTATAAAATAAACAATAAGCATCCAAATAATAAATAGCAAAATAATACGTGAAACATATACTGCAAAATGTTAAAAATGGTTAAATTTGGGTATTGAGCTTATAGGATTCATTATACTTAATGCTTTATTTTTCTGTAAGTTTGGAAATTTTCTAAATATGAAAAAGTTTTCATGGTACTTTTCCTTTTAATAACACAGAGTGCTTTTTATCATTTTTTCTGAGAAGGAAATTCATAATACATAAAATAAAGACTTATTGACATAGATTAAACAAATGTTGATGTAAGGATGGAAGTGTCCTCAAAGCAGAAATTCATGATATGCCAATACATACTTAGAAATAGTTGTCTTTTATTTTTAAGAGGACATTCAGCTTACGATGGGGATGCCTTTAATAGGTATAGCGACTAGGAAGATCAATTTAATATGGTTCTTGTAATAAAAGGAACTCTAGAGAATATCAGACCACAAACCTGGTAGAGGCATTCAGCCCAGTGCAGTGGGAAGAACACAGGACTTGCCTCCACATGGCGCTGAATTTGACTACTGGCTATTATTTCTTAGTAGTGTGAACTTAAGCAAGTTTCTTAGGTGAGTCTCAGATGTCTCCTCTGTATACTGGGGAAAAGAAAACTTTCTTTCCAGGGAATGTTAGTATTTAGTGAAATAATACACATGAAGAGTTTAGCACAGAGATGTGTGAAATAAAACTCCTCTGTGTTACTATGATTAGAGGTTCATCAGCGGCGAGTAGAAGAAAAGTGATCAGGAACTCAGCAGAGGTGAGATTTTAACCGAGCATTGACAAAGAGAGAGGACGGTAAGACCTGAAAATGGCAGCAGAGGGAGCGTTCCAGGTGCATCAAAGGGATAGAGCTGGTACCACCAAGTGGCTCAGTCGAAATTCAGTGTAAGCTTCTGGGAATGGAGTAATGGAAAAATGGCTTGGGACCTGATTGTTAGAGCTTTTACTTGTTGGTCCACGAAACTTGAACTTTATTTTGGATGCTATGTGAAAAAGCATTGAACAGTTTCAACAAGCGTGGACATAGTCAGAGGTGTGCTTTGGAAGGATGGATCTGGCAACTGGGTTCATGTTGCCCCTGGCAAGTCTGAAGGCTAGGATCCTGTTGCAGAATCTTCTGATCTGCTGCTTAATAGTCATTCCCCTTCTTTGTTACAGGACTCTGAGTTTGTTGGGGTTGGTGATGCAACTTCATGAAAAGGAAGAAACAATTAAAAAAAAACCACACATTTGCCACATTTTACTTTGAAATAAAGGGTGGCATTGTTTAGTTTTGGCCAGTGAAATAGAAGTTGAAGTCATAGGGTGAATCTTCCAAGAATGTGCTTCAAGAGTAGAATGTAGCCTTAGGCAGTAAAGCTGCCAAAGGCCCTAAGAATGTAAGTATAGAAAGCCAGCAGTGTCTTGGGCTCCTTATGATACTGTGAAGCTATCAGACTCTCCCACACTGCCTACTGTTGGCCCTGTTGTTAAATGAGAGAAAGTTGGGCTGCCTGGGTGGCTCAATCAGTTGAGCATCTGGCTCTTGATCTCAGGCTCACGTCTTGATCTCAGGGTCGTGAATTAAGGCCCTGTGTTGTGCGCATGCTGGACTCCACACTGGGTTTCATGCTGGGCATGGAGCCTACCTTAAAAAAAAAAAAAATCCTTGTCTTCCCCTGCCACACCACCCCCTACTGCCCTGCCATCATGCTGATTATATGACCAAAGTTTTGTGTTACATATAGCTGAATTCAATCTGCAACTGATAGAAGCATAATTAGGAAGTTTTACAAGGTGAGGAGCAAATGTCCAGCCATAGAGACCTGGACTGTGATCATGGCAGCATTCGTAGAAACGGAGAAGAATGGTAACCAGGAGACACACTGGGGATAGACATCCTAAAACAATTACAATTACAGACTCAATGTGTGGCTGGAGGGAAAGAGAGGAATTCAGTATGACTCAATTAAACTCAAGTTAAAGCTTGGGCGATGAAGAAAATGGTGACATTGTCGACAACCCAGAGGTAGCTGTAGGAAGACAGAGCTTGAGTGGCAAATAAATGAAAATATAGTAAATTTTAAATGATCAAATTTGACTCCTGAAGGAAAAGTCTAGGTAGTCCAAGAGCTGAATCAATAATATGGACTCTCAAGCCCTTAGATTTGTAGGAAGGGGAGATTGGGGTCAGGTAGGGGGTCTTCTATTCCACTGTAGGGTTTCTTTTTACACTTCTCAGTATGAAGAGAGACCATAAGCATGGGTCAGGATTTTTAACCATGGGTTTAAACTGCGAAATCTATCATCATCTTCTCTGGGGCACAACATCTAGAAGAATGCCTTGCTTAACTAAGGCATAGATCTGCTTTGAGAATAGAACGTGGGCTAGGTGACCTCTGGATGCGCTTTATGGTTCGGTGATTCTATAATTATCTCGGGCTTCAAATCACTTTCTAGGGAACAGCAAATAATTCTTACTAATAAAACACAATTTGAAACTGGAACTGAAATTACACGTTTTCAATAAAGCGTTGTAATAAAGTTAGCGACTGGAGACTCCCCCTAGGAATAAAGAGTGAAATGTATTGGTTGGCCACCCGTGCAAGGCAAAGCTAAAGTCTACATTGCTTCATCATGTGCAAGATGTGGATGCTCTATATAAGTTTTAAACATAAACCTGACGGTAAATGAAAGAGCCAAAAGGACATTGTTATTTCACCATGGAATCTGCAGCAATATCAATGGGTGTTCTAAAGTGTAAATTCCACATCAACCCCACTGAGAAACTGCTGCCTGCTTCTAGTTCCCGTGTTTCCTTCCTATCTGAAACCTCTTTATTGGTACAGTGGATGGAAATTCATCTCTGGGTTCTTTATAATCTTACCAACAATAAGAGACCAGTGTTTTATTAGAAAAAGGTAGTAAGATACGGAGAGCTTTATACCAATAAAAGTTTCCCTTAAATTCCCCCAGATTCCGAGGAGCCATTATTTGGGCAATTTGGTTTTTCAGAGACCTCAGCCTATGACAGAGAGCAATTATTAACATAAATTATTTATGGCACACTTATTGTTTCCTTAAGAATTCTACTTCCCACAGAAGCACAGTGCTTGTGATCTCAAGTGTAGGCTCATACAAATATTAAAGTGCAGTGATTTCCCAAAGTGTCTTCAGGTAGTAGGCATTCTTCCAAAAATTATGCCATGGTCACATTAGTTTGGGCTGTTCTTTGAAACCTAACCTTTAAGTTTCTTTTTTGCAGTTCTTTTCAGTACACTTATAGAGCCCTACGATCCCTACCCCTCCCTCAAGGAAGGAATAGAAGTAGTGTTTCCAATGGTATTACATCTTGGAATTATTTTAATAAGAATATTAGGGATAGAGTACAGTCGATGTTTTCTTTCTCGGTGAGACCAAGTTCTTCCCCCCATTTTGGAAACTCTCTTCCATAACCTTGCTCCCATTTAAGCTACAGGTGATAATGTTTTCAGTCCACGTTGCTTCTTTAAGCAACGGAAGCCTGTCTGGACACAGAAAAGAACAGCACAGACACAGAAGTTGGAGTGTGCAAGCTGGTGCACTAGAGTAGGGAGGTGTGTTTCCGAATCATACTAATAAGCTTTTAATGGTTTAGGAATCTTCGTTCAATACATATGTGTGTTTGAACAAAGTATATTTAAATGGTATTATACAATTCATAACACTATGCAGTAGTGTTTTTACATTTGACATTATGCTTGCATATGTATGTGTAATTTATCTTATTTTACTTTTATTAAGCAAGATTTAGCCTTATTTTGTAAACATTATCCTTTACTTGAGACACATTTTGCCATGTTGTTGCATGGCTGTATTTATGCCTGGATAAGCTCCCACTGAGTTGACATATGAGAGTTTGCTTTACTCTTCTCATGTGATTTAGGTAATTACCATATATTTTTGGCCATTATAAATGAGTAAGAAAAGAAGTAAGTAAATGATACAATTTAGGGTATTTGTATCTGAAATGAAGAGAAAGCCTCATGAACCATGGTTTATAAGCCATAAGGATTATTTGCTATTTACATAAACCAATGCCTGTTTGGCTATGCAGCAATGCTTGGGATCAGAGTCGGCTTCTTTGTGATTCTTGTGGGCTTTTCCTCATGCTGACAAGGTGACTGCAGCTGCGTCAAACATCACGTCAACATGGGGCAGCCTTCAAGACAGATGAAATAGGGTGGGGTTTATGGCTCTCTTTTTCAAAGATCACCTCTCCCTAGAAGCAGGGTGGACTCCACTTTAGATTTTAGTAGGCAGAATCAGGTGACATGTCCAAACAAGACTCAGCTCTGCAAAGAACAAGATTATCATGATCGATTATTATTCTATTCTAGGACTGGTCACATCATTCCCCAAACCACAGTAGATTTCACCTGGCAAAGAGCAAGTGGAAATGGTGGTGTATTAGTCATGGTTCTTCAGAAAAACAGAACCAATGGGAGGTATGGATCTATGTATTATCTATCTATATTATTTATTATAATGAATTGGCTTACTTGGTTATGCGTGTCATCAAGTCCCAAGGCCTACAGGGTGAATTAGCAAGCCAGAGACTTAGGAGAGCTGATAGTTTAGGTCTGACTGCAAAGGCCTTAGAACCAAGGAGGGACAGTAGTGTCAGACCATTCTGAAGACTGACAGGCTTCAAACCAGGAAGAGCTAAATTTTCAGTTCAAGTCTAAAGGCAAGGATAAAAGCTGATGTTAGTGCAAAGGCCAGCAGGCAGAAGTCACTCTTCTAGGGACAAAGGTCAGCCTTTCAAGTTTTTTTTTTTTTTCTTTAGGCCTTTAATTGGTTAAACTAAATGAGGCCCAACCACAGTATGGAGGGTAATCTGCTTACTCGATCTACCAATTTAAATGTTAATCTCATTCCAAGACACCCTTACAGAAACCACCAGAATAATGTTTGACTAAAGATCTGGGCACCCCATGGCCCAGTCAAGCTTATACATAAAATTGACCATCACAAGTTGTTAGGTAGGCAGCCAACAAGGTCTGCTTTAGTGGTAAGGAATATCATTATATAGCTTTTTTGGTGTTTTTAATAGCATTATGGGCTAATGTGTCCAGTTGGTGGGAAATATTTTTTAACCTTTTTCGACATGTATTTTCCAACTGCTTTCTTAAAATACTTATGTAATTTGTGTAGTCTCTGGCAGTGCTTTAGAATATGCTTCTTACATTAGCCTCAGGGTTAGCTTTTTTTTTTTTTTTTTTTAATGTGTTGGTCATTAGGTGTAAATCATTACTCATTGTTTTAATTTTCACTTATTTGGATAAATAGGATAAATTTTTGTATTTCCTGTATTATGCATTTCTTTAATGAAATCTCAGCAGTACTCAAACATTTTATAGGCATCTTATGTATATTATATATAAGTATATAACATATAAAAATATATATTTATCTCTATTATCTCTTTTCCTTTATGTGTCTCTTCCATAAGTTCTTGTTTTCTTTTTTTTTTTTTTAAAGATTTTATTTATTTGAGAGAGGTGTTGGGGGCTGTGGGGGAGGAACAGAGGGAAAGGGAGAAGCAGACTCCCGGCTGAATAGGGAGCCCTACTTGGGACTTGATCCCTGGTATCTGGGATCATGACCTGAGCCAAAGGCAGATGCTTAACAGACTGAACCCTCCTGCCCCTCAGGAACCCCCCCCCTTTTTTCCTTTTATTTAAATGTTGTTACTCTTTTTTTGGTACACAGGTGTTTTAATTTTCTTAATCTTACCCATTTTGATCTTTTCTTTCATAATTTATCCTTTTATTTTAATCCTCTTGTTATGATAAATACTTTAGCTTTCTTGTGATTTAATTTTAATCTGCTTAGAATTCCTTTGGAGCACAGCGTAATTTTCTGAATGTCATTTATTAAAGGAAGACTCCCATTGCATTTATATGGTTATTTTATGTTTTATAGATGTTTTGGATTGAATTATGCATCCCCGCCCCTCCAAATTCACCCCTAGAAGCCCTAATCCCAGCGTAACTATTCATGGAGATGAGGCCTTTTGGACGGTAATTAAAGTTAAATAAGATCAGGGTGGGGCCCTCATCTGATAGGACTGGTGTCCTTTTAAGAAGAGTGAGAAACAAAGATCTGTTTTTTCATACAGAGAAGCAGCCAGATGAGAGCACAGAGAAGGTGGTCAGCTGTTCAGTTAGGAAGACAGGTGTAAATAGAAATCAACCCTGACTGTATCCTGATCTTGGCTTTCTAGTCCCCAGAACTGTGAGAAAATAAACTTCTGGTATATAAGCCACCCAGTCTGTAGTATTTTTTAATAAGGCAGCCTAATAGAGTAACATTCTTGGGTTTATTGGGATCTTTTCTTGAGAGCTACCGTTGCTTCTGTTAATATATTCTAGTAATAGAAATCTCAATTTATATAAATATATATGTAAATATAGAGTACCATCACAAGAAATTTTGATTTAAAAAAAAATTTTTTTTTAATGATTTTATTTATTTGACAGAGAGATCACAAGTAGGCAGAGAGGCAGGCATCCTCTAAGCCATCCAGGCGCCCCGAGAAATTTTGATTATTATTTTTATATTTTGTAGTCTGCCCTTTATATAATATTGACTATAAATATATGCTGGATATAGAGTTATACTTTAAAATATGGTCTGTTTGTTCTTCTCAGTTTCTCTGTTGGTATCTAGCACAAAGCCTCATTGAGTAGAGTTAGAAATCAGAGTTTCTTGGTTCATCCAGTGTTAGGGGCCCGTATGGCTCCAGCCTGTCTGTCTTGGAGCAGGAGATAAAAAATGTGAACAAGGTTGGGTGAGGAGAGGAGGTAGAATTCTGTAGGGTCTCTCTGGGGACAAATCTGACTAAGCTAAGAGTTGGCATTTGCAATTATCATTCTAAATAAAGCTGAGAACAAAATGCAACTAATCAGCATTTTGATTCTACAATACACCTAAATATTTTCTTACCATAAGTTCTACCCATAAATAACGGTATATGGGTAAACATTTTAAACACCATTTAAAAAATATGCCAGTGACTTTTAATAGTTTGTTTAGCAATTACCTGAGTTCTTATTAAATGCAAGATTCTCTGGGAGATAAAATATGAATTTGATGTTGCCTTAAAAATTGTGTCTCTGCTCTTCATAGGATCAAATCTTTTGTCTGAATTGACTGAACAATTAAGCTCAACTGCAGACTCTTTTCTTCAATAGCTTTGATTGAATAATCCATTGATCTGTTAGCATTGCGTAGATACAGCCCCAAATAAATTTCCCGCTCTGAAGGAATTGAGCTTAGGCTGTTCATTACCAATTAGAACGAGTTTCCAAAAGCGAATAGAAAGAGCCAGCATTTATGAATTTTATTTTACTTTAAATCAGCAACTATGATAACCAAAACAAAGACACTTAGGAGCATTTGGGAGGTACGCCTCCATTCTTGAATACCTCTTAGTGCCCCCTCAGAAGTGTGAATGGTTCAGAAGGCCTGGTTGCCACTTGTGAGTGTTGCACGTGCATGATGCATTTTATGCTGAGGACGTTCTGGAAAGAAGTCATTGTTTCCCCATTAGTATCAACTCTTTGGTTTTCTACTTTCACCACACGAAGGACTTCTGGATGCTGTTTTTGTCCAAACAAGGTTCAGCAGATCCCTTTCTCCGTTCTGGTGTCTGGGTCATCTAGATACTTCCATGTCAATAGAGCTCCCTTCGCTAGGGCTGAGTAAGCATGGCTTAATATTTTTGGGACTCTAGGGTAGATTATGACTTGAGAGACAGTAAGTCCAAATATAGGAAATTAATAGGACAGAATGGAATTTTTTGTTGTTGATCAGAGCTTAACTAAATTTAGTAGTGATCCCTTGAGGAAGAAAGAAAGAAAAAAAAAAAAACCCTAATTCAACACCCAATTATTTTTAAAAAAGGATCTAAAGACATAGCAGGAAATTAGACCAGCCAGTTTGACATCAGTTAAGTCTCGGAAGCATTTTAAAAAAGATCAAATGCTGGAACATTTAAAAAGCACAGCTTGATAACAGTCAATTAAGGTAGCCTCAGGATGTGGCCAGGAGATTTTAGTAATTTGTGTGTGTACAGCATGGGTGGAAAATCTGAAAGGCATTGCTATAAGAATCAAGAAAAACAGAGTAAAAATCATAAAGCAGGATATGGCTATTTGACAAAGCCCTCCCCCCCCTTTTTCCTTTTTACTTAATAACTGAAGCATGGAATCCTGGGGACCAAAAGAGCCTGGCAGATTGAATTAATAGTTTAGTAAACGTGGGTATATATGAATTTCAATTTTAAATCTTTGGCAACTTAGTTTTGTGTTCCAACCACTGTTATTCAGGGATGCTAAGATTTTGGGGGTAATTGGATCTGGTTATGGTAGTATCATTCATTGCAGTGCTTTTCAAAGTGTAGCCCATGGGCTGATGCCGTTTTATGACTATTTTCTTCAACAAGGTAAGACAGAAATTGAGAGTAGTTAGAAACTTTTATTAGCAGTGTGACTGACTACTTTCCTAAAAAACACAGGCTTAAATTTTATATGTTTTTGCTTTTTTAAAGAAAGTCAGTCATAGCAATTAATTTTATTATGTTTTATAAAATTATGTGTCTATTCCTTGTTGAAATAAAAAAACCCCCTCCCCCACAAGTAGTTTGAGAAACACTGATGAAGACCTTTTTAAAAGAAATGGCATTTAAAGTATGATGTGTACCGTGTTATTAGAAAATACCAACTTGTTTTTCTTGTAGTGAAAAACATCCAAGCACAATTACCTCAAATACATTTGTAAATGGCTTTCAAAAATAGATATTTGAGGGGCGCCTGGGTGGCTCGGTTGGTGAGCGTCCAGTTCTTGATTTTGGCCCAGGTCATGATCTCAGCGTCGTAAGACTGAGCCTCACATTGGGCTCCCCACTGGGTGTGTAGTTTGCTTAAGATTCTCTCTCTCTCTGCCCTTCCCTGGCTTCTCTCTTTCCCTCTCAAATAAAAAAAAGAACACAAAGTTGATGAAACTCATTGGGTTAAAATATTATGGGATCTGGGAGAAGTCTTCCATTGTGAGCGGTAGCCGCAGCTGAAACTACAGTGAGTAGAAGGGTAGATTGGCTGCCTATTGTGATTCCTAAGGCCTTCCCTGTGTTAGAAATACACGTGTCCTTTGCCTTGTGATTTTGCGTTTCCTGCCAGTATTCGTCCAGTCTCTTACTCCGCCCCATTGATACTGGGTTTCACTGGGTGATCTGGCCTGTAGAATATGAGTGGGCACGCCAGTGGCCCCAGGTTCGGAGACCGGGCCTTCACAGGCATTGTATACTTCCTCTGGCTCTGGTTGGTTTCTGTGACCGTCTTGGTTAAGGGCATGGTGCCAGCTCTCTGTGGCTCCTTTGGCGTGGCTCCTGGAATGAGACAGGTCAGAGCTAAACCTGACCCAGGGCTTAGAGCCAAGCTTGCCACACTGCAGCCTGAGACAGAGTCATCCCTGCCAACTTACAGAACCGTCAGCTAGAAAAACAGCTGCTTCTTGTTGTCAGCCACCTAATTCTGGTTTTCTACACAGCATCATTGAGGAAATCACTGGTCAGCACAGTGGGTCACGACATGTCCCATAGTCAATGAATGGCATTCATTTTACCTTTCCTGCCTTGGAAACCTACCTCTTCTGCATGTCCTTTTCGCAAATTCAACTACCTAGTTGACGTTTGAACTTTCCATCACTAATGGACAGCTCAAGTGTAACACATTCAAACCTGAACTCTTGATTCTCCCCGTCCCAATCACAACGTACTCCACTTCCTGGGAGATGGCAGCTCTGTTCTATCCGCTACTTAGACCAGGGCCTTTGGCATCATCTTTGAGCTCTTACTTGTCTAGTGGGATATGAAATACATTGAAATACATCCTTAATCTGACCATTTCTCATCTCTTCCCCTGCAAGTTCCCCAAGAAGCACTCCTTAGCTGGTCTTCCTCCCCCAGCCTTCTTATTTCTGAGATCTCTTCTGTCCACGTACCAGGCAGGCTAGCCTTTATAATAAAAATCACGTCATCTGACTCTTCTTCCTTGAGCCCTCTCTTGCCTTCTCAGTTCACTCAGAGATCCTTGCCAAGTCACTGTCATGGCCGAGCTGGCCCTCCCTGACCTAGTCCCAACTGTTGTTCCCATTCACTCCCTGTCACTTGCTCCCCTGTTACTACACATTAGCTGCCTGGCCTCCTTGCTTTCCATAAGTACACCAAGTACGTTTCGATGGAAGACTGTCTTCTTGGAATGCTCTCTTCCCAAGGATCTGCAAGTTTTGCTTCCTTAATCCCTCTGGAAATAATGCTTACATAATGCTTGCCCTGGCCTCATCTGGAATAATAACTACTACTCCACTGCTTGTGGTCTTGTTCTTTCAACTTATTCTTGATCTTAGTGCCCACCGTCTGGCACATTATTACTTAATGCATTTATCTTCTGTCTCCGCTCACCAGAATGGAAATACGCTGAAAAGCAGGCACTGTTCTTCCCGTGGTTGGATTTCTAGCTTCAGGTACAGCACCTGGCACATGGAAAGTGCGTAGAAAGATATTACGAATTATCTGTTGGTAAAAGCATGAATTCGATGTTTTTGGAAAGAACGTGGCCTTGCTAGGCCCTGAGTGTATGAAGTGTGAACAGGTATTCAGATGCTGACTGACGAGAGCAGAGAGTATGAAAGGCTCAGCTTCCTGTTCTAATAAGAAGCTGATGTTGGCCACATAAGAAGATCTTTTGATCACGGATTATTAAAGAATGAAAGCACTTTGTTAAAATTAGTCCGGTAGAGGAGGGCATTTTAATTTTACCATTGAACATAGGGAAGTCAGTTACATTCGGGATTTTTAATTTGTATGGATTATTCTGTAAGGATTTGCAGTCCATTTTTGAGCAAGGTTAGTTATAGAGCTTGCTCAGTTATCGAAGGTGAGAAAGAATCAGGGCTCATTAGAATCGTTTTTATTCGAGGGGGGAAAAAATACCTTCTCCCTCCATGGAAACTTTGTGGAACTATGGGAAGGCGAGGTTGGCCTTCCCATAGTTAGGAGGTGGTGACTGTCACTCGCTGATTTTGCCCACGCTAGCAGTTTTCTGGCATTTCAGCAGCACACCGTTTTGGTGAGGACTCTATATGTTATTTCAGCAGCAGAATCTCTGCCAAGATCACGAAGCGAGTGCAAACTCCAGGAAATCTTGTAAAAGAAGCAAAAATGTTGTCATATGCTTGGATGTCAGATCAGCTGAGGCAAAACTGCAGCCTACCTAGACCAAAGTCTTACCAAGTATGGTAATTCTGGGGCTTCCATCAGAAGTTGCTGCTCAGAGGTGACAGAATTTTTAACATCATTTCAGAATCTACTCTGTATTAGACATGTGTGCACTTATCAATACTTTTGTAACACTGAGTGTTACATAGGACTCTGTTCACAAATATATATTACAAAAGGGCAAAAATAAGGGGAAGAATGATACCATGTCTTTAGAAAAATAAAAAAAAATCTTCATTTTATTCTAGTTTGTTTTGTCTTCAGTGAACAGAAAAAAGTGTTGAATTTTATCTGAGGAAGAAAAGGGATGTAAATAACACTTGTTAAATAACTCTGATGTGCTAGGCACAATGCTAGGAAATTCACATACGCTTTCTAGCTCTAATATAAATTTGTATCTTGTGTGTAACCGGTTTTAAAGATTAGAGGATTTGGAGTCCAATATTCTCAATGTTTCTTAGGGTGAAGAGGAGACAAAAGCAGGTTTCCTCAGACAGGCTAGGTGAGACACAGAATTTTAAGTATTTTGCTTAAAACAACACAGCAAGGCCAGAGTAGGGCAAGGAAATTATTTTACTCTCATTCGGGATAGAAGCTTTCATTGAAGTATCAGCTGTTTCTGTAAGTTTCATGGACAATTTATATCTGACTTTTAAGCAATATTACAATGTAGATTGTTCTGCGTGCTGAATATTCAGTAAAGCAGTTCTTAACTCCCTCAGAGAAGGAACTGTAAATGATTCAGGAGCGTCACCTTGATTTTTTTTCCCCTTTTGGCTTTTTCTCCTAGTATTGAGAAGGGCCCTTCGAAGCAAAGCTTAGTGACCGTATCTTTTTCTCCAATGAAATGCCACTTCTTGAATTTTTTTTCCTTCCGTCTGCTTCAGCTATATATGATCTTCCTGCAGTCTTTTCTTAAGTACTATGCAGTATTTGAAAATGAATTGAATCCTGAAAGTTTTCTTCTTTTTTTTTCCCCCCTGGTAACTGCACAAATCCATTAAGCGTTCTGTTATTCCCTGGGGGTTGAGTGATTTATTATCCTGACCCTGCTGGTCAGATAAGCAAAAACCGAACTCAGAATGAACAACTGTCTCTGTTTCTTTGAGTGATGGGCACAGAATTTTAAATAATGGTTGGTGAATGGGGAAAAAAACAAGAAAGAAAAATGCATGATTTTTACTTGGTATTAGCTATGGGGTACTGTAGGCAGAGAATTTTTTCTTCTCCTGTCTGAAAATACTGTATTTTTTTTATTGGAAATTAAGCCATTTTCACTAAGGAAATACATTAAGTTAGTAAATAATATAACCCTCTGAAATGTTTTTACCCAGAGTTTTTATTCTCTTTTGTTTGTATTTAATTTGTTCGGTCTCAATTTTTCCTAAGTTAGGGTGAAGGGGACCAGTAAGTAGTTTCTGGTTTCATTTGTGGGATCATTCATCAGGGATTCCAGTTATTTACCTTATGCCAGGTTCAGTGTCAGTGCTTGAGAAAACAGTAGGGAGAATAAGCACTGCCCGTAAGGCCCGTGACCAAACAAGAGACAGGACCACATAAGGCCACACAGACTCGGTCTTGCCGTGGTTTGGGGCAGCCACAGAGACCCAGACAGTGCAGAGTGGGGTCAGAGAAGAGAGCTTCATAGCACTGCTGGAGTCTCAAGACAGGCCTTGCAGAAGATATGATAGTGGAGCTAAATCTTGAAAAATGTTTGCAGTGTGTAAAGATAGAAGATTGTTGCTAGCTAAGAGGTAACAACCGTACACAGTTCAGGAGAACAGCTCAGGGTTAGAGAGAGATGCAGGCATCACCAGTGTGTCGATAGTGCAGCGACCCAGGAGGATGTGTGGTACAAAGTGAGGACATGAGAGCTCAGGAGGCACCTCTTGGGGGGTGGGGAGGGGAGGGGCGGTGGGGGGGCTTTCTGGGATAGGGGTGGGAAGTCACAAGTGGGCATGGAGAGGAGCTCACAGAGAAAACTCAAGCAGTCTGCACAGAGAAGTAGAGCCCCCTAAATGATATCAGAGCTTAGTAATCAAGCTTTTCATTTAAAAAAATCTAGACTAAGCCACATCCTGTGGTTTTATCTTTTAGGTTACTAGTTTCCTGAACAGAGTAGGTTACTAATATGAAAATACCTAAGGGACACGAATTACTAAACGCTATTTTACTTAAATTAGTATCAATGGCACACACATAGGGACACCTTTTGGAAACATTTAAATTTAATGTAAGATATAAAGGCATTTGAAAACAATAAGACCCAATTATCTATCAGACTGGCAAAGATTATAGAGATTGATGGTACCCACATGTTTAGAAGGACGTCTGGCAAAGGCCATGAAAATTTAAATGTGCCTACCTCTGACCTTGAAATTCTACTTTCAGGAATTGATTTTAAAGAAATACTGTATATTTATTCTTTGTCCAATAAGAGAAAATTATTCAAATAAATTAGGTTTTGTTGTGCAATAGAATATTCCACTGAAAAAGATGAGCCAGAAATACATTTATTGACATGTAAGGATGTCCTCATTGCTAATAGATAGAAGCAGATTGTAAATGACCTCTGTAAGTCACCCTGTTTTTAATATACATATAGAAAGAGGCTGGAAAGATCTACATCAAGATGTTAGCTGTATTCATCCCTGGTGAATCATTGCTAGATGATTTTTGCTTTTCACTTAGTAATTTGATACCATTTTGTACTGTGTGTTTTTGTTATTTTTACAATGAGTATGTATTATTTTCAAACCCTGATAAAAACACTTCCAGTTAAACTATCACGTCACTGACTTGGAAGTCACATTGGCATTGCTAGAAGAAAGAGACTAGTGCTTTGCCACCTTTGATGTGCATAGGATTCAGCAGATCTAAGGTGGGACCTGGCACTCTGCATTTCTCACAAGCCTCTAGGCATGGCCAGTGTTGCTATTTGTGGACCACAGTTTGAATAGAAAATTCTCAACAAACTATAAAAAGCCTGTGGTGGAAGATTTCATTGTTTTTGTTGTGCCTATTTTATTCCAGGTGGAAATATGCATGGAATAATAAGGGACTTCTGGAAAACAAAACAGGAATAGCTTTTAACGTTCAGTGGCTCTCTTAACTATTAAAGTCAGTGGAACCATCTTCATCTTGTCCAGAGATTCAAGATACCCTCCAGAATTCATGGCTGTCCTGGGCCTCCTCGTCTCAGGGGAGGGCCTTCCTCTCAAAAACAGCTTGAGTAACCATCCCCATGTGAAGCTTACCACTCATAAATTGCTTTTCCTTAAAATACTACATGAGTGATTTTCTCTGATAAAATAATCAATGCTTACATATAAATACTTTTTTTGACTTTTTGGCCTTTTCTGAATTGCTTAAACTTTTTAGCATGTCTACCAGTTATTAATTCTTTAAAAAAAAAAAAAAAAGAAGAAACCAGCAAATTCAGTCCAGACAAGGTCAAGAGAGGGCATTTTTCAAAATGTGTCTTACTCTACTACTCAGGCTTTAGTCTTAGCTTACTGGGCCAACACAAGTTTTAGCAAGTCAGTTAAAGGGCTAATGCGACTTAAAAAAGAGAAGAAAAATTACCAAACTAATCCTGTCAGCCTGTTTGACTAATCAACCAAAATTTCTTTTATATTGTTCTTGTTAATGAGCAGACTAGTAGAGCAGTTGGTAGGAACAGTATTTTGGAATGTCTAATTTTGGTATTAGCAAAGGGCACGACTGTGGCAATATGCCATGTATTTCTTTATTGTTAGTTCATTTATTTGATGTGGCCTGTTCTGCTAGAACTTGGGTTTCTTTAATGCAGATTATGTCAGGAGATGCAGATTTACCCTAAAGCTAAAAAAGCGTTGTATTCACCTGATGGGTGTGTCTTTGCAAAATTTACTAGAATAAGGTAATTTAGCCTACATAAATTAAGTTTTCTCTCTCTCCCTTTCTCTCTTCCGCCCCCCTCCCTCCTGTAAGATTTCTTGCAGAAGTATTCAATAGCTGAGGTCCCTGAGTTGGAGCAACCCGTGAGATTGGGGGGCTGGGGGATGATATCTAGAAGATACCATTAACAGCAAATCATTGAAAGCTAGAGATACATTTTAAAAGAATAATGACTAGGCTCTTGGGAGTACCATGGACGCATTGGAGAATTATTTATATTTCCTGCTGATTGGACACAAAAAATTATCAGTGACAAAGATTATGGAAAAAACTCATACCGCAAGAGTGGACAGCTAATTTATTAATGGCTACTGAAAAGTCCAAGAGTTTTTAAGATCAGCCACTGCATGGGGAATCTTGAAGAGCCTTGCATTCCTGCAAATCATATAGGAAAGGCTCTTGATAGTTTTTCCCAAACTGGTAACAATTCTAAGCACAATATAGGATTATTACAATAATAAATGGTGGAGCTGAAAAAATCCTTCATAAAATGTCACCAAAAAAACAAATTTTGGTCACCTTTGCTGGAGAAGGGACTGAATTTTATTTTCTCCACAGAAAATATTCTAATTTTATTGCCATACAAAGAGATAAAGCAGATACAAGCAAAAACAGCAAAGTGTTTAGAGGCAGGCCTGTTACTTAATAAAAATATACAATTTTTCTGGATCTTCTGAAGTTCTTGACAGTTATCAGTGTTTCAAGGTTTGTCCATTGTAATTTATCTGTCTGCCATTCCAAATGAATAGTCACTTTTCAACCAAAGTTTACATTTGTATTTTGCATTCTTTTTCTTAAAGAAGAACTTCAAAACGTAGAAGGTTCACGTCCTGCTGAAGGTGGATATGTCCCACGTAATTGGAATGACTTGAAAGCCTCGGTGCTACACATGGGATGTTTCCCAGTGTGTTAATATTTTGACATTTTCACCATAAAGGGAAGGCTTTAAGAATGTGTGAAGAAATTCAGAAAAAACTAAAAAATAGACACACCTTCTTGTAGTGTGAAAGTGATTGGTTTTGTGTCATCTAGAACCCACTACATTTTCTCAAGTGAAGCTACTGGGGAGGCTGTAAGTGCAGATGAAAAAAGCTGAAAAAAAGGGCTCCTGGGTGGTTCAGTTGGTTAAGCATCTGCCATTGGCTCAGTTCATGATCCCAGGGTCCTGGGATGGAGTCCTGCATTGGGCTCTTTGCTCAGTTGGGAGCCTGCTTTTTCTTCTCCCCCTGCCACTTTCCCTGCTTGTGCTCTCTCTCTCTCTCTGTTTCTCTCTAAAAAATAAATAAAATCTTGGGGGGGTGGGGAAATAAGAAAAAGCTGAAAACAGTCCCAGCTGTGTAACCAGCCTCCCACTGCCCCAACCCCCTCCAAAAAAAAAAAAATACAAATTTAAAAAATGCTTGATGAAGGTGGTTATCCTTGAATCCTATTTTGGTGAAATTGGTCTCAGAATACAGTGTTACTTAGGGCTGGCATCTCGAAGGAGAGAACAGAAGGCCAGGATACAAAGGAAGAATGAGTTTCTAAGTGCATCCCCAGGGTTCCTGAGGACCCTTAACTGGGCTGGAATTGTGTTAATATCACTATTGTTTGGGATAGGGCACTTGTTATCAGGGGTCATCGCTTTTGAGGCACCTGCCCTACTCCCATTTTCCCCATAAACCTTATTATCTCCAGTGCATGAGATGCTGAATGTGAGCTTTCTCCAGGACCCATTTGCGACAATACAGCAGAAACACCTGTATTTATACCTTGCCTTATTTGTGGAAGATTTGGAGTAGCTGCTAAGATAAACATGATGTAGAGCAACAACAGGGCTTCAGAGAGGAGCAGTCATCCGACACGAGCAGAGCATAGAAGTTGTTATAAACAATAAGTACAGGAAAGTGACAAAAAATTGTCCCCAAAGGAAGAAGTACCGATAAATAAAACTAGGCACTGCTCTGGCTCTTTCTGGCACCCATGACTGAAAGGAAAAAAAAAAAAATGCATCTTAATGGTGTTTTCTTTTCGGGATGAAATGGGTCACGGAAATTCAAAAGTTGAGACCCTTTAAAGAAAACATTTCAGCACCACTTGGGGCTCAGAGTAAATGCCCACAAGATGTGGGTGGAAGAGATACAGGCTTGGCCGTCAGATGACCTGGTTTTCATCCACGGTGGTAACGAGCTCGTCTACTTGTTAATGTTCTGACCTTGAACATGCTATTTACCTCCTTAAACTTTTCTTAATTGGTGACAGGGGGATAATAATAGCAACTATCTCAGAAGCGCAGATTAATGGTGTTCTATTTTAATATTATTATTTTACAAAAGCAGTGGAAATGTAGCTGAGATGCATAGATTATTATATACCACTTTAGGAAAATAAGGGACATAACATGGGATTATTATCTGAGGAAACATTTCAGTAGACACTTTGTTTTCTGACTAAAGGTCCAGCACTTGACAATTACCAATGGAAAAAATACCTCTCCTTGGGTGATGCTAGGAGAGATCTCTTGTCTGAATGCTTTGAAATCTGGTCCACGCACCGCATTTCATGACTGATAAAAATACTTGCCTGCTAGCTTCTGGCCCCGAGGTTGATCGCTCGCAGTCTGTGGTTGAAATGTGGCTGGATTGCCAGGGCCTGTGATGGGAGGCTGCCAGGTCAGTTAGCAGAGGTCCCTGCAGGAGCTCACTGTGCCGGCTCGCCAGAGGGGTCCCTGACTCGCCCACCTTTCCCTCCCCCAGTGACTGAGGCCACTGCACTGGTGGGCGCAGTGCACCCTCTTCAGGCTTGCGCAACGTGGCGAATCTGCCCACTGCTCCACTGAGATGAGAATCAGCCTTCCGAAGTTTTGAGTTACTGTGCAGCGAGGGATGGCAGGTGCCAGACTGGAGAGAGATGCCCTGTGAGACATTGGACCCCCAACGCTTTGAGCTTTGGGTTTCACCTGCACATCACGGCGACGGTGGGGTGAGCAGCTTGTCTGCTCCCATGTGCCGCGTGGAGCCAGGGAGGCGAGAGCGTGTCGCCAGTATCACAGAACCATTTAAGAGCTGTGACTGTTGTTGCTATCTCTGTAAAAGTGGACTGGCTATTGCCTTTTAGACTGAAGGAGGGAAGTGGAACCCACCAGATTTTATGTCTGTTTTATATCAGCTTTCAACCTTAAACAACTATATTAAGTGCTCTTTGGGTTAGACTGAAATGCTTGAAGAACCTCATTACAGAGTTTAATTATCATGGCATTTCGTAAAAGGCGAAAGAGGAGTCTGGCTGGGAGAATCCTGCCCTCTGAGTGCTGATGGGGCTGGTTTGGATTTCAGTAACCACTAGAAGGTGCATTTTGCATTTCTTGCAGATGTACTTTGCAAGGGAGGAAATGGGGAAGGGGCAGGGAGGAAAAAAAAACCCATGCCACTGATCTGTTTTCTTTTTTGAAATTGTAAATTACATAAAAAAAAAGAAATTGAAACATGAATAGACAAAGACTTTGTTTATTTATTGCCAGGAGAGACCCATTAGCATGCCGCACTGTGTTTCCATGGCATTGTGGAGACATAAACAGAAAACACGGACTAATGCATTCAGTTAGGCACAGATTTTAAAGTCTAATGTGCAATCTAAATATATATCACATGTATTCGTGCTATTTATTTATCTATTGTATATCCAGCAGTGAAGGGGGAGACTGCCTAACTAATAGGAGGCTGTGATCCGTTTGTAAATGTGCCTACGCGTTCAAGCCTCTGTCTGTGATGTGTGTCTGTGGCTTCTCCGTGCTCTTTGTTACCTTTGCCTCTTCTTGACTCTTTGCAGCAAACGCAAATGCCTTAATTCACCTTCCAGTCAGGTAACCTACCAGAGGGAAGTGACTTGGGATAAGTGTGTATGAATCACTGTGAGTGATGAGGACGCGGCAAATTGGAGAGCCCATGCTCTCTTGACAAGCAACAATTCTCGACAAGCATAAATGTAGGTTTATTTCATAAGATCTGACAAATTTTCAAGATAATCCATAAATCTGCATTTTTACTGATGGGCACATTTTCGATGAGAATCTGTAAATCTGCATTGTTACCTGAAATCTCCTGATTAAAGAAATTAGCATATTTGTTGGCCAAATGCAACAGAGCAGAAAGAGTGCAAGGGCTGCGAGTTTATGACACCTGACTTGTGATAATAACTTCACTGTTTTTGTGGTTGCTGCTTTTTTTTTTTAAAGGTGGAGAGCCTTCGCCACTTCCGTGATGCAAATTGCATATTGCAATAATGCTATTGAGTCAATGTCAGAGCGTAGTCCAGAATCCAGGGCTTTGATGCCTGGTATAGAGCTCTTTCCTCATCATCTTGGGTGATTCTGGCCAGTTGATTCTTAGGAAATTTCAGCTGGCTCTTCTCGGAGAGCAGCCTCAAACAGAAGGAAAAAACGCAAACCCAAGGTAGAGAATAGCGTGACCTTGTTCCAAAGAGCTCCTCCTCAGTGAGAGAACAACTGATCAGAACAGAACAAGAGGGGCTCCTGGGTGGCTCAGTGGGTTAAGCCTCTGCCTTCAGCTCAGGTCATGATCTCAGGGTCCTGAGATTGAGTCCCACAAAAAGAGAACAGAAAAGAGCGAATAATTTCATTCTTTTGGAGATCATGTTTACAAATAGGATAAATGCCACTCCACGAAGAATTCATTATCAAGCCAGTTAATCACAGAGTCAAAAAGTAGGCTCAGGGAATGCTACTTATAATTGTTATTGGTCTGCATGAAATCAACTGATACCATTAAATTCCCCCCTTTAATTTCAGGAATTCTCCACCACTTCTGTATGGGGTGCTTGTCTTTACATGTTAAAGAGTAAGGAGAGGGGGAGACCTATATTCTGTGCTGTATTAGAAGCAGAGATATGGTATATCTTTACCTTTTCCCCTAAACTCAAGTATGCAGTAGATTTACTTTTTAGGACAGTGTGGTTTGACTCAGCCTAGCCGTGAAATATAGTGTAAGTCTTCAAAGACTGAAGTATGAAGCCATATTGTCTGGAAACAAACAAGAAATCAAAAAATATTATTCTGGAGTTAATAGATTTAGTCTGTCTCTAAAAATAACAAATTGTTTGAAAAATATCTAATTGAAGGAAATAATTAGCTTGAAGAATATCAAGAGCCTTCTGTTGGATTGATAATACAACTGATATGTAATGAATGAATTGTATTTTCATTCTCTTACTGGTTTGCCTGCAGTTTGGTAACCGTGATGGGAATCACGGTTTCAGGTCACTCTCTTTTGCTTCATTGCCTTTTGCTTTCATGGGCTCCTGCTTACACTCTGGTTGAGAACCGCCTTTCCTTCTTGGGTATTTTCTTGTTCTTTTTATTCTCGAAGGTCCATTAAGCAGGAAACACCCTACTAGAGCTGCAAAGCGAGGGTGCTTTTTACTCACCCCCTGGCCTGTCAGGAAGAGGGTCTGGTTTTCTGCGAAGACACTCCCCTTGCTCCCCGTATCACAGTGTGCTCGGATTA
Organism: Mustela nivalis; assembly: GCF_964662115.1. Taxonomy (NCBI): domain Eukaryota; kingdom Metazoa; phylum Chordata; class Mammalia; order Carnivora; family Mustelidae; genus Mustela; species Mustela nivalis. The sequence goes on from NC_139032.1 coordinate 18,971,279, forward strand.
CCTGCCCGGTGCTTGCTGTAGAAATTACAGCTGCCTGGTGGGAGCTTTAATTCACATGCTTGATGTTTAAAAAAAAAAAAAAATTTTTTTTCGAGGTTGAACTCCATAAATCCAAGTGTTTTGGCTGGGTTATGTCTGCTCTCATTTTTTCTTTTCTTCTTCTTATGTTTAGAATTAAATCTCCTTTTGTGGGAAAGGAAGAAGATATGAACTCCATGAGAAAGAATATTGTGTCTGGTGAATCTCAATTAGTAAACTCCGAGTTAGCATAGATTGGAAGATACTATATTTTAGGCTGTACTTACTTAAATATTCAGATGAGCCAGCCCTTCTAAAGCTCTTAAACCATGAGGGCAGCTTTGGCCCTCAAGACTGTCTTTTTGTGTTACACTTTCAAGTGTACATGTGCACTGGCATGTGTGAGCTGTTGACGTACCACAGTTTAGTCATAGCCCACCTCAGGACGTGTCATCATTGAGAAACCAAAAATGTGATTGGTGTTTGCTTGGGGTCTGGTTTTCAGTTTGGCAGAACCTTAATTCCTTCACCAAATTTTCTTGCCTCGTCTTTTCTCATAGCACCTAAGCACAGACAGAACTTCCAGATGAATTAACTGACATCCTGGGCATTGATAGAGGGGAAGTTGATCAACAGGACTGACAGTTGAAGACTGACCCAGACAGCATGAAAATGCCCTAACAGGCCTTGAGCCATGCTTGCAGTTGGGTTGGGGAGAAAATTTTGCTAGAAAGTAGTTTTGAGGAAAGGCAAAAGAGGTGAAGAATCACTGCGAGATTGCAAGATTAGTGAAGTGAGATTAGAACTAGATACTTTGATGATCATGGTTGTGATGCCACTACATGCACTTTTAAAAATTTCTTTGGAGAGAGTCTCTTATAGCTGAAGACCCTTTCTTCGCTGCTGGATGAGATATATAAATTAGAGGTCAGAAGGTTAAGCGGATGAGAACTTGCCCTGTGCCACAGAGGGAGGAAGCAGCTGAGGTGTCTAAGAGAATGGAAGGGTTGGGGAATACCAGAGGGGTCTGGGGAATGGGAAGAGAATTGGTGAGGCTTGGCCAGGCTCGGTGAAAGGTCAAGGAAGAGATAGCTGAATGGCCAGGAAAATCCTGACTGATTTCTGATGCGTCCGAGAGGAGTTATCTAGACTTCATTCTCAGCAGTGGGATGTAAAGCCTTTCATTTGCCATGTCTTGGGTAATTCTCCATTGTTCCTGAATGCTTTGGGCACGTGTGTATTACTTCTGCAACCTGTGAGGGGTTGCTGAGACTGGCATTAAGGTCAAAGGCAAGAGTTGAGTCTCTAAGTAGGACTAAGCCAACCCGGTTTGAGGGGATAGTAGTAGTACTTGTCACAAGTCCAACAACGATGACTATGATGGAGATAGTTGTAGGAGTTATTTACTGAAGGCGTAGTACATTCCAGGTACCTCACATACATTATCCTGTTAATTTAATTTTCACCGCAGTCCTGCAACTGTGAGCTTCCTGTTTTATCCCTGTCTTCACCCAGCCCTCTGCATTGTTCTGACTTTCACAGAGCCCCAGGAGAAAGTGAATCCTGTTTCCTGAGCTCTGGGTTGCTTATTGTTGGCATTTCCTTCTAAGCAATGGGAGTGGCTTGACCCTAGAACATAAATTTATTACCCAGTGCTGACTAAACACTGTTAGTCAAAGTAGTTACAGGTAAAGGACAGATAAATCTCTCTCTTAGATGCATAGACTCAGGTTAACTTCTTTATAGATACCTCATTTTCTTCCCTTTTATAAAATTCACAGACTTCTTTCTAGGTTCTTTCCCAGGTGGAGTTAAGTAGACTCTGGTGCCACCCCTAATTATGGCTTATTTTACTTCATGTGGTGCCTCATTATAATGCAATTATCAGACATCAGAGGCATCTTGCCAGGGCACCTGGGTATTGGAGTATGCTTAGTACAGATTAAACCCAGAACATGAACTTGACTGGGTCTCATCTGTCTTTGCTCTTGGTTACTCTCCCTCTCGATATAAAAAAATGCACACTATCCCTATGCTTTCCTGGTTTCTGTCCTTATTTTGTCTTCTTCCCTGCCCCTCCCCTTTACCTTCCCTACTCCCAAGGACACGCTGCCTTGCGAAGTTTCTCATGAATAATCTCCTTTCCTCCCAAACCATAGATTCTGCTCTGATCAATACTTTACTGTGATTCAATGATAGGAAGAGGTAATATCATTCCCTGTTTTACAGATGAGATTTAGGGAGGTAAAGTAAGCCATTCAAGGTCACACAGCTAGGTAGAGATAGAGCTAGAATTCCAACCTGGGTCTATCTGGCTCCTAAGAACAGCATCTTTCTTTCCCTTTCTGGCTTTCTTTACTGGCAATCCTCTCCCTCCACCAGGGGCATAGACTGGACAATTTGGTGGCATGAACTGAGCAAGCATTCAGTATTATGAAGGTTTGCAATATCTTTTTATGTTTTTTTTTCTCAGAACTGCCTTTTTTTTTTTTTTTGGATTAAAAATAAAAATCACCATGTGGGTTTAAGTTAGTTCTCGTGTAAGTTGTGGTGATAATAAATTTTTGAAAAAAGGCTTACATTATTAATTAAGTGAGAATTAAGGGACAACTCACTTTCCATGTATCTCTCCAAGGTTTAAGTGCAGACTTTCCCCACCAAACTCATTGCAGAAGTCTTAAAAAAGTCTTGCTTAACAAGAGAAGCATGTAAAATACCTCCAGCACAAGAAACACCTTTTATTTTACTCGAAGAGTAACTTCAAAACATCAAGCTTTTAAAAAAAAACAGTGACAATAAATCTTTACAAATGCCTTTCTTCCCACACTGACAATTGTTGAGAATATACTTTGCTCCATTACACTGTGTTATCATAGACAGTGTAAACGATGTTAAAGTATACCCATGTGCCCCCATCCCAGGAACCACAGGAGACTGCCTTTGCCACGTAGTATCTGCTTGTTTTCCTACCTAGCAAGTTGCACTGGGAGTTTTTTTCTTCTTTATGATCCACAGGATGAAAAAAATCTCATTTTTAAAAAAAAATTTGTTCTGAAAATGCTCAAGCATACACAAGCTTAGAGAGAATTTTATAATTAACCCTCATGTATCCACTTCACCGCAACAATTATTTTAACTCATGGCTCGTCCTGTTCCTTCTATCACTGTTGCTCCCTACCACTTTTTCTTTGGCGGGGAGACAGGTGTTAAAGGGGAATCTAAAGCCAATTCAAACATATTATTCTATGTAAGTCTGAGTCTCATTTTAAGTATCTCTAAATCTAAATTCCAATTTTTCTGAATTGTTTTTATATGTAGTAGACATGGAAATTATTTTTTTTGCCCCAGTTAAGAAGTGATGGAGAGACCTGCAGATGCATGCTGTTGGCTCTTTTGTGTGGTTTCTCTTCCCCGCCCCCAGACATCACTAGAAGTCCCATTTGCAAAGGAGGTAGACCATAAGTGGTAGAGACTGATGGCCTGGCCATGTGCTGGCTATTCTTCTTAACACTGGCCTCTTCTCTGCCATCTTCCTCAGTGCCCAGTAGGAATCTCTTTCCCAGACAAAGGAGTATGTGATGATAATGGGTTGAAGTTGTTTCTACGAAACTCATGAATTTTTCATGTAATTTAAATACAGATTGGGCTGCCAGGGACATGGTTCACTGAGAAACGCTTTCATGCTGAGTCTAGGCATTGTGTCCTCAAAGGCTTGTCTCTCATGGAGATGTGAGGAAGGAAAATAGGAAAAGAAAAATCCAACTTTCTCCTGCAGACCTGGCTTCTGTGACTCCACTTGCCCTCAAAGCACTGGAGTCAAGGCAGAGAGAAAGACATTTTACACTTAGGGTTTCATCAGCCTTGACTGTTGGCCACATCAGCTGGCTCTGCACCCATAAGAGTTGCTGGGTGGAGCTGAGGCCTCATTTAGCTAGATTTGTTTATGTGTTTACTCCTGTCAGTGTCTTGTTATTCAGAGAAGACATTTAGGAGATGAGGGCCTGGACAGATATTAAAACCAACAGCAGAACACACAATAACAAGAACACACTTCTTGACAACTCGTTCATTCCTTTATTCAGTTTTGCGTTTCTAAGTCTCGTTCAGCATCTTGGAGATGCTGTAATAAAAAAGTCTCAGTCCACCTGGAGTTTATGCCATAATGGAGGAGCTAGACGATGAGTATGCAAACAAATAAATGGCCATAGTTGCGTTAAGTCAGATGGAGAAAGTGAAAGTGGTGCTGAGGCACCACCTGAGTGGAAAACAGAGACAGCTACATCCCTCAGTCAGGAGTGGCAGGGTCAGTGCTACTCACAGTGTGGTCTGGGAGCCATCAACACAATCTAGAAACTTCTTATAAATCCAGATTTCCAAAGGTCTGCTAGAAATTTGATCTAAAGATGCACTATCTACTGAATGATTATCTCTGGGGAAGGTGTTCCAGCTGATTTCTGTGCATGTAAATTTTGAGAAACATTGGCCTAGGGAATGCAGACCCAAAACCCAAACCTAAAAGCAGATTCCTGTTGCATGCCCAGTATGGGTCAGCAGGGGGCTCTGCTGCTTCTAGTCTTTCTTGGGCCCAGCCTGCAGCGCTTGGGGGCTCTCAGACATCTCTGGTTGTCAGGAGGAGCTTGAGAAAACTCTCTGGTGTGCACACACACCCTTGCAATTAGATGCTCCAATCAGAGACAGCATGTACCACTTTTTGTACACAACCACATGGCAAGCACTGGGCCAATGGCTGCATCCAGTCCCAAGGGGCCCAGGAAGGATAGGCCTACCTTGTACCCAGAGGAGCAGCACCGCAGGGGAGCAGGAAAGAAGGAAGTGGAGGTAAAAAGGGGTTGATGCTCGGAGCTCAAGGAAGCAGTGCATTCTTTATATAATATTACTAATGACTACAGAGGCTAATACCCAGAATAACATTTCATATCTTTGAGTCACCCATATTCCAGATCCAACCCCATTTGGTTTCCTCTGAGACCAGTGTGATATAGGAAAGTGGTACCGCACCGCAGAAAACACGTGGCCCTTGGTTCCAGTCCTTGCTGTGCCACTTGGGCAATTGGTTTAAGCTCTTTGACACTCAGTTGCTTTTTCAGCTATATATAAATTGGGGGTTAGAATACCTTCCTTGCAGGCTTATTACACAGATATAATGAGATAAGGAATCGAAGGGGCTTTTCTGTGACAAATTGTGGCATTTGTGTCTAATAGTAGACACAAAAGATGCTACTCTTTGTATCTAACAGTAGCCACAAAAGATATTAAATAATGTTACTGATTTAGAGTGGAATAGAATGATTGAATCTTGGGAATTGAAAGGGCTCTTTGAAGTCTCTTAATCCATTATCCCATCTACTGCAGAAATCCCCAGAAACTTCCTGGCAGTTGGTCTTATAATCATGCTAGAAATTCTGGTGACAAAAATGCCTTTTTTTTTTTTTTTTTTTTGAGAAAGTACTTTGCAATCCAGAATTGTGTTTTCAGAGGGCCAGTTCATGGATATGGGTAATTCATACTCGAGGAAAAGTGTGTTCTGTGGTCAAAGAAGTTTGCAAAGTTCTGGGTTCCACAATGAATACACATTTCTTTATTATAAACAACATTTTGTATTTTAATGAATAATTGTGATTTTTCTAAAAATTGCTACATTATGCAGTATTTTCCAAGTAAGGCTTAGGAGACTAGGGTTTTGAGAAACATAAATGTTGATCTAAATATTAAACATCTTTTCTTTACACTGAAGAAAATTCTAGTAACTTGAAACTCTTCCTCTTATCTCTGTTCTTGGGAACAGCAGAAATAAGTTTTCACTGCTTTCCAAGAACAGATTCCACAGAATCAATGTATGCCTCAGACACGTGGTCTGACAGAAAGTGAAATACACCTGAATGGTTGTTGCGGCGTACAAAACCTTTCAATACTAGAGTCTTCATCCCCTGTAGTGTGCATATAAATTGATTATCCCCAACCAGAATATGGGACTAATATTTCTAATCCAAACACTGAAGAATGTATTTATCTAAAGGATGAAAGGGAGATTGTGTGTCATCCTTTCTGAGCACTTTTGATGCCTCTTTTCACTCCACCACTGTTAATGCAGCCAACATAACTTTGGAGTTCAAGATGCACAAGGCAGGAAAATGAAGGGATTGACCAAGGCCACCGAGGGATTATGTGTCACCTCCCAGAATAGAAGGCGAAGGTGTCTGGCTCCTGTGGTCTCTGCCTGTGAGCACACCACATCTCCTAAGAGGTCATTTGATGCTGGGCGAGGAACATGAACTGGCGACAGAAGGAAAAGGTTTCAGTGATACCCTTTCCCTCATATGACATCTGTGTGATGAGATCTTCCGATGTCTCCAAATCCACATTAGTTATATAATGCAAGGAGAAATGGCTTCTGTCATCAAAAGGATAGGGTGATTATAGATCTCCTCTGAGCATTTTGAGTAGTGAGTAATCCTTTTGCAAAACACACTTACTCTTCTAACTTACCTTTGCAGAAGAGGAGGCCTTAGGGATATAATGCAAAGAGCTGTGGAATAGGAATCAGGCTGTCTGAACTCCAGCCGTGGCTGTGCCACTAAGAACCTGTGTGTGCATGGGTAAACATGCACCTTACCTTACCTTCTCCTCAGTCAGAATCTGTATTCTTAAAGCAAGTGGGTTAAAACAAATCATCTCTCAGTTTTAATCCTACCTCTATGGCACTATAACTATGTTAAAAACTTTTATTTTCAGTGAAAAGAATTCCTTTTCATTCCCCAAATCAGAAAAATAAGCAAGAACTTTATTTAAATCAACTAAAATGTGGCTCTGAGCTCTCATTTGGCCAACATAAAGTTCAGTCTCAGACATCTCTGCATTAACACTTCTCCACAGAGATTTAGTTAGTATTTTAACGTCTTCCTTAGTGCTGGAACATCAGCCAACTCTTAGGTCATCAGTTACAGGACCACACTGGCCCACATTGAGATGCCACTGTGCCCACGGCCTGATGGCATGATGTCCTTTGATTTCAGGGCACACCGCTCCCCTGTCATGCTGAAGACATAGATCTTTCAGCGAAGAGCTTATGTCCAAAATCCTTCTTCCCTAGTGGATAATGAAGCCATTTCCTTGGCCACTTCCCAGAAGCTACTATCATAGAGCAACTCTGCTGTCATGGGACCTCTAGATTTTTGTCTTTTTTGACAAACTGAGAGAATAAAACTCATTTTTCTAGTATTCCCCAACGATGTTGTGTCCCCAGAGGTTTATCCAGAAGATAAACAATCTTGAATCTAATTTTATGTTTTGCAAAAGATAGGATGGACTTTTGTCTTCAAGTAACTTCTCCTTTGTATTGAAAAAAATCCCCACATCAAGGAAATACTAAGTGCCTGGCTATCTGCTTAAAACAGAAGAAAGGAAAACATGGGGGAAACAAACATAAATTAACATTTTGATAAATTATACTGACTAGGTGGTAACACACACACAATTTTATAATTTATGAAGGAGAAAGAAAATGTTCGAAACACTTTTTTATTCCACACTTTTAGTACAGAATGCTTAAAATCAAGATAGGCAAAAATGAAATTACATGTTTAAAACATTTATGATCTAACCTCTTAGAGAATTCTATTTTTAATATTTTGGTGTATATACTTTTGTACTTTCTATATGCATGTGTACTATTGCTATTATTAAATGTAACTAACATTTATTGTTTGTTTGCTAAGACACAAGAGGCATGAGGAAAATCTAATTCATGATTAATACAGAGCACCCAGACTTTGAATAAGGAAATATTTTAAGCAGCTATATTTATTCAGGATTTATCATATCTATATACCAACCTTTATGCAAAACCCTTTAAGCACATCTTTTTATTTAATCTTTGTATCAAACCATTAGATTAACATATCATGGTAGATACTGATGGTCATTTAGAAAGTCATTATCTCGCTTCCCCACTTCTTTTTTTTTTTTTTTTTAAAGATTTTATTTATTTATTTATACGACAGATAGAGATCACAAGTAGGCAGAGAGGCAGGCAGAGGAGGGGGGAGCAGGCTCCCTGCTGAGCAGAGAGCCCGATAAGGGGCTCAATCCCAGAACCCTGAGATCATGACCTGAGCTGAAGGCAGAGGCTTAATCCAATGAGCCACCCAGGTGCCCCTCTCTTCCCCACTCCTTAACTGAAGTTCAGTCTCTGCTGAACTTCTGGGGCTGTGTAGGCACCGCTGCCATGAAATCCAGCTGGGTCCCTGCCACATGGGTCCCACCCACCCCAGCACCCCCTCCGGTAATCTATTCTCCTTTGTAACCTATCCCACCTCTAACTTTCAGGATGGGCCTAATTAATATAGGAGTGATTCTATTTCAACAGGTAGTGATTCATTTAACCAGTCAGTTACTCAGTCCTGGACAAGGAGACATGGAGAGTTGGTTGGGTATTTATGGATGTGAATCCATGATCATAAGCAAAGAAATTCAAGAAGAGGCCATTTCTTCCTCTTTTTCCTTCTTCTTTTTTTTAAATTTTAGATATAGCTGAGTATGATGTCATGTCTCTCATTGTTTAATCTATTTTGAATTAGTGTTTCTGTGTCTCGGGCTACCAGCATCCTGACTAGTATAGTGTTATCTCATTTCTACAGATGATGAAATCGAAGTTCAGCTATTGCCCAAGTTAGTAAGACAAACTCCATCTTGGATTTATGAGTCCAGAATCTCCACTCATATGCTTGAAAATTTTTTTGTGTCTAAGTCACTGGTGTTTCTTTTTTGGTGAACCCACTGTTCGTGTCCTTCAGTAAGGCACAGTTTAAATCCAATATATATTTTGTTTTTGTATAATTTCGATAAGACATTTGTGGAAAGCCTCTGATACATTTCTGGTACTTATTTCTAAATTAACCTCAACATTGATGTTTCTTTTCTTTTTTTTTTTGTTTAATTTTTTAAAATTTTTTATTTTTTTTTATCTCCAGGGGTACAAGTCTGTGAATTGCCAGTTTTACACACTTCACAGCACTCACCAAAGCACATACCCTCCCTAATGTCCATAGCCTCACCCCCTTTCTCCCATCCCCCCTCACCCCAGCAACCCTCAGTTTGTTTTGTGAGATTAAGAGTCACTTATGGTTTGTCTCCCTCCCAATCCCATCTTGTTTCATTGATTCTTCTCCTACCCACTTAAGCCCCCATGTTGCATCACCACTTCCTCATATCAGGGAGATTATATGATAGTTGTCTTTCTCTGCTTGACTTATTTCGCTAAGCATGATATGCTCTAGTTCCATCCATGTTGTCGCAAATGGCAAGATTTCATTTCTTTTGATGGCTGCATAGTATTCCATTGTGTATATATACCACATCTTCTTGATCCATTCATCTGTTGATGGACATCTAGGTTCTTTCCATAGTTTGGCTATTGTGGACATTGCTGCTATAAACATTCGGGTGCACGTGCCCCTTTGGATCACTACGTTTGTATCTTTAGGGTAAATACCCAGTAGTGCAATTGCTGGGTCATAGGGCAGTTCTATTTTCAACATTTTGAGGAACCTCCATGCTGTTTTCTTTTTTTTTTTTTTTAAAGATTTTATTTATTATTTATTTGACAGACAAAGATCACAAGCAGGCAGAGAGGCAGGCAGGGAGAGAGAGAGAGGGAAACAAGCTCCCCGCTGAGCAGAGAGCCCGATGTGGGACTCGATCCCAGGACCCCGAGATCATGACCTGAGCCGAAGGCAGTGGCTTAACCCACTGAGCCACCCAGGCGCCCAAAGATTTATTTATTTAATTTTTTTTTTTTTCAGAGAGAGAGCGAGCGAGAGCGAGCACAGGCAGACAGAGTGGAAGGCAGAGTCAGAGGGAGAAGCAGGCTCCCCGCGGAGCAAGGAGCCCGATGCGGGACTCGATCCCAGGACGCTGGGATCATGACCTGAGCCGAAGGCAGCTGTTTAACCAACTGAGCCACCCAGGCGTCCCCATGCTGTTTTCCAGAGTGGTTGCACCAGCTTGCATTCCCACCAACAGTGTAGGAGGGTTCCCCTTTCTCTACATCCTCGCCAGCATCTGTCATTTCCTGACTTGTTGATTTTAGCCATTCTGACTGGTGTGAGGTGATTTCTCATTGTGGTTTTGATTTGTATTTCCCTGATGTTTCTTATTTTTGTTGTTCTAACTCTACAAGGTTGCATTTCAGTTTCAGTCCAACACATTCTAAAACATCATGAGGGCACCTGGGTGCTCAGTTGGTTAGCATCTGCCTTTGGCTCAGGTCATTATCCCAGAATTCCTGGGATCATGCCGTGCATTGGGCTCTTTGCTCAGTGGGGAGCCTGCTTCTCCCTTTCCCTCGATCCCTCCCCTCTGCTCTTGCTATCTCTCACACACACTCTCTCTCCTTAAAATAATTAAATTAATAAAATCTTTTTTAAAAACTCCAAAAAACATGATGAACCAATTATAACTTACTATTTAAAATACACCTTCTGGCAATGCAGTCCTTTTAGTTGGACATCTCAGAGTATCAGTCTTTCAGCACTTTGACTTGTGGTGACTTCTTTTCCTGCCACCTATCACTTTGTAAGTTTCTTTAGTGCAGAGGCTGTATATACTTATATTTTTGTTCTTTTAAGCTAGATAGCTAGAAATCTGGTCCATTTATGGGAGGTATGGACAGAATAGTTGCATTTACTGAGTGTTAAATAATGGTAAGTTAATAGGCATATTCTAGGGGTGTATAAATGATACATCACCATCAAATAAGCTATAGGTTAGATTTTATTATCTTCATTTCACAGCACAGTTGAGAAAAAGTTCAGAGGTGATAATTACCATTCATTCATTCAGTAAGCAAATATTTCTTAAGCACAGACATTCTAATAGTTTTTACAGATACAGTAGTAAACAAGTTATGGTTTCTGTCGACAATAATATAATAGTTAAAGGACAAAGACAAAAAAGTAAAGAGGCAGTTATTATAGAATGAGATGGAAAGGGAAGCCTAGGGAATTATGGGAGCAAGAAAGAGACATACCTGACTACAATGTGGTAATTAGGGAGGATTTCCTTAAAGACCTAGCATCTGATTGAATCTTAAAAGAGAAAGTAAGAGCTGGCCAGGTAAATCTAGACTTAGATTGGTCTAAGTTTAGTCTAGGGGGATTAGCTAAGACTTCAAGGGAGAAGCCTCCCACGTGCAAGTCTCTGAGGCATACTGTGGGCGTGACATTTTTTGATGTTAGAGAATGGGGTTTGATGAGGATGGTGAGATATGAGGCTGGAATGGTCTAAGTCTGATTTTTTAATTACCTTAATTGATGTGCTAAGAAAGTTGAATTTTGCCCTGTAAGAACTGGGGGGCCATTTGGGGCCCTTGAGTAGAAGAATGGTTTATTGCTCTTTTGGAAAGGGCGGAGGGGCGCCTGGATGGCTCAGTGGGTTAAGCCTCTGCCTTCGGCTCAGGTCATGATCTCAGGGTCCTGGGGTCAAGCCCCGCATGGGGCTTTCTGCTCATCAGGGAGCCTGCTTCCCCCCTCTCTCTCTGCCTGCCTTTCTGCCTACTTGTGATCTCTCTCTCTCTCTTTGTGTCAAATAAATAAATAAAATCTTAAAAAAAAAAAAAGGGCAGAGAATGGTTTAGAGGAGGGTATGAGGAAGCTTTTCTGTAAGGGACCACATAGCAAATAATTTCAGCTTTGGGATCATGGTGTCCTTCTTGTTTGTTAGCATTGCCCCAAAGCAGCAGTAGACAGTACCTTCATGTGCAAATGATTGAACATGGCTGTATTCCAATAAACTTTATTTACAATACCAGGCGGGTCGGGGGAATGGTCAGATTTGGCCAGTAGGCTATTCTTGGCTGAACACTGGTTTAGAAACAAGTGAAAATCAGGAGATAGGAAGTCGTTATAGTAATCCAACTAAAGTCTGAAAGAAATAATGTGAGTAGAAAGAAGAAGCAGATTTTCAAGATACTAGGAAATGGTTTCACTAGGACTTAGAGATTGATTTGATCTGTGCATAGAAGGAGGGGTAAGAATGATTCTTAGAGGACTGGTATAGACCATGGTGTAGATGATTATGCTTTAACTGGAAACAGCTGGCTGAAAAAGTGAAGTGGGAAGAAAAGTCCTATTTAGATAAATTGAGAATAAAGTATGTGTCAGCATTCAGGTAGAGATTTCAGTGGGCAGTTGGACATAGTTAATTTAGGTACTCAGAGGAGCCGCCTAGGCTAGCCACAAGGATTTGAATGTCATTGACGTATTTGAAATATAACCGAAGGTAGGAGAGTGGGAGAAATCTTCGAGGAAGAGAGAGAAGAAGAGCAGAAGACTGGGAATGGCACCGCTGGGAACCATGACACCTCGGGTGCAGGCAGAAGAAGTGGTTTCCCTGGAGAGAGCTAAAGAGGAGTCCCAGAGAGGTACCAGAAGTGTCATTATGGAAGACAAAGGAAGAGATCAAGGAACAGATAAAGTTAATGGTATCTAATACTGTGTCTATTCATTTTTGCCTTAACGGCTTTGTATGAAACAGAGGAGGGATGGGGAGTAAAACCTGTTTGCAGTGAACTGAAGAGTATGGTTCAAGGTATTCACATCTCTTTTGAGAAATATGATTGTGAAATGGAAAAAAGAAATAGATGGGGAAATGTGTGATGTGTTTTAATAAAGATGGGAAGGACCGGATGGTATTTACTTTTCTGATGGGAAAATACTTGAGAGAAAACATTGAAGATGCATAAAAGGAGGGCAGTTGATGGAGGAAGTTCTCAGAAGAAGTGGACAGGAGTTGGCTCCAGGGCCTAGGCTGCATGCTTACCATCGACAGGAGGAAGGGCACAGCTTCTTCCATCGGGGCAGGGAAGCAGGAAGCAGAAGTACATATTTTAGTGAGTTACTAGGTAGAGGGTTGGGCAGGAAGCTAAGAGAAGTCTATTTACACTAAGAAGTTTGAGCCAGGGTCTTTGCTAAGGGAGAAGGTGTTTTGGTTTGGTTTGGGATGTGTGTGTTGTGTGTGTGTGTGTGTGTTTGGAAGCTTCAAAGATGTAGAGAAGATTAAAAGATTCCCTTCTTTGGAAATCTCAGAAGGAAAACAAAATGTTTTTGGCAGATCTTCAGCTCATACATGACAAATCTGGTAATGGAATTCCTTTTTTTTTTTTTTAAGATTTTATTTATTTATTTGACAGAGACACAGTGAGAGAGGGAGCACAAACAGGGGGAGAGGGAAAGGGAGAAGCAGGTTTGCCACTTAGCAAGGAGCACGATGTGGGGCTCCATCCCAGGACCCTGGGATCATGACCTCAGCCAAAGGCAGACGCTTAACGACGGAGCCACCCAGGTGCCGCTGGTAGTGGAATTCTTAACTCTGTAAGTCTAGAACCACCATTTTGTCTAGTGTACAATGCTGGCTGGGAGAACTTAGGGAGTTGTATGTTTACGTGGAGCTAACTAGTTCCAAGGGACCAAAGAAATACCTATTTATAAGGATTTGGTCCTTTGTTCTAGTTTTTCTTATATAGCATTTGTGAAGCACTAATGGAGTCTTGTTTAAGGCCCTGTGTGCACAGTGACTTCCATATATCAGTTTATTTTGTGAGGACAACAAACTGCATGGGAAGCCTTTTTTTTTTTTTTTTTTTTGAGAGAGAGCAGGAGCAGAGGGATAAGGGCAAACAGATTCCCCACTGAGCAGGGAGCCCGACACCACCACCGGGGCTCAATCCCAGGACCCTGGGATCATGACCTGAGCCAAAGGCAGATGCTTAATCCACTGAGCCACCCTTGCCCCCCTGGATGGGGAAAATATTTTAACATGGACTTTCCCATCCCTCAGTAAACAAACGACTAAGGCATTGCTCCAAGTTTAAGTACAGAGAGGGGGGTGGGGGGGAACCTCACAAAAGCAAAGATAAATCATAAAGACTCAAACCAGGGATAAATGAAAAAATTTCAAGCAAAAAATCTCAGCGATTGTCAGGGACTTCCCACAATGTCGTTCTTTCTTTGCAGATTTTAGGGTCATAAAAATGACTCTTCTGTGCTCTCCAGTCCTCAGAACAGAGTGAGACAGGGGTTGAAAAATTTACTTGCTTGTTAAAAGTTTCTTGCTACTGCCCTGTTATTTATGGTCCACCTCTTTCTTCTGGCTCCGTAAAGTAGTTATTTAATAGCAAATTTGAAAAAGTCCCGTGTAAACTCACAGATCAGTGGTAAATCTACACAGTTGAGGAGAAGAGAGTCAGTCTCCCTTAGCTAGCAGACCTATGGATGAAAAACTGCAGGGAAAACTTTTTTGCTGTTTTCTGACAGGGTTTGTTAATTTGTCTAATTTCATAAGATCCTCTCTCTCATTATCCCAAAGAACAGGGCTTGTTCTTATAAACTGGTTGGGTCCTTCTAATGTACATCCACAGGAGAGAACTATCAGAGGAAGGATGAACAAGTTGAATTAGAACGGATGTTATAATTTACTTTTTTGAGGGGTCTATAAATGACAGAGCATTTCACCAAGCATTTATCACTGTGCATAAACTCAGTTATTTTGGACTACCCAATTATGTGCTACATTAATATTTTACGTGTGGCACACTACATTTCACTGTGTCACTAAAATTAAATTTGACGACTGCAAACACTGGCAGCAAACCAAGTTGTGTAAAATGTGGTTATAGTATCATTCGCTCAGATGTCTACCCCATTCTAATCATCTACAGTTCAAAGCAACAGAAGGCTCTTTCTTCCAACAATAATTTGATAACTTAGATAATCTTTCAAATATGAAGTTTCAACCAGTCCCCAAACTGGAGGTTAATGTACCCCTTCCTATAGGATTCTGCCTTCCGTGATGAAAGCCGTGATTGGCTTTAGGGAATGAGCCAGCGTCCAGCCTCCTCTCATGGATCTGCCTCGCACCCTAGAGAAGCTCTTCCAGGTCAGGCTGAGAACCACTGCTCTGGAAACTAATGAGATTGTGATATAGTTGTAAAGCATCTCCTATATTAATGAAGGCTTCTTATATATGCACATATATGAATTTATCCAAGATGGCTACAGACTTTAAAAACAGCCAGGTCATTGGGCACCTGGGTGGCTCAGTGGGTTAAGCCTCTGCCTTCGGCTCAGGTCATGATCTTATGGTCCTGGGATCGTGTCCCACATTGGGCTCTCTGCTCAACAGGGAGCCTGCTTCCTTCTCTCTCTCTCTCTCTGCCTGCCTCTCTACCTACTTGTGATCTCTGTCAAATAAATAAATAAAATCTTAAAAAAAAAAAAGCCAGGTCATTAACTATTCTTCATATTTTATTTCTGATTGCCTAGTACTTTATTTTTTTATTCATTTTTTAAAGGTTTTATTTATTTATTTGACACAGAGAGAGAGATCACAAGTAGGCAGAGAGAGAGAGGGGGGAGTAGGCTCCCTGCTGAGCAGAGAGCCCAATGTGGGGCTCTATCCCAGGACCCTGGGATCATGACCTGAGTCGAAGGCAAAGGCTTTAATTCACTGAGCCACCCAGGTTCCCTGCCTAGTACTTTATAAGAGATTTAGTCTTGTTTGCAGTTTTTAGTGTCTGTAAATAAATTTGTTTTTGGTCTCCCAAGTCTTGCATTTCGTATCTTGAAGCTAGTTGTGTGTTTGAATGTGGACACATCTGTTACAGAATTTTTTTTTTTTTTTCCAAGACTCTCATGTCTTAAGCCTTAGGCCAAAGGGACAATTTACCAAGTATGAAATTAATCTTTTTCCTGGGAATGTTTTCTTAGGTATTGTTTTCATCTATGGTACACGTTACTTTAATTGATCTTTATGTCTTTGACACAATATTCATTTACGGAATTAATGATTGGAAATTACTTTCCTCCCTTAGTTGATTTGGATATGTTAAAGATGTGGCTTTAGAGGATATTTTTACTTTAGCAAGGTGCAAGTATTTTTCTTAAAGTTCATTTAAGTTAAAAAAAATACTAAATTTTAAATTACAAATTATTTGAAACAAAAAATACAGAAAATCATGTAATGAACTTCTGTTTACTCACCACTGAGATTAAACAGGTGATGATTTTTAATACTTACTTCAGAAGGGATATCTAGGATCTGAACCATATAATTAATGAACTTGATCAGTAAAGGATGACAGCTTTGTTTCTTTTCAGTTGCTGTTCCTTTATTTCTTTTTGTTATGTCATTGAGCTGGATTCTGTCTTCCATATGATGTTGAATAGAAATCTGTTTTTTTAAAAGGGTTGATTCAGGTGTTTTATCATTAGGTTTGCTGTCAGGTTTAAGGAGATTGATTTTGCGAGAGTAAGGATGTTTCCTCCTATTTCTGCTGCTCTGACTATTCCCTTCTCCCCATCCCCTGGTCCAAGGAAAAGGTGTGGAATTTTGTCACATATTTTGTATTCTTCCAGAAATGGAGCAGTTAGTATGATGTTTTTTATTGACTTTATCTTTTTAGAGAAGTTTTACGTTTACAGCAAATTTGAGGTGAGGGTATAAAGATTTCCTACGTATTCTCTATTCCCACATAGATACAGCCTCCCCATTGTCAACCTCCTAACCAGTGTGGTATTATTTGTTACGTGATGAATTTACATTGGCATGTCATAAACACTCAAAGTACATAGTTTGATCTTGGTGTAGATTCCATGGGTTTGGAAAAATGTATGACGACATATATATCTGTCATTATAGAATCATACAGAGCATTTTCTTTGCTCTCAGAATCCTCCATGCTGCACATATTCATTGTCCCATGCTCCTCTAACTCTTGGCAACAACTGATTTTTTTTTTTTAACTGTTTCCATAGTTTTGCCTTTCCCAGCACATCATATAGTTGGAATCATACAGTATGTAGCCTTTTCAGATTATCTTGTTTCACTTAGTAATATGCAATTAAATCTCCTCTGTCTTTTTCTGACTTGATAGCTCATTTCCTTTTCAGTGTGGAATGATAGGCCATTGCCTGGATGTACCACAGTTAAGGAATCCATTCACCTACTGAAGGGCATTTTGGTTACCTCCAAGTTTGGGGAATTATGAGTAAAGCTGCTGTAAATATCTGTGTGGAGGTTTTTATGTGGACATAAGTTTTTGTCTCCTTTGGGTAAATACCAAGGGGCGTGATTGCTGGATCATATGGTAGGAGCTTGTCTTGTTTTGAAAGAAAGGCAATTGTCTTCCCACGTGGCAAAGAACCATTTGCATTCCTGCCAGCATTGAGTGAGAGCTCCTGTTGCTCCCCATCCTTGCCAATATTTGGTGTTGTCAGTGTCCTGGATTTTGGCCATTCTTATATGTGTTGGTGGTATCCAGAAGGTTTTAGGAACCTCATTGCTAGTCTCTTTAGTATTTGGACCTGAGTCACATCTCGTATTCTCTAAATAGTTTTGCTCTACTTTTAACATGTAGCCTGAATGTTTTTTACTGAAATTCTTAATCTTTACAGAGATGTTAAACTGATTTATGTCATTCCTCAGTGTCAGAACATTTTTGAATTTGAATCTTTACATATTTAATCAGTTGAAACTCAGAACATTCTTATCACTTTTAAATCAGCTTTAGCCCCAGGAAAGTAACTTAGCAAAGTAAAATAAAATGAAATAAATAAGTAAAATGTGTGAATACATGAGATTCGTGGGCGGTGCAAAGAGCTGTATTTGTACTCAAAGTAGTAGTGCCTTTCAAAATTGATTTAGCAGCAAACTGTATCTTCAAACAAAATATAAGTAGAATGCCAATGCCAAAAATAGATAAAACAGCATCTTGTGTTGATGGCTTCATGGTGGGCAGAATGAGACAGGGACCTGGGTTCTTTTTTAATAGATAACCCCCACATTTTTACCCTGCTTGGTGCTGAGAGGTCCCTCAGATGTCACAAAGTATTGTCTTGAGGCACTTTTCTAAGATAATTACATATAGTTGTTGACAAATATTACAGATTATGTACATTGAAGTCGGCATTGCTCTTAAAATTTGAGAATTTACACATTTCTTATAGTACATTTTTATAGCTCACAACAATGTAAATAAGCAAGATGTAAAAATAACTTGGAAATTCTATTTCCACTGCCTAATGATATTACCTAGACTTTTGTACCTACTTAAGGAAATCACCATAAGAAACTATATTTTTATTCCAATCATGGTAATATTGCTCAAAATAGATTTGGATTACTCATTGAGTCCATTTGTGAACCATTATAGAAAACAAGTGTCAATAGATTAAAGTCATAACTTGTTTTGAAAGCAAATGGAATTACCATCACTGGATAGATCTTTTGAGTATTTCTAAAAAATCAAAGCAAACATCAAAAGGATGAAGTTTTGCCACTATTACAGCTTTTCAAAGCAAAGGGAATTGCAAATGCCAACTGTAGTTCCAAAAGAGAAGTTTCTAATATGATATGACTAGGGACAATTGTAGCATCATTAGAATAAATGTATAACCTCCTTTATGGTGATTTCCTTGAAGAGTTCTGTGTTCCTGTGGCTGTCTGAGTTGTGATATGATTGTTCAAGAAGAGTCATGCCTGGTAGATTCAGAACAGACTGCAGGATAGGGAAGATAGCAAGAAGGAAGGATCCCCTAGTGGGGGCAGGCTGGTGAACCTACAAGGAAGGTCAAGAGTGGCCACTGTGACTTAGTGGCCGAGACTGAAAGATGAAATCAGTCTGTGGGCTTAAATAGAAAAAGGACTTTGCCAGTAATTATATTAAAAACTCCCAATTTAAAGGTAAATTCATAATTTTAATAATTTTACAGTCAAATAAATATTTGAGTCTCAATTATATGTAAAGCACTCTTCCTATTTCATTCAGAAAATAAAAAATAATTTTAACTTTTTCAGACATAAAATAATGTTTTTCCAAGTTTCTTTTGGAAATGTTCTACATCTATTTTATTTTCTTAAAATATAAATTGTAAAGTTTCTATAACATTATAGAAAATTTATGAATATGGCAAAAGTAGCTAATTTTCCAAAACCAAATGAAAGAATAATTTGTTTATTTTACCTACTAGCATTTTCATGTGCTCTTCTATATAATAATGCATGAGTTGTATATTTTGCTTTATGTTTTTAGCTAACAATAAATCACAAATGTTTGCATATTTTTACATGTTCTTTATACTGTTATGTGTCATTGCTGCAGAAAGTCCAATGAAAAGAGCTAGCACAGTTTATCTAACCACTTCCCTATTCCAAATTTAGCTTACTTTCAACTTTTACAAGGGACAGGTGCAAAAGAGCAAATTCATTTCACAAAACATTTTTAAATCATTAAAAAGAAATTTGATGAAGGGCTAGGAGTGTGGTTGACATAAGAAAGTAGCTTTGGTACAGTACAAAACATTCCAGATTTGAATTAGCAGCCAGGGATTTAAGTTCCTTCCTCCATAATGTATCAACAGTATGACCTGGGAAAGTTACATGACCCCGTCTGTGTTCATATACTATTTTTCACATATCTCTATCACCAGGCTTATTATAGTGTATCTTTATGAGCCATTCATGCATCCGTGACCTTTAGACTGGATATTCAAGACAGTTTTCTTGACTTACTCATCTTTGCCATTCCGAGTTCCGAGAAGAGACTGACAGAAAACAGATGATCAATTATGGTTTGTTGGCTAAAATGCAGAGTTGTTGTAAAAGTTAAGATGACAAAGGAAAGTTCTGAGGACTATACCACTGCAGACTATTAAAAATAAAAATCAGAGAACTGAGTTTTAATGGAAGAAATGAAAAATTTGATACAAGATATTACTCAACTTTGTGTTTCATCCTCTTGAGTTCATAAGAGTTGCATATTGAAGTGTTCTCTGTTGTGTGAGTATAGGTAGAAGTTGGCGTGAATTCCAAGTAATCACAGTTGCTGCAGAGGGATTCTATTATTTAAGGATTATTTTCACGGTTCATGAATATCACAAGTACGCATTGCCCCTTTCCTGGTGGTAGACTTTTGGCGTGAAAGTACTAGAATTCATCTCTGATCCTTCCTCTGTGACTTCCATGGGCTGCTCTTCTTCATATGTTTGTGCTCTGATGGAGAGAGGATTGGTGTTTTCCCCTGGCTTGAAGTTAATTTGAGTCATGCTCAGCACCTAAGTGAGTATCCCTTCTCATGCTTTGTGTGGCACAGCTTCCCATCTCAAGGCTTGTGCTCCATGTTTTATCAGGCAGCCCAGAGTATGGTTATCTCAACCCAGGCAGAAACAAGGTCACCTCTCTGTCTGACCTGGCCTGGAGACTTGTAGGTGATGCCAGCGTCTCTGGGAGATCTAGGCAATGCTTCATGGTGTTGGGAGTCCTAAGAATAATGGTTTTAACCTCTGATAGGTCGCCTAGACCTAGATTTTGAACTTCTACTTCTACTGGCAGGATTCTTGGTGCAGATCAGATGAATGGAAAACAAAACATTTAGCAACTGTTTGACAACCCTCAAAAACTCTTGAATCTAATTGTCAGCCAGCTTTCCAATGAGGATGCTGAGCTATAGTTCACTGTCTTATCAGGTTATGCTGTCCCATTTCATAAGCTCCTCCCCATTCATTATTCTCCCATTCCAGCCTTGAGAAGCAATTGTTCCCAAGGATGACTTCAGTTGATTATCCAGAGGTGTCAGTCATGATTAATACCTACCTTATATCATGCATCATCTTTTTTTTTTTCCCTTTGGGGCCCCAAGAGCAATGTCCTTTCCTGCTCCTGGCTGCCACAACAAATAAGTTCCCCTGTATTGTATTTACGGAAAGACATATTTCCTGATGTCTGTGCCCTGCACAGGTTAGCAGATTGGATGGCAGTAGTTAGGATCGTCATAAATCCGACGCTGGCATGATGTGTCTGGGGTGCTGCCAGCGGTCAGACTCATGGAGCTGCCATAAAGGGCTGTCTGAGAAATGACAACCAGAAATAGTACAGAGGTTCTTCTCGCCCCTCCCACCTCAATCACAGTGGGTAACAAAGGGAATCCAGGAAGTCAGAGCCTCACTGTGGGAGCTGAGAGCAGTCCTTGTTTCCTGCGTGTGCTGAGTCTGAAGCCTGGAGGTGTAACCGAAGAGCGTGGGTGTGGGGTGAGCCCCAGCAGCTCTGGGTTCAAGGACCTCCCCTCTCTCTTTTAGGTTTACAGAGTCAGGTGAGGAAACGCTTTGAGCTTTAGGTTCTTCATTTGTAAATAAGGTTAGTGGTCTGTAACTTGCCATTTGTGGAGATTAACCCCCATATTATGTATGAAAATGCTTTGTAACCTATCAAGTACTGTAGGAATATGAGGATTTAGTGTCTTCTGTCTGGAAACTTAGGTGCTGCCTCTTCTTGGGTCTCAAAGTCAAAGTACGTCGGTTCCCATGGCTGCGTCTGCCACCCTGTTTGCTTGTCTACCCTTGTCTGCTGCATTTCCCTGACCTTTGGGTTTGCCGTGACCCTTGGCTGTGGCAGGACAACTCCCTATTGCTGTGTTTGGCTTCTGTGTGTATCCTTAGGCTTGACTCTCTGCCTACTTTGCTTTCCAGTATGTTCTTGGTCGCCATTCTGTGTTCTCATCCCAGCTCACTGCCCTGGAGCTTCCCTTTTCCTCAGTTAGCCATAGTTCCACCTGACAAAATGTTTCAAGAACTTTTTCAGGTAGTTAGAGATGCAGTTCGTGATATGCTTTGTCTTTAATTTAAGTGGGATTTGATTTTGCATGTGGTCAGGGTTAGGAAACTAGATTTTTGTCTTCCAGATGGGATCCTATAAGTTTTCAGTAAGGATTCTTAGATTGGAAGGGAGAGACATACAGTAATTAAAAGTAGCCTGAAATTAAACTAGCGTAGACCCTGAATTGGGAAATGGGCCAGGGAGGGAAGAGAATAAAAAAAGCAGAAGGCTTTTAAAGGCTTTGTGTCATTGTGTGTGCTTATGGTTAATTTTTAATTTTCATATAATAGAGCCACATCAATTTTATTATGATTTGTATGACTAGGAAAATACCATTAGGAAAATTGAAGGGAATATTAGAATTTCAGAATAAACCAGAGGGAGTGTAGTAGGGATAAATAGACATTTGAGCAGGCCAGGAAAAGAAAGGGAAAAAGAGAACTGGAAACTAAATCAACAGTAAAAACAAAATAAGGTAGGAGGTAGGCTTTTGGGAAGTAACTGAAGTCTGGTTTACACATATGATTTCAACTGAGGAAAACAGGAGTGAAATAAAGTCTGACTTCTGTGGGTATGCTCATGGAAACTGGGCACAGCTCAGCTCATTCTTGGTGTAGCATTACAACAGGTCCACCCCGAACCTTCGAAGAACCTCCGGCGAGAGTCCAAATGGAGACCCACATACCATAGGTCTACATAATTATTCCAAAAGCCTTACGTCCAACTCACACATTGATAAATAAGGTATTTGTCTAACCTTCTATCTTTTTTGTTTTACTTTGGCACAAATGTTTTCTTTTCTTTCTTTTAGAAATTGGAAGAGGGGGATGGTGGAGAGGGCAGAGGCCGGAGGAGAGAGCGAATTTTAAGCAGGCTCTTTCTCATGGGCTGGCACAGAGCTCAACGCGGGCTCCATCTCACAACCTGAGATCATGACCTGAGCCAAAATCAAGTCAGATACTTAACCTACTGAGTCACCCAGGTGCCCCGGCACAAATATTCTTGTAATGCCTTTGGAAGACCAGCTTCAAATTTGGGATGGTTGGACCTATGTGCCAGAAAATAGCAATGCGGGGAGAAGCAGCCTCGTGCATACCAGCTTTTTTTCTTAGCCATACTGCCTTGTGCTGCAATGCAAGGGGCTATACACACACACACACACACACAGGCACTCCAGCCTACATGTCCAAGCTCTGTCCACATCCCCAGCAAACAGCTGCTCCTTTTCCATAGCTGGGGCCTAAGGATGTGCCTGTTGGTTTCCTCTGCTCATGGAGAGAGAGACAAGGGAGGATCTAGAGGAGACGGAGCTTGTTTGGGCAGGAGATACTGGGTTCATGGTCTTGAAGGGGTCAGGGCAGAGACTCTAGATGGGCATGTGCTTTTGGCCTTGTGGACTTGTCTCTGTGGTAAGCCCCCAGCCATGGGAATCTTGCGAATGTGTGCGTCCTGGGCAGGGGCCGTGGCCATGCTCTTAAGTGCAATATTTCAAGTGAAAGGGCTTTAAAGCCCTCCCCCCCCCCCAACACACACACATGCTTTAGTAGAACTCACAAAAGATTGAGAGACTATTTGGTCTCCCTCCCCGTCCTCCAGGCCAGGAGGGCCAACGTCTCAATGGGGCCATATGAGAAGAAATTCCAGTATTGGCTCAGATCACACATCAGCTGGCTTTTCTATCTGTGTTTTCCTCATTGGTGAAATGCGAGTCGTTTCCTCTCCCAGGGACATTTAAAAAAGATAAATGTTGAGTTTCAGGAATCTGAAGAAATACACCCTGAATTGATGGATGCGAGGGAGTAACCCTGACGTCTTTCCTCCGCGCTCGCAGCAAGTGGAGCCCCAGGACTCCCTTCCTTTGGGTCCGCAGGTCTCCCAGAGGCAACCAGGTTCCCTTTAGAGCCGGGAGGCTGGCTGGCTCTGTCATGTTCTTCCTCCCTCGGCTCGGAGACCGAGGGCTTTATTCCCCCCGCAGTGTGCTTTCAGCCTCTATTTTTCTGCCCAGATGCCCCAGCCGGCCAGTGGCTTTGCCCTGGGGCTGTCCGGCTTCTCCTAAGTGCAAAGGCAGGGCCTCTGGGGCCCCTGAAACAGGCCAGGAGCCTGTGACTCGGGCCCTTGCAATCATCTCTCCCTAATGGCAGAGAAAAGCTGCCTCCTGGTGAGGGAGGAGGAAAATCACAGAGGAGGAAGGGATGAGGAGAGCCAGGACTGGGTTCCTTTGAGAGACCGAGTCCAGTGTTCCTCCCTCCCTTCCTGGGTCCTCTGGAGCTTATCCCGTCCCTGCAAATCAGCACCTTGAGGCAATTAAAAATGCTGCGCTCTGCGGTGCTATCACACCAATTCCGTCTTTATAGGAGGAAATTAGTTCTGAGACAACAGTCAACAGCCTGTCCTTCGAGGTGGCTCTGGGAATACAAACCTCACAAACATTTAGAGCCTTTCTGCTGACTGCTTGCCTTTGAAGGAGAGGCTTTGCCCATTGCCTTTGTTTCTTGAAAGTGCCCAAATTCATGGGAACCAGGACAGGATCCGCTGGGCAGTGAAAGGCACCGCTCCCCCTTTAGGGAGGAAACGCACTCAGATGCCCTTAAAGTGGCAACATTTTCTCATTCTGCAGGTTATATTTAAGGAGCATCTTTCAAATATCCGTGTATTTCCCTCAAATCACTAAAACAAAGGCAAACCAAAAGACACCGACAGCTACCAAGCGGGGACAATTTTCCCCTCAGCTGAGGCACTATTTGCCGAATTGCAGTCCAGGGGAGATCTTTACAGCCGAGTTATAGAGGGCTGGAAATCAGGAGGTTTTGATGGAAATGCGGACCGACTTTTAAGTATTGATGCTAGTGAGTGTGGCGATGGTCAAAATGTCCTTCTTCCTCCACCGGACGCCCTCCCCAGGCTCTTTAATTCTTATAAATAATGTGCTAGCCTCTCTCACTGAAGCCGGTCTGTGAAGCAGCCTGGGAGATATTAAGGAATAAAATTAAGGAATAAAATTCCCATTCTGGGTCAGGGAACACAAACCATGGGTTTGATTTCTGACTACTCAGCTGGGACAAAACAACAACAACAACAACACAACCCCAATAACAACAATCCCTTTTCATGTCCCAGTTATCCCTGATCAGCAGTGAAATGGTTAATGCCTGCTCTTGCTCCCTGCCTCCAATTTGGGATGACAGAGAGCCATTCTAGGCTCCCCCTGACCTCCAATCCTGGAGCTCCTCTTGGAAAATGTCTGGATGGGGAAAACAGCAGCGCCCTTCAGAGCTCTCTGAGTGATTTTGTTGTTGTTGTTGTTGTTGTTGTTTTATAGTTTCAGTGATGAGAGATGCTCAGTGTTGATAAATGTTCCGGCACCAGGTTGTCCAGCCTCGGAAATTTTCTCTTAGTCAACTACTTGATTGCTACAAATTAAGCAGAGATACTCAGTCTTACCTCTGAGGGAAATAACTGCAACTCTTTCTCATGTGAAACCAAGGTCTCTTCCTTTGGCGAGCTCATAAAATCTGACTGCTTCCAGTCACACAGCGCTCTCAAATCTTAGCCCCACACATTTGTCACTCCTCCACCCTCCTCCCCTTAAATAAAGCATATGTTCCAATCTATTAAGTTCTTTGCACATCAGAGCCATCAAAGAGAGGTCAAATAATACATTTTGGCACCTTTTTTTACTTTGTCACTTACCATCGAGGTTTTGAGGGTAGAAAAGAGTTGACAACTGCCCTTGAAAACATGAGAATATGGAGATTTTCTGCCTTGACAGGTTTCTTTTTTTCCCTCTTTAGTCTCACAAATCAGGCAGTCTCTGTATTCTATGAAATGTAAAGTTTAGTTGGATGACTTTTCATAAACTTCATTTTTAACACATTTTTTTCTCCTCTTGTATTTCTATAATATATGCAAAATGCCAGGCTCCTCAAAAGAACTTTACAGGTCATTTTCCTGCCATAATAGTCGAATCAGCAGCAAAATGCACTTCATGGTTTAAATGCAGTGACAGAAGTAGTCTGACAGCAGAAATATGTACTGGATAGTAACTTCCACAAAAGCCTTGAGATTTTCACATGAGTAGAGCTTATGGTTTTGGAAGTCGCTTTTTTCTTTCTTTCTTTCTTTCTTTCTTTCTTTCTTTCTTTCTTTCTTTCTTTTTAAAGATCAGCTCTGTGTAAATACGGACAAAGAGCATTTATTGGCTCTGTACTATCAGTGCCCTTGACCTAGTGACACTATTGACTTGTCACCATTGTCTTTAAATGTATTGGTCCAAAAGGACACAATCGTAATAGCTGTCTCCCTCAACAATTAATTTTGATCTGCTCTATGTGATGAGCCTTACGGAAGCCCTTGAAAGAACGACTTCCGAGTCAGGACATGCATGTGGGCATGCACACACACACCACGTTTTCTTGAACCCCAAATTAGGTCACCTGGACCAATGAAGGATTTTTCTCCTTGTTTGTGTATCTCTCTTGGATGTAGAAAGAGTGGCACAAGTAAAGCAATAAAACTAATTTTAGGTAGTAACACAATGAGGTGTCTTTATTGAAAAGAATCAGCATAAGTGAAATTGCAGTGGTGTTACAGGTGCAAAAAATTGAAATGTTTGTTCTCATTGGTAGCAAAATGATCCAGTAAAACTCTCTTTTAATATGAAAACTTCCATATTGTGTTTTCTAAATTAATGAATTTCATAGATACTATGATACTATAAAAGTTTATTATCTATATATCTATCTATCTCTCATCTACCTACTAATTAAAGATCAGTACATAAGGATGTTATTGGATGAGTGTCCTAGCCAGTTTGGGCTGCGTAACAGAATACTATGAACGGGGTGGCTTTAATAACAGAATTTCTCACAGTTGTGGAAACTGGAAAGTCCAAGATCAGGCTGCCAGCCTAATTGGGAATTGTGATGAGAAAACTACGTTCTACTTGGCAGGTGGCAGCCTTCTTACTGTATCATCTTACGGCAGAGAGATGGAGGGCTCTGGCCTCTTCTCCTCTTTTTTTTTTTTTTTTTTTAATATTTTATTTATTTATTAGAGAGCGCATGAGAGGGAGAAGGTCAGAGGGAGAAGCAGACTTCCTATGGAGCTGGGAGAATGATGTGGGATTTGATCCTAAGACTCCAGGATTATGGCCTGAGCCAAGGGCATTTGCCCAACCAACTGAGCCACCCAGACACCCTGGCCTCTTCCTCTCTTATAAGAGAACTAATCCCATTCATGGGAGCTCCACCCTCATGACCTCATTGTCTCTCAAAGGACCACCTCCATAGACCATCACATTAGGGATGAAGACTTAAACATACTAATAGGTAGGACCTGGGTGTGGTTTGGGTAGTACACCTTCAGTCCAGACAGTGAGTCGGAAGATGCCCATTATTGATCTCTTTGCATGCACCTAGAAAATTTGAGCAAAGAAAACTCAATTGACTAAGCCCCTATTCATTAATCTTGGCATTGTTATTTGTTGTTTTTAACTGCCGTTGTCTCATATGCAGAATAAAAATACTAATTGTCTATGTCATGCCCATTTCATCCCAGGGAATAAATGAACACTATGTATTCTAAGTATTCTGTGTCCTTGGATCAAAGCAACATATCAACAAATGTGCATTTTCCAGTGTGCAATTTCTTCATTGTAATTAATGTGCTTTGGTTTTGTTACATTTAACACTAGTGTTTGAATCAAAATAAAAACCCACCTTCCAAGTACAAAGAGTTTAATAAGTACCTGTGGAATTTTGTTTTTTATGATGGTCAAAATAAGAAACAAATCACCATTTTAGGTTTTGAACCTTCTATAATAATGGACCTACTTTTTCTTTCTGTTCCACTTTTCCTTGCTCCCTTCCTTTCTATATCACCTCAGTAATTATAAAATACAGAAAAAGTCTAGAGAACAATATAAATGCATTCTGTGCAATACTCCAGCTCAAAATTTAGCAGCTTAAAATCATTATTAATCATTATTTCTCAGGTGTGAGGGGTTCCATAGGAAGATCTACTGATGTGGGCTGGGTTTACTTTTGCATGGATGGTGTTAAAAGATAAACTATGGCATGTTAAAGATTTAAGAGTTTGAACAAAAATTGATTTGAATCAGGCAGCATCCAATCTTGTAGATAAAAAGGACCTATGAGGAGCTGTACAAAATGAAAGATTTTTATAGGCAGAAGGAGGCAAGAACAAAAAAGTTATAATAGACCAAAAGCAGGTTGGCAACTTGACCGTTACTTTCCATTTGGGGATAGTGGGAGCTTATCAAGTGGATTACCTAACTAGTGCCAATCCCGCTATTTCCGACAGAGTGGTTTAAGATTCCATTTCTGGGAGAGCTGAAACTGTAATTAAGTTTTGGTTTGGTGACATGGGCTTAGCATAAGCAACTCTATTTTGGATCTGCTGTGTTGGTTTTAATAATTTCCCCCTTTTCATTAGACTTTCAGCCTAGCTGAGAGACTTCATCAAAAATTAAAGGTATTGCGGGCACCTGGGTGGCTCAGTCACTTAGGTTCCTTTGGCTCAGGTCATGATCTCTGGGTCCTGGGATGGAGCCCCACTTTGGGCTTCTTGTTGAGTGGGAAGTCTGCTTCTCTCTCTCTCTCTTCTCTCTCACCTTCCCATCACTTGTTCTCTCTCTCTCTCTCTCTCAAATAAATAGAATCTTAAAAAAAAAATTGAAGATATTATTGATACTCTCATCTACTATTCTAGAGTTTTTGTGTTGTTTTTGTTGAATCTTTGTCTTATTTACAGGTTCCACCTTTGTTCTTTAAGTTACTTATTTTCTTTGTTCCTTTTTCAACATTGTCTTCTTAGGGAGATCATTGGCTTAGTGGTGAATAACTGCAAACATACATTTAAAGCTTTTGAGAGAATCCAGAGTGCCAGGGAGACTACTGTGTTTATTATAGGCAGAAAAATTCCCAATGTCTGGAGTGTACTTTGGAGCCATGTCCCCTAAGACCCAAAACAATCAGAATCAAATAAGAATAAATCAAGAATTAAAGACTGGTTGAAGGAGTTACTTTCTTAAGCCAACTGGCTTGTTGGCTTGAGTCTCAGCTTCCCCAGAAGTGTCCATCTGGGGAGCTGAGGGCAGCAAGTAGTATTGGCCATAGCACAAACATTGCCTTGGGCACCTGAAAGATGATCAACGGCTATGTTGTAGTCAAGAATAACTTTGACTAGAGAGTCTAGGGATTGTTATTGGGCAGCTATTCCTTTAGCAGTGCATTCTGCAGTATCACAAAAGAAATGTTCTTGATCCTCTGTCTTGGGAGGAAACAGTCTACCTTAATGTTGGCTTCTCTTCCTAGTCAATTTGATTTTTAGGTCTTGGGGGTTTACAAAAAACCAGATGTCAGGTGGCGCCTTCTTCACTTGTGAAATAGGCACCCAACTTTTGACACCTTGTAATTTGTCAGTGGTGTCAGTGGTCAAGAGTACTTGGGAGGTTCCTTTCCAGGAATCTTTTGGTTTCCTTTCCAGGAAAACTTTTGCAAAAGTTTTAGAGCAAAACAATAACTGTCTGTAAATGACAAATTAATTAAAAATGCCCATGGTTAAATATCTGATGAGAGTTCATTATAATGGAATTGATAAGGAAATTTGGTTATTTCTGTGACACACAACATTTTAAGATAATAACTGGGATTATGACTGATAACATTTATATCAGGACATCTCAGATTTTTAGGAATTTCATACAATTTCTGTGACACTTATATTAATAACATGCACCTATACAAGTATAACCTAAGAAGGTTTATCACTTATTTGATAAAGCTTCCCATGTAATTCAACATACCAAATAAACCTAATTATTTTAATATTTTTCTTTTACAAGGTGAACGATGAATTCTTTAAGATTTTCTAGGGAGTCTCTGGAAAATTGTAAGGTTACTTTGAGGTCAAAAAGCTTCCACTTAGACTTGGATTTGAAGAAGTTGTCAAAACATCAAGAGGTTTGAACATTTGACTAAACGGGATCACAGA
The DNA here is from genome assembly GCF_964662115.1 of Mustela nivalis. Classification (NCBI taxonomy): domain Eukaryota; kingdom Metazoa; phylum Chordata; class Mammalia; order Carnivora; family Mustelidae; genus Mustela; species Mustela nivalis. The sequence goes on from NC_139032.1 coordinate 19,000,973, forward strand.
TCATTATGAAATAATATTTAATTATCTATTTAGCCGAAGTGTGATAATGTAAGATTTTGAAGGCAAATACAGAGGGTTCCAAAGTTGTAAACAAAACTTAACTCTTTTAATATTGACAAGATTGTGTTATCTTAAAGACCTGATATAGAAAATGTGAAACCCAATAAGGTTTTTTGGGGTAAGACACACACACATAAATCTTTGTTTTCTAGGTAGGTTACCCCAAAAGTAAAGAAAACCAAATAAATAAGGCAAACAAACAAACAAACAAAAAAGCCTTTTACGGTCTCTTATTAAGAGTAGACTAGTAGTCTAGGAAAACTTTGTCCTTTAACAGAGAAAAAAACAAATTCTGATTTTGTACTAGGTACTTTGGATATTAAAACTCATAAAAAAACCTTAAATAAATCTTTCAGTCTTAGCCAGCTTGACCATGCATAAATTGCCTTTCCCAAGATTGCTCTTCCACAGACCTTCAACAGCTTTTTTTATATGTGTTCAGATTTTGCCCTTTTTTATGTCTCATTTTGGAACAATCAGTCATTTTACTTTCCTTATCTACTTTTCATGCGGTTGTTTTCTTTCACTCTTAATATTTCTAAGTCATTTTTATTAACTACATTGATTATAATTATTAATCCTTAGAATCCTTTATTCCTAGGGGAGAACTAAAAAGTAAGCAATTGTGTAATTGTTACACTAAGCACTCTGTGGCTTGGCAAGTTTATGAATATATCTCATATTTCTATAAGTACATTCTTTATAAAAATTTTTCCAGTGTGGCAGGAAACATGCTTATTAACAGACCCAAATATCTTTAATTCCTCTGTCAAGGGAAGCCTAAAGTAGATAAACCTATGTTCGGTAATTAATATTTCAGTATTTTATCTTTTTTGGAAATAAGCTAAGCATTCAATGAATATCCATTATTTAATTTATCTCGGTATAACTTTAAGGTTTCAAGTTACTGAAAAGATTTTTGGAAACTATTTTTAAGTAGGCATACCATACAATAGTAATAATTGTTGAAAAGTTTATTTATTAACTTTTATCTTCTATCTGTTTAACTTATCCTTAATTCTATTTAGATTATGGTGAAAATTTCATGAGACATTAAACAGCTAGCCATCTTATCTTTCTCAGAAGTTTGTGGTTCCCTCTGTTCCCTTTTTTGATACTGCAGCTATTAAAAGATAAACTGAGGCATATTAAAACATTTGAGAGTTTATTTGAACAAAAGTCAATTCAAATTAGACAGCATTCAGTCTAGCAGATAGAAAGGTGATCTGAGGAGCTGTACAAAATGAAAGACTTTTATAGGCAGAAGGGAGCAGGAACAAGGAAGTTATAATAGAAAAATCCCCGGGTTGGTTATTGCAAGGTCACTTTGCTTTAGGGTATGGGATCTGTCAGGCAGATGACCTAATTAGTGCTGATCAGGTGATTCCAGATTGACTGGTTTAAGATTCCTTTCTAGATGTTAAAAGATAAACAAACAAACAAAAAAACCCCAGACTCCTACATATGGAGAACAAACTGGTGGTTGCCAGAGAGGAGGTGGTTCAAGGGATGGGTAAAATAAACCAAGGGGATTAAGAGTATACTTTTCTTGTTGAGCTGAGTACTTGCACAGAATTAGTGAATCATTATATTGTACATTTCAAACTAATATAACGTTGTAGTTAATTATACGTCAGTAGAAAAAAGAATCCATTACCACTCCCCTCCATTCCTGTGCCAAAGGATTCCATTTCTGGGAGAGCTGAAACTGTAATTAAATTTCGTGATGTGGTACTTAGCATAAGCAACACATTTGGGGCCTGTTGTCTTGCTATTCACAGTGGTCAGCTGGTAGACCAGCTTGGTAGGGGTAGGGGCTGCTGGTCTGTGATGACTATAGCCAGGTTGACTCATACTGGACCATGCTCATGGTCCAGTATGCTAGTTCAGGGCCTTTCGCATAGTGAAGGCAGGGATCTGAAAGAGAGAAAGCAGAAGTGTGCAAGATCTCTTGAAACCTAGTTTCAGTGTTAGACCCACTGCTTTCTATTGGCCAAAGCAAGTTACAAGGCCATCCAGCTCTAGGAGTGGAAAAACAGATTCTTCCTCTTGATGGAAGGAGCTGTGAAGTGTTATTTTAGAAGGTATGGTGATACGGGGCCATCAATGCAATGAACCCACCATATATGCTATTTCAGACCTATTGGGTTTGATACTTATTAATGCTTTGTCCTATTAAAATTCTCAGTTCTCAATTAAAATATTAATAAAGTTTAAAATAAATGTGAAAAAATTGGGGTCATCTTTGTAGATCCCATTCGCCTCCCCAACTGGGGCAATCATTATCCTGAATTTGGTATGTGAAAAGTCCGTTTTTAAAAATAGTTTTGTGTATGTGTGCATGTACACACATATAGACCCCAAACTGTGTTGTGGTTTTAAAATGTATGCACAGTTTTTGACATTTGTTCCGTAAATTTGTAGTGTTTAATATCCCTTACACTCGAATATAGGCTGACTTTGGTACCTTACTGCTAACAATTAGAATAGAGTGGGAGGGACACTGCACGATTTGTATGTCAAAATCATCAAAGAAGATATAGTTCTACCTCACCTTCTCCCTCCTGGGGTACATACCTTGGGAGCTCTGGACTGATGTGTAAGAAGTTGAAGGATTTGAAGAACAGTGGCTCCCCAAATATGTCCGTGTCATAATCTGCAGAACCTGGGGATGTTTCTATCCATGGCAAAAGAGATTTTGCAGATGCAGTTAAGGATCATGAGGTTAGGAGAGATTATGTTGGATTTTCTGGGTGCAACCAGTGTAATCACAAGGGTCCTCCTCCAGCAGGAGTCAAAGTATCATTCCAAAGGCGAGGCTGGAATGATAGGAGGAAGAGGTTGTGAGCCAAGGAGTATCGGTGACTTTCAGAACCTAGAAAGGCAAGGAAATCGATTGTCCCATGGAGTTTCCAGAAGGAATCATCCTGCCTTCATCCAAAGTAAATCCCAGTGTGCCCTCTTAAGACTGATGAACCATCAAACGATAAGGTAATAAGTTTGTGTTGTTTAAGTTAAGAAAAGCTAAGAAAGAAAAAGTAGTTTAGCTAAAGCCACCAGACTGGGCTGGAAAGCCCACATGAAGAGATCATAGAAAGATAGAGAGATATCCCAGGAGCCCTAGTTTTCCGCCCCCAGGTGGCAGACAGATCATGGATTGAGCCTTGCGATGATTGAGCCTCCAGTGTCTGAGTTACCCCGGTTGATGCTGGGTGGAGTAGAAATGAGATGTCCCCACCAAGCTGTGCCCAACTGTTATTTTGTGGCACCTGAGTGATATAGCTCGGGCTGCCATAAGAAAATGCCATAGACCACATGGCTTAAACAATAGAAAATTATTTCTCATGGTTCTAGAGGCTGGACATCCAAGATCAGGGTACCAGCATGGCTGGGTTCTGGTGAGAGCTCTCTTTCAGGCTTGTAGACAGCCGCCTTCTTGGTGTGTGCTCACATGCCAGAGAGAGCTTCGGAGCTCTGGAATCCTAATCAGATGAAGCTCCTCCCCTATGGTCTTTAACCATAATTACTTCCTTATTTTAAATACAGTCCCACTGAGGCTTAGAGCCTCCAACATGTGATTTTTAGGGGGACACATTTTAGTCCATTGCATGAGCAAAATAAATGGTACTGTTTTAAGTCATCTAAGCTTTGTGATAGATTCTGCAGGAATTACTTATTTAATGGGAGCAGTTATATAATAAAGATAATATATTCTTTTTGTGTTTTAAATATTTACACAAGTGCTATTGTACTTAATATTCTGTAATTTCTTTTTTGACTCCACATACTTTTGAGATATATCCATGTTTCTCTTTGTAGATAAATTATTCATTGTGATTGGTGCATATTAGCCTAGCATATAACAGTACTGTATTTTATGTATAAATTTCCTTAAGCGTGAATTTTTGGGGTTGTTTATAGTTTTGTTGCAATTATAAATAATGTCATAATAAACATGTATTTATATTTTTCTTATGGGCAAGCTCAGACTTTTTCTAAACTATATTCATTGGGTCATAGGATATGCATACTCCTTTTTTCATGATATGCATACTTTTGATTTTACTGATGTGGCCAAATTGTCAAGTTCCCTTCCTCCTCTTTTTACTACCACAAGGGTGGTGCAGAGACCCCTGCATCTCTTTATTCTCCTTGACAACTTAGTTATTTTAATTGTTGCCAAAATGATATCATTAGTATAGGTTACTTGAATTCCTACTTCTTTTATATTTTGCAAGGTCGAGTCTCTTTTGGAAACATTTTCTTGGCTATTTTGGCATTCTTTTCTCTGTATTGATTGTTTTGCCTACTATATTTTTTAAGTTTGGTCTTATTTATTTTTAGGAACTCTATATGTATTAATATTAGCATTAATATGAGCATTAATATTTTCCTGTTATATGTTGTGAAATCATGTCCAGGTATTTGCCTTTTCTTTTTCCTTGGTTTAGATGTCATTAGAAGAATTTTCGAAAAATTTTTTGATCATATATGTATCTCACACATGCATGCACGTGCACAGACGTGTAACTTTTCTTTTACAAACTGCAGGTTTTGTGTCCTCCTTAAGAAATTCTTCCCAGGGGCGCCTGGGTGGCTCAGTGGGTTAAGCCGCTGCCTTCAGCTCAGGTCATGATCTCAGGGTTCTGGGATCGAGTCCCGCATCGGGCTCTCTGCTCAGCAGGGAGCCTGCTTCCTCCTCTCTCTCTGCCTGCCTCTCTGCCTACTTGTGATCTCTCTGTGTCAAATAAATAAATAAAATCTTTAAAAAAAAAAAAAAAAGAAATTCTTCCCATACAATACACAAAGTCTTCACCTGAAATGGAAGAATGATATATAGAATTCTTGATATTTTTAGAGCTGCATTTTCAATGAATTGATAATTTCTGCTTATTGAAACAGATCAGATTGTCAGTTTCTTATATTTTCTTGAGACTGATTGTTAGGAGCAGTGTACAGATTTATGAAATGCTAGATAAATCACTGGAAAAGGGAACTGAAACTTTCAAAATTCTCAACTGTATTTCCAGGGAATAGTGTCCCTTGGGCAGATTGGTTCAACCAGTGAAAGAGTTTTCTTTTCATGGTGATCCTTGAGGTGTCCTGATGTTACAAGTTGTCTTGTTCTGAAATGTCCTTTGAGTCTGTGTGTTCTATAGGACTTACCAGACAATTGGTATTAAGTTTACCCCCCTTACTGATTATATAGTTTATTAGTTTGTAGCTGCAAGAAACTCAAAGGAAGTGTGTGAAAAATTTAAGAGGAAATAATGTTGGTTTTTTTTGTTTTTTTTTGTGTTTTTTTTTAATGGAGATGAGGGGAAAGAATGGGAGCCTTGAGAAGAGAGGATATGATAAATCCCTGTATCTTGGCCCAGGGCATTTATTTATTCACCTTCCATCTCGCATCTTGGTGGTATCTATGTTTCCAACAGCTCTCTTCTTGGTTAATGCAAATAGACATGCTGTGGAAAGCATGTGCATGGACTGTCCTTACGTAATTTGGTCACACGAATGCACTGTCTTTTCCCTCCATCTGCATAGAAACTAATAATAGCCAGGGAGAGGAATGATAGCAAAAAAGTCCTTTTGCCCCACTGTAATCTTTTCATCTGCTGTTGTGGCCGTGCCTTATGTCAGAGCACATTGCTTAAGGCCATGGCTGCGATAACCCTGGGGCAGGATGGGCAAGAAGGAGATAATGTCTTCAGCCTCTGGCTTCATCTTGTCTTAGGAGAGTCTGTTGCAATTGATGGCAGGCAAGCTGTTCTCCTGTCAGTGCTTTCCAGCATTTATGGATGCCTCAGGGCCCCGAGCTCTGTGCATGCTTGTCTATCACAAAACATGAAGCTTCTTCCGGGGTTGTCTTTGCAGTGTTGTGGGAGGCACAGTGGCATGCAAATGTGAAGCCCCAGTCTTTATTCCTACTTTATCTTTAACTGGGTCTCTAGCTTTTATACAGTGATCTCACTTTGCAGATACCTCTGCCTCAAGGAAATGTGCCTGAGTCGCATGACAATTACCATATTACTCACTGTTTCCGTCTTTAGAGTATGATTTTCTCAAAGAGACTACCTTTTTGTCCCCCTGCACAGGACAGGCACTTCAAGAAACATCTGTTGAGGAAAGTGACCTATCTTTTTTGGGTGTTTGTGCTTTCTAGAATTGGGGGGAGGGGGATTGGAATCCATTAGCTCTAAGTCCTTCTATGATTCTATGACACATGCGTAATTGTTAGTAGGTTTTAAGTGGGTGCCACACTTCTGTGCACTTTCATGTTGCCAAGGGGATGTCCATCTCATGTGATCAGAGAAGATAGGGCAAAAACATGGTATCTGCACAATGAGGGAAACTTGGACAGGTGCTGATGGAGTCCATTTAGAAGGTGCCTCCTTTCTGACTGCAGTACCTATATAGGCCGGGCAGTGGGAAAAGCTTCCGGGGATAATGAGACAAATGCAGCAAGTATTTTGGTATTTTGTAAAGTATAGTACTGAAGAAAAGGCAGTCAATTTATATATTATGTACAACCGTGCATTAACAAATTAGAAACATTAACGACTTAAGCACAGTACCAAAGTAGGTAGAGTCCACACTTAAATCTTGACTTTTGATAGCTGTAGACAAGTACTGGGAATTTCTCTGGGAATTTCTCTGGCATGAATGTAATCCCTAATATAAAGAAGGCATTCTAGTATAGAGTACTAGGCACAGAAGGGAATCAGTAGATGATACTGAACCCAGAAGATGTTTCTTTTTTTTTTTTTTTTTAAGATTATTTATTTATTTACTTGACAGACAGATCACAAGTAGGCAGAGAGGCAGGCAGAGAGAGAGGAGGAAGCAGGCTCCTCACTGAGCAGAGAGCCCGATGCGGGGCTCAATCCCAGGACCCTGAGATCATGACCTGAGCTGAAGGCAGAGGCTTTAACCCACTGAGCCACCCAGGTGCCCCCCAAAAGATGTTTCTAGAAGATGACCTAGACCTCGTTAAGACCACATAAGGAGGTTTCCTAATTTCTTGGTGAGAAAGGAGTGGGAGCCATGTTTACTTATTTATATGGTACACACATGGATAAGCACAAACTTCAGTAAGTATCTGAACTTAAGCTATCTTAGCCAACTGCATTCTGTTCCTTCTCTAGCATGAACTTACTTCAGGTCATCTCACCTGAAAATTGAAGTCAAGATTCTGATGTTCTAGAACATTCCTGTCTGGATATGCCACGTTTCACTTGGTTTACTCCATTTTCTTTAGAGGAACTATGTGTGAGGGATGGGTTTAGATATCCCAATGAGTGTCTTCAATGTTGTTTCAGATATTCCAATAAACTCAATAAAGCATGGGTTTTAATAGGATGCTGAAATGGAAAACACTCAGCAATGGGGGAAAAATGAGATTACCATTGAAGAAAAGTGCAACATATGACCAATAACCAGTGCCATATATGACTATAAAGCTTGTGCAGAGATACAACCCAACTTGAAAATCAGGTGCAAAGAAAATGGATATATTTCACGAATCACAGGTGGAAAATGGAAGTTTACAATAGTTCTAGTGAGGATTTTCTTAAAGCCAGTTTCAAGTCTCAAAATTGCTATTTTATGGTGAGCATAACTGAAATGCTGATTTTCAGGAAGAGTGACATCATTGTTGAACAATTTTTTTTGTTAGTTCTGAGGAATGGAATATATTTTGAAATGTCTATTTTTCCTTTTATTCAAATGGTGAGAAATTGAAATAGTTACATTACACTTCAATTTTTAGAGAAATGTACTAGGTTTTACCCTAACTTTTTTAACCTAGGCATCAGTTCAAAGTCTGCCTTCATGAAAAACTCACCACTGCCTTTCAGCCTAGAGCAAGGCAGTCATCCAGAGATTTTTGTTGTAATCCAGCAGTTGTAATTTCTAGAATCTACCAGTAGGTGTCTCCAGTCAGTAGTTTTGGCTATCGAAGGGGCTGCAGTAGTTTCTTACTAATTTAGTAATGGACATCATGAGAAATTTACCCATTGTATAATGCAGACAATTAAATCCCATTTGCTGTATTTCTCAAGTGGATTGGATGATTTTAATTTGAATCCCATCTTTTCAGGTAGGTATTTTCTAATAGTGATTGTTTTGTGCCTGTGTGTAATAAATAATCAGAATATTACTTCAGTAGTCGAGCTGATTTCTTTTGAAGTCTAATGAAATTATGATTAAAAACAAAAATTTCCCAAATCACAAGTTGACAGTCCAGCCATGCAAATGAACATTTCCTTCACAAGACTCGCAATTGTGAGAAATTTCCTAGAGATCCAATCTTGAGGTTTCATTATGCATGAGGTTAATGTTTAATGTCTGAAGTCTGCAGAGTCTTCCGAATGGGAAAAATATAAAAGTTACTTCAGCATGGAAGATTTTTAAAAAGAGACTTCTTTTCAGAAAATAAAAGAGAGATGCTGAGTGAGAAGTTATCCCAGAAATGTTCAGTTTGTGCCCAGAGCACTTATGAGAAGTGACAGTTTATCACTGCAGACTTTCCAGGACCGTCCTCTTGTTATTCCAACCACCTTTTGAATACAGTCACCTTTACTGACTGAGCATTCATCTGGTGCTGGGGATACATCGCCCTCTGAATACCTTCTCTCCCCAGCCAGCTGGTGCTCTGAGGGCACACTATGTCTTACACTCCCTCACCTCTCATGTAGTATCCAACCTGGAGTCGGTCTCATCCTAAGTTAACACAGAATGTGTCCACATTGGTTCAATATGGCGTTGAGTCTTCTGGAGAGAGTGCTCTGGCTTGTGACAGATTTTTAGTACTTCCATAGTTTCTGACAAATGTAGTTCCTTGCACATAGTAGGTATCATATTGTCATTGAGTCAGTAAGTGAAATGGAAGGCAGATGGAACAAGAAATACATATCCTTGGGGGCACCTGGCTGGCTTAGTCACTAGAGCATGTGACTCTTGATCTTAAGGTTGTGAGTTCAAGCGCCATGTTGGGTATAGAGATTACTGATAGATACATAGATTGATAGAACTACATATTCTAATTGTGTGTATGTGAGAAAAGAGACTATTTTTGAGTGCCTTGTACAAATGAGGCAGTGCATTTCATAATAGACTTAGTTAAGAGCCACCCATAAGTTCAGCTGACCACAGCTGACCATGGAAGAATCAGAGTTTAATTCTGAACTCTGCAGAGCTAGCACTGTCTAGATCTAGCAATCTAGAGATTGCTGTGAAGAGGGGCATGGAATGGGATTCTTGATCAATGAACTATAGAGCAAAAGAGGAAAGAATTTTGAAAACTCTGCTTTGGAATATTCTAAGTGAAAATTTATACCACCAGGAATATGTTAATTGTTCAGTTACCTTGTTTAGGTTGGGTTCTATAGGAAAGACTCTAAGATCTGTTTTTCTGCCAAGGTTTACTGGGGACACCTTCAGGATTATAGTTGTGGGTGAGTGAAAAAAAATAAGATAGGACAGAGGGAGGAGTTGAACTGAGATGCTGTCTCAAGAAAGACTTCAGCCAGTCTCCCAAGGAGCTCTGGAGCTGGGATGATTCTTCATATTTTTGGCACCCTAAGGCAGGAGACTAGTCTTATTCACCTATAAATGTAGGTTGCCCCAGGGAGGGCATTGGCTTTGAATGTGGGGATTCTCTTCAGGTGAGGACAGTTCTCAGAAGGTGGCTCAGTTGGGGGCCATTAGGACTGGCATTCCCAGGTGTTGTGGGAGTGGTGCCTGCTCATGAATTATCTAGAAGGGATACTTCAGGGGTGTCCCCCAAAGTGTCCACTACATACCCTTCCTTTGTTTTCTCCAACCAAAGAAATAAAAATCCTTAGTCTCATCCATGGAGAAGTGAAATAAAATATAATCAGATTAGTTCTTATATCAAGGCTAAAAAAGGGGACAGTTTTCCAAACTTGAACATTCTGATTCAATCCAACCTGAGGCCTCAGTTTCCCAGAGTAGGGAAGGAAGAAAATCAAAGGACATGTGTTTAACAGTGCAGGTTTAGAAAAACTGACAAAATTGTAGGATTTAGGCTTTAGGGTTGAAAGAATTTGAGGGCCTAGAAAACCCAGACTTGATTTAGAATCCAAAAGATGGTTTCAAAGGCAATGGTGATGGGAATGGTGTAAATGGGACAGTTTGGCTGGGGGGGGGGGCATGTCTGCAGATGTTTTAGATAGTGACAGTACAATAAGAGAGTCTTAAGGAAATTTATGGTTCCAGTGTGTCCAGCAAATTCACTGTAACCACACAGCTGGGCACAGGGTACAAAGGTCAGGCTTTGGGACAACCTACTAGGAGTTAGGTTTCAAGAGTTTCAAGCCAATACCTGAAACAAGAGTAGCATTTTGTGTCAACTATACTAGAACAAATTTTCAAGAAGATATCTTAGCTCAGTCTGCCATAACAAAATACCATAGGCAGAGTGGCTAAATAACAGAAACTTATTTTCTTGCAGTTCTGGAGGCAGGAAAGTTCAAGGTCAAGGTTATGGCTAGTTCATTTCATGCTGAGAGCTCTCTTTTTGGCTTGCAGATGGCTTCTTTGTCCCAGTATCCTCACATGACGGAGAAGAGAATAGAAAGTGAGTGATCTTGTGTTTCTTCTTATAAGGACTCTAATCCTGTCAGATTAGGGCCCCACACATATGACCTCATTTAACCTCAGGTACCTCAGTTCAGGCCCCATCTCCAAATAAAACCCACTACAGTGAGGAGGGGGGCTAGGGCTTCAACATACAGATTTGGTGGGGCAGGAAGTGGGACACAAATCTTCAGTCTGTAATGGGAGAATATTTCTGTGGAGATCTGTTAGACACCATAACAAAAACAGCAGTCGTCCTAACTGGACAACTGGACGGACAGAATAAGTTGGAGCTCTGTGGTCATCCAAGGGTTCCAGGTTACCTTAGCTCTCAGGCAAAGGACATTAATTGCTTAAAATAGCAAGACTGATTTCACAGCCTAGCAACTGTATACCTCAAATCTCTTTAGAGATTGCCTGAGAAGAATGGATCAGACTGAAGGTCCAAAGGGACAACGCTCTTAGATAATGTTGAACAAACAGCCCCTCTTACCTAGTTTGGGCCTGCTTCATGTCAAAAGATTTGGAAGTAGAGGGGTGCCTGGGTGGCTCAGTGGGTTAAAGCCTCTGCCTTCGGCTCAGGTCATGTTCCCAGGGTCCTGGGATCGAGCCCCGCATCAGGCTCTCTGCTCAGCCAGGAGCCTGCTTCCGCCTCTCTCTCTCTGCCTGCCTCTCAGCCTACTTGTGATCTCTGTCTGTCAAATAAATAAATAAAATCTTAAAAAAAAAAAAGGTTTGGAAGTAGAAATAGTACTATTCTTGAAAACTAGTTTCCTATAAAGATTTGGGTTTTCTCTCAGTGACTACTTGCTTTGGAGATTCAGGCCTGCTGTTTTATGTGAGTAATGCCCTCACAAAATTTCAGTGCTCATGTTTGGAACAAGTTTATAGCTGAGCATTTACTTCTTAGAGAGTTATGTATGTATCTCTCTTTCTCTTTCTCAATATTTTTGTCATTGGTGCTGTGCTTAAGAAGCCTTCCTCCAGTTCAAATATCTGACATGCGGGTTTCAAAACAGAAGCTGGTTATCTTCTATTATATTTGTAGCTCTTTGGTTGTTACCTCATTGATATAATTTATAAGGGGGTATGCAAACATTTCAGCCAAGGGTTTTCAGGCGGCCATCTTGAAATGGAAGTCACTGCAGGGTTTTAACAGAACATTTTAAATGGTTAGATCTTTCTTTTTTAGATAAAAAGAGTTAATTATATTTAATTAGATATGATTAGGAAGTGGCATTTAGGTTACCTTCATGCTGCTGTGGATTATCCCCTGCTCACATCAGAGCTGGTTGGTCTCTGCAGGCAAGAGCAAGGCTCAGTGAGAAGGCAGAAGGGGGGAGGCAGGTAACAGCCAGATGGATACATGGGTACACTGGCCAGGGAGCCATCCCAGCTGAGGCAACAATAGCTCTTCCTCTTTTATTCATTCTTCAGTGTTCAGCTTAAGTTTTATATCCCAACTTTTCCATTCTAGGCTGATTGCTTGATCCTCTAAGTGGCTAAGAATGTTAGTATTTTCATTACAATCCATCCAATTTATTTCTTTTCATATAGGCTCCAATATACAATTTTTACCATCTAGTTTTTGTACTATTTAATGTGGAACTTTAATATGTACTTAACTTTCCTTACAAGATTTTAAATTTCCTAATGTAACTTTGTCATAATGCAGACCATATCAGTCTTTTTCTAAAGACTTGCCAATTTATGGTTGAATATGGAGACTTACATGGTATGAAATACTTCCTGTAATGACTACAAACATGTACCTAATAAAATATAGTTGTACCTCAAAGGGACTGCATGGTTTAAAAAATACATATCAAATCCTTCATATGTCTTTAACCAAAAGTATATATATTTCGTATTTGTCAGGATACATAATTTTTGCCATGACACTTGAAGTCATAAAGATCCTAGGAATGTGTCAGAGGAACTCACTTTGAATCTTGACTCTGTCATTTAACCAGCCATGTGAGCGTGAGCCTCAGTTTCTGCATCTAGAGAATGGGGATAATATATTAGCTTCCTCATAAAGTTGAACGAAGGCATGATCCAGTTCAATCTGAGTTTCCTCAAAGCGTATCAGAAGAAAGTGACCATTGTTTAGATGGAAATTCCAGATTTAGTTTGAATTCCCTCAACTTACCCCAGAGTTGGTGGGCTTTCAAGAAACCAAAACCCAGATCATAACCATCTACCAAGAAGCCCCCAGTTCAGTCATTGCTGAAGCTGTTTTGTTTCAGGAATTGCTTCACAGTTGAGTTGTTGGTTTTTATCGTAACTCAGTCTGTACACGTTATTAAATCTGGAGTGAGTGAGTTTGTGGCACATCTGGCAGGAGGAAGGAGGCCGAATTCCAATTCTTTATGCCTAAACTCCCTGTGAAGTTTTCTGGCGGGTACAGCAATGTTGTTTTTGACTCTGAATGTTGAGCGGTGCGTGCCACGCTTGTGGGTGGCTGTTAAGCACCTGTCATTTCCAGTCCCCAAGGTAGGCAGGGACATTGTTATTTGGTGTCTTGGAGGCAAAATTCCCCCTCTTCTGGGCGCCATGGCCAGTTTTGACTCCATTATTCCATTCTCCTGACTTGTGGGGGTGATTTTTCATTGACATCTGGAGGCCTTACGCCAGAAAAGCAGAATATTAGCGATGAGTTTCTCCACGTGGATCTGAAAGAAGGCCTTTTGCTTATAATTCGTGAAGTTTTTGTGAAGCTCTTTGGGATCCTTCTGGATAAAGAACCTTCTATAAACCTCACTTATTATGATGATGACTGCTGGCAGAATCGAAGTTACATGTGTGCGTTGGGAGGACAATAGATTCTCTTTGTGCCCACATAAACTTCCATTTATCTATACAAATATCTTTGAAAAGCGCAAGGCCGAAATGTCGTCTCTCCAGCTGGGGTGCTGTTCTGTTGTCGCAGCGCAGTAAATTGGGTCACCGTCCAGCTTTGCATCCGGCACCTGCTCAGCCGCATAATGGGGAAATGAGAGCTTCTATAGTGACAGTCGCAGTGCGCCGCGCGCCTGGGCCGGGGAGCGCTGTGGACAGCTTATAAGGAATCGAGGAGAGCCGATCATTCAGATTGCCGCCTTTGTTGCTCTTGTCTGGGAGGAAAAGACATTACTAAAAGGAAAATTGTTCTTTTAACTCCTACGTTTGAACCCTTTCTGTGCTCTCTGAGGAGAGCGGTTTTAAAAGGTTAGATGTTGCTAGTATGTGCCAATTTGGAGAAGAAAATGTCTCTAATGCATGGGAATACTGGGAAGCGGAGTTTTTTTTTTTTTTTTTTTTTTTTTTCTGGAGCGTAAATGTGGTGGTCCCAGATTGATTAAAAAGGGTTGGGGGTTGAATAAATGGAGTTGTGGGTGTAGGGAATGAGAGCTAGGCGCGGAGTCAGAGTTCAGCTCTCAGATTCACCGTCGGCCTGCTGTATGTATAATGTTGCCTCGGGTTCCTCGTCTGCGCCGGAGAGGGTTAGTGCGAAGACAAAGTGAGTGGAGCACCTGACAAATGACAGGCAGTCCTTCAATATTCATTAAATGCATAAAGTAGCGTGAGGGAGGGCTTGGCCCAGTCCAGGATAGGGGAGGTTTCTCGGAGGTCACGTACGAACTGTCATAGAGCACAGGTTTATACCTCTGTCTGTCTTCATGTCCTCTGAGGTCAGCTGTCCTGCTGCCGCGGGCTCACTCTGCATGGTGCTGAGTCTGGGTCCCATTGAAGAGCCGCGATCTCGTCATCCCCGCAGTGGAAAGAAGCCCTGCGGAAGGATTTGTAGCTGCAATTAAGTGACGCAGCCTGGACATAATGCCCGTCCTTTCTGCTTAGAACTCATTGGCCTGGGGCGCCTGGGTGGCTCAGTGGGTTGAGGCTTCTGCCTTCGGCTCAGGTCATGATCTCAGGGTCCTGGGATCAAGCCCCATTTCCGGCTTTCTGCTCAGCAGGGAGCCTGCTTCCTCCCCTCTCTCTCTCTGCCTGCCTCTGCCTACTTGTGATCTCTGTCTGTCAAATAAATAAATAAAATCTTACAAAAAAAAAAAAAACAAAACAAAACTCATTGGCCAAAAGTAGTCATGTGGTTCCTTCCACTTGCTGAGTAGCCACTGCCTAAAATCTCCTTTGGCTCCAAAGGGGGAAATCCAAAATAATTGGCAAGTAACACCGTTGACTTCTGCAGGGTCCACTGAGCAGGTTCTGTTAGTTCATGTCTCTTCTGCATGTCAGAGTGCTGCTGCACATTTTCTCTCCTCTTCATTATGATATCTGATCATTGCCTTTTTTTGAAATTTTGGTCTTGTTGCCTTGTTTTCTCTTTATTTATTTATTTTTTCCCAAATGGAGCACAAGAAAACTTTGTATTTTCATGGACCAGAAATAGGGCTTTATTTTACTTGACATGGCAGTGCTGCCTAGTTTCAACTTTTTTTCTGGTCCTAAGAAGTTGGGGTGGGGGAATGGAACCTGAAAACATGGGGGGAGCCACCATCTGAGGGTTTCATGGAAGAATTTTTTTTTTCTGTCTAGGTAAGATCCAGTTGGATGTAATTATCCTGTGGAATTTAGGCTGGTTAATAAGCTATGCTGAAAGAGAGAAGAGCTAGATTTACCTGTTGTACACTTGAGGAAAAAACGGCAAGTTCATGAATTCTTTTCTGGATTCCACCCCCCCTCCCCTTTTGGGGATCTTTGTTGCCCTTGACTTTTGACTGTAGGCTAACATATCTGTGTGCCTTTAGGAAATTAGAGAAGGAACTGCAGGAATCTGAGTCTTTATTGTTGTAACAGGCACTGATTATTATCTCCCATTATCCATTTTCCCTTTGAACTTTTGATAGTAACATTTCCACCATCCTGTCTTGGCTTAAGAGAGACTAAAGCCTCGCCTAGCCTGATGGGTGCAGATCCTCCCTGGCAAAGTTACTTTTTGGATATAATTAACAGTTAAAGACTGTTAGTGATTGTCTGTCCTTGTTGTAGCTAGGTATGATGCCACATATTAAGCTGCAGCAGAAGTGAGCAGATGGGATGTGAGCACAGGTGCCTGGAGCACGGGTACAACTTCTAGTTACGTTACTAACGAAGCTTTCTCATGTCTGCTTCCCTTTCTGTTGTGCAAATTGGAAAAGATGACAACTTTCTGGAGCAGTCACTCTGGACCCAGGGGTAGAAATATTGAGGATGACTCTCTACCTTAGGCTGACTGCCATTCTCGGCACTGCTATATGAGAAAGAAAGAAAGAAAGAAGAAAAAAAGAAGCCTTCTCTGTTGATTAAGCTCTTGTATTTTGGGGATCTTTTTTTTCTTTCACTATCGCAATGTAGCCTGCACACGTACCTAGCGACTTTCCTCTTTCCAGACCTAATTTTATTTCCAACATCACGTTTTAATTGATTTCTTCTCTTTGTTACCGTTTCTTCTCTGACATTGGAAGGCACGAGGGAGGCTGGTCCTTTGCTGAGTGTGAGATGCAGATTTGTACTTATTCACACCTTTTTGCCTTTCTCTCTCAAGTTCATCAGGCAACAGTGAACACAAAGGTCTTGGAATTCCAGGCTGTCCCTTCCTCCAAATGAATATTCTCCCTTAGATCATTGGGTCTATTTTATCCATCCCGGCAAGTTATTTTACCTTACACAAAACCAAACTCTGTGTGATCCACATTCTAAAGTGCAGTAAAAGACTCCCAGGGCTTAATGGCCATGTGTGTTACAAGAAGAATTCTGGAGGCATATTTAGGTATGAAAATAAGCCCAGTTGGCCTTGGCAGACAGAGCCCTATTTTCTTCATTTGGTTCCTTCATAGTTGAACATAAGCCTGGAGCAAAGGTCCGCATTTTTAGAAACTGTGGCTCTGGCCTGTTCTCAAGGCAGATGGACCTTTCCTAGGGAGCTGGTGCCCTGCGGGGTGGGTAGAGATAAAAATCGCCAAGGTGGGACAAGGTGGATAAACAGCAGGTGTTCTCTGGGTGTGGCGGGGGCTTTTACCTTTGGGTATTTTGGTCATTTGGTGGTCTATTTAGTGTCTTGAAATGGAGGAAAAATTAGTGGGTTGTTTTTCTACCTTCCCTTGCCAGACTCACTTCCTAGTGGTAAAACAGACTGAATCTCCCCGCTGGCATCCACTTCCTTGGTAAAATGATGAGGAATGCAGCCGGTCACCTTGCTCTTTGCACAGAAGGTCAGGCTGGGCTCTGCTGACAGCCGTTTTAGATGAAACCAACTGAATCAGAGAACTGAATACCTTAATTGTGTTGGCATCTTCAAGACTGAAAGCATATAATCGGTAGCACATTCTGTTCAGCATTTTGGGGAGCTCCAACCAGAATTAGTGATAGTAATAAGTGGTCCATTTAAATGGTTTAGTGAAAATCTGAAAGATGGGTTTTTCAGTGTCTGTTGAGCAAAAAAGAAGGCTGTTTAGAGGCTAACAGCCTTAAAATACTCTCTTTCTTTTTTTTTTTTTAATTTCACATAGTCCTTTTTATTTATTTATTTTTAATTTTTTAAATTTATTTTCAGCGTAACAGTATTCATTTTTTTTGCACCACACCCAGTGCTCCATGCAATCCATCCCCTATCCAATACCCACCACCTGGTTCCCCCAACCACCCACCCCCTGCCCCTTCAAAACCCTCAGATAGAAAGTAAAATACTTTCTTGTACAATATTGTCCTACTCTTTTATATTCTCTTTATTTTTAAACCTCAAGAAGTTATAGTACATTATACCTCAATATATAGCACCACGTAGTATATCATGTAGTTATAAAAGGAGTCCATTCCACAGGCTATAATTCCTGTCAGAGAATTCCCATCCAAGACATTGTTATGTTAAGTGACTTAAATATAATTTTTAGAGGCAGGGCTAGAACGTAGTGATTCTAAGAATATACATTATTAATTGGGTTATGAATCTGACTAATGATCATAGACTAAAATACCACATTTTACTTTAGCTCTGTAGTGCTATTATAAAGACACAACTCCCTTTGTTCAGATTTTGTAGTCACTTAAATAATTTACCATGCAAATAAACCTTAGTCATGACATGTTACCTTCATGACAGATTTGCTTGGGTTTTTTTTCACTTGTGCAAAATCTGTTTCAAACACTGGAATAGTGATAGAAGTAACTCACCTTAATTACTAGGATCATGCAAAGGAAGAATGTGTTCACTCTGGCAGCTCTGGGCAACTCTTAAAATCATCACACATCACCTTAACTTACTGAATTGGAAAACTAGAGTAATGGCCTAGGAGCTCCACAAGAATGAGTTGTACTGAAGCAATCATTATTGAGAATAAATCTTGCCAGATTCGTGTCACTTCTTGCCATGATCTGGTAGAACCACCCTGTGACTTAAGCAGGAGAAATGGCAGTGAGGTTGATGTCATTTCATCTGACTTTAACTCCTATAATTTGATCCTCAGTAAACCTTGGCTAGCTTCTGCATCAATAGAGGATGAAGAGTTTCTTGAAACATCAAACTTTAATTTTATCCGTGCTCCACCAGACCATCAAGATTGGGAGTTTTATGCTCAAATCCCTGCTGGGTCCAAGTAGATAATCAAATAACTGAAACAGAAGGCATGAGACTTAATATAGGCAATGGTGGTGACTGTGGGGAACAGGGGCGATTCGTGTGACCGTTCCACTCTAGCCTCGGTTGCCATATGGGAACCTGGGTTGGGTGGGAAGAGATTTTCCAGTTTTCAAGAGAAATTGGAAATCTGGGTTTTTATGTAAGATGGGCTGATTTTTAAATGATGGCAAGAGTTTTGAAACACCGTAGGCTAGCTCGCCTAGACTGATTTCATCTCAGGAGCCATAAATTTGAAATCTCTGAACTAGATATTTATAGTGAAAATTCATTTAATGATGCTGTTTTCTTTTCACTTACCTTTCGGTGGCGACTTCTTCATGATTGTCTCAGTGCATGCCTACTTTGGGGGTATATACGTGAGATTCAGTGTCTTGTCATCTGTGAATTTGATCTAGTTATTTGTAGTTCTCATAGGTCTTATATTTGGGAATATCAGGATGCCATGTAAATTCTTTGATAACCCGGACTTAGGTGGGGGGTAGTAAGCAACTCAAAATTTGCCATAATAAATGTGAAAAGATGGCTGAAATGAACAACTTAAAATTCCAGTAATAGAAGGAGAATTGCTCACTTAGGAATTGAAAAAGAAACACATACCCACAATGTAAACATAAGATAACTGATGCATGTAAAAACAATGGCCAGAAATAGCCTTGATGTCCTAATGACTTAGAAGTTAAATGTCATCTTTTATAAGTTGTATGACCCGTGGAAGGTTTGGGTATAGGAAGAGGTTGGGAAATGTCTTTATCTTCATCATGTTTGCTGTAACACTTGAAAGTTTATGAAGCATTTATTCCACATAACTGATCCATTTGATAAAAGCAGCATGTTTTTCTAATAGGTTCCACTAAAGTACAATACCACTTTAAGGAGGTATAACAAATAGAAAGGATGGCTCTTTCCAAGTAATAGAGAAATTCACCAAAGAACACATTCTGGAGTCAGAATGCCTCAGCTTGGATTCTGGTTCCACCATTTACCTATTCTGTGTACTTAGGGCAAGTTACTTTACCTTCCTTATGATTAAACTGGGATGGTAGGGGAATCTCACGGGCACATACTAAGTATCGTATACTTATTTGATATTACTGTTAATATTGTTACTAGGTATTATGTGTGTGGCCCTCATTTTAAGCATGCTATAGATCGACATACTTATTCCTCACAGTAAGCCTGTGTGTTATACACGATGGTTCTTATTTAACAGATCCAAGACTGAGGCTTCATGAACTTCAGTATGGTAGAAATGCTTTTAAACAACTCCCACTAACATGCTTTCTGGATTAATCTGTATACTTCATTTTATCTGTAGAGTACACAGAGGTTCCAAATGCTTCCAAATGTGTGTGGCAAGGAGGATATGCTAATATGTGCTCTGGTCACCATGCTCACACCAGCTGAATTGTGGGTCTTCCAAGAGTCAACTGTGTGTGTTTTCCAGATTATTTATGTATCTTCTTATAATTAGACCTGGACTTAACATTGATGGGGTCATGAACAAGATTACCAGTGGAGGCCCATATCCCTTGGATCTAAATATTTAAAGATAATTTAAGCTAGCACACTTTTAAGGTGTTTTGATAATGATTTGGAAGGCCAAGTTTAAAATTCCAGGTCTTAAAATCTTTGGTGTTCCATGCAAAACATGGCCATACAAAGAGGTCCCATCTTTACCAGCTTGCCCTGCAGTCTTCCACTTTCTCTTTTAACCTCAAATTTGTCTCCTACCACAAGGGACCTCATGTTGTATCTGAATACCTTTACCAATGTTTTCATATTTTGTTTACATCTAAACTTTGTTCGTGCTGTTTGGCTGGGGAATTTCAGGGCCCTTGTATCCAGAACATTTTTGTTGATTTTGTTGTTGTTTTTAAGTAGGCTCCATGCTAGGCATGGAGCCACATGAGGGACTTGAACTCATGACCCTGAGATCATTACCTGAGTTGAAATCAGGTGTTGGACGTTTAACCAACTGAGCTATCCAGGTGCCTTGGAACATGGTTTTGAAAGGGGAAAGTGGTCTGTGAATGGGCACGTCACTTTGGTTCCACTGAGGGGAACATGGGAAGAATAGGACCAACACGTGGACTTCTAAAGTTTGGCCCAGAACAGGGGTCCCCATTCATGTGTCTAGAGGAGGTATTGATAGTGATTATCATTCAATTAAATAATATTCAGAAGGATGAACTGTTAGCATGCAAAGATATGGTTAATATTTCTTTAGAAACTTTGGAGAGTCTGCATATGAGCAGCTAAAACATTATTATATTAGATGTGGGGAAAATATATTAAACTATAAAAATATATTAAAATATAGAAATTTCCTGCATTCAGTTTGATTATCAAATGTTAAGTTCTTTACCAAATTCAGAAGTTGAAAATTATAGACTATGCATTGCAGATATGATTTATGCAAGAAAATCAGTGACTAATTCCAGTCTGTGGATTCTTATTCCAAGAAATGGCTATGCTCTACAATAAAGACAAACTGAATTTTCATTTATTTCTTTGAGATAAAATAGAAGAAAACATTTAAGATATAATTTCAAAATACGTTTCCTGTTTGAATCCAAGTTTTCTTTTATTTAACTGGTCAACGCCCAGTCCTCATTTTGTTGGCAAACCAGCTTCTGCTGTAATTGGCTCAGAGTTAGGGAGGTAGTAAGTGGGAAGGGTAGGAGTGCGAGAGGAGGTCTGTCTTGTTGTAAATATTGTAACAGCTATGCTTTATTATTAAGAACAAAGTAAGTATGAAGCTATCCATGTGTGTCACACTCAGTAAAACTTTTAATGTTGACTATATTAGGATTACATCTTAACTCTGGATTAGTTTTCAAGAGGGGTTATGGAAATCCTGAATAAGTGTGGTTATCTAATACATTTTCTGGCTTGTCGGCTTCAAGACAAACTTTTATACTGTAGTGTTCTGTGGCTCAATAGACTGACCCTAATACCAGCCTTCAAGAGGTCACTCATCTTCTTTTCCTTAGTTTTGACTATATGAAAGCCTTGTGACTTTCTTGAATCATAGTTTTGTTCTTTGTTTTTGTTTTGTTTGTTTGTGGGGTTTTTTTTTTTTTTTTTGGCATAATATCTTTAGGAGGTTTTGCTTAAAAGACTAGAATAGCTGAGTGAGAAACCTAGAAGTGCACTAACTCAAAGTGACTTTAAGAAAGATAGTCAAGGGGTGCCTGGCTGGCTCAGTGGGTTAAAGCCTCTGCCTTCGGCTCAGGTCATGATCCCAGGATCCTGGGATGGAGCCCAGGAGCTCTCTGCTCAGTGGGGAGCCTGCTTCTCCCCTCTCTCTGCCTCCTCTCTGCCTACTTGTGATCTCTGTCTGTCAAATAAATAAATAAAATCTTTAAAAAAAGAAGAAAGATAGTCAAATTAAACAAAATGAAAGATCCAGAAGAAATATAAAATTAAGAGAAACTTAAGCAATTGTGCCTATGGCTCTTTTAAGAGAGAGAAAGAGTGGGCAGTATGTTCATAGATTTTCCTTTTGGTTAAGTGACAAGAATCTCAGAAACTCTTCACAATCTCAAGAGTAGCTGCTGGTTGGAGTGCACGGCCTGGCCCTTCCTCACTAGGATAGAGGCGGGCTTTAGAGAATTCACATGTTCCATACTTGCAGTGATGTAAGGGAGAAAATTGAGGGCTTGTCTTCCTCTTTTAAGTTATTATCGCCACTGATTTAAAAAATAACTTTGTGAAATACAAGTTTTGGTATCCTTCAAAGAGATTATATAAAGAATACAATACTCCCTTTCTTTCCCTTTCTTTCTTCTGTGGCAAACTTCCTGAAATTTTGGTAATAACACTTGTGAAAACAGTCTGCTCTTTCTGTGCTGCCCGCAACATTTGGAAAACCTGAATATTTCTAAATCAAGGGCTCAGATCTTACAAAACAGGACCGTTGTTGCTTATCAAAAACTCTGGCTTGCTCCATCCCTCATTAGGGACCTAAAATCCTATTCCCTCCACCTTTGCTTCTCAAACTCTGCACATATGTATCACCTAGAGATCTTGTTTAAATGTGTCTTCGGGGGGTGCCTGGGTGGCTCAGTGGGTTGAACCTCTGCCTTCAGCTCAGGTCATGATCTCAGGGTCCTGGGATCGAGCCCCACATTGGGCTCTCTTCTCAGCAGGGAGCCTGCTTCCTCTTCTCTGTCTCTGCCTGCCTCTCTGCATACTTGTGATCTCTATCTGTCAAATAAATAAAATCTTAAAAAAAAATAAATGTGTCTTCTGAGTTAATAGAGGTAAGATGGGGCCTTAGAGTGGGCATTTCTAACAGATTCCCAGTCCCTGCCAGGGATGCAAATTTGAGAGCTACATTTTGAGTAGCAAGGACCTAGGTAGACAGTAGCCCTCACCTGCAAATGAAATGTTTATACTGACAATCTGAAATTCAGGAGAAGGAATAGGGAAACGGGGTCTTGGCAACACAGTCCTTGTTTATGAATAAGTAAAGAGAATTGGTGACGGAAAGAAGGACACCGATGGTTATCAAAGTCCTACTGACTTCTAGCTTGGTCACAGTAACCAATGCCAGGAGACCAGTTGGTCACTGGGTGGGGAGTGTTATCCACAGATGCCTGAACTGGTGTTAGAGAGGGAGAATGTCATGAAGCACAGCAAACACTTTGCACCCATACCAGTGACAAGTAAATCCTAGGCCAAACTTCTAGCAGCCGCTAAGTGGATTCCACTCGTTCCCCCGATCCATCCTTCCAAAGCTGATAATGAAATTGCAGCATTTCTCACAAGCCAGAATGAAGCACCATAAAATTAATAGACTATCTCACCCATGAAGGATAAGGACAAATTTATTCTGTGCCTTGGAGAAAAGTACTTTGAGGCCTGTTTGTATGCTAATCCAAGAAGGGAAAACTCTGTAGCCAGGGGAGGGACTGGCTGACCTTTCTTTGCTGGAACATGGCGACTTGAGTCAAGGCGTCCTAATAGGTGAGGGGGTATAGCCACAAACCAGGATGCGCATGTGGGGTTTTTTTTCGACCCTCCTCTTTCTCCTCAGGCAAGTCATTTCAGTGCGTTACTGGGCCAGCGCTTCGTCAGCAATTATGAAAACTCACACAACTGAGGTCTGGATCATGGCATCAAGTGAGCAATTGTAGGAGGAGAAAGGTCAGTTGGGAAAGATGGTGGGGAAGCTAAGACAAGCAAGAATCCTGTTTCTCATCAAAGAAGATTTTTGGAGAAAGGAAGTATAGAGCGAAAGCCAGAGGACAATTTTGCAACTGGAGAAAGTGAAATCAGGAGAATCAGAATTAGATACATTGGCATGCACTTTGGTAGGGTGAGTATTAAAATACACTCTGTTCCATATTCTGCTGGCATTTAATAAAGACAACTAGATTTCCTGGCCCTTGCCAGAATAAACAAGTCCTAGGAAAACCCCATAAGCCACACATGCTTATGTTCTCCATACTTTGGGGTTTTTCTGTAGCCTGGTGGTTAGAAGCACTGACTTGAGAGCCAGGCCCTCAGGTTCACATCCTGTTCCTGCCACTCAGCAGCTGGGAAACCAGGGACACGTTTCCTAGCTTCTTGTGCTCCAATCTCTTCCTTTGCAAATGGGAAGAATGCCTCTTTTTACAAGATTGTTATGAAGGTCCGAGGAGCTGGGATTGCACAAAGTGCTTAGAAAAATGCCAGGCACTGAGTAGGTGAGATTTGGGTCACTCTTACTTTTTTTTTTTTTTTTAATTGTTTTCATCATCTTAATTATAAAGCATGCAGAGTATCATCCTGCCATAAACAATCTGACAGGCAAAGCCAGGTAGAACAAAGAGCAACTTGAAGATGATTTTTGATAGGACTGTTAATTATAATACACAGGAAACTGTTCTCCAGAGAAGCAGTTGCTATTTTGATTGGTTCTTAATATACTGCTTGAGTTTTCAGTTCAACAATTGAATAACTATGGTGAGCCAGAGTAAGTTATACAGCAGTGTCTAAAATATGATTTTTTATACATTTCGTATAAACTATGTAAAACTTTTATTTGAGAGGGGACCTAGGGTTGTCATTATTCTCTCCAAAGAGCTCTCTAGCATTTGTGGTGCTGTGGCTTCACAATTGTATCTCATTTTGCTGACTTCTGTTAGCTAGACTTTTCTATTGGTTTGCTTAAAAGCTTCCTTTAATGGGCAGTTGTAGGAGAAGAAGGGTCAGTTGGGAAAGGCCCTGCATGAAATTGCCATTAGTGAATGTTGGGGGTTGTGTGGGGATGGTCAGACTGCAGAAGATCCAAACACATTTTAGAGAGGGAAAAAGTCTCTTTTTGTCCTGGGCCTGTTGCCTTCTGATGGCCACCAAGTACATGCCCAGAGCCTGAGAAATGCTGTCCTTGTATGCTGGGCCAGATAGAAAAATCAGCAGTGAGAGATAGCACTGCTCTGGTGTTTATTTATTGGGAGCTATATACTTTTAATTCTGGCTTTAAATTCCACGGCGTAGAAGTGCAGTTTGTGGGTAAGGGACAGGTGAATTTCCAAAAGTGATCTCAGAAGGTTGACTTCTAGAATCCCCGAAGATGGGGATAAAAGGGGGACCTTTTAAATAAACCAAGTGCCCACAATGGCTTTATTACCACACTGCTACTCCACACTGTAGATTACACGAAGGCCTGGAGACTAATTTCAGCAACAGGCACAATTTACTAGCTCTAGTGGGCCTCAGATGAATAGTTTCTTGTAAAATCAGTGGCAGCTTTATCCTAGCAGAGCACAAATAAATCAGCTCTTATTATTCCACATTCATTTAATCCTGGGACATTAGTCAGCGAGACCTTTCTGCAGCCTAATAAACAGCAGCGGCCGCAGTTTTTCTTTATGAGAGTAGTTGTTCATCCTAAATTAGAGCCAGCATTAGGCCGAGGCAGAAACTTTTGCAGGATGATTTAAAGATATATAATATGAGACCATAATAGTGTATGAAAACTGTACCCATGTGTATAAATAGAGCAGGGCCGTAATTCTGCCTTCCGCGGATGACTTTAGAGCACGTGGCTCATTTTCACTGTTTCTCGAGAGTATCCTTTGTGGCAGGTGTCACGGTTATCCTGTCTCTCTGAATGTGACTTGAATGTCCTTTGATGTCCCTGGGGAACTCGATAGCGTCGAAGTGGCAACCTTCCCTTTCTGTTTACCCAGAAGAAGCTCCACCAATTTCTAACCCCACAGGGGAGGGACAGGAGTGCCATGCGTCTGAACTGTTTACCTGGCCGTCTCTTTCTGTGGGGTCATAGCTCAAATCCAAATTGTAACCCAAGCCCACATAAAATTTTTTATTCTAGGTAGGCTCAGGTCTCAAGGTTCCTGTTGTAACATCACTATGTACGTGAAAAACGCGGTTTGACTCATACTGTAACTGCTGTTGTGGCTTGTTGAAGTACTTTAAAAAAAAAAAGCCTTCCGCAGATGCAGATTGACCTTATTTCACAGGTGCACAGGGTTTCTAATTGGGGGAGACTTCTTTGGTTTTGGTCATCCACAGCATCTATAGGACCTCAGTAAACCGTGGGCCATGTCCACATAAGCCATTCTTCATGCCTCTGTCAGGAAGCCATCAGCTTGACAAACACATGTGTGGAATCACTCGTTCATCACAAGCAAATGGAGAATCAAAAATGAATTGGTTCTCTCCAATGTGTAGGGGATAAGTCACATTTACTGTATGGATTGAGTTTGTTCTGCAGGCTTAACTGAATAGCTACTATGTGCACTCCACCGTGGAATTTTATGTGCACCTGTATTCTTATGGTGGAGAGAAGAGGATAAATAGTCCAGTCCGATGGATTCCAGGAATATAGCAGTGGAACTAATATAAAATTGAGATTCATTTTCCATTATATAGATATGAAACACAGTAATCATAACCAGATGTCACTGTTTGACCAGTGAATTCTAGCCCATTCTCTTAATGAAAATGAAAATATCGACACACTTACATTATTTGGAGACAATGAAGACAGAAGCCACAAACTAGAAACTAGAAAACAAACTAGAAAACAACACATGCTAACACTAAGGAATTATGTAGGTAGGCAGTGCTCCAACTGACTTATTTTTCTGTAGCAAAAACTGATACCCTGTAGATAAAATGGTCTTTTAATACAATGTGTGTATCATCAGAACAGGTTGTGGTATCCCACAAGAATATATCAATACACATGATCCTTCCTCTTGGGAAGAATTACATGAGTTCGAGGGGAGACTTTCATGCATCCTGATTTCTCTATAGCCTGTTTCCCCTGTAGGGGTGGACGGTTCCTGTGCTATTTGAACCTGAAGCCACAGGGTTTGGCCAGTTCCACCTCATCTTTGTACAGTGCATCCTTCCGATTCCTAGGGTGGACCAGATGATCCACAGAGAATGTCTAAAGGCAAAGCCATTGTAGCAACTGGAGAAAGGACACCAGGTGGTCAGGGCCTTATCCTTATGTGACAAGACCAGCATATTATTGGGCAATGATTTCAGACATAGATGAACAGCTCTTTGAGCACAACAAATGTCTGCTCCTTCTCTTGTAGCATCTTCAAAGCCCACGTAACTTTCGACAATGGTAGGTGTACACTGTACTGTCAATTGATTCATTGACATACATGGATGAAAATTATTAAGAAGTCACCAATCCTTAAAGAAAAAGCTTGTCTCAGACTAGTTTCTCTACTTTTCATACTATTTTTATATACCAAGTTATTTATAATATTTATAATAAAAATTCCCTAGAACTAAAAAATGAAATAGCAAAATCTCTGCTTTCCTAAATACAGTGAGGGGCATCCGGCTGCCAGTTGCCGAGGTATGTTATCACCATTTTATTGCTCCAACTCTCTTCTCTCTGGCTGCCTGCTCCTTCCATAGCTCTTAGAAATTCTTTGGCTTCTGTCTTCTGAGATTCTACTTAAGCAGCCTTCTTTGTACTGTCTCTAAAACAACCCAGCCCAACTTTATTCCATGCATGGACCCACATCTGGGCCATGAGAAAGTCTCATGTTTTGTTTGTTTACTTTTTTTTTTTTTTCTATCGCCAACAACCTATGAAAATCAAGCTGTTCCCTAATTCAGTATTGGCTTATGGAGTTCACTTGTCACAGAGCCACTCAAGCTCTCTACGTATCTTGACAATTTGTACACCCTCGTTATGGGTGAGAGGTTGAAGAATCATCCAGTAGGTCCTCAGTCTGTCTTCCATGCAAGGTCCTCCCTCCTCCGGCCTCCCAGCTCCTTGTTGCCGTCTGTGATTATTTTCACACATTGGATGAAACAGAGACCAGAAGACCCTTCAGTGTTTTGTTACGTTGATTTGCACATTTTCAAAGAATGCCATTTATTCAGATGCTTGTACTCTTTCTTCAGTATTCATAGTGCCCACCTGAACTTAGTGTATGCTGGATACTTTATAGCTTTGGATCTGCATGTCTTCTGTGCTTTGGGTGAAACAAATGAGATGTAGGAGTGCTCTTTCCTGCTTGCATCCAATTTCTTTCAAGCAGATACTGTGCAGCATTGCCACACTTTCATTTTGCTGACATGTAACTAGGAACTAGAAACAAATACTGCATGAGCTCTATTTTGTGGGTTAATTGTCTATTTGCACTTTAATTTTGGAATCTGTTTAACTTTGGCTATGAATCTTGAATCGTGAGTCTTTTAATGAAAATTATAGCTTTCATACATATCTGTAGTTGTGGGGTAGAGGAGAGAAATGTAGAAGAGTAAGAGAGAAATTGGTAGAAGGGGAAAAAAGGTCTTTTTGTTTAAGTACTTAACTATTCTCAGGCCTTTATGTCTATGGACTAGAACCTATATTCGTTGCAAAGGCAAATATTTTCCTACTGAATTTTAAAATCTGGAGAGGTTTAGAGATGATCTTGTGCAACCCCTTTATTTTATGGTTTACATTATATAATGGGCTGGAAAAGTTCATCTCTTTTAGTTTTAAAATTTTCCGTTCTAGAAAGCTGAATCTTACTTTGTGTGTGTGTGTGTGTGTGTGTGTGTGTGTGTGTGTGTGTGTGTGTGTGTTTTCCCAAATCACATAGCTATACAGTGGCAGAGATGACAGTAGAACTCAGTGTCAACATGTGTAGCTTTCTCATTTGTTGGAACTAAACTGGGAAGAGATTTTCCAGTATTTATTTCAGGACCTTATGTTTCCATTGGATCTAAGCAAAAATTCATTGGCCGCCAGGAATTTCCACCTCCTTCTATCACCCATACCTGTTACAGTTTTTAGGGTGAAAGAGTGTGTTTGGTGGGTGATTGTGACAGATGTAGTGCAGGTAAAGATACTGCCGGTTTCTCTAAAATATTTCACTGATTTCTCCCAAGAAGCTTCAAAACCGAAACTTAATTAGCAGCCACAAGTAATGAAGAGCGAATGAGCCATATTTGCCTATGTGACTTAATTATACATATTTTCCCCATATTTTTAAAGATCACCTAAAGACTACATGATGGTTCCTTAATTTATCAGACTCTAATGTAAGTCTGATATTCCTATTTCTCTTACCATTTCTCAGACAGTTGTAGGACATTACGTGACTTGATCTCTCCGTGCTTGTTCTCTTCGCAGAGTAAGAAAGTACCCTAAAGTTTAGTAGCATTCAACAAGAGCCAATAACCAATTATGTTCCTGGATTCTCTGTGTTAGGAATTTGGAAAACGCACAGTGGGGATAGCTTGTCTCTGCTCCGTGATGTCTGGAACCTCACCTGGGATGACTTGAACAGCTGGGGTGACCGGAACAGATGGCTTCTTCACTCACATGTTTGCTGTCTGGGTGAGGTGGCTGAAGGATGGACTTGCTGTGATCATTCCTCAGAGGCCCTCTCTGTGGTCTCTTCAGCAAGGGAGCAAAGAGTTAATTTTTTGTATGGTGACTCAGGGCTCAAAGAACAGGAGAGCAAGGTAGAAGTTGCATGGCCTTTTATGACCTAGCCTTGAAACTCACATATTGTCACTTCGGCCACATTCTGGTGGTTTACGAAATCTCAAGTCCATTCAGACTCAAGAGGAGGGAATATAGTCAGTAGCTCTTGATGGAGGAACATCAAAAGATCTGTGGCCTTGTTTTAAAAACAATACCCCAGTTAGCCCCCTTCCTGACTGTTACTGTTGTTGTCATACTTTCAAATTTAACTTACGTTTTAAATCTTCAAGAGGTTATTGAATAAAAAATATTTAGATTCATCCACATATCTTATTTCTTATTGTATCTCTTTGTCTAATTTGCCTTCTACTACACTCGTTCCCTTTACATTTCATTTAGTGTGAATCTCTTGGTTTCTTTTGGTCTGGAAATGTCTTTGTCTTTCATCTTTGAAGACTTTTTACTGAGTTTAAAATTCTGGGGTGGCATTTTAAATATATTCTGTTGTTTTTATTAGAATTCTTTTATAAAAGAATTCTTATATTTTTTAATAAGAATGTCTTTTTTTCTGCTTGCTTTTGTTTTTGTGTTTAATTTTTAACTGTTTGATTATGATGAGCCTAGATAAGGTGTTCTTTGTCTTTATCCTGCTAGCATTTCTTAAACATATGGCTTGATGTCCTTCATCAGTTTGGAAGTTACTTGATTTTTAAAAATTTTATTTATTTATTTGACAGACAGAGATCACAAGTAGGCAGAGAGACAGGAGGGCGGCGGGCGGTGGCGGGGGGGGGGAAGCAGGCACCCCGCTGAGCAGAGAGCCCCACGCAGGGCTCCATCCCAGGACCCTGAGATCATGATCTGAGCTGAAGGCAGAGGCTTAACCCACTGAGCCACCCAGGCACCCCTAATCTCTTTAAATTTTATTCCCGGGGTACCTGGGTGGCTCAGTGGGTTAAGCCTCTGCCTTCAGCTCAGGTTATGATCCCAGGGTCCTGGGATTAAACCCCACATCGGGCTTTCTGCTAGCCTAGGTGGAGTGCCCACTTCTCCTTCTCCCTGTACCCTGCTCCTTGCATATGTGCTCTCTCACTCCTTCTCTCTCTCAAATAAATAAAATCTTTCAAAAGATTTTATTCTGTCCTATTCTCTTTTTCCTCTGCTTTGGGGACTCCTAATTATATATACATGAGATTTTTAACACAGTGTTACACATAAACTCCTTTTTAAAAATTTATTTATTCATTTGAGAGAGAGAGAGCACAAGCAGGAGGAGCAACAGGCAGAGAGATAGGGAGAAGCAGGTTCCCTGCTAAGCTGGGAGCCTGACATGGGGCTCGTTCCCAGGACCTGGAGATGATGACCTGAGCCAAAGGCAGATGCCTAACCATCTAAGCCACCCAGGCAACCCTACTTTTCTGTGCTTTCCATTCTTGTGACTCTTAATGCTTTGGTCCAAATTTTTTATTCAGATATTCCTGTTAACTATTTTCTCTTCTGCTGGGTCCAGTCCTATTTTTCAAGCTATCTTTTGTGATCTTGTTAACTTCAATTATTGTATTTTTAAACTGGGGCACTCCATTTAACTTTTTCTTATGGATTCTGGTTTTGATTTTCCATTTTGCCATTGTTTTCTTTGACAATAATTATTTTAACATCTTGATCTGACAACTCCAATGTACAAGTTACTTGAAAGCCCATTTCTGTTTTCCCCTCTGTTTATTCTCTTTCTTGCTATGCTAGTAAGTGTTATTAATTGAATATGTGGCATCACTTACTGAAAATATGTAAGGTCTAGGTAATGTTCTTTCCATTGAGTAGGATCTGTTCAGTCTTCTTGTAGGCAGTAGAAGGGCAGATCATCTCGGTCTAAGTAGAGACTGAGCTGACCTGAGGATGATTCTCAGTCTTTGTACAGCTTAATCTATTTCTAGTTTGTCATCACTTCTGTCTCACCTCTACCATAGCTTAGCTTTCCTGGCTTCCCAACATCTTCGTCTCTTTACTAGATCTTGGACTTCTTATTTTGTATCCTAAATACTATAAATTTGAGTCATAAAACTCAAATTCTGCAGTGTTTTTGACTAATTTCTACTTGGGCTTGTAGCCTCTTGCTTTATGTGGCTTATTAGGCAGGCACATACCTCAAGGGGAAACTTGAAGTTTCAGCTTACATTTCTCCATCCACCTTCTTTTCAAGATTTTGGCTGCTGAAGTCCTTCCTACATTAGTAGTTCTGAACTTCATTTTTTTTGTCTCTTTGTTGTATGAGATGGCATAAGGCTCAGCTGGCTTCTCAACACCTTGACTGACCCAAGAATGAACAGATACTCCAAGAAGAAAAAGGGTGTGCAGAAAGTTTGATTTTTCTCTACTAGTTTTCTCTTTCCCTAGGATCCAATTCCACAAATTCTGGTTTTTTCAGCAGATCTATAATGATTTCAACTAAGTTTTTTTTTTTTTTTAATCTAAATTGTCTATATTTCAGCAGGATTGTTAGTTTGCTACAAGCTATTGTGTTGTGGCTAGGATTAAAGGTCTAGCTCATTCAATTTAAGAGAAGTTACAAAGAAGCTTTAAAGCAAACTTAATGTTGTAACCTTTTCTTCTAATTGATTCAAGGCTTTAAAAAAATCTGATTATAGCTTAAATGATACTTTTTCTGTTCATTTTTCTGGCTGACAGTTTTAAAGTTTTTTTTTATTATTATTTTGAAATAATTATAGATTTACATGCAGTTGAAAGAATTTTTTTTACCAGTTTTTACTTAGTTTTCCCATGTAATTTTTACCCAGTTTCCCCCAATAGTAACATCTCACAACCTACAGTACAATATCACAACGAAAATATTGGCATTGATATCTATTTATCAAATTTTCCTTTTATATTTTTGGTGTAAAATCCAAGAACTCTTTGCCTGTGCTTATATCCTGAAAATTTTCTCCTATTCTTAAAAAAAGTTTCACAGTTTATATTTAAATTGATGACTTATTTTGACTTAATTTTTTAATAAGGTGTGAGATTTAGGTTGAGGTTCATTTCTTTTGCCTGTGGATGTTCAACTGAGCCAGCACCATTTGTTGAAAAGGCTTTTTTCCCCTCTATTGTATGGTTTTGCACCTTTGTCAAAATCAGTTGAGAATTATTTGTGTGAGTGTACTTCTGGGTTCTCTGTTCTTTTTAGTTGACGTTTGTGTCTGTCCCTCTGGTGGTACCACATAGTCTTGCTATATCATAATTCTTGAATTCAGGTAGACTGATTTCCCGCACATCCCCATCTTATTCTTCTTTTTCAAAATTGTTTTTGCTATTTAAATTGCTTTGCCTTTCCACATAAATTTTAGGATAATTATGTGTTTATTATGTGTATTATATATATATATATATATATATATACACATATATATGTACAGATATCATATATGTATATGCATGTATGTATGCACATACAAATAACAGTCCTACTGGGGTTTTAATAGGCATTGCTTCAGTGTCATTTTGAAGCAAACTGACATGTTTACTCTGTGGATTCTTCCAATCTATGAACATGCTGCCTCTTTGTTTCTTTCTTTTTTTTTTGTTTTTTTTTAAAGATTTTTATTTATTTATTTATTTGACAGGCAGAGATCACAAGTAGGCAGAGAAGCAGGCAGAGAAAGAGGAGGAAACAGGTTTCCCGCCAAGCGGGACTCAATCCTAGGACCCCGGGATCATGACCTGAGCCGAAGGCAGAGGCTTTAACCTATTGAGCCACCCAGGCGCCCTTTCTCTTCATATCATTAGTCTGATTTCTTTCATCTGCATTATATAGTTTTTTTTTTTTTAAAGATTTTATTTATTTATTTGACAGAGAGAGATCACAAGCAGGCAGAGAGGCAGGAAGAGAGAGAGGAGGAAGCCGGCTCCCCGCTGAGCAAAGAGCCCGATGTGGAGCTCGATCCCAGGACCCTGAGATCATGACCTGAGCCAAAGGCAGAGGCTTTAACCCACTGAGCCACCCAGGCGCCCCTGCATTATATAGTCTTTATTATATGTTTCTGTACATGTTGTATTAGATTTACCCCTAAATAGTTTATTCTTGTGAGTAGTGATTATAAATGGTATTGAATTTTTAATTTCACTGTCTATATGCTCATTTTTAGTATATAGAAATGCATTTGACTTTTGTACGTCTATCTTGTATTCTGTGACCCTGCTGAACTGACTTGCTAGTTTTAGGATTTATCGTTTGTTGTTTTATTTGTATTATTTATTGTATTCCTTTGGATTTCCTACCTAGACAATCATGTCGTCTGGAAATTAGGACAGTTTTACTTCTTCCTTTATGATCTTTTTGTCATTTATTTCCTCTTTTGCCTTATTTCATTGGCTAAAACTTTCAGCATATGTTAAATAAACTTTGTTCTTGGCCTTAGGGAGAAATGATTCAGTCTTTACTGACGATTTCACAAGAAGTCAAATTTTAGTTGTAGGTTTTTGTAGATGCTCTTCTGTCAAATTGAGGAAATTCTCTTCTATACCTATTTTTCTGAGTTTTTATCATGACTGAAATTTTGTCAAGTGCTTTATCTGCATTGATTATGATCATGTGATTTTTTTTTTCTTTAGCCTCTAAGTGTGATACATTATATTGATTGATTTTTGAATATTGAATCAACTTCACATTGCTGGAATGAATGCAACTTGGTCATGATATATAATTATTTTTATGTATTGTAGAATTCTATTTACTAGTACTTTGTTACCAAGTCTTATGTTTTTATTGATGAGGGATATTGGCCTAGAGCTTTCTTTTTTGTACTTTCTGTGTAGTTTTGATATCAGGATATTTTTACCTTCATAAGATTAATTGGAATGTGTTCCCTCCTCATACATTGAATGACTGGTGTTAATTCTTCTCTAAATATTTGGTAGAAATCTCTAATGAAACCATGTAGGCTTAGGGATTTCAGTTTTGGGAATTTTAAAATTCTTTTATTAAAATTTTAATAGTTGTAGTGCTATTCAAATTATTTCATTTTGGGTGAGTTGTAATAGATTGTATTTTGTAAATGGTTGGTCCATTTCATCTTAATTATCAAGTTTATGTATATAGAGTCATTCATACCATTCTCTTATCTTTTTGATGCCTGCAGGGTCTGAAGTGATATCCCTGCTTCATTCCTGATA
The DNA here is from genome assembly GCF_964662115.1 of Mustela nivalis. Taxonomy (NCBI): domain Eukaryota; kingdom Metazoa; phylum Chordata; class Mammalia; order Carnivora; family Mustelidae; genus Mustela; species Mustela nivalis. The sequence goes on from NC_139032.1 coordinate 19,035,322, forward strand.
CTGTAATTTGTGCCTTCTCTTTTTTTGGGTCAGTCTTGCTAGAGGTTGGTCAATTTTATTGATATTTTTGCTAGGTATGAGGTTGATAGTTTTTGTTCTTTTAGTATTTGGAAAATATCATGGGTTTGTAGTTTTGCTTCTTCTAGTACTTGGAAAATATCAAGCCACTTCTTTATGACCTCTATGGTCAGATATTATTCTAAAATTGCTTCTCTAGGGTGCCTGGGTGGCTCGGTTGTTTGAGCATCTGGCTGTTGATTTCAGCTCAGGTCATGATCTCAGGTCATGATATCAAGCCCTCTGTTGGGCTCCATGTTCAGCAGGAAGTCTGCTTGATAGTCTTCCCTCTCCCCAACTATCTGCCCCTCCCCCACTCACATGCTCTTTCTCCAAAATAAATAAATAAATCTTGAAAAAAATTGTTTCCCCTCTATGTAAGATGTCAGTTTTCTCTGGCTACTTTCACAACTTTTTCCGTCTTTAGTTTTTGGAAGTTTAATTATGATGTCTTGGCATGGATTTCTTTGGATTTACCATGTTTAGGTTCAGCCACCTTGTTGAATCTAGGTGTATGTCTCTTGCCAGATTTGGGAAGTTTTTAGCTATTATTTATTGGAGTAATTTTTCAGCCCTGCCCCTTTTTTATTCTCCTGAGACTTGGTGACATGAATGTTAGATCTTGTGCTAAAGTCCCATAGGTACATTCACTTTTTACCAGTGCATTGTCTGTTGTTTAGATTGGGCAGTTTCTTGTTTTTTTGTCTTCCACGTCAGTAGTTCTTTCTTCTCTTCCCCTCGATCCTGTCCTTGTGCCCATCCACTGAGATTTTTATTATGGTTATTGTATTTTTTAGTTCTAAAATTTCCATCTGGTAAAAAAAAGTAAATAAAAAACTAAAATTTCCATGGTTCTTTATATCTTTTATTTCTTTGCTGATAGTTTCTATTTCTTTGTTAAGACCTTTGTATTTTTTTCCTTTGTAATTTCTTGTTAAAGCATTTTTTTTTTAAAGATTTTGTTTATTTATTTGACAGACAGAGATCACAAGCAGGCAGAGAGGCAGGCAGAGAGCAAGGGGGAAGCAGGCTCCCTGCTCAGCAGAGAGCTCCCTGCTCAGCAGATGGCGCTCCATCCCAGGATCCTGGGATTACTACCTGAGCTGAAGGCAGAGACTTAACCAACTGAGCCACCCAGATGCCCCTCTTGTTAAAACATTTTATCATGGTTACTACAGAATTTTTGTTCAATAATTGCACCATCTCTGTCTTCTCAGTGTTGGGATCCATTGATTGTTTTTTTGTTCAGTTTGAGATCTTTTTGGTATGATCAGTAGTTTTTTACTAAAATACAGACAGTTTCACATTATGTTATGAGAATTGGGGATTTATTTTAAGCCTTTTGTTTGAGTTAGTTTTCTCTGACATTGCTCTGGCAGGGGAAACAGAGGCACCACTTTGTTACTCTAGCTGGAGATAGAAATCTAAATTCCCTACTCATGGTCCATTAATTCAGAAAAGGGGTGTCCTTGTTTCTGCTAGGCAAGAATGGGATTCAGTCTCCTGTGTGGTCTCTATTAATACTATGGTGGGAGCTAGCCTCCTTACTGTCTTGAGATGGGAGAAGTTGTAGTTCTCCAGTAGGTCTCTTCTGATACCCTCAATGGAGAAGTGGTCAAGAGTCTTGTTTCTGAAAGATGGAGGTGGAATTCTGGGGCCTCTATGTGGTCCGCACTGGTGGCACTATAGTGCAGAGGGAGGAGCTTGTTACCAGTTGACAGGGATGAATGGCCCAGCTCCCTACTTATCTGCTCTGAAACTATCCTGGTGGGAGTGTTGGGATACCCAGCCTCTTGAGGGTGGAAATCTAGCTTCTCATTTGTAATGTGGGTGAGAATGGCAGTACAGTTTTTTCTTTGTTGTTTGACTGACATAGAATGATTCTCTTCTAAAAATATGTCTGTCTCACTAGGATGTGGTTTTTTTCCCCCCTGGTCTTTGAGTAAGAGATAGCTGGTTCTCATTGGGACTTTTGGTCTGATCTCTTTGGTGTTTCTAGATGTTGGCTTCTGCCCCAAGTCTGAGATTTGTGAGGCAAAAGAAAACCCAGGGAACTCACCATTGTGTTGTTACTTGGATACTGAGATTCCTGGCCAGTTTATTTTCTTCTCTCCAAGTTTTAGCGTCTTCTTACGTTTGTTTTATATATGCTGTCCAATGTTTTTAGTTGTACTTGTTGGGATCACAGGGAAAAGTGTACATATTGCATCTTTCTGGATGTGGACATTCCTAAAACTTTTGAATGCATTTTCTTTTCATCTACTTATAATTAATATATCATGGCTAATATCATTTAATATATCATTAAAGAATCATGGCTTTAATTTTGGGTACTTTTTTTTTTTCAATGACTTTTCCTCTTTTATTTTGAAAGCTCAGTGTTTAAGATTGTAGAATAAGGACTGCTTGGGATGGTGTCAGGAATCCCTTCAACTTACAGATTCCATAAGAAAATATGTCTTAATAAAAACCACTGTTGAGTTTAAGCATTGACATAGTTAACCCAATGTCAAGGCTAGTCTACAGTCTGGAATTGGATGTTGGAACATATTCTAAGGTATTTTTATAGCCATATTTGTTGTATTGAATTCAAAATTATGGAATCTTTAAATTTCAAGGAACCTTAGCAGCCATCTAGATGGGTTTTCCATTTCTTTACATCCTTGGCAGGTGACGACTCATGTATTGCATAAGCACTTCTCGTGATTCCTTAGGCACAGCTATAGAGTATCCAAAGGCATACAGGAACACATCTAGGCCAGAAATGGTGAGCTGGGAATGGAGCTATGCAGCAAACTGGGTAGGGATAGAGAATATGCAGTGAAAATCTTACTATTTTACTATTAAATTATTTGTATATTACAAAAAAGATTTGTTGGCTGGTGGGCTGAGTATATCGTAACTCTATTCCCCAATATTGCCTGCTTTTTCTTTCACATTTTTAATACCCATAGTTGAGAGTAATGGAACATCGAATTTATCACATTAAAAATAGCTTCATCCTATATGATTAATTATATGGCTTACTGGGGGGCTATTTCTTGCTAATAGTGAGCTGGTAGAAGAAGGATTTTAATGTACTAGTGTGTAGTCTTAAAGAGTCTTATTTGTTTATATACATATGGTGATCAAAAATGGCATACCAGAATTATTTTATGTAAGCCTTTATTAAGAGTCATTGTTGCGAGGTATTAAAAAATATCCTGGGGAACCTGGGTGGCTCAGTCATTAATCGTCTATCTTTGGCTCAGGTCATGATCCCAGGGTCCTGGGATCAAGCCCTGCATGGGGCTCCCTGCTCAGCAGGAGGCCTGCTTCTTTCTCTCCCACTCCCCCTGCTTGTGTTCCCTCTCTCACTGTGTGACTCTTCTCAAATAAATAAATAAAATCTTAAAAAAAAAATCTTTGGTACCTTCCTCTGAATTGAGGGATTGGATTTGTTCAGCTGGTCTAGATTAAAATTTAGCCACTAGAGCCCAAGACATAGATACTGCACTCTGTCTTCTTGACTCCATATAACTCAGATCTGGAATTCTGCAACAAGACTTACTCACATGGGCTAATCAGTAGACTCTTTTCACTTCTTCTCATAATATATTTTAGGATGGGTGTGGACTTGTATGAATGGCTTAAAGTGGCAAAATGTTATTAATATAACAATAGGCAAAATGTTATTAATAATACATGAAATTAAATTAATGTTAATGTGGCCATACTGCATGGCTCATTGGGGGACAGTTCCAGTTTACAACTGTTGTCTTGTCATAGTTATTAATAGTGTCTCTATCACTCTCAAAGTGTCTGGGCTTAGACAATAAATTATGTGGCCACCTAGTTATTATGCTTTTTGTGTGTGTTTGTTTTTTGTTTTTGTTTTTGCCAGCCATACGATAGAGCTCATGAAAAACATTCAATATTTGGATAATGAGACTTATAATGAGCTTCTGATCATTCTCGCACTGATGTGCACCATGAGATGCAAAAAGAAATAAACACACACTCACATTCTGCCAGTACTAGTGTGCTCTGTGGTCTGGATTCATAATTGAATGAAACGCTCACTTAGAGCTGGAGGGTACTGAAAATGAAGTAATACTTTTTCACCCAAATTCTCAGACCCTCTGAATTATATCAAAAAACCTCTTGGCTGCGGAGATGGCATCTGTGGACCTTAGGTTAAGTATTCCTGCTCTAAATAATATTAAACAAATGTGGGGAAGGTAGATTATTTTTCATATCTTTAAAATGCTGAGGCAGTAAGACAGTCCAAAAATGTAGAAACATGCTTCTTGGTAGAGTAAATAGAATCAGATACTGTTATCAAAAAATTCTCTTTATGTGCATTCAGATTTATAAATTTGTGCTTTCTTCTGGCAAAAACCGCAGATAATGTAAAATATTCTCCATTTTTATATAGGACTATGATGCTAACATCTTTCCGTTTTACCCCATGATGCCTTTCTCTCCATTCAGATCTCACTGGAGAGACTCTGTACTTTCATATAGTAACAGATTACATCATTCAGCCAGTCATTCTGGTCAGTTATTGATGGGTGGGGCATAGGTGTTCATAACTTTATTTGTACGTTTCCCTTTCTCAGTGTTAAGGTTGTGTTCAGAGCAAGTGTTTTCCACATTATCCAGCCCTGGGGTATGTCCTCAAGGTCTGGGAGAAACACAAGTGGCAAGGATAGATACCTCATATTACCAAAGACAGCCCATGGGTCCATGTGATGCAGGATTAAAAATGTAAGGTAGAGTGGACAGATGCAGTTTTAGTTTGGCAAGTGAAGTCTAATGCAGGTCAGGCTCCAGGCTTGCTAACGTATGCGGTTGGAGGTACGTGGGGCTCATCGTGATTGGGTTCAGGAAACTGGTGCCAGGATACACTATCGATAAATGTGCCCTTTCAAGGTAACATGTGCAGTCCTGTCTTACCACTTTTAGTATTCTAAGCCATCGTTACCAGGTCTCTGTTCTTGACCTTATATCTGGAGTGCATTCCATAATGGGACAGCTGATATAGGGGGTGGGAAGTTAGCAAAATAAGTGAAACAACATCTTGCTTCCTTCCTGTTTGTCTCCCTCTTTCCCAGTCTGGCCTGTTCCTGGGTTTGACCATAAGCCTGATCCTCCTCTAGAGGAGAATGGCAGTGGGAGAAATCTGGCTGGGGCCTGAGCTCGGCAATTAGGTATCATTTCAGATGAATCATCTTCTAATGAGGAGACATTCCCTTGCTTCACTGGGCTTAATGCTGAGGTCAGGATACACCTCTGAATATTCTCTATGTGGCTGCCCCCTCTGGGTTCTAGACCTAGGCTGAATTCCCAGAGAAGTAAGAAAGAATGTCATTTTGGGCTTCGGAACATGGAAGGATGGGCATGGGAGAGAGGTAAGACATGAAGGTGGGTACGAAAGGCTTACCCTCAGATCCTCAGTCTGATCCATTTCTATCATGCTATGCGGGGCCTTTGTCAGTTTCTCATCTAAAGCCTTTTTATTTGACCATTTCTCCCTCCGCCACATGCATCAAAGAATGACCAGAATGAGGATCCAAAGGAGTGTTAACATAAGGCATTTCTGGCATGAATAAAAAGACAGAAAAATCACCTTGCATGGTCTATGTGCAGGAGACGTTGCTTTCAGCAGCAGGGGCTGGGACAAGCCCAGACAGGGGCTGTGGGTATTAAAGATCAGAATGATCAGGGGAGCCGGGACGCCCGGCGAAGATGTGTTCTGCTGCTGTGGCAGCCAGAGGGACATGGCCCAGGGTCTGCCCTGCCCTTCCTTCAGTTCGGGAACCACATGAGAAGGAGAAAGGAGAAGCCACAGGATGAAGTGCGTAGCTCTGAAACAAAATGGAGGGAGGGTGAAAAGCACTTCCCAGTTGCTGATAGATTTCAGTTCATCACTGTTGATTTTGGACTAAAACCTTCTTTCCAGCCAAGCAGGCAGGCAGAGGTGAATTTATCAGATGTGATTTTTATCAGAACCCACCATATGAGGCGGCCAGCAGTCACCGCGGGACCCCAGTGCCTGTGATTGGCTCTGACACATCCGGCCAAAAGGGCTCTTATTCCAAGAATGATCTTCTTTTTTAGATGGTATTGAGTTGGGACTGATTTTGATAGCCAGTCTCAGTCAAGAATCATAAAGTTATTGCACATTTAAAACCGTCGGTATGAGAATCATTCTCTTCCCCTTTTCTCTCGCTCATCATTTCCCAGGGCTGCAAGGTTACAGAAAGGTCTAATCAATTGTCAAACTCTCTTTTATCACCAAGAAGGTGGTAAGAAAAAAAAAAAAAAATCTAACTGCCCTACTGTAGGGGGTTCTTTGACTACACAGCACCCTCTTCCACATACAATGCCGGCGTGATTAATGTCCTCCTACCTCAGACCTTGTTAAAACCTGTTCTCTCACACAGCCTGCTGGAGCACAGTGAGAGCAGGGCCCGGGTTGCATAAATCAACGTGTTCTCACAGCCCCCAGGATATCCATTATAGATGCCAGCTGGGTGGCTGGAAGATAGAGAAAAATGAATATTGTATCCTGTGGCCTTTTGCCTCTAATGACCACTTTTCAACATTTTTGAAGGCATGATTAAATTTTGATAACTGGGGAAGTCACTCTGAGCAGGCTGAAATAGAGATAAATTGACGGAGGGTCTGACATCTCAGTGGAGAGCCGGCAACTAATTAGTGTGTGAAGCGCACTCTGAAAGAGATGTAAAAGGAGGCAGGTTTAATCAGAGGCGCTGCTGAGGTACAGGAATAGTCAGGGATAATTGCGGCCGAGGTGGAAATCACAGGCTCAATGAGCGGCTTTTTCTGTCCGCTTGATTGGCAGCCGCTGACCTAGTGGCCGGCACCCTTGAACCCTTACAACAGTAACAGCCTTGTCAAAGCAATTTGCCGCCAGCTCTCCGTGACCAGTTATTTCAGCTGCCTGAGCTGGGACACCCAATTTGAAAGGGCAGTCCGCTCCCCTGGCTGGCTGGGAGCTGGGCGGAACCGTCTCATTATTTCCCATGACTTGACTTTTGAACCCGGTCGCCCTTTCTCACCCCCAACCCTCTGTAGCCCACTCATACTTAGGCATGCTCCCTGATGGCTTCTGCTAAGAGACGGTGTCAGGGCAATTTGGCTGTTCATTTGGGGAGCCGGGAGGGGGGGGTGGCTCAGGGCCATGAGGCCATGTTTGGGAATTAGGGGAAAGGGAGTGCCAGTGGGGGCAGAGGCAAACCCAGAAGAGGATCTTCTACTGTGAGGCATGGCTTTCTCTATCTAGTTGCCAGGTTTTTTATATCACAGGGTGAAGCTGGGGTGGGTATCTGGTGTCCGCACCGTCTTCCTTTTGGTTATATGAGGGCGATCTCAGAGGCAGCCCCATTGAGCCCCTCCACCTGCCTTTCATGACTGGTGCAAGATGCCCCTGGAGCGCACATGCATGGGTTGCATTTTGTCAAAGTAGGATTTTTAATTGTTCTGCGGGGACTTAAACTGCATTTAGAAGGGTACCCCCCCCCCCCACTAAGGCTGAATTAGCCACCAAGACATTGTTTTTTCACCTTTATTATGTTGTTTTTTGTGGGAAGAGGAGGCTAGATGGGAAGATCCGAGATGGCAGAGAGGTGGGTGAGAAGCAGCTAGCGGACTGCTGTACAGGCTCTGATCTTTCCAGGTTGATGGGTTAGTGTTGATTCTGCCCCCTCCTCTGTCTCTTCCTCCTTCTTAGCTGAGAGCTTACTAGTTTCTCTTTTTTAAATAGTCACCTGGACCCGGAAAGAGGTCTAGAATCAGGATGGCTGATGTTTGTAGTGGCATCTTGTGGTTTCAGAAAAGCCTATAGTTCGAGTTGTCTTTTTCTTTGCTTTGCTCTGCTTTCTTTCTGTGGCAGCTTCCCCCCCCCCCCCATAAAAATGAGGCCTGATTGTTAGAGGACCTCACTGCATTCTTTGAAGGTACTGATCCTTGTATATTTGCTATGTGCCTTGGCCAACGGGAATCTCCATGGTTTGTAGCACATGTGGTTGCCTGGTTGGCGAAAATGGACATGGCTTCAAATTGTTGCTCATTTCCCCGAATGTACCTGTTTATACCACAGAATATTAAGTGGAGCGGCTACCCCTTTTGGACTTCTTGGATGCTTCCCCCACCCCATTCCCATTAGAGGCTGTTCGCTCTAAGTGAAGACTAGGGAATAGTCTCTCATTACCAGATTAAGGGCTCCTCGGGAAGCTGGAAGGGGAGGGGCCACATGTTCCCGTATCTCCAGAAGTCCCAATCCGTAGGAGATGGGTACCCGCCATTTTGAACATAGTACTCCTGTTGCTTATGGTAACAACGTGGTAATTTGCTTTCTTTTTTCCATATGTGAGTTGAGAAGTGCAATGCAGAATGACTGGGGCAAAAAATGAAAGATGGCAGTATTTGGACTATAGGCTCTCCCAACTCCCAGACAAATAATTAAACCACTTCATGGAATATAAGTAGTAAGAACACGCAGGGATGCTGTGGGGAAAGAAGAAGAGGATCTGAATTCTGCCTCATAGCTGAGGAGCGCTTCACAGAAAATTGTGTCCGGGAAGAATGAGGAGGAGTTCACCAGGTAAAGAGGAAATGGAAGTGAATTCTCAGCAGGGGAAAGAGGATGCGTAGTGTATCCATTGAGGACTTGGCTGTGGCCTGGGCATCCTCAGGAACATCTCTAGTGAGGCACCCAGCAGCCAGATGATGAGAGGCCTTGGATGAACTCAAAGCCATGTCCACATTTGTTTTACTGCCAAGGCTTGTGTAGCATCTGGCACCAGTAGGTGCTCAATAAAAGTTTACTTAATGAAGGAATGGAAGAACAAGTGAATGAGGAACCCTGGACATTAGTAGGAAGTCTTTGATAAGATTTTTGAAACAAGGAATTAAGTGGTGGATAATGGGGAGGATGGTCCACATCAGAGGGGTATAAATAGTGAGGAGATGAGGTAAAATAGACAAGGAAAGGAGAGATAGGAAGGACGAAAGCCGAAACATACCTTCAGGAATGCAGGGGAGGGCTCAGATTCAGGAGACATTTCTCTGATGAACCCATGGTGCTTGGTTGGAGGTGACGGATATGTTGAGAAAGACTGAGAAACCTCTCGGGTGTGTGTCTTGGGTAAAGTAGAAATAGTATGGCACTGATATATGGCAGTTGTAAGGAAGAGCTACAATTCAATAGGCCTGAGCAGTTACACAGTGCAGCCGGAGCGCCGGACATGGGGAGGCGAGGTGGGGAGAGTGCCAGTGAGACTTACCAGCATCTCCCCTCCATGTTCCAGTGTGGGCTTGTGGACCTGTGGGCCTGAGAATCATCCTCTCAGCTGGGCATCACAACCTTCACTGCTATGCTCTGAAATTTTGATAAGTATGTAAAATTATTTTTTCCTAAGTTTTAATATTATGACTATGATATCTATTCTGTCATGCGAAAATGTTGAGTTGCGTAGATTGTCATTGGATTATGTAGATTGTGTGGAATGGCATAATTTATTAAAAGTAACAGAAAGATGAATCGAATCATATCAAAGCTGATACCAATGAAAATGGTACATATATTATAACATTTATTGAAAAAACATATTGCTTAGCATGTGTCAGACATTTGGAAATGTTTTAAAAATATCAATTACTGAAAAAAAAAATCAGTTACTTAATTCTTATATCTGCATGGAGACATTGTCAAATTACGTGTGTTGTGAAGATATGGAAATTGAGGAACGGAGAGGTTATGTTTTTGTGAGGTCGTATGGCTTATAAGTAGAAGAGGCCAGATTTGAAGCCAACATTTTCTCAGAGTCTCTACACCTACCCACCCCAGTGGGCTGGCTTCTCTTGTTGTGTGGATGATGACGAATTTAGGAAGTGACAAGTGGCCAGGCCTGTCGAGTAACCACATACAAATGATGTCACGGTTGTAAATAGTTTTTGTAAACATGGAGACAGTGTTAAACAATTCATTTGTTGTAACTATGGAGGCCCGGTTTGGTGTTCTCCAGTCTTCCAGTTCATTCATTTCTGCTGACAGAAAATGTTTCGCACTTTTGCCAATGCAAAGTATTGAGGACCTGTAGTCAAAACTTTTCATTGGTTTTTGGACCAGATTTGAACCCCTTCTCATTCCCCCAGAATACAGGACTTCTTTGCAGGAACAAGGAGTCTGAGTGGACCGGATCCGTGAAGTTAGGTACAACTCCAAAAGCAGTTCATGAACTCTTCAGGTTTGTGCAAAGGCGTGTTGCATCTTCCTGAAGACTTGGGAGCGACCTAGTGAAGCAGAAGAGATTCTGGAGCCAGACTCCCCGCGTGGGAGCCCTGACTTCCCCACTCACTGGTCATAAGACTTTAGGGAAGCTACTCATTACCTCTTAGGATTTCCTCAGCTATAAATGGGGCTAAGAATGGCCCCTGGCGTAGAGGGTTGTTTCAAGGTTTGAGTTAACCCTTGCTCATAGTTAGCCCTCAGTACCTGTCTGCTTTTGTTAGTCTGCCAGTAGCACCCCAGGAACCAAACTGTCTACCTCCTCTTCCCCAAATCTCTGTCATTTTTGTGTCCCTAGAGCATCTGTTTGAGGGTTTGTGTGGTGAAGGTGAGGTATTTAGGGGTTGGAGCCCATGGCCTGTCCCTTAAGTGATGCTGCATGTGGAGGTGAAGTAGGGCGTTTGGGTGGAGACTTTCACTGGACACACACCTTCCTGACTGTGCCATTGTGTCCAGAATTTTAAAAAAAGCAACAGCAACAACAGGAAGTGACTGCTGTGTGAGGCATTTATAAAATGCCAGTACAACTTTAATTCCCTGGTTTTTCAACCATCTATAAACATTTCATTTTTTTTAAAAGATTTTATTTATTTGAAGGAGAGAGAGAACACATAAGTAGGGAGAGCAGCAGAGGGAGAGGGAGAAGCAGACTCCCCTCTGAGCAGGGAGCCCCATAGGAGACTCGATCCTGGGACCCCAGGATTATAACCCAAGCTGAAGGCAGACAGACAACCTACTGAGCCACCCAGGTGCCCAGTCAGTGTTACTTATTCTTTTTCTTGCAAAGTTAGCATGGCTGATGACACACTCATCGTTAGGCCATACATGGTTGGCTCCCCAAACCCCACATCCCCGCCCCCACACTTGTTAAAGTTGCCTGCCTGTGGTAAAGAGCCCAGCGATATGTCAAAATGGAGCAGTGGGAGCTGTCTGCCCCCAAAAGGAAGAAGTATTTTATCCTTGGCAATGTGTAGAATTTCAAGGACATGGTGATTAATAAAAAGAAGACCTGCCCTTCGGTCAGTGTCACTATTGTAAATTCTCTATAGAAAGTGTTGCGTGAGCCTAGGCCCTCCCTTGGTGAACCACTAGCGTGTACAAATCACGAACATCCACGCAGTCGACTTGACACAGGTGTGCACCCTGACAACCTTCTCCAGCCATACTCACCCCCATTTCCAATTCAGGTGCCTTCGATCAAGGATTAGCCTTGTGTGTTCTTCAGCTTTGTATAAATGGAGCCCCAGAGTATGTACTCTTCCGAGCCAGGCTTCTTTTGCTTATTTATGCATGGAACTCCTCTATGTTGCTGCACGTGGTGGCAGTGAGCTGTTTCCCTGCTGTGGAGCAGTTAAGTGACCGTGTGACAACTCATCCGCACGTTCAGATCCTGGTGGGCTTTCGGATGTTTCTGTCATGTTGGCTGCTGCGGGTGAAGCATCTGTGCCGGTTCTTGTAGGTGTTATGTTCTCATTTTCTTTGAGAACAGACATGGGGTGAGGCTCTTGGGGTGCCCCTCAGGCACGGGTCATAGGTTTAGCTTTAGGAGATCCTTCAAATTCTTTCCCGAAGTGGTTGTGCTGACACGGTCCACTGCTAGTTATGTTGTAACGATTCCAAAAGTATCCTTAACCCCACCACTGAGTGAAATGAGGGTTTTGTTCCCTACTTTATAAATGAAGACACTGATTCAAGAGGGGTTTAGTGCTCGTACGTATCACTAACTAGAAAATGCCATAAATGGGATTGATACCCAGGTCTTTTGAATTCAAGGGCAGCTCTCTATCTGTTCTAGCATCTTTATATAAGAACTCCTTTAAAGACATTGAGTTATCTGTAAGCAGAAAAGGCACTTGTAAGCCATTCACTGGGACAAAATAGGGAGAAAAAAAAAAATCTCAAATTCCGGCCAGAAAAAAAATGTGCATTTCACACTTCTGCCAAAGAACTTGCTGGCAGAGAGCAAATTGCCTGTCGGACATGGCTGCTGGCATGACTCCTGGCACAGCCTGCCTATACCTTGTTTGGCATCATAGATTCAAGATTTTATGTGTCCACAGAGCTGATGCATGGCATCCCTGCATGGGTCTTCTTATTTTCATCTCTGAAGGCTTCCCTTCATTAAAAAAAATAAAATCTATACTTCTACACTTGCTAAGCACATTGTGGCCTGGGGACCAGCAGCAAAGCAGCAGTGGGAGCTCGGTAGAGGTGCTCAGTCTTAGGCTCCACGTGAATCCTTCAAATGCTGCCGTTCAACAAGATTCCCCTGAGGTTGTGGTCATCAAACTTTGGGAAGCACTGATGTGTTTAGATGTCGATTAAAAATCACTTCTTCCTGCTTGGAGATCTTTGGGAATGGGAGTGTCAGCGTCCTGATCTGAAATAGGGGGCTAGCAGATAGGTACTTTGCAGGGTTTTAATGAGGACCAAAAGATAAAATAGAGGTTAAGAAGCAACAACAATTCTGGATATCTCTTGGTACTTAAGTAAGTGAAAGGTGCTCTTCTTGAGGTCTCCTCAAGCAAGGTGGGCCTGTCTGACTTTCTCAGGCAAATTGCAAGCCTTTAACTACCATAAACACTCCCGTCCCTAGTGCCTCGTCTTCCCCCTACCTGCGTAGGCCCTGCAAGAGAATTAAGTGTCTGTAAATGTCAGGCCAGACTTGGAGCTGTCCTGGAAGTCACCCAAGCATGAGGGCCAGCTGAGGCCTGCCTCAGCTGATGTTCTTTGCTGACTACTCTCTGAAAACCCTAGGACTTAAAAAAAAATGGAGAGCAGCAGCCGTGAAATAAAAAGAGCAAAACACCTGCCAGGATAATAAGCAGGTTTTGCAGGGGAAGTTTGTTATATAATGGGACAGAGACATTCATGGGAGAGGAAGAAAGAGAAGTGTTGGGAGATGGGAGATATGACATGTCAGAAAGGCTGGTGGCTATAAATATTGCTCGTAAGCAAATTAAGGGTTTTTAAAAATAGGCAAGGAAAGGTCTTGCTGAAAAATAAGATGTCCCTGAGGTACAGATTAGTATATCTTTCCCACTTGAAGGGGAAAAAGATGGTTTGATTGGACAAATATCTTTAGCAATGATAATTACATGGGCACCTGAAACATTTCTTGCCTGGTCATTTTCTACAGGGTTAATATCAGTGGAACATATTTAAAAAATACGACTTATTTAATGACCCCTTTTCTCTTTTCTTGGTACTAGTTTTCACTGTGTGATTTCTGACTTTGGTGTCAGATTGTACAGGAAAGCAGCTTAGAAGGTTTGGGTGATAAAAACAGGCCCAATCAATTTTTATGGGGCCAGCAGCAGTGATGACTTAATTGCTACTTTGGTGAAAAGGCTGTGATCCTTATGCTAAATTATTTAAAAAATAGCTTTCAGTGTGAGTTTTCAGAATTCTGCCCAGTCTCTTGGAGTTTGAAATAGTACTAACAGTTTGAGGGCAGAAAGGCTGAAGAATGGAAAGCTCATGACTAATTTGAAATACAGGATTTCAGCAGCTCAGTGGAGCTGGGGCACTGGCGAGGGTAGAGTAAGCAAGGGGAAGTGTGGACTGTGTCCATAATGAGGACCAGCAATCCAGCTTGGTGGCCGGCAAGCACCGTTGTACTCTGAATGGAGTATTGTAGCTCCTGTCACAATGACGTATTCAATTAGCGATAGACTATTATTATTTCTCGCCCTATGTGATTTAACAAAAACATTATTGAAACTAGGGGAAATTATTCTAAACCCAAGCAAAGGGAAATTCTTTGATTGGAATCATAATGATGTCTTTCACAATTTCTGACAGATAAATTATGAGCATTTGTAGCAAAACTTCAGAGCACAATGTTAATTTGAAGTAAGCTCGGACTATCTATAGAGCTTTTATTTTTATAAATGAGTGTGGAGCCATTGGGAGGGAGGGAAGCTGGTGCTTCTTCCCTTTGAAAGGTGATGACTTTAGCATTTATCTTACAGATGGTGATAATAAGTACGAAGTAGTGAGCATCAGATTGAGACTTGGAACTTCCTGGGAGGAGCCCCTATGGACAGCCATTTCTCAGAACTCTGTCTCCCATAAAGCTTTCAGGGTTGGGTAGATGGGTTTCACTTACTGTGTATCACTTTCCAAGTATGATGTTTCCAACTGATAATATTTGCTAAGCTATTAACTTTCTAATGCTTCGGTGTCACCATAGAGAAGTTATATCAAATTATTGTTGTCCCAAACTTGGGAGGCTCTGAGTTTCATTTCCCGGAGGGGGGAAAAATGTAAACAACAGTATCAAAACTTGGAAGACAGACAATGACATTGTTTTTAAAGAAAGAGGTGGACTTAAATCATTGTCTTAATAGACACCATACCTTGTGCTCATTTTACAAAGTCAAGAAGTTCAGACTCTTCCCAAGGGTTTCTTATTGACCAACAATGCAAGGATAGTGTAACTTCACTGTTGCAATAGCTACTGCTCATTGAAATGAGTCACTGAAAACACTTGAAAAGAGTCTTGTTGGAACCCGAGCAATGTTTTTAAAAAATTGAATATTGAACAGTACAGGGGATGAATGAATGCTAAATCCTACAGAACAGTGGACTACGGGTACTATTATAAAACATGGGCTGCCTGGGAACTTTTAAGTAGAGTCACAGAATCATAAAGACAGGGGCCTTTGGTGTCACATAATCCAGTCCTAAAACTTTATACCACTCCAGTGGTATAGTTCAGTCTCTGCTTCAACATATAAAATAAAGGGAAGGTTAGGAAAACCATTTGATTTTAAATACATTCTGTTTTTTAGAAAATTGTAACATTGAACTCCCCTCTTCCTCTCCATTGATTTCCTTTATGGTTATGGATCTCCCTCTGTGGCAACATTGAAACGTTCAGATTCTTTTGCTACAAGACATAATTTCAAGTAAATATGAAAACTTCTCTATGTGGTTGCCAGAGGTGGGAGGGTGTTGATGGAGGGAGGTAAAATGGATGAAAAGGTACAAACTTCTAGTTATAAATGTGTTCGTGGGGTACCTGGGTGGCTCAGTCAGGTAAGTGTCTGTCTTCAGCTTAGGTCATGATCTGGGGTCCTGGAATCAAGCCCTGCATCGGGCTCCCTGGTCAGTGGGGAGTCTGCCTCCCCCTCTCCATCTCCCTCTGCTCCTCTTCTCCCACCCTCAGGAGAGCTCATGCTCTCTCATTCACTGTCTCTCAAATAAATAAAATCTGAAAAAAAATTTATAAACGAGTATTAACAATGCAGTGCACAACAGGGTGACAACAGTTACTAATACAGCATTGCATATTTGAAAGTTGCTAACATAATCACTCTTAA
This sequence comes from Mustela nivalis, assembly GCF_964662115.1. Lineage (NCBI taxonomy): Eukaryota > Metazoa > Chordata > Mammalia > Carnivora > Mustelidae > Mustela > Mustela nivalis. The sequence continues at coordinate 19,051,003 of NC_139032.1, forward strand.
AATTTCTTACCACAAGACAAAAAATTTTGTTGACTATGTAAGGCGATGGATGTTAACTACAGATAGTGTCCAACTTAACGATGGTTCAACTTAAAATTTTTCTACTTTACAATAGTATGAAAGCAATACATTCTTCAGTAGAAACTGCATTTCATATTTTGAATTTTGGCCTTTTTCTAGGCTAGCGATATGCCAAACAATCCCCCTCCTTTTTTTTTTTTTTAATTACATGAGCAGTATTTACTATAGAAATATAAGTAACCAAAAGATTGAAATGAAATGGTCAATCTCAGTACCCAAACCACCCAGAGGTATTCACTGTTATTATTTTAGGGTATAGCTTTCTAGATACTTTTTCTATGCACATATTATATACATCTTTAATAAAAACACTATTTTTTAACTTGATTTTCTAGTTAACGTATTTTGAGCTTTGTCCCACATCAACAAATCTGTTTACAATATTTTAATGACACAATATCCTGTTTTCTATTATTTGTCATGATTTATTTTTGCCAGTCAATATCGTTTTTTTTTTTTCTGCTAACATAATCACTATAATGGATACCTATGTGCACATCTTACTGATATGACTGAAACTTTTGTTCATTTGTTTTTAGTAGATTCAGGTGTACAATGTAGTGATTCAACAATTTCCTACATTTCCCAGTGCTCATCACATGTGTACTCCTTAACCCCCATCACCTATTCCCCCCATCCTCCAGCCCCATACCCTGTTTGTTCCCTAGAGTTAAGAGTCTGTTTCTTGATTTGTCTTTCTTTTTTTCCCCCTTTGCTCATTTGTTTTGTTTCTTAAACTTCACATATGAATGAAATCATATGGTATTGGTCTTTCTCCGTCCGACTGACCTATTTTGTTTCGCATAATACTCTCTAGGTCCATTCATGTTGATGCAAATGGCAAGATTTCATTCTTTTTAAAAAATGTCTGAATAATATTTCGTATCACTTCTTTGGCCATTCATCTATCGATGGACGTTTAGGCTACTTCCCTATCTTAGCTGTTGTAAATACTATTGCTATAAACACTGTGGTGCATGTATCTCTTTGAATTAGTGTTTTTGTATTTTGGGGGTAAGTACCCAGTAGTACAATTACTGCATCACAAGGTAGTTCTATTTTTAACATTTTGAGGAACCTCCATAATGCTTTCCACAATGGTTGTACCAATTTACATTCCCACCAACAGTGTATGAGTGTTCTTTCTCCTCATATCATCACCAATGCTTAGTTTCTTGTGTTGTTGATTTTAGTCATTCTGACAGGTATGAGGTGATACCTCATCCTGCTTTTGGTTTGCATTTCCCTCATAAAAAGCGACATTAAGCATCTTTTCATGTATCTGTTGGCTGTATGGACGTCTTTATTGAAGAAATGTCTGTTCATGTCTTTCCCATTTTTCAATTGGATTATTTGTTTTTTTGGGTGTTGAGTTGTAGAAGTTCCTTATATATTTTGAATACTAATGGTTTATCAGATATGTCATTTACGGATATCTTAACCCATTTAATAGGTTGCCTTTTAGTTTTGTTGATAGTTTCCTTCATTGTGTAGAAGCTTTTTTATTTTGATATAGTCTCAGTAGTTTATTTCTGTTTTTATTTCCCTTACCTCAGGAGACGTATCTAGAAAAATGTTGCTATGGCCAATGTCAGATATATCACTGTCTATGCTCTGTTCTAGGATTTTTATGGTTTCAAGTCTTGCATTAAAGGTCTTTAATCCATTTTGAGCTTATTTTTGTGTGTGATGTAAGAAAGTGGTCCAGTTTTTTTCTCTTTCCTGTTGCTGTCCAGTTTTCCCAACACAATGTATTGAGGAGACTGTCTTTTACCCCTTGGATATTCTTTCCTGCTTTGTTGATGATTAATTGGCCATATAGTTATAAGTTTATTTTTGGGTTTTCTGTTCTGTTCTGTTGATCAATATGTCTGTTTTTGTGCCAGTGCCATACTGTTTTGATTACTATAGCTTTATAATACAACTTGAAGCCTGGAATTGTGATACCTCGAGCTTTACTTTTTTCAAAATTTCTTTTTATATTTGGGTCTTCTGTAGTTCCATATAAATTTTAGATTTTTTTGTTCTAGCTCTGTGAAAAATGTTGATATTTTGATAGGGATTGCATTATATTTGTAGATTTCACTAGGTAGTATACTAATTTTAGCAATATTTGTTTTTTCATCAGTGTTTTACAGTTTTCAGGGTATAGGTCTTTCACCTCTTTGATTAGGTTTATTCCTAGATACCTTTTTGGTGCAGTTGTAAATGGGATTGTTTCCTTAATTTCTGTTTCTGCTGCTTCATTATAGTATTTAGAAATGCACAGTCTTTTCTGCACATTAATTTTGTATCTTGTGACTTTACTGAATTCATTTATCAGTTCTAGTAGTTTTTTTGGTGGAGTCTGTCTGGTTTTTACGTGTAGTATCATGTCATCTGCAAATAGTGAAAGTTGTACTTCTTCCTTACCAATTTGGATGCCTTTTATTTCTTTTTGTTGTCTGATTGCTGTGGCTAGAACTACTGGTACTATGTTGAATAAAAGTAGTGAGAGCAGACATCCCTATCTTGTTACTGACCTTAGGGGGAAGACATTCAGCTTTTCCCCATTGAGTGTGATGCTCTCTGGGTTTTTAATATATGGCCTTTAACATACCTATTTTGAGGTATGTTCCCTCCAAGCCTACTTTTTGAGGGCTTTTATCATGAATGGATGTTGTACTATGTCAAATGCTTTTTTGGAGAAAAATGAAATAATCATATGGTTTTTATATTTTTTCTTGTTGGTGTGATGTTATCATCAGAGATCTAGTGAGAGAAGAAGATGAGTGGTCCAGGAAAGGGAGAAGCTGAGCAGGGAGCCTGACTTGGAACTTGATCCAAGGACCCTGGGATCAGGACCTGAGCCAACGACAGATACTTAACCAACTGAGCCACCCAGATGCCCCATACATTCATAGTAATTACTGATACATAAGTATTAATTCCCATTTTATTACTTGTTTTGTGGCTATTTTTGTAGGGTTTTTTTTTCCTTCATTTTGTTTTTGTTTTTGTTTTTTCCTGAATCTTTTCTTTCTCTCTCTCATGGTTTGTTGGTTTTCTATAGTGATATACTTGGACTCCTTTCTCAATAATTTTGCATATTTATTTTTTTAAGATTTTATTTATTTATCTGACAGGGAGAGAGACACAACAAGAGAGGGAACACAAGCAGGTGGAACAGGGAGAGGGAGGAAAAGCCTTCCCACTGAGCAGGGAGCCTGATGTGGGGCTTGATCCTGGAACCCTCCTGGGATCATGACTGAGCTGAAGGCAAATGCTTAATGACTGAACCGCCCAAGGACCCTAATCTTTTTACATCTATTAGTGGTTTTGATTTGTGGTACTATTCAGTTTGTATATAACATCATCTGTATCAATCAGTCTATATTGTGTTGATGGTTACTTAAATTCAAACCCATTCCTTACTTCTTCCCACCATGTTGTAGGTATAAAGTATTATATTTTACATCCTTTTATCTCATGAATGGCTTGTGCTTTTGTGTTTTTCACTATTTATACTTATTATTTATATTTTCACATATGGTCTTTTCTTTTCATTCAGAGAGTTCCCTTTAATATTCCTAGATTAGTAATCATGAACTTCTTTGTCTTGAGACACGATTTCTCCTTCTATCCTGAATGATAGCCCTACTGGATAGAATATTCTTGGCTTCAGATTTTTCGCATTCAACACTTTAAAGATATCATGCCACTACTATCTGGCTTGCAAAGTTTCTGCTCAAAAATCCACTGATAGCCCTATGGAGTTTCCTTTACATGTAACTGTCTTCTTTTCTCTTGTTTTTATTTTTTAATTTTATTTTATTTAAGATTTAAGAGAAAGCAAGTGTGAGAGGACACCAAAGCAGGGGGAGTGGAAGAGGGAGAAGCAGGCATCCTGCTGAATGGGGAGCTTGATTCGGGGCTTGATCCCAGGACCCCAGGATCATGACCTGAGCCAAAAGCAGACACTCAACCAACTGAGCCACCCAGGGACCCCCTCTTGTTGCTTTTAAAGTTTGTTCCTTATGACTGCTTTTTGCCATTTTTAATACTGTGTGTCTTGGTGTGGATCACCTTTGGTTGATTTTGTTGGGGGATCTTCGTGCCTCGTGAATCTGGATTTCTGCTTCCTTCCTTAGATTAGGGAAGTTTTTAGCTGTTACTTTTTTTTTTTTTTAAGATTTTATTTATTTATTTGACAGAGAGAGATCACAAGTAGGCAGAGAGAGAGAGAAGGAAGCAGGCTCCCTGCTGAGTAGAGAGCCTGAAGCAGGACTCAATCCCAGGACCCTGGGATCACAACCTGAACCCAAGGCAGAGGCTTTAACCCACTGAGCCATCCAGGTACCCCAAGCTGTTATTGTTTAAAATAAGTTTTCTGCCTTCTTTTCTCTCTCTTCTGGGATCTCTATAGTGCAAATGTTATTGTGTTTGATGGAGTCATTGAGTTACCTAACTTTTTACTCATTTTGCATAATTCTTTTTTTTTCTTCTAGTTATTCAGTTTGGTTACTTTCCATTACCGTGTCTTCTAGTTCATTAATTCCTTCCATTGTTTCTTCCATCCTCCTATTTATTCCATCAAATGGATTTTTAATTTCATTTATTGGGTTTTTCATTTCTGATTGGTTAATTTTATCTCTCTGTTAAAGGTCTCACTGATGATCTCTATTCTTTTTTCAAGTCCAGTGAGTATCTTTGTGATCATTTCTTTGAATTCTCTATCAGGAATGTTACTTGTATCTGTATCCTTTAGATCTCTTGCTGTGGTTTTCCCTGTTCATTCATTTGTGACAAATTCCTCTGTCTTCTCATTTTGCCTAATTGTCTGTGTTTGTTTCTCTGTGTTGGGGAAGTCAATTATATCTCTTTTTCTTTCTTTGTTTTTTTTTTTTTTCAAGATTTTCTTTATTTCACAAAGAGAAACACAGCAAGCAAGAGGGAACACAAGCAGGCGGAGTGGGAGAGGGAGAAGCAGGCATCCCACTGAGCAGGGAGTCTGATGTGGGGCTCATGGATCATGAGGACCGTGGGATCATGACCTGAACTGAAGGCAGATGCTTAACCTACTGAGCCACCCAGGTGCCCCTTTATCTCTTGCTCTTGAAATTACTGGGAGGTTGTGCACTTTTGACTAGGTGTGCTGGTCCTCCTCCAAAGGGGACCTGCAGCCATTGTGGAGATCAGGGGTGGCAGGGGCCTCTCCACAAAGTCTGTGTAGGCATATAGGCAGGTCCCACGTCCTCTGCAGGATGATGTTGGAAGATACCATTTTGGGAAGGTTTGAGTGGGTGTTTTGGGGGAGGGGTTCCGTGACGTGGCACTGAGGGCACTGAGGCAAGGCTGGCTGGGGTCGGGGGGGACATGGTATAAGTAAGTTAGGTAGTAACTGCCAGGACTGCACTGGTTCCAGCAGGTAGCTGTGTGTTTATGTGGGGTAGTGGAGAGAAATGGTGTCTGTCTTCACCTTTGTTCCTGGAGAAGTCCCTCAGGGAGCTCTGAGATGAGTAACTAACTCTCCCCTTTGTAAACCCTAGATTCCTTTCAAACTGCTGCTTCCAAGCTGTAGCTCTACGGTCTGGTTGCTGTGCTGTCTCTTTAAGGGCAGGGGCTCAGTTACCCTTCAGGCTCACTCAGAGCCTAGCCAGCTGATTTTTAATATTCCAGGCTTTAAATCCCACACTCACAAAATTCAGCCCTTCTGATTTTCAAAGCAAGCAGTATGGAGATTTCTTTTCCTATCCTAAGCTCCTTGGTGTGCTCCTGTGTTTCTCTCATGTCGCTCTCCTTGCCAATGGCTCCCCCCATCCAGTTGCCAGACCTTTGGGGTTTAGGTTCCACCTAGTCCTCACCCTTCCTACCCATATCGATGTGGCCTCTTCTCTACATTTAGTTGTGGAATTTGTTTAGTCAGGCTTTGAGTCCTTTTCTTGGTTGTTTACTCTGATGTGAGTGTTATCTAGTTGCATCCATAGGAGGAGCTCAGTTAAGGGTCCTCCTACTCTGCCATCTTCCCCGGAAGTCCTCCTCTGATCCTCTCTCGACCCTAGGCAGGGACAGCTGCAGCTCCCAGTCAACCAGATGATCATGAGGGTAAACAACTGATACACTTACAGTCATGCTGTATCCATACAACCATTCTGTTCTTCACTTTCTATTGTATTCAGTATATTGTATGAGATAGTCCACATTTTATTATGAGCTAGGCTGTGTGCTAGGTGACTTACCCAACTGTAGGCTAATATAAGCTGTCTGAGCATGTTTAAAGTAGAGTAGGCTTAGCGCTGATATTTGGTAAGTTAGGTGAATTAAATGCATTTTCAACTTAATGATATTTTCAATTGACAGTGGATTTGTGAGGATGTAACCCCCATCGGAAGTCAAGGGGGATCTGTAGACTTATTGTGGTGATGGTTTTGCAGTACATACAAATATCAAATCCTTATGTTGCACATCTGAAACTAATATAATGTTGCATATCAGCTATACCTTAATAGAAAAAATAAAATCAACTTGTCAATCCCTGTTGAGATTGTAATTGGAAGAGCATTGAACTTATAGATGCATTTGAGGAAAATTAGCATTAGTAGAAACATGTTCTTACCAGACAGTCTGGCAATTGGTTTGAAAATTTAACAGAAATGAATTTATGCCAGACTAATAATGTTTTCTAATTTGTTCCCTTTATTCTGGGGAAAACATCTCATTCACAGCAACAATAAAAACTATAGGTTGCATTATCAATTAAAGGCCCTGAAGAAAGAGGAATTTAGGTCATCACATAAAACAAACAAACAAAAATGGTGAACTTCTATATTACCCCAAAATATTTCTGTCTTTGTTTTAATCATTCATATAATTATTTATTAATGCAATCAGTTGTACATCTAGTCTTTTAACAATACATACAATGAACACTGAATGCATACACATAGAATATGCCACAAGCTCTGTTAGGCATAAGAAATACAATATTAAATTTATATAACATTAAAATGGACTCACAGTGATTTATCATTTATCATTATTATTGACACTTTTATGTATTATGCCATATAATTCTCCAATAACCTTAATGAAAGAAGAACAGTTTTTCTTTCTGTATTATAGATGTGAAAACTGAGGATAGGAGGAATTAAGTATTGCCTCTAAATTTATACAACAATGAAAGAGAAATTTGAACCTATATTTCCTAGACCCTATAGTCTGTGCATTTAATTATTTAATTCTTACTCCATAGCCTAAGTTAGGAGATACACATACAAACAATCACAGTATTATTTAGTATCAACTAAATAATTGATACTAATTGGAGATAATTTAGGAAATATGCAGAGATGATTTTAATTCTGACTCTAGGTTTCAAGAGTAGGTAATTCTTTGAAAGATGCACTCTTGAATGATGACTAGGGCAGCTGGGGAGATGAGCAGAGAATGTACAGAGTAGATGAGCATGAAAACTTCAGGTAATGGCACATAGTAAATATCAATGGAGCAGAAGGTACAGGGAGGGGTAGCTGGAGATATCAGGAAACCAACAGGAAACCAGGGGTTAGAATGTAGAGAGCTACAAACACCAAGGAGGGTTGAAAGTGATCCTTAGGAAATGAGGGGAATGTGAGAACTCATTAATGGGAATTCAAAATTAGATCTGCATTTTAGAAAGTTCTTTCCAGCAGCATTTTCCTCCTTCCTTCCTTCCTTGGGGGGAGGGGCAGAGGAAGAGGGAGGGAGAATCTTAAGCAGGCTCCATGCCCAGGATAGAGCTTGACATGGGCCTCGATCCCACGACCCTGAGATCATGACCTGAGCTGACACCGAGAGTCAGACACTTAGCCGGCTGAGCCACCCAGGCGCCCCACAGCAGCATTTTCACAGTTAAATCAGAGAGGGCTAGACTGGAGACTTGGAAGAGACTGTGAGAGGGTATGACACAAAAAGAATACTTTTGAGTGTGTACACAAACACTGTCCCTAGAGAAGAGGACACTGCCGGCTAGGGGAGTCCAAAGCAGTACAGAGTGGAGTAGAGGGGCACAGGATACAGGGGTATCTGCTTTGCATCAGGAATTGTTAAAATTTGGTCCTGTATGTGCTTATCATCCACACTGTGCTGCTTAATTTCATGGGCAAGGGCGTTTGTAATCTGAATGCACGGCCTGCCTTTGTCGCTGGTTGGTGTGGCTGGCCAACTCTGGCGGCTGCTCAGCAGCTATAATGGCTATTTTCTGTTTCATCAGAGCCTTGCTGTGCTGGCTACCCCTTGTGTATTATCAACTGCCCTTTTTCTACCAATTAAGCCCCAAAGATAACAGGAGCAAACTAACATGTGATTCACTAGAATCTTTGCAATATTTAAAGGTTCTGATATTAAGGACTATATTGGGTTATTGAGCATTCAATTAAAGAGCCTCCAGTGTTTAATTTAGGATTTTCCATACAACAGGTATTGTTTGTTAATTAGTTAATTAAGTAACAAATGATTATTGAAAACATGCATTAGGATTAAGCAAGCTGCAAGAGAGATAAAGATATCTCTAAGGCAATTAGCTCATTGTAATTTTAATGATAAATGTGTAATTAGACTCTTATTCTAAAGAGATTGTTTGGAATGGTTTTCACAAGCATTAAACGGGCATGTAACAAGATATTTACTTATATAACAAGCCAAATATAATTCTAATTCTTATTAGGCACCAGCCAGTGTGTTCAAATGATACCTAATTTGCTAAAAGCGAAAATTTTATAAGTATTAGTACTTAAAAATATCCATTAAAAGCTTATGTAACTCACATAATTACATCTAGATTTATCCCCATGCCTGTTTATTTCACTTCTTACACAATTATCTGAGACTTTCAAATGTATTACGACTTAATAGCCGACATTTATACATTCACGTATCCAACACTGAGGGGATTACAGTTGCATCACCAAATAAAAACCTTCTCCCCTTTGTGCTCTAAAACTGTAGTAGGTGACTGATGTCAGCGTTCTGTGATCCTCTCAAGTGACCTTGAGGATATATCAAAAACAGGACAAACCAGAAAACCAGTTAAGCAGAGGCCTACGGGTGATACTTTTGAACAATCAGATATGATAGAAACATACTGTAGTAAGATGACCTTTCTCGTGTCTATGTGGAAATCGGTAAACCCTAACTTTTCCAACGGTAACAAATTAGACCTGTGACTGCAAGTATTTGGAGAACTACTTGTAAGCACGTATCCCCCTTTCCCCATTTTTGTCGAGGTAATCTCCTACAGCTAAAAAGCTTTAGAGCAGTTCTTTGAGAGCAAGCTGAAATACTGTCTCCCGGGCTATAGTCCTCAGTCAGACAACAAATACAGCATTTACTACCTACTTTGAGGTTGGCTCTCTTTCAGTTGACACGTTTTCTTAGTGTCAGCTTGTCAAGAGAGAAGTAGATTCCCTTCTTGGATGTCTAGAACCTACCACAGTTCCTGGCACATTGTACTCCATAGAAATCTGTTAAATGGGTCTGAATGAGTGGAATTAGGAAGTCTAGATGTTTCTTAAAATGTATAATTCTTTTTAATCCCTGTTTTATTGCAGTCCACTGGCTGCCATCATTTTCTCTGCTGCTCTTCGGTGTATGTTTTTTTTCTTGTGGCCTGGTTGAGTGGGGCTGGGGAGCTATTATTTCTGAAGGGCTAACATGGATTGGGGATTCTGTAGGAATTACAACAGTGACAATAAACATAGTAAACAGCAGCAAACACTTACGCAGTTCTTATTACCTACCAGGCATGGAGAGATGCTCTTTTCATTGGTTTACTGCAGTAAACCAATTATTATTGACAGTCAATAATCCTATGACTCAATAATCCTATGAGGTAGATCCACCATTATCTTTATGTTTCAAATGGGAAACTGAGGCTTAGAGTAGTTACATAATTTTTCTAAGATCACAGTTACTAAGTAGTGGAGTCAGGATATAATACCAAATATTGTAAAGATGGAGACCTTTATTTATTTATTTATTTATTTGTTTATTTATTTTTAGAGAGAGAAAGAGGGGCGAGGAAGGGGTGCAGGGAGAGGGAGAGAATACAAAGCAGGCTCCATGCCCAGCGCAGGGCTCCATCACACAATCCTGAGATCATGATCTGAGCCAAAATCAAGAGTTGGAGGCCCAAGACCGAGATCATTCTTGCCTGACATTGGATTCCTTCAAACAGATCCGAAGATGGAGTTATACAGTTTGGTTGATGAAGGTGTGTTCTCAGGAGAAGCCTATAAAGGAGTGAGCCAAGCAGGATCGAGTAGGGGAAGAAACTAGGCAATGATGTGAGTTCACTTGAAGGCTGGCCTCAGTCTAATGGCACAGGAAATACTGGAGTATAAGTAACACCACAGAATAGTCTCATCTTCAGGCATGGGGACAGGAATTTGAACCCCAGACTCTGTCTTCCATGGACTACTGGCTAGCCCCAGGAAGACCTACTCTCACAGGTATGTTGTGGTGGGAGGTACCTGGCTTTGGCAGAGGCCAGTTCCCAGGATAAGCTTCCTTATGAGCTGTTTCAGCCAGCTCTCACAAGAGCAGCCAGCTGCAGAGAGCAAATCCGGGCCGGCACCAGTAGCATCCACTGCAAAACCTTCCTCTGATAATGATTCTTTTAACTTCAAGGCTCCCGTGAAGCACACAGGAGTTTTGTCAAGCAGACTAGGTTTTTATCAGATTGGCCTTTTCCTGGCTTAGTGGCTTTGGGGAAATTGCTTACATATACTGAGTCTCATTTTCATCATCTGCTAAATGGGAGTGTTAACACTTAGTCTCAAGGGATTGTTATGACGACAAAATGAGAATGTATATGTATACATTTTGTACACTAAAGCAGAACAGGACTATTGTTTGTGGCACTGTTATTTCCATATCTGACTTCCCAAGGCTCAGGGACAGCCATTGGGTAGTGGCCCATAAAGCTCTGGAAGTCCTGGTCCAGATGACAAGTTTGATTTAAGAGAACATAATCTCAAGGCCAATGATGTAAGGACAACAAAAGAAAATGATAAGATGAAACTGAACTTGACCAAGACTCTTTTAAGAATTCTGCTGAGTATTGATAAGCCTAATTAACATGAGCAGAATCGAGGGTCAGAAAAATTAATGTACCCAAGTTCTATAGCCGGCAAATGGCAGGCGTGGGACTCTGATTCAGGTAATTTGAAGTCTAATTTTGCATTCTCCCTTTCTGCCTTCAATATTGGTGAAGCCAAGTGGTTTTTCCAAAGGAATCTCCTGTTCCCTTGACCCTGTGAAGTACTTCCTTTCCTGTATCAATCAGGAAGTTCCCATTCTGAGCCTCTTGTGCCTTATAGCTCTGTATCTTGGATTCTTATTCTTGATCTCTGTTTAATGCATCAGTCACCCATTCGGAATGGAACAGGGAGAAACAATCTCTGATTTCTTATGGCTAACAACTAAGGCATTTGGGGCCTTAGCTGAAGCTTAAAGGACCTTAGTTCACCTTAATACCAGATTTGGCAGAGGTTAGTTTGGAAGATTGACTTCTGCAAAGTACTGAAGCCTCAGTGAAAGGGACCATAAAGGCAGGTGATGTGCAGACTGTGGAGTTTAGTACAATGCCTATCAGGGGTGGAAAGAAAGAGATTTCTTTTTCAGGAGCATCTAATTTTCCTCAAGAGGACTTTATGTAAACAATGCTCAAATAGCCATTAATTTAAAAGAAATATCTTTGGAAGAAAAGCACTTAGAGAGTGATTGATTCTGACTGGTAAATAATCCAAGCTTGTGTGTACATGTGCTCTCTTTCCTTCTCTTTCTCTCTCTCTTCTTGTAATTATAGTTAAAAATATTACGTACATCCAATGTTTTCTCTCAGTGTTCTGGTGAAGTATGCAGCAGGGGGACCGTTTGTGTTTTCCCGCCTTTGTTCTTACAGTAGAAAATATTTCTCTTACAAGAGAGGTCTCAGTGACCATAACTGTACTTCCTGAACATTCCTTAATGAGTCATTAGCCAAGTGTAGTATTACTCTTTGATTTACAACCACTCCTTGAGTGAGTTGAGGCTACTTTCTCTTGTGAGGCAGTGCAGAGGAGGCACGAACAAAACGGGGGGTTCCTGTTAGGAAGAAGGAGAGAAGAATAGAGGAGGGAGAGACAACCTTGAGAGTATCCAACAGAATAACCAAGAAGATTAGAATATTTAGAAAGGGAAGAGTAAGAGTTCTGTGATTAACATATCCCAGCCCCTAACACCACCCTACAGAGATTGAGAACAAATGTATCCTAAAGCTTGAGGCCATGAAAGCAAATGTGAAAACACCTTCCCAGGAAATTTCCATATGGCATCATGTTATCTATCATGAGTAATTCTCAAAGTGTTACAAACACTTCTTTGGAAAAGGAAAAATACTAAATCTCTTTCTGTAGCCTAGTGAAAGAGTGCAGGTTTTGAATTTAGGCAAATAAATAGTTGAGTTCTTGCCTATTAATTTATTATGATGATTATTAATTATTATTTTTGGTGGTCTGGAAAGCAAAGTTTATTGAGAGAGAGTACAGTTAGTAGTACAAAGCTCCCAAAGAGGGAGGGACCTGAGAGGGTTTTCCTTACCTAGTAATTTTTATCACATTAAATCATACTATACTTTAGCCTCAGTTATTTTACTTATAAATGCGGATCCTAGTTTCTACGGCATTGGGTTGTTTTGACGTTTCAGTGGGATAAAAATGGGAAAAAAGGGCACCTGGGTGGCTCAGTGGGTTAAAGCCTCTGCGTTCAGCTCAGGTCATGATCCCAGGATCCTGGATCGAGTCCTGCATCAGGCTCTCTGCTCAGCAGGGAGCCTACTTCCTCCTCTCTCTGCCTGTCTCTCTGCCTACTTGTGATCTGTCAAATAAATAAATAAATAAATAAATAAATAAATAAAAATCTTATGGAAAAAAAAAAATACTTGGTGCACAATTGGCAGATAATATTGTCCATTCTCTTTTACTGAAGGCAAGAGAATGGGCTATGAGGCTGGGAGTCACTGACCAGTACAATACAATACCACTACTTAATCTAAACTTTTATGGTAGGCCTTTGGTAGCATAAGGTAGCATAAGGATAGGCAGATTCAAGGCAAACCCAGTTCTGTCGTGGTTTTGCTATGATATCTGAAAATAATCAGTTGACCTCAAGATGTCATCATGTCAGTTCTGATATTTATTTCCTGGCTTTTAAAAAGAATATATGAAGAAATTATCTAGATACTTTGAGCCTTCACATAGTCTGTACATTGAAGAGGGCATGATGTAAGAAAATGTATGTCAATAATGAGTAGATATTTGTAAACACATATTTGTGCTTTGAAAAGAAGTACTCTGAGTCATAGTGTATTGTGAAGTTTGTTATGCAGTGTGTTTGAGTATTGTAGTGGGTATTTAGAAGGGAGGGGGAGACTCTTACATTAGGGGTTAATGGCCAATGGCCTCCCTGCAAGAGACGTCATGATCTTTCCTTCTGCATAATACTGTGAAAGTCACATGGCAGCCGTCAAGATGAGGCCTCGGTTTTAACAAAGCAGTGGATCCCCTGTGTCCCAGAACTTGGCATCTTTTTATGGAGGAAGCACCCTGAGAAAAAGGAATATATCAAAATTAAGGTTTGGGCTTAGAGTTATTTAACTCATGACTGTAGCATTTTGAAAAACTCCTATTTGACCCCGAGCAAATTTCCTTCATTTCCACTACACAAGTAAACTTACTGATTTTACAATTCCTCTTCTGAAGGGATTTCCATCCAGAAACTGCTGCCGTGCTTGTGCGATGGCGCTACTTATTTTAAGTTCTTTAAGGCATGTTTGACTGAGTCTCTGAGCCAGACTTTCGGTTTGGCAGCGACAAAGAAGCTCTCTTCACAAAGCATTTTATATAGCATTTGTGAAAATATCTTCTCTCTGAAAGTCAAAATGTTCTGCATAAACAATAAAACAAAATGGAGGCATGGTCTATTGAACAAACAGCAGTGATAGGCGCCAATATTTCATAATATCAGTACTTGCTTAATAGGGTGCAGGCAATTAAAAAAAATCTAAAGTCATTTTTTAATTATTTCCATTAACTGTTCAAATCTCTGCTTTTCCATGATATTGTTTATGAATGGTAAAAGTAAATCAAGTGATACTAATAATAATTTTCAGTTAAAAAACAGAAGTTAGAAAATAAGCAGCTAGCTCAGTCCAGTTGTTTGAGGATACATACTCCCTTTTCATTAACACACGACCTAGTTAGATAAATGAGTATAATTTTATTCTTCAACATCCAGAAAGGGTTCTCCAGGGCTTAGAAGATTTTAGGCCGGAATCTGTCAATATTGATCATTTCCTCTTACCTTCTTGGTTTTTTATCCCTTTCCTTTTCTGCCCTCACCATCTTTTATTATTATTATTTTTGGGGGGGGGGAGATTTGGGGTTTTTTGGGAAAAGAAAAGGTAGGTTAGGAAGATCAAGGACATCTGGATGAGAACAGTAATGTGCTCAAAATTCAGGAATGAGTACATTTCCTATGAACGAAAATTGAATATTCATGGTTCAGTTTATCCTTTTGTGTGGAAGGTTGTGAGGAAAGTTGCAGGGCAGACGGAGGGAGAGGCTGTCTCGTACCACTTGACCTTGCCTTTTAGAGCTCCTTTGTTCTAGTGTCTACCTGTTTCCTGAATTTCAGTTGATAGGAAAGTTTCATGGAGGTGGTTTATACTAAGACATGATAGCCAATGACTCTAGTCTCATTAAAGAATAAGGGTTTGGGTATATTGTAATAGCAAACCAAAAAATTTAGAGATCATTGTTGAGATTTCAGTAGTCAGCTTCCAGATTGTTGCATAGTCTAGAAATGTTGTCAAATATACTTGATTGTTGGGTAAATTTTTATATAATTTATATAATTACTTTGAGATTATATATGTCTGTGAAAGAGGAATGGAAAGGCAGGTACCAAAATAATAATCAGTGTTTTGTTTGTTGAAAATAGGGAAAAATCTCTCTCCTTCCACCAGTTATTCAACTTGTAACAATTCCATTTAGTACCTTTTATAATAAAAAGAACTAGAACAACAAGCAGATATGGATGCCTGAAGAATCATCCGAAGTTGAGATGAGCCACAACTTTAGCTGTGTGTGGATTAGCTCACAGGAGGGGAGAGTGGTAAATTGGCAGACTATCCAGAGAGCATAAAAACTGTAGCAGGAATCCAGTGGAGGTTATAGTTAGGTCATGTGATGGCCTCCTCCTTTCTTGTCTCTTTCTCTAGAGAAATGACTGTAGAAGCAACACTGTTAGATATCTGGATTATTGTTTTGAATTCTAGTAGGAATTCTCAGCCTGGCTTGGTGTTGGATTACCTGAGTGGTAATGACACAAAGACACTAAATCTAATATCTTGATACTTGGGTCAGAATGACTCCCACTTCTCAGAGGTTCTTTAAAATGCCTCACTCCAGAAAAATGACTTAATCCCAATTTTATATCATTTTTGTTTTTGTCTAGTGTATTCAGAGTCTTGAATTTTTTTTTTTTTTTGATAAGTGACAACTGGTTCTTGATTGAGTGTGGGTTTTTTTTTTTTTTTTGTACTCAGAAAAAGCAGATATATGTCATCATGCCCCACCCTCCACTACCTCAACCAAGGCATTGTGGCTTATATATTTCGGCATATGTTCCTGTTAAGCCAGGAATATACCCATCATTTTTTTAACTGCCAAAAGGTTGAAAAAGGCAAGCAATTCCATCCTAGTCCCCCACATTCTTTTCTGGGACTCCTTTCTCACACAAGTAGTTCCATTCTAGAAAAAGGGGATATATGGTAACTAAGCATGGGCACATATTTTTTGACAGGAATCCGGGGATATTGTTGTTTTCCACCAAGACACACGCTTTGATTCTCATGGTTTAATATGTAATTTATCTCACATATTTAGAGATCCTCTATATTGATGATTAAATGCCAAGTGAGTTATTGTACTTATTTGGATGAAGACAAGGAATTTGCATTCCGTATTCTAAAAACACGCCAACTATTTGATCTGTAAGGCAACGTAGACCATTGAGTACGTGTGCAGTTTTAAAAAATTCCATCCTTTGAAATCTTAGTGGAAAATGTCGAAGTCGAGCTGCATTGAGCCTCGTCTGAACAAGAGAAAGCCCCCAGCCTCACTAATAAAACTTTCAGATTCTTTGATTGAATGCCATTTGAAATTACCCTCATCACGTTAACGTGCAATAGGTAGCATGCAGTAGGGTTGCTTCTCGACATGACCCTATTAGAGATTGCCACTTGTAAGGAAATCAATTCAAAAGCGGAGGCTGTATTAAGCTGGATACCAGGTCAAATGACACTATTTGGGGGAAAAATGGAGAGGTACTTCAGCCTAATGATTTGTGAAAAGTTAAGTAACAACAAATTCCATGAATATGAAATGGTGGAAAGAATGCTCTCATCACTGCTTTTATCTCTCAGCCCTCGGTGCCGACGATAGCCATGAAGAATTAGAAATGGCACCTGCCTGTACGCCTGTCTCTCTCTGAGATGATGCTTTTTAAGATTGTGATTTTGGAGCGGGTAAGATGGAAAGGGGTAAGTTTCAGCTTGGGGTTCTCAAAAATTTTTCTTTTCTTTCTTTCTTTCTTTTTTTTTTTTTTAGTCAGTCAAAGGGATGGTAGGAAGTGTGCTGTGAGTATTCTGACAACGCCTGCCTATTTTTGCTTCTGAGAACCTTTGTGTATTCATGCAGCTGGCTGTAGAGAGCTTTGATGGTTTTAGTTGGATGCTATGGAAGTCTCGGGAAAAAGCAAACTTGGTTTCTGCATTAATAAATGATGCAAATAGACTTGGGATCCTTCACTGATTTGTACTTAGTTTGGGGAATTTTAATTTTTATAAACTTTTTGCTGGAGCATAAGTGTTAATATAACATACAACACAACGAAATATGCAACGCCATGTAAAGTAGTATATAGTCTCATACGAAGAGAAAAGTATGTATATCATCAGCCTTCAACCCACGGATCTTTTGCAGACTGAGCACATCCGAATGTAAAGCTATGAAACCAAGAAATAACTCTGCCCAGAAGCCTCTCTCAAGACCTCTTCCCATGTCTGCTCCCCACCAAGGGTAATCATTATTTTGTCTTCTACATTCATTTTTGCCTCTTGTGCCCTTCCTAAGAAAGAACTCACACTATGTGCCCTTTTTAGAGTCTGGCCTCTTACACTCAACATTGGAAGACCTAGGCATAATCACCATATTTCATTTTAACTTGTTTATCCTCGTTGTATATTTTTCTACTATGTGATTATGCAATTTGCCCATTCTCAATGGATCATTAGGTTATTTTGGCTCCTACAAGCAGTGCTGCTTTGAACATTCTTGTATGGATCTTTTGAAGAAATATATATACATTTTTCTGTTGGGTATACACTTGGGAATGGAACTGGTGCATTGTCAGGTTTCAGTAAGCTTCTCTTGTGTAAATACTGCCAAACAGATGTCCAGAGTGGTTGCTGTATACACTCCTCCAGTGGTGAATGGGAGGTTTCAGTGGCTCCACATTGTCAACACTTGGTGTGGGTGTTTGGCTGCTAGGGGTTGTTGAGGTGCCTGAGTGCATTGTTGTTTTCTTGTTCATCTCAGTGTTCAGAGCACTGGCCCCAGTGATGGCACTTGGTTGGGTTCCCAGATTACTTTCAGCCCCAATAAGAGATGGATTTATGGACAGGAGGAGGAGTAGAAGCAAAACTGGGGTCTGCTTTTGGAAAAAGATCCCAAGAGAACATGATGGCACTCTGTTAGGCTTCCTTGCAGTGGCTTTTGTAGAGGATATTTCAATACTAGGGCTCCATCCATTAGGACATTTCTGGTGAAAATTGATTCAGATCTGCCCATATGTTACACATTTTTTTTTTTAACAGTCCCAGCCCATATGTGCAAACAGGCCATTTTCTTTACTATTCTAAATTTGCTTTCAACTGTTAAACATGTATATACTTACTAGAAAACCACCCGTTCTTTTCAAGGAAACTCATATAGTTTTGTTCTAAAGCCCTGTATCTTTTATACAAATATTTAGTTAAATTGAAAATTTGCCCTTCTACTCAGTTTCCTATCTCATAAGACATGATCAGTTTTCCCAGATGACACCGAAGAACTAGAGTCTTGTGGCTTCTCTTGACCCCATTAGCTTCCAGGATAGGTGACTTGATTTCCCAGGACTCTGACTGAGGTTCCAGTCATGAGGCCCACAAGCTCTGCATCTTGAGTTCAAACCCAGGATGATCTTCAGAGTTCCCTTATGAGTCCTTTGGAAGTCTGGGGGATAGTCAGCTGCTATTCTGTGCATCTGTGGGAGTGTGAGGGACTCTGTGGAGCTTCTTTTCAAGCTTATCTGCTGGAGCACTTCCCTTGGTCATGACCCATCTCTTCCTGTGCTCTAGGTTGTCCCCGGCCCCATGCACATTTCAGGGATATTCTCAGAGGTACAGCAGTAACTCTGCTGCTCTGATTCCCCAACCCCACACTGGATATCCCTCTGTTTCTGCCATCTTTGTTTATGTGTCTAAGAAGAGTTGAAGTAGAGTTGGTGGGGAACTCAAGACAAGCACCAGCCTCTTTGGTCCATTCTCTCCATCTATTTTTGTTTTTTGTTTTTTCTCCTTTCCTGCTGGTTACACGTTATTTCCTTTTAAGATGGGAGGAGATAAATTGCTTCATTCATGGTGCATTCTTCTTGGCATTCTAGTTTTTAACATGAACTCTGTTTAGCCTTCTGAACTTTTGCTGGTATTTAAAACATTTGGGGGCACCTGGGAAGCTCAGTAGGTTCAGCATCTGACCCTTGATTTCAGCTCAAGTCACGATCTCCAGGTCCTGAGATTGAGCCTCGCATCATGGTCTGCACTGGGTATGGAGCCTGCTTAGGATTCTCTCTCTCCCTTTCCCTCTGCCCCTCCCCCGCCTTATAAAAGAAACTTTTGGAAACTAAGAAGCCATGCCTCCACTTTTCTCTTAATAAAGACAGGCTCTTGGCCATCTAAAGCACAAACCCTTCAGATGTGCTATGATTTTGAGATCTCCGTTCATTTCCTTAACTGACTTGGTCCTGGGTGGTATGTGTTCTCCTTTAGAGCGGAGTCCCTCTGTAAAGCTACTATTGCAGCTTAAATGGTGGAGAGAAAGAATGGGGTGAGGGCCCTGGGAGCACATAGTTTTATGTCAAGTCATTACCCCACCACCTGGTGGAGCTGCCTTCAGCATGTACACAGAAAGTAAGATACGAAGAAGCCAGGGGATTTGTTTGCCCAGGAGGCCTTTTAAGTTCTCCATGTAACAAAGCGCTTTTCATTTTTCTTAAGACTATGAAGATAATAAGCTGAGTATTAAGTTCACTAAGTTGGGTGGGCCTGCTTCCAAGAAGGTAAATTATAAATGGTGAAAGGAGAAAGGAACATGCCATGTTTAAGAAAGTCCCATGAAAATTCCCATTTTACAAAGGTGTTTTTTGTTTTGTTTTGTTTTGTTTGTTTGTTTTCTTGGTCAGGGCACCAAAAGAGGTAGTAATGTTATGGCAGGATGTTACAGTTCATGCCCAAGGAAGGGAATAAGAACGTTGAGAATATCCTCTCCACTTTGAAGCAGAATCTCTGTTATGCCTGGCAAGCTCTTAAAAATAGCCCCTTCCTCTGTCCACACCCAGAGTCAAGTAAGTTAAGTCAGCCTGGGTTTCCAGGTTTGCTTGGATGTTAGAAGAAATTCTCCTTCGACAGAGAGCTGTAATGAAAGTCTAATAAAAACTCTTCAGTTGGTCACTTTTCTGGATGTCTTGAAATTTCCATTTTGCTATGATCAAAGAATGAAAGTATGTCTGAATAAATCAGGCCCCCAGGATGACATTCCTAATTTTGGTATTTCCTTTATCCTAGGGATGGATTAAACCCACTTATTAACATAGGCTTTCTTGTAGCCTCTTGTACTTTACAAGTGTGAAGACCCTTCTGATGCAGTGTCACAATAATTTTTTTGTAGATATTTAGCAGAAATACTTTTATCCCTCACTTAGCCCAAGGCTCTGTGTTCATTTACTCATGCATTCTTTCATTCATTCTGTGTGCTTTAAACAGTTTAAGTGAGCACAAGAGAATGTAGAGATGAATAAAACATGACCCCTGATGTTAAGGAGCTCACTAAACAGTGGCATAGACAGTCACACAAAAACAGAGTACAGTGAGGTGTCATTGGTGCTGGGATGAATGTTGTACAATGATGCAAACATGTGAGAGTGGAAGTGGTTTTCCATATTGCGGAATGTTCAAAATTTTTCATCAAAAAAAATATGGCAGGAGTTGGACATGGAAATAGAAGTAAATGTTCAAAAGATGAACAAGGTGGAGAGGGAATTCCTAGCAGGAAGTGAAACAGAACCCAAACTCTGGAGTCTGGAAGTACATGAAGTCTCTGGAGACCCATGAGTATGGTTGGAGCCTGCTTTTCAAGAGCAGATACGTTGAAAAAAGTGGCAGATGTTCACATGGCCCAGATGATGGCGTTGTTGGTGTGCCTCTAAGTTGTCCATGGTTGTGGCTGGAGGATGTGATTGCGTATGTGTCTCAGTTGTAATCTCCAAATGTGGCTTAAACCACAGAAAATTAGGGACGCCTGGGTGGCTCAGTTGGTTAAGCAGCTGCCTTCAGCTCAGGTCATGATCCCAGCGTCCTGGGATCGGGTCCCACATCAGGCTCCTTGCTCAGCAGGGAGCCTGCTTCTCCCTCTGCCTCTGCCTGCCATTCTGTCTGCCTGTGCTTGCTCTCTCCCCCCCTCTCTCTCTGATAAAAAAAAAAAAAAAAAAAAAAAAAAAATATTTTTCACCATTCTGGAGGATAGATGTCCAAGACATCTATTGGCAAGTTTTGTTTCTTCTGAGACCTCTCTCTTTGGCTTGTAGAAGGCTGCCTTCTCTCTGTGGCCTTACATGGCCTATCCTCTGTGTGTCCTCACCCCTTCTTGTAAGGACACCAGTCATATTGAGTTAGAGCCATTAGTGACAGCTTCATTTCAACTTAGTCACCTCTTAGTCACCTCTTTTTAAGCCCTTGTCTCCAAATAAAGTCACATTCTGAGGCACCTGGTGTTAAATGCCTCCCAGATATGAATTTGTCAGAGAGAAAACTCAGCTTACAAGAAGACACCATTAATTCTTTGCAATGTTACAGAAACTGAATATGAGGGCTGGACTAAGGTCGTGGCAGTGGGATGGAAAGATAAAGATGCATCTGAGAAATACTTGGGGTCTCTATAGTTCTAAGGTTACCTTAGGTGGAAAGAAATAAGGAGTACCATCAGTGAGAGAAATAATTCAGAAACAAGGCAAGGGTTTTTGGGGGGGCGGGGGACAAATGATCACTTCATTTTGGCTAAATTGAGTTTAAGACACAAGATATTTAAGAGGGGTTGTTTAGTATATGGTTGGCTAGGTAAAGATGAAGCTGTGTGATACTTTAAAGGTCACCAATCTTTATTAAGTTCATTGAGCTCCTTCTGGTAAATGGACATCAACCAATAATGCATTGGAAAGAGAGAGTGTATTGGAGGAGAAACCACAAATCTGTATGTTGTTTCAGGAAATGTTTGCTTCCACTAGATCTCACTGCTTTGGAGAAGATCTTGAAACAATCTTGCCTCAGTTTCTTGGGATATATTTTATTAAACACACTGAAAACTAAAACATGTGCTTTTCTTTTATTGCAAGGAATGTGTATAACTTTATTGGTAGACGCTTCATTGGAATGAATGAACTAACACAGAATGATGGAGAGTTTCTGTATCAGAGAATTTTTTAAGATTTGACAAGTTGAACCTTTTGAAATAGCAAACATTACCAAAAGGCCTGACTGCTTGTTACAGATGGATGCCTTTTCAAATGTGACTTTGGTAAACAAAGCTGGATTTGAACTACACGAGAGACCAAGGGTCAAAGAAACAACATTATTTCCAAGGAATACGAGTAGGGTAGGCAGAAAGTCTCAATTTTGTTTAAGGGCAAAAATGACATATTTTAAGATGAGTAATAATTGTAGGTAAGTTTGTAAACTGTTACAGAGTGGTCACAATGTAAATTCTCAGATAAGTATCTCCCTGTCTTATCTGTTATATTTCTCTAAGGTGGTTCACAGACCCTTGGATTAGATCAACTTGGGTTCTCCACTGAGGTGATTTTGCCACCCTCCTCTCCCAACAAGAAATATCTGGCAATAGCTGGAGAGGTGTTTTATGTTCATAACAATGTGGTAGGAGGTTTGGGAGTGGCTATTACTGACATTTAGTGGATAGAAATCATGGGTGCTGTTAAATATCTTACAATGCACAGGCAGCCCCCCTCAACAAAGAATTACCCAGCTGAAATATCAGTAGTGCAGAGGTTGAGAAACTCTGGGTTTATGACAAAATAGGTGACATTTGTCTTAAAAAGTAGAGAACTAATCTCTTGAATTGATTTTCAGGTTTGGATCTGATTCCTTCCTGAGCAATTACTTGGTAAATTGGTGGTAAAGGGTGGTGGTGGTGGGTGGTGTGTGTCCCTTTATGTATATTTGTTTGCTTCTTGTTTTTACTGGGAGTTATTATTGTTTTGAATTAATTGCATTTTATGTATTAAGCTTGCCAGTTTAGATGGAATTAAGCTATATAATAATTTTATTTCTTCAGTCTTATTTTTGCATACATATACACTCAAATATCAGATTTTTATAAACTCTAAAGACTACTATTGTTCTCAGAATGGAAATTCTGAGCCCCACTGAACATCTATATAAATCACTGAGTCTTGTCCAATGTCCATATTCCAATGTCTGCCAACTCAGTGTCTTTCTCTTTTTTTAGTAGGATGTATTAATGGGGTACATTTGCATATTTCATTACTATTTACAAAACTTTTATATATACATTTGCTCATTTAATGCTTCTAAATTCAGTTGTCAGTTAGTTCCTATTATCCTAACCTTTGTAAAAATGAAAAGATGAGAAAACAAATAAGAAAAACTTCCCCAGCTATTCAGGGCATATTAACTTTTATTTTATAATAATCATAAATTAAAGATAACTTAATATATATAAATTAAATATTAAAAATAAATTAACATTTATTTTAATAAAACCAAAGATTTGTCCATTTGAATTCAACAAATACTTTTTAGACTCTCACACGAGTCCAGGTACTATGCTGAGTTCTGGAGTTAAGGCCAGAGTTCGTTTTGAATCCTATGATGAAAGTTTTAGTCTCTTAGGATTAAAAAGGACTTGGATTTTTTTTAGAAATTCCAGAACCAGAGAAAAGTTTGTATTTCATATCTTAATAGCATAATGTTCTCCACTCTTATAGAGTTATAAGAGGTAGAATTAACCATAGGGCACCACAGATAATTTATTAATTAACATCCTTCATGTACCACTAGTGGCAAAATCTGATTTTGAATAACCTATTCCTATACCTACTTAATGTTTTTCCTGACTCTGCTTTTCCTGACTCTGTGGATTACAGATCAGCAAAGAAAAACAGTTATAATCATACACATCTAAAGAATTTTAAAAATATCAGAGCTAGAAAACATCTTTGAGATCTCCCATTTCATACCCTGTAGGGCCGGAGGGGCCAAGCTACTCCTTAAGTCAGAGACAATTACTAGGAGAGAAGAAAAACAAAAACTAAACTTGAGGCATCCTGACACCCAGCTAGATAGACTTTTCAATCAAATTTCTTATCTGCCTTCCTCACAGAGTTCCATGTTTAATGACAAGTAGGGTGACCAGCCATCCCCGCGCGTCTGGGATTCTGGTTTAGCACTGTATGTCTTGCATTGTGGGAAACCCGATAGCCCGAGGCAAACTGGGACAGTTGGTAGCTCTCAATTGACAAGACGCATAGAAGTATTTGTTATGTGGATGAGTATTGCAGATCATAAGACCGTTATGTCATTCACTAGTTTTCTTGCTGCATGTTCACCAAATATGAGCTTTTTTATCCATTCTACCAGTGTGAGGTCAGCTGATTAAATTTGTGCCTCTGTCCAGGAGTCTGCTCAAAATCAATCCTTCCTATCTCCATTATTGCCAGTCAGCTTTATCTGTCTTTCTCAGTCATTTTCCTAATTAATGGTTTCCTATTATAAGAATGCTGTCTTTATTCATTAGGATCCTATCTTTGGGTATCAATTTAAAACATTTCTATAGCCTGCTGAAATATTTTCTGAATGAACATTGGTTATCCAGCATGGCAATCTGCCCACTGTCAGAGTTGTGTAAGATGTGAGAAAATAGGATCAAAGGGTCATGGGCATGTTGCGTAGGAAGTAGTAGGAGATATTGCAACATCTCCCATATATATGAGACATCTTTTCAACAATGGGCAGAGGCTATTTGTTTAACATGTTCCATTAACACCAGAAATAAAATGCCAGTCTACTTGTAAACATAAGTCTTTGAGATGATTGGACCTATTTGCCAAGAAACTGGAATTAACCCCAAGACAAAGTTAGTAAAATCTACTTTGAGTCTCTGATGTCTAGAGAGGAGATCAGATCTTCTTCCTTAATTTTTCTATTTAAATTCAATATAATTAATATATACTGTATTATTAGTTTCAGAGGTAGAATTTAGTGATTCATCAGTTACATATAACACCCCACACTCATTCATTCAAGTGCCCTTCTTAATGCCCATCACCTACTTACCCCATCAGAACCTTTGGGATGCAGCCAAAGCGGTCCTAAGAGGGAGGTATATAGCAGTATAGGCCTTTCTCGAGAAACAAGAAAATTTCAAATACACAGCCTAAGCTTACACCTAAAGGCGTTGAAAAAAGCAAATAAATAGCAAATACAGCAAATACACCTAAAGGAACTGGAAAGAGAATAACAAATAAAGCCTAAAAAAGAGAAATAATAAAGATCAGAGCAGAAATCAGTGATATAGAAGTTTAAAAAAAAAAAGGTAGGACAGACAAATGAAACTAGGCTCTGGTCTTTCAAAGAAAGAATTAATAAGATTGATAAACCCATAGCCAGACTTATCAAAAAAGAAGAGGAAAAAGACCCAAATAAATAAAATCATGAATGAAAGAAGAGTGATCACAACCAACACCGAAGAAATAAAAACAATTAAAAGGGAATATTATGGGCAATTCTACGCCAACAAATTAGGCAGTCTGGAGACAGATGTTTTTTTCACTGAAGTGTGAAAACCTCCCATCTTCATTTATGATGGTATTATTAAAAATATTTCCTTGAAAATCTTACAATCCTCATGGCTCAATGAGATACCACTTCCTGTATTAAAAAAGTGGCCACAGTAGAAAAGTCAGGTGATAATAGTTGTTGGTGGAGAGGTAGAGAAACTTGAAACCTCATCTATTGCTGTTAGGAATGTAAAATGGTACAACCATTTTGGAAAACAGTGTGGAAGTTTTTAAAAATGTTAAACAGAGATATTTTATATCACCCAGCAGTTCTGCTCCTGGGTGTCTGCTCAAGAGAAATAAAAACTCGTGTCTGCACCAACACTTGCTGATGAACGTTCATAGCAGCATTGTTCAGGTGAGCTCAAAAGTGGAAACAACCCGGATGTCCATTGGCTGGTGAATGGATAAACAAAATGTGGTCTGTCCACACAATGGAATACTGTGGGCAATAAAAAGAATAAAATACTAATACATGCTACAGCATTGTACCTGAAAAATAACTAAGTGAGAGAAGCCTGATGCAAGATGGCACATGTTGTATGACATCATTTATATGAAGTATCCAGAAAACCCAAATACAGAGAGACAAAAAAAGTACATCAGTTACTGCTTGAAGGCAGAGGCGTGAATGGGGAGTGACTGCAAGTAGACGCAAGGGCCCTTTCTGGGGTGAAAGCAATGTTCTAAAATTAGATGGTTACACAAATCTGTGCGTTTATTAAACTGTGTACTTGAACAGGTGAATTTTATGGTGTGGGACATCAGAAGTACATCGCAGTAGAGGTATTTGTAAAAAACGAAGCATGCTCCTCTCAGTTTACTTGCCTTGAAATGGCAGAGGGCCAGAAAAGGACAACAAGCTTAAAAGACCAAAATAATTTGCGGTGCCTGGATGGCTCAGTGGGTTAAAGCCTCTGCCTTCAACTCAGGCCCTGATCCTACAGTCCTGGGATTGAGCCCTGCATCAGGCTCTCTGCTCAGTGGGGAGCCTGCTTCCTCCTCTCCTTCTCTGCCTGCCTCTCTGCCTACCTGTGATCTCTGTCAAATATATAAATAAAAAATCTTAAAAAAGAAAAAAAGACCAAAATAATTTAAGATTGTGCATGGATGGATTTCATGAAGTCCTTGTTTCCTTTTCCATGGATATTTTACAGGAAGAATTGGACCTGTGCTGCCTGGGAGACCTTCCTGTCAATGAGTTTTGGAGAGCCTACACTGCTTTTTCTAGTCTAGCTTTTTTGTTCTCTCACCCTTTGTCTCATCTTCAGTACCCATTTGGTAGCATTTAGAGCAAGAGCACAATGTATGTTCTTTATATAAGTTTGAACAGAGTTTGGGGCCTCTGTACAAGGAGAGAACCAAAGTTGAGGAGACTCCTTGTCATACAAGAATGGAGTCTTATTCACAAAAAATGGCATCTTCCTCCATTCTTCCCTCCACTGAAATCACCTGCAGTGAGGGAGAGCAGAAGCACCATTCCACAGTCAGACTCCAGCAGAGCCGAAGTGAGCCCACCTGCCACAGGCAGAACATGGGGAGAGGAGGGAAGAGATTTGCAGCGGACAGTTGAAAAGGGCAAGAGAGAGGCCGACTGCTTCACATTTTTTCTTGAGGTTTCTTAAAGATGCCTGTCTGCCTATCACTTTGCATTGAACTTTCCAGACCAGTTTGGCTCCCACATAGACTTTCCCTCTCCTCCCCCTGCCACCGTGGCTCCCTGCCCACACTCCAGCTCATTTTCCATCGCAATACCTGGAAGTCAGCCCTTTGTACAAGTTAGGGACCAAATCAAAGCCGGCAAATGGAATGTGTAGGTTATTTACGGATTGTTGCCGAGCAAATTTAATCACGGGCCTGCTGTAACTCCATCATCATTTCCCTTGACGAGAACATCACAGACTTAAATTTTGCAAAGGAGGGAGAAGTGGCCATAATCCAACTATAACAGTAACAGCCAATTCTGCTGTGATGGGAAGAGGTGCTGTATTAGTGCCAATACATTAACCAACTTTTCAATTGCAACGGGGAAACTGATTGCCATTACAATTCCCACAGCGCTCCTCCATGAAGGTAACAGAACTGCTTGAATGAGCATTCATTTCCAGCTCTGCTGGAGTGTGTGTGTGTGTGTGTGTGTGTGTGTAAGAGGGAGTGTGAAGGAGAGCAAGCAAATGACTGGTTAAGACTTGAGAGTAGGCACGAGGGCTGGACATCCGGATTCATTCTTTCACCTGTAGTTGTGTGGTCTTGGGCAAGTCAATCAGCTGCTGTGGAACTTGGGCTGTATTTGCAAAATAATCATGATAATAATTAATAATGCCACCTACTAGTTGATTAAAGAGGACCACAAATTCTTGAACATTCCTCCCATCGAGAGATGAAGTCTCTGTCCCCTCCCCTTGAATCTAAGTAGGCTCGGTGACTGCTTTGACTGATAAAATATGGTAGAAGTGACTGTCTGCCAATTTCTGGGCACAGGCCTTCGAGGACTGGCAGCTTCTACCTCCTGGCTTGCGGGGAGCCCTGAGCTGCCGTTTATGAAGCCTGTGCTGGAACTACCAAGCTGGAGAGGCCATCTGTCGGTGTTTCAATCAACTATCCCAGCAGAGCTCATTCTTTCAGCCCTCCTGACATACCAGACGTGTGAATGAAGCCATTGTGGATTCTCCAGATTACCCTGGTGCCACCCCAAGTGACCTCAGTTGATACCACGTGGAGCAGGAGAATTGCCCTGCTGAGCCCTGTTCAACTTTTTTTTTTTTTTAATATTTTATTTATTTATTTGACAGACAGAGATCACAATTAGGCAGAGAGGTAGGCAGAGAGAGAGAGAGGAGGAAGCAAGCTCCCCGCTGAGCAGAGAGCCCAATGCGGGGCTCGATCCCAGGACCGTGGGATCATGACCTGAGCCGAAGGCAGAGGCTTAACCCACTGAGCCACCCAGGCGTCCCCCTGTTCAACTTCTGTATCCACACATTCATAACATCTGTGAAGTTAGGTGCTGTGTTAAGCTGCTAGGTTTGGGGATAATTTCAACAGATAAGTTGAAAAGACCAAGTGTAATAATGAAAGCATTTATTAAATGGTAGTTTTTAATGCTATTTTAATAATGATGATAATACTAATAAAAAGGAACATACTCTTGCCTTGGCTAATGTAAAAAACTGACCTCTTTAAATAATGTAAAGAACTAAAATCCTTCCTGACCTGCAGGTTTCACCTTTAAAAACAGTTGATAGGAATAATTGAAGAGGGCCACACATCAAGACGAAGCAAGCATTTAGGCACCACACACACATGCTCGTATTTAATTCTCAGAGCAACGTTACAAGGTGACCCTGTGGGTCCATGTCTTACAGTGGGCTCAGAAAGGCTGAGTAACTGACAGAAAGTTTCACACCTAAGAAGTGGATGGAACCAAAAGCTGACCATGTGGCAGCCTGCCTCCATGGTGCAGAAGATGCCTGAACTGAGTTGTTTCTTGGAGCATCTGTAAGTAGAATGACAGCAGGTGGAGACCTGGAGGCTTTGTAGGGATGTCTGCCCTGGGAATGGCAAGGAGATGAGTTGCAGGCTTTTCTGAAGAGCAGAGGGAAATGAGCTTCAATCAGCAGAATCTTCCTCTCAGGGCAGAATGGGAAGTCCACCTCCCCACTGTTCACGGAAAGTTGCCCCTGAGGAAGAAAGGTGTGGCAGGGGGCCTGGAGAAACAGGCTGGGTGCTTGAAGTCAGGGTGAGAATGATCGAAAGCTCAGACGTTGCTTCAACTCACGGTTTCTGCTGAGTCTGACTTTCATCTCCTCTCTTGGCTTTCGGCAAAGCAAGTGCTGGCAGAGAACAAAGTCTGCTTCCTTTAGTGCCTGAGGGACACAGCCAATATCAAAGTTGATGAAGAAACAGATTGGACTTGTCAGGATATCTTCTGAACTCCTTGCTAAATCATTGTAGCCTGTGACCTAAAATAACTCCCACAATGAAACTTCTGGCCCATGCTTGCCTCCAGCCCTCTGTGAACAGCAAGACTCCCTGGAGCTTCTTATAAACTTGGAATTGGGCGTATGAAGTGGGAGGTTCATGGCTGGCAGGAGCAGAATTCCAGGCTCAGTAGTATGCCCCCGCTTCCCTCCTGGGGCACAGAGCCTCGTGCTGCACTTGACTCCTCCAAGTACTTCATCCTTGATGTTTTGACCTCCCATCTTCCTCAGGTACCTTGACCTTACACACAGTCGCTCATTGATCTCGCACTTTCTTCTCTACCTCGATGTTACAAGGGTGCAAAATTGTGAAGTACTGATGCGAACTCCTCCACATTCCCTGACTTTGGAACCGTCACTGGGTACAACAGCTAAAACGAAAGCCCACACCATCTGGAGCAATTGTGTTAGCAAAATAAAAAAGTAAAGAAAAGATAAAACCGGCCCAGCTGGATTCGATTGAAGACAACTTTCCTACATTTCTTTTCTCTGGAGGCTCTCCACCTAAAATATCATAAGGACAATCTTGAATATGATGGCCTCTACAGTGCCATTCATCTACCTTTGCTGGGGAAATATATCCACAACAAAAAAATATTGTTTTTAATTAAATATAATAGGTATGACAAAGTAGAAATTAGATGTAGACATAAAGACTGTTTAAGAGGATGATCATTCCATAGTTCCTAAAAGGAAGTAACTAGTTGCTTTATTTGTGGCATAGTAGAAGAGCTCATTCCAGGGGAATAAAGACTGTTAGAATATCTGGGCTCTGTTTTCTCTTCTGAAATTTTGCTGACATTTTTATTCTGGGTTTTACAATATCTGGTCAAGGGTCTATTGCCACGTAGAGGGGGAATGTTACACTTAAGATCCTTATCTTGATTTTGTGAGATGACCTAGAGTTTTCATGCTCAAAAGCAAAGTCATCCTGTTCAATTCTTCCATTTGTGTGTGTTTGTGTTTTCCCCCGGCAAATCATTACACCATCTCCAGAGTTAGGTGATAAAAAAGACCCACATATCAATACATTCACTTTTCACCCAATTTGGGTATATCAGTGAGACTTTGAGGGTCATATTTTTTTTTCCTTTCTGCCAGAATAACTTTTTGGTGTTAGACAGGAGACATGCCGTGATATTCTAGAATCTGGTGTATCTTTCTTAACATTTATGGAATGAGTGTGCCTGTCTTTGTAGTTGCTGCTAATGAGGTTTTGTTTAGGTCACAGTTTTCACAGTTAGCTTTTAAAGTAGAAACAATCTATGATCTATACTTACCCTGTTGTCCTTATACAAAAATATTTAGTCCATACAATTTTAGAAATTCCTCTATAAATAACCAGTTCTTGATTTTACAGTCTGGAATTGCTATCATATGTTACATGTTCATTTAATAATTCGTAGCCCTTCTGTGAGCTTTAGTCTTCATAGGAGCCCTGTTACAGCTTATTGTTATCATCATGCCATTTTCCAATAAGACAGTGAGGAACAATATTTCTAAACAACTTTCCTAACATCAGACAATTAGTGAAAGGTAAGACTGAGATTTGATCTGAGACGTTCTGGAATCTAAGCCTACAACCTTAGGGCACTGTGTTGTTTTCCTTCACAAACACAGGAGGAATGAGCTGTGTTCCATCAAATAATGCCATCACCAAGCACACATCTTTGTGTCAGTTCCTGGCTTTATCCAAATTTGGCCCCTGTAGTACCTATTATTCACTTTAAGTGCTTAGAAGTTGCATTAAGGCTAGATTTACACATGTGATGGAAACATCTTTCCAGAGACTCTCAATATCTTGTGTCATGGTAGAGTGAGCCATGCTTCTGGGTCTTACAGGGCTGTGTCCTTTGTTCTTTAAAAATTGTAATACACTACTGTCACCTACTCTATTAAAATAGTCATTATTTATTTGGGCTTGGAATGCTTTCCTCTCCTGTTGCTTTGGAGAATAAGCATCTCATTGTCCTGAGTTCATTGCTTTTTGCATTCCATTTTCCCAGGTGCAACACATATTCCCCATTCTGCCGAATTCCTTCCTATGGACCAAAGGTGGGTTATTCTTCAGTGAGTACATGAAAGAAGAAAGATATCACTGACAGCAGAGAGCAGAGATAACTTGTGTCTGTTTGCCCTGATAGCCTTCTTAGGACATCATTTCAGAACTTTGGCTAGGGAAGTGGAAAAAAAATAAATGAAAACATGAGTGAGGGTTTGAGTCATCTTTCTAAATAAATAATTGTTCCTATTCTTTTCCTAGCCAGTATGTCAGCATAAAGTCTCCCTTTCCCCAGGAACCAAGAATTATATTAGTGGTCGGTAAATGTATCACATTCAGAAGAAAAAAAAAAAATGACATCCTCTGCTGGAGAGAACCAAAGTCATCTGAGTATCAGGGGTGGGGGGAGCTGGTCAAGGGACTGATTTTCTATGTCTAACACCTCATTGCAGGGACTGATTCACATTCTTTCCTGGTGTCAGTGCTAGAAAGACAGGCTTTTGAGTAGGAGTATTTCGGAGCACAATACAGAGAAAAGCCAAGATACTGTTCAATAGCGTGAACCCTATAAATTCTGGAATGGATGTATATAATTATTTGGTGAGAAATGAAATTAGAGAAAAATTTGGGGTGCTTTTCCATTTTCAGCACTGGCAAAGAAAGGAAAGCTGAACCATGTGTCCTCAATGGCTGTAAACCTAGGAAGACTGTTGATTCTGAATAAAAGAAGGAGACTTGGAGGATGCTACCTTGTAAGGAGTAATGATTTATACTGCTGGTATTTGGACACTCACCTCTTGCTCCAAGGAGATATTTATAAGGATTTATAAGTGGTATTTTTTAGGTTCTGGAGTCAAGAGAGTGTGGTTTAAACCAACAGGGACTGGTGCTTAGCTGTGATTCTACCTGAGCCCCACTACTTTGGGATCCTGGATTACCTGATTTCTCAGAGTTTCTTTGTTATTAAAATGGATATATTATTATTAATATACAGGGTTTGTTGGAAGGATTAAATAAACTAATAGAGTGTCTGGACCAGTAATACGGTCTGGCATGTAATAAACACTCAAATATTGTTAGTGGCAGTAATTCTCATCATCATCTTGCCCCCTACGAGGGAGTCCCTGACTTGAGGATGTCCTTCCTACAGAACACAGGTGGTTTGGAAGTAACCACTGTTGCCCATCATGGTTTTGTGTCTCTTCCTTCTTTTCCACGTGCCCCGGTCTAGCACCATTGTAACCCCAGCTGTGTCTTTGCCGAAGGCTTAAACCTCTCAGAGCCTCCGTTAGCTCATCTGTACAATCTACCCAGCTGCCCATTCCATCTTAATAAATTTAAAACAGACTCATATCTTGTGTTTCCCTGGACTCTAGCCTAACTCTGTTTTTAAAGAAAGGAACAGATTAACAATCTGTATTTGAAAGACTACCCTCAAGAGAGTTATTACTCTGTTGCCCAAGAACCACACCTCAGCCTGAAGGAGGGAAAGGGGTGACAAGGACAGTCACATACAAAGGCATTTTCAGTGAATTTCATGGAACAAATGAGGTATGCAGTGCACACCTGCCTCTTAGGATTAATTCTCAGGTTACAGTGAAGCTTGGAAAATTGCTATTTCTTGACCTAAAAGGAGGTTAAAACACTTTCAGTGGAAATCGATTCACTTTAAGGTCTTTAGCACTGTTCATATTTTGTAAAAGTCTCCATGACAGGGCTGGTTTCAACGGACGCTTTACGTAGTGGTTGCAGGAAGCTCATCACATCCAGAGAGGGATCTGAATGAGTGTTTAACGAGATGGACTATTTCCTTTGTTTCACTCCTGAGATAAAAGGGGAACATGCCCCAGACTCCCAGACAGCGGGGGATATTGGCAGTCTTACACACGTCTGCTGCGTAAGATGTGGCAAAGCGATTGCCGGGAAAATGAAATTAATTCTTCCTGCTGTTTTTGTTTTTCCTTTGCTAGGGGAATTTATGTTACACGTGGTCAAGTAGCATTATGTACAACGAGGGAAATGAGGTGTGAGGAGATCATTCAATAAAAAGAATGATAAATCATAAAAGATCATTTGAAGAAAAATGTTAGCAAGAGTTTGAGAAGTATGAATATCCTTTTTCATAGGTTTTTAGGGAATGCTATCCCAGGTAATTGCGACATTGATACAGTCGTTCTTCTCTTCCTTGAAAAGAGAGTGATGTATTTTGAATGGAATTACATAAGGAATAATGCAGGCTGTCAGTCACGGGCTGAGATTGGTGGGGGAAAGTTGCTTCGTGAGTCAACACGAAGTCTAATCATGGCCATGACCAACAAATTAGAAAACAAAACTCAAATTATGAGAATGAGCTCACTGACTAAGATGTCTGTGACCAACGAGGAATAAAGGGCAGCTCGGTGATCTAAACCAAGGGCAAGGGAGGATGTAGAGAATGGGAAGCTTCATGAACCTCTGTGGAAGAAGGATTTGAAGAAGAATCTGGCAGGCGAATTTGAATGTGCGCGTATCGGAAAGCCTAGTATGGCACAGTCGTGTGTGTACTTGGAAATGTGTTGCCCAGGTACACAAAGTAACACGTTTGAGAATGTTAATGATATTTGGAGTAGCAAAGAGATGAAAAGGAACTAGAAATAAACAAACAGAAAAACAAATGGAGTATAAAATAGTCTTACGAGGGCCCACTACACAGGATTCCCCCCAGATAAACTACTTGTACATATATTAATGTGAAGAAATCAAAATATTAACAATAAACTGAATGACTGTATAGTTCATTGGTGTTTATGCAAATAAATAAAACATGTGCATACATAATACATATACATAATAAATAAAATTTGTAGGAGGTGGATCCAAAACACCAGCATATAAAAAGGATGACTTCGAGGGAGGAAAATATGAAATAAAATAGGGCAGACAAATTCAAACCAAATGAAGAAGTAAGATAAATGTAGTTCTGTATGTCAGAAGTCAAAAGTTCTGTCTGTATCTATATATAAAGGATATCTATTTATATGTGTATAGATATATAAAGGGATACCTATGTATAGTATATAAAATATCTTCTGTATATATAGAGAGAAACCTATCTCTATCTCTATATAAAATCTGAATGGTACTAAGTTATAGTGTGGTAGTTTTGAATCCCCAGGGAAAAATCAGAAAAATTGGGATGGTTATTCCCCAGATGAATGGAAAAGGTTGCAAGGAATGCCAGAAAAACAGATGTCTACTTCTCAAACCCTGGAGCCTTGAAGAAATAAAGTGATGAGATACTGGGGAGTGATTTTGGGAAAAGTATATTTTTGAAAACAAAATTTTTCCAAGAAAATTATAAAAAGTGAAGACATTTATTGATTTTTAAAAGCAATCAGGCTGGGGCGCCTGGGTGGCTCAGTGGGTTGGGCCGCTGCCTTCGGCTCAGGTCATGATCTCAGGGTCCTGGGATCGAGCCCCGCGTCGGGCTCTCTGCTCGGCAGGGAGCCTGCTTCCTCCTCTCTCTCTCTCTCTGCCTACTTGTGATCTCTGTCTGTCAAATAAATAAATAAATCTTAAAAAAAAATAAAATAAAAAATAAAAGCAATCAGGCTGATGATGTCTCTACCATTTGAGTCTCCAAAACATTTAAGGAAACAGAGTATTTGGTTGGCAAAGACAGGATGCAAATTATGTTATGAAAGAGTTGATTTTGGCTATTCTGACTGGTGTGAGGTGGTATCTCAGTGGCTAAAAATTAAAAAGACAGGAAACAACAAATATTGGTGAGGATGCAGAGAAAGGGGAACCCTCTTACACTGTTGGTGGGAATGCAAGCTGGTGCAGCCACTATGGAAACTAGTGTGGAAGTTCCTCAAGAAGTTAAAATTAGAGCTACCTTATGACCCAGCAATTGCACTACTAGATATTTACCCTGAAGATACAAATATAGTGGTCTGAAGAGGGACCTGCACCCCAATGTTTATGGCAGAAATGTCTCCAAACTATGGGACGAGCCCAGATGTCCATCGACAGATGAATGGATAAAGAAGACTTGGTGTGTGTGTGTGTGTATACATGCATACACACACATAATGGAATGTTACTCAGCCATCAGAAAGGATGAATACTTGTTATTTACATCAACACAGGTGGAATTGACGGGTATTATGCTAAGCCAAATAAGCCAATAAGAGAAAGACATTACCCTGTGATTTCATTCATATGCGGAATATAAGAAATGACACAGAGGATCATAGGGTCAGGGAGGGAAAACTGAAAGGAAAAATCATCAGAAAGGGAGAAAAACCATGAGAGACTCTTAACTATAGCAAACAAACTGAGGGTTGCTGGAGGTGGGTAGCGGGGTGGAGGGAGTAATTCGGTGATGGGCACTAAGGAGGGCAGGTGATTTGATGAGCATGGGGATTATTTGCAACTGATGGATTGTTGAACACGACATCTGAAACTAAAGATGTACTATGTGTTGACTAATTGAATTTAAATTTTAAAAGTTACTTTTGTTTCAGAAGACGCAATTTGGACAGTTAATAATAGAAGGGATTAAATAACAGTAGGATTATATTTTCTCTATACCTTTTCTAAAGCCATGGATTGGGGGTGGTGGACTGTTACCTCTCTATTGCTCAGCACCTGCCAGGATGGTCTTGAGACAGGGTGGATGGAATGGTCCCCCAAATCTTCTATCCTTAGTAGTCTATGACTCTATGCAAATTAAGCTGTACCCAATTTGGAAATTGCTGAACATGATGTGGCTTTCTCAACAGCACTGAAGTTTTTATATTGAGAGATAATTTTTTTAATTGATAAATTTGTAAGTTTGAACAGTATTTTTTTTAAAGATTTTATTTATTTATTTGACAGAGAGAGAAAGAAAGAGCATAGGCAAGGGGAGCAGCAGGCAGAGGGAGAGGGAGAAGCAGGCTCCCCACTAGGCAGGGAGCCCGCCATGGAACTTGATCCCAGGGCCCTGAGATCATGACCTAAGCTGAAGGCAGATGCTTAACTGACAGAGCCACCCAGGTGCCCTAGTCCCAACAGTCTTACTCATTGGGAGAAGTTGGTATGATTTTCCTCCCCTGTGATTCTTGGTGCACCATCTTTACAGTAGCTCCCCAAATAACTCATAATTGGAAAAAAGCTATATGAACAGAAAACCTGTCTCCTCTGATCACCCACACACTAGAAATACAGATGACAGCCTCTTCTAATTCTGAATGTTTAATTAAAAAAAATATTTTTCTATTACCAATTCAGAGTTGTAATTTTGCTAACTGCTTCAGGAAAACACCAAAACTACAATGCAAGTGTCATTTTTAAAAGGAGTTGTAGAGCTGTTTTACTGCTCTCCAAGGAATAGGGATGTGGGTAAGAACTCTTTCTGTTTCAGGAAAATGAGACATATGATCTGACATCCTGGGGAAGCACCTAAAAGCTTGTAGGTATTCTGAGAGACAATTCCCAAGTGATGAGGGAACAGGAGTTGAAGTTATAAGAGAGAGAACAGATTTGAGAGTATTAATTTTAGAGGAACGGTAGTTCTGAAAGAACTGTGGGTTGAAAAATCTGGCATTATAATTGCTAACTCACATGTGAGTCACCTGTTTCTAAATGCCTGTACATTATATATCTTTAAATGTATGTCTTTAAAAAGTGCACATCCTTGCTATATGGCAGTTCCCCTCCTTTAGCTGGGACAAAGGTGATAGCATTATCTAGACATTTCTTAATCGCTTGAGCTCTAGCCCTGTAACCTCCAAACCAATATCCTTCTTCTGGCACTCTGAGGACAACACAGTATAACTACTTCCTATTTTGATCAGGTCTTTAAAAGGAGGTAGACTCAGACACCAAGATCATGGTGGTCAGGAGCCAAGATGCTATCCTTGAAGCCACAAATTCCTGAGTGGGACTTCCTGTGGAAGGATGAACAGAGTATGCATGTAGATGTGCCATGGTCTGAGTGAACTACTTATTAAGAAATGTATTATCTGTGCAAAACACAAAGCTGGCTCATGTAAACATTAAACAGATATGATTTATACATAGGAAGTTTATCAATATATTAATATAACTAATATTAATAATTTATATAATTATATAATGATTTCTAATTAATCAATATTAATATAATAAACATAAATCATATAATATTTTATACACATTTCAATCATATATGATTTATGTGTATGAAATTGGTCTAGCAAATGAGCTTCTGTGGTGTAGGATAATTTAGTAAAGATTAACACTGAGGTGCATTCTCTTGGTATGAGATTCTTTTTTTTTTTTTTTTTAAAGGTTTTATTTATTTATTTGTCAGAGAGAGGGAGAGCACAAGCAGGATGGCAGCAGGCAGAGGGAGAAACAGGTTCCCCACTGAGCAGGGAGCAGGATGTGGGGCTCAGTTCGAGGACCCTGGGATCATGACCTGAGCTGAAGGCAGATGGTTAACCAGCTGAGCCACCCAGGCGTCCCATTGGTATGGGATTCTTGTTTTTCATTCCTGATGCTGCCTTCCATGGGAAGCGAGCTCATTCTGTGTTAACACTCTTGCCTTTCCTCTACCGTTTATTTACTCTGCCCTAGAGGAGGTATAATAATTCCCCAGCTGGCAAAAGTGGGGAGAAAGAGCCAAACATGCTTGGTGCAGTTTCCCTTTTTTTTCTCTGGTGATCCTTTCTGGTCATAGGGGTCATAAATCCTTCCTATCTTCTTTCACAGATGGTCTCCCTAGGTCCAAAATTGCTGCCAAGAGAGTCTATTTAATTCTGAAGTTCAATATTTGGAAACTTATTCGGCCTCATCCTAAGCTGTACCTTCCTAACCCTGTTAGCAGAGATGACAGCCATAGTTGCACCTTCCATTAGCCTTAATGGTTTGTCTTCTCACTTTTTTCAGAACCTAGCATGAGGGTAAGAGGTACCACCATGGAGGGCTTAAAAGGCCTCATGTTTCAACATACAAGATTATAGTGGCTCTGAGAGCTCACATTAGGTTGCATGTTAGAAACGGCTGTTCCTCTTCTCAGGAGGAGGAGCTTGCACCTGAGTTCACTGACTCATAGGACAGAAAGCTTTTTATTCCAAGCAAGATGGCTACAATTCTCTTTGGACCCTAGGTCCTATGTGCTGGATTTACCAGCAATTCCCCTAAACAGTTAACATACAGATCAAGACTGTCTCAAACCTAAATACTCTGCTACCTTCCCACTAACCTGTGTGTATTTTTGTGTCTTGTGGCCCTCTTATAAGGAGAACAAGGGGACAGAGCCCTGCCCTCAATTAGGACACAGATGCACCTCACATGATAGTGTATTAACTTTATTACATTTTCAAACTGATTTTTATAATGGGTGCATCGTGTTCAGTTCTTACCAGCCGTGCACGAGATTTCCAGTTGTACATTTTCACAAGCACTTTGTAGTAATGTCAGTCTTTAAAAGTTTAGCTGTCCTAGTAGTTATAGGTTGCTATGGTGATCTTAGTGTAGTTGTATAGTATTACCTTATGGTGGTTTTAATTTGCATTTACCTAGTGATGAAAGAACTTTCACAGCTTTTTACATATGTGTATGGATCTTCCTTGATGAAGTAAGTTTAAACCTCTGCTTTTTAAAAATTCTTATTTTTTCCCTGCTTTTAAAAAAATTGTGTAGCTTGTCTTAGTATTAATTTTGAGGTTTTATGCATTCTGGATACAAGTCCTTTTTGTAGTATATGTATTTTATAAATATTAACTCCCAGTCGGTAGTTGACTTTTGTTTCCTATCTGAATCATTCAAAGGAAATAATGTTATTTTTGATGAAAATTTGATGAAGTCCAGTTTATCAATTTTTTCATGGTTTGTGCTTTTTATATCTTATCTGAGAAATTGTTGTGTTATCCAAATCTTCAAAGACTTTTGCCTATCTTCTAAACATTTTGTAATTTTGGCTTTTATATTTAGGTGTGTGATGCATTTTAAGTTATTTTTAATTTTTTATTTTTTATAAACATATATTTTTATCCCCAGGGGTACAGGTCTGTGAATCACCAGGTTTACACACTTCACAGCACTCACCAAAGCACATACCTTCCCCAATGTCCATAATCCCACCCCCT
Source organism: Mustela nivalis (assembly GCF_964662115.1). Lineage (NCBI taxonomy): Eukaryota > Metazoa > Chordata > Mammalia > Carnivora > Mustelidae > Mustela > Mustela nivalis. The sequence goes on from NC_139032.1 coordinate 19,090,407, forward strand.
TCTCCCAAACCCCCTCCCCCCAGCAACCCTCAGTTTGTTTTGTGAGATTAAGAGTCACTTGTGGTTTGTCTCCCTCCCAATCCCATCTTGTTTCATTGATTCTTCTCGTACCCACTTAAGCCCCCATGTTGCATCACCACTTCCTCATATCAGGGAGATCATATGATAGTTGTCTTTCTCTGCTTGACTTATTTCGCTAAGCATGATACGCTCTAGTTCCATCCATGTTGTCGCAAATGGCAAGATTTCATTTCTTTTGATGGCTGCATAGTATTCCATTGTGTATATATACCACATCTTCTTGATCCATTCATCTGTTGATGGACATCTAGGTTCTTTCCATAGTTTGGCTATTGTGGACATTGCTGCTATAAACATTCGGGTGCACGTGCCCCTTTGGATCACTACATTTGTATCTTTAGGGTAAATACCCAATAGTGCAATTGCTGGGTCATAGGGCAGTTCTATTTTCAACATTTTGAGGGACCTCCATGTTGTTTCCCAGAGTGGCTGCACCAGCTTGCATTCCCACCAACAGTGTAGGAGGGTTCCCCTTTCTCCGCATCCTCGCCAGCATCTGTCATTTCCTGACTTGTGATTTTAGCCATTCTGACTGGTGTGAGGTGATATCGCATTGTGGTTTTGATTTGTATTTCCCTGATGCCGAGTGATATGGAGCACTTTTTCATGTGTCTGTTGGCCATCTGGATGTCTTCTTTGCAGAAATGTCTGTTCATGTCCTCTGCCCATTTCTTGATTGGATTATTTGTTCTCTGGGTGTTGAGTTTGCTAAGTTCTTTATAGATTCTGGACGCTAGTCCTTTATCTGATATGTCGTTTGCAAATATCTTCTCCCATTCTGTCAGTTGTCTTTTGATTTTGTTAACTGTTTCCTTTGCTGTGCAAAAGCTTTTGATCTTGATGAAGTCCCAATAGTTCATTTTTTCCCTTGCTTCCCTTGCCTTTTGTGTTGTTCCAAGGAAGATGTTGCTGAGGCTAAGGTCAAAGAGGTTGCTGCCTGTGTTCTCCTCAAGGCTTTTGATGGATTCCTTTCGCACATTGAGGTCCTTCATCCATTTTGAGTCTATTTTTGTGTGTGGTGTAAAGAAATGGTCCAATTTCATTTTTCTGCATGTGGCTGTCCAATTTTCCCAGCACCATTTATTGAAGAGGCTGTCTTTTTTCCATTGGACATTCTTTCCTGCTTTGTCGAAGATTAGTTGACTGTAGAGTTGAGGGTCTATTTCTGGGCTCTCTATTCTGTTCCATTGATCTATGTGTCTGTTTTTGTGCCAGTACCATGCTGTCTTGATGATGACAGCTTTGTAATAGAGCTTGAAGTCCGGAATTGTGATGCCACCAACGTTGGCTTTCTTTTTCAATATCCCTTTGGCTATTCGAGGTCTTTTATGGTTCCATAGAAATTTTAGCATTATTTGTTCCATTTCTTTGAAAAAGATGGATGGTACTTTGATAGGAATTGCATTAAATGTGTAGATTGCTTTAGGTAGCATAGACATTTTCACAATATTTATTCTTCCAATCCAGGAGCATGGAACATTTTTCCATTTCTTTGTGTCTTGCTCAATTTCTTTCATGAGTACTTTATAGTTTTCTGAGTATAGATTCTGTGTCTCTTTGGTTAGGTTTATTCCTAGGTATCTTATGGTTTTGGATGCAATTGTAAATGGGATTGACTCCTTAATTTCTCTTTCTTCTGTCTTTTTGTTGGTGTAGAGAAATGCAACTGATTTCTGTGCATTGATTTTATATCCTGACACCTTACTGAATTCCTGTATAAGTTCTAGCAGTTTTGGAGTGGAGTCTTTTGGGTTTTCCACATATAGTATCATATCATCTGCGAAGAGTGATAATTTGACTTCTTCTTTGCCAATTTGGATGCCTTTAATTTCCTTTTGTTGTCTGATTGCTGAGGCTAGGACCTCTAGTACTATGTTGAATAGCAGTGGTGATAATGGACATCCCTGCCGTGTTCCTGACCTTAGCGGAAAAGCTTTCAGTTTTTCTCCATTGAGAATGATATTTGCAGTGGGTTTTTCATAGATGGCTTTGATGATATTGAGGTATGTGCCCTCTATCCCTACACTTTGAAGAGTTTTGATCAGGAAGGGATGCTGTACTTTGTCAAATGCTTTTTCAGCATCTATTGAGAGTATCATATGGTTCTTGTTCTTTCTTTTATTGATGTGTTGTATCACATTGACTGATTTGCGGATGTTGAACCAACCTTGCAGCCCTGGAATAAATCCCACTTGGTCGTGGTGAATAATCCTTTTAATGTACTGTTGAATCCTATTGGCTAGTATTTTGTTGAGTATTTTCGCATCTGTGTTCATCAAGGATATTGGTCTATAGCTCTCTTTTTTGGTGGGATCCTTGTCTGGTTTTGGGATCAAGGTGATGCTGGCCTCATAAAATGAGTTTGGAAGTTTTCCTTCCATTGCTATTTTTTGGAACAGTTTCAGGAGAATAGGAATTAGTTCTTTAAATGTTTGGTAGAATTCCCCCGGGAAGCCGTCTGGCCCTGGGCTTTTGTTTGTTTGGAGATTTTTAATGACTGTTTCAATCTCCTTACTGGTTATGGGTCTGTTCAGGCTTTCTATTTCTTCCTGGTTCAGTTGTGGTAGTTTATATGTTTCTAGGAATGCATCCATTTCTTCCAGATTGTCAAATTTATTGCCGTAGAGTTGCTCATAGTATGTTCTTATAATAGTTTGTATTTCTTTGGTGTTAGTTGTGATCTCTCCTCTTTCATTCATGATTTTATTTATTTGGGTCCTTTCTCTTTTCTTTTTGATAAGTCGGGCCAGGGGTTTATCAATTTTATTAATTATTTCAAAGAACCAGCTCCTAGTTTTGTTGATTTATTCTATTGTTTTTTTGGTTTCTATTTCATTGATTTCTGCTCTGATCTTTATGATTTCTCTTCTCCTGCTGGGCTTAGGGTTTCTTTCTTGTTCTTTCTCTAGCTCCTTTAGGTGTAGGGTTAGGTTGTGTACCTGAGACCTTTCTTGTTTCTTGAGAAAGGCTTGTACCGCTATATATTTTCCTCTCAGGACTGCCTTTGTTGTGTTCCAGAGATTTTGAACCGTTGTATTTTCATTATCATTTGTTTCCATGATTTTTTTCAATTCTTCTTTAATTTCCCGGTTGACCCATTCATTCTTTAGAAGGATGCTGTTTAGTCTCCATGTATTTGGGTTCTTTCCAAACTTCCTTTTGTGGTTGAGTTCTAGCTTTAGAGCATTGTGGTCTGAAAATATGCAGGGAATGATCCCAATCTTTTGATACCGGTTGAGTCCTGATTTAGGACCGAGGATGTGATCTATTCTGGAGAATGTTCCAGGTGCACTAGAGAAGAATGTGTATTCTGTTGCTTTGGGATGAAATATTCTGAATATATCTGTGATGTCCATCTGGTCCAGTGTGTCGTTTAAGGCCTTTATTTCCTTGCTGATCTTTTGCTTGGATGATCTGTCCATTTCAGTGAGGGGAGTGTTAAAGTCCCCTACTATTATTGTATTATTGTTGATGTGTTTCTTTGATTTTGTTATTAATTGGTTTATATAGTTGGCTGCTCCCACGTTGGGGGCATAGAGATTTAAAATTGTTAGATCTTCTTGTTGGACAGACCCTTTGAGTATGATATAGTGTCCTTCCTCATCTCTTATTATAGTCTTTGGCTTAAAATCTAATTGATCTGATATAAGGATTGCCACTCCTGCTTTCTTCTGATGTCCATTAGCATGGTAAATTCTTTTCCACCCCCTCACTTTAAATCTGGAGGTGTCTTCGGGCTTAAAATGAGTTTCTTGGAGGCAACATATAGATGGGTTTTGTTTTTTTATCCATTCTGATACCCTGTGCCTTTTGACAGGGGCATTTAGCCCATTCACATTCAGGGTAACTATTGAGAGATATGAATTTAGTGCCATTGTATTGCCTGTAAGGTGACTGTTACTGTATATGGTCTCTGTTCCTTTCTGATCTACCACTTGTAGGCTCTCTCTTTGCTTAGAGGACCCCTTTCAAGATTTCCTGTAGAGCTGGTTTGGTGTTTGCAAATCCTTTCAGTTTTTGTTTGTCCTGGAAGCTTTTAATCTCTCCTTCTATTTTCAATGATAGCCTAGCTGGATATAGTATTCTTGGCTGCATGTTTTTCTCGTTTAGTGCTCTGAAAATATCATGCCAGCTTTTTCTGGCCTGCCAGGTCTCCGTGGATAAGTCAGCTGCCAATCTAATATTTTTACCATTGTATGTTACAGACTTCTTTTCCCGGGCTGCTTTCAGGATTTTCTCTTTGTCACTGAGACTTGTAAATTTTATTATTAGGTGACAGGGTGTGGGCCTATTCTTATTGATTTTGAGGGGCGTTCTCTGAACCTCCTGAATTTTGATGCTCATTCCTTTTGGCATATTGGGGAAATTCTCCCCAATAATTTTCTCCAGTATACCTTCTGCTCCCCTCTCTCTTTCTTCTTCTTCTGGAATCCCAATTATTCTAATGTTGTTTCGTCTTATGGTGTCACTTATCTCTCGAATTCTCCCCTCGTGGCCCAGTAGCTGTTTGTCCCTCTTTTGCTCAGCTTCTTTATTCTCTGTTATTTGGTCTTCTATATCACTAATTCTTTCTTCTGCCTCATTTATCCTAGCAGTGAGAGCCTCCATTTTTGATTGCACCTCATTAATAGCTTTTTTTATTTCAACTTGGTTAGATTTTAGTTCTTTTATTTCTCCAGAAAGGGCTTTTATATCTCTCGAGAGGGTTTCTCTCATATCTTCCATGCCTTTTTCGAGCCTGGCTAGAACCTTAATTGTCATTCTGAACTCTAGATCTGACATATTACCAATGTATGTATTGATTAGGTCCCTAGCCTTCGGTACTGCCTCTTGTTCTTTTTTTTGTGTTGAATTTTTTCGTCTTGTCATTTTGTCCAGATAAGGGTATATGAAGGGGGAAGTGAAATACTAAAAGGTTGGCAACAACCCCAGGAAAATATGCTTTAACCAAATTAGAAGAGATCCAAAATCGTGAGGGGGGAGAAAGGGGATAAAAAGAGGTTCAAAAGGAAGAAAAAAAAAAAAAAGATAAGAAAAGAATTAAAAAAAAGAAAACACCTAAGAAAAATGTAAAAAAGAATATATATATATATATTAGATAAACTAGTAAAAAATCGTTAAAAAAAGAAAAAGGTAACAGTTAAAAAAAAAATTTTACCCGAAGGCGAGAAAAAAAACAACAAAAAATGAAAAAGAAAAAAATTAAATTAACTGCAAGACTAAAAAAAAAATTACAGGGAAAAAGCCATGAGTTCCGTGCTCGGCTTTCTCCTCCTCTGGAGTTCTGCTGCTCTCCTTGGTATTGAAACTGTACTCCTTGGTAGGTGAATTTGGTCTCGGCTGGATTTCTTGTTGATCTTTTGGGGGAGGGGCCTGTTGTAGTGATTCTCAAGTGTCTTTGCCCCAGGCGGAATTACACCGCCCTTACCCGGGGCCGGGGTGAGTAATCCGCTCGGGTTTGCTTTCAGGAGCTTTTGTTCCCTGAGCGCTTTCCGTAGAGTTCCGGAGGACGGGAATACAAATGGCGGCCTCCTGGTCTCAGGCCCGGAGGAGCCGAGAGCCCAGGGCCACACTCCTCAGTGCGCCCTCAGAGAACAGCGCCCAGTTACTCCCGTCTGCCTGACCTCCGGCCGCGCTCCGAGCTCACCGCGCCTGCGACCGGTTCAAGGTAACACCGAGCTGTGAGCTTACTGTCGGCTCTGTCTCTGTAGCCGGCTTTCCCGTTCCAATACCCGCAAGCTCTGCGACACTCAGACACCCCCGATCCTTCTGTGACCCTGCGGGACCTGAGGCCACGCTGACCCCGCGTGGGCTTCGCCCCGGTTTAGCCTCTGGAGCAATGTCCCTCAGCGGAACAGACTTTTAAAAGTCCTGATTTTGTGCGCGGTTGCTCCGCCGCTTGCCGGGAGCCGGCCCCTCCCCCCGGGGTCTATCTTCCCGTCGCTTTGGATTCACTTCTCCGCTGGTCCTACCTTTCAGAAAGTGGTCGTTTTTCTGTTTCCAGAATTGCTGTTCTTCTTGTCTTCGATCTGCGGATGGATTTTCAGGTGTTTGCAATCTTTAGATAAGCTATCTAGCTGATCTCCGGCTAGCTGAAGCAGTCTCAGCCTGCTACTTCTCCGCCATCTTGACTCCTCCCCCATTTTAAGTTATTTTTGTATGCTGTGTAAGATATGTGTCTTTGTTTTCACACGGATGACTAATTGTTCCAGCATCATTTATTGGGAAATGTGTCCTTTCATTATTGGATTACTTTGGCATTTTTTTGTTGAGTAGTAATTGACTATATATGTTGGATCTATTGCTGGACACTCTTTTGTTCCATTGCTATGTATTAATGTTTTCTTTGTTCCAAAACCACACTCTCTTGACTAGTGTGCTTTTGTATTGCCTTAAAATCAGAATGTGTAAGTGCTCCAGTTTAATTCTTCATTTAAAAATTATTGGTTTTTCTACATTCTTTGCATTTCTATCTAAATTTTAGAATCACAATGCCAATTTCTACAGCAAGACCAGGCAAGACTTTGTTTGGAATTGCCCTGACTCTGTGTCAAAATCTGGAAAGAACTAACATTTTAACAATATTAAGACTTCTGATTCCAGGAACATATATAGCTCTCCATTTATTTTTCTTTAGTTTCTTTCAGTAATTTTTTGTAGTGTTTAGTGGATAGATCCTGTATGTATTTTTCTAGCTGGATCCAAAAACATTTTAAGTTTTGATGTTATGGAAGTGTTTGTCGATTTCAATTTCCAATTATTTGTTGCTACTAGGAGAAAAACAGTTGATTTTTGTGTATTGTGAATTTTATATCATTGTTTGCTGGATTTTGTTGTATTCCTTCAAAGACTATTGAATTTTATTATGGTACAAAGCAAAATTAATTTGAACCCATTAGATCTTTTTGAAAATTATTTTTAAGCTTTGTTATGATATTCCCCAAATGATCTTTAACCTAGGACTTTCATTTGCATTACTAAGGTAATACTCTTCTGAAGGTTCTTTTTTTTTTTTTTTTCCTTTAGATTTTATTTATTCGAGAGAGGGAGAGTGCATGAGCAGGGGAGCTGCAGAGGGAGAAGCAGGCTCCCCACTGAGCAGGGAACCAACATGCAGTTCCATTCCAGGACTCTGAGATCGTGACCTGAGCTGAAGGTAGGCACTTTACCCACTGAACACTGAACAGGTGCCCCTCTTCTAAGGATTCTATCAATACTTCCAAGTTTCACAAAGTCTTTCAACTCCAGCAAGTTCAAAAGTTAGCTATTCCTAGAGCTCCATATGAAGTCCAGAAATTATCCTACCTGCTGCTTTCCCATTGTTCTTAACTCTGGCATCAGGCAGTTTTCTCTCCCTCATTCACAGATCAGGAGTTTAGCTGCATCTTCAAGGGGAGCTGGCTCTCTTTCTGTACAGTTTTCTCCTTTCCCAGTTAGGGCCTCACAGATTCTAGCCATTTGTGTTTCCTCAACTCAGTGAGACCACTGTGCTCCTTTGGGTTGCTCCTCTTTGTGCTATAGCCAAGAACATTCTCCAGGCAGTGGAGTGATGCAGTCTTTGGGCTCCCCTTATTTGTCTTCTTTTCTCAGGGATCATCATCCCAAGCTGCCTGTGTCCAATGTCTGAAAAGAGTAACTTAGTGCATTGTATTTTGTTCAGTTCTGTAGTTGTTTGCTGTGGGAGGGAAACTGCTGCAGCTGTTGGTCTTTCATGGGAAGAGGCTGTGATCAATACTTTTCTGACCTTTAAATATCCTAGAGAGAAGGTATCCATGACTTTTGTGCAGAAAGCTGTACTAGGAACCTCCTGGTGGCTTGTTCTAGAAGGACTGAGACCACTATTCACCAAGTTTTAGTCTACTCTCTTTCCTCTCAGTGTGGGACAAAATAACATTTTCTTGATTTGGATAGGATCTAAACTTATTACAAGTTCTTTGAGCCTTCCTTGAAGAAGAGGATGACGAAAGTCTGTACTCTATAAAAGAGAGCAAGGAGCTAGATGGATTTTAAGATTATATTCTCTGTGACTGCTCAAAATACAATTGTCCTAGTTACTAATAAAAGGGGACACATATTTTTATCTTGTAATCCCTATGCAGGCGAGATACTGCATGATCAGTTCTAGAGATAACTTCACAGAATAGCAGTTAAAGAAATTTCAGGACACATTGTATCTGTACCTCTGCATACAGTCATGAATTTAGCAAGTATCCACCCCGAGGGACTGACCTGATGGGACACAGTTTCTGAAATCAAGAAAACTTACTGATTTATTAACCTTAGTTGAACATTATTTCTATCTAATTTGGGTTCCTTCCTCGTCTTGTTTTTCTAGGAGCATGATGTGGAAATAAGCATATTTAATAAATGCAATCATATTTTATTAACAAACCATCAAATTCATGAGTTGGCTGCAGTGTATGTGTGAAATGTCACTGGTTTGAGTGTGGTTTGAGGTAAAACACACGCAGATCCTGACTTTGTACACTGGCTCTATCATTACTCATCAGTGTGACAGTGGACGTCATTCTCTCTACCCCTCACATTCTTTATTTGCAATCTATTTTGGTTGGTCTAGATCAACAGTGTGCAAAAACACAGTTGATAGGCTCCTTTAAATAGGGCAGCTGGAGACTGCCCATGTTTAGGGAACAGTTAGTTGCAATGAGGTATTCTCATGACTTAGCTCATCATTACCTCAAAGCCTATGGTCATTACCCATATAAACTTCTGATTACTGCTTTATCTACATCCCTTAAGTTTTCATATATCATGCCTTCATTTTCTTTCATCTCAGAGTATTTTCTAATTTTCCTTATAATTTCTTCTTGACCTCTTGGTTAGTTTGGTGTACGCTGTTTAATTTCCACATATCTATGAATTGCTGAAATCCTTCTATTGTTGATTTCTTTTTTTAAAAAAGATTTTATTTATTTATTTGACAGAGAGAGATCACAAGTAGAGAGAGAGGCAGGCAGAGAGAGAGGAAGAAGCAGGCTCCCTGCTGAGCAAAGAGCCTGATGCGAGGCTCGATCCCAGGACCCTGAGACCATGACTGGAGCTGAAGGCAGAGGCTTAACCCACTGAGTCACCCAGGCACTCCTGTTGTTGATTTCCTATTTGATTTCATTGTGGTCATACTTTGTATAATTTCTATTCTTTTACATATATTAAAGCTTGTCTTACAACCTAACATATGGCCAATCTTTGAAAGTGCTCTATGTGCACTTGAGAAGAATGTATATCCTGCTGTTGTGGCACCTCTATTAGCTGTTATTCATATTTTTGAAGAATATATTATTAATAAAATTTTTACTAATCTACACATTAAAATCTTTGAAAGAATTTCTTTCTTTCTGAAAAGACATTGTTTAGAGCAGTTTGGGGGTTACAAAGACATAGGTACAGAGATTTCCCATTTACCCTTGCACCTACATTTGCACAACTGTCCCCCTTATCCACATCACTTAGCAGAATGGCATTTTTTTTTTTTTTAACCAGGGATGTGCTATGTGACACATCATAATCACTTGAAGTTCATAGTTTATTTTAGGATTCAGTCTTGGTGGACATTCTATGGGTTTGGAACAATGTATAATGACATATATCCATCATTGTGGTATCCTACTGAGGACTTTCACTGCCTTAAAAATTCTCTGTACTCTGCATATGTGCTCCTGCTCGCATACTGAGCAGCCACTGATCTTTTTACTCCTTCCATAATTTTGCATTTTTCAGAATAGTATATGGTTAGAATAATATAGTATGTAGTCTTTTTGGATTGGCTTCTTTCACTTAGTAGTATGCATTTAAGTTTCTTTCATGGCTTAATAGCTCATTTCTTTTTAGTGCTGAATAATATTCCATTGTCAGGATGGAATATAATAACTGCTCATTTAGTCATTTACCTACTGAAGGATAGCTTGGTTGCTTCCAAGTTTGAGCAGTTATGAATAAAGCTGCTATAAATATCTGTGTGAAGTTCTTTGTGTGGACACGAGTTTTCAGATCCTTTGGGTAAATGCCAAGGAATGTTCTTGATGGTAAGAGCATTTTTAGTTTGTAAGAAGCTACCAAACTATCTTCCAGAGTGGCTCTACCATTTTGCATTTCCATTAGCAATATGTAAAGGTTGCTGTTGGTTCATACCCTTGCTAGCATTTGGTGTCAGTGTTCTGGATTTTGGCCATTCTAATAGGTACACAGTAGTATGTCATTGTTTTAAATTGCATTTTCCTGTTGACCTATGATGTGGAGCATCTTTTCCTACACTCTTGCCATCTGTGTATCTTATTTGGTGAGGTGTCTGGTAAGGTCCTCTGCACATTTTTTTTTTAATTTTTTATTTCTTTTCAGCGTAAGAGTATTCATTGTTTTTTGCACCACACCCAGTGCTCCATGCAATCCGTGCCCTCTCTAATACCCACCACCTGGTTCCCCCAACCCCCCCACCCCTTCAAAATCCTCAGATTGTTGTTCAGAGTCTATAGTCTCTCATGGTTCACCTCCCATTCCAATTTCCCTCAACTGCCTTCTCCTCTCCATCTCCCCTTGTCCTCCATGCTATTTGTTATGCTCCACAAATAAATGAAACCATATGATAATTGACTCTCTCTGCTTGACTTATTTCACTCAGCATAATCTCTTCCAGTCCCATCCATGTTGCTATAAAAGTTGGGTATTCATCCTTTCTGATGGAGGCATAATACTCCGTAGTGTATATGGACCACGTCTTCCTTATCCATTTGTCCATTGAAGGGCATCTTGGTTCTTTCCACAATTTGGCAACCGTGGCCATTGCTGCTATAAACATTGGGGTACAGATGACCCTTCTTTTCACTACATCTGTATCTTTGGGGTAAATACCCAGTAGTGCGATCGCAGGATCATAGGGAAGCTCTATTTTTAACTTCTTGAGGAATCTCCACACTGTTTTCCAAAGTGGCTCCGCCAACTAGCATTCCCACCAACAGTGTAAGAGGGTTCCTCTTTCTCGACATCCTCTCCAACATATGTTGTTTCCTGTCTTGCTAATTTTGGCCATTCTAACTGGTGTAAGGTGGTATCTCAATGTGGTTTTAATTTGAATCTCCCTGATGGCTAGTGATGATGAACATTTTTTCATGTGTCTGATAGCCATTTGTATTCATTGTCTTCATTAGAGAAGTGTCTGTTCATATCTCCTGCCCATTTTTTTAATATGATTGCCTGTTTTGTGTGTGTTGAGTTTGAGAAGTTCTTTATAGATCCTGGATATCAACCTTTTGTCTGTACTGTCATTTGCAAATATCTTCTCCCATTCCGTGGGTTGCCTCTTTGTTTTGTTGACTGTTTCCTTTGCTGCCTCAGCACATTTTTTTAAAAAGATTTTGTTTATTTATTTGACAGAGAGAGACAGAATGAGAGAGGGAACACAAGCAGGGGAAGTGGGAGAGGGGGAAGCAGGCTTTCCACCAAGCAGGGAGCCCGATGAAGGGCTTACCCAGGGACCCCTCTTCTGCCCATATTTAAAGTGGGTTCTTTTCTTACTGTTGAGATTTAAGAGTTATTTGTATATTTTGGATAAAAATCTTCATGAGAAGTGTTTCTTGCAAATATTTTTCCCAGTTTGTAGCTATCTTTTCGTTTTCTTGATTTGTCTTTCATGAAACAGATACTTTATTGAAGTCCCATTTTCTCAATTATTTCTTCTGTGGGTCATGCCTTTGGTTTTAGAAGGCATCACCATACCTTTTAGCTTACCTTCTATGTAATCATTTAAGAGTTTTATCATTTTGTCTTTTATATTTAGGTCTCTGATCCATTTTGTGTTAATTTTTGTGAAGGGTATAAGGTCTTTGTCTAGATTCTTTTTTTTTTTTTTTTTTTGCAGGTGGACATCCAGTTCTTACAGCAACATTTGTTGGAGACTGACTTTGCTTTGCTCCATTGTATTGCCTTACATCTTTTGTCAGAGATCAGTTTTTTTGTCATCAGTCTTTTGTCAAAGATCAGTTGAGTATATTTATGAGGGGTCTATTTCTGGGCTCTCTCTTCTGTTCCACTGATCTATTTGACTGTTTTGTTGCCAATACTATCCTGTCTTAGTTACTATAACTTTATATGAAATCTTGAAGTTGGTTGGCATCAGTCCTCCAACTTTGTTCTTCTTCTTCAATGTTGTATTAACTGTTCTGGGCCTTATAGTCTCCATGTAAACTTTATAATTAATTTTTGATATCCTCAATATAACTTTCTGTGATTTTGACTGGGATTGCATTGAGTATATAGATCAAATCGGGAAGAACTGACAACTTGATAATATTGAGTCATCTAATACTGAACATGGAGTATATCCCTATTTACTTAGTTCTTTGATTTTACTCATTGAGTTTTGTAGTTGTCCTCATTTAGATCATTTACATATTCTGTTAGATTTATACCTCAATGTTTCCCTTTTTCTGTGACAGTGTAAAGTGTTGTGTTTTTAATTTCAAGTTCTACTTTTTTATTCCTGTATATAGGAAAACAATTGACTTTTGTAAAATAAGCATGTGTCTTACAACCTTAATTGGTTGCTTTTTAGTTCTAACCATTTTTGTTGTCGTTCTTGTGGATTCTTTCAGATTTTCCATGCTGATGATCATGTTACATGTGAACAAGTTTTTTGTAGATATTCCTGATTAAGTTGTAAAATTTCCTCACTTTTCCTAATTTACTGAGAGATCTTATTGTGAATGGGTATTATATTTGGTCAGATATTTTTCTGCATCTATTGATGTGATATGATTTTTCCTTTTTAGTCTGTTGATATAATGGATTACATTTATTTTTTAAATTATTTTTATTAACATAGAATATATTATTTACCACAGGGGTACAGGTCTATGAATCATCAGGCTTACACATTTCACAGCACTCACCATAGCACATACCTTCCCCAATGTCCATAACCCAACTACCCTATCCCTACCACTCCACCCCCCAGCAAATTTTGTTTTGTGAGATTAAGAGTCTCTTGTGGTTTGTCTCCCTCCGGATCCCATCTTGTTTCATTTTTCCCTTCCCTACTCCCCACAACCCCCTTTTCCTGCCTCTCAAATTCCTCATATCAGAGAGATCATATAATAATTGTCTTTCTCTGATTGATATATTTTGCTCAGCATAATGCCCTCTAGTTCCATCTACGTCACTGCAAATGGCAAGATTCCACTTCTTTTGATGGCTGCATAGTATTCCATTGTGTATATATACCACCTCTTCTTTATCCATTCATGTGTTGATGGACATCTAGGTTTTTTCCATAGTTTGGCTATTGTAGACATTACTGCTATAAACATTCAGGTACATGTGCCCCTTTGGATCACTACATTTGTATCTTTAGGGTAAATACCCTATAGTGTGATTGCTGGTTTATAGGGTAGCTCTATTTTCAACTTTTTGAGGAAACTTCATACTGTTTTCCAGAGTGGCTTCACCAGCTTGCATTCCCACCAACAGTGTAGGAGGGTTCCCTTTTCTTTACATGCTCGCCAACATCTGTCATTTCCTGACTTGTTAATTAATTAATTAGCTAATTAATTAATTCTTGTTGCCAATGATGCTTTATTTTAAAAAGAGAAATTTTTGAGATTCTGCTTTGGGAGCAGATACAAAAGATGCTACAATGCTTTTGAATTTTTGAGCCTTGATCTCTCCAACATTCTTCATGCCCTATATCAAGTTCACAGTTACTAGATTTAATTTCAGGTGTTCGATAAGGGCACTATTACTGTTATTTTTTTTCCATTTTATTTTATTTCATTTCAGTGTTCCAGCGTTCATTGTTTATGCACCAAACCAGTGCTCTGTGTAATACGTGTCTCCATAATACCCACCACCAGGCTCACCCAATCCCCCTGCCCCCTCCCCTCCAAAATCCTCAGTTTGTTTCTCAAGAGTCCACAGTATCTCATGGTTTGTCTCCCCCTCCAGTTCCCCCCAACTCACATCTCTGCTCCATCTTGACTTGTTAATTTTAGCCATTCTGACCGGTGTGAGGTGGTATCTCATTGTGGTTTTTATTTGTATTTCCCTGATGCTGAGTGAGGTGGAACACTTTTTCATGTGTCTGTTGGCCATCTAGATATCTTCTTTGCAGAAATGTCTGTTCATGTCTTCTGCCCATTGTTTGATTGGATTATTTGTTCTTTGTGTTTTGAGATTGATAAGTTCTTTGTAGATTTTGGATATTAGCCCTTTATCTGATACGTCATTTAAGAATATCTTCTCCCATTCTGTCAGTTGTCTTTTGGTTTTGTTGACTATTTCCTTTGCTGTGAAAAAGCTTTTGATCTTGATGAAGTCCCAATAGTTCATTTTTGCCCTTGCTTCCCTTGCTTTTGGAGATGTTTCTAGGAAGATGTTCCTGCAGCTGAGGCTAAAGAGGTTGCTGCCTGTGTTCTCCTCAAGGATTTTGATGGATTCCTGTCTCACATTGAGGTCTTCCATCCATTTTGAGACTATATTTGCTTGTGGTGTAAGGAAATGGTCCAGTTTCATTCTTCTGCATATGGCTGTCCAATTTTCCCAACATTATTTGTTGAAGAGACTGTCTTTTTTTCTACTGGACATTCTTATCTGCTTTGTCAAAGATTAGTTGACCATGGAGTTGAAGGTATATTTCTGGGCTCTCTGTTCTGTTCCATTGAGCTATGTGTCTGTTTTTGTGCCAGTACCATACTGTCTTGTGATGACAGCTTTGTAATAGAGCTTGAAGTCTGGAATTGTGATGCCACCAACTTTGGCTTTCTTTTTCAACATTCCTCTGGCTATTTGGGTTTTTTCCTGGTTCCATGGAAATTTTAGGGTTACTTATTCCATTTCTTTGAAAAAATTGATGGTATTTTGATAGGGATTACATTAAATGTATAGATTTCACAAATATTTTCACAAATATTTCACAATATTTGTTCTTCTAATCCATGGGCATGGAACATTTTTCCATTTCTTTGTGTCTCCCTCAATTTCTCTCATGAGTACTGTATAGTTTTTGGAGTACAGATTCTTTGCCTCTTTGCTTAGGTTTATTCCTAGGTATCTTATGGTTTTGGGTGCAGTGGTAAATGGGACCAACTCCTTAATTTCTCTTTCTTCTGTCTTGCTGTTGGTGTAGAGAAATACAACTTATTTTTGTGCATTGATTTTTATCCTGACACTTTACTGAATTCCTGTATAAGTTCTAGCAGTTTTGGAGTGGAGTCTTTTGGGTTTTCCACATATAGTATCATATCATCTGCGAAGAGGGAGAGTTTGACTTCTTCTTTGCCAATTTGGATGCCTTTAATTTCTTTTTGCTGTCTGATTGCTGAAGCTAGGACTTTTAGTACTATGTTGAATAGCAATGGTGATAGTGGACATCCCTGCTGTGTTCCTGACCTTAGCGGAAAAGCTCTCAGTTTTTCCCCATTGAGAATGATATTTGCTCTGGGTTTTTCTTAGATGGCTTTGATGATACTGAGGTATGTACCCTCGATCCCTACACTGTGAAGAGTTTTGATCAAGAAAGGATGCTGTACTTTGTCAAATGCTTTTTCAGCATCTATTGAGAGTATCATATGGTTCTTGTTCTTTCTTTTATTAATGTATTATATTGCATTTATTGATTTGGGAGTGCTGGACCATCCTTTCAGCCCAGGAATAAATCCCACTTGGTTGTGGTGACTAATTCTTTTAATGTACTGTTTGAGCCTACTGGCTAGTATTTTGGTGGAAATTTTTGCATCCATATTCATCAAGGATATTGCTCTGTAATTCTCCTTTTTGATGGGGTCTTTATCTGGTTTGGGGATCAAGGTAATACTGGCCTCATAAAATGAGTTTGGAAGTTTTCCTTCCATTTCTATTTTTTGGAACAGTTTCAGGAGAATAGGTGTTAATTCTTCTTTAAATGTTTGGTAGAATTCCCCTGGGAAGCCATCTGGCCCTGGGGTCTTGTTTGTTGGGAGATTTTTGATGACTGCTTCAATATCCTTACTGGTTATAGGTTTGTTCAGGTTTTCTGTTTCTTTGTCATTCAGTTTTGGTAGTTTATATGTCTCTAGGAATGCATCCATTTCTTCCAGATTGTCCAATTTGCTGGCGTATAGTTGTTCATAATAAGTTTTTATAATTCTATTTTTTTTTTTTTTTTTTTTTTTTTTTTTTTTTTTTTACTGTTGGTTGTGATCTCTCCTCTTTCATTCATGATTTTATTAATTTGGGTCCTTTCTCTTTTCTTTTTGATAAGTCTGGCCAGGGGTTTTATCAATCTTACTAATTCTTTCAAAGATCCAGCTCCTAGTTTCATTGATTTGTTCTACTGTTCTTTTGGCTTCTGTTTCATTGATTTCTGCTCTAATCTTTATGATTTATCTTCTCCTGCTGGGTGTGGGCTTTCTTTGCTGTTCTTTCTCCAGCTCTTTTACATTTAGGGCTAGGTTGTGTACTTCAGACCTTTCTTGTTTCTTGAGAAAGCCTGTATCACTATATACTTTCTGCTCAGGACCGCCTTTGCTGTGTCCTAAGGATTTTGAACAGTTGTGTTTTCATTTTCATTTGTTTCCTTGAATATTTTCAATTCTTCTTTAATTCCCTGGTTGACCCATTCATTCTTTAGTAGGATGATCTTTAGCCTCCATGTATTTGAGTTCTTTCCAACTTTCCTCTTGTGATTGAGTTCTAGCTTCAGAGCATTGTGGTCTGAAAATATGTAGGGAATGATCCCAATCTTTTGGTACTGGTTGAGACCTGATTTGTGATTCAGGATGTGATCTATTCTGAAGAATGTTCCATGTGCACTAGAGGAGAGTATGTATTCTGTTGCTTTGGGATGGAATGTTCTGAATATATCTGTGATGTCCATCTGATTCAGTGTGTCATTTAAAGCTTTTATTCCCTTGTTAATCTTTTGCTTAGATGATCTGTCCATTTCAGTGAGGGGGGTGTTAAAGCCCCTGACTATAATTGTATTATTATCAATGTGTTCCTTTGATTTTGTTATTACTTGGTTTATATAATTGGCTGCTCCCATTTAGGGGTATAGATATTTAAAATTGTTAGATCTTGTTGGAGAGACTTTTTTTTTAATTTATTTTTTATTTATTTTCAGCATAACAGTATTCATTATTTTTGCACCACATCCAGTGTTCCATGCAATCCGTGCCCTCTATAATACCCACCACCTGGTACCCCAACCTCCCACCACCCCCCGCCACTTCAAACCCCTCAGATTGTTTTTCAGAGTCCATAGTCTCTCATGGTTCACCTCCCCTTCCAGTTTCCCCCAACTACCTTCTCTTCTCTAACTCCCCATGTCCTCCATGCTATTTGTTATGCTCCACAAATAAGTGAAAACATATGATAATTGACTCTCTCTGCTTGACTTATTTCACTCAGCATAATCTCTTCCAGTCCCATCCATGTTGCTACAAAAGTTGGGTATTCATCCTTTCTGATGGAGGCATAATACTCCATAGTGTATATGGACCACGTCTTCCTTATCCATTTGTCCATTGAAGGGCATCTTGGTTCTTTCCACAGTTTGGCGACAGAGACCCTTTAAGTATTATATGGTGTCCTTCCTTATTTCTTATTATAGTCTTTGGCTTAAAATCTAATTTATCTGATATAAGGATGGCTACCCCAGCTTTCTTTTGATGTCCATTAGCATGGTATTGTTTTCCACCCAATCACTTTAAATCTGGAGGTGTCTTTGGGGCTAAAATGTGTTTCTTGGAGACAGCATATTGATGGGTCTTGGTTTTTTATCCATTCTGATACACTCTGTCTTTTGATTGGGGGGCATTTAGCCCATTTAAATTCAGGGTGACTATTGAAAGACATGAATTTAGTGCCATTGTATTGTCTGTAAGGTGAGTTACTGTATATTGTCTCTGTTCCTTTCTGGTCTATGTTACTTTTAGGCTTTCTCTTTGCTTAGAGGACCCCTTCCAATATTTCCTGTAGGGCTGGTTTGGTGTTTGCAAATTCTTTTAACTTTTATTTGTCCTGGAAGCTTTTTATTTTTCCTTCTATTTTCAGTGACAGTCTAGCTGGATATAGTATTCTTAGCTGCATATTTTTCTCATTTAGTACTCTGAATATATGAGGCCACTCCTTTCTGGCCTGCCAGGTCTCTGTAGATAAGTCCACTGTCAGTCTATATTTCTACAATTATATGTTACAGACCTCGTGTCCTGACCTGCTTTCAGGATTTTCTCTTTGTCACTATGATTTGTAGATTTTACTATTAGATGATAGGGAGTGGACCTGTTTTTATTGATTTTGAGTGTGGTTCTCTGTACCTCCTGGATTTTGATGCTTGTTCCCTTTGCTATATTGGGGAAATTCTCTTTTATAATTTGCTCCAGTATACCTTCTGCCCCGCTCTCTTTCTTTTTCTTCTTCTGGGATCCCAATTATTCTAATACTGTTTCTTTTATCTCTCAAATTCTCCCCTTCATGGTCCAGTAGTTGTTTCTCTTTTGCTTGGCTTCTTTATTCTCCATTATTTGGTCTTCTATATCATCAATTCTCTCTTCTGCCTCATTTATCTTAGCAGTAAGAGCCTCCATGTTTGATTGCATCTCATTAATAGCTTTTTTTAATTTCAACTTGGCTAGATTTTAGTTCTTTTATTTCTCCAGAAAGGGATTCTCTGATATGTTCTATGCCTTTTTCGAGCCCAGCTAGCACCTTGAGAATCATCATTCTGAACTCTAGCTCTGACACATTACAAGTGTCCATATTGATTAGGTCCCTCACCATTGGTACTGCCTCTTGTTCTTTTTTTTTTTTTTTTTTTTTGTGGTAAGTTTTTTTTTTTTTTTTTGCCTTGTCATTTTATCCAGATAAGAATATATGCATGAGAGAGTAAAATACTAAAAGGGTGGCAAAGAACCCAGAAAAATATATGGTAACCAAATCAGAAGAGACCTGAAACTGGAGGGAGAAGAAGGAGGGCCCTTTAAAATCAGTGAAGTTACAGAGTCACAGCAAGAAAATGAGAAAAATGGAAAAATTTAAGCCTCTGTACTTCTTGGTATATTGTATCATTTTAAATACCAGTCCTCTTACTAACCTGTACAAGTTTCAGGAGAGGTTAGCAAGAAGAAAAAGTTGTCTTTGCTAACTTTCTTTTCATCTTTTTCTTTTTCCTCCAAAAATCTGATACACCTTCTGGTATATTGTGTCTTAGTGGTTTCCTGCCCTCAGACTGCCCTCAGTGTTTTCATTGGTCCATTCATTTACCCATTCATGAAGCATTTATTGAGCAATTCCTAGGTGCCAGGCTTACATTAGGCTCCTAAGATCTGATAGTGAATAAAAGAGATACAAGTCTTTCTTTCAAGAACCTAATATTTTCTGGCTGAATTCACACACTAAATACAAACATATATTATGTTAGGCACTACTCAGACCTAAGGAAAAATGAAGCAGAGCAAGGAGGTTAGAAAAGAGCATCAGTGGAGTGGTGTTATCTTATATAAGGTTCTTAGGAAGGACTTCTCTGATAAGATCACAATAGAGTGGACATGTGAAAAAGTGAAGGGGTGAGACATGAAGATGTCTATGGAAAGAATATTCCAGGCAAAGGGAATAGCAAGTGTAGAGGCTAACACTGTTGGAAGCTTGACATGTGCAAGAACTAACAAATGGTCTGGTGTGTCTGGAAGCAGAATAAGAGAAGGGGAAAGAGTAGAAGATGAGGTGAAGAGGTAGAAGGTGGCCAAATGATGGAGGGTCTTAGACACCATTGTCTGAAATGTTCTTTTGTGGATTGAGGTGAGAAACCATTGTAAGATTTTGAGTAGAGCAGTGACCTATATAACATATTAAATATCTCACTTGGCTGTAGTGTGGAGATTAGATTGTAGGGAGTGTGGTTTCAGTAGTGCTGTTCTAATGGTAGGATTATACTTCCTGGCCCTGTTTTATGGGGGCCATGTGTCTGTCATTGGTCAATGAATTGTGAATAATGGGACCATAATTCACTTTCGGGTTGGAGAATCTGATTTCTGTTGTGTAAAACTCTAATTTTACTTCACCACAGCAACTTGGGGATTTAGACAGTAGCTTCTTTATCATTGAGAGAGAAGACCAGGGATGCCTGGGTGGCTCAGTTGGTGGAGCGTCTCACTCTTGATTTTGGCTCAGGTCATGATCTTAGGGTCTGGGATTAGCTTTCTGTGGGGCCCTGTGCTCAGTGGGAAGTGTGCTTGAGGTTTCTCTCACTCCCTCTTGTCTCTACCCCACTTGTGCTCTCTCTCTCTCTCTCTCTCTCAAATTAAAAGAAAAAAAAAAAAAAAGTAAAGACTACATGGAGTAGAACCCCCTTCTGGCCTGCAATGGACATATGATGTGAGTGAGAAATAAATCTTACTGTTTCCAGCCATTGAGCATTTAAGGTAATTAATTTGGTAATTTAAAGTAGGATCTGCCATAATAATAAACCCATAAAATATGTGCATTGTCTTAGGGAGTAGATATAGACAGCAAGATTATTATCAGAATCTAGAAGAATGGTATTTCATGTTTTGCAATGGCAAGTTATTTGGTAAGATCTTTGATAATATGGAAGGCAGATCAAGTAGCCCCAGGGAAAGACTTTGGAAAATTAAATATTAATAGTGTATGTTGACTGATGTTGGCTACATTTCATAAACTATCACACACAGAGATGAACTTAGAAAAGAATATCCCAATTTGCAAGCATGAATGAAAGGGATTAGAGAGTCTTCACAAATTTGGCAGTACATAAGGTTGTAAGGCCCTCACACTCAACACCAAATAGTAAAAGATAAAGGTGAGAAATGCTTTGAGGGATAAAATGCAATTAAAATGGAGACTTACAGAAATGATCAAATCGAGAGTTTAGCTGCCACACTCACTGTTAAAACATCTCTGTGGATTAAGTGATGACTAGAAAATGATTATTTAGACAGCAAAACAAGACTGAAATTGCAGCTGTCTCACAGAAGTGAACAAATCCAAGGTGTTCACCACTCAGTGTAGAAGTAAGGGGTTGGAAAAACAAAGAAATGCAGCAAATTAAGAAGTCTTTTAAGAAAACAGAACAAAACACAGCTGTGTGTGTGTGTGGCTTTTGGTTCATGAGCTGACTACCCACCATTCCAATGGGTAAGAAGTCTGCTAAGGGAACTTTTCAGACTGTTGTACTGTCAAACAAACCAAGAGCTAGGCTATCCTGTCTCTCACTGTTGGAGACCATGACCCATGAGCCCCCAACATCCTACAAGCAGGAACTATGAAATATAAGTATAAAACCTACTTTGTTCCCAGGGATACCAGTGTCTACTGCATATATGGTCAAGTAGGAAACCTCAAAATACAGCTCCTGCCACAGAGTGGAGCCATGACTCAGTTCAGAGCACTTAGAGCAGTGCCTGGTATGGCGTAAGTGGGATGTAATTGTTTGTTGCTATTGTTGATACATTTCTTCCCTTATTCCTCCTCTTCTTCTTCTTTCTTTCCTTCTTCCTCCTTTTCTTCTTCTCCTCCTCCTCCTCCTCCTTTTCCTTTTTTTTTTTTTTTGGCCTCCACAGGACCAGAAACTTGTTGTGGAATCAGATGTGCTTTGAGTGTAGCTGATGTCTCGACATTTTGCTGCCTCTTCCCTTCCTCAAGGTAGGTCCCAGGGAATGGGTTGAGAATTTAGGTCTCACGTGGCTATTGTCAGTTTATGGGAAGATATGTTTTGTCTCTAACCCAGTATTTCTCAAAAATCAGCCGTACATTAGAGTTACCTGGAGTCCTGGAAAAAAAAAATGGTAAAGCTTAAGCTCATATGTTTATGTGGCCTTTTGGCTTCTGGACTTGAAGTTCTAGATATTTTAACTCTCTCATTCCACTTGTTTTGATGTTCCTCCTTCTTGCAAATGAGAAGCTCCCACTTGGGTCTGTTCTTGTGCCCTGACATAGAGAAAAGAGAGGTGATTTTGGATAGCTGAACTACACAAATGGCAAAAGGTTTTGTCAAACTGCCTTACCTCAAACTTTTGATAAATTCTGTTGGAGGGAAATAAAGGAAAACTGAAGGAAATGAACCAAATGGGCCTCGTTTTTGTTGGATTATGTTTGAAGGGTTTTTTTTTTCCCTCCAACAAATATACATTGCAAGAAACCAGCCAAATCCCTTTAGTCCTTATTCTATTATATGTACTTTCACATCTGCTTTGGCTAACATCTGCTCTCTTTCTTATGAGCCTGAATATTGACTAAGTAGTAATCAAATGTCAGGGTGGTTCCCCATTCTCTTGTCAATTTCATGTTATTAACAATTACCATATTTCGCCAAACTTATTTGTTCTGTATCTGGAGAGCATGGACTGCTCTTTCCCGCTAGGCTGCTGCTGCCACTTGCCCATGTGATTTGATTCTGTGTGTACAGCCCTCTCCTAGCTACTGCTCCAATTGTATTACAAAAAGTTCTAGATTCTTTGTTTTACTTCCAAGTTTCAAAGGTAGAATACCTCATACATATATATTTCATTCCCAGTATTTAATTTACTTTGCTTTTCGGTCACTCCTCAATTCAACCAACATTTATTGAGCACTTACTGTACACTAGGGATGTGTGCTGGGTATTAGAGCATGCGAAGTTGAGAAAGTTGTGATCCAGGATTCAAAGCCTTTTTCAGTCTGAGACAGCAAAGGGCATATGTGTGTCTTGCATGAGACTGATTTTTATAATATGCTGTGATAGTGACATGGACAGAATGCAAAAAGTTGCAAGCTGCTAGTTCAGTTCTGGCATACTGACATTTCATGCATTCTGAATCTCCAGGTGCGAGGTAGTGATGCTAATCAGAAGTGATAGTTTCCATTTCACTTTTTGTGTACTATTTGTGTACTTCATATACTCATGAGGGATTTTATTCCCCCAGGCAAGTCTGTAAAAGAAAATGACCCTTGTGCATCCCTTTTTGCTTGACCTGTGTTCCTTTCCTTCTAATGGGTATATGCCCTCAGCCCTACAGTCGATTTTATGGGTATGGAACATTTGAACTTGGTTATTTAATTCAGTCCATATCTCACAGCTGTGTATATGGAAGGCATTATTATTCTTGGTTAAAAACTGGGTAAAAAGAGGGGTGGTTGGGTGGCATGGTCAGTGAAGCATCTGACTCTTGGTTTCAGCTGAGGTCATGATCTCATGGTTGTGAGGTGGAGCCCTGTATCAGGCTCCACGCTCAGTGCAGAGTCTGCTTGAGATTCTCTCTCTGCTCCTCCCACTCATGCTTTCTTTCTCACTCTCAAATAAACAGATAAATCTTAAAAAAAAAAAAAAAAAGCTAGTTAGATAGATCAGAAGGTTTAAATGAATTTTGTAATAACTACATATGACCAACCCATGTTTTGAACACTCTCTTCTTGACTAAATGTCCAGTGGCCACATCACAGGTGCCACATGAATAAATTATCATGAGAGCATCAAGGGTTGCAAGTTTTTCTTCCTTGTTCTGTGCTCAGTTCTGCCCCTGTGCCCACCTTTGATGTGTGACACAATTGGGGAGGGGGCATGGAACACAAAAGATGATAGTCCTTGTGCCAAGGTACACCCTGACCTTGAATCAAGGTCAGATCAAGGAAGAATCTTGGAATCAAGAATCAAGGAAGCAGTGGAGTGTGACCTAATAAGCTCTAGATTGGTTTTGGTATATATTTTAACTCTACAGAATATGTTGATATGAATTAAGATGTCTTTTGGTAACTTTCAAATCATAAATATTTAAAATACTCATCTACATTATTCATAAAGATGTGTTATGAATGGGTATGTGTGCATTTATAGTTTGTGTGTGTATGTACACATATATATGTGTATTTGGAGGCTCTGCCTCTTAAAACTGAGCTATGTATTCAAAGGCAAAGAGTATATTTAACTCATTTTATATGACAATATATTTAGTCAAAACTTCCCTACTACATTTTTGTATAAATTCTGAGGCTGCATGTGGTACCCAGAATGAAGGTGAAAGATGATTTATCCTTTGGGTTTGTTTTCTGGAAATCTGACTTCCTCTCAGATTAATAAAATTTGTGTGGTCTTACAGATGTGTTCAAGTCCGTTTATGCCCTGATATTTTTTATGTGATGGCTGCATTCTTGAAAAAGTACAAGCATATTGGAG
Source organism: Mustela nivalis (assembly GCF_964662115.1). NCBI lineage: Eukaryota > Metazoa > Chordata > Mammalia > Carnivora > Mustelidae > Mustela > Mustela nivalis. Next base: position 19,114,639 of record NC_139032.1, read on the forward strand.
GCTAAAGCTGTGTTCCCAAATTGGGCAGAATCTACTATACATCTAAGCCAAAGTAATTATATGCATTGATTTTTTTTGAGATCCCTTTTTCTGTAACTTGCAGTTAGATGTGGAACAATAATTATAGAATGCTTTAATTTTTGTTCAGCTGCTGTTCTTTGTACTAACAAGTTCAGTTTATAGAAGGCTGATGTTTCTCCGGCAGAGTTAGAATAAAGTCAGATGGGCAAAGGCTTTCAATCTGGCTTCCCTTTCATGGAAGGTTAGAAATCTTGGTTTGTCTCTGTAGCACAGATGGCTAAACTTATACGTTTCTCTAGAATGGGGAAATCGGACTCCTGATAGTAAAATTTAGATAACCAAGGTGCTGTTATGGCTTCATGGCTAATTTGGCATCAGGATATCATGAATGGTACAAATAATCTTAGAATTCGAAGTAGAAATTTAAAAAGGGTAGAAAGAAGGAAAAAAAGGGTAGACTGGGAGTGTATTTCCCACTTATCGTAGACTGGAAAAAACTGATCGCTTGCTAATGGACTGTGGGCCATCAGGAATTGAGGAGTGAGAACTGGAGGAAATTAAGATAAAATGTTAGAATCATCTTATCTAATCTATCTTATCTTATCATCTTAGAATCAGGTCTTTCTTTGTAAAATCCTTCTCTGTCTGTCTTAAGCCCATATATTTATAGAGTGCAATGGAGAGTGAATGCCAGGCAGGGGTCATGTGGAACGGGACTATAGGTATGAGAGCTTTAATGGACGAACTGATGTGTTGTTGCAGAAATTATGTACTTCCTCTTAAGTGTCTCCCTGGCTTAGGCTTCTTCCTTATTGGTTTTCGTTTGTTTTAGATTTAGCTCTGGCACTATTCTACCCCATAATGTAGGGATTTCTTAGGGAACAGCTTTCTATGCAAGGGTTAAAATTCCCAATACCCCTTGCCCTGATGTATGGATATCTGAGCAGTTCTTATCAATGGCATGAGAACAGAAGTGGGTTCTATTACTTTTGGCCCAAGTGTATCATCACTATATTTCTTTGTTCCTTTTCTGCTTACTAGATGCTGACAATCATGAAGGATTTTTCTTTTTTTTCTTTTTTCCAAGATAGAAGGAAACTACAATCCTGAATTAGACTGAGAACCATCAAGTAGAAACAAGTAGTCTGCTAGAGGTGGGGAACAAAACCCTCAAAACTTTTATTGTTTTACCTATAATTTGTGGCTTTGTTATTGCAGCTGGTGTTACCTTAACAACATATGTAAGACATTTTTGAGTTAATATTCTGAGTGGTGGAATTAGGAGCTAGAATACCATGGTACAGTGAGTCAGAGTAGAGAGCATGAGAGCACTAAGTTTGGAAACGTTTAGCAATGAAAATAGGGAAAGAGTTGGGATCATGAATGGCTAGAGATAAGTACAGAATTGACCCAACCATCCAGTGTCTCTCAATGATTTCTTTTTCTTTAATTTTATTTATTTTAAGTAATCTCTACACCCAACACAGGACTTGAACTCATGACCCTGAGATCAAGAGTCTCTTGCTTCTTCCACTGAGCCAGCCTGGTGCCCATTCTTAATGAAACTTGAAAACAAGTTCCTTCATAGTGTTGCTCTTTACTTTAGTGAAAATATCTCAGTTGATTTTGATTTACACATCTGTTGCCTGATTTGTTTGGAAATCAGATGCAGACGTGAATCTACATTATATTATATTAGAAAAGTGTCCTGGTCTGAATTTAGACAAACAGTACAGTTGTGTCACATTCTGATTGGATAGGGGCTGGCGGTGTGGGTTAGTAAAAGAATTCATCCAAGGCAGAACAAAGAGATAGAAGTTTAGTAAATGCACTGCAAGGGAGCAGCAGGCAGGACAGCAAAGGAGAGACGGTCTGCCACGAGGTGGTGGTGAAGGGCTATAGTTATAGAGCAGAGTGAGCCAAGTGCGGAAAAGTATGAAATTTTCCCTTTTTTGGTGTCTGTGCCTGGTTGTAAGTAGCCCATTGGTCAGTCAGGGCCTGTGGCTATTTCCCAGTGGGTCACTTAGGAGTCTGTGTCTAGCTCGGTAGTGACCCTGGGCCCTTTTGCTCAAGTCTCCATGTCTTAAGCCTGTTGCCTAAAAGCGGCCTCTACAGTAATGATGTAAATTTTTATCCTAGTCTTTATTCCTAGTCTTAAAACCAATTCCCCTTGGAAGAAAATACTTATTTACACTGGTCTTTAGAAAAGGCACTTTCTGACAGTTTTAAGTATCACAACATCTGTTTTTAAAGCTTCATTTAAATGCACTTTTTTCCCTACCACCAAACTTAAATGTATTGATGAAAGGTCTATAGCAGTTGCTGGGGCGAAAGAAATGGAAAAATCTACAAAGTGACAGCAAATCAACAGTGATAATTGTAACACGTGTCTGGTCTCTAAAGAAAACAACTTTCTTTGGAAGGCTTTAGTTTGGTTCAAGTGCTCTGTCTTTCCTGAACAAGGACTAAAGAAATAGTGGGTTGACCTGTTGTTGTAAAAATTATATTCCTCCCAAGGGTCTCCCTGATTTTGGATTTCTAAAAGTGAATCTAATAAGTTTTAGACTGAACTGTCTTACCATTCTTTTTTCACTAGAAAGGCAAAGTGGTGGAAAAATTAAAGCAGTATTTATTTGGGAAGGAAAAAGCGTTTTAAGTGCCCTATTCTTGCTATAAAAATAGGTACATTTCACGGTGAAAATTTGGGAAGTGAAGATAAGCAAGAGAGGAAATAACATATGAGTAATATTTTTCCACGTACAAGGATCGTTTTCTTTTGAGAAAATAAGATTCTGCTGTAGATACATGGTTATAAATTTCTCTCAAATGCATATTACACAGTTTTACTTGTTTTTGAACATTCTTTGGTTCTAGTTGTGTTCAACGATTAGGTTGATTTGAATTTCTCAATATAAAACTATTATGAACCTTCCCGTTACTAAAACTTCCTAGATAAAGAGGTATCTTTTTAAAAAGATTTACTTATTTATTTATTTGAGAGCAAGGCTGTGAGTGGGGGGAGGGCAGAGGGAGAGAATCTCCAGCAGATTGCACGCTGAGCGCGGCGCCCAACTCAGGGCTCAGTCCCACTACACGTGAGATCGTGACCTGAGCCAAAATCACAAGTGTGATGCTTAACTGGCTGAGCTACCCAGGCACCCCACAGTTTTCTTTTTAAAAACAAATCCCTTAAAGTGTCTTAGTGCTTTCAAATGATGCTGATTTTATTTCTTTTTTATATTCTGACCAAATGTCTTCCAAAGATCATGTACTAAATTATTCTTCCATCTATGACAGAGCTTGTTTCCATAGGCATCTTTTGTATAAAAATGATACATGTAAAAAATTGCAAATGTGTCTTTTGTTTTAATTTGCTCACTAGCTTTGTGGTTTCTGGCCATTCCATTTTACAATTTCCTCGTGCCTTTGCCATTTTTAAGATAATCACCTTCCTTCCTCCCTCCCTCTTTCCTTTTTTTTTTTTCCCCTGTCTTTCTGCAGCTTTTTAAAATGTATTCATTTTAAATGTACCAGTTAAATAATTATGTATTTTTTGGTATTATCCTGTAATTGAGACATGGAAATTTTCATCACTCCTGTGGTTAGGCAAAAAAAAAAAAAAGAGAGAGAGAAGAGAGAGCGACCCCTCGCACCCCCCCAACCACAAAAAAAAAAAAGTCTCCGTGTTCTAATCCTTGGAACCTTGAATATTACCTTATGTGGTAAATTAAAACAATGAAGGCTTTACAGATGTGATTGACTTAAGGATTTTGAAGTGGGGAGATTCAGATTTTCAGCATGGGCCCTAAATGCAATCACATATATCTTTATAAGAGGAAGGCATAGATTCAATAGGCAGAATCATGTGACAGAAACAGAGAAAAACAGAGGTAGAGGAATTTTATACCACAGCCTTTGAAAATGCAAGAAGGGCCACGAGCCCCAGGAATGCTTTACACCCCAGAAAAGGTAAGAAAACGGATTTTCCCTAGAGCCTTCGAGGGCGGGGGCCCTGCTTGGTGTTAGCTCTGTAAGTCACATTTTAGACTTGTGGCCTCTTAGAACTCTAAGAGAATACATTTGTGCTCCCCCCATCTTTAAAAAAAAAAAAAAACTTTAAATTTCTGGTTATTTGTTACATAGCAGCCTTGAGAAACTCGTGCTGTTGCCAAGAATTGGTGGGTGCTTTTGTGCCCTTTGCAGTCAGCCGCTGGGTGACTGAGTGATACTCTGGGTGTCAGACAACCACTGATCTGCTTTGAGTCTATGAATTTGCTTTTTTTATAATTTCACATGATGAAATCATAAGTATGTGGCATTTTATGTTTTTATGGCATAATGTTTTTGAGGCTTATCTGTGTTGTGTGTGTCAGTAGTTCATTTTTTTATTGCTACATAGTTTTTTATCATATGCATATACCACATTTTAATTATCCATTCTCTGTTGGGTGGTCATCTGGATTGTTTCCAGTTTCGTGCTACCATGAATGATGCTGCTCTAAACATCCATGTAGACATGTTTTGTGAATGTGTGTGTTCACTTGTCATATGCAGATACCAGCTTGTGTGGTCCATGTTTAACTTTTTAAGAAGCTGCTAAAGCTTTTCCCAAAGCAGTTGTAATGTTTTAACTACCAACAATTTGAGTTTTCAAAATGAGAGAAGGGGAGAAGAGGGATGGGAAGAGAGAAGTGGGGGCACAGGAGAGGGGGGGAGAGGGGGGGAAAAAGAGAGGGGGAGGAGAAGGAGGAAAGAAGAAGAAATTATAAGAAAACTATCAGAAGATATTAAAGTTTAAGGATTATCCTGCTCCTCTATGGCCTGGCCTCTCAGAAAAAGAGATGGTTTCCTGAAAAGTTCTATGGTAATTATCCATAGCCATGTCCATAGGGCAATCAATCCTGCTGAAACCGAAGGTTTGCACTCAGCCCTTGTTAGGGACTAGATGTTAGTGTTTCCCCCAGATTCTTATGTTGAAGTCCTAACCTCCAATGTGATGGTATTTGGGGATCTTTGGGAGGTAATTAGGGTTAGGTGAAGTCATAACGGTATTAAGGGTTTCTCTTTCTCTTTATATGCACACACACTGAGAAAAGGTTCTGTGAGCACCCAGCAAGAAGGTAACCATCTGCAGACCAGGAAGGGGGAGCTCTTACCAGAAACTGAACCCTTGATCTTGGAAATTCCATCTTCCACAACTGCGAGAAAATAAATTTCTGTTGTTTACACCACACAGGTTATAGTATTTTGTGTAGTATGGCAGCTGGAGCTGCCTCTCAGTCAAGCAGAGGTTGGGCTAATCCATTGCCCTCTCTCCCACTGTGAGCGAGGAATGAAATGTCATGTCATTCACTTCCTAGAGGCACAGGTACAAAGCCTGACTCATAGTACTGGGCTCATACCAGGGAAGGTGTTGGTGCTTGCTTAAGCATAATGTAAAGCTGACAGAAAAAGGCTAGAATTATATTTCCAGTATGTCATATTGCTAGTATACCACACTCAATGGTTAATATATAAGGACTTATTTTCAAAAATGTTTATTATAGTATCATTAGTCATGGTATGAAATGGAATACAAAGGAAATGCTCAACTAAAAAATATGGTTCCATACATTATTATTCTTGGCCCTATGGAATATCATGCAGGAATTAAAAAGAATGAACTAGAGCCAGTTGATTTTGAAGGATCAATATTTTTACCAGATATTTATTAGGAAAACAACGTAAGATGAAAAGAGATATATACAAAATGACCCCATTTGAAAATGCAGTGAACAAAATTGCAAATTATGCTAAAGATATTTATGTTTTTAAATGATTATTTTCTTTTAAGGAAAGAAGAAAGATACTTTTCTGGAAATCAATATTCTTTTATAGGCTATTCTAATCTCACTCTTCATTGACTTCTAATATCAGGTGTATAATGAGGACCCCCTAATCTCCAGATCTTTCCTCTTTCTCTTCATTCAAACTTGTATTTTCTACTGCCTACTCATTATTTAAACTTAGAAATTTATAGGTACTAGACACTTTACATGTACAGACTACTACTTTCTTTCACCTCTAGTCCTCCACTTTTCCCCTTGATCTCCATGAATGACAACAGTCACCTTCTTGCTCAAACCAGAATCTTCAGTGCCATCTCTTATGTTTCCCTTTCCTTCATAACCACATTCAGTCAACCACCAGTTGGCTGAACCTGCATCTAAAATATTTCATAACTGCATCCATGTTTCTCCATATCCACTGTCCTTTATTTCAGGCTACCATCATGTCTTGCCTGGATTACCCCATATATCCTTAACAAATCTTTTTGTAGCTAATCCTGCTCTTCTGTACTGCCTTCTTCACATGGGAATTGGAAAGATTTTTCTATAATAAAATGTGATTGGTTCTGTCCAAAGTTTAAACCCTTCAGTGGTTTTCTCAATTACTCCCAGGTGAAAATCAAGCCTATTTATATGGAGTCATAACTATAATAGCATGTAATTGTTTGATCTACTCTGGAAAATCACAAATGAAAAGAACAAACACAACAACAAAAATCAGTCATTTAGAAATAAAAAAAATTACTCCCCAGAATAATTCTTTTAACAAAATGACATCAAAACTATAATTGCATACAATAAAAAAAATAATAACCACACTTCAACCTAAGCTGTACTTAGAGGGAAATCCATAGTCTGGAATCCTTTTATTATAAAACAAGAGAAAATAAAACATTCAGATGCAATAAGCTGCAAAAAATTTAAAACCCTGAAAAGTATAAGGAATGAATTAATAAAACTCAAAGTAGAAGTTAATGATTTAGGACCAAAAGAACAAGAGATTGATAAATAATCGAAATGTTAATAAAATAGTCAATTTCATGAAGGGTTTACTGAAGGGAAAAAGGAAACAAAACTGTAATGAAGTGGACAGAGGATAGAGCCAGATGTAGGAAAGATATTGAAATGTTTGTGAGAAGATATCTTTTAAAGCTTGTATTGGTAATGGGATGCCTGGGTGGCTCAGTTGGTTAAGCGGCTGCCTTCGGCTCAGGTCATGATCCCAGTGTCCTGGGATCGAGTCCCACATCGGGCTCCTAGCTTGGCAGGAAGCCTGCTTCTCCCTCTCTCTCTGCCTCTGCTGCCACTCTGTCTGCCTGTGTTCACTCTCTCTGACAAATAAATAAATAAAATCTTAAAAAAAAAAAAAAAAAAAAAGCTTGTATTGGTAAGTCTTGATAAAATGGAGAATTTTAAGGAAAATACAAGGTGAACCAAACTATCTCAACAAGAAGTAAATAAGAGGAACAGACTAATAACCATGAAAGTTTAGAAAAGTTACCAGTAATTACTCCCCCTGGTCTAAATCACCTTAGACCAGGTGATTTTATGGATTAGATTCCCATACCCCCCAACACACATTCTAAAAAGGCTTTATTCCTCTTTGTAGAAAATGGCATGATCCTGTATTCAATCTATAAAGCTAACATTATCACATTCAAGCTTGATGAAGAGAACAGAAGGCCCATAGACCAATCGAATCATGTGCGTGAAAAACTCCCAAGTGGGATCTGTTTAGGTCTTTAAAATAAGGAAAATATGCAATGACCAAGAAGAAGTTAGACCAATTATTAAAATTTTAACCATTAATACAAAATAAAAAGACCATATGATCTTTATCAAAACAATGCCCTTGAATAAAATTCAACATCTGTTCCTAGTAAAATTCTTTGAAAACTAAGCATATCATATTAATTATATTGTTTCTCAATATTATAAAAATTGTTTATCTTAAATTAACAGTCAACATTATATTTAATAGCAGATGTTATGTTAGATTAAAGGTATTCCCTTTAAAGTGAGAAAGTTGGCAAGGATGTTATTTTAGAAGTTTTGGAAGTTTTATTCTGGAAGTTTTATTGTAATAACTTGGAAGGCAGAGTAAGTGAGTACTGATAGTAGAAAAGAGGAAGTAAAAATTAGCATGTGTATGAAGACCATGATTATCAAGCTCAAGAAAGCCAAAAGAAAAGTTGTAAAAATAGTATAATTCAATAAGTTATAAAAATCAAAACAAAATAAACATAAAACTCGATGGCATTTTCCACCTATGTATTATCACCAATCAGTTAGTAAACATCATTTGAGAGTCCCATTTTCAGTTACGAGGATGAAGGTCCCCTTTATATTGAGGTGAGATGGACTTCAGGGGAACTGAACTGGGGAGAAGCAAGACGTTGATTTGAATATGTCAAGTTAGGGACCCTTGTGAGATTGAAATGCAGTTGAATTTAATCTATCAATATAGAGTTTAGTGGCCTGGACGTACAAGTTGGGAGTTGTTAGGATGTGTGCAATATCTAAAGTGGTAAGACTTGATGAATTCACTTCAGAGTGAGTGTAGTGAGGAAGAAACTGATGCAAGGATTGAGCCTTGGGATGCTTCAAAATTTAGAGTCTGTAAAACTTTATATATGAGCCAGCAAAGGAGGCTGAGAGACTGATGAATTTAGAAGTGATCCAGGAGTTAGCGCTATTCTGAAGGCCAGTTAAATTTGTGTTCTAAGATCGATCTAAGATGGCGACTGTGGAACCGGAAACCACCCCTACTCCTAATCCCCCGCCTACAGAAGAAGAGAAAACAGAATCTAATCAGGAGGTTGCTAACCCAGAACACTATATTAAACATCCTTTACAGAACAGATGGGCACTCTGGTTTTTTAAAAATGATAAAAGCAAAACTTGGCAAGCAAACCTTCGGCTGATCTCTAAGTTTGATACTGTTGAAGACTTTTGGGCTCTGTACAACCACATCCAGTTGTCTAGTAATTTAATGCCTGGCTGTGACTACTCACTTTTTAAGGATGGTATTGAGCCTATGTGGGAAGATGAGAAAAACAAACGAGGAGGACGATGGCTAATTACATTGAACAAGCAGCAGAGACGAAGTGACCTGGATCGCTTTTGGCTAGAGACACTGCTGTGCCTTATTGGAGAATCTTTTGATGACTACAGTGATGATGTATGTGGAGCTGTTGTTAATGTTAGAGCTAAAGGTGATAAGATAGCAATATGGACTACTGAATGTGAAAACAGAGAGGCTGTTACACTTATAGGGAGGGTATACAAGGAAAGGTTAGGACTTCCTCCAAAGATAGTGATTGGTTATCAGTCCCATGCAGACACAGCTACTAAGAGCGGCTCCACCACTAAAAATAGGTTTGTTGTTTAAGAAGACACCTTCTGAGTATTCTCATAGGAGACTGCGTCAAGCAATTGAGATTTGGGAGCTGAACCAAAGCCTCTTCAAAAGCAGAGTGGACTGCATTTAAATTTGATTTCCATCTAAATGTTGCTAAGATATAAGAGAAGTCTCATTCGCCTTTGTCTTGTACTTCTGTGTTCATATTTTTTTTTTTTTTAATTTTGGCTAGAGTGTCCACTATCCCAATCAAAGAATTACAGTACACATCATCCCCAGAATCCATAAGTGTGTTCCTGGCCCACTCTGTAATAGCTTAGTAGAATTACCATTACAAACACATTTTACCTATCCACAATATTCAAAAAAGAACTTGCATTTCTATACCTTACAGGAAAAAAATTTTGTTTATGTTCCATTGTATGCAGGAGCATATTTTGCTGGTTTGAAAGAGTATGATGCATACAGTTTTCTAGCAATTTTCTTTGTTTCTTTTTACAGCATTGTCTTTGCTGTACTCTTGCTGATGGCTGCTAGATTTTAATTTATTTGTTTCCCTACTTGATAACATTAGTGATTCTGATTTCAGTTTTTCATTTGTTTTGCTTTTGTTTTTTTCCTCATGTAACATTGGTGAAGGATCCAGGAATATGACACAAAGGTGGAATAAACATTAATTTTGTGCATTCTTTGGTAATTTTTTTGTTTTTTTGTAACTACAAAGCTTTGCTACAAATTTATGCATTTCATTCAAATCAGTGATCTATGTTTGTGTGATTTCCTAAACATAATTGTGGATTATAAAAAATGTAACATCATAATTACATTCCTAATTAGAATTAGTATGTCTGTTTTTGTATCTTTATGCTGTATTTTAACACTTTGTATTACTTAGGTTATTTTGCTTTGGTTAAAAAATGGCTCAAGTAGAAAAGCGGTCCCATTCATATTAAGACAGTGTACAAAACTGTAAATAAAATGTGTACAGTGAATTGTCTTTAAAAAAAAAAAATTTGTGTTCTAAGAGCAAGGGGGTTATCTTCTTTGTCAGACTCTACCTGCTAGTCAAGTAGGATGAGGACAGAGAATTGGCCATTGGATTTGGCAATGTGGGAATGATTCATAATCTTGACAAGAGGCCTTTTGGTGAAATAGTAGGGATGTAAAGCTTGATTAATGTGAGTCCAGGAAAGAATTGGAGAGGAATTTGACATGGTAAGAACAATAGCAAAATCTCTTAAGGAATTTTTGCATAAATGGAAACAAAAATGTTCGAGTGTTAGCTAAAGAAGATTACAGTCAAGAGGTTTTTGGTTTTTGTTTTTTACATTTTTGAAAGATAGAAAATATAACAGCACTTTTATTCCCAGGTGGGAATAATCCAGGAGACAGTGTAAAATTGATGTTTTATGAGAGAAGGTAGAGTTTATAAAACTAAATCCGTGAATAGGTAAGAGATTATAGATCTGATTGATATAAGCAGAACAGGTGGCATTGGAGGCAGAGACAATCCATTTATGACAACAGTAGAGAAAGTGATATGATGTTTATAGATACAGATTCAAGTAGGTTGGTAATTCAAGTAGGTGATAATTAGACTATGTAGGAATTTTCTTCATCTCCTTTCGATTATAATTTGGTGTTTTTAATATTCCATTTGTCAGGTTTGGCAATAAAAATTGTAAGAGCTTTGTAACATAAATGGGGGACTTTTTATGTTTTCACATTTTTAAAATAAAATTTTAACAGTTTCTTATTTAAACACCATAGGATGTTTCACTGTGAAACTGGTTTACCTGGGTGTGTGGTTTTGAACATTTTTGTACCAAGCTTGTTTTCACTTTAATGTATTTATACTTGCTGCTTCCTCTGCATGGCTCATCTTTCTTCTGGATTTATATATGGCTGGCTTCCTATTATTATTTATACCTCTGCTTAAATTTCACTTCATCTGATAAAGTTTGGTCGCCCTGCCCAAAAGAACCTGTATCTTTCAATCATTTTCCTTTCTATTGTCTTGATATTATTTTGATAGAATTTATCACTCCCTTCAGTTATCTTATTGACAGTCTTATTAGTTTCATTTCTTTTTTTAAATTTTTAAAAATTTATTTATTTGACAGAGAAATATCATAAGTAGTCAGAGAGAGAGAGGGGGCAGCAGGCTCCCTGCTGAGCAGAGAGCCCGATGTGGGACTCGATCCCTGGACCCTGAGATCATGACCTGAGCTGAAGGCAGAGGCTTAGCCCACTCAGCCACCCAGGCACCCCTGGTTTCATTTCTGTCTCTTTCCACTAAACTGTAAGTTCCATGAGGTTAGCGATACTGCTGGTCTCTTTTGCCACTGTGCACCCAGCATCTTTGTATTCCTTGTGTCTCCAGGAATTATTATTTTTTGAATGAATGAATGCATGAATTATCAGGAAAGGGTGAAGTAAGGAAACTTAGATATAGCTAATCATTTTTAAGAAAGAATGAAATTATATATATAATGAAATATAATTTCATTATAATTATAATGAAATTATAATTGTTCTAGAACAATTATATAGATAAACATATTGGGGACTCCCTGAGGGGAGGGTTCATTTTATTTTATCTTGTATCTTCCACATTAACTAGTGCAGTGTTTTATAAATAAAATCATTTTGGTTAACACTCATTGAATGAATTTGTATATTAATTGGTGAATTAATGAAATAGGCTCAAACTGAGATATACTTTAGGTTTGTTACTTTATTTTCCAATACGTGTGACTGAGTATGCCTGATTTTTAAAGGAACTTTAAAGACTTAAGCATCTCCTCCTAGATTCTAACTTAGAGAGTTAAGGAACATATAATTAGCTTTGTAATAAGTTGATTATAGAGTATCACCAGTATGGAGCAACAAATCATCTTATCATCTAGAGTACTATTTGAAACTCAGGAAGAGAAACACTATTATATTAAAAAAAGAAGTTACATTGCCCATTTAGTATAAGAGAACTACATAAAACTGGCAGCGTTACAGGGAAAAATGCTTAGACACAATTTCCATTTCCAGATGAATTTTGCTTTCATATATTAGTATCCTACTGAAGTTCTTAGTGTAGAAAGCAGTTATGATTACTGGCGGGTGTTCGTAGGCATATTTTACGATGAGTAGTATGGGGAAAAACTAAAGATTGCCTCTTCTTAACAAATCCCATGCAGAAAACTATTCAGAGGGTTTTGGCATAGTCAAGGTCAGCTTTTTGGTCTATTTATGAAGCTGGGGTTGGCATTGTGGCATTCAGATGGCTGATTATTAAATTCCCAAACAGACCAATGTTGAGGGTCAGTGTAAGTGCATTGACATTATATAAACCTGAAATGCACTTAATGTCTAGCTCCTTCATTAATTTGATAAGTAAGTCACTTAACATAGTAGAATGCATTCTGTAAGACAGTTCTAAGCATTGAAGATAAGTGAATAAGCGGTCATAGAACCTGCCCTCCTGAGCATACAATGGGCCAGCAAACCTAAGTGAAGAAAGAACAATAAGGTGAAATTAATTTTAATAAGCCTATAAATCACCTAGGTGGAGTCTTACTAAAATGATTATTGGTTAAATAGGTCTGTGGTGGGAACTCAGCTTCTGTATTCTTAAACAAGCTCCCAGGTGATGTTTCTGACCTTTGGACCATAAGTAATGAGAAAATATTGAAAAAAAAGTGGGGGGAAGACCTTTGGTTTTCTGAAATTCTCAGTGATTCAGGTGTATGCAAGGGTCAAAGACACATTTATACTAAAATGCTGAAGAGCCATGTATGCCCTTGTGAGGATATCCTAACCTGCACCTCCAAGCCCTGTTTACTATCCTAGGCAAATGGTTCTTTGGTCATTCTTCACATGTTAGAGCCCTGCCCACCCTTGAGAGCATTAGACTGGCAGCAATGTCCCCCTAGGCCCTAGTGACATCCTAAGAAGCTGTTTAGGAAAAGAAATCTAGATGGTTCAGAATATAAATTGACTCTAGTGGGTGGGGTCCTGAGATCATAGATCCAGATAAAATGGGGTCTACAGACATGGAACTGAGTTCAGAATGTGACTGGACTCAAATCCTCAAGCACAATTGCATATACAGACTTGGGTAGAATGTAGGAGTTGTAAAGTCCCCTGAACAAGGAGAGAGGGCAAAGAGGAGAGAGTAGAGCTCTTTGCTATATAGTCTTAATTCTGTACTATGTATATGTTCCAAGAATTCTCTTGTGCATGACAGAATGAGGGTCCATAGCACAGAGTAAAAGGTAAAATAATTTTTAATCTGGAATTCTTAGAACTTCACTTTAGAATTATCAATCATCATTTTTTTTGTTTCACTTTCCAGTGGGAAAAAGGCATATCGTTGGAAGATCTATTTAGTACCTTCTTTGGGGCACGTGGGTGGCTCAGTCTGTTAAATGTCTGACTTCAGCTCAGGTCATGATCTAAGGGTCCTGAGATTTTGCCTATCATTAGGCTCCCCACTCAGTGAGGAGTCTGCTTGTCCTTCCGCCTCTCCCTCGGCCACTCCCCCTTCTCATTCTCTCTCTCTAATAAATAAATAAAGTCTTAGAAAAATTGTTTTTTACACTAATAAAGTACTTTTAATAAGCACTTTAATTATCCCTATTTTCTGCTCTCATTTCCCATTATCCTCAAGAAAAGATATGTAAAACAAAGATACAGTTGGATTATAGCCAGATCATTTATGACAATAGAATTCTGATCCACAAACCTTGGTGGAAACCTGCCCAAGAGCCCAAGCCACACCATAGTGGTCAGCCCAGAATGGTAAGGACATGATCAGTGACTATATTTTTTGTCCTCACTTCCAAATCAGAACCAATCAGAGATAGAAAAGCCTCTGAAAGCAGTCATATAAGATGTCTTATATCTCCTTAGCTTACCTACAGCTTCTGCATCTAGCATGAAGTGCACAAGCATTATTTATGACTAGCTGTTGCTAGCTCTCATGGGATCATCGAAGTCTAAATCCTCTCCTAATGCAGGAAAACCTTCTGCTTCTTACATATATTTTCATTATAATTTTAATTCTTGTGTCTATCTCTCTAAATAATATAACGTCACCAAAGATGCTTAGGACCTTCGGTGTCCACCCTAAGAAATAGTCATTGGAGAATCAGGGAAAAAAACTAAAAGAGAATGTGGGCAGCATTTTTTATTGGTATGTAGAGGACAAGAAACAACATTCTCATGCAGAAATTGCTTCACTAAAAGGTTCTTTGCCAAATCTAATGAGTAATTTGATAAACTTATGCAATGAGAAACTGGGCTCATTGCCCTCATACATCTTCACTCTCCTTCATCTCCATTTGACTCCCTAATATCTGGTTCCCTTCTTCCCCTTTGCTACTGTGCTTGCTCTTCTTCCATATCTCCCTCCCATTGACTACTTCCTTCTCTCCTTTTTTTTCTTTACCTTAAAAGCAATTTTTAAAAATAAGATTTATTGATTAGAGAGTGAGGGGAACAGCAGAGGGGGAGGAAGAGAGACAATCAGACTCCACCCTGAGCAAGGGGCTCCATTCAGAGCTTGATCTCAGGGCCCCGAGATCATGACAGTGAGATCATGACCTGAGCCAATACCAAGACTCAGACGCTTAACCCATCTAGACTCCTTCTCTTCTTCTTGTCCAGACCTTTTACCTTTTTCCCAGTGACTGTCTAAGACCCCCGAATATATTTTGCCTCTAAAGATACATCCATCCCATGAGCTGAGTCTATAGTCTACTGTAGATTTCAAACCTTAAATTCATGTTAAATTGAAGGCTGTAATTTGGGGCTTTCCTAAACACAGAAAATGTGTTTATAGGAGCACCAGAATTCTTTAGGATGCATATGATGCAGAGCTGCTTGGCCTGTGTCACCTTGCATACATATGGGTCAGAACCTGAGATGCTAAATCTTGAATGGCAAAAGATGATGGAACTGACCCAGAAAGGGACTTCCTTTCTGCAAAGTAAAGATTCTTCTTTCTAGAATAAACCAAGGGTTGAAAGAGACCCCCAAATAGAAAAACATATCCTAAAAGTCATATTGAAATATGTCCAATAAAAATCAGTTGGCCGTAATTCAATAATTCAAATAGAGGAAAAATTATATTAGAGTGGGAAATATCCTTTTCCCTGAACTGAAGGTGTTGTAACACCTGGCAGAACATTTTGAGATTGTTCTTGAAGAATAACAAGGCAACATTCAAACTATGGCCCTGCCAATTAGCCGGGGGCGGGGAGGTGGTGGCATTTCTGAACAGACCACTTATTGACAAGGACACTTGTAGGTATTTTAAACAGAAGGAATAGTTTGAACAAAAGATAATGAAGGACAAAAACAAAAAACAAAACAAAACAAAAAAACTCCACTTAGATCAAAGAAGACACACTAAGAGAAAGCCCTTGGACATAAGATATTCAACTGCAAGTCTAATTCCTTTCCACCAAGGAGAGAAAAAACACCCATTATCCTGCTTTACCCTTAAATGCTTAAGGTGAACTAACTATAAATATATATGGTCAACCTCATCAATTTCTGACACATATGGGCACTACTTCCTACATTAAATCTTGTGACTTTTGCTCAAATTCTTCCTTGGCATAAATATAGCACACAGGTGTTAGGTATTTATAATAGCCCACAGGGTTTTCCTGTCTTTTAACCTTAGATGTAATCCTTAGATCTTTGACTAAAGAACATTGGTTTCTGCTCTTTGATACCACCCTTGAGAAATTTATAGGGAGAGATTTACTCTGAAAATGGAATTGTAGGGGCATGTGGGTGGCACAGTCAGTTAAGCTCCTCTCAGTTTTGGCTCAGGTCATGATCTCTGTGTCCTGAGATTGAGCTCACGTAGAGTGTGTTGGTATTCTTTCTCCCTGTCTCTGTCCCTCCCACTCATGCTCTCTCTCCTTCTCGCTCTCTCAGATAAATAAATCTTTTTTAAAAAGATAGAAAATGGAGTTGTAACATTAGATGTGCATGAGAGAGACTTTTACTTGAGGTTTCAGAGGACTCCATATTCAGATAAAGTTGTGTCTCCCCTGGACATAGCTCTGTGTTCTCTAGTCTAACTGATGCATACCCCTGTTGATCTAAACACCATACCAGACTCTTTATGAACTAAAAATTCTACTGACTTAGGAAAAACAATTGAAGCAGAGCCTATTAAAGTTTAGATAGATCCTGCCAACCTATTACATAACTACCCCAATAGCTCTTAGAGCCAGAGGCAAAGGAAGGAATCAGACCTATAGTTGAATATCTTATGTCCAAGGGATTTCTCATACTCTGTGCTAGGCCTTGTAACACTTCTATATTGCCAGTAAATATACTAAATGGCTGAAGATACAGATTTGTTCATGATCTTAGAATAATTTAAAAAAAAAAATTTTGTCTCTCTCCCTAATAGTACTTAGCCCAAATACCATCTTGGCATCAAATCTGCCCAGAGTCACCTGTTTCAATATAGTGGACAATTTTTTCTGCTCTTTTCAGTGTGCCCCTAGTCCAGGACAGTTAATACCTGTGGATACATGTGGAAAGGTATGCTTCAGGGGTTCACTGAACCCCCCTCCTGTTTTTCCCAGATCTTCATTCAAAAATTAGATCTAAATTTCCTGTGTGACTCAGTTTTGATACAGTAAGTGGGTGACTTGCTTAAAGAACAAATATTTTGTTCAGAGAACAAGCAAGTCTATAAAAAGATTCCATTTGTTTGCTCTCAGCCTTAGCAAAAAAGGGACATAAAGTTTCAAAAGATAAATTACAAATTTGCCAAGGTACAGTCTATTATTTAAAGTATGACCTCTCTAAGGGCAAAAACACTCTCCAAATAGGCTAAAGATTATCAAAACATAGTGTGGACCCCTCATCAAATGACAACTTAGAGAATTTCTAAGTTCATCTGGATATTAAAATAAATGGGTGTCAGGTTTTTCTGAGCCTGCAACACTCTATGAACTGACCAACTGACCAACTGATCAACTGATCAGTAAGAGATCCTCTCTTCAGGGAGCCAAGCATGAATTGATCTTCCTCCTTATGGAAGACCGTTTTATCTACTAATGCATTTGCAATTTGGGCACATCCTCAGGATTTTAACTCAACATCATGGGTGGCTCAGTCAGTTGGGTATCTGACTCTTGGTTTAAGCTCGGGTTGTGATTTTGGGGTCATGGATTGAGCCCCTTGTCAGGCTCTTTGCTCAGCATGGAGTCTGCTTGAGTTTCTCTGCCCCCTCTCTCCCCTGTTGCCCTCACTTACTCACTCTGTCTTTCAAATAGATAAAATCTTAACAAAAAAATGCATACAGTAACTTCAACCTTGACTTGAATGCAAGACTTCTCTTCCTTGTAGAGCAGTTGTCGCCACTTCAAAACTTAATGCTTTTGTGGAACTAGTTCTAAACAATCCATTTGGCTTTATTGTTCCTCACACCATATAGCCTCTCTATTGACTGAGAACATACAGTGTTTTCCTGCAGTCCAATTAACCTTTTATGATGCTATTATTCTCTGCTTCTCAGATAATGTTCCCTGTTGCATCATCCTGAAACCCACTACTCTCCACTCTTCCCCTACCAGAAAAAGGAAACCTCATAGTTGTCTTACTTCAGATAGGGTACTTTCTAGATCTTACTCAGATTTATGGAGACATTCATTGAGAACTGTGACTTATTATTCTTTCTTTCTTTTTTAAAATTTATTCATCTTAAAATTTTTTTTTGTTTTATGTTATTTTATTTCTTTTCAGTGTTCTGATTATTATTTCTTAATGGATCATACCTCAAGGATGGAACTGGAGGCTATGAAAGCAGGACATGTTTTCACTAAGTTAAGCTTTCCTTTAGAATTTATTTCTCTATCTGAGATAAAAATTAACTAAGAAGGAATAACTTTTGACATTTACTAGAACCTGTAAGCTAGCCAAAAAACAGAGTAACCATGTATATAGACATTATGTTTTTGGAGTAGTACATGACTTTGGTATGCTTTAAGAAGAAAAGAGGCTTCTTACTTCTGCTGCAGCATCCACAAAAATGCAACAAAAGTTGAGAAACTTTTAAATGCACTGTTACTTTCTAAAGAGCTGGCTGTTATAAAGTTTGAGATCCATGTAAAAGGGGAAAATATGGAAACTGAAGGAAAATCGCTATCAAATGATTTTGCAAAACAAGCAGCGTTAACTAAAGATAAGATCCCATTTAACCCCTTAAAGGATATGCTCTGGAGGGGTTGAAAGAGGCTATTAGGCAATATTAATGTATAGCTCCTGCTTTTGGAAAGGAAGAATGGAAAAAATCTGGTTGTACCCCTCACTCAGGTGGTGTCTGTGATCACAAGATGGCTGGTTGGTGGCAACAAATGATTCCAGAGATATTAACTAAATTTCTCCATGAAGTCACACATCATGTTATAGACAGAATCCTTATTATCTTAATTCAGCATTGGCTGGAAAACTAAAAATAACCAAGAAAGCTTATATTCAGGTCATGTGCCATATATGAATAATATAATATTTGAAAAACTTTAAAGATATGGCATAAGCATGAAAAAGCTGTAAGAACCATTTGACTACCTCAGATGAATTTTATTTAGCTCCCATCCTCCATGGGATCTGAATATGTTCCCCTTATTACATATCTACTTTCAGAATGGGTTAAACCTTTTATTTGTTCAAAAGATACAGTCTCTAAAATGCATTTGATTTTATGTTTTCTACCCAGATTTCTACCCAACTTTTGTATCAGGTGACTGTGGCACAAATTTATGGGAAACATAAGAAAACTTGGTAATGTGTTAACTCGTATTCAAAAACTATACTGCCTTTATTACCCACAACCTTCTGGAAAGGTTGAAAGAACCAATGACATCTGTGGGTATACCTAGGAAAATTTTCAGAAACCCTTGCATTCCTTGGGGCAAAGTTATTCCCACTACTTGTTATGATCTATGGTTCACTCCCTTGGGGACATATCTGTTATCCTTCTATGAAATGAGAACAGGAAGGTCCATGCACTTACAGATTTCATTTCTGATATTAGACTATGCTGCACAGGCATTGATGTGGCAAGATATTTAATGGGACTTGGATACTATACTCAATCTTATTATTAACAGATTAAGGCTGCCTTTCTACAACATCAATATGATTTTTAGTCTCTTCTTAACCTTCAATCAGGAGATTTGTCTATTGGAAAAGACATCAGAGAAAAACTTCTTGAAACTCCTAGAAGTAATCTTACTAGGTAACTGTTAATAACAAATGCAGCAGTGAAACTCCAGAAGGTCAATCCTTGGGTTCATGTTTCACAACTAAAGAAGCCATTGGGAATTCACGCAATTAGAGAGCTACCAAAAGGGGAACTCAAACTGAGGATTCTCAGAAATCATAGCTGCTTATCTTAGGAAATAGACAACTCACTCAAAACCTTTGAAACAAGCTGATGACCTTGGAATGTAGATAGCTTCTGCTCAAGATATCAGACTGAGACCCCTGTGTAATGTCTGTCTTGTTTTTCTGTTTGCTTATAATCATCTCTTTTTTATTTTCCTTGATTATAGAGTAATAGCCTTTTTCTTTCCTTTTTGTTATAATTTTTAAGTGAGAATATATGAATATTCTGGTGCCATACTAATTATTAGATAAACCAAATAGTAGCCACTGCCATTGACCTTACCGTGTTGCATATGCCACCTGTCACTGGATCTGATGATTAAAACCTTTTGGCAATTTTCATCTCCTCATAAGAGATCATAGGGAATTACAAGTGATGGCATTTCCACTTGAATCCAAGTGGAATTGGCTCTCAGCAACTCATTCTGTACCTTTGTTAGTATTCCTTTCTCTCAGAAAAAGAACAAAGAATTACCTTCTATTGATCAGACTCTAGGTAAATCTAAATTTAATTCAACAATCTTTGCAGGGCAGTAAGCTAACTACTTACCAAATGAAAAGAAATAATAGAGATCCAAATATGTAATCCAGTTAATGTGAGGCCTTAGCCCTGACCTTTTGTCATATGCAATTCATCTTTTTTATTCTGGATCTCCATGTACTCTTACTTCCTCTGTTGGTTGGAGATACCTGGTCCTCACTGCCTCATATTAATACCTTCATGCACTTTTGGAAGCATACAAAGTATGTCTAGTTCTCTAAAGTCTTATTCATGTATGAGCTCCAAAGGTAGATCACATTTGATTACTGGCACACACCCCGTGAGAGGCTTACTCACTCATTATTTATATAAGCTACTAGAGCGGTGTTTCCAATGGTGGCAATCATACAAACAGAAAAGGCAGTAAAAACAGTTATCACTAATTGACAGAAGTTATTAATGATATGGTCAATGTCCTGCATGGAATACAGATCAATCTTAACTCATGGGCATGAGTTGAAATGGACAGTTGTCTCGCTCAAGGTTTATTGTTGGCTAATCATTTTGGTGTCTTGGCCATTGGCAATATCTCTCCCTCCAGTTGGATCAGTAACACAGACGAGATAGAACAAGTTGCATGTATCAACTTTAGGATAAAGCTACTTGGCTCTCAGGTTAATTCTTATGGCCTATGGCTTAGTTCTCTTGGCTCGAGTTGAGCAGTTGGGGTTCCAAAGACTTAATAAAAAGTATTAATTGTCCTTGTTTCAGTCAGAGTGTTCATGATGCAGGTTCATTGCAGTTTCTGGAGTCTTAAGTGATCCTGTGGAGTCAGTTTCTTGTCAGATGTTTGTCATGATGATATAACAACAAAAAAAGTCAAGAAGATCTCATGTTGCAATGGACTGTGGAAAAGACTGTACAGTGCCTGAGCAGTGAAGACCTGGATCTTTCCCCTTCCATAAATTGTGCAGTCTCTCCCAAGTGTGAAAATGACCAAAGAAGTGAGGATGGATGTGGGGGATGGGCTGTGAGGCTGAGTATAGCAACAGACAGTGGCCAGACCAAATGTGATAATAGAACTCTGACCCACCAACCATGGTGGCATCTATTCCAGTAAGGCAAACCACACCCGGCCTAGAATGGTCAATGATCGCCAGCTTCCCTCTTTTTATACCCTGCTTTCAGCTCAGAACCAGCAGAAAAAGCCAGATAACGTTCCAGAAACCAGTCACATAAGATGTCCCATTTCTAGCGAGCCCTCCAGCTTCCCCTATGCCAACAACTTGCAATCAGAATATATCTAAAGCCTCCCCTCAAACATTTGTTAAACTATCAAGCTTTCCCATTCCCCTGCTTTCCTTGATTCTGTGAATTGCAGTTCAAAGTAGTTGACTTCCTTGCATAGAAAGAGCTGAATAGCTGAATAAATGTCATCTGTTTGTTCTTTAGATGGTTTTTGTTGATGTTATAACTCTTAGCTATTATCCCTGTTAACTGAATCAAATATTTTAAGTGTTACTTAAGACAGTGATTATCAAAATGTTAGTGTATGTCAGAATCACCTGGAAGGGTTGTTAAGCCACAGATGTCTGGGCCTTACCCCCGGAGTTTCTAATTCAGTAGGTCTTGGGTAGGGCCAAGGATGTGCCCTCTAGTTTTCAGATGATGCTAATGTTGCTGGTCAGCTGACAACAAATTTGAGAAATATTGCCTTAAACTGCCAATATGATTTAGTAACAGCAATAATACCTGAATTTATGTGATGTTCTTGCTCACTCTGAGACAATTGTGTAAAATCTATGGGCCCAAAGTCATATTTTAAAGCATGACCTTCTTTGGAAACATACACCTTGAGTTGGAGTTATGAGGTTATAAGAGGGAGAGAAATGAATTTGATCAGAGTTGGAGGGAAGTGTCTTCGCCTTGTCCATAATTATGATTTGTTTTGCCCTTCCAGGGTAATTAGCCATACTTCAGCAATGAGAACTAGGAGTCTTGGTACTTACTCATTTATGATGTAGGGATGAAAAGACAAGCTGTTACCAAAATAAAAAAAGGTGAAAAGAAAATTATTGGGGTTATGAATGCTCTTTACCACGGAAAGATTAGTAGGTTAGCAGTGGTATCTGGCCCTTAATTGATGACTCCCTTAGTAGATTCCACTGTCATTTGAGTGGAAATGGTGATGCAGAAAGCCGAGATTGGGAAAAGGTTACAGATGCAGTTCCTGCCAGGGCAGCAAGGAAGACACAAAACAACAACAAGGTGACATTAAGAATCGAGGGATTGGCAAATGAGTCCCATTTTGGAAGCCCATGGTCTTATTGATGCATACAGATCTTGGCTGGCCTGTGACTGTCACCCCTTCCCCCCCACTCCACCAGTATTCCCCATTCTTTCCTACCAGCATTAGTTTTCCTCCTTGGTTTTGATCCCCACAGCCTGTTAAATATATCAGCAGTCCCAATAACCAGACGGCGCTCTTTGTTTTCAACTTTATTTTGCATTCTTGCTTGGATTGTGTGAATTTAAAAAATAACCATGATAAATCTCAGCATAAATTGTACAGGTTCCTGTGTAATCTGCCTTTCTCAGTTAAGATTTCCCCCACAGTAAAAAGAACCGTCAAGAACTTCCTTCTTTGTGCATTCGACACTAGAGAGCATTTATCGCCAGTGCACTAAGAAAACAGTTTTTATGATAGCCAGTGTTGGTCTTTGCTTTTGCAAATTTGAAAAACAGAATTGAATTAAAACAAAAACAAAAACAAACGCAGTAGTGAGTAAGGGGTAAAAACTGATCTAAAGGAGACTATTTCAAAAACTGGATTGTTTAGCTAAGTAACAGGGCCGATTCGAGATTGCATAAAAGGGTCTACCTTGTGGTCAGTCATTACCACCTAATAATTTTTTATGAATGACATCTGGGAGAATGAAGAATGAAACCAATTACAATTTCTAATGGAACATTTGATCTAGTCAATGATTCTGAGGCACCAAATGCCTTCAGGAAGCTTTCTTCTCAGCTGGAACCTAATTTTACTGGAGCCATTTTACTCTGTATGATAATGCAGCTGTCCTTTGTGGCTTCTCTGAGGTCAAAAAGGCATCACTGTGTACTGTTTAGGAGTACGTTTCTTTCTAAATAAGATCTGACTGGGTCATTACCCAGAAGCAATAATTGGGCCATCAGGGACAAGATGAGCTCAAAATGAAAGAATTATTCACTGGCTAAAGATGATAAGCCACTAAGGCAAAATCAGCAAAGACCACAGATTATGTCATCAGAATTAGGCCTTTCTCTTGCTTATTTACGTGGAAGGAAGAATTGACCATATAACGCTTGTTTAATAACTATTTTAAGGTGGCAGTTCTAACCAAAGTTGGTTATTGCTACCCATCCCCCAAAAAGACAGAAAATAAGAAAATTTCAATTATTGTAACCCACCCAACAGTTGAGGAGAAAATATTATGTATATTTAGAGAGAAAATGATATTGTTTATGTAAATACTATCTAAACTTGGCTATGAAGGAATTGGGCTACTTTCAATAAATTTTTTTAAAGTGTTCCTACTTTTAAAATTAATAATTCAATTTAACATATAAGACATTATTATGAGCAATGATTTTTATACATGTAACTGTAGTAAAGTAAATGCTTTGTAAATAGGCATTCTATATAAATGATACAGAAATATTTTCATTGCCCAGAAACAAATATCTATGATCTCATTTGCATTGTTTTTATTTTTTTATTATAAATCTGAAAATAGGGGATCAGTGTGTTTTGCAGTTCAATTGTTAAGCTGCCAAAAATAAAATAATAAAACTTCATCTTTAATTGCAACCCTCTAAAGAATTAGTTTCTTTCTTTCTTGGTTTTCTTGAACAGAAAAAGTACTGCTTATGAATAGAAAACAATGAAAATAATAACTGTACTTACATGTTTTCATTTTTTTTATTTAGAGAGTTTTATTAAAAGTATATTGTCATACATAGTATGTATCTAGCTTTCTGTTAACAACCCTTTATTAAATATAACACTGCTCACTCTGAGACAATTGTGTGAAATGTGAACAGTATTTTCTCAGTTCAGTATTCAAAGGTATGCTTGTAAAGCATACCTTATTCATGAATCCTTGTGGGTGTTACTCCTAAGTATATGGTGAGAATATACCTCTAGATTTTGTGCATTCATATTCAGGCAATATAATTGTGGTCTTCCATATAGTTTGAAAATTGGTTGTTTGCAATCTATAGTGGATTTTTTGCAATCTGTAACAACACTGTGGTTAGAACTCACAAAACCTATTTAAATCTATGATTTAAGTGAGATAGTGACTCAGGGGAACCACTGCGAGAAAGGGGGCTTAGTTACGGCTTGTAAACCTTTTGTAGGATTGTCAACTTTCCCAGTTTGTCAAGGAATGAGGAATTTTCCAGGAACACAAGGCTTTTATGCTAAAACCAGGACCACTCCAGGACTACACATGACTTCTGATGGCTATGCTGGAAAGAGCACCCCTATCCTGAATTCCAACCAGGGACAACACTGGGCCTTTCTACCATAGAAAAAGCACCAGAGAAGTAAGGAAAGGAGATTAGATTGTAGTGTAACTGTGAAGGGAAGCAATTGGAAAGTAATCAGTTGTGTGTGGCATGATTTGACTTGAGATTTAATAGGATCCCTCTGGCTCCAGGTGCAGGGCAGATTGTAATAAGGCAAAACTTGAAACAGTATTACCATTTGAGGGTCTTTGTAGAAGTTCAGGGGTCATTATAGGGTGGTAGTAGTGAATTTAGTAGAAAGGAGTTGGATTGTAACATATTTTGAATATAGAACCAATAGGATTTATGCATGGATATAATGCAGGCTATGAGAAAAAGAAACAAACAAGAATTGTTTGCCCTAACAATTGACTAATTGTAATTGCCTTTTACTTAGATAGCAAATGCTATGAGAAGAACTGATATGGAGGGAAAAATCAAAGGTTTGTTTTGGATGAAAGTTTGATATGTTTATTAGACATTCAGATAAAGATTGGGTAGGCTATTGGCCAAAAAGTCTAGAGTTTAGGGAGAATACTTGGCAAGAATTTAGAGATGTAAATCAAATGGTTATTGATGTTTGTATTGATGGTATTTAGGATCATGGGACTGGCTGGGTTCATCTGAAGAATGGACGAAAAAGTTAAGGACTAAATCCAAGGAACATTAAGAGCTTAGAAAAGAGAGGAAGAGTTGACACAGGAGTCTGAAAAGGAGAGGCCAGTGAGGCAGAAGGAAACCAGGGTAATTTAATGTCATGAAATCAAAGGAAGAAAGAGTCTCAAGAAGAAAGGAACAATTACGGATGTCAAATGCTGTTAAAATTTCAAGTAAGTTGAGGATTAATGATTTTAATTGGATTTGGTAATATGTAGACTCTTATGAGAGTGATTTCCCTGTAGTCTTGGGGATAAATGCATGACTGAAGCGGGTCTGAGCGGGGAGAATGTTGGAGAATAAATGGACCTACACAGTGTGATCTGATGACTGAAGTTACCACCACATAAATTGCATTGAATGTGGTAGCATTTAATGTTTTTAACAGCTGGGCTATCCATAAGTATTTTGCGTACTTGTGAGTTTTGACGCATTGTTCATAAAATCATGCCTAATTCTAATTGGCGCTTTTTCTAAAAAGGTAGGCATCTGTTTTGTGGCTATATTGCCCTTACAAGCAGTCTGTGGCTACCAATATATAGCTGTAATGAGATGACACACCCATAACTCTTGCCAAGATAATCCAGGTAAAATAAATCATAGGCTTTTCATAAAAAGCTTATACACTATGAGATCCAAATCATTACTGTTAACAGATCGTTAGTCTTGGCCCCACATATCAATATGGAATGGAAAACCAGCTTTCACCCCTTTTTTAAAAAGATGATGACATCTTGGTCTTAGATTATAGTCATAATATAATAGTAGTAACAGTAATGATAGTTATGTTAGTACATAACATTTGACTGTACTGAAGTTTCTTAATACAAGATCACAAATGAGGACGCCTTTTTTTCTTTCTTTGTCAGCACTGGATTTCAGTTTGAACAGTTGCAGTGTGAAGTACTGAAGATGCACAGCTCCTAGTGCTGAGGGTTAGGTGTTAATAGAAAAAGAGAATTAAAAGAAAAAAAATTAAGGTCGGTCCTGAACTGGCTTTGACATAGACTGATTCAGGTTCAGACATAGGCTAGAATAACAAATTGGCCAAGGTTAAATTTTGCTTTAGATTTCAACTGAATCTGCAAATAAGCAAAGCAAAGGACAGACAAGAGGGCAAGGTGATAAGAGGACGGATGCTCTTCCGGAATGCGTTCCTTGTTCTTTCTTGTTCTTCACAGAAGCAAGCCCAGTTTCCATGGCCTCAGTGCCAGCATGCAGTGAGGAATGTCAGGTCATAAGAACCCAGAGTTCCAGGCTTGCTGCTTTTTTTAATATTAGATTGGGCAAGAATCATTCTTAGAGGTAAAACTTAGGAAAAAACAAGTTTGGGCATTAGACAGGAGGTGGACCCTCTGCTGGGTCTTATTTTGTGTCAAGAATTTATTTATTTTTCTTTTTTTTATTTTAGTTTTTTATTTAAATTCAATTAGCCAACATAGAATACAGTTCGTTTTTGATGTAGTGTTCAGTGATTCATGAGTTGTGTATAACACCCAGTGCTCATCACATCAGAATTTATGCGCCAAAACCAATAAACACCAGTCATCTGGGGAGAGGGTTTCTTGTTCAAATGCAAATTCTGATTCTGTTAAGTCTCCAAGAGGAGGTGGGTGCTGCTGGTCAAAGTACGGACTTTGAGGAGTGAGAAGCTCAGTAATTATCATGGGGAATTAGAGTAATATAGGAAAGACAGGTGTAGGACAAATTGTGGAGGGTCTTGAAGATCGGATTGAGGAGCTGGATTTTTAAATGTAGGCGGTGGAGCACCCACTGATGATTTAGATGAACTGCCATGACATAAATCATCATCTTAGGACTAATCCTAAGATACACAGCAAAGAGATCCAGCAAGATAGGACACATTCCTGAGAAGTTGAAAAGATTTGATGGGATTTGGAGATACTTAAAATATGTTTGAAGCAAAGAAGATAGGAAAAATCCCCAAATTGTGAGACAAGATGAAGAGAAAAGTACTTGCGTTACAAAAATTGTTAAGTGAAGAATGTTGGTGGATGTTGAAAAATGAACACTGCCCCGTTATACCTAGAGATATGCTAATATCATTAATAATATTGGCAGAAAATAAAGGAAAATCCAGCCGTTAGCTGGGAGCTAATAAATATGTGCATATCAAAAGCAGGTGAAAAGTTTGGGAGAAAAAAATTAAATGTTAAATTTTTGAAAGGGTATTATTATGAGCTGCAGAGTGAAGGAATAAAGGAAATGAATAGAAATAAGAAGGTATATTCAGAAATAGATATGAAAGTTCTAGAGCAACATATAAACATTGCAGCGTAGAGAGCAAACAAGCTTCAATTTGAGGTCTTATTCATAAAACATCAGCTAGAATGTGTCATTCAAGCTACTTACATAATTACAGTCCAACACTTCTGCTGCCTTTGCTGTTTATCTGTCTCAGTTTATTACTGCAACCTAGGACTGGCACTTTAGGTGATTCATTAATGTGTGTGTGTGTGTGTGTGTGTGTGTGTGTGTTATTATTTTTAAATTAAAGATGCCTTACCCACATTTAATTCTAAGAAGATTTTTGATTATGAAGTGGCATTAAGGAGTGTTATGATGCTAGACAAAGGCTTGAGTTCTTAGAATATGCTTTTGTTCCTTGTATTGAATCCTGCTGTGGCAGGAACTTCTTATCTACCAACAACTATCACTTTCTTTTTTCCATGGTCTTGCACTTTTATTTACATAAATGCCAGTTACAGACTAATTTCCCTGCCTTCTCTCATGGTTAGATACAGTCATTTTGGCCAACATGATATGAGTAGAAGTGATTTATGAAACATTTTCAAAGAGGAATAAGGTTTGCCCTCTTCCTGCAGTTTCCCTCTATATGTGCTTATTGAAACACGGACATGGTGGAAAAGCAGCTTGGACTATGAAGACCATGAACTTGATGCAGTGGGAAGGCAGAGTGATGAGATGATGTGAGCCTGATTTCCTATATTCATGAGTTGTCAATCACCGACACACTCAGACTCTTTTAAGAAAGAAATACATTGCACTCTTGTGTATTTGGGGCTTTGTGACAGCAACAACCAAACCTGCATTCTAATGAGTACAGGGAACTTTGAGAAAGGTCAAAAGCTAGTGTACCTCCCGACTCTTCTTGCTAAGCAGGGGCCCTCTCCTTTGTCACTGGGGTGTCAAGGATTAGAGTATTCTTCCCCCTTGACCTGTGTCCCTAACCTTTCTGCACCTTTTCATCCATCCCTCTCAGTTCTGGAAAACTGAATATGGCTTTCTCCCCAAAGCCCAGTCTTCCACAAATCCCCTCAACCTGGTCCCTTCTTAATTCTTGGTTCATTAAATGGTATTACCTGGCCATTATCTCCTTGTTGTACCTTTCATTCCCGCTTTCAACTAGTTTCTTTTTTCCAAAGATGTATAGCTCTCCTTAAAACAGGAAATGAAATACTCAGTTGAGTATGTTGTGGTTCCATATCTTCATTTCCTTTTATGCCAGATGACTTAAATGATAGGGCCATGTACACAGTCTTCAAATAGTGCCATACAAAAACTCTCCCATTGTAACTATGGTTCTTTAAACTGCCTTTTTAAAAGGTCATCCATTGTTTTTTTCCCCTTGATTATTAAAGTAATAAATTCTAATTTAAAAAGAGAGACGTAATCCCTAATCTACTATCTAGGATATGTGAACATATAATAAATGTAAATATTATAGAATATTTATTTTATTATAGTTATTAGGATATTTGCCAAATATTATTTATGATAGTTATATGATATTTGCTATATATTCTTATATTTATAATATTTGGTATATATTCTATATTGGACTATATATGATATTTGGTGTAAGTATTATAAATATTAAGGTGTATGCCAAATGTTATTTATAATACAAAGTTACATATTATGTATTAAAAATAATGTTGGGTGTGCATACTAGTATTTGTAATTACATCTTTATATTTTACATAATCATGTTACATATGCCTTGTTGTATTCTGCCTATATATATATTTATTTATTTTTCTTTAATTTTTTAAAGATTTATTTCAGAGAGAGGGAGAGTGCATCAGCAGAGGGAAGAACAGAGAGAGAAGGGAAGCAGACTCTTTGCTGAGTGTGGAGCCCAACTCAGGGCTCGATCCCAGGACCCTGAGATCATGACCTGAGCCAAAACCAAGAGTTGGATGCCCAACCAACTCAGTCACCTAGGCACCTTGTGTTCTACTTTTTAGATAAATAATACAGTTTGGACACCTTTCCTCACCAACAAATGGATCGTGTTAACACCTGGAGAATATTGTATTAAATAGATAAGCATAATTTATTTTTATAATTAGTCCTTTAAACATCTGTACCCTTACGGTTGAACATTTGAACTGCTTTCAGTTTTTCCCATTATAAACACAGTTAAAATATTTATCTCTATGTGCCATGCTTGCTTTCACTTTTTTGTTCTCACTGATGTTGGTTTCTTCCCCATGAAAAGTATTTTCCTCTGCAGTCTTCCGTATTCAGTTTAAGCAGAATAAGATGCAAATCTGATTTCGCTTCTCTATTAGACCTGCTCATTTTCCTCTCCTCATTGGTATCTGTCTATCACAATTTATGTAGCCATTTCCCCATGCTTTTTGATACTTAATTATATATGGTCTCCAATTAATCATGATTATATGCATGTTAATCGTGAGATTTGTTAGGCAAGGGGTAGGCTTCTCTAACCTCTGATTGACTCAGCATCATTACTTCCTGAAAAGCTGCCTTTTCTGTTTGAAAACTTTGTGTCTCACTTGTAAGTGGTGTGTGTATGTGTGTGTGTGTGTGTGTGTGTTTGTGTGTGTGTTAGAGAGAGAGAAATGGGAGGTGGGGGGGGGAAGGGGTTAGGTAGAAAGGTTAGAAGTTTTGTTGTACTTTATTTTCTGTTTAAGCCTATCTCTGTGCCCAGTCCCCAGAGTACATTTGCCCAGGATCCCTTGTCAGATTACTTCCGTCAGCTCAGTTGACATTTGAACAAGAGCATCCTGTGTGTGGCTCTGACGGAGTCATGGGGTGCCACAGGTGAGCAGGGCAAGAGGAGGACAAAAATGGAGCCAGGAGCAGCAGGAGCAGTGAGGAAAGGAACTGGGGGTCTGGACCCAGAAAGGCACCAGAAGAGACAAAGCGGGGTGGAGTGAAGTTACTCAGGATTAAGTCTGCATTTAGAGCCTAAAAACCAGATCTTTCTTTATACATGACTCTGGTTAGCAGTTGGAGGTATAGAGTGGTCTGGAGTTTGGTTCTGGTCCCACCTAGGCCACATACTAGAAGGCCACATACTAATTCTTTATCTATCTTTCATAGGCCTCCGTTTATAAAGTCAGAGGTCATATTTACTATCTTGACTATATCGGTGTAGCTTTAGTCTCCGATTATGTAACAAATGTACTACAAAAACTATGCTGTGCAAATCTGGGGCAGATGACGTTTTCTAAAGATGTCTGTGTAGCATCTCCTCTCCCCTTGCCCATGAATCTGGATAAGCTTGTGACTACTTCAACCACTTCTGTATGGCGAATATGATGCTAGGAGACTTCCACGGCTAGGCCATTCTGTTTGCTTTGTTTTCTGGAACACACACATGAGCGCCTTGTGCTACTATGTAGGAAGTGCAGCTATCCTGAAGCTATTATGTTTTGATGATGCACTGATCTCATCAAGAGGCCAGGTGTAGGTACTGAGTGAAGATACCTCCTAATGACTACAGCCCTGCTTCAGCCATTCTAGAATGTCTTCTTAGCTGAGGCCCCAGATACCATGAAGCCCAGAGGCAAGCCATATTCACTATATCCTGTATGAATTCTTGACCCATGAAATCTTTAACCATGATGAAATGCTTGTTTATGATCTCGAGATTGGGATGGTTTGTTATACAGCAAGTCGGACCAGAACAAAATCTAAGATAAGACCGTCATTCTCATCATGACCGAGTGGCTTAGGAAAATATATTAGTATCATTTGGTTTAATCTCTGACAAAAAGCAAAGATGAATGAGTTGGAGGCTACAATAAGGAAGTAATAGATTTGGTATCCGTGCTTTTTTCAAAGTCCATGTCTCAGGACCGAGAACATATGTGGACACTTAGTCTACAACAAATTAGAGACCCCTTTCCCTAGCATCAGCTGGGATTACGAAACTCACCAAGACACTCTGGCCTTGGTCTTTAACAAGGAACCTTGAAAAGGTGCAGGCTGCCTCAATCCCCAAGTGCTCTCCTTGTGCCTCTGCCAGACCGAACATCGTGAGCCAGCACACACAAACTGTCGCCCTGATCCAGAGCAGCTGTCTAATTACAATTTTGTTATTATTAATTACAGAGTAGAAAATCATTTGTAATTAGCTCAGCCTAAATCATAGTTTAAACAGCCAAAAATTACATTACAAACTAAAGTGTAATTAAAGCACTACACTAAAGTGTTTATTTAAACCCAGTTTAGTTACTGCAAATTTTTCAATCAGCTTCTCAGGCTCATACATAGATTTAATTAGTCTCCAGTACTGACAGTTTAGTGCGTTTATTCATTAAGCATCAATATTGCCGAACAAATGTAAATAAAATATAGACAGAGATGCTTTAAAGGGGCAGTCACGAAACATCTGGGAGAGATAATGAGGCTGCGAAAGACATGAATGTTAATCAGTCTCCCAAGCTGCGGGAGGAGCACAGGCTCCAGGAAGCCTGGCGTCTGTGTACTGAGCGAATCCGGAGAGTAGGATTGCGGGGCAGGTTGCCTGGAATGGGGCTGTGGGGTGGGGCAGGAGGCAGTTTATTCGATTCTTACCGTCACTCTAGGCTACATCTCAGGCGCCATTCAACAGAATTCTGGATGGAGAGCAGAGAACATCCATCCTGCTCTGCCAACCCTTCTGGCTCTATGTATCTTCTTAAGAAACAGAAGAGCTTATAAAGGGATTTTCAGGATGAAGTAGCTTCTTTCTTGAAGGGTTTAGAGAGAAAGTGGTCTCTATGATAATATCATGTGCATTCCAAGGAGTAAATTTTCTATTTAAGGACTGTTGTTCGGAAAACCACCCTTTGCCACACATGCTTCTAAATGAGTTCTAGATTCTTGAAAGTACTCTTCAGGGAAGCTCTCCACATTCGTCAATAGGACTGCTGCTTCTCAACATATTCTTGGTAGCGCCTTTGAATGCTTTCAGAATCGCCCTCATCATTTTTGCCTGGATTGCCTCCATAACCTCCCGAGCACCGCCCCCACCCCTCGACACTGCCCTGCCATTTTCCAGTCTTGTTTCTGCCTCCATCATTTTTTACCTTTTTTCATCCTACTAACAGAATTCTTTCTCTAGAATGAAAGCCACTTTATGGCATTCCTCTACCTGCAGCTTTAGGGTAGCATCTCATTCCTGTCAGCGTTCAGAAGCTGAAACTTCTCACATGAGGCCCTCTGGGAACTGGCCAGCTACTGCTCCTCTGTCATTATCTCAGTGCTCTGTCCTGTGCCCTAATTCTTTAGGGTTCCCTAAAATCATCAGGCCATCTTTTTACCTACCTGCCTTTTATACACATGGTATCCCAGTGTGCAAGCTGACCACCTTGCCTTGGCTTGGGCAAGTTCAGTGCATCATTCAAAATGGAGCTCTGGCAATATCTTGTTCTGTTCTTCCCTTGTAAGTGACTACCTGCCCCCAGCAGACACATAATATTTCCATGGTGCTATCACTTTTATATCACTAACATCATATATAGTAATCATCCAGGCCTGCTAAGAGCAGTAAAACATGACTTCTTTGGATTAAAGAAGGTGGCCATTCATCATGACTGGAGGAGGTCATTATTCATTGTTCATTTCAGAATCCCCAACACCACCCATGGTGCTCTTCGCATCCCAGGTGCCATGTGAAATATATGATGCGTGAAACATGGCACTATTATTTTGGGTGTTCTTCGTATTTACTGACCTTTACCTTTTTTGTAATAAATTATAGTTTTGTAAATAGTCACAAGTTATTCGAAGAGAAAGTTAATAAATGACAATGGTAATAATTGTGTCAAATGATTTTTGGTAAAACAAATCATAACATGACTAAAAGTATGTTTTGTAGAATAAAGTAGATGTAGATTAATTATTTCTAAAAAATCTCTCAAATATAATAACATTATTGGAATAAGGATAATGCCAATTTAGTTGCTTTTTAAATACCTATAAAATGATTTTTATTATTATCTTGTGAGATTTTAGTCATAGCTAAATATTAGTATTGTTGCTGGGTAGAAATATTTTGAGAAATTTTGCTTGATAAGTAAATAACAACATACCATAGAATCACGTAATCTTCAGTGGATACCAGTTTTACCCTTACCAGCTATGTGAGGTTGGGCAGTTCATTTAACCACTGTTTGATTCAGTTTCCTCATTTGTAAAATGGACATTATAATAATACCTGCTTCATAGGCTGTGGTGAGAATTAAAACAGTTAATGCATGTAAGTCTTCTAGGATAATGCCTAGCGTATAGTAGTGGTACATTATAGTTGCAAGTTTTACTTTTATATTACTAACATTATTTGTTTTCCTAACTGAGATGTCAAGTTCTTTGTGGAAACTCAGCATAGCTTCAATAATTCATTGATATCTGGCACAATTTTATTGCAACAGAGTTAAAATAGTGGATTTTACCTTAGATGTTGATATTTATCTTAATTATTTTGATCCTTGTTTGTGTTGATGGTATTCATTTTTTAGATGGGACTCAGTGATATGTCCAGAGTATACTTGATAGTTCCTAGTAGAATACGTATAATTTATCTTCAGAATTTAAGAATGAATGGGGAGACCCATATAAAACCACTTAAAACCAGTGAAAGGATCTGGATTTGAGTTGCAAATTGTTGGGTTATGCCTCTTTGAAAATAAACAGTCTACAAAAGCATTGAAATTCTTGGTGTGAAATTATGAGATAGTCAGATTTTGAGGACTTACTTGAATATATTTCATAAGAAAAGAAAGAGCTGGCCTTGTCTCCAGTCATTTATGCTTTCCTTTGTTACCACTGAATATCCATTTACAGAACAACTTCTAGTACCAGGTACCGATCTAGTTCTGGGAAAGAATTTATTCTACTTAATTTAAAGCTGATACCCAATCTATTTTAAAAACCCCATAGAACTGCTCTTTTCGGACTAAGTTTTTGGTATTATGTCACTGCTTTAGACTGAGGGCTGTCATCACAAACAATTCAGTGAGACTTGTCACTCTGTTGTAGGAGTGATTTGTTCATGACACAACTCAAGATCTATCTTATAAGAATCCATGAGAGAAATTTCTTTTTGTGCTTTCTTGTTTGTTCAGAACTGGTTTTGATTCCTTCTTTGCATAGTTACCTAAAAAATCCAGAGTCAAATTCACGATCATCCTCCAGCAAACAAATGTCATTTTGCAATGTGTAGTTTGCATATTTATTACTTCTCTCTCACTTTCAATTTCCCTTTTAATGCCTTGTCTACGTATTTTAATATATTAGTATAGAAAATATATATTATTGAACATGATACTTTGTATTTATGAATCCACCTTTATTTGTTTTAGAATAAGGACAGGAATAAATGAAAAAGATGGAGGAAGGAAAGTGGAAGAAAGAGAGAAAGAAAAAGAAAAAAAGAAAGAAAGAGAGAGAGAAAGAGAGGAAGGAAGGACGGAAGAAATAAGGAAAAGGGAAATTTTGCAGCTCCTCTAAGTTACTCCAAATGTAGAGTACCATATGGTGAGATTTCTTATATGGTATCATATTTATGTCTCTTATATGGCAAAGCATATCCATTATGTCCCTTGTAGAGTAGGACACTATTAACAATGACTAATACCTATATCTGCACATGTGTGAACTCCTTCACCCAATTTTCACTTTCAGAAATGTTTGCGGAAAATTCTGTATTATCACAAGGAGTCATTCACTTGGGTGATAAGATGTATATATGAAACATGTTGAGAATCCCAAAACTGTATAGATGCCAGTAACTCAGAATAACATTTTTATCATGAAAATAAAACTATGTGATGGGTGCTATTCTTTGCACAGGACGGTGTTCATTAAAAAGCAAAATCTCTTCTGACTTATAGTATGGGTGCCCAAAACATGGGGACACCATGCAAGATTGCTGAATTTATTATTTAAATTCCTCCTCCTTTTTGGTTTCCCCTTCCTTTTATTTTATTTGAAATAAATTCAGAGCTCGTTAGAAAAGCCTGTAGCAGCTTTCAGCAAATTGTTCGCTTCCATCAAAGTTCTTCACACCCTGACAGCAAATTGTTTGAAGTCTTCAAGGTTATAAAAAAGTTGATCTTCAAGGAAAAAAAAAAATGTTTTCTTTGGGATATTCTTTTGCATTTTTCTTTATATTGTACATTTAAAGTGGAGAATGAAAATGTACGGGATGTACATGCTGTTGTCATAACGTGAATTGAGAATACAAAATTGAAGTTGGTAGGTAGTCTGCAATTTTATCCCAGGAATTGGGGAAGGAGTAGTCTAATACGTTGAAAACCCTTGCCTTCAGGGCGTCTGACTTGATTTCAGCTCTGGTAATGATCTCACGGTTGTGGGATCGAGCTTTGAGGTCAGGCTCTGTGCTGAGTTGGAGCCTGTTTAAGATCCTCTTTCTCCCTCTCCTTCTGCCACCTTCCTCTGCTTGCTCTTTCTTTCTTCTTCTTCTTTTTTTTTTTTAAAAAGGCGCTTGTTCCTGGAAATATCTCTCCTTTCTTTCCCTAAAATTCCTCAGAGGATAAAAATCATCATGCCATAATGGGATAAAAAGTTTATTATATAAAGCATCTTAAGGGAAAAATATCTTTTTTTTAAATTCATGCTAATATAATCAAGGTAAATATCTTCCAGCTCCAGGATCACAGTTGGGCCTGAACTCTGAGAAAGCATGACCTCCAAGTGTAAGTCTGAGTTACATTCCAGTGCCTGATGGTGGAAGCTTGTGGTGCTTTTCCCCTGTATTTTTGCTAAGACATCATGGAGAGTAAACCCTAAGTCTATATGCGCTCTAATGGGAAAGAGAGAACAGAGACTGGCATGTAGGGGACAACCCTCAGAATGTATGATCACTCTGGGATTGACTGAAAAGAACCCATCAGATTCAGTCTGATAGTTTTAGAATTGAACTTAAATTGGGGCCACGAATCTGGAAAGAAGAATTACACCAAAGCTGAAACTTCCCACTACCATTGCTAAAAGATGAGTTTCTTCTTTGAGTTGCTGAAATGGGATATGCCCTTAAAAGAACACGTGCTGGAGGGGTGACTGGGTGGCTTAATCTTAAGGTTAAGTGTCTGCCTTCAGCTCAGGTCACCATCTCAGGGTCCTAGGATTCAGCCCCAGAGTCCTGAATAGGGAGATTGCTTCTGTCTCTCCATGCTCTCTCTCACTCTGTCCTTCTCTTTCAAATAAATAAAATCTTAAAACCAAACCGAACCAAACCAAACACATGCTGGAGCAGTCATCACTGGAACAGTTCTTGGCCCTTCCATTCCTGGAGATACAGTCCCATTGGGCTGATCCTTTCAAAATACATGTCTGTTCATGTCCCTTCTCTACTTGTAAGACCTTAATGGATAAGGTTCTTCCTCTTAGTATACCTGATTTTCTGATTATACTCAATTACTTTCAGAGCTGATGGCCTATTTGGTGGGGGACTGTCCTCCTAATCCCAGCTTGTCTTTCTCTCTCTTTCTCATTAAGGGCTTTATCCTCAGCCGTTCGCCAAGATTCTGCTGCGGTCTCTGTGAACCACCAAAAATGAGTGTTCTCAGTGGCCTGACTTAAAGCATACATCTGGGCTGATGGCCAGCACCTCCCCCCCCCCCCATAGTCTATTTGGGGCCTGCCCTTGAATTCCCAGCATGGTGCTCTCTTCTCATGTCACCTTCCTTATGATGTACAGCTCTGCTTATATGCTCTCAGATCCTTTTCTCACCATTTCTCCACTCTGTTCTGTATTACATGGGCTGGCCCATTCTAACTAGATTTCCCAGGCTCTGTGGTTCACTGACTTTCATCTGAGATCAGCTAACGTGAGACAGAGTTGGGTTGTTAGAGGCCAGGAGGAGCTAGGGTATTATGCCTCTCTCACTCTGCTCAAGGTGGCTGTCACCCCGTCTGTGATCAGAGCTCTCCTTGGGGAGCTCTTGTTATGGTTCTGGACCCCCCCCCCAGGTGGTTTCAATTCATCAGCTCAGGTCATCACATTTCCTTTTGTCCCTCCAGCCCTAGGAGGTAATGAGGGGTTGCTGCTGTTGCGCCTCTGTCCCTTGCTTACTATAAGGCTTTCTAGACCTTCAGCTTTTTGGGAATGGGTCCCCAGTACTACAATCCTTCTACTCAGATGCTTGCTGGGAGAGGCTCTTTCCCTGAGTGGACTTTCATTGATGTGATAGTCTTCATTATTCTCCTTCTCCTGGTTGTCCAAACCAAACTTCCCTTGGTGACTAGCTATTTAGCAAGATGACTCTTATGTTTATAAGGAAGAGCAAAATAATTCATAAACTTTGCCAGTTGAATGTCTAAAAGTTTGCTTAATGTCATCAGACTGTGTGACATACACCCCAGGCCTATAGGATGATAAACAGAAGGGAAAGGTGTTTCTGGGCTTGTTGCTGATGGGGCTGGAAAATCAATCTCCTGTGAGAAAGAGCTCCTAGCAATATAGATTGTTTGATCTACTTCCCATTATGTCAGATTCACTTCAACATCTGCAAACAGACGTACTGTATGAATACTGTAGAAGCACTGTTTTCTCTGTTTGCACTTAAAGGCCTAAAGCTACATAGATTTTCATGATCAAGAAGGCTTACTTCAATAACAAGTACTTTATTTAACCCTTAAATACTTAATGTCTTTGGTCAAATTCTGTCTTTCTCATTAAAAAAAAAAATTAATTCACCCATGAACCACTCCTTTAAGACATAACTCAATATTTAAAAGGACACTTCCATTTGGAATGTTGGTGTCTACCCATTCTCAGTTCCCTGAAGAGTCATTCCATTTCATTGCCACTTGGAGCAATGGTGATCTCTCAGCCGGTTCAGTCAGTGAAACTCCCAGAGTCAAACACATTTCTATGAGACTTCAGCAGAGTGTGCCAGCTGCTGCAGTCCCAGGACAAATTAGGTACAAACCATGTTATCAGTCTCTTCAGGTGCATAGTCAAGGGTTTGGCTAGATTTTCTGTGTGTGTTGATGAGCATTGAGGAGATGACTGGGTGGGGGAATCTAGGCACATTCCAGGTGGTGAGGTGCTGACAAAGAGGGCAGAGGGAAAGGTACTTGGGCCAATACTCTTCAGAGTATTTCACCATGACCATGGACTCCCTGCCATTTTCTGGGTCATACTTTGGTAACCCGGGCATCATGCATTTCATCACTTCCTCATTCAGACACTTCCCTGCTGGCTCCTTGCTGCACACCTTCTTGCTAATTACCTGGAAAGAAGGGCTCACTCTCTTCATGTTCATATGCAGTTCTCATAACAGAAACAGTCTTCCTTAGATAATTCATTAGATTTTGTAAGATTTTGTATGACTACCCAAAACTGCAGTGCCATAGTCAGAACCTTCATGGCTCTCGGGGCCCCTGGGTGGCTCAGTGGGTTAAAACCTCTGCCTTCGGCTCAGGTCATGATTATGATCCTGGTCAGGATCCTCAGGTCATGATCGTGGGATTGAGCCCCGCATTGGGCTCTCTACTCAGTGGGGAGCCTGCTTCTTCCTCTCTCTCTGTCTCACTCTCTGCCTCCTTGTGATTTGTCTGTCAAATAAATAAATAAATCTTAAAAAAAAAAAAAAAAAGAAGAAGAAGAAGAACTTTCATGCCTCTGTGTTCAGGGCTGGTGTTCGCAGCCATGCGATCCATCAGGGATGAGGTGGCCAGGGGCACCGGGGTAGCTCAGTTACTGGTTGAATGTCCAGCTCTTGATTTCAGTTCAGGTCATGATCTCAGGGTCATGAGATTGTGTCCCATATCGGCCTCTGTGCTGGGATGGAGCCTGCTTAGGATTCTCTTTCTCCCCCCATTCACTCTCTCAAAGGAAAAAAAAAAAAAGGATGTGGTACCTATACCATACCAGTCATTTAGTATTTTAAATGTCCCCTACCCTTGCCAACACATTTAATTAATGAGTTCCTAAACTGTGCCAGCCAATGTGCTGGTGTAATAGTGTAATATGAGACTCTTGCCCCCATAGAGAGAAAGCAGTATTAGCAAATAATAAAAATAAAATATGATGGTTGGGGTGCCTGACTGGTTCTGTCAGTAGAGCATATGACTGTTGAACCTGGGGTGGTTGAGTTGAGGCCTCACATTGTGTATGGGGCCTACCTAAAAAAAAAAGAAAAAAAAAAAGGATGATGGCTGCTTTGGTAGGGGGAAGGGTATTATATTATTATGGAAGCACACTGCAGGTGGTTTAAGTAACGCAGAAAACACAGAAGTCATCCTTGAATCCTTGAGTAAGTGACATTTATAATGAGATCTGAAGGATGAGTAGAAGTTACCTAGAAAATGTTTGTATCATCTAAAATATGTATGTTGGGGCTGAGGGCGAGAAGGGGGACTAGGGGAAGGAAGGGGAGGAAAAGCCTTTCTGCAGGGTGAAAAAACAATGTTTTGAGGTGTTTTAAGGAGTGAGGAGATCAGAAAGGTGCCTATTGGGCACCTGGGTGGTTCATTTGGTTAAGTGACTGCCGTCAGCCTAGGTCATGATCCCAGGGTCCTGGGATCCAAACCTGTATCAGGCTCCCTGCTCAGTGGAGAGCCTGCTTCTGCCTCTCCCTCTGTGGCCCCCCCCAACTTGTGCTCTCTCTCACCTTCTCTCTATCTCAAGTAAATAAAATCTTAGCTGAACAAAACAAAAGAAGATGCCTATGACTGTAATCCAGTTAAGACAGATGACAATGATCGGGGGTAAATTCTGGTAATCAGAATTGGATTGGAGATGTAGGAAATGGATAGATTCAAAAGGTATTTAAGAGCTAGAGTCATTTGTGATTTATCATGTATTGTGCAGCTTGAATATTTTGTTTCAAGTATTTGTTTCATATATATATTTACATATATAATAAATTATTATTAAATATATTATTTATTTTATATATGTATACATATATGTATATAATTTCTAATCTGCTTATATATTCTGAACCAAAATGATGACCCACTGGTCACCAGTGGGACGCAACACTTGGAGTTACACCTGTCTTGGAAAAATCTAGGCTTTTGATATTTACACTGATTTTCCCAGTTGTATTATAAGCCCCTAAAGGGTATATTATGATGCACCTAGCACAGAGTTGCATAAATATTACGTGCTCAGTACTGTTGTTTGAGGAGCTCAATGTGCTTGTGTCAGATTCAGTCTACCGGTGTCAGAACAAATTCTGACCTATTCCTACAAGAAAGGTTGCTGGGTTGTTGCAGATATGTTAGAATGTATTTAGTAGGTAGTGATAAACAATGTGGTGCTTCTGGAATATCTGGAGTCTGATGACCCCTTGACCACCACTGAGTTCATCACACTTCCAGTTCATAAACACATTCGCCCTGAGGCTGTTTGAGAGGCAGAGGGCTTTCATTTAATATGAAGCTGATATTATTGATTTTTTCTTTCACACATAGTGAGGGTATGATAGTCCAGACCTTATATTTATTAGCCCGACTAATCATTAGTAGTTGTTGCACTTCAGAGAGTTCAGGGCTTTGGTTGAGTTTCAGGTACTCAAGTCTGGATACTCCTCAGAGTGTACATGCCCTAGAGAAAACTCTAAAGGTCTCTTTCTTATTTTTGAACTGTATAAATTCCATTTCTGTTGTTTTGGGTTCCATTGTTAAGTTTCAGTCCAGTTAATTCTAGAGACCTCTTAAACAGAAAGATTTATTTTTTTCTTGCCACAGGAGGATGCAAAAATATACTAGTTCAAGTGGTCTTTGTACAGCAGGGTGTACTAGAAAGGACATGGTCTTGTGGCCAATACCCCAATTCAAAGACAAGTTTGGCTACTTACAGTATGAAGTGGAACACATGACTTAGCTTTTTAGCTTTTGTTCCCTTATTTACTGAATAGGAATAAATATAATCTAATACATAGGATATTAATATTAAATATGAAACCCAAAGAGGTTTCTTTCTTTTTTTTAAACATAGACTGGCATATAGTAAATGCTAAAAAAACAACAACAACAACAACAACAACAAAACAAGTCCACCCTTCTGGTCTATTTATTTATTTATTTGAGAGAGAAAGAGAGCGAGTGAGCCAGCACAAGCAAGCAGAACAGCAGAGGAAGAGGGAGAAGCGGACTCCCCACTGAATAGGGAGTCCGTTGCAGGGCTCAGGCTCAGGACCCCAGCGTCCTGATCTGGGCCAAAAGCAGACACTTAACCGACTGAGCCACCCAGGTGCCCCCATCGTGGTCTTTTTAATTATCAACTTCTCTAATTAGAGATAGAGCTGAGGTTATCGAATGCTTCTTTTCTACCATATCTTATTTCCAAATAAGCTATAACCACCTAAAGAGCCAAGTCCATGATGAATTGATTTTGTATTTCCCATAGCACTTATTACAGTCTTGACCTAGTACATACTCAGTAATCTTTTTTGAATAAATTCATGAAATAAACTTATTGAAGAGGTTGTGAAATTTCCTGTCACGATGGGTGTTATAACAAAAAAGTGTGTCCCTGTAAGCATTTTGAGAGAAGGAGCAGGCCTCATTTGCTGCTGTATTCCTAGTTCCTGTCTCACAGTAGAGACTCAACAAATATTTGTCACTGAGTGAATAAATGAGTGAACAAAAATAGTGATTTGTTCCAACCTACAAGGATTTTATGATGCAAGGCCCCAAGTAGAGAGAAAATCTATTATTCATGCAAAGTAGGATATACCTTGGGTAAACTGCAAGAAAAGAAATCAAAAAGGAAGAGAAAAATTCAGAGCAAATGGATTGGGATTTGGTTTGAGAAAACCCCTTATGAGGGTATTATATCATTTTAAGTAAATTCTAGGACTCAAGGACAGGTTTTTGAGTTAGGGCATAAACCAGCAGATTGGGTGTTTTCTATTGAAGGCCTAAGTCAATTTATAATCTGTCAAATTTGGGGGAAGATAATCTCTCTTTATTCGTATCCTTTTTGTTTCTTTCCACTTTTCTGTTTTTTTTTTTTTGTTTGTTTGTTTGTTTCAATCTTCCCAAACCCTGACTGCTCACTTTTACCCACACTATATCTTCCTGGGGTCCTGAAGCTTTTTTTTTTTTTCAAATGGTCCTTCATTCAACAATTACCAACATTTCCATAGTTGGACACTG
Organism: Mustela nivalis; assembly: GCF_964662115.1. NCBI lineage: Eukaryota > Metazoa > Chordata > Mammalia > Carnivora > Mustelidae > Mustela > Mustela nivalis. The sequence goes on from NC_139032.1 coordinate 19,157,318, forward strand.
GTGATGCACTATCCAGATACCCATAGATTCCTTTTACTTATTCCCTGCACCTGTCCCCTGACTTCTGCCTGCTTGACTTTCAGCTACTTATACCTGTAAACCAAAGGTATCCTTGGGTTACTGGAGCAGCTTCCTCCAGACATAGCTGGAAGTATCTGGGAGTTTACAATATTTCACAGGCAGCCTGTAAACAAGGACTGACTGATGGTGGGTTTGAAAGTTGATCTACTATAGTGGCTTGACAACTCAGTGATATGACTTATGTTCATATCATCCTGTAGAATGGGACTGGGTCTGGAGATTACCTAAAATTGTATCATTTCTTGGTTTTTCTCCTTATCCTACTGTACTACTTCCTCACTAATATCTTTTGGGACCATTTTCTTAATAAATCACTTACACAGGTACCCTCATCTCAGAGTCTGCTTTTTAAAAACTTGAGTGAAGATATTGAAACACTACCACAGACCATGTGTTTCTCTGTAATTCTACCTAAAAATATTCCTCACCAGATATCCATTTTCTAATGAAATTAAGATGAGGGTCCTCCAATTACTTTTGTGGTAATAATTCTGCACTATTCAGAACTTGTTTGTTTCTAACCTGCTCTTAATTAAATCCAGCTTCCTACCCAGTTTTCATTCCAGTTTTCTGTGAACATGTAACAACCCCCATGATCTTGAACTTTCTTTTCTCTCAAGCTCTGAACTTTGACTCCAAATCAATGATGCTGGTTTGGATTGATAAGTAAATATTCCTAACTTCAGTCTTCATCTAGTAGATGGACACATTTTCCAGTTAATTCAGGCCTAGGCCTCTACATATTTTCCTATCCTCCGCAAGCTTGGAATGAGGGCAGGGGGAGTGAAGCTTGGGGTACTCTGCTAGAACAGATTCAAAGGTGACTCAAACTGCCTCTTGAAAAATAACACTAGGTTAACAGTCATTGGTTCTAGGTCTCCATAAAATTCTAAATGAAACACCTTTAAAAACAGAAATGTGGAGGAAAAAAAAGCAGGAAATTTGCAACACTATTTCAACCAAAAATAACAGTCAGCCTACTGTAGTAGGGATGCCCTTCTTATAATTAAGTCTGTGGAATGGAACTGACAATGCATTGGTGGCTCCTGTTGCACAGTTGCTATCTTGAAAGAGAACAAGGAGATCTTTCAGTTTTGTACTACATATTCCTGGAATTGAATAGGCAAGATCTGTCATGCATGCTACCTAGAAAAACGGGTGGGTATCTTTCTAATGCAAAGAAAATACTTTCTACAGGGCTACCAGAATGCACTCTTTTCTCTAGTGTTTGTACCAACCCCAGTATTTTGTAGCAAACCAAGTAGTTCGTGTGGAAAGGAGAAAGAAAGATTCTTAGAAGTGGGTGGGGACAGAGGGAGGTGGGCATGTTATATTCCACCCACGTCTATTTGTGAAATAATAATAGATAGATGAAAGACAATTGACTAAGAGAAAATTCAACATTAAGAATTTAGGAAGACAAAGATATTGCCATAAAAATTTGGTAATGAATAAAACCAGTTGAGGTAAAATTAAAACCTAACGTAAAAAAAAAAAATACACATTGTAAATATGGCTTCAATTTCAAAATTTGTCTGAAGAATATATATAATGTATGGAAAAATAATTTGAAACTACAGTTTGATTCTAACTCAACTCCAGGTTTTTATTTTCATACAGATCATGAAATGAAAAGGTTTAGAGACAGAAGTAAAAATTTGTATATCCTTCATTTTATATAAGGAACAATCATTTTTTATTTTGCTAATTAGTTTTATATGGGATAAGATTGTATTTTGAAAACCTTAAAAGTAACCACAAAATAATAAGGATTTATAGATTTGAAATCACTAAAGACGAATGGAAGCAGGAATATAGTAAAAGAGAGGAAAGGAGTGCCTGGCTGGCTCAGTCAGTAGGGCATGTGGCTCTTGATCTTGGGATCATGAGTTCAAGACCCATGCTGGGTGTAGAGTTTACTTAAATAATTAAAAAAGTGAAAACATTTTAAAGAAAAGTTTTTTAAAATATTGCAAAAAATAATTATAAATAGTTTAAATTATCTTGATGAAAGACAACAATCCAGACATGGCTAACAACAAATTTTTCTGATGTTAAATTGACATATTTTTAATGGAAAGCATAATTAACCTGGCTGTAGTGCATTAAGGAGTGAATTTTCACAATAAAAGATAATACTTCACAATGGATATGGATACTAGTTATGAATATTGCCTCAGTAATTCAAAAGCAAAAATAAAAATACAAAAAGTAATTAATTCTAACATAATGGTGTAGGAGATTTTATTAGAATTAAAAAATAGAATGTTTTTATATCTATACACTACTACTACACACACACACACACACACACACACACACCCTACACCCCTAGCAAGATTACATATTCTTTTCAAGAGTCTATAAATATTCAAAAGTAATTATATACTGGGTCCCCAAGACATGTACAGATCTTTAAAAATTTTTAAATTAGCAATAAAAATACTTTTAAAATAATAAAACACCAAAATGAATCTTTTAAGGTAAAACAAGCATAATGTTAAATAACTATTGGACTAAAAGAAATAAAATTTTCCAATACAGATTAAAAAAAAATTCAAATTTATATTCTACACATCAAAAATTATGAGATGTGACCAAAATGGTAAAGAGAGAGCAATGCATAACTTATAAGTGTTTATGCTATTTAAAAATAAACATGATAGAAGTGATTAAAACAGTTTAAGAAGTTATTTAAAAAGCATAGTAATCTTATCTTTAAAGAAAAGAGAATCTGATAAAACTAGAAATCATTGAATTAGAATACAGAGTTGATTTGACACATCCATATTTTGTTGAGAAAATGTTAAAATGAAAAGCTCCTTGAAAATCTGATTAAGTGGATATGACACATAAAGAGAAAATGAAAAAAAATCTAATAATACAGTCTTTTTATCATTCACATCCCTAAAACACATCTGGTTAGTAATTCAGCTGACAAATAAACTGTCAGAGACACAGTCTTAAATATTGTTGCCTGATCTCAAAAAAAAGGAAAGAAAACATGTAGTTAAATTATTTCAAGTTTTCAAACCAGTCTTCTGTCTCCTAGATGCCAGTTAGGGAATAGTAGAGACAGGATTCAGATTTAGGTGTGCTTGATCCTTATACTCAATGTCCTATGAGCTTGCACAGAACATTTTTCATACAGTTCTTGGTTTCCAATTTAGTTAACACAAAGGCATCTGGGAGTATCAGCCTGCACGGTTATGGGGGACTTTCTCAGGCAGTCTTCTGTAAATGAGCTCAGGGCCTAGATCACAAGGTACAGGAGAAATCGTATCCTAAGGAGAAATCTAAAATGGAGAATCTATTGGAAGTCGCAACAATAATAAGGATGAAAAGAGGAATGTGTAGGGACAAGTTCCCCTTCCACTAAACTTTGTTGACTAAACGGAAGCAGATTTGCATACTTTTCAAGGTCCAAATATGGGTGCTGAGAAGCAAGCATACCTGGGCTCCTGGTAAAAGGACTCCACTCAAGAAGGGCACCTTGAGGTGGAGATAAGACCCCAATGTAGGAGGCTAGTTGGAAAACTAAGGGCTGTTGGAGGTCCCAAGTGGCAGCTGGATAAGAAGTCTTGTCCTTGCTCAATAGCTGCAGCCAAAATCCTAACAAAGTATCCTTAAGGAACCTACTTATGGTGCCCTAGGAGAGAAGGAGTTCCTTTTCTAAACCTTCCAACAGATGGTGCCCCAACAGATAGCCCCAACACTAATTCCAGATCATCATTGCTTTGATCAAGTATATCTTGTCTGCTCTTTTCTCTCCTTTTTCCACTCCAGCCTTAAAGGAGCCAGGGCAGAAGCTGGGGAGTGGAAGAGGAGGTAGAGAGATGAAGAGGAAGAAAGTTGACCATACCTACTTTTTCCTTGGGTTTCAGTTTATGGCAGTTAGGACCTAGAAAAAGGAAGAAGCTTTGAGTGGGATAAGAGTCCAGAGTTCTGACATTATATGGATGCAATTTGTTAATTATTGAAACAAGATAAATCTTATGACTAAAAAGACTTACAAGAAGTTGCTTCTGGCCTGAGATTTATGCAAGAGATGGCAAAGCATTAACTCATAGAATAGGATTGAAGGGGCAAAAAAAAAAAAAAAAAAAGAAAGAAAGAAACAATAGGTGCAAACTTCCGTTTATAAAATAAGTGATGTGTATATAATGTACAACATGAGGAATATAGTTTTTAATACTATAATCCATATTTGAAAGTTTCTAGAGACTTAAAAGTCCTCATAATAAGAAAAAGTATTTGTAACTATGTATGGTGATGAATGTCAGCTAGACTTATTATGGTGAGCATTTTGCAATATATACAAAAACAGAATCATTATGTTGTACTTTTAAAACTAGTATAATGTTATAATGCCATTTATACCTCAAAAAATAAGTAATAAGACAAAGAAATAATATAGTTGGTTTTGACTTTCATGTTATCAAATCCAACTCATTAAAAAAAGATTTTGTTAATGTTCACTAAAAATCTGTCATGTACCAGGCACTTGGTTACAGACATGAGCAGAACATTCATGGCAATTATATTGTGATAAGACACTTAGATAGTAGATAAATAATCAATGAAGATATCAACATGAATTTCATGTATTAGAATAAAATTGGAATGATGTGATACAGAAAGTATTAGGGGAATACTGAAGATGGGGTGGTCAGTAGTGGCTCCTCTGAAGAGCTATTTAAGCTGAGGTCAGAAAGACAACAGGGATCCAGCATACAAGTTATGGGAAAAATGCATCACAAGCAGAGAAGACACCTATGAAAAGACATAATATGGACATGAGTTAGGTGCAAGCCAGAAAGAGAAAGGCTAGGGTGTGCTTCAGCACCATGAATAAGGGAAGTAATAGGCTGGAACATAGTGGGAGATAGTGGGAAAGGCAAAAAACCCAGAGACCTCTGTAAGGTAGAGATATAGACTTAGTTTTATCTTGAACGATAGAAAGACAAGGTAAGGTTAGGAAGAGAGAATGATGTGATCTGGTTTGCATTTTGCAAAGATCTCTCTGGGTGCTCTATGAAAATGAACAGTGGTGTGCTAGAGCAGATCTCATGGCTCTAAGAATTTATTGCTGAATTTACAGAAATTTTACAAGAAATTTTGTTTAACACAGTCATTCTTGAAATTGACCAGGGCAGAAGTATTTTTACCATGGAAATTGGCAAATGCTACAAGTCAAGGTTTTCTCCCTCTATTAAACATTTACCAGCACACTACTGAAAATAGATGATAGGCAAGCAAAAAACCTGGGAGACCAGTCAGGAAAGACATCCCATATACATGGATTGGAAAAATTACTATTGTTAAGATGTCCATTAAAAGCCAAAGTCATTTTTAGATTCAGTGAAATCCCTATCAAAATTCCAACGGCATTTTTCACAGAAATAAAAAAAAACAAATCTGAACATTTGTATGGATCTAGATAAGACCCTGAATAACCAAAGCAATCTTGAAAAAGAACACTTCCCAATTTCAAATGATATTACAGAGCCATAGTAATCATTTATTAATCCAGTATGGTTCTGCTTGGAAACAGACACATAGATCAGTGGAACACAACTGAAAGCCCAGAAAGAAAGTCTGACATATACAGGCAACTAATATTTGACAAGGGAGCCAAAAATGGTGGGAAAGGGTAATCAACTCTTCAATAAATGGTTCTTGGAAAACTGGATAATCACATGCAGAAGAATTAAACTGAACCCCTATCTTATACCACTCAAAAAATTAACTCAAAGTGGATTAAAGACTTAAACAGAAGACCTGAAACCGTAAAACTAGAAGGAAACGTAGGGAGAAAGATTCTTGACATTGATCTTGGCGATAGTTATTTTTATAAATATGACACCAAAAGCACAAGCAATAAAAGCAAAAATAAATACATGATACTACCTCCAACTAAAAAGCTTCTGTACAGGGAAATAAATAATCAACAAAATGAAAAAGCAACCTAACTGGAAAAAAAAAATACTTGCAAACCATATCTGATAAAGGGTTAATGTCTAAAATATATAAGGAACTCCTGCCACTCCATAGCAAAAAATTAAACTGTCCCAATAAAAAATGAGCAGAGGACCTGAGTGGACATTTTTCCAAAGAAGACATATAGATGGCCAAGAGGTACATGAAAATATGCTCAATATCACTAATAATCACAGAAATGCAAATCAAAACTGCAGTATCACATCACACCTGTTAGAATGGCTATTATCAAAAAGACAAGAGGTAACAAGTGTTGGTGAGGATATGGAGGGAAGGGAACCCTTGTGCACTGTTGATAGGGATGTAAGGTGGTATAGTCACTATGGAAAAAATTATGGAGGTTCCGCAGAAAATTAAAAATAGGACTACCAGCAATCCCATTTGTAGGTATTTATTCAAAGGGAATGAAGCCAGGAACTTGAAGAGATATCTGTACTCATGTTCATTGCTTCTTTATTCAGAGAAACCATAATATGGAGACAACTTAAGAGTATCAATGGATGAATGGATAAAGAAGACGTGGTTATGTATGTGTATGTACACGCGTGTGTGTGTGCACACACACACACACACACACACACACACACACTATTTAGCCAGGGGAAAGAATGAAATCCTGCCATCATGTGTAACAACATAGATGGGTTTGGGGACATTATGCTAAGTAAATAGAGAAAGACAAATATAGTATGTCTATTGATACATGTAATCTAAAAAAAAAAAGCCAAACTCAGGAACAGAGAGTAGATGGTGTTTACAGGGTGAGTTAGGGGAAATGGGCAGATTTTGTTCAAATGTTATTGTAAGAAAAGTAAGTTCTGGGGATTTAATGTACAGCATGATGAGTAAACAATACTGTATTGTATACTTGAGAGTTGCCAAGAAAGTAAATCTTAAATGTTCCCACTCCAAAAAAAAAAAAAAAAATTATATGAGGTGACAGAGGTGTTAACTCCCTACTGTGGTTATCACTTTGCAATATATAAGTGTATCAAATCATCAACTTGTATAATTTGCACTTATATGGTGTGGTCTGTCAGTTATATCTCAATGAAGCTGGAGGGGGAAAAAAGACCCAAAACCTACAAAATCAAACGAATAAATCTAATAATCCAAAGAAGATCCCATTTTATGCTGCTGTTGTTTCTCCTTTCACCATTTGGTGTCGCTGTGGAACATGGATTCATTGAAGCATGGTGAAGTCCTTCAGAACTGTGGAAGCATGATGGTGACCCAGACACATATGGCTAAACAGCTGGCTCTCCAGTAGGTACTTATAAACTGTCACAAACACAGTAGTTAATTGAGGTCAGAATTACTTGCCTGACAGTGATTTCTCAAGACTTGAAAGTTGAAGTCAGTCTTCCACGGGGTTCCACGGAGCTGCAGTATCGCTCCACTGTCCTTTTCGCTGTGCACATCCAGGGTCACAGCTCTTTATGACATCATTTCCCAGTTCACAGAAGTCCTTCAGCAATTCCAAAACCTATTCCAGTTCCTGCTCCAGCTCATATGACATTTTCTTGTTCAGATGGACCAGAGAACAAGATATTGACATGATTTGTTGCACTTGGGAAATTAAAAGTAATTTATTTTTTGCTTTTGATTGTTATAGTAGTAGTATTTCTGCCATTCACTTTTTAAGGGAAATCTTGTAAAAAGCATGCTTAAAAAATCCTTGATTTAGTCACGGAATCCTTCATTGTCTCCATGCAGATGAATCAGTATCATACTCCTGAAACATTTCTTAGTCTTCCCATTGCTTTGCAAATTGTCGATCTAGTGCATACCATTCTCAGCCAGTTAGAACAATAGTCAGAGTGGCTTTATAGCACTGCGGAGAGATGGACGGCCATCTTCTTCTAAATTGTGCCAGCTGCCCAGTTTATTACTGTCGTAATGAGTCTAGCCTCCTGGGAAATGAAGTGCTCTGTCATGCACTGATCATGCTTACAAGATCTCTTCATCCTTTTCTTTTAGTATCAGACATTGGCATTCACAGTTTATTAGTAATAATGCTGGAGGTGGAGTGGATGGTGCATACCAGGTCTTTGCAATGAGGTCTGGTAGGTTCCCTCACGGATAGAGCAAGAGAAGAGTTCCCGTGGACCTGCTATGACCACCTTCTCCCTCCACCTCATGCTCCTATCAAAGAGACATCATAATGCATAACAGCTGGACCATTTGAACAAACTTTGGATTTGGTCTCCAAGGCTTCAGGTCTTGCCTCAAATGGATTACCTTTGTTCATTGGGTTTTGATTGGTGTTTGTTTACTTGGGTTCATTTGCATAAAATTCAAACTGAGTGCTTTTGTTCTTTTAACGTGTGAATTGTCTCTTCTTCCCCAAAATTCCTTTGTTAAGTCTTAACCCCTAATGGGACCATATTTGGCGACAGGTCTTGGGATGAGGTGATAAAGGCCAAAGGAGGTCATAAGGGTGGGGTGCTAGCCTGAGAGGATTAGGGAAAGAGCCCCCATAATTCTGTCACGTGAGGAAGCTATCTGCAGAGTAGGAAGAGGTCCTCCAGGATCTGAGGACACTGGCACCTTGATCCCAGACTTGCAGTCTCCGGAACTGTGAGAATAGAAATTTCCATTACATTTCCATTACAGCCTGTGTTATTTTGTGCAGGTAGCCTGAGCTATATGGGGAAGGCAGATGTCCTTGTCCTCTGTCCCCATGCACTGCCTTATGAGAATGGACAGCCATTAGCAATAGTAAAGGTTTCTGGGGGAAGGATAGAATGCCTCTCAGGTACCTTATCAGAAGTTGTAATGTTTCCCTTAACTTGCCTTGGTAAAATAAATACAGATGTGTGATAAAGGAGTGAACCTCACTTTGTAAACTTCTATTACTTCTTCATAGGCTCACCAAACAGATCCAAACAGGCTATTACATAGAATAGCTCATTAGTATATCTCTTTCTCTGCCTATCATATCTGCATCTGATATTGTTATAGATTTGAAACGTATCAATTTTTCCATGATGTCTAATTTTATTAAAATTCCTTATCACATTTGTAATTCCTTGTTTGCTATTTTCCCAGTTGTACTGTACAAGGTTTATATCGGTTTAGCTCAAGAATTTATCCCCAGTAACTACCACAGTACTTGGTAAAAACCAAGTGCCCAATGAATATTTTTTGAATGAATGAAATTGAATAAATGAATTCCTGTTTCATCATGTCATAATATCTTTTGGGGCTCAGGCCAAAATCCTTCACATCTCAGTTAAACTGACAGCTCTGTATCTCCTGGCAAGATTATAGGAGATCAGAAATAAAGATGTTTGGATGCACGCACTCCGTTTAAGGCAGGAGGAATATTTAAACAGAATCTAATCATCCATGTCTCTATTTCTCTGCCTTTTTTTTTTTTTACCCCTAATTCAACCCACATAAAAAGTATTTAATATCCTTTTCCCCTTCCCTCCAGTTTAGGGACTCCAAGGTAGATGACTACTGTCTACCTTAGTTCAGTCCTAGAAGATGAATCTGATCGAGCATATCTAAAGGCTGAACGAAGAGGTTAGCAGTAAATGGATCTAGTCTCTGCATAGCTCTGTCTTCGTGTACATCCTTAGGAACTTATGCCCTGTGGATTCATCCAAAATCTGAAATTATTTTGTCCAGCATGGCATTTAGTAAGATTAATTATTTTAAAACATGCATGTAATTGAGTTCATTAAATTGTCACCTCTCCATTATCCACAAGTTTGATTATGCATTGTGAAATGGAGTCCGATTCTCTGTACTGAATGACCGTCACACCATGATGAAGGGAGAGTAGATCTGTGCTTTTAGGGTCCCCGGGGCAGGCAGAGAGAGCTGAACACTCCAGCACCTGGAGAATGTCCCTGCTTTCAGAAATAAAGGGCACTAGTGTCATTGTGGGGATTCATAGTTTTTCTAGTTTTTTCTCTTTCCTGTCTCCTTTCTTTAGCATGGGCTCTCAGTACATTATCCCATTTTATTGATAAACAGTCTAATGATGAAATATATGCCCTTATCCCTTTTACATGGTGTGTGTGTGTGAGAGAGAGAGAGAGAGAGAACCTGCTATGTGAAATTTCACAGATGTGAGTGACACCATTTTATTCTCCCCTTCTGCCTCTGGCCTTTCAACCTCTGCTTTGGAGCCAGTTTTTCTCTAGCTGCTTGGATGACATTCAGGTGCCTCCTGTAGTTTTTGTTGTTGTTGGTTTTTTGATTTTTGTTTTGGTTTTTTTGGGGGGGGGGGGTTGGTGGTTGTTGTTGACTTGAAATGAAAACATTCTCTGGTTATTATTAGTCACTGGAAATCTCATTTCAAGTTTAAATGTCTATTCTTAAGCAATAGTCAAAATTCTGAAATTAGTGCTGAGTCCCCGACTTCTTTCCTGTCCCAGGTTCTGACAGCCTGCAGAGAAGGAAAGATATTTTTTCTCATTGGCCCTTCACAACTCTCCAGGTATTTGATTATTCAACCAACTCAGATCCTCTCTTGGAGTCCTACTTCCTCACTAGATGGCTCTCTTGGACAAATTCCTTTAAGATGATTTCAAGCTTACTTTGTCTTCTACAAGGTCCACATTTGGTCCATGCAAAAAACTCATCGCAAGGGTTGTCCTAGCTTCTGTGGTTACATTCTGAGAATAAGAAAAAGGTGACCCCTTGGGAAAGGTGCATCCTTATATCCTTGTAGAGCACATATTCCTAGTCAGTGACTCCTTTGTGCAAAGAAAAGTGCACCCCTTGTAGGGGGCAGATGAGGCCTTACCCTTGTAGACCAGAGAGAGGGTATGTTTCAGCCTTCACTTGACCGCTCTGTCAAGCACGTTTATGCAGCACACACATGGTGCAACCTTCTATGTGCAAGGCCGGCGTGGGCCTGTGCATGTCTCGCCTGGTTCTCTGGTTGGGGTCAGAGCGGCTAACTAGCCTTTGGGCTTTTACTGGATCCAGCTCCAGTCTCTGTGCTCCTTGTACCCCAGAGACACAAACCACATTCTCTACGTGCTTCCACCTGTCACACCCCACTGCCTCGGAAAGGCTGACACCCCTTCTCCCTGCAGGGAGAGCAAAGACCACTGCCCTCTAACAACTCTTTCTTTCTCTCTCCCTCTCTCAAAAAAAAAAAAAAAAAGCCACTCTCAACTCCTACAACATTAACCCCTTTATTTCTCTAGAGTAGTGTTGCCCTCATCAAACTGTTGGGGCCACCTCCTTTACAAGTCGAGTTCAGGTGGTCAAGCACCTCACTTTGGGCTGTATAAATGGCTGTCACTTATGTTTCATTGTAGCCTGTTGTGTTCTCAGTCAAGAAGGAGATTTTTAAGAAGCTTTTTTAATATCTTCTCACATTCATTTAAAAAAAAAAAGCCAATATTCCCAGCATTTCGGTGCTTTTACTTACATCCAACCAGTTCAGATATCTGTAGACTGCGATTATGTCATCTCTGCTTTCCACTGCCTCCTCCTCAAAATGACAGTGGCTTTCAGACTTTTCCCCATCCTGACTTCCTCTTTGGTCATAGTCTAATTTGCCATGGTCCTTAAAATGTTGACCTGTAATTGAACATAATACTCCAGATGTGGCTTGATCAGAATATAGAAAGACGATTACTTCCCATAAACCAGAAATTACACTTTTATTAATGCAGTCTAAGATCCTTGGCTTTTTAGCAGCCACATCACACTGAATTACAGAGTTGACTGTAATTCAGAATAATATCCAATTTAAAGCAAGTGCTATTCCCCTGCCAGCTGGATAGGGTTTCCCATTTTAATGGAGCATTTAAACCAAAATGAGGTTAATATGTGACCAGAGGTGGCATTAGACCACCAAAGCACGTTGTGCTCCTAAATTGGTTGACTAATAAGTGTCACAAATCAGCTCAAGTGAAACTGGAAGTGTCAACTACCTTGACTACTTGTCAACAGGAGGAGAAATTGGGGTGGTAGTGGTAATAAACAAGTCATTTTTCAGAATTATTCATAGGTATTTTGTCTGAAGGAATAGGCCTATTTATTACATGACTTGCTCTCTTCAGATTTTAAAGTGATATTTAAAATTCACCCCTTTTTAATTTTTAAAAACAGCATGTTTCTGATTTTTAAAATATGTGTTCATTGTAGAAATTTAGAAAAAATGGCAAAGTATAAAGAAGAAAAAAAATAATATATATCCACTACTTTAGTTAACTTTTTTTTAGCACAATGCTTTTTTGTTTGAAATTGCTTTTGCAGAAGGGAACAGTCACCTGAATGAACATAGCTTTCTGACACTAATCTTTATTAGCCAAAGGTAAATTCCACTGAGTTTCTTGAACCAGGAAGTGCTTTCCTGAACAATGCGCATGGAGGACATGACTCATAATTTATTATGCAAGAATTAGAGAAATATGATCCAAATTTGTCTGTATCTATTAGAACCATATGGCACTACATATTTGTAGGTAAAAATTAGTTGAATATTAGGAATCTATGAGATGGTTCAATGTAGTCAATTTGTGGCAACCTTGCAAAGAACTTCTTAAATTCAGTGACTATGAAGATAATTTTTCTACTTTTGATGCAAGTAGCTCCACTTGGCAGGAGAGTGACAGAGACTGGAAACAAACAAGTTGTCCACACCTATGTTTTTCCATGAGTAAAATGCAAAGACTAACAAGGTTTAACAAATGTTGATGTGCAAAGCATATTTTAATACACCTCTAATGTGTTTGGTAACGAGGACTTGGGTGCTATATTTCTAACTCTGAGTCTTTGGTGGTACTTCTCTGTGCTGTATTCTATTTCTAATGCAGACTGTGCTGACCAGGAAATGTAGATTAATATCCTCAGGAGGGTTGAAATCACTTGGGAGTTTCTTTGGTGCCACTCGTTTACATTTTAAGGAAGCTCCAGGTCTGTATGTCCAAGCAAACACATTTGCAAAGAGGTTAAATAAAACATCCCTCTCTTGATCCACATAAAATATCTTAAAAAGAATAACACAAGTCAAATTACTGATACCAGCCTTCCACGTGGGCAGCACTTGAGTGAAACAGAAATACATTTTTTTGTGTTGTGATTATTGCTTAGTGATCAACTGTTCAATTGAATTAGCCTTCGTTTTCCATTTCCTTGCCTCTCAAAGCATAATTAAAGCCTGATGTCACATCTCACTCGAGGTCTCATCAATAACTTCCACTTAACCACTTTTAAGAAGACAGTCAGCCTTTGGGCTCAGACAAGGAGGCTACAATTCACAACTTACTGTTTCGATGACCCTTAAAAGCCATCCCTGGTCAATAATTCAAACCAGTGTCCAACTCTCTGTATAAGGGGGAAGGAATTAACCTTTTGTGCCCTCCTAGCAATGTTGCATCTAGGTAATGTAAATCATTTAGATTGAAAACATAACAAGATAAAGAACAGATTCTTTTTCTCTGCACATGGGTGAAGTGGGCTGTCTAAGAAAAGCAAAGCAGTCATTTCCCTGATGCTGGAAATGGAAAGAATGAACAATGCTGTGGTTGAGCTGAACGCTGCTCATTGTAATGGCCGGTGTTGGAAATAGAAGAGGTCAGAGCAGCGCTGAATCGCTGCAGTGCTTGCCAAGAAGCAGATCGCCTGGAAAACTAATGCCCTTTGAGCTATTATACTAAAGCTTGTTTCATTATTTACAATAAACAAATCCATTTCTATTTGTTACCTCCATTAATCTCCTCCAAAACTCGGGTATTCTACCTGCTTTACACAAAGGAAACTGAAGCTACAAGACTTTAAATGACAAATTGGCTGGTACACCGCGAAGGCAGAATTTGAATTCAAAACTTCTGATTCCATGATCTGTGCTTTTCCCACTAATCCCACAGCTGTTGAAGTGGTCTGGAGTGTTCTCCACAGAAAGCCAGGTGGGGAAGTACATTGGAGGCCAGATGGTGGAGAGGTTCATCTCCCATCTGTGGTGGATATCACAGAGTTGACGACCTTTTAACAAATGAGGATGAAGCCAAATCCATTGTCAGATTTCAAGTCAGCAGGAATATCAGCATGAGACTTGACAAGTAATTGTAAAGCTTAGTGCAATCACTTTACATTTTTTGGAAGTCATAAAATTAAGGTCATGTATATATATTTTTCTTTTTTTTTTTTTTTAACAGAATCCAAATAGTTCAGAAGGTATAAAATGTAAACTCAATGATCTCCCCATCCCAATTTTTCACTCTCGTGGCCACTCCCGTTCTTAAACTGCGAACATCTTAACTCTGTCTCATTTTAGTTAATCTGGTGCTTATCACCAGACTTGTAAATAGTAGGCTCACATTTAACTCTGCTCTTTGACTTATCCATATATAGCGTTTCTTTAAATTGTAAGGATTGCCCTCCAATCCTTTGTGTTTTTAAAATAATAATGACATATGTATTTTATAGTAATTGTACATTAATTTAATTATAATTTGATAATGTGTTAAAGATAATATATGTTAAACATAAAATGTTTATTAGATATTATGTATTATTAAGTTTTGTTTTTCGTTCAAATACCTCTGTAATCCTAAATGATATACTTGGTTGAATACCCATATGTGACTGACTCACTGGGAAGTTTGACAGCAAGCTTTCCTATATGGGTAGGGCTTCTGGATGGAAGGCTTCACCTTAGGGTAAATGGGAAGATAACAACTTTACGTGAGAGGACTTGCCATAGAGCTAGATCCAACTTATTGCATTACAATGTGGAAAACTAATTAGCTTAGGCAGACACAGAATAGCTTCTCTATTTGATGATTAATGTGGAAATATTCTGTGTATTACATCTCGTTGGTAGATGTTGACCTTGTTAAATCAGTAGATATAGGCAATCATGCCCTGGTCAAGAAGAAGAAAAATTTTTGTCCAGAAAGATACTTAATCTAGAAATGATAAAGGGGAAGAGGCAGTTCTTGGGGCCCTGAGAAAGGGGAGTGGGAAGGTGGTTCCCAGTATTGTAGTCATCAAAAGACTGTGAAAATTGAGATTTCACACCAGGGGTCAAAGAGGAAACAGCGAGTCTGCAAGGTCTCAAGCATGTTTTGGCATGTTTTCTGTCTTTCTCCCACTGGCAGGTTTTGGAACAG
The DNA here is from genome assembly GCF_964662115.1 of Mustela nivalis. NCBI lineage: Eukaryota > Metazoa > Chordata > Mammalia > Carnivora > Mustelidae > Mustela > Mustela nivalis. The sequence continues at coordinate 19,172,488 of NC_139032.1, forward strand.
CATAGATAAACCAAGTGTTTTGGGATCAACTTTGATTTGCTTGTATGACTAGCTAACTCTTTGAAGGAAACATGGATGTGAGAAATTACGGAGACCATTCTCCTGGAGGTTTCTATGAATTAAGATTGGATTGCTTGAAAGTGTGTAGCAGTGGACTGCTCTCCCTGTCTGGTACTCATTGTCTCAGAGTATTGAGCACCCTCAGATAACGTCAACACACACACACTCACACATACATACACTCAAACACACACAGATATGTAGAAAGTAAACTTCTGTCTTTTATATAACTGCTCTTAGAGTAATAAGCTTTGGTCAAGATTTTGCTCTTCTCTTTCTATGTTGCCAGTCTTCATCAGATAGAATCATCACACAAGATTTTGTTTTGAGATATCTCTCTTAAAACAGACATATGGCCTCTGGATTGCAAGGAGTTATTTTTTATGATGTACACAAAGTTGGGTATCCATAGATACTACATTTGATTTGTTCAGAAAAACTGAAAAGATTTCAAAATAGAATAATGGTTTCATTTTGCCCATGAAAACTGACCCTCCATGCAACTTCATGAGTTGAGTGGAGGTGGCCCCTATGGATAGAAAGTCTATAATTTATATATTTGGGGTAGATAGAACTTTACAGTCTTACTGGATTTAATGTTTGTATGAGCAAAAATATTACCAGATTAATTTATAAGGACAAAAAAAAACTTTATAAGAATATGTTTCCTGATTTGGGGCTTAGAAACTGGTCAGCAGACTTAATCAGCATGTATTTAACGGCTAACTGATGGTCTTGAAGGTGCTTGGGCTCTGTATGTTTCTCCCAGACAACATAAACTAAACACAGAAGAACTTCTCCGAAAACACATTCTACACTAAATTATCAAATATTTGAAATGAGAAGATTTATGGGAGGTTTTATGTTTGCTATTTTAGCATGGCCTATCCTCTTTCGTTTATTATTTTTTTTCCTTTATATAACAGGTCAATAAATTTTACCTGAGTAATAAAGCAATTTTGTGGAAATCAATCTCCAGTCCTGATTTATTCTGAGTGGTTTGTGTCAGCGACTAGGAGATGATTCACAAGATATCCCTGCCGTTTGTCTGCGAGAGGGGTCTGAAAGGCTGGCCGGAGAAGTTGTATCTAATCCTCCTCAGTAACTCATCCCCTGAGAGTCTCCATTCAGCTGGCTCTTGAAATGACTTGGGTGACTACATGTGGGAACAGGGACTTAGAAGGAAGAAGGAGAGAGAGAAAGAGGGGGATGGAAGAGAACAGTGAAGGAGAGAGGGAGAGAGTCAGAAAGAAAAAGAGCAAGAGAGCATTTTAATTTGATCCGGTAGAAACCAGTTTTTGGTGTGCATGTTAGGGTTGGGTGTTTCCTACCAGAATGAAGCAAGCGGTAATTGGTGGATTAGCAGAAGGGCCAGATTTACTAAAGGAAATGCGGTAATTTTCTCGACTGAAGTAGAAGCTCGCAGGAGGCAGTTCCATAAACAATTTCAATGTGGGACTTAACAGCTGTCTTTTGCAGCCACTAACAGTTTTAATATGGCAGGAAAAGATGGAGAGCAACATTCTAGAATCTTCTTTTGTCTTTTCTTTTAACATACACACACGCACGTGCACACACACATGCGCACCAGGCAAATGCTTTAATGGTTAACTCTTTAGACTTTGGTTTGAGACAGATTGAAAAAAATAATAATAATAACACAAGGTGCCAGCAAAAACCACAGGTCTGGCTGGCAAGTGGAGCAGACCTGTAAAGGGCTTTTATCTTCTGCCCATCATCTCAGAATGTCTTGTTTACCCCCCCGAATCTTGGTCAGGCACCATTACTGCGCTTGTGTCCTCAGCACTCTTGTGAAGAAAAAATTAATTCTGAATTAGTGGCCCCATAACTGCCTGTTCTTCACATTATCTGTCAGGAAAATAAGCAGACAATAGCTAGCTAAGTGGATTTCTGTTAGCTGCCATTCAAAGGAGAAGGGACAGGTGTTCAATGGGGCTTCTTTCTTTCCTCAACTGCTATTTAACGATACGTACAAGAGGAGTTTAATTGCCTGCACCCACCTGCACCCTTGTCATTTCTTGGTTTTATTGGTTTTAATGAAAATATTAAGTGCACTCTAGTAACAGTGGCTAAGTGACATTTTGATTGAAATATACAGGGAAATGTATAATGGAAGCAGGCACTATTACAGTTTTAATAGAAACCGAAAGAAGTAACATCCAGGACAACATTTTTGCTATTGTTATGCATATAGCTAGTCCTGAGAAGGGTAATTGGGGACTGAAAAAAAATGGTTGTTGTTTAAGAGTCTTTCACCTTAGCTACCTTTCTTTCCTAGAAGAATGAAGTGGCCTGGCTTTGGCATTTTTCTTTTATTAGGTACTCATGAGGTAGCATCCGTCATCAAGTATGCATTGGACTACCTTTCCTCTTCTCTAGAATCACAATTTATTCGTTTCTGGAGAGAACTTGGATTTATGGATAAGAGTATGGGATGAAAACAGTGATTCATTGCAGCTGACCAGGTGGAAAAGGGGCTTTCTAAACAGCTGGCAAAGACTTGTGTTTGCCAGAGCCCATCTCCTAGACTCAAAATTGAGAAAGAAAACAGTCAAAGTAAAAATGATGCCATGAATCATTCTCAGTGCATGTAATGGCTTTAAGTTTTACTGTAGTTTAAATCTTGTTCATTATAAGAAGAGTAGATTCTTGTTTAATGAATACAAAACAAATTGAAAACACCATCATTCTCAGAGAACATATATGCACATACAGGCACCCACACAAATTACCCCTTAGAGTTTTAACTGCTAGGATACAGAATTAAAGATCTCATACATTTCACATATTTTTATTTAAATTTAGAATATTTTCCAGAGAGCATGGAGTGGCAGAGAACAATTTGTCCTTCATTAAGAAGGTCCCTAAGTGTAGATAGTCATGTAAAAGAGCATTAATGTGCATACATTTTCTTCAGTGAGTTCTCTGTTCATCCATGATTTTAAAAAAAAAAAAAATGTGAAAGGTTTATAATATATTATAATGCTAAAGGTTAAAATAGAAATCCTGCAGGACATGTGTTCCATACCTGAGCATACATGTAATTATCCCTGGTATTTTTTTTTGTCCATTACACATCTATACAGATAATCTTATTCATTCATTCATTCTTTATTCATTGGTTGGTTCATTCATTCATTCATTCATCCACCTATCCCTTCACTGTATTAGAATCTTTGGGTTACAAGTTGTGAAACATTCAACTAAAATTGCCCTAAGAAATAAAGGTCATTTGCTAACTCATAACAAAATGTCCTGAGGCAGAGCAGTTCCCTGTTTGATGGTGTTACTTAACAGTCATCAAAGAACTAGATTGTCTTCATATTTCTTTTCATTCATTTAAGACTGTTGCTTTTCATGTCTGTGCTTTTCAAAGATTTTATTTATTTATTTGAGAGAGAGAGAGAGGGAGGTCGAGCAGTGGGAGGGGCAGAGGGAAAGGGAGGGGTAAAGCAGACTCCCTGTGCGCTAGGAGCCCATTGTGGGGCTCAGTCCCAGGACCCAGATGAGCCAAAGACAGATGCCGACTGAGCCACCTAGATGGTGACTGAGCCATTCCCTCTCTTTATTGTGGATTAGTCAGGGTATCCCATTCTTAAGAGACAATATCCAAAGGCAGGAAATTTGAGCATCTTCATTTTTATTTGGCAGAAAATCCAAGAAAGCCCAGGTCCTATTGATAAAACTGGATCACAGGCCATCCCCTTAAGCAATCCTGGAAATAAGTCTTGGGATTTCCATTATTAGCTTAGACCAACCATGATTTTGGCTGGGCTAGTAGAATGTTGGTAAATGTTTAATAATCTGTTCTCTGGGGAGGAAAATAAAAACAAGGACTGATTATAGCACTGGCTGATTTCCATGGTACAAGTATTCTTATCATGGCTGTTTTTGGCTACCGACCTGACTTCACCATGGGAGAGCTGGGAAGAGGTATGCATAACTGGCTCCCACAAACCAGTGCGAAATTTCTCCAGCACATCACCAGGCTGGGTCCATGTTCCCTGGCCTGTTGTCACCCACCACCCATCTAAAGTGGGGGGATTTTAGACAGAAATAAGGGGAAACTGACATGTTACCTGCAATGTCTGCCAGATCTTTGTGTTCATTCATTTAACACATGATTTTGATGCCCTTTCGGTGTCAGATATTAAGGATAAGTACTAGACATCTTTGAGGGAACTACCTTAAACAGAGAATCTTCTCATTCCCACCATTCTTACTGATGGAGCTCTGAGCATTTTACCATGTGACTGTTCCCCATTTCCCTCCCAGTTATAATTGACCTGATTAGGAAATATGTTTAACCTGGTAATAGGGCTCTTCACAGGGAAGACATGGACAAATCAGACATTTGAAGTAATTTATTGTATTTAATGTTGGACCTAATAGGTTTGGTTGAATTAAGGCAAGCTGATTTATGCAATATGAATAATCAGTAGACTGTGATCAAAAAAGGGAAAATGGAGCTGGTCATCAGAGAATAGAAAAATAAGAGATGTGATGGGGTCAGAAATGTATGAAAAGAATGATCTCAATTCCTGACTTTTGGTTCTAATCTACCTGAGGCTCAGTGAGTGGTACCTTCCTCCCTTTCCATGAAACCTTAAAATACATCCTTGTAGCCCACCATTTTATTTCCTCCATCAATTATAGGGATTTTTAAAAAAAGATTTTATTTATTAATTTGACAGAGAGAGATCACAAGTAGGCAGAGAGAGTGGAGGGGAAGCAGCTCCCTGCTGAGCAGAGAGCCCAATGCAGGCCTTGATCTCAGGACCCTGAGATCATGACCTGAACCAAAGGCAGAGGCTTAACCCACTAACCCATGGGAATTTTTTTAACATTTATTTTTATTATCTCAAATGAGTTCCCATTCATTGTAATCAAAACAGTCTTTTTAAAAAAAGATTTTGTTTATTTATTTGTTCATTTATTTAGAGAGTTCACTCAAGCAGAGAAGGGGCAAAGGGAGAGGGAGAGAATCTCAAGCAGACTCCCTGCTTACTGCAGAGCTCAGTCTCATGACCCTGAGATCATAACCTGAGCTGAAACCAAGAGTTGGATGCTCAGTCAACTGAGCCACCCAGGTACCCCCACAATCAAAATAATCTTAATTAGAATAGAGCACAGCAGTGAGCATGAACCTTCTCCTTCCGTGAGCTCATGTCTAGCAGTGGAGATAAAGAAATAAAGCAGCAAAGACTGTGTAGTGCAAAAATGCTTCACTTAAAGTACACAAAATAATGGGAGCACACTGGAGGGATAGTTTTGCCTAGTCTGCAGGGAGCAGGAGAATATTTTAAGAGTTGCAGAATTCCTTTAGATTGTTGTACCATCAGGAGAAATTTTGTTCACTCTAATTATAAGACTATGTTTCAGGTATGAAGTTTTTGGTCTTAACTCTATCCCTATTCTTTCCAGATTCCAGATTCTGGGGTGTCTTATTGGACTGCTCTTAGACCCAAAGAAAGGAGATAAGGAGTTGTCATTACCACCTCTAGGTCAAACAGAAACTTGAATAAAGAAGGGAAAACGCATGTCTCACACACCTTTCACATGGAGCACATTGCACAAGGGACATTAAGGAATGGATGTGGTGTCATTATTTTCTCTAAAGTAGTTCTGAGGAGTAAGGGTGTTCAGATACAGTACAAGTGAGGCCAAAATTTAAAAAAAAACGATAACAAGAAAAAAATTATAAAATATTCTCTAAAACACCTTTCTTCTGAAGTAAGAGGAAGGGGTCCTGCCTTGTGTAGATAAAAGAGAATGTGTGGCTCCCTAAATACAGTTTTCTGTTTTAAGGGATTTCTGGCACTAGATTAAATCCCTCTAGTGAATATAGACCATCCATTCTGCAGATGCATTTTTAGGGAAAATGCAAAAAGAATCAGTTCTTTATTTCATGCAAACCCTTCCTCTGCTCTGCTGTTGGCCTTGCTGGCTCAGTTCCCTTTTATGCAGTTACACCATGAATATCTGAAGCTCACCCTGCTGTCCCTTCAGTTGGTTAAGGGGTTCTTCTATACCTCTCCTTTAACAATCTGTTAAGTGGTTGTAGGACCGTTACTATGTTTGCTGCATCTTCTGTTATGACTGAAGCCATCTAAGAGCCACATATTAATAGCAGGCACTACCAGCACTGGATGGCAGAAATAATGCAAGTGTGTTAAAAAGGTCTTTGGCTTCCAATGAAAGAATGCAGAGGATTTTAGGGCATTCTGTGACAACATCACAATGGCTATGGACCATTCTCATTTGGTCCAAGCCCATAAAATATACAATACCAAGAATGTTCCCTAAAGTAAATCATGGACCCTCAGTGATAATGATGGGTCAGCGTAGGTTTGTCAGTTGTAAAAATTGTATCACTCTAGTGGGAGTGATGTTCTAGGGAACATCGGCATCAGAAAAGGCAGGGAGTATGTGGGAAGTCTCTGTGCCTTCCCTCAGATTTGCTGTGAACCTGAACGTATGCTAAAAAATAAATCCTGTTATTAAAAAGAGAAGGCACATGCTTACAGTCTGAGAGCTCAGGCAAGACGGTGGAGCATGGCCTTATTCAGACTCAGCTGAGAATATGTGTGTCAGGCAACTTAAATTTTTTGCCACTCTGCACATATCCACAAAGACCATGGAAGTACCATTTGATTTGGGGTTTACAAATGAATTTTAGGAAGTAGGCAAATTTACAAATACTGGATTCATGAATAATAAGAATCAACTGTATATCCAGCCTGATTCTGAGTTAGTCTCACCACGATTCTTAATTAGTAACAGGTATTTGGTTTACAGTAGATTATATCTATCATTTCTCTAATTTTAATATGAGAAGCTAAATTTCTTTTTCCTCCTATGATCTCTGTGTTGACTCTTAGATTGATTTGCTTTCAAAAAATATTTCTACCACTTATTACCAGTGTGTCCTTGGATAGGTTGTTTAACCTCTTAGAACTTTAAGTTTGTTATCTATAAATGGGAGGGAAATAACACCTAACCCTACACAATTGTTGTGAAAAGTAGGGAGATGATGATAATAAAACCACCACCACCCTACCTGTCCCATTATGGGCATTGATGATTACCTACTCTAATGCCTACTCCAATGGTTACCAAAGAAAGATAATTAGGTCCTGTGAGTTTGACATAGGCACATGCAGAAGCTCATTTATGTAGTCAGTCTTTCAGTCATTCATTTATTCATTCATAATTCAATATTTACCGATATTTAGACTATGTCAGATACTAAGCAGGTGCTAACAGTGCGAAAACTAACATTGAATGGAATAAGGAGCTATCTAAACAAATCACATAAAATGAAAATGCATGTTTGGTTCAAGGCAACACAGACTGGTTGTGGTTGTGATTAGAGAAGACTTCACAGAAGAGGCAGAGGCTATGTTAACTATGAGGCTATGCTAAACATTAAGGAGGTGTAAGAATTTACTACATGAACAATATGAAGAATCATATTTTAAGAAGAGAGATTTGTATGAAAGCTATGACATAAAGAGAATATGACACATTTTGAGCGAGAATTTTGATATCCTGCAACCTATGGTTCAGTGTCAAAAGAAGGAGCAGGACGTGTCAGAGGAAACCAAGTCAGTCTGGCTGAATACTTTAAACTTTATTCGGAGGTCAATGGAAAAAACCAGAGAAAACGGTTAAAATAGGGATTGATATAATTCAACTTGCTCTTATGACACTCACTTGGTCACTGATGCAGAAGACCATTCGGAGGAGCAATACTGAGAAAAGAAGACAGTTTATGAGGTCATGATACTAGTTCATTGTGAAGAGGTTGGGAACTAACTAGTGGCATGGCAATAAATGAAGATTCACCCAAATGAGAATGAATAGAAACTATTTATCAGACCTTGCTAGGGCAAGAAATAATGAATAATAAATAATAATAAATAATAATAAATATAATAATAATAAATAATAATAAAGAGTTAGCCACCGTCCCTTGCATTTGGCAGAGACTCAAAGGCAGGCGTAGCAGTGGGAAAGCTTACAGTGGAAAGAAGGGGAAAGCTTCCAGTGCACTCTGAATGAAGGTGGTTGACATGTGAAAGCTGGAGGTAGGCAGTTAACAAGGAGCAGACAGACCGTAATGTGTGATTGGTGAGGGGTACACAAATGGCTTCCTCTGGTTGGTCTTAAGTTAGAAGTGGGGGACAGATGAGAGAAGCTGTCAGTTTTTAGTCAAGTCCTGGCATTTTCGACCAAGGGTTATGCTTGATAGAAATATTAGTTGCAATATGGGGGCTTAAGTGGGTAGGAGAAGAATAAATGAAACAAGATGGGATTGGGAGGGAGACAAACCATAAGTGACTCTTAATCTCACAAAACAAACTGAGGGTTGCTGGGGGGAGGGGTTTGGGAGAAGGGGGTGGGATTATGGACATTGGGGAGGGTATGTGCTTTGGTGAGTGCTGTGAAGTGTGTAAACCTGTGATTCACAGACCTGTACCCCTGGGGATAAAAATATATGTTTATAAAAAATAAAAAATTATATTTAATGTTGTTTTCCAAAAAAAAAAAAAATGGGCAGAAGATATGAACAGAGACTTCTCCAATGAAGACATACAAATGGCTATCAGACACATGAAAAAATGTTCATCCTCACTAGCCCTCAGGGAGATTCAAATTAAAACCACATTGAGATATCACCTTACACTGGTTAGAATGGCCAAAATTAACAAGACAGGAAACAACATGTGTTGGAAAGGATGTGGAGAAAGGGGAACCCTCTTACACTGTTGGTGGGAATGCAGGTTGGTGCAGCCTCTTTGGAGAACAGTGTGGAGATTCCTCAAGAAATTAAAAATAGAACTTCCCTATGACCCTGCCATTGCACTCCTGGGTATTTACCCCAAAGATACAGATGTCGTGAAAAGAAGGGCCATCTGTACCCCAATGTTTATAGCAGCAATGGTCACGGTCGCCAAACTGTGGAAAGAACAAATATGCCCTTCAACGGACGAATGGATAAGGAAGATGTGGTCCATATACACTATGGAGTATTATGCCTCTATCAGAAAGGATGAATACCCAACTCTTTTAGCAACATGGACAGGACTGGAAGAGATTATGCTGAGTGAAAGAAGTCAAGCAGAGAGAGTCAATTATCATATGGTTTCACTTATTTGTGGAGCATAACAAATATCATGGAGGACAAGGGGTGTTAGAGAGGAGAAGAGAGTTGGGGTAAATTGGAAGGGGAGGTGAATCATGAGAGACTATGGACTCTGAAAAACAATCTGAGGGGTTTGAAGGGGTGGGGGGGTGGGAGGTTGGGGTACCAGGTGGTGGGTATTATGGAGGGCACAGATTGCATGGAGCACTGTGTGTGGTGCAAAAATAATGAATACTGTTATGCTGAAAATAAAAAATAAATTAAAAAAAAAAAGAAATATTAGTTAGACTTTGGAGTCATTACAGTAGGTAGTAGGTTGCCTTCCTGGGCTAATTGCTGCAGGTTTTGGATCAGAATTCCATTTTTACATAGTCTGGCCACTGTCTGCCTACATAGTCATTCTCTAAGTGGGTAGTGCATTTTAGGAAATCGTAAGAGACCACTGAGATAGAAGATAAAACTCATATTCAGACAAGAGCTGTGATTTGCCCATGGTCACATGTCACAGAGAGTGTGGTGGGGTAAGAATGAAAATCCTTTGATTCTCTCTAGTGCAATTACTGATTTTCTACATTCCATCTAAATGACCTGATTAATAGGTATATAATAAGAGATGAAAGGATGAAAAAGAAAATTCCTGTTCTATGTTAAGGGCAGAAGTAATTTAGATTAGTAAATACGAGCATGTTCTAGTCTTCCCATAATCTCTGTAAGGGGGAAACTCTTCACTGCACTTCAAAATATTATCTCCTGTCCTCAAAACATGCTCTTTTTCATCAAGTGCATTATGATTTTTCTACTATTATGTGCTTTATTCTATGTATTTTGCACAAACTTGGAACTAAAATAATAAAGTAGAAACTGAACGAATGGAACAGTTTTTATTTGGATGAAGTGCCTCAACCTGTATGTCTTACCTCAAGGAAAAGCTACTTTATTTAAATTTTATTTTATTTGACACAGAGAGAGAGAGAGAGAGAGAGAGAGAATAAGTAGGCAGAGAGGCAGGCAGAGAGAGAGGGAGAAGCAGGCTTCTCTCTGAGCAGAGAGCCCCATGTGGGTCTGGATCCCAGGATCCTAAGATCTTGACCTGAGCTGAAGGCAGAGGCTTAAACCACTGAGCCACCCAGGTGCCTCAAAAAGCGACTTCTTTATTTCTAAATACTGAATTATTTAATCTGAGATAATAATTAAATGTTAGTAAATGTTTCATATTTGATCCTGAACAATAGAGATGAACGTCTGAAGACTCATAAGCTATTAGCAGACCAAGGAAACCTGACAAAAACTACAGATAAAATAGAGTCAATAAGCCTATCATCTTGGTCTTCCATGCCCACAAAAGTCCAATAAGTAAAGACTGAAGATATTAAAGTGCTTTAAAAAAATTAAAGATTGAGGGCCACCTGGGTGGTTAAGCTTCTAACTCTTCATCTCAGGTCAGGGCTTGATCTCAGGGTTGTGAGTTCAAGCCCCATTAATGGGCTTTGCTGGGCTTGGCACCTACTTTAAAAAAAAAAATCTTAAGAAATAAATACAGTTAAAAGAAACTGCTAGTAAATTGTTTTAAAATGTTGAAAACAAAATATGTCTTCTACCTCCCAATACGTTTATTTATACCCAATCCATGGCAGAGGCGCAGTGAAGAAACTGCTTGCCTAGAACTCAAGCCTTCTGTACCATTGCCTCTTAATTCCACTGGGCCACGCTCCTTACATTTTAGAGGCTAGCCACACCTCAGTGAACACTTTAAATGCCTAATGACTGAAACTCACTTCATGGTTCCTTCAGCTTTGCTTTCTTTCACTGAAGACTGTCAGAAGGCATGAATTTAGGGCAGAGCATTTCTGTCCACTCCCCTTGTTATCAAAGGCTTTAAAGGAAAATTATTTCAAGCAGGGGAAATTCTCCTCCCATGTTGGGGTTCGCATTTCCCCTCAACCCTCTCTGTGCCCCCAGAACTTATGACTTAGTGTTGGAACTTATCAGGAACCTATGATTTCCGGGGGGGGGGATGGGGGGAAGGAAACCACCAACCTTAGACCACAAGTCAGAACACCTGCTCAAGTTTCATTAATTAACAATATGAAAATAACATCCATCTTCATGTGGATCAAATGCTACTAATCTTCTTTAACTGCCTTATCAAAATGGATCATTTAGATAGTCAAAGAAGAAGAGGGCTTCCAAGACCTCTTTTCTACAGAACCATATACCCCAAAATAAGATCTGATGAAGGTGCTGGGACTGCCAGTTGCAGAAAATCTCAAGACCCCTACCTCCTGGGAAGAGGGAGAAGCAGTAAGAATCAAAAAAAGTGGAGAATAGAACTGTCACAATATGTCAGGCTCATGATTCAGAGTTCCCCACGGATTAAAATTCTTAACAGCTTTTGGCTATGTAGGATCAGGTGTACATTCTTGGCCAGGCGTGTCCAGACTTTCATGACCTGACCTTTTGGCCATTTCTCCAACCTTCTGCTGCCAGCCCACTCCACTTCCCTTGCCTCCAGCGCCCCTGGTGCTCCTCTCTGGGCATAGAGCATTTGACTTTGCTCCTTCTCTCCTTATAGTTCGCCTGCCTCCCCAACTTTGCCATTTCTCAAGACCTTAGGCCGTTGTTATTTCTTCTAGGAAATCTTTTCCAGCTTCCCTTCTCCCAAGACAGTTCTCTCTTTTTTCCTTTGTTCCGCCACCGCCATATCTTTTATTTACTCGATAATCTTCCCACTCAGTAATGTTTATTGCAAATATGTCTGTCTTCTCTCCCAGAGAGAGAGCCCCTTGAAAGCAGTAAATATATCTGTCATTACTCATCTCCTGAGCTAAACACATTTCTTGGCACAATAATAATGGTTTCACATAATAACTATTTACTGAATAAATGAATTAATGTATGACAGCAGTTGCAAAACTCTGCCTCTGACAATTGATGTTTAAGAAAAAGACCCAGATAAGTCATTTTCCTTGTTAGGGCATTATAAGCATGGCCTCCATAAATATAACTAATGTTTTTGTGATACAGATATTTTTAGCCTCTTTCGGTAAAGTTTATTTCGCACTTTGTAAATGTTTAGTTCATCTTTAGTTTTTTGTTGGGGTGGGGGGGCCTTCAGTGGATAACACCAGTTTCTAAAATATGCTGAATAAGTCCAGTCCAATTTTTTACTATTTTGCTCCCCCTTGATTTTCTGGCTACACTTTATTCCTTTGGAAAACTGCAAAGTTTTTACTTTTAAATGATGTATTTGTCAGCGTAATGGTAACTGACTGACATATAATTCAGAATCCTGGACAGAGCTGTGTTCAGGAGATCAAAAGATATCTATAGAAATCTCCCACTTTTTCAGGCCCCCTAGGAGGCTCAGTTGGTTAAGGGTCTGACTCTTGATTTCAGCTCAGGTCCTGATCTCAGGGTCATGGGATCGAGCCCTGTGATGGGCTTGAAGCCTGCTTGAGATTCTCTCTTTTCCTCTCCCTCTGCCCCTGCCTCCCTCCCATGCTCTCACTCTCCCTAAAAAAGAAAAAGAAATCTCACACGTTTCCTATTTTTCTTAGCCCTACTTATCTCTGTGTTGTTTTCATTCCTTTAAGCAATATCCATATGATGGCAAAGATAACCACTGGCATCTTTAGACTCCCCTAGTGTTTCCACTAAGTGATCCCAGTGAAAGACCGTGTTTCTCTCCCTGTGGCATAAGCACAAGTCATGCAGATGGCTCATTGGCCCGAATTGTGTCCCATGGCCTTCATTGGACCAGTCACTGTCGCACTGGACACTAATTGGATAGAACTAGGTCATAAACAGATCCTCATGCTAGGGATGATATGGGATTAATTTTGACTCGCTGTACCAGAACTAGATGTTTTAAGAATGTAAAAGAGATGATTTCCCAAAAGAGATACCAAGCAAACAAAGCAAACAAACAAAAAATATTTTGGCCCACCATAAGTATCTTTTGCTTGTTCTCTACACCTGCCCCATGTCTTCCTTGAACTTAAAACAATCATAATGCCATAAAGTAGACAGTGTTAGAACTGCCATCAGACTGGAGAAGACAGTATTATTCTGTTTTGCTTTTAAACATTAGTATAAAACTGGAAGATTTATGGGTTTTCTTCTTGTCTTTTTTCCATGAAAGCTTTGTTTTGAGCAAGTATTTATAACTCTTTGCTCCATTCCTGAATCATAATTGATTGCTTTGAGCCCAGCATTCTCTGAAGAAAGTTCAATTTTTATTTTTCTTGAATATTTGCCTTGCACTAAGATCTTATTAAATCCACTTGCCACTTTGCTGCTCACTTTCAAAGCTTCGAGATTGCCCTGCCTTTTATCCCACCCTGTATCTATCCAAGGATGGAACACTGAGAAGAGTTTACTGTAATATTTAAGCTAAATAGGTTTTCTGTGCCTACTTCCTCCAGAATAACTTGTGATATCATCCTCACATCAAAAACATAATGACAATAAACCTAATCACAATACCAAAGTATCCCAGTTTGACAACACTTGCCCTTTATGGAGTCGGTGTCAAGTTTTATTGTTGGAATCTTCCCAAACCACAGCTGGGTCTGGGGGGTGCAACTTTGGGAAACACAGTATCTAATTGTGGAATGCTATCTAGTGGGGGTAACTGCATTCCAGTCACAAGGCAGAACCTGGCTACAGTTGGTATATCTTTATAGAGCTGTTTGAAATTCATTGCACCATAAGGAAGTAAGATTCCCTTTGCAGAAAGCCACTTTGGCCAAGTTTACAAAAATGCAAAGAAAACATTGTAAACTTCAACAATCACATAGTTAATCTGCTCAGTTACCAAATCTACTAACCATACCTTTACCAACATTATTTCCTAAATTGATTTCCATGATGCATGCATATATCTGTGGGTTGTCTCTGCAGTCTCCTTTATGTTCTCCTCTTCTACCCTATAAAAGTGTGTCCCTACAGCCTCTCCATAGACTATAATCTTGCCCCTTTGCACCTTCTCTCTGGCAGTTTCTTACATTTGCACCATTTCATGAATAATGCATACCTCTGTATTTTTAGATACAATTTTCTTTCAAACTCTAGACCTGAATTTTTTCATGTGCACTAAGTATCTCCATTCAGGTAGTCCTTTAGGACTTCAAATTCTTTACCTGTAAAACACAATTTAACACCTCCGCACAAAACATTCCTTTCTTCTAATTTTCTTTCCTCTATCTCTCCCTCCTGTTTCCTTTCTTTTTCCTTTATTTAGCTCATTATACTATTCTGTTCTAATAATACCTAAGTGTGTACGACAGTAATAATATAAAAATAATAAAACAGTTAAAATTTCTTAGGATTTTAACTTTTATGCATAAACTAAACCAAAAGAGCCAAATATTTCTCGAGATTTTAGTTCTTATGCAATTTCTCCCCCCCAAAGGTAATATTACAGATTTAAAACATTCAATATGACAACAGTAAATTCATCTTTTGTTTCAAAATAATCCAGTGGACTATTGGCTAAGAAATGACAATTTTTTAATGTAGACAGTGACAACATTGGGTTCATTATAATACTCTACTACATAGATTGATGCATTGTTTAAAATAATAAGAATATTGGAAACATCCCAATTTACTATCATAGTAAAATAGATCAATATTTTTGTCACAGTCATTCAAAGAAATATTAAGAAAAATGAAGGAGATGTATATCGACACAGAGGAACTATATAAACAAAATGTTGAGCAAAGAGTAAATCATAGAAAAAATTACAAAATGGAGGCTGCCTGAGTAGCTCAGTGGGTCAAGCCTCTGCCTTCGGCTTGGGTCATGATCTCAGGGTCCTGGGATCGAGTCCCGCATCGGGCTCTCTGCTCAGCAGGGAACCTGCTTCCTCCTCTCTCTCTCTCTCTCTGCCTGCCTCTCTGCCTACTTGTGATCTCTCTCTGTCAAATAAATAAATAAATAAATAAAGTTCTAGAGGAAACAGAATTACATACAGGGATGATATATGTGTGGTTAATGTGGGCTGCGTATTTATGTGGTGTATCCATAAAGTATAACATATGGCTCCTTGGATGAGTAGGAGAGGAGTACATAAAGGCTATAAAATATATTTTTAATATATCTCTTCAGCTTGATGGACAGTATATGAACATTTTATAATTTTTCACAATTATTATATATAAATTATATACATTCTTTTTTATGTCTGATATCTTACACAAAAAGAATACAGGCAGAATCAGTTTCTAAATGATGCATTTTTAAAATTTAAGACAAGTTACATAAAGTTTTCACTCTAATTCAGAAGGAAAAACCGGGGTGCCTGGGTGGCTGTCTCAGTCAGTTATGCATCTGCCATCAGCTCAGGTCAGGATCCCATGGTTCTGGTATTGAGCTCTGAGCAGGGAGTCTGCTTTGCCCTCTGCCTGCCACTCCTCCTGCTTGTGTTCATTCTCTCTCTCTGACAAAGAAAATCTTTTAAAAAAAAAAAAAGGACAAACAAGATGAAAGTTTAGTCATCAAAAAGCATCCGCTACATGACCAAAAAATGGATGAATGACATAGCAGTCACTGTCATATTCCATTTTAAAGTTATCATTCTGTCATTAGTTTACAACTTAATACTATTAGGACCAGAAAATATAGACTTTATGATATCAGTTTATTTGAAATTTGTTGAAACTTACCTTAGGGAAAATCAGTTACTGCAAAAGTGAATTTTGTGTTTGAAATGAATGTATTTATATTTCCCACTTACAAAAGCAGGAAATCTGTCTGTAACAACTTAATCAAGCTGTTCAAATTTCTTTATCTATACTGGTTTTTGTGTGTTTGTTTAGTATATCAACTGCAGAGAAGTACATTAAAATTTTCAATTATGGTAATATTTGTCCAAGTCCCTTCAGGCTGCTATAACAAATTACAGTAGACAGAGTTGTTTATAAAAAACAGAAATTTATTTCCCACAGTTTTGGAGGTTGGGAAATCCAAGATCAAGATTCAATGACTGATTCTGTATCTGGTGAGAACCCACCTCCTAGTTCATCAACAGTAGTCTTCTTGCTGTGTCAACATGGTAAAGAGGGAGAGTGGGAACTCCCTGATGACCTTTTTATAAGAGTATTAGTCCCATTCAGGAAGGCTCTGTCCTCATATTCTGATCACTTCCCAAAGGCCCCACTTCCAAATACCATCACACTGGGTATTTGGTTTCAATGTATAAATTTTGAGGAGGACACAAACAATAAGTTTATAGCAGTATTTTTGTCATTTTTTTCTTGTGATTTTGCAAGTTTGCCCTATATATTTTGAAGCTATGTTATTAGGTACACAAGGTTAGATTTTTAATATCTTCCCTGTAAATTAAACTTTTATCAATATGTTGTAATATTTTTATATTTTCTTATAATCTGAGATTAATATATAAAGAACTTAGACAACTCAGCACCAAAAAAGCAAATAATAAAATGTTTAAAATGGAAAGAGTACAAAAATAGACTTTTTTTCCAAAGAAGACTTACAGATGGCCAACGGACACATGAAAAGATGCTCAACGTCACTAATCATCAGGGAAATGCAAGTCAAAACCACAATGATATATCACCTCACACCTATCAAAATGGCTAAAATTAAAAACACAAGAAAGAATAAGTAAAAAAAATAATAATTTCAGCTTAATGAATTTTTTAATATTAATATATTTATAGAAGCTTTCTTTTGATTAGTTTTTATAAGAATACACTTTAATATTCTAGTTTTCTCGGTCTTTATGTTTTTTTGTGTGTGCGTTTTCACGCGTGTGTGTGTGTGTGTATTTTAGAGAGTGTGTGTATGTGCCCATGGTGTGGGTAAAGGGAGTGGGTGGATTAAGAGATAGGTTCCATGCCCAGTGCAGAGACTGATGTGGGACTTGATCATGACCCTGAGATCATGACCTGAGCTGAAATAAAGAGTTGGATGCTTAACTGACTGAGCCACCAAGATGCCTCTCTAGGTCTTTATGTCTAAATGTGAATTTGTAAACAAGAAAACTTGAATTTTGCTTTTTTCAATTTTTGTTTTTTAACTAGATTGCTTGCAGTACTTACTATTCTGATTACTGATATATTTGGTTTTATTTTCCTATTTTATTTAGAGTCTAATTATTACATATATTTTAATATGCATATTCTTTTGGGTCAACTGGGCTTTTTCCCTTCAATTTCCTTATTTCCCTTCTAATAGTTTGGAAGTTATATATTTTGTAAAAATTATTTTAATGACTAATGTAGAAAATCTGCATACCCATTTCAACAATAAATTCTAGAGTTAATTTATATATCTCTATTCCTTAGTTAACAATATGAACACAGATTGAGTCACTTAAAACCACACATTTATTATCTCTCAATTTCTGTGGGTCAGGTGTCTGGGAATAGATTAGCTATGTCATCTTCTCAGAGTCTCTCAGGGTTAAAATGAAGATGTCTTTGGCTTAATAAATGTACTTGTTTTTTATTAGACATTTGACTTTTTAAGATCTATAGTCTTTTGGAGTCTGAATCCATATTGGTTATATTTTCTGCATTAACTCATGCTAGCTTGTTTCCAGTTAATTTTAGAGCTTTATTTTATTGTGAATTTGGATACCTTTTACTCTTACCTTTGGAAAGTCTTTGAGACCAGGTCTTTGTTGTGTTCTTCCGAAAAGGTTTTTTATTTGGTGTATGCTAGGCATCTCAGGGCAATAATTTAAAGGTCAGATTTAGGGGTGCCTGGGTGGCTCCGTGGGTTAAGCCTCTGCCTTCGGCTCAGATCATGATCTCAGGGTCCTGGGATCAAGCCCTGCATCGGGCTCTCTGCTCAGTGGGGAGCCTGCTTCCCCCTCTCTCTGCCTGCCTTTCTGCCTGCTTGTGATCTCAATCTCTCTCTGTGTGAAATAAATAAATAAAATCTTTTAAAAAAAATAAAGGTCAGATTTGATTTTTTTTTTAAGATTTTATTTACTTATTTGACAGACAGAGATCACAAGTAGGCAGAGAGGCAGGCAGAGAGAGAGAGAGGAGGAAGCAGGCTCCCTGCTGAGCAGAGAGCTCGATGTGGGGCTCGATCCCAGGACTTGAGATCATGACCTGAGCCGAAGGCAGAGGCTTTAACACCCAAGCACCCCAAAGGTCAGATTTAAACTAAATTTAAGGTTTATGGATTTTTCAGACTAGTAGTTATTACAGATTCTGGCCTCAAATCCAAATTGATGTAGATATTGGTTAGCATATTAGGTATTACTTAGTTCTCAGAACATGAATTTATTTTTCTTGGTCCTTCCAGGGCAAGGACAAACGTAGACATGTGAAACTTGGGAATTCCATTACATCACATTCAGTTTTAGTGATTTAGTAGGAAGCTCAAATATGAGCTTCCAGTTGTGTTCTCCTGGTGGGGTCATGCAGACAACACTTAACTTCCAGCCACGGTGAATGTATTGCCAACTAGAGAAATACACCGGAGCCTTGAGGTCCAGAGTTTTTATTAAGGGTCAGTCATATGAACATGACTGACCATTTTTATATTTGACCTTAGTCTCTAGCTGAGAGTCACATTGATTCTGCATGGGCCAAGGCTATCACCATAAATCATACTGTTAACATGGATTATCTGATATGGTCCAAGACCATCAGATAAACAAAGATATTTTTATCAGGCATGGCATTCCAAGGGCCTAGAGGTTATTTCCTAGGAACAAAAGACAAGGGAAATATCTCTCTTGGGACAAGATTAATCTTTTATTAAATAGTTTGTATCTTCACTATCTCCCTGTGTGGGTTTCCTCTATACCTAACCCCCTTATTTTGCCTTTTAAAGTTGTCTCACTTGATAAGGCCTAGATTTATTTGGGATCTTAGAACTAATCTTACACCCTAGTACATCCCAGGTTTTACTTCTAGATAAACAGTATAATGGATGGTATATTAAAACCTAAGTTCTGGTCTGGACACATCCCTTAGACCAAACATTGGCTCCATATTTGTCTCACCTCTAAATTCATGATACCTTATCATTTTTGGCTTTTAAAGAATTATCATATTTTCTTATCCTCTCATCCATGAACTGAACTGAATGAATGTTTTTTTAATTGTAGTGAACTGAGTAGATTTTATAAACATCTAATTGTCTATATTTTTAGTAATGAAAATTAGGGCATCTGGAACTTAAATCCTAGAAACATTTTTGCATCTTTGCATTTTACACAGAACCAACTGGTGAAAAGTAGCTTCTGAATATTACCTTACCTGAAACAGTCTCCTTTGAAGTAAAATTCCTATTACGGTATACCCTCAAGAAAATTCCTTACATGGGGTTTGAGAGTCTCCTGACCTCCATTTTCCCTTCTCTAGGAAAACAGGTTCAATCTAAAGACTTCAATTGTTATCACAAGCAACTTATACAAAAATTTCTTACTCTTTCCAGTAAGAGGCTGTCTATTTGCAATTAGAGAGGTGGATACAGAATACTAAGTCCTCTTTTATTCATCTCTCACTTGCTTGTTCTTTTGATATACCTCTGTGATCTATCTCAGTTCCCTTGTTCTGAAAAAGATCAAGGGACAGCTTGGTAATCAGAATCTCCAAGAAGGTAAAGGACGATATGAGTACACGTCACAAATGGATACTTTCTTTCTGCATTCAGTAATATAGTCGCTCCCTGCAATATTTTCTTGGATTGTCCCACAAGGGACTTGACTGGGTAGCAGGGAAATCCCTCTGGAGTCTATTCTCATTTTAGCTCTATGATCTACTCTCATAGGCCTAATGGAATCTGGAAACTTTTAAGGCAGCTGAACATTTTAAGCACCCCCCCCTTTTTTTTGGTAGAGTCATTGAAGGTTAAGCCTGATATTTAATTTTATTAGATTAAAAATGAATCAGAGGGAAGAAGATAAAGTCTAGAAAGGAAAGAAAGAAAAGGAAGAAGACAGGGAAGGAAGAAATTTGGTGAGGAGGCTATATTGTTTGTTTATATTAAATTACATTCCAGTGATAGTGGGAAATATTTGAGAATATAGATTATGATTTATTATTCTCCCATGGTAAAATTTTAAATCAGTTGAAGGGAATATAAAACAATTCTACTCTTCTAACTTCACAGATGAAGAAAGGGTTAATTAATTGAAACTTAATTGTAGTTTAGACTCAGAAGTGTGCTTTTTAATATCATGTAGAGTGAATGAAAAATTTGTGTGCCAAGACCAAGTTTTCTGACTTCTTAATTTTCTCACAGAAGGAATAGGAAAAGAAGCCTCTGGAATTTTTTTCCAAATGCAGACATATTTTAATTCTTGGATCCTATTAATGGGAATGTAGAATATTGATTTTCTTTTCTTATTTTCTGAATGGCAATAAATAGTGCAACATTAAAAAATACAGTGATATAAAAAGTGCCCCCCTCATTGGGCTTTGAGGACTGAAATTAAAGCTTCTCAGAGGTGATTTCCCACCAAGTAGGGCAAAGGTTCAGCAGTGTAGATCTTTCTGAGACTGAGATTTATTTTTACTTTCCCAGAGGTTTCTGAGAATTGCCTGTTACTGCTCTTTGACTGTCTTCAGAGATTGTGTGACCTGGTGTGTGACCCTCAGAGTATTAAAATTCTGAGATAATGAGTTTAAAAAAGAAAACTTCACAGTTTATGGGCTGTCATTAAAAGACATGGGGCTGTAAATAAGATGATTATTTGCAAATAGAAATAGGAAAAAAAAAGATGATCTTAGAATTTATTATTATTTGAGTCCTCATTATCTCTAGCCTGTAGTACTGTCCAGTTTGCTTATTGGTCCCCTGCCTAAGTGACCTCCATCCGAGTGCTCCTTCTGATATGATTGTATTACTGCCTTGCTTAGAATTCCTCAGTCATTCACCATTGTCTAGAGGGGAAAAAAAATCTACTAAATTTTGTCACATATCTCCTAGAGTTCTATGTGATCCATTCCCCTGTCCATTTTGTCTAAGTTGCAGTAATGAGCTCCCTGCCCTCCCCCTCAAACCTGTCTCTTTTCCCTTAACTTTTTTCACTTTGGAAAAACCCTTCTATTCCAAATTCTTGTCTGCTCCCTCCCTTACTTTTTTGTTGTTAACTTTTAACCAGCCAGATGCCTACTAGGCCTTATACTAAAAATTTGTGAGGCTTTTCTTAATTACCCACCCTGACTTGGGTAGATCTTCTTATATATCCCTCTGTGGGTGGCTGGATAATGCCTCCCAAGGATGTATGGGTCCTGATCCTTACGACCTCTGAATTTTACTTTATATGACAGGTATGACTCGGCCAGTATGACTAAGTTCAGGATCATAAAAAGAGATTATTCTAGATTATCCAGGTGACCTTCCAGTGTAATCATACCGGTCCTTGTAAAATGCAGGCAAAATGAAATTAGACTTTAGATGACATGAGTGGCAGAAGTAGAGATTGGGGTCCTGTGCTTTAAAGTTGGAGGAAGGGGTCACAAGCCAAGGAATAGACGTAGCCACTAGAAGCTGGAAAAAGCAAAGGAATTAATTCTCCCCTAGAGTGTATAGAGGAAGCGTGCCCTTGCCAACATTTTGGTGTCAACCAGGTGAAACCCATTTTGGACTTCTGGGCTCTAGAAGTACAAGAGAATGCATTTCTGATGTTTTAAGCCACTGAATTTGTGATAACTTGTTACAGTGACTTTAGGAAACTAATATGCCTTCTCTTGCTTGTACATTCCTCCATTTTAGCAAGTGTTTCATGCTTTTGTAGTCATTTGTGTACTTGTCTTTCCTACTCCAACCAGATCCAAAAACTTAGGTTATTACGCCGCTTGTGCTGTCCTGAAGTGAAATTCACCTGCACTCATAATTTGAAAAATCAATACAATGCCTTACCTGTAATATATGGAGAAATGAAAGGACAATTAAAATCTATCATAAAATGGTATCTGTTTCTGGGTGTAAATAGTAAGCGTGATTAAATGTCAGGACAACTAAGATAGTCAGACACTGGCTCAAATATATAGGATAATTGTGAAAGTGACAGATTCATATGCAAACCAATGCAGGTGTGTTTTGTTGGTGACTCAAATCCTGAAAGAATAATTACTGATTTCTTTAATTTTTCCTATTTATTATTATTTTTATTGTTTATAAAATCGTGTAGAGCTCTTGGCAACTTCCAAAAACAAAATAAAACTAAGTACATATAGTTATTCCTAAACCTTCATAATGATTGCCTTTTTGGAGAATTCACTATAATTTAAAACTATAATTTTGTGTGTGTGTTTTGGTTAATAGACATTATATAATGTCATAGATGTTTTCACCACATGAATGTCTGGTAAGGGATTGGGAAATCATGTTGGATAAGGGGCATCTCTTCATGAGTGAAGTATTCTTTGACCTGTAGAATGTCCAACATCTTGAGCTTCTGCCTACCAAATGCTGAAAGCATCTTGTAGTCGTTAATAGCGACCAGGAATGTCCCCACAAACATCCAGAATCTTTCTCTGAGGACCACTGCTATGTATTCACAACTCTATGTAACCAATGAGTGTGTCTTAGTCCTCGAGATAATCTCCAAATCTGTATTGGCTTCTAACACATAACAGATGTTAAGCACCTGCATGTAGTGTGAAGAAAAGGTTGTGTAAATATTGTACGGTGTTTTTTTTTTTCTTATTAATATGGTCAAGGTGATGGATAACATTCAAATCCTCTGTATCATTTTTGTTTGGTTTAAACAGCTTTATGGTCATATGATTTATACCATAAAATTGACCCAAAGTGTACAATTCACTGGCTTTAGTCTATTCATAGAGATGTGAAACCATCATTATCATCAGTCTTAGAACCTCTTTTATCACCTCAACAAGAGGTTCAGTATTGTCTAGCCATTGATTGCATATCTCTGGATTTCCCTCAACCCTAAATAATTACTGATGTACTTTATGTTTCTAGATTTGCTAATCTGGATATTTCATATAAATGGGATCCTGTAATATTGTCTTTTGTGGGTGGCTGCCTTCATTGTTTTCAAAATTCATCCTTAGTACAGTATGTATCAGCACTTACTACACTTTTCATGGTCAGATAATACATCATTGTATGGATATCACTTACCTAGTGTTTATTCATTCAGTTAATCAAACCTCCTTCTTCTCTTTATCCTCTATCATTTTAAGTTTTTCTGTATTTGCCAAGATATGTTAAAAGTTAAAATTTCCTATTGTGATTCTGCAGCTGTTAATTTTTTTGTCAATTGTTTCATATATTTTGAAGCATTTTAGACATTTATACATTTATGATTGTATATCTTCCTGCTTTACTGACCTTTTTATTGTTATATGTACTCTTTACCCCAATAATAAATACTCTGTCTTGAAGTCTATTTTATATAATACTTATATATACAAGCCAGCTTTCTTATACAACCTGCTTGTATCATATATTTTTCTACATGTTTGCTTACACATTTTCTGTGTATACAATTGGATCTTGCCTTTGTATTCATTCTGATAATCTCTTCCTTGTAATTGGAAAATTTATCCCATAGACATTTAATGAAATTATTTTTATGTTTGGATTTAGGTATACCATCATGTTATTTTTAGGGTTTTTTTCCTTTTCTTACCCTCTTCTGAATATTTTATAGAATCTGCTTTAATGTTTATTGACTGTGTCACTCTAAATCTTTGAATACATTATAAACTTCTCAATTTTTTCCTTAAAGTCAGATGTATTTTAAATACATTGACATAATATGGGATTTTTTAATAATTGCTCATGCTTTTATAATAATTCATGAAATCATTTATTGCCATTTGGATACTTTTCATTCATTCCTAAAGATCTGAATTTCCCTCTGGCATGATTTCTCTCCAGCCTAAAGGTCTTCCTTTATTTTTTCTTGCTCCATTGCCTTGTCATGACAAATTGCCTTAGCTTTCCTTTAAGGTGACTTGTTTGGTCATGGGTCCTTGGAATTAATCCAATTTGAAGTTTGCTAAGTTTTTGAATCTATAAATTTGTATCTTGCACCAAATTGGGAAGCTTGCTGTCATTATGTGTCCAAATAATCTTGTTCTGTCTCATCGTCTCTCTCCTCTTCTTCTGGGATAAATACTTATATATAATACCTTCTGAAACTTGTCCCATAGGTCCCTGATCTTTTTGTTTTACCGGTCTTTTTCTCTCTCTTCTTCAACTATTATGGTTCTTTTTCATCTGTCTTCAAGATCATCAACATTTCTTTATCATTTCTATGCTCTTTTGATACTAATCCAGTGAATTTTTAATTTGAGATCTTCTGTTTTCACTTCTAAACTTTCCATTTGGGTTTTTTGTTTTTTTTCTCTATTTCCTGCTCATGTGCTCTTTCGGTCTTTAATTCAACACAGGTGTATTTTCTTTTACCTCATTGATGATAGTTAAAATAATGGCATTATAGTCCTTGTCTAATTATTCTAGCACCTGGGTCATCTCAGGGTTATTAGCTTGTATCAGCTGTCTTTTTCTTTGAGAACGGGTTATGTTTTCCTGGCTTTTGGTGTGTCAAGTGATTTTGGATTATAAACTGGGTATTATAAATGTTGTGTTGTAGATTGTCTGGAATGTATATATTGTTATATTGCAACAATATATTGATTGTTAATATCATCAAAACATTGATATTTTTATTTTTCCAGATTATTAACTCTGGTAGACGAAAATTGCTAACTGTCATACTAGTGGTAGACAATGGTTTGGTATGGAGTTCAGTTGTATAAACCTCAGGTCTTTGAAGCTTTTGGTCATCCCTATGCAAGCCTGATTCAAGAGTTAGCTGGTGATTTTCTTCTGTGCCTCACTTCATTCTTGAATTCCTTTTTCACTCTTGTGGTTATGCTTACCCTACGGCTCCTTTCTCTGGGCAAAAAGATGATTAGTTTTTGGTGCTTTTCCTTCTTCTTTTTTTTGATCATAGTTTTAACCATCACTTCAACTATGGCTGACCTCAGGGTAAAACTGCAACAAAACAAGGAGTTTCAACTTTCCCCCAAAATATGTCAACTTATTAGTCTTCAGATCCCTTCAGATCCTTCCTTTTTTTTTTCTTCTTCCTTTTTGGCCAGGGTTGATGACTATTCTCTGTGGGAGGATTGGTTTCTTCTGGATTGATACTCTTCTGTATCAATAGCATATTAATTTCATTTTCAGAAAAAAATTTTACAAAGATATAAAAATAAATCATAACTAGTTAAGCTTTATATTATTTTACATGAACTTGAAGTTCTCATGCACAAGTCATGATATATCTTCTTCTTACATATAAACAACCAATGGTGTTAGACTGATAATTGTCCTGTAAATGCAACAATTTATATGTACACACACACACACACACACACACACATTAGTTCAGAACTCTGGATAGCAGTGTGCTTGTTCAAAGCTACAACTATGACTCTGCTAAGAACGGGAAGGTTCTGTGATAATTTTGCAAATGGATGAAAATACTAGTGGGCTTTCTTGAACTCACCCTGGGTGTTAATTGCCCCTATTTCTGAAGACAGCAGGGGAGAGGGAAGTTGGCAAGGAAGAGTAAGAGCAGCCAACATTGCCTTCTCTTTTCTCTGTGCTCTAGTGAAAAGAGGATGAAACATCACAGAGAGATGAAAATCTTTTGGTTTGCTGTGAATCAGGCCAGCATGTTTGATGACTCAGGGAAGGCATTGATGGGTACCATGTTAGAAGAAGAAAGTAACAGCAAGGGCAGGTTATGAACACATTGTTCTGCCTGTGAAATAGCCACTTGCCTACTTGTCCTACACAAAGAATGATTCATCCAGGCAAGAACACCCTGTAGGGAAGTGGATCAAAAGAGAAAACCAGCAAGTGAGATGAACTAGCAAAGGGCTTCTCCAACTTTAGCGTGCAAGCCAATTTCCTGGTGTGCCTTGTTCAAATGCAGATTCACACTCAGGGGTTCTGGGTGGGCCTAAGATTCTGCATTTCTAAAAAGTTCCAGCGTGGTCCAGATTCTGCTGCTCTAAGGAACAACAAACCAGAAGCTTTCCTGTAGCAGCATTTTACCTAGAGCTGACCCTGATGCCAGGTGAGGAGAGTGAAATGATGATTTCATTTATTTTACTGCCAGGAAAAATTCCATGGGGGAAAGTGGAAACATTTTTGCTTGAGTTGGTCAATTTTTTGTGCATATTCAAAATATGTTGTTAATTTATTATCAGGGATAGCACTTATCAAGTTCCCACTCATTCTGGCTGCTGTGCAGCACCACTGCTTGTCATGTGCTATGAGGTATCAACAGCTGTGTTATTGATGCTGATGCAATTTTCCTCGCTAATAATTATTTTAAAACTACTATTTTAAGTTGGAGATTATTTTACCTTGGTATTCTTCCTGTGGTTCACATTACTTTACATCTGTGGGTTTTTTTCCTCCCATGTATTAAGGAAGAAACATCTATTTCTATTTGCAATTATGCATGGGTTTTATGTTATAGTTTAATTTACTCTAGTGTTTCACACTTGGGATCATAAAACACATAGGGAGAATTCAATAGTTTATTCTCTGCTTTGCCACCATATTCTCTGAAAGGCAAAGTGAGATGCATAGGACAAATACTTGCCAGGCTTCTTCTGGGTAGGAAGGGCAGTTTAGAGAGCAAGGACACCAAAGTGTTAGACTATTAGAAAGTAGGGTATTTAGATAGCTTAATAGGGCGATGAGAAATAATATCAGAAAAATACTTGAAGAGGAATCCAATATTTATGGTTGGCTAATCTTTAAAATATAATCTTGAAAATTTATCTGACCCCTGAAAACTAATCTTAATTAACATTGTCCAAACAAAACTCAAGCATTGTCTTTAGTCCCACAAGTGTGGTGTTTTACTCTGAAAGGTTAGATGCTCACCGAGGATTTATACTCTCATTCAACAAATATTTAGCTGTTTCTAAAGACATGGTTGAAAGGCACAGATGAAAAATTACATTTTGATCCAGTAGGAAAGAAAATCTGGTTCTCCCATGAACATAATAAAGATTTTTTTAAAAAAGAGCCTGGCTCTTAAATGATGATTAAAAGAATATTAAATCAACCACATAAATGAGAGGTAAATGATTTAGTGGCTCAAAGGATATGGACAGAACCACATTCTTCTGAAAGTTTTGGAAGAGGTTCCTGGCAAAGGAGAATCAAAGAACCTGGCCTTGCAGGATTAGTGGTTTTTTGACAGACATAAGGGGCTGGCCATGCTTGGAGCCAAAGGGACCTCACTGTCAGATGCTCACATGATCATAAACTTAGGGACAGTGGAGTGTGGGTATGTTTAGACAATAATACTGTAAATGAGTTACAGGTAAACTGAGCCTCACCTTGGTCTACTCAGCCTCAGTTGCTTACTCCAGTGAAGCATATAAATGTTACCAATTTTGTGCAGATTTAAATTAGTGTTTTTATTATCTATTAAATACTCTGAAATAAACTACTCCTTATGGTTTCAGAGTGCCTTTCTCCTTCCACTTGTTTCCTTCTCATGATTCTCTGGGTTGACTAATTCATCTATAGTCTTGACAAAGATGCTACCATAGCTGGAGCTCTCTTCCTTTCCATATGGTTTCTCCATTTAGACTGTCCATCAAGAAAGTAGGACTTCTTATGTGGTGATTCAGGGTTCCCAAAAGTGAGCATTCCGAGAGAAAGGAATTAAAATCTGCCCATTGTCTTAAATACTAGTTTTATATTTGATACCTCTGCCATGTTCTATTGGTTAGTTAGTTTCAATGTGGAAGGCATGTGAATATCAGAAGAAGTGGTTCATTGGAGATCATATTTGGAAACTGGCTCTCCCTGGAAGCAATGGTGAAGGTTTAAATATGTAATGTCAACAAATATTTAAATAGGGAAACCACATTTTTGTCTTATTAAAGCTTTTTTTTTTTTTTTTTGGCTCATTTGGTGATCAGTTTGGCATGTAGTAAAGAGAAAATCAAGGACAAAGCTAAGATTTGAGCCTGCATAGCTGCAAAAATCATGGTATTATTAGTAATGATAACTCATGCAAAAGAAAAACTTAAGCTAACTTATTCAGACAAAAATGATGTGGAGAAGTATATCTTAAATATAAGATTATGAATTTGATTGGATAATCTGGGTTTCCAGCAGAACACTCGTAGTATATGGAGGCAGGTGCTTGAGACCATTCATAGTAAGGTGAGAGCAGGAGATGCAGGTATGAAAGTCATGCACCACATCTAGAGATTTGTCCATTCTTCATTTTTGATGCTGTGCTGTGTGTGTATCTTCATTTGACTTGTCTTTTCAAAAAAGCTGCCTTAAATTTCTTAGATCTTTACATCATGTTTGTGACAGGCAGAATATTGGTCTCCCTTAAGATGCCCATGCCCTAATCTCTAGAATTTGTGAACATATTGTTATGTGACAGGGCGATTAAGGGTATAGATGAAATTAAGCTTTCTAATCATCTGACCTTAAAATAAAGCTGTTCTCTTGGATTATCTCCTGGACCCAGTATAATCACAAGGGTCCTTAAATGTCCTGAAGCAATTTGAGAACTTGACTGGACATTGTTGGCTTTGAAGACAAAAGGAGGCGACAAGTCAGGGAATGTGGAAGCCTGCAGAGAGTGCAGATGGCAAGGAAATGGATTTGCCCCTAGAACCTCTGTAAGAAACGTAGCCTTCCTGACACCCTGATTTTAGCTCATTACATTTCAGATGTCTGACCTTCAGAGCAGTAAGACAATAAATTTGGATTTTTTTAAGTTACTGACTTTGTGATAATTTCTTGAAGCACCAATAGGAATTCGCTTTTTGATATCTGGGATGGGGCTGCTGTGGCCAAAAAATGTGAAAGTGGCTTTGGAATTGGGCAGTGAGCAGAGGCTGAAAGAATTTGGAAGACAGAAAGAGCCTGGATTGCCTTCAAGAGACTGGTAATGGAAACATAGATGTTAACAACTCTGCCTCTGCGGGCTAAGAAGGAATTGAAGAAAATAGTAGAGAAAACATGCATTATTTTAGCAAACACTTGAATCAGTATGAGCAGACTATTAGGAGAACTAGGACACTGACGCCTCCACCAGTAGGATTCAGATGGAAATGAAATGAGGAGAATGTTATTGGAAACAGGAGGGAAGTAGATTCTTTTGGTGGCAGAAACTTTGCTGAATTTTGGCCTGAGGCTATGTGAAAAGCAAAGCTTGTCAATGATGAACTTGGATATTTAGCTGTGGAGACTTACAAGCAAAGAGTTGAAGGCGACAGCGGCCCGTAGCCTTGTTACTTACAATGCAACAGGAATGCCTTCTGTCGCACTTCTTCCGGAATCTCAATTCCTAAACATCCCACTTTCCAACCACAGTCTACTCTCTTTTTATCCCATTCCCTCCGCTCATGCCCTGAATGCAACATATTTTAAATCCTACTTGCTTCTATAGTTCATTGATTTTCACCATTCTACACCTCCCTTTGATAGTTCTAGAACTAAAATAAATGAGCGATTTCACATCTGGAGTGTCAGCTTGCTATCTTTAATGGCATCTCGTCATCCTCCAAAAGATGTTTTGTAAAACAAAACAAAACAAAAAACAAAAGAAGCCCTAATGTCACCCACAATAAGATCTTTAATGTCATGTTGCATTTGGCCATAATGAAGGGTATAAAGCAACTAAAAGAACAGCCTGAGTATCCTGCATTTTAAATCCCATTTACCCATAACTCTTGTTTTCTTTCATCATTTGGGATTGAATACAGCATAAGAACTTTTATAAGAGGATCAAGGTAGAAGAAACAGGTGGATAAATCCTGCCGTTTCTACTAATTGTCACACATCTTGGGGAAAACTAATTTATTCATTTACAGTTGCACTGAACATATTTGTTAAGCATCTATTTTCTGTCAAGCACTGAGATAGAAGCTGGGGATTCAAAGGTGAGCAAAAGCAGATTAAAAACAATTACCAAATATGTTTATTAGAATAATTTGTAAAGAAATGGATAGTTTATTTTCTGTCTACATATTATTTGTTCAAACAAAAGGCACTAATTATGTCTCTAGTGGACCCCTTCAAAACACATCTGTGAAGAAGAGGATTGATAGTAGATTTCTTTCTTTCTTTTTTTTTTTTTTTTTTTAAAGATTTTATTTATTTATTTGACAGAGAGAAATCACAAGTAGGCAGAGAGGCAGGCAGAGAGAGAGAGGAGGAAGCAGGCTCCCTGCTGAGCAGAGAGCCTGATGCGGAACTCGATCCCAGGACCCTGAGATCATGACCTGAGCCGAAAGCAGCGGCTTAACCACTGAGCCACCCAGGCGCCCTGATAGTAGATTTCAAGTTGAATTATTTAATTAAAATATACTTAGAGGAACTTTAGAGAGACAGGGCAGAAACTACTCAGGAATAAATCCTAAGAGTGTGCTTATGGTAACACAACCTTCCCTAAAACCCCACAATGGTTTTTAGAAACAAGTATTTATACTTGCCCACACCACCTTCACCTGTAGGTCATCTGTGGTTCTATCTCACTGTCCCTTTACTATTCTGGATTCTGAGTGGAGGGAGCATCCTTTACCCAAGGCAAATCGTTCTGTGGGAGAGAGGAAATAGCAATATTGAACAAGCCAATGGCCTATAAAGCATCTACTCACACATGGCTTGTGTTCTACTCCCATTCCATTGACCGTCACAGATCAGATGGCCAAGATAATGTCAATGTGTGAGGGGAGATAATGTCTCTTAAAAGAGAAGGAGAGAAAATACTTGGGAATAATAAATTGATATTTATTTAAATAAGATGTAAGTGGTCTTTGGAAAGATAGAGTAGAAACCTTGACAGGGTGGAGAGGGGAGACCATACATTGAAAGTAAATTCAGCAGTGTTTTAGAAATTCTAATTAATATAGATCATCTAGAGGCACCTGGGTGGCTCAGTGGGTTAGAGCCTCTGCCTTCGGCTCTGGTCATGATCCCAGCATCCTGGTATCAAGCCCCACATAGGGCTCTCTGTTCAGCAGGGAGCCTCCTTCCTCCTCTCTCTCTGCCTGTCTCTCTGCCTACTTATGATCTCTCTCTCTGTCAAATAAATAAATAAAATCTTAAAAAAAATATGGATCATCTATGGCTAAAGAGAAAGACTGATATATTGAAAAAGTTTAAGTTGCAGATAACAGAATATAATCTAATTGATCAGAAGAACAGTTTTTCTCCAACAAATAGAAACTCACGAAATTATCGAAAAGGCCAAGAACTGATCTACTGCAGTTGTTAAATTTACTTCTGCCTTCACAGAAAGCTGACAATCCCGGAAGATGCTGTCACCACTGCTGTTTGCAAAACATACTAGCTCTCCCATGGAAATGCCAGGAAAATAAGCTGCAGATTGAGAAGTTGCTAATAGAGCTTCTAGAGTCACTATCATATCTGCTATATTCAGTGCCAGCAAAATAAATGTACTCCCTGTCTATCTCACATAACTTTTGTAGGGATCAAAGTTTACCCAGGGCATAAATTGGTGGAACATGAATCACACTAAGAAACTTAGCTATGAGGGAATCTGGGAAGGTGTTCTTTTTTTGTAATAGCAAGGCTTTATTTAATCTTTATAATAATTATGCTATTTTGTTACAGTGTTCTTTTGACTTAGACGCTAATCACACAAATAAAGAGAAATAAAACTTAATTAGAAATTGGATAAACATCACACTTGGTTTATATTGTCTTTTTTCAGAAGTGTGATATTTCAGGTAAAAAATTCCAGAGTCCTAAGAATTGAAGACATTCTTTTCTAAGGCTGCTGAGAAAAAACAAAATTAGCAATGATTTACATTTAATCAACTCTCATTTCAAGAGAGAACATGCTGATTAACATTTGACAGAAACTGATGAAATTAAACATACTTTTGTTTACCTAGTCACTTTAAAAAAAAATTAGCACTTAAGCTACAGGGAAGTTGAAAGAATAGTATGTGTATATCTTATTATCATTTACTTGTTTTATCAACTACTGCCATATTTGCATTCCCGCTTTCCCTCATAAATACATGCTTTACCCTCCATATCTCTCCACACACGAGTGACTTTTTTGCAGAACCATTTGAAAGTAAGGTGCATACATCATGATGCTTCACCCCTAAATAATTCAACACAAATATCCTAAGAACAAGGACATTTTCCTACATAACCACAATACCATTAACATATCCACGAATTTTAACATTGACTCAACGGGGGGAAATGTAACTTTTAGCTTCCTCTGCATTAAAAAAGAGGTTGGAATGGATGTTTACTGAACCCAGGCACATTATCTTCCATTTTCAAGTTCAAGAACTGCCTTCCCTCATATAGGGGTTGACTTTGATGTCTAAAGCTGTCACTATCCTGTCAGTCCCCGAAGGTGAATTTTCCACTCAATTCCATTCAAAATCATTTCCCTTCTGGATAGATATTATCATAACTGTAGCAATTTATTCCTGTGATGCCCCGAGAATAAACTCAGGGTAAGTTGAACTTGCAGCGCCGGAGTCAGGCTCCGAAAGAACACATCTGTTTGGTGTCAGCAACTGTGGCTTTGGTTGTGGAATTCATTTTCAAATTGATGAACAGGGAGAAAGTGGGGTGGTTTGGTTTTCTTGTGTGGTTTTGATGATGTTCTCAATATAGATGAAAGGAAACATGCTACATTATTGCCTCTGTTACTTCTGTAGGTGATTCTGAAGCACGTTAATGTAAAATAAAATTTCAGAAGGAAAAGCCAAAAAAAAGGTTTTCCTTTATAAATTCTATAGAGTTGGGGCACCTGGATGTCTTAGTCGATTAAGTGTCCGCCTTTGGCTCAGGTCATAATCCCAGGGTCCTGGGATTTGGCCCCACATCAGGGGCTCTCTGCTCAGTGGGGAGCCTGCTTCTCCCTCTCCTTCTGCCTGTTGCTCCCCCTCCTTGTGCTGTCTCTCTCTGTGTCAAATAAATAATCTTTTAAAAAATTAAATTTATAGAATAAGCGTAATTCAGTTCCTTTTGTAGCACTGAGGTGCAGAGTCACTACCTAGAACCACCATTAACTATAGCCTCTTTTATCTCCTTCATCTCTAGAGAGAGAAAGAGCCTCAAAAACATACAAAACAGGCCTCAGTAGACTTTAAGATTTTTATTTATTTATTTGACAGACAGAGATCACAAGCAGGCAGAGAGGCAGGCAGAGAGAGAGGGGAAGCAGGCTCCCTGCTGAGCAAAGAGCCCACGGGACATAATCCTAGGACCCTGGGATCATGACCTGAGCGAAGGCAGAGGTTTAACCCACTGAGCCACCCAGGTGCCCCCTCAACAGACTTTAAGAGCAGTCCAGATGGAGCGAGAGAAAGGTGAGGACTTCTAAAATAGAAGGAAGCAGCTCCCTGGGTTAATTTCCTCAGAAGGACCCTGCCTTTCTTTTGGAGATGTCATTACTGTAAATCAGAACTTTTCATACCCCCCCAAGTATGAGCATTTCTGGAAGAGTCAAAGTGCACCATTCCTAGATATTCCTTAAGCTGCCCATCCCCTGCAGCTTCAACTGCTATTGTAAGGAAGCTTTCATTTTGCAAGAATTTAAAATTAACCCAGATTAGACTTTTCACTGTTGCCATTTTTTTCTCTAGAATGTTGAAACTTCTGAGATAAAAATTTTTGAACCATTTAAAATTGATAAGAAAAGTGACTTATGAGGAAACCAATCTCCACTGAGGGCTAAGGTATCATCTTTGGGCTCCTCAATCATTTGTAAAAAGTCTAGATTATTGGATAGTATTTTTTGATACATATGTATGAAGGAGCTAATAGGTATTAATTTAGTATTTATCACACACTAAGATACTTTTTTGGGAAAAGATTCAATTACATGTAAGTCTAACAAAGAAGAAAGATAGGAGTGCCTGGGTGGCTCAGTGGGTTAAGCCTCTGCCTTTGGCTCAGGTCATGGTCTCAGGGTCCTGGGATTGAGCCCCGCATCAGGCTCCTTTGCTCAGCAGTGAGCCTGCTTCCCCCTCTCTCTCTGCCTACTTGTGACCTCTCGCTCTGTCAAATAAGTAAATAAAATCTTTTAATAAAGGAAAGAAAGAAGATATGTATGTTTAAGGGCAGTGATCAGAACAGGAAATGGTACATCTATCTGTTTATGCTTTACTTAGTAGGGAGATACCATGATGCTTAAAGGATGGTCTTAGGAAATAAAAGCACATTGTGATAGGCCTTAGAAAGATTTACTATTTTTTAGAAGATGAGAATATATTTGAGGATCTGCTCTGTTCAAATCACTATGTTAAATAGATCTTTATTAAATAATGAAAGAAATTTTCATATATTCTCTTTAGAAAACAGGTACCAACCATCCAACTTAAACCAAAGAGAACACCATCTACTCCATGCCAAGCCCATTTCCACTCCCACACTTGTTCCACCTTCTACCATTCAACCTTTTCGAGTGCATCAATGGGAAAATATTGATTGATGCATTGAGAAAAGGATGCTGTTTCTATTCGTATGATTTGAAGAGAAAGAAGTATTTTTCTTTCTGACTTTGCTCTGCTGTTAGTTAATGCATGATGTCTTAGTCTAGTGATATAGTAGAGGCAATGCTTGAAACGTGGATCCTATGGCTACAACCTATCTTTCTAGTCCTGTCTTCTGTGGTATCCCAATATGGGCCATGCTCCCCCAACTTTCTGAATGTTTCCTCATTCCTAAACATTCGTATTTTCTTACTTAGGTTCTCCCTAAACAGCCTTGGTGGAAGGATTCACCTTTGTTTGGGAGGTGCAGGAAATATCAGTAGAAAAATACAAAAGTGAGACAGAGACAAGAAAGCAAGGAGTAAAGGATTATGAAGAAAGGGTTATGGGGTCTCTCCAATTGTAGGCAATTAGAACTTAACTCCATTGGGAAAACTCTGAGAGGCAACAGCAACTGTGGGAGGTATTAATTCCCCAGCTCTTTGGCTGGTCCTATCTATGGAAAAGGCATTCTATCATTTAAGAGAAAGCATTCAGGCAAATGGGTAAAAGCACTGGTGGTTGGAAGTTGGCCACTGAAGTTGGATACCCTGGGGATATGAATTGAGATGAGTCTATTATTCCTGGCCTTGCTTATTCTTTTCCCTAGATCTTTGTTCCTGGTGTCCTTCTACCTTCTACTTACTCCGTTTCTTCTCCAGTTATCCCAAATATCATTTCTTTGATATCATCTCTGACTGTCAAATAAGGTGTATCCTTTCTTTATTATTCTCCATTACACCTATAATGGTTCTTGTATTATTTTGAACTGAGAATATTTGGGTACATGCCTCGTTTTCACTATTAAAAGGAGTGATTTTAGGGGGGACCTGGGTGGCTCAGTGGGTTAAAAGGAGTGATTTATTAAAAAACCCAGGGACCTTGTAAATTTATATCTATTTCAGGGTCTAGTAGAGTGTCTTGCACACAGTTCATGTTGTAAAAACTTTGTTGAGTGAATTTACGGAATGGAATGTGTCCTGAGAACCAAATATCGGAGGGAAAGAAAATACCGGTATTTTAGTATGATCTAGCAAAATGTAGATAAGTACATTTACTATTAAAAATACATCTCTTAGTACCAAATGAAGCAAGGATTTCCAAAGAAAAATTCAAAGCACAAAGTGATTTGATAAAAATTCTTTTCAACCTGATTGTAATAACTTTTCTTCAGCTCTTTCTCTCAGCCTTTTGTTACCTAGTTTTAAGCCCTTAAAGTCCCACTTGTTAAATACATTTTTAGTAGTATTTACAAAAGTATTTTAAATCCCATAGGACTGAAATCACCGCAGTTGAATCTTTCATTATTCTCATACCAGGTGATATCTGTTCATCTTTGTCATTCTGAAGGTATCTCTTTTTTACTAACAGCAAATGATCTCTTTCTCCCGCTCTGTATGCCTTAGTGAATGTGTCTGATGTCTGTTATTTTCAATTTCCCTTCCTGCACCATTGCCCCGAACTCTTTCTTGTTTATGGCCTTATTTCAAATTTAAAGTACCATCTGCATCGATTTAATTTATTAAAATTATTTAAAATCATATTTTAAAATAGATACTTTTTGAAATAGAAATAGGGAAAAGATCTTGATAGCCAAGCACATTTAGATTGAAGGATAAAGAAACTGAAAAAAAAAAAAAAAAAGAAGGTAAAATTATAGGAGATTATTGGTTGGCTTTCACTCAGTGGTTAAGAATTTCTCTCTAGCTCTATTTGAAAGATAAACATTTTAATGTAGGATTTTGCAAAACCATGGTCTGTGGGTTAGAAATCATTCCAGTTGTCTGTGTCTTGTCTTGCCTTTACTTGTCCAGCATTTTTAGATGATAATTCGTGAGTGAATGTGGATGGATCTATGTATAACAGATAGTTATTCTGTGATTTCATAGATGAATAGTACTGTCATCGTGTGCAAATATTTTGCTAAATTGACTTTACTACTACAGAACTATTCTGATTACCAAATCTGATGTGGGTGTTTTTGGGGGATGGGGAGGTTTCCCACACCACCAAGGAGTTAACTCCATCTGACACTGTCTGCCTGGAGAAAGCATCAGATCACACAGGTTAAGGGCTCAGTCCTATAAGCCAGCCCTCCTGCCCTGACTTCAGATGCCAGTCACGAGCCCAGGTTGTCATCTGTGCTTCTGACCAACTGGCTATCGGTTGGAGGTTCCAACAACTCCATTTTTGGGCTCAACTTATTTGCTAGAGTGGCTCATAGAATTCAAAGCAGTGTTTTACTTACTAAATTATCAGTTTATTATAAAAGGCTATGAGGCAGGAATGGCCAAATTGAAAAGATGTGCACGGTATGGGGAACAGGCACAGAGCTTCCATGCCCTTTCCAGATGTGTGACTATAGCATCTCCATGTGGTCCCCAATCCAGAAGCCCTTTCAAACCCCTTTTTCTTTCTTTCTTTCTTTTCTTTTCTTTTTGGAAACATAAATGCTTTAATTATTGGACTTTGGTGATCGGTTCAATCTTCAGCCCCTCTCCCCAACCTGGAAATCAGGTGATGGGACTGAAGGTTCTGATCCTCTATTCAAGACTGTTTCCCCTGGCAACCAGTCTCCCTCCTGAGGTACTTTCCAAAAGTCATCTCATTAACATAAACCCAATTATGAATAACAAGACGACCATTTCACCTTTATGGCTCTGAAGCCATAATTTTATAATTTCAGGAAGTGAGGACAAGAGACCAAGTATTATAACAAAAGATGCTCCTATTGCTCTTATTACTCAGGAAGTTCCAAGGGTTCTGGAAGCTGTGAGCCAGGAATTGTGGACAAAGACCAAATATATATGAGAAATACATTTTGCTGATTTAAAGGAACAAATTTATGTTTCTTATGAATTATAATTATAATATAGTATATTATATACATATATACATATAACATATAAGAAGAATAGCCATTAGTTTGGGATGAATTAATTAGTCATTGTATGGGAAAAATTAATATGTGCTCATTTTATTTTCCTTTTGAGTTAAAACTCCAAAAATGTTGTTTGTAATATTCTTTCCTAAATGTATGGATGTCATCATCATTAATCTTCAAAAAGGATGTGGGTTATGTTATGGCCCAGTAAGAGGGTAAAATCAACTATTATAATTAAAGCAACTCTTCATCTCTGCCATGATACTTTGTGCAAAGTTTTATATGCTTATTTTATGTATTACCATGTCCAGAGAATGAAAATAATGAGATAACACACAGTATTGGTCTATCAGTGTCTCAGCGGAGAAAGCTCAGATTTGAGTCATTTAAGTCTATGAAATGACAATTTTCTTATAAAACAAACCATTTTCTAAAGAATTCTGGGCTCGGTGGGTTAAGCCTCTGCCTTCAGCTCAGGTCATGATCTCAGGGTTCTGGGATCAAGCCCCGCATCAGGCTCTCTGCTCACCAGGGAGCCTGCTTTCCCCTCTCTCTCTGCCTGCCTCTCTGTCTCCTTGTGACCTCTCTCTCTCTGTCAAATAAATAAATAAAATCTTAAAAAAAAAAAATTCTGGGCTTGCTTCAAAAGACCAGATTTGAGTTCTACTTCTGTCCCTTACTAGCTGTGTGAATTTGGGTAAATTACATAAATTTCCTAAGGTTTATTTTTCTCATTTTAAAAGAATTATAATTAAATGAGATACTATATTTGAAAATAAATTGTAGTTATACCATACTTTAGAAATCGTTATACAATTTACACTTGAGTAATGGAAATTAAAAAATCATCTCCAGAGGAAAAATACTTAACCTCATCTGATTTGACATTTCATATTGCTTCACAATTTTTTGTTGTTGTTGCTTTTAACATACACAAAAAGTCTTCCTCTGTTTTAATATAAGTCCCACTTTTTGCCTGATCATCTCAGGAGAGAAAGTTTTATTATGTGTGTTTCACCAGACAAGTAAATAAACAAATATGTCTGAATTCTACTAATTCTAGGATAGAGATCCTTCCTAGTGGATTGCATCTGGTTCCACCAAACAAGTATATTTCCAAAGCCTTATTTTTATTTTTATTTTTATTTTTTGCATGAAAGCAGACCACCCTGTGGCTTTAGTTATGAAGAAATGTTGTTGGAAATCAATAAAACAGCAGGTTTTTCCTAATCCAACATCTTTTCTGTCAATAAAAGTATACAATTATGTGATGGAAAAATATAACATTTAGGGAGATTTCAGTAGACCTAAAGGCTGTATTCTACCTGATATATTCAGAGACAGTTTGTAGGTGGCATGTTTGAACTTGCCCCTAAAGACTATTAATTTGTTATGATTGAAAGAGAACAGCTGGGGTCAAGGACTGAGTTGAGAGCACAGCTGGGTAAACAGCAGTCTTTCTCCCCCACCAAGGGTATGTCTGGTCAGAGCCACTATTTCCCGCCAGTGTGTTTAGCCACCCAGGAATAACCCCTAATTTATCTTCTTGAGTTATATTCCCGATTTCTCAGAGCATCTGAAATGTCATCCATTCTGAGAGGAAGGGATCTTTAGAGTACTAATATTCTGGGAATATTTTTACTTCCTTCTGTGTTGAGCAGTATTTGCTTCTGTATTGGAGAAACCCCAGGAAATTCCTTATAAATTCCAAATTTTATTTCTGGGATGGTAGGAAGAGGCGTACTAGTCATCTGGGTGGTTACTAAGGAAGAATTGACAGTGGTTCTACTTCTCTGCACCTTAAAATATAACAGGCCTGAATAGATGCTCATTTTTGGGTGGGGGTGCTTCTGTGATTTTTTTTGGCTACTGTTTTGAGTGAAATGTATTTTTCCTATTCATTTTTATTTATTTTTTACTTTTTTATTTTTTTTAAGATTTTATTTATTTATTTGACAGACAGAGATCACAAGTAGGCAGAGAGGCAGGTGGAGAGAGAGGGGAGGAAGCAGGCTCCCCGCTGAGCAGAGAGCCCTATGCCTATTTTGCTTTTGCTGAAATAAGAATTTTAGGTCTGTTAGGTCTAGTTGACATAGTGTTGTTCACGTTTTGTATTTCTCTGCTGATCTTCAACTAGCTGTTCTGTTCATTCTTGAAAGTGGGTTATTGGCATCTCTGTAATCAATGATCTGGCTATATCTCCCTTCAGTTCTGTCAGTTTTGCTTCATTTATATTGTGACCCTGTTGTTATTTTCATTTGTGTTTTCAGGCTTTATATCTTCTTGGTGGATTGCCCCTTTTATGTAATATTTGTTGTCTTTCAGGTAAATGTTTGTGTTAAATTTTATTATTTCTGGTATTAGTATAGCCATATCAACTGTCTTTTTCTTACTATTTGTATGGGGGATCTTTTTTAATCCTTTTTCTTTCAAGTCATTTGTCTCTTTGGGTTAAAGAAGAGTCTCTTAAGGACAGGTTATTTGATCATGTGCTTTATTACGTTCATTTTGGCACTCTACCTATTAATTGGAGATCTTAATTCATTTATTTTTAATGTGATTACTGATAAGGAAGAACTTCTGCCATTTTATTATTTGTTTTCTCTGTATTATATAGATTTTTTTTTCTCAGTACTTCCATTAATTCTTTTTTTAGTTAGTTATTGTCTTAGGTATCATTTTAATTCTCTTTAGTTTATTTTATTATACATT
Organism: Mustela nivalis; assembly: GCF_964662115.1. Lineage (NCBI taxonomy): Eukaryota > Metazoa > Chordata > Mammalia > Carnivora > Mustelidae > Mustela > Mustela nivalis. Next base: position 19,212,828 of record NC_139032.1, read on the forward strand.
TTTAAGTTGTTTTATGGGTTGCCCTGGGGATTACAATTAACATGTTAATTTATAACTATCTAATTCAGCTTAATAACAATTTTATTATAATATTATACATAAACTTTGCTCCAGTTTAGCCCTTGCCTCCTCTTATGTTGTTATTGTCACAAATTACATTAATGTACTCATTAATATAGATTTAATATTGTTCTATGTTATTGCTTTTTTAAAAAATCACACTTAAAAACAGAGTTACAAAGGAAAATACATATTGACTTTTATAATTACCTCTGTAGTTACCTTTACTGGTATTCTTTATTTCTTTTTGAAGATTTGATTAATGTCTATTGTCCTTTTATTTTGGCCTGAAGGATTTCCTTTAGTGTTTCTTGTTGGGAATGTCTACTAGTAACAAATTCTCAATTTTTGCTTATATGAAAATGTATTAATTTCTTCTTAATTTTAAAGACACTTTCACTGGATATAAAATTTTTAGTTGACAGGTTTTTTTCTTTTAACACTTTGAACATGCCATCCAACTGGCTTTTGTCCTTAATGGTTTTTGATGAAAAATCAGCTGTCAGTCTAATTGATGATTGCTTGTGTATAACAAGGTGCTTTGCTCTTGCTGCTTTCAGCTTCTCTCTTTATGTTTAATTTTTGACAGTTTAATAATGATGTGTCTTGGTGTGAATCTCATTAAGTTTATCCTACTTGGGGTCTGTAGAGTTTCTTGGATGTGTATATTAGAGTTTTTCATCAAATTTGAGAGGCTTTGGCCATTATGACTTCAAGTAGATTCTTTCTTTTTCTTTTCCCACCTACCTCCCACTCTCCCTCCATTCCTCTCTCTCCATTTTTCTTCATTTTTGGTCTTTTTTTTCCTCTGACTAGATAGTCTCAGTAGATCTATGTTCAAGTTCACTGATTCTTTCTTCTGTCTTCTCAGATCTATCACTGAACAGCTTTAGTGAATTTTCCACTTCAGCTATTTTAGATATCAACTACAATATTTGTTTTTGGCTTCTTTTTAAATTTCTATTCTTTTTATTGATATTCTCTACTTGGCGAGACATATTTTCTTGGTTTTTCTTTTGTTCTCTTCATCATACTTGTTACAGTATCTCTAGAGTATTTTTCTAATAGCCAATACCTCTGCTTTCTCAGACACAGTTTCTGTTAATTACTGTTGTTCCTATGTATGGGGCATAGTTTCCAGTTTTGTTTGGGGCACATCTTCTTTTTAGTATTGTCTTAAACAATGGTATCTATGTAGAGCTTGCATCCGAGTTGTCAGTGTCTGGTAGATATTCACCTTGTTCAGTACCACCGGGACGAGGGAAGATTTTTCTCTTCTCCCTATATCTGGCTCTGTAAACCTCCAAACTGGTAAAATTCAAAGAAATGTACATATTCCTGCATTTGCAATACCCAACACTTGAAGACAAAATAGCTGCTAATGTAATTTCTTAGCTCACAGTATTCCTCCAAACATTCACTCATACTCTGTATTATTTTGTATAATTTCAGTCCAGGAATGGATGTTGAAAGATTAATTGGGGAGGAGGCAAAATCCTCTCTCTGCTTCTAAAAGTAAAGGAATATCTACCTGGTTTTGTTTTTTTGGCACCCAGCAGACATAGAGGAGAGGTGAAATAACTTCCTACCCTATTTATTTCTGTTTCATAAAACACTGCATGCAAAGCTACAAGTGTATTTTTCTTAATGCAGCACCCAGTGCTGAGTAGCAATTGGAAATTCTAGACTTAAGTAATAGGTTTTCTATCAGTCTTTATTTTTGGAAGGTGTGAATTTTCATCTTGTTCTGTTACTTCATAGGTATTTTAGTGATAAATTGGAAAGGCTGCAGCAGAAGTTCCCAGCCAGATGCACTTTAAGCTGGAAGAAAAGAGTGTGTTCTTTGTGTTCACACGTGTCCTGCAGCCAAAGTGTGCTATCATATTCCTTTAGAGTTTCTAATTTTTTCCCCCCAGCAGGACCAGCCCCGACTAGAAATATTTAAAGTTGGTGGACTGTAAAGTGATCAGATTCACTTGACACTGTGTAAAACACACAAAGCCTTTGGGTTTCATTATTTGTACTGAATTTAATGAGCCATATGAGAAAAAGAAAATTAACACCTCATCATTGTGGGATGTTTAACCCAAAGACAATTAGCAGCACAGGGAGATGTCCAACCTAATCTGAGGTCCTCGCAACCCTTAAGGGTTAGTTTTTTTGTTCAATGTGCTTCCCAGGAATTGTGGACTGAAATTTCTGCATGGTTAGGTTAGAGCATGAACAATTAGAGGGATAAATGCTTTGGATATGTTCTGTCATGTTGACTACCTCAAAGGCACTTACCTCTTAGGTTCCAATTCCCTTTATAAGCTTGAAAAAGAATGGGGGTTGTAATTAATGTGTCACCAAGTGAAAAATCCTTCATCAGCACAGCACATCTGTGGGACAAATGTGGGAAGCAAGTAAGAAAAGTCACAAGGATTGATGACAGGGACCATTCATTTTATTTCCCTCAGAAAGGACATTTAGTTTTCCTAAAACTGAGTTCAGAAGAGGAAACCATCACTCTTTAAAAACACACAGACATGCATGCACATACACACACAGGTCACTGTTGGTTTCACCTGTCTCTGCTCTGAATCCATGTTACCTTGAACAGAAGTTGGCCATCTAGTGGTTTAGTTTGATTAAACCTCCATCTGGCAGGCCCTGAGAGTACATGTATGGGCAACCTAATTCTAAGATTCAGTGTTTATTAGCAGTAACTACAAACTCATCTGTGACAGTATTTCAGACAGAAGTAGAGAAATAGATTGAACTGAGATAATGCCGTTCTGTTTAAGCCTGTGATGTTGCTTTACTTCAAGAAAACACATACCTATACCTAGCTTGATAACCTTCAATCATGTGGCTCATCCTACGTGGCCTCTACATCCATGTCTGTAGCAAAATTCTATTTTCTTTTCACCTTTTTCCTCTAGATCAGTTTTGTCCAGTACCACTTGCTGTAATTACAGAAATGTACTATATGTGCACTGTATGATAAGGAAGCCAGTAGCCACACATGCCTATTGGGCACTTGAAATACGGTTAGTGCTACTGAAGAATTGAATTTTCAACTTTATTTTAGCTAATTGAAACTAAAACGTAAATAGCCCCATATAGCTAGTGGCTAGTATATTGGACAACAGAACTCTAGATTCTTACTATTGAAAGCTTGATCCCTATAGCAGTAGAATTACCTGGGAACTTCAAGGTATTCAGAATCTTGGACTCCACCCTAGATAAACTGAATCTGAATTTGACATTTAACAAGACTCTAGATGGTGTTCATGTTCTGTAAAGTTTGAGAAGCACCACTCCAGATAATTTTGTCCTTCAAAATTCAGGTCCAGAGTCATTCCTTTAGGTAGTAAGGACCAACTTATCAGCAGTAGACACAGTATTATAGGACCCACAGTACTTTTAGCGACTTATGAAAATATTTTAATTTCTTTTAAAATCATAAGAAAACTGTGAACTTCTAGGTCAAAGAAAACGTCTTAATATACTCTCATTTATACACATACAGTCATACGTTATGATTTTGTGTATACATGGAGGAAGGGACCAGTGAATGCAAAAGTGCCTAGCACGCACGGAAATCATAATACAGCCCTGTTGGTAGCATCTTTGCCCCCAAGTCTGACTCAGCATCATCTCTTCCTCCTCCTTGTGGCTTGCTGCCCATTCTCATCACACAGTACTATGATTATGTACTCACATGCCAACTTCCTCATTATCCTCTAAGCCCCTGAAAGGCAAGGAGAGTGTCTTACCTCGATCTATAGCACCAAGCCTGTGTCATGTCACACATCTAGTACTTGATAAATGTACAAAAGAAGGAAGAAAAGAAGGCGGAGTAGATGCTGATAGATTTTGTAGTTTACTTGAGGGAGTAAAGACTAACAGTCATATCCCTTAAGCTGATTTCGATCAGATGAAAAACAAAATGTAACCCTCAAAGTCATTATAAATCAGCCTCTCATTAGGAGGTGTGCAGAAGTAAATCTGTGTTTCTTGGCAGAAAGCTATTACTGATGTGCTGTGGTGAAGAGAAAGAGTAGTTCCCTTAGGGTTAGGACACCCGAATTTTCTTTTTTGTTTTGCTAATTGCTTTTATGTCTGGGCAGATCATTTTACTTTTGATTTCTCAATTTTCCATTGGTAAAATAAAATAATGAAAAGCTAACTTGTATTGGATTCTTACTGTGTCAATGACTTTTCTGACAACTTTTAGTGACTAATTTCATTTACTTTTCATAAAACCTTCTTGTTATCCAATTTACAGATGCGGAAATTGAGGCACAAAGAGCTTAACTGTCCTGCCTAGGATTAAACAGTCAAGAATTAGTGTAGTCAGTCCTGAAATGGGCTATCTGACCCCAGAGTCCAAGTTGAACCATTACTCTCTGAGTTAGAGGTAAATGACTGCATTTTATATAGTGTTATGGGAAGAGTTGTGCCCCCCACAAATTCATGTATTGAACTCCTAACTGATGAATTATTATCTCAGAAGCTGAGACTATTGAAGAGAGGATCTTTAAAGAGACAATTAATTAATTAAACAGACTGTTAACTACAGAGAACAAACTGATGGTTACCAGAGGAGAGGTGGGTGGGAGGATGGGTGGAATCGGTGATGGCACTTGTCGTGATGAGCCCTGAGGGATATATGGAAGTGTTGAATCACTATGATACATCTGACACTAATATAGCACTATATATCAACTATACTAGAATTTTTAAAAAGATAATTAATTTAAAATCAGATCATTAGGGCCTAATCGAATATACCTGATACCCTTGTAACAAGAGGAAGTTAGATGCATACAGAAGGAAGACCGTAAGAAGATACCAGATGAAGATGGCCATCTATAAGCCAGGAAAAAAAATTCTTCCAACACCTTGATCTCAGACTTCGAGCCTCCAGAACTATGAAAATAAATTTCTGTTGATTAAGTTACCCAGTTTGTGGTACTTTGTTATGGCAACTTTAGCAAGCTAATAGATAGATCACGAGACTCCTTATATAACAATAAATAAAGGGTACTATGAAAACAAATATAGCAAATGTAGGTACTTATTTATTTATCCAATGAACATTATCTTTTATTATGTAAAAGCAGTGTGTTGGTTGGAGCAAAGGATGAAAAAGAATTAATTAGATGTGGCTGTATGACTGTATCATTAATACTTCATTGATTTGTCTCAGTCTCCTCCACCAGAATGTCACCTCCATGAAGGCAGAGTACATTGAATAAATATCTGTGGATTGGATGAATGACTGAGAAAAGCTATTGAACAAGGTCCATTGTTGAGTTGTAGGATGACAGTCTAAATAGGCCATTGTCATTATTGTTGCTATTTTATTATATTCTCTTTGTTCTTTTTAAACATGGTTTCCTTGCCAATTACCACTAAAGCTGTCCCTTTCTGTTCCCAGCTCATGGGCTTCCATTCTCATATTGCTCCTCTTCCTCCCAATCCTGTAACATTTTCTAAGTCTTTCCCTTCCTTCTCCAGCCTCACAGGTCTCTCCCTCTGGGTCCTCCCTTGGTGTAGGATTACAAAATCTTGGACTATTGCTGGTAGAGTGGTGGAGGTGGAAAAATGGTGGTTGGAGGAGGAAATGAGAAAGGATAAAATTGTGCTGGCAACATCAAAGTTTATTTTGTTGGTCTGGGTGAAGGAAAGCATTTTGTGAGCATTGTGAACTCTCTTGCATTTCCTTTTGAGTCCATCAAAAAAGAATCCTGTTTTCCAGATGTAATAATCCAGTAGCAAGCAAAAGACACGTGCATTAAAAATGACAATATTAAAAAAGATGTGATAACTTCATATTAGTGTGCTTAGCTCTATGCTTTACTTCCCTATTGCTGCATAACAAATTATTCCAAAATCTAATAGCTTGAAAGGACAAATATTTATTATCTCACAATTTTTGTGAGTCAGGGATCTAATGCAGCTTACATTTTTATTGGCAGGATTAAGTTCCTCACAGGTTATTGGGCTGAGTTCCTTGGCTCGTGGGTGTCTCCATGAGCAGCTCACAACATGGCAGCTGGCTCCCCTCAGAAGCCAAAGCCAAGGGAAGTGAGCAAGATGAAAGCCAGATTCTTTTTTAAATCTAGTCTCAGAAGTGACACCCTCACTTTTGCCTTATTTTATTTGTTGGAAGCAAGCCACAAGGTACAGCCCTCAATCATGAGTTCTAGGAAGTAGGGATCATGGGAGCCATCTTAGAGACTACCTACCACATTCTCTTGCCACTTAAGAAATGCATTATGGATGAATATAATGTGAGAGGCACAGATAAGGGACTAGACAAACTTGGAGAAGGAAAGATTCTTTGTGGGAGAAGACTCTTCAGTTGGACTTCAATGGTGAGTAGGATTAGGTAATGTGGAAGCGAATGAAACATGTTTATAGGTAAAGAAGTATCACCAGTGACAACCTGGCAGAAAGAAAATCAGAGACAGGAAAAATATGAGATCTGATATTATTAAAGGTGTCACTATATATACAGCATTAAGACTTTTATTATGTATTAACATAATGAGATTTTGTTTTTGGTGAGTGATGGCCTGGCCTAGGCTGCTATAACAAAATACCATAGACTGGGTGGTTTAAAATAACAGACATTTATTTCTCACAATTCTGGAAGTAGACCTACTTACCTCCCAGTAACCCTCTTCTTAGGGTTAAGACTTCATCATATGAATTTCTGGGCGGCACTAACATTCAGTCCATAACATGGCCTTGTTCAGAATTTCTGCCAAAAAAACAAAAAACAAAAACAAAGACCACTTCAAATTCATGAAGAGTAAGACTATAGTTCTTTTATTAAAAATTTTAAAAAATATTTTATGTATTTATTTGACATAGAGAGAGAGCAAGGTAGGCAAAGTGGTAGAAAGAGGGAGAGGGAGAACAGAGAGTCCAATGCAGGGCTCGATCCCAGGATCCTGGTATCGTGACCTGCGCCGAAGGCAGACATTTAACTGACTGAGCCCCCAGGTGCCTCAAAACTATAGCTCTTAAGATGTTTCTCCTCATCTAAGGATTCAAAAATGCAGATGGTCATTATGCTCATTTAATTGGCTTCCCCTGATTTTGGAAACTGTCCCTGCTCATTCTCCCTCTATGTCCATGCTGCTACAGTTAATGTACCTGGCATGTAGTGGTTCTGTAGAATCACCATCAAACTTTTCAAACCTGTACCAAAGCATTCATAACATGAATTACTGTAGAAGTTAAAAATTAAAATGATTCATAGCGGTGCATGGTTTTGAGCTATACAGTAAATAATAGGGTTAAGTAGCAAGAGCAAATTTCATTTTTGTTTTCAGCCAGAAGAAAGTTCCTCCCAAGAGATTGCTTGAGTCTGAAAATACCAGGCATTAGGCTTATACTAAAAAGACCAATACTACCTTCCAAGTCGAAAAGCAACAGAATCCCTCAAGAATGGTTTTCATATTCTTTGCCTGTTTTCTGCTGTCAGTGACAGTATGAGCAGATAAGAGAACAGGCAGATTTATCTATGTGGGAACAAATGTCTGTCATAAGGAAATCTGAAGTATATGCTCTTGGTTAAAAATAAAATAACCAACATTGATTTCTTGAAAAAAAAGTATTTAACATTATATATATTAGGTAAATTTCTGAATTAAATATCAGTGTTTTAAAGTCCGCAGTTATATGTTAACTAGCTTATCTTTGGGTGGGAGAAAGAAAGAGTAATTGTGAATAACAATTAAGAATTATTTTATCTTTTCCATTTGTCACATTTTTTTGAAAAGAACCATTGTTATTTAAAATTCTGGGAGATTTCAAAGTGATACTTCAAGTCATCTATTAATACAATATGGAAAGGTCTGAAATTTTAACTTTAAAAAATGTTTTGACATCTTTATTCATTTTACTGTTCAATCTATTACTTTAATACCTTCAGAAAAATGGGGGAAAATCTAAGGATTTTAAATGACTGAAAAGGGAAGGCGTATAAATGATCTGTTGCCAGGAGTTGTAAAAATACATCTCCTTAAAGGTATGATGTTAAGACTGTGGTGTTGGTGGCTGCAGGGGCAGGTGTGGGGAGATGAGGGGCGGCGATGGGGGGAGTGTACAGAAATGGACAGGAGGGAGGGACGTGTTAATGCTAATCTGCAGTTTTCTGTTATCCTGTCTATGCCTTGTCTTCCTTCCTTTCTTCCCTCCTTGTTCTTCCCTCTTTAAGTGGAGAATGAAACAATTTCTTACAATTTTGAGAATGGGTTAGATGTGAGTCAGTGGGGAATTGGAAAGACCTGATAAACTACAGGTACATATAGGATTTAGGAGATTCCTGAAATGCATCTAGAGTCTGCTTTTAGTCCTTTTCTGGAAAGGCATCGTTTATCATCGTTTATCACATCGGGAGGCCCTATGCACATAACTTGTTGGTTATATTTATATGGACAAAATAATGGACTTGAGCGCTGTTGGCCCATGCATTTCCCCCATTTTGACAAGTGATGGCAGTCCTCAGGCAAGAAGAAATTCAGAGGCAGTTTTCTGTTTGCCTGTCCTAGAGAAACCCATTTGGCTCTTTTCTCAGACTCTGAGCTACATTATTTTTCTTGGTGAATAGTTGACCTTCCAGAGTAAACCATAATAAGAATCTAAAAATGAGGTTGGTTGAATGAAGCTTTGTTTAAAATAAAAAAATTGTATCCTGCTTATGTTCAACCAATTAATCCGTCAACTCCATCACTTCATAGTATCCTGGAGTCGATTACCCCATGTGTTTAGTCTCAGAGAATGCAGAAATCAGGAGGGGACCACCCCCAGTTTCCTCCCCTGCCATAGCTCCTGCAGATTGCTCTCTATCTACACTTACTTCTTGGATCCTATGTCAGAACATGAGGCTGATCTTTGATTTGAATTCTATGTCTTCCTAGGGTGTGCCCCTTGTTCATCAATTTTGCTCTCTCCCCCCACCCCACCCCCAGCTTCCATACATAAGGTTCAGCTATTCTCTTGTGAATGGCTCTTTCCTGTAGCCAAAGAAAGATGCTTTCCTACACAACAATAAAGTGAAACTTCCTTTAAATGTATGTGTGCCTCTAATTGTCATCCCATTGCTCTCCCTCACAGTTCATCTCTTTGAAAAATTGGGCATCTAGGGGTGCCTGGGTGGGTGGCTCAGTCAGTTGAGCATCTGACCCTTAATTTCAGCTCAGGTCATGATCTTAGGGTCACAAGATGAAGCCATGTGTTGGGCTTTGTGCTGCGGGTAAAGCTAATTTAGGATTCTCTCTTTCCCTCTCCCTCTGCCCCCCTCCCAACCAAATTAGGCGTCTTGCATCTCCTCCTTTCTCTGATACCATTTAGTTTCACTTCTCTCCTTTCTATTGCATCTACTTTTGCTAAAGTCCACAAATAATGTCACATCTAATAAGGCAAAGACTTTCCAGTCTTTGCCTTATTACCTCTGTTTGATTTCATGCCTTTGGCCACTCACGTTTAACACCTTCACCTTCCTGGGCATCCCCAAATTCCTTCTGATTTTCCTCCAAAGTCTCTGAATGCAATTTCTCTTTCTTCTTTATATATTCCCCACATTCTGCTGTCCCCATGGAGAAAATGCCACTGTGGACCACCCACATCCCCCTTAGGAATGAAGGACTATTCCGCCCATTTGTTGGAAGTGCTGCCAGAAGTTGGCCATCAGCTGACAGTCCTCCCGGACACTCTCTTGCTTGAAAAGTCCTGCTTCACCTGAGGTCACACCTCATCAAGGGAGAGCCTATAGCCAAGCACTGATCAACACAGGGGCATAAATGCTCCCTAACCCCAAATCTGAAGAATTATTCCAGCTCTCTTAAGTTTGCTGATAAGTCACCTACAACTGTATGCTCCTCACCTTTATCCTTTGTTGAATCATACTTCCTTCTACAGGTGCACATCCCACAAGAACTTTCTAATATCCTGCATGCTCATCCCTATCTCAGGGCAGAAATGTTTGACTTAGTGGATCACTAAATAATTTTAATGAATAATCTTCAAATTGGTGACCTGGCTTTATCAGAAATGAGGTGCTATCTTAGAGTTTCTGCACTCAAATGTTTTACTATCTATTGAGAGAGAAATGCTTAAAAGATGTTAAAAAAAAATTAAGATGTCCAAAAAAGTAAAAATCATAATCTTGCATAGGGCTGTGTCACTTTTAATGTATTTTAAAGCCTTCAAGTTCCTTTATAATTTACAAGACAGACTAAAGGTAATAAAGATGCCAAAGGATGACTGAAGTATGTCAAGAGTGCGTAGTTATAATAACTTTTCAAAGAACTATGTAGGTTCTAATGAACTTGACCTGGTGTTCTCTCATTTGGTTGTTAAACCATTGCTTGGAGTGTGGTTATTAGCACGAGATTATGAGTGACAAAGTGAACCCTGGTAGTTTAAGTAATCTAACTGAGACCACACAGCTAGGAAATAGAGCAGAGCATGTGTAGAGTGGGGAGAGAATGAGAAGAGCTGCATTCCTACCTGCTGGTGTCATTTGTCCATTCTCTGTTATGGCACTGGATCTGTGTGGCTGGGAATAGCGTGTGCTACTGATTCTCCAGTTAGCCTTTGTCTCATCTCTTCTTTGACAATATATTATACGAGAAGAGAAAAAGTCCTCAGTCAGTGTCCTGGCCCTCCTCAAGATCTAACGATCTTGGTCCTTTTTTTCAAGATGTCTGTCTAGGTTTTGTTTTGTGTTCACTTGTACCATTGCTTATCTCTTCATCAACGCCCTCTTCTCTTTTACTCACAACATTAAGGCAGTATTGTTCCATAGAACCTTTTGTCACCATGACAGTTTTCTGTATCTTCACCCATCAGTACGGTAGCCACTTGTCACTGGGACTATCAAGTACTTAGAATGTGGTTAGTAGACTCTGTAATTTCATTCCACTTTAATTGATTTACATTTACATCTAAGTAGCCACATGCGGTTAGTGGCTCCTGTGTTAGATAGTCAGTATATAGTCTACACTCTCTGGTGCCAGAGCCCCGCTGCTTCTCAAATCCTCCAGTTTCCTTCTCCCATCCTGATTTTCCATTTGAAGAGGCTTCAATTCCACCCTTTCTTTTCTTATCCTGCTCTTTGCCTGTCTAGCCAACACTGCCTTGGGCACCAGTTCTCACTGGGAGGAACAAATGGGGTTGCTCTGAATGTGGATACCAGGCTTGTGCCACTGCTGTTGAGGCTACTTCGTCTCTGAGTAGCACTTTTACTCTCAAATATTGTAGAAATACTATGAAATTCATCTTTATTTGTTTCTCATGGTATGAAAAAAAAAAAAAAGAGGGGTGCCTAGTGGCTCAGTGGGTTAAGGCTTCTGTCTTTGGCTCAAGTCATGATCTCAGGGTCCTGGGATTGAGCCCCACATTGGGCTCTCTGCTCAGCAGGGAGCCTGCTTCCTCCTCTCTCTCTGCCTGCCTCTCTGCCTACTTGTGATCTCTGTCTGTCAAATAAATAAATAAAATCTAAAAAAAAAAAGAAAAAAGAAAAAAGCCTTCCCTGGTTTATGTAGATACTATACATGACTGGTTAGTTCACCATCACTTCAAATAAATGATTTTACATCTCTGAATCACATGTTGACTATTCTGCTTAGCAGGGAGCCTTCTCATCTGTCTCTATCTAAACTCAGAATAGCCCCTTTACCTAGTGTTTCTCTTCCTGAATTAATGACCCACTTTTGTGTGTCTTCATAGCTCTCTGTTGCCTCACTCATCCTGAACGAGATGATAAGGATTTGTGTATCTTTACATTACTGAATTGTGGACTCTTTAAGGACAGGATGATGCTGTATGCCTCTTTGTATTCATCACTGTAAGAGAGAATGCTTGGCATGAAGTAGGACCTCAGTAAGTCTTCATAGAGTCCACATATCCACTTGGGCTCTGAAAGTCACACCTTTTCTTCACTGGTCCATCTACATCCTTTTCCTGAGGTTCCACTCTAAAAAATGGTATTCTGATATAAGAATTCTTTTCACATATTACCTGAATTGCTTTCCCACTGGTGCCGGGGTAGATTCCATTTAAATACATGTGGATCCTCTAGGATTTTTATGGTTTCATGTCAGTAACTTCTTTGACATTGGCCATAGCAAATATGTCTCCTGAGGCAAGGGAAACAAAAGCAAAACTAAACTATTGGGACTTCATGGAAATAAAAAGTCCTGCACAGTGAAGGAAATGGTCAATGAAAACTAAAAGGAAACCTACAGAATAGGAGAAGATATTGGATATATCTGTTAAAGGGTTCATATCCAAAATCTGTAAAGAACTTATCAAACTCAACATCCTAACTATGAATAATCCAATTAAAAATGGGCAGAAGACATGAATAGACATTTCTCCAGAGGAAAGACATACAGATGGCCAACAGATACATGAAAATCAACATCACTGGTCATCTGGGAAATACAAATCAAAACTACAGTGAGATATCATCCTACACCTGTCAGAATGGTTAAAAGAAACAACACAAGAAACAAGAGGCATTGGGGAGGATGTGGAGAAAGGGGAACTCTCTTGCACTGTCAGTGGGAAGGCAAACTGGTACCGCCACTCTGGAAAATAGTATGGAAGTTCCTCAAAAAGTTAAAAATAGAGCTACCCAATAATCCGGCAACTGCATTACTGGGCATTTACCCAAAGTATAAAAAAAATGTTAATTCAGAGAGATGCATGCACCCCAATGTTTGCACTAGCATTCTATAATAGACAAACTATGGAAGGAGCCCAAGTGTCCATTACTGCTGAATTGATAAAGAACAAGTGAACAATGGAATATTACTCAGCCATGAAAAGAATGAAATCTTGCCATATACAACAACATGGATGGAACTAGAGAGTATAATGCTAAGTGCGGTAAGTCAGAGAAAGACAAATACCATGATGTCCCTTATATGTGGAATTTAAGAAACAAAACAAATGAGCAAAGGGAAAAAGAGTGAGAGAGAGAGAAGGGCAAACCCAGAAACAGACTCTTACCTATAGAGAACAAACTGATGGTTACCAGAGACAATTTCGGTAGGGGGGTTAAATAAGTGATGGAGGCGCCTGGGGGCGCCTGGATGGCTCAGTGGGTTAAGCCTCTGCCTTCGGCTCAGGTCATGGTCTCAGGGTCCTGGGATCGAGCCCCGCATTGGGCTCTCTGCTCAGCAGGGAGCCTGCTTCCTCCTCTCTCTCTGTCTGCCTCTCTGCCTACTTGTGATCTCTGTCTGTCAAATAAATAAATAAATCTTAAAAAAATAAAAAAAGAAATGTACTTGTGATGAGCACCAGGTGATGTATGGAAGTGTTAAATATTGTACACCTGAAATGAATATAACACTATGTTAACTAACTGGAATTAAAACAAAAACTTCATAAATAAATAAATATGGGCCCTAGAACATTTGTTTATTGACGTATTTATCTCTGTGTATATGTTTCGGTTTTATTTTATTCATTTCTGGTACTTTTGTTACTACTTTCTTTTTATTTCTCACAAATACAACAATGGAAGCAACAGTATCTATTAAACTTCTCCAACAGTTGGAAGCATTATTGGATGGCTTGACATCGTTTTTACAATCTTTGTGTATCTCATCTTGCCTCCACCCCTTCTTTTTTCGTCACTGTCCTTAAATTATGCAAATAAGACCCACGATGTTCTGCTCCAATTGTAAATTCTCAGTAATTATTAGTTCCTGAATATGCCAGAAGTATGTAAATTCACAAAAGCCCAATATACATTTGATAAGTTGTTAAATATGAAATCAAAATGTGCTTTAACACCTCCACACATGAACTGCTGCTGTAAATAAGTTTCTTATGAAGAAAGTTATTTATCCTCTTTGATAATTTCAATGAAATCATTTTAATGTGGAACCTGAAGTACTCCTTTTTCCAATCCTAGCTGCCTTTCCTTGGTAGCGGGAATATGACTCTTTGATCCCTTTGATTCATAACAGAAAGCCATATTGAATATTTTCTTATTTGCAAACTTGATTTTTATCCACATTCAGGCTTATCTCATTGTGCATTGTTATTACACCTGTCAACAGAGTATACCTGCAGTTGCCCCTTTTGAAGTTGGGCCAATTTGGTGATCTGCAGGAGTGATACTTGAAATATATCAACAGGGAGCATGGCATCAATCAGTTAGACTGGACCCCTGCAGGGGCAGTTTGGGTTCTGGAGGCCCCCTGCTGGGCCAGGCTTTCCTTTAGCTGCATGAGAGTTTTGGGGGGTATCCAAGGTGAGATGCCAATGCAGCCAAGGGAATGAGTAGTGGATGCCAGTCAGGATGAAATTAGCTGCTTTTACTGAGTGGTATGGAGTAGTGCAATATCAGTGCGTGCCTGCTGAATATCAGCCTTGGTGATGTGTCTGTCTAGGAGCCAACAGAAAAGAAAATAGTTGTTCACATGCTTAGAATATGTGCTGGAAGAGCTGATGTTCATTTATTTCTAAACTTTTTGATTTGCACAATTGTATTTGTCATTAAACCGTTAAAAAGAGGACATGTTCGGCCTGGAGCAGAATTCACCTTGTTCTGGGAGTGCGTTAGTACCTTGGCAGGTGAGAAACCTGAACACCCAGACTCACCTTTCAGAACTCAGGTAGCAGTTGGGAAGATTTTGGACTCATGTTTCTGAGTCCAAGTGATAAATGGGAATGAGCTCAGCACAGGGGACAAGGGAGTAGAAGGAAGAATGCTTCAGGAAGAGTGAGCATTACGTGCAGAGGCACAGAAGGGAGAAGGATTGTGCCACGTCAAGTTTAGACAACCTTCCGGTAGGTTCGAGTTGCTGGAGGGATGGAGTAAGGAATGATCTCAAGCAGGGTGGGTGAGATGCAAGGCTGGAAAGGCGTACAGGAGCTGGGTATAAAAAAAAAGTCATAAGGAGAAAAAAATGTTCATTCATTGCAAGACAACAGTGATGAAAAGATTTGGAGCAGACAGGAAGAAATTTGTCTCCATACAGAGCATAATGGCAGAGCCTTGAAGTGGAGCTCAGAGATGATAAGCCTTCCATATGGGGAGAGACAGGAATTGTCTCTTTTCATTTGTAAAATCAGAACTTTCCACAACTTTTATTAGCAGAGGTTTCCTACAGAAGCTTTTTATAACCACTGAATGGCCTTGGGGAAGTACTAGTGTGAAGCTTTATGGTTGAGTTAAACCCTATTTATTGTTTAAAAAAAAAAAAAGAGTCTTTAGGCATGAGGCCAAGATGTTGGAGGCTATTACACAGTCTAAAAAGATGTATTTGATCACCTCCATCTGAGGCATAACCCAGGCCACTAATGACATGAAAACTCTCTCCCAGCATGACTTTCTCCTTCCAGCAGGGCTCAGTTAGATGCAGGCAGCCCACTGCCCAGTGATCAGAACCCATTTGCAGCTGGAGTTCTATTTGTGCAACTCTGCACAGACAAGGTATAGAGCCCTGCCTCGTGACCAGATTAACAAGGAGTTCATCCTCTTCT
The DNA here is from genome assembly GCF_964662115.1 of Mustela nivalis. Classification (NCBI taxonomy): domain Eukaryota; kingdom Metazoa; phylum Chordata; class Mammalia; order Carnivora; family Mustelidae; genus Mustela; species Mustela nivalis. The sequence continues at coordinate 19,228,398 of NC_139032.1, forward strand.
CTCTGGCCTCCAGCATTAGTATCCCTGATGATAACGTGGAGATGCTGAGCCCCTGAAGGGGAGGAAACATCCCCTGAGGAGATCAAGTGTAAACCAATTAGCTTCCCAGTGCAAATTTAACAGAAATACCACTTGGTTTCCTAAATGCTAGTAGGGCTGAGCTGTTGTAAGAATCAAGTAATTCGATTAATAGCTCACTTTTGACTATTTGCACACTTGCAGACGGTAATAATTATTTGCCTCAGTAGAATGAGGCAAAGTAAGAGTTAATTAAAATGGTCCTTTCATTGCAGTGCCTAATAAAATTTAGATTGCCTTTTTAAAATAATTGTATTGTTCACCAAATGGGTCAAATATCAGTTCACAGTTTACATATATGAGATATGTTTTATTCTACTTAACAAACCCTTATATATCACTTCTCATGTTCTACAGACTTTTTAAAGAGTTACTCTAATCTTCAGTGTTTCCGTACAATTTATGTCTGAGCAATGCCTTGACCTTATGCATCTAGGCCTTGCTCTGGCTCTGGCTACTTCCTTGACTACATCTAGAAAGGTCAAGACTCATGATACTTTTTGTCATGCCAGGCTATCTAAGGCTTCATCTACTCAATGAACTATTGAGGTATTTATTTTCCATTATTATTATTACTATTACCACCATTATTTTAGAGAAGGGGAGGGGTAGGAGAGAGGGAGAAGGGGAGAGAGAGAATCTTAAGCATACCCAGCGCGGAGTCCGACCTGGGGCTTAATCTCACAACCCTGAGATCATGACCTGAGCTGAACTCAAGAGTTGAATGCTTAACCACCTAGGTTAGGATGCCACCGAGGCATCCTAAAGTGATATCTCCACAGTGAGAATTCATACAGCAAATGTTTTAGGCACTTTCTTCATACAGACACTCTTTTAGGCACTGGAAAACAGTCATTAAATTTAGGCAGGAAATTTCCATTCTAATGGAGCATATAGGTAATAAACAATTATCAAGATAGTGATAAGGAGTTGGGGCCCTTCACTATATCTAATTTTATCCCTTAGCTTGGGTTCTCTACAAAAGCACAGGCTGAACCAACAACTTGTATGCTGGAGATGATCCTGGGAACTTAAGAGTCAGGGGATCAAGAGAGTATAACAGAGGAGGAAAAGTCAATATAAGCATACACAACCAAGTTGATGACCACAGGGGACACCAAGGACTTGATTTTGCCTATGTTTTCTGAGAAGGTTATAGAATGTCTTTCAAGTTTTCCACTTAAGCTTTGAAAGGGAAAAGTAGGTATATACCAGTTCCTGCTCCCCATTCTTTGAGATACACACCAATTATTTGAGGTAGCTCTTTCCCATTCCAGGCTGTCCATGCCAGCTTACAAAGTAATAGCAAGATGCTGTCATTGCATTGTGTGTTGAGATTCACATGGAACTGTTCAATAGAGCTATGGCTAGAAGAAGAGGTAAGGCCAAAGGCAAATAAACATGTGTTTGATACAGTTCAGTTTATACTGCCCATACCCATACATGCTTACCTTAAATCAAGGATTCAAGGTGGTAGCCTCTTCCAGACACTCCAGATTCTTAACACAAAGATTGGTGGAGTAAGTTTCAGTTTTTGTAGGTGTAAATGGTCCAAGGGCCGTCAGTGATACTCCGCTATCTCTCTCCTCAACTCTCCATTTTAGATTCACTTCAGCTGGTCTGAGTTGCCTGGTAGGGTGAGCCAGACCTTCATTCCTGAAGGGTTTGAGGCTTTAGTTTCCCTTCCATTGTCTGGAGATGTTTGTTACAGTCATTTGCTCATTACCACCACCAGGAGTGGAAATAAAAACAGCCCAGTGAAGGTTACCAGACATGCCTCTCTCAGACCCTGTTTTATATAGCAGCACCCCTCCCTCCTGTCATTCTGTGTCAAGATTAACTTCTTTTGTTGTTATTATTTTAGTTTTGGTGGCTGACCTACCAACATAAGTTCCTTGATGTGACCAGGTTCAATGGGATTGTTGCTGTGTTTTTGATGGAAACACGCCTTCCCTGGAAACTATGGTGACTAATTGAGAAGATCTTAAGATTTGGGGACAGGAAGTGGTAATTTCTCAGTGGGTCAAAGAACTCTTCAGATAAGCAACCTCTACCCTTTGATTCCTGGATTCATGTAGTCTAGACCTTGGGGCCAGAGTGCTAGATATTGGTTATCAGCCTTGTGCTCTGCTGTATCAGGAGGATAGAAACCAACACTGCAGACTATATCTCTCAAGCTGGCACCTTCATTATCCTTGTCTTATAGGTTAGCTCCTTCTGATCATGTAATATACAGCAGGACTAGTGGCTCCTGTGATCATATGCCCAATAGCTCACCTTCTTTGCCATAAAATGGGCCACTTTCTTTAAGACAGTATTGTGTGTGATGACTCCAGAGAGCAAGTCATCCTGTCCACCTGATTGTTTAGTGGCTTCTCTGCAGTGTGTGATTTGTGGTGAGCATTACCCTGAAACACAATAACCCACAGATTGTGTTGCTTCACCAGTAGGTCCACACAAAACTGTCTGCCGTGCTATGGCTGGAATCAGACGTGAGACTGAAAGGAATGTGAGGAGGGTACAAGAGACATCTGACATAGTGCTGTGTTAAATCACCTATTTATTTTACTATATCCATCCCTCGATGGTGAGGCCATTTAGCAGGGAGGCTATGTCACATTCATCTTGGAGTAGCCAGCACACCTAGCAGAGTGTTTGGGATTTAGTGAGCACTTAAGTCATTTCATTTGGTAACACGAAGCATGCATGCTAATGAGCTTAGAGATATTTGGGTCTGCCTCTCTTATGAATAAGGGAGATAAATAATGGCTAATAATGAGAAGGGACTTGTCTAAGTTCCTCTATCCACTTAGCAGCAAAGGCAGGGACAACTCTTCAGTCTGATCCCAGGCCATAAATCTTCATCATGCTAAAATCTTCTTGGCGGAGACTGGGCATAGTTTCTAACAAGCCAAGACAATCAAAGAGATATTGGTTTATGAGAACAAGATGAGTTATAAAACTATAAAGGATTATGGTATGAATATGTTCTGATATATAAATTGTATATTCATGTTATATATTCTTTCATTATAACTTTAAACCAAGGAGGAGCTGAGATTACTAAAGTTGTACACTGAGAGAAAAGAGTTGAGGGAGTGTTCCAGAGGGAGAAAGCATGGGGTAATAATTGAGAACATAATGTCATTCTGCAAAGCAATCTGACAATTTGTAGTCAAATTAAGTATTCTTATAAACCGTAACCCATAACTCTACTCTAGGGTACCTGGCTTAGATAAAGTCTCAGATAGATTTGTAAGGGGAATGTGTAAAGACACATACAGCGTTGTTAGTCCAGTGGTGGGGACTTAGAGCAAATTCAGTGTTTCTCACCAGAGAAATGGATACTGTATTGGTTTGAATACCAATATAATTGCGCTAAGAAATGCCAAAATAATTATGGCTTAAACAAGATAGAATGTGTGTATCTGTATATAGTAGATCTCTGAATTTCAGTTGTCCAGAACTAATATGACAACTCCATGGTGTCTCTGGCAAATATTCTTTCTATTTTGATTCTCTGCCATCCTAATACGTACTTCTGCCTTATGGTATAAAATGATTGCTCTGGCTCTAGCCAGTGGAAACACAAGAAAAGAAAAGTGGAGGGTCTACCACCTCTCTTTAGAAGCTCAATCTAGAAGTCTGACACATTATAAATATTCATATGTCATTATTCAGAACATAAGTCACATGGCCACATGTTGCTTCAGGGTACTCTGAGAAATGTGGTTTCTACTGGACAGCCAGGTTCTCAGCTGTCCACTATTAGTAAAGGAAGGAGGAATGAATATTGGAGGAGAATTAGCCCCCTTTGGTATTGTACGATTATAATAAATATGTATTTTTTAATAAAGTGCAATAGTATTTAGAATCAATGAGCTCTGTGTTCTAACGAGATTGATAGTTCTTAAAAACAGAATGCTGAGTGAGGAAAAAAGAAAGAATGAGAATGGGCTATAAGAGAATACTTTAATAGATATGCATCAATATACAAATAATTCTTACAAAAAATTATAGGTCTTTGAAAGGACAAACAATAATACTGTGCTAAGAAATAAAAGTTTAGTGAGTCACATGAACATACTCAATTTAGTTCTAGCCAAATGGTCTACTGAAAGTTACATAAATGCCCTCAGGCCATTTTTTTCATGATCTGAAAATAGCAATTATAATATGCTTATCTTGTAAGAAGACCTTGTATGCTTAAAGCATTTCTTATGGTGTTTTACACATAGTAAATTCTCAGTAGAGATTAGCTACTGTTTCTCTATTGTTATTATAGTTGAAGACATTGCAAGAAGATTACATGTGAGATCAGGGTTTATGTACAGTTGGCCCTTGGTAAATTTTGACTGGATGCACAATGAAACAGAGTATGTTGATCACAACTGTTAGAGAAAAATGAACTGGGTATATTCAGTCATATTTATTAACTGTCTCTTATTTGTCAGGCCCCTAGGTTATGAAGGTAAGTAAGAACTAACATGAACCCTACCCAGTGAAGGAGAAGGCAATTAAAAAAAAAATACAAACACATGTAAAATTTCAATTGCTATAAATATAGTGAAGGTTAGAGATACTCATGAGTGTCTATCATCTGGCTAGCTAGCTAGTTAGCTATATACATATGTATGGAGATTTGATCCACTTGGTTGAGAAAAAGTCTTTCTGAGGAAGTGATGCTTGAATTGATGTAGATTAGGGATTATCTAGAAAAATGTTAAATGAAAGAGCTTTTAAGGAGGAAGTAACAGCATATGGAAAGGCCCTGTGACCTCCAAGGCTTGGAAAATAGAGTGGACTGAAGGAAATACAGTGGGACCAGGGCAGAAAGAAAAAAGATCATGTGATAAGAGTTGACACGGGAGCATAGGAAGAAGCAGGACCATACAAGGGGCCATGTAAAGGGATTCTGTCTTTACCTCATAGGGAAGAACACTGTATTAGCTTTCCAGTGCTGCTATTAAAAAATTACCACAGACAGTGGTTTAAGACAACACAAATATATTCTCTTACAGTTCCGGAGCTCTGAAGTCCAAAGTCTGTCTCACTGGGTTAAAGTCAAGGTGTCATCATGTCTGGTTCTCCCTGCAGGATTCTGTTTCCTTGCATTTGCATGTTTGGGCCACCTACATTTCTTGGCTTGTGGCCCTTTCTCCACCTTCAAAGTACATTATTCCAATCTCTGCTTCTGCTCTGACCCTGAACTATCTGCATCTTTCTTCTATGAACCATTATGATTATATCAGGCCCAACTAGATAACATAATCTACTCATCTCAATATTCTTAATTAATAACATTTTCAAAGTCCTTTCCACCATATAAAACAATGTTCCCGAAGTCTGATCATAGGACAGAGACAATCACTGAGGGCCATTACTCAGCCTACCACAGAAGCCTTTGCATTTGTTTAAGCAGGGAAAAAAATAAAAGGCCTCTTCCAAATTGTATCTTTAAAAGATTACCCTAGGTGCCTTGTGAAGGACAAGTAGGAAGAAGACCATGTTCCTATCGGTGAACCAGTTGGGAGACAAAAACAGTCATTCTGGGAAGAAGAGAAGGAAAATAATTTCACCCAGGAAATATGAACTCTAACGTCTTGGCTAAAGGAGTCCTAGACTGGTAGCATTAGTCAGAATCTTAGAGTACTGTTAGGGTCTACTGGGACTGGCTTGTACTGGCTCTCAAGAGCTGATAGGGGGGCGCCTGGGTGGCTCAGTGAGTTAAAGCCTCTGCCTTCAGCTCGGGTCATGATCCCAGAGTCCTGGGATCAAGCCTTGCATTGGGCTCTCTGCTCAGCAGATAGCCTGCTTCCTCCTCTCTCTCTGCCTGCTTCTCTGCCTACTTGTGATCTCTGTCTGTCAAATAAATAAATAAAGTCTTAAAAAAAAAAAGAGCTGATAGGTGCCTCTAGTCAAACTCCACATTCAGTGGTATGGTAATGGCCTGGAATCAAGCCAAGGTGAGAGTATTTACCTCATGGAAATTAGCAGACACTGTGAGACTTCCCCAACCTTCTGACCCTGAGATCCAGTTTACCGATACCTCACAGACTCTACCTAACCTGTGAAATGGGCTAAGTGGTCTCCCTGCCTTCTCAGGCTTTCCTTCGATAATATCAAGCTCATTCCTCATTCTACTCTTGACCAGTTGATCCTTAGACATTTCTTTGTAGAGACAGATCAATGGTATAGAGGCTGATTTTTAGGAATGATCTCACTCTCCCATTTCAGTAATTTCTTATGAGTTTTCCAACAAATAGGCACTATTTTTATAATTACAGTGTCAACTTTACCTTTTGAAAGATTCTTAAAGATTTTTAAAGATTTTATTTACTTATTTGGGAGAGAGAGAGAGCACACAAGCATGGAGAAGGGCAGAGGGAGAACGAGAAACAGGACTCCCCACTGAGTGGGGAGCCTGATGTGGTGCTCGATTCATGTCTGGGGTCGTGACCTGAGCCCAAGGCAGCTGCTTAACCAGCTGAGCCACCCAGACGTCCCTCAACTTAACTTTTTAAATGTTAATTTTAAAAACACTTGTGAATGAGGACACTGTGGAACCCTTGTTTTATGTGTCGATTGCTAAGCTGTGACCTAATCACTACAAAGGTGTATTCTTGACTCTAATTATGTACAAATTCCTCTCAGTTTTCTTGGGAATTTGTTACAGAGCTTGTTCTCTTGATTTATTCCCTATAGGAAGGTAGGGGAAAATGTAAACAACGAAAAATACTTAAAAGTAATGAACATTCAAGCATATGGAATTATAGAGAGAGAGTTGTATTATACCTTGGTATTATACCTGGTCTTGAGTAGGAAGTGTCTAAGGGCGGACTCTTTGGAATAAGACTTTCTGGGTTCAAATCCCATTTGCTATCTGTGCTCTCTGCAGACCTTATCTGCCTCAGTATCTTCATTGCATTTGTGGAATGGGGAGATTGATAGTTCCTCTTGGCATTGGTGTTTGTGAGATTTGAATCAATAACCTCCCACGAACTCCTCAGAGGAGTGCTTGGCACGTATTAAGCCCCCAAGAAGTGTCAGCTATTATCTGTTGATATTCAGCTGTGCATATTCTTATTTATTTCAACATAGATTTTTGTATAAGAAGAGCATTTTATAGATTTACTATAATGATAGCACTCTGCCTCTCCCCTTTGTTCCCCAGTTGGTCTGTCCAACTGAGAAAATGAGTGACTTAATCCAGTACATTTATGTAAAAAATTTCCCAAATAATGCCAGATACTTGTGGGGTGTTTTTTTTTGTTGTTGTTTGTTTGGTTGGTTTTTTCCACATTTGTGTATTGAACTCTCATCTGTCTCCATAGGCTTCACTCACAACTTAAAAGAATTATTGCTAATCTGGCTATTAAAACCCCGAAGAATGTTACTGCAGCAACTCGATTCAGGTGTTTTCTTCCTCTCCACTTCCTCCCCGATTAAATGCACACACACCCATCACTCCTCATCTCTCCTGGCAAGTTTTCTGAGGTGTGTACCAACTTCCTGAAGAGCTGAATATCATCGTGCCTTGAGTTAAACAGGAGACAGCTGGCACCATTTATCTCTTCAAATTACAAGAAAATGTGAGAAACAACAGGGTGTCTATATGGGGTTGGATAGAGCCCGAAAGGGCAGCTGTGCGTGAAAGAGAGTATCACGGCAATGAGCTTGAGAATTAGGTGTAGTTCTGGAAGGTTCACACTCCACAAGACAACTTAGCTCAATGTGATTTTGTGATCAGATTAAAAAAAAAAAAAATGTTTACCTTATCTAGCTGCACCTTCAAAAGTTCTGTATTTCCATGATAATGATAGTAATGGAGGAAAGTAATTTTTTTTTAACTTTTGTGTTAGAGTCAATACACAGTTTTTTGATGGCTTCCCCAAATCCTGGACGGTATCAACATTTAAGTTTTCTAATTATTTGTTATTCTTGTCAAATCACATCATATCATCTTTTATGCTGGTTGATTTTGGTAATGCATCACTTTGAAAAGAAACAGACACTCCTTTATAAGCATTTTATGTCTCGTATGAGTTTAATATCAGTGAAAATTCGTGAAGGATTTTTATTCCAGTCAAAATGTTATAAAGTAATCTGTTTGAAACCACATACAGAAAGATTAGCCAAGATGAATGTATGCATGGTATTTTTAGAAAGTAGAAATAAGTAGAAATTTTTCTTAGCACTTCTTTTTGTGTATGCCTTAGTGAGAGAAGAAATTACATAAGAAAAACTATAAATTTAAAGTCTGCGTTATTAGGAAGCATAGAGGTTCATCCTAGAAGAGACTTCTTTCTAGAAGACTATTCTTTCTCATTACTACATGTAATAAAACATCAGAACACAAGGGCAGATGATTTTCTTGAAAATGTGCATCATTGTAGAATGTGAGGTGGTGAAAGTGGATATGACCTCGAAAAGGGGTTGTACGTTTCTAAATGAAAGAAAACTTCAGGAATTGTTAAGTTTTCTCTGTTGAATGAAGAAATAGGCATTATATATATTTCAGAGACGAGTTCATGAATCAGTATAATAAAAGAAGAAAGAACTTCTCTCTACTATAACTGAATTCTCTAAGAACCTGAATAAAGAAAATGTGTACTCATTTTTATTTTTTTACAAAGGACAAGTCTTACATTTATAGAGAAGTCAATTTAACCTTGATACATAGGCAGATCCTGGAACTAATAATCATCAGATAATTTGTAATCCCCTATCAAAGCACAACCTTCTGGGTCACAATCAACATCACTTTCCAGAAAGTAGACTTTTGCCAACATTATTCCAGTATGACATAAATGTATTTTGGAATACACTACAGAACTAAAAATCAACAATAAAGTTGCAAGTGTAGTTTTCAGAATTTTGATTCACTTTCATATGCTGTTCTTAATCAGCATGCTACAATTCACTGTAGGCCCGCATATTGCTAGAGCAGTGGTTCTCAAACTTTTTGGTCTTAGGGCCCTTTTACCATCTTAAAAATTATTGTAAAGCCCAATGAGATTTTCTTTATGTGAAATATTTATCAATATTTGCTGAGTATTTATCAATAGTCACTGAATTAGTAATAAAAATGGGAATTCTTAAAACACAGCACACACACATTCCAATAGCCATGAATTGACTATATCATCCTGCCAGGTAGCTTTCTAGAAAACTGCACTGGGCACTCAGGAGGGAATAAGAGTGACAAGACAAATAAGTTCCTAGTATTACGATAAAAATAGTTTTGACCTCACAGATCTCTGGCTCTCAGGGACCCCTCGTGGTCCCTGGAACACACTTTGAGAACTGCCTTGCTGCAGTATTACTGGCTGGAGGATTATCAGGATTTGGTAACAGGAACTCTAAGTGACCCAAGAGGAAAAAAAATGATCAAATAGCATCTTTCAGGGTGTAAATTCTGACTGACTGAAACTCAGTGTTTCTATGAAAGATCCCTGGATAATATCTTTAAGCATATGCTTTTTATTTAGGGAATAAAATACTGATATTAAAAGACAAGGGATAGGGGAGAAGAATCCAGGCATTATCTGATGAATATTTATGTATAACAGGCATTGGAGAGATGAAAAAGGTCTTAAAGATGTGGTCCTGTCCCTTGTTATATAATCAAGAGAGAGCGATCACAAATAAATGCTCCAGTAGAGTTACGAAGATTCTCAGACATCTCAGTAAAGGGAAAAATGATTCCCAATAAGCCATTTCAGTAAGTTTCCATAGAAGGTCCACATAGAAGATCCACAGAAGAAGGGACAGTTGTGACCAGGTACACACAAGGACCAGGTACACACAGTTAGCTCACACTTTAAGCAGAGGTGGAACTCGGGGTAAAAAGACATGGAAGGTCATGGCTTCTGTGCTCACAGGAACTTTGATATGAGAGGTTAGGCTGGACTGCAGAGGGCCTTATACGCTCACTGGAAAAATTGAGCATTGCCCTCTAGGTAATGGGAAGCTGCTCAAGTTTTTTAAGTAGAGGGATAGCTTGTTCAGAATTATATTTTAGAGTTCCAGCTTTATTGCCTTGGCCATCAGGGTGAAACTACAGGATGGAAGTGCCCTTCGGAGTGTCTTGCAATAATCCAAGTGAGAAGAAAGCTTGTTTATATTCTCTGGTTCAAACACTGATGTCTCCCTTGGTTTGGGGACCTCAAAAATAACCTAATTTACATGTGCCTTAATTTCTTCATCTATAGAGTAAAGAAAAATGGTCTACCTTACCGACTTGTAATGATGGAATGGTTTGATGCAACTAAATAGAATAACATGGAATAAAACAAAGCAGCATGAATACATTTCACTTTGCACTATTAGTAATATTAGTAATATTTCTTTAAATATTTTTATTTATTTATTTGATAGATAGAGATCACAAGTAGGCAGAGAGGCAGGCAGAGAGAGAGAGGAGGAAGCAGGCTCCCTGCTTGAGCAGAGAGCCCGATACGGGGCTGGATCCCAGGACCCTGAAATCATGATCTGAGCCGAAGGCAGAGGCTTTAACCCACTGAGCCACCCAGATGTCCCAGTAATATTAGTAATATTATTAGCAATATTTGCAATATTAATAATCATTAGAGGTACATAAAATAAGAGGGAAGAAGGCAAAGGGACCACATTCTGAAGATACTTTGGAGTTCAGATTCACGGGATTTCTGTGATATTGCTGTATAGTGGTGAGAGAGAATGAAATTGGTTCAAATGTTTAAATTCAACAGACTCTAGGGAGCGTTAGGTGATAATGGCGAAGGCCCAGGACAGAGGGCGCAGGGAGAATGCAGAGAAACCAAGGCCTGTTTTCACACAAATATCTTTTACAAAAATGGTGGGAAATGCTTACCACAGTTACCTCACATAATATGAAGGTGTGGTATGTGATAGCCAGCAAGCTCTAAGGGGCAAGACAGAAGGATTCAGTTGTGGCCAAGCATTCAGACCAATTCAAGGGAAAAACAGTTAACTAGGCCTCTAACAAAAATAAGGAATTTCTCATTAGAGTCAGGCGCTCTCCTCGAGAGAACTGCAGCGTGAGGCACAGCCTTGAAGAAAGAGAATAGGTACACATGAGGAGAAAAGCTGGGAATGAAAGCTGGATAAGAGTCCTTTCCTTAGCATGAAAAAAAAAAAGATTATCAACATATTACAAGGAGGATGAAGTACTGAAATCAAGGCAGCCAAAAAGACTCGGATTAGGTAAATTTCTGTTAGAATAGGGTCCGATCTGGAGTAAAAACGGGTATTGGGCAAGAGAAAGTTTTTATTTGCCTGGATGGCCAAAAGATTCTAATTTAAAAGAAACAGAGATTCTCTCGGGGCGCCTGGAGGGAGCTGGACTTTTGGTTTTGGCTCAGATCGTGATCTCAGGGTCCTGAGATCAAGCCCCACATGGAGGGGTATCTGCTTGAGTTTTTCTCTCCCTCTTCTCTTCCCACCACCCTGCCACTCACTTGAGCTCTCTCTCTCTCTCTCTCTCAAATATATAAATGAATCTTAAAAAGAAGAAACAGATTCTCTGAATGATGTGCAAACTCTATCATAGTTCAATAAGAAGAGAAAAGAAAGTGAGTGAAAGGTAGAACAGAACTGCTGTTTCTCCAGCATAAATATTCAATGACGTAAAATGCCTGAGATAGCTCAGGAACGCGTAACATAGGCGTCTGTCCATACCATGCTTATGTTAACTGTTTATGAAGGTGTGGGGGAAATCCACACAAAACTAATTACTTCCCAACCTCAGAATAAGGTGGAGGGGAATATAAACAGATTAAATGGGGGGACTTACATTATAGTAATAATATTTTGGATCACTTGTTTTTTTTTTTTTAGAAAGAAAAGGTAAGGAGAGTGGGGAAGTATCTGCTTTAAAATTAGAGTATCTCATAGAAGAACTGAGCTCATAACATACTAAGGCAGATCTGTGACAGTTCACAGACCCTTTGCCTTCAGGTGCTAGTCAGATTTTTATAGTCACAAAATATGGCGCCTTTTGTTTTTGTTTTGTTTTGTTTTTGAATGGAATAACCTCCCCCCCCCCCCCATTGCTAAAATGTAATATTTAGCTTCAGAGAACATTGCATATGTGTTCTCTGAGTGGAGGAAGACCTAAATGATGGTTTTACAAACTAGAGGCTGGTCTTGAGGCTTAGAGATGATCATCAGGTATGTCTAGAAAACACTTTCTTCTTTCCTCTTCTGTTCCTTTCCTGAATTCCCACTGATCAGCGCTTAAAATGGGAATTTGGATCTGAAATTGTCTTGGTGAGTGAGAGGCTGCCATAGAAGGTGCTACTTTCCTACCCCGGTATGAATTCACAGTATCTGGAATAGATGAAGCGCCTCACACTTGTTCCTCTCTCTGCCCCCCAAACCCATATGCATGCCCTTCTTTCTGGTAAGCCCTCCTCAGGGTTATAAAATGGGTAAGATCTTTCTGAGATCTAAATATACAGGAACACAATTTTAACATATTGTGTCATTAAGAAGTTTAGGAGCTTTTAGACACAATCTGGAGGTAGTGGAAAATTAGATGCAGTGTTGCATTAGACATGTTTTTAGTATTTTCTTCTTTTTGTAAAAGCTGTAATTTTCAGAGTTTAGAACCAATTTAATGTCCCTGGAGTTACAGCTTTTTTGTATCCATTGTCCATTAGGTGAATTACTAAGCCAAGAATGGAATCCATTTATAATGTATAAAATACCATGAAATGTCTTAAAAACAGTCTTTGCAGGGGGAAAAAAAGCATTGGGAGTCCATTAAATTTGAAGACAGTGAGTTCTGAGGTTCTTCTTATAATCATATAATGGTTTTTTGTGCTTTGATAATATGATGCATTAGATATTGGAAGATTTATTTAAAAGTTTGAATTCAATGAAAATTTATATAGAACTAATGCAAAATGCATTATGTTTGACATTCCAGACAGCTTTCAAAAGTGAATGTATTACATAAAAAAACTTTAATAATATTTATTATCTTTTAAGGCAAATTAATAAATAACCAATAAAACACTACTAAATCTCTTTTCAGTGATTGTGTCACTATTACTAGCATGTAATAAACCTAGGAGATTTGGTTTTTTTAAATTCTTATTTTGAGGGATTTCTAGTGTAGCCTGGAAGTTAAAATAATTTGTTCTAAGGAGAATCTTTACAAAATATAATGATATACATGTATGTATGTCTAATATGTCTCGATACACCTAGCCATTTCCAGTGACCAGATTTTAATCAGTAATATATTGAGGATTCAGGGTGTGTGTGTGTGTGTGTGTGTGTGTGTGCACCGTGTTGGGTGCTATGAGATCTCAAACCATAAACAATTTGAAGTTTTGTTAAACTTTCCTTTCATGTGTCAGAGGAAAATTTCAGGAAAACAATTTCAAAATTTATTAAATAAACAGATCTGCTAGAAAAATAAAAAATGTAATTGTTACCTCTAGAGTATGTCCTGGGATCCACACAGTCAGACCTGTGATTTCTGTAGTCACTGAAGCAGAGAAATGTGACATATTTAACACAAATTCTAATAAAATTTGCTACAAAAAGCACTTTCCCTAACTTTACTAGTAGGATTTTTTTTTTTAAGATTTTATTTATTTATTTGACAGACAGAGATAACAAGTAGACAGAGAGGCAGGCAGAGAGAGAGAGAAAGGGAAGCAGGCTCCCTGTGGAGCAGAGAGCCCGATGCGGGGCTCGATCCCAGGACGCTGAGATCATGACCTGAGCCGAAGCAAGCGGCTTAACCCACTGAGCCACCCAGGCGCCCCACTAGTAGGATTTTTTAAACAGGAAATCCTGATAATTTCCCATGTGTCTGCTTACACATTCATGTTTACTACCATATCAAAAAAAAATTTTTTAAGCTGTATGTTTCAGAAAACCCAGGTACACATGGCTTAAGTAAATATGGGTTGGTTTTTCTCACACAGCAATAATCTGGAGGTAGAAAGCCCAGGGTGGGTGTGACAGCATTGTGATGTGATCACGGACCCAACTGCTTTTTATCCTTCTGATCGGCATTTTTAACCTTTTAGCCAGCTGACAGCTATAGCATCAAACCCAGGACAGGAAGAAGAGAGAAAACATAGTATGGTACCAGCTTCATCCACCCCTTTTATTAAGAGAACAAATGTCTTTCCAGAAGCCCCAGCTTAGGTTGTATATGTCAGAAAAATGCCATAGGACTAGAAAAGTAAATTTTCTTTTCCAAACTCTGGAGGAAGTCTGAGGGAGCAGAGCTGGAGAAATATTGGGGAAGTGTTGGAATGCTAATCAACAATCAACATCATTTTTCAAAGTTCACTAATTTTTCTTTTCTATTCTTTCTCATGTTGGCTAACCTGGGCTAGCCATAGACTGAACCATATAAAATTCCTAATATCGCTGCATTATTTCTTTGTAAATTAACACTTTCATATGTTTTAATCTAACACTCGCATTAGAAGTTGTTGATTGAGGCACCTCTCTGGTTGCCAAGTGCCCAGAAAATAAACTATAAAACCTTAATATCAAATGCTATGCAGTCCATTTTAATTTTCTAATATCTTTGAAAAAATTCATATTTGAGTATATTTGATAAAGAATAGATGAATTTTTTAAAGATTTGTTTTTATTCGAGAGATAGATCAGGAGTAGGCGGGAAGGGTGGAGGGAGAAGCAGACTCCCCCCAGAGCAGGGATCCTGATGAGGGACTCGATCCCAGGTCTCTGAGACCATGACTAAGCCGAAGGCAGACACTTAACTGACTGACCCACCCAGGCACCCTAGAGTAAATTAATTTAATGAAGTTCAAAAATGCCATGCATTTTGTTGTGAGGTCACGCCAGGCCCATTATACAAGGCATATAATGCATGTTTATTAAAGTCTGAGTAAAATGCTAAACAACAGATAGATTTTGATCAAAATGCAATTTTTAGTTTAAGCCTTACCATCTCTTCAGACTTCAGACTTTAGTCACTGGGAGTGATTTCCCCCTGTTGATAGATGGAAATTCATGCAGACCAGTGATGGTTAGGTGTTGGAAGCTCCTATAGTCATGTTAGGTCAAAAATACAGTCTTGATTCAGAAATTCAGACGTTTAAACCTGCAAAGATTGTAAACTTCTCCTCTTCCCTTGTTCAGGCTTGCTTCAGACTGAAAATCTTCCTGAGGGAGAAAGGCTCTATCACTTACTTCCTGCTGTGTAATAAATTGACCCAGAACCTAGTGACTTTCAACAATCATCATTATTTGTCTATAGTCTATGGATCAGTGGCTTGGGTGAGGTTCAGAGACCTGGCTCTTTCACAGTTCTCCATTGCACTCGTTCATGGTTCAGCAGTCAGCTGGGAGTCAGCGACCTCACTTATATATCTGGTTTTTGGCTGACTATTGGCTGGGGCCCTGTGATCCATATTTCTTATCCTCCAGCCAGCTGGGTCATTCACAGGGTGGTGGTCACAGGATTTCCAAGACCGAGAAGGGAGAGCAAGTCCCCCATGTACAGATGCTTTAACCATCTTCCAGACTTGGGTCAATCAAGTCAATCAGTCAACCCTGACTCAAGGTGTGGAGACAGAGATTCCACCTTTGGATGAGAGAATGTGTAATACCACATTTCAGGAGGGAGGTTATGTGGCCTATTTTGCAATCTACTACAAAGAATTTGAGCTTCTGTTCAACATTTGTGCCAGTCAGGTACTGTCCTTTTCTCTGGCTACTAGTCACTCTCAGCCACGGTGTACTCAGCTAGGTGGCTTCTGATTTCCCTGGATCTGGCACATGGTTAAAATTGACTCTTGTGTGGGGCACAGTCATACTTTCCTCAGTGAATCTCTTTACTAGAGATCTCTCTCTTATCCTTGACTTTGGACAGAGGAACTTGTCATCTTGGTAGTTACTTCTGATTTCTCCCTTGGCCCCAGGCAATCCAGTTTCATACCTCAGCCTCTTGACTAGGACTCAGGACAACTTGATGCCTACTTGCTCTCTGCACCATGGCACATGTCCATTCGCTAGAATACACTAGCACATCTCCGTTCTCACACATTCCAGAAATCCAGGACAACCTCAACACAGCAACAGTCTCCCCAGATCTGCCATCAAAGTTGTTCAGCAGCCTTTCTTTTGCTCTCTAGATTTCATGGGTAGGCATCAGACTTCAGTTCTCAGTCTCTGTTAGCTTTGTTGATCATGAGAATAGCACCAAGTCTTTGTTTCTCCCATAGGAACAAATTCAGAGCTTTCAGTGTGTCCCTTCAGGCTTTGGGTTAGAAAGTGGCCCTCTCATCCACTCCTTTTCCAAAAGAAGGAACAGGACTTTCAGCTTAGAGACTCTCTGAAGACATCTTTTCACCAGTCTGTTCTCTTTAATGTTTTTTTTTTTTTTTTTTTTTTTCCTGATCCCTGTTATGTCTTTGATCTGCCTGAGGGGTACAGGAGTCATGGAACAGATTCCATTTGTAAATTCTGCATATGGTGTGTTTATTGGCAGGGAATCTTCATTCCTTTTGTGAATTCTGCATATGGTGTGTGTGCAGAGGGGGAAGGGGATCATAGTGGTGTCTTAGTGAAAATGACTGAGGCAGGAAGGATTCCATCCTGACAGGAAGGAAGGAAAGAGAGATGGAAGGAAGGAAGGAGGGGAGGCCCGGAGAGATGGTTGGAGGAGGGAGTTCACTTTTTCAGAATCTCATCCTAGAGCCTGCTCGTCTTTATGGTGGGTATTGACTTCAGTACACAGAGCAAAAAAAGGGATTACACACATATACTTTATAGACTTCCATCTTCAGTGCTGAAATCTTTATTTTGTTTCCTAAGATGAGACATATCTTGGCCCTTTTTTATGTGATACTAAAATCCCCAGAACCACCAAGACAGACTGGAAAGTTCCTTCATCTGAACAACTCACGGGTCTCAACTTGGAGCAGTCTGAAAAGAAGGGCTATTTAGGGATGCCCAATCATGCGGGCAGGCCTACGGAACAATTGCGTGGAAACGCATGTGAAGTTAAATTGGCAATCAGCTCTAGCATTTCCTATGGCAAAGCTGCCTATTGGGTAAATAATATGCATTTTATAAAAACATTCATAAGTGTAAATTCACTCAGGAGACTGAAATGGCTCCTTAGGGTTAAATGAAATACATATTAACAACACTTATGAATAGTAAATAGCATGCACTTTTAAAAAGTGCTCAATGTGTATTTACATAATAGCCTGTAAGAGTTCCACTGTCAAGTAAATAATACTGTAGTTGCCCTTAAAAGTCTTTAATTACCTACGGTATTTGGGAAGCACGCTGTAATGGATTTCTGGTTTGTGTTAGCACTCCACTCTCTTCTCAGATTTGTTCCTTTTCTTTTCTTTGCTGGTTTCAAACACATATATATTTATGAACATAATTTCAAATTGGCACTGAAAGAAACCACCCATCTAGATAGAATGGCCTTGAATGGTTTCACTTGTGTGAGAAGGAAACTTTTAAAGCAAGATGGCAATATCACGCTGACAGCAAACCCATAAAGAGGATCTTATAAATGAAAACAAGTAAACAAAAATGAGAGCCCCCGAGGGGTGGTGGAGCAGTGCGCGGTGGGCAGACCATGCTTCGGTGAACTGGAGTGAATGTGTCAGTCCTTGCCTGTGTGGTTGTGGGACCTGGTAGTTCTCAGATTCATCTTCTGTTGTTATGTTGCATTGGAGGGATCGACCCCCTGAAAACTGATTTCTAGTCTCTGCTACCAACTAATTTCTAGCTCCTCTGGGGCAGTGGGGAGGGCTGGCTAGAGGCTGGAAGAAGATACAAATCAAAGATTTCTTCCCTCTTCTTTCTTCTTCAGGTGTATATCACAATGGCTGTGGTACCACATACCTCTTTCCCACCTGTCCCCCCATAGGTCTACCGTGGTTCCATGTCCATATGTGGCCCAGACTTCTGGACTCCAGTTCTAGTGCCTCCCCTCTCCAGGCTTCATGTTGGTAGCAGCTTCCTATAGTTGCTAATCTCTGTGTTACCTCACCTTCTCTTGGTTGGTCTTCCAATTCTTCTTACTTTTAACAACCTGTTACCTAGATTAAGTGATCCCTGTTGGATTTACCTGGTATGATGAGCTTTATTTACTTGCATGGTCTCTGATAAAACTAGCATATGGAAGCTTTCATCTCTGAGGAAGTTGCTTTGAAGCAGTCAAAGAAATATTTGCCCCCTTTCCTATTCCAGGCAAGATGTCTTTTGGAACTTCCCATTAAATCTTGTAGAGCCCATCTGATACTGGGGTCTTTTTAAGAGGAAGGAGACAGATTTAGATGCTATGTTGGACAGAGAAGAGGTTAAGTCTAAATATTCAGACCCAACCACTTAAGACAGCATTGCTGTAGAAATATCATCAGTGAGAATGGTAGCTATTGCATTTGGCCAGTTTTGGTCTTGCCTTATTCCTTTAACATCCCGGGCTGATAGAGGTTCCTGACTGTAAGACTTTGCCTTCCAGCTTTTTGGCAATCTGAAATGACCTATGGGCACATAAGGGTACCCGTATGGGTATATAATGGAGTCAGTGAAAAAGAAGGGATCTTGATAAGATGATGTGCCTTGACTAGAGGCACTGAGTTTCTGTTTCTAAACTAATGACTCCATGTGAGCCACAAAAAACAACTTTTGCTAGGTTTGGCCCTCCGACCGACAGTTTGAGACTTAAGTTGGCTGTTTCATTTGGCAAGAAGCACTCACCTGCCTTACTTGTCTACTCCCATTCTCTCTGTGCCAACTACAACACAGTCTTGCTTGGATTTCACAGATTCATGGGTCCTGCCTCATCCCTCGGCCAGTTAATACCCTATTGCCTTCATACCTGTGCTCAGTCTCAACTGTGCTCATTTTCCCTCAATCCTTCACCTTCCCAACCTGTCATGAGATACAGGTGGCACTTGAAAATCCCCTCATAGAAATTATTTTGAAAGTTTATCGTAGTTAAAAATGTCACCCTTCTTTTATTAAAACACACTTGACTATTCCCCATTGTATATAATAAGTATATCAAATGTCACCATGTTCAGGTAGGGAGAAATGGGGAAAACATAGAGTAAGTTACTAGGAGCTAGGCACAGTTTTACATATCTTAATTCGTTCCATCTCATGTTACTCTTACCCTCAAATCTTCCTCTCTTTGTGATTGTAACTGAGAACAGTGCCTCTGGGAGCAAGAGGTTATATCTAGAATAAGCAGGGGGTAGGGCAGGTGGAGAAAGACACTACAAACAACTTGTCTAGCTTTTGGCATTGCATGGAGCAGAGAAACATCCTAGTTAGGGAGGCATGGGCTCCCAGACTGCTGCTGGGACTGGGATGGCCCCAAACCATCCTTGAGCCCAGTATCCATTATTCATTCATATTTGTTAAGGATGCTCTCTACTCGTTGCTCTCCTAAATGTTGGGAATAAACTGGTGAGAAAGGCATAGACTGTTTTCCTTAGGGGAACTGATTCTGTGGGGGAAGAGGACATTGAACAAGTACACCATTGAATTAAAAAGATCTTTTTTAAAAAAAGATTTTATTTATTTATTTGAGAGAGAGAAAGAGAAAAAGCACATGAGCGGTGGGTGGTCAGAGGGAGAAGCAGGCTCCCCGCTGAGCAAGGAGCCTGATGTGGGACTCGATCCCGGGACTCCAGGGTTATGACCTGAACCTAGGGCAGTCGCCTAATCAACTGAGCTGCCCAGGCACCCTAAAAAGATCATTTTTGGAAGTGCAGTTAATAAAAATGGGTTGCCATGAGAAACAAAATTAATGGAGCAAGGAGCAACACTGGATTGTGTGATAAGGTAGAGCCTCTGAGAAGATCATGCTTGAATGACAGGAAGAAACAGCCGTGCAAAGCTCTAGGGCAGAACAGTGCCACGTGGCAAGAAAAGCAAGTTCAAAGTCCCTGAATCCAGACAAGGGCAGCAGATTCGCAGGACAGGAAGGCCAGTGTGGCTGGAATCACAGGTAGAGAGGCATAGCAACAGCTGTTAAAGTTGGAGGGACCATCAGGTGATAAATCAGGTGGTGATTTTTTAGGACAGGTAAGTTGTCTGGATTGGGTTCTAGGTGCATAGGGACAGGGAAGCTGAGACTCCAAGAGATGAAGTGACTTAACTGGATTTGACATGGTTTCATAGTCAGAGAGACGAAAACTTGGCCTGGGATTCTTAATTCAGTGTTCGCCACCTGTATTATAGCTGAAATATTGATCTCGATGTATTTACCTGCTTAAAAATAACAATCACCGTAACAAGAATCTCTTGACTGATGTAACATTTATTTATCTATCTATTTATTTATTTATTTGTTTGTTTGTTTGTTTATTTTCATTTTTAGTTTTCTCGACTGTAGAGGTCCTTTGGTAGCTGAGAGAGCAAAGTCTTGGAAGTCCGTCTGCATGGAGCTCTCTAGGAAGTACACAGGGGCTGTTGGGAGCTCGGAGTGCGTGTAAATCAGTAAGTGGCTTTTAGATGTCATCCGTCACCTGGAATTTGTTCAGAGTGCTGATCAGAGCTGCCCTCTGAAGATACCAGCCTCCACCCGGGCTGTAAATCTGAGGCCAGCCTTGCTTGTGATTATTAGCGATCCCCTGGCAATTTTTTGAAGAGATGAGGTGTTAATTCCAATGCCCTGGCCCAAATCCAACCCAGGAAATTACTTTTTGCCTACCTAAATTACATTTAGACTTTCAGTTGGAAATTAATTCTCAAGTTCTTTTCTCCAAAACATTACTGCTGCAGCTCTGCAAGGAGTCCCAGCGTGCACAAGAATTTCCCCGGCCTCCAGCTCTGCCCTCCACTACCTTTCCCAGCCCCACTCCCCACCATGTGTGCACCTAGCCAGCGTGGTATGATTTGGATGTGCCCGGAAATCAATCTGTGCAGCAAAGTGGGGGCAATTACCTATGATTCTGTGTGTTTCTGGGTATAAGTTAATCCTCTTTCCGTCAACACTATTACCTGCCTTACAACCATTAAAGATAGCTCAGTATGTTTTTTGTTCTTATTTAGATCAGTCTCCATAAGGAGGCAGGAAGCAAAAGTCATGTCTTTTCTCCTGGATGATTATTCTATATTCTTTTCCATCTCTGTTTTTCTCTCTCTCTGAAACACGCATGCGCGCACACACACACACGCGCGCGCGCGCGCGCGTGCACACGCACACACCCTTACAGAGCACAGAACCTATTTCTCATTTCTGCACTGTCAGTTCTTTTCCCCCAAAAGCATTTCTTGTCATCTAACATATTTTATATATCAACCATTTATTTATTCTCCAACCCGCCTTGGACTATAAGCACTATAAATGAGGGGGTTTTCTTTCCTGTCAATATCCCAGTATTAAACATACTGGCTGGCATATAGTAGGTGCTCAGTAAGTACTTGTTAAATAAATGGACTGTTAAATAGCTACCCCCAGCCCAATTCTTTGGGTAATAGCTGAGAGATATAATTGTTTAGACACT
Source organism: Mustela nivalis (assembly GCF_964662115.1). Classification (NCBI taxonomy): domain Eukaryota; kingdom Metazoa; phylum Chordata; class Mammalia; order Carnivora; family Mustelidae; genus Mustela; species Mustela nivalis. Next base: position 19,249,964 of record NC_139032.1, read on the forward strand.
GGAAGTATTGTTTGTTCATTTATTCATTCATTATTCATCACTCATTTGATAAACATTTATTAGTGCCTACTATATCAAGGAAAGTGCAACACTAGGAAGCTGAACAGACATATTCTAATTCTCACAGAGCTCATAATCTAAATAAGGAAAAGCACATGTAAGGAGCTAGCTAAAGACCTAACTATAAACCAGGGAGATAAAAGCCAATCTCCTGATATGTTGGAGGGTGGTAAAGGCTGTAGAATTATGACTCAGTGCTGTTCCTGGATAGCTCCATTTGGTAAATTCCTCTTAGAATTTAATAGCAGGGAAAAACTCTCTTTCCTAAAGAGAGTCGAGATTTTTTTTTTTAATCAGAGAACAATCTCTGGCATGTTTCCCTCTTTGCTTTAGTGACTAATCAATTAAAATCTAAGTGTAATAATCAATTGCAGTCAGAACTGTATAATGAGTATCAAGTAGACCTGGTTTCAGATACCCTACTTTATATGATTTCTGAATTGCTTTTCCTATCTGCATGTTAATTGTTGTAAGTACACACACACATACACACACACACGTTTTTGCATTTGCTGCCATTTAATCGTTTGTAAATTCTCTGTGGTAGCCACAGGGCATAGATAATAAAGCTTTGTCAATACAGATGCTGGAGATGAAATGTTTGACCCTGCTGGCCCATGCTAAAATATTAAACCCATGAAAATCTAAGATGCTATGCCCATATCTAGGCTCCAGACCTTTGTGTCACAATCAAAGTTCGGGGATTTACTCCAGTTTTTTGCACATACATTTTTAGGCTGTGATAAACCTTTATGTCACCTTTTTTCCTATAGTAGCTCTTGTTGTTGTTTTTTAAGATTTTATCTATTTATTTGACAGAGATCACAAGCAGACAGAGAGACAGGCAGAAAGACAGAGAGAAAGAAGTAGGCTCCCTGCCAAGCAGAGAGCCCGATACGGGACTCGATCCCAGGACCCCGAGATCATGACCTAAGCTGAAGGCAGAGGCTTAATCCACTGAGCCACCCAGGCGTCCCTCTTGTTGTTAATTTATTTTTAAAAAAATATATTTATTTGACAGACAGAGATCACAAGTAGGCAGAGAGGCAGGCAGAGAGGTGGTGGTGGTGGTGGGGGAGCAGGCTCCCCACTGTGCAGAGGGCCCAACGTGGGGCTCGATCCCAGGACCCCGAGACCATGACCTGAGCCAAAAGCAGAGGCTTTAACCCACTGAGCCACCCAGGTGCCCCCCTCTTGTTGTTTATTTTAAACCACTTTGTGCACATGCAAATAGTGCAAGTTGGAGAGAGAGGGAAAGGGTAAAGTAATTTATTCCACACAGTATCCCAGGATTGGCTTTGTGTCCCAGCCTCTGCAAAGAGCCTTAGTACTTCTCGTCTACAGGGATGGGCTTTTTTGTATTAGTTTCCCCTGTGCCAATATTTCACATTCTCAGTTTTAATTTTCTCTCTTTTTAAATTTACTCTGAATTGGTCTAGCTGTGTTTTATGTGTTCCGGTAAGGTGCCTTAAATCCTTTCTGAAACAAGGTGGAAAATAAACAACCAATCAAATAATAAAGCCTTGTAAAATAATGGTATCTGAAACCATGTCTGCCCTTTGAAATACAAAGTAAGAGTAGAGCTTCCAAGATAGCATCCTAGACCTACTTATTCAGTGATCAGTTCTGAAAACCTGTATTTCCAGGTTTGAGAGCTATCTGATATATAGACATTATCTTTATCTGGGCTGCTATAACAATAACATAGACTGGGTGGCTTGTAAAAACAGAAATTTATTTCTCACAGTTCTGGAGGCTGAAAGTTTCAAGGTCAGACTTTCGCATCCTGCCTCCTGATCTTAAAAATCTGGCAGGTTTGGTGTCTGGTGAGGGTCCACTTCCTGGTTCATAGCTGTCTTCTCTCTGTGTCCTCGCATAGTAGAGAGAGTGAAGGAGATCTCTAAAATCTCTTTTATAAGGATACTAATCCCATTCATGAGGGCGATGCACTCATGAACTACTCATTTTACAAGGCTCCCCCTTCTCATACCAACACATTAAGGGTTAGTTTTCAATTTCAAATTCAATTTCAATTTCAAGGGTTAGTTTCCAAAATTCAATTAGGAATTTTAGGGAAACACAAACTTTGGGTATGTAGCATTCTACCTCTTGTCCTTCAAATTCCTGTCTTTCTCAGATGCAAAATATATCCAGTACATCCTAACAGCACCGAAGTCTTAACTTATTCCAGTATGAACTCTAAAGTTTAAAATCTATAGTCTCGTCTAAATATCATCTAAATCAGATATGGATGAGATTCAAGGTATGATTCATCCTGAGGCAAATTGTTATCCAGCTGTGAACCTATGAAACCATATAAGTCACGTACTTCCAAAATGCACTGGTGGGACAGACATAGGATAGACATTTCATTTCAAAAGGGAGAAATAGGAAATAAGGAATAATTGATCCCCAGTAAGCCCACACTTATAAAGCAAACTCTATGAGATCTTAAAGCTCAAGAATAATTCTCTTTGTTTCAGTGGTCTATCCTACAGGTCTTAGAGTAAAGATCCCACCTTTTGGACCCCCTGGGGTAATAGATCGGCCTCCACAGATTTGCTGGGCAGGGGTTGGGCCCCAAGGCTCCACATGGCCATGCCCCCACACCTTTGGATGGGGGCATCTAGTCTCTTAAAAAAAAATGACCATGGTTCCCCACTTTGAAACCAAGGAGACAGCCCTGATGATTCCTGATTTGTCTTGGAGTCTTTCTTTCATTATCTAGGAGAAGAGCTCTTGGCTTGCGTTGAAATGACTGATTCATACTCATCTCTTTATCAGATAGATGATCATTTGGCCACACCCTTAGTGTTTTCATTCCACTACGCTTTTTCATTTTTCTTGCAGTATGGATAGGCTGAGAATTTCCTAGATCTTTAAGTTCTGCTTCCTTTTTGCCTAACAATTCCATAATTCCATCTTTAAGTCATTTCTCTCTTCTTCTTTTTTTTTTTTTTTTAATTTGGGTACAAATGACACACAGTGTTAGTTTCAAGTACACTACATAACGATTCATTAACTCTGTACAGTCACTCTGTACAGTCGTATGCTCACCACATGTGTAGCTACCATCTTTAAGCATGCAACAGTGTTACAATACCAATGACCATATTCACTTTGCTGTAACTTTTATTTCCATAACTTACTCATTCCATCACCGGAAGCCTATTATCCCCCACTCCTGTTCACCCATTTTGCCCACCTTCCTTACCCCTTTCCTTTCTGGCCACCATCAATTTGTTCTCTGTATTTATAGGTCTGATTCTGTTTTTCACCATTTCTCTCTTGTATTTTTATAGTAAATAGTCAGGAGAAGCCAAGCCATACCTTCAACCTTTTGTGAAGAAATAGCTTCAGCTAAATATCCAAGTTCATTATGCACAAATTCTACCTTTGGTAAAATGCCAGAATATGAACACAATTCAGCCAAATTCGTTTACCAATTTATAACGAGGAGCACCTCATTTTCTATTAATATGTTCCTCATTTCCATCTCAAGCCTCATCAAAATAACCTTACCATTTATATTTCTACTGATATTCTGTCCAGGATGACTTTTCTATAAGACATTTAAAGCTTTCTCTGAAGCTTGTTACCTTCAAAAATCTGTTCATAACAATGTGGGATTTTCTAGCATTCACCTCAGAACTCTTCCAGTCTCCACCCATTACCCAGTTCCAGAACCACTTCCATATATTTTTAGGTATTTGTTATAGCAACACCCTACTTGTTGGTACCAATTTCGTAATCCATTCAGGTTGCTATAACAAAACACCGTAGACTGGGTGGCTTACAAGAACAGAAATGTATTTCTCACAGTTGTAGAGACTGACAGTTCAAGATCAAAGTGCTGAGAGATTTGGTGTCTGGTGAGGGCCCTGGTTCATAGCTATCTTCTCTCTGTGTCCTCACATGGCAGAAATGGTAAAGGAGTTCTCTAGGATTCCTTTTATAAGGACACTAGTCCCCTTCACAGGGCTCTGTCCTTATGACCTAATCATTTTCCAAAGGCTGCACCTTCTAACACTATTACGTTAGAAGTTAGGTTTTGACATATGAATTCTGGAGGATGCAAACATTCACTCTATAGCCGGCATGTATAGGCTGCCTGGGTGATTCAGATCCCAGGATGAATCATTCCTCAAATCTGTGGATGGTAGAAACATCCCTTTCCTTCACAGTAACTCCATCCCCTTTCTACTAGGACTCAACATGTGTACCATCTAGCCTCTAACTAACTTGCAGGTGAAACGTTTGACAATTGTGCATATTTCTATAAATTCAAGTTGTTTGGGCTTAAATAGCATCATAACTCTTATCTGATTGCATTGGCTATACTTCTAATAATGTTAAACAATAATTCTTGAGTTCAAGGAAATGTCCATGATATTTCCTCATTGAGAACTGTATTTCCCCATTTAGAACTGAAGTATATTTCTTCATTTCCCTCTCTATCTCTGTATGGATATACTTTATAGATAATCATGTTATGATAGCATTCATAAATTTCTATTTTTATTGAGTTTTTAAATAAGAATTATGGTTGAATTTTGTTCACTTGTTTATCAGCATCTAGAGAGCTAATCATGTGGGTTTTTTTTTCCTTGAGCTCTAAATATGGTAAATATATCACAGGATTTTCTGTATTTGAACCATCCCTGAATTTCTAGAAGAATACATAAATATAGTGTGTTGTTTGCTTTTATTTAATATTTTATTTAAAAGGTTTTGTATACATATTTGGCTATAAATTCATCTACAGATTTGTGTGTGCTTGTGTAACTTTATCAGTTCTAAACCCAGCATCTAATTTAATGGGGAAACACTAAAAATATTTTCCTCCAGTCAAGAAAAAGGCAATGATACTATCTTTACTACTGTGTAAAAAAAAATTAGAGGTGTAAGAATTGGAAAAGAAGGAACGTTATCTCTCTTTGCACATAAGATGACAGTTGACCTGGAGAATTCATGAGAATTAATGACGAAATTAACACAATCATCAAGTCATTAGGTAGTACACCATAAAATTAACAGAAATTACAATTGCTCTGTATAAACTATAATCATTTGGAAGATATAAGAGAAGAAAACCCCTGTTGCATAATAGTGACAAAATTCTTAGGAATGAAGTTAGCATGAAATAGACAAAATCTATAAGGTATAAACTTCAAAATATTCTGGAAAGACACAAAACTGGCCTTGAATAAATAGAAAGACATATCTTGTTCTTGGTGAGCATCTCACCATTATAAATGGTATTTCTCCTCAAGTTGATACATACATTTAATATAGTCTCAGTAAAACAAAAGTATTGCTTGCTTTGGTTTGGTTTGATGTTAGAGTTAGACAACCTGGTCATGAAGTTCACATGGAAAAGAAATTTGGAAAAATCACTTGAAAAAGCCCTCAGAAAGAACAACAATGAGAAATGAGGTTTACCAGATATTGCAATGTAGTATAAAGTTCCTGTAACAGTATGGTATTGGCTCACGAATAGATAAACACAATAATGAACATAAACAAAGATCTAGAAATGGGCCCAATCTATTTAATTCATAATGAAAATGGCATCTGAAATTACTAAGAGAAAAATAGACTTGAACCTCAGAAATGTCTACCGAAATGCACTGCTAATCATCAGAGAGCTAAATGTATGGAATGAAATCATGTGAGTACTACAAGAAAACATCAGTGAACTCCCATATAACTTAGTTGTAGAGAAACCATGTCTAGCTATCCCTAAAAAAAAAAAAAAAAAACACAGAGGCAGTAAGAGAAAAAATTGCTAAGTTCAATTAAATGTAAGGTTTAATTGACATGCAAAGAACAGTATAAGCAAAATCAAAATACAGGACAAGTGGCAGGTAGATGGCTTTTACATGTTGGTGTCCTTGGCCTGTAGGACCTTGAGTAAGGTAGGACTCTCCTTGGCAGTGATAAATGATGGGTCTCAAGAGTTGTTGACCATTCTGAGTCTCACTCTTGAGGATACAGGTTTGTTCTGGGGGGATGTAAGGAGAAAGGATGCACTGTGGAGAAAATGCCCACTAATGTTTCTGTAGAGCTAGAGATCTTTTATTCCAAGGATCATTGCACTGGTGTTTCATTTCTTATATTTCTATGCATTATACACCTGTGTTTTGCATTTTCTGCTTTCAGTATATGTAATTCACAGTAATTAACATCTTTAAGGAACTAACTTTGCATTCTCTATTGCTTGCTGATGAATTACAGTTTCTCTTTTTATTATTTAGTGATTCAGATATTTCAACTAAGTTTCAAATGATCCTAAGTCAAATATCCTGTTACATAGTGTGGACTTTAAAAAGCAAATTGCAAAACTATATGTATATAAAAGCCTAATTCTTAAAAATACTCTTCTCTAAAAAAAAACACCAAAATACTTTATAATAAATATTTACCGCTTCTCTACAATGAATCTATGTCTCTGTAACTGAAAGGAAATTATATATATACAAATAAAAATAACTGTCACCTAAGAAATATAGAACAAATTGGTTCTTAGAGATTAGACTTTGTTTTCTAAGGAAAAAGAATTTCCCCATCTTACCTTTACCCTGTGCTTCTGTTCAGAGATACCTCCAGCTCAGAAAAAGCGCTCTCTGAGGAAGAAAAATAAATATTTTTAAACAACTTGTGCTTTAAAAAGTTTTCTCGCATATATTGTTGTACTTCATCGTCACGTGGGTTCTCTTGGCTCAGCAGAGCAGAAAATGTACTGATGAAGATTTGATAAAACTCACGCCTTATTGGATGTTTATTGGGTTCGGTTCCAGTCACTTTCCTAGGCCTTTATATGATCTCATTATTTCTCTCAGCAATCCTATAAAGTAGGTGCCGGTTTCCCATTTTATGCATGAAGAAATTGAGGATTAAAGAGGTTAAGAATTGTGTCTTAGGTCACACAGCTACTAAATAGCAGAGCCAGAGTTGGGATCTCAGTCTGACTCCAAATGCTGAGCTCCTTTTGCAAGGCTCCTCATTGAGCTATGACCAGAATGCAAACCTCCCTCGGAATGCCAAGCCTGCATTTTCTCTATGTCTTGCAGACTCCCTGCCGTGCTAAGATAATGCTCTTAGAAACATCTTTAATGGTTGTTTTGACACCTTGTTAAACAGAATTTTGTTCTGACTAAACAGTCTTGGCTAGGCAGTGGTTCATCCAAGTGCTTTGTTAATTTGAAAGTGCAGTAGAGGCAGAAGCCCTTATTACAGGAGGTAGGAGGTAGGGCAGAGCAGTGGAAAGAGAGCTTGGCACAGTCAGAAGCTCTTCAGGATCCTCACTTTTGCTAACTCACTTTGTAACATCAGGGGGTGCACTTAACAGCTAAGCATGAGGGACTCGCCTACTTACCTACTTACTTTGCACCTCCTCCTCTCCTTCCTTCCTTCACAGGGTTGTGAGTGTAATGGGTGCAAGGCACAGCCTTGGCTGCATAAGGGTACCCGGGAAAGAGTTGGGTTTCTTTCCGTCGTTGCTTTCATGCTTGCTCTTTTGAACTTTCTCTTTATATGGCTTGATTATATCTGGAGCCTGTGCCATAAGCTACCCTTGGTATTAGAACAGTCTTATCTTGATATTATTAATATTGAAATATGAAGAACATCCAGCCCAGTCTTTAAATGTCCATCTTCCATCCAGTGTAAGGCTTTTCTCTTCCATGCCCTTTGGATGTTCTACCTCTTCCATTCTTCCTTCCTTCCTTCCTTCTCCCCTTTCTTTCCTTTCATCCTTCCTTTCCTCCCCTCCCCCTTCTTCCCTTCCTCCCTCCCTTCCCATCCCTCTGAATTAGGCATTAGATAGAGAATTTAAGCAGAGAGTCTTCCACCATGTTGCTCGCCATTGGGAGGGCAACATCCCAATGCTGCTTTCCCCTGGGGCAGCTGTGTAGGTTCTTCAGGACAAATGCTCCTTTCACAGGTCCTTGTTACGAATATGCTCTCCAACTGATCTCCTCAGTGACTCTCTTCAGTTCCAGGTCACCAAGAAACCCCCCACAACTCAGTTTTTACTGCTGGGGCCCTCCTGAGTGGGGCATCAGCAAGATGGCTCCAAGTGGTCCACTTTCTAGGGGCCTCATTGGCTCATGGGAAAATCCCATGTCTCGACTTGTCGGAGACAAAAATGCAATCTACTCCTTACTTACACTTTCTCTCTCATCACCCTGAAGTCTGTCTTCTAGTCTCTACTTTTCTCTCTCTCTCTTGCTATCCAGAGATTTTGCTTTAAGTTATAAGACAATGAAAGAGTTCTATGTAACATTTCGTTACATTAGGATCAGCAGATAGTTCTTCTCATGAACTAAGGTAAAAATGCCGGTGGTTGCTACCAGAAAGCACTCCTGTTGCTTGTCTCCCAAAAGTGATTTGTTCAATGAACATTTATGCATTAAATACCACATAAAACACTGAACTTACAATAATAAGTAAGCCATATCCTTATTCTCAAGGATCCTGCATGGACTATTTCAAGAATCCAATAAGCACGTTAAAATTAACTTTATTGGTATGAGTCTAGAAACCTACTTAGTTTAGGTAATAGCAGAGAGGGACTATTTAATGATATTGTCAAGAAAAACTATTTTATTTCATAAATTTGAAGTTACATTTTATAAATTTGAAGTGTTCAGTGTGCTACTTTGATACATTTGTATATTGTAATATTATTGCCAGTGAAGCAATATTTTCCCACTACATCATTATAGTACAGTATTATTTTACAATATTCATTAAACTGTGCATTAGACCTCTGTGGCTTATTTTCCACTCATTATAAGTTCATACCCTTAAACACTATCAGTCTTACCCCCCCCACCCTGACTCATCTTCTCCTGATTACCACTGTATTCTGTTTTTTCAGAAGTTTGATTTTTGAAGATTCCACACGTAAATAATATCATGACTTACCTCACTTAGCATAATGTGCTCAAGGTCCATCCATGTTGTCACAAAGAGCAGAATAGCCTCCTTTCTTATGGCTGAATACTATTTCATCATATATATATATCATATCTTTTATCCATTCATCTGTTAATTGGCCTTTTGGTTGTTTCCATATCTTGGCTATTGTGAATAATGCCACAATAAACATGGGTGTGCATATATCTCTTTAAAATCCTTTTAATTCCTTTGGGTATATGCAAAGAAGTAGAATTGCAGATCTGTTTTTAATTTTTGAGGCACCTCCATATTGTTTTCCATAATGGATGGATTAATTTACATTGTTACCAACACTATATAAATGTTCCCTTTTTACCACATCCTTGCCAGCACTTGTTGTTTCCTGTCTTCTTGACTGTACTCATTCTTACAGGGGTAACGTTTTTATTTGCATATTCCTGATGACTTGTGATGTTGAGCATCTTTTCATGGTAGGACATTTTGATGTTCTCTCTTTTTTTTTTTTTTTTCTTTTTTTTTTTTAATATAATTTTTTATTTTTTATAAACATATATTTTTATCCCCAGGGGTACAGGTCTGTGAATCACCAGGTTTACACACTTCACAGCACTCACCAAAACACATACCCTCCCCAATGTCCATAATCCCACTCCCTTCTCCCAAACCCCCTCCCCCCAGCAACCCTCAGTTTGTTTTGTGAGATTTGATGTTCTCTCTTATAAAAAATGTCTGTTTAGTTCTTCTGCACATTTTTAAATTGGATTATTTGTTTTTTTATTATTAAGTTGTGTTAGTTATTTACATATTTTGGGTATTAACCCTTTATCTAATATTAACACCTTATCTAATATGATATAGTTGCAAAAATTTTCTCCTATTCTGTAGGCTGTTTCATTTTGTTGTTTCTTCTGCTGTGCAGAAAGGAGATTTTGAGTTGAACATATTCCTATTTGTTGATTTTTACTTTTGTTCTTTGTGCCTTTGACCTCATGTCCAAAGAATCACTGCCAGAATCAATATCAATGAACTTCTTCCCTATGTTTTTTATGCAGTTTTTGATATCAGGTCTTATGTTTAAGACTTCGATCTATTTCACGTTTAATTCTTGTAAGTGAGGTGAGACGGAGGTTCAATTTCATTGTGAGCTTCTGCACGTGTTTCTCCATTTTCCCCATACCATTTGTTGAAGAGACTATTTTTCCCCATTGGGCATTCTTGACTCCTTTGCTGAGTATTAGTTTAAAACCAGTGTGATGTGCTCGCTTCGGCAGCACATATACTAAAACCAGTGTGATAACTCTGAATTTGTTCTTTTTTTCTTGGAATGCTTTGGCTATTTGAAGTCTTTTGTGGTTCCACACAGATTTTAAGATTGTTTCTTCCGTCTGTGAAGACAATCTTTGACATTTTGATGGAGATTGCCTTGAATCTGTAGATGACTTTGTGGTAGTATGGCCTTTTTCACAATATTTATTCTGCTGATCCATGAACACAGGCTATCTTTTCATTTGTTTGTATCTTCTTCAGTTTCTTTCTGAAAAGTCTTATAGTTTTCATCATACAGATCTTTAATTTCCTTAATTAAATTTAGTACTAAGTATTTTATTGTTTTTGATGCTATCACAATTTGGATGATTTTCTTTATTTCTTTTTCTGATGCTTCATTGTTAGTGTAAAGGAATGCCACTGCTTTTTTTTTTTTTTAAAGATTTTATTTATTTATCAGAGAGAGAGAGGGGGAGAGAGCGAGCACAGGCAGACAGAATGGCAGGCAGAGGCAGAGGGAGAAGCAGGCTCCCTGATGAGCAAGGAGCCCGATGTGGGACTCGATCCCAGGACACTGGGATCATGACCTGAGCCGAAGGCAGCCGCTCAACCAACTGAGCCACCCAGGCGTCCCGCTACTGCTTTCCAAGAGTTGATTTTGTAACCTGCCACTCCACTGAAATCATTCATTAATTCTAACAACTTTTTGATTGAATCTTTGGAATTCTCTGTATTTAAGACAGCAAATAGTTTTACTAAGGAAGACTGTTTTGAGAAATATTAGTGCTGTTAATATTATTGCTACTTCAAACAACAATGTACAAATAATAATAAGAATAATAATAATACTAACATACAGTTATCAGTTATTGAGTACTGACCATACGAAGAGTGACTGAACATTTTATATGCAGTGTCTTATGTAGTCATCACAATCATCCAGTATGAGGTAGAGACTCAATGGAAACTAGAAAACTAAGACTTAATAAAGAGTGAATGAGTTTTTCAGTGTAAGTTTCTCTACTATTCCCACACTTACAACCATTAGTCAGTCCTGTCTCCCTTGGAACCATGGTTTAAAGGCATCCTGTGAGGTGAATGCTTTTTGCTGCAGTGGTGTTAAATAATACCTAAAATGATATGGAGTATAATAGAAGGTTCAGGAGGACCTCCAATAGGTAATCTGGATGCAAGAAGAATGACTGGAGGTGGGTCTCATCCCCCTTTCAACAGGACCATCTAAAAGATGAGTTGCACAAAAGAGTCTTCATTTATGTCTGTTCTTTCCAGGCAAGGAGGGGTTGACTTCCAGAAATTTGCCTTCCATTGTCTGCTTCCTGTTCATTCTAACCAGTTGCTAGAGCAGCATATTCGCAATCTGAGTTTCTGCTCTTCTTGAACTTTACAAAATGTGAGGTTGCCAGTTACTATAAGTTGAAAATAGCACCAGTATTTAGCCAAGAGTTTTCAGAATTGGAAAAAGACTCTTTGGGTTTTTTTTTTTTTTTTTTTAAGAGCAAATGAAAAGAGGTAGAATTTTCAATAATGCCTAATAGTAAAAAGAACTGAAGAAATGAGACTAATACTGTAAAACACACACACACACAGAGTATGCTAAATTGTATCAATAGTCCCTGTTTTCTTAGCTCACTAAAAATAATTTCGCAGAACCTCTGAAAGAAAAAATAGGTACTAAATCTGACTTCCTCGAAATCCTTTTCACTTGAAATTTTATGAAGGTGCTTTATGCAATGCTGAATAAGTTGAGTTTTCTAAAAGGGTAGGTTCCGTAGCAGAAGGAACACTGTCAGAGTTGCAAATGGTGGATGTTTAAGAGTTATCACTGCCAAAAATTTAATCTAACAATTTAAACTAGCACAGCCCCAAAGGCCAAACATGGAATGAAATCAGGCTGTGAATCCTGTCTCCTGGAAGAAGTGCTTCTGTAGATTTGAAGAATGCTAAAGCTACAAAGGAATTCAGGATTCCACTACCTTAATTGTTTGCTTAATAGATAAGAACCTGAGTTACAGAGAAGCTACTTGAATTGCCCAAAGACAACATGTTTGTAAGAGAACCAGGAAAAGAATCAAGATCTCATAATTCCTAGTATATTATTAACCTGGAAGACAGCACAGCGTCACCCCATTTAATAGGTATTGACGTCCACGAACATAGTGCTCTAGTCCTGCTGTGTGATATAAACATATTTCGTTCCAGTAAACTAGACGGCAGGAGAGGCGGTTAAAAAAAAAAATATTTTCATGACTATATATTACAAAGGGAAAATAATCCATCTTTCTCTTTTTGTTCTTTCTTTTGTTCCTATATTTGGCATATTTACTAATAAATACTACCCTACTGAGAATTGTCAGTATTTCTTTGGAAGTTTTACTTTAAAAGTCTTTGATCTTGCAATAATTTAATGATGTTTGAAATGAAAATATCACCCAAGAATTACATTGTGCCATACAAGGGCTTATAGTCGCATAATAAAATATTGATCATAGCCCCTGGCTGACACACCAGCTCCATGTCATTGACCTTCTTCTTCTGTTTGTCTTATCCACCATCCATAGAACATGGGTTTCATTCCCATGGTCGCCCCAGCGTCATGCAACGGCAGTCTCACCTCTAGTCTGCATTATAGGCATGTAGAAAAAGAAAACAATAAAGAACAAGAGATGAGACATCATTTCACAAGGAAATTTACCCTGAAATTGCCTTCACATTTTGGCTTTTAACCCATTGTCCAGAATTTCATCTCATGAACAACCCTAGACAGGGGAAATTGAGAAATGTAGGTTAATGGCTAAGCATATTACTGCATCTCCCCTCCACACCAATATTATAGTCGAGTTATTAAAAAGAAGAGGAGGATGGATATTTGGTAGCATCTCCTATGAAGGAGAAGCAAATCTGGCACTCCTCCAGGATTGAAGACACTTGTGTAATAATGGCTCCAGACTCTCAGATTTGAGTTATTTTGCTTCATGTCCTTGGATTAGTTGCTGACTCTTTAAATATTTTTTTCATTTCACTTTTAAAGTGTGATAATTTTGGGACATCTGGGTGGTTCAGTTGGTTAAGTGACTGCCTTTGGCTCAGGTCATAATCCCAGGGTCCTGGAATCTAGCCCCATGCCAGGAGTTGGGGCAAGGAGGTGTCCTTACTCAGCAGGGAGCCTGTTTTTCCCTCTCCCTCTGCTGCTCCCCCTGTTGTGATCTGGCTCTCTCTCTCTCTCTGCCAAATAAACAATTAAAAAAATAAAATGTGATAACACAAGGTTAAGAATAATCTTTAGGGTAACTTCAAGAGTTAGAAATTCAGATATCTGTTACAAAGATCTGTGTGGTCCAATAAAATAACCAGTAACCAACCACACAACGCTCTTAGTAAGTGACTAGTCTGAACTGAGATGTTATTATATACACACTTGATACTGATACTGATACTGAAGACTTGGTATGATGAAAGTAACAAAACCTGATTAATAATTTTTATATTGATCACATGTTGAAATGATACTACCTCTAATATGTTAGATGAACTAAAATGCATTATTAAAATTAATGGCACCTGTTGCCCTCACCACTCAAAAGAAAGTAGAGAACCACAAAGGTGGCACCTTCTCCTTTCTTTCTTCTTCCATCCCATCCCTGTTCCTAATAGTCCCCTTTCTTCCCTTCTCTCTTATTATCTCTTCATCCTCTGGCTCTCATCAGTCTCTTCTCCCTGTCACTCACCCCAGAGGAGCTCTGCTCTCTCCCCGAATCTCCTGGTACAATGTCTTCCATGAATTTGAGCTTTACCAAGCCTGGAAATGCATTTGTCCTCAAACATCTGATTTTCCAACTGTTCCCAGACCAACAGCCTAACCAAGCTCTCAGCACAAAAAAGGGAAAAATATAAAGAATATTCAGCCTTCCTGATTTTTTTTTTCCCACAACAGTGAATGTAAGTCATTAAATAATCATTCAGGAATTTACCTGCCACACAGACTAAGATTTTCTCTTCCTTTTGGGAATCTAATAATTCCTAGTCTTCTTTAATTTTGGAATAGATCTAACCCAGTAAACTCAATAATTTCCACTCTTTTCTTTTAAGTTTAATTGGGATCTTTATTCTCTTTCTCTCTCTCAGTGTATATTTTGTGTGTGTGTGTGTGTGTGTGTGTGTGTGTGTGTGTGTGTGTATGCCTACATGCACTGTGTGATAGGTTTTTTTTTGTTTGTTTTATTTCCCTTTTCTGCTGAGAGTGAAACCTAAGGGTGTCTAAGAGGTGAAAATATGATTCAGAAGAGGGCAGGAAACTATCCCTTCTCAGTCAGAATAACAGAACATCTTGTCTCAGGCAGTGACTGTGCTCTCATTTGTGATTTCCGTGTATTTCCATCTGAGTTCTCCTTCTTCCCTGAAAGAAAAAAAAATATTCCAAATTAAGTCAAGATACAGTATGAACAACACACCAAGATTTTTATTTGACCACATGTTTTGTCACTCAAAGAGAAAGGAAAATGGTGACAGTGGGTGCATGGTCTATGATAAATGCATTGGGAAAAAGCATTTGAGATAGTGAAGAAAGCGAGTGGTGTGGGTACTATGTGAGTCGTGTGGGTCGTATGATATCAATTCTAGAAAATAAGCTAATGAAGGAGACAAGAAAATAATATGCAGAATGTATATAGCCATTGTGATGAGGTACTGGAATTATAGTAGAAATTTCCCCTGATTCTGAACTGTTTTGTAATGTTACAATAAGAAAGAAAGAAGGCAACACCATGGTGGGGTGGGCAGTGGATTAAGGACCTTAGAGCCAGCTTAACTAGGTTCCCAGCTCAGCCTTGTTATAAATGTGGCTTTCTGCATTGGAACTGGTTTAGCTTCTCTGAGCTTCATTCTAACTTCTGTAAACTGGGAATAATAGCAAAAGCATAGTTCTTGTGAGGATGAGAAATTGAGATAACATATCGTCTGTGTCTAGTACACATTTAAGTGCCTAATAAACACAAACTTATTGGCAATTATTTTAAAAGCTTTCGTCCGTGAACGCATCAAAGAAGAAAATAAGATGTTTGATGCATGCAGCTCATGTGTGATGTGTTGCAGACAGAAAAAATTTCTACCGGAACTCCGTGCAAAAACAAGGGGAAGATTGTCATTAGTTAAGAATTGTCATTCTTAGTTAAGAATTCAGACAGAATCTGAAACGCGTTCCTTGCTCTATCAAATCTGCAAAAATGTACTGAGCACAGCTACACAACAAGCATGTACTTGGTGGCATATGGTACGCTAAGCTAGATGAGGCACAGCCCCTGGCTTCCAAGAGTTCCCTGTCTAGTGGAACATGCACATTTGTTCACAAATAACCACAGGACAAAGAAGGAAGTGATTACTGAGGAGCACTAACGTTCACTGACTTCTTACTTGATGTCAAGCATTAGTTAAAACAATTTACATAGAAGGAGTTGCTATTATCCTCAGTTTACCTAGGCCTGAAAAAAAAAAAACAAGATAAATTCTTTGAACTGCTATTGGTACCATGACATGGTGCAGGGAGAGGGACCCAAAGAAACTGAGGTCATACATAGACTGGCCTCTCATAGGAGGAGACAGAAGACAAAATAATTAATTCAGACTTTGGAGAGGTTGAGTAAGAAAGAGAGAACTGAGGAGCGAAAAGCCCTTCAGTTGAGTTTTTGAAGAATGGGGAGTGTTTTGATAATAATGATGGGGGAAGTACGTGGCTTGGGAAAGGAAGAGCATGAGGAGGGCCAGAAAGGCATGAGGGTATGGAGTGCAGCTAATAGTAATAGCCAGAGCGTGGCATAGCTTGATTTCCAGCTTCACAGAAGAGGGTCAAGGGGTGAAACTGGCCCCATAAATTCTTAAACTCACGTCCCATCGGTTCACACGTTTTATTTCTGAAGAAATAATCAAGATTAATGGGATCACTCTTGGAAACATTCTAAATCTTTCTTTCACAACTAAAATAAAATTTAGAAATTTAATCTTTGGAAGGATACGCTAAACAATCAAGGAAATATTTTCATAGCTGGAAAAAAAGGAAAAGCATATATGTAAAAAAAAAAAAGCTTGTAGAAGGGCATTTACTCTGAACTCTTTAAAACAGAAACCCATATGTTAGAAAGATATGTTTGTTTCTTGGTGGCTGTGGGGGGTTGAATAGTGTCTCCCCCAAATTCATGCCTACCAGGAACCTCAGGATGTGACCTTATTGGGAAATGGGGTCATTGCAGCTGTAATGGTTGAAAAGAAGTCATGGTGAATTCGGGTGGGTCCTAAATCTAGTGAACGGTGTCCTCAGAAGAAGGTCATGTGGAGAACAGAAATTACCAGCGGCAAGATGGCCGTGTAAAGACGGAGGCAGAAATTGGAATGCTGCATCCACAAGCCAAGAAAAACCATGGATTTCTGGCAATTGCCAAAAGCTAAGAAGAAGCGAGGAAAGATTCTTCCTTAGAATCTTCAGAGACAATATGACCCTTTTGGAACTTCAATATTAGACTCCTGGTCTCCAGAAGCATGAGAGAATACATTTTTTTGTTATTTTAAGCCACCCAGTTTGTGATATTTTATTATGGTAGCCCTAGCAAGCCAATATAGTGGGCTACCAAAAATCTGGGGTAATGCGTAACAAAATCAATTTGGTCATAAATAGGACAATGTTAGCTGAGATTTATAGGAGTTAGAAACCGTAGGAGAGTCACGGACTTCATGAAGACAGGTGCTGCAAAGCCCCACACAGCTGTCTGTTGGCAGTAGCGTGGAAATTTGGATGCAGTAAATAGTTTTCTCATTTCTGTGTCCGTGAGACCTTTCTCCTGTGTTCTCTAATAGCTGGTTCTAAGATCATCCCAAGGCTGGACAAAAATGCGGTCACCTTGCTCTCAATCTCCCTCCCTCCCCCTCCCCCATTCACCCATGCAACCATCCGTCCGTCCATCCATCTACATAACATGGAGGGGAAGTGGAATAGGTCAGTGACACTGAATCTGTAGGCATCCACGGACTAAGAATCAATACTGTCAGTGGCTAGGAAAAAAAAGAAAATGACTTTAAAGACAGCTTTCAGCCAATCAGAAATTAGTCTCATGTAGGGTCCCATGCAGAGAAAGTTCATGTTGCTCTAAGTGCTGAAATTATCATCTGAGTGGAAAGGGGCCACAGCAGGGGAAAAACAACAATCCGGGCATTCTAGAATGAGAGCTGTGCCAAGCACAGGAGCCTCAAAGTCCTGTGAAACTCTGAAACTCTCTTGGGCTGGAATTCTACTTCTCACCAACTTTCTTTCACTTCATCTGCCAGTCCCTCTTCTCTCCCAGCTATGAATTCACAGTCAGGCAGCGTCAGTATATGCGCTGTGTTGCAGTGAAAATGCAAACACATTTTCTATAATGAACATATGGGAGACTCCAGTTGAAAAGAGTTCCGATTCTATCCCAAGCATGTTATTGGCCAGGACTGCAGAGAAGCAGGCAGCAGACGGAATCAGGAAGCGTGGAGGCAAGAAAGGAAGGATGTATACTTCAAACTGGTTTCGGTGGTTGCTTTCCTGATTTTTACTATTTCTCTTTCATTCCGTGGTCCAGGGCCTTATATAAGGGCAGGGAAGTGTAGGGGAGGGGGAATCTTCATGCGAATCGTTTGTGCCTTAGAATTTCAATATAAATATCAGTATTTAAATTTTTTCATTATCAAAGTTAAGCATTCAGAAGTTGAAATCAATACATAAGTAACTCCATTTCTAAACCAAGGCTGATCAATTGTTTCTGTTTCCTATTTTGTTCTTCATACATATGGGTTCTCTAGGTATATAAATGCATACCTGTGCAAAGATGCACATACAAACCCATACACATGTGTTTCCAGTATGAAACCATGTTAATTTAGTACACCCCATCCTTGAAAGCAAGGACATTTCTCATACACAACCTCTGTACAAGACACAGGTATTTTTGAAAGGCTTTATTTTGCCTTGCTCTCGGTTTCAGTAGGATGATAGAGATTCAAAATGACAATAAATTAAAATTATTCCTCTCCCCCAAATCAAATTACTTGTTTAAATGTCAACTCAAGAGTGTTTTCCTTCAAGATTCATCTTTTCATTCTGATGTGAAGTAAGACATATATCTGTACAGATCTGTCAGTGACGAGCACAACCACAGGATACGCTGGAAGTCAAAGAAATAGCATCACTGTTGACTTCGCTGAGATAAGTAAAGGTCATCGAAGCAGCGGTCAGGTTCATCCGTCAGAATACCGCAGCCATATACTTAGTCAAGGATATTAGTGCCCAGATAAAATTGCGCCTGCTGATGTGTAGTAATTTCTCCTCCAGCAAGAAGGTTTTCTGCAGTCTAATAGGATGCTTGGGATAGATGTCCAAGAGCTTATAACAGTCTTTCTTAAATTTGTAGGGAATTTCTTTATTTGTGTTGCTAGAGGTCTGTTGTCTCTGTTGTACACAGCAGAGAATGAGACTGTGCAGAGGAGTGAGAGAGGTCGCAGTAAGTGTGAGACACGGTGCAAGATGGAACCAAATTCAGGCCACGTTGCTCTGTATTTCCTGGGACTGGAAAACTGCTTGGTGGCCTCTCTGAAGTAGAAAAGTCATCTTTAAATTTGCTTTCTTATTGAACGTCTCAGAGGACATTACTGTCTGCCTGTTCTATCTGTTCACTATTTCTTTGTAGGAACTTTGCTTAAATACCAGTTGCATTGGATTCTTGAATTAGGGATGATATTTTAAAAGGGGAACAAAGGAAGACTTCTTCCAGAAATCCTTTTTCTCCCTGCATTTATTTATTTTTTTTTAAAAAAGATTTTATTTATTTATTTGTCAGAGAGAGAGCGAGCGAGAGCGAGCACAGGCAGACAGAGTGGAAGGCAGAGTCCAGAGGGAGAAGCAGGCTCCCTGCGGAGCAAGGAGCCCGATGTGGGACTCGATCCCAGGACGCTGGGATCATGACCTGAGCCGAAGGCAGCTGCTTAACCAACTGAGCCACCCAGGCGTCCCTCTCCCTGCATTTAGATGTGAGATTTTAAACTTTGTGAGCAGTGACACGACACCAGTGAGGCATGGGTCCTGTGCAGGGAGCTGCGTTCTGGAGGCTTTTTTCTCCTCAGTGACCTTTACACTCTGTGCCCGGCTCGTTTCAGCTCTATGTGCAAATCTCAGTGCATGAAGTATCAGGAAGGAGTGGCTGCTGTGGGCCTGTGAGTAGGAAAACTTGAGTAACCAACATAGAAAGTTGTATAGACTAAATCTTTTCTAACTTTCCCCATCTTGTCTTTCTGCATTTCTATTTAATCTTTGGACTCTTAAATCACATTTCAGATATTTTCCTTACAGCTATATGGGGGAAAGGGTCTATTTTATGAATAGGAGCTTCTCAGAAGGGTTAAGTTCTATTTATATGATAGCTATCTCTGCATACATAATGATTTTTACCTTAAATGATAAAACTAACTTTCCAAACTCCTTTCTATCTGCAAAAACGGTCTGAACTGGCATCATTACAAGGCTTATCATGAAACATCTTACCTACTTATGCAATTTCAAAGGCTGGAAAGCTACAGTGAATATAGGAGACCTTCAGCATTCAAGATTGAGCATTCACAATTTTGATTATCCTTACAGAATACTCAAGGTCCGTGATATAGAGTGACTGATAATTTCGCTGTGACAAGAAATTAAATTGGCATAGACTGAGATGCTAGTTTGTATGAAAGTCACTTTACTAGTGAAAATTACTAGCTAACTATCGCACAGCATCTGCATCTCAACATGACTTTATGTTCGTCACTCAGTCTCATATATGTGCTAACACAAATGTATTATTGGAGAAAAAAATGCAAGTCAGCTGAAAAAAATAAACCTTCAATAAAAGTTGAAAATACTCTTACATTGTTATGTAAGGATATATGGTAAAAGCCAGGAGCCAAGGGTCTTCTGTAATTGGTTATGTTGGTAACATGATCCCATTAATGGTGTGTGCATATTGATATCCTCAGTAGATGGAATTATGGGAACAGACCTCCATCTGCTTTCTAAAATCTGATATCACAAAACAGGAACTTTAATACTAAGTTACTCTTCTGGGGAACAATCTGTTTTATCAGTTACAACTGCCAGGATAGCTATAGTACCCCACCTTGCCCTTTCCAAGCTGCTGGAGATCTGGGATGGGGGATGGGGTTGTAGTCAGACCATCTAATAAGATTTTTTCTAAAGTAAGGATAGCAATGGAGTAAGAAATCCAAGTGGGGAGGAAAACTATACAGGATCAGAGAGTACACAGAATGCTCGGAATGGCACCCATCAGAGGGGCGTCTAGGTGGTTTAGTCAGTTAAGTGTCTGACTCTTGATTTAGTCTCGGGTCGTAATCTCAGGGTTGTGAGATCAAGCCCTGTGTGGGACTTCGTTCTGGTCTGGAGCCTATTTGAGATTCTCTCCCTCTCTCTCTGTCCCCTTGCCTTCCACCACCCCCTACCCAGCTCTTGCAGGCTCTCTCTCTCTAAAAAAAGAAAATTAAAAAAAGAATTGCACCCATCAGAAATAAACTTATTAAACAAAAATGGAAGGTAGCATTGAAGACAAAATTTTTTTAGAACTGAAAAGGCAAAGAAGAAAGGAATGTAGCACACAAGAGAAAGATACTCTACTCTAGCAAAATATTTAACCCAAGAAACAAAAGAAGATTGTGAACAACAAATGCATTTCTCATGGAAATCAGAGAGAACATAGACTCTGCAAGGGGACCAATGTAGAAAAGGAAGACATCAAGAATGAGCTTGTCTGACAACAAAAGAAAGCTAGCAGAGCAAAGAAAAGGACCACGTGAATATCTTAGTCCATTTGGGTTGCTATAACAGAATACCATACACAAGGTGGCCTTTAAACTACAGAAATTTATTTCTCACATATCTCCGAATCCTTGTTTGGGAAGTCCAAGATCAAGGCACCAGATTTGGTGTCTGGTGAGATCCTGCTTCCTGGGTCGTAGAAAGATGGCTATCTTCTCATTGTGTCTTCACATGGTGGAAGAGATGAGAGGGCTTTCTGGGGCCTTTGTTATAAGGGCACTAAATTCATTCATGAAGTCTCCACCCTCAAGATACAATCATCTACCAGAGGCTCCTACCTCCCAACATCATCGCTTTGTGGGGTAGGACCTCAATGTGTGAACTTTAGGAGGACCCAAACATTCAGTCCATAGCTGTGACAATGGAAGCTCTCCCATTCATAAGAACAAGAAAAATACCTAGAAATAAACCAAATGCTAAATATGGAGACATATCTTGAAGAAAAGCTAACATTTTATTGAGGCACATGGAGGAAGAATTGGCTAAATGTGTAAATGTGTAAATATATATTGTCCATGAATAAGAAGACTCAATAAAATGAAGATCCTTATACCTTGTAAATAGCCTCTAACACCAACTACAACCAGAAAAGACTTGTAATATTGTGGTAAGATGACAGAATTTCCAAATTAACCTGGAAGCATAAATGAGAAATAAAAACTCTTTGAAGGGAAAAGTAATGAGCTAAGGCTAGTTTTACCATATATTAAAATATAGAGCCACATACACAGCATGATCGTGGATCCAAGTATATATATAAGTGTATATTTAAGTTTAGAGTAAAAAGAGGTTAGCACTTCCCTCTGATTTCAATAGCCAGCCCAAGATGGAATTATATCTCCAGAATGTTTTTGGTTCTCTTTATATCTCTTTGCCAGAGATGATCCCTTCAGTTTAAGTTCATGCCCGTCAATCCCTCTATTCACAGAAATTCAAAAATACGGTGCTAAATCACTTTGTCGTCAATATTCTGTGTATCTCAGATTTGCATTTGCTTCTAGTTGCCACTGTAACAAATTGCCACAAAGTTAGAAGCTTGAAACAATACAAATTAATTTTCTTAGCGTTCTGGAGGCCACATTCTTGAGTCTGCATGGAGCTAAAATCTCAAGGTATCAGCAGAGGTGATTCCTTCTGGAGATTCCAAGGGAGAGTCTGTTCCTTGTCCCTCCCAACTTCTAGAAGCTATCCTCAGTCTTTCACTCTTGGCTTCACATCGTATAGTCCTTTTTTACACTGGTTCTATCATCACATTAGCCTCTCTCTGTGATTCTGACTCTCTTGCCTGCCTCTTCTAAGGACCCTTGTGATTATATTGGACTCACCTAGATAATACAGGATAATCTCCCCCTTCCAAGCTCCCAATTTAATCACATCTATTAAAGTCCCTTTTACCATGTAAGATAATATATTCACAGATTCCATGGATTAGGGCATGGACATCTTTGGGGGGAAGCATTATTCAGCCTGCTACCTTCTCCTTTGTTATCCTGGTTACCTAGTTTAAAAAAAAAAAATAGGCTGGAAAAATAGATGCTAATTAAATTCATATAGGCATGTGCATTTGTGACAGTGGAGCAGTAATAAAAATGTCCTGGATCCTGAATTGCATGTGGTTTGCTAGCTTCTTCAGTTCAGCTCTCTTTTCCAAGAAATTGGTAAGATGGTAAAAACCTAAGTTGTTCATTAACAAAAGTATGAAGTATTTTATTTTCTGTTCTTTTAGTCATTCATCCTTATATATTGAATATCTAATAATTATAATTAGTATGATTAGAATAATAGTAGCTGTCACTTATTAAGTGCTTTCTGTGGGCCAGTCATTGTACTAAATTGCGTGAATTATCTCATTTATTCTTAATTGTCCTGTAATCAGGTATTATTATTTTCCACAATTTACAGATAAAGAAACGGAGACTAAAAGAGCTGACAAGGATTGCCCAAAGTCACACGGCCAGCAGGTGTGAAAAACAGTATTTGAACTCAGTGATTCCAAAGACCCCAACTAGCCGTCATTAGCTTGGTTCCGAGTACTGAGTAAGGCACTCAGCAGCAGGGACCCATGGGCTGGCCTGTTGCCTCCTGCTTCGTTCACAGGAGATCCAGGCTAATAGGCAAGAACAAAAGAATTAAATGTATGATGATGGAAGAGATTAGGATGTAATAGGAACCCATGAATGAACATCTAACTCAGATAAAGATGGGGATTCACTTTTCAAGGGAGAAGCTGAGGAATGAAAAACTGCTCTCCGGGAGCAGTGGGGTAAGGACTTCAGACTGATTCAATAAAAGGAACAAATGCTTGGAGGCAAGAGAACATGGAGCCCTTCCGGGATTAAAAGAAATTCATTATGGCTGGATGATAAATGTCAGGGAGAAGATAGCAAATGACTGGGGAGACCAGCCTGGGCCAAATTATGCCAGACCTAATAAATCACGGTAGGGAGTTTGAACTTCATCACAACTTCATCAAATGGCCTACCCCTTTAGCAGGTGTAAGCAAAGGGATGACTTGATCAGATTTGCATTGTAGGATGTTATGAAGCATACTTTGGATATGTCAGTACTGGGAATGTAGAGGCCAGCCAATAGGCTAATGTAGGACTTTCATTATTACAGAGATATTAGAGTTAATATTTTAATATTAAAACATATGTGGAAATATTGTAAAGAATGCAAAATTTACATACATTTTTAATGCCACCCAACTTCAAGGAAATTTCACATTTGCAGCACAATCCTTAAGTCTCTTCCTCCAGCCTCCTTGTCAGACCTCCCCTCTCCCTTCCTCACCCCTACTCCACCCCAAGTATATTCTGCTCTGTTAAAAGGACATTGGTAAACCTGTAGAAGCACAAGTATTGTGCATGGATGGCCCAAGGATTCCCATAAAGCAGAGCAGGAGACAGAAGCTTGCATGAAGGCAGGTGGCTGGGAATGATCTTAAGAAGCGGGAGTGAGGGGCAGGAGAGTGGAGTAGATGAGGAAAGTAAATACAAGAATGTCTCTTCAGTTTGGTGGAACCTTCTGAATGCCTAATGAAATGCATCTCAGAACTATCCTCTAAGGAGAAGAACTAGGAAGCGCATTTATCTTCCACCGCCCATTGCTCAGGGTGGTGACTTCCTAAATGAGGGCCTAGGAGGCTATTCTGGGTCCAAGCCCAAAAGCTTTAGGGCAGGCAGCGGGCCTACAGGAAGGCACCAGGACGCTTTGCTTATGTGAAGCGTGCTGGAGCTGGCCGAGCGGTCATTGCCATAGCCATAGCCAGGTGTGGAGTTACGATTTGCAATAGCCCTGGCTTGCTGTCTGAAGACACTTCTTGGTTGGATATGACACACGTGGGCTAGCTTTTTCACCATTCCTATTGCAAAATGAAATTGCCTTTTTTTATTGCCTATCACTTAAGCCCTAGAAGACTTCTGGTTTAAGCACATTTAAATCGATGACTCTTAAGTCCTCTAAGTGTCTGCGAGATACAGGGTCACCTCCTTGAGACTAGGGTCCCGATTAAGTTTTGGGGGGTTCTTCTCTACTTTTTTAGCTACAATTCACCCAGTGTGCTGCTTGGGAGATACTCCAGCTATCGCAGATTGGACAGGAGCAAGGCTTGGAAGGCAACTAACTATATACAGGTCACAAGAAATCCCAGCCCCCAGTAGGTAGTCTATTCTTAGAGTTATTCCAGATTGGATAACTCCCAAATAGCCAATGAAATCCCAGTCTTCGGAAAATATCCATCCCAAAAGGAAAAGGGGCTTC
Source organism: Mustela nivalis (assembly GCF_964662115.1). Taxonomy (NCBI): domain Eukaryota; kingdom Metazoa; phylum Chordata; class Mammalia; order Carnivora; family Mustelidae; genus Mustela; species Mustela nivalis. Next base: position 19,274,868 of record NC_139032.1, read on the forward strand.
ACTCAGCTTCATGTTTTCCCCCCGACTGATGCTGGGTGGGCTACTTCTGTCCATCTCTGAGACAGGAGCCCTGAAACCAGGAACAAGTGTGCCGATGATAAGGAAAGGGACATTGGCCCAAATTAGCCCCACCAACGAGTTCTGTAGAAATTGATTCTTGCAAAGAGTGAATTTGTATTCTGTTCATAGAAATGGTCACAGACCACATCCCACTATGGTGTTGTGTATCTGTTCCTGACTACATTTAAATTATAGAATTAAAAGAGATTTATTATATTTTTTAAAAGATTTCCCCATTTATTTTAGAGAGAGTCTGTGTGTTTGAGTGAGGGAAGAGGCAGAGAGCGAGAGAAAGAGAGAGAGACAAGCCAAACTCCCCTCTAAGTGCAGAACCCAACACAGGGCTCAATGTGGGGCTCGACCCCAGGACCCTGAGATCACAACCTGAGCCAAAACCAAGAGTCAGACACTTAACCAACTGAACCACCTAGGCACCCTAGAATAAAAAGAAATTTAGATATAACTTTTGTTTACTGTCTTCCTGCTCCCCCACCATTGCCCCTTATTTGGCCAGGAGGAAGTTAAGATCCAGAAAGGTGAAGTGATTGCTCTTACGCTACCCAGCTATTTTGTGACAGAAACAAAATGAGAGTCATTCTGTGTGGTATAGTTCTTTTTCCAGAGCAATTCAACAGAGTGTGGGTTACTGATAATGCTAAAGTAGCAGGTTGGATTTTTTTGTGTATAGGCTATGGATTCTTCCCTCCGTCCACCGACCTCCCTAAAACACATAAACTAGCCTGAAAATGCCTTGAGGGTTAGAAATGTATCTTTTCACCAGAGCCTGGCACAATGTAGGATCACAAAAAACATTTGTTGTAAAATGAATTTCTATAGCGGTGGTATTAGTCATCCCAAAGGAGGATAATAACCTTTTCCCCAAAATACATTTTTCTCTGCTATCCTGGTTACTTTTGTCTGTCTTTGTTTATAGTCAATCAATATCACTATTAAGGTGCCTCAGCCTGGTTGTATTCTGGTCTGGAGCGTTGTCTGTTGGACACCCTGACTTACCGCGGAGATACCAAACACCCTTTCAAAATCTATTACTGGGTCAAGCCTCAACACCACTGCTTTAAACATCATTTCTTCAAGGTTTACTTTGAAGTTTTCTTTCTCTCTATGTCAGCAGGATAGCTGTGAATTTCTTATTTTCAGCAGGCCCTTCTTGGAGTAACGGTGACCTAGTAAGAGGGATTTTCATGTTCACTTTTAAAATCTTGCTGTCAGAGGTTTAAGCTTTCCCCATTAATCTAGCAGGGAAAAGAACTCTTTTTTTTTTTGTTCGGTTTCTATAATTGTCATTATGGCCTTGACTAATGTCTATTTCGAAGTCTAGCTCTAGCCTTAAAGGGGAGACAAAGCTAAACAGAGAATAAACAGAGAATTTCATCACAAGATAAAAACTGCGTTGCTTTTTAAATGTTGTTGTGTTGTGGGTATTAAGGAGAGCACAAATTGCATGGAGCCCTGGGTGTGGTGCATAAACAATGAATCTTGGACCACTGAAAAAATAAAATAAAAAATAAATAAACCTTAAAAAAAAAAAAAAGACAATCTGCCTTGTTAGGTAATGAAGAAGCTATGGTATCAAGGAATAGGTTTAATAGCATAATTTTTTTTTAATTTTTTATTTTTTATAAACATATATTTTTATCCCCAGGGGTACAGGTCAGTGAATTGCCAGGTCCACACACCCCACAGCACTCACCAAAGCACATGGTTTAATAGCATAATTTTTAAAGTAAAATCCTAGTTCTGTAAAACTTCGAATTTAGAGTTTACGTATTATCTCGTGTATTGATTTGTTTGTTTCCCCTATATTTCTATGATGTAAACAAAGCAGGAATAGCTCTCTTTGGGAGCATCCCCCCCCCCAAAAAAAAACAAAAAAACAGAACGAGGACAATGGAAAGGAAAATGAGGGAAGGGTTCCAGAAGACAGACTTTTAAGTCTTAGCTAACCCAGTGACTTTTCTCTGCAAAAGGTCCTATTATCGTGCAGTCTGTGGTAATAACTGACATATCAATGGAGATTCTCTAAGCATAACTGGGGAAGCACTTTGGACAGATCAGGTAATAAAATGTGCTTCTAGAGGTCTTTTATAAAATAGCCTCTCTAAGGGTAAACTGATCTAAGCTGTGAAATTAGTTACTCAGAAAATCCACGGGTTTCTGATCCGAATGCTTGCAGATAACATTCTCCAAGTTGGGAAGAACCATTCATTCTAGAAGAGAAATAGGATTCATAACATTGAAATAGTATTTTTGAGATTATTGGGTGTGACTACATACCTTGGTAAAATCTTAATGTCTAGTAGATAAGGCTGGCTGGGTATTGCTTGTGGAAGAGAGGGTATTTCTAAGTTCTGATCTATAAGTTGAAGAGAGTTTTATGCAGCTTCTGGATCCTACAGTGGGCTTTTTCTCTTTATCCTATGCCCTCTTCTTCCACTACCCCAGGCAGGGGTGTTCTCCCTGATGCATGTCCGGGGAATGGAGAGGAAGATGTCACGAGTGACCACAAGAGGCCCTACCTCAAGACATTTACACAGGCAACCAATAGAGTGAGTGTTCCCTTTTGTCAAGACATGATTTCCTCCAGCCAGTTGTGCCAGTGTAGAGAACAGATAATACCACAGTGAAATCCAACCACCTGGTTCAAAGAACAGATAGATGCCAGATCCAACACTTGCCAGTTCTGTAGTCTTGGATGAACCCTTATAGACATGACTTAACTTCTTTCCCTCATGACCTTTCCTATGTGACATAAGCCCCTCCAAAATCCCTGCCCAGATCTTTCGCCCTAAAATACCCCACTAATTAGTTTATTTAATTTACATGTCTGTCTTTCTCATTCATGTACTAGTAGCATGTAGTGATAGCCTTGTGAGCCAGGGGTAATAAGTGGTTTTATATGCATGTAACCTTTACTATAACTTTAGCTCCACTTGACAAAAGTACCATATATAAATGCATATATATTTATATATATAAATTAATCTTTTTTTAAATTAACAGAGTTGTGGTTCAAGCCTAAAACTATATGATTCGATGACCATGCCCTAATGATAAAAGACATAAGAAGTACCATAAGCCATCCTTTTTCTCTTTTTCTTTAAAGATTTTATTTTTAAGTAATCTCTACACCCAGCATGAGATCAAGAGTCACATACTGTACTGAGCCAGCTAGGCACCCCCTTATCCTTAATAATATACACAAACCAAGAATATCAGATGAAAAGGTGAGTATTGATCAAGAATCACAGCATTTTCTGAAGAACAGTAGACTGAATGGGAGACACAAGCAGAAGGGCTAAAACTTTAGGAAAACAGAATTCATAATCTAATCCAAGGGAGAGTTTAGAAGAACTACAGAAAGTATCCACAGAGGAATCTGAGATAAAGAATATATATCAAAATATGTAAAAGTATTAAATTATTGGGACAGCTGGGTGGCTCAGTGGGTTAAAGCCTCTGCCTTCAGCTTGGGTCGTGATCTCAGGGTCCTGGGATTGAGCCTTGCATTGGGCTCTCTGCTCACTGGGGAGCCTTTTTCCCTTCCTCTCTCTCTTCTTACTTGTGAATTCTCTCTCTCTCTGTCAAAAAAATAAACAATAAAAATTTTTTTAGAAAGTATTAAATTATTGAGTTTAATAATATTAAATATTAGCTTAAAATAATAATGAATATTAAAATTATTAAAGCATTAAATTATGATTCCACATTGTTAAATTATAGATGTGTGTGTGTGTATATACACATATGTAAATGAACATATATTAATATACACATATATAAATATGTAACATATACACACATAGATAAATATATACAATATTAACACACACACACACATATAAAAATCAGCCTTAAAAAAGGAGGAAATCCTACCATTTGCAACAACATGGATTGATCTGGAAGACGTTATGGTAAGTGAAATGTCAGTCGCCAAAGGACAGATACTGCACAATTCCACTTATATGAGGTATCTGAAAATAGTCACACTTATAGAAGCAGAAAATAAGATGTGGTTGCCAGGGGCTGGCAGAGAAATTGGGAGTTTTTATTCAATGGGTATGAAGTGACAGGTATATAAGATGAATAAATTCTGGAATCTGCTGTACACTATAGTGCATCTAGTTAACAAGGGGGTGGGTGTACACTGAAAAATGTTTTAAGAGGCCATGTCTCATGCTACCTGTTCTTAGAATACATACACACACACACACACACACACACACACAAGGCTAAGGAATACAAGAGAACGCAAAGTGCTGGGTATGGTTTTTACCATACGGTAGTGAGGATATCCACAGGTACAAGGCATACATCCAGACTCATCAAATGGTAACTTTAAATATGAACAGCTATTTATTTTTTATTTTTATTTTCCATATATCAGTGATACCTTAATAGAGCTGTAAAAAATGAAAAAACATCAACTTTTATAGGATAAACTACCTATTTGTTATGCTAGCCTCTTGGTCACAATTAGTAAAAACTCGTTCCTTTAATATCAGCAGACCTTAAAAGTTCTCAGCTGCTTGCTCTGATCTGCTAGTAGCCTCCCCTGTCTTGATTTTCTGTCCGTGCCTCTGCCTACCTTGCTCCTTCTTTCTGGTTCTCTCAATGAAATGGCACCTAAAGAACAAATTGCTTCTTTTGTCTGCAGCTGGCTTGTTCACAGTGGGGCTCTTGATTTGAACAAACCTGAAGATGTCAGGCTGTATAAACACTCAGGGAAAGATATGTTCACAAAGGTTCCTGCTCTAGAAAATTATACACCACTTTCAAAATGCTTTGCCACATTTAAAAGTATAATTATACCTTTCTTCCTAATGACTGACATGACATATGTTTACACATGTTTTAGCTGACTTATGACAGTACACAGTAGTGTGTTGTACATTTGGTGGCAACATCTGAGATTTTATGGGAAAAACATCTGAAGCTGTCTGTTGTTGCCCAAGTGTTTTAAAACAAATAGCGCAACTTGCAAATTTTGTAATACTTTTTAATCTTTGCGTTAATAAGTTCGTTGTCACTTTTCCCTTGTTGGCTGTAGGAACTCTTTGCACAACCACCCTGACCTTGTTTTGGATTTCCTTATTTTTCTTTGTTTATGTAGTGGGCTTTTCTACAGTAATATTGTCCAACAGAACTTACTGTAATAATAAAAATGTTTTGTATCTGCATTGTTGAGATTGGTAACCACTAGCCACATGTAGCTAGTGAGTGCATGAAATTTGACTGGTGCAAATGAAGGATTGAAAATTAGTTTTAGTTAATGTGAAATTAAATTTAAATAGCCATATGAAGCAAGTAATGCTGCCCAGCAGAAATATATTGTAAGCTACATGTGTACAATGTTAAAATAGCCACATTTTTAAAAAGGAAAAGGAAAAAGAAATTTTAAAGATCTATTTTATTTAAGGAGTGCCTGGGTGGCTCAGTCGCTAGAACATCTGACTCTTGATCAGCTCAGATCATGATCTCAGGGTCCTGAGATTGAGACCTGCATCAGGCTCCACGCTGGGCATGGAGCCTGCTTAAGATTTTCTCTCTCCCTCTCCCTCCGGCCCTCCCCCCTACCAAAAACAGGCTCTCTCTTCCTAAAAAAAAAAAAATCAAAACTGATGATCTACTGTATTTGGCCCAATAAACCCAAACAAGTGTCATTGTAACCTACAGCAGTCAAATTCATAGAGATAGGAAGTGCAGTGGTGTTGGGCTTGTAATCAGAAAGTAGAAAATTGTTGTTTAATGGGGAAGGTTCAGTTTTGCAGGATGAGAAAAGTTCTGTGGATAAATGATAGTTATGCTTGCACAATAGTGTGAACATACTGAATTCCACTAAATGTATATACACTTAAAAATGGTTAAAATGGTATTTTTTATTATATGTATGCTTTACCTCAATTTTTTAAAATTAAAAAATGAAAATAGGGGCACCTGGGTGGCTCAGTGGGTTAAGCCTCTGCCTTTGGTTCAGGTCATGATCCCAGGGTCCTGGGATCGAGCCCCGCATCGGACTCTCTGCTCAGCGGGGAGCCTGCTTCCCCCTCTCTCTCTGCCTGCCTCTCTGCCTACTTGTGATCTCTGCCAAATAAATAAATAAAATCTTTTAAAAAAATGAAAATAAATGATCATTTCAACAATTACCCAACACAAAATAATGTGACATTTTATGTTCTTACTTTTTCTTACTACATCTTCAAAATCTGGTGCTTATTTTACAGCTTTTTTACAGTTACAACATCTCAGACCAGCCATGTTCATATACTTAGTGGCTGCAAGTGTCTAGTGGCCATTCTATTGGACAGAGCTCATTTAGAGTTGCTAATTAAGGGCACATAGGTGGCCCAATGGTTTAAGCGTCTGACTCTTAGTTCTGGCTCAGGTCGTAATCTCAGGGTTCTGGGATCAAACTCCACATCCAATTCCTCGCTTAGTGATGAGTCTGCTTGTCCCCCTCCCTCTTACTCCCACTCATGAGCTCTCCCTATATATATAAAGTAAATAAATAAATCTTTTAACAATGTTACTAATTAGTTTTCTATCTTCTTCCTACACTCCATTTGGGACCAAGCGATTTTTAACTTATACAATTGTTCCCCTATAGAATGTAGATTTATTATCTGCAGCAAATGTACCACTCTGGTGGGAGATGTTGATTATAGGGGGAGGCTGTGTGTGTTGGGGAACCAGAGAGTAAATGGGAACTGTGTACTTTCTGCTCCACTTTGCTATGAATCTACAACAACGCTAAGAAATAAGTCTACAGGAGGAAGAGGAGGTGGAGGAGGGGGAGGAGGAGGAGGAGGAGTGGCCGTGGTAGTAGTTCTGGTGCATGGATGAACCTTGGGGACATTCGGCAGGTCACAAAAAGACAAATGTATGATTTCACTTATAGGAGGTGCATCGACTAGTCAGATTCACAGAGACAAAGTAGATGGTGGGCTCCAGGGGCTAAAGGGAGAGGGGAGTTGGGAGAGTGTGGTAATATCATAACAAATATCATGAGTATGGAGTTTCAGTTTGGGAAGATGGAAAAGTTCTGGAGATGAATGATGGTGATGTTGGCACAATGATGTGAAATATACGTAATGCCTCTGAACCAGCAGTGGTTAAGATGGAAATGTTATGTTACCAGAGTAATCAAATGTCCACGTCTCTCCATCATTATCATCACCCCAGCCTGTTCCCATCTTGGGGCTTTTCTGCTTATTGCTCTCTCAGCCCATAGACTGCTGACCTTCATAGGACTGGCTCTTTCTTGTTATTCAGGCTTTATCTTCCCAGACACTTCCTCAGAAAGGTCTTCAGTAACCACTTTCTAAAGCAGCCATTCATTTCAGAGTTTCACTGAATACTTATTACTTTCAGAGATGTACATATTTTCCTGTTTATCTTGTCTTTCTGTCTACCACAATACAAATTCTGTGAGTATAAAGACCTTTTTAACCTTACTACTGCAATTTCTCCCCCATCTAGCTCAGTGTATGGTATATACTTGGCACTTAACACGTATTCTTTTTAAATAATCAAATGAATGAAACTGCCAGATTTTTAGTTTTCACTCTGTTGAAAGTAGGTAATTATAATACCAACCTCATAGGTCAAGTTTGAGTATTACATAAAATAATACCTGTAAAAGTGCTTAGGACAGTGCCTGAGGCACAGTCAGCACACAGCAAAGGTTAAATGCTATGGTCCTGACTATTAATATCATCACTAGGCAAATTATAAAGTGATATTGGTGTCTTGGGGCATTGCTATCACTAGTTATCTTAGTACCTGGAAAGCAGGAAAGTGACAGCTAAAAGAGAATCCTCTTGACCCATAGAATGTAGTAGACTATTTCTTGTAAAAAGGTCAGTGTTTTAAGCCAGATGCATGAAAACTTTATTGGCCAAGGAAGGTAGGTTGGACGTGGAGGAGGTATATATTTATTATGTGAAATTTTATAAGCAAGGGTGTCCTATTTGGATGTCAAACAGGGATCAATAGAGTGCTTGAAAGCTTAAATGTATATTTTTTATATGCATTATCTGATGTTCCCCATTGCAGTAATGCTGTGAAAAAGCCAAAATAGATATTAATACCCCTTTTAAAGGAACACCTTGAAAGATTATGGACATATTACAACTAGGTTCCAAAGCCAAAATTGGAATGCAGATTGTGCATCTCGAGTCTTATCATTAAGATCAAAACAATATGTAGTTTCTAGATAGAAAACATAGAAACACTCAGATTTATATACAGTTTGGGTATAATCATTTAGTATTCTTTCAAGATAGATTAATTTTTTTAATGAGATATTGAAATTCAATTTTGTCTGGGTCTGAAAAGATATCATACAGAATCCCTAATATTCAAACTTGTCTATATGAGTTTGAAGGATTTTAGATTGCTATTTGGGGCTATAAAATCCTCTTCCTTGTATTGAGCCTAAAATCCTCATGTAAAAATATCAGTTACCCAAGCTGTACTTGTTATACAAGACACTTTTTTCCCTTCTCCCTTAAGGTTTCCTATAAAGTTGCTCATCTTCTCTTGAAAAGAACAAAATCCTGGATTACATCAGTTCACCTTGGCAAAAAGAAAAATGAGAAGTTTCATAATGTTAACAGAAATGAAATCTTTCACTCCATTTATGAATTTCACTAAAGAAAGAGCATTTCAGAATTTAAGATGTTGCAAATTTTTTAAAAATATGGAAACATCAATGAAGTACTTTTCCCTTTTGGTTAATTGTTAAAAGCATTTGATTAAAAAAATGTTTGGTTGATAACTTGGTTTCATGTACAATACCATCCTATACCTTTTCAGCTGAAAAGGCAGGTGGGTGGGAAAAAAGGAGTAAAAATGAAAAGGATGGTCTAGACAGCCTGGTTATCCAAGATGGGTATTGATTTAAGTAATCTGTGGGGGATGAAGAGAAAAGTAAAGCCAAGGAAGGAAGGGCAGCCTTAGCTGAGAAAGATAGGAATGTGGACATAATGGAAACAGTCAGGAATTAAAGGTAGAAGGTACCCTACCAGTTAAGTAACTGGGGAAGCAGAGAACACTTCAAGCAAGAAAGCGTTGAATAAGTAAGAGACAGGGATTCAGGGTCCTATGTGTGTGTGACCAAGACATTCAATGGACTGTGTACCCCTAGCACTGGTGGAATCACCATTGAGGCACTGTTGCTAGCCTGCATTCATTTGTGAATATGAGAAAAAGAGTATTTGTAGAGAGCTGTATTTCCATTGTCATAATTTAATGATATGATAAACAATATTATATTCTGAGCTATTTAGTACCAAGGGTTATTTTGTGAATGCATGTTAATGACCACATTTTTAATTCTAAAAGTGATACCTCTTCAATATATAGAACTTAGAAATTTTTTTAAAAAAATTAATAAACAGAATATTCCATTCAGCCCCCGCATTCAGAAAAAGACCTTCTTAACAAGTTACAGAGATGCATACAGAGAAATATACATGTACTTATACCTTCAATCTATGTGATCATAATATATTGTTTGATACTTCTTTATTGTTTGGCACTTCTAGTAAAATTTTAATTGTGACTTGATAAAGTAATGTGATTTCACATGTAATTAATTTTTCAAAAAGATCATTTTAAATATTACATGATACTCTATTAAAATATTTTGGGTCTTTATACTGCTTCCATTTTTTTTTACATGGAATCTAGTAATCAGCAGCTTTGTAAATTAATGTCTAGCTCTGTCTTGTAAAAGTGAAATTACTGGTTTATATTTTTCAAAGGCCTTTGGCATATTATTAAATTGGCTTCCAGAAAGTTACATAAATATCCACTACTTACAATGTGAAACTTGGATATAGAATGAATTCAGATAATGGTTATCTTTGCTATTTGAACTATCACAATGAAAATTTAAGAATTAGATAGTGAATCATTTTTGCACATGTATTTTCAGAAACTTAGAATTACATGATGAATGCAGTTTTATATCTTGATTCTTCTTTCACAATTATATAATAAAATGACAATTATAGTGACAGCAGATTTTTATTAGCAGTAATAGATGCTAGAAAACAATGAAGTAGTATCTTCAAAGTATAAGGAAAAATAAACTGTCAAGTTAGAATTAAATATGCAGCTAAACTGTCATTCAAGAGTGAAGGCAAGATAATGACCTTTTTTATACCTAAAATGGTAAGATTTCCTAAAAACCCTAAAAAGATCCTACAATACCGAATATACTTTGCAAAAAGATTAATAGGGAGAAGAACTGAAATGTATAAAGAAATGATAAGTGTAGACATTTGGGAAATTTCTATAAATATAATTAATTGTTGACTAAAAGTGATGAAAATTTCACATATTTAAAAGGTACTACTAGATAACATGGAAAAAAAAATCCTAACTATAAAACGGTTGTGTATTCCAGATTAATGTAGCAAACATCTTCGTAAATATGTAATAGAACTCATAAGTTCTATTTATGAGTATTTTCAGGGGCCAAAACCAAAATTGAAATAAAAGCCTGAGTATAAGGACAATGGGTTAGCAGCACAAAGAGAAGCATGGTGTGGTTTTTGAAGACTTAATTATATATGAAGAGGGAAAGGAGATGAAGATTTGATCAGAAAAGATGGAGAATTTAAATAGAGAGCTCACACAAATCTAGGGAATGTACTTTTAGTTTTTAAAAAAAAAAAAGGTAAGAAAGAAAAGAAAGCCTAATTAATTCTTCCCACAGCTGGCTCAGAAAGACATGGAGTATGTTTGTCACACTCATTCTAGGCATCTAAGTAGGGGCAAAACAAACAAAGAAACAAAAAAACTAAGATTTTTATAACCAAGAGCCTATGACGATGTCATACTGGTTAAATTAAAATCTTGATGTGTAATCTGCAATCTAAGAAATTAACCCAATAGAAGGGTCACAGGCTTGTGATATACCTGGGCCATTTGGAAAAATAAAGATAAAAGTGCTCTGGAGAGCTACACCCTAATACATTTCACAAGACCTTACTTAATGAAACCCTGCTAAAGATGAACTCACTATTATAATAAAACATAAACAAAAACAATTAACCTTAAGCAAAAGGAAGTAATCATAACTGTAGGATTAGACTGAAAATGTCAGATAATAGGGCCTGTGAAATAAATATATGTAAAAAAAAGATTAGTGTTATGAAAAGAAGATAAGAGCATAGAAGAATATGACTCTAATGACAAAATGCAGATGTTTTAGAAATGAAAAAAAATTTATGAAATAAAATTTCAGTGAACAGTTTAAACTTTGAACTTTGTCCAGGTTAAGCAAAACTGAACAGAGAACTTGTGAACAGAAATACAGCTCTTGGGGTGCCTGGGTGGCTCAGTCAGTTAAGTGTCTGACTTTGGCTGAGGTTATGATCCTAGGGTCCTGGCATAGAGCCCCATATGGGAGGGTCCCTGCTCAGTGGAGAGCCTGCTTCTCCCTCTCTCCCTCCCCCTGCTTGTCTCTGTGTCAAAGAGATAAGTAAAATACTGAAAAAAAAGAAAGAAAGAAATACAGATCTTCAGTGGAGAGACTGCTTCTCCCTCTCCCCCTCTCCCTGCTTGTCTCTATGTCAAATAAATAAATAAAATATTGGGGAAAAAAAAGAAAGAAATACAGATCTTAGGGATGTGAGGGACATCTGGCTGCAACATCTGTCACCCCATCAGTTGCCAGGGTTCATTTGACTGATCTGGCTTGGCTGGGCAGGGATCCCTGTCCCCCCTCACCACTCTAGTTATATCCCTCCCAAAGCTGAGTTCTGGGTGGAAAATACAACCTTTCCCAATAGAGGTGGATAGTTTTTTTGGTCGAGGGTATACCAGTAGCTGAGCCTCCCCAAACAAGCTTTCAAGGTCCATTAGTAGGAGAATGTAGAGTAGTCAAGCTTTTAAGACTCCAGATACATCCAAATAAGGTACTGCATGTGGCAGTCTGCCTTTCTTAAGGAAGGAAAGCAGCTGGGGGGGGGGGGGGAGGAAGGGAGAGAGAAGGGGAGGGAAGGGAAGAGAAAGGACGGATGAGAGGAAGGAAGAAAGGGACATGTAGATCTTGGGGAATTACCTGAAGGCAAAGCAGAGAAAAAAGAAAAGATTTTTTAAAAAAGAGATTAACATATATGAAAGATGCATATAGAAAATCCAATATATGTTAATAAAATTTCTTAGAGAACAAAACAGAGATAATGGGTAAGAAGTAGTAAAGTGATTATTTTCCAGAATTGGGAAAAGTCATGAGTAAGCATATTATAAACATAACACACTTATTTCTTAGTGCAGTAAAATGAAAGGTGCTCCTAGACTCACTCTGCTTTGTCATATAGACAAATATCTTAATGGTAATACAAAAAAAAAAGGAGTGTTCCTTCAAAGAACAATTAGTTAAAAAAAAAAAAAAGGACATCTTAATTTACCTAAATTAGAAGTCAGAAGATAACATCATTATCCCAAAAGGTAGTGAGGGAAAATAAACTATGATCCAAATTCTATACCCAGCTAAACTGTAAAGGAAGAACAAGGCCAAGTAAAATCACTTTCCGACACACACACAGGGAGGTTACTAACAATAGACTCAAAGAAGGAGTTACAAAAATATGTATTTCAGGGAGAAACTGATGATAGCCAGGAAGAAGAATTCAATTTCAAGAAAAGATGGTTATTTAAGAAACTGTTAAACATTAGTGAATCTAACAAACTTTGCATAAAATAATGATACTGAATAACTTCAAGGTTATTGATCAAGATGGAACTTTATGGTATGGAGAACATGCCATTTAAGACCACAGGGGCTGAGGTTGAAAACCTTCAGATTCTGAATAGAATTTAAGTCTATTTACTAACTTCCCTATGTGTACATTAAGTTAAATGTGCATGTTAAAATGTCTAGGGTTACTTTTAAGGCAACAGATGTATCTGGTATAATTTTAAACCGCAGTTCACATTAGAATAAAAAGAAAGCAAGATACAGATAATTAAAAAAATACTGTAAAGCAGGTTGTAAATAAGGAAAAGGATTTAAAAAATCATGGTTATACAGGAAGCATCAAATAAAAATGACAGAAATAAATCTAAAAATATCCTTTTCATAGTGTCTTTTAACTCACTGAAGTGTAAATATTCTCAAAGTGGATAAGTGTGTACATATGCACACGTATGTATATAAAATTTTGCTGTATGCTATATATGACATGAACACATAAAGCGCAAGAACACAGAAAAGGTGAAAGTAAAGAAAAAAAATATATTTCATGCAAATAATTAATAAAAGATAAAGCCTGGTAAAGGTAAATTATCATCAAACAGTGTAAGAAATAGAATATTATTAGGGTAAGAGATATGGCAAATATTTACTAAAAGAAGGTGGGTAGAACAATAATACTTTCTAAAAGTATTATTAGGGATAAAGAGGAGCATCACATAATGTTAAGAAGAAACACTTCTCTAAGAAAACACAAGCATCATTAACTTATGTGGACTTAACAACAAGACTTTGAACTGTATAAAGGAATAGCTGACTAAATTAAAGAAACAAATTCCCAATAATAATGGAGGATCTTAACATTCCTGTTACAAAAACTAGCCAATAGAGAGAACAGACCCCAAACCAACAACAACAACAACAACAACAACAACAACAAAACTATTATGTAGACAGCCTGGATAGCATTAACAGGCCAATTGGCTATATTTAATTGGTTTAAAGAAGTGTTTTTTGGTTTGGTTTGGTTTTGTTTTTAATTAAAGTTGGCTTGGGGCACCTGGGTGGCTCAGTCAGTTAAGTGTCAAACTCTTGATATCAGTTCAGGTCAAGATCGTAAGGTCCTGGGATCCAGCCCTGTGTGGGGCTTTGCACTTAGCCAGGAGCCAGCTCGAGGATTCTTTCCCGCCCTCTCCCTCTGCCCCTTCCCCTGTATGATGGTTCTGTCTCTCTCTCTCTCTCAGATAAATCACTCTTTTAAAAAAAATAAGCATTGGTTTAAAAACTCTGGAACTATTAAAAAACCTCTAATTGTGTTTATGAATCTGTTTCACAAAGGGTTTTTTTTAAATGTTCCAAAAAAGGTAGAAACTATATGAAGAAAAACTGATACTTTAACCAAATCAAAATTTAAAACTTTTAGAAAATAAAGGAAACCATAGTATAACAAAAGTGTAAAAGCTGAAAAATATTGGAAGAGTATATTCTCAAAATATAAAACATGCAAGGACCAGAAATAGCAAAAGTATATACAGAACACCAAGGATAACTAAGAAATCGATAACAGGAAAGGAAAATGAATAGAGTTCACATATACAAAAACCAGAAGACACACAGTCGGACAATAGATATATAAAAATTATCAAAAGCTAGCAACTTTAGAAGTGATATTAAAGCAACACATCACCAGTATAGCCCATTGGTTTGGCAAATTTTTATTAATATGATAATACTGGTTATTATCAAGGATAGACAGAAAAAGGGAATGTCAAGTGTGCCTGCTAGAAACATCGATATCAGTTCAGCAGATCTAATAAAGCTGACCAAGTCCTCAGTCTCTCTCAGTAATTCCTTTTCTAGGTTATGCCCCTTAGAGCAGCAGTTTTCTGAGTGCGGTCCACAGGCCCCTGACAGCCCCTTTCAAGTAAACTTGAAACCACCTTTATGACCATAAGACAACCTTATTTGTCACTTTGTCTGTGTTGACTTTCGCACTGGTGATGTAAAAGCAAAGAAAGAGAAAACTGTTGATACCCTCACCCATATCAAGGCAGAACATCAAAATGTATCAGTTGACTACGTAGTCTTCACCACCAGGCCCTCGCAGTTAAACAATAAAGGGCTAGTTTTACCGAAGAATGTCCTTGGTAAATCAGCCAAAAGTACGAAATCTCTTAAATCTTGACTCTTGAGTGCACCTCTCTTTAATATTCTGTGTGATAAAATTGCAATTAAACATGAAGTATTTCTGCTGCGTGCTGCAGAGTGAAGAACAGCACGTACGTGATTGACTTACTAGCTGAAGTCGCTATTTTTATTTATGGAACACCATTTTTATTTGAAAGAATGACTGACAGACAGACTACAATTATTCCCAAGGTTATGGCAGATGCTTTCATGAAAAAGAACAAAGTGAGTTGGTCCTTTCAAGGAAAACAATTGATAATATTTGTACCAACAATAAAAATGCAAGTTTCTATGGGAAACATTAGAATTTTGGAAAACTTGTATTAGCTTCTATGAGCTTAACAGCTTCCTAATACTTAAATCTTTTTTTGATGAGATATTAACAAATGGGATTTTAAAATGTTGGTTAATGAGATGTGTTCTCATTTGGAAGATCCGTAGACTCAGTGAACCAGTGTTTTCCAAATGATCAGTGCATGATGTTATGAAATCATGCCACGGTTAGAGATCAATTCAACGTGCAGGAGAAACCAACAGATTTTAATAAAACAGAGTATAAAAAATTCAGTGTTTGGTTTCACATTCCATATTGCAGTGAACCTTTTAGAAACTGCCACTTGTTGATGTTTAGTATAATTTTTTTTTAAGATTTTATTTATTTGAGAGAGAGAGAGAGAGAAAACACAAACCAGGGGAAGGGGCAGGGGAAGAAGGAAAAGCAGACTCTTGCCTAGCAGGGAGCCCAATCTGGGGCTCCATCCCAGGGTCCTGGGATCATGACCCAAGCGAAAGGCAGGCGCTCAATGAGCTGAACCACCCAGGCGCCCGTTTGGTATAATATTAAGAAGAATATCTAGAATAACTTTATAAGTCCACTGAAATATAGTTCCCTTTCTAACAACACATGTGTGTGGTATAAGATTTCTTTTAACCAAAACTACATATCACTATAGGGTGAATGCAGAAGCAGATATTATGACCTAGCTATTAAAAGAGTTCTCAAAAACGTGAAACATTATACTCTTCTATTTGGGCGGTGGGGAGAATATAGTTATTTTTATAAATATGCTACTTAAGGTATAATGGATTTATTATTTTAAATAGATTCATAAGAATTTTTTGAATTTTCTGTTTAAATTCTAATATAATAAATATTGGTAAATACAATCCACATAAAAAACCCTCTTTGGCATTCTCGATAATCTTTGAGAGTTTAGAGGAGTCCTGGACCAAAGAGTTTGTGAACTGTTGTGTTAAAAAAAATACTGACACAGAGCGGAAGACGTCTTTTATTATATTATGATATTATTTCAGTGAAAGTTTGGAAACAGTCCAAATGGCTCATAGTAAGAGAATGGGTAGAAAATGTAGTGTATTTACACAGTGGAATACTGTAGTGAAAAGTAAATAAGTTAGATCCATGTGTGTTAATAGAGTTAGTTCTTAAAAATATAGTACTAAATAAAAAAGCAAATTAGCTTATTTCATGTCATTTGGTAAAAATAATTAAAATTACATATATTATTTGTGAGTTATTTATTAGGAATTACATATGTATTTGAAAATTTATTATTATAATAATTGCCGCGGGAGAGAGAGAAAGAAAAACAATCTGACTGCAAGATTTCAAATTTAAAATATTTTAGGTACATAAAAAAATGAAAAGAATAGCAAGCCTTTTCTCTTTTCTGGAGGACTTATTTAAATATATTCCATTGTATTTCAGTTTTTTTTAGTAGTTTTCATTGTTATTTTAAAAAAATGCTTTAACATTTATTGCAGATGTTGTTATTATCTTAAAATAAATTTCTCTTCCTAGAAGTATTACAGGTTTGTCTCTATGGTTCTTGATGTATTTTATCCAACACAAAGTTTACATAAATATAACAAACAATATAGTAAGATTACCAGGTTCTAGGCAAGCTTGGCAAATCTGTCGAATCTATTTTTTAAAGTTTTTTTTTCCCAGTTTTATAAGGAAAGGTGACACATGATTGACTTTATTATTTAATTCTTATTTTATATTTTCCCATACCTAGACCTGAAGTTTAGGAATGGGAAAAATACAAATTATAAAAGTAAGATTACTTCTGCTTCAGAAACATGGAAACAGCCCAGTAGTCCAGTCTTTGGAGTTCATTCCACACTTGGGCAATAGTAGGTACAAGAAATTGAAGACTATGGTCTTTAGTTGCAGAGCACTGGGAGAGGTTGCATTCCTAGTTTTTCTGCCTACCATTTCTCACTAGAGAGAATCGGCTTTGCAATTTTGTGATCATACACTGCTCAGTGTCTGCAAGAGGGGCAATATGTATGGGAAATCAAGAACTTCCCAGTATGTGTATTTGGATTTCCATATCTGAACACACCCTAAGTCCTCTACTTCTGTTTCCATTCCTTTATCTCTCCACGTTTCCACCTAGTCCCTTCTTGGAGACATTACATCATGAGTCTATAGGAGTTCCCCAGTGTGGTTTCTTAAAACGGCTAGCACTATAATATAGGGAGTGTTTTTCAGTGACCGAGCCCTTGCTTTGGCACCTCTGAAGTTCACTGTGTGATGATTCTCTTGCTTGTTAATGTCTTCTGGACTGTATGATGTTCTCTGAGAGCAAAACCATGCTAAAGTCAGCAATTCCCTTTATGTTACCACTGCTTTGATGCTATACAGGGTGAAACATCTATTTGTTTCCCATAATCTTTGTTCTTTTCGGTGGTACCTTCTGGCAGAAACCATTATAATTTTTTATACATATTCCTTTTTAGAACAGGACTAAACATTAAATAATTTCATATCTTCTTCCATCATTTTAACTTGTATTTCTTTTTCATACTTTGACCGATTTTTATTCCATCTTAGATTCTTTGCTTCCCAATTTTAAGAGCTCTTACATATATCTCACAGGAATCTCGAACTAAATTAATTTTCAAATTTGTGGCATATATTTTACTACATGTTGTAAATTTCCTTTAAGTTTCTTTATGATCTTAATTTTGCATTCAGTTTAAACTTTATTTATAGATACAATATATTAGCTTTCTAAATGTGTACTTTCTTCCATTGCTTTATTATTTTTTCCTTGCAAGACCTGCTCAGGATTCATCATCTGTAAATTCTACTTTTCTTTGTTTTCATTTTTCTACTTGACTCAAGTCACAAGGAATTTATTTAGTGTATATTGTGAGCTTGAAACTATCTTTGATTTCATTTTTTTTTCCAGTTCTGATGAATTTTGCCTGAAACAAAGAAGGGGGCAAAGAAAATTGATTTTTCCACTAATTATGATACCACTTCTGTCATATATTTAATCTTTACATAGAAAAATATTTGACTTCTGGACTTTTTATTCACATTAGCTGATCTCTCTTTGGATTCCTAAATAACTAACGTACTGTTCTGATCATTGTACTTCTAAGTTTCATTACTTGTAGGATATATTCCTTTTCTTTCCCTTTTTACTCCTGAAAATTTTTTTCCACTCTTATCTGTTTGTTTTTCCTAATGTGCCTCAGGATCTTTTCTATAAAATTTTTTAGGATTTTAATTGGAATTGGCATTAATAAGTTAATGTGAACATATTTAGTGACAGTACTATTTCTCTTGAGGATCCTAGCCTTGTTAATCACTTCCTTACTTCTTATATAGCAGAGTTATGTCACATAACTCTTGTTGATATAACTTCTACCTTGTTATCGCTGCTAATATGATAGGGTAGTTTGTCTCATTGTATTTTCTAAGTGGTGTATATAAAAGCCATTAAATTTTGTAGTTTTATTTTGTATTGTGTATTTTTTAGAAATAAAAGCATCCCCCTGTAAGGCAATTTACAGTTGCCTTACATTATTTGTTCACATGTGTTTTTGTAGGGGGGAAAAGATTTTAAATGAAAAACATTGTAAGCAATCTAAAGGTCTGCTCAGAGTTCCCTGGATAGATGAATTATTTTTCTTAAAATAATAATAATAATAATAATAGTATTATCTATCCTGAAGAAATTATTATGTACTAGGCATTACCTCTATGCTTTATATGCATTATCTTTATTTATCCATGCAGCAATTCTAATGCTGTAGTTACTTTTATTATCTTTATCTTATACCTGAGAAAACTAGTATTTAAAGAGATTAAATTCAAGTTCATATAAGTAGCAAGGAACAGAGCTATGATTCATATCAATGTCATTCTGATTTCAGATTATTGTTCTTAACCATGGTACAGGAGAGGAAGCAATTCAGAATTCCATAATATCCAATTTTGATGTATAGGCTTTGGTGTTACCATTACTATTAAAGTTCATATTATCAGATATTAACATATTGGGTGAAAACTAGGATATTGACCTGAGTACACCAATCAACAAATACTTACTGACTACTGCTCAGATGTCAGTATTGTGCTAGACATTTCTTAGGATAAAATGTGATTACTGCCTTCAAGAATCTAATTATCTACCAAGAAAGTGAGAATAACTATGTGAGAAATAATTAAGCTCTAAACTATAAGATACTAAGAATAAATTCAATGGGAATTCAGAGAAAGAAGGTCATTGGTCACAGGCCGTCGGCAAAGAAGAGCTTCATGAAACCATTGAAATAAATTTGAAGAATAAAGAGGATTGAGCATGACTTAGCGACTTAAGGATTCATAGCTTAATTTGATGATTCAATTAAAAAAACACGTTTTTCTAATACAGACTATATTCAAGGAATTCGATGAGGCTCCAGACACCCCCTTAGGAATTCAAATAGCTTTTTTTTAATATATAATGCAAAATATTACATTGTGGGTTTATATAAAGTGCTGTAGACAAATGTAAGAAGCAATTAAGCCTGTCTGTAAGAGTCAGAGAAAAATCTAAAAATTTTAGAGAGCAAATGGCTCTCAAGCTGGCCATAAAAAGTGAGGTAATGGCAGTTGACTCTGTTATCCTTATGCTGCTGGGTGGACCCAACCCTTCTGGGTGCTGGTAAGGGTATGCCAACACTCCACTGCCATTTCTTGTACCATACTAACTTGATCAGAGTCTAAGGGAGAATAAAATGGTCTTAAGTACTGAAGAAATTCTTGAGTTTAAGTATGAACATTTTTAAAAATTACCCACATTCCCTATTTCGTTCACTCTCTTTTTTCCAATCTAGATTTCTGTCTGTTTTCCTTCAGTCAGCATTAGAGTATCACAAACACTGTAAGGCTCCGCTTCTTCAAGTTCTTTCTATTTTTACGGCTTTGTAAGAGAGGGAGGGATTTGGTGTCCCAGACAACCTTATTTGGCACCTGCATAGTCCTTCTTTGATGGCAGCACTTAATTATTTTAAAGCTGGTTGGTTTCCTTCCAAGTGCACTGCAAACCATATTGTTAATCTTGTAAATGCCAGTTGGGGTTAAGCTGACTTTACTTTTTTTTTTTTTTTTTTTTTCCCCACTGTCCTTGTACTTTGGGTTCAGCTTATTTGGCAAGGCTGATTTTTCTTTACTTATGTCTATTTCTAATGTACTATTGGAAGACTTTTTAAAAAAATTTATATCCTATCAGCAGTTCTCCAGGAGCACAGATTTGCAGAATAGCAGTCCAGGTAGAAAGGTAAGCAAAGGCACAGGGTTGGAAAAGACCCATCGACAGAACTTGAGGTTTTCAGAGTAGGTAGAGGAGAAGCCTGTTAGGAATAGAGATCAAAATGGAAAAGAAGCCAGGCGCCTGGGTGGCTCAGTAGGTTAAGCCTCTGCCTTCTGCTCAGGTCATGATCTCAGAGTCCTGGGATCGAGCCCCACACTGGGCTCTCTGCTAGGCAGGGAGCCTGCTTCCCCCTCTCTCTCTGCCTACTTCTGCCTACTTGTGATTTCTCTGTCCGCCACATAAATACATGAAAGATCTTTTAAAAATTTCAAAATATTTTAAATCAAAAGATGGAAAAGAAGCCAATGGTCAGGCTATACATAAAGACAAGGTGTTTGGACTTTATTCCATTGAGTAAATGCAATAGTGACTGAACTGCAAATTGTGAAATTATTCTGTTAGCAGAATAGGGGATGGATTAGAAGGAGGCAAATGGCAATAGAGTGTTAGAGGCACTGGTTTTAAGGCTATTAAAGAAGTCACTAGATAGTAATCCGTCTGTAGTTGTATTCTAAGGCTGTAGGGATTTGTTTTTTTAAATAGTTGAAATTGGACAGGAAAGGAAAGAAGAGAAATGTTAATCTAATTTTAAATAATCATCATTTGTTCTTTATGATCATTGCCATGACTAACTGAAGTTGTGTATTTTTATGAAAGTTAAAAGTAAAGGTTTCATCCTTCACCCACTTTACTAGAATTAAAGTGTTGACATGAAGGGGTGCCTGGCTGTCTGTTGGTAGAGTATGTGACTCTTAATCTCAGGGTCATGAGTTCGAGCCCCATGTTGGGTATAGAGATTACTTTAAGAAAGAAAATAATAATCATTTAAAGAGTCAACGTGAAAAACTATTTTTATTGACTTACTGACAAAAATACAGTATCTTTACCAATATACCATGTAAAGATTGTAACCTACCTTTTGCTCTCATTTTTTTTTTCTCCATTAATATTGTTACCTTTCCCTCTCCTCACATGGAAAAGTCAGGAAATTACTTACCAAACTTTTATAGGAATTGATTTGTGTTCTATGAGTTACTTCTTTTTGTATTATTTCCCTTATTTCCCTTTCTGACCACAGGACTTTTTGCCTCGCTCAAGCCTCTCATTCAAGAAACCTACAAAACTTTGAAAAAATAATAAGATTAAATCACACACACACACACACACACACACACACACACCCATCCCCATTATATTGGCAATCTTGTGTCCACGTTAGCCAAGGTCGTATTTACCTACAGTCATCACAGATTTTACTGTTGCTATTTTATTCATCACATTTTCATGTAGCACATTCTACATTCAGACTCTGCAATGAATATTTTATCTCTAATTACTCACAAGAACCCTGAAGGGATTGTGAGTGAATTATACCTCAAAAAAAAATAGAAATAAAGAAATGCAGACCTGATGCTACAAGGTACTGTTTATCACTAGCATGTACAAATTGAGGCTATCCAAAGTGCAGGTGTTTTGCTCAGAACCAGACCTAGGGGATCACAAATCACTGGAGGAAAATGATGACTCAATAAGGAATTACTGAAAATTTTGTTATGTATTTAGGGGAAAAAAGGGTTATCTAAACACATACCTCACAGGATATATAAAAAAGTTACAGATGGTTTAGGGAGTAAAAGAAAAAAAACCTCAAACTATGAAAAAGAAACTGTAATGAAAAGGCAGTGAATTCTTATGGTTCTGGAAGGGTGGAGAACTTTCCAAGTTGAGAATTGATGAAAGTCGTCCCAGAGGAAAGTGTTAATAGATTTAACTCTGTGCAATTGACAGCTTCTCTTTGCTATTAGAAAATCAGAATGAGACAGTAAACCTCATACTAGCCACAAGATTATTTTTAATAGGAGAAATATAAAAATAAACCTGAAATTAATAATAGAGGGTATATCGAAGAAATTATAATCCACCCAGTTAATGGAATATTATAGATACAAATGATGTTTATAAAGAATTTATAATGATACGTGAAGGCCATATGTTTTAACATGAAAAAATAATGGATTTTTAAAAGCTATATATGCCAAATGGATATAAATATGTAAAATTACTTCTGATATTTTTAAAGTTAACATATATATGTTAATATATATATTACATGATAGTAACCACTTTCCACTTTTCTCATTTTTCTTTCTCAAGTTGCATTTAGGGAAAATCTCACCCCAAAATCTTTTTGTCGATGTTTTAAATTACTTCTCCTATTTTTGTTTTTTTTTTTTTTAGTGAACTCATTTTTTAAGTCAAATTTGAAACTACATAAACCTTCCCAATCAGGTATTAAAAGCAGAAGATTAAATGGATGCCATGGTTTAAAATTCAGGGGACACAAATTCTTGTCTCCTGGATTCTTGGTTATATTCCTGGGGGAAGATCACTTGGCATTTATTTGCCATACCTTATTATGTCTTTCTTTTAACTCAGCATATTGTTCTGGAGCTTGTCAATCCTGTCTCCTGTAATAATGTGTGATTCCAAACAGAACCGATACTGACCCAGGAGCCAACACCTCCAGGGAGATCTTAGAACCCGGGAGCAGAAATCATTAACCCTATGGGTGCCATCAACACTGAAAACCTCTTTAGTCCTATAGCACGGGGATTTACAGGGCCCAGGGAAGACTTGGATTTCCATATTAGGTCAGCCACTTCAAACAAATGCACACGAAACAGAAAAGGATATGGCAGACAATGATAGACAGCGAGGAAAAATCATAAAAATATTACATATTCCTGGGGCACCTGGGTGGCTCAGTGGGTTAAGCCTCTGCCTTCAGCTCAGGTCATGGTCTCAGGCTCTTTGCTCAGCAGGGAGCCTGCTTCCTCCTTTCTGTCTGCCTGCCTCTCTGCCTGCTTGTGATCTCTGCCTGTCAAAAAAGAAAACAAACAAACAAACAAACAAACAAAAAACTTTAAAAAAATTACATATTCCTTCTTACCTTTGTACTTTATTCCTAATTGTTACAATGACTTCACTGTCTTGCTCAAATATTTATTGAGCACCTGCTACATGCCAGGCCTTCTGGAATACAGAATTGAATCCAGCACAGTTCCTTCCTGCCAGGAGTTCACAACCATGGGGTCGGAGGGGTGACAGGTAGTTATAAATACAGCAGACTAAATGCTCAAATGAAGGTATAACCAAAGCACTGCTGGGGGACAGAGGCGAGAAAGCTCCTATTTAAAGCAAAGTCTTTATGATAAATATGTGGCAATTTGGCAGCCATCATAACAACACTGCCCAGTTATAGGGTTCAAACGGCAAGTGACATATAAGCCAGCATATTTGTGTCAAGGAATCAAATATCTTTTTTCTTTTTCCATTGTGATTAAAAAAAAACACACACACACGCATAATATAATATTGACCATCTGTCTTAGTCCAGTCAGGCTACTATAACAAAATCACCATAGAATGTGTGGCTTGTAAGTATAAGGGTTTGCTGACCCCCGGCTTCTCGCTCTGTCCTTTCATGGTAGAAGGAGTGAGGGGGCTCTCTAGAATCTCTCTTATAAGGGTATTAATCCTGTTTGTGGGCGCTCCACCCTCATAACCAGACTACCTCCCAAATGCCCCAGCTCCTAATGCTATCACATTGTGGGGGTAGTATTTTAACATGAATTTTGAAAGGACATATTAAGTCTAGAGCATCATCTTAACCTTTCTTTTCAAAGATTTTATTTATTTATTTGTCAGAGAGAGAGAGAGAGAGC
The DNA here is from genome assembly GCF_964662115.1 of Mustela nivalis. Classification (NCBI taxonomy): domain Eukaryota; kingdom Metazoa; phylum Chordata; class Mammalia; order Carnivora; family Mustelidae; genus Mustela; species Mustela nivalis. The sequence goes on from NC_139032.1 coordinate 19,299,182, forward strand.
ACAAGCAGGGGAGCAGTAGAGGCAGAGGGAGAAGCAGGTTCCCTGAAGAGCAGGGAGCCCGAGGTGGGACTTGGTCCCAGGACCCTGGGATCATGACCTGAGGTGAAGGCAGAGGCTTAACCGACTGAGCCACCCAGGCGTCTCCATCTTCACCATTTTAAAGTGTAGATTTCAGTAGGGTGAAGTGCATTCACATTGTTGTGAAGCAGATCTCCAGACCTTTTTTATTTTGCACATCTCAAACTGTATCTCCATCAAACTACTCCCTTTTTTCCATTATCTGAGCCCCCGGTAACCACCCTCTTGCTTTCTGTTTCTATGAATTTGACTACCCTAGATACCACCTATGAGTGGAATCATACATTATTTGTCTTTTGTGATTGGCTTATTTCACTCAGTGCAGTGTTCTTAAGATTCATCCATGTTGTGGCATGTGACAGGATTTTCTTCCTTTTTAATACTGAGTAATATCCTATTACGTGTATGTCATATTTTGTTTATGCATTCTGCCAGTGGATATTTGGATTCCTTCCGCCTCCTGACTACTGCAGATAGATGTGATATGCTCATATGTGTGTAAAGGGTTTAGAAATATCTTAACAAGGAGATAGGCCAGGCACAGCAAGAAGAAACTCAGAAAAGAAAAAAAAAAAAGAGGAAAAGAAGGGTTAAATGTGTGTGTGTGTGTGTGTGTGTATGTAAGGGGGTAGGTGGGTAAGTGACATAAAATGACATAAAATGGCCAACCAGTTGCCTTCAGAAAATAATTCTGAATTATCTAAATCTGAGATAAATAAAATGATCTGTATTTTGTCAATTATGGTCCCATTTTTTTTTTTAAAGCAGAAGTGTTTATTAAAGTTTTCTACAACACACATAGAGAATGTCAGAACTGGAATTCACGGCCAAATGGCTGGTTCTCACGCGGCCTGTGTGTCAGGACCGTGGTCAGCACTGAAGACACTGACACCACAGTTGAAACTGGCCCCAACACTAAGGATCTGGGGTCTAGTCCCACTGCTACCACTCTGTCCTCCTCAGTCATTGGTCTATTGGTGCATAAAGAGTAAAGTTTGGACTAAGTGTTCTCTAAGCTCTATTCTAGCTCTCCATTTTTATTTTTGTACAGCAGTGGTTTTGAAAAGACATCGTAAGAAGGCAAATAATGACCCTAATTTGAATAGTTCCCTTGGGAATCTAGGCCCAGAAGAAGTAGAATAACTTTGGTATAGTAACAAAACCCTTGGATGGGCAAGAAGACAAAATCCAAGAGAAGACTAACACACATTTTCTAATGATCACATCGCATTAATCTGGGCAGAGGGAGGTGATCGTCTCTTCTAAGTAGGTAAGAAAACAATTACATCACATCTTACAGAAATGATCATGGTCTGACTTGAAGAATTTCCAAATTTCCCCAATTCCTACTTTTTCAGTATCCCGTTCCCTTTAGGATAAACCGAAAAGACTATTCAGTTGCGAAAATACCTTCTTACTTTTCTTTTTCCTTAACGGCTGTGGACATAACATGATGTTTGGTTTGCCAAGGTTGTGGGCCTCATGATATGAGGCAATTATCTTAATTACTTGTCTTGAAAGTATATCTAGGACTTTATGCCATATTCTGGAAACACAGTTAAGTATTTTTTCCTTCTCTAAAAACCAAGTTGAACGCATAGACGTATGCATAGATTTACAGTCCCTTGAATCTCCAGGGTGTTGGAAAATGTCTGAAATCTCTTTAAAGAGCATATTAACATGTATCCAAAAAGTTAGACTGTAATACTATTTAACCGCTCCATTTTTCCATTATGGGTCTGTCAGCAGGAATATGTTGCCCTATAGTACATGACAAGTGAAAACGCTGGTAACATTGTTTTTCATAGACAGAAAAAATACCAAAGAAGCAATTTCTTAGCTAAAATGTCACCTGTTAGATGTATAGGGCTCACTGTATTTTGTTGCCCTGGTAACAGATGGTGTAAAATGACTCCTTTGCACTGCTCCATCAGAGTGATTGCATCCTGTTTTTTCCATCATTTTACAAGAGGCTGTTTTCATTCTCCCTTCCTGACCATATTAAGTGTAAAGAGATTGAATTACTGTGCTGTACCCTCTCCATCCGATGTGGATTTAAGAGTTGATATTGATGTACTGAGAACTGTATGCTTCTTCAAGAAAAAAAAAAAAAAAGCTACAAATTATAATGAATTTGACTTTTATGTATCGACCATTCAAGAGTTGAAGTAGGGTTTCTGCACCCAAGGGATAGACATGGCCTGATCAGCATTTTTCACTCGAACGAATCCAATTGATAAAGCAATATACTCAGTGTCACTTTGCTTGATCTCCAGGTTTAACAATAGTCATGCTAAAAGTAGATACATTACTCTATAAATTTTACCCATAAAAAAAATGTGCTAGCCATAGCTTTCTACGGCTGCACCTCCTTCCAGCTTTTTACTGAGCAGGGCAAAAAGAGGCCTGTTCCCAAATTGTGCTGAGACCGTGCAAGTGTCGGTAATGTGTATGGAGGTAGGAATTCATGACAACCAGGAGCCAGATACCTCTTTACTTCCTTGCCCCCCAAATACCGAATCGGAGAGTACTTCCTGTGAAACCGGCTCCTTGCTCTCTCTTAACTGGAAAATTACTCCCCGAAGCGACACCCTTCTTTATAATTACTCAACTGTTTCAGTCTGTCACTACGAACAACTTAATGCCTAAAATCCATTTGGCTGAAAATTTCTTTTGTTCCAGATTTGAAATAAGGGAGTGATTTTCTGAAGCAAGGGTTTTCATTAATGTCCTTCGGGTAATTTCATTTTTTGGCCATCGCTGTATAATACTTGTCATTCTGCTACGTGTTTTTGTTTTGTTTTGTTTTTCTTAGAATTGTATACGCAAGACAAATGAGAGAGCGTTTGGGGGGGGGAATGAAGAGAGGAGAGAACATTTGGAAAGAATGGGAAATCCCCCTCCCCCGCTCTGGGGGCCAAGGAGGGGTGTCGAATTTTCTGTCTTATTTACTGAACACATCATAGGAAAATGATCCCTAGTTAACCGCGTTTTTGAACGATAACACCCTTTCAGAATTTTATTAAAAAGACTGTTTTTGAAGTCCAGCTGCTTGACCACAATTTGGAGAGGCAGGGATTCTGCCTGCACTGCCAATTTGGATAACTGTGTATTTAGGCTTTTCAAGTGACTTCAGCCATGGTGATGAATGATCATTTCCCTTTATACGGGAAACATTGCAAACATTTAAATAGCTAACTAATGACCTTTTTATTGTTTAATTATTCTTAATATGTGTACAACAGGAAACTCTGGTATTGATTTGCTCTCTGGTATATTGGCTATCGAGGGTTCTTTGTTTTAAATCAGTCTGTTTCTCTGTTTCTCTCTCTCTCTCTCTCTCTTTCTCTTTATCTTCTACAGCCTCTTGACCCAATTTCTTAAAGTGCTTACATTCCAGAAATTGACTAATGTGAGGTGCTCTGGTCCCAAAAGTTCCTCAAAGGAAACCCAGCCCAGCTTGTAAACCTTCATTTGCAATGACATCTTCCCGTCACCACAACTGCATGTTCTTTTTCACTGTGAATTTCTGCCATGGAGTTAACACCCTAACTAACAGCCTTGGTTCTCTAAGTGCGATCTCCGGGCCAGCAACATCAGCATCACTTGGGAATTAGTTAGAAATGCAAATGAGCAGACCCACCCCAGAGCTATGGAACCAAAAATTCTGGAGAAGGAGTCTCGCCTTTTGTGTTTTAAAAGGTCCTCCAGGGGATTCTGATGCTCATTCTCTGGGGACAACTGTTCTGAGCCTCAGTTTGTTCACAGTTAGCCCATTCTGGAGATCAGATGTATATCACATCCGCAGTCATGGGTGAAACCAACTAATTTTAAGTGATAAAGCTATGACCGGTGGCTTTGGTGACCTGTTTGCCTCACTCCCGCACCCCCCCCCCGCCCCGGGGTTTATTTGTTCTTATCTCAGGAATCTGTACAGAGTTTAGAGGGAAGAACATTTCAAAGCATCTTTACGCAAGGCCAACCATGCCTTTCGTGTAGGAGGAACTGATGGGAAAATACTATTAGAATCAGCTTCGAGCCTGGAGTTCTACTCATGGCTTGCTGCTGACTCTTTCTGTGGCTCAAGCAGCCTGTCTCCTCATTTGCAAATGGGAATAAAACTGTGTAAGGCATGGAGTCATCATGAGAGATCGGATGATAGCTGAGGGTATGCTTTTTAAATTATAAAGAGCTACACAAATACAAGATGATACTCTTAATAATATAATCACTTTTTATCTTTAACGATAGCTTTAGAGTAATTACGGAGGATTTAGATAATGAACTACTGCTGACACCAAATGTCTGTTTCTGCTCTGTTTGCTCCTGGAGAATTGCTGGAGAAATCGGGAACTTTTTGGTTAAGAGTTTTTTCCTCTCATTCTCTCTGTCTTTTTTTCTTCCTCTGTTTGGGCTCCCAGACTCACCGTATAAATAGCGTGGTACATAATACCACCTGCTTGTAAGATGGCATGAAAGAGCAGCTCTCATTTTGTGCTCAATCACAGAACCAGTCCCTCACCCATATTTTAAGAAAGATAAGAGAGCTGCCAGGCATAAGTGCCTTGTAAATATATTTCCTTTGCAGGATTACAGGACATGGAAAAACTGACAACCGTAGATAGTCCTTTTTGAAAAGTGTCATATCTTCCTGGGCTGGGGTAATCGAGTGAGAAGTTTTGGGGTGATTAGGACACTAAGATCAAAGAATTATACATGTGCGGACGGAGCTCACAAGCCTTCCCTCCAGAACTCTCCCCTCCCCCGCAAAATACACACATCAGAGACTGAAAGATTTGGAGAAGCAATATCCAGTAGCAAATAATGTAAGCCACATATGTGATGTAAATTTCCCTCGTAGCCACATTGAAAAGTATTAAACTCTAAGCGAAATTAATTTTAAGAACATATTTTCACTTAACCCAATGTATCCAAAATATTATTTTCACATCGATCAGTGTAAACATTAATGAAATTGCTTAGATTCTCTCTGTCATACTAAATTCTGAGATCTCGTGTGTAGGTGTGTATTTGGTATGGAAGAGCACCTCTCCATTTAGACTAGCTGCATTTCAAGTGCTCATGGAGTGTGGCTACTGTATTGGACAACGGAGCCTTAGAGAATCTTAGTTTTAAAATGCAGATTAGTAAAACATCAACAGTCTTAATGGAAAAGTTGAACCCCCGTCAGGGTGTGTTTGAGCAGGCACTCCTGCTGTTTGGGCGCCCTTCCTTCTCTCCCACTTTGTTCCTTTCCCCCTCTTCTCCTGCCCCAATATGCACGCGTGTGCGTGCTCACACACACACACACACACACACTCTCTCTCTCTCGTACTCACATGCATATACACTCACACACACTCTCACACGTGCACCACACTCTCACACACAGACACACGCACTCCCTCACCGTGCCCTTATGGGGCACAACCATTGGGCTGAACTTCTCTTCTCCCTCCTGCTCCCAGTGCATTACTTTGCCTGTCTGAGACGAGGGAGACTCCCCTGTCCTTCTGCCGTGGCCCCAGAAGCGATAATGCAGCTGAGGATTATTGAAGGTACTGTACTCACACAAAGTTGTTCTCCTATCCTCTTCAGAAGCAAAAGACCGAATACCATCGCTTTTTCACAGGCCCAGCACTGTATTTATTTGCCCTTTCCCTGATCTTGTTAAGGCAAAAGAGGAAGGGAAAGAGAAAGAAGGTGAAAAAGAGACCAAAAAATAATTAGACCATCTCCCCACATCAGTCTTGACCTTGGTAGACCTGAAAGACTGCTTACAGAGACAAACCTTCTTCAGCCTCCTGAACTATAAATAATGTTCGTGGTTTGAAAACATAACGTTTTCTAGGGAATCCTGGTAAAATTAAGAGGTAATTTAAACCAAGTCACCAAGAGCCATTCAAAATGTTATGAGTCTTAAAAATTAGTATGTGTTAATTTTGCCAGAAAATGTATAAAAATAAAAATACCTATGCCTCCGACATGGTGTTTAAAAAAAAAAATTTAGTTTTCCATGAGTTGAATCTGTTTGGGGACAGATAATAAGCGTATTGGGTAGGCGCTATGCCACCATTACAACCCAATGCCTCCCCCCCCAACTCCATGTCTAGAAAACATCCTCCTGAGTTGTCCTGACAGGGTCCCTCTCTGGTCATCTGCCCTGCCACCCTCGTCTATACCTGCACATGCAGTACCCCACATGGGGACGGTGCTGGCTCATTTAGCCCTGTCAATTTGATACAACTGGATACAATTTTATAGTGTGCTCTGATTGTAAATATGCCTCCTTTCTTTCCTTTCTATATGCCTGGGAAGACTGGGAGGGCCATTACATCTTAATTGGGTAATTTCTTTTTCAGATTTCCAAAGGCAGGGTCTCTAGTGCCAGCTGGTGTTAAAACGTTGGCAATTCCAAGAGGACCCGGGACCTCGTTCATGGACTGAAATCTTCTAGGATCTTGAAACAGTTCTGCTTGTTTTAAAACAGAGATGTGGGTCTATCCTGTCAGCCTGTTTGAAGAGGAAATTATTTGGTTCCAAAGGTCTCTTTTATTCCCATTCTCTCTCTCTCTCTTTTCCCCTCCTGATTCATGCACACACTGCAGTCTTAGAGATTTTAACAAACTTCAAAACCATGTGTTTACATACCGAGTAAATTTATACTAGTTCATTTGCAGTTTGCAAAATGTGTTTGGATTGTAGGTGTAAATGCAAACACACACACACAACACACACACCCCTTAAAGCTCAAAGGAAAGGGGTCATTTCTTTGCGCCCATAAATTGCACCAATTAATCGTACAATACGCTGCTGCCATTTTGCAGAGGAGCGTTGAAACAAAATGAAGCGGGGCAGATTTCATTTAGAAGAAAAGCCTCAATGTAAAAATGTAAAGGAAGTAAGCTTTGCCCAAAGTATTATGAACCAAACCAAAACAGAAAAAAAAAAAAAAAAGGAATAAAGGAAGTCTTGCAAGGAGGAGAGGGAGGGAGGCGGAGATAGGAAATAGCAGTGGGCGCCATTCCCACCACTACAGAGAATCCGCGCAGCAAATTGCCGTGCTTTAAGGAGAAGTAGCAATCAGCACCGATTGAAATATCTCTGAATGCAGTTATAATGACATTCCTCTTCTCCCTCTTGTGTCTGGCACGATAGGCCATCATCAGAAATGTGCACCATCATGCAAGGTACACTTTTTAAAGAGAGGAAGACCCCCGCATATGATCCTAAGACCAAGAGTGTCCTATGTGTGTGAGGCCTGGACCCCGAGTCACCCAGGGTCCGGTGCTCAGAAGGGCCCCACACTTGATTAAATGCTCTGATGTCACCATCTTGAGATGGAAAGTCTTAATTTTTAACAAGGGGCTGCACATTTTTATTTTACCCTGGGCCCCCTGGGCCCCAGGAATCATGTAGCCAGTTCTAGATGTGTTGTCTAGCCAGTATATAGCTATCTGGTCAAAGGATGTCCAGTTAAAGAAATATATCATCCGCCACTTCCATCAACTGGGTAATCAGTCGATGAGAAAATGCAAACAACAAAGACAACATTGTCCTGTTTGGTGAGGATAGTCCTGCCTCAGTCCATGCTGGTTACCAAAAGAACTGTGGCTGTTCAAAAAGCAGTCAGTGGCCCCGAGCCCCAGCTTTGCATCAAAGGTCCACCAGGACTGTCCTTGATTCCTCTATTGATTGGGTTGAGCTCCATAGCACCCCGTGCCATGTCACATCAAACATGACTTGATATGACAAGACATAACATGACCTGGTGAAAACAGGGGGAGAATTGGACAGAAGCGTCTTTTTGTTTAAAATGCCAAGGAGGATGTGAGACAAATCTAGAAGAGCAGAGGTGATCATAATAAAATAATGCTGCTAAATTATAAATGATAGTCTGTGCTTCCCGGGTCCTTTTCATCCATTGCTATCAAGGCACCATGGACTTGGTTAAGCCATCTTGCATTTTCTTGGCAGGTTCTTGTTGCAACACGCTTTGACGTGAGTGGGTCATGGTTAAGTCTTCCTTATTCAATAATGACATGGGTCCATCTCTGGTAGATAGCTGTTTAAGGGAAATAGTGGACAATAGCTTTAAAAAGGATGTTGAGAAAATTGGCAAAGGCTAAAATATGCAGAAGCCGTCAGAAGGTTTCTTTTGGTGAGTGGGGGAAAGGAGCCCCTTCTAAAATGGTTGTTGCTGGGTGACTTGAAGCAAAGAGCAAATGACTTAGGGGAAGGAAGCTAATGTGTTAGGATCTTGTCACCTCAGATTTAAAGGGCAATACTTGCCACAAGGATTTGTCACTAGTGTGATTGTATAAAGGAAAAGTGCTTTAAGGATAGCCAGTTCTGGTTAGCACTACCCTGTGCTCCCTGACAGTCCATTGCAAGCCAGCAAATATAAGCTCAGGATTCAGTCTCCTCTCAATTAGGCTTAAGTAAGTCAGTGATCTTTAATCCCATTAAAACCTATTGAAAGGAGATTTAAGAAAACTATGGACCCCTGAGATGTCCTATCATCCCAGGTTCCTAGTTGGGTCAGAATGGCTCTGCCCAATAGGCCACACACATGATCCCCTGGGAAGATGCTGATGAAATTTCATGGAGGAGAGGGCCTAGCACTATGGGTTCTTGGTGTTCCAAGACCACACACCTTCCTGTCACACAAGGAGGAAGATGGAGCTCATTCAATACCTGCACTTCACTAGACCTGAGACCTCTCTGATAACCTAAACTCACACTCTGATTACCTGTGTTCACATCTCAGCTTGACATTTGCTCAACTAGTATAACTTTGGATGAGTGATTTAAGTAACTCTTCTGTGACTCAGTTTCATTGCGATGATGATATATACCTATTCAGTGGTTAGTGTCAGGATTCAATAGAAGCAAATATGTGTTCAGTATTCAGAAGAATGCCTGGCACATACCAAACAATTAATAAGAACGTTTAATAAATCTTCGGTATTCCCTTAGCAGACCAACAGTGTTGAATATTAGACATTGGTATTTCCAGTCACAAAATCAGATGAGTGGTCTCATGGTCAACAGTCTTATTTTTACAAGACAACATTTAAAGAATCACTTTTCTCTGCCAATACTTCCTCTTTAGATATTATATTGTTTAGGTTCCCTGATCTTTCTAGAAGCTGGGCATCTTATCAAAACTTGGAGATTAACAGATCTAATGTTTTACTGGTAAGCCAAGGTGACAAAATGCAAAATGGTCCAATGGACAGTATATTTACTAGAAAACCTTGGATAGGTAACTGGGGTAATAGTGTGCTCCTGTCATACTCAAGTTCATTCCACCTATAGTCAGGATGTAGATGATGATATTTTTAAAGTTGACACAGGTTACCTAAATGTTTACCAGCTCTTCTCTTTTGGTCTTACCAATAAATAAGAAATAAACAGATAAATATTGAAATTAAAAACCCAGATTCTCTAGTTCCATGAAGTCACAGAAACAAAGTAAGAAACTAACTCAGTTTTTTTCCACAGTAGGGAGAAAAAAAAGAACTATGAAGAAGGAAGTGGAGTTTTAAACTCATGTAAGCCTTTGGAACATTGCCTTCTTTATATTACCAGTGACACCTCTAGAGCTTACAAGAAAAGAGATGAGTGGAAAGTAAATACCTTTGACAATGGAGCTGAGAGAACATTAAATGTTCTATTTGTAGCCTGTTATGTGAAAAACCCACCTTAATCTCCTGAAAGGTGGCCCTTTCATCCAGTATCCTATCTTAGGTTTTGAAATGTATTGTCTCCATGGCTTTCCAGCAAAATTTAAGACTGCCTTAACATTTTTTGAATGAATTTAAAAATTAAACTCCTTCGGGTTGCCTTGTCACACGCAGTTAAACGTAGAGGTCACTTTGGCAAAACTAAAAGGCCACTTGACATTAGTGTCACACAGACTGTCCTCCTTGCCCACCATGGGCCTTTGGATGAGTCATTTCACTGCCCCAAGCCTCCCTTTCTCCATCTGAGGACTGGAAAATGCTCTCGGGATTACGGTGAAGAGAGAAACAACACATAGAGCATATAATGCAGAGGCACAACAGTAGTAAACAGTAAACACTAAGTTGTTATTGCTACCATGGCCACTATCACCAACGCTCTTGTTATTATCATTCCGTCATCATCGTCCTTGTTCTCATCATCATCATTGTAGGTCCGGGCTGGTCACTCCACAGCATCTTAGCTGATCCAGTCAGTGTTTTTTAAAGGGCTGGTAGTCTAAAGTAGGATCAATACAATAAATATATGCAATATATTAGTGGTGTCGTTCGTTATCTGAAGAGTTTCCATTAGGAAAGGGGTGGGCAGGGGGAGAAGCCGGGAGCCCGCCTGGCATGTGTGTTCACTTAGGCTAAGTGCTAATGCACTGGCATTGGCAGCAGGAGTGGTGGACCTGCCAACCTTGTGGGGTTTCTAAAAGGAAGAGTTGGCATAAGGGGAATTCAGATAGAGACGGGAATGCAAATAACCTTACAGCAAGCATTGTGGCTGCTCCTAGGCACTTGGTTTATTTATAGTTCAAAGCTGGTCTGAAAGGCAATAAGAAAATGATTTAATGGTACCTCCTCAGCCTGAAGCAGGGCTTGCTTTTTCACCTGGAGAGAGCTTTGGACAAAATCCCAGTCGGCCTAATAGCAAAGCCATGCCAAGGGAGTGTCACGAGGGATCGGGTCCTCACCAGGAAGCTGCTGCCCTGAATGGCAGCCTGTGTGCCTTTGTTTGCTTTTTCTTGTTTTGTTTTTTTTTTTTTTTTCTTTTTTCTTTTTTTTTTTTTTCTTTATTTCTCACTGAGATGTCAAGGCTGCCTGGCCCCTTGGGGAAAGCCCGTGTTTTGTGAACCATCTTGTGCCTTAGCTATTTGGATAGGATCCAGGAAAATGCGAACCACAGTGACTAAAGTGTTGGGCTAGAACCTAGGAGAAAGGACTCAAGAGAGGGTTAATTAGGCAGTCAGGGAAAGCTGAGGGTATTTGAACAAAGGTCTTCAAGTACACCCAGTGGGATCCCACAGAGAATAAAATGCAGTTATGTGCTGTCTCTAAGGAGAACAGAGTGAGAGGGACTAAACTCCAGGCAAAGAAGCCCAAAGCCATCCTTTTGGGTTCGCAGCCTACTGTGCATTCCCTTCCCAACAGGCTTGCTGCTAAGCTGTCTTTTTATACAAAAGTGGGGAACAAAGCAAAGGGTTTCTCCCCACTTAGCCTCTGAGAAATGGTAGACAATGAGCGTCAGTGAAGAGCTGGCCCATGAAAATCTCCAAAACTCTCTTCTTCCAGCCCTAAAAGAGATTCCATTTTTATCACCTTCACAACAACCTTTGCCTTTCTCTCACCCAAAGTAGACCCATGTTTAAGTCTGCAAGGATTAATGAAGTGACATAAAATGAGGCCACACAAGCATTAGATAATGGGTCTAAGCTGCTTTAATACCAACTTTGACATGCACCTACCTTACTAATTTCTATCTGTGTTTGTAGAAGCCAGAGTTGTTCTGAGAGTCGTCTCATGGCATGATCTCTCTATCCTGAGCTGACCACGGCAATCGCAGTCTATATGTAGCAAGAGTGAGTTTCTCTACGTGGTGGTAACATGAGACAGGCCTTTGCAGCTACAGTAGAGCTCAATCTGACCTTTTCCTAAGGTGGTGGACAGAAAGAAATCACCTTCAACCAGATTCTAACTCACTTACCTAGATATTTCTTCATTAAATATCACTGTCTATAAATCAAAATGGTGACTCCCGAGTCCTCAGATGTGAAGGCCTCAGATGTGAAGCCAGTAAAATTTATTTTATACCCTGCCATTTATCCCTGGCAACCATCGTCTCCTTTCTTCTCCACCGGCTCCCAGTCCTGCCAAATCAAAGTGAATCAAATAATCACACAGTTATGGGAGATAGTCGATCTTCAACCAAGCCCACGCTACTTGAGTATGCCTTCAAGAACTGAATCAATATATTCGTTGTAATGGACTTGATAACAGAACTTATCTAGCTTGAGTTAAAAATCTCTTATCATGAGGTCTTTTACTCCCCAAGTATTGGAGAAGTTATGGGGGAATGGGTAAAACAAACAGCCCCCATCTTTTTTTTTTTTAAGAAACTTGAAAAAACATTTGTGGTATTATTCCATCTTTGTGAATAGGAAGAAAAGTGGCCTGTCTCCAGTGTATGGTGCCAGGAGACATGGTAGAAGATGAAGTCACAGAAATAGACATTGAGGGATATTATCTGTTGTGCCAGGAAATTTGTATCTTATTCTACATTTACTGAGGAGTCGATGGAAAACTTTCAACATGGTCATGATATGACTAGGTTTGGTGGCTTCTTGTTTTTAGATTTTAATTTTTGGTTTTTTGGCTTGGAAATATTATTATTTGTTTCTTTTGGTTTGTGTCCAAAGTGTGCAGGATGGACTAAATTGAGAGACATTTTATGGGAGGAAGATCGATTATCAGCAATAAAACATAATGGTAAGTGGTGGCAAAGGGCTAAGCTAAGGCATACAAATTAGGAAGACAAGGTGGAGAACATTTTGAAAGATACTTGAAAGGTACAACTGGCATAACTTGCAACACCTTGGTATTTGTGCATTCACAACAGGGAGTAGCTCAGGATATCTGAGTTTCCCACCTTGTTACAAAAAAAAAAAAAAAATGCAAAGTACAGAGAAAAAAACTCTGAAGGCTGGCAAATGCAAATGAGTTGCCAAAATTTAATGAAGAAAAAAAGAATTATTCTTGGAGACTCTAAGCTCTGCATCTTGCTTCAAGACCTGGAAAGGTACTTGAAGAAATAATCAAACTATCTTCTCTGAGAAAATAAAGATCCTGAGCTGCCATCACAACAACTCAGGGAAGATCAGATTGTCCAGACCAACCTCATTTCCTTCCACCTGCAGGGACACCCCAGAGTGATAAGGAGAAAGCAATGGTTGTGATCTCCCTGGATTTCAGCTAGAGTTCTGATTCCGATTTCATCTTATATGACATTCTTATTAACAAGTCAAAGAGATATAGGCTAGCTCCAAGGTTGTACTCCAAAGAGGATTACAAGGGGCCAATATGAAAGGTACAACAACAACAACAACAAAAATCAGAGGAACTCCACTGTGGTCAATCTGGTTAATATCTTTGCTCGGAGCCATGGAGGAGAATGCCAACCTTTGCTTCTTTGTTTGGAAGGAGCTGCTAATATAATTTCAGATTGATGATGATGAGTGAGGGAAATGTTCTTTCTCCTTAAACATGTTGGAAATGGTAAAGGGTGGGGACCTCAATGTGGGAGAAAGATACAAAATGGAGAGAAGCAGATGAGGCCATGCGAGTAAGTAAACAGCAAAGGTTATCACTAACATACACGTGGAAGTTAGCTGAATTTCCATGCTAAAATCAGAATCTTCTGATTCTTCAAAACCTTCTTCCACCACCTTCATAAGACTTCATGTCAAAGTTTAAAATAGGCTTAAAATATTTGAGACAACCCCATTTGAGTTACTTGATAGTACTTGCATATGGGGGAAAATTAGTTGTTTAAGAAACAAATTTTCCTTCTTCTTCATATATATAAGGGGAAGAATGGTAGGATTCTAGACACAATACGAGTTGACTATTGGATGTGGGATTCGCTTAGTGTGTCCATATGTTAAGTAACCTGCTTGGAATGACTCTAAGGGGGCTCACTGAGAGGGTGATTCTAAAAAGTACCAGCCCTAATTGCTGAATGATACCTAAATTTCACCATTACAAAAGGGAGCTAAAATGAATTTAACTACTTCTGTCAACCAAGCACTCCGCATGGCCTGTCATGTGTAACTTCTTTAAACCACCCTGCATGGAGGCACTATCATCTTTATCACGCAGCCCTGGAACTCTGGGGCTCAGAGAGGCCAAGTCACTTACTCCAAGTCACACAGTTCATCAGTAGTAGGGCCAGTACTTAGAGCGAGGGCCGTCAGCTTCAGAATCTGTGTTGTTTCTGTTATACCACATTAAACGTCCAGTCTTTGGGATTATTGTTTTCTCATACCCTTGAGAAAACGGACATTTCTAATTGTGGCTGATTCACTTTCGTGTGAATAATTTTCAGAATCATCTCAGTATCTCGATGGGGAAAGGGCTGTTGTAAAGAGGGTGAGAGGCCAACAACTGGGAAGCGTGTGAGAGTATCACCTCCAAATGTAGGATAGGAGGAGTTCAGGAAACTGATAGCCGCAAAGACAAAGTCCTTAAAGCTGTGCCTTGGCTGAGCATCTGTGGCTCCTCCTAGAAGAGAGAATAATAGAAATGGGTGCAAATTCCAGTAACTGGGAAAACTCAAGAGCCCCCTACCCAACATACACACGTACACGTATACTCATACACACAACACCCCAGACTTCACACGCAGATGCACATACTTAGAATAGATTCGGTTAATAACAGCCTTCACGCAGCTAACCTTACGCATCCCGCATGTTCACTCACTGGTTCACTCACTGGTCTGGAGTGACCAATTTTCTATACGCAGAGTCCCTCAGCTGCTTGGGGCTAACCGTACACTCAGTCCTGGGGCTTCTGACTGCAGTGAGCAAGTCTTGACTCCTGGGGACTCTACATGTTTATAGTTTAGGTTCGTACCTGTCTGAAACCATGGGTTTGGTAGAGTACTTTCCATTGGGGACCTTTTAGCTCTTTTAGTCCGTGTGTTGTTTGCTAGCTTAAGATAGAAGCTCAAACTAGAAACTGGAAAGAAATGTTGTAGAGGACATTTGCTATTTTGGGTTTTCCAAATCCGTTCACTCTTCTCTTTTCACTGGTAACAGCAGGCTGACTTTGACCTCACTTGGGCATTGCCCCCTCCCCTTTCGTAGAAGGATAGACAAGTTTGGTTACAGAAAGATTTCCTTGATCCTAGCTGATATTTTTACTTGTGAGGATGTGACCCAATTTACACAAATGAGATCTGAAGAGGTGTTCACCTGGGGTCTCAGGGAGAGAAGTTTCCATATGCTTTAGACAAAACTACAAGCAGAGGCTGCCATTCAATCAGGATGGTGTGTGAATTCTCGAACTAGCGTGGTCATCTCCCTTACCATAATGGATGTACAGCCCAAGGACAGACGAAATGCACAAAGAAGGACAAAATAGCCAAATAGAGAAAAATGAAGCACAGGGAAAAAGAGGCCTCACGGCGGCGGGGATCTTGGCATGGGATTATAGCAGAAGCCATATGTGTGCTTAGCCATTATACATTTAAGTCAGTTTGGATTAAGTTTTGTGTCACTTGCAACATAAACACCTCAACAAGAGCTAACTGTACTTTTTGTGGTCGTATCGGCAAAAATGACCCCTCAGTGTGGTTGACTGGTCAAATCTAACCTCAGGTTCACAAGATCGCATAATCGGTAAGTACATCTCAGAGACATCCGTGCACGGAGCAAAGTGGAGAGTGTTCGTGTCAGGACAGGGACTAATTCTCCATAAAACACAAAACCTAGTTAGAGGGAAGGGGAATAAACCACTAGAATAAACTAAAGGCAGATAGGCCAGGTGATGCAACATATTCCCAAGGATGTGGTACAGAACAAAAGCTACAGTTTGGGGGAGTTGAGAGGTAGGGAAAGTCCCTTTGATATGGGGTTATTAGGAAATATTGGGGGGAAAGTGAGATTTGAGCCAGCTCTTCAAAATACAAACTATTTGGTACTATAGTGCAGATCAGTATCCATCTGGATTCTATCTACTATTTCAGAAAACCAGGTGGGAACCTCTGAGATGCCTGGGTTTAACAATTTCAAACAGGCGGGAACATACTCTCCATTCTAAATGTTTCTGCATGGAGGCCTTTATCTAGAGCCATGTTCTCAGCATGTGGTTTCTGGCTAGCAGCACCATCACCCCTTGTGATTCGGGTGGTGTGAGATGCAGAAGCCACGGAAAAAGCCTAACTCTCTACCCCTTTCCCTTCCCTCTCCCTGTGTCTGCCTGGGTGGAGAACTCACGCACTCCCCACCATGCAGTCAGGGCCTGACAGAGGCCCTGGTCTGCCTCTGGCTGGTGAAGACGGCTGTCCCACTCAGAGCTAAAATACCGCAAGGCCCACATCGCCACAGAGCCAATGTGCCACACTCCGAGCCGGCTTCTACCACGCACAACGCTAGTATTTTGATCTCCAGCTGTCTGTCTCATATCTGTTTCTTAATTGGTTCCAAACTCGGGCGGGGAAGAAGAGCAGCATTTGTTGGCCTTCTAAAACATCACCAGTCTGTACGCCTATCTTTTCCTTTTATTGTTCTTTTGGGAATATACTAATGTAAAGTAGACAGGGCAGGAAATCAGGCAGCCCCTTCTCCACCCAGGGGGGTTCTTAATTGTTCTTAGTAACATTGGTACCAGATGCCAGACAGAAGCCGCAGCCATGTACTTCCTCCTCGGTTGTCCTAGAATCAGAGTTATAATTTAGTTGGGTCGTTGCCCTTTAAAAGAAGAGGAAAGTATGAAATGATCATAGTCAAGGTCATTGTTGTGCATCCAGTGAAATCTGTAAGCCAGCTGTGAAGATTCTTCTTTAGCAAACCGGCATAGAGCCTAATACAGCTCTATAGACAGACACTGGCAGACTTTCTAGATCTTCAGATTAAACTTTTCCCCTAAGCAACTCTTTCCTCTTTGCCACTGTTAACTTGTTGGGCCAAAAATGGCTAGCTGTATTATGAACTAAAAGAGAACAATCGTGATCACAGTGTTTAGATAGGTGATAGGTGAGGACGGAAAGCCAACCAAATTGTTGACTCTGGAATTTGGAGGAAAGTCCCCCAAAGGAGCCTAGTGCCATACTCACACCTACTACTTGCGGAAACACTGTGAATGAGGCCCTGTGGTGGTGACTCTTCTTGTATCATTCACAGTGACTCTAGGAGTTGGAATTCCCATTACCCATCTTTTACAGCTGAGGGCACAGAGGTTTTCAGAAGTTCAGGTAATTTCCCCAAGGTAAAGCTAATAGAAGTGGTGGGGCTAGGATTTAAATCCACGCTCCGATGTGGAAAGCCCAAGCTCTCAGCCTGTGTCCTAGACACCAATCTCTTCTCTCTGCACCTCTGTTTGACCTGTCCTCTACCAACATTCTTGTAACTTCACTTTGGAATCCAGGCATGCTGAAGATGCCCAACTCTGTGTATTTTCACGAGGTATCCACCTTAAACCCCATAACAACTGTGTCGCGTGAGTCATAGTATCATCTCAATTAGGCAGATAAGCAAACTGAGACTTCTGGAATGAGAGTCATACAACTTCATGCCGAACTGTGCCACTAATAAAGCTTCAGAGTTGATGTGTGAATGCCAGTCTTAACCTGAGTCCAGATTTGATAAATTCTGTTAAATAGCAGTCTTGGGTGACAGGATTCTTTACCCATAGCATCTCAGCCCAGCCAATCCCATTGGGGGTGGCTGGCAGGGTCCATGTGAGGATACAGCCTCGTGTAGCTTTGTCCAGGGCACTGATACTCCTTGGACATCCAGTTTACCTACCTTACCAGGAGGAATAGTCATTTGTTTTCTCCAGATCCTAGAGAACTCTTCAGATTCCTATTTCAGACAGAACAGGGATACTTAGCACAGCGGTAGCATTTCTGCGCATGGCACGTAGCCCTTTTGAATTTTGAATGGAAAAACCGGCATCGTTGTCAAATCTCCCCATTCTGAAGATAAGCAAAGGCTGAAAGGAGAGACTCTCAACCGAGCACCTTGGGCATTTATCACCTCGTCTGCAGGAATCTTCAAGACACATCTCCAGCTCTTGGTGCTCGGGCACACTCAGTGTTAACACGCAGTAACTGGCTCTGTGGGCGTAGAAACTTTACTGTCCCATTGAAAAGTAATGCAGATATTGGGTTATAAGCCAAAGCTGGGCTTGCCAGCCATAAAATGGACCCTGCTTAGTTTGGCTACTCGAAGGGTAAAAAGTGCCATTTGGAGCAACAGTTATTTTTGGCCAGGCTTTGCATGGAGGTATTCAACATAATTGTGCTAAGTAGTGTGAAACGGAAACCTACTTCGAGGCTAATATTGAATATTACCTGGGAAACTAGGGGGAAGGCAGGAATATAATTTTCCATGCTTTTTTTGTTGTTCATCTAAAAATAAAAGTCTCATTAAAGAGAGTTTTAAATGAGTTTTATTTCTCCATTTTTCTCACAATTAATTTTTGGGCAGCCCAGTTACAATTTACGATTTCTGTTGCTTTTCCACGGAGCAGGAAGGCCTGGACTGCATGGAGAACGGCAGAGGGCAGTGCTGAGCTGAAACTGATGCTCGAGGCAGGCTTCTGGCTATAAAATTGTGCTTGTTATTAAATGAAATCTTAAGGCTAACTCAGCCACAGAGGAAATTAAACTGCTAATTATGTGTGTATAAACCACTAAAAATGGGACCATTTGTTGCTCAAGATTTTAGAAACACCCACCTCTTCTTGGTTTTAAAATCAGTAATTCTGCCTGGTAATAGTACTTATTCATGATTTTATAGAATTAAAAAATCTTTTGGAGTTAACTGTTTGGAGATCCCTGGCCCCTTCTAAGTAAATAAATAAAAGATTGGTGGTGTCCATTTAGTTTTTGGGATTTGGGGATTTTTTTTGTTGTTGTTGTTTCCAAATCATCCACATCACCGTCTTTATAAAATCTGAGTCACCCCAGTTTGAGCCATGTAGAGCTGAGTCCTAGCGGACTGAGACAAGATGACTACATTATTTTTACAGCACCTTCTTAAAAATAGCTTTCCGTGGAGGGAGAAAGTTCAAAGATTTAGTTTTGGAGAAAAGATTTTTCCGATCTGGGAGGGAAAGGGAGAAATGATTGCCTGTGTGTGCGTGTGCATTGAAAAAGATGATGTCACTGTGAATTTACCCTCACAAGGAAATAAAGAGCAGAGAGCTCAAAGTAAGTGAGGAGTCTATACCTGGCCAAAATTACTTTGTGTTTTTCACACTGTGCCGTGAAGCCTAGTAGCTCTGGGTAGATGATCAGGTCCGTGGAAGAGAAAGACATTTAATACCAGGTTTTGCCAAAAATATGAATATACACCGATAGTGAATGTCTGTGTTACAGTGAATAACTTTAATAATTTGCATGGCCCAGGCCCTTCCGTTTGAGAATAGGTTCCCATTTCCATCTCCCTGAGGCTCTTACGGTGTGTTCCTTAGGCCCGCAGCATCACCTGGGGACTTGTTAGAAATGCAGACTCTCCACCTGCTAATTCCGAACCTTCATTTTAACAAGTGCGCAGAAGATGGGATTGCACGCTCAAGTTTGAGAACCACAGTTTAAGGTCTTATCTCCAGTAATTCGCTTTCTCCGAAAAGGGCGTCCCTCCTGCTTTAGGAGAGAGACAGTTCATAAAGCCTAGAAACAGCAGACTCTCCCTTACAATCAGTTAAGAGGCGTTTTCCTGCTTCTAGTTGTTTCCCTCTTTGCGACAAATAGAGCCTTTTGAAATATCTAATGGATGCTTCTTCCCAACTGATTGTAAATGGACCTATCATGTCTCCCGGTCACGACTGGGGGCCCTGAGGGACTGAATATGCACGAGGAGGCTATGGCCACCGCACATTTCATTTTGCCCTTATGGTCCTGCCAAAGACGGTGAAATTTTAGGTCCATCACCTCTTCCATTGACGTGGCTCTCCAGTTCGTTGTGTGCTTTTTATGGGTCTCTTGAAAGGGTGATAACAATCTGTTTTACTTATCCATGGAGAGCTGAGAACCAGAAGCTTCTTCCCCCTTCCTTAAGCAAGGAGGGCAGCAGGGCTAGGTCAGCCAATCAGAGTAATGAGGCTCTCCTGCTTGGCAAAGTGAGATTAATCTAAATCAAATAGTTTCCACCTTGGTAATTTTAACTAATTCCCTCAGGAAAGTACAAGACATACGTGAAGCCCCGACAGACAGTCGACAGTGGAGCAAGCCTCCTGGTCTGGCGAGGCAGGTAATACCTTTTAAGCTTGTTAATATCTTCTCCTGCTGGGTTCTACAACTGACTCAAAGAATAGCAGCGGCTCCTCAACCTGCTTTACAAAGAAGTGCAGCTTTCCGGGAGGAAAAGCCAAAGTCCCTGGCTGCACGGTGGCTGGTTTTATTCTGTGGCAGTAGTTCCAACTGCCTTGATTAAACTGCTCCCCGCATTGTCTTTCTGTCTCTGTCCCAGCAATCATTGGAGGATGTAAACTGCCAGGAGACAAGGGCTATACCGGGACGTACTCAGGCTGCAGATTAGAGAGGCTTCCTTCCCTCCTCCCACAAGATGCCTATGCTTTCCTGTGTTCCATTGGCAGGGACCACCTGAGGGGTGAACTTGAGAGAGGGCAGCTCAGGTGTGCCTTGGCTCTTGGGGACGGGGGAGCCTCCCTCTTCTGCAGCACTAACCTTCTCAACACCCGAGTCCCGCCGGGACAGGACCAGGACGGGCTCCCTGGAAAACACTGCAGGGCTTCTCTGTGACTTCTCTTTCCCACCCTCAACAAAAGGAAAGGTCTTACTTAAACAGGTCCAGGTCTTCTGTTTTTTTCAAACAGAAGCTGCAGTGGAAAGCCTGGTCTTGACTTTGTGTGCACCGACCTACCACTCTTCACTGAAATTCTCCCCAAACATTTTAGCAGAAATAAATTGCCAAATGATAAAGATAAAAGTGCCTCTGCACCTAGAACAGGTGTTTATCCGTGAGCCGTTGGAAATTTGTTTGTGGGAGACTTCTTTTTCTTATCTCTTTTTTATATCAGCTTTATTCCAGTGTGATTGAGTAAAATCCATCTGTTTTAGTGTACAATTCTATAAGTTTTGACAAATGAAACCACAGTCAAGATAAAGAACACTTTCATTACCCCTAATGTTACCTTCTCGGTGTGGTGAGGGCCCATTTCCGGGGTCATAGACTGTCATCTTGCTGTATCCTCAGAAGGGGTGAGGAGGGATTTCTCTGGAGCCTCTTTTTTTTTTTTTTTTTAAGATTTTATTTATTTATTTGACAGAGATTACAAGTAGGCAGAGAGGCGGGCAGAGAGAGAGAGGAGGAAGCAGGCTCTCCGCTGAGCAGAGAGCCCGATGCGGGACTCGATCCCAGGACCCTGAGATCATGACCCGAGCCGAAGGCAGCGGCTCAACCCACTGAGCCACCCAGGTGCCCCTGGAGCCTCTTTTGTAAGGAAACTCAGTACTATTCTTGAAGACTCTGAATAATCACCTCTCAGATGCTCCGCCTCCAAGTTTCATCACATTAGGGAGTAAGGCTTCAACTTAAGAATTTGCGGTAGACACAAACATTCGGTCTATAGCAGTTGCTGGGGAGGAAGAATTTCCTCTGCCCTTCAAGGTCCTTCTAGCTGGGCTAGGAATCAAAATGACATGAGACAGATTAACAAGAGAAAATCAAGTTTAAAAGCCTGCTTATGGGGAATCCACACAGACACGGAAATTACAAAGACAGTGAGGCAACATGATGATTATATGAGCTAAGGAGAGGGATAAGTCTCTGAGGATACAAAAAGGAGAAGACCATTAGCAGGAAGGTGAGAGAGGTTTGGAAAACAAAGGTTGCCCTATTATGCAGATAAGTTTTTTTAGATAAAGCAGAATATCTGTTAATAGCTCTCCCCCTGGCATAGGCAGGCAGTTGAGGGGAACTTAAAGAGCTTTTCCTGAGTCTGCTGGGGTTTGATTGCTTTTAACTCAAACTAATATTCACGCCAAAGTGGCCTGGGGCAGCTTGCTTTTGGCCCCTATATAGTACATAACATCTTTGTGTAGCAGACACATTGAATAAAAGAATATTACACACTGCATGGAAAAATAAACACATTCGTATTTGTATTATTGCTGCATATACAGGTATTCATAAATGATTTAGTTATTGATTATATGCTTTTAAAATTTACATACACAGTATACTTTCGGTATCCTTTTGCAACTTGTTTTTCCCTATTTAGTAGTTATTTATTTATTTATTTATTTATTTAAGATTTATCCATTGTGTAACTACTAAATTATATTTCATAAACAAATTAGTCTATTTATCCATTCTGGTGTCCAGGAACAAGTAGGGTATTTCCAATTCTTTTGCTTTGTGAAGGTACAAGCGTTTCCTTGAATAGGAATGATATTCACCAAGCTGGGGAGTGATTTCCTTTGCGAGGGAAGAGAGTGGAGGAAAGGAGGTAGGTTAGGGGTTTTAGATATTGTTAGTATCTGTCTATTCTGAGTAATGAATTAATGACTGTTTATTATATTTGATATTGTCCAAATTTTAAATTATTTTATAATTAAAAAGAAAAATATAAAAAAAAATACATAAAAAAATCAATGAATGCAGCTTTATCCTGCAGTGTATAAACTGTCCCCAGAGATGCTGAATTTGTCCTCTTGAATCTTTCATAAATAATGAACTTTTTTTCATGACCCATGAAAGATACTTGTAACATATCCTGGTTATCTTGGATATAAAAATCTAGAGTGAGGTTTTCCCCTGGTAAGTGTCCTCCTTCATCAATAACAAGTGGACGCTGCAATATTTTCCTGTAGGAATCCAGTTGTGTTTTTGTTTTTGTTTTTGTTTTTCCCGGCTCTTCTTGTTTTCACTGTTGTGGTTGGAAGTTGTGAGTTTTGAACGCTAAGAAACATGTACCAGAGCCCCTTTAAAATAACTAGATGTTGTTTGTATGTTAAAGAGAAAAGGGTTATGAAGCATCTAGCAATTCATTTCATTAAAACTTAGCTGTAGGACTTGGCTAATACAGGGCTCCAAGGGAATAAGCATGCTTTTGCCTTTATTTTACTCATATTTTACAAAATAAAGGGAACTTGGCTTTGGACAGGAAATAGCTAAGCTTTGGAAATAGTTGCGAAGCTTATCCCATTCTTTAACTTTAATGACTTTCCCTGGTGTTTAATCCCATCTTTCCTTTCTTCTGTGACTACACTTATTAGTATGCTCTTAGGATAGCTAAGAAAACAAACAAGGCTATGAAAATACAGCTTACACCAAAGTTCCCCCAGTTGAGGTAGCAAGTGAGCATGTTTCCCTGCCCCCTTGTGGCTTGATTACAGAATTCCTGCTGTGGTTACCCCCATGGCTCATTACCCTGTCTCTGAAATTCTGGTGAACGATAGGTCTAAGATTCAGCTCTGCCATTTGCTGCAGAATAGGGAGACATTTTATTAGCGACCAGGCTTTATCTTAATGAGAGCATTTGCTTCTTAAGGAACTGTGGGCTCCAAAATGCTCCTGCTTACAGATGACCTGAAAAGGCCTGCACTTGAAGCCCAGAAGCAAGTCTGCAAACTAGGTCATGAGCTAGACCTACAGGCACTTGAGAAAAGCCATGACTTGGGAGGGCAACTGTTCCATTTGTGTTTGTGACATGATCTCCAAGATAAGCCCTGCTTGTTGGCACCAACTGATAATTGGGGACAATTGAAGAGGCTGCATATTATCAGAGAATGATGGTTGGATGGAATTTTGAGTAGAGTGGGATGTATAATACCATGTAGAGGGAGGTACAACTTGCTACTGTTAAGATGTAAGGTGCGAAGTTTAATGTTAGCAAAGACCAAAGAGGGATTTCATGGCTAGATTATCATGGGAGACCTTTATGTAGGATGAGGCCCAGATGCCAGCAAGACAGGGCAGTAAATAGTTCTTCTCAACCCATGACCATCCTGAAGTCAGTCACCTGTCATCACTTAATTTAGCCCCTCAAAATATGCCTTTCTAAAATGTCTATTTATCAAGGATGGGCTGCAAATGCAATCACTCTCTTAGGATTAAAAAATAATAATAATAAATTTTGGTCGTTTTCATTATACAGACAGAACAACTGAGTCACCAATGAATTAAAATTATTTGTCACAGATCTCCTAGTAAATCAGTTGCAGAGCAGGAAACAGAATCGAGAGTGTCTTGTGCCTTAGATAAGAATTCTTGTCTCCAGAGCAGACTTTCTCTCTGTAGCAGTAATGAACTGCTTCACTGCTTCCTAATGCACCATGTGCCTTCGTCAACTTGTCCTTCTAGGATGCTGGAGGCACCAGGTCACCGTGTCACAATGCAGTGTCAAAATGTCACAATAATATCAGCTGGATGATGACAACAGGAATGCAAGCCAAGGGCTATAGAAACATAGCACTTTGCCATGCAGCATGAATATGGCATTCTTTTCTGTACCAATATTCAAAAAGGTGTTTAGGAATAACATAGATGCTGAAAAATAAAAAATATGTGTTTGTGCCCCCAGTAAAATGGTGAATCATCATCTACCTGCTGACCTCAGCTTTTCACCAGGCATTCATACTTGAATTCATACTTTGAAAACTGTAAAATAAGGAAAGGCCACATTTATGTTAATATCGTAATTTTTAAAAAAGATTTTATTTATTTATTTAACAGAGTGAGAGACAGAGAGATCACAAGAAGGCAGAGAGGCAGGTTGAGAGAGAGGGGAAAGCAGGCTCCCCGCTGAGCAGAGAGCCCGATGTGGGGCTCCATCCCAGGACCCTGGGATCATGACCTGAGCTGAAGGCAGAGGCTTAACCCACTGAGCGTATCATAATTTTGTGCAGATAACTGCACCATAATCATGACTCTTGCCTTCTACTTTGTAAGAGTACAAATGAGCAGATGTATAATACGTTGTATTATAATATGTGATATATGTGCAAGATAAGTACCATTCCTTTGTATCAAAAGTAAAGCTAAGCAGACCTAAGAAAACTGTGAGTATACACACACAAATTATATACGAAATGAT
Source organism: Mustela nivalis (assembly GCF_964662115.1). Lineage (NCBI taxonomy): Eukaryota > Metazoa > Chordata > Mammalia > Carnivora > Mustelidae > Mustela > Mustela nivalis. The sequence continues at coordinate 19,324,057 of NC_139032.1, forward strand.
ATATATGTATATATTTCATGATTATAGTCCAGAGGGAAGTAGAACACTAAGCTATAAAGCAAGAAAAACTATGTATGTATGTAGCATTTCAGTTCTCTAAACTGAAATAGGTTTTCCTAATGAAGTTGATGATAGGCTATATAAATAGATTGATGGATATAGATCTGTAGGTCATACATATTTCTTCACCGCTTGGTTTTCCTCATTCCTTCTGTCTTACCATCTTGCTACTTTTCCATCTACTGGTGCCCTCACTCTGTACCCTGCCTACATACACACCGCACCTGCATTCTGCCACATGGCTTCATTGGGTCTAGATGATTTTGGCTCATTATAAATTGGGGATAGCCAGTTACGGCCCTGATTTAATGTTTCTGGAAATATGTTCCTGTGGCCCACTTGAATATATAGAATCACCTAGGATGCTCACTAAAAATGGTCATTAATACACCATACCCCAGAACTACTGAAACAGATCTGTTTTTAACAAGCCTCCCACGCTTCCATTTTTATGCATATACAAATTTGAGAACCCCTTCCCTAGAGAAGTGATCCTTGGTAGGGATATGCACAAACCTGGGAAGTTTCTTAAAAATTCAGGCGCAGCCACTGTAGAACTGGTGACTTATACATTAGATATGGTGGTGATGGTGATGGAGAGTTGAGTTCAAAGTATCCTGCCACATCCAGTTTGGAAATAACATAACACCCAAGGAGTCTGTCTGCCCCCAAGGACAGAGAATCGCTGCTCTGGAAGTCACTGTTAGTGATGAGGGGTTTCCTTTCCCAGGAATGTGCTGAAATATGAATATGTTGAGAACAGTTGTTACCCCTTTTTATGATGCTCCTGAAAACAAGCAGTTAAAATTTAAAAATGGCATTACACACTTATTTTTATATTATAAAAAGATATAATTGTGTATAATATAGAAACTAAATACATTTCTTATATAATAGAAACTAATAGACATCATAAGCTTTTTTTCTGGTTATATTCAACATAATAATTTTGAGGGTCAAATAAGCATGCAAAATGCTGATTTTTTTAAATTGTTACTTTCAGAGACAATGAAAATGTACCGCTCAGATCAGAGAATGTGATTGACTAATGGTCCTATCTGCTACCGCCTGGATCAACCATGCACCAAAGCCATACTTCTCACAGGCTTCTCCCAGCCAGTGCCTGATCACAGAGTGGATAATAAGGTGGACCCATTTCAATGACATGCTGAACTCCTGATATAGTGACTTTGGTTTGAGGGCTTCCCACTGACCTGGCCAAGTCTTTCTTAGAGCAGCAGAGGAGTCCATAATTCTTCATATACAGTCTTCCTTCCTTCTCTCCCTCCTTCTGCAGGTGTCAGCCCTACATCATGGTCTGACGGAAGGTTCCCCTTCCCATCTTCCCTTATTCTCTTCCTTATTAAATCTCTTACTCATCTCATCGCATCCTGACATGGGCTTCTTGGCAAACCAGAACTAGTCCACTATGCTTCATTGGAAGTACTACTCATTTTGTGTTCTGTTCAGTCCCAACACACACACACGTAGATTACTCATGCTTTCCTCAAACTATCTTCTTCCTGGCCATCAGAATGAATCTATGCTCAGTGTCATTCTTAGGATTTCTTGCTCTCTGGTGAATGACATAAAATGGTAGTTGTTTTATATTTGTTTGTTGTTGTTGTTGTTTGTTTTAGATAAAATGTGCTTGGAATGCCTGGGTGGCTCAGTTGGTTAGGTGTCTGCCTTCAGCTCAAGTCATGATACCAGGGTCCTGGGATCAAGCCCCATACTGGGTTCTTTGCCCAGCAGGGAGCCTGCTTCTCCCTCTCCCTCTGCCTGCTGCTCTGCCTACTTGTGCTCACTCTCTCGCTATAAAAGCAAATATAATCTTTAAAAAAAATAGACAAAATATCTTTTTTTGGCATTTTATTATTCATTGTAGCTTTCTGTTAATATAATTCTTCAGTAAAGACTTCAAAGGATTCCTAACGACCCCCAAGGAGAACTTCTAACATGGGAATTATAGTACCTGGTCGGGGAGATATTTGTGGGTCAGAACCCCACAGCCAACACAGTAAACAGTAAACAGTAAATGTTTACTGCATTTATTTCTGTGTAATGGTAGAAAAATCACTCATCTCTTCTTTCTCTTTCCATTCGTGTCTCCAAAGCAACAATGAAAGCATGGAAGGTTTTCCTTCCTCTCCAGATTACCTCGATAATGCCTCTTCCTGCCATTAAAACAACAACAACAACAACAACAACAAAAAAACCCAGCAACTTTAAGGGTAGTGACTATTTAACCTCTGTTTGAACTATGATGTGGGAGAAATTGGGGTCTACTCAGTGATGTTGTTTAATGTAAATAGTTACACTTAAATGACAAGGTAAGAAAAATGGAGAGGTAGGGAAGAATCCCATCTCTGTAAAGTCATTGCCCACCATGCATACTGCAGTGACTATGCAATTAGACTTGTTATATCTCAGCTAATATGCGACATAAGCTAAACCCTAAGCTGGTAATCATTGCAAAAGATCCTGAATGTTCAATCCTGTAATCCTTAAGATCTTCGACAGACAAAACTTTTTAATACTTTCCAATTTTTATCAGAGTACTCAAAATGTTTCAGGAAGAATTAATATTTTAATGAATATTGAATGGATATTTAAAAACTGATATGTAGATATTTCAAATTAGGCCTAACATTCTTTATAATTGCCTCTTTATTTATCCTCAGTTAATTTGTTTACTTATTCTTTTACTTGCTAAATTTGGAATGAAACTTCATCACTTCCTTTGGATGATTGGTAACTATAGCAATTGGGAGGAAAATAAAAAGTAAATACGAAAGTGGCTGTATCTGCTAAGTGAGTCATTTTAAGAACTAGAGTTGCAAATCAATTATTGGAGCTAGTGGTGGGCTTTATCACTGGTGGGATTACACACTCTTTCCTACAGTGTCTTCTTCATCCATTTTATCCTCTTCTTCACACATGAATTCTTAAATCAGAAAGAACGCCTTTGGGACAGCAATGAAGAAGAAAATAAATGTAATAGTGTCTCACTGTTAAAGAAAATCTGGCTTGTTAGTTTTTCAAATCCTATTATATCAGAACCCAAGCTACCTTTCTGATATTATACGTCTGCTATCTTCCGCACGTACCTTATATACCAGTCAAATAGGAAAACTCACTCTTCTTAGAGCACCAGGTGGGTGTACTGGCCTCTGAGCCTTTGCTCATACTATCCCATCTTTCTAGAAATCTTAATTATTTCTAGGCCCCCATTCTCTGGGAACCACCAGTCTGCTCTCTGTTTTTATGAGTTTAACTTTTGTAGGTTTCAAATAGAAGTGAGATCACGCAGTACTTGTCTTTCTCTGACTGATTTATTTCACTTAGCATAATGATGACTATAGTTAACAATATTGTATACTTGGAAAATTGCTAACAGAGTAGATTTTAAATGTTCTCATATTTATTTATTGATTTTTAAGATTTTATTTATTTTATTTGACAGACAGAGATTACAAGTAGGCAGAGAGGCAGGCAGAGAGAGAGAGGAGGAAGCAGGCTCCCTGCTGAGCAGAGAGCCCGATGCGGGGCTTGATCCCAGGACCCTGGGATCATGACCCGAGCCGAAGGCAGAGGCTTTAACCCACTGAGCCACCCAGGTGCCCCTGTTCTCATATTTAAAAAGGAAATTAAAAAAAAAAAAAAAAAAAAACGTAGCCCATCTCTTAAAGACTGATTTGTACCTCACCTTTATGTGATGAACCCCTTGACTACCTAAGCAGGAAGTGACCCTTATATCTCTAACACAAACACAATACAGGATAGCTCACAAGCTGAACTCTGGATAGAAATTCGAGCTGTCCTGCTGGGTCATTTAAGCAAATCATCTAACCTTTCTGAGCCTCGATGTCCTTGTCTGCTAAATGGGGAAAACAATAGTTTCAACACAGGTTTGTTTAGAAATTAAATGAGTTATTATTATGCTTATGACCTTGGTATCATTTTATCTCACATAGCCTTACAGTGTAATTGTTTATAAAACTTAGTGTGTAAGCTCCTTGCAGGTAAGGATCTGTTGTTTTGTCTGTATAGCCACCATAATTACATATGAACAGCAAATGTTCAATGATTTTTTTATTTTTTTTATGTATGAAACATAGAGTGAATTCGTTATGACTTCTATATCTGTTCTCACAATAATAGATTCTGTTTGGGGATAAAAATAATAGGCATAAGAACCATGACTATGATATAAGGACAAATGAGAAATTTACCTTTAGGGGCATCAGGGAGGATATACCTGGTTAGACCTATTGGAGATAACTTTGGGGATAGCTTTCATTATTCCTATCCCTAGGCAGCTACTTCTTAACCTTTTTTTTTTTAACCAATTTTTTAGGTAGATCAAAGGCCAACAGCTTCCAGGAAGTACTGGAGTGGAGAAGGTATATGAAGGGGGTATATGAAACTCAGTTGCTGCCTTCCCACAGAGGCCAAGTCTAGTTCAACTAGTACAGCTGGTCTCCTTTCAGATTTCAGTTCTATTGCATGAGACTAAAAATTGGCCTTGCCATTTCCAACTTATAGTTGGAAACCAATATTAAATGTCCTCACTGTAGGCTAAAAGGTGTTAAAAATGAATCTTATGTGAGCATAAAAATTATCTTTCTTATGTTTGGGAATTAAAAGTTTCCAAACTTGTGATTGTTTTTAACATGTACACCTAATTTCATCCCAGAAGAACGCATCTTTAATTTGATCATAAAAATTAATGGTAAATGGGTTATGAGACAGAATTTTGCTTAGCTTCTTTGTAGATACACTCTCCTTCTGTCAGGTTACTGTCTATAGAGTAGGAAGCTACCACTGTATTCTGAAGGTCTATGTTTTCTCTCTGTCCTCTTTGCTGTCAGCAGAGGAAGGGGTAAACAGGCCAGCCTCAGAACCCCCATATGCCCTCAAGCAATTATTAGATCACCAACAAGAATGGAATTCAAGGTAGGGAAAGTGAGAGGAAAAACACGTTATATTTTAGTTCTTATTTGAAATATTGACTATTGAAAAAATACAGATTAAACTCCATTCATATTGAGTTAAATCATTAATTTATCATATGTAGTAAAGCCTCCTTAGAACATCCTTGGATTGTCTAAATCTATATTCTAAGGAAAATACGCCGTGTGTTTGCTACTGGGGTAATAACAGGGAATATTTGTTTTCATGCCATTCTTCATTTTTTTGTTTGTTTATTTATTTATTTATTAAGAGAGAGCACATGTGTGTGAGCAGGGGGAAGGGCAGAGAGCAAGGGGGAGAGAGTGAATCCTAAGTGGGCTCCACCCTCAGCCTGAGCCTGATGTGGGTCTCGATCTCACGACCCTGAGGTCACCACCTGAGCAGAAATCAAGAATCAGATGCTTAACTGACTGAGGTCCCCAGGCGCCCCTTCATACCATTTTTTATAAGCATTCTTATGATGTACAGATTGTGATGGCTCAACTACTAGGGAGTCTGTTTTACTTGTTATGGATCATTTTCATGCGACTTAGAATGACTTAAATTAGTGCTCCTATATTTATTTAGTGGTACTGCAGTATAAAGCTCACAAGATGTAAATCCTTATTATAAACATTGCCTGTGCTCACATATAAAAGAGGGAAGAATGTTGGCGAGGATGCAGAGAAAGGGAACCCTCTTACACTGTTGGTGGGAATGCAAGCTGGTGCAGCCACTCTGGAGAACAGTATGGAGGTTCCTCAAGAAGTTAAAAATAGAGCTACCCTACAACCCAGCAATTGCACTACTGGGTATTTATCCCAAAGATACAGATGTAGTGAAACCTGCACCCTGGTGTTCATAGCAGCAATGTCCACAATAAACAGACTGTGGAAGGAGCCAAGATGTCCTTAGACAGATGAATGGACAAAGAAGATGTGGAGTGTGTGTGTGTGTGTGTGTGTGTGTGTGTATGTACACACACACATACACAGTGGAATATTAACTATCAGAAAGGTTGAATTCTTACCATTTATATGGATGTGGAAGGAACTATAGGGTATTATTCTAAGTGAGATAAGTCAGCTGGAGAAAGATAATTATCATATGGTTTCATTCCTGTGGGAATATAAGAAACAGTGCAGAAGACCATAAGGGAAGGGAGGGAAAACTGAATGGGGAGAAATCAGAGAGGGAAACAAACCATGAGAGACTCTTACTTATGGGAAAGAAGCTGAGGGTTGCCAGAGGGGAGGTGGATGGGGAGATGGGATACCTGGATGACAGGCATTAAGGAAGGCATGTGATGTGATGAGTGTTGGGTGTTATATGCAACCGATGAATTGTTGAACTATGTCTGAAACTAACGATGTACTATGTATTGCCTAATTGGATTTAAATTTTTTTAAAAAAGAGAAAGAGAGAGAGGAGATATCAGGTGACCTATATCCCAAACTCCTAAGGTTTTAAACCACCACTCAGTGTAGGGGTGTAACAGTCGCTTTAGAAACTGTGTGTTCCCTTAGGGCTGGGGCCATGTATCTTTCACCTCTGAATGCATAGAGCTATGTGTGGTAGGTATGAAATAAATAGTCAACAAATAATTCTCAAAAGGAACTTCCTAAATGAATCCATTTTCTTGCCTTAAGGAATTAATATGTGCTAATTATCCCCATGTGGTGCACGATCTCATTAGGATATTGGGTGGGCGAGCCTGTAAGCTCTATGGCCATGTGAAGAATGCATTTCCCAACACATGCAGCAAAGTTACGGCAAAGCTTCCCAGTGGGTATAACTGCTGGGCGTTCACTACATGCATCAGACACTACACTAAAGGCTCTACTTGGATTGTCTTGTTGACTCCAAACATCTACCCTACTGAGGACTATTATTAACTTCTGTTTATGAATGAGTACAGTTGAAGAACACTATAGCTGTTGTTTGGTATTTATCCTAATAAATGACCTTGATTTCAAAATAGGGAAGTCTGACTTTGCAGTCTGAAGCCTTAGTAGCCATTTTGCTCTACTACCTTTTAAGCAGACTCAGAGAATGCACATTTTATACAAGAAAAGCAGATGGGAATCATACACTTCAAAGCCCACTCATGCATACTCTGTCCAGTTTTTCAACAAATTCTTGCTGGAGTTTCAAAGCTGAAAAGAGGCACCACTTCTGCCTTCAGTGTGTTCATAGCCTTTCAGGAAGTGATACAACATGGTGACTAACTACACTGTAGGTTGAACATGGGACAGCGAGGCCACCTTCAACGGGTCCTCAGTTGACCTGGTTTTTTTTTTTTTTTTTTTTTTTTTATTGTGTTGTGGAGGAGTTGAGGGATTATCTTAGAGAATGAGCAGGAGTTTACCAGGGGTGCGGGACCAGGAGTATGCTAGGCAGAAGAACAGCCTGTGGAAAGATGCAAAGATGAGAGATGTCAAGGCTGATGTGTTTGGGCAAATTGGAAGTAGAACAGCAAAAACATAGAATATGGGCAGAAAGCAGTCAGACATTGACCAAAGGCATTACGTTCAAGCTCACACATGCTATTTGTGGAGCCCAGATTTTAAAAACTGGGTCTCCTTAGGTCAAACCTGTTAGCCTAGCCTTCTGGTAAAAGCTGATGGCAGCTCAAGGGAAAGGCATACTCGTGCATCCATCAGAATGTTAGCATCTGCCTCCCCTCGCCTTCATTATCCTTCCACAGACATTCTTCACTTTCAATTTCTTCCATTAGTTCTGTAAGGAAATTTTAATTAATTGTTCCAGCAATTCCAGGTTGACCAACAAAAAGAGAAAAAAAAAAAAAAAAAAACAGGCTTCATGTTGAAGGCAAGGATGAAGGATGTTCGCTGCTTTTTGAAAAGTTTTGCCAGGCATGATTGATTTAATAATAGGCAGGTTTCATTTTAATGCTAGTGACAACTGGGGGTAAGAGTTGGCAAGGAGAATAAGAGAGTGGTGCTCTATAGCAGGTATTTAACGAAGACAGCATGAAAATCAATATTAATCCTTTGCTGGCAGCTGAAAATTTCAAACAACTTAAACAGACGAATGGGCCATAATGTCAGTCAGGAGTATCAGTGTATTCATTGGCTCAGGCTTGAACTAAAGGAGAACTGTTGTTGATTAAAAATCCATTCCAGGGATGCTACCCCACATGTTAAACAGTTCTTATTCTCCCTGGGGGCCAGAAAATGTTCCTCGCTTTGCCTTTTCAGGTCTTCCTTTAATCCGGTGAGTTTCCAAGTAGCTCTGTGCTCCAGTTGTGGGCAAAATTCTTGCAGGCCTTTCTAGTTTCTGGGCCATCTGTCTTCCACTTACAGAGCAGGTGACCTCCCCACCCAGAAAGTGCATCTCCTACACACACCAGAGATAATCCCAAACTGTGACAGCTGCAGAGAGAAGTCTTGTAAAACAAATCAAACCTCAGGCATGGCCCCGTGGCTGCATTTCTTATCCTTATCTGTACAGGTGGGTAGAAGACAGGTCATGGGAAAGCACTGAGAAAAATTAAGCAAGAAAGCACTGTGAACTTTCTATCTGTTGTACCAAGGAAATGTCTCCCAGGATGATTATTACAAGTTAGTCTGTCTGTCTGGGTTGGCATAGAGCTTGGGTTAGGTTAGGCCTGAAGCTGGCCAGAGTGTTGGAATGCTTGGAAAACTGAACCTTGATCCAGTCAGTCCCCCAGGAAACACTTAGGAATTTCCTGTGGCTTACCTGTTACTTACACCAGGTTAGTAGAAAGAAACATGTCTGCAGTATCCAAAACAATTGGGAAAGTAGAGAAGAGATGAAGGCCACCCCAGTGAATGGTAAACAGGAGCTCCTTGAAGAACAAGTGTGATTCTTTCTGTCAGTCAGGAGTAGCTGGGGGTGCTTGGGTGGCTCAGTGGGTTAAGCCTCTGCCTTCAGCTCAGGTCATGATCTCAGGGCCCTGGGATCAAGCCCCGCATCAGGCTTTCTCCTCAGTGGGGAGCCTGCTTCCCCCTCTTTCTCTGCCTACTTGTGATCTCTCTTCCTGTTAAATAAATAAAATCTTAAACAAACAAACAAACAAAAAACAAAAAACAAAAACAAAGAGTAGCTGTGCTTCTCTGCGGGATCTTGATGGCATCTCCTTTCATTGAGGGTGCTGTGGTGTTCCTGATCAGTGTAATGTATTTATTTACGTATGTCCTCACATCTTCAACTTACGTTCATGGAACAAATGTGTTTTTTTCTCTTTTTTGTGTTTTCCCATCGATCAGAGCTTTGTAATCATTGTGACAATGCCCAAGAACCTCAGCTTATAAAATTGTCCTTTTCACATTAATGTTTAGAAAAGATCTAGGAAAATATGAAAGTTTTCCTAAGGTCTCTTTTATAAGAAAGTAAGAGAGGGGCCACCTGGGTGGCTCAGTCGGCTAGGCAGCTAACTTTTGGTTTTGGCTCAGGTCATGATCTCAGGGTACTGGGATTCAGCTCTATGGTGGGCTCTGCACTCAGCAGGAAGTCTGCTTCAGGAAGCTCCCTCTCCCTCTGCCCCTTTCTCTACTTGCTTGCTCTCTCTCTCTCAAATAAGCAAATAATATCTCAAAAAAGGAAAAAAAGAAAGAATGTGAGTGAGGGAGGTATCCACAGTGTAATCCCTTATCCCCTGCAGGGCTTTTTGTTAGAATGAAATGAAATCATTCAAATTCATACTAGGCTGTAATTCTAGGAGTTAGACCCTGATGTCCACTTCACACTTTAGACCACTTGATGTCCACCAAGAAAGTGGATTCTTGGTCTCTCTCTACATATATTCTTGTGAAGAGAGCAAACTGAAAATTTCAACTAGGAAGGCTTTTGGAATTAGAAGTCCCAACACTGGATAGATGTTTGATTAAATAACAAAGAATCTCTGAGATAGGCCCACCATTAACAGGTTTAGAAAAGGATGAGAAGTAAAAGGAATTTAACTCTTATTCAGTTCTTACTGTAACACAGTCACAAAGTTAGATGCCATTACATTATTACCTTGTTTAATACATGTTTGATAGCTTGGTGTTCTTATAACATGTTAGATGAGGTCACTGGGACTTGGACAGTATCTGTGTGAGTGATATAACAAGAATGGATTCAGGGGTCCCAGATTCCAAAATTTGTACACTTTTCAATGTACCATATTATACTTAAAAAAAAAATTCTAACCCATGATAAAGACAAATAGACTAGGAGTCCTCCTTGATGTTTCCCTTTCTTGCATACCTCACATTCAAAACTTTAGGCTATATCTACACATTTATAAAGAAGGTTCAGTCACCTGCAAGCTTTCAGCATCTCTTTCCTGGATTATGCACTCTCCTCTTAACTGGTCTTCCTATGTCTAGCCATGTCTTCATATTGTCTAGCCTTGACATAGAAGCTTGAATGGATCTTTTTAAATGTCATATCAAATCATCCCTCTGATCAAAGCTATCAGTGGCTCCCAACTCCACTCAAACTTAAAAGGCCATTATACTTCACCAAGAGTGGTGAAGAAGTGCAGAACTTCAGGTCTCCATCCCTCCACGAAAGCAACTAATAAGCCGACAAAAAGTGTCAGACTTAACTTTTGCAGAACTCTGAAATCCAGTCATAGGCACAACAACCAAGGGAAATGAAGGAGAAAGAAGCTGCTGTGATATAGTAGGAGAGAGCAAGCATGCTTTGAAAGTAGACTTTATTTTTGGGAGAAATTTTAGATTTTTAGCAAAATGAGGCAGAAAGTTTGAAAGTTTCCATAAACCCTCTGAGTCCACATAAACACAGCCGCCTAAATATATTCTGCCCTGGAATGGTACATTTTTAAAAATCAATGAACTTATATTGACATATTATTATCACCCAAGGTCTGCTATTTATGTTGGGGTTCACTCTTGTATATTCTTATGAGTTTTGACAAATATCCACCATTATAGTAAAATACAGAATAGTTTCCTTGCTCTGAAATCCTCTGTGCTCTGCCTACTCATCCTTCCCTTTGCTATAACCCCATGTGATCAATTTTCTTCTTAGAGTTTCCATATTTTTGCCTTTTCCAGAAAATCATGTGTTGGAATCATGCAGTATGTAGCCTTTTCAGATTGGCTACTCTCACTTAGTAATATGCATTTAAGTTTCCTCCATGTTTGCCATATGTGTATCTTCTTTGGTGAGGTGGGTAACCAAGAAGATGTGGATAAATTCCTGGAAACATACAACCTACCAAGGTTAAGTCATGAAGAAATAGAAAAATCTAAGAAGACCAATAACGAGTAAGGAGATTGAGTCAGTAATCAAAAATCTGCCAGCAAAGAAAAGGCCAGGACCAGATGGTATCACTGCTGAATTCTACCAAACATTTAAAGAATAATTAAGAATTATTCTTTATAAACCCTTCCAAAAAATGGAAGAGAAGGGAACACTTTCTTATTTTTATCATGACAGCAATACAGCAATACATCAATTGATGCATAAAAAAATCTGACAAAAGTGAACACCATTTTATGATTTAAAAAATAAACAAATTGTAAGTAGAAAGGAACTTCCTCAGCATGATAAAGAGTAGTTGGGAAAAACCTCCAGCTAACATTACACTCAATAGTGAAGGACTTAAAGCTTCCCCTTAAGATGAGAAAGAAGACAAGAAGGACTGTTCTTTCTATTTCCATTTAATATTGTACTGGAAGTTATATAAGGCATCCAAATTGGAAATAAGTATTTCTATTTACTATGATATATCTATCCCTAAACATCCACGAAAAGCTATTTGATATAATAAATGAATCAGCAAAGTTGTAGAATATAAGATTAAAAGCAACAATCGGTGATATTTCTACACACAAGCAATAAACAATTAAATTAAGAAAACAATTTCAGGTAAAATAATATCAAAAAGAATAAAATCCTTAAGAATAAATTTAACAAAGGAGGTATAAGACTTATACACTGAAACCATTAAAATATTGGTAGAAGAAATGAAAGAAAATACAAATAAATGAAAAGTCATCCCATGTTCATGGATTGAAAAACTTACTATTGTTGAAATACTGTTACAGCAATCTACAGAGTCAGTACAATCCCTATCAAATGTTATGCAGAAGCAGAAATGTCTACCCTAAAATTCCTGTGGAATTGCAGAGGATTGCAAATATCTGAAACAATCTTAAAAATAGAGAAAGAATGCTGGAGGACTCACACTTCCCAATTTGAAAACTTACAAAGCTACAATAATCAAAACAAAGTTGGAAGGGGTGCATGGGTAGCTTAGTTAGTTGGTTAAGTCTCTGACTCTTGATTTCAGTTTGGGTTGTGATCTCAGGGTCATGGGATCAAGCCCTGTGTCTAGCCTCGTTCTCAGTAGGGAGTTTGCTTGGGATTTTCCCTCTCCCTTTTCTTCTGCCCCTCTTCCCACTTGCACACAGACACTGTCTCTGGAATGAATGGATATATCTTAAAAAAAAAAAGTTGTAGGGGCATAAGAATAGACATATAGATCAGTGTAATAAAATTGAGAGAGTACAAACACAAACTTGAATCCAAAAATTAATTTTCTGAAAGAGTGCCAGAACTATTCAGTGGGGAAAGAATTTTCTCTTCAACCAAGGACTTTGGAACAACTGGATATCCCCATGCGGGGGGTAAAAAAAAAACCTGGTCTTCTACCTCACACCATCTAAAAAAAATTAACACAAAATGGATCAAAGACTTAGCTAAATGTAAGAGCTAAAAGTATACACTTCTTAGAATGAAACATGGGAGTAAATGCTCACAATCCATCTGGCAATGGATTCCACAAAAGTGGAAGCAACAACAACAACAACAAAAATAGATAACTTGAACCTCATCAAATTAAAAACTTCTATGCATCAAAGGATACTATCAAGAATGTAGAAAGATAAAATTATATAATTGGGTAAAATATTTGCAAATCATATATTTGATAAGGATGCAGCATCCAGATTATATAAAAACACTTAAATCTCCACAACAAAAAGACAAACAACCCATTTAAAAAATGAGCAAAGACCTTGAATAAATATTTCTCCAAAAAAATTATATATTCCCATGAAAAGATGCTCAATCTCATTAATCATTAGGGAAATGCAAATTAGGACCACAGTCACATACCACTTACCCACTAGGATAGCCATAATAATAAATATTTTAAAAGAGAAGCAGAAAATAACGTGCTGGTGAGGGTGTGGAGAAATTGGAACCCTCATGTTGCTGGTGGGAATGTAAAATGGTGTAGCTTATGTAGAAAATGGCATGGCAGTTCCTCAAGAAGTTAAATGGGGTTATTGTATGACCCAGCAATTCACTCCTAGCTGTATACCCAAAAGAACTGAAAACAGGTATTCAATCAAAACCTTATACACACATGTTCCTAGAATCACACTATTTGCAATAGACAAAATGAGGAAGTAACCCAAATTAGTGAGTGGTTACACAAATGTGGTATAGCCATATGATGCAATATTATTCAGCCATAAAAATGGCATATTCTATAACATGGACGAACCTTAAAACATTGTGCTGTTAAATAAAAGAAGCCAGACACAAAAGGACATCTGTTGTGTAGTTCCATTTGTAGAAAATGTCCAAAATAGACAAATCCATAGAAATAGAAGGCAGATTGGTGGTTGCCAGGGGCTAGAATCGTGGGAGAATGGGGAGCCACTTCTTCATGGGCATGGAGTAACCTTTAGGGGTGAGGAGAATGTCTAGAGCTAGGTAGAGGAGATGATAGAAATTGTTATTTTGTGTTCAGACCTTAGTCGACGCTTGGCAGGGAATTCAGGAATGTGAAAAGAGTACGAGTGTGAGATTACAGCCCTAGAAAAAGAGGTACTTAACATGTGATCTAGAATTCTGCATGAAGTTCATACCAGACACCAAATGGAGGTAAAAAGCCTCTAGCGACCTTAAGCAACATAGCAAGGGAGTGTAGTAATCTATGACTCAGTGAGATCAGTGTCAACGTGACTAACTCCACATCCCGTATCTGGAGGACTGCGGTTGCGGACACACTCCCGGTTGTTTGCAGGCCCAGTTCAGAAGCTAGGGAGGTCCCAGGCTGCGGGTGGCAGACATCAGTGACTCAACCACCTGCTGTTAGCAGAGGCATGGGAACCTACCTAATTACAGGTTTGGAACTACAAAGTAAACTGGAGCACTGAAACACCCAAGGATTTGAGGCAAGAAGAACAGAATCCTAATCCCCTGCTTTCTTCCTTTGTTTGCTCTGGGCAATGACTTTTCAGTCGCCTGATTCTAGAGCAGTTTCTTGGAAGTGTTCTGCTCTGGAGTGTTAACAGATGTTATATGGAACGTGGATTCTTTGGGGATACTGCATTAAATAAAGTTAAACAGGCTTCATTATTGCAGGACTTTGGAAAGTTTTGATATGGGCTGACCCTTTAAGAAAGGAATGTAGCATTTACCCAAACCTTATTTGCCTATGAAAGTCTTGTTTTGTTTCCTTGGTTTTGTTTTGTTTTAGTCAAGTGTCTTGCCAGTCTATACTTCAAGGAACCCTTTTTGGGAAATGCTAATCTGGAGATTTTTCTCTTTGCTTCTTTTTTTTTTTTTTTTTTTTGGTAGCTTTAATCAGAGGGCCTTGAAGTTCCTGCTATATATATGCTGGTTTTTAAACTTGAGTTGTACAAGGAAAGCCCACCAGGCTTTAGAATCCACTCAACCAGCAACAAGAATCTAGAACTAGATTCTAGATCAGTCAGTGCCACTCCATTCCCTTGGGCAAGCCACTTTATCTCTGTTTTCTTGTCTATAAAGGAAAGTCTTGAGCTAGCTGTTTTCAAGGATTTTTCTTTTAAGGCCTCTGAAATTTCAAGTCCTTTGAAGGTAGGTATGAGATTTTCCCCATTTACTATAACATCTGAAAATATTCTAGAGAGACTTATTCTACCCAACTTTTTCCAAAATCATTTTTATAAGTATTTCATCTCTTCCTTGATTTGAGATGTTTACTTTATCATATTTTAAATTCCCCCTTTTTTTAAAGATTTATTTATTAATTTGAGAGAGAGAGAGAGAGCATGAGTGGGAGAGGCAGAGGGAGAGAAAGAATCTGAAGCAGACTCCGTGCAGAGTGTGGAGCCTGACGTGGGCTCCATCTCACAACTCCAAGATCACAACCTGAGCTGAAACCAAGAGTCGGGCACCAAACTGGCTATACCACCCATATGTCCCTGTACTATTTTCCCTTATAAACTTTGGCCCATTTCTGAACTTTGTAGTTTGTTCCATTTTTTTGATGCTGCAATACCACACTAATTATTGAGACATTTTAATTGGTTTTGCATATAATTTGGCTACTTTAAAATGTTACCAACATCCAAGTAACTACTGGGAATAGGAGCTATAGTTCACTTCTCTTACTTTTGGCATAGTTTGACCATTAAACATGTGTCTGCCATTTTCTAGTTGATGTCCCAGGATGGATCAGTTGGGTGGCCCTCTGTGGAATGTCACAGCTGCCCAGAAAGTGACTAAACATAAATAAATCAATGCACATTTCATTGCACTGGCCTCATCTCAGTTGCACTGGGGAAACTAAGTCAGCAGTCTGTATCTTCATCAGCCCTCTGGGCTATGTAGCCAACTTTTATTACTTGCCTGATTACCTAGAATCATGTGTATGGTCTTCTCTGGCTTTTGAAATTTAGTCATGGTTTTTTCTTTCACACTATCTGCTTGGTTTTCCCCATCACCATTTTTAAATACCTGTGCCCAGCCAATTTATAAGTCCTGCTTAATGATCTAGGAATTGATTACTGATCACATGAATTGATTACAAAATTAAATATGTCCATTTGCAAATCTGTGTACTGAGCTTTGAATAACCAGGTTAGCTCTAAACAAATGCAAAAGTCAAATTCATTGCAGACAAAATATTGTTCTACTTATTGCAATAACTGGAAGCCTATTTAATCTTGCTAACCTCAGGAAAAAACAATGATCTTTGTTTTATGCTTTGGATGCTGCAAATATTCCCATGTTACAGATTTTGCATCAAGTCTTTATTGCAAGCATCTATCTAATAAGGGATATTTTCTTAAACCAAATGACTGATACTAACAGCAGGTGACATGGAACTACTTTCTCTCTCTCTCTCTCTCTCTCTTTTTATTTCAAACAATATTCATCATTTGTATCTAAAAGGAAGCCTTTCGTGTTCACTGGCCTATAAGAGTCTTGCGGTAATTGCAGAAAGTTTTGGTAAACATTATGAAAACCAATCAAATTTATTCATCTTCCATTTTATGTTTCAGGATGTAGAAATAAGACATATACTGCACATAAAATTTTGTTTGTTTTTTATCTCCAGATATTTATTTTAACTTCCACCTGGGAGAAATTCAGCTAGCCCTTTGTGATGTCTGCATCAGAAAGATGCAAACTGAAAATTGGTTTTAAGGTTGAAGGAAAAGGGAGCCGAGCCAAAATAAGTAAATAAATAAATAAAAGTGAAGGAACCGAATGCTTGATAAATCTGGCACAGAGTCTTTGAGAAGTGAATGAAGTATTCACAAACTATATTAAAAAGAAGAGGAATATTTAAAATAACTCACACTCCACATCCTACTGATACAGACGCAAATCTCAGAAGTAATTAAAATAAAGATATCAAAGGGGAGGGCAAATACCCCTGCAAACTCTGAATGGTAAAATACACACAGCCTGACCTCGGTTACCATTGAATCAAATAAGCTGTTAATTACAAAAGGATGAACACCCTCTGGAGATAACAGCGAACTCCAGGCAGTCAATAGGATGTGATAACATCCAATACAATCAAGAAACATTTGAGTTGAGCACAGGATTATACACGAGGATTGGAGGATTAGGAGACATGGCATTTCTGAGTCTAGTAAACAGAAAGCACGAGATGCCAGCTGAGGAAGGTATAGGATAGGAAAGACAGATGTGATGAATTAATCACTAGGAGAGCAGGGAGATAATGGCCCAGTTCTGTTCTGGCTGGCAGGGAGTGAATGCACTAAGATGACCTCTCTAGATCTCTCATCTTCCATTGTGAGTTGAGTGGATGCGTGACTACAATGTTAAGAAATTCTAACAATGCTGTAATTGTTGTTGATTTTTGTAGAAGAGTGGCTACTTTGTATAATTTAAAAATTATGAGACATACTCTGTCCCTTTAATAATCCTGGCGTTACAGTATTGTCACTCCTGGTTGAGATTAAAGCTTATTTTAAGATAGATAGATGAAGCATATTTTAAGATAGAGAAATTAATTTTGATGTACAGGAGTACTGATGTTATCCCATGTACTAGTTACTTATTGCTGGGTAACAAATCACACCAAAGCTTAGTGCCTTAAAACAACACACATTTTTCTTAATGGCATAGTTTGTGCACATCAGGAATCTGAATGTAGTTTAGCTCCATGTCTCTAGTTCAGGGTTTCTCACAAAGCTCCAGGGAAGGTGTTGGATGAGACTGCGGTCCTCTCCAGGCTCGAACTGGGAAGGATCCACTACCACATTCATTCACATGACTGTTGACAGCCATCGGATGCATTCCTGAGTTCAGTCATGTGGCTGTTAGAGGCCTCAAGTCCTCCATGGCTGGTCGCCTAGATATATCAGTTCCTTGCCATGCAGGCTTGTCCACGGGGCTCTTCATGACATGAAAGCTTGCCCTCCAGCATGCAAGAGGTCCAAGAAAAATGGGCAGGGAATGGGGAGGGAGACCAAGAGAAGGGAGGGCCCCAAGACGGGAGCCACAGTCTTTTTGGTACCAAATCTCAGAAACCTCCCCTCATGTCTGTTGTACTCTATTATCTAGAAGCAAATCACCTACTTTAGTCACTCAAGGAGACAGGATTATACAAGGGCATGAAGATGAGAAGGTGAGGATTATGGAGGACAATGTAAGAGGTGATCTCCTACATCCTAGCAAATATTCATGTGTCAATAGAGCAATATTGAAATACTTGTTAAAAAGAGTTATTTTGTAGTTTCTATAGTTCTCTTTAGCATTATCACTAACAGTTTGTGGACAGTAAAGTATGTAGGTATGGCAAGTATGTGGAGACAAGATTAAGGAACTTCTTGTGAGAATCTACAACTTCCCTTTATCCCTCCACCAATATCTAGTAGGAACTCAAGTTGGCATCTCAACTCATGCATTCACGATCTTATTTGACCCTTTGGCAACATGAGCATTGTGAACCACTCCCTCCATGAAACAACTCTCTTGACTTTGGAGAGGAATTTTCTATTCTGGTTTTCACTCTACCTCGCTGACTTGGCCTCTTAATGTTGATCATATGCTTTTCTGTCTGTGTTTACTCACTGATTTTAACACCCTCTATGGTTTCCTTCTTAGTCCTTTTCTCTGTTCATTCCATTTATTTTCCTTTGGCAGCCTCACCGATATCCATACCCATACATACCCTCGATATTGATGATCTCCAGGGAGGCAACTCTGGTACCAAAATCTCTCCAGCTCCTGTGTATCCCATACATCCACGAACTCCTCCTTTCCATTTTCTGTGTATTTCTCAAATCTTCCTTCTCCCTTCCAATCCCACTACAGTGGCTCCAAATTGGGTATCTTTCTCAATCTAAAATAACACTGTAGTCCCCTTACTGCTTACTGCCTCCAGTGGCAGTAACTGGCAGTGGCCGTACTTCCAATTTGTCTTAGGGTCATCAGAACGATCTGAATGATTGAAAAGCCCTTCCCTGGCTCTTTATCACGGTCATGATAAAAATCCAAGCTACTAGCATCATGTGCGAGAGACTTTACATTCTTTACTTTCTTCTTTGCTTTCATCTCCCAATCGGCTCCCTATGCACGAATGTTCTAGTCTTCTGGAACCACTTGCAGGGTCCTGATGCTACTTTCTTACACTGCTGTTAACTCTTAAGCCTTGTACGTTTGTCAGGCCCCCACTAAGTGGCTAACTCTTCCTTATTTTCCCTCGGGCAACAAAAGAATCAGATCTAGGGTTGCTGCTCTCCGTGCGCCCATCCCCGTGGAGAGCGGGTGCGCGCACCCACGTACACGCATGCGCATGTGCCACACAGACACAGGGTGACCTGAATGCCCTTCTTTTGTCTTCCAGGAACATCTTGGCATACAGTATCATTGCCATGACCGTTCCGCATTATATTTATCTGTTTTCTTAAGCCTTTCTCCTACTAGACCATGAACTACATGAGGGTGGGATTTTACACATTTTCTGCATTCCTAACATCTAATTCATAGTCTGGCATAAAACAGGTACAAAACAATGTGGGAATAAATGAAGAAAAATGTGTACCTGAATGAACAAATGTTGAATTCTCATATTTTGACCATATAATCAGTTTAATGTATTTCATTCTTGTCAGACCTTCCTTTTTTAAAGGGGAATGGAGAGTCAAAGTCTTAAGAAGTGTGGAGCTATCTATTCCCTCTCCCACTGCTGAGGAACAGAAGTGGGAGTCTCGGAAATTCTTAGTTGAAATGGAGAGCTGCGCATTTTTTTTTTTTTTTTAGCTGATTGCGAAACTGAGTCTGCCTGTGTCCTCTGTGCTTATCTGTAATTTTTTTCGTGCTTCCAGCCACTTGGCTGCTGTATTGTGATTAGTTACATTCAGAAGGTTCCCTCTTCCGCAGAGATGAAGGGTTTTCTCTGTCTGCGCCCAAGCCTTTTCTGCTTTGGGGGCCAGTTGTGGAAAGTGGTGAGCAAAGATTGTGAAGGTTTGCCTTAACAATCACCTCTGACAGAATCTCTGGAAGATGGTCAAGAGCTGTAATGAAAGGTTGACTTCAGTCAACCAAATTCAGGTCCAGAGTTTCGATTCCTGTTGTGGTTGAGGTTCCGGAATCTCACCAGAGCGGGATTGGTTATAATTCTATTGAGTGGTTCGCCGAGTGATAATAACAGAGTACAGAGGTTGTTTTTGGCCTCTCTTAACAGTTCAAATTCCTCACAGATACCATCTTATTAATTCTCCAAACATGCCTGCATCATAGAAGAAAGCATTGCATTTATGCTGGAAGGTGGGTGCTTGAGTCTGTTTCATTGCCTGGGGGCAGGACCACACCCACTGCATACTAGGAAAGTGAGATCTATCTGGTTTAATTGTGGGCCCTAGTGCCTTTTATCCTCTCTGGAGTGGAGTCCCTTAGCTACAGTTTAAGTCTGTTTATTATTACTAACATTATTATCCAGGTATAATGATTTAGGGTCCTAAATTTGCGTGTGTGTGTGTGTGTGTGTGTGTTGGTGTCTGTGTAACTGATCTGAATATAATGGCCTAATCTGTGTATGCATCTGTGTGTAACTAATGTGGGGTTTTCCTTGATGGGGAATTTTTTTTTTTTTTTAAATTTCTGAGTTCAGTCATAGAGTGCCGAGTTCCATCCTCTCAATCTCTCTAGCACATAGCCCATGTCACCCTCTCTCAGTCACCATCTTGAATGACACTTTCTCTCTTCAGATAGAACTGAACTAAGGATTCTCTCCTGAAGACTTCATAGACTAGATGTTCGAGCTCTAGCTTTAGGCAAAACTATGAAAAAGGTAGTTGTGAGTAAAAATCCTCTCCTTCCCTGGTGGTCCACTTCTCACCCCCCACATTCCCTACCCATTCCCATTGCACAGTTGTCCTCAGGGTATCACAGACCATATTTGACTCACAATGATACAACATGCTGCTTTTCTGAAATACATCAACATTGTAACAAAAATCATTCATACGATGAAAGGCCTCATACAATGAAAGGCCAAATCTCTTATGGTCATGCTTCAAGCATCAGCCAGCAGAGAAAGGAGAATTTTTTTTTTTCATCTGAGACTTCTTGTCTCTCCTGTTTAGGCTACCAGCCCACATTCACATAAATACGATCTTCCTGCTACTTTCTGGCTACTTTCAAGTTACATTGACAGAACATCTCCTTTGTCTGATTTCCTTATCTCCATGATCAAAACTATGATCCAGCCACACATTAACTTCATCTCTTTTACACCAGTCTCTGACTTGGACTGTAAGCTACTAAACCATGCAAGAGTTCTGATCAACAATATGCAAGAACAGTATACTTTGTGATTCAGTGTTACAACTTGGCATTGGTGAGGATGGAGAGAAGCCTCCATTCGCATACTTTATTGTTCTTCACAGTGTGGTTTTAGATGTGAACAGTAGATCTGCTGTATCAATTTGTCCCACCACTAGGGAAGCTCTTCAGGGATGAAACCAATAAGGAAATACCAAGCAGACCAATGGAAAGACACTGAGACTTTGATGACATTATCAGTCCTTTTAATTCAGACCAACCCTGAGGTTGTCCCACCTATGTTTTTCCTAATTAATGAACCTCTACAGACACTTTACTGCTCAGCCAGTTTGTACATTACTTGTTTCTCAGGTCACCCTATATTGTATACATAATATGGGATATGATGCAGGTTGTAAAAAGAATATGAATCTGTATATACGAATGGGAATAGAATGCAAGGTAAGTTGCTGTATTAAAAAAATCAAGATGCAGAATGTTGTGTATAATACTGTCCCATTTGTATTTCAAAGTGATTTTGAGCCTTTATGTATTCATATTAGTTTATATATCTTTGTATATGCAAAGAATATTTCTTTATGTTATATAGAAATGTAAATAAAATACTGTTGGCCATGGGCGTGGGAACAGGGAGTTGGGAAAGAGGAACAGGAGACATATTTTTACCTTATGCAATTCTTAATTATATAAAATTGTATTTTACAGTTGTATAAAATTGTATTTTTTAAATGGGAATTGCATTTTTAAAATTTTGAAATTGCATTTTTTAAATGGGAATTGTTCACTTAAAAAGTTGAGAGTGAAAACTAAGGAAAAATTTTAAAATTCTACCTTGTGCCAGACAGTGCGAGGCTTGGATATTATAATGCTGACTTTAAAAAAGGTGTTCATTAGCTAAAGTAGATAAAGTAGATAAAAATACACAAACAAATGTAATAATATGTTTATTGAAAGTGCAGAGATAATGTTAGAGAAGAGGCATGCTTAATTATGTCTGGAAAAGTCATATAGGCAGACCTTCCTATTGGAGGGTTGAGCAGGGTTCTAAAGTTTAACAAACAGAGTGAGACTGGGGTGGAGGCTTCATACAGAGGTTATGTCACTGTTGGAGCATACAGAGGGATAGATTTATTTTTCAGGAACTGTGAGTAATTTAGAAATATTGGGA
The DNA here is from genome assembly GCF_964662115.1 of Mustela nivalis. Taxonomy (NCBI): domain Eukaryota; kingdom Metazoa; phylum Chordata; class Mammalia; order Carnivora; family Mustelidae; genus Mustela; species Mustela nivalis. The sequence continues at coordinate 19,346,288 of NC_139032.1, forward strand.
AGGACAATGAGGGTAGAGTGGTGGGTAGAAAGTAGCTCATGGCAACCCTGTTTACCATGCTAAGAAACTCAGAATCTACTTTTTGGGTATGTAGAAGCAACTTTCTGAGGTTGAAATTCTTAGTTTCTTTTTTTTTTTTAAGATTTTATTTATTTATTTGACAGAGAGAAATCACAAGTAGATGGAGAGGCAGGCAGAGAGAGAGAGAGAGGGAGGCAGGCTCCCCGCCAAACAGAGAGCCCGATGCGGGACTCGATCCCAGGACCCTGAGATCATGACCTGAGCCGAAGGCAGCGGCCCAACCCACTGAGCCACCCAGGGGCCCCTGAAATTCTTAGTTTCTTAGAATAAAATATTTTAGGCAACTATGAAAGAATAATAATAAGTGTAGGGTGTAATAACAATGCTCAGTGCCCATCACCAGTTGCCAATCTTAATATTTTCTATAGAGGTTTTTAAGAGAAATAAAGTATTATAAATATAGTTAAAGCTCACTGTGTACCCTTCCTTCATCTAAAATCCCATTGCCTCCAAAGAAAAACATAGCAATATTTTATAGGTTAATATTAATAGAAGGTACAAAGCACACAAATATGCTATACCCATTCATTTTCTAATTCTTAATTCAGCTCATTTACGTAACACCATACAATGGATAAAATAACCATGTAAAATAGGAACGCACTTTCAGCACGAAGTTTTTCCACGTATCAACCATGTTTTCATAAAATAATACCCTTCAGAATCCAAAGATATGCATATATTGTGATGGGAAACCATTAAACACTGACTTCATACTGGAAAGGAACATGGTACTATGTAAATCTATTTAAAAAATGAGAATCAGGAAAAGTGGCCATGAAAATCATCAGAAATCACCAAGACTCTACTTCAGCTCATCTCTTATTTACAGGACTGATGTGCGATGATGTGTGTTTGATGAGGTGTACATGTATGTGTATCTTCAGGATACAGACTAGGCTGGTTTGGCTTTCATTACCTGGTTCATAAGAAGTAACGTTGACAAGATGGTTCTTGCATTAAACTGCTTTTAATGTGCAGTTTAATGCACATTAATGCACATGGCTCCGTCATGTGCCATCACTTCCTAATGTGCAGGTTTGAATGCTACTCACAAAGCTAATTACTTGTACACAAATACAAGACATTCAGCTTGCTACGTACCCTCCACCAAGGAGAACACAGCACCTTTCTTGGCACTTCCTTTTATTTACTTCATGTTATTTACTCTGCATTGTTTAATATTAACAAGGCTTAAATTCAGTTACCTATTTGCTATAAAAGGAGAAATCTTAAAAAGCACAAGAAAACATAAATATTTACTGGACACTTTATATATTTAAGAGGATGTTTTGCAACTTACAGCAAAAGTTATAGAACATTTTGGAGCAATAAGTAAGTTTTTTTGTAACTTCCAAGTGGTATGAAGGACTTGTGTTTATAACCTGCAAACCCACACTAAAGTTGTTTTAACTACCTTTTTTAAAGAGATTTTATTTGTTTATTTGACACAGAGAGAGATCACAAATAGGCAGAGAGGCAGGCAGAGAGAGAGAGGGAAGCAAGCTCCCTGCTGAGCAGAGAGCCCGATGCGGGACTCGATCCTAGGACCCTGGGATCATGACCTGAGCAGAAGGCAGAGGCTTTAACCCACTGAGCCACCCAGGCACCCCCGTTTTAACTACTTTTGAGAATAAACAAGTGCTTATGCTATATTTTCTAGATTGGTACTAGGGATTTTTGAATATGCGTGCAGTCTATTTCTAACCACATTTTGAAATCGCACAGCCTCAACATATAATTTTCTTCCTTCCTTTTTAATTACTCAAGAATGACAATTCCTATTACCCTTCAAATATTCTACTCAGGTAGAATTACCTATGCTACCCCCTTCAAAATTCAAAACTCAGAGTTCTCTGTATTCTTTTTTCTTATTAATGTCTGTATTAATTTTCCAGCAATTAAGGGAAGAGCTAGAGTTTTAGCATATGCCTTTGTTTTAAAAATCTGACAATAGGAGCACCGGCCCAGCTCAGCCAGAAGAGCATGCAACTCTTGATTTCCGAGTCATGAGTTCAAGCCCCACGTCGGGCATGGAGATAACTTAAATATGTTTTTAAAAATCTGACACTAAAAAGTAAAATAAAACAAAGCTAAAATTAGTGTGATCTTTTTCTATTTTGTTATTCATGTGACCTGCTTTCTTCATCCAAATACTCCATTCTACCCAATGTACCAATACAATAGAATCAGCTTCTTAACGAGCAGTTCACAATTTGATACAACTGCTCTGCTTTAGAATTCCGTAATTCCTTTCCCCAAATCTAATAGTTCAAGTCCCACTTAACCAGAACAAAACAAAATTTAACTGATATATAATTATTTTCAACTAAATAAAAGGCAAACAATTTACCATGTGGCCTTTAAATATGTGTCATAATTAACTATGTTAATACCATATGCATTTATATTAATACATACATGAAAAATTATAATTTTAATGTTCTTCATATAATCTGTTAATTATATATATTAAACAGTTGTATTTTTATGTATTTATAAAATAATGTCTTAATATGGTACATGCATTATTTATAAAAAAAATTTGTTCATTAAGTAAAGACTATTTATGCATCTTTTTGTACTTTTTCTCGTTAATCCAACATTCACTTTTTCTAGAGTTAAGAATTTCAACAAACCAAAAATCAAATAGTTTAGGATAGCAGAAACATAATTTTGTCTTTTTCTTATTCAGACTATTGAGTTGGAGACTATTTCAAAGAGACTAGAAGTCTCACTTGGAAGTGCTGTCAAAAAATGGATTGAAAAGTTTAAACTTTCTAAGGAAGGAGACCAGTGAAGAGGTTATAACTGTAATCCAGATCAGTGAGAGCTGTTTGGGCCTCTTGTGACATGGCAGTTGGAAGGTAGAAATGGCAATTGCTGTCAAAGACATTGTGAAAGCAGAAGTAACAAGTTTAGGAGACCATTTGAAAATAGGGCATGGAAGAAACAGAAATCTCAGTGATAACTCTAAGATTTTGGACCTGGAAACTTGAGTCATCGAAGATGCCATTAACTGACAATGGGAGGCTGTGAGCAAATGTCAGTTTGGGGGAAAGAAATGCAAATTTAATTCTGGAGCTACTGAATTTCAAATTTTGTATGATGTAAATAACATTATTAGTACAGTTTTACAGATGAAGCATTTAGACAGGAGGCAGTAAGTCATTTCTCCTGGGTCCCACCGCCATTATGTGAAATGAGCCAGAATTTGAACTTCTTAATTTGAACTTGAATTTGAGTTTCTTATCATTCTAGTGAAATTTTAAATCTCTTGATTGACACAGATGTGGTCTTTTTTTGTTGAAAGCAATTATAGGTAATAAAAAGGTTATAATTGGCATCTGGTCTTTATCAGCCCTGAACACTTGTTTGGAAAGAAGCTTCTACTTCCTAAAGATTCATGGCCACCATTACCCAGGTTTCTGCCCCCAGTGGTGCACTTATTATAACTCAACATGTGTGGGATCATTGGCCCAAAACAAGGCACTAAATCCAGGTGGAATCAATCACTGCATTTCTTCAAAAGATGTTTAATTTAAAACCCAAGAGTTTCTTGGAGTTGCAAACTTGTGGTCATTAAATAGCCATGTACTTAATTCCAAGGAGGGAGCTGTATGAAAGAATGAAGCCAGAGATAATGGAAATGGGTGTAGGAGTGTGACTCTGGCAGCATTTTGAACTTGACTCCAGTCATCCTTGAGGACCATCTGCAGTTCCTCTTTCCCTTGGTTTGGTTCAATGAAACAAATCTTTTTCCTACCTAATATATTTCAAGCCAAGTTTTGATCATTCACTCAAAAGAGTCATAATTGATATAGCCATACAACTGTGGGAACTTTAACAGGTTATTTTAAATCCCTGTATCAGTATGCTCGTTTGCATATGGGAAAGCTGACATGTACTTTTAGGACTTCTCAGAGGATAAAATGACGTATGTAAACTATCTGCCTTTCTGTACTTAAAACCTATTTTATCACCTTGAAAAGTATGAGTCACATAAACTTCAGTGAATTCTTTCCTTTACAGTGGTTGGTTCCCTAGCGTGACCTACACCCATCTGTCTAGAACGCTATAGGTTACCCATCACAGGGACTTTGATGTGCCTAATGTACCTTTCCCTCTTTCTTCATATCCTGGGTTTATTTAAGTGGGGAGAGACCAGAGCAAATGCCTGGTTGATTTCTGTATCCACAGCACATGACAGATTTCTCAGTCACTCTTATAAAGATGAGACACAACAGTTGTCATTTCCTTAGGAAATAATTATAGGATGTGGACTAATTTCCAGCATATTAAAAAGTCTCACAATGAATGTTCATTGTGCTCCAAAATTCACAACACCGGCTTTTAGTTGTCTCTGTGTATTGGTGTTATATATAGATTTTTCTATATTTGCAAATTGAGCTCTCCCTCCCTCCCTGCCTTTTTCCGTTCCTCCCATCCCTGCTTTATTCCTCCTTTCCTCTCTCTCTCTTGCTCTCGCTCTAATTCTCTAAATGAGGAGCACTGTGGATACAGAGTCCTAGTTGCTCCGTATTTCAGCCTTTTTCTTTCTTGTGAGCTATTACTACATTTGGGGATCATCTCTATTATTACTCAACTCAACGAGGAAGGGTCATTATAACAAGAGACCAGAATGAAGACCCCAAATCACACATCATGCTCTGATACTATGGACACTTAAGACACTTGTCAGCTTTTCACATGAACAGTGGTGCAGAGTTATTAATGTTTACCAGGTAGTTTGAATAGAAAAAAAAAAAAACTCCAGTGATGGTAGGAAAATAAAAGCCTAACCTTTTCCGAGTTTAGACGTAATGACTTTGTTAGTAAAAACGTGGAATCTAAGAAAGATGCTATACCATTTTTAGGTACAAGAATGAGTATTTATGGAATATGTGTGTATTCAATGCTCACCTATAACAAAGAATGCCAAGTAATTAGCAAGCTACAGCTTCCAACATAGGTTTCACCCACTTCAGCAAATGCTGCCAAGATCTTCGTGGCTAATTTAGCATCTTGCTTCTATGAGATAGGTGGGTGATATTTTCATTATAGGTAAGAAATAGGAGTCTAAGAAATTCATTACCTGTAATGCCTACTATGGACAGTTGCCAGGCTTCATTGCATTCCATACCAATGCAGGATTAGAAGAGAACAATTTAAATGTGCAGAGCTTTAATTGGACTGGAATCTAAAAACAGCCGCAAAAAATTTTTACACTTCTTGAATGGAAGAGCGCTCCTTTTCCGGAAGTCTTCACAGTGTACGTTATTCTTTTTTTGAATGGAGATGTTTGCTGCCAAATACCTGCTTAGGAGGTGAAAAGCCAAATTTAACTTTTCTTTCATACAGCCTGGCAATTATGCTCTTGCTTCAGAGGAGAGTTTGGGTTTTTCATTGTAATAAAGGTTATCATCATGGAAAGGTTTTATTAAGTACTCAGGGTCCAGGGGCGCCTGGGTGGCTCAGTGGGTTAAAGCCTCTGCCTTCGGCTCAGGTCATGATCCCAGGGTCCTGGGATTGAGCCCCGCATTAGGCTCTCTGCTCGGGGAGGAGCCTGCTTCCCTTCCTCTCTCTCTGCCTGCCTCTCTGCCTACTTGTGATCTCTGTCTGTGAAATAAATAAATAAAATCTTTAAAAAAAAAAAGAAAAACGTACTCAGGACCTATTGGACAATATACATGTCATGCAAAAAAATAATCCCTATTTTCAGAGAACTCGTATCTTCTATATGTAAGATTAATTACACAAAGAAAATGCCCTATGTGTGGTGCATATGCTTGTAATATTAGTCACGAAAACATAAAAGAGTTCACTGGTCTCTTTCACAGATGGGAATATGGAGCTCCAGGTAGTAAAGAGACCAGCCAAAGCCACAGAAATGAAGAAAGCTACTCATCTTTCCACTACACATATGTCATGTTCTTTTTATGCATTTAAATAGGCATTGGCCTCAGGCAAAGTTGCAAAACTGGTGAAGATTGTGCCTTATTTGACTCGGCTTCCTATTCTTCTTCTTTATCTTTAGACTCCTCACCTTCTGGAAGCTTCGTGACCCTTGTCTTCCATTCACCCTCCTGCCTCGTCCATATTCTTGTTCACCTTCGCAGACCCCCTTCCTCTGCCTACCCACACTTGAGGTGCTGGTCCCTCAGAGTTTTGCCTGAACCCTTCTCTTTCCTCACAGTATTCAGTGTTCCTGGAGGGTATCTTTCACATCTGTAGCTTCTGCTACCAGCTATATATTGATCACACCAAGTTTGATATGCTGGTTCAGACTCACCTATGTACTGTTCCTGCCTTGATAACCTGCAGTTACTGTAAACTCAGTCTATCCCCCAAATGAGCTCACTGTGTGCCTTTGGTGCGTTTCTCCCCCAGCTTCCCCTCTTACTCAGTGGTACCCCAGCTGCCCTTCTTACTCAGTGGCGCCACCATCTATCCAGCTCCAAGCCACGAGTGTCAGAGACCTCTTTGAGCCTTTCCTCCTCAATGTCTCTCATTACATTGACCTCCATTATCTAGAGAGAACTTCCCTGCCCATTTTTCTTTGAGTTCTCATTGTCATTGTCCTTGCTTGGTCCTTTTTCTGTCTCACTGTAGAACGTCTTACCACAGTCTCCTGGAAATTTCCTAGCATTTCTCTATTCAACCGGTTACTCACGGCATTCTGTTCTACTCCTCCCACCTGAAAAACCTCCTTCTCCTCATATTTAAACTGTTTTCTTCTCTTGCAAGCTATCAAATCTGTACCTTATCTAGATCCTTGTCAACTTGGCAAAGCTTATCTGGTTTTATATCAACCACATGCCCACAAGCTCATCAAGGTAGGAGGATTTGGCCAGAGCAGCCCTTAAGGCCAAGTGCTCAGACCTGCGGCACTGACTCAGCCATGTTCTCCTGTTCAAATGGTGACATTTCTTAAAGAGCCTTTGTTCTTGATCTGTTTGAGACACACGCTATCTAGCCTTCAGTGAAATCCAGAGGGAAGACAATAAGCAGAAGTAAATACAGTTAAGTCAGGGGTAGCCCCACATTATCTCCAGGTGAAATAATAAATGAAAAATCTCTGGCTCTTTGTGTCAAGGCAAACACTGGCGATACTATCTCCTTGTGCCTCACTCTCAAAACTTGCCCCTGGGGTTGGGGGAGGAGGGCGTGGAATTCTGGAGCAAACTAGCAGAGTCAGACTCACAGAGCCTCACCTCACCCTTTTCTTCCGCCTTTCGCCGAGTGGAGTCTTTACATTATCTTAAAGTTAATTAGGTTTATAAGCTCATGGGGACTGGAAGGCACTCACCCCGCTCCCCACCCCACCCCCACCCCCCTGCCATTTTGATCCCTCTATAGTCGCAAGAGTCTAAACTGAAATTTTCCGTTAAAGGGCACACAGTCTTAGACTGTTACCACTTACAGGTCACCTCTTTCAACTCATTGAGAAGAATGACGTTATAGGGGGGAAAACAGTGGGGCTGTGGTCACTTGAGGAGGGAATGTCAATTGACAAATTATACTTATGTTGACTTTCTGCTTACTTAAGTCAATGCCTTTTCTGAACTCCCGTAAGATCGGCATACTAAAAATAACATCGGTTTGCACAGAAAGCACCATGATGCGGTGGATAAGCATGGATCTTAGGGTCACACCAACAAAGTCGAAATGGTGGCTGGCTGATTCTAGTTCAGTCATGTTAGTTCAGTTCGCAGATCAATTTTTCTATATGCAAAATAGATACAAAATTAACTATCTCGTGGAGTTGTTATGAAGGTTAAATAAAAGTATATATGTAAAATGTTAACATTGCACGTAGCATAGGCTTCTTTAACTCCGAAAAAGGGAAGAAAGAAATAATAATTTGATATATTAACAGATTCACCAATTTTGTCTTGACTTTAAAAGGCAAGAAATTAAACATGCAACTCTTGGCTGTAAGGTGTACTCAAAAAAGTGAAGATGTAAGCACATCATTTAATCTTCCTTTCCTTTAGATTTTCCCCAGTACAAAATGGAAATTAAGGAGCTGGCCACCTTACCCCAAGGATCAGCCAAAAACCAGGATGACTCATCCATGTAACCACAGCTTAAAAGATAATCTTAAGGTTTTTTAGTTAGTAAAATATACACATTCTAAGTGATAATTATACTATGAATAATATGATTAACAGTCACATAAAATGGGTTCCCAGTAATACAGAGAACATGTTCATCAGGGAAAAGGCATGTTGGAGGTGGAGGGAGATAAACAGGGCAAAACCTCTTAGACAAGACACAATGGGCTGTGGGCTGAAATTTGCAGGAAAGGAGGGACCTGATTTAATAGCGAAAGGGCATTTATGTGTGGGAGAAATTATTGCATAGATTAAGGTTAAGCAATTTGTTTCCTTGACAGTGGATGAAATATTCTCAGTTTAAATGCCCTAAAAACTATTGTGAAACCAGAGGTTTGTCTTCTATCTTCCCTTATCTTTCCAATCAGCAACTCAACAATTACAGCCTTTGCTCCAAGGCACTCCCACCCTTCAGATCTCTCCCATAAATCAGGGAGTAGCTTTAAATCTGTGCTTTACCATCTTCTGTTGAAATAGGACATACCAACAGGACCTGAGCCCCATGTGGGGTTTTTTCGGAGCTGTGGTCTAGTCCAATTTAAATATGTACTTTTCCCCAATCTGCCTTTCAGCAGAAGATATAACAAAAGAAAAAAAAAAACCAAGTAGTTTTTTTTACAAAGTTGACAAGGAAAGGAACTAGTAATAGCAAACATAGAATGGTGCCTCTAGCTTGTAGATAAGGACTGTGATTAGAAGACTCTGTGCCTGTGTGTTTGCGCTTAAAAAAAAAAAACAACTTAGGTATAAGAAAATTCTTCGCTTGGCCACCAGTGGATGTTAAGAACTTGAGAACAGCTGACTTTTTATTATGCTTCTCACTTTAGAGCTAGAGGGATTATCTAATTGACTGGTTTTCCAACCACGTTCTGGGGGGCCCACATGTTTCACAGAGGGAGTGAGCAAGTGACCAACACACACACACACACACACGCACGCACACTTGATTTTTGTCGTGGGCTGACTCCCTAACAAACAAGAAGGATGCGCTTGTGACTTTAAAAAGTGTTTGTTTCTAGGCAAATGTGATGAAAAGAGTGCCCTGTGCCAGGTCTAGGTAGTCAGCGTCCAGAGAGCTCACATGAGGGCTGCTTCTTTGCAGCCAATAAAAATAGGAATCCACATGCTGCCTGTCTCCTGATGCTCACTCCAGCCCACTCCTAGGTCAGGCTCCCCCTGTTCTCGCCTGTGTCCCTGTCCAGGTCTTGTTCTCCGCCCCCCTCACCGCCCCCGCAAAGGTCTTTTGTGAATTCGACCACCAGGGTTTCCCTCTGAACCACCGATTGACGCTTTTTTGATAATCACAAATTGTTGACCTAACACACAAGTGACATCCTTACACAAGTAATTTCTCCGAGCAGTTTTACGAACTCCATGTCCCCAACAGAAGTGATGATGGGGTACCTTGTGGGGCCATTCACCGTATGACCTACAACTTGGTCTATTCACCGTCCCATTGTGTACTGTTGTGAACAACTTACAGTAGCTTTCATCCTCATTGATGAACAAGGTTTTTTGAACAGGGATTTGTCAAAAAAGGATCTAAGCATACATCAGTTAAATATACATGAACTGCTTATTTGAGGGTTATTAATATTTAGCTTATGAAAAAAGCTTCTCTACTAAATATTCCAAAAGCTATTGATTAATGCTAATCATTTCTTTTTATGGATAGGGAAACTAAAGGCCAGGGAGCTGAAGTTAATTTCTTAAAGTGACATAGCTTTTAAATATCGTACCTGGCACTAAGGCTGCTGGTATTTGGCTCAGTGTTCAGAATTACCAGCCCCTACTCTTCAGAGTCACAGAATCACAGGATGTCAGAGTGATAAGAGATATTAGCATCCATTTAGCCCATCAGTGTTCTAAAGCACAGATGAATGACAGAAAGAATGCTCGAATCTTAGCTTGATTCTAGAATTCTGGCACAACCTGGCCATGTGGGTGTTGGCTCTTTAGATTTCCATCTTCTCAAAAAGTGAATTTGCAGTAGGTTATTTTTCTGAGGATCTGTGAATTTTAACTAACTAATGTCAATTGTTTTTGGTAATAGAGGCCATTAACCCATCAAGAACCTTCTCTCCCTCAATCTAAGTCACTTGGTATATGGGAGGGAATGACCCATCTGCTGAGGATGGGCATGAGTCCCAGGCTTGACCAGTTAGTGTCACAGTGGATCATCAGAGCAGTCTGCTTGACATAGTCAATGAAACCAGACTGGGGTTTTACCCTCTCTCTGTGGGGGTGGTTCATCTGGGCAGATTTAGGCTTATAGCTGCTGAGAGTCTTGTGATGAAAATCTACCTGAGAATGAATCCACATAAAAGAAGGTAGATCTGCAAGATGGAGACACGGAGCTTTAATGTCATCATCTCAGGCTGTGGACCCAATATTATTAGCCAAGAGAGTCCCTCTTTCTGCTTAAGCTGGTTTGGGTTAGATTTTGGTCACTCAAAACCTTAAAACATTTTGAGACAAGTCCTTGGAGCATCTCAGCATTAGAACTGCAGAACTCTGGGGCGCCTGGGTGGGTCAGCCTCTGACCCGCCTGAAGGTGGGTTAAGCCTCTGCCTTCAGCTTGGGTCTGATCTCAGGGTCCTGGGATCAAGCCCCGCATCGGGCTCTCTGCTCGACGGGGAGTCTGCCTCCCCCTCTCTCTCTGCCTGCCTCTCTGCCTACTTGTGATCTCTGTCTGTCAAATAAATAAATAAAATCTTTAAAAAAATAAGTAAATTGCAGAACTTTATGAAAATTCTATCAGCAATAAGAAATGCACTTGAAATATAGAGGAAATTATGAAATAAACTTTTTTTAGAATGATATCTTTAAGAGTTCTCTGAACATTTTTCATTGTTTTTATTTCCATAGCAAGCTCTACTACTTTGGAAAAGAGGCCCTACTTTTTAAGAGAAGTGTCTTTATGTCAGATGTATATTCTTTTGCCCCAAATCCTTAGAGAAAGAAAAGGAATGAAGGAGAGGGGAGAGCATAGCACCATATTTTTAGCAGCTTTATAAATGTATGTATTAGATTTATTCAATTAATAGTTGTCTTAACAGGTTGGACAATTTTATCATTAAGTCGAGGTTTCATTCATTTATAATACCATTCCCTCATTAAATATTCTCTAAGAGGATTTCAGTTGAGTATTTAAAATGAGGCACCATAAATCTTTTCTCTTTAATGAATTTATTCCTTTTAAGGAATTAATTAAAATCAGTTGTAGACGCGAGATATGCAGTAAATGAATAAACTAGTGTCCAGGCAAAGGTTAAAGAGTAGCTGTCATTAAATGAAATGAGGCACATTTGAAAGGCAACTTGTTAATGCACCTTGTTAATGGAGAATTTTCATATTATAAACACCAACAAGAAGTTCATTACTCAAAGAAATTACACTCATCTGAGATTACCGATTCCTCCCCTTCTTTCCTTTCTTCCTTCCTTCCCCCCCTTTAAATAAATAAAATTGGCTTCATTCCTGTTTTGAAACACATTTATGCTTTTTTCTGGAACCTGGACACTCTGCGATACAAAATTACCATAATTCTCTCACTTCGGTCCAGAGGTTTCGTTCTTAGACATGGAAAAGAAGAAAGAAAAAAGGAGACACAAGAATAGTGAGAGAGCTGAACTTTCAAACTAGGGGAAACATCCTTTTAAATTTAATTCACAAACTGGGAATGGAAATGTCATTGCCTCACTCAGAGGGTTAATCACTTTCTAATTTGAACTGGCAAATTTTATAATGACACTGTGAAATTAGCAGCATTTTATTGTGTTAATTATCTGCAGGACACTACATCATTACTTCTAATAAATGTAAATGAGATTGTGTCTCCTAGGACAATACACAGACAAGGTGAATTTTTATTGGCTATTTACGGGATTCCTGCACAGTCTTTCTTCTTTTTTTCCCCCTTATAAAATACTTTCAGTGTTGGCTTACCATGCCAATTTCCCTGTATTTTATTTAATATAATATCATAAAGGTCATTAAAGTTCTCCTTAGCTCACTTGAACTCATCTTCACTCTAAGCAGTGGTAATTATTAAAAACCACGTCAAGTGTCAATCCAATCAACCAAGACTGAGAACCATAATCATACTATAAGAATAATAAAAGAAAAATCAGCCTTTCCTTATAAAAGCATTTAAAAACATGTTGCCCATTCACCCACTTGATTCAACAGCATACCTATAGATACAATGCTGCAATGGAATGAACTAGCAAGAAGTTGAAGTCAATGGTAAAAGGGAATGAAGTTGTATTTCTTTCTAAATCATTCAGCAAATGTGGCAATTAACAATGCACAATATTGTGCCATCAAAGTTGATAAATACTGTTAGAGACCTACTCTGAGTGAGTCACCACATATGACACAAGAGGGTTTGAAGGAAGGAACAGGCAGTTTTAGCCTGAAAAAGTAACAAGCTAAGAGAAAGAAGGAAAATAAATTTAGAAATAAGAAAAGAGAAAGTCTAACATCTATGTAACACAAACAAAGAGATATTAGGATTCAAAAGCAAGAGATTTTAGTCACATACTAATTATGGATATCAGAAAAGAAGGAGATGTCATTTAAGATGAACCTTGAACAGAAAAATTAGATTTTGATAGTCTGAGATAAGGAGAGGGCATAGTGATAATGAGTGATAATTATTTCAATAGTAATAATAGCTACCAGTTGAACAGCTACCATGTGCTAACACATTCTATACATTAACACTCATTATCCTAATAGCCTTGCAATGTAAATATGATTCTTCTTTTATAAATGATGAAATCAGGGACAAGGATATGAAATAATAGCAAAGCTCACACAGACAATAATCAGAAGAATCAAAATTCTAGGCCATTTCTGTTTAATGTAAAATCAGTATAGGATGCTGCATCTAAAAGCAAAATTTGTCATCATGTATTTTCACAATGGGTTGCCAATGAGTGTGGTACCATAGTTCCGAGAATAAATCAGAAACAAACCTCTCTCTCTGCAATCTTCAGATTTCTCACATTTACAAAAAGGGAGAACTGTAGCTACCTATGTAGGTTTAAGGTCAGGATTATATCAGGTAGTTAATATGTCTTTGACAGTCATTGAATTGAATCATCGTTATTTATTATTGTTGTAAGTATAAATGAAGTCAGTGTTCTAGTCTCTCACAGAAATTGTTTCCCTCCTTATTTTGGCTAGTTGCCTACCTTCCAACCATTTCATCTTTTTTTTTTTTTCTTTTTTTGGTCATTTTGTTCATAGAGTGAGGATCAAAAGTAAATGATGGATCTGAACTAGTCTGCTATACTCAGGTTAACTTTTGCAAACTTAGATGAAAGAAGCTATTTAAAACTCACAACTAAAATTTACCTTTAATGTGATCGAACAAGCAAGAAATACATAGCCAATGTCCACAGCGTTCATTGCCATTCTAGGTAACTGGCTCTACAGAGAAAATAGAACATGGCCCCTGCCATCAAGGAAATTACTATTTAGTTGGTAAGATGAGACAAGCAAGCAAACAACAGTGAGAGATAATAGAAACTGGATTATAATTAATAGCTTAATTATGAAACATAAGCCATGGAAATTATAGGAAGTCAGAAGAGGGTAGACTGCAAGGGAGAGGCATAGCCCTCTAATGGAATTCCACCTTGTACAATGAAAATAAGATTGGATGGATGGCATAGAGTCTCATGGGGATTCTGTTTGTCCAAGCTTTATTACCATAGGAATCTAACGATCTCTGTTGTGAAATTATCAGAATAAATTATCTCTTACTTCAGAATTAGAGCTATACTGAGGATTTGCGAAAGGGATTTTGACTCCAGTTAAATATGAATGGGATCATGACAGAAGCAGTAAGAAGAGCCAACAATTCTATAGCTAGGAAAGTTGCTTGTTATATGGGAAAGGCACATATAATGAAAATATGACTAACATTAAATTGGGTGTAGTAGCTCATATTATAAAAGTCCTTTTGCATTAAAACTAAGCAGTGTTTTTTTGTTTTGTTTTGTTTTTTTCCAGATAAATACCCAGAAGTGAAATAGCTGGATCATATGGTAGGTCTGTTTTAAATTTTTTAAGAAACCTTTATATAGTTTTTCACAGTGGCTTCACCAGTTTACTTTCCCACCAGTAGTTCATGAGGGTTCTCTTTTCTTCACATCCTCTCCAGCACCTGCTGTTTCTTGTCTTTTTGATATTCACCATTCTAACAGATACAGGGTAATACTTCATTGAATGGGGTCATTGAGGTTTTGATTTGCATTCCCCTGGTAGTTAGAGGTGTTGAAAATCTTTTCATGTGCCTCTTGTCCATCTGTATGTCTTCCTAGGAAAAAATGTCTATCTAGAATATCTGCCAATTTTTTAATTGGATTGTTTGTTTGTGGGTTTGAGTTGTTTTGAATTCTTTACATATGTTAACTATTGAGTATATGATATGATTTCTCTCATACAGTAGTTAGCCTTTTCATCTTGTAGATGGTTTCTTTCCTGGTACAGCAGATTTTCAGTTAACTGATGTGGTCCCATTTGTTTATCTTTGCTTTTGGAGTAAGATCCAAAAATTCAACATTAAGACTTATGTCACGGAACTTGAGGTCTATATTTTCTTCTAGGGTTTTTACAGTTTCAAGTCTTACATTCAAAACTTAAATCCATTTTGAGGTTTTTTTTTTTCTTTCTTTCTTTCTTTTATGGTAGAAGATAGTAATCTAGTTTCATTCTTTCCCTTGGGGCTGTCTGGCTTTCACAGTACCATTTATTGAACAGATTCTCCTTTTCCATTATATATTCTTGGCTCCTTTGTCATAAAGTAATTGATCACATATGTGTGGATTTATTCTGGGCTTACTTTCCTGTTATACTGATCTACACGTCTTTTTTTTTTTTTTTTTTTTTTTTTTGGGCCAATACCATACTGTTTTGATTCCTATAGTTCTGTAGTATGGTTTGAAATCAGGTAACGTGATACCTTAGCCTTGTCTTTCTTTCTCAAGATTGTTTTGTCTATTCAGGGTCTTTTGTGGTTCCATACAAATTTTAGAATTATTTTTCCTAGTTCTGTATAAAGGGCCATTGGAATTTTGATAAGGATCACACTGAATCTGTAGGTTGCTTGGGTAGTGTGGATATTTAACAATATTAATTCTTCTAACCCATGAACACAGAATATCTTTCCATTCATTTGTGTCACCTGAGGTTTCCTTCATCTTATAGTTTTCAGTGGGTATTTTTACAAAAAGAGCAAAAATACTAATTCAAAAAGATATAGCACCACTATGTTTTTGTGACATTATATACTAGATATGAAAACAACCTAAGTGCCCATCAATGGATGAACAGATAAATAATATGTCATCAACCATACACACACATACACAGTGGAATACTACTCAGCTATATGAAAAGGAAATCCTGCCATGTTATGACAACATTGATGGACCTTAAATGTATTATGTTAAGTGAAATAAATCAGACAGAGAAAAACAGATACCATATGATTTCACCTATATGTGGATTCCAAACAAAATAAATACAACAAAACAAAACTCATAGATATAGATGATAGATTGGTGGTTATCTGAGAGGAAGGGTGTTGATGGGTAAGAGAAAAAGGGGAACAGGGTCAGTTGTATCGTGGTCAATGATAACTAGATTTATTTGTAGTATATACAAATAACATTATTTTAATTGTATACTTGAAATTAATATAATGCTAT
The DNA here is from genome assembly GCF_964662115.1 of Mustela nivalis. Lineage (NCBI taxonomy): Eukaryota > Metazoa > Chordata > Mammalia > Carnivora > Mustelidae > Mustela > Mustela nivalis. The sequence goes on from NC_139032.1 coordinate 19,362,210, forward strand.
ATATCAATTCTACCTCGACTTTTTTTAAAAAGGAAAGAAAACACAGAGGGAAATCTTTTTGATCTTGGATTAGACAGTAGTTTCTGAGATATGACACTAATGACACAAACAACCAAAGAAAATAATAGATAAATTAATCTTCATCAAAATTCAAAAATTTTGTTCACTAAAGGCAATGATCAGAAAAGTAAGAAAACAACCTATGTAAGGGGAGAAAATATTTGCAAATCTCAATCTGATGAGCATCTAGGATCCAGAATATTACAGAACTCATAATTCAGCAATTACAAGCATCAAGAGATATTTGGGAAACACAAATCAAAGCCACAAGGAGATACCACCTGACATAATCATATCAGTCTATGATTAAAAAAGACCAACAATAATAAGTGTTGGTGAAGATAGGAATGAAGTAGAACCCTCACATAGTTCTGGTGATAATGCACAATGTGCAGCTGCTTTGGAGAAGAGTCTGGCACTTCCTCAGATAGTTCAACATGAAGTTACCCTAAGACCTACTAATTCACTCTCAGGTATATACCCAAGAGAATTGAAAAGAAATGTTTACACAAAACCGTGTACATGAATGTTGATAGCAACATTATTTAGAAAAGCCAAGAAGTAGAAACATTGTGAAAGCCCATCAACTGATTCATGAATAAACAAAATTTCTATACAGTGGAATATTACTCAGCCTCAAAGTGGATAAATTTATTGATACATGCTACAACATGGATGAACATTGAAAGCATTATGTTAAGTGAAAGGAGCCACACAAAAGGGCACAAATTGTGTGATTCCATTTATATGAGATGTCTTGAATACAGAAATCCATAGAGATAGAAAGTAGATCAGCAACTGCCAGTGGCTCGAGGAAGGGGTGAGAGAGAAATGACTGCTAATGGGAACAGTGTTTTTTGTTAGGGTGATGAAAATATCTTGAAATTAGAGGGGAGAATTGCCCAGCATTAAAATATACTAAAAGCCACTGAATTACATATGTTAAAAGAGTGAAAATGAATTATATCTCAATTTTTAAAAGTACTTTAAAAAAACCCTAAACAGTGGGTGGGAGTGAGTAGGAGAACACAAAAGCATAAAATTTTCTACACATATTTAAAAAGAAATAATATGTTCTCCTTTATTTCATTTATTCATTCATTGATTTGAATAGGACTTCAGAAAATAGCTATCTATGAAAGCATCATTCAAAAAAATATGACCAGTCATAGAATAGAAAACAAAATAAATTATTTTCCAAGTTACTACATAAAAATTACATAGAAAATTGTAAGATATAATAATAGGAGTGCAAACTAGCATGTTGATTGACAAAATTAATATAAAATGTGTTCCCAAGTCTATTTGTAAAGATGATGACTCTCAGGAACCAAACCATGAAAACAGATGTATAACTAACAGGTTAATTGATAAATAAATATCAGAAACGTTAACAGCCTCCATTTAAGCACAAAACAACTCTAGGATTTGGTCAAAAATCCAACTATAGACAGCCCATAAAAGACACATGTAAAACAAAGCAATTGAGAAATGTTAGGAGGTTGGCTTAGCATTTGCAAACAAATGGGAAGCATGAGTGATGTCATTTATTTAAAACAAAATAGAACCCAAGGTAAAAGGTACTGCTAAGTATAGTCATATTATGCTGATAAAGAGTAAAATCCACAATGATGATTTAAGTGTCATGGATTTATATGTGGCTAACTACCTATGATCACAATGTATGAAACCGTTGCTTTTAAGTATTTTTGAAAGTCGGCAGTTTAGCAAAGCAAACAGATTACTCTTTGCCTAAATTATTCTACTAGGGTAATGTTATTACACCATTCCAGTGAAATGTTACTTAAATAAAAATATCAAGTTAGGGGGCGCCTGGGTGGCTCAGTGGGTTAAAGCTTCTGCCTTCGGCTCAAGTCATGATCCCAGAGTTCTAAGATCTAGCCCCGCATCAGGCTCTCTGCTCAGCAGGGAGCCTGCTTCCTTCTCTCTGCCTGCTTCTCTGTGATCTCCATCTGTCAAATAAATAAATAAAATCTTTTAAAAAAAATCAAGTTAGAAAAGAATATATTCAGTGTGTGGCAGAGACTGAGTAATGGTTAGACATACTCATCTTCTTTTTTCACGAGTACACAGATAAATGATATTTCCCAGCCTCCTCTGTCCTTGGATAGGGCCATGTAGATTAAGTTCTAGCCAATGGAATGTAAGTGGAAATAAACCATGCCACTTCCCCACCTGTCTCTTAGACCAACCCACGTAAAATCACCTATGATTTTTTTTTTTCTAGAGAAACATCAACACCCTAGGAGCTCTGTTATAAAGATTGCAGAGCCACAAGATGGAAGTAGCCTCGGTCCATCATCTTACTAATCACAAACATATATTGTAGACATAATGCAAGTAAGACCTAAATTTCTATGGTGTTTAAGCCATTATACCTTTTGAGGTTGGGTTTTACAGCAGCTTGTGTTACTGAGCTAATATAGACAATCATCATAATTTGTGTAGGGGAAGAATAAGTATGTGGTTGTCTGTGTTTTCATATGTATAATACTTTGTCACAATTATTTGTTCCCATGAACAAATGGGTTGTATTTTTAATTATATGCAAATAAAAATCAATTGTGTTTATCTTTGGGTGACAGGACTAGAAAGGAGTTCTGTTTTCAGATGTACTCTTATTTTTCAGATTTTCCATAAGGAACTTGCATTACTTTTATTATCAGAAAATATTAAGCTTATTAAATTTTTAAACAAGAGAAAAAGCAATCTCCTTTCTCAAAGATCTTAGAAGTGCAGAGACAAGCTCCTTGTACATTAATGACTTGTGAGGGAATGTACATGTCTTAAGAGCTTTTAAGAGCTTACTAATCACAGAAAGGACTAGTCATTCTTTCATTTATTCATCAAACATTTATTGAATACCAATTATTTGTCCAGCACTACGCCAGGCACTAGAGATATGATGACACAGTAAATACGCTTTTACCTTCACAGAGAAGGCAAAGTTTTTACACTCTCTCTTCACAGTCTATTTTGAGAGATGGTTATATGAACAAATTGTAGTACAGTATAATGACTATAACAGCATAAGCTAGTGATAGCCTAGAAAAGAGAATAATTAACTCTATTTTAGTAGTTAGGGGGATTCTCACAAGAGGAGGCTACATTGAGCTGGATTTGAAGAATAATGTGTTGCCAGGTGGATAACTGGGGAAAGCATTCTAAAAGAGATACTAACACAATGTAAGAAGCATGGTACCTTTGCAGACACCATGTAAAAAACTTAAATGGTGAAAGTGCAGCTCCATGGAGGAGAACCTAGGCAGGAAGTAGAGTTAGATGGGGACAGGTCCTGAAGGCTACAAAAGGCCAGGTTCCTGTTTTTGATGGACTTTAGCTAGAAGTGAACTGTGGTCATATTGGCATGGTGGAGAGATGTCTTTGTCAGAGGAATGGTCAGAGGAAGGGAAGCTGGGCCAATATAAGATGCTTTATAGCTTCAGCCCTATCTCTTGCAAGACAAGGGCTGGATGAGTGAAGGGGAGGTCTCAGTCCTCTGGGCATTTCCCAGAGCATCCATTGCAGCAGAAGTAGCATATGGCTTGACCCAGCCTGGTACAATGTCATCAACCCTGTGTCTTAGGAAACCAAAGGGGCATAGTTGAACTCATGGCCTATACCAATTTTGATTCCTTTCCCCATTACTGTAGTCCTTCCTACAGAGTCAGGATAACTGAAGGTGATCTTGAGCTGCTGTTCCTAAAATTTGAGACATCCCCAAACTGATACTCAGTGTTACACCAGGTCTTCTTTCTACCCACTAATGCCAATGCTATAAAGACCTACCATTTTGCTTTTTTCCCCTCTCACTGTTCAACAGAACAAAAGGCAAACTCCCTCTCCCTCTGTGCAGTCCTTTTAAGTCCTGTATATATAAATTTGAGGGAAAACAAATGAATTACTAGTGAACAATAAAGGTGCATTTTGTTGTTACAATATAGTAACTGTAGCTATCATACTCCTTGGATTTCGTTATATATTACTGTAAAGTCAGTTACCTAAGTAGAAGTAAATGTTAATTTCCTAGGTTGGCTGTAACAAATCACTACCAGTTTGGCAAAGAAATTTATTCTTCAGTTCTGGAAGCCCAAGGCTAAAACTAAAGGTGCTGACACGTCAGCATTCCATCTGAAGGCTCTAGGGGGCGCTCCTTTCCACCCTTTCCAGTTTCTAGTGGCTGCCCTCAGTGTTTGGTGTCCCTTGACTTGTGGCTGCATGACTCTAATCTCTGTCTTTGTCTTCACTTCCTGTGGATCTCTTACAAGGACGCTCGTCATTGGATTTAGGGCCCATTGAAATCCAGGATGATCACATCTCAAGATTCTTAACTTCATAACATATGCAGAGACTCTTTTTCCAAATAAGGTCACACTCACAGGTTTGAACAGTAGGATATGGACAGATCTCTTGAGGGGGGCACCATCGAACCCCCTACAGGGTTTGAAGAGTTAGAACCTCACCGCTAGAAACAGTATATGAATCTATGACTGGCTAGAGTACTTCTAAACTCTTTGAGGGCAAGAACTATGTTGTATGTCTCATCTAGCCACCAGGACCTTGCAGATCACATAGTAGAGGTTCAACAAAACCAAGACTGAAACCTTTGCTTTGGGATTCCATTGTAGATTGAATTCATTGAAATAGACTGAGCCAATAAACATCCCAGCTTCTGCCCCTTCTGAGAGTTCAATTTCAGTGCATTCATCTTCTCTCAAAAAGCAGTTCTCCACATGTTAGCAGTCAGTTTTATGTGAATTCCAGAAAGTGCCTTCCATGACCCTTGATTAATTATGTTATGGAGAAAAACACTGTTTCATGCTGTTCTTAGCTCAGATTTGTCTTGTGAAACGTGATTACTTCTTCCAAGGTCTACTAGCCTGCTGATATAAAGGTTCTGAAACTTGCAGGCACCTAAGAGAAACCTTTTCTTGAAAACTTGTCCCAGCAGAAATGCACAACTTGATGCAAGAGCCCCTCTTACACACACACACACACACACACACACACACACACACACATATGCACGCACCCCTCCTCTCTCTGTTAATGACACTCCTGGTTGATTTATTGATTGCCTGTAACACCACTGGCTTTTCTCAAAGCACTTGTGATCTTCCCAGTTGTAAGTGCCACCCCCAGTGGACAGTTGCCCCAAACCAGGATGTTTTGATTGCTGTTTGACTTCCCCAACTTGGCTAGTGAGGGCTGAACCTTCTCAGCTTCCCTGGAATAAGCTCCTCAAGCCTTTTCCCTCCAAAGCATCTGTAAACAGTTGAAGGTCATGATTGTTCACTCTGCAAGATCGATATGCCATTAAATTGTGACAAAAAGGACTGCCAGACCATTAAGGCCTCCCTCAAACCCTCAGTAATCCTGATAAAGTGATGAGCTGTTTTAACCTCTCTGGCTCCCATTGCTAACTACATAGAAAACTCCTAACTGCTGAGATAACCCTTTCTGCAAAGTCAGAATGACCCACAAATGACTGACACTGATTTTGAGCTCCTCTCTACATTTTTTCCTGCTGTTGTGAAGTCACTTTTTAAAAAATTCAATCTATTTATTTATTTATTTATTTATTTATTTATTTAGGTCCACACAGTCTGAAGTCTAGTGTTATTCTCAAAACTACTTTGGCTCACAACTATTTTGTTCTGTGGTGAACCGTTTCCTAAAAGCCCCATCATGTCCTGAATAGACCCATTTGCTCCTGGCTGAGACAAAAGGAGAAATATTCATGGGGCCTGAAAATGGGACAGGACTAGTCCACCTCAAATACATGCGATCTGCTTAAATGGGATCAATCTTAGCCATGTGATGGGTTCATAGTGGTGAATTCTGTTGAATTTCTGTCTTATGTTTTCTTAGTCAGCAGTAAAAAGTGAGTAGAAAAGGAACAGGTTTCAAAAAAATAGAAGAAAAGGCAACTTTTGTGAACTGAAAGTAATCTGAATGGATCTAAGCATTCTGGAAGCTATCTTAAAATTAAATGTAGACCTACCAAGTCTTGCTCAGCATAACTGGTGAGCTCATTTACTATTGCAAGGATGTTAATTTCATCTAGCTAATCTAAAACCAATTGCTGCTATGATCAGTCACCCCATGTGTCTGAAAAGTCCAGGACTGCTTAAGCCAGATAAAGTTGATCTCACTCTCTTTGCTAACACTGAAGTTATCTGATATCCAAAATATATTTTTACATTTTTGTTTCTAGTTTAGAACTTCTTCACCAGCCATGTTGGCTTTGGTAAGCTAATGCCATCCTAATTGAGTGTTGAGACTTTATAACTAATGTGTACATACACACATGTGGAGACATATATAAAACAATAACATTGTCTTTTCTGCACTATTCTAAAAAATAAATATGTCATCTAGGTTGCAAAATCATCTTTTAAAAGTTAGATCCCTAGTGCCTCAGTTTACTGTCATTTTAAAGTCTTGAACTGTTTAAAAGATGACTAAATCTAGAAAGACTTACATGCCATTACCCCAAATATTGTCAGTAAAAGGCATCTCCATTTGAGTTCCCAAGGATTTGATTCATCAGCTAATTGTACACAGGAATTTCTGGGCACAAATAGCTGTTCATTTACTCCATTTTCTGTTTTGCTGATTTGCAAGCCGAAGTTTGCAGAGAAACCTTCACTTCAATTTAGGACTAGTGCTAAATAGCTTATTATGTCAACAAAACATACCTTCAAATGAAAAAACCAAACACTTGAAACCAGCAGGACTTGTAGGTAGTAAACAGAAAAAAAAAACAGGCTTAATATCTGCTGGGTCCATTAGCTCTCACCTGCACGTAGTCTTTCTTCAGCATATCAATGGCATCATCTAGGAGGGCACAGGAACAAGAACAAAGCTTCAGGTCAATGAAATCATTCACTGATCCACCAGCAAAGCAGATAAGTGGTATATTAGCTTAAAATCTGCTACATGCTGCTTAGACATCATTGCATAGGTTCTGAAATGAGGCAAACAGTCCCTATGGAATGACACCAAAAACTAGAGGATATTTTTTCTGCTTGGTCTTCTTTGAATTCCCAAAGTAATCCTGAATTTGGATTTTATACCTTTGAATTTGCTCTGCAGGTCTGCAACGTATGGAGAATGCTGACTTAACTGAAACAGAAGATACCTTATCCCTCCCTTTACACTCACACCAAGACCCATTTACAGATTTCTGGCACTTGCTACTCATGAACATATTAAATACATATTGTGTGCCTACTAGGTGTCCTGTAGTTTGCCCAACTTCCGGGTGTACAGTAATAAGCAGTATCGAGCAGCTTCTGTGCTTCTTGGATAAGTGTTTGTCTTTAAGAGTTTCCATTATATTAGAACTGAGGAATTAGGAAAATAGGACTTGTAATAGTCTCGCTCTTTCCAACAGCTCTAATCCTTTTGTACTGGATATTTGCATTTTGACTCAAACGAATTGCTATTGATGACAGAAGAAGGGTGTATCATGATGACAAAACAGCAGACAGATGTCCCTCGAGCCCCTCAGTAGAGTGCCTTGCTGTCTGATGATAAACTTCTGCTCTTCTTCCCACTCACCTTGAGTTTGATTTCTCCATCAGCAAGTGAGCTACCTACCGTTCGGTTCAAAGCAGCCGATGTATATCCATGTTGCGTTTGGTGTGTTTCATAGGCAAGCCTAACTTGGTACATGTCAGGAAGTAAATTTATCTCTCATTCTCACTCATACAGGGTGTCATGGAGTCCTGGCCCATTCATTCAAAGGAGCTTCCAATATCAGAAATCCTTTAGCAGGAAAATATTTACTCTTTGAATCCATCACTTCACATTCAGATAGATTATCTGAAGATGAAATTGACTATACACTAGAAGGAAAGATGGGGGAAGGGAAGGGAGGAAAACATGGAAGGAACGGAGAAAAATGCCTTGGCGCAGATAGAGACGCATAGCCACCAGCTCCTCCCCAGGGTGGTTATACAGATTACTTATGTTACCACACTCTCCCTTCCATTGTTTGGAATGGCAAGACTTGAAAATTAAAAACTCCATATTTACATTCTCCTTGGGAGGTATGTTGGATTCTAATAAATCTGTTTGGCTGACTACAGGAAATCTGCCTCTTTTGGTTGCATCACACCCAGCTGTTTGCATTAAAGTCCATCCAATTTGATTTTCATTTGTCAAACTGATCCCTTTGATGTCAAAATTACTTTCTCCTTTGCATTTAGTCCTTAAGAGTTTCCAGCTGCCGTTGGCTCTGTAGTTACATTGAGGTCTTAAGCCAGTCTTGGGTCATATTGTTCTGCTTTGCAGTTGTCTAAACTAAATCTAGGTGACCTCATTCATCTTGATGACCTAACTCCAGACACTTACCCAAGATGTCTTGGGAGCTGCTGTTCTTGAAGATTGTCTTCATTGTGCTCACCCTCTGGTAACCAGCTTCAGCTGTATCTACTTCTCACCAAGAGCCCACAACTCAAACCAACATCTTCTGTTCATTTGGACAAAGAATGTGTTCAATTCCCTTTAGAATCACTGATTGCCACCTGATTTACAATGTCTCTTTTTCTCCTTCAGAACAGGTAACCTCTTAGTGTTGAATGAGTCACAAATTGGTTTGGGGATCCTAAGCAGACCACAGAGTGTTGAATCAACATTTAAAGAGCTCTTCAGTGTCACAGTATTCAGTTCTATTCCTTGGGATCCTTTATGGGAGAGGCATCTATTGTTACTTTTCTTTAGAGAGGTGGAAACCAGGAGGTTAGGTGGAGTGTCCCAAGTTGTTGTTGTTGTTGTTGTTGTTTTCCCCCTAATAACTATCTAGGCCAGACTTTGCTCTGCAAACTTTGGCCACACTAAATTCTATCTATAAAATTCTATGCGATTTATCCAGTACTTTTATTTACTGCTGGTCTGCCTTCCTGTCTTTCTATGTATCTATCTATCTATCCATCCTCCATCTATCTTTTGTATAGTTGCTCTCTAAACAATATATGAATTACCTACACTCTAATCTCTGTCCCATTATTCGATTTTTCTAGTTTTATCATCAACCTGAAATGTGTTGAGCTGTTTATTTTCTGAGACTCCGTCACTTTATTTGTAAATAGGATTCTGTTAGAGTTGTTGTAAGGATTAAATGAAATAATAAGTTTTTTAAAATCATGACTCTGACTGGTACCCAGCAGAGGTATGAGAAAGAACATTATTTTCCTCTTCTCTTAATATGAAGGTGGTACTGGACCAGAAAGTAATCAGAAAAAAAAAAAAAGAAAAAAAGAATCAAATTACTGATTCATCTGGTATGACCCTTTCTGAAATGAGAAATCACCTGTTTGGAGAGCAGTTGAGTCTGATTCTGTGAATTTTCTTTAAAAAGTGAGCCCTTCCCCCCAAGCATGATGTATTAGTTTTCTATTGCTTCTATAACAAAATTTACACACATTTAGAGGCTTAAAACAACACAGATTTATTATCTTACAGTCGGGGGGTCAAAAGTCCAAAATGGTTTGGCAGAGCTGCATTCCTTCTGGAAGCTCTAGGGGCAAGTCTGTTTCCTTGTCTTGTCCAGTGTCTAGAGGCTGCCCAACTTGCTCTCATCATGGCCCCATCACTTCTGCTTCTGTTTCAGTGGTCACATCTCCGGCTCCTCTGACTCCCTTCTTTTCTTATAAAGGGCTCTTGTGATTACACTGGGCCCACCCAGATAACCTACTATAATTTCCCCAGGTCAGGATCCTTAAATTTAGTTGCAGCAAAGTCCCATTTGCTATGTAAAGTAACATGTGCACAGGTTTTGGGGATTAGAATGTGGACATCTTTGGGAGTCCATTATTGTGCCCACCATGCCTAATACAAGCTTACAAAATGGTTTTATTTTGAAGGTCTACTCTCCACCACTCCTTTGAATGAAAAATCCATTTCTTATTCACTATTTCCATATCTTTTACTTACCTTATTAGAGATTTTTTAAGTTACTGAAATCTGAGAAGGTAGATAATCTTTCTGATTTTTTAAGGTAAAAATGCAATAAAAATGGCTCTTTTGACATAAATCCCCTCTTGTGACCCACATTTCTTTTCCTGTTTATAGGTGATGTTTAACTCCTGGACTTATTTTGTGTTCGTCTGTTTGTGTCTTAGCTGCTCTCAAAATGTGAGCTCCCAGAACGGAAACCTTGATTATTGCATCATTCTATCAAAGAGTTTGCCTGGCCCTGTGAATATTCACAAAACAAATTCTCTTTAATAATTATATTATTTACTTTCTTTCCCTGAATTTTCATTGATGGGCACATTTAGAAAACAGCACATTTGAAATAGTTTTTAAATTCAATATTTAATCTGTCATTCTTTATTTTGATATTACTGAAGAGTATTTCACAACATAAAATGGAAGAATAAGAGATGAGCAATCCTTCCAACATCTCTCATTGTAATTGCTTATGAGTAGGGTTTATTATGGAACCATCCAATCATTGTTGTAAGGATGGTACATACGAGGGCTTAATTCCAGAAACATGTAGAACAGTCATATGGAGACAGAAAAGCAATTTTTATTTCTGAGCCATGTGTGTATTTGAGTGCATAATTTTGGAAAAAGACTTCATTCACTGGAGTGATAGTAAATTTAACTTTATTGAAAGCAGTGACTGGATTTTCTGGATCTGAAAAAAAGTGCATATTTAAAGTCAAGTTTTTCTTTTGAGCTTTGTATTAAAGTAGAATTAAATATAGGCTAAAATTCTGGAGGGTGTTTTATCCTCGAAGGCAGTGGGTTTCATGGGCACCTTCTGCACACTGGTACACTTCAGGGTAATGAGTTCATAAAGGCATCAACATTCCATTTCTGCTCAGGGGGCTTCGGGGCTAAGTACTTCGATTCTGAAAACTTTGGGCAGCTACCTACTTCTGGTACTTGGGAGCTTCCTTCCTTGGCAGCCCTGGGTATATAGGCTGAATACACTGATGGGCTTCTTCAGCCTAAAACTGGTTTTGCAGAGTTGTTCTCTGCAGCCTGTGTAACTGGGAAGGCAGGGTCTCACACCAAACAGTGTGTATCTCCATCACTCCCTGCTCATTCTCAAGGTCTATTACAATTGGATTTCCTACAGAATGGAAAAGTTACACAAGAGTACTGTTATCCCTAAATGCTCAAAAGCCATCAGTTGGCACTAAGTTTAAATTGGCTTCATAAAGTCATCTTTAAGTAGTGATAAACCACTATTGATAAACTATTTTATAGGAGTATTGGGATAGCAGCCAGCCTTCCTAACTTTCTCCCTTTCTTCCATTTCTTTACTTCCTTCATCTTCTTCCTTTTCTTTCTCTCTTCCTTCTTCTTTCCCTCCTTCCTTTTCTGTTTTCATTTCTTTTTCTTTCTTTTTGTCTTATTTCTATCTTTTGTTTTTCTCTGTCTTCTTTCCCTCTTTCCTCATAATAGGATAAGGATATATGAAAGGGTGAGATTTAGTCTTCTCTTGTGCATACATGTGAGGTGGAGACTGATTCCTTGTTCCCTGACTATATGTGACGGTGTGCACAAATGTCCAGAAATGTCTACGACCTCATGAGGCTGATGTTTTTTGACAGCCACACCAGACCTTAAACATTGAGATGACTGTATTTCTTCTAAGTAGCCATCATAGGATCATATGTATTTATTTATCATATGTATTTATTGAGGAGTACATCCATTATTTGAAATATTTTGAAACCCTTTTAAACCTACCTTCTCTGACGTTTCACAGTGTCTCACTACATTTTAACCACCCTCTATTTCACTCAAAATGCATTCCTTGGATGAGTCATTTCTCTCATTGATTAGGCTTGGCTCCAATATCTTTTGCTTGTTTTCAAATGACAACTCCAAAGATGAATGTTTACCAACATAAAGGACAGTCCAAAGAATGCACCCTCTTAAAGATCAACAGCCTTTAAACTTTTACCCAGTAACTTGCAGTAGCTGGCATACTGAACAAAAAAATCTATATATGCTGTCTAACTCAATATGATAGCTAAAATTAGGTATTATATAGTGTATATATTGTATATATTATATAGGCTACACACACACACACACACAACATACTCTCAAACACATTTATATAAAAGAAATTACTTTCCAGTGTTTAGAATGTTTACTTCTAAGTGATCAAATTATGGATGGTTTTAATTTTCTTCTTCTTTCTCTAATTTGCAGAGTATATACAATTATTTTTGTAATCAAGGATTAAAAAAAAACAATTTGAGCTCCTAAGGATATTTCTGAATACAAATTTAAAAACTGCAATGAATAATGACACCTTCACTAAAATAAATACATAACCTTTAAAGATTCACAAGTATTTAAATGTGTTTGGGTTATGTTTGTTTAGAAAAAGTCACATTATTTAAGGTAGAATTGTACACACTTTTAATACATATTTCTAAATGTACTGCCTACTTTTTCTGTTACAAATGAAATACATCAGAAGCAGGGACAATGTCCACTGATGTCCTTTAAAATCACTTCTTTTTTTTTTTAATATTTTATTTATTTATTTGACACAGAGAGAGTGAGAGAGAGAGAGAGAGCGTGCAAGCACAGGCAGGGGGAATAAAAGGCATGAGAGAAGCAGGCTCCCTGCTAAGGAAGGAGCCTAATGTGAGGCTTGATCCCAGGACTCTGGGATTATGACCTGAGTCAAAGGCAGCAGCTTAACCAACTGAGCCACCCAGGCTCTCCTAATACCACTTCTGTTGAGCCATGGTCTGAGTGTCTTAGAGCCCTGGATCCAGTAGGTGCCTAACTACTTTGGTCAGGAGCCCTGGTTTTTGAGGGTAGCTTGGCCAGTGCAAACTCTGTATCACAGTCTCAGAGGCAAGAGCTTACATGTTCTGGGCCCACTGTGAAATAAGCTTAAAATCTCCTTCATCTCTAAAATTCAGTGAATCCTTTTACTTACTGCTTTGATAATAAATAATTACTAGATAGATTGTTGTTCCATTAGTAATGCTACCCACAGCAAACAAAATTCACCAGAGGCAACAAGAAAAGGATTTGATGGATTGTCTCCTAAATCATACTGGAATTTCCCCTAGATTAGTTTGGCAGCAGGTGTAGGATCTCAGAAACGAGGAGGTTTAATCATGCCATCTCTAAACGCTAAGTGACTGCATCTTTCCGTCTTCCGAAGACAAGGGTGGTCTTTCTTTCTACTCTAGAATAAAAGTCTCTTCAGAGTCTCCGTGAATGGAGGCCTAATCATACTGTGTATGGCTTGATGAATCTGGAAAGCCTAACACTGCCAAAAATAGTCATATGGCAGTGAGTCTTCATTAATCACAACTTGCTTTTCACTTTTCTTCTTTGAATTTTCTGTATTCGCTTCTATATAATTCAGAGTAAGGCTAGATGCTATTATAAACAAATCACAAGCTTTCAATGGATGTACATCCTAAGAGGTTCTTTACATTTTTTTTCTCATTCTTATCACAGTTTGACAGGTAGCTTCTTTATCATGACTCAGGATCTAGGATCCTTCTATCTCTGGCTATGTTGAGCTCTGACAGCTTGAAGTTTTTAATTTCCAGCTGGCAGGGGGAAAGAGCCCATGGAGAAGTCCCACTACCTTGTTAAACGCAGGGGCAGAGAGTGTCAGACTTAGCACTCCCTGAAGTGATTGGTAGGAATTGATCACATGGCCACCTGGGTCCTAGGGGTGCTGGGAAATGTAGTTCCTGCTTGCACAGCTGCTTCCCAGTGACAACCCCACACTGTGAAAGGGAAAGTATGAATTTGGGGATAGAACTCCACATCACTGCCCCATTTTCTTGGCCTTCTCACAGCAAAAATTATTTTTAAAAAATGAATATGTAAAATCAGCTGAGTTATAACAGTTATGCAGATGTACATTGATTTTCTCATTCCGTGAATATTTATTTGACTGCTCTACCATGTGTATGACCCCGTGTATTCTAGCATTAGGATTACACTGGTTAATAAAGACAGTCCTGGTATTTCTCCTCCCAAGAGTTCACAGCCTATAGCCTAAAGCTATAGTTATAGCTATAAATAATAAATAAATAGCCAGGCAAATAATCACATCTTAAGAAAGCAAACAGGGTCTTACGATACTGACTAACTGGTGACTGGTCAGTGGCCTGCTTTGCTCAAGTAATCAGAGCGAGCTCCTTGGAAGACAGACATTTCATTCTAGACATGAGGCATAAGAAGGAACTAACTATGCAATGAGCACAGAGCCAGGGACAGCACATACAAAGACCATTTGGTAGAGGAGAATTCAGAGGGCTTTAACTCTATAACTTTTCTAAAGATTAGATCTGTATCTTTAAAATAATTAGAATCATCACCCTGCATTTTATATATAAACTACACTGATAAAGGGAACATTGACAATGGAAAAATCTGGCGGGCAATACCTTGACCGGATGTTTAAACCTCACATCTCCAATTATGGACTAAATTCACAGTCTCTGCCGGTCCCAGGGTGGACCAAGGGCACGCCACCCACTCTAGTGCTCCTGCAAGGATAAAGATGAAAAATTTTAACTTGAAGCTAATCAGGAGAGAATAATCAGACAAATCTAAACTGAGAGATATTCTACAACACTGTGGACCAAGGCTCTTCACAAAGAGAGTAAAAAGACATGACAGCTAAATGCAACGCATGATCCCAGATCCTGTCATGGATAAAACGTATACACAGGTGCTGGCAGAAAACAGTAGCTCTGAAGACTTATCCTGAGACTTGTGGAAGTTTGACTATGACTGTACTTTAAATGATAGTATTGTATAGACATTAAATTTCCCAAGTGTGATGGCAGTATTATGGCTATGCAGGATGCCCTTGTGTGAAGAAATACACGATGAGGGTTCAGAGTAAAATGTAACTTTAGGTGAGTCGGACATGGATGTTCTTTGTATGATTCTTGCAAGTTTTATTTTAGGTTTGTTTGGGGTTTTTTTGGTTTGTTTGTTTTTTCAAAATAAAAAGTTAGGGGAAATAATTAGTTTGACACTCTTAGAAATTCCTTACGGTGCTATGTGTGGAAGAAACTGGGGTGGAGGGGGCAAGTGGGAATTGCAAAAGAAGGGGAGGGGGGTGGAGGGACCGGGGAGTGAGGAAGGATAGGGCAGCTGTCCGGGAGAGAAACACTGTCGGCTTTCCCTTGGCATTTCAGCGGACATTTAGAGTAAAGTTGGAGGAGGACTAGATGGATCCAAATAGATACTGGAAGTAGAATCAACAGCATTTTCATAGATTGAATGTAAGGCAATGAAGGTGAAAAAATAAAAATGATGATGCTGATGTAGTTCACAAAATGCTCGCTAGGGGCGCATCTCAAATTTCCTGGAGATCCTGACCCGCTGAAGCTGAAGAGAGAAGCACAATTCACAGACTCAAGATTTATAATGTCCAGAGGATACAGATACACCAACTGTGTCAGAAGCAGCACCACGGTGCATCCTACTGAGATCAGCTTTACCCCTGGGTTCTTGTGACAGGGGCAACTGCTCTATGAAAACCCTCAGTGCTTACATTCCTGTACTTACAGTGACCACATGACGAACAACTTCAGTGACTCAAGTGGGCTTTGCCAGGAGACATATCATCAACGGGCATCTTCAAAATTCCTGTGCAAAGAAACCCACTAGGCCTGAAACTCTAAGCTTAATGCAATTTGGAGAGAATAAGCAGTTTTGTTCAGTTCAGGCCAACATGTTACTTGGTGTTTTATGCAAGAGCTGTTATTGCAGTCACATTGAGTAGAAGATTCAACGTGAATGGTAAATTATAAGAAATGCCCACACTTCCTATTTCCTATATCTATTTTAGTTGGTGGCAGTTACGATTTACTACGCAACACTCAAAATACAAATGGTGCTATGTTAAAGGATATATAAGTGACAGATTTGCAACCTCAAAGCGTGACTTCAAAATATTGGTGCCGGAAAGATTTCCAGTTCCGGAAGGCAGTTGAGACACACCAGGCAGAGCCCCCGCAGGTGAGGGCGACAGCGTGACAGAAGAGCTACGGGCCCACTGGATGTTGAAGTGAAGCTGTGCAGAGCGGGTGGGAGGCGCCGCAGCAGGCAGATGGAGGAGGCCTTCGGTGCCAATCGCGCGATGAGATGGCACAGACAGTGAGGAAACACTGCTAAGCAGGGAAACTGAGAGCATAAGGACGGGAGGAGAAAATCGAGAAGGAGAGCCAAGAACTTCAGGAAAACGAAGAAGCAGGGTTATGTGAGGAGAATGTGCGGGCACTCTCCATTTGCCCCTCCAGCTCGGCTGCAGGCTCATCTGCCTTCATCCTTGGCCAGGAGGCTGGATCCTGAGGACCGTGCTGCCAAGGGGCTCCTGTGCCCTCTGCGGCTGAGTGGTTTCATCCGATGGGAGCCACTTCTGAGGAAATCAGAGGCAAGTGTAGGGAGAGGCTTATTTCTTCCCTAGCCCTTGCCCGCTGGGCCTCGAGGACTTTCTCGACCCTCGCTGACCACCATGACCCTCACCCGCCCACTGCTTTTGCCCGCCAGGCCTGTGGTAGGTTGTGGCTTCTCCCCGGAGCTAACCCAGGGGTAGGTCATCTTCCCTTATTTGTTTCCCTCAACTTGTGCTCACACCTTCTAAGTACTCACTCTTTAGATTCTCAGGGAAATGCCTGACATCCCGACCCACACAGGATCCCCATTCAACTTCAAGGAGCTTGATTAAGGACCTAATGGGAACCACAGTGCTGAGTTCACCTAGTGAACAGTCTGGCTCTGAAGGAACAGACGTACATGGTGTCTCCGTATTCCTAAAACAGGAGGATGATGGATTCCTTCATCTTTCTGCACTGGCATTGTTCTTCAGCCCTTAGGACACTCTTACTCTTTCCAACCAATGTCTCTGGGGCTCGTGCCTTGAACCTAATCTCTGCCCACCCCAGGTCTTTGCATTCAGATGGTCAAGAATCTCAAGCTTCAGTCCATTGAGAACAATGAGGAAATTGGCTCAAGAGAACTTCATGTCAGGACAGTTGTCTTTATCTGGCAGAGCACCACAACCTAGGAGGTACACCTGCTTCAGAATTCAGCCTCAGAGCTTCCTAACTGATACACCTATTCAGGTTCCTCTTCGGGTCATCTGCTCTGGTTTTGCACTAATAGTAGAAAGGAAAATTGTCGAGAGAAAGGTACACATTTGAAATATCCAGAGGGGGTGCCTGGGTGGCTTAGTCATTAAGCGTATGCCTTCGGCTCAGGTCATGATCCCAGGGTCCTGGGATCAAGCCCCACATCAGGCTCCCTGCTCAGTGGGAAGCCTGCTTCTCCCTCTGCCACTCTCCTTGCTTGTGGTCCCTCTCTCACTGTCTCTCTCTCTGTCAAATAAATAAAATCTTTATAAATAAATAAATAAATAAATAAAATATCCAGGAGGATGCAGTATGTGTTATAGGTATAAATACAAGACTGATTTATTGACAAAAGAAAAGAGATGTTGTGCTTTATTCTAGATCATCTGAATCAGCTTCACTGTATTCTAGACTCTAAGATTACAGTCATTAAAAGGTTTTGAAAAGTAGTTTCTTTGTGAAATGGTCATGTGAAATTAAACACGCAGAACACGAACACACAGAGAATAGCTCCTTCCCTCTCTGCACTTCTTCCATACACGCTTTCTGCCTCGTCTATGGAGTGTTTGTGATTGTCGCCTTTAGAAGGACGCTAATGCACAGAGAACATCAGTGGAGTACAGAGAATGGGAAGAATCTCAGCTACAATACCTAAAATTAGAAGTTGCTCTTGAAAATCTGTCCCAGAAATAAAAGTAATCAGAGAACTGTACTTGATTGAATTCAAGTGACACTGTTTTAAGCACAAACGGCAGAAGTGAGGGACATTGGTACCTCTTAGACACAATAGCAATGGCCCAGAATGGTGTGTTATTAAAACTACTCAAAATTCCTTTTAAAAGGAAAGAAGTGCTTTTCTTTTCTACCCCTTGTACTAGGAGCGATCTTTCTCCATCTGATATAAATTATGGTTCGAGTTTCATGAAACAAGGCTCTGGAAAGATACCTTTTAGTCTGCCTGCACGGAGATGACAAGTTTGCATCTACCAGGAGGAGAATGGTCGCTATAGAAGATTAGCCTTTCATTGCACGAAGAGGGAAGTTGGGAAGAAGTAAATGGGAGAGCAGAACTATAGAATAACATGAGGCTAGTTCATGTCCCTTATAGGACATGGTAATGTTGCTGGCATAATAATAACAAGAACACAAATAAATAAATCCATGACAAGGAAAGGAAGCTTAAAGGTTAGGAAGAAAAGGTATGTTACACCAAGGACATTATAGAAAAGACAAGGCTTAAGAATACCAACCCTAGGGGCACCTGGGTGGCTCAGTCTCTAAGCATCTGACTTCAGCTCAGGTCATGATCCCAGGGTCCTAGGATCAATCCCTGCATCAGGCTCCCTGCTCAGCAGGAAGCCTGCTTCTCCCTCTCCCACTCTCCTTGCTTGTGTTCCCTCTCTCGCTGTGTCTCTCACTGTCAAATAAATAAAATCTAAAAAAAAAAAAAGAGAGAGAGAGAGAAAATGCCAACCCTAAGGGGCACTATGGGTCGCTTGGTTGCTTAAATGTCTGCTGTCAGCTTAGGTCATGGTTCCAGGGTCCTGGGATCGAGCCCCACATTGGGCTCCCAGCTCAGTGGGAGTCTTCTTTCTCTTCTTCTTCTGCCCTTTCTGCTCACTTGGTTTCTCTCTCTCTCTCAAATAAATAAGAAAAGAATCTTAAAAGAAAAGAATACCACCTCTGAAAGCTAAGAGACTAAATTTTAATCTTCGCGCAGGTCAAGGGTAGCCTCTCTGTTACTACGTGAAGTTCTCTTTACGGTCTTCCACTTGAGTGTGTCTTTGCCTAATTATACTCTGAACAGTAAGCTTTCAAGGTTTAAAAAAAAAAATGATGTGATGTACAGAAAATTAAATAATTTCTGAGACAAATCTATCAACAACCGGAGGCCAAGACAACTTCCATTAGAAAAAAGAAATTCCCTCATAATAAAGAAGATATTACAGAATCTTGTTTTAGTTGCTTTTAGAGATTACAGCTGCACTCCATAGAGCAAAATCTGGAAGTCATAACATTGAAACACAGGAAACTCAAAACTTTCAGGCAAAAATGTGGACCAACCCGTGGTGGACAAAACATAGTCTAATACAACTGGTCCACTCTAGGAGGGGGAAATAAGATGAGGATAATCAGAATAACACAGGCTTCGAGAATTATTTTTATAGAGGAAGATACAAGAAGAATTCATCCTGAGGAAAAAAGTACATAAAATACTAAGAAATGCCTCACCTTACCAATAATAAGGAAAGTCTAATTCACAAAAAGAATCACATTTTACTACCTTTGAAGAGACAATCTGATGTAAAATGTCTACATGAGTTGACTGTAGGAACACCATGGGCCGTTTTTACCTGGGCTTTCTAAGAAAGCTTTTGATACCATGCTCTACACAGGGGTAATCTCTCTAATAATTATGACCCCTGAGAGACAAGTGTGGGCCTTGGTGGGGTCAGTACTGCCCTGTAAGCTGCTTCAGGTGTGGGAGCCAGTAAAGTGCCCCAGAACAATCTATTTGCGGTTCTCTCAACATATTAATGAGGTAGGCAAAAGAAGAAAAAGAAAAAGAATAGACAAATAAGGTCATGATGTTTAGTGGATGATGAACTATAGAAAGACCATGTTAAAGAGGGAAAGCCACATCATTTCTCTTAGTGGGAAGAACTCCATCTTGGGCAGCATTTTTCAGTCATGTTGCATGATGCTTGTGGCTTTTCAGTTCCTTCTGACAGGTTTGCTTTTTTTTTTTTTTTCTTTCATAATACATCAGGTTTATATAATGCTTTTCTTACTAAGAGCATGAAATACTTTCTGTGGATTTTATTTCATTTATCTTCCTCAGAACCTGTAAAGAGTTTTTAAAGGCCAGGTAGTGTAGTCTATTTTACATCAAGAAAGAGAGGTTCACAGGGGGTGCCTGGGTGGCTCAGTCGTTAAGTGTCTGCCTTTGGCTCAGGTTATGATCCCAGGGTCCTGGGATCGAGCCCCACATTGGGCTCCTTGCTTGGCAGGAAGCCTGTTTTCCCTCTCCCACTCCCCCTGCTTGTGTTCCTACTTTCACTCGCTCTCTCTCTCTGTCAAATAAATTTTAAAAATCCTAATAAATAAATAAATAAATAAATAAAAGAGAGGCTCACAAAGGCTGACCTGTGGTCTCAGAAAATGTGTTAGACCTAGTTAACTACTTAACCTCATCAGCGGATATAATGGCCCTGAAGGGGTTTAGAGATCCAATTATTAGGTGTTCTAGCAGACTAGTAGTATTCAGCTCTCCTCCTGCTTCCTTGCCAGGAATGGGCAAACTATGACCCATGGGTCAAATCTGGACTGCTGCTTTTTTTTTTTTCGTATGGCCCATAAGTTTAACATTTTTTTTTTTAATTTTTAAATGTTTGGGAAAAAATTGAAAGAAGAGTAATATTTCATGACACAGGAGAGCCATATGAAATTCAAATTTCAGTCTGCCATAAATAAAATTTGATTGGAGCACAGTCCTGCCCATCCATTAACTTCTTGTCTTTCGTGCTACAAAGCAGGTGGGAGTAGCTGGGACTGAGATCAGGTAGCCCACGAAAGCAGACATATTTAGTGTCCGGCCCTTTGCAGGAATTGTTTCCTAACCCAGTGCACTTCCTTCCTTACTTGTACCCTCCTTCCTTCTTTTTTTTAGCAGGTGAAGCTTCTCTTTAACAACCTTTGGCTGGGGAGCTGGATTTCCCTCTTTCAGACCCTCCTGCCACATGCTGCTCCCCACTGTGGAACTGGGAACTTGGGTACAAAATGGTGATGACAAGGAGTCCGGACCTGAATCCCCCTCCCTCTTAAACCAAACTAAATAGATGAGTGGGGGTTGGGGAGCAGCAGGCACCGTCTCCCAACCTAGAGAAGGAAGGCTACTTCTGCAGATGCCTCCTTCCATGTTTGATTGCGAGGCCTTCGTGACATACGCATGTTCTAGTCATCTTTCTGCCCTCGGCTCCTGGCTCTTCATAAGAATAAGTAAATATTAGCCTAATAAATGTTGGGGGATTAAATAATGAATGACTTATAACCTAAGCCCAATCAACATCTAGGACAAAAACATCGAAGATCCATACTTTCTGCCTCTTGTTCCATTTCTTTTTTATTGAAATGGCATCTTTGTCCTCCCGCAGAGATCCCTGAACTCACAGAGATTAATGGAAAAGAGTAAACACACAGCACTTTTTCCCTGAAACAACAACAACAACAATAACAACAAACAGGTGAAGTTTTTCCCCCCCTCCAATGGCAGGAATGATACACACAGTCCAAAGAGAAGTTGGCAATGTCTAGAAGCATTAGTAAATGAATTCTCATCACTCAACAGTGGATAGCTCTACAATGACTGAGAAAAGAGAGAAATTTTTAAAATCAAATAATTCTAAATTTAAATTAAAATGTAATAATTTTTTAATCAAAATAAGCCAAGAATTATTCTTTTACAAAGGAAAATTGGGGCCAGTTTCAAAGCTACCCAGAAATCATGCCCTTGTCTAAATCAAGCTGGTGTATTTTAGTTGATTTTTTTTCAGGTATAGGTGCTCCTCCAGCAGTAGTCCAACAAGAAAAGGCATGTGTTTGTCCACGGAATGTTACCAAATTCTGTGTTAAAACAACAACAACAACAACAAAGCTCTTATATTGGTCTCCATGATTCAGGAGGAAGCGTTAAGGCTACATCACCATAAACCTTGCTCCTGTATCCAGCTGTCTGCTAATGATCGTTTTCACATCTAATATCAAGCAAACACGGAAAGCAGAAATGGAGGTGGAGGTGAGGGGCAGCCCTCTGCTGAGTTTAGCTGCATTTCGCATGGATTAGTGGATCCGTGAGATATAAAATGAACAAGAATTGATCCTATCCTTTATGATGATGGCTTTGCTGCTGCAGCAAAGAAGATAAATGGTGACTTCAGACTATGATTAACCCCAGATGAACTGTTTCAGTCAGTGCCCAGGCACGTAAAGAAAGCTCAAAGCCCACACAGCTGAAAGTGTGAGGAGACAATTTACAGAGTGTGAAAGTGTCTTTATAGAGTGGCATTGAGGGGACCTCCGGGGGACACTGAGGCACCCAGAGACTAGCAACAAGAAAAGCTGTTACCATCCCAAGACTTGAAGAGGCAGGCAATGGAATAGTCCTAGAGGATTCTAGTGAGAGCTGGAGCCGTAGAGAAAAGCCAACTCCCAGGAACTATCGTTGAGGGAAGGAACACTGTTGGAACCACAGCATTAAGCAGGGAGAAAGTAGTGGTGTGGGAGAAGGGCTTCTCCTGCCAGGGCTTCCCACTGACTGACTCCCATCAAAATACAGAGGTCAAAGGAATCTGACAGACACAGTTGGTAGAGATCATAAAGGTTTTCCCTGTCGCCCAAGCCCAGGTAAGTATCAGTGCAGAGAAGGTGGGGAATGAGTGGAGAGGGTGGGCTGATGGGAAATCTGCAGCCGGTGAGCCACAGTATGAACCATTTTTCCCTGTCCTTCCTGCCTCCCATATCCACCGGTCGTATACTTAGAGCTCTCTCCTGCTTCTATCCTCCCCTGGTGTAAGAACACAAATTAATAAGCAGTTGGATATGCTAAGCCATCAGGCAAATGCAGGAGGATGATTGGCCAGCCATAGAAACCTACTTGCTTGAAATGTTGGAAGCATCTCTTTTTAATTTTCTCCCTTCTCCCAGGGTGCCTCAAGAAAGTCTCTTGGGTAATAGTAATAATATTTTAAATCTTTTATAATTTCGCTGGCATTTAGAACTCTTAAATAATTGAATTTCCTCTAATATGTAACACCCTATTCTGGATTCCCTTCCTAGTATGTCCTTTGTTACGGCTAAGCCCATAGGCTGATAGGTTCACTTCATTAGCAAGTCGCAGAGTTCTAGGCGATGAGCACCAAGCAGGTAGGAGAGTATAGGGCTGGACTTGCCTACGGAGCCCATGGGTTTGGGTCCTTGATCCTTAACTTTTCGTACCTGGTCGATTTTTGAGCTCATGCAAAGCGTGTACCCCCACTAAGCTTCAGATTCATCATTTGTAAAGCGATGGCGTTGACCTGCATAAACTCTAAAGGTACCTTTTAGCTCTGAGATTCTGTGACTGGGCCTCTACTTATACTCAAGCAACCGAAAGTGTTGCACTGCAGAAAGAATACATTACAGACTTAATAGTCCCTGGGATGAGACACGGAGGGAGAGATCCAATACTGAAAATCAATACGCACGAGCATAGAACAGGAGATGGAAAGTGCAGAGAGCAGTCAATCAAGAGCTAATGCATGGCAGACTTCTTGGCCCAGGCCAGAGACTGGAAGAAAAATGAAGAATTAGATGGAGGGCTAGGGGGTGGTATCAAAATAAGGTGCCCTATTGAAATAGCTGCTCATGGAAGCAAGAGCTAATTTACAAATCATGCCAACTCTTAGTTTTTCTTGTTTGGAATGCTTACAGGTTTATCTGTTACTGTTAGCTATTGACTAGAACTTGGCATATTGCTCCCTAGGCCCTGAGTATAGTTATGATACTCAATAACTAAGTAAAACAGGTTTGGTCCATCAGGAGGCCCAGCCATGGCCAAGAATTCTGAACCATGTTGTGTAAACATAGTTGTGTGGTTTGTTTGGATCTGGTTTCTCCTGCATCCCCCTACAGCAGCTATGGGGACTAGGAATCAGAATTATGTACTAGGGATAGCCTAGTGAATTGACTAATAGAGAAACTATGTCTGTGTGATGATCAAAAATGATGCTACTTGGGGCGCCTGGGTGGCTTAGTGGGTTAAAGCCTCTGCCTTCAGCTCAGGTCATGATCCCAGGGTCCTGGGATCGAGCCCCGCATGGGGCTCTCTGCTCAGCAGGGAACCTGCTTCCTCCTCTCTCTCTGCCTGCTTCTCTGCCTACTTCTGATTTCTGTCTGTCAAATAAATAAATAAAATCTTAAAAATTTTTTTTTTAAAAAATGATAATACTGTTGATGCTGTTGTGTATTGCATACATATCAATCATTGAACAATATGCCATAAAGGACTTATTACCCTGATTATCCAAACAATTTCTTCTGTCTCCTTTTGTGAATGAGTACTACACAAATTTTTAAATTCCATAATCAGGAACCTCTCCAACCACTTAAAATAGAATAAAAATAAGGAAGGATATCATTGTTCATACCATCTGCTGACAGTCTGCTTCTGTGCATATAACTAAAAACATTTTCCTCTCTCAATCATATGGCACAACTCAGGTGACCACTCTGGGACCCAGGCCAGAACTCGGTCCCGAGTTCTCTAGCCTTGTGCATAAGGAGCCACAGGGAGCTGAGGGGGCGTGGGTTACCAGCACACATGGATAAGGGGCGTGGGTTACCACGCATGGATAATGACCTTTGACAGTCTCTTCTCCTGGCTGCTTTTCCCTTAATAAACCTCTACACTAGGAACAAGGTTTCTGTATGCTCTGTTTCTTCACCCACATTGCAAATGAAGACGCTACTCAGGTCTTTGAAAGGGGAAAACAGAAGTTGCTAGTATTTTCATGTCTGATCGGAAAACCGGAGTGAGAACCGTACCCACTGTTGGAGAATCACTACTGGAGAATGCAGTTTAACCCAGGGCCCTTGGTCTTCGCCAGGCCATCCCCCAAGAGTCTGACCTTGGTTATCAGTGCAGGTACATCAATGCCAAATCTCTTCTGAGGCTTCCCCATGCTTCACGAGGGGCCATTCGAACTCCTTTGAAGAGGACTATGTAACATTGCTTAATTCCAGCCCTTCCTCCTCGGCAGTGATTTTTCTTCCCTCTGAGTTGGTTCATTGAGAAACCAGGTCAGAAACGGCACACAAACCTCATAATACTCTTTGTTATAAGATGTACGTGATATTGTTTTATTTAGTTCTGAATTCTTTGCCAAGGGCTGAAAGTAGCTTCTTGATAATTTACTTTTCCAGATGACTCAGATTCATTATAACACCGGCATGGCCTTAAACCTGAGCTGGTTCTGATTTGAACTTAGAATTGTGGCTTTTCAATTCATGACCTCCGGAGCAGACATTACTTACAAAAGCCCACAATGAGGTTTTATTTTGTTTTGTTTTGTTTCGGAAGCTAAGCATCAGCTTTTACCTACCAGATTTTCAACTTTTCTAGAGATCCCAGGTAATAAAACAATCTCTGTAGCTCAATGAGCTCAGGGAAGATTTGTTTTTAGAAAACTGGAATAAAATCTCTTACTCTCTCCCTTTTGGGAGCACCAGGGCAAGTTTGATTGGGACTGTCTTGAGCAATCACCTGTGTAGCTATATTCAAAGTATTAGGAAGCTGATAATAAAAGCAGCCTCATTCATTTATATTTATATTTTATACATATTTCTCTGGAGCTTTTGTTCTGAATTTATGGAAGGCCTTTACATATTTTAGCTAATCTTAATACTATCTGTATGAAATATGTGGATAAAGATTATGATGAGGGGGAAGGCAGGGAGGGAGAGAGAGAGAGAGAGACAGGAGACGAGACATTTCCCACCAGTCTAAACCCTTCCTGAACGTTGTCCCTGTAAGTCTCGATCTCTTACTCTTCCTCCTACCTCTTACTTCCTAAATTCTTCCTCCGTCCTGCCCTCTCACTTAGGAAATGATTCCTTCTCTTCCTAAAACCCCACGGAACTTGATTCTTTATCTTTGTTACACAAGCTACGGCATTCCATTTTGTACAGTGCCTTAGTGTGTCTCGTTTTGTCTCGACCACGGGCTCTAAGTTCCCGATTCTGTATTACCCACAGCCCACTTAGCAAAGGGTCTGGTCCACGGAAGAAGCTGAGTATCTGTTTGTTGAATAAATCAAAGGAAATCTGGATACCCCAATCTATGCTGCCCTGCAGGGAAATCTGCCAGCGGAACCTTTTCCTAATCTTCCCTTCCCTTATCCAATCAGATCACAATTTCCAGTCTTCTTTTCTAATGTTTCTTGAATCTGTCATCCTTCCTCTGCCACGGCCCACGTTTATCCTCTCGGTTTGGTTCCCCTGGGATAGCTTTCTGCTTCTGGGCTCTTTTTCACCCCTCACCTGCTCTTTACCCTGTCCTTCTACCCACCGCTCTACCTCCTCTTCCTGTCCAGTGTTCTGCATAAAATTAAAAGAACAGGGAGCAAATACAAAGTCAATATCCTCTGTTCGTCATTTCCACCATATTCCGAACTCCTCTAACATATGGCAACATCCTTTCCAGTGGTAGCTGACGTAAAGCCTAGACACTAACCTATTGGACTTTTCAGTGGTTCTGGAAGATTCCTAGCCCCATCTGCCCATACCCTGTTGCTCATGCTATTCAGTCTACCTAGAATGGCCACACCTTCAGACTGCCACAGATTCATCTTGGTGTAGCCCATAGCACCTGGCAGAACGCCTTGCCCATATTAAGGTTTAATAAATATTTGTTTGAAGTCTTTAAGTCTCTTAAATTTCACTGCTACTTATCCATAAAGGGCAGACGACTCTATTTGGCATTTCTCTGATTCTCAGTATCACCTTCTAATTCCACTTTTTATTTCTCACTCTCAGAATTCAAACATCATTTTACAATTCCCCAAAGAAAAGAACTGATTCCATTTTTTTGGTTGTTGTTCCTTTGCTCTCTTGCTTTACCTCCTTCCTCTGCCATTTTAAATTTTTCTTTCGTTTCTCTTCTGCTCTTCCCTTCTGTGTTATCCACAGCTCTGAGCACACTAGCGCCTCACTCTAGAACGCTGGGCGTCAGTTCAGATGATCTCAAAGATTCCTTTCAGTTCTGTTAGCCAGTAGTTTAACAAGTTACATAACCTGGGAATCTAAGCTATTACAGACTTAACACTTGTGTTTCCCATTAGTCTTTCTTATTTTCAGCTCCGTTGTAATAATAAAGCAATGGAGAGGTTTTGGGGACCCTGGGAAGGGAGAGTGCAAGAATTCACTAGCTACTGTAGCGTCCAGCCTGGGAAGGGGTCCAAGCCAAGCGTGGGGTTCAGGATGTGTTTCTAGTTGCACAGCAAAGCCGCAGACTGGAAACCCCATTGTCTGGATACTCAACAGAAGGCATGCTGCCCTGCCTTCTTGTTCCTAGCATGCCTTTGGGGGATGTTCCATATTTTTATCAAATCGTACAACAACAGTATTGCCAGTTCCCTATGTACCTTAAAGGAAGGTGTATCAATGTAATGTCCCGGGAATATGATTAAATGAAACTTAATTTTGAAAGAACTCTGTATTGCAAAATTTAACTTTCCCCTAGCCTTCAGTTCTGGAAGATGATGGGGAAGGTGTGTGTAGGGGGCAGAAAACCCAATGCTGATCGTCAAGGAGATCTTTCAAAGCACCTTCCAGCTATAATTAGAAGTGAACAAAGAAATGAGAGGGGAGCCAGAGGTTCAAGTCATATTCCTCCATAGAAAATATGTAGCAGCAACTTGGGTGTTAAGAAAAAAAAAAAGGAAATAAAAACAACAAAAGAAAAAATGAAAATGCACATATGGAATATTTACCAAATGATGAACATACGTAGTTGAAGAAATAACAGAAAATACCTCCATTGCTATCAATCATTATTATATGTCATACAATTACAAATATCATTATGTTATATGATAAAATAACATATTTATATTATATTATATTAGTCAGATTAATCTGCTCATAGTGGATTCCTATCCACTATGAGTCATGAGTAGTTGCGTTGGTAAATAAATCTCTTATCAGTATGTGGGTAACAAGCAGTATCTTCTCTTTTCGTGTCTCTGTCCCATTATTAATCTGTGGGATATGCAATTAGTGTACATGAGAGAGACACAGCTAGAAGACTGGAAACCAGGTTTTCTTTGATTTACAGTCATGTGCCCAATGTTTCAGATGCTCTGCAAAAGGAACTTTATTTTCTTGCTTCTGTTAAGCATACCATAATGTATTTGTTTCTTAAATCTTCTCACCATCCTGACAAAGAAAATAGGGGACACATTTTTATTTCTCATACTCGGACGGAGGGGCTAGTGGAGGCACTGTGGATTAGATGTGGAGAGTGATCTGGGATAGCGCGCCAACGGGGTCTGGAGTCTTCCATTCACACTGACTAGCTGCGAGACACTGAGCGAGTCTAAATTTCTTCAATCTGGACTGAAGCAGACACTTAGCTTATGTGTGAAAAGGTTGTTGTGAGGAACTAGTAAGAATGTGTACACACACACACACACATACTGCACATGTATACTTTGTTTAAATATCCCTAAATGTGGTGACTTTTTTTTATTATGAAACCATTTTTCTTGGCTTTTCAGTGATGCAACCACACTGTCCAGTATATCCTTCTAGATGCCTGGATCAACTACTGGGCTCCAGCACCTTCTAGCCTGTCCCAGAAAACTGAAGCACAACCCAGCCTCAGTGTTTCGTAATCGATAGGTGTGTTTGGGTTGTGGTTAAGATGTTGTAAAGAAAAGCTATGGGGCACCCTTTTTCTTGCCATCATGTTTAAATACAAAGCATTTAGCAATCAGGCCGCTTTCTTACCTTTTGTTTAGAAGGGGAAAAAAAAATCAAAACACTTAGCAAAGCCTGGCATGTAATGAGTGTTCAATAAATGTTATCATCCTGTCCTTTGATGGCCTGTGGTCTAAAATGCCCAAGCCTGAGCAAAGAGCAGACACAGAAAGATGTTGACTTTTTTTTTTTTTTTTTTTTTTTAGATTTATAACTACCATTGCCATAAGTACACTATTGCTGTATTTTTACCTTTTTTCTGGAAATAATTTAAAATTTACAGAAGAGTTGCTGGAATCATACAAAGACTATTCCAGTATTACCTTCATCCAAATTCATCCATTATTAACATTTCACCTCTCTCACTCTTTCTTTGTGTCTCTCTTTCCCCTTCCCACCCACTCTCTTTACACACACACACACACACACACACACACACACACTCCTTTACCCCAAATGCTTTGGTGCATTTTTCTTAAAAACAAAGACATCCTAAGGACAATGATCAAATCCAAGATCCATAGAATACTATTTCCTATATGCAGACTGTATTAAAATTTCACCAGTTATCCCTAAACATATAACGATAGTATTTATTTTTCCTGATTCAATATTCAGGCTAGGCTCAGGTGTCATGTTTACTGTCCTCTCTCCTTTCACCTCCTACGAGGAGTTTAGCTCCTAGTCCCAGGGGCTGTCTAAGAGGGCAATGCAATAGTCAGTGAAGACAACTTTTTACTAATAAGGAGCAAGGTATCTTTTAGAAAACACAGTAGATTCTTTATAAATGATATGGATTTTCTTTGATTCTACCAAAAATAAAATAAAATCTGAGGGGCTTTATTTCCTCCCACCCTTCTAGTGACTTCCATCAAGGCTACGTCACAGAACGTTATTTTAAGCCAGAAAATAGCCACAGGGCTGATCCTGACCTGTTTTCTGGCATGATTTGAATATAAATTGAGTCCCCACTAAGTACAAGTGTGGGATCTGGGCGTAGCCCCGAAATGACTGAAAGATCTGGACACAACTGTGTGTTGTCTGATTACACTGATACGCAGTGTCTGGAAATGGCAAATCTATAGAGGCAAAAAGCAGATTAGAGGTTGCCTGAGGCTGCAGGGTGGGAATTGATACTGCTTTTATTTTTTATTATTTTTTTAAAGATTATTTATTTATTTGACAGATTAAGAGTAGGCAGGGAGGCAGGCAGAGAGAGGGGGAAGCAGGCTTCCCGCTGAGCAGGGAACCCCATTCCATTTGGGGCTGGATCCCTGGACCCTGCGAGCATGGGTTGGGCCTCTGCCTTCTGGGTGGCCCAACCCACTGAGCCACTCAGACACCCTTTGATACTGCTTTTAAACAGGCATGGGGGATCTTTTGGGGTGATAAAAACGTTCCAAAACTGGACAGTGATGAGGGCTATGCACCTCTGTCAATTTACTAAAAATCACTGAATTATATACGATTAAAACAGATAAATTTGATGCCATGCAAATTATACCTCTAAAAGCTCTTATTGGAAGGAAGGAAGGGAAGAGGGAGGGAGACCCATAGAAAAATCCAGAGAGAGAGGTCGTGTCTGTAGAGCTATTTGGGCAATTTCAAGGACTCAGGCCTCCCAGGTAAAGGTGACAGAAGACCTCAGTTTCCTGTGGCTGCTTTCCTACCTACAGCCTGTTTTGCGTGACGAATAATGCTTACGAGTTACCTAAACTGTATAGGTACCGAGTAAACTTTCTTTACTGGCTAGTGGAAGATAGATCCTGTTCTCTGTTTTCCTACGTAGAAATCTTGCCCGTGATTGCTAGATGTATTTGGTGATCGTGTCACATGATACACGAATATCGAATCATTACATTGTACCCCTGAAACTAATGTCCTATGTCACTTATACCATAATTTTGACCAAGTCCTGCGTTCTCTCTTGCACGAGCCCAGGCTCATGAAATCATGATGCTAATTAAAGAGAAGTGGTCTCCACAAATGTTTTGAAACTTTGGAAGGGAGTAAAAAAAGAGCCCATAGAAGTTGCTAAATCTATCTTTCTGACAAGAGTCAGGATGAAATGGTTAGAGCCAAGAGGGGTGCGTTCCCACCAGCATAATGTCTTAATGGGAGTATGCTGGAAAGAAAGAGGGGGCGTGCGAGTTGCATTGAAGGAAAACTCTAAATGTTGAGAGTTTTTAATGAATCCATGACCTCAAAATTATTTTGTTGATTGTATATATATATATATTTTTAATAAAATTAAACAAGCTCTTCAAGCTTCCCCTCTATGGCCCGAATATCTACTTTCTGTAAAAAGCGTGAAGGAAACTTCACTGGAGTCTCCAGGCTGTAACACTGGGGGAAATGATTGATTTCACTTGAACACCACCACCAACAAAAAATGTTTAAAAACAGTTTCACGGCTCAACTTTCTCCTTGCTTTTTATTTTTTTTTCTCTTATAGTTGGAATGTATTTTATCGTCTGTCAGTTTTGCCCTATGATATGTCCTCTTAAATTGGATCTGTAAGCCCTTCATAAAGTTTAATAAATCTTCAGCATTTCACCCTAAGGAAATTATATTAAAAACCTTCAAATGTGAAGTTGGGCCCGCAGACACACAGCGCTGGGAATTTTATCACCATAATCAGCGTGTAATGAAAGCCTCTGTCCCTGTTCTTTCCCCGTCATAATCTGCCTGTCTTTATGAAAAAAGGGGGGTTTGTCTGGGTTCATCTGCAAGCTTTAATTGGAAGATGTCTTCATTTCATTCCGGCCTACTGGGATAATAACTCAGCCCCGTGTTTAAACACAAGCCCTTGCTGCTGATATTTTTTCATTTAGTAAAGCATGTCTCTTTAAATGATTTAGCAAATCATCATGAATGCCAAGCCAGGGTGATTGGCAGCTCATTGCTGGTGCACCATTTGCATGACATTTGTTCTGCAGCTAAGAAAGCTGCCGCAGGTAAACAAGCAGGCCCTGTACTCACTCCCTTTGAGTCCCTTCCTGTTTATTTTCTCATAATCAAATGACATTTATGGAGAAGCAAATGCAGCTGCACATATATGAGGGAAATGCAATCAGGCTAAACATGATGACTTCATTCAGGTGATATTTTGATTAGGGAAAGGATATTTTTATGACATCGGGGGCTTTTTTATTAAGAAATCTGACAAATTCCCTTTTGTGTAACTAATACTTTATATTTTAGCTATATTTTCATGTAAGGGCTGGACTCGAATAATCAGTCGACGGCCCACTCACTTATGAGGGTTTCATTAAAACCTGGGAAAGCGTCAAGCGGGAGACAGGAGACAAGCTTCTTTGTCCCATTCAGGAGAAAATAGCCTTTTCTCCCTGCAAAGGAAAAAATAAAAAAGAAAGAAAGAAAACAAGGCAATATGATATAAAGCTTTTTATAGCATCAGCAAATGCAGCTTTTCCTAAAGGAGATTTCGGAGAGAAGGATGTTTTATGGTTAAACGTTTTATACGTATTTTCTGGCTCATCATCCTACCAGGGGATATGGACAATAACAAACCAGGTGGTGGTGGTTGTTTTTTCTTTTCCCTTAAAAAAATTTTAATAGTACCATGAAATCTTTCTGAGTTAATGTGGTCGAGGAGGCTAACAAAGAGCAAACAAGCTACACTCGCAGCCTTGCTAGAAATGCAGGCGCACATAGGACTTTCAGAAAGAAGGCTGCCTTCATTTCTGGAAAATGTTCCCCCTCCAGTATGGGCAGATACCTTTCCGAACTTCCTCAGCTTCTCCTCCAGTAGGAGGCTGAGAGCAGGAGCAGGAGGCCATTTCCATTCTTCGATAAGGATGCGTTTACAGAAGCAGCTGCTAAATCCCGCCTAAACCAGGGACCACCCCAGTTCTTTCTGAGCTAAAACAATTACTCTCGGAAAAGTTGAGTCTTTTTTGTCACCTCTTCTGCCTGAGAGAAGAGTAGAGAAATATGCTTATTTTAAAAATGAAAAAGGTATTTCTAAGCAACCCAAATTTCACCTTATGATGACGACGATGAGTATTTTGTCCTTGTGGTTTGGGGTTCCTTTTCTGGACAGGCTTCCTCCTGTGCTTGCTTTCTCTCTGTCATCCATGAGTCTTAAATGGCAAAGAATGATTCATCCAACCCACGAGCCCATTGTGACTGAATAGAAAAATGCTTCCCCACACAGTGCTTTGTGTTGGACACGCCAGCTCTCCTGGGGCTGGCACGAGCTTGAAGACCCCAAGAAGTAAAAAGAGAAAAGCTAGCAACAAGCCCGAGGAAGGACAGCTGCACTGAAGGAAAAGGTTTAACATGGCTATGGTCCCTGTTGGTCTTTTTTGTCATACTTGAACACATGAAAAATACTCCTTTCAGCAATATCTTCCAACCCGAAGGTCAATGATCTTATGTAATAACAGCAACAACATTTATATGGTTCTTTATGACTTCTAGAACGTTCTGTCATTGGAAATGATAATGTCTGGTATAAACTCCGTATTAGGAGGGTCCTGAGTGTTTGCTGGCTGAAGAAGCTTGAGCAGGAACCTGGCTCTTTTGCACAGATGAAAGAAGAAATTACTTTTCCATCCGATGAGTGCTGTAGGCTTAGTGTGGGGCATTGACTCAGGGAACTATTCCCATTCTTCTAGGATCGTGTTTGTGTGCATGGTGATGGTGGGGAGGGATGGGGGTGGGGTTTCCAGCCCTCCTCTTCCTGAAGGCAACTTGTGACTTTAAATGCTTTTGTATTGTTCTGCTTGTTTATTTGTTCATTTTACTCTAACAATCTGAAATCTAAAGACCTTGCAAGAAATCTGATTCAGATCAGGTGATGAAAATAATTCAGTGATTATAAGATGTGGAGTGTGTTCAGTGAAGGATGATAGAAGCCAAGTTGTCTGGAGGGATTTCTGAGCAGTTTGTAGGCAGCGCTGTTGGAGGATAATTCTAACCCTGTTTGCCTAAGTCAAGGCCACATTCTATGGAGACTGTAGACTCATGAGTCTCTGACCAGTGGGAGTAGTGTTAAAAAGGAGGGTTTGTGGCTGATTCTGACCCCCATTCTCCACCATGACTGGATAGTTAGGATGCCACGCTTAGCTCTGTCATAGCATTTGTCATACTATTGAATAACTCCCAATTTAGTGGTCTTTGACCCATATTAAACAGGGAGTAGCTTGAGGCCGGGGACTGCAACTTGTTCACATGTATGACATTATCAATTTATTGCCTCTCCGCTCCA
Organism: Mustela nivalis; assembly: GCF_964662115.1. Lineage (NCBI taxonomy): Eukaryota > Metazoa > Chordata > Mammalia > Carnivora > Mustelidae > Mustela > Mustela nivalis. The sequence continues at coordinate 19,396,152 of NC_139032.1, forward strand.
AATGCATCCTTCAATATATGCTCTGTGATAAACCAGGGAATTCCTGTAAGCATTTCTCCTTTAAACCCAGCATGATGTTAAACCTTCTTTTTGAAAGAAGGAAGAAGGGGCTTCCTGTAATTTCTGATTGTGGGGTGAGGGGTGGGGAGACGGGGATGAAGACATCCATTGTTATGCAGACAGACAGAATGCAAACCACCCCTCACCCTACAGCCTGGGACTGGCTATAACCTGTCCACAGCCCTCTCTGTAGGGACCCTCAAAGTCCCCCAGGCAGCCCCAGAGGGAAGCCTTCATGGCCATGCCCAAGTTCAGATGCGCTCCCCACCTGCACTCTAGACAGTTGCCTGCAGCAGCTCAATAGCTCCAGACTAGCTCTTGCCTAGAGAAAGTGTCAGTATCTCTGCTCTTCAGTGGCTGAACCAGACCTTCTCCAAGGACGTCACTAAGTTTGTCCTTCTTTGGTTGCTCTCCCTGGGCCCTAGGGTACCATACAGCGTTTCCTTATCTATTTCCTTATATATTCCTTATATATTACAGTTAATAATTCTTATACTGAACTTCCACCTATAAAACCTGCCGTGTGATTGCCATCTCTTGATTGCTACAGTCTCAAACGTTCATTGCAGAGTACATTGTCTGGCACCTTGGAGGCTCACAGTAAATATTCATTAATTGTTTGACGAATGAATGAATGGGAGGGTGAAATGAATGAATGAATGAATGGGGATGTTAAGGGATTCCTAGCTAGCATTTCAGTGTCTCCTGACAAAACACCAGCTCCACTTTTGTTATGTGACCAATCAGGGAGTCATCAAACCAGCAGGGAATTTGGTGACCATGATTTGCCCATTGTGAGCCAATAGTTTCCAAGTCCCCAGAAATGAAATTCAAGTATCACCTGCCTCTTCCAAGCTTTACAGAAACACGGAGCTACTAAACTCTTCACAAAGAGATTACTGGAAAGGCCACACTCAGCAAGGTGGGCTGGTGGGCTGAGGCGCAGGAGAGCCATGGCCAGCCGCAGAGGAAGGCTGAGGAAGGAGAATTCTCTCTTGCTGCAGGGAGAGTGCGTTCTGTTCTATTCAGGCCTTCAGCTCATTGAATGAGGTTCATGTACGCCATGGAGATGAGTAAAGCCCATCTGCTCTGCTCGAAATCCACCAATTTCAATGTTAGTCTCATCCTAAAACATCCTCACAAACACGCAGAAAAATGTTTGACTAAATATCTGGGCACACTGTGGCCTAGTCAAGTTGACTCATATAATTAGCCATCACTCCCTCTCCCCCACCCCAAACTCATCTTTGCTAGAAGGAAGGAGATTGAGAGAGAGAGAGAGAGAGAGAGAGACTGTGTGTGTAATTATCATTTGGGATTGGAACTGAGCCTCGACCGCATGAGTGACCCAGCTACAAGAAGGACTAAGCCAGGATCAGGTACCTAATGTTCCAACCCAGGAGATACATGTTAGCTCGGTCTAAAGAGGTCTTTCTCTGTTCCCCTTAAGAATCAGTGATTTTCATCAGAACATGGTGTTCTTTCTTCATGCTGCTTCAAAACAGAGGAATTGGCATCCAGGAAAAGCCTATAACTTATTCCAGTGGAAGTAAAAATATTTTCAGATTCCTAAGATCCTGTAGCAGGGCAATAAATAATAGTTTAACATTCTCACCTTGAAGAGAAATTGGTACAAACACTGAGTCTCTAATAGAGTTAACTTCCTTTTCTTCCACGTCAGAAGGTTGTAAGCACTGACGACTGTGGATAAGGTTTTGTTGTTCTCAACCGATTTTTTTAGGCCATATTCCAAGAATTTTAGACAGGATATCTTCTTTTCTTATCACTGCCAAGGTACTCAGTTATATTTAACATTCTAGATTGGTCAAAATTCAACTTATAATGAACCATGAGGATTTCTTTTGCACGAAGTGTGTCCAGATCATTAAAAACTCAGAGTTGTATCAAAGAAAGGGGCCATTTGATCTTTTTCTATTTCTTCATGCTGGAAGTGAAATTTTTCCTCATCAATATACTCAACGCTGGCAGTAAAATTTTTTGACTTCATTGAGTTCATTTTTTTATTTTCATATATTTTACATAAAAGACCGTTTGGTCTAATATCAAACTGAATTACATTTATTTTGCATATCCTTCTTACCGCTTTCCGTATTTATATTGTGTGCCTGCCTTTTGAAAGGCAAAAATCAAAATGGGGCAAAACTGGTGGCAGGATGGAAAAAAATCAATTTCAATGCTAAGCTCCTTTTAAATGTGTGAGCCTAGGTATAGCAACCAGAGAAGATGAAATTTTGGAAAGTATATGACACTTAGGAATTTAAAGACGAAAATTTTGGTGCTGCTCTGAAAGTGAAAACTTGACATTGGCTGATACATACACTTGCTAGCATAAAATCTGTGCCTGCACATGGACAATAAGCTGCATATTGCAACGAGCTCACGCATGCAGGCTTTCGGTCCACGTGCGAGTGTGAAGATACAGGAGGCAGGGAAGAGCTACCCGCACGTCCTGCTGCCCGTTCCCACCAGCTCCTAAATACACAAATACTGGATTGTACTCTCCCGCTATAGATGCATATTTTAATACAAATAAGAAATTTGCTTCTTTCTCTTTCTCTGTTCTTCTTGGAGCAAGGGAGAATTTTCTCCCATAAGTATCTCTAAATTCCGCGAGTTGAACAAATTTTTCTTGAAGACTGACAATCAAGCAGGATAGAGCATAGAGTCAAAATCCCTGTACATCCCCCAAATGCCTTGCTCCCATGATTCTAAGATTTTTTTTTTCTGATAAAGGGAAAAATAAAATTTCTCTCTGCCTTCCTAGAAAAAGAATTAAGGATCGCTTTTAGAACCTTCTCACAATTGTTTTCTGGAAAGTAGATTTAAGGAGCGTATCCTCTAGTGACTTAATCCTATGAGATAATTGTAAAAGGGAGATTGTCCTGTCCGTACCAGAGGAGTAGTTGCAGGTTTCCTGAAGAAGCATTCCGTCTTGTTCTTAAGACTTACACTTCTTGTCCTGGCTTCTTTGCAGTCTGGGAGAATACTAGTTTGTACATTAAAAGTAGAAAATGTTATCATCTCTGCAGTTTTCCTGTGAGATAGGTTGCATCTGAAATAATGTAGATAGGGCTCTAGGAAGTTTCCCATCTGGGTAATAATATCAGGTCCGGGTAATAATCCATATCAGGTACTCCCTTGCCCCTCTAAAAGGGTTTTGAGTTTGCTGAGGAATTTAAGCTATTGAAAGTTAAAAGAAAATATGTTAGGGTGCCTGGGTGGCTCAGTGGATTAAAGCTTCTGCCTTTGGCTCTGGTCATGATCCCAAGGTCCTAGGATCGAGCCCCACATCAGGCTCTCTGCTCAGCAGGGAGCCTGCTTCCTCCTCTCTCTCTGCCTGCCTCTCTGCCTACTTGTGATCTCTGCCTGCCAAATAAATAAATACAATCTTTAAAAAATTCACTTCTGGCTTACATGATTGCATTAAACAAGGCAATAATCAGCCAATCTGAGCCTTGGAAAAGTCAAGCTATCATTTTCTGAGGGCAGTGGGGCACATGACCCTATGTGGAAGAAGTAGCAGAAGGAACTTTGTCCCTATCCCTTTCCCCTTGAAAAAGACACATGTTTCCTAAAAGGGGAAGAAGGAAGTAGGAAGCCAAACTGGCAACAGCAGGATGGAAGCTCGTCTGCCTGGCATGTTCAGCGTTGTTGTTCTTTACGCTTTTCTTTCTGTCCAGGGGCAAACCCAAGCCAAGAATTTCATCTTGCCTTTTCTTTCAGTAGATCTGGCAGGCATTTCCTGGCATGTAGGTGGCTTCCTAAATGTGAGAACCAGGTATAAGTTGGATTTGCATGATTTATCATTTCAGCTTTGACTGCATCCCCCGAAAAGAATCCAGGAGGATGCGATGGGGGAAATGGTATCAGACTATAATGGTGGTTTCCTCCTTCTTCTCCTTCTTCTTCTTCTTCTTTTTCTTCTTCTTCTTCTTCTTCTTCTTCTTCTCCTTCTTCTTCTTCTTCTTCTTCTTCTTCTTCTTCTTCTTCTTCTTCTTCTTCTTCTTCTTCTTCTTCTTCTTCTTCTTCTTTTTTAATACCAGTGGTTTTCAAATCGTGCCCTACCAATTCAAGATAGTCCATGGAAAGTCTGAAAAATCATTAAAAGGGGCAAGGGGCCAGGTGCCACTTCACTCTTGACCATATACATTTCAAAAAAAAACACACACACAAAACTCTACTGTTATTGGGTTTTGCATATTTAGAATCCACATAAGATTTCCTTTGAGAAAAAGATTCTATGGAAACACACACACACACACACACACACACACACGCAGACCCTGAAGTTAATATGAAAGCCCTCTAAACAATTTGTATTTCCCTTCCAACTCAAAAGGCTTTTTTTCCCTCCAAAGATTTTATTTACTTATTTGACAGACAGAGATCACAAGTAGGCAGAGAGATAGGCAGAGAGAGAGAAGGGGAAGCAGGCTCCCTGTTGAGCAGAGAGCCCGATGCGGGACTCGATCCCAGCACCCTGAGATCATGACCTGAGCTGAAGGCAGAAGACTTGAATCACTGAGCCACCCAGGCGCCCCTCAAAAGGCTTTGGATTGGCTATTGGTGGTCCGGAATGTATAGAAAATGCTTGCTACAGGTGTTAGGGAACACTGCTGTTTATTAGCACTATTTATTCCTTTAAAGGGATGCCTTTTTTTCCTTTGTGGGCCCCTCCTCAGGATATCAGGAATGGGAAGAAGAGTTGCGTAATAATTCAGTCATTTTCCCACCAGAAATACTGTTCTCAAACTTCAGTTGGTTATCAGAATTACCTGGAAATTTGGCAGAAATGAACAGACTAGGGGCTCCTGAGTGGCTCAGTTGGTTAAGCATCTGCCTTCAGCTCAGGTCATAATCCCGGAGTTCTGGGATCGAGCCCCACGTCCGGCTCCCTGTTCAGGGAGGAGCCTGCTTCTCCCTCTGCCTGCTGCTTCCCCTGCTTGTGCTCACTCTCTCCCTCACTCTCGCTCTATTTCAAATCAATAAATAAAATTTTTTTAAAATGAACAGACCAGCCCACCTCCCAGTGCCCACCTTCCTCAACCAGTCGGCTCCCCTGTTCTTTGTTATCTCGCCAGGTGATGGGGAGACACTCTGAAGTTTGAGAACCACTGGTCTGGGAGAGCTGTGGCTTATTCTTTGTTACTGTTACAGAATGCACTTTAACACTTAGAAATGGGAAGAAATCTAGAGAACAGTATGAGAAACGTCGGGACGTAATTTGTAATATAGACACTTGATACAGCATGGCATAAGCAAATATTAAATTGGAGTTCTCCAAGAAAGCAACATATTCTGGCTACATCATTGCCTTGTGGTTATTCATTGATTCATTTAATATACATTTATTGATGGAAGACAGAGAAATAAACCAATAATTACAGGGCGATAAGATGAGTGAGAAAAAGGAAATAGAGAATGAGTGTGGGGGATAAACCATCTAAGCTTGCCTCTGTATTTCAAGAAATCCTTCCTAGTGGTGGAACATTTGCACTGAAGCTCAGTGCTCTGATTTATTTTGGAACTTGGCCAGAATTAGGAAATTCAAAGTATATGGCTAATCCTTATCTATTTTAAACTATCCTAATAGGGTTATCAGAAATAAAACCTAGCACTTCCTATTTTAATCGTGTTTTGAATAAACCATTGGACTTCATCAAATACTCAAAAATTTTTGAAATCTTAAATTGGAAGCACACAGTCATATTTCAAATTCAGTGTTGCTCTTCTACTTTCCTTCTCAGAACTGGGCTATTCCCCATAATTGGCCTTTTTTTTTTTTTTTTAATGCAATTGGAAACCAAGTCAAGTAAGTATTTGCCTTGGTGTAGAAATTGAGCTTCAAGGGGCGCCTGGGTGGCTCAGTGGGTTAAGCCGCCGCCTTCAGCTCAGGTCATGATCTCAGGGTCCTGGGATCGAGTCCCACATCGGGCTCTCTGCTCAGCAGGGAGCCTGCTTCCTCCTCTTTCTCTGCCTTCCTCTCTACACTACTTGTGATCTCTGTCTGTCAAATAAATAAATAAAATCTTTAAAAAAAAAAAAAAGAAAGAAAGAAATTGAGATTCAAGCTTGTGATCGTAAGGGGATCTTCAATATCCATTTGTTGTTAGTATAACAGGTTTCCTTCAAAGTAGTCTTAGATCTGAGAGGTGCTTTGTCAACCGGACACCTTTATTAGTTATTACAGTGCCTCTGTTATGGTGCATGGATGGCTTACTTGGTTGAGTGTCTGACTCTTGATCTCAGCTGAGTCTCGACCTCAGAGTCATGAATTCAAGCCCCATATTGGGCATGGAGCCTACTTAAAACAAAACAAAACAAAACAAAAACGCCCCTATCAGTACTATATAACACCATCCCACTCTATCACTCAGCCTCAGGCCCCACATATCTGATATATTCATAGGAAGTACAAATCTGTACCAGAACTGGTCCAACCTGAAATGCATTTCATTCGAGTGGAAGAGTAGATTAAAAAAAAATTAGGGGCAATGCTAAAGGTATTCTAAGTGTCTCCGCTCCTCTGGTTTGAAGAGCTTTCCTTACTACAACACAGGAATTGCATTTGCAATATATAATACAATGAAGCATGTCATAGAATAAAATTAATGCCTACATAAAAATTAAAACACATGTTTCAATAGAGTGAATAAACTACTAGACTTCAAGTCAGAAGACCAATGTTTAGATCTTTATTTTGCTGTTTAGCAAGTAACTAAATCTCTTTAAGATTGTTTACTTACCTGGGAAAACATGCATATCCATACTTTCTTTGCAGTCATTGGGAAAATCAAATTATATATGTGACAGTATCTAGGACTGTAACTAGCACATATTTGAAGCTTCATAAATTATCAAAATTAAATTTATTTTTCTAGAATGTCTTTTATTTTTGAGGTAAAATAAATTAAATATTTTTCAAAACTCACATGGGAAATGGGGAATATCATTTCAATTCTCTATTATGGAGAAGAATGAAACGTAATAAATTTGTTTATTTACCAGATATTTTTTGAGGCTCTATTATGTGCCAGGAATTAGTCCAAGTGCTTAGGATTCATCCGTGAAAACAAAATACGATGAATAGAAAACACTCTTACCATCATGGAGTTTATATTCTAGAGAACAATGAGATGTTTTCTTTTGGGCTTCTTCAAAGCCCATTTCTAATCAATACAACACACACACTCACACACACACACACACACACACACCATGTACTTTGCAACTATTATTAAAAAAAAAAAAAAGAATTTATTTTGCCCCCACCCCCCAAAAAAAGCACAAGAACCAGATACAGGCCACTACCTGAGGCCATGCACATTGGCCATGATATGAATTGTAGCCTTGGAGTTATCCAATTTGGTGACCATAAATTATACATAAAATGAAGATTCTTCTTTCTAGCTCACTTCTGGCCTTAATGTCAGGGATCTCTGGGACAGATACGCTCTTCAGGGAATAACCAATGAAAAATGAAGATTGAAAAGTATTTTATCAATGCCCTAAGTTACATTAAAAAGTTGCCCTTGTACTCACCAGGAATTGCCTTAAATCTTACAGATGGCCTCTTTGGAATATAACCTAGATCTAGGCTGAGAAAATTCTGATACTAGATCACTGAAAAGTGCTTTTATTAGAAAAGAGTTAGGGAGAGTTCCTCGCAGAGATTGATGCTTGGATAAAAGAACCATGCAGCAACTCTTCTCATTTTGGGGAGTAGATGACTATAAAACAAAGACGTTGAAATCTGTCATGTTCACCCTCACAAAATCTCAAGTGATCGATTACCTTGTTTCTGCCAACTCCCCCATTTATAGTGCATAAGAAGAGGGACCATGTAAATTGCAGTTCATGGTAATCATTTGAGAGCTTTTGTTCTTCCCAATTCCCAACAGTTGTCTCTTTGATGGATTAGGAAGGATGGAAGTAGGTGAAGTGGTGAGATATGACATATCGTGGACACTGCAGGGATTTTAGCCATGGTCTCAGCCCCATGGAGGACTTGCCATCCTAGAGTTTCTCAGGGAAAAAAGTGGGGGGGGGGGGGTTGATCCCTTTGTACAAGATCTGTGCCATGCATGAGAGAGGGCTGGCTGGCACTGGGGCATCATAGAGCCTGTCTGAAAGGGCCACTGGACCTCAGCAGAGGGTGCTGGACTGACCAATCTATTCTTAGCATCTGAGGAAGAACTAAGCCAGAATACAGGTATATTTGTCCTCATCAAGTGAATTTCAGATGAGATGTCCTCAGCAATGAAGGAAGTGAGTAGGGTAGTCTCTGAGGAACTCACAAAATTGCCCATTGAAGAAAATCATATTGTAATTAATATCTGTTGATCCCAGAAAGTAGCAACCCTGGTTTAAAATGACCATTTCCCATTACATGACATGCTTGACTTCTTAACATCTTTTCCCATCCAGGGAGCCAAACTTGGTTCATAACAGAGAAAGGAAAAAGGTTGATACACTGGTTGGAAAGAGAGAAGTTGACCATGCTCTTTGTGGACAAGAGGCTTCCAGTATGAAGGAAACAAGAGCAGGAGAGGGGAGAACCATTTTTAATTTCAAATCATGTTTAAAGTGTTAACTTTAAATCAAGATGGACTTTATGATTACTACTATGAATGAACTGTTGTAGTCCTCCCCAAATTCATATGTTGAATTCCTAATCCCCTATGTGATAGTGTTTGGAAGTGGGCCTTGGGAGGTAATTAGGTTGTTAGGTACAGTCTTTATGATGGGACTAGTGTCCTTATGAGAAGAGACAGGAGACAGCTTGCTCCCTCTCCCTCTCTGCAGTGACCTCCAGACGCTGGATCTGCCCTCACTTTGATCATGGTATTTTCAGCTTCTGAACTGTGAGAATTAAATGTTTTTTGTTTAAGCCACCCAGTCTCTGGTATCTGTGTTAGAGCAGCCCACTGACCAAGACAATTACCCAATTGAGACTGTGTTGCAGGATGAAAGTGATGGGTACCCCAGACCAAATGAGTATGGTCTTGAGTTTTTATCCAAGAACAAGAACTAGCTCAACACAACCATTAGTGAGAGTGATATAAAAGATTATATCACCTGGATTGCATTATACTCAAGGTTGAAGTGCCTGACAATATTTTGATTCAGCTACTATCCACAGTGACCTGGTCTACATCAGCATTTGAGTGAGAAGGACGTGTCCAGTTTCTCAAGATCTAAAAGGAGTTTGCACCCTCCCCCTTTACCTACATAGCTTTGGGAGGACTTTTGGCACTGGTGAAATTTTCCATGAAGTCTTTGAGAACTTTAGATAAGGGTGAGAAAGAGGACGGAATGGAGCATAGTAGCTAGCCAATAGCGTTCAAAGTTTCCATGAGTCATTGGCCACATGCCTAAACACCTTCCAGGACGTCTTGCTTTCATGCCTGTATCTCCTTTCATTCAGATCCAAAATTTCAGGTTAAACCATATCACTGCTAAGTCCAGAATGCTTCCTAGGCTGTGCCAAGCTACATAAGAATTTGACACAAACACAGTCATAATAGGTACTATTGTTTCTTTAGCATTAAGAACTTTTCCATGCCATGCACACATTGCGGTTACGAGGGTTAAAGACAAGACTTCTTACATGACAGGTTCTTTCTTCATCTCAGAGCTGTTGCTTGCAATTTCTATAACAAGAAACAGCCACTTATTCCGTAGCTGGAGATAAGGTTTACTTGGTAAGTCAAAATGTTGACTCAGCACACACACAAAATTGTTAATAGCAGATCATTTCCTGAGAACGGATTTAGTAGTGAACGTGGACAACCAAAAATGGAGCAGGGAGTTCGGTGACACAAAGACTGGCCTGGGACGCAGAGCGAAGCTTCCTCCATCCCTCACTTACTCTCAGAACTCTGTTTCTCGGGAGAACTGGAGGGGGGTAAAGCTTGCAGAAACCATTTTTGGTCACTGAATTACAAAGTACACACCTTGGCAACCAAAGATACCGTGTTGTGAAGTTTAGATTCTTTGGCATCAGAAAGACGGTAGACTTCTTTATTCAGTCTAACACCCTTTGAAATATTTCCCGAGCACAGAACTTTTAAACTGCTAGACTCTGCTATCACTGTCTTCTCACGCTTTAGAGAGTTAGTCTTGTCAAAACTGGACTTTAGGGATTCCAAGCCAGTGAAATGGTTTCTGGAAACGAAAGGACAGGTAGGAAAGACGGGTGGAGGTTGGATTTCAGTCAGCCTGAAATCCAGAGCATTTGCTTTCCCCTGACTGGTTCTTTGATGGAAGCATGGTATTGTTTCCTTTGATCATTCTGAATTCTTTCTCTTTTAATGGAAATAAAGTTGTTATTCTTCATCGCTGTGTAGCATAATTAATTACTATTAATGCATAGTGAAAATAAAGCTGTAATTCTTAATTACGATATTCCTAGTAGATCTGACACATTCAGCATGATCTTCAAGTAAAGAGAGCAACTGGCATCTTAAAAGTTGCTTTTACATTAATTTTCCATTTGAGTATGGTTGACACACAGTGTTACATTACTTTCAGGTGTACAACTTAGTGATTTGACAAGTGTATACATTCCGCTATGAGCTCCAAACAATTGCTTTTGTGTTGCTCCGTGTTCCATAAATGCAGTATTACTATTAAAGTTGGCTTTTTTAAAAAATAAAAAATAGGGATGCGTGGATGGCTCTGTCCGTTAAGTGTCTGCCTTCAGCTCTGGGATCCAGGGATCGAGTCCTGCCTTGGGCTCCTTGATGAGCAGGAAGCCTGCTTCTCCCTCTGCCTGCTGCTCTCCCTGCTTGTGCGCTTTCTCTATCTCTCTTGCTGACAAATAAATAAATAAATAAATAATCTTTTAAGAAAATAAAAAAATATATATATTATTTTGGCAGAATAGACTAGAGACATTTATTTCCTAGTGCATAATAGAGCAGAAGTCTTAGTACAAATGAATTAAATGCTTTGAAATTGCTAGGTTTTATAAAGATGCTTGTTTCCGTTAGATTGCATACTTCGTCTTTCAGGTAGCTATAAACCAGCAAATGATGCATAGGGTTGATGGGTGAGCAGTGATAATACATCTTTGTCCTATGAGTCCAATTTTCTCTTGGAGAGCCAGGACATGTAGAGATGCTCCCCGGCAATGATACGGGTGTAACCTTGGATCAGCCAAGGTAAGTAAAAGGAAACCGGGGACAGTCCAGGAAGGATAGACATTTCAGTCTGAAAGCAACAGGTTTTTCACCTCATCCCTTCCCTGGGTAGCCTCTTTGCCCCGTAATTTCAAACTGCTTTACATACTTCCCGAGCTCTCTATCACTCTCTTTGCTATTGGCCAACACTCGAGAATGGCCTATCCCAGACATACACTTCCAAGAAGATTTGTGTTCCTTAGTTGGAGATGGTCCAGCTCACAAGTGACTACAAATCCTCAAATGTCTCATCCTCATAGTCATACCCTAGAAATAATGTGAGAAAGGTGGTTATATACCAGTATTTTAAAACTGAGTGCTTTGAGATTTAAAAATATCTAGAATTCTGGCTTCTGTTGAAAAATTTTCAGGTTTGGCACAACTGGGCCAGCCAGTATCCCCACCTTGCAATAATCCACTGGAGAGGAGTGGAGCCTGTGCATTTTACACTGAGCTGTTTGGTTTTCTGTAGCCAGTGGTTCTCAGTCTAGGGTGATTTTGACCCTTGGGGCATCTGGCAATGTCTGTAGATGTTTCTGATAGTCACGGCTAAGGGTGGGGTGTGCTGTTGACACTAACACATTGAGGCCAAGGATGCCATCACACATCCTACAATGAATGTGATAGCCTCCAGCAACATTGAATTATCCAACCCCAAATGCCAATGGTTCCAAATTCGAGAAACACTTCCATGGTCCCTATGTAGCTCATTTTACATTTAGTTGCCCATCTGCTCCCGTAGACATCTGGCTTTGTAATCCCCAGATAATCACCAGATACATATAACGTATAGGTGCAACATGTACACAACCAGAAAGGACTTCAAGACCTTCTAGTCAAGTCCCTCAGTGTATATATGATATCTGAAATATAGGGAAATGGACTTCAGCCAACCTTGAAGAATGAAATTCAAACAAAATAATTGATCTCATTGGTAATCAAGAATCCTGTTACTAACTGGATTACTAATCATGAAGCCATATGAGGCAGATTGATATCTGGAGGCAGGGCAGTGGGGAGTCTTTCCTGTTCTAGTCATCATCTTGTCCATCACTAACACATGATGGAACATTTGAGTAGATCCAGCTGACAAGTTACCAAATTTCTGATCTGGACTCTTCTTAGAAATTTGTTACTGATCCAAGCTCATAATACTTTGTATATCATCCCTGAGTGTTTATCAGGAGACAGTTTTCCATGTGTTTCTGCGTGTCTTTTTGTTCTGGACTATCTTTCTAAGGATGCTTGTATAGCGAAAAACCTTAAAGATAAAAGAGTCTCATTCTGGAACAGAGGGTCAATTTGCATACTTCCCTGGATAATAAATTTAATGGCCCTTGCAGGAGCAAAGATCATTGCATATTAAAAAGGATTCAGTTTCCCCTAAGCTCAGGGTTCCTCTGTTGTGTCTACTCAGAACCCTCATGTCACCCTGGTGGGACTTGGGAGACAAGCACGACTATGCTTCCTGTGCATTGAGTAATAAAGTCCTTGTCTCTGACCCAGGACTCTCCTATCTTCTGCCATCATGCCAAGATTATAAAGAGTTGGAGATTTTACTCTCCTTGTAAGATAACAAGTTTAGCCTACCAGAGATTCTGACAGTTTTTACAAACCATCTTTTTAAAAACTCGAACTCTACTTTACCTGAGTTAAAGAACATATTCATCACACCTTAAGCAATGAATAACGCTGGCAGCTGGGTAACTAGTCTTAAGGCCCACCAAGTATTTTTCCTCTGACAGGAATAAGTGCTCTAGCTTTCCTGAAGTTCGCTTAGTTATACAGCCTTAGTTATGCATGTATCTGTCTGATGCCAGGGAGTCAAAATACTTTCTTCTCTCCTTCCTTCCTTCTTTCCTTCTTTCCTTTCCTCCTCTCCCCACACCTGTTCTCTTCCTCTTCCTCCTCCTTCCACTTTTCCTCTTTCTTCTTCCAGGTAAAACAGGATCTGGAGTCCATGTACTTTTTCTTTGCTCTAAATCTGTATGTCATCCTTTCTTATTGTTAATAAAGAAAAAGAAATCACTGAATTAGAAATGTAGACATACACTATACATGTATACTAAGAGAGCTCTCACAGATTGGGGTCTCTCACAACTTTTAACTTTTTTCAAAACAAGGGAGTATCCTTTGGGAGAATTAAGAGAAAAAAGAAAGGAAAGAAAAACCAGTTCATGCTCAATTTTGTCCTTGCTTCCTATCGGTAACCATCTTATATTTTAGTAGTTTTCTTGATATATTTCACGATTTCTGCTTGTTTGAAGGGCACACTTTTCTTGTCAGAGGTTTCCACGGAGAAGCAAGATGTTTTTAATCTTCTGAAATGTTTATATGCATTTGAATAAACATAGTAGTCATAAAGTGCATATTCATTGTTTTGGTAGTTATGTTTTATTTATTTATGTTTATTTAGTAGTTTTGTTTAGTAGTTATGCTTTAATTTGGTTTAATTTAGTTTTGGGGAGGACAAACTAACAGAAGATTAGAGTGATCTGTCATTTGGTTCTCATTATCTGCTGTATTTACCTTAAGGCTTCATCGTATTATATTTGATGATCTGCTGTCAGAAGTAAGATGGAAGCTGCTGGAATCAGAGGGCTCTGCTTTACATAGAGTTTGGAGTAGTTTTCAGACAGCACTGTTTTCTATAACCACCTTTATTAATAACATTAATTTCCTCAGCCCACTCTTTTCCATACTTTTCCAAGTATTTCAATTTGTCGTTAACATAACAAAAAGAAATCATGAGCAAATACACACCAAAATAACCTACTTGATTGTGTCTTAAGCTGGTCTCTACGTGTTTGGTTGGAATATGGACTTTGGTGTAAGAGAAAAGTGGACTCCAAAGCTGATACTCTTGCTTACACTTTGATTTTGGATAAGCCTTAATTCCTGCATGTAGAAACACTTACACTGCAGCATTGTTACCATAAAATTCAAGTAGAACAGGTAGGAAAAGCATCCAATACAGTTCCTGGTGCATCAGAGATAGGAAATAAATTCTGGCTATTTGATTGTCATTGTTGAGTGGGACAACCAGTACAAAAGGATGGCCAATGATCCTGAAAATTGTTACTTGCTTTTTGCTTTCAAGACTCTACTATTCCTAATTTTTGCCTTTTAGAACCATTTTATCTATTAGCAAGAAGGCAATGATGAAAATCAAACCGAAAGTTTATTTCCAGGTTTCCTCCCAAGGCCACCCCATTCATTGAAAGGTGTTGCAGTGGAATCTCAGCCACGGGTGTCATCACAATTCTAAGGATCTTGTGAAACTGGTGATGCTGCTCTGAAAGCCCCTAACTCTCATTAGTAGTGAATTGGCTCTCATTCCTTCCTGGGCTTTCTCTTGCTTAACTCTTTCCCAGACCTCCTGAACAAGGCGACACTTAGGGTACTGCTGCTGCCCCAAGTGAGTTACATTAGGAAATACTGCCAATGGTGCATCCTTCCCTAAGGCTAATCTATTCTTGGATTTTTGGTGAACAGCTTTTATTTAGTTCACTTGTATAGGGTAAATTATAATTTTTCTCCTAAATCTTAGTCTTTTAAATTTTTTAAAAAGATTTTTATTTACTTATTTGACAAACAGATATCACAAGTAGGCAGAGAGGCAGGCAGAGAGAGAGGGGGAAGCAGGCTCCCGCTGAGCAGAGAGCCTGATGCGGGGCTCAATCCCAGGACCCTGAGATCATGACCCCAGCCGAAGGTAGATGCTTAACCCACTGAGCCACGCAGGTGCCCCTAAATTTTAGCAAATTTTAGTCTTTTAAATTGATTTGCTTTTTCAAACATTCAAAATGTCAGAGAACTCTGTACATTTTCATATACTTCACCATACCAAATATTTATAACACATAGTATGTATGTCATCTATACTTTAATGTTTTAAGTTGTGCTTTATCTTTCAAAACACTTAAGAAACCAGTCCTATGTATTATCAATTTACTGATGCAATGCAACTTCTTTTCTTTTTTAAATATTTCATTTATTTATTTGACAGACAGAGATCACAAGTAGGCAGAGAGACAGGCAGAGAGAGAGAGAGAGAGGAGGAGGAGGAAACAGGCTCCCTGCTGAGCAGAGAGCTGGATGCGGGACTCGACCCCAGAACCCTGGGATCATGACCCGAGCCGAAGGCAGAGGCTTTAACCCACTGAGCCACCCAGGTGCCCCGCAACTAACAACTTCTTAAAGCCATCCATAATCTAGTCATCTCTCTGGGTTTTGTTGTCTTCCTATTTAAAATAAGGAAATTGAACTTGATTTTCTTCAAGACCCCTCCCAGTTCTAAGACTACCAAATACAGTTGTATTTTATAGTTATGTAACGTAATCAAACATTCAGAGCAGTACCTGACCCCTAGGAAGCACTCAGTAAATATTCATTAAATGTTGAATGATTAGTTAATATAGGTACTTTAATATGGAAGGTACATCCTAAAAACTAACTCAACTAAATGACCAAAATAAGTGAGAAGCTATTTAATTTATTATTTTATTCATTACTGCTTGCTAAGATTAACTTTTTTTATTAAAATTATTTTAAAAAGTAATTCATTAATCTAATAAAGATTTTGATCCTTACAGTAAGAAAGTATAAATCTGTCCAAAAAAAATCATTGGAGTAGAGGGGAAATGGTTTCTAAGAAATAGAAAACTAAAATTCAGATTTCCTGTTAAACATGGCAGATACAAGGCAAGCACTTATTTCACCTTTTTCCCCAAGTAATATTTACTGAGTACTTCCAATGACAGAAAATAATTTGTGGAAACAAGACAGAAACCTATAAGGACAAACAGAGTAAGAGGAGAGGACAACATCAACACAATTTTGCAAGCTCAAAGCAACACCAAAATCAAGAGGGAGCCTTAGGAGAGGAAAGGAATCCCAAGAAGCAAGCTCTTTTGTGCCATAGAAGCCTGGGAAACCCAGGTGTTGGAGGCACAAGGTGCTTCTGAAGAATACTAGTTTCCTATAAATAGGAAAACCAGTTTGAAATTCTGCAATTCATGTAAGAAGCAGTTAAGCACCTAAACCCAGGGATGGCTTCATGGTCATGCAACCTGTGAATTGCACATAGTCCCACACTTAGAAGTCTTTCACTTGGCTTAATCTTCTGCTGTTGTCATTCTTAATAATTTTTGAATAAGTGACTCGACATTTTCATTTTTTGAATTGGGTCCTGCAAATTATATAGCCAATCCAGTCTAAATCCCCTCCCCGAGCTGCACACAGCCAAGCATCTGTCCCTCCTCCACCCCAGCAAAAAGACTGATTGGGTATTTCAGGATATCGGACACAGCTGAAAACAGGAGACTAAGTGAATGTTACATAGAGAACAGTGACATTACCAGCCCCTTTCCTCCTCCAGGCACAGAGAATACTGGCAACCTAGCTTATACCCCCAGACAGAAGATTGTCAGATTCTTCTCAGAGGAAACAGAAAGTAGGAAATCTTTCAATTAAACAAATAGTTTCTGTTGGATCACCTGACGAGTCCTAATCACGGACATAGAGCTTCTAATCAGCCCTTTAGTGTCTCAAATATAAATGGGAGAGCTAAGGATCATCAGAGATTTGAGGAAAGCCTCTATCAGAAACACAGGATTAAAACAAACAAAGACTAAATGGGAACTCTGAGGATTCATGACACTAATAGTAGAAGAGAAAATTATGTTATAAAATATTATTATTATCTTTAGAGAGATAAGAAAAGCTATTACAGTAATAAAAAAAAGAATACTAGTTTTTTAAAGGAACACTCAGAAAATAAAAAAAAGAACTATTGAAATTAAATATAGATAGGATAAATAAAAAATTCATTAAGACTTATGGGAGATAAGGTGATTTCTGGGTTACTTCTTCAACCAGAAAGCAAAACAAAATAAAACAAACAAACAAAAGAGATGAGAGAGGAGAGATAAAATATAAGTTAATGAAAGGATGTGCAGCAGGTTCAAAATCTAAATAACAGAATTTTCTGAAGGAGAAAACAAACAAAAAAGCAGATGGGAAAAAATGATTAAATAAAAAATACTCAAAAATTCTAAAATCAAAGCCTGTAAGTTCTCAGATTGAAAGTGGCCATTCGTTCAGTATATTATTGTAAATTTTCAGAATACCATGGCTAAAGAGAAGATACCAAATATGTTCAAAGAGGAGAAAAATAAAACATGTCACAGAAGATTAGGAATCAATATGACATTAGATTTCTCAAAAGCAAAATTGAAAGCTGGAAGACAATGATTAAATGCCTTTGAAATTCTGAGGGAAACTGGTTTTCAGCCTACAGTCCGTGTGGAGTCAAACTATCAGCCAAATGTAAGGGTACAGAAAAGACATTTTCAGATATGCAAATTATTAAGAAATGTAGTTTCTATGTACCATTTATTAGAAATCCACTAAAGAATGTACTACACCACAATGAGGTAATAAATCAAGAAAGAGGAAAGCTTTTGATTCAGGGAACAGAAAGTACAACATAAAACACTGAGGGAGAACCCAAAACACAAGCCAGTGGCTTAAAATCCTAGAACTATGCCTGTGTACCAGGAAAAGAGAACAAAAAGATCAAATTGGAGCATATATGAAAAATATAAAACTAACAAATTATCTGATGTTTGGGAGATATATTAAGTGAAGAATTATACTTCTAAACAATTTGTAAATAAAAAGTACTTAGATGACAGAAAAAAATGAAAGAGCAAGGCAATTACTAACTCCAGGAAAAACAAAAAGTGCACCTAGAGATAGAACCATCATAGTTTATAGAGTTCAACTATAAATAACACAGAGCCATAACAATGTCAGCGTGGACTGCTGATTTATGTAAATTTTTATATAATTGCATTAGGAGTTTGGCAGGAATAGTGGTGGGTTTAGATGGGTTGGTCAATGGTTGGTAGGAAATATCTAAAACAAAATTAAAAATAAAAAAAAATTTAGAAATCTGGTGGCAAATGCTAGAAGGAAATGTTAAGGGATTAATGGTTACCTGCCAAAGATAAGAATCAGGAATAGGGAAAAATAGAATTAGAAATGCTAATTTTTGTTATGAGCCTTGTAAAGCTTCAAGACATCTAAAACCATGCTCATGTATTCTCCGATTCAAAAAATAAATTGAACACATAAATCTGTGATTCATATACACTTGCGAAATACTCTTCTAATTCTATTTATTCTCCAACTAGTAATGAATGAAATAATGGCAACCTCAAGAGAAACAAATAGGTTGTTCTAGTTAAAACATAAAGTAAGACCACTATGACTAAGTGAATTCATCATTAATCATTTTTTTGCATATGCAAAGCTTTAGCACAGCTATACATAAAGCATTTGTTATTGTAAAACATCAGCATATGCTCAGAATAGAGGGTAACCTGAACATTTTAGGGTATTAATGGATAGTGGCAAGTTGATATAAACTGGTGAGTGAAGAGTTCTTCCAGGCTATGGAATTGTAATCCAAATTACAGAATTCCCTGAGAAAATAGATTAGCAAAGGAGAGCTGCTGTGTTAATGTGACATGGGAGACAGTTTTAATAATAATTGGAGAGAGCCAGTGACAAGAGAAATTCAAAATATGACTGAAGTGAGAAACCAGAGGAGAAGAAAACCAGGATAATTATATAAGGCACGTCCCCAAATCAGGTCACCTTAAATCAGTGATTTCAGACTGATTTGGCTGGAGAAAAAAAGCGCATCAAGGGCTCCATGAAAGTGTGATCATTCCAAAAGCAGCCCCTGGAGGGTGGTTAACTTCCCAGTCTTGCAGTTCTAGTGGAGGCTGTCCCAGGCTGTCTGACACCAGGGTATGGTGGGAGCATGGAAGGCTATATGATGCTCATCTCAGCTTCAAGCAGAGCCACTCCAGGTTTGCACCCTGCATTTCCACGTAAGAATTCTGCTCGAACAGATAGTTTCATAGCTGAAAACCAGGTCTGAAAAATACTGGTCTACCCCAAATTCTTGGCTTTATTTTTTTTTTCTAAGATGTATGTATGTATGTATGTATGTGTGTGTATTTTTGAGAGAGAGAGGGCATAAGGGCAGGGGTGGGCAGAGGGAGAGAGAGAGAATCTGAAGCAGACTCCCCAGTAAGCACAGAGCCCGACTCGGGGTTCGATTTCATGACCCTGAGATCATGCCCTCAGCTGGAATTAAGAGTCTCAAGAGTCAAGAGTCAGATGTTTAACCAGCTGAGCCATGCAGGTGCCTCCCGCCCACCCAGTTCTCTGTTTTACGTGTCTAGAAATAAGAGCCTTTTAAGTAGTGACCCAAGTCGGGAAAAAAAAAATAAAAATCTGATAGCAGAGTTAAAACCAGGAGGCAGGCTTCCTAAAGGCTAGTTAATGTGTTTTCTCCCACCCGAGTGATCCTGGCAATTTTGCCTTTCTGTCAAAGTAAATATATTTTACTAAACACGTTGGTTACTACTTTGTATGATAAGTCTTAAAAAGTGCAAGATGTAATGAAAAGAAATATCAGTACCCCTGATTTAACTCTCTTCGAGTAGTATGCAACATCTAGTTTTGGTTTTAAACCCTTCATTTACTAGTAGGTCATATTCTGTCTTATGCTCTAGTGGCAGTTTTGCCTGTTCCATCTACTCTGAGTTGCTTTGTTGAGTAAAGTCACTAATGACTTGGTTGCAAGCACTATAGCTTGACGATTTACAGAAGTGAAGCACTGTCTCTTTAGGACTTGTTGGTTTATAGGTACATGAATCCTTCTCGGATTGCTTCTTCTCCTATTCTCTCCGCCTCTCCTCTTTCTTTCTTCCCTCTAGAAGTAAGGGACTGATTTTGTTCCCAGCAGCTCTCTAATTGATGTATCTACAGTCCCTCCTTTTTGTGGACAGAGCAACACAACACAAGGACACAACAAAAGGACACGAGATCATTTCCCACTTACTTTCTCTGCAAAAATGTCTGATTTCTCTGAACTAAAAATATTTTATTCTTAACGATCATAATTATGTCACACACTCACACACACACGTGCATGCGTGGACACAAAGACACACACACACACATCGGCAGCAGCTTTAATCTCACTATTTTGACTACCCAAGAAAATAAGTTAAATTGCATAATAGAGTTAAAAATAATCCAATAACTAATTGTTACTCTGACAAATATATCTCTGGAAGAAATAGCTTCTATTACTCCCCCCCTTCCTCCATCTTAATATTTTAAAAAGACAACTGAAACATAGCAGGCTATTTTTATAAAATCACCTTTTACATAGGATCCTCTTTAAGGACAAGAGAGTTGTCATGTGTTGAAATGGATGTACGAGGTAATTATATTGGTTGCAGCTTGCAGAACAGGATAAAGAGGGGAAGTGGGATTTGACAAAATGATGAATATTCTATAGCAAAGTTCTCCATACTAATATAAATAAGTTATATGGGATCAAGCAAAAGAGTAACACCAGCACCGAGCTTAAACCATTAGACACCGTGAACTTGTGCTGATTAGATTTGTTCTTATGTTCTGCCTTGGAAAAGATACTAAATCACAGATCTATTTGGGGATGGGCTGGGATACTTCTAAGAGTTTATAGCTGAACTGATGACCTGATTAAAGACAAAAAAGCATCATTTAAAGGAAGACTACTGAATCTTAGTTTTGCCAAGCCTACTTACAAAATGCCTTTCAAGCGGCTGAGTCCCAGGTTGTTTTCTGAATATCTGATTAAAGTCTTCAAAAGAGAAAATTAAACAAAAGTAAAGGATAATTTACAGGATGTTACTTTGCTGTATAAAAATATCATGTTGATAATTCAAAGGCAAATTTTGAGATATGTAAATGCTGCCGTTCATGGAGAAAATGAACTGAACATGTTTCCTTTTTGTTAGGTTGTGTAGTTTCATAACAAACAGGTTTTCCTCTGCTGAGATCCAAAACAATTTGGAATCTGATTTTCGTCATTTTAATAAAAAGTCCCAGGAACTCTACAATTTCAATTGGAAATTTGCTATTTCCATGAGGAAATAATGCATGATTGTGGGGATTTGAACGGCCACCAGAGTGCTATTCCTAGCTCTCCTGCTCACCAGCTGCTGGACCCAGATTGTGCTGAAAGCAGTGATAATTAATTGTGATATCTCTTGACTCACAAGGACTCTGGTAGGGTTTGAATGAAAATACTGCCAAATACTCAATTTTACCTTTTTTCCAAAGAAAGTTACAATATTAAAAAATGCTAATTATGTTGTATGCAGCAATCCATGGGACATAATCCCAGAATTTCTATTCAACTTTACGGAAAGAGCATCCGATGTTCAGGGCTTGTTTGGTGACTTGGTGAAAATAAAAATCATTGCTTTTAAAAACAGTGAAAATGCAGGCAGTGGTCAGTAATGTGTTTCACTAACAAAGGCATCAACAAGCTAAAAAAGTTAAAAAAAACAGTCTGTGTTAGAGGAAACAAAGAACTTTTGTCATAAGCTATCAGTTTTGTTTGCTGATTAAGGTTCAGATTTATTCTGTTTGTCAACATCATATGGTATTCCTCTCCACGTTATGTTTAACTACTGTGCAACTGTGCTTGGAGTTTTGTGGTCTTTTTTTTTTAAACTAATTTCTTTCCTGCACGGCAGTTAGGACCCCATCAGAGAAGGAGAACCACTGGGGCTTTGTTGCTCACTAGGTCTTATACCATCAGGGAAGCTGATTAAGTCATCTTTGTAAGGCGGTTGTCCTTGCTTCTGATACTGGAGCTTGAAGTTCACAGGGCTGCCTCCACAAAGCATATATAAAAGCTTAAAATAATGGAAATGTATTGTTCGCAAGCATATATGCCACACCCTCCCAACTCAGACATGAGAAAGACATTTTACCTGCTAATGATGTTTAAATCTTTACCACGGATTAAATACAATTATATCAATCACCCAAAAAGTTTTGACTGGATAACTGAACATTAGGTCCACCAGTTTAATTTGCCTCTGTGCCATCAACTACAAGGAAAGGACCTGAAGCCCATCAAGTCCAAGCCTGGAGATCTTGAGGGCTTTACTTTTCAGTTGAATCAGGCAAATTTGGAAACAGACAAAAATATCAGGCAGTTGCCTTTCTTGATAGTCTTATTAGCAGGGAAGGGGGGCATGCGGTGAATAATCACACGGGCTTTGGAACAAGTGGACTCGAATTTCACACACAGTTCTGCCCCTTAGCAGCATGGAACTTGGGGAAAATTTCTTAATCTCTCTGTCTTTATTGTATTCTTGGCCCATAAGTATAGAGATGACCTTAAAAGCTTCCTGAAAGGGTCATTGTGAGGTTGAAAGGAGGAAATAGATGTGAGGAACTTGGCACAAAGCTGGACATATAGTAAGTGTTAAAGTGCACTGTTGGCTTATCTCCCTCCTTCTTTTCTTCTGTTTGCTTCTCCTCTTTCTTCTTTTCTGTCTTTTTCCCTAACTTTGAGAGCAATAAAATGGGTGTTTTCAGTTCCTCACAGCACTGAACTTTGCTTTTCTACTGTATGTGTCCAACCTAAGTCTTATGAACAATAAGACATGGGAGTCTTTAAATACCAACTTATTTCAGAGACCCAGAGTGGGTGGTTTTTAAAGTAGCATCTTTGAGAGCAGTTGGAAATGGAAATGCTTATTTCTAAGACAACAAAAGGGAGAAAATGTTCCATTTGAAAATACTGTGTGATAAGTAAACATGGTGAACTTTTTCTAGAGAGGTCCTTGAAATTTCTTTAGGCAGAATTTAAAGAGCAAAATTAAACAGTAATGAATTTCCTTCCTCCCAGAAAGTGGGAAGTAAGTTCTCAGGCCTTTTCTTCCTCCTGTCTGTATTCTTGTCCACAAATACAAAACCACTCCTCTTCACAATCCCCGCCGAAGCCCTGCACTGTTTAGTGCTCTCTCTTCTCTCATAAATCACAACTGTTGTCAGTAACCACTCATGCGAGCATGTACTAGAATCTTCTCTTAAAAAAAAAAAAGATTGATTCATGTATTTGAGAGAGAGAGTGTATGTGTGTGTTTGTAAAAGTGGGGTAAGGAGGAGGGAGAGGGAGAGAGAATCCCAAGCAGACTCCCCACTGAGTGCCCAGTCCCACATGGGGCTCGATCTCACAACCCTGAGATTATGACTTGCTCTGACGTCACCAGTTGGATGCTTAACCAACTGAGCCAGTCAGGGCCCCCAAAGTGTTAGAATCTGCTATTATCAGTGACGCCTTGTTGTGCTGTCTCTGTCTTCTCTCCTTATCCTCTAAGACCCATAACAGTAGAGATTTCATCAAACATTTCATTTACCAAATGCTTAAAATAGTCAAGGCATCTAGGATGTACTCTAATAAAAAATGACGAGGAATGGAAAAGAAAGGACTGGGAAAGGAGAGAACAGGTGGAAAGATGTAGAACAGAGTGGAAAAGAATGAAAAAGAAGCTCAGAGGGAGTCTGAAATCTTTCCACATGCCAGTGCTTGAGACAGTATAAAGCGATGACCTTGGCTGATGGATGTTACTGTTGCCCAGTAGAACCCACATTTCCGGTATCATCAGGTGCATCTGAAATCCTCTTGTCTCCTGCACCCTACATCAGTTCCACATGCGTTTATCAATTTTACTGCTGCCCCGTCTAGTCTTTCAAACTTCTCTAACAGTAACCCCCTCCACTAAGGGAACACAAGCTAATATCCTAATGCAGTAAGATCTCACAGACACAGATTGCAGAGACAAGATTTTTTGGAAAACAAATGAAAGAAAAGGGAGTCCACTTACTTATTTTTATCACCACTTCCTCAGAGATTCTGAAAAGAGCGGCATGGACCCATTCTTATTATAAACCTACTAAATTATTATAGGATACTTAAATACAGATGCCAACCCTCCGAAATAACTTCTATAAAATTTACTAACTCTTTAAACTCAAACTCCATTTTATAACCCTTTATAAATAAGCTAGCCATTTGAAGTATTGGGTCGGAGGAAAAGGTCATAAAATTTCAGTGAATCTATCCTGAAAATGCTGTATTGAACTGGGACCTTTCTATAGGAGACAGTGAATTTTGGGCCTGCTACAATTTTAAAAGATGTTTTTCAAAAGGAAAGGCATAGATTTTCATAGCAGCTAATTCTAGACAAAGGCTGGGGCCAACAGTTATTTTAGTTCAACGTAATTCAGTGTCACAGTGGTGGGTCTGGTTTTATTTTTTTATTTACTAATTTAAAGAGTCTGCTACTATATTGAAGGAGGTCATATGCTTAGAAATGGATAATGTTAGTAAAGCATGGAAAAGTTCTTTTTTTTTTTCCCTGAAAACAATAACCTACATTTAATGGTAAGAAATCACCAGCAAATTCCATTATGTTTGTGGGCTTGACATGTGGTGCTTATTAAATGTAGGAACAAAGCCACTTTATACATCATAATGTTCACATTACAAATTCACTGCTCATAATGGTGCTGCAAGTGTATGTGCAATTTTTCTGAACTTATGAAATATATTTCTGACACCTCAGGTATTGATGTATGCACGCATGATATTGTCCCAGTGCAGTAGGGAGACTTAACTGATGTCTGCAAGATTTGATTTATTACAAGTAAATATGATTGCCTTCATAATCTGATTTTATTATGTTCGGGGCTCTCGCAGGTAAACTTTTAGTAGAAGGAAGAAGGCCAATTTTATTAAACCAGTGTGTTCCTATGAACCATAGAATTTCTTGTCAAGGGGGGGATGGGAGACTGCAGATCCAGAAAGTGTATTGAAAATTTCAGAAAAAAAGAATTTACTTCCAACATTCCCAATATCCTATGTTCTCAATCGCTGCAACTCTTTCAAGTGTGCCTTTGCTACTCTGAGCTTCATATTTCTTTCTTAAAAGCCCTATTAAAGTAAAATTCACGTATCTGAGGTCTCTGGTAAATATGCCTAGGGGAAGAGACAGATCATCTCAGAATTTGGGGGCAACAAGAATTTTTCTCTTTTGTAATGGAGAAAAAGCGATTGAAAGAATTGGGATTATTCACTGATCAGACTCCAAATATCAGGACCCCAGCTTTGCTATACCAGCAACTCAAAGAATTAAAAGTAGGTCATCTCAGAATCCAGGATGAACCCGGACACAATGGTCTGGATGAAGAACCAAGGTAGAAGCAAGGGTATTGAGTAGGAAGGGACTGAGTAAAGTAGGAGACCTTTCTAGTTCACCATTTAATGAAGACGGTGGCCGTCTGAGGACAGTGACATACAACCTTATTCAAAGTGTAGAAGAACAAAAATTATTGACACAAGACTTTGCAATCTTGCCCCTTCCTCTGCCTACTAAAAAAGATCCCAGCTACACTTTCTCGGTTTCTTCCTCTTCTTCTCTAACTTGTGGAGAAGCTTCTGCTACTTCATTGCCAGCATCAGCAGGTAGTAATTCAGGCCTTTGTGATGTAGGATAAAAGAAGAGAGCAGGGTCCAATAAAAGAGTGGAGTAGAAAAAGAAATGCATTGGCTTGAGTTAGGGAAAAGTTCTCCTGGGGGTTGGGGTAGGGAAGACAGGACCTTTTTTAATAAGGGATTTGTAGGTAAATTATTCAAAAGCACCTGGCTGGTG
This sequence comes from Mustela nivalis, assembly GCF_964662115.1. NCBI lineage: Eukaryota > Metazoa > Chordata > Mammalia > Carnivora > Mustelidae > Mustela > Mustela nivalis. The sequence goes on from NC_139032.1 coordinate 19,422,004, forward strand.
TGAAGTAAGTTGTTAGAAAAGAAAAAAAAAAAAAGGTAGAAATGCTATGCTATGAACTATGAATGTCCTTTACTGTTTTTAAGAAATATAATACCGGGACGCCTGGGTGGCTCAGTTGGTTAAGCAGCTGCCTTCGGCTCAGGTCATGATCCCAGCGTCCTGGGATCGAGTCCCACATCGGGCTCCTTGCTCCGCAGGGAGCCTGCTTCTCCGTCTGACTCTGCCTTCCACTCTGTCTGCCTGTGCTCGCTCTCGCTCGCTCGCTCTCTCTGACAAATAAATAAAATCTTAAAAAAAAAAAATAAATATAATACCTAAATTAATATCTAAATTAATTTGAAATTACTTTTTCTTTGGTGGTCCAAGTTTAGTGGATGAAACATGTTTCAAGACCATGGATCAGAACCCAGTAAGAGCACATGTGTATGATACAGTCAAAATATTGTCATTTATTTCCCATGAAGTGGACATCACAGCATTAGGGTGACCAAGTAGACAGTACAGCCATTCCCAGTGGAAGGGCCATGACGAGGAGTTTAACGAAGATGCCCAGAGAGGGCTGAAACATTGAAACAAGGTCTTGTTTGGTTCTCATTGTGAAGGAGACCAGAGTATGTCACCCCAAAATATGTCTCTTTGGCATATGAATTATTTTGAGCTAAAAGTCACTGAGGAATGGCAAGTGCAGGAAAAGTTCTAATAACAGAGCAGGAGTTTTCCTTTTGTAAAAGCAATTTACATTTATAAAGAACATTTCCATGTGTAAAGATGTCTTCCTCTCCCTTAAAGAGGAAGAGGAGGACTTTAACAACTCTTAGCAATGGAGAAAGCACCAATGTAAGTCTCTTACTACACAATCCTTGTTTACCATACTTTTCCTGGTCATCTTTTTAAACCTAGCCCCTCGCCCAGAAACTACCAGCACCCTCTTTTCTTTAGCTTAAGATGGTATATAACCCAAATTCTGAACCACCACTTTGGGTTTCTCATCACTGGGTGCCCCTATGTGTATTCATGATGCACATATTTCTTAAAGATTATTTATTTGAGAGAGAGAGAGAGCATGAATGGGAGGGCCAGAGGGAGAGGGAGAGAGAATCTCAAGCCAACTCCACGTTCAGTGTGGAGCCGGAAGTGGAACTTGATCTCACAGCCCTGAGATCATGACCTGAGCTCAAATCAACAGTCAGATGCTTAACCGACTGTGCCAGGTGCCTCTGCACAATGTACATATTAATAACCTTCTGTTTATTTTTCTTTTGTAAATCTGACTTCTGCACCTAATTGATAGGTCTTTCGTTGGAAAACCCAAGACAGGTAGAGGAAAAAAATTTTTTTCTTCCTTTACAAATGGAATAGGAGCCAGTGGTCTACAAAACTGTTTCCCCCCTGCCAAAAAAATGTATTCCAACAATATAATTTAAAGATTTATACACCCCGTGAAGATCAGGAACCAGAAGATATTAAACCAGAGCCAATAAAGTAGTTTCAGCTCTTTGGACAAAATAATACTTGTACTTCATAAGTTGGTGGTTTTCTTTTTTTTTTCTTATGTTGATGGGGTTTTCTTTTGATCTTGTCTTTGATTACATCATTATTTTTGTCTTCCTTAGTGAAGTTTCCCTTGAAAATGCCAACCATGTTGAGGAAAAACCAGAGAAGAATTTGGGTTTGACTGAAAGAAGGATGTTGAAAGGGGGACCTGAGACCCCTGGTAGCAGACCATCCTGATGATAGCTTTAAAAACTCTCAAAGGGAAAGTTGCAACTTAAGGGCAGGAGAGGAGGACCAGGGTTACTTCCCCATTCCCTACTTGGAGAGTCTCCTCCTTGATTTCAAATCTGCAGGTTATTTTTGAACTATGTTGATCAAGGGAAGTCATGTACTTAAAATACCCCAAACATTCGTTCCTAACAACCGCCATTCTGCTTGGGATATCACCAAAGCCTAACAGTTGAGCTGTTCTCTCTCTAACTGGCCCAGTCTGTACATACTGTCTCCTTTAACTCAGTCCTTCTTTCTTTTGTCCTGACAAAGCAGTCAATTGCTTAAACATGGATTTCACCTAGATTTCGATTAAAATGTCGAGGGTGAGTAGGGGATGGTGGTGTGATCTGTACCGAGTTATTGTATGACCTGGAAAACTGCTGTCGAATATTACCAAGACTTTCACCATCACATTTTACATTCAAGACACATCTTCTAGCTTCTTATTGCACTTTATGAAGGAGCAACTTCTTTCTGCTTTAATTGAAATGTATTGTGTTCTGTATCATATCTAGTATTTCCTGTAGCAGGAGATCCCAGTTGGGGATCTCTCTAAACACAGTGAGAATTGATGGTCCATAGATCAAGGGTTTCCATATGCATGGCTCTGCACGTGGGAGAGTCGAGGTGCCTATCAAAGATACATTGTGCTTCGAAGTGGGAGTATAGTGTTTAACTCGTGCTGTACTACCGTAGATCCAGGATGTGGTTTTCTGTCAAACTAGCAGAGGCTAGGAACCATAGCCTCCTGTGTCAGTGAAGTCTTATATACTTACTTCATTGATATGTACGGTTTACTAGCAAATTTGTATTACAGTGAAATGGTAGTTATCTGTGCCTCTCTGGTGCCCCCTTCCATACATCAGTATCTCTGTGATAAAAATAAACTGAAAAGAGATTTATGAGCAAGTGAGTACAGAATATGTGTGTGCATGGATGGAAATGCAGGTCCGTATCAAAATGCTTATTCTTAACTGCATCCAAAGAAAACAGGTATAAATGATTTAGGGTAATCTATGATTCTGCATTCCCAATTTTTCCTCTATTAGTGAGAATAAAGTCTGTAAACAGGTCTTTATAAACTTACACTGCAGATGCCAGGCTGGCCTCATATGGTAGATTTTTTTACCTGTTGGATATTATTTCAAGATTGCTTAAAGAAAACTCTTCCTTAGCCATAAAAAAAAAAGACCTCCTTGTGCAGATGCCTGTGATTTAACTGTTATCTATATGCTCCTATGGACTATTTCCTGGGGTGTAATTTTTGATTATCTAGCATCTTGTTATAATTGAGTATACTGTCCTTCTATAGAAAAATCAGAATTCCAAAGTATAACAGTAGGAAAGAGAGAAGTGAAACCCCATAAAGCTAACTTTTCTATATCACATTTTGCCCCCAACATCCCTATCCCAGCCTCTGCTTTAAGTCATCTTGGCTATACAATCTACAGGTGTATGACATAGATACCTTGAAAGATTCTGACTTTTCCATACATATTTAAGAGAACAGCTACTTTAGAGATTATAGAGCAGGACTAAAATCTGAATATTTCACCTTGTAAATGAACATCTCTATCCTGAAGAGGCTAATTTCACCTCACTAGGATTCATATATTGGCCTTTAAGGCCCAAAGGGAAGGGACAGTGTTGCAAGTAACAGAAAAGAAACCTATAATGGCTTAAACCAAGTAAGGAGGAATATACTTTTGTCATATAATAATTCTAGAGATATGTGCTACTCAGATGTCCAGTACAACTTGATTTTACCTCATAGTCACAAAACAGCTACTACAGTTCCTGCCCTCATTCCAGGTAGAAAGGAGAATGGGCATCTAATTTTATCAGGAGAAGCAAAAGTCTTCTTAGAACTCCCACCAAACATCGTCTTAGCATCTTTAGGATCCAGAAGTGTGTCATGTGGCCAAGCCTACTGCAAAGGATATTGGGAAAGTGATAATCTCTCTTAACACACTGGATGCAGTGCTATCCCCACTCTGTCTAAAAACTAAACAGTAGCTTTTCGTTAGCAAGAATGAAGTCTGTGGAGATATGTGGGGAAGTTAATAATGTCACAGATGAGAATTCCACCGCCATTCTCAAAAACTCGGATTGCACAACACCGTTTACATCGAACTTTTCACAAAAAGGAAAAGGTCTGAGAGAAGTCATCGAGTGCAACTGCACGTTACAGATGAGAAAGGCGAGGTGTTGGGAGGTTCACTTTCAAAAGCCCATCATTTACCCGAGACTGGAAGCTGACTTTCCTGGCTACCGTGCTTAAATACCTCCCCTTCAGTCTTCATGTTTTCTTATGATTCTGTAAAGATGCACATCACTCTACTTGCAGTAAATACACAGAAAGCCCTTGTGCCCTTGCCCAAATCCCTTTTCTTAGGGCCCAGGAATCGGAACTCTCACCTTCTATGGCAATAGTAACAGGTACTTAGGCACTGTTCATTTATTCAAGAGCGTGATGAAACGGTATAGCCATCTCAAAAAACTCACAGAAGGCAGAGAGTGGCCTCTCCCTATTGGCTGCCACTATTCCTTAGAGAAGATTAAGCCCAGTGGAAGGGCATAAGGGGAAAAGTCAGGCTTTATAATGAAGCCTGTTTGGTCATTTCTTTGTTAACTCTGACCTCTCAGGGTAGCAGCCATTCCTCCTTCATTGCTCAGAATGTGCTCAGAGGTAATAAATACAAACATAATATTGGTTTAACATGTCTTTGTTTCCCCAAATTCCCTATAACCAGAGTTCTTATTCAATCTGCATAATACTGCCAGAAAAGCAAGGTTGAAAAGCTACCCACGTCCCCAAACAGAAAATCTCCACAGCAAAACTAATCACAGACTCAAGCACATTTGGAATGGTTAACAGCTCAAAAGGAAAATTAAACTCAACAGTATAACTAATCCAAGACAATCAACCTTGATTGTCACAACACAAGCATGTACCAAGGCAACCTAAGAATGAAAAGAGAAAAGACTCTGCCCTTGGAAAAGGTGACACAAATACAAGAGGAGTCGATATGATTGAATGGTATGCCCCCATCATATCTGGATCTGTTTTAGCAAAATGTCTCAAAGCATGTGGCGTTGGGGGATTTGTCAGGTCATCTGTCTCTCTTGGTGATCTATAATATTAAGAGTGGTCTGTGGTAATTTTAGTTTCCCATCCTCTTCAAAACTAGTCACTTGCTGAATTCCTCATTCTCTAAGATGTAAAGAATAGGATTCAAAGGCCACTTCTCCTCAAAAGCCTCCGGGATTTTCCCAGGATGAGTTATTTCCTACTTCTGGCTTCACTGTGCACTTCTTATGAACAAAACCTCTCAAACTGTATCATATTATGTCAATGTTTCCATTTCCCTTATTAAACTGTGAAAAAATGGGTATTTTCATAACCATCTCAGGCCAAGCCCGGACACGGGAGGTCTTGATGACTTTTCCAAGTGGAATAAAATTGAACTGTGAGTAACTTTGGTACCTGCCTATGAGGTGTCATTTGATGGTGTCTGGCTAATTCTCCTTACTCAAAATATCCCCCATTAACCTCTTGTCACCCCAGAACCTTCTTTCAGGGTTAATGGCTTTGAAAGTTCATTTGTTTCATTTTTTCAAGATACCTCTATTAAAAATCAGATCTTCGTGGGGAAAGGAAATCAAGCCTTAAATCTTTACCACATTCACTTATTAACTTACTTGACGTGCATTTAGGATCCCCTGCTAGGGAATTCCATAGCTTGTTTAAATTTTTGACAAGAAACAAACTTCTGCAGGATATAAACAACACCTCAGGAACAGACCAGAAACAGGAAGAGGAAACTCAAAGGAGACATTGAAATACACATCCCAACCACACGGAGCAGACCTTTGTTCTCTGGAATTATAAAAACAACTCAAAGATTTCTTTTATACAAGAAGAGTCTTTTAGACCAAAAGAGCACATCTCTGCCCCCAAGTAATTACCTGGGATTGTCTCTATCTAAAAACAAAAACAAAACAAAATCCTTCCCTCACTTTTAAAATGGGGAGCGCCCCTCCATTAGTTCATACCGGAAACTTCTCAGAAGTTAACCATTAAGGAGAAAAAAAAAAGTCATGAGCAGATATTGACTGTGAAATGGGGAGAAAAACACTGAGTTTGAGAATACTTGAATTCCCATTTTCAAAAAAAGGTTTTCAGGAAAAAAAAAATCCTTGTAGTAAAAAGTACATAGAACAAAAATGACAGTATCAATAAATGACATGTATGATCTCACTGAACTAATCTGGTTTTTAATAGAATTGTGAGCAGTAAAAAAAATCTGACAATAATTCTTTTCATTTCTTCAGCCATATTAATAACTAAGCAGCTAGGTAAAACTAAAAGTGTATTTACTCTGCAAACAAGACCCTTGAACAAGACATAAATATTACACATGATGGTGTGCAATGTAATAGACTTCAGTTTTCATTCAACAAGGCACCTATACATAATCCATTGGCAAATTAGTTTCTTTTTGAAACTCTTGCTGAGCTTGTCATTTCTAATTAATGCGAATTCAGCATATATTCTCCTGTAACCATGAAGAACCCTCTTTCTATAAAATGGATGCTATAATGTACAAAACTCTGTGTGCCTTTTCTGTGCATTTTTCCCACAATGGGATTTGAGTAATTTGGGTCTGGCATATCAGAGCACCCTTCGCATTTAACTGCTTGGTGTGGAGCAACTGGGCATTGGAAAGATGTGAAAAGATTCACTGTGTGTGGTGGGAGAAAAGCAACTCTATGCTCCCAGGGAGGGAGACATGCGAGAGAGCATGGGCTTATCTAAGCCTTAAGGACATTTTATGTAGAGAGAAGATAGACTTTAAAGGAACATAAATGTGCAGTTTCAAGAAGAGGGAGCTCAAAGGTCAATGAGCTCAAACCAGTAATCAGAGAAATGCAGATTGAGAGAGGAATGAGATGTCTTTTTACACCCATCAGAATACAATGATAGGTATAAAAATGATAGAGTTCAGCTGGCCAAGGCAAGTATTTGTGAAGTATTTGTGATGCATGGATCCTTGGGATTTTCATGCCCAGCTGGGGGAAAATGGACTGTTTCCTCCATTCTGGAGAGCAACTAGTCAAATTAAGTCTGTATATGTCCAGGTATACATTCTGTTCCCAAATGTATCTGAGAAAGACATTCTTACACAGGGCTATCATAGACATGGTAATGATCATGGCAGTTTAGTCATGGTAACAGAGACTTGGAAGCACTGTAGATGCCCATCGTTGGAAGAGAGGAAAATGAGAAGTGGTAGGACGCACAGCAGAGTATACAGAGGGCCACAGAGAATGGGATAACCACATTTCTGTTTGTACATTGACTGTACAAATAATAACATGGATGGATCTTAAAAATACAATCCGGGACACCTGGGTGGCTCAGTCAGTTAAGCGGCTGCCTTCAGCTCAGGTCATGATCCCAGAGTCCTGGGATCAAGTCCTACATCAGGCTCCCTGCTCAGTGGAGAGCCTGCTTCTCCCTCTCCCTCTCTCTGCCACTCTGCCTACTTGTGCTCTCTATCTCTTGGTCAAATAAATAAATATTAAAAAAAAAAATACAAGATCCACATAAAAGCCTGCACATGAATGTTTAAAGCAGCTTTATTCATCAGTGCCAAAACTTGGAATTAACCAATGTCTTCCAGTAGGAGAATGAATGAATAAATGAACCTTGGTGTATGAGACAATGGACTATTACTTGGTGTTAAATGAGCTATTGGGCCATGAAGACATGGAGGAAACCGAAATGCATACACTGAGTGAAAGAAGCCAGTTTGAAAGGCCATGTACTGTATGATTGCAAGTATACGATATTCTGGAAATGGTAAAACTATGGAGACAATAAAAACATCAGTGATTGCCAGAGGTTAGGGGTTAGGGAGGGATGACAGGTAGAGCACAGATTTTTAGGGCAGTGAAACTACTCCGTATATTATAATGATGGGTATATATCATTATACATTGTTAAAACACACAGAACAGGGGCGCCTGGGTGGCTCAAAGGGCTAAGCCTCTGCCTTCGGCTCAGGTCATGATCTCACAGTCTTGGGATCGAGCCCCCATCAAGCTCTTTGCTCAGCAGGGAGTCTGCTTCCCCCTCTCTCTTTCTGCCTGCCTCTATTGCCTATTTGTGATCTCTGTCAAATAAATAAATAAAATCTTTAAAAAAACAAACAGAACGTACAATAGCAAGAGCCAACCCTACTGTAAACGTCGGTCTTCAGTTAATAATAATGTATCAAGATTATAACGGAACTCTGGCCTTGCCATTCAGTTATTCTGTAACCTGAGACTGCTCTAAAAAAAAAAAAAAAAAAAAAAAAAAAAAAAAAAGCAGTTATCAAATAATTATTTAAAATATTAATTTAAAAAAAACATGGTGCTGAGTTAGAAAAGGAGAGAGGTTACGATATACCAGATATTGTTTACATAGATTAAACTGTGTGCAGAAAACAATACATCTTTTACAAAAATACACTCAGGCAAAATGATGTGTGTTACACAAATGAGAATGGTTGCCTAACAAGGAAGGGAAGACAAAGGGTGTGTAGGCTATAGGTAAGAGGAGGGGAAGAAAGGCAGGCAACAAGGAGACCATGTGCACAGGTCATTAGCGTGTACTGTGAACTGGGGAAAATGATGAAGCCGGCCCTCTGCACATGTTGTGGAATAACAAGCATAACTTGAGGACTTGCAGGAGAAGGAGAGGAAGCCTGAGCGCCTCAGGGGCTATAGGCTTAAATGGTGGCTGAAGTTGTGGAGTGTACTATGCTAGGGCAGAGGTTTGCAAATCTAGGAAGGCTCTTCCTGATCGATTTCTTCCTGATCAATTTCTCATGAAGGCTGTGATACAGGAGATGTAGTTTTAAACAGTGAAGAGCCTGTGAAACAAGTTACAGTCTATCTTTTGGGGATGATTTATTGTAACAGATGAGTTCTTAAAAACTGGATATCATGTACCCAACAATTTTGCCAGCTTCTGCAAGCAAAGTACTTAGGTGAAGGGACAGAGTGTCTGTGTGTACTCCAAGGCCAAACCTGTAGGTTATATTTCAAAATTCCCATGCAATAGTTAATGGAGCAAGAATCTTAAGCTACCATTTATCGGTAGGCATATAGAGACTCATATCTATTGGTAAGCATGGTTTTTCAAGCAAATATTTACAAATATTGATTCTAACCCTGAATATTAGATATTCAAGGCAGGGCACAACAAACATTGAAAGAAAGCATGTCTCAGTATTTCTGCTCGTTGGAAAGGGAAAGTTGACCTGTAATCCAACTACTTCTTTGCTGTCTTACACTCATCCCACCTAGCCTGCATTTCCTAGCATTTTAGCTTAAGTGGTGGTTGCGGTCAGGGAGTGAAAAAAAATGGAGTAGGGCAGCAGTTCCCCAAACAAGGAGCTTCTTTGATGGAGATGGCAGTCTGTAGGCAGTGGGAACTGACCCAGCAGCATTGTGAAACTTTCTATTTCTGCTATTTAGATGGCATTCGCATGACTCCTCAAATGGCCGAGCCCAGTTGGCAGTGTGCAAGGCTTGGCCGTGAAGTAAGGCTTTCTGTGGCTTTTGAACCCCCGCACTGGCTGCATAGCAAACCAGTCCACCCATGAGAAAAGCTCATAAAAGGAAGCAAAATCTTCTGGTTTTATAATGAGCTGCATATAACTGGAGGCAGAAGAGAGAGGCAGGGAAGAGCAGAAGGGTTCTTTGCCCCCGCTGATCCATGGCCATTCTGTGTGAGTTATTTTCTTTCTTTTCTTTTCTTTTTTAAAAGATTTTTATTTATTTATTTGATGCAGAGAGAGAGATCACAAGTGGGCAGAGAGGCAGGCAGAGAGAGAGAGAGGGAGAAGCAGGCTCTCCATTGAGCCTGATGTGGGACTTGATCCCAGGATCCTGAGATCATGACCTGAGCCAAAGGCAGAGGCATAACCCACTAAGCCACGCAGGCACCCCCATGTGAGTTATTTTCCTGGATGCTTTTTCCCTCCCAGGAAACCTTCATAGGTAGAGAGAAGGGTTTGCGTTCCTGTCTGTCCCCTTGGAAGACGGGCTTATATCCCCAGATTATGGACACAGACTGAGACACTGCGAAGACACTATGTGCCAGGATATATGATACCCATTGGACTATACTGACTAATTTAAAGAATACAAGCCTTAGATTAAGAAACTAAATTTGAACCCCCTACACAGAAAAGCACAGCCATGCCTCTGGGAGTTTGTACTTGCTGATCCTTCGCCTAAAAGGCTGTTCCCCAAGCTGCCTCCCTCACTTCATTCAGGTCTCTTCAAATGCTACCTCATCTGAAAGGACTCCCCTGCCATCGGTCGTCATTCTGGTCCCCAGACCCTGATAATTTTCTTCATAGCACTTTGCACCCTTTGCATTTTATGCATTTGTTTATTATTGCCTTGTTGTCTGTCTCTTCCCAACAAAAATCTGAGTTCCATGAAAGCAGATTTCCCAGGACTGGAAATATATTGCTTGGGATATAGAAGGTACTCGGTTACTTGTTCGAGAATGAACATGCACCCTTGGGGCATCTGGGTGGCTCGGTCTATTAAGCATCTGCCTTCAGCTCAGGTCAGGATCCCAGGGTCCTGGGATGGAGCCCTACATTGGGCTCCCTGCTCAGCCGAGAGTCTGCTTCTCCCTCTCCTTCTGCCCCTCCCCCTGCTTGTACTCTCTCTTTCTCTTTCTCAAATGAATAAATAAAAAAACTTAAGGAAAAAAAAAAAGAATGAACATGCCCCAATCATAATGTAGTTTAGCTCTATGACTGTAGGCAAGTCACCTATCTACTATTTTATTACAAGTGAAATAGGGATTAAAACAATCTATTCTGCCTACATTCTAGAATCTGCATGCTATGTACTGTATATCTGAGGGCCCAGCTCTTTAGATATCTGGTGTTCTTTGGCTGATAGTTCTCACAGAAGGATCAATTCTGCCATTAAAAACGCCAGGAGAGGGGCGCCTGGGTGGCTCAGTGGTTTAAGCCTCTGCCTTCGGCTCGGGTCATGATCTCAGGGTCCTGGGATCGAGCCTCACATCGGGCTCTCTGCTCAGCGGGGAGCCTGCTTCCCCCTCTCTCTCTGCCTGCCTCTCTGTCTACTTGTGATCTCTGTCTATCAAATAAATAAATAAAAATCTTAAAAAAAAAAAAAACAAAAACGCCAGGAGATGTCTTGTACTAACCAGGGAACATAGGAGCTGTGTTTATCACTCCATGAAAGAAGAAGAAGCAAAAAAAAAAAAGAAAAAAAAAATTTCCTTCAAAATCAGTTTAACATGGAGACCGGTGTGCCCTCTGCTGTTGCTGCTGCCCCCTCACCTGTTGAGTGCCCTGCCCACCTCCACTTGCACAACATACCTGAGTGTGGTGGTTGTGAAGGTCTGTCACCCAGAGGCTAAACCTTTCTGCTTTGTGGGATAGCCTCATGTTATCCACATTAAGAGGATAAGCAATATTGTCTTAGCTGAGCAGTGCCTAAGGGAAGGAAGGCATTTGTAGGGAAGGTCTACGATTACCCTGTTGTTTTGCTGTTGAAAAGACTGAGTTACGGAAGCAGTCACAGCAGTCTGTAGGTTTTTTTCTTGTTTGTAAACTCTGTGTGCTTGTGTGTGAGTGTGTGTATATGTGTGTATGTTTTTTTTTTAAGATTTTATTTATTTATTTGACAGAGAGAGATGACAAGCAGGCAGAGAGGCAGGCAGAGAGAGAGGAGGAAGCAGGCTCCCTGCTGAGCAGACAGCCCCATGCGGGGCTCGATCCCAGGACCCTGAGATCATGACCTGAGCCGAAGGCAGCGGCTTAACCCACTGAGCCACCCAGGCGCCCCATATGTGTATATGTTTTAATCACACAGAACAACATACAAAGCTTGGAAGGAGCAGTGAGATACTCATTCTGATTCTTCCTTTCTTGATATGCTAAGCCAGTGTTTCTCACCCTGGGTCTAACACAGCTCTCAAGTCAGAAATTTTGGAGTGGGCCCTGAATATCATTATTTAAAGCAAACAAACAAATAAGTATATTTGTGATTTTTAAGGTGCATTCTGATTTGTGATCCACGGAGCTAAATTAAGCACAAATAGTTGAGTAACAAAAAATAGGGTGGTAAGTCTAATGAATGGGAACGCCCCATATCCTCACAGAACAGTAACATTGAATGTAGAAGAATTAGATTCAAATTCTGTCTCCACTATTTCTTATTGAAATAGTGGAGAGCCATGACCCAAATTCTCCAAACAAAGGCGTCCTCACCTGTAAAATGAAGGGTAATAGTATTTACCTCATATGACTGCTTGAGGAGTGAGCTCGTGTGTGGGAGAGACCCTACCACTGTGTCCCAAAGATGGTGAGTGACCAGTGAGGATCCCATGAATCTATGCAAGTTCCCTTATCATTACGAGGGCCTTGTTAATAAACCTCATAAGGCTGCTGTGACAACTACTACTGTCTTCCACTCTTTAAGGTTTTATAGGTCACTAAATATTTTTCCATGGCAGCAACAGTCTATAAGGAATACAGAACAAGTACCCCCACAGACACACTTTTTGAAATGAGGAAACAAACTGAGACTGACACATTTGCCTATGACTCCCAGCGGATAAACCACAGACAGACTTAAACCTGAAGCTCCAGGTCCCCAAGCCCGAGTCCTGCTGTCAGACCCGTGCCACCTCCTGCTGGCTCCTGAAGTGTTGGCTTCTGAGTGTGCCTGTAAAGTAATTAAACTTTCATCGGCCACCTGTGAACATGTGTGGCGTTATTTTACTGTCACCTTCAAATGCGCACACCTGCCGAATCTCCATGATTCCAAAGCTTCCCCAGTTCAAGCTCTCCCTGGTCTGTTCGGGAAGCTTCTTTTCCCTTTGAACAGATGGCAGACAGTGCGCTCGGCTTTCACCACAGACTCTGACCCAGCGGCGGAAGCGGCGGTAGCATTCCTGACTCCCAAATCAGGTGACCACCTTCGTGCCAACTGCCTCAGAACCAGAGGCGGACCTGGCAGGGATGCTGTCCCGAAAGCCGGCCTGCCGTGACACGTGCACGTGCATCTTCAGCCGAGAGGACCACATTCTCTGCTTAGAAGAAATGATTTTTGTCCTTTGGGGCCAGGTCGCTGCATCAAAGAAATTATTTCTGGCCTTTTGGGCCATGAGGTCCAGGCAGAACAGTCCAAGAGGAAAAACGCCTCCCTAGTGAGACGGGAGGAAGGATGCTGAAACCTCCCCCCGCCCCAACCCCCGCAGGAACATTGCGTCTTGTTATTAATACAATTAACCTTTCACTGTTACTAATAACCAAGGTCATTTCCCTCGAAAACTTCAGGTTGGTTTCTCGCTGGTACTGAATGCGTGCTCTCACACTGTTTTGTTTCTATCCCACATTCTCTGTCTCTCCTTCTCTCCCTTTTCCGGGTCCTGCCTATAATCTGTAATTCCCATTTATACGACTGTGGGTGTTTCAGGACATCCCCTGGCAGTTATGAAACTACTGACCAGTGGAGCCTTTTCTGCAGATGGATTTCATTCAGGACTCTTGCTATTATATTAATGGGTTTAATTTAAACAGGACTAGCCTTGCTGGCCAAATTACTGCCATTTAAATCAATTGGTTGAAGGGGAAAGACAGCCTGACCAGAGCTATTAGACTTCAATTTATTACTGTATCGGCTTTTAAACTGGGCGAAGCAAGTTTGCTAATGTCTGTCCTCTGTCCTTTGAGCTCGAGTGCAAAAATACAGTAATGAGAGCCTTTGGAGTTAAGAAAAGGGAAGAGGAAGAAGAAAAAAATATATTAATTTTGAGTCAGTGTTTCATGAGCCGAGATCAGGTAGCCCTTGAAAGAATCCCCACCATAGGATCCTGTAGGTGCCTTTGATGTCCCTTCATTAAATGGAGATTCAAATCATCTAACAGATGTATTAGTTTAAAAAGCCTTTTTACTTGGATTTCTCCCCCTTCGTAAAAAATAAGCGCTGCTTTTTTTTTTTTTCCACACATTTCAACCTGATTCAAATAGAAAAGCAAAAGGGAAGAAAATGCTTTAGATGTGCTCTTTTGATTTTTTCCAATCTCGCCTGAATAAAATGGAATGGGAGATCAAGAACACTCAATTAATTGCAACACTGGGTGTCACTAGGAGAGGGAGGGAGAGATGGAGGGGGCATTAGGGATGCACAACCCTTAACAAATGCATAGATTCAAAGAAGGAAGAAGAAGGGGGAATAAAAAAGCGTGTCTGTATTTTATTGCACTCGGTAAGCTTTTCGCTTGTATTTATAGCTGCAATTATATCTCAATGAGGTTTGTCTACAGTGTTGGCTTCACGCTAATTTTCCCCCTCACTGCATTCTTGGAATAGGCTCGGACTGTTTATGAACCAGACATATTGACCTCATTTACAGCTAGCAGTTTAAATCCATAATTTTTCCACCCACAATCCCTCTTTGACATTCCGGCGGTGCGGCCGGCTCAGCGAGACTGAACTAAAAGTCTCACACTTCATTGAACACCATTATGCGGCTTTATGCTTATAAGCCTGTTTCCCTCGGCTGCCTTTCAGCTTTGCTGGAGATCCGTTTGGCCACAGGCCGGCAGTGATTAACTGGAAGAATCCAATAAATCACCCTGTCAGCCAGCAGGCTCTCCTCACTATGTCTACACATCGACATTTGGATTTGCACCTCTCTCTATCTTCCCTTTTCTCTCTCTCTCTCTTTTGATTTTCTATCCCTCTTTCTCTCTCCTCCCCTCTTGCTACAGAGCCATTAAAACACCTCCTTCCCTTCACACAAGGTGAACTTGAACTGCTATTGTGAACGTGCCTCAGTCCCAGGAGCAGCCCTCCGGGGAGATAAACCCTTTGATTTGCACGGTTTTCCCTGCCCTGGCTTTTCTGCCCTCCTCTTCCAATTAATTCACCCCTTAACTCTTAGGGCTGTATCACCGAGCCAGCTGGGGCGCCGGCGAAGGGACGAGCAGGTGGGGACAGGGCCAGGTGCGGAAGAGGAAATTCCAAGGATCCCTGTCAACTCTTGGGCCTCTCTGTGAGCCCAGCAAAGAGGGGGAAGAGCTCCGGAAAAGAAAGGAGCCCAGAAAGGGAGAGAAAGAATGAACAACATTGAACTCTGCTTCCCCGGATGCTGAGCCGCCTGGGTTTAAAGTAGAAAACTAGGTCTGGATCAGTTTCTTCCTGGGGCAGGTGGTGGGGGTGGGGGGAGCAGGCAGGGAGCAATTCTATGTTCACAACTAAATGGCCGTGCCCAAGTGTAGGAGCATTTACGAGACCACTCAAGACCCTGCCTGCATAAAAGGCACAGGGGTGAGCTAATGATTCTGACAAGGGGCGGCCTCCCTTGGCACGGTCACCATCCATGGTGGCTGGGGGCACTGAGCTCTGGGCAGAGTCCAGACAGCCTCACACTTCCCTTTTCTCACGGGTGAGCCGGGTTGGAGAAACAGCCTCTTCTTTGACTTGGCTGGTAATTTCCCGTCCCCATTTCTTTCGTATTCTCCACATGGCCACAGTCTTCTTTTGTCTGGGATTATTTCTGCACTGTGAGCACAAGCATTTGTTTGATGTTCCAGACATCAAATATACTGTACACTCTCCGAGTGGCCAGAGGAAGCAAGAGATTCTTGCTTTTGAAAACTCCACTGGCAAGAATGACAAAAGGCAGTCTGAACTGCAGACACAAAGGATGGGAGAGAGAGAAAGGGCCGGGACCAGTCAGGGGTGATTATGATCCTCCCCTCCCAGCAACACACCGCGGGAAGGGCTGCGCCGCGCGCACATGGGACAGCGGTAAACCACCTGCGTGCGAGAAACGAAATCGATGCGGCCACGAAGGGGTGGCCCACCTTTGTGGATGGGCTTCTAGTTTGTGCTAGCTGAGAGGGAGCCTTTCTTGAGACAGCAGCGCCTTTGTATCCACACCCTCCCCCGAGTGATCTTTAGCAGACTTTTTTTTTTTTTTACTAAACTTTGGCATTTTTGCCAACTGCCTTCTATATTTGTAAGTTAACTAAGTAGATAGATAGGTAGACAGACAGGTGATTACATAATAGACCCACAGAGAGAAACTAGGGAAGGCAACCCTGAGTATCCTGTCTGTAGCACCTGGGAAGCACGATACTGGTACAGAGTGTCTGACACACAGTACAAACTTTAAATATGGTCTTTCTCCTAAACTCTTACACAGCCTGCTAAGTGTAAGAGCCAGTCAGGAGAAGTGGATGTGGCCCTTGGGCATATGGTAACTCTCAGGGTTCATTGTCATTTCCAGGCTGCTTGTCCACTAGGCTCTGTTCTCCCCCACTTGGCGTCTCCAGCCTCATTCTGTTTCATTTCACTCCATCTGACCCACCACCGGTGATGAGTGAGCACGTTTTAACGAAATATCCAAACCACTGTCCAGGAGATGAAACCCGACTTAGTCAGCTGCTGCTTTGCTGACATTCCCAGGCGTTTGCATCGGGGCATGTTGAAGCTACTGATAAAAAAGGATGTAAAAAAATTACTTTGAGGATTCCTTCATATTCCCCATTTCTGTAGATCACAGAAGCAAGGGAGTACCCCTGAGAATACTTAAGTCAAGAATATTGTTTGCATACCTACTAGGCTCCCCAGAGCATATCGTTATATGAAAATTTGAAGACCGCACATGAATTTCTAAGTATAAGGCAAGGAAGCGGGTTTCACGAGCCACCCAGTTATTCCTGTGACTGTAGACAGGTGGGGTGGGGAGTTTGTTCTTTCAAAAAATAACTGTTAGACGTGGAACCGTCCATGACGCTCACGTAACTTCACTGTCAGGAGCGTTAGAGGCGTCCTCGCCTTCAACGGGCATTACAGTCATTGTACAAAGAAAGTTACCACCGCATGACTCAGTTTCTCCATTTGTAAAAGATTCATAAAAGCATTTGCCACTCCCCTGTGGCAGACAACTCTTTTGAGAAAAACAATCTACGTAAAGTGCTTTGTGTACCTTAGAGACAAGGTAATATTGAAATTTATGTCAGCATTATCATTAAATCTTTCCTCCCGGGGACTCAATATTTTTCAATATTGTCTCATTGATTCCACCAGCATCAGAAACAAGAGGAGGAAGAGCAGTATAGTAGCAAGATCATTAAAACATGAGCCAGAGAACTGGATTTTCTTTCTAGTTCTGCTCCAAAATAGCTCCACGACCTCCAGAAAGCTCTCAAGGGCCTCTGTTCTTTCTCCCGTAAAACGAGAGAGTTGAACTAAATAATGCCCAAGGTTTCCTCTGGAATGCTAAGTTCAACAATAGAAAAAAGAGAGTGCCTGTCCTTTGTGCTGTGACTTTGCACAAGCACCTTCTCCAGAGACCTTGTCTTCGGAGTTTTATAAATGTGCTCTCCTTGGTCTCATTTGGCCTCTTGGTTAACTTCAGGTTACTTCCCTGTCTCTTTTTGCTCCTTCTGGCTGGCAGTGTAGGCACTGTCCAGAGTTCCGCCCTTGGCCTTCTCTATAGCCTGCTTCCACAGCTTCATTCAGCTTTGATTACGGTCTCTATGTGCGAGACTGTCTGGTCTCTCTCTGGTCCTGAACGGCATAGCCATCATTCCACCTGCCTTTGATACACATTTCTACCTGAATGTGCCACCAACATCTCAAGTTCCATGGGTGTGAAGGGAATGGATTCAGATTGGCTGATCCTCCTGAATCAGAGTAGTAGTACCTTTATGACTGTACGTGGAATAAAGGATTTAGTGTGGGGTTTAGAGTTTCTGCAGTCATGAGAGCTGGTAGAGGAATGTCTGTAGGGCTCTTGATTCTGTGCCTGGTGTTGAGCCTGAAGTCCTAGGGGTCGGCCAGATTGGCAGTTGGAAAAATAGAGCTGGGTGAGTGTGTGGTCAAGGACAGGAGTAACCACGGAGATGAACGAGAACTCACACATCAATCAATCTCTTACTGCCTCCAAGTGCTGCCATAGGTCACTTGCAACAGAATCCGGTGGCCTTCCCCTCCAAGTGCATTTGTGGTTGGCCTAGACCTTGAGGAAGCTACAGAATATCTGGCAAGAGGAGGAGGAAGAGGTGTATATCCAGGTGCACATAGATCAGTTTCAACATCCACGAGCTGCCGCAATTCTGCCACCCTCCACCAAAATCCAGAGCATAAAATATATATGCTCTGTTTCCCTTCCACTTTCAGGTCTCATGGGACATGTGCCTTGTGGCCAGCACTCGTCCAAAACCACAGGGAAGGGAATTCTGGGAGAGTTAAGAAGACAGAGATACCTCACCCACACAGTGCCCTATTTCCTAATTTTGTTCATGGCGTGACATCTTCCCATGATCCAGATTAAAAACCATGTTGTTCCCTTGTTTCCACATCCAATCAGCTGCTGAAACCAGTCCACTCTACTCAATAAAGATATTGTGACATCTTTTCCATTCATCCAAGCCTCTTTTCTAGTCTTACCATCTTGGTCAGCAGTGAGGAGTTCATTATCTCTTACCTATGGACTATGGCAATAATGGTGATAATCTCCAAAGAGTTCTCAGACACTGTCACCTCTCTTCCCCTTCAGTCTATGTGCAGCTATAATTCTCTTTCTTCTCTGACTGGAAGATTCCACACATGCCCACTGTTCAAGGATAAAGTCAAACTCCCAGGCCTGGTACAAAGACCCTCCACAATCTGGGCTGATTTAATATTTCCAACCATATTTCTCATTGTTGGCTTTCAGGAGACTTAAGGCACATCCACTCTTCCACTGTTCCCTGTCCAGGAATCCTCTGCTCCTCCCTTGCTCACATAGCTCCTCCTGGTTGGAAAGCTTCTTCCCCAATCTTGGGTTCCACTGTCCTCTCGAGAGTGGTTACACCTCTGCTCAGATTCCATTCCTTTCATAATCCCTCTCCCAGACACCTGTAGTCAGTCTCACATCTTCAAATTCTAAAATCAGTGACTGAGATTCCTTTTAATATACATGATCTTGCCTTGAATACATGTCATATGCCCCAAATTTGACCATACATTTTGAAAATGGGGACCACATCTTCTTTATCTTTGTATCTTTCCCAGCACCTAGCTTATGGTGGGCAAGCAGTGAGGATGCTATCCCTGAATGTGACCAAGCTTTCATAAAAAGGACACCACTGGGAGAAAGGCAGTTCAGGGGATCGAACAGCTTCAGCCATGTTGAATTTGGAACTAAACTCCCCAGTACAAGGCTGATGAGAACTACATGAGTTCAGACTCTTTGAGTTGCCAGTAACCAAAACCCAAACTCAGTGCTAGGTTAAATTTTGTTTGTGAGAAAGGAAACTCTTGCTTCATGCAACTAAAGGTCCAGGCGTGACTGAATACAGGGCTCAAACCAGTTTATACTGGGACTTGGTACTTTATTATGGCCTTTGCTATGGCTTGGCCTTGCACAGTTATCCCCTCTGCCTCCTGTCACACAGGATGTTCTGTTACCAACAGTTCGGACACAAGGGCTGGGGGTTCTGCTGATTGGGGCTCCTTGTGTCACAGGGAAGTCTCTGAACAAATCCTTTTGGCAAAATTTGCTGGCTGGTTTAGGTGGGAGTGAGAGGCCATCCCTATTCAAATCAGGCTGAGAGGAGCAGGAGAGATAGATCCTCCAAAAGGAGGTGCAGGTACATCAGAAGAGGGGAAAGGACACCAGGCAAGAAAATCTATAAATATTCTCCCAGTCACTTTGGGAAAGGCCCCCTGAAAGACTCCTGTTTGCTCTCTCTCTCCCTTTGACAGTTTCCTCATCAAGTCTCCGCTCTGTTGTATACCTCTTCCACCATTTCCCCCTCAATGTTTCAACCACCGTGGTCATTCTTTAAAGTTCAGAAGTACTTGGCATTAATCATGTGTTCTCTGTGTTGATGAAACTAGTTCCTGGTGAGTTCCTCGAACATTGGCAACTAAGAATGACTTTTATGTGAATATGGTACCATTCATTCTATCACGTCATGTGCCTTACATCTTCAAGACACATCGCAAACATCATTAACTAATTAGTCTTTAAGTTGCCTCTCTGGACATGGACAGGTATTGTCTGGAATTGCAGATATAGTATACAGGATAGGTTCACAGATTCCAAGAAGACCACCAATGAACTCAAATAATTGCCTCGTGGCGGTTTCTTCCTCAGATGAAAGCCTTTCCAAGGGAAAGCCCAAGTTCACACACACCATGGAAGGAGGGGGGCTGCATGTGCAAATCTCACAACAGCTGCCTGCCACCCAAAGGAAGACATTCATCACTGAAGACATTCATCACTAAACTCTCAGTTTACTCATCATTTGCATTATGGATCACCTGAATAGAATCCCATGCACATATTGGCAGATAACAGTGGTCAGCCCCCCTGTAGTAGCTACATCTAGCAGGATAGATGGCTGCCGAGGAAAGGAAATGAAACTTTTCAACCAAAGAGGAGTGGTGGACAAAAAGAAAAAAGAAAGAAAGAAAGAAAGAAAGAAAGAAAGAAAGAAAGAAAGAAAGAAAGAAAGAGAAAAAGAAAGAAAGAAAGAAAGAAAGAAGAAAAAGGATGAGCCTCTTTGACTCCCTTGGAATTGAGAAAAGTTCTGAGTTACTGGAAAAGCTGAACACAATCCGTCTGGGGTTTTGAGGACTATTCAGGCAGAAACCACCTACTTTACCACCAGGCAAGTGACAGCCAGTGGAAGTCACCATGTTGGCAGGTGGCCAGGGGGCCCAGCTGGACACCAGCTCGCTCTGTTGCCTGCTGGGTGTTCTCCCTCTCATGCTCTCTGTCAGGCCTAAAATGGAAACCGCAGAGTCAGCTTGCCCCCACAGAGCTAGATATAAACACTATGATGAGTGCTTTGCAGGAGCCAAGTCCTTTATGCATCGCAGTGAGGTTATTTGTGATGGTAATAATTCCTCCTCTAACCAGTTCCGTTTCCTGTACCTGGAGATCAGGTGGTCGCTCCTGGATCTCAGTACTTTTTCCTGTAATTCAAGCAAGCATCACATCTTCCTACTGGAGTGTTCATAAGGTTTGAAAATGAGGTCCTGGAGGGAACTCCTCCTAATTGCCAGTGAGTCACTTTCCTTTCCAAGCAAAGAGGTTTCTGTTGGTGACATTAGAGAGCAGGCGCTTGTCTGTATTGTAACAGCTTAATTATAAGTATGGGTATAATCACCCAATCTGTCATTATACCTTTTTTTCCACCCTGAGAATTTGTACTGCAATCACCATAACGCTATAACAACATGAACAACAGACTGTCTGGCCTCCCAGGATCATTGCCTTTGCCATGCCTGGTAGGGATGAGCAGGCGGCTTTGAAAGGAAGACCTGACTCCTATCTAGCAGCGAAAACAAGTCTGGGTCCTTCATCGGGCTTTCAGGGCATCCTGTTCATTTGGCTTCTTTGAAAGGACTGTCCGGTCCCTCGCTTTCCTCCCAGCCTCCCAGACCGCCCCCCGGTTTCATCTGCTTGAAAATTGCACAAGAAGAAACCACCCTTCTGCTATTTTATACCCAAACCAAGCGAAGTGGAAATTGCACGAGGAAACCTATCCATCTGTTATCCCTCGGCTCAGCAGTGGATGGGATTTATTACGCTGTGCATCTTGCCCCCTGCCTCTGCCAGGCAGCCTGTGGGGTGAAGTATGGGTGGGGAGGGAGGCTCGCATCACAGAGAGGGGGCAATTGCCTTGGCGGCAGCATCCGTAGAAGTAGCAAACCTATTTATTACGGAGCGAGAGGCAGGCAGTTACAGAACGGCAGCAGACGGCAGGCAGGAGGAAAGGTGTCGCTGTGGAACCGAAAGTAACTTTGCATCCCACGAGCCACTCACCGCACCATTTCACACGACACCTAGACCTGGCCATGCCCCAGGAGGCCTAGAACCCACTCTTTTGGGTTGAAAGAACAGATTTTAGAGGGAAACCTTATGTCTGGAGAGACTATGGGCATTCATCCATGACCTGGTCCCGTGTGTCAATAATTTATAAGAAAATGGCTCCAGGATGAAAAGAAACAGTGCCTGGGGGCTAGATACTTGTTAGGATCCAGGAGAATTTGTGGCAGCCTCCTACACTTTACGCTCACTACACCGGGGTGGTCTCAATATAGCTGTTGTTGGCCTGTCCATGATGGATACGTACAACGGGTCCCTTGTTGGCATTGATGATTCTTTCGTCATAAGGAAATGACTGACTAAGCCCCACACTTTGTCAAGGTTGAACCACGGAAACTAAACTTAGTACTTCAGATTCTCCTTTTCCTACTTTGTTTATGGACCTCTTTATCCTCCCAGAATATATAGTTATTTGTGTTTGTGGATTTTCTTTGATCCATAATGGGTACTCCAGGCACAAAGAAAACATCGGAGATTTGACTCTTCATCAGTAACGATAGTCCTCACAGACCATCAAATATAATCTAATCCTTTAATGTTGTTTCACGGCTGCCCTCAGGCTTTAAAAGAGATAAGGCAATTAGTGGAGGATCCATTTATTTTTTTCTTTATCAGGTTGAAATTTTAACTAGCATCATCAAGCCTGCCAATATCTCCTTAAAACAAACCTCGTAAGGAGGGTGTATGAGATCTTGGCATTCAAGGGCCATATTAATGCCACATGTTGTGTAAATTTGTCATTCTTTCTAACAGTACAAAGCTAGGCCCTTTTTCATTGACTCATTTTTTTAATTTGTTCATTCATTCAAGAATCCCTTACTAAGCCAGATACTTACTATATTGTGTTGGGGATAAAAGTCTTAACAAAATAGACATGATCCCTATTTCTATCACGTATACAGCTCAGGGATGGGGACAGTCAAGAAGATGGCCGCTGTTTTGTGATTGGGAGAATTTAAGATAGGCCTGTAGCCCAGAATTGCAGGTCAGCGTTAATAAATTGAGAATAACAAGAAAGAGTATTCCTTTCACAAGAAACACAAATGGCCGATATTGGGAGGTGAGAGACACATGGGACTTCAAAGGAATGTGAGAGAGGGAGAGAAGATGTTGAGGAATTGGCATGCGTGATTATGGAGGCTGGCAAGTCCAAACGCGTAGGGTTGGCCTCCAGGCAGGAAATCTGAGGAAGAGTTAATGTTGCAACTCACGTCCAAAGGTGGTCTGGAGCCAGAATTCCTTCTTCCTCAGGGGATCTCAGGCTTTTTCTTTTAAGACCTTCAACTGCTTTGATGAGGCCTACCCATTCTATGCTTTCCTTGAAGTCTACTGATTTCAGTGTTCATTTAATCTAATAAATACCTTCACAGTGACATCTAGACTGAGATTTGACTAAATGTCAGTGTGTCAAGCCAAAGTGACACATTGAATTAGCCATCACAAGTAGTAAACAACTCATAAAGGACCTCGTTAAACATTATTAAGGAGTTTGACATTTATCCCAAGAATAATCCGCAACCATCTGGGATGGGGTTGAGGTCATTTCACAGTGGTGAGAGAGTAAGAGATGCTGTTTCGGAAAATGACTCTGGCCTCATCATGCAGAAGAGAACACTGGAGGAGGGGCCAAGCCCGGAGACCAGAAGACCAGAGAGGAAGCTGTTGTAATAATTTCAGTGAAAGGAATCATTTCCTGAATGAGACAGTGACAATGAGAACAGAAGGAAATAGATTCAAGTTATGTAATAGATTCGATTGTTTGGGTTTTGTTTTGTCTTATTTTAGGAAAGGGATAGAATAAGGAAGACTTTACAGCTGGTTAGCAAGACAAGCAACATAATCAGTGGCACCCAGTGCAAAAAATAAATGATGGGTTACTTGTTCAAAAGATGGGGAAAAGTTTGGATTTTCCTGCAGTGTCTCTCAACCTGGTGTAGTGTGTTTTATTTGCTGTTGCATGTAGTTCTTCCTTGGGCATTGGAATATTCTGAGGGCATGTGGAGATCCTCACAGGAGTCCAGAGCCTGACCCCACTGCTCAGTGGATGGGTGTATATGACCATACCCATGACCCCGCCCACCCTATCTCACCATCTTATCAAGCTTCGTAAAACACAGGTTCAAAGAAAAATAAGAATAGTTTCAGGACAGCAGTGGGAGCATTAAATCCCAAGGATGAGGCCCTTCTGGGCGCAGGGTTCTGTGTGACTGCATAGGTCACCCATGCCAATGCCATGGAAGCTGACCCTTCCAGTGAGAAGCAGAGGGTATGCTGAGAGGGTATGGAAAGAATAAGGATGATACCAGTTTTCTGTCTTGACAAAGCTGGAGTATGGCAGTCCGATTAACATAGAGAAAAGGAGAAGAACAGGTCTGGGGCTCTGGGACTTGTGGCCATGGATACATCGAATATGTAAGAGTAAAGTCCAGTAGGTAGCTAGAAAAACGCACTTGAATCTAAAAAAAAAAAAAAAATCTGGGCTAAAGACTTAAAATTGCATGTAATCAATATATAGATTGTACTTAATCATGTACTCTAGATGCAGGGACAGGTCTCTGCTTGTCAACATATATATGGCCATTTCACAAAGACAGAGATCTGGAAGAACCGAGGTAGTCTATGGATCTAGAAGCTGAGAGCCCACTGGCTGTCATGGGAATGAACATTCTCACTCTGAGCTCTCTCACCCCAAATGAGCTGAAAGACTCTTACTGCTCAAGTGGGCAAGATGGCACCCAGCAAGGTCCTGGTCTTGGGCTCAGAAGGACCCAGCCAAGGTCCTAATATTTCCCAGCTGTGTCACCTTGCAGAAAGCACTTAGTCTCTTGTACTAAGCCGTTGTCACTTTGCTTTGTCAAAATCAAGATAATTCAATATCTCTCACTTTGTTGGTATGCAAAAAGAGACTATTGGCACGAAATTATCTTCTTGCTGTAAGAGATCTAGGCAGCTTGGAAAGCTACATTAGTTCTTTCTTGTCACCAGACACTAAAAGGTATATGAAAACGGAAGTATTCTGGATGGCATCTGAGTGCCTACCTGAAGATTGTGTAGTCGTGAGCAGCCCTTTATGACTCAACATTATAAATGATGGCTGTTTTCCTTGAACCAAGCGAGGTGACCATAGATAGCTCCTATTTCCACTTCTCCCAGTCTAACTATTTGACGGGGCCCACCCTCTTCTCTGCCCACTGATTGCATTGTCTTTACTGCTCCTGCTCCTCCAGCCACCCCTGTCATCAGCTGTCTAGGGTCTCATTTATTAGGCCATCCCTCGTGATTCCTGCCATGCTCTGTCTTCCCTGCAAGAGGCACTAGGTTGCGGGAAAATAATTAGTAATCTAAGCACTGCAGGTCTGATGAGACACCTGCAGCATAATCATCCAAATCAAATATTTGGCTCGGCTTCTTCAGATGCTATATCTCTTCCTGCAACTGCTGAATGGCAGCTTAGCCGAACTTGTACTGAAAATGAAGAACGCATCCGAGGGAGGAGGGATGCTTCCTGCTTGGTTTTGCCACAGTCTGTCCCAGGGTAGCTGTCTGCAAGGCTGAACTCCCATCTCCCATGTTCAGACTGTTCCAGTCCCATCAGCCGGAAGGGACAGTTGGGCGGGGGGAATGGGACGAGACAATTTAATTTACCCAAGTGGCTCCAGAATGAATAGTTGTGCCACCAAGGAAACACCCAGTTGTGTCCTCTGGAAATCATCACTATCTGACACAGGGGTTGGCAGCTTTCTGAGTCCCTGGGAAGATATCTGCTTTTACAGAGCATCCATTCATCCTCATTATTCCACAACTGAGAACACCGAGGCTCAGTCTTCAGAGTTTTTCACTGGAGACTCAGGACGAGAACCCTCAGCTCCTCCTGCCTGATTCAGCGTCCCCTCCACTAAGCCCGATCCTACACCCAGCCATGCACGGTAGCTGCATCACTGCCCCTCTTTGTTCGGTATAGTTTCTAGATTGTGTGCTGCCTTCCAAGCTCTTTTCGCTTAGAAAGCCATATAACAGTTAAGAATCAGAGAAGATTCTAGTTGGGCCCATTTCATTAGTTTAGCTGATTTTCTTAGCTTATACTTTTCCTGGACCTACCAAGATATTGTCCAAGAACATACCCAGAAAGTTATTTTCTTCTTTGTTTTGAGTTCTTAAAATATTAGTGCGAATAATGTAAGACGAGCTTAGGCTCTCTGACTGGGTTAACTTCCCCTCTTATATAAGCCATAATACCCTTCATGTCCTCTGAGAAGCACTGAATCCAATTGAAAATAAGTTGTTTTTGTTAGGACTTGTTTATGGTCTGTCTGTCTCAGCAGATTGGAAAGGCCACAGGGCAAGAGGCCATGGTCATTGTCCTGTCTACAGCCACATGCTCAGCACTCAGTATTTGTTCAATAAATATCTGTAGAAAGTTTCAGATAACTTGGAATTATAGAGAGAGCTGTCAATTTGATGGCAGGGAGGCAGCTAGGGAGTCCGTAATCTATCCTCTCTTTTTACAATGAGTAAACAGACTCACAGACAAAGTGACACAATTTCTTTTTTTTTCTTTCAAATTTTATTTATTTATTTGACAGAAAGAACACAAGTAGTCAGAGTGGCAGGCAGAGAGAGAGGAGGAAGCAGACCCCCCACTGAGCAGGGGACACCCCCCCCCCACATGGGGCTCCATCCTAGGACCCTGGGGTCATGACCTGAGCCAAAGGCAGACACTTAACCAACTGAGCCACCCAGATGCTCCAAGTGTCACAATTTCTTGACCAATTTATTCACGCCATGTTTATTGAGCGCATATTCTATGCTTGATGGATGTGGTTACAGAGACCGTTGAGACACATATCACTGCTATTGGAGAGCTTATAGTGCACAGGGAGGAATATGCAATTAAACAGATAATTACAATACAATGATGTAAGTGACAGGGCAGAGATGCAAGAAATAGTCTGCATACAGAAATCGGGACAGGCTTCCCAGAAAAGGAAGTCTGAGCTACGTCTTGAAGGATAAATTGAGCCTGTCAATCAAAAAAGAGGGAAAGTCAGTTCAGGCAGAGGGAACAACATTTATGAAACCTTAAAACCATAAGAGCATACATAGAAGGATCGAAGAAACTTGGGCTAGTCTGATAGCGATATAAGGAAATGGGCAGAAGGGGGCTCAAGAGAAGGAGGCGTGGACCCAGAAATTGAAAAGTGAGGATTTGGGCTTAGACCAGTGATCCTCAAACTTTACTGAATGTAAAAATCACCCAGGGGTCTTGTTAAAATGCAGATTCTGACACAATAGGTCTAGAAATTCTGAGTTTCTAACAAGCTCCCAGGTGACATCAGTGCTGCTGGGCTTAGACT
Organism: Mustela nivalis; assembly: GCF_964662115.1. Lineage (NCBI taxonomy): Eukaryota > Metazoa > Chordata > Mammalia > Carnivora > Mustelidae > Mustela > Mustela nivalis. The sequence continues at coordinate 19,449,075 of NC_139032.1, forward strand.
TCACCTTAAGAAAAAAAGCACAAGGAACCCGGCAGCCTGTAGAGATGTTGTATAACACAATGGTTCTCAAAGTGCACACCCCACATTTTTACTTCTCACACCAACCTACTGAATGAAAAACTCTATGGGAGGCCCAGTGTTCTGTATTTGTACAAGCCCTCCAGGTGATGCTGAAAATTTGCCTAAAGTGTGAGCACCACCAAACTAGGACAATAACCAGATTTTCTTTGTAGAAATAAATCAGATAATAATCAGATTTGCTTTGTAAAAGATGACTCTGGTTAGGATCACTGGACCCTGTGTCCAGCACTCCTTTCCATGACAACCCAAAAAAATGATAAAATGATTCAAAGATCTCTAAGTACAATATTTTAGATCCAAGAATATTCTGAGATTTCAAAATGACAAGGTTGTTAATGAGGAATAAATTTTCTCCCACTACATTCAGAATCATCTTTATGATTAAAATAGCATGAATTACCCTGTGTTTGATGACATCTTTAAATGTTAGTAATTGAACGGCACATTTAATGACTATAAGTAGAGAATTAACACAAGCTTATATTCAGAAGTCAAAGTTGACCTTAACCAATTAGTTTTTAAAATTGTTTAGAAACAACTTGTGCATTTTTTATTATATACTCTTCAGGTACAGCTACAGCAGGTAGAAAATGAAGAAGTGAAATATTTTACCTGAGTTTGTGCTTAGACTCAGGGAAATTTTCTGTTCATGATTTACCCTAGAACCGTATCATGGGGATCTGATAACCTTAAAAGAATCCAAATTTTGGAGGCGCCTGGGTGGCTCAGTGGGTTAAAGCCTCTGCTTTTGGCTTGGGTCATGGTCTCAGGGTCGTGGGATCGAGCCCCGCATCGGGCTCTCTGCTCAGCAGGGAGCCTGCTTCCTCCTCTCTCTCTCTATCTGCCTCTCTGCCTACTTGTGATCTCTGTCAAATAAATAAATAAAATCTTTAAAAAAAAAAATCCAAATTTAAAAAAAAAAAAAAAAAAAACATCCTGCCTAGGGTTCTCTCTCCTTTCACTGAAGGTAATATTGTGCAATGCTGAAGTAAGCAAAAGGGATTAAACGAATGAATGGATCAATTAATCAGTTAATTTAAGTGAAGGCAAACAGATATGCATGAACAAAGGAAAGAAGGAACAAATAAATAACACTAAATTAGAGAATATAGAAGACTAATTTTCTTATATGAGAGCCTAGAACACATTAGAATCAACAGGAAGGCTTTTAAAAATTTCATGCCAAGGCCTCACTCTGGATTAATTAGATGAAAATCTGTGTCATAGGACCCAGGCATCAATATTTTTTCCAAACTTCCCTGGTATTTCTCAGGTACTAATCAGGTGTGATATCCCTTGGCCTAAAAGGCTTGAAGCTTCCATTCATAGTATTTTATATAGTTCAAATTGTAAATGACACTCCATATTTTTCAAGTCTTTCGGCGTTTGCAGAGGCCTGGCCTCTCACATTCTAGCGGTCAGCACTGTGGTCTATGTAAGTAAGACAGGAAGTTCAAACATCACTATGTTGCTGGAACCCAGGGCTATATTAAAGTGGAAGAAGATGAGAACCAGACACAAAGATAGTAAATTAGAAGATCTTGGGGAGTAAAATTCCTCCCTGACAATACAGAAGGTGACAGTTCTCTAAAGGGAACCCAGAAGCACCTACAGGGTGCTGGTGGCCATGAAACCATGCCTCACCACGCCAGGAGTCATTTTCCAGCCGATGAGGATATGTGCTGTTTGCAGAAGCAGCAAGTGTGGGTGATGCACACCTGTTTTAATTGCTTCATGAAGCATTGTGAGATTTTTGTCCGAATCTAGAAATGACACAGAGGCTTCCACTGGGCTCTGGATATTACAGATAGGCCAGATGGAATCCTGTCGCCTATGTGATTGAGCACATTTTTCATGTGAAAGTAGAAACCAATGGATACGTCATCTGTAGGGTAATCTGGGAGGACATTTTTCTTCATTCCATCCAGTGGACCATGCAGAAACACCTGTTTCATATCTTGGAATCATTTGCAACTGCTCTCTAAGTAATAAGTGTTGAAACAATATTATTAAGCCACTTTTTAAAATTCATATACTTGGGCATTGAAGAAAATATAAAATTAAGAGCTTGTTTCGCCATTTCCACCATAACGCTCAGTTTTGGCTAATTAAACATGCCTGTCCTCGCTTGTAGGGACCAACTATCTTTGCTCAGGACTATAGGGCTTCCTGGGATGAGGGAATTTTAGTGCTAAAACCAGAAAAGGCCAGGAAAACCTGAGACCGGTTGATCACATGACCTGAGACATTGAAAGGTTCGATGATTTCTCAGTCACATCACCTGGGGATAGAGTTCTTTCTGGATTTCCACCCAGATATTTAATGTATATTCACTTGAGCAAATTGTGGCACTGTGAGATACACTGGGGCCCATTTGCGGAAGTCATTGTGGAGCCAAAGATCACCCAAGGAGATATGTCACTTGCGAGTGACTGTAGGAAGCATGGCCATATGTATCCAGAGGGCCCAGGGTCCATTAGAGACAGATGCTTCTCTGAAAGAGCCATGAATAATCTCTCTCATATTCCCACTCAGGGTTGGATTCAATGCCCAAGGTTGAATTCAGTCTTATTTTCCATTATCTCAAAGAATACCAAAGAAAACTGAAGTTGAGTTAACTTCAGTTTCAACGTAAACACATTCAGTATCACGATTTGCAACTGGTTTTGGAGAAACCAATAAGCCACATTTGAATCTGGTGAGTGGGACGGTCTTTATTAGACCATCGAGGGAAGTCCTGACTAGAGTTCTAAGAGTGCTTTGCAGACCTTAATGTCTACTGGAATCACCTAGGGAGCTTGTGCAGCCTGTGACGCTGAGTGGGCAGAGGTGGGCAGAATTCTGCATCTCTAACAGGCTCCAAGGTGACTCCGGGTGGCCCAGAGACCCCACCCGGATGGATGGTAGGGCCCAGGGCTCAGAGGTTTGCCATTGGACTTGGGGCAGGACCACAGGAGTGCTCTCCCTCTGCCTTCTCCGTGCTTTCCAACAGAAGCAGCTATCTTTATTGATACAGAAATACCACATGAGAATTTGTTTGCAAATGTATTCCACTGCTTTAAAAAAAGAAGAAAGAGAGGAAGGAAGGAAGCAAGCCACAGCATTAAAAAAATTTATGCCAGTATGAAAACAAGTAATTCTGCAGGAGCATGAAAAGAGCTCCCTACAAACAATGCCGCCATGCACTGATGTTCCCTTCAGGTCGGGTGAGGACACTGACCCAGCCCGAACGTCTAGTGCCTCATCACCCACTTTCCGACAGAGCATGGTGCGAGCTCTGTGGCAGCAACGCCAAATCTGTAGTTTAATTAAAAAAAGAAAAGGGAAAACAAACCTCTCTCCAAACATAGAACAACAAAAGAAAAGCCCTCATAGGGGATGGCCCCGTAGACCCCAACTAAATGATGAGTTTCATTTGTAGAACCTTCCACCTGACCCACGTAAACAGGAACAAAAACAGATGGCTAGTAGGCCGTACCCTGTGCCAATTTCAGGAGGGAGCCACTGGCGAGATGTAGGTTGTAGGTGGATGGGGCCCAGCTTAATTAGGGAATGTTTCAAAATCAAAGCAGAATAGAGCTGTTCCTGCAAGAGGGTCTCTTCGGAGCAGGGGGCCCATGAGAAGCCTTTTGTGTAAGCTTACAGCATCCTTTATACAATCAGAAAACTTATTAAACTTGAGCATAGAACCACTGTGGGTTCAAAGACACCTAGGCATCTCTCACTAGAGCAATATTCCCTAAGATTTTATTTGATTTAATTATTCATAATGGGACTTAATGCTTTTTTTGGTACTATACTCATCTTTTAAAGGGCACTGCAAGGTAGACACTGAGACCAGTAGCTCAGGACTGGAGAACGCCTGTTGCTAACACACAGCTAAAAGTTGCTGCAGGCTTCACCTCCCAGATGTGGGACAAAGGCAGTTCGGATGGAAATAAAGTGGTTAATGAAGAAAGATATGTATAGACAGGCAGGAACTGAGAGAATTATGAAAATTAATTTTCCATGAGGTCTGGAAATGAGATCTGCTTGCACAATTCTAGATCAGTGTCCGCTGGGGAGGCAAATGAACTCGGCCACACATCATGTGAAGGGAATTCAGGTTTGAAAACGAGGGATGATCTCCCTCTCAGGACACAGCTTCTCTGAGCCTTACGGAAACCAGGGACAGGTGCTGTGGTCTACTTGATCATTTAAATTAGTCCTTGTGGCTACCAAGGTGAACTTGGGTCATTGCTAAGAGCTGAGATAACATGTCAGAAGGTCCCTGATAGCAGAGTTTGTGCCTGTGGATGAGATGCTTACCAAAAAATTAATTAATTAAAAAAATAAAATGGAGTTCATTGTTAGTCATTTAAAATAAGGTTCTCACACAAAAGTGTACAGCAAGAAGATCTGGGAGCAAAGGGCCTTCATGCCACATGGCAGCGAGGACTAGGACCTGAGGAGCCACTTCCTTTACCACATTCGAGTGTCAGCTCACTGCAGTTTTGAATTGGCTTCCAGCCTCACCCCCCTAGGCAGGTGACTTCGCCATCCCTGATAAAAAAGGGTAAAGAAAAGAGAGAGAGAGAAGTTAATTATCAAAGGAATTATTTTTTCCCCTGGGATGACCCTGTGCTTTCCAGGTGACAGAGTTGACAGAAGACAGCACTCACTAATGAATTTCCATAAATAAGAAGAAAGCCAAATGCCCAGGTGGCACTTTCTTGGAGGTACTTAATTTATTAAACAAATATTTATTGGTAAAGTATGAGGTGAATAAGACTGTGCTTTGTTTTGTGTTACTGTGGCATATTCAAATAATTCTGATACATGGCTGGATTCCCCTTGCTCCCTTGGGACTTATTCCCGGGCCTCTCCCATTGGTGGGGGTGGGGGTGGGGGGCAACTGTGAACGGAGGATGCAACACAGAGGGTGTTGTGAGCATGTTACCAGGGCAGCTCGGGCTCTGTCTGCCGGAGGCCCTCTGTGGCATGGTATGGAACATGCCTCAGCCTTGTCCTACCTTAAGGGCAAGAAAGGTATGACATGTATACATCACTTCCCACTGTCATTTGGTGAGAGGTCCTCACAGGGTATTAACTCCCAGCCTGCCTTGTGTGTGGTCTGGACACACCCCCAGAGATCAGAGGAAGCCCTCAGACAGTCGGTGGCTGATGTTTGCCCTCAGAAACTGCCAACTTGTAGGGAAGCACTGAGTCTTGAGGGTATATACGTGGTCACTGGCTATACTGAGTATAGTCTCATTGGGAAGATAATAATGAGTACATTTATTGAATGAATGTCTGTGTTTAAGTCTCTATATTTGGCATTTTCCATTTAACCTTCACAAGTGGATGAAGTTGGGTCATACTAGGATATCCATTATGTGGGTAAGGAAACTGAGGCATGGAGGCATTAAACAATTGGGCCGCGATTACCACTTACTACCTAGGTAGTAAGTGGTAATTGTCATAGTCATCCAGACAGGATGGCTCCAGAGCCCACATTTGTAACAGCTTTTCTCCATTGCTTCTCTCTATGACTCATGAACAATTAAAAAGACCAATATGAGGCAACATAAAGGGATATCCTTGCCTCAGTCTCAAGAGATGCTTTCTTTCTGGAGGCAATTGCATTTCATGGAGGACAAAGACATAATCCAAAGGAATATGTGTCTAATAATGGAACCACTAGCCCCGGCGACAATGATAGAGCTTCTAAGGGACTGGAGGAACTTCGGTACCGAAAGCTCCGTGTGGGTAATGACTCTGAGGGGAGTATCACTTCCCCCAGCCGTGCACATTTGGAATAAAAAGCCTCTGACCCCTGCACTGAACTACAGTCCAATAATGCTGACCTTGGATAATCAGAAAAATGAGCAAAGTTATATGAAGAACACTGTCCATCCCAGAACTCTTTTTTTTTTTTTTAAGATTTTATTTATTTGACAGACAGAGAGCACAAGCAGGCAGAGAGGCAGGCAGAGAGAGAAGAGGAAGCTGGCTCCCTGCTGAGCAGAGAGCCCGATGCGGGGCACGATTCCAGGACTCTGAGATCATGACCTGAGCCGAAGGCAGAGGCTTAGCCCACTGAGCCACCCAGGCACCCCCCCAGAACTCTTTATGACCACAAAATATCTAGCGGCAGGGGACTGCTCAAAATGCAGTATACCCAGAGGGTGGAATACAATGCAGCTTGTAAGCAGCTGAGGGAGCACTCTAGAGAAAATTCCTGTACAAACTCATTGGTTTCCAAAAACCTGTTTGGAAATTTACTTGTTTACAAACCCAGTTGGACACTATAAAAATGACTCCTAATGCCTTCTGTCTGTGGCAGGCAGAATTGGTATGCTTTTAGTTCCAAACCTTAGCTTTCTTTCATTCTTTGAACTTTGTAAATCAAAAATTTATCACAGGGAAATTTCTGTATTTACGGACATGAAGGAGACGTGCATAAAACACCACTAGGTGAAAAGCCAGTTAAAAACAGCATTTTTGTTATGAGACCAATTTTGAAATTAGGTATACTCAGACACAGAGGGTGTCAGGCACGTAAATCGGAATGCTAACAGGGGTTATCACTGCCTGGTGAGACTCTGGGTGATTTTTATTCTGTTTTCTCTTTCTAGGTTTCTAATTTTTCTATCCTAAACATATATTCTTTCTCTCTCTTTCTGTGTGTGTGTGTGTGTGTGTGTGTGTGTGTGTGTTTACCTGGAGCAAAATTTAAGATTTTGGTAAAATATGGCGGCATGAGAAACTGGGGAAATCTTCTCTCCTTTCTGCAACCAATATAGCAAACGTAAGGAAGAGTTTGATATTAAGGGAACCTGAGTCCCTGACTTGTTTCTGCCATTTGTTACCTTTATAGCTTGACCTCTTGACCCTTTCTCTCTTGTATCTACAAAATGAGGATGACAAGATGTCCCACTGGGTAAATTATAATACACGACACTGGTTTGGGGGATTATCAGACTCTCTGGGAATGGTCTTCATTCAAACACAGTGGGATGACAGGGAAACATGCTCTGAAAATTAAAAGGCACGGATGGCATGAATGCTAGAAAGGGGACATCCAGGATTTTTAACCCCACTGCGCCACCCAGGCACCCCACGCCCAGGATTTTTAGAGCGGGAAGATGCTAGCGTCCAAAGAGAGCCGTCAGTCAGTGAGGGGCGCTCTGGGAGGAAGAGCCCAGACACCATGTTCCCATCAGCCCAGCCAACAGCCTGACTTTCAGCAGCCCCAGATTTGCTGGCTTGGGCTGCTCATCCCACCACTCGTTGGGGAAATTTCCAGAATCTTCCTGAGATTTTTCAGGAAATCTTCCTGAGATTGAATCTCAAGAAGTGAGAGAATCTTCCTGGCATTTTCCCTTCTGAAGAACTGTGAAGTAACAGGTTAGTGTCCGCTGTGGTAATTATGCAAAAGGCTAACTGCTATTTTTCTTGGGGAAGCTGACTCCCAGAGGCCTCGGATCAAACACTGTGTCTGCCTTCCCCTGAACGAGATGAGCAAGGGGAGGCCTTTGTCGTGTTTGGCGCCTTTTCTTGTGTTTTTGTTTTGTTTTGTTTTGTTCTGTTTTTTTTTTTTTTTTTTTAATCTGTGGTCATGCCTGCTGCTGCTGTTTGTTTTTGTAATTGTTCTTCGAAGGCCTCAGGCGAGAAAGCTGTTCTAATTGTACAAATCACAATGTCGCTGAATCACAGGAACCGTCCCAAGTAATCTGTGCAGCCATGTGACTGAACTTTCAGACTAGCTGGGGGCGCTTCCCGTCCTCCCGGGAGGCCGGTGTCTGATGGACAGAAAGCGGCCGCCAAATGAGACGCGGGAACAGTTGTGTATCCTAAGTGTCGGAGATTCAACTCTGGGCAGTGAGAAGTCAGGCTGCCCTCAGCCACGCGGGATTGGCAGCGTGCTAAGGCAGACTCCCAAGCTGTACCCCGTCTTGTTCAGATGGGGTGCTGGCATAATGAGAGTTGATGTCCATGGAACAAGCTAGTGCTGGGTTCAAATTATTCTCTGCCACTAGGGCTGTATGAAGGAGGCAAGCTTTATGGAACTCGCTGAATGGATTTTTCTTTTTTTTTCTGTTGCCTTAGAATTCCAACTAAAGCCCAAAGAGCAGACTGATTTCTCCCACAACTCATCCGTGCAGGATCAAGAGATGACTCATAGCTCATCTCCCCCAAAATAAGTCACCCCCAATAAGGATACATTGAGGAGATTGATTAGAACGGGGGTCTTTGGAGAACAACGTGTCCTATTAGGAAGTTCCCCAGGAGAGGAAGCAAAAGGATTGCTATCCACTCCTTCAATCATTTAAGAAATTTGAACTGAGTCCCTACTGGGCTCTAAGCACAGTTCAAGGCTCTGGGGATATAGCAGTGAAGAGAAATTGATGACCTTCAAGCCAGATGAGGAGGGCTCCCTGAGCTGCTTTTGGGAAGGTGTGGTTGTTAGCATAAGAGTGAGGGTCCATCTATAGGTTCACCTACGTAAGGTGAGAGAGTATAGGACCAAAAATCTTCTAGGGGCAACCTGCAGGAATGCAGTGTTTGAGTTTTTCTGGAGGCTGAATGACTTCTGTGGAGGACAGATGGGTGGGAATTGTCTTGAAAGGTCCATGCTCAAGACCAGTAGCACCTTAGATTAGGAAAGGAGGAATTTTCCCTGGCACCGGCACTTTAGTGAACTCCTCTGGCCTTCCCCAGCCATGCTCCTGGCTTTCAGAGAAATTGGTTCATGACACGAGGGACACATGCCCACCTTAAGGATATGCTCACCCGGACACTATGGCTTCTTCTAGACCATGACTTGTGTCCCTGGGACTGCAGAATTCTCTCCCCAATGACCCCAAAGCAGGCCTACTCCCAAGGGTCAACCTCATCATTGTGTGCATATGCCTAGGCCCAAGGGCGGTTCAGGAGCTAGTTTTTTGCTGGTGGATGTGAGAACAGGGCTGTCTACACATGTACGCATAAGACCCTTTGGGATAACCACAGATGAGAGAGAAGAGAGATCAATAGTGGACTGAGACCTCAAGCTTCAGGAGCCAGATTCTGGAATGAAATTCCAGGGAGTATAAGAATCCTAGATACAAGGATTAAGAAGACATGGTTGTTAGGGAATAAGGATAGAACACGTTTCATTAAATAATTTCTAGCTTGATTTACAATTTTAAGACATACGTAAATATTTACAAATTGTGGGCTTCTGTTGATACTCTTGCCTTGGGCCCCATGAGTGTCAGAAGTGCCTCTATCCTTAAGAGCTGCCTGCCAGGTGAGGCAACCCCCTAGAAACAGGCTGAGAAGGGGAGTCATAAGTGGACAGAGAGAAGATTCATCTCCAAAGTCAAAAAGCACAGGTCAGAAGTCCCCGACCTGCCCTATCCAAAGGAGTCCCTGACTCCTATCCTATCCAAAGGGAAAGATAGGAGAGTGAGGAAAGGTTAGGGGAAGTGAAGTGGGAGGAAACAAAGGGGTTATGAGGTGTCATGGAGGAAACCATAGAGAAGTGCCCAAAGCCTTCCATATATAGTGAGAATTTGGACATAGGCCTTAACAGAGGGCATTGAACCGCCAAGAGAGAATCACAAACACAACTCTGTAAAATGCACACACAGTCTGTTCTCCTTCCCTTCCTTGCCTGGACCCTAGAGCAAGGGGAGCACAAGTGCTAAAATTATAAACCAGCATTCATTCCCCACTGTACTTCCCAGAGCCTAGGTTCAGCCCGGGCTGGGGTAGAGGAGGAGCTTTTATTCAGACGAGAGAGCAAAATTTGATTTAGATTTCACAGGACTTCTTAAAAATATGAAGAGGAGGCTTCTGAGTATCTGAAATGAGCTTGGGAAGCTCTGGGATCAGCCAAGATATTCTCAGGGAGCAGGAAAGGGTGGTTTGACAGAAGGGGGTTGAATAGCAGTGGGCAGGACACAAGTAGCACTGTTAATTGACTGTACCCCCTTTGATTCACGCCATTCAGTTGATACTGACTTTTCTGACCTTCGATTTCCTCATCGCCAATAAAATGAGAGCATTTGAAAAAAATGTTCTGAAGAATAGGGATACTACAAGTAACATTTCTAGCACGTTCCATGCATCTAATGAGACAACTGCTGTAATTGTTGTTGTTATGAAGAGCATTGTTATTGAAATTCCATGCTAACAATATGGAGCACTTTAGTTCTCTTCACCCACTCCTCGTTTCTTGAGGGGCACTGAAACTCCTAGTACACAGAAGTTTCTAGAAGGCCCCACCTTTGAATTGAGTAAGGCATAAATGTGGCAGCATTCTAATGGAGAGTGATTGTCCCTGACAGAGGGATTTCAACACTGAATCAGTCAACAGCAAGAGCAGTGAGAGAAGTTAATATTCATGGAGAACCTACTAAGTGTCAATGCTGCAATGCTGGGTATTTTACAGATATTTTCACCATTTAATACAAGAACTAGGGCCAGCTAGAACATGCCCTGAGCAACCCCCCACACCGCAGGCGATTCTCTGAAAAGTGAAAGAAACCCAGGGAATGTTTCTGAAACTTCAAATCTGAAATCCTGGGAGCTAGGAGGTTACTGCTGTGTAGAGGCTGCCTGGGAAGGCTTGCGACTATCTGCAGCAAAGGCCAGTAAGAGCTCTTCAGAGAGCACTTACGGTGACAGGAAGGGAGGGACAATGCGTGGAGGATGCGCCTATGAGCCAGAGCCACTTGAAAGCTCTTGGAATTGGGGAATCTGATGAGGAGAATGGCTATTCACTCCTCCTCTAAAGTCTGCCATTTTGGCCAAACTTGCACATTAAATTGGTGCTTCATTAGATAGTCAGTGATGAATTTTAGAGCAAGAAACCAGTGCCAGAGCCCTGGAACACAAGAACAGGCAACTGGTCAGAGATTTAATAAAGCCGTGAAACACCCCTAGGATAGTCCTGCCAGGAGTACTCTCTGGGCAAAAGACTCTTTTGGTTTGCCTCAGTGGCTGGCTGAGATGGAACTGTCAGGACCAGCATTCCATCCTTCATGGAGTGCGGAAAAGGATTTCAGGAAGGGGCTTCGAACTGAGGGATTCAAATGGGTTCCTCCTGTGAGGACTGGAACACATCCTCTGGGGAGAGTGCCTACCGCATGGTGTCTTGTCACCACAGGAACAGACATGACAAAATGGCCCGGCAGACCACTCACAGAAAAAAACAAAACATGTATACACCTAGAAAACCAAAAGGGGAAAAGATTCAACCAGCCCTATAATTCCAGGAGCAACTGTTTCCCGGCAAACATTTCCTAAACCCCTGCCTACCCCATGCCAGGCTGTAAGTCCTAAGAATGCAAAGATGAAAAGGCAAGTCCAGCCCTCAAGCAGCTCGCACTCTGTTTGGTGAGAAAGACACGTTCATGGACGGGACCGGCACAAAGCCATAGGGCACAAGAGACAGGTTGACTTGTCCTGTAAGGTGTCACAGGATAACTCACTCGAATCTGGAAGGTCTGGAAGAACTTCATTCACCAGGGGAGTGACCTCTGGTTGGAGGCTTGAGACAAGTGAAGGTTAACGTGGAGAAGATAGGGCAGGGGTGGGGAGAGGGACAGGAAGCCAGAGAGGCACTCTGAACAGAGGGCACGTCTTGCGGCAGGCCCTGGAGGAGGAGAGCGGGGCTGGTGGTTCAGTGTGGCTGGAGCCAAGGACCAGAGCGTTAAGTGTTGAACAAGGAGCCCAAAGTACACAGTAGGTGGACCACGGAGGGCCTTTGACACCCAGCTAAGTCCAAGGCATTGGGACTCCTTCCGGGGAACATGGCTAAGTCTGGCGATGCCCAGAGCAGATTTGCCTTTGAGAAGGATCACAGGGATGCTGGGTGGAGAAAAGCTAAGAGGTCAGAACTAACAACAGGAATAATGGACTACGTAGAAACACCTGTGATTAAGGAGGAGGCCTTATTCTGAGACCCATCTCCCCTGCCCCCGTGCACAACTTGAGACAAGGTTTTGCTTGCGAGCGATTTATTTAGGATGTGGGTCCTGCAGTATGATGAGGGCGAGGACAAGACAAAAGGAAGGAAAGAGGACCGAGGAAAGGTAGGCTCACAACTGAGCCTCTGCTGTGGGCAATTAAGTATGAAGGGGACATCTAGGAAACTGGGCTTTTTATCTACCAACATGCCTCTCTAATAGGTTGGCTCCCTGGCATTTCCCAGGCCAGAGGGGAATCTCCAGCAGTGAGATACAGGAGCTTGGGGAAAGAAGCCACTAGGGGACTGTCCACAAAAGCTGCAGGCGACCTCCAGGGTGGGCTGAGTGGTTCTGGTTGACAGCAATGAGTCCTTTCTCTGCATGGAGCTTCCACGACCAGATCTCCCAACGTCTCCGCATTTCTATGGAAATTTACACATGCCTGAGGTGTAAGCAGACTGTGAGTTTAGACTCAAGGAAAGTGGCAGAGTCCCTGGGGCATCAGCCGAGCTCACTGTGTCTCCGTACAGACGCCCCACCGGGATCTGAGCTGGGCTAACAGCCCCTGATTTCCATAGGTGTCAAATATTCACAATAGTTACTATTGCAAATATTTACTGACTGACAGGGTTCACATAGAAAATGTTTTGTAAAATAATTAACGTTGTAAAAGATGCAATTACTCGAATTTATTTCTTGAAACAGATCCAAAAGTACTAGAAATTACCACCTGTAACAGGAAGGAGGAGCGGTAGCCAACAAGAAGCAGGTCACATGGGTGCAAAATGTGTATTTCTCTCTTGGTTTTCACCAGACCTAAGCAGCCGTAGGCACAAGACATAATGACCCAAAGCCAGATTATTGTCTCCTCATTTTAAAATAGTTGGTACTTCTGGGTGATTAGTGAGTATGTGAAATGGTTGAGATTATGCATGTTAGCATCATGAGACCAGAGTCTGATGGTCCTGATTCTGTTGCTTCCTGACCATGTATCTTTGGGGATGCCTTCTCACTTCCCGTTCAGTCTCAGATTATACAATTATAAAATGGAACAAATAATCCCTCCCTCCCTGTACAACATCTGGATCACAGTAGACACCCATGTTAGTCAAGAGAATGAATGGAGAAAGATGTGCAGAAAGTATTGAGCACATAGTAAGAGAGCAAAAAATGTTAGCAGTTATTATTGCTTTTGTGCTTTATAATAACCCAAAGCTATTTGACAGTCAGACTCATTTCACCAGAATTCCTACTGCTGTCATTACTTGGTAGATCATATAATAGCAAAGTAAGCCATCTTGCACAGAGTGCTAAATTTGGAGGGAAAAACCCTGGACCTGGGATGCATGCTGAAATCTCCATCTTACCATCTCCCCATCATCATAAGAAGGAAAGAGCTAGGAGAGGACTGTATTCCCATCTAGCAGACATATTCGTGAATAGCTCACATCGGCAGTCCAAGAGCCAAAGGCTTGATAGCTGTGTGTTGTCCATTAAGTCACTTAACCTCTCTGAGCCTATGAGTGTTGTATCTAGATTGTGTGTAAGAATAGCGCATAGCATCTTTCTAGCAATTAAATGTGGTAACCGTACAGAGCCAGGCATGGCATCTAGCATGGCCTTATTAACCCTCGTTTCTCTCTTCTTGCTCCCCAGGCCCCCTCAACAATTAATAATCCAGGGGGAAAGTGGAGTCTGGTTAGACCAAAACAAAACAAAACAACAACAAAAAAAAACTCGTTCATTAACATGACAGGCAGCAGAGAATAGTGATCAAGAACATAGACCCTGGGGCAGATTTCTAGGGCTCAAATCTCAACTCTGACCGTTACAAGCCATATGCTATCTCCAGCAAACTAGTAACCCTCTCTGGGCTCCGTCTCCTCATCGGTAGAATAAGAAGAATAAGACCTGAGGTCTGAAGATTAAATGAGTCCCCATTTGTAAACTGATGGGTGCCTGGCACCATGTAAGTGCCAGATGGGACTTGCGAACTCAAGTCCAGTCTTGCCTGCCAGGCTTAGAGCAATGACATGATCCACGTCTGCCCGGAAAATCTCTTGCAGAGAGGACCAGCACTTCAAAGGCATCATTTGGCCTCATTTCTTGACTGACAGCCTCAGAACCACAGATGCTGCCTCTCGGACCATCCCCCAATGCTACATAAATCTTTATAGAACTGGATTGTAAAGAGCCAAGTATTGGAAAACTGAAAACCCTAATATCCCAATCGATTGCCTGAGAGTAGTTCAGTGGCGTTTCTTTAAGCTCTGTAGCATCATCCAGGACCCGCTGTAATGGTCCTCCACCTCGGGCTCAGAAGGCAGAGGGCAATATCCTCCTGCAGTTTGTCCCGGTGCCTCTCTGACTGCTGTCAGATAGAACAAAATAAATGGTCCATGGAGTCGGGGTCTTCTCATTTAACGCCAGTGCGCGGGATCCAGCTGTGGGCACTTACTCCCTGTAGCATATTCCCGGATTGGCTGCATCGGATTGTGTGTCGCGGCCGAGACGGGAAAGGAGAGCCAAGGAGGAAGTAAGGTGCTGAGGGACAGGAAATGCCACCTCGGTTATAACCACACTACAGTCTGGGTCTGGGCCAAAAAAAGGAAAATTAAAAAACAAAACAACAACAACAAAAAAACCTTTAAAGAAGCAGCACTCAGCAAGAGATTGGTGTGGGTCTCCTTTCCTTGGGTTCTGTGACTACAATTCAGAGTCTCTTCTCTCCTGGACTGACCACAGGTAAAAAATGGTGGGTAAAACCTCCTCCAAGGAGAGCAGCTGTCCCTGGTCACGGTGTGTGCCTTCCAGCGCACCCAGCCACAGGGAAGCCCGAGTCCCGAGCTCCCCACCAAGAGGCGCACAGAGCCCTTGGGAGTCTGAGCCCGGAGCCCTCTGAGCCAGGTGAGAGGAAAGGTCTCCGGAATCCCATTTCCAGCAGGTCGTTATCCTCACCCTGTCTTTTGTTTCCCCGCTTGGCGATCCTGAGCCAGTGTTGAGCAGGCGGTCTTCAGGCTTGTTTGGATTCCCGTGCACTCAGTTCTCGGCAGCCCTTAAAAGCCTGAGAGGAGACAGTGGAGCCGCAGTGATTGAGGCCAGCTGCTCTGCACCCCCGCCAAGGGTGCTCGATTCTGATTGCTGTGCTGCAGGGGTCCGATCGCCGCAGTCAGCGGAGAGGGCGGGGTGGGGGGGGCGATGAGGTGGTCCAGGCCACCGTCCCCGAGGTCATGCCAGTCCAGGAAGTGTTCCTCCTGCAAAGCAGCTCATGCAGACGCCACTCCGAGCTTTTCCAAAATGATAAAATCACCTCTAGGGAAAGAGAAGAAAGAATGTGTAAAAATGTCTTCTGAATGCTGGGTCTTTCATCAGCCTCTCAATTGCCTGGTACATTTGCTTGTTAGGCTGCATCTCGCCTCTCGTATTAGTCATTCCGGCGGCCCCCACGCAGGCTGCGATTTGGAGCTCTCGGGGTGCAGTAGGTTGTGAAAATGACTATAATCCTTCGTCTCTCCCTATGTCAGATCTCTGGGCGCTGTGACTTTATAGGTCCAGCTCATGAAGAGAAAGCGTCTCTTTGCCCTGCCCTTGAATCTGGACTTGCCCTGGCTCGCTCTGGCTGGGAAGTAGAATGTTGTGGACATGACAGGGTGACATTTCCAAACTCTTGGCCTCAAGAAATACTTTGCTTGCTTTCTCTCTCTCTCTCTCTCAGCCCTGCCCATCTGCCATGTTAACAAGCCCAAGCTGGCCTGTTGGATGACAAAAGGCCATGGGGAACAAAGACAAACCATCCCAGCTGAGGCTTTCATATACTGACCAGCCCCCGGCTAACCCACCAGCTAACTGCAGACACAGAAGTGAGTCCTGCTGAGATGAGAGGGAAGCCCAGCCAAAAAGGCCAACCCCAGAGTCATAGGCCAAGTAAGTGTTTACTCTTTTAAGTCACTAAATCTTGAGGTTGTTACAGAGCAAATCTCATGTAGCGGTTAGTTTTCCAAAAAGACAAAATCACCTTAAAAGGGAGAGAAGAGGAAAAAGAAATTTTAAAAAGGGTTTGGCAGGGGCGGTGGGGAGGGGCAGGGAGGGGGATATGCAGAGAATTTTTGAATGTTCTTTCCTCCAGCCTCAATGACCTGAGATAGACTGACTCTGAATCTCAGCTGCCACGGTAGCAGCTCCTCCCGAGGCCTCCAGGCATGTGCAGCTGCGAATTCCCTCGGCTTGCGCGGTGTAAAGAGGTTTCTCTTCACTAAGATTCCCCAGCCCCGCCAACCCATTTCTGTTCCTGGGGAGGTGAAAGCCTACTGGGTGGACAGTTGATAAAATCCCACCTGTTTCTTTTATGGTAATTCCGCCTGTAAAGTGGAAAGTGGTGTGCTCAGAATATAAAGTAACTTTATTAACATAGAAAAACACTGTGTCTTATCTCTGGGGTTGAAAAACTGAGATGCTACAGAGACCATAAGTAGACTATTTTGAGAAGCAGTAGATTTCCAGGCTTGAGTGTATGTGTGCATGTGCGTGTGTGTTTTGGTACGCCCCTTGCTAGTGGTGGGGGGAGCGGATGTTTATTTAGTGCCTATTATGTGCCTGGCATATTCTAGGTCTCTGCTATTTTTGATAAAAATCTCACAACATCACCATGGGGTGTTTTGATTAGCACGGACTTGTAGGTGAGGACAGTGAAGTCCCAGAAGGTTAAGTCAATTGCCCAAAGTCACACGGCCAGCAAGTTGTAAAGCTATAGTTTGCCTTGTGCTCTCTGTCAGAGCTTGAGCTTGTTGAACTGTATTGTCCAAATGGAAGGCTTCTGGATACAGATATCAGAACTTCTACAAATATTTGGTTAGAATAGTTTGATTTCCCTATCTAAAAGACTACAATAAAAATCCATACACCCTAAATATGCTACATTCCAACATTTAACATATCAATGAACACCATTATTTCATCATTTTAGGGTCTCCATATGCATTTGATAATACACACCTCAGAATAAAACAGCTCTCGTATATCTGGCACATATTTGAGTATCTGTAGGGATGCCTGAGTGGCTCAGTTGGTTAAGCACCTGACTCTTGACATTGGCCCACGTCGTGATCTCAGGGTTGTGAGATCCAGCCCCATGAGGTGAGATTCTCTCTCTCCCTCCTCCCCCATACCCCCCCAACTCGTCCTAAGTAAATAAACAAATAAGTATTTGTATCATATGTGTGTGTGTGTGTACGTATATATGCTATTGCTTGAGAGTGTAAGAAATCTACATTGTTCTTTCTTTCTTTTTTTTTTAACATATAGGCACATGCATGTCAAATTAAGTGAGTGTGTGACCATGCATATACACACCATCCTTTTCTTTATTGTTTTTAACAATTTTTTGCATTTATTTATTTGAGAAAGAGAGAGTATAGGGAGAGGAGCAAAGGGAGGGGGACAAAAAGACTCTGCCCTGAGCATGGAGCCCAATGTAGGCTCCATCTCATGACCCTGAGATGATGACCTGAACCAAAATCAGGAGTTGGATGCTTAACCTACTGAGCCATCCAGGCACCATGACACCATTTTAAATTAAATATCAGGCTTGACCTGTGCCCAGATGTAATTCATTGCACAATTATTTGGGAACCCATCACAATAAATCTGTATTATGGATGATTTCAAACTTTTTTCTGAGAGTTTGGAGTGCTCCCACCCTGCCATTTATATTTATGATAGAAGGGCAGGCATTGGTTGGGAAAGGTGAGCCAAGGTTAAGAGGGACATATGGTGACAGTGTCCAACCAAGCCTGGAGATATAATTACTGAGGGTCGAAAGAATCACCATGATTTAGGTGATAGCCCATCACCAGGGTCCTGGCTACCAGCCCAGTGTTGGGGCCACGAAATTGGGAAGGGAGAACTACCCTCTGGCCTGCAAAGTGGGCCTGGACCACCTCGTGCATAGGGTAATCCTCCCTCACTGAGCCACTGCCACCCTCCCCACCTTTCCAGTGAGAAGAAAGGAGTGAGTACGAAATAGTCATGACCGCATTGCATAGAAAGGAGAAAGTTGCCTTCCTTGTCAGAGCAGAAGAACCCTCCCTCACTAAGTGAGACGGAAGGCCAGGTCTGGCTCTCCCAACTCTTGAGGCAGTGGGTGATTCAGCTTTGAGACAAAAATGTCCAACTATTCTTCTTCCAAGCTTCTTTAACATTTAATTAAAGCCTCTTCTGAGATTGAAAAACAAGTTATTTATAAAAAATAAAACAACAAAAGAATCTGCTTCTATTTATATACTTTTGTGAATCCAGACTCTCTGCTAACAAAAAAAATAGTAATAATCAGAAACAAAGTCAATGAAATTAGTAAAGTTGGTCTTTGTTTGCAAATACTGTAGTATGAAGAGCATCTGTTACAGGATCTGACAAATCTAGGCTTGAAGCAGCTTTGCCACTTACAAGCTGTATGAGTTTGAGCAAGTAACTTCTTGAAACTCAGATTTCTAATCTGTGAAAGTGTGGCTAATACCAATTCACAGAGTTATTCAGAGAAGTTAATGAGATAAATATGTGAAATTTCCTAGCACAACAAAGAGGTGACAAATAGATCCATTTATTCCCTTTTCATCCCTAGGGCCCTCTCCACCATAGCACTTGATATGCCATCTTATTTTCCTCCTACTCAACAAAATCTATAAGTCTGATGAACTAAATCCATTCTGAGTTGTCAGTGATGCTCAATGATTTTAATTTTCACAAAGGTCTGGGGCTGAAATTGGATAATTTCTGAATCAGATACTCGGAAAGCCAGACATTATTTTGGACAGGGAGACCTTCCTGATGTCCTTGAAATCACTCGTCTATCTAGTTAGTGAGCAAAATCACCCACTGTCTTGGTCAGTGACCTTGAAAATGATCTTCAAGTGTGTTTTACCCAGGGGTTGTACCACACATCCCACTAAGGGATAGGGAGAAAATATTGAGCCCTTTATTTATATTTATCTTAAAAAAGTAAGAGAGCAATTAAGCTTTCCTAATAACATATAGGTTGGTGCTAGCAGCATCCATGGGCTTTTATGTCTAAATGTCATATGCAGAGAAGAGTCTGATTTCTGCAATACAATGACACATTTTCTCATTCTTTGCTTTCACTCTTTACCTGGCTGGTGATTCAAACCTTCATTCTGAAAGAGAAACCATTAGTTGGCCTGACAGTAAAGAGTTCCGCAGTTTTCCATTAACATATTCCACTGGACATGGGATGAATGAAACTCCGTGGAGAATACCCTGGATTCAGATTCATTCTTCCACTGTATGGAAACAATCTAAATTTCCCATTGATTTTTTTTTTTAATGTAGTGTTCTGTGATTCATTGTTTGTGTATAACACCCCATACTCCATGCAAACCATGCCTTCTTTAATATCCATCACCAGGCTCACCCATCCCCCTCCCCCCATCCCTTCTAAAGCACTGTTTCCCGGAGTCCGTAGTCTCTCATGATTTGTCTCCCACTCCAATTTCTCCCTCTTCATTTTTCCCTGGTCCTAATGTCCTCCATGCTGTTCCTTATGTTCCACAAATAAGTGAAACCATATGATAATTGATTTTCTCTGTTTGACATTTCACTCAGCATAATCTCCACTAGTCCCATCCAAGTTGATGCAGAAGTTGGGTATTCATCCTTTCTGAGGGCTCCAAACTCTCAAAAAAAATATTTGAAATAATCTACAATACAGATTTATCATGATGGGTTCCCAAATAATTGTGCAGTGAATTACATCCAGGGCACAGGTCAAGCCTGATATTTAATTAAAAATGGTGTCATGGTGCCTGGGTGGCTCAGTAGGTTAAGCATCCAACTCCTGATTTTGGTTCAGGTCATCATCTCAGGGTTGTGAGAGGGAGCCTTATATTGGGCCCCATGCTCAGGGCAGAGTCCGTTTGTCCCCCTCCCTCTGCTCCTCTCCCTATACTCTCTCTTTCTCAAATAAATAAATGCAAAAAATTTTAAAAACAAAAAAAAAGATGATGTGTATATGCATGGTCACATGCTCATTTACTTAAGCTGATATGCATGGGCCTATATGTAAAAAAGAAGAAGAAGAAGAAAAAGAACAATGTAGATTTCTTATACTCTCAAGTAATAACATATATACATACACACATACATTATACATATATTTATTTACTTAGGACGAGTTGGGGGTCATGGGGGAGGAGGGAGAGAGAGAATCTCACCTCATGGGGCTAGATCTCACAACCCTGAGATCACGACGTGAGCCAATGTCAAGAGTCAGAGGCTTAACCGACTGAGCCACTCACGCATCCCTACAGATACTCAAATACATGCCGGATATATCAGAGCAGCTTTATTCTGAGGTGTGTACTATCAAATGCACATGGAGACCCTAAAATGATGAAATAATGGTGTTCTCTAATATGTTGCAATGTAGCATATTTAGGGTATATGGATTTTTATTGTAGTCTTTTAGATAGGGAAATAAAAGATTAACCAAAGAACAGATCTTAACTATAGAGAACAAACTGCTGGTTACCAGAGGGGAGATGGGTCGGGGGGTGGGTGAAGTAAGTGATGGGGATGAAGGAGTCCACTTGTCTTGATGAGCACTGGGTGATGGAGGGAATTGATAAACCACTATATTGTATACCTGAAATTAATTTAAAAAAAAAAAAGTAAAAAAAAACCTGTGTAACCAGAACATTATCCCCACTTCATCAGACCCATAGTGATGAGATTCTAGAGCAACCCATTCAAACCTCTAGGCCTGCCTGCAGCAGAAGCTTGTGCATCAATGCAAATCATCAAGTCTTTACCTTGATAAGAGAGAAGCAGAAAGCCCAGTATGCCTGTTATATAAACAATGGATACAAATGGTAAACAACCTACCCAAAAGAGAGTAGATACTTAGTCAAAGCTCAATATTAAAGCCACTAAGGTCAGGGCTACAACTAGCCCATATGGAGCCTTTGTCATAATTAGAAATGGACATCTCATGCTTCAGGTGAATGCACGCCCACAGCAGTGAGCTCAGTCCTACCTACCCACTAATTTAGTACCCCTGTGAAGGACCCAGTCTCTAAAACCATTTGGTTGCAATGACCCTGGCAAAAATCACGCATGAATGCAAGGACATACATCAGCCTATTTAGAAAATGCTACAAGAAAGAGCAGACATGTATATTTTTCTCCTGAGTTCCTAGGCTCTTACTCCATGACTTGTGAGGGGTGAGAGCTCATGTATACAAAGGGAGAGAGGGAGAAAAAAAAAAAAAAAAAAAAAAACAAAAAAAAAAACCTACTAACCTAGCCATCCAGGTAATGTTTGCTAGAATGGATTTGGGTAGAATTGAATCTCTTTTAACTTGACCTTGTCTAGATGTCTCCCTCCCTGTCTTCCTTCCTTCCATATTTCCTTCCTTCCCTCCCTCCATTTACCCCTCTCTCTCCCTCTGTTCCTTTTTTTCTCTTTCTTTCTTTCTTTCTTTCATATTATGACCACATCAACCAAATAATGAAAATAAAATAACCAATTCATTTTGCCAATTAATTTTAATCATCTAGTCACTATTTAGTTCCTGTGATATATTTGATTCTAAACTAGGGAATATAAAAGTCTCATAAGAAATAAAATCCTGGGGATTTTAGCCACCTAGCTCGGGAAATATTATTGATGCACAGTAAATAGGATGATTTAACCCTTAAGCATTATTTACCCCAACTGGCAAGGAATGTGACGATGACGTTTGTTTGAATATTCTGCAAGTTATTTTTAAATATTTATCCCCTAACCTTACAAAATATATAGTTCTCATTTCAACACTTTTTTGGGTATCTAAGAAAATTTCATGGCCCTGAATATTTGTTCTACATCAACGTTTCCTCTAAGCTAAAACTGTGAAGCCAGTCTGTGATTTGGGCCTGGGCAAGAGTGCTCTCTAAATATTTATACAGTTGAGCCAAAGGGAGAGGGAGCTAGGAACATGATAGTTGGGCCTCCAGGAATATCATATCAGTGGTACTCCATGCATCATTAAATTTGCTGAGGCATTGAGGTATCTAGCCCCCATAATATTTCTAGAGCCAGCAACCTCTATATGTGTCCACAAATATAAATCACTTGCAGAGATGGATCCCTGCATGGCCTCTGCTCCATCCCATTCATCACTAGGCAAGCCTGCTGTCGGTGCCCCTGATATTCTCACCCTGACCTAGAGGCACCACCTGTTCTGTGAGGCAGAGGTGAATGAACCTACTTTATCCCTGGTGTTTTCCAGAATGTGAGTCCTTTCCCTGACCCATGAGTCACACTCCTTCCCCTAGCTACACAAGGCAGCTTGTTTTGAAGTTTGAAACACTACAGCACATAACACTAAGGCAATGTTCAACTACAAAAGAAAATGAAAATGAATAGGAGTCTAATGGTTTATGGGGAGAGAGAGCTTGATGACTTTTGCTTTTTGTTTGTTTGTTTTGTTAATGAACAATCAAGGCACTTGACAGGTTTCTTTCAAAGGTGAAATTACAAATGGAAATTTGTGCTGTGTCCATTTTAGTCATATAATGGTCCTCAAGACTAATGGTATTTAAAGATCACCTAGCAAAATTGTTTAAAATGTGAGTTCCTGGGCCTCCAGTCCTGAGAACCTGAAACCCCACAACTGGGGTGAGCACACAACTGGCATTCCTATTAAGCATGACAGGGAAGATTCTGTTGCAAGTGATTGTTGGAATGACCTGTGAGAACATTAGCATATGGCCATTGCTCTTGTCACTGCTGCTGTATTGGTATTTTCGGCAGTGTTGTTTTCATGTGTACCCATCAGGGGCATACTTGCTATTTACTGTTGTTGGTGGTAGTGGTGTTGCATTTCAAATCAGAGATAGGTGTTTGGGATAGAGCATTAGCCAGGAATCAGGAAAACTGAGTCTAGGCTCTACTACTAAATTTAAACAATGGTATGACCTGAGGTCAATCAATTAGCCTCTCTCATATAAATAATTTTCAAGGCCCTTTTCAGCTTAAAAGTTTCAGATATAATGAACCTCAATTACAGTGACCAGTCTGTACTTTCTTTATTCCATCTTTTTGAAAGTATTGGAGAGCTCTGACTTCTGTTGTTGTGGCTACTACTTTACCATTTATGTTTATTTGAAGAAGTTGCTCAAACTCCAAAATTTCATTCTTCTCATCTGCATAATGAAAGATTAACTCCTCCCTTGTTTACCTCCTGGGGTAATGTTAAACTAAAATGGTATCAGGAATGCAAGATTTTATGAAGTACTATGGAGGCCTAGTATCTCATGCCCTCCAAATCAGAAAATGCAACTGCAGATCATAGAGCTGGGTTTGTCTCATAAGTATATCTTGAAGAAAGCCTGACTGGGTTGAGTTCAAACATAATGGAAGGTAAGAAAATGGAGACAGGTGGTATAGATAATATTTTTAGGAGTTTGTTTTGTGAAAGGAGCAGAAAAATAGGCCTGCGCTGTAGGGGTTCATTGGGGCAAAGAAGACGGAGGAGAGTAAGGTGAGGGTTATTGTTAACATTTCTATGTTCAGAAGAGTGATCTGGTACAGAACGAGATAACAAAATGAAAAGATCAGACCGTAGGAAGCTGGCCTCAAATGGATGTGTAGGATTGAGTATTAGGTTGGAGCAAACATCATAACAGGGAAAAGGATAATACAGAGGTGTATATGAAAGGAAGTTGATAGATTCTTGGTGGAGGTTGTGGAAGCTCTTTCTTATTCATTATATTTACCCAGTAAATATAAAATATAAAATATAAAATCAAGGTCAGTTTCTGAGACTGAAGAAGATGGAAGTTTTGGAGGTTTGAAGAGAAAGGAGAAGATGGTGCCTCTTTTGGAGGGATAGTGGGAAGTGAACTGAAAGAGAAATGACAAAACTAAGAATACACTTCACTTTAAAATGATTAATATCAAGTGAAACCATTCTATACGATTGTGTGTTTTTCTTCAACCACATGGGCTGCTTGGTTCAGGTGCAGAGTAGGTCTAAAATTGGATTTTTCAGTGTTGATTTTTTTTTTTTTAACTAGTAGAGCTTGGTGGAGTGAATGGGTCAAGGAGATGAGGATTTATGCAACAGGGTGATTATGGTGATGGGCCATTATATTTAAGCTTAGCAAAAACATGTGTCAGTGGATTGGTAGTTCTGGTAACTTTGAAGAACTGGATCTGATTATTAGAGGAAATAAAGTGGAAAATGGGAAGTGGCAGCTAGAGAGTGGAATGTGTGAAATTGAAGGTGAAGCACTGACAAGGTATAGGGAATGACCATAGAAGTGGGTGACTAAGGTAGAATAAAGAATGAAAGAATCATGGAATTTGAGTAGGCCAAGGAACTGAGAAACCATGGTATTGAATGGACCATCTACATCAGTGTTTAACTTCCCAGCATGCTGCATGAGTGTGATCTTGAGATAGATACTAGGACAGGGGCCAGTATCTTCCTTTAGTGAATGAAGGGAGTAACCAGGGGGATAATAGAAGAATGGATAAGATAGTCCTCTGGCTTGTGCTTCGAAAGAATATATTTGGAAGGATGAGATGGTAAGGGAATATGGATGGATGGGGGTCCTAAAGAGACCTTGAGGAGTGCAAAAGACAAATCCAGTCCCAGTGGTACACAGATGTTTTTATAGGAAAATACAGATTTATATTTCTCTTGAAAAAAACGTGAAATTCCATCACAAAAGACCCCATTTCCACAGATTAAAAGATGTCTGAAACTGAGCCTGGCTGCTTCTCCCCCACCCCTTTTAGAGACAGAGAGAGAGGTTTGAAAAAGAGAGCATGGGGAGGGGCAGAGGAAGAGCGAGAATCTGACTCTGGACTCTGTCTCAGGACCCTAAAATCATGACCTGAGCCAAAATCAAGAGTCAGATGCTTAACTGACTGAGCCACACAGGCACCCCCTGGCTGCCTCCTTTTTTGACAGGTTATATAACCTCCATTCTCCCTAATTTAAACACATCTTCTCTCCTCCCTGAAACCAGGATCCTGGGTTAACTTCCACTTATTATGAATTGTGTTTTCTAAATATAGACCTAAACCATCTGTAATCTTTTACTATGTTACTATTTCTATTAAAGAAAGGATGGAAAGTAGGGGGGAAAATATTAGACCAAGAAGACTGTATGTTTAACTTAGTCTTCTCTTTTTTATATTATCAGCCTAACCCTAGTAGGCATTCGATCATGAGACTCCTGCCCTAAATCTGTCTGATGAATTTATCCCAATTAAAATCTGCCAGAAGTTATTTTCCATAGACCAGAAATTACTTTCTCTTATGTGATAATCCTTTGGCTTTGAAATCCCAATTAGGCTTGACAGCACAATAAGAAATGAAACTCAGAAATAATAAGGTAACCTAGTTGCGGCTCAAAAAGAAAGTGTTTGCCAAGTATATGGGTGTTAGGAAGAGTAGATACAGCCCTATGGGCATTTCCCTCCATCCATCACACCCGCCTTAAATCTAGGACTAGCAATATCTATCTAAGACTGGGCAAGCCCACAGTCCTGGGATCCTTTGCCCTGATGGGTCCTTTATTCTACAGTAGTTGTCAAGACCACCCCACTTTGAATGTGCCTCCAGGAGAAGCAAAGGACATGGCAGGAGATACAACCTTTTGCTCTGTCACGGACTTAGGACCTCAAGCATATCCTTGGCATTGTTCAAAAGTTAAAAAGATAATAAAGCAAAGGGAAATCAACCAAGATCAAGTTATGCCTGCCAATGCATCACACATGGTTCAGTCTTCTGGTTCTGGCCTAGTTACTCTGAAATGCAATAGGTTCCTAATCTCTTTGCAAGTTGCATTCTTAGAATTTTTCCCAGTAAAATACTGCATCAGAATAGGTCACATTGGAAGACTTCTTTAAAATATTCCATGACACTTAGAGAGCAGAAATGTTGTAGGAGCCTAAAACATAATTAGGAAGTTCCCCATAATTAGGCAGTATACCTAGTTGCCTGAAGATGAGTTCTAGATGATAATTATGGTGACCTTATGATTTATTTTCCAAACTAGGACACTGAGAATAAAGAAGCATCACTATTAAAGGTCATTCCAGGACAACAGGTGTGAATAGGACTTGGAAGCAAGCCAGGTGGCATGGTCACCTTAGTTCCATGCAGCTCACCTCGTTCCCCGGGGACCAGAGAACAAAGCCATGGACAAGATTTAGCAGGATTTACCCTTCTAACAGCATTTACAGAGCTACCCTAGGTTCTCTCCCTCTCCCTGCTCTCAACTCAGGGACAAGTTTTTCCAAATATATGCTTTATAAACTAACTTTCTTTGATCTCTACCAAAAAGCTTAGAGGAATTTCGAGGAGGAATGGGAAAGTCAGTTCTTTAGCAGTAGTATTTTATGCCTTGCCCTAAACTGTTCACTCACCACTCTGCCCTTGTCTCCTTCCTAGCACTCCTACCCACTCTCCAAACCCACCAGCACCACCCTCAAGCATAACCCTGTTCACAGCCTTGCAAAATTGACAACAAGCTTTGTTGTTGGTTTGCCTTCCAGATGCCTCATTACTGGAAGGTTGCCAATGTTAGCATACCAGCTCCACGCACCAGTGGTCTGATCTGGGATGGGAAATCCTACTGTATATTCCTGTACAGGGGAGAGTGCACTAAACAGTTCTGAAGAGGATCTAGACAAATGTTTGAATAAAAAGCAACTGAAGGGTAACTGGTAATTCAAAAGAAGAGATGGTCCCAGCTGACTTTCTTGGCTTCATTCCATCCTAGATTTTCTTGTGCCCTTTTGTTATCTGTAGCTTAATCCTCGGATACAGTTCTGGTCCTATCCATGAGGCAGCATCTCTAAGTGCTAACATATTGGCTCAATTATTACAAAAGAAAGGAACTGAAAATGTTTTTCCTCTTGAAGCTCCCACAACTTCAGACAGCTTGCTTATAAACACATAAGAACAAAATGGTTCTCCCCTTGCCTTCATACTGAAGATTTTCTTTTCCTAAAGAGGCAGCAGGAGCCATGATTTATTTAAAAAAAGGGGGGGGTGCAGGGGACATTCAGAGAAAAAATCTGTTTCATTTGTTCATATTATTTTTGAAAGTGTTTCTCCTAAGAGAATTTTCTCCTCTTAGGCCAGCTCCCACAGCAAGGAGGAGTTAATAGTATCTAAAAAACCAAGAGCTAAAAGAAAGTCCCCATCTTTTCTCAGGTTAGTTTTTCAAAAAATTTTTTTGTTTTCTATGTTCATTTTTTGCCTCCATTTATAGGATAAGCAAATAAGCATTTAAAGTATCTCAGTAAAATCTTAAGAGACTTTTTCATCAAAATTTCTAATTCATAGGTATACATATTTGTGTGTGTATATATCCCTGTTGCCTCAAGGGAAGGCGTGACCCTACTCTGGATTACTATGGGATAATAAATGATCTTTTTTTTTTTTTTTTTCAAGAGTGGGCTGCCACTGAAGGTTGCATGAAGACTTTTTTTTTTTTTTTTTAATCTGCTAACTGGTTTCCATTGTGCTTATTAAAATCCCCCAAGCTACTTCTGTTTGTCTTCCATCCTCTTCCTTCAATGGAAAGCAATGACACAAAGGACAAGCAAAGCCTTGACTTGTTCTTGATAAATATGGCCCATATAGCATTCCGTACAACTTGGAGCTGAGACCGTTATTTCAGTGAAGCCTGTGATTGTTCATTAGCACAAAGAGTGTGTAATAAATATAATGAAAGACTGCCGGCTTTACTCTATCTTTGTCATCTAAAGCAATTCCATGAATAACTATAGGGATTTGTCTCCAAATGACTTATTTGCTTCCTTTCTAATAAATAACATGTAATTAGGGTAATATATTGTTTCCTAGTTATGTTAGCAATGTAGTGAAGAGAAACAAATGCCCAATTTTAGATATGAAAGAATAGTAGATAATTTTTATATTATCCCTTAAAGTATTTGGACTCATGCATAAGTTAAACTGCTGGGAGGTCTAAGTACAAAGCAAGAGCCGAGATTCTACATTTAATGAGTTTCTTTATTACTCAGGGCATGAATTACCACCCTGATACTATAAAACTGCAGCGAACGCTCTGCATCTCAGATGAGATTCTCTTTGAGGAATGCACTCGTCAGTGAACTGTCAGCAATGGGACGGACTAATCTGATTTAGAAAGGATTAGGTTGGGAACTATGCCTCTGAATGTCAAGGTATCTACATCTCCCTACAGAGTAGTGGAATGTTTTAACTCTTCATATCCAGGGACACGGGTGTTAGGAGAGCCTTGTGAGACACAAGGTCGCATCTATTACTGAGCACGGAGACAGAAATAAATTGCACCAATGGCCTCCTTGGGTCCCATGAGGGAAATCCATCTTCAGTCCCATGATAGCAGGAGCTCTTGGCAAGTCTTAGCCTTGGAATTTGAAACATTCTTCTGGGAAAAAGGAAAAAAAAAAAAGAAAGAAAGAAAGAAAGAAAAGGAAAGAGGAAGAAGTAGTCCTCTGTTAATTATTAGAGAAAAAAATAACAGTATGCACGAAATCTAATCTCTCTTACAGCTCCCCTCCCTTCACTGGGCAAGAATGACCGGATGATTACTTGGATGTCTGCATATAGGGTGGGGGGAGAGGAAGGCATCAAGGAGTCACATCTCAGTGGACCAAAGTGAGGTCTATGGAGTCTATGTCAGTACAGACTCCCCGTAGCTTGGCGTTCATTACTTTGGAAAGCTAGACTGCCTGTTAGCAAAATAGTCGTTGGTACAGTGTAGACTTTCCTCTCTAAGCCTGTAGGACAGGAGGCGCTGGAGACTCCTCTTTGCTGACTTCTTGCCTAGCTCCCTCAGAAACCTGAGCCCTGGGTTACCAGTTCACGGGCCCCCGGCAGGATCTGCACAGGCACTGGGCATATATTAAGGGAAGGTTCACTGGAAAAAAAAAAAATCAGGAGTGCCTACCTGGACTCACTGTGAGCCAGGATGTCAGTGTCACCCACCGCGCCCCGAGGAGGGAAAAGGGATACCTGTTGGTAGGGTCTGTTGAGTAAATCTAAGTTTGATCTAAGTCTCCTTACATGTCGATTCTTTCAGTCTTTGCAACAACCCTGTGAACAGGCATAGCCCTCCCTAGTTTACAGATGAGGAAATGAACGGGCAGAGGCTGAGTACTGAGTACTTTTTGACACTGAGGAAGTGTCAAGATCCGAATTTGAACTCTACAGACTGACCCATGCTTTTAGACCATTCTAGTGTCTCCCTGAGAGTTTACCTTCCCAATAAGTTAGAATTAGAGCTAAGTCCGCATCACACGGCCACAAAGCTGTGTCAGGAATGTGGCACTCTAAGACCTTCCACTTGCAAAAAGAAAACGCAGTAGGTATCCTGTCGATTAAGGAAAAAAAAAATTCAAGTTTGAATTTCAATGGAAAGTTCCAGTTTTCCTTCTCATACTCGAAATTGTAGAGCCACAGCTAAAAATGTAAAGAACTCATCATTTGAAGGGCAAAATTTTAGGTCCAGAGTGTCTGACTTTAAGTATATTTATGAAAGAACTTATTTCAACAAAAAAATCATTTCAATGGAGAGTCAGAAAGAACTGAAGAAGGCTTTCTTCTCAAACCCAGAGTTCTCCCTCCAAATTGCACAGAATGCATCGAGAATAGTTTGGGGTAAGAAGCGGGAAACAGCAACCAGTTTTCTAAGCAAGTAAATTGGAAAACATAAAAAGGCATGTTGGAACACATCCTTTAATAATACATGCTGGAAAAGTAATTTCTATTAATTAGTGTGTACATTATTAATAAAGTATTTAGAACTCTTACCTTAATTTAGGTGTTATCAGGAAATTAAAGTGCTACTAATTCCACTCTAAAGGTTGATGGCTGAATATTCAAAAGACGGCAGGCAAGTCCTGACAAGCTGCAAATGCACAACTTCACGTGGAGGAAAATGCTCCGTGGCTCACGAAGGACGTATCTGATTTTAAGTCACGCTCATCCCACTTTTACTATCATCAAGCATGTGCACGGCTATGCGACTTTTCCCTTAGAAATTCTGCCAGCACTTCCACTAAGTAATTCTACCTATAACTCTGCACACCATTAGCTCTGCATTCTGGAAAGGTCATTAGCATCTCCCTTCACGTTTAGCTCTCAGGATGGGAAGGAAGCCTACGGAAAGGACCCACTTTATGCATATGCGGAATTAAGGGGCTCCTTGGGACCCCAAATTTCTTTCTCAGTGATGCCTAAAATTTCTCTTCTTAACCTGGCCTCCACCAATTTCTCCTCATTCCAGTCCTCCACATATCATTACCAGTTTCATCTTCTTAAGACACTAATATCTGCCACCAAGGGGGCTCAAGGCCCTTTTGGTCTGGTTTCTGGGTGTGATATTCTACACCCCTATATGACTAAGTTATATGACTTTATATGACTATATGACTACATACTACATACTTTATATGACTACATGACTACATACATACTACTATATGATACCCCTATATGACTACACAGTGGCCCCATCTAGAATGTTCCACTCCTTTCTAAGGGTCATTCATGGGTCATATCCAGCTCAGATCCTCCCTTCTCCATCAGATGGTGTAGACTCCCTCTTCAGAACTATCATTGCCTTGGCGTCTCCACAATCATATTTACAGGTCACAGTGCATCATAGTTGTTTGTGTTTTTGTTATGTGCACAGGGGCAGTTTAAGTACATGGCCTGTATGATTTCATAAAATCCTCAAAGCCTGCCCTGTGTGATAGGAATAATTGCGTCCTCCATTTTATAGATGAAGAAACTGGAGCACACAAAGGCTAAGGAACTTGGCTCAGATCACAGGGCTAGCAAGAGGCAGGACTGTAATTCAAACCCAGCCAATCCAGGCCAGGAGTCTGTACTTATTTGTGAAATCTCGTGCCCATTTTGAATGTTGTGTTGTTATTTATAGCATTGTCATTTCACTTTCGTGGACTTGGTCTTGGTCAGCCCAAGGGAAAATGTCAGCCTCTGAAATCACGGGCTATTTCTGAGAATCCTCATTCTTCACAGGGCCTTACATATTTGGCACTCAATAAGTAATAAGTGAGAGCTGTGATTGTTACTTTTTTTATTATTATTATTGTCATTAACTACTGATCAATTTCATTTATTTTATACCTTCTCTTCTTCCCGCAACCCTCCTTCAAAGTGCAACTTTTCTTCATGCCCTGTAAATATTTCTGTGCTTTCCAAATGCTTTTATGTGGATTCAGTGATTAGATTTAGTGGCCAGAGAAAGAAGTAACAGAGGCGATGGGACGTTTCGAAAAGACAAGCAAAGGTGATATGATGGCCACTGAAAGCAAGTCACCTACATCCCAATTATCCACCTACAGCTGGCTCTGCCTTGTGACATATTGTTCTTGATTAATTGTACAGTCGCTAATAGAAAACATTAACTAATGGATATTAATATTAATTTGTGATGAATAGTCATTGGCGTGAGTCTCAGAGGCTTGCCGTATGACCGTCTGAATTTGATTTTTGAATCTGCATGTATGCCTATGGAGAGCCTTTTGAAGACCATGGGAGCCAAGGGTGTAGAGTGCATATGGAGAGAATAATGTTCATTATCTTATTAAACCCCAGTTCCTCCCAGGGAGTTTAGGAGACAGCTGGCAAATTTTATCCCTCATTTACAGATGGAAACTCGTTGGCTTACAGTAATTCCGTAATATGCCTTAAGTCCAGAAGGGAGCAAGAGCTAAGAAAGAACCATGGATTCTTTGGTACTGCCTGACACCTTCCTATAGTTATCACACACTGAAGGACACAGGGCATGGTGGCAAGAACCAGTATAATAGACTGCCTGGGACAGAAAAATGAAGATTTTTTTTGCCTCTGTTAAGGCATTAATTCTTTATGCTAGCATCTAGCACCATCAAATGCCTTCTACAATTCTCTGTATCTTCACCAAAGATGTTATAAGGTCAATTACACTATACACATGTGCCATGCTTTGAAGTTTTCAAAGCATATTCACAAACCTGGTCTCACTTAATTCATAGGGTCTTCATGAGGTATTGTCCCAATAAAGCCCAGTTTTTATAATCACTTGCCTTTTCATGTTTCAGCATGGAGAATAAAATACTTGCTCAAGTGCACCCAGCTAATAAGTGGTAAAACTAGTCGCTGGCCCCAGGGTCTTACTGTGGCATGGCCAAGGTTTCTCCCCATTACCTGTTTTAACTTTCTGTCTCTCTGCTTGCATCCTTCTTCCCCATAGCTGCCTCTCACACAATGTTGACAAAGTGTTGGATGCTGCTGTTGCTGCTGATGTTGAAAATGATGCTTGGAAAATGCTCACCTGAATACTGGCTTCTATATTTGGCCCACTGTGGTCTGGTTCACCTTTCTTAAGGAAGAAATAAGGTTTTGAGTTTTAGTTGTTCTTTCTAATTCTGGACCTCTAGTATGAACAGGAACCATTGAACATTATTAGCCTCTCTTGGACGTGGAAGCTGTTCATTTTCTTTCTCCAAGGAACATTTGTTGAGTATCTACTTGGTACCAGCCAGTAGGTTCACAAAGACAAATAATAGAAGTGCAACCCAATGCCAGTCTTCCTGAAACTCACAATCTAGTGAAGAAAGTGGAGACAGAAGTAGTCTAGACTTTGGCTGGAATATTCTGCAATTTAAGAATTCACGGAATCCCATTTCCTGTATTTTGGAAAGTCCATTGTGCTTCCCAGGAGTGTGAGAATCCCCAACGCATTACCTATAAATCCCATGTCTGGCTCTGAGCATCTTCTTCTGCTGAATTAGTTTGGTTTAGGAAACTTTTCACTGTCTGGTATATGTTAGTGCTATTCTGTACTATGTTTTCACGAGACATGAGAGTCAGCCCTCTTCCTTTATTTATACACATAGACACACACACATGCGCCATTCGTAGCCCTGCTTTAGAGAGTGAGACTTAGCACAAGTTTTGAGAGATGGAGGAATACATCACAGCAACTTTGACAGCTTCATCTTGCAAATATAGTTAGAATTTGACCACTTCTCACCACCTCCAAATCGATATCATTTCTCACTTGGATTATTACAACAATCTTCTAATTCATCTCCCATTTGCCTCTAAAGTCCATTCTTTATGCAGATCCTTTTAAAACATGAATCACATCAGGGAGCCTGAGTAGTGCGGTCAGTTGTGCGTCTGACTCTTGGTTTTGGCTCAGGTCGTGATGTCAGGGTTGTGAGATGGAGCCCTGCGTTGTGGTCCATGCTCAGAGCAGAGTCTGCTTGAGAGTCTCTCTCCCTCTCCCTCTACCCTCCTACTCATGAGCTCTCTTTCTCTGTCTCTCAAATAAATCTTGAAAAAAATAAAATGTAAATCAAATCAAGTCCTAGTCTGCTCGAAACCCTCCACTTTCCTATCTCACTCAGCACAAAAGCCCAAAGGGGCTACTTGTTTACAACCCTCAACTCCTTGTTGACCTGATCTCCAGCATTCACACCCTGCTTATCCTGCTACAGATATAACAACTACCAGAAGTTTGCTCAGAAACAACAAATATACCCCCACTCAAGGTCTTTGCATTTTCTGTTCCCTCTGATTAAATCCTCTTCCCCATATATATGGATGCATGATATTTCCCCTTGATTTCTCCAGGTCTCTACTTAATTTTCAGTTTATGAGCAAGGCTGCCTCCCCCTACCTCAGAGTACCAGATCTGAGAGCAGTGCCTAGCATGTAGTAGATGCTCAATAAAATTGTTGAGAATGAATAAATGAGCTCCAAGTCAAACAGAAATGCTCCTTCTTAAAATATATCCCTTTGACACCTCAACAGCTTGATCTCAGCCTCCTGCATATGATATGGCTTGCAAGCAACTATTCATCTCTGCCTGTCTACTTGGCCACTGCTGTCTCTCCTGTGCCCCTTCTCTGTTAGGACCATATTCCAGCTATATAACTTATTTCTGGTGAACCCTTAGGAAAGATTGCTTCCTTATAAAATAGGGATAAGAATGGTACCTCTCTGAGAATGATGTTGAGAAATTAAGCGAGTTAATACATAGGAGGCCATTAGACCAGGCCTGGCCCATACATAGTAAGTGTCCAATAAATAGGGGAAATAAACCAAACAAAAACTTCTCTTATTTTTTTATGTGGAACAATTCAAATCTTTCCATCCCTAAATATAACTCAGCTGCAACCCCAACTTTGATTACTCAAACCCAAGACACTCCACAGAACCATGGGGCTCTTCATCTGAATAAGACCCAGCCCTTAGAAGACATCCATGGTTATAAATGGTACTTAATTTCCCAGTCACACAAGTTACCACAAGAAAATATTAATGTCATGAGATTTGATATACATGGGATGAGGAGGAGAACTCAAAATAACCTGGATTAGCGATCAGGGAATTTTTCTCTAAGGAAGTGATGGTTATCTCAGACCTGGAGAATGAGTAGGAATTGCAGGATGAAGAAAGGACATTTCCAGGCCAAAGAAGCAGTGTGTGTGCAAAGCCCAAGGAGTGAGATCACAGTATGCTCAGAACTCTGCAAATGGGGCTCAGTGTGTACCATGAGGTCAGAGCAAAGGCTGGGGTGAGACCACAGTGGTGGCCTGGGGTCAGGAGTCTGGGACAAAATCTTTGAACTTTATAATCTGAATGCAGCATTTTGGTGTTAGCTCAAAAGCAAGGGAAAGAAGCCCAGTGTTCCTAACATTGAACTTGTTAGGTCTGATAAAACAGCATTGGACTTGCTTTACCAGAAGATCTTTAAGAATGTGGATCAGGGAAGGGATCCAACTCATGAAGTGGCAGATGAACTAGGAGGCCATTGGGTCGCTGGGCAGGAGGCCGAAGTGTTCAGTGGAGAATGAATGCCATGACCCATCCCCTACTCTATTAGGAATTTCTGGGTGATCCTTCAGAGTAGCTCTTCTTCCTACATCTTATGGCTAATAGTACCACTGTAACCCCTAGGGGTCTTTTTGAGAGTCAGACAGAAGTGTCCCTTCCTCAAGATACTTACTGCCTGCCATCTGCAGAAAACTATTTGACTCACTTGCAAAAAGGCAAGTTCATTCTTTTTCTTTCTTTTTCTTTTTTCTTTTCTTTCTTTTTTTTTTTTTTTTGCAAATGTTTTATTGAAGAAGCCTAGGGAATACCCAATTTGAAGATCACAATGGCATCCTTAGGTCTGGAATGTAAGTAGAGCAGTTGTTAATTTAGAGAAGGCAGTCTGCATGTAAAGGGAGAAGAATGAGAATTTTCAGTGTTTATACTACATTACTTAGTGGACACTTCTCCCTTGTCTAGAAGGAGAGGTTTTCCCTACTTATTTAGGTGAAAATGTCCTTTTCTTAGAGAAAGGATGATGCACCTACTAATGATTATCTGATGTAATTGAAGGCAAGTTCATTCTTCACCATAACTAAAAGTGTCTCCTGAAAAAAAAATAAAAATATCTCTTGAGCACAACTCTTGAATGCCTCTTACTCCATTCATGCACAGAGGCTACTTCTTGGCCATTTCTTTCTTATTCATGTCCCCATCTACAAGCCTTTCTACTTCTATGTTAATCCAAGACCATAAAGAAATATTTGACACCTAATATGACTGAATCAAATAATGCTTGTTACTTTCTATTAATTTTGGCAAATCTAATTTGTCATGGTTGTGAGTGGCAGCCATCTAGAACTGAGTCCCTAGAAAATCCCTTACACACATGAAGTTAATGTAATTCTATTTGTGAACCCAGGTTCCTAAGGCAGTCCTCCCTTGAGGTGCTACTCGGAATTCTTGTCTTTTGTATCCGTGTTCTATTAAAAAGTTAGTCTGCTTCCTCTAAAAGTGTTCTATTTTTGCCAAAGTTTGTACCTATCTTGCCTGGCCAAAGGTAGGTCTGCAACTAAGAGCTCCGAATCTGAGCCCCAGGAAAAGTATCATATGATGTGACAAGTGGTCGGTCAGTGGGCAGGAGACCTGCTTCAATATCTGATCCTGGTTCGATGTCTGACTTTCCCCAGATTAAGTTCATGACTATGGGCAAATCTCAGCACCCTCTGAACCTTGTAAAGAGCAGCAGCTGGACTATTTCAAATGAAATCTTACCGAGACTTCTGCCCAATAATTAACACTAATTAGGTCTGCTTTGGCAGTGTGGCTGGGATCTGGATCCTGTGTACTTGGCCTCACTCTTTCCACTTCCCCAGACCCCAAGATATCGTCTGAAAATTGCCCAGATCACCTCAAAAATCTCTGCCCTCTCAAAGTGTCTTTGGTCATATCGGCTGTGCTTTGCATTCCAGAACATGAAAGGCAAATGAGTTCTCCAACGTTAAGGTTTACCACTGTGCCTATACCATGGCCGTATCACATGATTTCTGTTCTTATTAACTCTATCTCTTGATCCCTGCACAGTATGACTCAACAAATACTTATTATAAAGAATAATGATATGTTATATTTGAATAGCATTTGACAGTTTTTTAAAAACTTTTCCCTTCATCTTACTTAACCTCTTAACAACTCACGAACTCCATGTATAATTACCACCCGTCTTTGGCAGCTGAGAGAAATGGAGTGAAAAGATTTTAGGTGACTTGTACAGAGGCACAGGATAGGATTTTGTCTTTGTTATTGCTGTTGTTACTGTTGGCTTATGTATTCATAACCTGCTCCGTCTTTGAAGGACTTGTAATAATTTAGAGAAAATTATTGTTCAGCCTCTTAGCATAGCTTTACAATAGCCTTTTTTTTTAAATCTTACAACAGAAAAGAAGTAGGTAAATAATTAGATATTAGGACTACTGAAAATTAAAATCAAAATAGAAGATCAAGACCGACAGTGAGGAAAGAAAAGATACATTACAGTTCACTTATCCACCACAGGGAAGAATGCCAGGGACACTCTTCCTGCTTTTCTTCCAAGGATTGTTCTAGACTTCTCTACCTGCCTTTCTTACACCAGTGTACTGCTCTAGTGCAGTTGGGAACAGAGAGAAGAACACTCCGTTCTTACCTTCTAACAATCTGTGACCAGATTGTTGAGAGCCTCTACTCCTTGGGGTATAGACCTGAAATGGTCTTATTTTTCCCAATAACATCCAGTTCTACTCCCTCACACTCCCTCCCCTGATTTATTGGTTCTCTTAAGGAAAACTCAGTTTAGTTCCATATACATTTCACCCTTGAACAGCACAGGTTTGAACTATGCAGGTCCACAGAAATGCAGATATTTTTCAATAAATATATCAGAAAATTTGGGGAGATGTGTGACAATTCGAAAAAAAAACTTGAAGATGAATTACATAGTTCTACAAGTAGAAAAGAAAAAAGAAAAAGATATATTTGTAAGAATATATTATATAATACATCTGATATACAGAATATTGGTTAACTGACTGTTTATATTATTGGTTAACAGTGAGCTGTTGGTAGGTAAGTTTTGGGGAGTCGAAAGTTATACGTGGATTTTCGACCAGGTAGGGGAATCAACACCCCTAATCCCCATGTTGTTCAAGCATATGTTTCATCTATGTTTCTGTTCAACTGTATGTTTCATCTATCTTGAATGTTAGAATAGTCATTTAGTAGTTGTTCAGGATTCAGTCCTCTTCTTGAAACCTAAATTTCACACTTAATTCATGCCCTGCCCTCCTGTTCTGCCAAGGGCAGGGTGGACATCCTGGACATGTCCCAGACCCGGGCAGAAGAGGGTGCTCTCTGACACCCCCCTCCCCTACTGAGCCTGCTACTCTGTACCAGTTCCCTTCCTCTACTGTCTTCAGTAAGGCTGCTCTCCCTATCTTGGTTGCCATGGCTTCTCTTTCTCTCCCTGACCAGCCAAAATTTCCTCCATTGAAATGGGTTCAATTTCTGAATCAACCCCAAAGCTCATTACTCATTCTTTGAAGGGCCCATGGAGACCTCCTACGGCACAGCCCCTCAAGAGGGTTTGCAACTTCAGAGTGACTGTCCCATGTCCCTCAGAATTCTGCAAATGGCCCATTCTGTATACTTTGGCTGCTGGGGTTCCCTTGCCCAGCAGGCAGCCCACTGGGGGCATGGTGGCAGTGAGGGGGTGGATGGAATTCACACCAATCCGCAAGCCTGACCCCTAGTAGCATTAGCCCTTCAGGCTGGACCCACAGGAAATGCTGCGTTGCTCTGCAGCCTGCCCTACCAGTACCTTTCTCAACGTCCCACCATCAATCTCCCGACTCCTCTTGCTCTAGAATCATTAGGGGCTCTACTGTTTATTAACTTGGCAGTTTTCAAGCAAGAAACAATCACCAGTCTCCAGTTCAGGAGAAAAAAAAGACAGTTCAGACACTGGAAATATTTATGAAGAGGTGAGGAGTGTCCCTCTTTCCAAGTGGCACACCCCCTCAAGAGCCAACCTCCCTCATCAGGGCTCCTCTTACAGCAAAGACAGAGGGGGTTGTGATGATGGAGACTTCCTCTCAGATAAACCCTCTCTGGAAGCACTTGGGAGATGCCTGGTCCAGAGAGTCTGGAGGTGCTATCAGGCACTTAGTATAATGTCCAAAAATTAGGAGAAGTCTAATGAGAAAGGTGTTCATTCTGTTATAAATGCCTGGGAGTAAATATTTAAATTAACTAGAAACATAAGGGTAAGAAATTAAATTCAAATCCGAAAACTTTTAGCAGTAGTAGAACTGACATTTTCTTTTGCCTTGGGCTCCCACATGGCTCAATGTGGCACTGGTTAAGGGATACATTTTATTATATTAGGAAATAATGAAATGAATAGAGATGGGGAGTGCTCTAGACCCAAATGTCAACTCACCCCCTCTCTGGAACAAGTGGGAGAAGAATCGAAAGCGTAGGCTGAAGTGAAAGAGAAAAACAATTTTAAGAAAATGCCTGAAGGAAGCGGGGTTATCCAAAGTCAGAGGCTGGGGGAGGCTGGTGAAAGTTCGTGGGCAGTTGATGAATATCTAGAATTTTCTCATCTCCCCCATCTTGTCCGTAATTCCTCCATCTCTGCCGTTTGTTTCTGCCTGGTCCAGAACTCATCTGATACAAGATCAAAGCAATCTCGTCTCCTGCCCTGGACATGTATATTTCTGGACTGATTCTGTTATCTGTGTCTGAGCAGATTACATACACAATAAATCTTCAACTCTGATATGTTCTTATTAAAAAGGAAGTAAAAGGGAAGAGGTGAGTTTACCAGAACATAGGAGTTTGGAAGATGGGTTCCCATGCAGGGGGCTCTCAAACCTCATTGAGTGTGCAGAGCAGAGCGGCTGGGGCCTGGACCCTGGGCCCGTCCCTGTCCTCTGTTGCTAGAGTGATGCTAGCAAGAACTGGAAGTAAAAAGGAAGCCACTTATTCCCTTTTCCTGCTTCCTAGTCTCTCTCTTTCACCTCCCTTGGCAGAAGCTAGGTGACAAGTGCATCTGGGGAAGACAGTTTGTAGACCTGGCTAAAGCATCATTGAGCACAGCAAAGTACAGAAGAATTAGCTTGGAGCTGAAGGGCAATCGTTTAAGAAGTGGAACATGGGAACGAAAGGAGCGCACAGCGGTTAGGAATGGAGGGAAAAGCTTGGGGGAAAAAGTCAAAAGATCAGGCCAGATTCTTGCCCCTGGATGGCTAAAGCCTGTGGTTCTAGGGAAGAAGGAAGAGCATACACAGGTTTGTAAGATTAGGAAGGTAGACTGAGTTCACATTTTACAGAGCGCCCCCATGCCATACAAAAGAGTTTTCTTCATTGGAGAATCATAGATAATTTTTACTAACAAATAGCATGCTCAGGCCCTGTTTAATGGAATAAACATGTGTACTTCCTGGCTGTCACCCCAGATGTGCCACCCAAGCTGTCCTGACAAATGGTTTCTCCAGCTCCATTCACTTTGGCA
Organism: Mustela nivalis; assembly: GCF_964662115.1. NCBI lineage: Eukaryota > Metazoa > Chordata > Mammalia > Carnivora > Mustelidae > Mustela > Mustela nivalis. The sequence continues at coordinate 19,489,004 of NC_139032.1, forward strand.
CTCAAAACTTTGTGGTAGACCATGATGGTTGGGTGGGGAGTGGGGAATGATGGCGTGTGCTGTCCACGTATTCCTCACATGACAGGCCCTGGGGCAGAAGGGCAGGTGAGGAATAGTCAGACCATCACAGAGAAGCTCCAGGCTTAGTCCTCAAGAAGGAAGCGGTAGAAGGACAGAAAACTGGGCAGCTTGCTGAGGGATTTTGGTATTTTTCATTGAAAGGGTTAAAGTAGATCGGTCAGGGAAAATCACAACACTAAACTTTGTATTAATACTGTCATCTTTATGAGAGAGGCGACTCAAAAGCAAACAAAACAAAAACGAAAGGCTTTTTTTTTGGTTAGAGAAAGAGAGAGCACAAGCAGGCAGAGAGGCAGGCAGAGGCAGAGGGAGAAGCAGACTCCCCGCTGAGCAAGGAGCCCAATGTGGGACTCAATCCCAGGGTCCTGGGATCAGGACCAGAGCTGAAGACAAAGGCTTAACCAACTGAGCCATCCAGGTGTCCTAAAAATGAAAGGCTTTTTAAGGACATGAATCCCAAGTATCCTCAAATCCCTAGAACTGTTCTTATAGGAAAATAATAAATGACTCTGAGCAATATCAACTCATTTATTCCTTGTATCCATGGCCAGTCATTTAGAACATATGTATATAAATCTGTATGTAAGTATGAACTCATGCACTGACCTTGCGGAAATAACATGCTTTCATTTTAAAGGGAGTATTTCTGTATTTGTGAATATTTTTCTTCCCTCTCTGCTTGTGTAAGTGTTAAGTGTCACTGTTTCTTTTCCGGTCATATATAAACACATGCAAAAAGACTGCAAACTGCAAATCCTTCAGCTAGGGTCATTGGACTTACTGGGAACTCTGTGTTTTCACTCAGTGGAATTGCCTCTACCCTCAAATGAGAAAATTTTCCACTAGGAGAACAGGTGCAGAAGGAAAAATAAAATCTTAAAGTTCAGTTTTCTGGATGGGAGGTTTCTTTTATCCCAGTTAACTAGGGTCAAAGTCATTTTTGTCAGTGGACTTAAAATAATTAATCGGAGAAACTGTATCCTCTAATTAACTCGAGGAACATCAGTGCAATGGGCCAGCCACTCAAGGCAATCAGATGGCGAGATGTTGCCTCTTTGCTAGTTATGGGAGAGAGAACTGTGGAGTCAGAAAGGGAAGAATCATCTGTCCCGCTGGAGGGTGTGCACCATTTATCATGCTGACTGGGCTGTCATATCAGTGGGAGGACCCTAGAGAGCCCTGACCGTGAGATTGAAGGTTGGTGCCAATTTACAACAACACAAATGCATTGAACAGGAAAGAGATAGCTCCTAATCTCTTCAATTTTCTAACATTACCCTGAAGGCCAGAGAATTAAATGAAATAGTAGCTGATGACAACTTTAGAGGGTCCTGAATGCATGACAGGAAAAGTATTAAAATAGCTCAATAGTTTTATTGTAGATGTGTGTTAAAGAGGAACAAGGGTAGGAAATGCTGCCTTTTGGTTATACCTATTCCTCAGTGAGAAAATGATACACGAATTCTGTTTGCCTGTCAGATTCTTATGCAGGCACAACAACAAAAAAGGAAGAACAAGAACCAGAGGGAAGACGGAACCTTATCTGGATAATGGGACTCACAACTTGTTGGTGTGTCTTTAATGCTGTCTAGTGAATCCAATAGCCTACGCCTGCCAGCAGTGTATGCAGGAGAATATATCTTAAAAAATTAAAATTAGGGACGCCTGGGTGGCTCAGTTGGTTAAGCAGCTGCCTTCGGCTCAGGTCATGATCCCAGCGTCCTGGGATCGAGTCCCATATCGGGCTCCTTGCTCCACAGAGAGCCTGCTTCTCCGTCTGACTCTGCCTTCCACTCTGTCTGCCTGTGCTCGCTCTCGCTCGCTCTCTCTGACAAATAAATAAAATCTTTAAAAAATAAATAAATAAATAAATAGATAAATAAATAAAATTAACCCCTGGTCACATTGGGCAAAGTAGTCGCTGTTTTATGGAGACATGTGGTTAGTTTGGATAAGATTAAAACAACCAAGCCATTTCAAGACCATATTTCATAGAAAGTGAGCAAGTCCACAGCCAAACAGGCCCTTCTAGGCAGGCCGGTATCCCATTTGCCAGTTTACGAAATTGTTGTTGAAAGCCTACTAAGTTCCAGGAACTGAATCGGGTCCTAGAAATGCCAAATTTCATATTCTTGTTTTTGTTCTTAAGGAAAATTTATTAAGGAGCACTGAAATGAGAGACAAGAGCTTCAGCTTGGGGGTCAAATAACCTGTTTTAAATCATGGTAGAGACACATGAGCAGTGTAAATTTGGGCAAGTCATCCCTACTAAGTTTGTATCCATTTCTGAAAAACTGGGGGTGATCATAGTGTCAGTCCCACAGAGTAAGTGTGAGGAGGCATATAGTAAGCATTCAACAAATATTCACTTCTATGGGCTATAATCTGATGTGTAAAGAATTACGGGAACAGATGAGGAAGCATTTAATTCCATAGGAGAAGGAAAGCTGAAATAAGAGGTTTAATATCTGAGCTATGTTTTAAAATATGAATAAAATTTGCCTGCTAAAAGTGATGATCTTAAAAGTGTGAATACATCAGTTCAACTCAACTAACTCAGACAGGTAGTTCTTTTCTCTTGGTTAGAGCATAGAGATCAGAGGTCAAAATCAGAGTAAAAATTAGAGCTTCTGTGTGTAATGTAGAAATGTCACATCACACAAAGGGAAAATTATTATTCTATGACCTCAGGTCATACCCTCAACTCCTACTTAATGAACATTGATAATCCGTGGGCTGTTTGAGTGTTAATAGGGTAGGTTAAGCCCATGGAGAGTTTAGGATTATCAAAAATAGCCAAGATCACAAGTATTATCTTCTACAATACTTGGAAGATACCAAATTAATAAACCAGGAGACACTATATTCTGTTTTTCTTTAAAACTAAGATCAGAGGAAATTCTCAAGTTGAAACACAGACTACTCAATTATTCAATAAATATTTCGTGGATAACTATTATGCAGAAAATATGCCGAGCCCTGAGAATACAAAATAAAAACATAATCTAAGATCTAGAATTTGCATTTTAGAAGGAAATATTTATAGATTTGAATTAGTGTGAGTTGATGATTTATAAATTTATGGTACAACTAAGCTCCATTACATTTTATAAATGCCCAAGAAAAAAGAATAGGTTAACTTTCTAACAATGCATACAAACAATGAAAGACATTGATCAAAGAAATAACTGATATATTTAATAATACAAGAATAACAAATTTCATTGAGCTATAAAAAAGATCATAAATAAAATTATAATACAATACAAATACAAATAGATTTTAAAGGGCTAATATCTATAATCAACTTTTCATTTTGATGATACACACTTCCATATTGATAAGATTCTCCTAGAGTTAAGAGACAGAAAACACCAAAAGCTTGAAAAATACTGTATGGGAAAGGTCAACCTCACTAGTAATCAAATAAATGCAAATTAAAATGAAGTAATATTTTTGTCTATCAAATTAGCAAAAGAAAATAAAGGATAATTTCATATACTGATGAGGATGTGGTGAGACATGTGTTTTCATGCACTGCCGGTTGTCAGTAAATTATAATGACCTTTCTAAAAAGTAATTTTGCAATACATATTAAGAATCTTAAATGGACACTACTCCTTGGTACTACAATTTTACTATTAAGATGTATCATAAGAAATTGTTGAGAAATTTGGGCAGTGACTTATGTAAAAAATAAAAAAACTTTTTTATACTAGTAAAAAAAATAAATTATGACAATAACATAGGTATTCCCAACAGAAAGATAATTCAATAAATTCTGTTATATTCTCAGGCTGAGATACAATACACCCTTTGCAAATGATGTTTTTTAAAGGGAAATATTAGGGGTGCCTAGGTGGCTCAGTTGGTTAAGTATTTGCCTTCAGCTCAGGTCCTGATCCCAGGGTCCTGTGATCAAGCCTCAGGTTGGGCTCAGTGGGGAGTCTGCTTCTCCCTCTCTCTCTGCCCCTCTGCCTTCCCCCAGTTTGTGCGTGCTCTCTCCCTCTCTCTCTCTGAAATAAGTAAATAAAATATTTACAAAATAAAAAGGTACATTTAAAAGGGATCCTGATATAATACTGTTGAGGAAAAAGACAAGTAAATGGAGATTTTTAGTCAGCGAACTAAGTCAAGAAAAAGAGTGTTTCTACTGTTCAGAGTTACACTGAAAATCAGAAATAATCCAAGAAATTATTTTTACTAATTAATAAGAGCATTTAGCAAGATTCTTGGGTATGAAATCAATATACAAATACCAAAAGCATTTTCATTTTCAGATAATATGTAGAAAAGGTAATTTCAAAAGAAATACCAATTGCAATAATAATAAATAATATACAGAGGAATAAATTTTATAAAATATGTGTAAGAACTTTGAGGAGAAAATTAAATTATAAAATGTATAATGAATACATCAAAGAGTACCTAAAAAGTAATGATAGGCCTGGTTTATAAAATTCACTATTATAGAGGTGTCAGCATTCTCCAAACTGATTTATGCATTCAGTTGAAATTTGCATTGAAATCCCAATGGGAAATTAACAAACCAATTCAAAGTTTATATGGATAAGAATAACAGGTCATCTTGAAATAGAAAAAGACCTGGCATGGAAGATCAGTGGGAAAGGAAAGACTCTTGATAGATAGTCACAGGGTAGTTGGGTATCTAATGATATAATATGGAAGTGAACTTATACCTCATTCCATATATAGGAATTAATGCCAAATGGATAAGAATAAAATGTGAATAGCAAAATTTTAACCTTTTAGGAAAAAATCAGTAGAGAATCTTTATGTCATCAAGTCAGGAAAAGATTCCTTGAATAAGACATATGAAAACAAAAGCTATAGTAGAAAAAAAAATTTTTTTTATTTATTCACTACATTGAATTGAAAAACCGCTGTTCATCGGAAAATGCCATTTTTTAAAAATTTTATTTATTTGACAGACAGAGATCACAAGTAGACAGAGAGGCAGGCAGAGAGAGAGGAGGAAGCAGGCTCCCCGCTGAGCATTGAGCCCCATGCGGGGCTCGATCCCAGGATCCCGGGATCATAACCCGAGCTGAAGGCAGGGGCTTTAACCCACTGAGCCACCCAGGCACCCCAGAAGATGCCATTTTTAAAAGAAAATCCACACCTGGGAAAAGATGTTTGCAACACAAACAGCTTGCAAAGAATTAATTTCTAGAATCTATAAAGAGCTCCCAAAATGTAATAAGAAGAAACAAACAAAAAAGGCTAAAGGGATAGGAATAGGAATAGGAAATTCATAGAGTAGGTAACAGGAAATGGCCACCTGTCCATGAAAAGATGTACACCCTCAGAAGTAGTCATGGAAATGCAAGTTGATGAGATATCGACTTATAGGTACTCAGTTTGGAAAAGATTTAAAGACTGAGAATATAAATTTTGGTGAGGATATAGAGCAATAGGAACTTCATAATGGGGGTATAAATTGGTATAGTTAAAAATGTGATTTAAGTCAATAATAGAATTGACATTTTAAAAAGAATAGGGACTACTGAAAGGGAGCAAAGGTAAAGATAATGCCCCAAACAGGGAAGTGTGAATGCCAGAAGGGCAGTAACTAGCAGGTAAATTATTTCTGTTCAACCCATAATCCACATCTTAGACAGAAATAAACACTTTGTTAATTCATTTCCCTATAATTTTTAAAATGGAATTTTTAAAGGATTTTTTTCTCCCATGATTTTATATCTCCAGCTTTATAATAATCATGGTAGTGGACACCAGTTGCTTCATCTGTCCCCAAATTCCTTTGGGGAATGCACCTCCTCTTTTGGGATACATTAATTCCCCTGCTCAGGCATTCTGGGCTGATATTGTAAAACCTTAACTTCACTAACCACAGAGATTGGTCGGAGACTAAGAACCTCGTATCAGAGATAATGAGTCACAGGCCTTATACAGAAGGCTAGAAGACATAAGTCTCATAGTTATTAGTGGCTGTGTTTCCACTGATGTGGAAAAATCTGAACTGAGAGAATAAAGTTTGAACATGTGAAGAAGCAGAGATGAAAAGAGGAGGTAAGATACTTTTTTTGCTTTTAAAGATATTATTTATTTGTCTGACAGAGACACAGTGAGAGAGGGAACACAAGCAGGGGGAGTGGGAGGGGGAGAAGCAGGCTCCCCACTGAGCAGGGAGGCTGATGCGGGACTTGATCCCAGAACCCTGGGATCATGACCTGAACAGAAGGCAGAGGCTTAACCACTGAGCCTCCCAGGCACCCCAGGAGGTAAGATACTTTTGAGAGACTATGACTCCCTATAGTGAGGACTAGATACATTCTTGCCCTTCTTGCCCTTTCATTATGTGAGTCAATATATTTCTATTTTGGTCTAAACTAGTCTCAATTAAGTCTCTTTCATGAAAGCCAAAAATTTCTAACAAGAGCTAATATGAATTTAAAATCACTTTTCCCAAATTTATCATATGGGTGATTTTGTTTAAAATTATATAATGTGAATGAATAAAAGCACTTCTTGCAATAAGACAAAATCAAAATTGATAAATACAGTCACATTTATATTTTTAAAATGTAGTATTTATTTAGGTTATTTTCACAAACATTTATGATAAAATGAAATAAATTATGGTGAGCATTTCTTAGAGACATTTGATGCCACATAAAAACCAACTGTTTGCAATAATTGCTTCTAGTATGTGCTTTTCCAATTGTCTACATTCTTCTAGTTTGGTGATACAAATAGTTATCCATCCTTTTAAAATATTGGTTTATAGGGGCGCCTGGGTGGCTCAGTGGGTTGGGCCGCTACCTTCGGCTCAGGTCACGATCTCGGGGTCCTGGGATCGAGTCCCGCATCGGGCTCTCTGCTCAGCGGGGAGCCTGCTTCCTCCTCTCTCTCTGCCTGCCTCTCTGTCTACTTGTGATCTCTCTCTGTCGAATAGATAGATAAAATCTTTAAAAAAAAAATATTGGTTTATATCACATACTCTTTCAATATTATAAATATTGTCACTAACTTAAAGTTGAGGTTAGTTTGGATTTCTGGAGCAATGAGATTACCAAAAAAAAAGAGGAGGGGCTCCTGGGTGGCTCAGTGCGTTAAGCCTCTGCCTTTGGCTCAGGTCATGATCTCAGGGTCCTAAGGTCAAGCCCTACATGGGCTCTCTGCTCAGCGGGGAGCCTGCTTCCCAACCCCCCCACCTCTCTGCCTACTTATGATCTTTGCCTGTCAAAAAATAAATAATTTTTTTAATTTTTAAAAATTAAAAAAAGAAAATTAAAATGCAAGTGACATACTAGAAATATATATTTGTATTATATGCTTTTAACAAAGAAAATATCTGAAAACATATGTTTTAAAACCTACAAATCAATAATCAGTAGAAACATCAACATGAATTTGAACAAGTGCAGGAGCATTCATTTCATAGAAGGCAAACACAAAAAGCTTTTAAATACATGAAAATATATTTAATCTCATTAAGAATCATATCTATTGGTTTTGTTACTTCAAAATCAATTTGGTATGTACCTGTTTAAATCTTGCATGTTCTCTAACCTGTGATTCCTTGATATTCCCTTGGAATTTTTCACAAAAATGAAAAAAACTGTTTAAAGATGCTTCTTACAACACTGTTAATTGATGCTGAAAAAGAGGATAGAAGGTAACTGTCAATTAAGTATTAATTATGCTACATATATTCTATAGACTACTGTTCAAAAATTGGAAAGAATAATTTGTTCACCCTGTACTAGCATGGAATATTCTCCAAGACATACAGTTATGTGAAAAATACATCTAACAGAACAATTATTACAATATTATTCAACTGCTTTAATTCATGATAGTTTATTTGGGTATAGAATTCTAAGTTGAGTGTTTTTTCATTTCAATACTTTTAGAAATATAAATTCAATGACTTCTGATATATAGTTAATGTGATACCTACATAGTTAATGTATATATCTATCTGTCCATTGTAGGCCTTCTATCAAAATTGCATTAATTCTAAATGTCTACATTTCTAGGTATCTACATAGATTTATTGTTATTTATCTAGTTCAGCACTTAGTATAAACTTCCAATCTGAAAACTCACCTTTCTTCAATAATTGAAAATTCTCAACCATTTCTTTTGGAATATTATTGTACTTCCACTCCTTATTATCTATTTCTAGAACTCCCATTACAAATACATTGGAGCCTCTTGTCCCATCCTCTATTTCATTTGCATTCTTGTTATATTTTTTATTCTTTTATGTCTCTACAATTTGTTCTTAATGTTGTCTTCATTTTTATATAGCAGTCCCTTAACTCTTTCTTTGATTTCAAGTCTGTTGTTATTCTCACCTATTGATTTTTGTAATTTAAATGACTGTATTTCTTATATTTTTAATTTCTATTTTCTAATTCTGGATTAATAATATTTTATTTTGTTCTGTTTTATGGGTTATTATCATTTTATCCTTTTGAGAGTTCTAAACTTATGGATTTTAAAGTCTCTATCAGATTGCTCTATAGATTTTTTATTGCATATATTCTTCCCATTGTTGCATTTATTAGTGTTTTTTGCTGGACTAATTTTCTTCATGCATTTGGAATTTTATGAGTAATTTCCAAAGACTGTTATCTCTTATCCCTCCTTGTCTGGTAGTTTTAAAGATGCTTCCGCCTCCCCGACCCCCCGAGCCCCTAGGGTATAATTTTTGTCTTAAATTGGCTTTCTAGGAGTTCTCTTCTGTATTGGGAATACAGAAAATCCAGTCATTGAACCAGAAGGCAGTTTAGCACAGTTCCTCATTATTTTGTCACTTGGCTCCCTCTGACCACATTTGTTTTTTAACTGAATAAAAGCTGCATCCCTGGGAAGCAGTCACAGCTTTTATCATTCTTCTTTACCAATTTTGTGCTTGAGGACCCACTTGAGTCCAGCCAGATGTGTGAAAAAAATTTGTCCATTAAGAATAAAAAATATTGGGGCACCTGGGTGGCTCAATGGGTTAAAGCCTCTGCCTTCGGCTCAGATCATGATCCCAGGATCCTGGCATCAACCCCCGCATTGGGCTCTCTGCTCAGCAAGGAGCCTGCTTCCTCCTCTCTCTCTGCCTGCCTCTGCCTACTTGTGATCTCTATCAAGTAAATAAAATCTTTAAAGAAAAAAAAAAGAATAAAAAATATTACATTGCCCTCTGAGAGAATGAATAGACAGGATGTAGGGGAAACATTTATGGCACTTTGACTGATGAGAGGTACTAAAAAGTTGCATTTGGATCAGAAAGCGCAACTCTAACTAAATGGAAAAAAGTGATTAATATTAATAAACACAATTAATATGTGAAAGGCGCCAGAATTCTGACAGAAAAAGCAATTGACGTATGCATCATGTCTAACCTGAGTTTACAAAGAAATAAGACACTGATTAAAGGGACTGAACGAGGTACATGTTTTGAAGTAAATTTTTTCTTGTTTTGTAAATTTGCTCTGTTTGATGTCATATAAATTGAGACTTCTTATTTGTAGAACATACTTAAAGTGTTATGTTTGGGTGTGAACAGGGAATAGCTAAAATCTGAAAGCATCTTCATAGATTGAATTTACATAGTACTGATTCTAACTATTACACTACTAACTCAAAATAGCAGTACCTTGGCAAATTTAATGAAAAATACTTCAATGGCCCGGTAAATCTTGCTTAAATTTTGAAAATGCTAATTAAGAATTACTTTTATCCTAAAACAATAATAAGAATAGTTGATCAGTTCATTTTGGCAAATGTTACTCACAAATGTTGCCTACAGCAAGTATAACTTCCTTAACATCCAAAAAACAAATTCAATTCCCAACAAAGATGTGTTACCAATTTTATCCAAATCCAATCTTTTTCCTTAAAAAGAAATCTTCCTTTCTCTAGCTTCATGATATTGTGTTTGAAGGACATTTTGTGAAGAGCACATCATATTATCCTTTGAGGATATTAGTCTACCAGGTATTCAACCTGGATTAAACAGCCCTGAACCCTCATCTTAATTTCTTCCCTTACATTCCGATGTGTCCCACACCATTTAAGAGACAGCCTTCAATGCTGCTTCTGCTGCTGCTGCTTCTGCTACTGGTGGTTTTAGTTCAGCTGTTTCAGTTTGATGGCAGCACACTAAATTAACTCTGAATGGAGACAGTAAAATTAATTCTCACTCTACCCCTCAGCCATCTCCAACTAAGGCAAGCACTGGCATTTGGAATAATTTTTTTTTTTCTGTCCCACAAAAATCCTAGCGCCCAGCCATGCAGAATTATAAAACTGAACCTGAAGAATGCATTCCCTGTAGAGACAAAAATATGTCCATTTCTCCTGTACAGTTCTATTTTACTGCAATTTGCTACACCACTTCTTGCAGCCGTTAATGGGGTTTAAAAACTTTTCCCCAGTATTCCCTGAGAGAACTGAATAGGAATACATTTACTGGGATAGGATGATTGAGAGTTTAAAGACAGGGATACTGGTTTCAATTTTCAACCTTCCCACTAACTTGGGCTGCCACTTCTGGGGGTGACTTAACCTTTCAGGAGAAGCTCACCTTCCAGTCTGCCAGCTTTACATTCCTGCTCTGCCAGTGGGCTACTCAGCTTTCTTTTATGAAAAGTGAAGTCTAATTTGCATAAACCTTTAATACCAAAGTTGGGATGGAGGAAGTTAAAGGGAGTGAGGCTGAGTAAGAACAATGAGTGTGTCCATCCATGAAAGGAAATATAGGAAGAGAGGGCCAGCAGCAGATTCTTGTTTAGGGTTCAACTATATGTTGCTCTTCTATTTCATTCATGGACTCATAGTCTAAAAGGCTGCCTGAATTTGGGGGGATCAGTGGAACAGTACCATTTTTTCCATTTCTTATCCTCACAAATATTTTCATCACTGCTTTATTTCTACTTTTCCTATATCTCGTCATGGCATTTTGTCTGTCTTCATCCTAAACAAATGACCCTTTATGTGGTTAGTATGGTCATTGGAGCTCCCAGCTTTATTGGCTAATTCTTTCCACACATGCAAGGACACAAACTGAATTTACAGTAATCCCTAGACCTTTTCATTAGTGTAAATGAGAACATGATTATGCTATATACGTTGACTGCTACTTTATACTTGAAAAGTTTAAATTATGAAATTTATAAGCCTAATCAAAATATTCAAAAGGAGTTTACATTCTAAATGGAAGACATATTCTCTTAACTTTTGTCTTTAAAAAAAACCCAGCTGCCATCTATAGCAACAGAAGAATCAGTGACTCCCCTCATCTTGACCCACTGCTGGCTGGTTCAGCAGGAAGATTCAGGTGCAATCATTTTCGTTCCAGCAGAGTCCTATAAACAGGTTTTGAGACATAGCCTAAGATCACCTATTTACACTTGTCATATCGTAGTAAATGTCATGCACATTTTCAAAAATGACAGTATCATTCAGGTGACATCCTCTTACCAGAGAGGTAACTTATCAAAGTTGGTTTCTGAAACTATCAATTTATCTTTAGCTTCAACCCAATAGCTTCAGTAACAATGCCCTTTTAGGTAGGAAATACCATGACATTTGATCTAGTCATGAAGAGATTGTATGTGAATTCACTTCAAAAGAAAGAAATGATTAAATACTTCCTCTAAGAGAAAGAGTAGAATTGAATTACCGCTTCCAAAAATGAAATTATGATCGATGAACTAATTAGCCTCCAAGATTTCCTTACAGAGAGATGAGGGAAGAGAGAAAAAATTCACATATACTACCCAAAAGAATAACTAAGTACTCATGGTAAACGAGCTAAGGGATGTGGGTAATGCGAAAGTGAATAATTTGACAATATAAACTGTCATTGGAGGGTCTGTCATTAAATTGTCATTAGAACGGCCTCTTGTTATTGAGCGACACTTTTATGAAGAAAATAAAAATTGCCAATCACAAGAAGACATAGAATTATACTTTGTAAATCTCAAGACACAATCTCAAGAGAAGTTTATTATAGTATTATTTTAGATGGAGAAGGCCACAAAGAGCACACTCTCTGCTAGAGCAGCTATTAGACAAACAAACTGATAAAAAGACATAAACAGGGGCGCCTGGGTGGTTCAGTGAATTAAGCCTCTGCCTTCAGCTGAGGTCATGATCACACGGTCCTGGGATCAAGCGCCACATGGAGCTCTCTGCTCTGCGGGGAGCCTGCTTCCCTCTCTCTCTCTCTGCCTGCCTCTCTGCCTACTTGTGATCTTTCTCTCTCTGTGTCAAACAAATAAGTAAAATTTAAAAAAAAAAAAAGCCACAAAGAGTTCCAAACAATACTATTTATTCTAGACTACTAAGATATCTTTAAAACTCAACTGTTTGTACAAAATTTCTTCATTTTAACAATTACAAAATCAGTATCTTTAGGGTTTCAGGATCCTGTTTAAATAATTATTTTAATTAAAACTATGTAGTTATATTATTGATTATAATAATAGAATTCTCTCTATGGTTGACCAACTTTCAGAAGACAATGTGGACTAAAACTAGATCATTACCAGTTATGCTGGGAGAAGGTGGGAAATTAAAGCCAGTCTATCACTCTAAATATCAGTTTTGTCAATAACTTTAACATTTTCTACCAAGCATGATGCCATTGAAGAAGAATTAAGACATATTTTCTGTTTTCATTTCCATACATCGCATTTATCTTCACTCAAAATTAAGCATCAGAAGGAAGAAAAGCAGCATTTTTTGAAATGACAACTAACTCAAGTTTTGGTGGTTTTGCTGTGACAATAGAAACAGATTTAAGTTCTAAATTGTCAAAGGGCAAAATAATCTCACAGTGAAATTGGAAAGCATTCTAAACCAGTATAATTACCACCTAATGCCGAGACCAGACAATTTACGTATCAGTAAGTGGCACCACCTTCTGCAAAAGTTTCAAGCTCCAAACCCAGGAATCATTCCAGAGGCTTCTATTGCCCTCAGTCTTCAAATCTTCATCTCTAATCTACCAGCAAGTCCAAATGGCTTCACTTCAAAATTATATTCCTTGTTGGTCCATTAATATTCCTTCCTTCCATTTCCATGGCTATCACTCTGATTTAGGCCACATCATTTCTCACCCATTTCATGGCAATATCTGGCCTTCCTGAGTCCCCCTCCCCCACAATCCATTCTCTCAATAGAGTGGTTGACTCTTATAATTGATATCCCCAGAATTTATATATCTAATTCAAACTCAGCTTGGCCCACAAAAATTCACAAAATCTGCCCCCTTTCCTACCTTTTCAGTTGCATCTCACACTTCTCTTCCCTTCTCTTCTGCCCCTTGGTCTTCGGCAGTACTAGTCTACTTCCCAGTCCTGAGGGACTTTGCCTCTCTTTCTGGAAGGCTCACAAGCTAGGACCTTCCCATCAGTAGTGAGCTCAAGCCTCTTCTCCAGAGAAACTGCCTTTAACTACTATCCGGAATAGCCTTTGAGATGACTCTCCAGCACACTCTCCATTAGTAATTGCTTCCTTGCCTTTCACGGTTCACTAAAATGTGAGTTCCATTAACAATTGTAACTTACCTCATTCATTCATTTATTCATTCCACAAATATTTTGATCTCCTACTGTTTGTCAAGCATTCTTCTAAGCTAGTATGGAGCTAGATCTAGGAGGAGACAGAAAATAAATGCCATAAAATTTCAGTAACAAGAGCTGTGAATAAAAAAGCAGTATGAGAAGCTAGACAAAGATGGAAGGTGTGGAGGGAGTGTAGACAGGGAAGGCATCTTTGAAGAGGTAACTTTTGAGCAGAGACTGGATGACATAAGGGAGAAAGCCATGGAAAAAAATCTAAAAAAGGTCACAGTGCCTTTTAAAGATGTGTGCTCAAGGAAGAGAAAAAAAGCAAGTGTAACTGTCTTGGGTATCCTGTTCTCTGCCAAATGTCTAGGACTTAGCACCAGGTCTACTATGCTCAGTTAAATTTGTTCTATTCAATAAATATTTGTTGAATGAATGAATGAGAAAACATTCCATAAAGATTTATTGAAGGAATGAGAAATGGGTGTAAAAATCTGCTGAAAAGATGAAACCACTAGTTTGAGCTGACCAGTGTAGAATCAAACAAGAATTTCTACCTGTCTTAACAGGCCATTAGTCAAACGGATATAAAATTTCTCAGATTTATTCTGAGCATTTCCAGTAACCAGCAAAATGACCTTTTGAGGGTTGATTATTATTGTTGTCTTTTGACATAATTAGCCTGATATCTGGTATGGGCCGAGTCGAAAGATAACATAAAAAGGGTGTAATATTTGGTCAGATTTTAGAAAATATCTGTATCAGACGATTTAAGTGGCTATTACTCAGAAAAACAAAAACAAAAACAAAAGCGTATTTCACATTGAACAGTGCTTTCTTTTGTGTCTTGAAAGGTTGTCAGACTTTGGATCTCATATCGCCAACCAGTTTTCAAAGTAACCACAGTTCCAAATCAGGGGGTCAGTCTGCGCAGATAACAGAGATGGCCCTAAAAACATACGTACATGGTTGCTTTTTTGGGTTTGGTGTCCATTTTTCCCTCTTGCTTCTTAAACTTCTTTAAGTTTTCTTAAAGTCCATTCTTTTTCCTGAGGTAATTTTTACCTATATCAATACTAGGTGCCAAAGCTACAAGATTTCAATTTCTGCTAAAATTGTAACTGGTATAGAAGATGCAAAGTTAATCCTCATGGACGGACAGCTTCATTAGCGGTTAGCCAGTGTCTCCTTTTCATGTTTTCCCAATTCTTGGACAGAGTAACTAAGTCCTCCGTCCCATTCATTTTTGTATCTTTCTCCTCGTTACCACTACAAGTCTTAAAAATAAGATTCTTATTGATACATTATCTGAATTCAATAGCATGAGGTATTTTCAATGTTCAGTGCCCTCCACTTATCTTTTTTAAGCAACAGGCAATACTAGCTTCCTCCCATGTCTCACTTCCTAT
Organism: Mustela nivalis; assembly: GCF_964662115.1. Lineage (NCBI taxonomy): Eukaryota > Metazoa > Chordata > Mammalia > Carnivora > Mustelidae > Mustela > Mustela nivalis. The sequence continues at coordinate 19,504,056 of NC_139032.1, forward strand.
ACTCTGCCAAAGATGACTTATATGGAGAATAAACACTCAATCCAACTGGTTGGTGAGTCTCCATGCTAAAGGAGCCTCCTTTTTCCAGAACCGTGCTAGACTCTCTTATTGATAGTCAAATTTTTCCCCCTAAAATCTTTAATTTATACTTATAGCTATAGCCTTTCAGGCATTACTTGTGCTTTCTTCACTTTTATCTGGAATTAAAAATAAATAAATTTATACTTATAGCTATAGCCTTTTAGGCATTACTTGTGCCTTCTTCACTTTTATCTGGAATTAAAAATAAATAAGAAAAATATCCTACATTTCCAGTATTTCTATAGGTCTGATTTCTTAGAACCTTGTCTTTCTCCTTACCTAGTACCGGCCAAAATCATTTCATACTAAGAATGTTATTGGAATAGTAATTTATGTACATCACCCTTGATTCCCAGTCACCTGGGAGGTAAATAGCCTTTCAGCCTGCAAGTGACAATAGGAAACTAAAGTGAAGACTTCTTAAATGACTTGCCCAAGGTCACCCACTACTAAGGGGGTAGATCTAGAACTTGAAGATGGATGCTTCTGATGTGAGTTTCTACTCTACTTGATCTGAGCCCAAATACCATAGGCCAGTACATCTCTCTCAACCAATTGTCTCTCATTATTATTTACATGTAACTATGACTTCTTTCTTATTTTCATTCTAACAAATGAAATATTATGCACACAGATATACTACTTTAATATATTATGTTACTTTTCTGTAATATATTATGTTACTTTTTTTTCCAGAAATACATTGGTAGGGGCGCCTGGGTGGCTCAATGGGTTAAAGCCTCTGCCTTCAGCTTAGGTCATGATCTCATGGTCCTGGGATAGAGCTCCGCATCAGGCTCTCTGCTCAGCGGGGAGCCTGCTTCCTCCTTTCTCTCTGCCTGCTTCTCTGCCTACTTGTGATCTCTGTCTGTCAAATGAATAAATAAATTCTCTAAAAAAAATACATTGGTAATAGTTGTACATGTTCTTTTGGAATCTGATCTTTAAATTAATGATAGATTGTAATGATTCCCCACAGTCTCATACCCATGTAATTTTTAATGGCTTCTGTGAATTCTTTCTTCTGTGATTCTCCCATAATATATTTAGCCAGTTTCCAAGTTGTGGACAGTCTGTCTCTAATTCTTTAGTCTTATAAACTGTATTGAAATAGTCTCTTGATTCTATATTTGTACCCTTCCATAAACATTTTTGTTGGGATATTTAACTTGAAAATGAATGTTTTGTTCACAGCATAATTAAAATTAGCCAGATAACCCTTCAGAAAATTTTCCCTATACACTATAGGTTCTCCAACTTAAGGCATTATAATTTTTCAGTGTTCTCCAACTTAAGGCATTATAATTTTTTAAAAATTCTTGTCCAGTTTGATAGTCACAACATGGTTGCTTATTTTCATTTATGATTTCTTTATTTAGAGTGAGATTGGATTTTTTCACATTTATTCATATTTTTTATAGGTTGCCTGTCATATTTCATAAATCTTTTCCTTCTTAATTATTGAGAAAAAATTATGTATGACTTGCAAACATTTTTCTAGTTTATCTTTCACCTATAAATTATGTTTATAGCAATTTTGACATATAAGAACTTTTGTTTGTGTGTGTGTGTGTGTGTGTGTGTGTGTGTGTATATATATATATATGTATATATATATATATTTGCAAAACCCAGAAATATTTTCCTTTATGCCATCTGGTAATTGGTATCCTAATTAGAATGGACTTCTACTCCCCAAGGTTATGTAAATATTCACCTGTTTTTTCATCTACTTCAATGACTTTAGTATTTATGTATATATCTAAATTACTTTGGCTTGTTTTGGAAAGCAATACTTTAACTTTTTTTTTTCTCCAAAAATCAGCCAGTTGTCCCAATAGCATCTGGTGAGTCATCCTTTTCCCCACCAATTTCAGAGAGCATAATAAATATGCCTCAAAACTTTATATGTCCTTGCATTGATTCATGGAATTTTAATTTTCTCTCATTTTTCTTTTCTCTTACTTGGGGTCAGTTCAATCTTACATTGTTTGTTTTGTTTTGTTTTTTTGGGGGGGTTTGTTTTTGGTTTTGTTTTTTAATCTAGAAAGTAAGTTTTCTCTCAGTGTTCTTTTTTTTATTTTTTTTTTCAAAAATTCTATAGCTATTCCCAGGCAATTAGTCTTCCAGACGAACATTACAGTAATTTTGTTAACTTGTAAAAATATTACCCCGGAGACCTCCTTGAAGACAATCAATATCTTTACATTAAGTATTTCCACGGACTAGCATGATAAGATTCTCCATGCATTCAAATCAGCTTCCATAAAGTTACTCTTAACAGCCTGTGCAATGTAACTGCCGTATACTGGAGAATGCATTGACCTATATGCTGATGTAAATGGAACCATGTTTTTTTCATTACATTTTTAAACTATCTTTCTGAAACTTTGGAAAGCCATTGATTCTTATGTATTTTATAATCACCATTTTCTGAACTATCTTACTAGTCCTAATGTTTTTAACCAATTATTTACATTTCTAACAAATCATCTTCAACTGATGATAATTCACAATCTTTCTTCATGCATATTTGTATATTTTCCCCTCATCTTATGAATTGGAATAAGTCTTCCAGAGCAATAGTGAATTCTATGTTTTGCTTTTTTTGTGGAAAATTTGGAAGTTTTCATTATTAAGTATAATGTCAACTACTGGTGTGAGAGATATTCTTTACTAAGTTGAGGAAGTTTTCTGTTATTTTTAATTTTCTGAGAGCTTTTTATTTGGGGTGAATTACAGTTTTATCAAGTGCTTTCCAGCAGTTATGGGTAATGTGTTTTCTTCCTTCAGCCTTGGTTATATAATGAGTTATACTAGTGCAGCTCCTTGTACTGAACTGTCCTTTCACTTTGAGAATTAACCGTACTCACTCATGCTATGCTGTTCTTTAATTTACTGTTCAATTTTTAACTAATTTATGATTTTTGCATTTTCAAAATATAAGTGAAACTTGGGTCTGTTTTTTGCCTTTTAATATACTACAGCTTTCAGAACTTGGTATTGGACCAATGTTATTTGATTGAAATAAGATGATTTCATATGTGTGTACTTCAGAATAGTCTAAATCCACATTTAAAAAAAAATTTTTGATAGCCTGAGTAATATTCCATTGTGGATACATACTACATTTTCTTTATCCATTCATCTATCAGTAGACACTCAGGCTGCTTCCATGTCTTGGCTATTGTAAATAATGCTGCAGGTGTACATATCTTTGGAATTAGTGTTTTCATTTTCTTTGGGTAAATACCCAGTTATGGAATTGCTGGATCATATGGTAGTTCTATTTTTAATTATTCAAGGAATGTGCATACTGTTTTCCACAGTAAGCCCATCCGTTTACATTCCCGTCAGTGGTGCGTGAGGGTTCTTTTCTCTCCACATCCTCGCCAACACTTGTTATTTCTTGTAGTTTTGATTCTAGCTATTCTGACAAGTGTGAGATGATCTCTTATTGTGGTTTTGATTGACATTTCCCTGATGATGAGTGATGTTGAGCCTCTTTCGATGTGTCTGTTGGCCATCTGTACTGTATATCTTCTTTGTAGAAATCTCTGTTCAGGTCTTCTGCCCTTTTTTTTTTTTTTTAAGATTTTATTTATTTATTTGAGAGAGAGCACAAGCAGGCAGAGCAGCAGGCAGAGGAAGAAGCAGACTCTCTGCTGAGCAGGGAGCCCAACCCGATGCTTCATCCCAGGACCCTGGGATCATGACCTAAGCCAAAGGCTGATGCTTAACTGACTGAGCCACCCAAGCGCCCTTGCCCTTTTTAAAATCAGATTTGGGGGGAGGCGTGTTGAGTTGTGTGAGTTCTTTATACATTTTGGATATTAACCTTTTATTAGATACATCATTTAGGTTTTATCTGGGTCCAGTAACATTGATCTTTTGACAAATCTTTTGACAGTGCTTTTGACTTCTTATAGTCATTCATACATTCTGGATTTTTATCTCATTGTGAGTCAGTTTTGGTCATTTCTGTTTCCTACAAATGTATAAAATACTTCTTATTAATATAAATATGTCATATATTCTAATTTTTAATTGTGATGTTTCCTGGGAAAGTAATCTAAGTAGATTCAATATTTTCTAATTAATTAATATAAATATTCCATGGCATTCTAATATTTACCTCTATCTATCTGAGATTGTATCTTCTTTTTTATTCCTAATGTTCCTAAGTTTTATCTCCTTTTTTTCATTTAATTTCCAGAATAATGCTTTTTATTTAATTGCTTTAAATAACTGGAGCTTATTTGTTTTTAAAAATCAATTTTACATTTGGGCTTTTTAATCTTTTATTTATTTAATATATAAATTACTGATTCCCATTTTCTTAATCATTATTCTTCTCTTATAAACTTACTTATTATAATTTTTTCCTGTGTGTAGAGTTCTGGCCCCATCTCATAACTATGGCTAATCAAAACTCTCATTAAAACTATATTCTAAATAATCAGTAAGCATATATTTCTTTCTATTTTTGTCTAGGAGTTATTGATTAAATCTCAAAATTAAAAAGTCATCTTGCTATTAATTTCTAGTGTTACTTTTCTGTGTCAGACAGCAAAGCCTCGACAAATTTATAATTTGGGGAATTGATACCTTTTCTGACCTAGATTGCTATCAACTTTTATAAATATTTTATAACTAAGTTAGAAATGCTAATTTCCTGAAAGGTAGAAAGTTCAGTAAAGGTCTATTAAGTCAAGCTTATTAACTTTTTGTTCACTTGATTCATCAAAGATTAGGAAAGGTACATTAAAGTTGTTCTGATTATTATTTTTTATTTATTTATAATATTTTTGTTTTAGATTACTTAGTACAGGCATACTCATGACTTTGGATTATATTGTATGGATCTAACTTTCAGCTTAATCCTTCTTTTCCTTCTACTCCACTTTGTCTAATATTTCTGTTGCCAGCCCTGGCTTTGTTTTTCCATTTTCCTGATACAATTTTGCCCATTCCTCTATGTTATGGGGTGAATTATGCCTCTCCCCAAATTCATGTGTTAATAACTTCGAGCATCTCAAAATGTGACCTTATTTCAAAATAGGATTGTTGCAGATGCAGATAGTTGAGATGAGGTTATAATGGAGAATGATGGTCCCGTTATCCAGTATGACTGGTCTCCTTACAAAAAAGGGAAATTGGGACACAAATATGCACACAGAAAGAAAGCCATGTGAAGATGAAGGCAGAAATCAATGTGATGCATCTCCAAGCTAAGGAATGCCAAAGATTTCTAGCAAACCCCAGCAGCTAGGTGAGAGGCATGGATCATATTCTTGCTCTCCCCTGAATGTTGATCCAGAAGAAACCAGCCCTGCCAACACCTTGATTTTGGACGTAGAACCGTCAGAACTGAGGCAATAAATCAAGCCATCCAGCTAGTGGGCTATGTTACAGCCCCTGAGAAACTAACACACTTTATTTTGAACCTTCCTGTTTATTTTTTTTATTATTTTTTAAAGATTTTTATTTATTTATTTGATAGAGAGAGATCACAAGTAGGCGGACAGGCAGGCAGAGAGAGAGGGGGAACAGGCTCCCCTCTGAGCAGAGAGCCAGATGCGGGCTCAATCCCAGGACCCTGAGATCATGACCTGAGCCGAAGGCAGAGGCTTAAACCACTGAGCCACCCAGGCGCCCCACTTCCTGTTTATTTTTACTTTTGTGTACAACTCTTACGATTGGTATATAATTAATGAACTCAAGATTAATAAGGATAATGTAAGCCACAGGGTCACAGATAGAATAAATAAATAAAACTCCAGGGACATTTTATTGTCTATTTTGTCCAGTTAATACTCGGCTTAATCAGAGTTTAGATGAGTCATGATTAAAGTACCACAGGTAGCTAGAACTCAGTAACTTTCCCAGTTAGTGTGTTATTTGGGTGCTTGCTTATTAATGCTGATTATTAGTCCTTCATAGTCAGGGTAAGATGATATAAGCCTTGAGGTGGAATGAAATTCAAATTTTCCTCACCCTAAATTCAAAGAGGCTGCTATATGTTCACCTCAGATCCCCTGTCTTGAGAGGACCAGAAGCACTAGTCAGTCTCCCTACATTCCTACCTACCATTGCTTTATGGTTAAAATGACCTGACATTTTAGGCCAAAATTATTGGTATTACATTTTTCTTGTATATATATGGGGGGTGGGTATATACACACACAGGCACATACATTCTCGTTCAAAAATTTATATTAATGCTACATGCTTCGTAATTGTGATAATGTGACTTCTCTATGTCTTATTATATTATTATTTAATATTTAAGACCATATTTTCAATATTATTTAGGTTTTTATGAATTTATTTCATTTTTCAACTGCTTATAACTGTTCAGCATCTGTTCAGGAATGTTACTCATGTTTCATGATTGTTTTACCTTTTGTAGAATCTGAGAAATTTTTTTGTTGCCCTCACACATGAATGATAAATATACTGGATACAGGGCACCTGGGTGGCTCAGTTGGTTGAGCGACTGTCTTTGGCTCAGGTCATCATCCCAGACTTCCAGGATCGAGTCCTGCATCGGGCTCCCAGCTCCTTGGGGAGTCTGCTTCTCCCTCTGACCTTCTCCTCTCTCATGCTCTCTCTCACTCATTCTCTCTCAAGTAAATAAATTTATATATATATATGATACAGAATTTTTCTGTAACAATATTTTTATGCTGAAACTCCATAGTGATTTTACATTTTTCTGGCTTTTGGGGTTGCACAGAAGTCTGTTGCCCATCTTGTATTTTTTCCTTGTTGGTAGCCCCTTTCTTTTATTTGGATACTCACAGGATTTTTTCATTAATACTGGCAGTCAAAAAAAATTAACGGAATCTCATCAAGTAGTACGTCTTAGTTATTAATTTCAGTTGTCACTCAGTGTGCCCTTTTACTTTAAACTTATGAGTTCTTCAATACAGGAAAATTTTCTTTTGATCTACCTTGAGATATTTCTCCTTTTCAATATTTCCTCTCATTCTGAGATTCCTGATATGCAGACTATCCTTTCTCCAATCAATACTTTCTCCTCATCTTTTAAATCTCTTTTTTCTTTCCTCTGCGTTCTTTGGAGAATATCTGGTTTGTGCTCTAAATTTCTGACATTGTTTTCTGCGGTATCCAATGCATTTAAATAAAAATTATTTATTATAAATATTTATATCCCAAACTCCAACTCACTGTGAGTTCAGGATTCAAATGGATCATACTGATACCAATTTCTGCTTACATCTTTGACTTTGACTCTCTGATATACGGAGTTTTACTTTCCTCTGAACTTGGCTATGGATTTGTAATGAAGCTCTGAGATTAGTCTCTGGACTTGTCCTATCTGGCCCATATTGCTTTTATCCCATATAGTGTGGTCTACAAAGGGATGTTTGCATCTTGCTTCATGATCCTGATTACAGATCACAGCCTTTTTGTTCTCCACTTGTTAAACCTAGTAATAAGTAGTACATCTCAGTTTATCTAACTGGAGATTATATTTCAAAGTGACTTTTAAACATATAGTGTATAAATTTAGCTCTTCTTAGAGACCCAACGGAAGATGAATTCTTCAGTTGCTCAGTGCAGGGACACTTCCTGTGTGACATAAACAGCCCAGGGCCCAGATGCCTCCCGTGTGACATTATTAAATTCCTATGCCACCTTTTTACTTCATAACATTTTCTCGGGAGGGTGACTTAATCACTACAAATGTAATTCTGAATAGCTAGCACTGCTACAAATAGAGAATTAATGCCATATTTAAGCTCTTTGAGCCACATGTCTCTGTGGACAGGCTGATTGGAAGTCCAGGAGGAGGCAGACTTACCAAGGCCCCAAGAGTTATGGTAAGACCATGTCTAAGGTGATGTGAAAATATAAATGCTTTATTTTAACTATCTGAAAACAGAGAAAGTCTCTCTCTCAGGCATTATTTTATACAATCTAATTTGTAGTAATAGGTTTTGAAGTCACTGCATTGCTTTAAAACAGAATGTTTGATTTCAATGGAACATAACAATCATTTAGTCCAAATTTAAAATTTTAGAGATGAGTACACTCAGGCCTAAAGGGTGTGGATGACTTGCATCTTGCTTCATGATCCTGATTACATATCACAGCATTTTTGTGATCTAGCTAGGAGTTATGAACTAGGTTTCCTGTCTCCTGGTGCAAGCACTGTTGCTTTCACTCTGTGCTATAAACATATTATAGAAAAATTCTACATGCCACTATTATGCAACATAGTTATTTCTTTGTCTTATAGCTTGAGCCAGTGATTGCAATTTTTTTAGTCCATATTTTAGTCAATTATAAGCTCATTAATAAGCTCCTGGAAAATCACAAAGGCCCTTTGGGGGCCAGGAGAATCTGCTAGGGACCAAATGCTGGACACTTCTACTTGTTCAAGGAGTAGGAAACTTCGAAGCACATAACAGCCCCCAAATCCCGACATATACTGTAGGGAAGAAAGGAATAAAGTAACGTTCTTCATTCTTCAGGTTGTCAAGTTGACAATCAGTGTTGGGATTCATCTCTGAGGCCTGCTAACTTGGCATTACCAGGCAGTAGATAAACATAATCCAAGTGACAGTGTTTAAATCAGAACTGATTTGATCGTTCACTTGTAATAGATTCCAGGAGCCAAAGAACTCTTTCACTCCTCTCTTTAAATGGGAGAACTTAGAAATGACAAAAATGCTTTGATTTTAATGTGCAGTTTTTATTACCTTGATGAGAACCTCAATGCCTTGCTAACTGTCAAAGAGAAGCAAAATTTTCCAGTGAAATTTCCTAATTTATGAAATTATATCTACATTTGGCAACTGGAATTTTTTTTTAACTCTTCAGTGCTTTGCTCTATGGAATTAAAACAGCCAAAATGGGGGGCGCCTGGGTGGCTCAGTGGGTTAAAGCCTTTGCCTTCAACTCAGGTCGTGATCCCAGGGTCCTGGGATCGAACCCCACATCGGGCTCTCTGCTTAGCAGGGAGCCTGCTTCTTCCTCTCTCTCTCTGCCTGCCTCTCTGCCTACTTGTGATCTCTGTCTCTGTCAAATAAATAAACAAACTTTAAAAAAAAAAAAACAGCCAAAATGTTTGAGAGAACCTACAATTTGTAGAATGATGGAAATGACACAGCTCACTTCTATAATAGAGAATAAAATGAAAGCAGATTGAATCGATATGAGGAAAGGCCTCTTTCTAAATTCTATACAGTGAATAAACCCATTGTTGCTCTTTGAGAATAGAAAGTCATGGTGAACCAAAATTTTCTCTTTTTGGTTTGAATTTATGCTCCCAGAAGCCCAAATATATCTTATTATTTAAATGAAAAGTGGAAAGAATTTCATTTATTTGATCAGTAAACATTTATTAAGTGCTTATTATGTGTTAAGCCATGTGCTAGAGAATGGGTGAGTAAGATAAGGCACCATATAACTCATAATATACAGGGGAAAGAATTAACAGATAATCTATTAAACATAACTATATTCCACAAAGAAAATGCATGGAAAGTGAAGTAACTATCTCATGTCATAATTATGTAAGGAGGGAGGACAAGAGGCAAAATGGAGCACGTACAAAAAACTATTTTTGTAAATCTGTAACCACGTTCAGAAGGAATAAATTAAATCTCCAGGTACCAACAATAGAGAATAGAAAGCAAAAAAAGTAAGCATAATCTGATGTCAGCCTGACTGGTTTGGGAGCTAGACTTAGATAGAAGAAGCCCTTGAGGCTGAGGGCTTGGATTATAAATTCTCATGGGAAGACAGGTATCATGGTTCTTAGCCATGCAAGGCAAGGGACTGGTACTAATAACTATGCTTGAAGCCTGGAATCTTGCAAGACTAAACTTTCTGTTAAGAAAGAATCAAGAAAATTTTTGCTCATTGTCCCAGAGAAATGGCAGTTAAACTTTCATCCATTAAGGATGGTGGATTAAGAGAAACTCACACACATAGAAACAAAACCCAAGTTTGAGTCATATTTCAACTAATAGAGAATTACAGTTGTCAAAGCATAAGAAAGTCACAGAATGTCTTAAAAGGACTGAGAGAAGATAAAAATCAACTTAGACTTTTATATTCCTCTAGCTATCATTCGATAATAATGGTAAAATAAAGACAGAGTTAATATACATGGATCCTTATGAAAAACTTATTAAAGAATGTACTTCTGCAAACTAATAGTAATATAATAATGATAATAATTATAGAAGGAAAGTTCAGGATTAATAAGCAATGAGAAGCAGAGGAACTAATAAGTATTTTGGCAATATAAATAAGCATTGACAATGATGATAAAATGAATACAAAAAGGCATGTTAAGGTTTAAAAACAAAGATGGATTCGTAGTATGAGGAGGGGGAAATTATGGCTGAATATGTTATAAACATGCTGAATTTGTTGAAACTGCCCATCATTCTAAACCGTATTTCAATTGGCTTAGCTCTCTTTAATCAAAATAATGCCTTATTTTGCCTATGCATTATTTTTCCGGATACTTACATAGCTTTCTTTTTTCTTTCTTCTTTTTCTTTTTCTTATTATTTGTCTAGTGTATCTTTTTCCATCCTTTTGCTTTTAATTTTCCTGGTCCTTCTATTTTATATACGAGGACCTCATATGGATACCATACAGTTGAATTTTGTTTTAATCCAACCTCAGAATATTTTTTGCAAATAATAATTTATTACATTTATATTTCATGTGATTAATAAAATATTTGAAATTTTTTCTGCCATCTTATTTGTGCTTTCTATTTGCCTTACTTTTTTCTATGCTTTTTTATTCTCTTTTCTTTGGAATTAATATTATTTCTGTTCCATTCTCTTTCCTCCTTGATATTATACAAGTTATTTCTGTTCTCTTTGAGTCTAAAGTTAATCATCAGTACCTCTCATTTGAATAATACAAGACCTTAAGAATAACAGTCTCTCATACATCCTCTCTTACCTATTACTGTTACCCAATATGTAATTACGTCTTGTATTTATAATCCTCAAATTTAATAATATAGTTAACGTTTTATTCAGTTAAGTATTTACCCACGTTTTTACCAATTCCTTCACTCTCCACTCTTCCTTGGCTCTCAAACCTTTTGCTAGGATCACTTTCCTTCTTTTTCACATAATATTGTAAAATGTCTGTTAATATGGATTGGTTGGTGGTAAGCCCTCAGTTATTCTTTGCTAAAAATCTTTATTTCACATCTGTTATTGAATACCCTGCAAGGTAAATAATCATGCATTTAATGTTTTTAGTGTTTTTCTATATACCAGTGGCAAGTAATACAGTGTTTTTCTATTCTTTAGTGGTTATCCCTGAAATTATAACACATACTGAGTTTTTTTAATCCCACTTAGACTTCGTTATGAATACTAAAGTGAAGGCTTTATATCTTTCTCCATTATCAAAAACTCATTTGATATTACCTCTCCCTCATTATATTCATTGATTAACAAAAATTTAAGTTTGGAAATACCAAGTTTGAATGATAGCTAGAGAAATATAAAAGTCTAGCACGACATGTGGGATATGAGAAGGTCTATATACCTCAGGGGAAATTATAAGTGGGCAAATGCTATGTAGAGCAATTTGGAATTATCTAACAAAGTTGAAAATGTTCATCCCTTACGATGCAATAATTCCACTTTTAAGTATATAGACATACTCACATACATTCACAAGGAAATGTGGGCATCTGTAGCAGCGTTATTGGTACTTGCAAAAAGGTGGAACTACCTAAGTGTCCACTGAGATGGATAAGCAAACTACTATAGTAATATAATATTAAATTAAAAATTGTACAGCAGTTGAAATTAGTGAAAGCAATCTAATATGGATTATTTGATGGATAGATGTTGAATACACTCGCAGTATGATGCCTTTTATTTATTTATTTCAGTCAGTACTACCTATTATGTCCGTATTGCCAACTTACAAAGATTTGGTTGCATGCCACCTTCAGGGAAGGGAGGGAAGAAAAACATTTGGGAAGGGAGAGGGAGTTAGAAAGGTCAAGAGGATTCAACTGTATCCATAGTGTGTTTCTTTCAGAATGAAAAAGTTCTGAAGCAAAATGTCCACATTTTCCAGATTTGTTCATAGAACAAATAATTTTGATATTTTCTACTTTGATTTTTTATGTCCCTTTCTGTATGTTTTAATAATTTGTGCATATGTGCATGTATGTATAAATAGCAGTACAGAATTAAAATCTGAGAGAGACAGCTTTAAGACACTGTTTCATCTGCTTGATTTATGCCTCTGAACATTCTAAGACGTGGCTGGCAACCACTGTCTCTAACATTCTTGCCATAGCCCCTCATCACCTCTGGATGCACGCAGACAATTGTACCAGTCTCGGGCTCTGTCTACTCATCACTCCCTAGATGGCACCCCTCCATGACCACTGGCTTCTACCATCTAACTTCCTAGCTCACTCCATCTTATACTTCAATCCCAACAATTCCTCAGCCACAAAGAGACTTATAATTCAAACTGTCCCACTGCTCTGACTGCATGTTGCCCCATGTCCTCTGACTCCCACCTCAAGTTCAAAAATCTGTCATTATCTCTTCCCTGTTCAGTACTCTTCTAGCTGAACCAAAATTCTGCTTCATCCCCTCCCTTTGTCTACTCTGGACCTGTGCCAAGATGGATGACTATGGCTGGTAAGAAGCCCACAACTGTGCTGAAGGGCTTCTCTTTCATTCATGACCCAACCCTTCAAAAGATCCTTACTGCTGCCCAGCAATAAAACTAGTTTCTTTACTTTATTTTCTCTTCCAAAATTTTAGAGCACCATTTTATTTATTATATTTCCTTTCACCTCCATCACCTCCTTCTCCCTCTTCAATCACTTAATACTCTTGATTCCTGGGGTGCCTGGGTGGCTCAGTGGGTGAAAGCCTCTGCCTTTGGCTCAGGTCATGATCCCAGGGTCCTGGGATTGAGCCCCACATCGGGCTCTCTGCTCAAGAATATTTTATTTATTTGTTTATTTATTTATCGTAAACTAAATAAATAAATAAATAAATAAAATATTCTTGATTCCTGTTTCTCTTGAATAAGTAAGTTTAAAAGGCACTTAGAAGAGAACTTGTATACATTCCCACCATTTTATTCACCAGTCCTCCTGCATCTATCTGCACCCACTTTCTCTGCCCCGTATTGTCCCTGCCTTTACTATAGATAAATTGTCTTTGCTCCTATCCATATGCAACTTCTCCCATTCTGCACTGATCCTATTCCCAGTTACTTATTCAAATCATCTCTCCCTCAGTTGTCTCCTCCCTCTTCTAATCATCCATTTTTCTCTCTATATAGATTCATTCTCATCAGTATGAAATATGCTGTAATTCCCTCAAATGTTAAAACAAAAACCCATGTTGCTCCAACATTCCCCTCAACTAGACGTCTTGAAAAAGTTATATCTACAGGCATATAGCTTTTCTACTTCCTTTCTTCCCATTGTCTTGAAACTCTGCCAGTCTTCCATACCTACCTCTGTACAAATAGCTTTTGTCATGTTCATCATTAATCTGTACATTGTCAAATCTAATGGATGATTGTTTGACTTCATCTTACAGGACTGAGTTGTAGCATTTGAAGCAGTTGATTTCTCTATACTCCCTGAAATGCCTTCTTCACTTGGCTTGTTAAATTCCACTTTTTGTTCCCCTCTTTCCATTTTAGTGGAAATCCATTTTAGTCCTCTTTTTCTCCACCTTTCTTCCTTCTCCTGACTGAGAACATTGGAATGTCTCAGGGTTCAGTCCTTAAACTTCTTCTCTTACATTATCTTTGGTAAATCCCTTGATGATCTCATTGAGTATTATGGATATACAGGTCATCTCTATGCTGATGACACCAAAAGTTTTATCTCCCAACACCAGCCTTATGTAGTCTCATAGTGTGTACTCAACATTTCCATCTGAGGGTTTGATAGCCATCTCAAATTTATTTTGTACTGAACATAACTCATGATTCTCAACCCTTCTCCAGCCTCAAACCTGAACATCTATAGTCCTCCTTGCTCCGTAAGTGGCAAGTCCGTTCTTTCTGTGGCTTGGGCTAAAATTCTCTGTTTTCTTGACTTCTCCCTTTCAACTCATATAACATTAACCCTGTTAGCAAATCCTATCAGATCTACCTTCAAAATATTTCTAGAATCATTCTATTTTCAACCATCTCCATCTCTACCACACTGCTCCATACCACCATCATCTGTCTTCTAGACTACAGCAGGACTCTCCCACTGGTCTTCTGTCCTCGTCCACTCTTAACCTCCTCTCCACTAAGGCTACAAAGTGATCATTTTAAGATGTAAGTCAGATCTTATCAGTCCTCTGTTCAAACCTTCCAAAAGCTTCCTTTTATAAGTTAGAGTGAAAAGCCAAGTCCTTAAAATGCCACCCCACCCCATGGTGCTCTCTGGCCTCATCTTCTAACTACTACCTCCTTCCCCATTGCTAATCCTCCTCTAACTGCTTCAAGTTTTATTTTTGTGTCCCAGAAATTGGGCACCTATGGCAGTTAACAGTATGTTTTCCAGGACTCTTACTGGGGTTTGGATTCCAACTCAACCTGCTAGATGCATCATCCTGTGTGTTTCTTTCAATAATTAGAAATGACAATTAGAAATGACAAATGGGTTACATCAGCAGTCTTCAGTGGGGATGATTTTGCCTCTTGGAAGGTATTTGGCAATTTGGGGGACATTTCTGTTTGTCACATCTTGGGAGGTGCTACTAGTTTCTAGTGGGAAGAATCCAAAGGTACTACTGAACATCCTACCCATAGCCTAGCCTACCCATAGGCTAGCTCTCAAAATAAAATTATCTGGCTCAAAATATTAATAGTGCTGTGGTTGAGAAAACTTGGATCATGTGGTAATGATTAAATGACTCAATATTTGTAGTCATTTAGAACAGTACTTAGTATGTGTTAAGTACTTTATAAGTACTGGTTAAAGTTTTAAAAAATACATACCTTCTATGTATATACAGAAGATACACATAGACTCCTCATCCAACAGTGTTGGCAGCTCCCTGTACTTGGAAAGCTCTTCCCACATATAGCCACATTATGTACTCACCCACTTCCCACAAATCTTGCTCACATATCATCTTACCAGAGGGGACTTCTCTGGCCACCTATGTTGCCACTTTCTCCACTCATGTTCTGCTGTGGTTGTCTCCCGTTGCATGTTCAGCTCGTGAGATACCATGTATTTATTTATTGTTCCATTGTCCAGACTCCAACAATAATTGATTGCTGCTCCAACATTATACTTCTATCCTGCTGTGCATTTGTTTTAATGCAACAAAATAGATTGCAAGATGCTTGCACTCATGAGTCATTATTTATTGTATGTTATTGTCTGTGAATTCTTGTGTAGCACTGTGCAAACAGTGGGTGGCCAGCCAAAATTTGTGGAGTTATTCAGCAAGCCATTGGAGACATAGGCTTTAAGTGCGGAAGGAGTATGAAGTCAGATACGGCACTTTTGGAATCATTTGAAGTATGTAATTATCCAAATAATTCAGACCCAAATAAATCAAAATAGCTTTTAATTGAAAAAGTACTTACTAAGAGGAGATTAGCCACCTCATTGGTCTTCATTAATCTTACGATCAATCCCTGAATTCTTCCCCCAAAGATAGAATGATTTTGATGGTTGTGGAATATAAGTCAGGTAGCAGTTCAGAGTTTCAGAACCAATTGCCAGAGGGCAATATTATATCAGGAATTGGAAAAGGAAGGGGAAGGAGAGCAACTGGGATTTTCTTGAGTAAATACAATATAGAGTAATTCAACTGTGAAGAGCACATATGAGACCCCCAGTGCATCTACATTTGGGGAGAAATGGAACTTTAAAGATGTGCTTTCATGTGGGAAAAGCCCTTTTTATTACAAATATACTCCCAGTAAGTGGCAGTTTTCATACCAAAATGGTGCCGCATTCAAAGCACATCACCTGTCTCATGTGACAAAAGCATGGAATGTGCAAGCCATTTCTGAGTGCTTTAAATTCTTTGGAGACTGTACAGATTATATTATATGGTATTTACGGAAGTAAGTGCTGCTTTAGTCAGTTGGTAAAAACACTTCCAGTGTTACCCTCCCCCATTTTTCACAAACACAAAACTCCTGAGATGAGTTGTCAGGGGCTGATGTCAACTCACAAGTGCTGTTTGTTGCTTTTGTGTTAATTTTATTTCTCACCCACCCAATAGTATGATTTAAGATCATCCTGACACATGTCGATTATAAACATTATTTTTATTTCATTTTTATTTCAAGAGAACTTTTTTTAATTTGAGCAAATAATAAACAGACATGCTGAAAGTTCAGACTTCATCAATGCCTAATTCCTTGGAAAATTGCCCTCGTACTCAGGAGATAAAAATTTGCAACAGATTTGATGTATGCTTCTTTGTTGTAATGCTTTTTCATTACACTTGTGTGTGCATGTGTATGTGTGTAAGTGTGTGATCCAGGCAATAAGAAAAATTCCTTGGAGAGCAAATTTTTTTTCCTTGGGTTTTTTTTCTTTGTTTAAACTACCCTTCAGTGTTACTCAATATGAACCTCCCTTTCTCTCTAAGCTTATTTACTAGTTATCCTCACCATGTTCTCTCTTTGCTGGATTCACTGGCCTCCTTATTTTTTCCTTTATGTATCCTCACATATTCCTGAACGTTTCCACCTTGACCTCATTCCTCATGCCATGCCTCCATCTCCTCCTTCTCTGCCTGTCAGAATCCTGTCCTTTCTTAAGTTCATACCTCAAGTCCTCCATTATCAGATTTCTGCTTTGACCCACAGTGTTTTATCTGTCCTCTAAACTTAAAATAACTAACTGTTTGTGAGTTTGAAAGGTAGATGAAGGAAGAGACACCTGCAAAAGAGAAAGAACTGAGGTACAGATAATTCTGGCTATACACTGTAGTTGTAATCTATTAGGTCACCACTGACACTGAATTAGAGAATGCTGAGCCTTTGCTCCTAGGGGAAGTACAAGGTTAGGTTCCTGTAAGCCTCTGGTCATAATATATTCATCAGTTGATGAATTTTTTTATGTGTGTTTGTATTGTTTTATGTGTGTTTCTATTCAGAGGCACCTTATTTAATAGATACTGTTGATTTATTCGCATTGAATTCATGGCCAACAGCACAATATCTTATACCTAAAAGACCACATTTTTTTCGTAAGGCACATCAGAGTTTTCTTGCTCTTAGACATTGATAGCACTTTAGCAATATGCTTTAGGACCATTTTAAACAGGGAAAGTCACCAATAAGAAGCACAAAAATGTAAAAAAAAAAAAAAAAAAGCGATGAGGATCTACTGTAGTCAGACACACTCTAAGAAGCCATGGTGAATTTATCAGTTCTTAGATCGTAGAAACGTAAGAAGACCATTTGCAGCGGAGCGAAGAGGATGTGTTCAGTGCAGTGAAGTGGCCAGAGTCTTTCAGGAATAAGTCAAGCACATTTGAAGGGAAGGGACTAGAGGGTAGAAGCCTTCCTAAAGTTAAAAAAAAAAAAAAAAAAAGCTACCCTTTTCCCCAACTAGATCCATGACGCAGAGATTAAACTGATTCCAATATAAGTATATGCTACCTAATTTGAGAAAGCAGCCAGAAGAAAGTGGGCACTTTGAGGATTAAGAGATGAGGGGCCCTGGGTGGCTCAGTGGGTTAAAGCCTTTGCCTTCAGCTCAGGTCATGATCCCAGGGTCCTGAGATCGAGCCTGACATCAGGCTTTCTGCTCAGCAGGAAGCCTGCTTCCTCCTCTTTCTCTGCCTGCCTCTCTGCCTACTTATGATCTCTGCCTGTCAAATAAATAAATAAAATATTTTTAAAAAAGAAAAGAAATGCACCTGCTTGACAGCTCCATATGAGATGTTGATAATCAACTTTTCTTAAAAAAAAAAAAAAAAAAAAAAAAAAAAAAACATTAGCCTGATGTGGAGCAAGCAGCCCAGGAAGGAGAATTCCATCGGTGGCAAATAAGATGACTATAAAAGAACAAAATGTTATTTGACACATTTTCCTTTTTGTAAATTTTGAGCCTCTCTCCCTACTTCGCACATTAGCAAACTCAGTGGAGGAACGTGGTTTTCAAATGAGTGTGATTCTTTAGAGTTCAAAAAGTAATGTTTACGCAAACTTAATTACAACCATAAATGTTCCTAACATTTAAAAGTACAAATAAAAAAAGAAAGAAAAGAAAAAAGCTGTGTTTTTTTTAAACTCTGTATAAAGCTAAAAAAAACTTTTAAATTGAAAAATGATATAGCCTTAATCTGTTCTTTTGAGAGACCACTAAACACATCCTTTTACTTATAAACAATTTAAATAAAATGAAAGGAACAAAATTCTTCAATTTGCAAAATGGCTGTTGAATCAACAACCAGAAAGAATTTGCTACAAGAGAAGACAGATGTTTTCAACTTTTTTTTTCTCACATAATCTCTAAACTCATATTTTATGTGAGGAAAAATCACAGTTTGTAAAAAAGACCTCTGTGAAACAATTTATAGGGTATTATTTATATTTTCAACCATTTCTATAACATTGTTTTAACAAAACACTGAGTAGCCGGAATAAAAGGGGATATTTAAGCAACTGAAAGAAATTCACCGTGTAAACATAGTCTGGCAATTCAGGTCAATATCAGGTAAAACGTTGACCCCGGAAGCCCTCAGTATAATAAAACCCCGGAAGCCCTCAGTATAATAAATATGTCAGAGTGAGTAGTAAGAATGGTGCCTGTGGAGTTCCATTTTGAGCATAACTAAGTTCCTTCGAGACGGTCACCTCAGTGCTCCCTCTCCTAGGTGAGAACAGTGAACTCTGGCCAAACTACAAAACCCAACTCCTAAAAGCACTGGAAAGTGAACAAGCCTACAGCTTTGGAAGTCAGTCAACACCCAGAAGAAGAGACCTGCACAGGGTAAGTTCTCAGTTTGTTTTCAGCTTTCAGCCTTGAAGTTGGGTGTCGTTATCACCCTGAGGGGCAGGTAAAAAAACAAAACAAAAAACAAAAAACAAACAAACCAAAAAAACCCTCCAGTAAAAAACTTGCAGTAGGATGTACCAGAAGGAAGGGAGAGGTGGGGAGGAAGCAAGGGAGCTTCCAGACGATCAGCTGACTGACACAGTGGATGCAGTTCCGTGTGAGTATATGAGGCCAACAGAATTCTCTGCCACGGCTGCCTGATAGCTGCTAAAAGATGACTCTCCCACTGAAACATTTTATCCCCTTATTCCATCAAAAAGTGGAATTCACACTTCCAATTTCCTCACAGGCTCCCATCCTTCAAGCTGCACATCGTGTAGGAGATTACTTCTTTCAGTTTTCTTTGACTTTGCTCAACTCTTGGTGGGGGTGGGGGAGCATCCAAAAAAACGACTTTGAAAAAGGTGGAAAAAAGTCCACAGAGAAGGCTCTCAGCCGCCAAGCATTGAGTTGGGATGATTTGTTGCCCCAGGGAAGAGATTTCAGATGTTCAGTCTGAAGGGCACACAAGCCCAGGACTCTCATTCTCTGACCTTCTCCGCATGGTATTGTCTCCTGAGCAAGTGCTCTCTCGAGAGTGATGCTTAGGTTTGGGGACGTGTGAGAGTTTTGCCTCAACAATGGACCTTGTTGGCGGTAGTCTGGTTGAAACCTGCTCTTCATCTATTTGCTTGTCCAAGGGGTGGGAGTAGCAAAGAGAGGTTTGAAATGTTGTTTTATTGTTTTATTTCATAGTAAGAAGAGGTGTAACCTTGCTGAGAGGGTGACAAATTCAGTTATAGTCAACCAGTACTTGACAGGTTTTATCAGAAAACCAAACAAGGAGAGAGTGTGTACGCCTGCTACCAGCTGTCACAGCATTGAACAGTGAATGTTTGATGAAGCGACCTGCAGATACATCTCTGTGGAAGTCGGCTTTAAGTAGCAACTAGCTGACAAAATTAACAAGAAAGGGCCTTGGCGGAGGGTATCAAAAGAAAAGGGGGGGGAAAAAAAAGAGGAAACCAAAAATCTCCCAGTCCCTTTATTTGTTTAGGTGCTATATTGAAAGAGCCTCCACATAAGGTAGAATTTGAAATGCAGTTGCAGTTCTGTTAAGATAAATACACGGTCTCCGTCTCAGCCCACATTGAAAATACAGTTCAGGTAATTGTCGGATTTTCCAAGTTAGTCGTGCTCTGAAAACAGAAGCTGGTCTGCTGGAAATGGGAGGGTTTGGTTGTGCTTCTCAAGCAGCTTCTGGCCTCTTGCTGATAGGCCAGGGGATGGGGAAGTGGCCAGTGTGGCACAGGAGACGGGACCTGTCCCCCTGCCCTGCGTCACACAGGACAGCCACAGATTTGGTGATCCTATTCAGAAGCATTTTTTTCCTAAAGTCTGAAAAGAAACTAAAAAATCTCCTTGAACCAACACAAAGACCTGTAGCTAAAGATTCCTTTTCTTATTCTAAGGCTCTTTTCCTCTGAAGTCAAAAATCAGTGGCATTTTCTGTCTTCAAGAGAAAATGCCATGATCCTATTAAGCTGTATCGTTAACCTAGTTTCTCTCAGAACTTTAAATTAGAGAAGAATAAAGCATTACACTTCAGGGATGCCTAGGTGGCTCAGTCGGTTAAGTGTCTGACTCTTGATCTTGGCTCAGGTCTCCATCTCAGGGCTATGAGTTCAAGTCCTACATTGGGTTCCACGCAAGGTGTGGAAACCACTTTAAAAAAACAATACTGCGAGTCAACCAAAATAATGTTTTCTTCCTCTTTCTGCTCCCCTCCCCAGTATTTGCACTGTATTATTTTGATATTTCTAATACTAAGGCCAAGATGCCTCTTAACTTGCGTTACTTTGTATGTTTGCAACTTCCTGATGAGAAGGGTCTGATCGTATTTAGCTTTCATTCCTCTGCAGCCCTAGCCAATTCTAGACACTCCTCAGGGCAGGTTTCAGTGAGTGGAAATAGAATTGCCTGTAAACTCAGAAACAGGTAAGAGATTAGCTGAACCATTCTGTGGCCATCCCAGAGTCCTATAGCCCCTGCATTCTCACTCTAATGATATTCCCTTAGTTCTTTAGCAAAGCAGAGAAATAAATCCACTAACTATGGAAGAAAGACATAAAAGGTTACATCCTACACTTTCCATTCAGCCAGCCAAAATTAGTAGAAAACTCGGGAAAGAGATTCCACATCCATGTCCCCAGATAGAGGTGTTAATAAAATGTAATATATCATAATTAAACTATCTTTCAACCCAATAATGAATTTTCACATATGCATTTTCCTTGTGAACTTTCATTCTGTTCGTACATTTTTGAGCTCATCTCGTGATAGCATCTAGTATTTTATGGCAAATAGAGTGGTGTTATAAATATAAATTATGGGTTCTGTCAATCTGAAAAAGCCACAAATATTATCTATTGGCGTTTCTCGCTTCTTATCTCTGCCTCTCCAAATTTTTCCAATCCATATTGTGCTAAAGAATTTTGAAGATTTAAAAAAAAAAAAAAATCTGTTCCATTATTTATCTATTTCCAGAGTGGTGAATAAGGTTTAATCTTGGCAATAAAGATACAGAGATGAAAAATGTCTCTGATGGATTCAATAAGTAAGAAATATCTGTAAAATGAAATTACCCTTCCTGCTGCACAGATAGGGTCTTCATATGTGCGTGCAGGGCCATAGTTGGCTATAGTTTGATAATTTGCTATTAAAAATATTAAGGAGGGAGAGATTGGAGAAAATGAGTACATGGATATAAACAATGGTAGGGCACAAAATTCCACAGAGAGAAGGGTCACAAAAACCTACTTTATGGAGACCAGTGGGAAATAGAAACAGAGGTGAGGGTTAACTTTACAATTGCTGTGGTATAGAAAGGTAACTGCCGGTCAACCTCCTAGTTCTCCTTGAGATTAGCAGAAATGACCTGCTAAGAAACCTGACCTCTGTCTTTAGCATAACAACTGAGGCACAACTTAGGTATCCTTAGGGCTGATATCAGGAGCAAACCTAGGGGACAGTTCAGGCGGCTCATCACAATCCCAAAACTCCAGTAAGTGGTGGAGGAAGAAGAGGACAAGGAGGAGTCAGGGAGAGGAGGAATATTAGTAGCTGTGCAGAGAAACTGTAATAAATCATCATGGAGTTACATTGTACTCTGGGTTTGTGTGTGCCTTAACGTAGAGTTTCAGAAACCACTGTGAAAATGGGGAAGAACTAAATTTTAATTTATTTTTTTATTTTTAAAGATTTTATTTATTTATTTGACAGACAGAGATCACAAGTAGGCAGAGAGGCAGACAGAGAGGGGGGCGGAAGCAGGCTCCCTGACGAGAAGAGAGCCCGATGCGGGGCTCCATCCCAGGACCTTGGGACCATGACCCGAGCTGAAGGCAGAGGCTTTAACCCACTGAGCCACCCAGGTGTCCCAAGAACTAAATTTTAATACTGATCTTCATCCCCCTCTGTTACTTTGGCACCTGTAGCTATATTATGAATTCACACCACATGTCTGTGAGCTGGATATGTTGTGCATACGATGCAGCAGACGCTTACAAATGTTCTTACCGAACCAGAGATTCAATTACGTATACTGTCCATTCCTACCCCAGAGTTTTGCACTCAGTGAGGAGACTTTGGGATCTTCTTAATATTATCAGTGCAGTTAGGCCACTTCTGGGTATACAGTCAATGGAAATGAAAACAGGGTATCAAAGAAATACGTGCACTCCCGTGTTCCTCACAGTATTATTCACAATAGCGAAGATAGAGAAACAACCTAAATGTTTGTCAGTGGATGATTGTATTTTAAAAATGTGGGAGATTATTTACCTCTCTATCTGCATATACATACATACACACATACACACATACATACAGTGGAATATTATTCGGTTATAGAAAAAATAAAGGGAAATCCTGCCATTTGTGAGAACATGGGTAGACCTTGAGGGCATTATGCTAAGTAAAATAAGCTAGACAGAGAAAAACAAATACCGGATGGCATCCCTTATATATGGAATCTAATAAAAGTCAAACTCATCGAAACAGAAAGTAGAAAAATGGTTGCCAGGGACTTGGCGGGGTGGGAGAAATAGGGAGAGGTTGGGGAAAGTACAGACCTTGAGCTATGACATGATAAAGTCCAGAAGATCTAATGGAAACATGGTGACTGTAGTTGATAGCACTGTGTTACCTAATTGAAATTTGCTGAGAGAGTAGACCTTAGAGGTTCTCACATACACACAGAAAAAGAATAATTCTGTGAGGTGATAAGTATGTTAATTACCTAGACAAGGGGAACCCTTTCACAACCTACTCATATATCCATTCATTGCAATGTATACCTTGAATGTCTTACCATTTTGTGTGTTAATTATACCTCCAAAAAGCAGAAAAAAATACCAGTTTAGTCAAAATGCATCGGACACTAGGAGGGGAAACTGAGATACAGAAGGATAAGGTGAGTTTCTCAATGTTTAATAGCACATCAGTGGCTAAAGGAACAGATTCATTTTTCTGCCAGGCATTGGCATTTATTTTAAATAATTCATTGATTCCATGCATAAGGTAGGCAAGGAGTAGTTAATCAATGTATGTATATGCATATATATTTTTTCTACTTTTCTCCTTGAGCACCAGAAAGAAACTCGCTAGGGAAATATGATTGATTCATTAATTCATTGGCTGAGAAATCATTTAGGTGGACTTATTGCTGGGGTTCTGAGTGTGTTTATGCATAACAATTTATATGTAGATGCTATTTATAGGATATACAGACTTCATGCAATTTTGATAGAAAATACAACCTAAAGAGAGTGCTCACCATTGTCTGATTATTAATAATACACCCGAAGATGGCTGCCGTAAAAATTATTTGAATGGAACAGACTAAATTTGCAGAGATGCCCAAAGTACTGGCTGGAAGGATTCGTAGATGTTAATTGCTATTACTGCCTGCATGTTAAAAGTAGCCTCCTCAGTACTAGGATTTAAAAGATATCAGGAAAAACCACTATCCCTAAATGTGACCTTCAAATGCCACCTCGTCTGAAATTCTGCATAAGAAATCCACCTTATAAGACTAGCGGGAAATAGGGGCACCTGGGTGGCTCAGGGTTAAAGCCTCTGCCTTCGGCTCAGGTCATGATCTCAGGGTCCTGGGATCCAGCCCTGCATTAGGCTCTCTGCTCGGCAGGGAGCCTGCTTTTTCCCTCTCTGTCTGCCTCTCTGCCTACTTGTGATCTCTCTCTATCAAATAAATAAATAAAATATTAAAAAAAAAAAGACTAGCAGGAAATAATCAGTACTTCTTACTGATTGGTGAGAGTATGTGTGACTCTTATTTTTGTTGTTGTTGTATACTTTTCTTAATTTTTTTGGATCCCCTATGTTAATTACACTGTAACACAAAGGTATTTCAGAAAAATGGTTCTTTGAGTAATTGTGCCAATAACTCTGTAGTCCCAAGGACCTCTGGCACAATGCTAAACACATAGCTGGCACACAGTAAATATGTGTGGTGGACAAAAACACCTGTTTCTTTTTAGGGGGGCACTATCTCCAGGAGTTGTTGGGTCAAATTTCCATAAGGCACTGGCACATTTTCAGCAGTTCTCCGACTTCCGTAAGCATCTGAGTCATCTTGTTCTCAAATCTACTGACAGTCATGGTGGGAGCAAGGGAAATCTGCAAAGACAATTCTGCTGCTAACAGAATGTTGTCCACATTATAAAAATAGCCAGACGAGAGAAGAAGAGTGGTTCTCAAGCCACATTCTACTGAGTCATGGATTCCATGTTGTCATGTCTGGGAATGTTGGAAAGGCAAAGGAACGGGCATTTCCGGCGGGTAGCTTCTAGGCCCCTAACCTCAACTTGACCGAGAGCAGTTCAGTGGTGATCCATTAAATATATTGACATCTCACACACTATCCCACTTGAAGAAAGGATGCTTGTCCTGACAGAAAAATCAGGAGGTATGGGAGGACTGAAGAAAGAAGAAAGAAAGAGAGAGAGAAAAGAAAGAAAGATAACCAAAACTTCATTGGTTTCTAGTCCTGACCCTGGAGGAAATTTCCATTTCTAAATGCAAATCATTTGAAAGGCTAAAGAAGGGAGAGAGCTGCCCACTTTGTGAGCTGATAACAGAAAACCTCTGCTCTATTATGCAAGTCTAGAGAAAAGAATGGTTTATAAACATTGGTTTTTTCAGTCCATCAGGGCGCCAGGACCCTGCGTTGCCAAGAGACACCTCCAGTGCTGAAATGAAATAAGAAGACCGTGTTTACATTAACATTCCCCATTTGATTCACTGTTTGATTAAGATGGAAGAGAGGGAAGAATCAACCTGCCCGGTGTCCGGATTGGAGAAGACAGGACACGAAGAGAAGCTGTACACACAGTCCCCATCAGAGACAAAGAGTAAAGCGGGCGTTTTGTGCTTCAATTCCCCGTTCCTCCCTCTGCTCCCCACCTTGTAGCTCCAGTGCCCCCCCCCGACCCCCTGATTGGAGCCTGATAGTTCAGAAAGAAACTGATAAACTCAGTCAGTGCCAAGATGCCTGGGAAAGACCCGGAGCGCTGAAAACAGGATGGGTTTTGGCATCTGCCACGGATGGGGTTGGAAAAAAGTAACTTATTTTCATAGGAAAATGAACAAAAAGGTCTTGGTTGCCACAAAAGCTTCCTTCCACCTATTAGCTCCATTTGCCGTATATTTAATTACTTTTATGGAAAAAGGATAAAAGTAAGAGAGCCATAGCTGAATGCCTCAAAGGATATGAGGAGAGTGTTTTTACAGGCCTGCTCTGTCCCAGTGATTTTGAGAAAAAAGGTCAGAAGAGGTATGAGCAAACAGAAGTATTGTGTATCGATGATTTAAGGCAGATGTTCTTACCATGACCCCGACACGTGACAGACACGTGGATGAGCTGGTGTTATTTGGGGGAGGGGAGGGAACTGTGTAGAGTGATGTTTCTGATGAGAGCTAACGCACCTACATGTCTAAATAGTTCATTGGTTCTCCTGAATTCAACAACATTCAAGGTCCCTCCTGTAGTACCATCAGTCTTCCCTATCCATAGTTCAGTTTTCTAGTATGAGTGAAATAGTTCGCCGTACTGTTACCAGGAAGTCACTGAAAAGAACCTTTGTGGGAAGCTACCTGATATATCGTGCCACAGTTTTAACGGACTTCTCTGAGCTTTCTGTCAAAATCTTAGTATGAGAGCCTGTTACACCTATAAACATGTCCTATGCTGTGGTTGACAAGAGCTGAGGACCTCTGGTCAATAAGAAAATGTGTTTTCCTTGATTTTACCACGTGGTTTCCCGAACTGAATGGCTTCGTCCCTGAGGAGATTTCAAATGGGTTAAAAAGTGTCACACACTCAGAACAGTGCCTGAGGTCCCACGCATTAGTCTTTGCTCTTGTGTCCTGAATGAGATTAGGCTCCAAGTTTGGAAAATGCTGATAAGACTTGTTTCTTCAAGATTTGCTGTGATGAGAAAGGAATACCTTTGCACTCCCTAATCTCTGTTTAAAACGCACTAAAAGGCAATAAAGCAGAATCAGGAGGAAATTATTAACAAATGGTCTGCCCTTCTATCTGTTCTATAAATTAGTCTGCCACTGATTCTGGTCTTTACTGCCTGTGTTTTCTTCTCAGATCACTTGCAACCACTCCTTCATACCCCTCCTTAGTTCACTTCCACAGACATTTCTTCGTAACCTACTGTATGCCAGAAATTGTGCTAAATAAGCTCAAATGTATAAAGGCTACTTCTGGAACTTCCACACTCAGGTAAAAATCTTGTTCCATTGCGTTTTGTGTCATTCTGTAGGATACACTTCTTTCTTCTACCGTCTTCTCCCTTCAAAGTCATAGCCTACAAAACTCATAGCCAAGATCCACATTTAGTTAAGATTTGAATTTATAATCATTCTGCTATTCTCAGCTCTTCTCAATACCCAGTGGGTCTTTAATTCCCTATGAATGACTTTGTTTGTTTGTTTGTTTAGAGCATGAGCAGGGGGAGAGGGAGAGAGAGAATCTGAAGCAGATTCTGAACTGCCTGTGGAGCCTGACACAGGGTTCGATCCCGTGACCCTGAGATCATGACCTGAGCTGAAATGAAAAGTCTAAACACAAGTCACTGAGCTACTCATGTGCCCTTGGATGACCCTTTCTTTTTTTTTTGACAGACAGAGATCACAAGCAGGCAGAGAGGCAGGCAGAGAGAGAGGAGGAAGGAGGTTCCCTGCTGAGCAGAGAGCCCGATGTGGGGCTTGATCCCAGGACCCTGGGATCATGACCTGAGCTGAAGGCAGAGGCTTTAACCCACTGAGCCACCCAGGTGCCCCACAACCCATTTTTTTAAACAACCTAATACCCAGTTCTTCCTTTACTTAATTCTAAGGAGCTTGCTCTCCACCCATTCAACCCTCTTCAGTCACCAGCATCCATGACCACACCTTAGACCTTGTCATTATCGAGACTGTTCCGTAGGGGAAATTACCATTTCAAATCTCCTACTTCTGACCACCTCCTATCTTCCCAGCTTTCTGACTCACTCACATATTCAGGCCCTACTGAGGTTTGTGATCTTCGGACCTCTTCTCTTTCTCCTATCACTGCTTCCTGTCTGCTCTCCCATCCTGTCTGGCCCAACCCCACAGTTGCCTCGATGATACATTTCCAAATAGTCCAAGTTCCACTGTCTTCACATCCTTCCAGTATGTATGAAACAAAGAAGTCCAATCAATCATTAAAACTATCCTCTTATTCCATAAGCACAAAGACTGGTGCCACAATAGATTTGTGGTCTCCACTCTCAAAATTAAAACCCATGTTTGCCTGGAAATCCCTCTGTTTTTTTCTGGTTGGTCAGTATTCCTTTTCCCAAACTTTCTGTTGAAAGCTTTCTCTACTCTTCTCAAATTCTTACTGTCTCTTCGCTCCCAAGCAAAACTTTGCCTCCTGTTTGCCTAAATGGAATAGAAATGTTCAAAGGGACCTTCTCTCAGATTCCAGTCTGTCTCATCTATGAACTCACTGTACCTCCTTTCATTTTTTCCTTTTAACCCCTCAGGTGTTCCTCTCCTCTTATGTAAAGCTAACCTGAGGTGCTTGGGTGGCTCAGTGGGTTAAGCCTCTGCCTTCTGCTCAGGTCATGATCTTAGGGTCCTGGGATCGAGTCCCATATTGGGCTCCCTGTTCAGCGGGGAGTCTGCTTCTCCCTCTTCCTCTGCTGCTCCCCCTACTGGTACACTGTCTTTCTCTATATATATCAAATAAATAAATAAAATCTTTTTAAAAAAATAAAATAAAGTAAAGCTAACCTTCTGATCTATGTCCTGGATCCCAAACATTCCATCTCAGGGACCTTGTTCCATTGGTTACATTCTAGTGGAGTATATTGTGGCAGTCAAGCATAAGGGCTCTCACAGAGGACTACCTATCTTCCTTCTTCTTTAAAGATTTTATTTATTTATTTGAATGAGAAAGAGCAAAGGGAGGGTCGCAGGGAGAGGGAGAAGCAGAATCTGCGTTGAGCAGAGAGCCTGACACTGGGCTCAATCCCAGGACCCCGGGATCATGAGCTAAGCCAAAGGCAGACACTTAACCAACTGAGCCACCCAGGTGCCCCAGGACTACCTATCTTCAAATCCCAGCTCTGCAAGGATTTGGAGCAAGTCAAATACCCACCCCGTGCCTCCATTTCCTCATCTGTAAACTGTGTGTAGGTATAACAACATCCACCTCACAGGTTCATCGTGAGGATTCTGTGATACAGCGGAATTAAATATTTCTCACTGTGTCTCCTGTTGTTCTTGTTCCTATTACTCTACCTCTTATCCTAAGGTTTTCTTTCAGATTTACTTTAACCAAAGCATAAAATCAGCAGGGAGAAGGCCCCACTTAGATTGTGGCTGCCAAGATTGCCCCATGCAGGAAGGTACTTTCTATCTAGCTCATCATTTTTGAATGGACCCATGTGTGCAATCTTCCTTCAGGCTCTGGCTCCACACCTACTAAGAGGTGTAGAAGAAGATATGAATTTGGCTGAGCATGAACAAAATTTGAGGATGCTTCATGACATTTAATTACTTCGGTGCATGTCAGAACTTGCATGGTCATGAGGTAGAGAAGAGAGCTAAACCCGTGAGAAAATCTAACAGACAGACATTTTATTTTGCTCATCAGTGAAAAATAAGGTAGTTAAGTTTCTCGAACCATCAATGGAGAGTCCAGTTTTCAGTGGCTCAGAAGCAGGTGACTTTAGAAATAAGTCCATGCCACAACTGCCTGCCATAATTTCACAGAGGTTCTTAACTCTTCTGCCTTCACTGTATCTACATCTAAAATGTTATTGTTGGAGCTTGGTTTTGATCCTTATTAAAACATAAATGACCACTGGGGAGTAAACACTTCAGGCTGTGATCGGTCCTTTGTACCCTAAGATTAATGAATGTCAGACTCTGGGCTGAGTCTGTTTTAACAAGTCAGGCAGAGAATAGGAAGCACCAGGTCACCAGATTCCTGAAGCTGTGAAGACAGAAGGCTACCGAGAGGGAGAGGGATTCTAACCCAGGAGACAGAGCTGGGTGAAAATTCATACCACACACTTCATCACTGTACCTAGCGGCAGGGCTACTTAGAGGAAACAGATTTAACATTTTTTTAACAAATGTGCCATGGGTAATCTCAGCCTGAAGGTGTATCGTTTTGAGAATATCTGAGGAAAAGTTCCTGAGGCATTTTGAGTCACTGGAGAAAGGGAAAAAAAAATTGATAGAGAGTTTCCCATTTTAAAAATAGATTGTATTTTTAATGACCTGCAACTGACTAATATTTTACACAGTATTAGGATCCGAGCAGATTGTTTATTCATTTAGATTGCAAAAACTTACAATGAGATCTCGGCAGCATTCTTCTGCTCAAGTTGATCAGATGAAGGCATTATCTCTCTGAGCTCAAGACTCATTACACTACAAAATAAAGTTCTTGCCAAATCAGAATAAAAACATTTCTGACGTTTAGATTTTTTTGCTACCTTGGTAGTAACATGTCTAGATCATAGAACTCCTTATGCATCAGCCTGAATATTATTCCACAGAAAGGTCTTCTCCTAAAATACTTAAGTGGTCCCCATACAGACTGGCATGTTTGGTGGGAAGAACACCAAATTTAAATGGTTCCCATGCTCCCCCCACAACCCCCCACGGAGTGGGTTTGATGGAATCTCTCTGGGCATCACTTTCCTTTCTGCAAAACAACTATACTACCTACCCTTGGGCACTGTGGGGTATTGTGTTTTGAAGATTAAGTGAGACCATGCCTGTGTCTGTGTTTTGTTAACTCTGTACACTGTATTTTTAGTCTGATGAACATTCTCTACATTATGTGGAGATATTTTTAAAAAATCGTAGATCTCGGGCCTCTGGGTGACTCAGTTAGTTGAGCATCTGACTCTTGATATCAGCTCAAGTCTTGAGGTCAGGGTTGTGAGTTCAAGTGCCATGTTGGGTTCTACGCTGGGCATAGAGCTTATTTAAAAAAAAAAAGGTAATAAAATAATTCATTGTTTTCTATGTACAGGTATAAAATTCAGCCACTAAATTTTCCATGTAAAAAAATATAATCACTATATGTAAAGAAAAAAAAAGAAAAATGGTTACAAAATGTTCATATTTAAAATATATTCATTTAATAATTCTCTATACATGTATAAAATATGCATAAAACCAGTGCAGGAGTAAAAAAATGACTGTCTTAGCCCTTAATTCCTCCAATAAAATATCCTGCTTCCATTCCCTGGCCCATCGAGCTCATCACTGGCCGATTCACTACACTAAGATTGACTGTTGGTCTTTAAAGGCTTATATACATACAGCACGTAGAGTAGACCTATGCAGTGATGTGTCAGAGGTCAAAGCCACCGCTTCAGAGGGGAATTTCTTATTACCCATAGAAGGTAATGAACTACCATCCCTCTCATCACTCTCTGTACCAAATCTGTTTGCTGCCATAGTACTTATTACAATCTGAAATATCTTACTTTTTACTTGGGCATTATATGTCTATATCACCCCTGCTCCTGTCCCCATGCAACTATACAAAATGTGACGGTAGGTTCATGAAGTGTAGGGTATTTGCTTGATCACTGTTATATCTGCAGCACCTGGAACAGTGTGCATGGGATCATATTTAATAAACAGACATTAGGGGCGCCTGGGTGGCTCAGTCAGTTGAGTGTCTGCCTTTGGCTCAGGTCATGATCTCAGGGTCCTGGGATAAGGAGATGTGCATCAGGCTGCGTGCTTAGCAGGGAGTCTGCTTCTCCCTCTGTCCCTCCTCCTGCTTGTGCTCTCATCTCTCTCTCTCTCTCTTTCAAATAAATAAATGAAATCTTTTAAAAAAATAAATAGACATTAATAAACATTGAGCAATATCTGTATAACAAGCAAAATCTCTGTATATAACACACCTAGGGGGTTATCACTATCAGATCTGTTCCTTTATCTTGATCAGATCTGTTGACACCATGTAATGTGTCTTTCTTCTAGAACTTTGAAGGTACTGGATCAATGACTCTGCTTCTGACCCTGATTGCTCCCTGACGATCCAGGAACTGGGTCTTGAAGTATTGAGGCCATTTCCCCAGAGCTGTGGAAATACGAGCTAACAGATTGTGAACTGCCAAAAATCTCCTTCTAGCTCAGTCAGAACATTGTCTGTGACAGTAATGTTGACAGTTTTCACTTCAGAAAATATAGGTATAATGTGATTTCAGTTATTCATCTCCTCAGGTTGATGGGTGGAATTCTGAAACACTGTTTTTAGACACTTGGTGAGGAATCTGTAGTCATCCATTTCCTCCTCCTCCTGACAAAGCTGCCATCATAGTGTTGCTTCTAAAGAATCTTCCAGTACATGAAGGACAGACGAGTTTTGTTAGCTTACTTCTCGACTGTCTTCAGTGTACACAAGTATCAGGAATTTATGTTCAATTACGTACACCCACTCTTATCATCCTTCAGTGCTGTGGTTATGGAAGCACCTCTGTTTTTTCTGTTATGTATGTGGGTTTTTACTGCCGTTTAAAGTAATGTTTGGCAATATTGACAAAAATCACATACCTGGTCCCACTATTTTTCTTTGGCATACCAGAACTCTTCAGATATTATTAGTGGCTTGCTGACCAAACACTAACTCACTCCAAAATAACTTAAGGCAAAATGTAACAGGGGATCTGTAAATAGTAGATTTGCCCCTGCCATTTCAGGGTGAGGAGATAATTATTAAGATAAAGAGTGGGTATTTATGTTATATGAACGAGAATAAAGATACTGTGCTGGTTTGTAAGGTCAGTATTGGCAAGTGGCTGTTCTAATGAGTTATCAGGAGAAATCTCTCAAGCTTATAGATGGTAGATCATGAGACTTCACAACTTCCATAATCACATGAACCAATTCATATCTATCTATCTAGCTATCTATCCATCTAGATCTTCTCTTGATTTTGTTTCTTTGAAGAACCCTGACTAATATGGTGTGTATGTATGGTCCTTTAAGTACCCATAGGATTAAGAAAAAAAATTA
Organism: Mustela nivalis; assembly: GCF_964662115.1. Taxonomy (NCBI): domain Eukaryota; kingdom Metazoa; phylum Chordata; class Mammalia; order Carnivora; family Mustelidae; genus Mustela; species Mustela nivalis. The sequence continues at coordinate 19,536,775 of NC_139032.1, forward strand.
CACTCACAACCATGTATCTTTAAAAGAGTTTTTTGGGGCACCTGGGTGGCTCAGTGGGTTAAAGCCTGTGCCTTCAGCTTGGGTCATGATCCCAGAGTCCTGGGATCGAGCCCCGCATTGGGCTCTCTGCTCAGCAGGGAACCTGCTTCCTCCTCTCTCTCTCTCTCTCTCTCTCTCTCTCTGCCTGTCTCTCTGTCCACTTGTGATCTCTATCTGTCAAATAAATAATAAATAAAATCTTTTAAAAAAATAAAAATAAAAGAGTTTCTTGCAGAAGGGGTGGGTGCCTGGATGGCTCAGTCATTTGGGCATGTGACTCTTGATTTTGGCTCAGGTCATTATCTCAGGGTTGTGAGATCAAGCTCTGAGGTCGTCTGCGTGCTGGACATGATGCCTGATTAACACTCTCTCTCTCCCTCTGTCCCCTCCATCCTCCCACCAAAAAATAAGGTTTGTGGAGCACTTGGGTGGCTCTGTCAGTAGAGCATCCGACTCATGGTTTCAGCTCCAGTGGTGATGTCAGGGCCGTGGGATCGAGTGCCCCCACCGGGCTCCACCCCCAGTGTGGAGTCTGCTTGGGCTTCTTTCTCCTTCTTCTTCTGCCCCTCTATACCCCATTCTCGCTCTAAAATAAATAGGTAAATCTTAAGGGGAAAAAAAGTTTCTTGCAGCCCAGAACATAATCTTTGATTCCAGTGTTTAGCTGAGTAAACATGGTTGTTTTATATTTCTCCTCTTCAAAATTACCCTAGAGAAACAAGGTTAAAAGATGAAAGTTCACGAGCAGCTGGCTGGTTCAGTCTGAAGCATGTGTCTCTTGATCTCAGGTTGTGAGTTGGAGCCCCACACTGAGTGTAGAGATCACTTGAGAATAAAAAAAATACATATATTTTTTTAAAAGTTCAAACTCATACTTGCCAAATTTTGGAGACATCTATAATCAGAAATTACAAACTCAAGGAGAGCTAAAAAAAAGGTATTGAAGGTCCAAGAGGGGGAGCACAGGAAGAGAATGCTTATGGTTGCAGGTCTCAGAGACAACCTCAAGAAACAGTTCTCCAAAGTCATTGCTCCAGGGGCACATGATTGGCCCAGTTGGTTAAATATCTGCCTTAATCTCAGGTCATGATCCCAGGGTCCTGGGATCAAGCCTTGTGTCAGGCTCCCTGCTCTCCCTCTCCGTCTGCCCCTCCCCCCATTTGTGCATGTGCATGTGCTTTCTCTCAAATATATATATATATATATATATATATATATATATATATATATATTTTTTTTTTTTTTTAATCATTACTTCAAGTCTAGAGGTAAAACCAAAATTCCCCTATGTGGAACACTGAGGTGACAACTTTACTAGAGCAAAAGTAGCACTGATTGTCAAGAAACATACTGGGCAGTCATATTTGCGAACCAAATTATTTTTGAGAGCAGAGAAAAAAAGTTGGCACTATGAGTAGTTCTGCAGGGTCAAACCTAATTAGGAAAAGTAAAGGCTAAAAGAAATTGTTTACTCGCACAACAGCCCCATTATTTAAATGACTTTTTTGCAGCCTGAAACACGGTCTTTATTCCTCCTACCACATGAACCTCCAATAAACACACCTTACTCAAAAATCAGTGATAAACAAAAATGAGCAAGCACAGGAAATATATGAAGATACTAGAGAAGAATGTGAAGAGAGTAATAGGAATAAAAAAGAGCAAATGAATAAAACATGCTATGGAGAAGCTGCTGTAAATACATGAAAATTTTGAATGAACAGGAATGCATACAATCCAAGAACATAAAGCACATGTACTAAAAATTGGATAAGATAAACTAAGATAGCAAAAGAATAAAACATGAATAAGCAGAGCTCAATAAGTAGGAAAAGCAAAATCATCACATTAGAGAATGCCAAGTTAGAAGGAGCATAAATGAGAATAGACAATTCTGAAAATATGTTAAGAGATATGGGGTCTAAGAAAGAAGTCCTGGATAAACACATGGAAAACCATTTTAAACATCAAAGTGAGAGCGTTCCTGAGTATTCCTGAAACTCTGAACCTGTAAAAGAAAATGATAAAGTGACAAAATCAGCTGTTAAAATTAGCTATGAAAAATTCTGAAGTTTTTATGTGACAGAAACACTTTGTAAAAGTTCCAAAAATATAACAAATATGATTAAAAAGTCAAAAGTTAGTGGTGCCTGGTGGCTCAGTTGCTTCAGTATCCAACTCTTGATTTCAACTCAGGTCATGATCTCAGGGTAGTGAGATCGAGCCCTGAGGCACGCTCCACACTCAGCAGGAAGTCTGCTTGAAATTCTTTCCCTCTGCCCTCCTTCTGGTGTGCGTGTGTGTGCACGTACACATGTATGTGCTTGCATGTATGCTCTCTCTCTCTTTCAAATAAATAGATCTTTAAAAAAACATAAAATAGAGGGGCGCCTGGGTGGCTCAGTGGTTTAAGCCTCTGCCTTCAGCTCAGGTCATGATCTCAGGGTCCTGGGATCGAGTCCCGCACTGGGCTCTCTGCTGGGCAGGGAGCCTGCTTCCTCCTCTCTCTCTCTCTCTCTCTCTCTACCTGCCCCCCTGCCTACTTGTGATCTCTTTCTGTCACATAAATAAAATCTTAAAAAAAAAAAAAAGAATAGAATAAAAAAGTCAAAAGTTTAAAAAAGTCAAAAAAAGTCAAAAGTTTAAAAAAGTTTAAAAAAAGACAAATGAAAATGTAGGGGGAAATGTTTCAACTCATATCACAAAGGTCTTATTTCCTAACTATGTAAAGAATACACTCAAATCAATAGCACTAACAAGAGAGTAGAAAAATGGGAAAAGGATATAAAGGGGAAGGTGACAAAAAGTGAAATAAAATGACCCTTAAAGATATAAAGCAATGCTTAACCTCACTCATAAATAGAGAAATGCCAAGATTTTGTGTTTTTCAGTATGGCCAAATTTCTTTTTCTTTTTTTTTAAGATTTTTATTTATTTATTTGACAGACAGATCACAAGTAGGCAGAGAGGCAGGCAGAGAGAGAGAGAGAGAGAGAGAGAGAGAGGAGGAGGCAGCAGGCTCCCTGCTGAGCATAAAGCCCGATGCGGGGCTCAATCCCAGGACCCTGGGATCATGACCTGAGCCGAAGGCTTTAACCACTGAGCCACCCAGGTGCCCCCAGTATGGCCAAATTTCAAACAGTTTGGTAAAACATGGTGTTGATGAGAATATGAGAAACAGACAATCTCATACATCAAAGGTTAATACAAGCTTTGTGAAGAACAGTTTTTCAAAATCTATCGGAATTTAAATTACAAATAGAAATTACAAATACAAAATAAAAATACAAATTTAAAATACAAATAAATGCAAAAATACATCTAAGTATTTCTCCTGTTAGTGTACTGCAACATGGTTAAAATGATGTATTTGCAAGGTTTTTTAATTAAAAATCAATTAATTTATGGGGTGTTATTAGTTTTAAAGGTAGAGTTTAATGATTCATCAGTTGCATATTACATCCAGTGCTTATAACACTGAAGTGCCCCTTAATGCCCACCATCCAGTTACCTTACCCTCTCACCTACCTCCTCTCCAGCAACCCTCAGTTTGTTTCCTATAATTAAGGGTCCCTTGTGGTTTGTTTCCCTCACTGATTTTTGTCTTAGTTTATTTTTTCTTCCCTTCCCTATGTTCATCTGTTTTGTTTCTTAACTTCCACATATGAGTGAAATCATATGATATTTGTCTTTCTCCTATTGATTTATTTCACTTAGCATAATACCATCTAGTTCTGTCCACACATTGCAAATGGCAAGATTTCATTCTTTTTGATAGCTGAGTAATATTCCATTGTATATTGATAGGTAGATATATATATATATGCCAGTACCACATTGTCTTGATAATTATAGCTTTGGCATATATATATATATATATATGAATGATATATATATCAGATCTTCTTTATCCATTCATCTGTCCAAAGTTTGGCTACTGAGGACATTGCTGCTATAAACATTAGAATGAATTTGCCCCTTTGAACCTCTGTATCCTTTGTAGTGCAATTGCTGAGTTATAGGGTAGCTCTATTCTCAACTTTTTGAAGAACTTCTGTACTGTTTTCCAGAGTGGCTGCACCAGTTTGCATTCCCACCAACTGTGTAAGAGAGTTCTCCTTTCTGTGCATCTCATTGTGGTTTTCATTTGTATTTCCCTGATGCCAAGTGATGTCGAACAGTTTTTCATGCATCTGCTGGCCATTTGTGTGTCTTCTTTGGAGAAATGTCTATTTGTGTCATCTACCCATTTCTTGACTGGATTATTTGTTTTTTGGGTGTTGAGTTTTACAAGTTCTTTTAGATTTTGGATACTAGCCCTTTATCTGATAAAACATTTGCAAATATCTTCTCCCATTCTGTAGGTTACCTTTTAGTTTTGTTGACTGTTTCCTTTGCTGGGCAACAGCTTTTTAACCTTAACGAAGGCGCAGTAGTTCAGTTATGCTTCTGTTTTCCTTGCCTTTGAAGGCATGTCTAGCAAGAAGTTGCTGGTAGCCAAAGTCAAAGAGGTTGCTGCCTGTGTTCTCCTCTAGGATTTTGATGGAGTCCTATCTTATATTTAGGTCTTTCAACCCCTTTAAATTTATTTTTGTGTATGATGTAAGAAAATGGTCCAGTTTTATTCTTCTTCATGTGGCTGTCCAATTTTCAAAACACCTTTTGTGGTAGAGACTATCTTTTTTCCATTGGACATTCTTTCCTACTTTGTCAAAGATGAGTTGACCATAGAGTTGAGGGTCCATTTCTGGGTTCTCTATTCTGTTCCATTGTTCTGTATGTCTGTTTTTGTGCCAGTACCACATTGTCTTGATAATTACAGCTGTGGCATATAGCTTAAAGTCCACAGTTATGATACCTCCGGCTTTGGTTTTCTTTTCAGTATTCCTTTGGATATTGGGGTCTTTTGCGGTTCCATACAAATTTTAGGACTATTTGTTTCAGTGCTGTGAAAAATGTTGATGGTACTTTGATAGGGATTGCACTGAATGTGTAGATTGCTTTGGGTAGCATAGACATTTTAACAATATTTGTTTTTCTAATCTATAAGCATGTAATGTTTTTCCACTTTTTTGTGTCTTCCTCACTTTTGCATAAGTGTTCTATAGTTTTCAGAGTACAGATACTTTTACTCTTTGGGTAGGTTTATCCTGAGGTATCTTATGCTTTTTGGTTTCTGAAAACCAAGATGGTCAGAAGACAAGAATAAGGGGTGTATTCACAGTACCTTTTGAGTCGTGTTTCATGGATATGTGTCAGGTATTCAAAAACAATTGAATAATTTAAAATATAATTATTTTTAAAAATGAAGCACACAAAATATAAAATATAAACTACACAAAACTTCAATGATTTTGCTTTTAGTTTAATTCTATTATAGATCTTCAAGGAGATTATTTGAAAGCTTGAAATATTGTTCTTAACTTGGTCGGTGTCATGTGATTCCCTGAAGCTGTGTACTAAGAAAAGATGTGAATGACAGGGTTGTGGTCCTTGGACATACACTCAGGAATCTCGTTCTCCCAGAACTGAGGGTGAGGGACTGTTAGAAACTGTTTTTGAAATTTTGGAAAATAGAACAACAACAAAAAAATTGGTCTTGCAATTGATACTTCAAAATTCACTTTTTAAGTTTACCTTGAGATTTGTGGTCTTACGACTCCCAAACACATTAAAGGGATTAGGCCTCCACTCAAAAAAAAAAAAAAAAAAAATCTCAAAGAACTCTTCTCCCAACATTTGTTTAGTTTGTTAATTAAGAGTTAAATAGAGGTAAGCTGTGTGGTCTCTTTTCAAACCATCTTAAAAGACCTTGTATTCATGTCTCCCTCAACCTATACCCTCCCCTTCTAACTTGCTTGAGAACAGAACAATGGCTAGATTTTAACTGACCATTTCTCTTTACAAAAGACTCTACATTCGAAGGGTACAGAAGGCCCTCTTTGGGAGTCTCACCAAAGAAAAGAGAATTAAAGTGCCTTTACCCAGGAAAAAACAACAATCACCTGTAATCTTTCTTAATTCTTTTCTCTACCTTCATTATGCTCACATGCTGAAACAGGACAGAATGTTCGACACTGTTTAGTCTAGTTTTGGAAAGAAATGATTATTTAAGTTGTTTTAAACAAACACCAGACTATTAAATTTTGTGGAATGGATGAAGAATGTTTATCATCCACACTTTGCTCTCTTTGCTAGTGTTCTATGTCACAGTTCCCTTAAACTGAATAAGACATTGGCAGCATTGAATGGAGTGCCCCCTTTGCTGTATTTATAAATGTAGGAAAACAGATCTGTCCATTTCTTGGTGAGGAATGATCTGATCACTATTGCAAATACCTGTTTAGGGAATAAGCTTACGTATTAAGAACCACTTGTCAACCAAGGAAGAATTCACTGAAAATTTAAGCGAACAGTCATTGGGCAATTCAAGTGCAAAATTCAGGAAATAGACTGGTAGGAACCTGGCTCTTGTTCCCAAGGAAGACAAAGAAGGGGAATAGTTCTAAGATGAGAGGACACAAGTAACATTCTCATTTAGGTCCTCTGTGCAAAACAGGGACTAAAACTAGGTTAACTGGTATTGGTTGAGTTAATATGTATTTGGAAGCTTGAAACCTGTCAAATCCGATTGGCCCCTTGGGGAATGAACAATGTGAACATTCAGGTGTCCTGGTGAGGAGGAAGTTAAGCCCAGGCTGAGGGCTTGCAGTTAAAAAGAAGTTCATAGTCTCTCAGATGAGGTGATGAGGATGTGCATAAATCCCTCTTCCCTATGACCTCTTGGCTCTATTTTAAGAGACTCTCTCTCTCTCAGCTGGGCTTGCTTGCTCCATTTTGAAATTTCCTTTTACACAATAGTCCTACACCTCCCTCTTACAGGGTTTCAATAAAGATGACCAGAAAAGCATATAATCATAAACAAATATCCCAAAGATTAAACAATCTCAGGGAATCAAGAGAGATGATTATATGCCACCCACTCAATAATGGAGAATATCGTAATTTATTCCAACAGCTAATTTTCTCCCACAATATTTTTCCTTTGCCAAACAGAACATTAATATCCTTCAAATGTTAGTCCTCTCTCATATGATTCCAAATTAAAAAAATACACATCAAGGACTCACATGCATTGCCCACACACACACATATTTGTAAATGGCCTTTCTATTTCAAACTCAGAATATAGGTAGTCAGTTCTTAAGGTACCACCTGTTGTTTCATGGGCTGGCTTCCCCCTCCCCTGTCATCATCAATCAAAAATTCAAATTTACTTTAAAATTAGCTTCTGCCAGGGGTGCCTGACTGGCTCAGAGGGTTAAGACTCTGCCTTCGGCTCAGGTCATGGTCCTGGTGTCCTGGGATCGAGCCTGCATCCGGTTGCCTACTCAGCAAGGAGCCTGCTTCTCCCTCTGCCTCTGCTCTTCCCTGCTTGTGCTCTCTCTCTCTCTCTTTCTCTCAGATAAATAAATTTTTAAATGTTTAAAAAAAAAATTAGCCTCTGCCAAACATAATTAAGGAACTAATCCACAGGAAAAAAGACATTCGGTAAACCCTTCATAATCCAAGAGGTTAGGCTTTACCATTCAAGAAAATAAGCACCGAAATGCCAATAAGGAAAAAGCGTCAGATCGCCACAATAATGGTCTTACCCCTGGAAATCTACAGATTTAATTTTAGTGCCTTGCCATCTTCTGACTAGTCATTGAGTAGTTAAGTCTTCCTTCCTATAGGCACTCAGTGATTTAATTTACAAACATAAAATTCCCTTTTCAATTACATGTTTCATGCAGAAAGAAGAAGGGCAGCAACACTCTTTGTTAAAATCTGTACACTGACATGGTGCACATATGAGTGTGTGATCTCATTATAGTAATCACAAAAATCATGTATGACAGAGGTTGCGTTAGTATCCTACTGTTGCTGCCATAGATTACCAGTTTCGTGGCTTAAAACAACAGAAACCTATTCTCTTTCAGTTGTGCAGGCCAGAAGTCCAAAATGAGTTTTTCAGGGCTAAAAAACAAGGTGTCAACAGGGCAGTTTCTTCTGAAAGCTCCAAGGAAGATTCCCTTCTACTGGTTTCTGGCATTCCTTGGCTTTTGGCCACATCGCTTGAGTCACACTGCATTCTCTTCTTCTGTAAACAGATGTCTCCTTCTGCCTCTCACAAGGATATGGGATCACATTTAGGGTCTACAAAGACTCTTTCTATGTCAAGGTCCTTGACTTAACCACATCTGCAAAATCCCTTTTGCCATCTAAGGTAACAACATATTCATAGGTTCTGAGATTAGGATGTAAATATCCTTAGAGGGCACGATGCAGCCTACCACAGATGGTATTATTCCCATTTGACAGATGAGGACACTAAAAATCAGAGATGATAACCTTGTTGCCCACTTTTATGGGACTGGTACATCCATGATGCAAAGTCTTTTTTTGCTTGTTGATTCCTCTACCTCAGGCAAAAGATTTTGTATTTGAGAATTATTGTGTGTGTGTGTGTGTGTGTGTGTGTATGTGTATGCTTATACATAAATAAATGTTTTCAAACTGAAAATGGTGACTTGAGATCTTTGTTTCTAATTGAGAGCTTGATGTGCTTCAAAAATATATCTGAAATAGGGGCACCTTGATGGCTCAGTGGGTTGAGTATCCAGCTCTTGGTTTGTTTAGGTTGTGATCTGAGGGTGGGGAGGGGGGAATCCAGCTCTGCGTTGGCCTCTCTGCTCGGCAGGGAATCTGTTTGAGATGTGCAACCTTGTTCCTTCCCCTGATGGCATTCTCTCTTTCTCTCTGTGTCTCTATAAAATAGATAAATAAATCTTTAAAAAAAAGAAAAACAGACATGAAATAAAGTTTGTGCTGTTGCAAAAATATCTCTAAGGCCCATGTTACAAAGGGGTGACATCTCCCACCTAGTTTCCACAAAGACCAAAACTTCCAGGTTCATTCATGAAAATGTTTAAGCATGTGCATGTCAAGTTACCGACTACAGATAATTTGTGGCCATCTCCTTTTTAAGCCAAATGGAAGGGTTCTCTTGGATTTGAGCTCCAGGACATGTTCCAGAGGCCTAGAAATGAGGAGGAGGAATAGGGCCAGAGCTAAGGAGGAGGCTAAGCAGGCTAACCTTTCCATCCGACAACTGGAGCTCTACTTGTCTCTCTTTCATATTTAGGAGTCCTGACCGAAAACTTACCTGGAAGTAATTTTTCTGCTGCTAAAATTAACTTGAAAGTCACCAGTCTTAAACTGTAAGGAGTTTTATAATTTTTTAGGTGTCCATTATACATTAATCCATTTGTGTGTGTGTTTGTGTGTGTGTGTGTGTATATGAGAGAAAGAAAGAGACAGAGACAAAGAGAGGCAAAAAGGAGAGAGACAAGAGAGCCCGAATCTCTAAACAGTGGATGCCTCCATCATTTTTCCTTTCCAAAATATTACCCATGCCTCCAGACAGCTTGGCCAGATGCCAGTCTTCAAAGGTCGTGAACCTGCTCAGAGGGAATGGGGCAGCCCTGCCCCACACGACATGTTCAGCCACTCTTACCAGCTACTCGGGTCTCTTTAGTAAACCACTTCCTCAAGTGCACTCATCTGTCATCACGCCAGGAAACACAGAAAGCTCTCTCAGCCTCGGCCGCTGACTCCTTCTCCCAGAGCCACGAATGCAGATGCTGCAGTCGCGTCTACTAACATACACGAGGAAAGGGGAAAATGACATGAAAAACTGTTGATTTTGCAAATGACTGCTTAGACCCTGGATAATCTTCTAAATTTATTTTTGAAATAATTTGGCTGAATACAGTTTGTGTGGTTTTTGCACCTTCAAACCAGTCTCTGTTTGTTGAACGGCCCTTTTATATTTGCCAGAAGCACATGAGGACTTCTCCAACGTCACGCGGTCCCTGGTTTAATCAGCTAGTAAGCTCAGTCCCCACCGGGAGATAGAGAGTAGTTACTCCTATTCTATAAGCTCCTCTCTTGGTAACAGCTTAATGGAGTCTAGAAACTAGATTAATGCTTAATGACCACCAGCATACTTTAGTACTTCATACCATCAACCAGGCTCCTGGAATTACTTGAAAGATTTAAGTCAACTTCGAAAGTATTAGCTTAAATCAAGCTATGCCGTAGGTCAAGCTGGCTCCTTCAGATTAACTCATTCATTCACTTATTTCTCCCTCTGCCTGTACCATTCTTTCTTTTGCATTAGTGACAGGATACAGGCCTCTAGTTTCAATGTGACATTTTGTCTTTGTAAAATGAAGTGAGTTGCTTTCCCTCCCTTAAGAATTATTTGTAGAACTTGCCTGTTTCACATAGACTTTTTTCCCCCAGTGTCCCCCGAAACTTAGAAAAGATGCTTTAAGTCAAAAAGAAAAGCTCTAACTCTACTGGCTAGATCCCAAGAAAATACCATGGGTTGAAGGTACCACTTTCAGGATGATGTGCCTGTGTATTATTTGTAAAACTTTTAGAAAGCATGTCTTAAAACATCAGTAACATCCTATGGTGGGCATCCAAATACCATCACTCGTTGTGAATTTAATTTTCAGAATAACAGGTCCTGTGAGTAGTGGTTCTAGGAGTCCTAACAGAACACAGAATGTCATGGGGGAGGGAGGTGGGAAGAGATGACCATGCTGACATAGCACTACAGATGTGTACCGAGGAGATAGTCAGCTGTCCCTAGGATAGCCTTTGAGTTAAGTGTCTTAACACACATTACTAAAATTGCCTGTGACAGCAAACAGTCAGCACAAGGAAAGGCTGAAAAGAAGGTGAGAACACCAAGGTGGGGGCATGTCATTGCCTAAAAGAAGAGCTCACCTACTTAAGATCCATTCCCTAATACATAGGGCTTTAGAAGGCAAGAGTTCTCTCTGTTTGCAGGGTCGGCTGGTTCGTGGTTATTTCTTACAGCTTTCACTACCTGACTTAAATCTGTCATTTTCCATTATGTTTCCCAGAAAGACCACATTCCTAAAGCATGCTCAGGAGAAGTGGTGTTGCCCAGATGAGCAGCCCTCAATGCCAAAGTCCCTTGTAAGGCAGCAGAATGGGGCTCTGGAATTAGAGGGCCTGACTGCAACAGCTCCACACACTTGCCTCTTTCCATGAACATGTTGGCAGTGTGCACTGGTGAGCCAGAGGTCAAGTGCTGCTATGAGTCACATTTCACACCCCTTGGCTACCACAGAGTGTTTCGGAGGCAAACACCTCATCAGCCTTGTAGACTTAGACGAACGAGCCTCTTGAGAATCACAAGTGATTTTTTTTTTTTTTCCCTTTCTGAGTAGGCGCCCTCTGTCGCTGTTTCAGTGTAGACTCTGAAAGAAAATCTTCAAAACAAAAATGCAGAAACTTGAGCAGGTTAGGCGTGCCAGTCCATGAAATTGCAAGAGTACAAGAGGGAAGGCAACCTGAGGTTGAACTGAAGGGTGGTGGGTGCCATGCTCCCATGTCTCTTTCTGCTTTGTTCCCTATAGCTGTGGTAGAACAGAATGTCTGGTCCTCAAGCATCCTACTCTGTGAACTAGGGGAAATCCATGTTGGTCGTCATCTCTTTTGGCAAATATGAGCACCATGGCAGGACCCAACTCCAGACCCTATACCTGTAGCCTTGTTATGTTGGTAAGACCCATCAACCTAATTCAATTTCTAGTCCCAGAAATGTTAGCTTCTTCAAAAATGTGTTGAGAACATAAAATATAAGTTACTTCTGTAAGAGGGGGGAAAAGTCACAATTCCATGTTTATGGAACAAGAATCTGCTTTCTGAAAAGATGACTCAGGTCATACCTGAAGTGGGCCTGACAAGCTATGATGGAGAAAGGCACACTTAATTCAAGCGGATTCTCTTACTATCCTCTTGGTTATAAAAATATTTTTGGTACTATCTAGTGCAAATTCTAGTGGAATAAAAATTCAGCCACATACCATAAACTGTGCCTACCTTATCATGATTACAGCTGTGAAAAAATGCTGTTCTCCTATTCTCTATCAATAGCCAAAACCAACTATTCCTTCTGTCTCTATCATGTGAATATGGCCTGGTCAAAATTAGGTTATAAATACCTAATTTTAAACTTCTAAGAAGCTATACTGTCTTACAGTCGGACCCTCAGCTTCAATGCTTTTCTGTAGACTGACCAAGTATAGTCCTTTTTTCTTTTTAAGATTTTATTTTTATTTCATTATTCGAGAGAGAAAGGGAGAGATGAGAGTGCAAGTCGGAGAGGAGCAGAGAGAGAAGGACAGGCACACTCCATGCTGAGCACAGAGCCTGACATGGGCAGACCCCATGACCCTGAGACCATGACCTGAACCAAGATCGAGAGTCAGATGCTCAACGGACTGAGCTACTGAGGTGCCCCTGACCAGGTATAGTCTTTAATATGCCCATACCTGGGGCACTTGGTTGGCCAACAGGCCTCAGTTGGTTAAATGTCTGCTTTCTGCTCAGGTTATGATCTCAGGGTCCTGGGATCGAGTCCCACATTGGGCTCCATGCTCAGCATGGAGTCTGCTTCTCCCTCTCCCTCTGCTCCTCCTCCCCACTCATGTGTGCATGATCTCTCTCGTGCTCTCTCTCTCAAATAAATAAATGAAATCTTCAAAAAAAATAATATAAAGCACCCACACCCACTGCAAGCTAAAAAGCACAACTCTTTGCCTTTGTCTTTCTACCAGGACTTACTTTGACTGTTGCTATCTGCCCCATCACCATCTTACTCATCTTGCTCTTACTGCTTTAGAAGACATTTTTTGTTCCATTTCCAAAGTCCATCTCTCATCTTCCTCCTCTCTGCCAGAAACAAGCAAATATCCATCCTCCTGCACATACATACGTGTTTCTGGGAACAAAAAGTGAGTTTTGTTTGGCCTGAGCCAATTTTAGGGTCTTGTTCTCCTTGCTTGTAATTGGAGTAGGCGTGGGCACAAGAAGGGATTCTGGCCAATGAGGCACGAGGGAGGTGTGCAAGCCAGCTATGGGGAATTTTTCTTTACACAGAAAAAGAGAAGAGATGACCTCTGGACACTTTTAGGATTGGATCTGATGCCTCATTTCCTGTGGCAATCTTAGAACAGTGAAGTAAGTAGACCCACTCTGTTCAACACAGCCATAGGTCTCTATTGAGCACTTGAAACATTGCTAGTTCAAAATGAGAAGTCCTGTGCCAAACACCACACTACTAAATGTGTTGATATAGATGTTGAAATGATAAATACTTTTTTCAATATTGAGTTAAAGACAATATATTATTAAAACTAATGGTACCAGTTTCTCTACCTTTTTTAATGTGGCTACTAAAAAAATTTTAATCTCATACGTGGCTTGCTTTATATTTGCATAGGACAGCATTGAACTAGACTGAGGACAAAATCCAAATGCTAAAAACTGAAGAGCTGAAATGTGAAAAAGTCTTAGTCCTAAATGATGTCATTAACCAATATATTGACTTCATTTACAACTCTGGAGTTGACCTATCTCAGAAATTCTTTCTCTGTAGGATAGGAAGACTTCCAAATAGTTCAAGACATTGTGAATTGGGTTTTCTAATACTTAGAGCTAAAAATATCTTGACACACTCTCTCATACATCACTACCTGGAGAGGCCACTTGGACTGTGCCAGTCTCACAGCTGAGCATGAAGTTCATTGAACCACAAGACCCTGACCTTGCTATGGTCATAAGGCAGAAAGCGTGGAGTTTGGGATCTTCATTTTCGTTGGAATACTGATATTTACCTCACAGGAATATTGTTACGTATCATCACCAAATGTTGTATTAGTTTGCTAGGATTGCTGTGACAGAGTACCACAAGTAGATAGCCCAAACAACAGCAATTTATTGTCTCACATTTCAGAGGGTAGAATTCCTAGGTCATCAAGGTATTGGCAAGATTGCTTCCTTCTCAGGGCAGTGAGGAGAATCTATTTCATGGCTCTCTTCTTCCTTTGGAAGGTTTGCTGGCAATCTTTGGCATTCATTGGCTTATAGATACATTACCCCAATCTCTACATCGTGTTCACATAGCATTTTCCCTGTTTGCACATATACTTCTGTGTCCAAATTTCCCCTTAAAAAAAAAATTAAAAAAAAAAAAAAAGGAAAAACAGTCACATTGGAGTAGAGCTCACCCTAATGACTTCATCTTAACTCAGTCATTTACAAAGACCCTATTTCCAAGTAAGGTCACTTCCCGCATAGTAAACATTAGGATCTTGGTATCTTTTGGGGAGATGAATTCAATCCATAAGAGATGCTATTGAGTTGAAATTGTGCTTCATAAATTGCAAACCTCTACCCAAACCTATGTACTATGTGATTACAGCAAAAGCAGTATGTATTCCTGCTGTCCAAAAGAGGGCACAGTAAGTGCAGGCAGCAAACATTGCATTAACCAGATGCTTTGAGTGGGTTCAGAAGGAGAGTTGCTGTAACTAGACAGTTAATAATCAAATATTTTGGCCGCTGATGTGTTAAACCTGTAGTCAATACTGTCCACTCCGATGAGTAATAGACTCATTTTATAAGTCAACTTGCATTTTTTTCTGATTTGTGTTTTGACCTAGATGAGTCATGTCGGTTGACCCTCCTCCTGGGGTGGCATTTCCCACAACCTGCTGTTAAAACAGCTGTTCCTTCTCAGAATTACCCCCATCCTGTAAGCCCCAGTAGCTAGGTTTATGGCTAAGTAGAAAGTTAAGTGGAGCAGAATGCATAAATAACACTTGCGTCACGATCCCATGCAAGTTTGTCTTTAATAAGTTGTTTAAGTTTAAAGAACTGATTTATAACCCCCGTCAATGGAATATACTTTGACCTCAAAATGTTCACAGCCCTTACTGTCTATAGACTTCTTTATTTGGTACATTTTCTTGTATCAACCATACATCCTTTTTATTTCCTTTTTTTCAGGTTCTAGGGATCTTCTAACAACTAACAATAGATGAGAACAAAGATGGAGAAGGTTGTCTGCTTAATGTTCTCCAAATTAATTTTTTCTCAGTATGGTCACAGTGTTTCTCCTCCGCTTACCTCAGTGCTGAGTTCTGCTCAGTTGGAGTGACATCTGGCTACAAGTTATAAAAACAAAGTCGTGAAGCTTTCCCATGTTTGCATTCTATGTTCAACTACCCACAGGAAATTCTCAATACTTGTTCTTATTTTACAAAGATGTTTTAAACTACGGGGATCCCAAATTGTCCACTCTGCAGAAGGAACAGAAGAGGAAGATGATGTTAAGTAACCGCTATTAACAGTGGATCGTGGTTTAGGAACTGACCTAGATGTTCACATAATTTAGCTCCAACCCTGAAACCAATCGTGCAAGAAGGGTTATTACTGTCTCTGCAAGCAGAAGAGGAGAGACTCGGAAAAATTAAGTAGCTTGCCCAAGAACACAGTTGGCAAGAAATAGAGGGAGGATTCTCCTCCAGGTGCCACTGCCTACTCTCTTGCCCTTTTATCATAACATTAGTAATTAATATTCTTCACTTCATCAGCTAAGTAAAAAGTAATCCCAACACCCACTTTTGTTATATGCATGAGAAAAGCTTATTACAGTCCCACGTAATTGTTCTTATTGTTTGAAAAAATTATTATATGAATATTCTTTCTATTTCTGCATAACATGGAAATCTGCAGATATCTGAGTCACTTACAAGGGACCGTAGCTTGAACAGGATAGGGAGAGAATGGCACCTTACATACCATTTTTGAAAATAAAAATTTATAAATAAATACCTACTTCACTGAATTCAGCAGCAAAAACTAATAAGAATTTGTAGCATTCAACAGGGGTTAATAAACTATCTCCTCTGGACCATATCCGGCTTGCTGCCTGCTTTTTATACAACCCATGAGCTAAAAATGTGTTTTACATTTTTGAATGTTAAAAAAGTAAATCAAAATAAGACTATTTCATGAGAGTTATATGAAATTTGAAGTTCGTTGTCCGCAAATAACAGGGTTTTTAAATTTTGTTTTGTTTTAAATATAGCCACTCTCATTTGTTTATGGTCTGCCTGTGACCTTGAGCTAAGACCACAGAGTTAGTAGTGGGGACAGAGATCATATGGCTCACAAAGCCAAAAATATTTACTACCTGACCCTTTACAGAACATTTTTGCCACACTCTATTATTCTGGTCACTATGGGAAGTTTTATTAATGTGACCAAGACAGAATATAGACTCTGCTCTCAAGGAAATTACAATCTAGGAGAGGGGTAAGATGCATACACAGAGTTTACCTTAAGAGCAAATGAGGCAAGAGCAGTGTCATAAGGTATGTTATAGCTCAGTGAATATTTAAAGGAGGGCAGATATAAAAGGACATGGAGATGATGATTTATGCTCTATCTTATATCCTGGTTTATAAGTAACTGAAAATCAGGGTTAGTGCACACTGGGCCTCTTGTGTCTTTCTTTACTCTGCCTCAGACAGACATACGGATACACATACATGTAAGACCATAAAAACCAGTTTTCAAGTATGACTTTATTTTCAAAATTCTCTTTTTATTAAGTCCCCGAAATATACCAATTGAGCCAACAAATATATGAAACTCTCATACATTGCCCATGAATTTAGACATTTTTTAATCCAACACCTTCATTCTACAGATGAGAAAACTGAGCCCAGACAAGTAAAAGAATTTCCCAAGTTCAGACAGCTGGTCAGTGACTAAGGTAGTAGTGGAGCTAGGAGGGACCTAGAATTTGTAGAAAACCTGCTTCCACATACATTTTATAATTTAACCCTCAAAATAGCCCTGCAAGGTCAATATTATCTCCCTTTTATAAGACAGTTCCCTGAAGCACAGAGAAAGTACTTACCCAAATTCTCAGATACTTTTTAATCAAAGCCACAAACTAAAACTTTGGCACTAAATCCTCTGATTTCTCTACTTTATAATCTTCTGGAGACCGTAGTACACACAGTTTTCCTCATTCCAGAAAAGAAGATCCCCAGTTTTAAAGCCACATGTTACCCAGAAAACTGTGGTTTTCTTAAATGACCACACATGGTACCTTACCCTTGATATAGTTCCAGCAAACTTTAAAAAATAACATCGGTTATTTTTACAGTTGACTTGTGTCATTTTTCTTAAAATTAAATCTGTCAGGGTGAACATTTAGAAATGTTGGCTCCCTTTCAGGAGGGTGTGAGGTTAAAAATCTGGCAGTAATACTCCTATAATACATTAGGTATCCACTTGGTCAAACTAATGAAGCATTTCTCTTCATCACAAACTATAAATGTACATGTTAACTGGACCTTAGTACTCAGACTTCTTACCACTCGTCAGTTATAACATGTGGTTATGGAGTATATGTTATGTTATTGTATGTCATATGTGATATGAACATATATAGTATAACAGTATAATACATAATATAGATATAGATATACAGTTTGATAGTATAATATGTTCACTTTTTTAAAAACCAACAACACACTAACTCTTAGCCTTCGAAGGCCCTGTATTAAAACTGGCTAGGTGTTCAGGCTGACCATTTCCTCTACTTCCTGGCCCTAGGACTAGACTACATTTCCCAGCTTCCATCGTAGTTAGATGTGGTCATGTGACTGAGCTCTGGCCAATGATATGTGGGCAGAAGGAACCCTGCCACTCCAGGCCTGCCAATAAACCCTTACGCAGAATCATCCATACTCCCCTCTGTTTCCTCATCTGTTGGCCACACACCAACAACTGCTGGAGATCTTCAAGACCATGCAGGAGGTGACTGAGTCACTGAAAGGAAGGAAACTTAGTCCCTAAAAACAGAACCCTGGGGTGGGACACTTCCCTCTCACCCCTACTGACCTTCACTGAACTATTAGAAAAGACCAAAATAGCTTATTTTGTTAAGTCATTGAGATTTAGGGTTGTTTTCACAGCATTTAGTCAGCCCTGAACATTCAAAAGTGATTTCATTGGAGGATGATATGTCCTGGCTCAAATGCTCCTAGCTGTTTGATTTTCTTATTCCCTTTGTATACTATCTCACTTTATTTCAAATGTTTGTGTTCTCAGTAGAGAGGGCTCTTCATTGTTGAAGGTGAATTTGAATGTTGGCAACAACCAAATGACACTTGATACCAAATTTTGTAATAAAGATTAATCAAACTCAACAGATCTGTTAAAAAAAAAGCAATTAATTTCTACTAGTCAATAGTAATATGTGACTTTAAAACAATGCCTCTAATGTAAACCCAGCCCACAGCCCGTCTTTGTAGATAAAGTTTTATTGGAACACAGCCATACTCATTGTTCACATACTGTCTGTGGCTCTTTTGACACTCACAACATCAGAGTTGAATAGGTGCCACTTGGCTGATGAAATTTATGAGCGTTGTTATTAAGGGTATAATTGTATGAGTATGAAGACAATGAGTAGTGATCTTGGACTATTAAGGAAAGCAGGAAGTATAACCAATAAGGAGGAGAGAGAGGAGCTATAGGAAAACCTATAAAACAAAAAACATAATATGGTATTTTTGTTCTGTGCAAAAGAGTATACCATGGTCTTATGGAATTGCGAAGACATATAATGTGCTCCTTGCCCTCAACAGCTTGCAGTCTCACAGAGAGGGTAATATGCATACATGTTAAAAGTGGACAGATGACCCAGCAGTTGTGCTCCTTGGCATTTACCCAAATGAGCTGAAAACTTACGTCCACACAAAAACCTACACATAGATGTTTAAAGCTTCATTATTCAGAATTGCCAAACTTGCATGAAACCAAGATGTCCTTCAGTGGGTGGATGGAAGAATGTGACCCATCCAGACAATGGAATATTATTCGGAACTAAAAGATAGGGACTACCAACACATGAAAAGACATGGGGGCAGTGAAAATGTATATTACTAAGTGACAGATGCCAATCTGAAAAGGTTACACACTGTACAATGCCAACTATATGTCATCCTGGAAAAGGCAAAACTCTGTAGGCAGTAAAAATCAGAGCTTGCTAGGGGTTAGGAGGAAGGGAGGGATGAATAGGTACAGCACAAAGGAATTTTAGGACAGTGAAACTATTCTGTATGATACTATGATGGTAGATACATGTCCTTATACATTTGTCAGAACCCAGAGACAACACCAAGAGTGAACCCTAATGTCCACTGTGGACTTTGGGTGATCGTGATACGTTAGTTAGTGTAGGTTCATAGATCTTATCAATGAACCATTCTGGTGCCAGCTGTTGACAGTGGCGGGGGGAGGGGGCTGTGTGAGTATAGGAGTGGGGATATGACAGAAGCCTCTGTGCTTTTTGCTCACTTTTGCTATGAAACTAGAACCGTTCTAAAAAATTAAGTATTGGAGGAAAAAGACAAACAAACAAGAATAAATATGCAAGGCAGTCCTCAATGTCAAAGGTGTTGGTAAACTAAGTGCTAAAGACCAGTAGAGCAGGGCCATCAAAGAAAGACAACAGGGAGAAGACGGAACTGGGCTGGGTCCATGAACCCAGGAAAAATCCCTAAAGACCCAAGAAAAATGCCTGAGCCAGACCAAGAATCCCACCCGCTGATGAGGGGGAGGAGGAGGCCCCCTTTCTCCAAGAAAAAATTTAAAGGGCTATTATCCAAACTGTTTGCATTAAAAAGAGCAATAAACACTCATCTCAATAAAACTCCTTAAATACAAAAATATTTAGTATGCCCAGTCTGGCTCCTCTTGGTTATTTATTTTTTTTGTTGTTGTTAAATACTCAGTGCAGAGTACAATTTACTTCTCCATTAAAAAAAAAAAAAAAAATCTTTTTTTTCCATTCTGTTTTGGTTTGTGGGTTTTTGTTGTCATTTCTTCCTAAAGCGCTGTTTCTTCACATTTGCATCTCCCAGCCTTTTTAATGTGATATTCCATTTAAACTGCCTTTTAATTGTACGTGCTGCCTTGGCAGAACATGACTGATGTACTAGCGTTAATTAGGGCTCCAGTCAGCAGCCCGTGCCAGCTGGAAGCTGAGAAACAAGCGTAAATTATTCTGTCATCAATCAGCTCGAAAATGTTTGAATCACTAATTAGTTTGCAATTTGGGTGACAGTTTATCTGACGCAGGCGGTGTCAGAAACTTCAGATCTTAGATGAATAATTTGCCAGGAACAAGCACAGATTCCCTGCTTTTAAATACATGAAGGTTTATCTGCATGTTGAAAGGTGGCTCAGCAGTCTTCATTAACTTCCAACTGGGGCTATGTAAATCAGGAATCAGTGTGAGCCTCTTCAGGCCGTGGTGGCTTAGCAGATGATATTTAGGACAAGAAAGCCTCTTTTTTTCCTCCTTTTTTTTTTTATTAATAATTCATAAACTGATAGACAAGGATGTTTGGGCTTTAACAGCTTAAAAAAATCACAATGGTTTTATAAAAAAAAGCAATCACCCCCCTTTTTACATGAAAATTAGTTGTGCTGTATCTTGCTGCTTAACTGATTTATTCTCCTTCACCATCATGTGACTGGAATGTTAAATGGGGGAGTGATTATTAGCCCTTGTCCTTTCAAGAAGGATCCTTATTGGGATTTTATTAAATGGCAGACTTATGTTTCCCTTTAAAGAGAAAGGTGTGTGGACTAGGATGGGTAGGGGGAGGGAAGGATAAGCAGTAAAAAGTAGAGAGAATTTTTGTCTGAACACATCATAAAAATCTGTTATTTACTTAGTTATGGATGCTAGAATGGCCCCCAGTTTTGTGAATCAAGATTCAGGCTTTGCACTAACTGTTGAAGGGAGGGATGTCATCTGTGGGAGACCGTAAAGATTCTGGTGTGATTTGGATCTCTCTGTGGCTCAATGAGCCCCACATTTGAAGGCTACATGCTGCCCTCTGCAGAGAAGACCCAGGATGGAGGAAGTTGTCACCTTTCAAAATTCCTTTGCAAGAGGTCAAATCAGGCCATCCTATTAATGGCCATAGACCTCATGAGCTGGGAGTGGCAAAAGCAATGTTTTCCACTTCTAGAATGGAGAAGGAGAAGAAAGAAAGGAGGTGAGTTGACAGTATCCCATGCCACGTTCAGACTCCACAAAGTTTCCTGGAGACAACTATAAAGTTGACACCTCCCTGCTTTACTCTTGATCCAAATTACTCCCAGTTCTGCTCTAACCTTGGTATCCCAGTTTCTCAGACATGGGACAGTCCTTATGACTGTCCTTATAACTACGTCTTGACTCCTTTCTCACTGGCCGGATTTTTGGTTTGATCGGTTTCCCCCCATAAATCATTTCCCTTCTCCTATTTCCTTCCTGTTGCATTTATTTCTTGGTCCCCTTTCCATGTAAAGCCTTCCCAAAACTGGGTTCCTGCATTTTTTTTTAAAGATTTTATTTATTTATTTGACAGAGAGAGATCACAAGTAGGCAGAGAGGCAGGCAGAGAGAGAGGAAGGGAAGCAGGCTCTCTACCAAGCAGAGAGCCCGATGCAGGACTCGATCCCAGGACCCTGAGATCATGACCTGAGCCGAAGGCAGTGGCTTAACCCACTGAGCCACCCAGGTGCCCCAGGTTCCTGCATTTTTCAAGTGGAATTGCTGCCTCATTCATCACTCAATTTAATGATTAGATTCTTGAACTCCAATCTCTTTGGAAGACAAGCCACTGCTAAACCAGCCAATCTTAAATTACACAAGCTGTCTCTCTTCCTCCTTCTCTCTCTCTCTCTCTTCCTCTCTCTCTCGCATACACACACACACGCACACTACAGATACATCTAGTATTAATCTCTTATTAATTGTATTTTCAATGATGTCCCTATCTGTCATTTTTCCCTCATTGACTTCTTTCCTAGTTTGAGATCAGTCTTCAGACTGTTGTCCAGGTACGTTCATCCCGTGGCTCACCAATGTGCGGCCTAATTATCATTGTTAGACTTCTAGCCCTTTTGTTCTACCTCAGGTCCTGATACTGTCTTGTGCTTTTAGGCATAGCATGAAACTGCTTTCCCTGGGGTGTGCCTTCCTGGAGTTTATGTTGTAGTTAGCTTTTGCGAAGCTGTGCTGTAGAACAATTTGTGAAAATATTCAACAGCTTACCACAACAAAGGTTAACTTTTCACTCATGTTATGTGTTGACTATAGCTGTGTTCCATGTCCTGCTTATCTGGGAACAAAGTCTGAAAGAGAAGCCCCTATCTGGAACATGTCATCCTTCAAGCAGAGGGGAAAAAAGAGGTGGTAGAACCAGTGATGACTCGTAGAGCCTCAGCTCAAAGTTATCTCATGTCACCCCCACACACATACCATTGACCAAAACAAGTCACAATGCCAAGTCACTCACACTAATGGAGCAGAAATTATAATCCTTCCATAGAGACAAACATGACAGAAATAAAATCTGCCCAAAACTTTCCAGAAATGTTCCCAAGAGCTTTCTGGGTTGCCTGGCAATGGCTATTTAGGAATGGGGATACCTTCCCTGCAATAGATGTTGAAACTTCACACATTTCTCATGGTCTCCATGGACTGGGTAACTGGTTTTTCCATCCATTACTATAAAAACCTGACCCTTAAGCTAAGTGTTTTTTGCATCCAGTGTCTTCAGTCCCCCACTGCTAAAACTGCTCTCAAGCTCCATCCATAAAAAGGAGAGCAATGGAGTAGAGGGGAGTTAAGCATGGTCCCACTCCAAGAGCACAGTCGCAGAGCTTCCACCAGGCCCCGGGATAAACATGCCTTTACATAGTTCATGCTAAGCTACAACCCATACGCCTCTTCCTTAATCCTTGCTGGCTTGACATTTTGGAATTCATTCATACTCTAATCCCCCATGTTGGAACTTCAATTTATAAGGCCCCAGTCAAGAGACTGGTTTTCCTTCCTCTTCAATAACATAATCTGGTCGTTGACACACTGCTATGTTGGTGAGCAAACCACAGTCTTGTATTCCTGTATTCACAGTTAACTACACCAAAAAGGAATGACCACTCTCTTCCAGCCTATATGGTTGTTCCTGAAAAGAACAACAACCAAAAAAACAAACAAAACAACGTAGCTGTTAAACAGCAAATGCCAACAGTTATTAACTTAGTCTAATACCATTCATTTCTAAAAATGTATTTATTTTCCCTTTGCCAAGAACTCAATCTTTTCCACCCCAGTAGCTTGGCAACATGATATACCTATCGCTTTGATTTTGATATATAAGTTTTCCCCCATTCAATATTTCTCTTTGATTGACTGCCCTCTGTGCCTAGAGCTTGTGTTACCGTATTTTACTTTGAATACTTAAATCTGCGTAGAAATTGCAGACACACTAGGAATATAGCAGACTATATAACAGACTCCCAGCAAACCGAAATGCTCTCCCTTTCTACACCTTTACAAGCATCAAATTTTTGAACACAGATAGAAAATAATTTATTAAGGAAATGTCCGGGGTTCTAAATAAGCAATTGTGATTTCATGGTGTATTAATTTCCTAGGAGCTATAACAAAGGACCAGGGAGTAGGTGGCTTAAAACAACAGAAATTTATTATCTCACAGTTCCAGAAGCAAGAAGTCTGAAATCAAGATGTTGGCAGGGCAATGTTCCCTCTAAAACCTGTAGAGGAGGATCCTTCCTGGCTTTTTCCTAGCTTCATGGGGATTTGCCAGCAAGCCTTGGGGTTCCCTGGCTTGTAGCTACAACACTTCAGTCTCTGTCTCTGTCATCACAAGCATTCTCCCTGCCACGGCTGCATCTCTTTGTTTCTTCTCTTTCTTCTAATAAGGACACCAGTCCGTATTGTCTTGAGGCTCATCCTAATGACCTCATCTTGACTTGATTACGTCTTCGAAGATAATAGGGTCACATTCACAGGTACCAGCAGTCAAGACTTCAACATACATTCGGGGAGGACACCATTTAACCCATAACTCCAGTTAATATAGTTTAGATATCAGATTCGGTGCCAATTATCTGAGTTACCAGACTTGAGCCTGTTCCTAATTGAGGGAGATGATGCATCACCTTCTTTGGGTGAAAGGTGTATCAGGTTAGTTCATCTGCTTATGCGGCTGTGTCTTTCTCAAACACCTCTGTTTCCAAATGAGATACTGTACACTGAGTGACAGATTTATTGGCTGTTCTTCACATATGCAATCTTGCCCCGAATTAATAAGCAGTTGTTAATCCAGCAGGTGCTCTAGATGGATTCCATTTCCCCTTCTTTGAACAATGTCTTGATTCGTGATAGTGTCTCTTGCAAGGCATGATGAATGTGGATGGGAAGAAAAGTATCATTTTGCTTACATGTTTATTATATGTCACACATATATGATGTTGGTTTTCTCTTTACACAAAAATAACAGATTACCGTTATGGAAAATGTAAAAAAAAATAAATTCTGAAAATTGTTAAAGACATCTAGAACATTATAGCCCACCATCCTCATTCACCTTATTAATATTTTATATAATTCCTTCTACTCTTTATGCATAGATATGAAGAATAATTATGAATAAACTACAAATACAAATTTGCATGCTTTTTTAAGTAAGTGGATTTAAATCTGTACTTACCTATGATGAAAGAGACAGGGGCCACTGGCTCCTGGCATGGGGGAAGAAGAAAAAGGAAAAGAAAATACCCTATTCGTGAACCCCAAATCCGAAAAGTTACATGATATGAGTGAGCAGTTTAGTTTAGAATAGATAAGTAAACATGAAGCCTATTAAGTTTATAATAGGCAACTAAGACAGTAGGTCTACCCACCAAAGAAAGTAAGTTAGATAAGGACGTCCAAATAATGCCACTTTTTGTTCACCTCAGGCACGTAGAACGTGACAGAAATGAGTTTGGTTGGGGTGATTCCATAAGCCTAAACAATCAGCAGTGTAGACTCCCCTAACTAAATAAGTTGCTCTAAGCTTCTTTCTTTTCTTAAAGAAAACAATATGTGATATATTTCTTAGAGCTAGTAAAATGTAAGATAGAAATACAGGGCAACATCTCTAGTCTTGTCTTCCTCTCTTGTTATAATTCTCAGCAGTTTCAACATGCCTGCACTGACAGTTCTGCTGACATCCCAGCCCCACTGTCATCCTCCTTAACTCGGTACCAGCAGGTCTATGCAGTTAGGCTACTCGCTGATGAAGCCACACCTGAAATCCAGCCACTTCTCTCAAAACTCTCTACTTCTCTAACTCCCACCTTCTTAACTTCTGTCTTGTTCATTCTTTCAGACATAAAGCATGTCCACCTCCTTGGAAATTACCACTTTTCTTTATTTGGGACCTCAGGTCCTGACCTCAGGTTTCCCTACACATCCTCAATTTATAGTTACTCACCAACTATTTGTTCCACTTCCACTATTGGGCAGAATTGAAAATGGCAGGATGTTATGATTTCTAATGCACCTAAGACTTCACTGTTTAGGGCCTCGTCTCAGTGCATCACAGATCCCACACCATTTCTATTTTCACATTCCCCCAACCCTCAGCCCCTCTCCAAGATTTACTCCCCACACCCAGGAAATGGCCACACCTACACCTTCAAAGGGAAGGTCAAAGCCTTTGTGCTCAGACAGATCCCGGACCTCCACCTAGTAGCTGTGCCATCTTGGGGAAGTCAGTCTGCTTTCTGAAAGTCCTGGGCTCCTGTGAGGAAATGAAAAACAAGGTTTGTGAAAGGACATCATCTAGTTTCTGGAAGTGTCAAAGTGAGTAGAATCCTAAAATTGAATTTTAGACAGCTGCCTACACTATGTTTGCTTAAGCCTGACCCAAGCAGAGTTTCTGACATTCACAGACTCGCCCCTTGCAGAGACCAAGGGATAGAAGGTGGTGATGAGAACCAACAAGTTGAGTCAACTCAAGTAGCTGCGTTTGCTGTTTCTCTTTTGCTTTTATTGGCCTCTTTCCAAGATGGCTGGGCCAAGGATTGGTAAAAATCATTGAAGAGTCAGCAGAGAAGCACGTGGTATGAAACACAGAGAGAACAGATCTACATTTGTCAAGATTGGTTAAGATTTCTGTGTTCACTTGCTGAAACTAGGAGGCAGAACTTAATGTCAGCTCTTCCAAAATGAAAACGTTCTCTATACGATTTCCCTACGTCTAGTGAGGGTCAAAGGGTGAGGCTTCAAAATGTGGCTTTTGTGATGCCTTCCCAATTGTTTTTGATGTTTCTTGCTGCCAGTGGGCACTTCCTTCTCCCCTGGCCTCTCTACAAATTCCACGTTCCACCCAAATCTACCCTTCCTGGCCAATCCATGAGCTTTTTTTCCTATCAAAATTTAGCTGTCCTGTGTTCCGTTCCCTAGGGACCAAGTGTCAGCCATCCTCACTAAGAGAGAAATTTTGCCAAAGATTGCTGACATGTTTAGGAGCCCTCTCTATCCTATTCCAGCTAATGTATTTTCTTATTAGCCCAGTGCTGTGTCTCTAATGCTGAGAATTTGGGTCATTTTGACAGAGCTTGGAGAGATACTTTTAGACATTCAATACATACCTTGTGACCCCACCGTTGAGGTGACCATCTTTATAGTTTATGTGAAAGTTTACTCTGCTGTCAACAGCCCATAAACAGCAAAAACCACAGCTACTGATTCAAAACAAGATGAGATGCTTGAGTAATCTGGGTATTCATGAATGCCCTGACTCCAATGAGCTGGTTCAGTGAGGAGCAGTTACGATAGACCAAACTGGAACTCACTGCCCTTTCTAAATCAGTCAGGTCTCTCTATGGAGATGAAACGTAATGTCTCCAAATGCTAAGCACCATATATTTCTTTTAAAATTCCCATCTAGGATAAATGTCCTTACCCAAACTAGAGGAAGAGTATGCTGATGCTGGCATCTGCTATGGGACAGAGCCTGGGTTAGAAACTTGACATCTGGGGTGCCTGGGTGGCTCAATGGATTAAGTCTCTGCTTAGGCAGAGGTCATAATCCCAGGGTTCCGGGATTGAGCCCCACATAAAGCTCTCTGCTCCGCAGGGTGCCTGCTTCCTCCCCTCTCTCTGCCTGCCTCTCTGCCTACTTGTGAGCTCTGTCTGTCAAATAAATAAATAAAATCTTTAAAAATAAATAAATAAAAATTTAAAAATTTTTTCAAAAAAAAAAAAGAAATTTGACATCTGCTATGACTCACAGGTGGGATAATATTGGGGGTGGGAGGGGGGCATTATGTGCCAGGTGTTATTCAAATATGGAGAAAGAAAAGGGTTTATGAATACTAAAAGTCTATAAAATCTCCTTGGATTTAGTTTCTAACAAATCAACCATAGAGAAAAAGTCATCCTATCTGTCTCTGAGCTCTGCAGAGAAGACCTTATTCTTGGATCTTTCTGAATATTCCATAGTATGCAGCACAAAACTCATCTCCTATTGTCAAGCTGCTGTTATTTTGCATTAGATGGTTTTAAAGCTGGTCAGTGTTTCTATTAAGAGCTCTTGATTATTACCTGATTCTCGACTGTCTCAGAGGATTTGTTTCTCCTCTCCGTCCCATTCTCAGAACAGAAGGATGTCTGACATCAAAGATCCTTGGAGACATGTGTTAATGTCCTGCAATGGTGTAACAAATAATAAGAAGAATGTTAAAAATTATTATGAAGGATTTGACCACTTGGCCAACGGAGAATGCATGGATGGGTTAGACAGAAAGATAAAAGCAGTATAACATGTAGCTGTCTGACCCTTTAGGTAAGAATTTTGCTCTCCAAAGGAAAGCCTTAGAAATGTTAGATTCACTCACTTTTTAAAGACTTTTTTATACAGCGTTAAAGATATTCCAAATACATAGTAAATCACACTCAGTAAATTAATGTTGAAGGAAAAGATTAATAGTCACTAAAAGGGGTTAATGCCATCTCTAAAAATTTTTAAAAATTAGACAATAAAATGCTTTAACATTTATGATTTACCTTATATGTTGAGAAAAGTTTAAGATATTCTTTTCCTTTTACCACTGCTTTTGTAGCCTTTCTCCCCTTATGAATAATTACAATACATTGTGTAAGAACTACATGTTGTTAAGTATACTTTATTGACACTATAACTGCTGAGTTCTTGTGGATTTTCTCTTCCCTCTAAAAAGTTAGCTGTGGCCCTTCTGAGATGACAAAGCAGGGAAGAGAGGGGGCAGTGATCCATTGTTCCTTCAGTTCTCTTCACCTGGGATCTCACCAAAGAAAGAAAGAATGAATGAACAGCCATCTGTCTGTTCATTCTGTTCAGGCTGTTTATCCAAACAAGGAGTTCAGCCTTGACTGCCAGGCTGAGGTTGGATTAATCCCCCACCACCCCCCTGCCCCCCCTCCAGTGGATACAGATAGCGGAGAAGAGCCTGCGGAAATCAGGTGTATTTGGGAGGGAGGAGAAGTGGCTGGTGGCAGCTGAAGTCTTTAGTGGAGATTTCATAGGAAGTGTCTTTAGTAGGAAGTCAGCCAGAAGGTAGAGTGAAATTAGGGCAGGGCCTTGGAATGGAGGTGATGAAAGTGGTAGAAGCAACAATTGGAGATCAATTGTAGACATTTTGGGTAACATGATGGAGAGGGAGATTGTAATGACCCATATAGTAGAGTGAGTCTGATTCCCAATTTAGGACATCTAAACTAATTAAGGAAAGTGAAGACTAGACTGACCTTTCAGCCAACTTGGGTGGCACTGGGCAGGCTCACTCAGTGTCCAGGGTACCAGTGACTGGGAGAAGGGAGTGTGAATTATCTAACTGGGCATCAAAGAAATGCAGGCATAAGGAACACCTCCAAAGGCCCAGACTTCCTATGAGGGTGTGGTAGCTCTGTGGAGATACCTGGTGTCTCTTTTTCTTAGCTTGGAGAAACTAAGAGTGTCTCCAAGCTTCTCAGGCTTGGAGAAAGAAGATAATCAAGGACGTACTCTGCATGACAGTCCCTGCTTGGTTCCAGGAAGGAAGGTAAAGGTCTGGGGCAGATTGAGGGCTGGATAATATGAATAACTGAAGGTTCAAGATTCATTCATTTAGTACAAGTTTATTAAACCCCGATTATTGCCAGCCACTAGGCCCTGTGCTGAGGCTTGGGTGGTGGACAAAAGAGAAAAGTCATTCTGATATGGAGTTGACAAAGGAAAAGCAGTTACAAATACAAAGTGAAAAGTGCTACCAGTATGCTCGTCCTGGTTTGGGTAGAAACACAAGAAGGGCCCCTACTCTTCCCTTGGGGAGTTAAAGAACGTTTCCAAGAAGTGACACCTACGTTGGGATATGGGAATAATGAACCATTCTGCAGATAAAAGGGTGAGTGGAATGCTAGGGAGACAAGAAATGTCAGGGTTTAGGATCTAGAGCTATACTGTGGTCCAGTGGAGAACCGGAAGTTACCCAGTTTCCGCTGGAATGGGGTATATTCAGAAATGTTACAGGAGAGATACCCAAGGACCATATGAAGAAGAGCTTTCTAAAGATATTAAGGAGAATGTTTATCTGTGCATTTCAACCCACCCCAGTGCTTTTATACTTAGAGTCCAGAGGGTTGGGGCTCCTGGGTGGTTCAGTGGATTAAATCTCTGCCTTCCGCCCAGGTCATAATCTCAAGGTCCTGGAATCGAGCCACGCATTGGGCTCTCTGCTCAATGGGGAGCCTCTTCCCCCTGTCTCTCTCTGCCTGCCTCTCTGCTTACTTGTGCTCTCTGTCTGTCAAAAAAATAAAATCTTAAAAGAAGAAGAAGAATCCAGAGGGTCAGAATGCCTTTCCTATTGTGTTAACAAAGCTTGAATGTTACTATTGAGAAGAACTGGTTTCCATCTGGCTCTGCCGTGTCCTGGGTGAGGGTGAATGATGCCTCAAACACTTGGAGGCTCAGCTTTTCATTCTGTGAAATAGGAATTCTATTCCTATCTTGCATGGTCATTTTTAGATTTAGAGTGGTTTGCACATGGAAAGGGAGACTATCCGTTTGGGAAGAAAGGTCCGGTAAATAGAAATACTGATTCATTCCTATTTCTTGTACTATTCTCAATATTGTACAACACTTTCAAATTTCTCAGTAAGAAAGTACAACAGACAAAAGGAAAAACAGATTTAAAGTGCCTTCTCTAATGTGCTGCTAACAGTGTGAAACAAGGTCCAGAGTAATGTGGGTTCCTATCTAGAATATAGGGGCAATAACACTTGATTCCTCACTTCTAGGCATGTTGTAAAGTTTAATTAGATGTTATCCATAAAGTACTATGAACTTCTTAGAGGAAGGCAGCTTGTAAATACAAGTCACAGAACTCTTTATTATTCATCTTTCATCTCTTGATTTATCTACCACTCCCCTGTAACCTAGAACTTTGGTATTTTCTCCTCAGATATTTCTGAGATTTCTTACAAAAGGAGGTAGGCTCTTGTTCTTTTCCTTTATCTCTGGATTTCTGGTGCTTTGAATTTCACTCAGCTTCCCCCTGGTCACTCATGTATTATATCTGATGGATTCCCTTTCTCACCTCATGTACTTTGGTCGGAAGATGTTTCAGACCACAGAGACAGCTTGATCTGCCTTACCTCTCTCTTGAACTTTCAACTTTAAATTTGATGGGCATCAGTGGGATTCTAGTTAAGGCGAGGTAGATTACTGGTTGTTTGGCCCTCTTGTGTATGCATGACACGAAATCTTTCAAAGCCCCCTGGTTTAAAAGTGATTGATAAGTCATTAGGATTGAGACAGTGTCCTCCTGAACTGAAGACCAATTTCTAACTTTTTCAGATCACTTGCAGCCTAATGTTTTAGGCCTGTTATTTCTGCCCAGTTTTGTTTTGTTTTTTTCCTACACAGTGAAGCAAGACAGATGTTATCACCTGCTTTCTTTCTACGAGTGGGATTTCTGTGTACAAAACCAAGAGCAATGAGGTCCTACAGGACAGCTAAGACCTGTGAACAGTTTCCAGCTCCTGTTGCTCCTCAAATGAAATTCATTGTTTTCTTGCTAAGTGCAAAACAGGAATGAATGTTATTAATACTTAATGAGGAACTTTGAATTTTAATGAAATTCAACAATGGGATTTTTCAAGGTTGGACTCAAGTATTAATCTCTGGTATTTTCAGTGTTTACAACAGATCCTACCATATGTTACAAACCACAACTCTATCGGATACATAGACAAAACAATTTCACTAGGAGTGAGAAGGGATCAAACAATTTCAATATAACCTAGAAGTTTCCAAAAAAAAATCAGGAAGATACCATATGGATGTGATTTTTACCAAAATTTAATTGGGGCACAATAAATACAATCTCAATTCTGGGGAGCAGGATAGGCTAGTGGGTTTCAGGAGGGGCTTGTAAGACTGTACAATTGTATCCATTGTTATAAGAAAAGAAGATCCAAAGCAAACAAGGCAAAATGCTAAAATTGTATAAGTGGCAAATGCATGGCTATTCACTGTATTATTTCTGTTCTTATCTATGTTTAAAATAAAAACATAGTTTTGCAATAACCGTACTACTTACAAAACTTGTAATTCTGAATGAGAATAGAATTATACATGTAAATTGGTTTCCACCTTAGGGAAGCTTCAGGACTCTAGTCAAGGACCTTTGCAAGCTTTCTTTGCTGCCAGCGTTTATGGATGAAAAGCTCACACTGAACATGAAAGCAAAAACCTTAATTTGGTTTTAAGAGTGCCATTCAGGAGCTAGCTCTGTAATTATTGACAACTGAAAGCAGAAATTTGCATTTGTCCTTGTTACACTTCATATTATGGGCCCACAGATCTAACCTATTGAAGTATTTCTGATTTTTCATTGAAGTAAAATTGGTACAGTACATTATTTAAGTTTTAGGTGTCCATTTAAATTTGATATTTGTATACACTACCAGGTGATCACCACCGTAAGTCTCGTTACCATCATTACAATTGAGACCCCTCACCCATTTCACCCACCCCCCAACTCCCTGCCCTGGGTAGGCATCAGTCTGTTCTCCATGAGTTTGGTTTTGTTTGTTTTAGTTTTTACATTCCACATATCAGTGAAATCATACAGTATTTGTCCTTCTCTGTCTCACTTACTCCACTTAGCATAATACCCTCTAGATCCATCCGTTGTCATTGCAAATAGCAAGATTCCCTTCATTTTATGGCTGAGTAGTATTCCATTGTGTGAAATACACACACATGCGCGCACACACACATGCACACACTATATGCCTACTGTTTTCCACAATGTTTGCACCAATTTTCATTCCTACCAACAGTGCATAAGGGTTCCTTTTTTCCACATCTTCACCAACACTTGTTATTTCTGGACTTTTTGTTCACAGCTATTTTAAAAGACTTTGAGGTGATATCTAACTATGGTTTTGATTTGCATTTCCCTGATAATTAGTGATATTGAACATCTTTTCTTGTACCTCTTGCCATCTGTATCTTCTTTAGAAAAATGTCTATTCAGATCCTCTGTCCATTTTTTAGTTTTTTTTTTCCCCATTGCATGAGTTATCTATATATTTTGGATATTAACCCCTTATTGGATCTGTGATTTGCAGATATCTTCAACCATTCAGTAGGCTACCTTTTGTTTTGTTGATGACTTCCTTCACCACATAGATTTTGTATTTTGATGTAGTCCCACTTACTTATTTTTGCTTTTGTTTCCCTTGCTTTTGGAGTCAAATCCAAAACATACAAGCAAACAACCAAACAAAAACATTGCTGAGATGCTGACAATGAGCTTGTCATCTAGCAGTTTTATGCTTTCAGGTTTTACATTCAAGTATTTAATCTACTATGAATTGATTTTTGTATATGGTAAAAGATAGCGGTCTAGTTTAGTTCTTCTGCATGTGACTGTCCAGTTTTTCAAACACCATTTACTAAAGAGACAATCCTTTCCTCATTGTATATCCTTGGTTCCTTTGTCATTAATTAATGGACCATAATTGTATGGGTTTAATCCACTGATCTATGTGTCTGGGTTTGTTTTTTGTTTTTTTTTGTTTTTGTTTTGTTTTTGTTTTGTTTTTGTTTTTGTTTTTGGTTTGGTTTTGTTTGTTTTTTGGTGGTTTTTTTGTTTGTTTGTTTTTGTTAATACTATACTGTATTGACTACTATAGCTTTGAAATCAGGGAGTATGATACTTCTTGTTTTGTTCTTCAAGATCGCTTTGACTATTTAGGTTCTTCAATGATTCCTTAAAATTTTAGAATTACTCTAGTTCTGTAAAAAGGGTCATTGAGATGTTGATAGGGACGCACTGTAGTGTGGACATTCTAACAATATTAATTTTTTATATATATAGTATCATATCATCTGCAAATAGTGAAAGTTGTACTACTTTTCTGATTTGGATGCCTTTTATGTAATTTTTTTCTTCTGTAATTGCTCTGGCTGGGAATTCTGCTCCTATGTTGAATCAAAGTGACAAGAGTGAGCATCCTTGTCATGTTCCTGATCTTAGAGGAAAAGCTCTTAACATTTCACCATTGAACATGACATTAGCTCTGGGGTTTTCATATATGGCCTATTAGAGGTATATTTCCTCTGTACCCACTTTGTTGAGAATTTTTATGATAAATGGAGGCTAATTTTGTCAAATACTTTTCCTGCATCTGTTGAGATAATCATATGATTTTTATCCTTCATTTTCTTTATGTGGTATACTATATTGATTGATTTACAGATATCAAACCATCCTTGTATCCTTGAACTAAATCCCACTTGATCATGGTATATGAGACTTTTTATGCATTGTTGAAATTGATTTGCTAATATTTTGTTGAGAATCTTTGCATCTATGCTTATTAGGGATATTGGTCTGTAATTTTCTTTGTGTGTGTGTGTGTGTGTGTGTGTGTGTGGTGTCCTTATCTGATTTAATATCAGGGTAATGCTGGCCTCCCAAAATAAGTGGAAACTTTTCCTCCTCTTAAGTGCTCTGGATGTTTGAAATGGATAAGTATTAAATCTTCCTTAAATGTTTGGCAGAATTCACCCAGAAAGCCAACTGGTCCTGGACTTTTGTTTGTTGGGAGGTTTTGATTACTGATTTTCTAGTAATTGGTCTGTTCAGATTTTCTATTTCTTCATGATTCATCCTTGGAAAATTGTATGTTTCTAATAATTTATCAGTTTCCTCTAGGTTGTTTCATCTGCTGGAATATAACTGCTTATAGCACTCTCTTATGATCCTTTATATTTCTGTGATATCAGTTGTAACTTGTCCTTTTTCATTTCTGATTTTATTTATCTGAGCCCTCTTTTTTTCTTGTTCAGTCTAGCTATGGGTTTGTCAATTTTTTTTTTTTATATTTTCAAAGAACCCACCCTCAGTTTCATTGATCTTTTATATTGTCTTTTTAGCCTCTCTTTTATTTATTTCCACTCTGATCTTTATTATTTCCTTTTTTATACTAACTTTGAACAGCACCTGTTTTTATTTCTCTAGTTCCTTTAGGTGTAGAGTTATATTGTTTATTTGAGATTTTTCTTGTTTCTTAAGATATCAAATCTGTATTGCTATAAAATTTCCTCTTAAAAATGCTTTTGCAGCACCCCATAGATTTTGGACTGTTGTATTTCCATTTCGTTTGTCCCCAGGTATTTTTTATTTCTCCTTTGATTCTTCATTAATACATTTGTTGTTTGGTAGCATATTGTTTAATATCACATATTGATCATTTTTTTCAGGTTTCTCCCTATAATTGATTTCAATTTCCATATCCATTTTGGTTCAAAGAGATGCTTGATATGACTTCAGTCTTTTTAAATTTAATGAGACTTTTTTGTGACCTAATATTTGATCTAGTATGGAGAAGGTTCCATGTGCACTAGACAAGAAGGTGTATTCTACAGCTTTTGGATGGGATGTTTTATTAAGTCCATCTGGTGTAATGTATTGTTTAAAGTCAATGTTTCCTTATTGATGTTCTGTTTGGATTATCTATCCATTGATATAAGTGGGGTATTAAAGCCCACTAGAATTATTGCCTGTCTGTCATCCATTTATCCCTTTAGGTCTGTTAATACTTGCTTTATACATTTAGATGATTTTATGTTGGGTGCATAAATATTTAGAAATATTATATCCTCTTGTTGGATTGATGCTTTTATCATTATGTAATACTCTTCATTGTCTTTATTATACAGTCTTTGTTTTAAAGTCTGTTTTGTCTTATATAAGTGTAGCTACAGCAGGTTTCTTTTCACTTCCATTTGCATGTACTATCTTTTTCCATCTCTTCACTTTGAACCTTTCTCTGTCCTTAGATCTGAAATGAGTCTCCCATAGGCCATGGAGGTTGGTCTTGTTTTTGTTTTTGTTATTGTCTGTTTGTTTGTTTCCATCTATTGAGCCATTGTATCTCTTAGTTGGAGAATTTAATTCATTTATATTTCCAGTAATTATTTATAGGTATGTACTTACTGAAACTTTGTTTATTGCTTTCTCATTGTTTCTGTAGTTCCTCTCTTCCTTTATTCTTGTCTTGCTCTCTTCATGGTTTGGTAAAATTCTTTAGAGTTATGTTTAGATTATTTTCTCATTGTCTTTTGTGTATTAACTGTAGACTGTTGTTTGTAATTATCATTAAGTTCACATATAATATCCTATACATGTAAGAGTCTGTTTTAAGTTGATAGCATTTTCAGTTTGAGTGTATTCTAAAAACTCCATATTCCCCTTTGCCATGTGTTCTGTTTTTGATGTCATATTTTACAACTTGTCTTGTGTGTGTATCTCTTAATTATTAGTGTTATAGTTAATTTTACTATAATTATCTCTTAGCCCTCATATTAGCTATATAAGTGATTAACCAACTACCCTTAGTGGAAATTTTTATTTTCATATGTTTTCTTGTTACTAATTAGTGCCTTTCTTTTCAGCTTAAAAAAAGTCATTTTAATATTTCTTATGAGGCTGATTTAGTGATGATGAACTTCTTTACTTTTTGCTTGTCTGGAAAACTCTTCCTCTAGCTTTCAAGTCTGAGTGCTAAGCCTGTCAGATAGAATATTCTTGGTTGGGAGTTTTTTTCCTTTCAGCACTTTGAATATATCATACCACTTTCTTTTGGCCTGAAAAGTTTCTACTGGAAAATCAGTTGATAATCTTTTGGGAGTTCTCTTAAATGTAATAAGTTGTTTTTCTCTTGCTATTTCTAATATTCTCTTTGTATCTTTAAATTTGACATTTTAATTATAATGTGCCTTGGTGTAGATCTCTTTGGGTTCATCTTATTTAGAACTTTGTGTGCTTCCTGGATTTGGATGTGTATTTCTTTACCCAAGTTAGGAAGTTTTCAGCTATTATTTCTTCCAATAATTTTCCTACCTCTTTTGTCTCTCTCCTCTTCCCCTGGGACCCTGGGACCCCTGTAGTGTGAATGTTATTCTGCTTGCACCAGTTTCTTAATCTGTCTTCACTCAAAAACTTTTTTTTTTCCTTTTTGCTGCTCTGATTGGGTGAGTTCCACTGCCCTATCTTCCATGTCACTAATCTGTTCTTCTACTTTATTTAGCCTAATGTCGAAGCCATCTCGTGTATTTTTCAGTTCAGCTATTGTGTTCTTCAGCTTTGTGACCTGTTACAACCTTATGTTTTCTTTTCTTTTCTTTTCTTTCTTTTTTTTTTTTTTCTTAAGATTTTATCTATTTGTCAGAGAGAAGGAGAGTGAGAAAGCACAAGCAGGGGGAGTGGCAGGCAGAGGGTGAAGCATGCTCTCCACTGAACAAGGAGCCTAATGTGGGACTCGAATCCAGCCACTGAGATCATGACCCAAGCGGAAGGCAGATGCTTACCTAACTGAGCCACTCATGCATCCCTTTCCTTATGTTTTCTATCTCTTCATTGAAGTCCTCACTGTGTTCATCCATTCTTCTTCCAAACTCAGTGAGCACCTTTATGACTTTTACATTGAACTCCTTATCAAGTAGATTACTTTTCTGAATTTTATTAAGGTCTTTCTCTGGGGATTTGCCTTATTCTTTTGTTAGAAATATATTTCTCTTCTCCTCATTTTGCTTGACTCCTAAGGTTTTTTGTTTTGTTTTGTTTTTGTTCTTTGTAAGTTTGTTTTTATGTATTAGGTGAAATGGCTACCTATTCCAGTCTTGAGAGAGTAACCTTGTATAGGAGATCAGCCTTATTGTCCAACCTTATCCTAGCTTTTGATTGCTTCTCAAACCTTTGTGATTGTATAAGAAACCTGATTAGAAACCTGAGAGATCCCAGTTGAGGATGTTCCAAGAACTATAAATGTAAGCCAGATCCTCAGGCAGGAGGCTTTAAGGTATGTAAGTATATAGTCTTATGGGTCCACAATCATAAACTGTAGTGACTTCCAGACCAGGAGATCTGCAGGTGTTCCCTGGGTGACAGTTATAAAAATTGTGGCTTTATATGAGTGCTTGAGCTCTTTTCTGGGTGGTATTAGTGATCTGTAAGGAAGTCAAGGGAGAGCACTAATGTCTTCTTGCCTGTGTTCCCTGGGGGTGCCTCTTTAGCCTCTGGTGATTTGGAAAACCTGAAACCTGCCCCTTAGGCTGAAATTCCAGGAAAAGAAAATAAGTCTTTTTCACATAGACTGGGGGTGTATTTCAGTCTGCTGTTTGGTAACCTATGAAGGACTGTCTCTCTTTTTATTTCAGACCAATGGGCCCAGAAACACAGTCTCCTCTGGCTACAGAGCCAGGCATTTCAGGGGCATCCCTGTGTTGGTTGTGTGTGCCTGCTGGCTGGAATGGGGCAGACCTTGGCTGGAGCACACAGGGGCAGGCACTCCTACCAGAGCTGCAGGCTGTTGGGGGTGGGGTGAAAATGGTATCTGCCAGCACCAGCTTAAACAAAGAAGGAGAATGCAAAAATGGCAGCTGCCAGTGCTTCCATCTCTGGGAAGAGTCTCAACAGTTTCCTGGCTCTCCAGCAGATGCTTTAAGACTAGCTAGTAAGTCTCCTTTGAATATGGTCTAGGCGCCTTTTGTGTTGTTGCTTTTGTGCTGGGTCCCTGAAAAACTGGGTCTGGGTGTGAACCCATTAAGAGTGGATTTTCTGTTTCCAATAACCCTGTAGTTGTCCTGAAAGTAAGCCTTGTTGGTTTTTAAGGCAAGTTACTTTGGAAGTTCATCTCTCTGGTACAGGTCTCAAAGATTGGAGTGCCTAATGTGGGGCACAAACCCTTCAGTCCTAAAAGACAAACTCAATATTAGAAGATACCTCCTGACCTGGTTGACACCTGGTGTGGCGTTTCTTGTGAGACCATGTCTCTGCCTCTCCTACTGGTCTGGATGTGGCCCTTCTATCCTTCACTATGGATGTGCTGTTCAGCTAGCTTTCAGGTGCTTTACATGGGGAATTGTTTCTTGTGTAGCTATAGGTTTGTTATGTAAATGGGAGGAGGTGAGTTCAGGACCCTTCAATGCCGCTATCTTATATCAGTCTCTTTGAGGTATTTCTCTTAAAAGCATTTGTTATTTTTATAAAATTGATACACATATAATTTTTAAAAATAAGCAATATAGAAAAAAAGAAAGCAATAAATCACTGAAAATGCCACCCTTCCAAAGTAGAAACATTATTCTTACACCTTTCCATTCACAAATTGAAACAGAGAAATAAATGAATGTTCAAGTGGGTAAGAAAAATTGTATAGTTAACATTAAACACATTTTCATTTTAAAAACATTAAATTTAATATTATTTTAAAAGAAAGAAAGACACTATAGTAAAACTGAAGGAATTGCTGAACTTCAGATAAATGAGACTTTTCCACAGGACATATTAATTCTATGATATTACTCAAACTCTAAAGCAGATTGTGGACTTCTGGGTTCTGGTCTGGCATGTAAGGAGCTTAGAAGTTACCGTCACTCCATCCTAACAAGTAAGAAGCTGAACAAACTGAAAAATTAGCAACCTTCTTAGATTTGTCAGAGAAGTGAGTCAAAGAGCAAACCACAGCCCCCAAAATGAAGAGACAGACAACTAGTATAGAGAATCACAACTTATATACAGGACCAAAAACTCAGAAGCCAGAAATTTCTGTGGGAATCAGTTTTAGGGTAAAGAAAGACCTGAACTGTCACTGACAAATTTCTGGAGGCTCAGTGTGAACAAGTCTGAGAGAGAAAACCTCCAGGGGGACCCCAAGTCTCACACTTTTATGAATTTTATTTCTGGGAGCTCCACTAGGTTCTCAGTAAAGAGCGGAGAAAAATCCCCTCTGCCTTCCCTCAAATGGAGGAAAGAAATTAACCATTCTGAAGCATATCTGAGCATTTTGCTATTGTCAAGACCTGACCACAGGAAGAACTATTTTATCAGAGCTTGGCCTGTTGAGGTTTATCAGAGCCCAACCAACTTGGGAGGAAGAAAATACCTAACTCCAGACTCCTCTAACCATCCTATCCCAACTAGAGGGCTAAAAACTGAAAAGCACTTGTGAAGTTCACAGTCCAAGGACACAGGGTCACTCAAACACTGAGACTTAATCATAAGCCTGTGGAACATGTCCCTTCCTTCCCATCACACCTGACCATCATCACATCATTAAATGCCGATTTTCCTCTGTTTCTTTTCTCGTCATGTCCACCATTAAGAAAAAATTATAAAGCACACTAAAAGGCAAAAACTATAGTTTGAAGAGACAGAACTCATCAGAACCAGACCAAGATGTGGCAGGGATGTTGGAATTATCAGATCATGAATATAAAACAACTATGATTGATGTGCTAAGGGATCTAACGGAAAAGTAGATAATATATAAGAACAGATGGGTAATGTAAATAGAGGAATGGTCATTCTAAGAACAAATCAAAAAGAAAGGCTAGAAAAAAAATACTGTAAAAAAAAAAAAAGAAGAAGAAGAGTGCCTTTAATGGGCTTATTAGTAGCCTAGACATAGTTGAAGAAAGAATCTCAGAACTTGCAATATGTCAATAGAAACTTCCAAAAGTGAATAACAGAGAGAAAAAGGACTAGGGTAAAAACAAAAACAAAAGACAAAAAAACCTGAATAGAATGTTCAAAAACTGTAAGGCAACTAAAAAAGGCATAACAAATGCTAAATAAAAATACCAGAGTGAAAAGAAAGAGAAAGAAAATAGAAGAAATATTCAAAGCAATAATGAGTGAAAATTTTCCCCAAATGAAAGTCAGATATCATGCAACAGATCCAGGAAGCTCAGAGAACATTAAACAGGATAAATACCCAAAACAAAAACAAAAATAACCAAAAGCCCTATACTTTTGCATATCATTTTCAAACTACATGAAATCAAAGGAAAAAAAAAAAAACCCTCTTAAAGAAGCCAGGGAAAAACAACAACTTACCCATAGAAGAAAAGAGATGAGAATTGGGGACTCTGGGTGGCTCAGTTGGTTAAGTTTCTGCCTTTAGCTCAGGTCATGATCCCAGGGTCCTGGAATCTAGCCCTGTATCAGGCTCTCTGCTCAGCAGGGAGTTTGCCTCTCCCTTTCCCTCTGCCTGTCTCTCTGCCTGCTTGTGCTCTCTCCATCTCTCTGAAGAAATACGTAAAAATCCTGAAGAAAAAAAATGAATTACATCTGACTTCGCCTAAGAAACCATGCCACCAAGAAGGGAGTGCACTAAAATATTTAAATGGTTAAGTGAAAAAAGCCCCACCAACATAGAAGTCTATACAGTGTAAAATCACCCTTCAAAAGTAAAGATGAAAGATTGTCTCAGACAAACAAAAATTGAGGAATTTTGTTGCAAGTAGTGTTAAAAGAAGTTTTTCAGAGAAGGAAAATGATATTGGTGAGAAACTTGAATCTACATATAGAAAGGAAGGGCATAGGATAATGAGTAAGTGAAGAAAAAATT
Organism: Mustela nivalis; assembly: GCF_964662115.1. Lineage (NCBI taxonomy): Eukaryota > Metazoa > Chordata > Mammalia > Carnivora > Mustelidae > Mustela > Mustela nivalis. The sequence goes on from NC_139032.1 coordinate 19,577,573, forward strand.
AAAATCTTATTTTTTTTACTCTTCATTAGTCTAAAGGATAACAGTTTGTTCAAAATAATAGTAATAATGTGTTCAATTATGTATGTTTTTATATGACCTATATTTTTCATGTCTATACATGTATGTATGTACACACACACACAGACATATTTCTGTATGCTTAACCATAAGTGAAATCAATGACAGTAATGATACAAGAGATGAAAGGAAGGAATTAGGAGTATTTTATTATTATAAGATACTCGAATTACTTATGATGTGGTATATAGTGTTACTTGAATGTGGACTTGAATTAGTTGTAAATGTATATTTCAAAATACCCAGAACAGTCAACTCAATATTGAAGGAGAAGAGCAAAATTGGAAAATTGAAGGAGAAGAGCAAAATCTCACTTCAAGACCTACTATAAGCTACACTAACGCTAATCCAAACAGTGTAGTACTGGTGAAGAAATAGATAGATAGATCAATGGAACAGGATAGAAAGGCTACAAATAGACTTACATAAATATAGCAGACAGACCTTTGACAAAAGAGCAAAATTAATACAATGGAGAAAGGAGATTTCTTCAACAAATAGTATTAGAACAACTGGACATCTGCATGCAAAAAAAAAAAAAATCTAGATACAGATCTCACACCCTTTAAAAAAAAAAAAAAGCTCAAAATAGATCTTAGACTTAAATGTAATATGCAAAACTGTAAAATTCCTAGAAGATAACATAGGAAAAGCCTAGATGACTTTGGATATGACATTAGATACTATGCCCAAGGCATGGTCCATGAAAGAAAGAATCAATAATCTGGATTTCATTATAATTCAAAATTTCTGCTCTGTGAAAGACAATATCTACAGAATGAGAAGGCAGGTCACAGACTGGAAGAAAATATTTGCCAAAGACGCATCTGAAAAAAGGATTTCTATCCAAAACATACAAAGAACTCAGAATTCAAAAATAAAAAAATATGAACAACCTGATTAAGAAATGGACAAAAGGGGGAACCTGGATGGCTCAGTCAATTAAGAATATTACTCTTGATCTTCGCTGAGGTCTTGATCTCAGGGTCATAAGTTCCAGCCCTGTGTTGGGCTCCCCACAGTCATGGAGCCTACTTAAAAAAAGAAAAAAAGGTGGGGGGCAAAAGACCTGGAGAGATGCCTCTCCAAAGAAGATATACAGATGCTCCACATAATTTATTACTGAAATGCCCAAAATCTAAAACACACACACAAAATGCTGATGTGGATACAAAGTAATAGGAAACCTCAGTCATTGCTGGCAGGAGTGCAAAATGGTAGAGCCACTTTGGGAGACACTTTGGCAGTTCCTTACAAATGTAAACACACTCTTACAGGATTCAGTAATCATGCTTCTTAGTGTTTACCCAAATGAGTTGAAAGCCATGTCCACACAAAAGTTTACATGTTGAAGTTTATAGCAACTTTATTTGTAATTGTCAAAACTTGGAAGTAACCAAGATATCCTTCAGCCAGTGAATGGAAAAGCCAAGGCGTGTCCAGACAGTAAAATATTATTCAGTACTGAAAAGAAATGAGCTACCACACCATGAATAGATGTGGAGGAATCCTAAATGTATATTACTAAATGCTATGGAGTGAGTATTTTTGTCCCCCCCCCCCCCGCCGCCAAATTCATATGTGGAGATACTAACTCCCAAGGTGATGGTGTTAGGAGGTGGGGTTTTAAGGAGTTCTGAGGGTGGAGCCCTCCTGAATAGGATTAGTGCACTTATAAAAGAGGTTCAAGGGCCATCATGTGAGGTTACAGAGAAAAGACAGTCTATTGCCAAGAATTGTATGCTCATCAGACATGAAATCTGTGGACACCTTGATCTTGGACTTCCCAGCCTCCAGAGCTGTGAGAAATAAATACTTTATTTATAATCCCCCCTTTTATTGTAGTCCAATCAGACTAAGATACTAAGTAAAAGAAAACAATCTATAAAGTCTATGTATTGTTTGATTCCAAATATATGACACCCTGGAAAAGGAAAAACTATAGAGACTGTAAAAAGGTCAGTGGTTGCAAAGGGCTAAAAGGAGGAGGGAGGGGGCACCTGGGTGGCTCAGTGGGTTAAAGCCTCTGCCTTCAGCTCAGGTCATGATCCCAGGGTCCTGGGATCGAGCCCCACATCAGGCTCTCTATTCAGTGGCGAGCCTGCTTTCTCCTCTCTCTCTGCCTGCCTCTCTGCCTACTTGTGATCTGTCTGTCAAATAAATAAATAAAAACCTTAAAAAATAAAAAGAAAAAGAAAATAAAAGGAGGAGGGAGGAAGGGAGGAATAGGCAGAACATAGATTTCTAGGACAGTGACACTCTTCCCTATGATACTACAATAGTGGATACATGCCATTATATATTTGTCCAAACAGTAGAAAGTAAATGAGTGAGCAGAGAATGAACTCTAATGTAAACTACATACTTTGGGTGATAATGATACATAGAAATTCATTGATTGTAACAAATGTATCACTGTGTGAGGGATGGTGATCTTGGGAGAGGTGGGACACGTGAAGGAGCAAGAGGTAAATGGGAACTCTGTACTTTCCACCCAATTTGGCCATGAACCTATAACTCCTCTAAAAAAATAAAATCTATTTCTGAAAAGAAAAGAAAATTGTGGGAAAGCATTACAAAGTTAGAACCATTATGCTTTTCCATTATTAGTGGTTTCTGTATCATGAAAAAGAAGTTCTTAGACTTACAACTTCCTCTCACCACCTGATTTTCAGTGGCTCTCTTGTAAATTTACTACCTACTGATTTTACTACATAATAATTTTACCACATAATTTTACTACATTCTCAATTCCAATACTACATTCTCAATTTTACTACATTCTCAAGGCTCTTTTGAGTCTTCATTCAGTAGAATGGTAACATCATTATGAAGTTTGGGGTTTTTGTTTTTTTCAAAAGTGACTCATGAATGTTGTATTCCCAGGTTCCTTTCCCAAATATCTTTCTGTGGCCTTCTTCTTACAAGGACTACAATTTGGCTGAGTTTGACATTCTCAGGTTACCCACCCCTTCACTCCGAGTTCTGCAAGATTGTTGCTACTAAACCATCACAGAGAACATGGAGGCCAGTCTGATTTTTTCCCACTTATGTCTGATTTTTCACTCTGGATGCCTAACTTCTTGAATGTTAAATGTTAATACCTCTGCCAGGATATGCTTCAACATTAATCATTCAATATAAAGTGTTTTATGATATGCAGAGATTCTCTTGATTTTACTATTCAGCTGTTTCTTCATTTGCTTTTTCTCTCTGAATTTTTTTGCCATTCTCTTTGCTAGATTGTGTACCTAAGTGGTGTCAATTATGTGTATGTTGGATGATATTTGTCCTTGCTATGTATCATTGACTCTTCTGTCATTGTCCTCCAGTGTAGCCTTTCTCTTCTGACTTTTCCAGAATCATCTCAAGTTCTATCTCCCCTACATCTTTTGTTGTCAGCTGTGTCTGTCCTGTTTCTCACTGCTCCCAACTATTCATTTCCATCTCCATGAATAACCGTGTAGGTTTTACCTCAGTTTGTCTTCTTACCTTCACAAACTCCCTTTTCTTCCCATTGGGCTGGTTTATTACTTTCTTTATCTTTTGCTTTTTGAATTCACCTTCTAATTAAAATTCATGTTGTAAATCCATAGTGTAAAATATCCATGGAGAGTTTTCTTCTATCTCCTAGATAATATTTCCTTTCAAGTTGTATTTTTTATTGGGTTTTGTATGCTGTATTTCTTTCTTTCAACCTTTTTAGCTGTAGTATATCCCCTACTTAACATTAGACACTCTCTTCAGACTTTTTGTTGGCTCTGATATAGAGCAGGTGAATGAAACTCTATCAGGCACTCAGCTTCCCTGAGTTTAGTGTTGCTCTTTCATTTTCTATATCCAGAAGCACCAGGGTGACTCAGTCAATTAAGCATTAGACTCTTGGTTTTGGCTTAGGTCATTATCTCATGGTCCTAGGATTAAGCCTCATGTCAGGCTCTGTGCTCACAGGGAGTCTGCCTAAGACTCTCCTTCTCTCTCTTTCTCTCCCTCTCTGCCCACCAAAAATAAATAAATAAATAGATATTTGAAAACCATTTTTTTCTGCATCCAGTTTAGTGATCCTGGGAGGTGGTGGATGGTGAACACAGGGGAAAATAGGCTGACTAGAAATCCCATTTGAGTACCTCTGTTAGAGCCCCCACCAGCCACTGCCTAGCCAGCTATTTGGTCAGCCACTATGGACATATTCCACTTCCATAACCTCTTTGCCCTAATTCGTATAGTTCTCTGAAATATGTCATGCTGTCATAACCTGACTGCTTACGCCATGACCCAGTGCTTATATTTGGTGGCCTCTTATTATAGAGGACTTTTTTTCTTCACTCTCTGTCAATGTTATTCTTGAATCTGCTTCTTTACTTAAGGGTTTTTGTAAAAATTCTTAAAATGTTATCAACTCCTTTTTTCTCCTCAATTCTACTTCCAAGGGTGGGGCTAGGAGCCATGCTGTGTGGCAAGAGAGTGATCAGTTTCTTTCCTTGGCTGCAACTCTTAAAATTATATAACATGAAGTTCAATCTCTTTCCTCATTTGGTTGCTGGCTGTGAATTTTTTACTGTTTTGTTCCTTCCTTTTTGGGGGATTTCATATGTTTGCTTCTTCTTCTTTTTAAAATGTATTTCATTCAGTGCTAGAAGATATTAATTTTATAATCCTACTGTCTCAGAAGTCTTTACCCACAGTTTTTTCAAAATCACTTTGAATGGTGATTATTGCATCTAATATATAACTTTACTTTCCACCATTGTAGCTTCCTCAAATGCGATCAATATTCCTGTGATAGTTAATTTTATTTCTCAACCTGACTGCACTATGGAGTGCCTAGCCAGCTATTTGGTCAAATATTATTACAGATGTGTCTGGGAAGGTGTTTCTGGATGAGATTAACATTTAAATCAGTAGAATGAATAAAGCAGATGACCTTCCTTAATATGGGTGGGCCTCATCCAATCAGTTGAAAGCCTGAACAGAATAAAAAGGCTTAAGGTGGAACCTCCTGCCTGACTGCCTCTGAACTACAATGTCAGTTTTTCCTTCAGACATGAGCTAAAACATTGGCACTTCCTGGGTCTGGAGTCTGCTGGTTTTCCAGGCTACAACTACACCATCAGTTTTCCCGGGGCTCTGGTTGGCTGGCCAACTGCTCATCTTGAGACTTTCAGCCTCCTTAACTGCATGAGCCAATTCCTACTGACTCTATTTTTCAAAGAACCCTAACTAGTAGAAATAGTAAAAAAAAATGTAGCATGGCACAAATACGAGCCATTCAAAACTGAACTCTTTTGGAAAACATTTGTTTAACCACATCAAAATGAACATTAATGTTAATGTCACAGATTTAGGATAGATAGCTCTAAACCTCAGAGAAGCAGTCCAGGTCAGAAATTGTAAAACACCAGTCTATAATTCTAGAACCCTCTTTTTCTCCCCTTGGAGAACAATATTTCTCATCCCTGTCCCACAGATTCTTAAATGCTAAAGTCATCTACAAGTTTGTCTGCCCCATAATATATAATTCAACTGGGCTTGGAAGTCTGAGACTTGATTAGCAAGCCCAGGTGCTTCCTAAGCCTACTTTTTTATTTAATACTTTAATTTCCTCTTTGAAATGCTTTATCTATCCTCCCCAGTTTGAAAATTATTCTCCCTGAGGAGAAGATAGAAGCAAAATCATGTTTGGGGAAACACATGGTCTTGGAAGATAGAGTCAACATTTCAGGCCCAGGAACTCCCATTAACTCATTGTGTGATCTTCAGCATGTTATTTATGTAGCTGAAATGCAGTTTTCTCATCATCAGGTGGTATTCAATAATAATCAACAGCACAATGTTTAATCAGAACAATATTGTGATTAACAGAAAGACATCAACAGATAAGTTTCTTTAATGTTGCTAAAGAATAAACACAAATGACCTCACACAGATGACTTCACAGATCAGAGGAGGCAACATCAGTCCTCCGTGTAGAGGCAGGCCTCCCTGATGCTCAAAATACATTAAAACACCTTTCCACCAAGATATCTTCTTATCATTATTAAGACACTTTCAAGTTGTTAAACTTCCTTTGCCATGATCTACAAGTTTTTCTTTTCTTTCCTTTTGATTTTTCTAGCTTCTGAATGTCTTCCTATCCACTAGATGCAAGTAACTGGCAATAACCCCAAACATTCCTACAAGAATGAGTCAGGGAGTTCTGCCTCTCGAGATCAATTTTCCAAGTGAGCATCTTCTCATAGGTTAGGTTTTGGGTCTGTTGAAATTTACTGCTCTACTTTCTACTCCTGGGGATGCTGTGACATTTAAAATTTCTAAATACTAGGAAAATAAAAGTTACTCGAAACAAATGTAGTACTCAGTTAACTCACACTGTATTCCCAGTGTTCTGCTCAGTTAAGAATATTTAGGTTGCAAGTGGTAGCAACATTCAACTCAATTCAAACAGTCTTAATAATAAAGAGTATTTATTATCTCACAAAACTTAAAATTCCACAAATAATTCTGAATTTAGGAGAGAAATGATCTAGTAACTCATTGGATCCACTTTTTTCTCTTTTCTTTCCCCTGTGTCTATTATGGTTTCCATTTCATCTGAGAGAATCGGTGTTTGATAGCTCCTACGTTTATTATGAGATTCATACTTTGTCACTGGGTCAGATATCCATCCCTGAACTAAATTAGGGAAAGGATAAATTGATTGGATTAATTAAATCAAGACCCATCTCTGGAACTGAAAATGGGATCATTCCCACACAAGTCTCATGTATGAGAGTAAATTCAATGTAGGACAATTGGGGTACTGTTAGCGGGAGACATAGGAACAAATGCTAAGGAGACAATGAATGTCAACTACATGGATTCATTTTTATTTTCCAAAAAAAAAAAATGGTTAAAGTACTTTTTGACTCTTATCTAGCATCAGTCCCTATGGTGCTTTTCTTACGAAAGTTCATGCTATTCTCCTATATTACTACTCTTTTGGTAATCTGGCCCTTCTCACTTGATTACTACTTGTTTTAAAAGATGAATCGACTAGAGAATTTTTTTTAAGATTTTATTTATTTATTTATTTATTTATTTGAGAGAGAGAAAGAGCGCACAACCAGGGGATGGGGAGGGTAAGGAACAGAGTGGGAGGGAGGCGGGGAGAGAGCCTCCTTGTTGAGTGTGAAGCCCAATGTGGGACTCAATCTCATAACCCTGAGATCATAACTTGAGCTGAAACCAAGAGTTAGATGCTTAACCAAATGAGCCACCCATGAACCCCACTAGAGAATTCCTTAATACCCCCATATTGATATCTGCATTTTCTTCCCCCTTCCCTTCCTCATTGTGTTATTCAGAATTATGTGGTTAGAATTGCATTTTTAGGTTCAGCTCCCAGCTTCTCTTAAATGTGTTTTCCTCTATATTCTTCCAAATATCTTAATAAAGGAACCTGATAATAATGACAATTATGTTGTTATTGGGGGAAATAGAACCAGCATATCAGCTAGGCCACTCCCCCTTTCATGTTATAGTTGGTAGAGATGGGGCTGAAGTGTGAATGTATCATGGGAATAAGGTTGAAGAAAAATGTAGTATTTTCTTTTTGCTAAAGGAAGAAAGTTAATGCACCAGTCTTAAAAGGAGTCCAATAAAAAAAAAAAAAGAAAAGAAAAGAAAAACCAAAGAACATATCTGATTCTTGACCACCAGCCTAGAAAGCTTTCTTCAGATTAATTCCAGTCCTACCTCTCACATGACCCATGTTTTCTACATGTGAAAGAAAGAAATTTTTGTGCTGGTCAGAAAAAAAAAAAAAACCCTCAGGCTGATTGGTTGATCGTACACCATTTTTTTTTTTATCCACACTCCATTAGCCCAGGTAATTGGAGTTGAGTCCATTATTCCATTTCCCTCTCTTATTGCAGTTCTCTCTTTCTCTCTCTCTCCCCCTCTCTCTCCCTCCTTTTCCCTACCCCCTCACATTCACATAATCTCTCAAACTTTATCTCTTTCATCTGAAAGTATGAGACAGTCTAAATTTTCCTTTTAGCCAGGAACCACTTGAAAACTTTTACTCTAGTGATTTGGGGATGTGGGGGGCAAGGGAGGAGATCAATGAAATTTGGTTTTATCTGGAATTTTTGTGGGTCTTAGTGAATTAAAGTACATGTGTGTATATTCATCAGGAGCTCATTTAGTATTTTTTAAATTACTCCAACTTAAAATCTTTAAAAACCAAATAGTGAGTTATTTATAATGAAGAGGTCCAAGGGAAAGTCTGAAACATCATCCTTCCTGTACATACAGTCAAAATATCAGGAAAATATCTTCGATCATCAAATCCCTACCCCCACCTGCCCCGTGCGCAAAACACCCTGTCAAGAGTTTCTGAGATATATAACTAATGCTTGTTTCCATGACCCATATAACCATATATTTTTGTGATGTTGGTCACAAACTTAGTGAAATTCCATAAAAAGTTATAAAATATATGTGTGGACCTTCTATTTGGTAGAATTTTCTTAAGAAAACTTCAACTACTCACCTGGGGCTAATAATACATTATATGTTTATTTAAAAAAAATTAAAAATTTATTAAAAGATAAAAGAAAACTTCAACTACAATTTCAGTCTGCCTACTAATGATTCAGCTTTCACAATTCCTATCAATGAATAGTGCTTCTTACTAAGTATTTACCTTAGCTTCTTAGATATTTTATGTTTACAAAATAAAACACTTTCTCTGATCTTTTCATCATAACTTAGTCACTTAGCCATATTTATTGTGCAAGTACCAAATTTATATGATTGCAGTGGGAGGTTTGGTCCAAAACCAAGAGTCAGCTAAGCCTTCTGAGAAACGACAGACATTAGCTCTTCACTTAATACTCAACAATATATCAGATTCTTTGTTAAGTAATATTTTGACCTTCAAACAATAAATGATTCAATGATAACACTGAGCATCTCCATTTTAAGCCCTGGAAAGCTCTGCTTATTTGTTGTTTCCCAAAAAAAACGTTCTGAGTAAATCTCACTGGATTGCATTTCTAGTAAAAATAAGTACTGTCTTTGTTTGTTGCATTTTTGCCACAAGCGCTTTTGAAAGGTTGCTTAGAAATAAAATGGTGGTATAGTCCAAGGGAGTCCATGAAGCCCACCACCTAGTGATGGAACACAACAAAAAACAAAGCAAAACAAACAAACAAACAAAAACGGCTGATAAGATCAGCTGTGAGGAAGCTAGAACCTAGTGACAAGTCTCAAAACCAAAGTCCGGCAGACTTCAGAGGTACTCAGAAATGTCACAGATAGGGGATAACAGAATAACATTATCAAGGCACAAAGCCCTGGCCTAACCACTGGAGACAAAGGGGATGAGTGGGGGTCCCAGAACATGGTAGAAGATAAAAGTCAAATGGAGTCACTTTGTAAAGGGTGAGCTTTGCCATTCCCTTATGCCTGCGTGTTATGTTTCATTGGCTACTTCTTGAGTTTCAGTCTTAATAAAACTAATTTGAAGAGCTTACTGTGTATTATACAGCTTGTTGTTAAGAAAAACATCATAAATAGGTCTCAGATATTTAAAGAAGAGGAGTAATCTGGAGTCTGTTTGCTCCTTCCTTAACAAAAAAAAAAAGAAAGAAAGAAAAAAAATTATAAAATATATTATCCATACAAAGGCCAACCATCTCCTAACCCCTGTGGGCATAATGTCATGTTAAGGAAGCATTAGTCCAGATTCCATAATAATTGAAAAACAATGTAAATTTTTACTGCTGCCATTCATAAAAATCGCCTAAGGGAAATCATCCAGAAAAACTTTGGAAATATATTCTTTCCAACCCTGTGGCTCCCTTCCACATGTGGCAGCTGACCCCAAATCCCTGTTCCTCCCCCAGACTCCCTTTAGTCTAGCTGAATGGGCCTCTCCTGCATCCTGACTGATCTGTCCCTGGTGCAGCCTCTTTACTATGTGACCCATTTTAACCACTCTGACTTTTTGCAAATCCCCTCTTCCTCCTTTAACCAAGATCTGTAGAGCGAAAGAATACCTAAAAACTTAAATAGAAAGGAAGAAAAATTCCTCTCCCTCTTCTCCAAGATGGTTTGCTGATGGTGGACAGACACTGAAATTTCAACTTGTAACTTCTTTCTTCTATTCTGTCTCACTAATCACATGGATAACCTTTCCTTTTAAAGAAATTTTGTTAAGTAGCAAGGTTGAAGAGGAAAAGGAAGGCATTGCCTTTGATTTACTGAATGCAGGCATAGCTTTCATTTGAAAGACAGAAAAGCCCCAAATTCTTGACTAGGTACATACACCAAAGGAACATGGAATCCAACTTTACGAACACAAGTTGCAAAAACAGATGAGTCAAGCTCAGGGATAAACCAGGGTTAGGCTTCACAGTAACTCAGAGCAGATCCAAATGCTCATATTTCTTTTAGGAATTTGCTCTGTTACTTTAACAGTCGTGTCCTTTGTGATAAATATTTTTATTTGAATGAACTATTTTCAAGTGGGAAAAATTACTCATTTACGTATCCTGTGCCTAAAATATGGCTGTTTGGACCACAGATTCCTAACCAAATCTGACTGCTGACAGAACATTGTAAATGCAGGTGAAGAAAGAACTGTGTTCACTCGAGTGATATGTCATCCCCAAATCCGAGAAAATAGTTGCAGGCGTGTAATAAGTGTATGTGTAAGTTAATAAACTCACAAGACGCCATGTATTTTTTGCACTTTTACCAGTGATCTGTTTCTTCTTCATTGCAATGTCACAACACTCTTCTGTAAATTATGTGACTTTCCTTCAGTGCCCATAAAACCTCACAGGGCATCAGTTAACAAGACTTTTAGGGCTACAACAGAGAGTAGAATGGAATCAGGGGTCATGAGAGATGAGGGTAGAAGCTACCCATAGAAGTAAAACATGGTAGGGAGGGATGCCTGGGTGGCTCAATCGGTTAAACGTCTGCCTTTGTCTTAGGTCATGTTTTCTGGATCCTGGGACTGAGCCACTTGTCAGGCTCCCCGATCAGCGGGGACTCTGCTTCTCCCTCTCTCTCTCTGTCTCTGTACTTCTCTCTCTCTTTGTCCCTCTGCTCCTCTGCTCGTACTCCCTTTCTCTCTTTCAAATAAATAAATAAAATCTTCAGAACAGAAAAGAAGTAAAACATAGTGCAAGAAAATTGGGGGTGGAGGGCACATCCAAAGAGAGGTATTGTTATTTGACTTTTTTAATCGGCAAGCCCAAGAGAAGAGGTGAAAGGTATAGATAAGAAGTAGCCCATGTCTCTGGCCCGAGAAATTTGACTGTGAAGACAATAGGAGAGACAAATTTAGGGCCTAAACAGATTACTAGCATCAAAGTCAGGAGCAAGGAAGGTAGAGCAGTTATAGTAACTATGTCAACCTTTCTTTTTGGTATATTAATTTTGCCGAGCCCATGATCTGGAATATGGTGGGTCACCAATAACCACTAGTTCATTTTTCCTCCTTTTTCTTATTATGGGTTTATTTCTATACCTAAAATATTATAACTGGTAATGTGTATGCATCAGTTTGGTTCCCTAGTTCAAAGTAGACAGAGTTCAAATGACAAATCCCCAAAATTAAATTACAGTTCTACCAGAGCTGCGTAATAATTTATACTAGCCTCATGTACTCTGTGCCTTGAAATCATCATCTTTCAATATGGATAATAGCCGCTCAGAAGTATCCATAACACAGTGCTTGCAGTGTGACTTTTGGAATAGAACAGATAGTCTTCCCTCTTCCATAGAGTGGCTAGGAAGCATGAGGCTAACCCTCCACCAAATGATAAAGGGAAGGAGATTGAGATGTTGGAAATAGAACAGATAAACTAGTAGGGTAAAGGTAGACCATAGCCAACATCATCCCAGAGGTCTTCCCTCTGGGACTGAAGCTTTCTCCACCAGCAAGGATGTTGGAGGTATGACCTACCTTGGCCATAATCATCTGTTTCCACTGAATTCTCTATTGCAGATTACTCTAAAACTTAGCAATTTAAAACAAGAAACATTGATTATGTCACAATTTCTGCGGGTCACGAATTTCCTCAAAGGTATAGCTGCGCATTCTTAGCAGGGACCTTTTTGAGACTGCAGATGTCAGCTGGGGCCGAAATCAGATGACAGTTTTTTTTTTTTTTAATTAACATATAATGTATCATATGACAGTTAACTGGGCTGGGAAGTCTTCCACTTTGATCATTCACAAGGACATTGGCGAGAGGCCTCAGTTCCTCCCCAGCAGCTGGTAGGATCGTTCAGTTCCCTTCCACCTGAACCTTTTCTTAGGGTGGCTTGAGCACTCACAAAAGGGCAGAGAGAGTGATGAAGAAAGAGAGAGCCAAGTGGAAGATGTGATGCCTTTTAGGACCTAGTCTCAGAAGTCCCCATTACTGCCATTACTGTTGCCATGTTCTCTTCGTTCGAAGCTTGTCACTATGCCTAGACCTTGCTCCACGGAAAAAGAAGCAGGCTCCGCATCAAAAGTATTATGGATATATTTTTAAATGACCAAACTATAAAGAAACAAGACTCTTCCTAACTGAAAGTAATTCCCTGAAAGAATCTGTGCCTTATGCACGAGGATCTAGGATTTCCTCACAGATGGAATTTATAATACAGAGTACGTGACAATATGGTAGCTGTAAGAATGACGTATACGGTAAAGCTGGCGTCACAAGTCCGTAGGAAAAAAATGATTATTTTAAGTTATGTTATCATATGTTGAGCACATTGTGTCTATAATTTATTAAACTTTTATTTTCCTAAAGATTTTTTTGGAGTGATACTACCTAGTAAGAGCGAGCATAAATGTCACCTTTTTTCCTCCAAGCAGCATTGTATGGCTTGTATTTTCTCTGTAATGAGCACAAAGATGCTGTATGCTTCCCTTTTTATAGTGCTTTTCACAGCAACATCAATTGACCTACATTGGCATTCTGGGTAATGATTTCCAGAGATTGCAAATTTAGTGCAAAGGAAGATGGAGTAGGAAAAGGCAAAAGGTAAAGGAGGCATTTGACACTTTTTTAAGAGTGCCGAAAGTACCCGATAATACAGAAAAGGGAATGAAAGAAAACCCAGGAAAGTCTAGGAAGACAGTCACACAGAGGAGGTCTCTGGCAGCAAGAGAACATCAACCACCCGAGACAGGGAGAGTAGTCCAAAGCTCTTAGGAACACGGATGAGATTGGTAAAGATAGAACAACAAAGATAACATTTGCTTTTGGACTCTAAGTTAAGTACGTGAATGAGGAAGTAGACTTTCAAATTCAAACTCATCTCAGGGTAAGAGAATAGAAGCCATTCATTTTCTGCTCATTCTGAGAAGGCTTCACAGAAGAGAAGTTGTTTTGGGAACCAGGATACTGAAGGTCCTCTTAGAAAGTGTAGATGGGGGCACCTGGGTGGCTCAGTGGGTTAAAGCCTCTGCCTTCAGCTCAGGTCATGATCCCAGGATCCTGGGATCAGGCTCTCTGCTCAGTGGGGAGCCTGCTTCCTCCTCCTCTCTCTCTGCCTGCCCCTCTGCCTACTTGTGGTCTGTCAAATAAATAAATAAAAATCTTAAAAGAAGAAAGTATAGATAGAACTCACGTAAAGATGGACTGCCCCCAAATGCCCTGGGGCCATCTAAAAAAATATTGGAAGTGAAAGAAACTTGAAAAGTCAAGCCCTAGATATAAAGTAGATTTGGAAGAACCACTTCCAAGTTCTCGGGCTTACTAAGTGAGATAGTGTCTTTTCTACATAGAAGTTGCAGTGTTCTTATGTCCTTCAAGAAATTTATCAATACAATACCAGTTGGAACTTGAAATCTGTTCATAGACAAATGCAGATTCACCCTGTGTGTGCAGTAAATTGCTAATGAAGAAAATCAAGGCAACAGCTATTTTTCATCTAGTCTAAAACACTATGTATTCATCATAAGAAGCACCACTGTTTTATATAATACCAATGCTGACAATTACATTTTAATATAATTTAGACAGAAATTTTGTCATATCATCCCTGGTGCCTTAAGGAGAATTGATGACTCAGAATTTTTCAAAAGTGCTCCACTGCTATTTCCAGTATTTTCTTGCAAGTCACTTATAGCCACTTTGCAAGTTTTGATACTAACTCTGTTTTATCCAATCAGATATGATGCTGGAAGCTAAGTAGCTTCTGTTGAAAGTCAAGAAGAAGTTTCTGATAACTTATGTGTGATGCCTTAGAAAGTAGTCCCACCCAAGGAATGACCCAGTCACATATGTTCCTCATTGCTTTGAAATTTCTTTCATCTGTTCCAAGGGATTTGGCAACTTTTCCTGTCTTTAGTTGCATGATAAGCAATCCTTTTCCTGGATCTTAGTAACAGCTTCATCTGCTGAAAGGCATCTGCGTTGCTTAGGTCAGATAAAGCACATCGCATTTTCTCTTGCTAGATAATATTAAATTTAAGTCCCTCTTCCAACAACAAATCTGTCCTCTGATTCATTTTTGCATCTTGTGCATATACAATAACTTCTTTTTAATGAACACAGTATAATCTTGAGGACATCCTAAATTGTATAAATTCAACATGTGTAATATCAACAATGCATCAAATGTAATTGAAGTGGGCAATATGACCAGCTAAGACCAAGCTGGTGCATATATTAATAACTATTGCATGACTACTGCTTGCTAACCCTGATGGAAAGACAAATCACAATTTTGGAGGTGAAACTCAAGATGAGTACATCTTAAAACTAATGAAATAAAGTTTTTCATGAAAGAATGTTGAATTTTTCATGTTGGACCATAAGGTCATGTTAGGTACCTGGGGAGCAGTATTCCCAAGGATGAGGAGAAAAAAATTATTCAACCTGTTCCAGCAAATGTATTATATTATAATATGATGACTATTAAAATGCAATAACAATAAATAAGAATAGTCAATAAAGCATCACAGAGAGCCCCCAGAAGACCCTGAGATGTGTATGAATAATGTACATGGTAAAGATGAAATTGTGAAGAAAGTGTATCAGACAAATCAAGCAGGAAAAATTAGCTCACTATAGGAGAAAAAAACTTGAGTAAAATCTTCATTTCACACCATACCCCAGAGTAAATTCCTGGTAGGTTAAATATTTATACAAAAAGAAAATTCATAAAATAACTAAATCATCTTTGGATGCCAGAAGGCCTCTAAGCATATTAGTGAAAGAAGAAATAGATTTGGTGACATAAAAATTAACTTCTATACATAGAAGAATCTTATATGTAGAAAGACAAACAACAAATGGAAAAAATGCTTGGCACATGAATATGATATAATATAGAATCTTTAATATACAGAGAGCTCTTATAATTCAATAAGAAACAAATAACCCATAGAAAAATGGACCAAAAAATAAACAATAAATTTACAGAAGAAGCACAGTAATGGTAAATAATCAATTTAAAAAGCTAAATCTCAAGAATTTTTAAAATACAAATTAAGACAATAATGAAATATATTTCATCTGTCAAAGTTTGGGTTCTGGTTTTTGTTTGTTTGTTTTGTGTTGATTTGTTTTTTTGAAGATCCAATAACCATCATAGATGAGCATGTAGAATGATCACTCTCATACTCTGCTATAGGACTGTAAATCAAATAAGTATATCTTTTTTCAAGGGAAATTTTGAGACTTTTGAAACTTTCAGATACATGCATTACCCATGGCAGAATTAATCTATTACCCCATGAATTATTTTACAAATTTGTCCTGAAGGAAATTTTAGCTATGTGCAAAGAGATTTACATGCAAAAATATTTATTACAATGTTATTTACGATGTTTTAAAAAATCAGAATCAACCTATGTGTGCAAAATTATACAAGTCATTTTTGAGACAAATAATTAAATCTAGTATTGTAAAAATCTCTGATGGAAAATGCACAAGTGTGCAGAAAAAATGGCATAATGTTTAGTGATAAAATCCAGATACAAAACCATAATCAAAAGGTAATATTTTGGGCGCCTGGGTGGCTCAGTTGGTTGGACGGCTGCCTTCGTCTCAGGTCATGATCCTGGAGTCCTGGGATCGAGTCCCACATCAGGATCCCAGCTCCACGGGGAGTCTGCTTCTCCCTCTGACCTTCTCCTCGCTCATGTTCTCTCTCACTGTCTCTCTCTCAAATAAATAAATAAAATCTTTAAAAAAAAAAAAAAAAGGTAATATTTTGGGGGGGTGCCTGGGTGGGTTAGTGGGTTAAAGCCTCTGCCTTCAGCTCAGGTCATTATCCCAGGGTCCTGGGATCGAGCCCCACATCAGGCTCTCTGCTCTCTCTCTCTCTGCCTGCCTCTCTGCCTACTTGTGATTTCTCTCTGTCAAATAAATAAATAAAATCTTTAAAATTTAAAAAAAAGGTAATATTTTTGAATGTTTGAAGTAATTACAGTATATGGCAGATAATTTTGATTTATTTCTGATGTTTTTCTGTATCTTCAAAGATTTCTACGATAAGTATGTATTATTTTTATAACAAGGAAGTGGGAAAAAAGGGAAGCAATTTGGTGATAAAAAGGCAAGAGCAATGCATTCTTTTTTTTCTTATCAGATAACGCAAATGGTAAAAGACACAACACAGACATCATAATAATTGTGATTTACAACTATTTCCTGTTCTTGAAAGAATAAAAATATTATCACTTTATGTTTTAGATTATGAAAAGTAAAAAGACAGTATTTTATCAGAATGAAAAAAGTTAATTTAAATATGTAATTTGTACAATTTTACATAGCTATTATGTCCTTTTGAACTTTCATAACATTATTTCATAATGTAATGTCTTGAAAAGACAATTAGCAGCCTATTATATACTTCTTGCTCTTTCATTATCTAAGACTTAAAGAAGCACCCAAATAGAAACAAAGAAAATGCACTGTCCATCAGAAGAGTTGAGATGCTTACTTCTGATTCACACAGACAATCTGACACACAATTGTAGGTGATTTTTCAAGTAAACCAGATTCCTTATACCAGAATTGGGAATACACAGCCGTGTACAGAATTAGAATGATCATAACCAGAGGCAAGTTTTCCATAGGCAGGATTAGAGAATAAACCTGTCATCTTTACAGGTATGGCTTTTCCATCCAGTTCTTGTAGGGTATCCAACTCTGATTACCTTCTCCAGGATGAAGGTGAGATTCAGCCTACATACCTGGGAGTTATTTTGAACATTCTGCCACTTTTGTCAGCTTGCTGTGAGAGACAAAATTTCTTCCACTTTTCACTGGATCCCTGACACAGAAAGAGAATTCAAAAGGTCTCCCCAGAGACTGGAGGTTGAATGCTTAGGTGGTGTTTTGCCCTACTCTTGGACTCTGAAAAACAGTATTTTTTCTAAGGGGTGGAAAGCTGAATGAACAATTCGTCTTACTTTGATTGATGGATTTATTGACAGTCACATAGCGGTTATGTTAGCAGCGCAGTTTCCCCAATTGTATTATTAAATGACAAGTACTGGGAAGAAAAAAAAAATCGCTTTTAGCAAATACGAAACTTTAAAATTGTTTCAAAGTAGAGGAAAATTGAGTGGCTGTTTACCTTTGCCTCATGCTGCAAGATTTAACACACTTCTTTTTTTCCAAAGCCACACAATTTTCAAGCGATGTCTGTCTGATTTAATGTGTTGAAGTCAAAAGATTCCCCCAAACGTCTCTCATTTGAAACCACTATCTGGGTGGCAGTAACAATGGCATCAATTACAGAAATGTTACTGACAACAAAAACATTCAATTCACCAACAAAGGTCAGCAGTAAATCTCTTTAAAATATGTATAGCTCATAAAAGTAATGGGTTTGCAACTGTGGTGGAAACAGATGTTCATAAAATCAGCATTTAAACATGAAGACACTGTAAAATAAATGAAGATGAGATTAATTTAACAAGTTAATTCCAAAACGGAATGGGGGAGGAAATTAACAGTAAGGCATGCTACTCCAAATGAGCCCAGTTGCGTGGCAATCAAAGCTAAGACTATTGTAGCAAGCTGAACGGGGTGGGGAGCCGACCCAGGGTTTTGTGTAAGGAGCGATTCAAGTACGGCACAGTCATTTACTTTATCCTGTTTTATGACAGCAGATTGCTCTGTATTCTAAGATTATATGTATGTTGATACATAACCTAAAAAAGAAAGAGACATTTGGTCAGTTTCCTTTTGTCATCAGATGGAGATGAGGGAGTTTTATCTCAACCAACTTAATTTCAGTTTTGCTAAAATCCCCACAAAAAAGAAAGAGATACGGAAATCGTCAACAACTCTTATTTTCAAACGCCAAGTGTAGGGCGCAAAGGGAGCCGTGGAAACACAGTTAGAGTTCTCTGGAACACCTAGGGCATATTTAAGGATTTCTTTGTCGAGCAGGTGCGAACAATTATCCAAGCCTCACAAACATGTGCCAATAACAGCCCTCCCCGCATTTTTTTTCTACCCAGAAAGGGATGTCACAGAAGGGTCATTTCTGGGCCAGAAAGGCTGCACGCTACTTTACATATCCACACACAAGCTCGACCCCGAACCCTGAGCCATTTCCCATTATGCTCCTGGGTGTGAAGTAAATTTTGAAGGATTTCTTAAGTGTGTTCTCGCCACTCCTAAGCAGCAGGCAGAATTTGGGTGGCCTTGCTGGGCTGGGGCCTCCTGCTGTTGGCTGCAGTCTTTCTTGTATATACGATTGAAGGGCACGAGGACAAGGCTGGCTTTAAATCTTCATAAAACAAAGACAACTGTGACTCAAGTTTGGTTTGGCCCGCTCACATAACAGAAACATGGCCAGGACTGTTTTGTACAAACTTTCTGTCATCGCAAAGGGAACAGAGAAGTTAGAACTGAGACTAGGGCAAAAGAACTCAACCCCAAAGGCAAGTTTCTGAAAATTATGCTCTTGGTGAAAAATTGATTCATACTGAAATAATACTTTAAGTGCCCACTATCAGATCGGCTTTTTCGAAGACTGTAAAGCTAACTCTTGCTAAAACACTGGATTTATTTGGGACCTTTATGATCTTTGACATAACTCATTGTATAATTCAACTTGGCCAAATCCATTGGCATCGATATAAACCCTCCAACAATTAGAAGCCAGTCTTTAAACAAAGTCCAGTTCTAAGGCATCCAATAATGAACGATGTTGGACTTCTTAGTCGATGACTCATTTCTTTATGTCTATTTTGACCATACATTTGACCGCATGAAAAATGAGCAAAAATACCAAACCAGTAATTTATCACTCTAACAATTTAAGTCAGTAAAGCTAGTTAGTGTCAGTTAACAAATATGTATTGATCTTGTATTATGAGTAGAGCCCTAATATAGATATTATGGGGATGGATTGCTGGAAGAAGAAAGAGAATGAAAGAAAGGAATCTGATTCTTACCCTCAGGAAACCTACCATGTAACTGGAGGGGAAAAGATGTATATAAGAAACAATCTGAAAATAAACTATTTTCACTGTCCTATTTTTCACTAAACTATTTTTTTTACAAAGTATGTATTTTAAAATATTAGAATACATTTTATTTTATTTTAGAAGTAATACGGGTTCATTATAGACAAAATGCTCAAAAGTACAGAGAGAAAAATTTTAAATTACTACCACCCAAAGAAAATCGATTTTAATATTTTAAAATAAACTCCTTATTTTCAGATAGTTTTAGGTTTACAGAAAAATTGTGAAGAGATGATACCATATATCCTACACTCTGTTTTTCTTATTATTATCTTATGTTACTATAGTGTATTTGTTTTAATTAAGAAACTAATAATGGTACTTGAGTATTAACTAAAGTCCCTAAAGTTCATACTTTTCTTTTCATTTTCTCAACTATTTTTTGCAGTAGAGCCCTTAACATACTTTTTCCACTTTTTAAAATTTAAATTCAATTAATTAACATATAATGTATTATTAGTTTCAGAGATAGAGGTCAGTGATTCATCAGTCTTATTTAATACCTAATGTTCATTACTTCCAGAGCCCTTCCTAACACAAAGAAGCCTTTAACATATGAGTCCTCTCAAGGGTTTCTGAGCTACAACCCAGGGTTACTCTTCTGGAGCTCACTGGTGTCATGGTAGGTGTGAGAGAGAGGACATGTTCTAGAGTCTTATGATTCAGTCTCAGTTTTTTTTTTTTTTTTTTTTTTTTTTTTTTAAATTTTTTATTTTTTATTCAGTCTCAGTTTTTTAGCGAGCCCCCTTCTGTCCAGGAAGGCTCTTGACCTTCACAAGTTCTTCCTGAATGGTGTAGCTTTTTTGTTTTATCCTACCTTAGATTTTGTTCGAAGTCTAGAAGGAACTAGGATGGGAGGAAATCTCTACTCCCAGTTGGAATAAAGCTCAATTTTGTAAAACCCTTTTCCCAGGGGAGGAGGCCTTTGATATGGAGAACCCTCTGGGTATGTTTCACAAAGATTAGTCTTCCCAGCTCTTAACAGAGCCACAAGGTAGCTCATTCTTGGATCTGCACTGCAAGAATCTGGTGGATTTTCTGCAAGCAAAACTCTAATTAAAATGTGGGGATCCCGCAAGACCATGGCACCCACAGGAGTTTTTCTTTCTCAGATTAGTTCACACTCCGCCTCCGACAGTTTGTCAAAATTACCGGTCTTAGAGCTCCAGAGGAATCTGTTCCAGGAAAGCAGATGTCCATTGTGACTCTGGATTTGCCTTTCTCTCCAGATTCAGGGTAGTGAGTTGACCTGCACTTTCAATTACAACTTCAGCTCTTGGCTGGGTCAGTTCGTTTAGCTCTTTCTTGTTGTAAGAAGGGGGATGATGATTTCTAAACCCTTTACATATTAGAGCTGAAGCCAGAAGGCCCACTATTAACATTTTGAGAACATGGTTCATGTTTTCCTATGTGCATATTTTTTGCCTATTGTTTTTTAAATCTAGGATCAAATGCCACACAGTCCTTTACTTTCTCTTTTTTCCCATTTACCGAAATAGAGTCACTACTTTTCCATGTGCCTAAGTATTTGTCGATGCTACACATTTTAATGATTTCTAGTATTCCATATGGGGCTTGTTAAGAAAAATACAAAAAATTGGAAACACTGCAAAAATATGGCACATACTTTCAATGCTAAATAAGGCAAATCCTCCCAAAGACTGTGAGAATGAACTGTACTATGTATGTAATAAAGGGTATAGATTTACTGAAGTCACACGTTAATGTGTAGATTTTTTTTCCAATTGCAATACAAGTATTTTCAAGAGGAAATATAACTCCATAATTTAGGATATATTGCATTGTAGGATATTAAACAGTTTTATAACTAAATCAGCATATTAGGGGCACTTCAGTGGTTTAAGCATCTGAGCTTCATCTCAGGTCATGATCCTGGGGTCCTAGGATTGAGCCCCATGTAGGGAACCCTGCTTCTCTCTCTCCCTTTCTCTCTCTGACAAATAAATAAAATCTTTTTAAAAAATTTTTAAATAAAAATAAATCAGCATATTATACCAATATTCATTTATTAAATTGTTAGAAAATGTTCTTTGAGCCAGTGTTAATCTCTTACTGGTTTCCTCATTAATTAATGAGTAGAATAAAATCCTTAACATGCGTTCACTTGATCTTTGCATGAGATTCTTGATTTTCCATTCTCGAAAATCATTGTTTAGTAGGGTTTACCATAATTTATGTAATTATTCCCTGATTTGTTGACATTAGGTTTTTCTCACATTTGCTATTAGGTATAGCATTGTAATGAGTATAATTCTTCTTGTAAAAAACATAATTTTGACTCATCTCTGATATTTTTTGACATAGATTGCTAGAAGCAGAATTTTTAGATCAAAGAATACTGTTAAATTTTTCATTCATGTTGCCAATTTGCCCTTCATGAGGATTATACCAATGAATCCTCTCAGTTGCAGGAATTACAATAGTGCCCTTTTTAACTTTAATCCAGTCTTCTCTACAGTAAATATTCTACTTTATTTTAAATAATTGAAAGACATAGTGTTCAGTTGTTTATTTATTTTTCAGTTTTGATTACTATATTGCTAACTCAGGGAGGCATAGATTCTTTACACGTTTTGGGTTTTCATTCACCCATTAGACTCTCTCCTTTGAGAATTGCACATTGATTGTCTTTTGCACATCTGCCTATTGAGACGTGTGTCTTCCACCTATCGATTCATAAAAACTCTTTCTATACCCTCTGCCATTTGGTTGCAAAAGTTTTTCATAGTTTGCCTCTGGTTCTTAATTTCATTAATGGTATAGATGGAACTTTTTATATTTTACATTGCCAAAATTATTATTATTATTACTTTTCCTTTGGTGCTTAGAAATACCTATCTAGTTACTAGTAATTAGATTGTCACTGCTGCTTTCTCTGTTGTCTAATAGCTCTGTGGAACTTATTTTGGTGTGACTTGCAACATAGAGATACAATGCTTTCCAAATTGTTAATTTCTTAAAAATTGGTATTAATTATGCTTCCTTTCTTTCCAGATTTGACATGGGTGCCACTTAAATCCACTAAATCCTCATGTCTCATTTTTTTTTTTAATTATCTTGTCAGTACCATGCATCTGTTTGTACTTACACAGTACCTACTGTTTAAATTAGTGACATATGTGTTTTTTAACAACTACAATTCTTGTCTTCTGTATGCACATTTTTTCTCCCTATTTTTATTTATTTCTCTATATTAACTTTAAGTCAATTCCCAATTTTCTAGTCCAAAAAAGTCAGTTTGATTAGAATTTCATTCTTAAACTGGAGGTAATGGATAATGTGTAAAATATTGGGCATTTCCATCCAGGGGCATGAGGTGTTTCTTTTATCAGACTCCCCTTTAATGTCCATCAGAAAAGTTTTTTGGTTGTCTTCATTGCTGGTCCCACCTGGTGCTTCTTGGATTTGGACCAAGTAATTTATATTTTGATTGTTCTGAAAACCTAGACTATGATAATTTTTATATATTCCGTAGTCATTTCAAAACTACATGAATGTTCTTTAGTTACAAAGTGGAAGATCATATATATATATATATATATATATATATATATAATATACACATATATATACGTATATATATGTGTATATATATATGTAAAATCAATCCTTTGGATTGTAGTTCTCAGATTCTCTGTATCTTAT
The DNA here is from genome assembly GCF_964662115.1 of Mustela nivalis. Classification (NCBI taxonomy): domain Eukaryota; kingdom Metazoa; phylum Chordata; class Mammalia; order Carnivora; family Mustelidae; genus Mustela; species Mustela nivalis. The sequence goes on from NC_139032.1 coordinate 19,600,809, forward strand.
CTTTCTTCTATCCACTTGATATGGCTTAAAAACAATTTCATAGTACTTTCGGGTCTGATTTTTACAACCATGTGTGTCTCCTAATTGCTCTAAGACATTGCTCTAATCAGGATGGTTCTTAATCAGAGATCTGAACCCTGGCTACACATCAGAAGCACCTAAGTAACTTTTTAGAAGTATGAATGTCTGATGACCCATCAGAGAATGTTTTTAAAAGAACCTCTGCGAATGAGAGCCTGGACTTTACTGTTTTGTTTTGTTTTGTTTTGTTAGAAGTTTCCCCAAGTGATTCTAATGGAACCAGAGTCATAAACTGTTATCCTCATGTAGTATACTACATGATCCACTGGGCTGTAATAAAACAATATGCTTTATTAATATTTAATACATGGGCAGGCAATAATGCATATGTAAATGTATAAATTAAAATACCTATATTGGGAAAGAATGATCAAATCTTATTTTATTCAATACATGATTTTAAAAGAATGCTTAGATACAACTGATACAGATGAGTCACCTGTCCTTAAACAAGTTACTTAACTTCTCTGAATTCCTAACTGTAAAATGGGAGTAGTAGCAAAATTTTCCTTGCATGGCTGGGATGAGATTTAAATGAGACAATGCATACAAGTCTCAATGAGTGTTAGGTAGTATCATAATTAATATCCAAATCAGCTCTCTTATCATCCACTGAATCCATTTCCCATCTGGCCTTTCCATTTCAAATCCCTCTGCTATATTGTTAACTCAACGGACTTTCTAGAACACAGACCAAACATGTCACTGTACTGCTTAAAACACACACTTGTTCACGTGATTGCATGCACGTGCGCACATACACACACAGATCAGTGGTTGGTTTCCCATTGTCTGCAGAGCAAACTCAGTAGCTAGCCCAGCAGTCAAGACCCTTCACAAACGGACACTTCCACCTCCCCTGGCCATTTTGTCATCACTCCTTGACACAGACGCAAGGGTCCACTGGCACTAGACTCTGTCTTAAGTGCATCAAGCATTTTTACATCTCTTTGTTTATCTCATTTAGGAATTCCCTTCCTTTGCTTTTTCCTCCCAGCAAAGTCCCCCAGCCTGTGTTTGTCGATTACTTACTGTCTCTTGAGTAGGTCTGGTAAAATTGGAGTAGACAAATTAGAACATATTTGGGATATCTTCAAAGACATCAAAACTTGCTGGTTGTGGCTAGACAAATGATTAGTTGTTATGAGACAAACTGAGAAAATCACCAAGCCTGAATGCATCCATGTTGGTTTGATCACTGTCCAGCGAGCTTGGCACTTACCATAACACCTAAAGGAAGCTGGAAGTAGAGAAAGATAGGTGATGGAAGAACAAGGCAGGGAAGAGGAAGCGCTAGCTCTATTAAAATGAAAGGATTGGAGGCTAGGTGCTAAATAGGTGTGCGATCACCTACAATTGACTCAGTAATGCTTGGTCTTTCTTCATTTGTAAAGTCAAGGAAGCTGAAATAGAAAATATATGAGATCCAGCTTTTACCATTCTGTCCTTCTCTGTACAGAGAGCCCCAAATTAATTATTACATGTAATATTACATTTATGTTGTTCAACTTTAATAATGTATATGTGTGTGTGTGTGCGCACTTAATCCTGGAATCAAAGGGAAGATAATGGCACATCATTTACACCTTGGACATCAGAAAATGTCTAAATGTGACCTAAATATAATAATTGCCATTTTAAAATATCGGAGTATAGGTATTCCAGATGGTATGCTATCCTGGCTCACCTCTTTTCAATTTATTACCCAGGAGGAGGTTTAAATTCAGATTCGATCCCTTTAGTGTTAAGATAAACAGTTGTTTTTTGGCTTACATAGTGTTTGTATTGCTCTTTAAAAGTTGTTTGAAAATACTTTTCTATATATTAAATCATTTGAAATATACCAGACACTCTTACTTATTGGGAGCCGATGAGAATTGCTTTGTAAAGTAAGGATACTTTGGGTGGGACAGGTCCTCACCAATATATGAAGATTGGACTTTTCAAAAATTTAGAACATTTAGAATGCATATATACATATAACTGTGCATAAACTGTTATGAGAGCCTGAAGATTTCAAATGAAAATAGTCATCTAATACCATGGGTGCTGCCCAATATGGTGGCCACCAGCAACACATGGCCGTTGAGCCTCGAAATATGGAGAGTCCAAATTAAGATGTATTATCAAAGTTCTAACACCAAAAGAATAGATTACCTCGTTAGCAACTTTCATTTTGATTACAACTTGAAATGATTATTTTGATAGGTTGGTCAAATAAAATATATTTTAAAGATACATTTCACCTATTTCTTTATATTTTTTAAGGTGGCTGCTAGAAAAAATTTAAATGACATACACATTACCTTCCTCCAGACAATGCTGCTTTAGTGGCCGTAAGCATGGCGTTTTACGTAGAGTAATGCATACTTGGGCCCTCTATACCTATATTTATCACAGATACAGGAAAAGGGAAATTATAATTCTGAGTGATTTATTTTCTTATTCTAGTAGAACTTGTTTTTTCCTATTTCAAAGTACAGATCTAATTTAGAGTGGGTCCCCCTGATGACATTTCTCCGAAAATTTTATATGTGACTATAATAAAAAAAAAAATTGTCAGTGATGTTGAAAGCCTTTCTTCATTAAAAGATTTTCTAGATGCACTCAACAAGAGCTTTATATAGCTCGCACAGAAAAAGTGCTTGAGGTAGCAGAATGTACAAAAACAAACAAAATGCAAATATGGGAAATACAGAAGTAGCTTGAGCTATCAGGCAATACTTTGCTGCTTCTAAGTCAAAAATAAACACTTTAGGGATGCCTGGGTGGTTCAGTTAATTAAGTGGCTGCCTTCAGCTCAGGTCATGATCCCAGCGTCCTGGGATCGGGTCCCACATCGGGCTCCTTGCTCAGCAAGAAGCCTGCATCTCCCTCTGCCTCTGCCTGCCACTCTGTCTGCCTGTGCTCACTCTCTCTGACCAAAAAAAAAAAAAAAAATACACTTTATGTATTTAATTAGTGATTGAACACCTAAACGCAGGAGGAGAATTAATCTGGTTTAAAGAGTGAGTTCCTTTCACATGAAAGAGAGAGAGAAAGAAAGAAAGAGACCTCCTTGAAAATTCTGACCCTCTTGCTTAAAAAACGGCCCAACTTGACTCACACATAAATTGTTTGCAGATATTATTATTATATAACACTTTTGAAGCAGGGCAGATGTAATGATATGTGGGGCTAAAATTTTGAAATCCCTGAGAGAATATATTTTCACAAAGGTTTCGATCTGTAACTAATTAAAAATTAGATGTGTACAGAGATTCGAGTTCACATTAAAACTGTCCAATGGCAAAGACCTTTCACATTTTGGAAGATATAACTTTGTTTTTCTCTTTCCCTGTTGTTTCTTTTAATGACTGGTGATAAAACAGAAGGAAATACATTTTAGCCCTAAGACACATCTGGAAATGATATTTCAAATAATCCTCCCATTGGTCCCCAGAATGAAGTTTAAGCACCCTGGTGACCTATATCCCTTACCTCTGGAAACTCTCGAGATGAAATCAGAAGGGTATTGACAGTACTGCAATTTCCTTGGGGCTTGGGGAAAGTAAATATGCATTCCTCTCCTTTATAACTCAGCAGCGGTTACGCCCTCAGTCATAACAGCTCGATTCACAATAGCCGAAAGGTGGAAACAACCAAAGTATCCACAGACAGACGAATGAATAAACAAAATGTGGCATGTACATGCAATAAAAATTACTTAACCTTACAAAGGAGGGAAATCCTGCCACATGAGACAACGTGGCTGAACCTCAAAGACAGGCTAAGTGATATTAGCCAAACACATAGAGACAAATACTGTATGATTCTGCTTGTAGTAGGTATCAAGTATAGTCCAAATCATAGAGACACAAAGTAGAAGGGTAGTTGCCGGGAGGTTGGTGGAAGGAATGTTATTGTTTAATGGGTAGAGGGTTTCAGTTTTGCAAAAGGAAAAGGTTCTGAAGACTGGTTACACAACCAGGTGAATAGACTTAACACTATTGAACTAGACACTTATCAATGGTTAAGATGATACATTTTAGATTTTATTTACGTGGGTTTATTTTACCATTGTTAAATTAAAAAAAAAAAAAAAACTCAGCAGCAGTGCTTTCTATCTTTAATTCACCTCTTTAGCTAGTTGAGCCAATGATACTTATGCTCTTCAGAAGACACCAGAATCTTCTTTGGCAGGGAGGTTCGAGTATTCAGTGTTGGAACTCAAAGGCCCTGGAACAACTAACCCACACCACTGTTCATGTTAGTGCCAGGAGTGAGGTCCAGGGAAGCAAGGTGGCTTTGACCTACAACCATGAGGTTAATTGGCAGTTACGCCAGGGCAAAAATTAAATTCCTTCACAACACAATACTCTGTTTACTTACACATATCTGTGACCCAGCAAACCTTCATGAATAACATGTTATTATGATGTTTTTCTAATGAAAAACCAGCTCATGTGTTAATCATTGCCAAGGTCTTGTTTCCCTCAATTGATGGCTTGCCCCAAAGCTCTCTAGCAAATCTGAACAGAGTGAAATGTAGAAATGATAAGGTCTCATTAGTATATGACTTCCCTGAATGTCTAGACTTTAGCAGTTCAATTGTTATGGTTTTGATCTTCTTTAACAGTAATGTGGATTGCTGCAGACTTTTTTTTTTTTTTTTTTTTGCTCCTGAATCGTTTGTTCAGAAAGCACTTAAACTATGAGATAGCCTATGGTAAGCTTCATTTGACTGGCATGTTTAGAAGGCCAAATTTTTGAAGAGTTACAACTGACCATCATTGTTTGTCTGGAATACCCACCTGAACAGATTAAGACAAAATACAAAGAAAAAGAAAAGGGGAAGGAGAGTATGATTAGAGCTTCCGAATTAACTATTTATAGAAAGTTCAGATGATACATTTAGACCATAAAGTGTCTAATTCAACTCTAAAATATTCCCCATCTAGCCCTCCTGAAGGCCAGGCCACCTGCAAACACAATGTTCTTATAGTTTCATTTCCTTTGTTGAAAACAAGAACAATTCCCCAGATTCATCGCTCCTACTGTCCTCAATACCCACGTTCTCTCTCTCATCCACTGGAACTTCTGCTTCTGAGAAGATGCTCAACATGGTTTCTGCAGGTAATTTGGTCAGTCTCTTGAGCGCAGTGTCTCAGAATATTATTATTTTTTTCACATATATTGTCACGACCATTCTGTAGAACCACAGCTCCCCACCTCTTCACCCAGGTGACCTGAGCATGCCACATTGAGCTCAGAGGCTACCATGGACACTTTAAATTGTTGAGGGAGCACGGCAATACTGAGTCACAAGAAATTCTGATACCATACAAACCAGTAGCTCCAGAGAGTTGATATTTTCAACATGAGATTCCACTACATTTCTTTGATGACACCATATCTTTATGTAGCTGGATATTTAGCAGATAGTGTGGTATAAAGCAAGTGGTAGGCAAAAATCAGTGTGGACCAAGAAATGAGGGTGACAGTGTCCAATATGATTCCAAGTTTAAGAAGTTGTGCGGTGTACAACAGGTGCATCTACCTTCTTAGCAAATAACTGTGATTACCTAAGAATAAAATAAAAATAGTATTTCTGTCTTTCAATATATGTGTACTACTTTATTCAGATAGTTCTTAATTTATTAGGACACAAATACATATTGTTTGGACCTAAATACTTAATAAGCAACTATTAAATATGTATTTCTTTTGGCCTAGAGCAGAGACACCATGAAAAAATTACTAAGACACCAAGGTCACCATGAACTGACAAAGTTAGGGATCTGCTGCATAGGAAGTCTTAGAGTTGATACTGTGGTTGATTACTGATGCCCCAGCATACTTTCTGACAATGATGACATGGAGGAATTCTATTACCAAAAAGTTGGGCAACAGCAGGGATTGAAAAGCTACTCACAAATACCACTGCTAAGCGATTGAACACGAATTCCAACCTGAAACTTAGATAGACTCTTTGTTGAAATGATGGTTCTAAAGCATATTGAAGAGTTGGCTATCAGTGGCTCTGCTTCTTGGAATCATATAGCAAGAAACTGTCATTCTGTTTTAAAGCAAACAAAGTACAGGAGCCCTAAACAAATTTCCCTCTAGCCTTGACATTCCTGACCCTGCCAAAACACATCAGTGAATGCACATCAATGGGGCACCCGCAACGATCGTCTCTCGCTGATACGTGCTTCCAGGTAGATACCTCCTGGTAAGAATGTTCATTACCTTGCATGTTTTCCTGGAAACCTGGTTTCCAGGCTGCTAAGTGTGATTACAACATCGTGATGAAGCTCACAGAAAGAAGCCATGTATGGATTTCATATGTCACTATCAAAGAGAAAACAAATGATTTTGAATTTCCTAGTATCACATTATTAAGCATTTTCTTGATTATAAGAAGGTCTGAAATGCTTGAAATGCCCCTAGTTTGATTTAGAAGTCTGCTGTCATAATCACAGCTCTGTACCAGTTGGTTGCAATATGTCAGCTGCTGTTGGTGCTCATATCCGACCATGTTCGCGTTTTGTCTTTCTGGTCCAATTTTTCTCACTTATGTCTTTTGCTAAAAGCCATTTCAAAGAGATTTGGGGGGAAAAGTGGAGTAACACATTCTAGTAAAAAAATTATCGTGATGCTCACTGAACTTCTTTGAAGCAGAGCGGTCAACAGAATTGATGCTTTTATCATCCATGTTTCTCCATGTTCAGCAATAGTAGCTAATCCCACAAAATGGGGCAACTTTCGGAGTCTTGTCTTAATTATCTGCATTTGTAATTAGCTAATGACCAGCAGTCACACAGGAATGTCTCCTGGATGCTCCTCTGCCTGTATCTAGTCTTCATTCATTGTACCCTCAGAGATTTTCTTTTAGTAAAAGCCATGTGGCTAAGGACAGATGGGCTGCCTGTGTTATCTCCATCTTTATCAGCATCAAGGACATTTCCATTGGGTGTCTTAACAGTAGTGGAATTTTCAGGAATATTTATCCCCAAACCATCTGGCATTGATTTTTCAGCCTCAACCCCATGAGGTTTCATGAGGATCTTAACAGGAAAGTGGTGATAAGTCTCAGGCCGTTGCAATTGCCAACATGAGTGATACAGACTTTCTACACCGACTAATATAGGTAACATAAAGCAAAGAGCATCTTGGAAAGGCATTGTCTCCTTAATAGTCAAAAGATTTTAAGATTGCACTGAGTTTGTTTTATGTTTATAGGATAACATCTAAAGCCAAAGGACCTGAGTGCAATCCTAGTCCCGGAAATAGCCGAAAGTCTGAATAAGCCACAGATATCTTCAGCCTCAGTTTCCTTGTGTGTGAAATGGGGATAATCTTAACAACCACATCACAGTGGTTGGGAAACTAAATTTGAAAGTGATATTCAAATATGAGTTATAATTATCTAAGGAGGAAACTGGTATTTTGAACTCAGCCAGATTAGAGAATCTCTTTGGTTTCTAGTCTATGTGTTGTACTTAAGTTCTTGTTTGTATGTTACTTAGTCATGAGTTACTAGTGTCACCGTGATAGCTCTAGAGAATTCGTACAGTAGAAATGGCTTCTGTTGAAGCCAGTCTTGTTTTACCACTTCCGTGATGCAAGTACTATTTCCTTAAAAAGGCACCTGTTTAGCACCTTTGTAATATCTAACATAAACCTAGTGTTTAGGTCATTTCAAAAACCTCATCCATTTTAGGAAGATTTCTGTAAAGACAGTGCTATAACTCTATAACCTTTTCTTTTAACCCTTGAATTTTGACTTTTGAAAAATCTCTTCTCAATTTAAACCAATTTTTAATATTATCATTTTCTCTCAAGAGCCAGAGGATTTCTAAGTTGTTCTTAATTTGTTTTCATGGGTAGAACGTTCTGAAAGCCACTTTCTTGATGAAAATTAGTAAACAAACACAAACAGAGGGGAGGCAGTCTGAGTGCTCACAATTTTCTCTTGCCATTCTTCCCAGAGACAGCATAGCTGTTTAACAATTTGGGAGCAAATATATGATCTTCCTTCTTTCTTTCTTTCTTTCTTCTAATTGACCTAAGATTGACTCCGTCTGAGGCCTGTTTTACAGCCACAGCTGACCATTCTATTCCTGTCAGGGTCTTGAGAAAGGGGGTCTTTTTCTGCTCGTCATTTAATCCAAATCACTTAAATTACATTCTTTCCTCATTGCCGACTCTGCCTCGCAGATGCAAAGACATTGATAAGCACTGATTTCCTACGAGATGGAGATGCTTCAGCACTCTTCAGGGTCAGCCCACTTGACTTTCTTATTTAGTTTTGATGAATGTTCCTTGTTATATACTCCTTCTCTGGTTAATATATTTAAGTTTCAATCAAAAAGTCCTTAATTATGCTTCTACTGTCCAAATACTAAATAATTACTTAAGGCAAGCCTTATATACAAGCATATGTATATATATTTTCCCCAGATATCCCCTCAGATAACCATTTGTCCCAGTTTACTTCGGACTGTCTCAATATTTGCGCCGAAAGGCCATCCTCCCAAGAAACTCCTCAGTTTCAGGGAAACTAGAATATGCAGCCCCCCAGCCCTACCTTATTTTTGGTTCTGTTTTCTACAGTTTCAGTTCCCCATGATCAACCAAGTCTGAAAGCAGATGAGCCTCCTCCTTACCTCTTTAGAAGGTAAGTGGCAGCCCAACGCTATATCACATTCACCTGACTTCATCTCAGCATGTAGGCATTTCTTCCTCTTACATCATCACAAGAAGAAGGGTGAGTATACTACAATAAGATATTTTGAGAGAGAGGCCACATTCACATAACTTTTAGTACAATATACTGTTATAACTGTTCTCCTTCATTATTAGTTATTGTTGTCAATCTCTTATGGTGACTAGTTCATAAATTTAACTTTAGTGTAGGTATTATGTATGGGAAAAAATATATCGTATATGTAGCGTTCAGTACCATCTGTGGTTTCAGGCATCTACTGGGGGTCTGGGAACAGACCCCTCACAGATAAAGGGGGAATGAATGTAGTTGGTCATCCTAGCACCACTGAACAGTGTGATTAATTTGGCCTATATTTAGATCCTCCTAACTTTCTCGAAAATCATTTCCCTACAAAGCTCTTTTTGTTGATAGGAGCTCTGTATGTGAACAAGTTCAAGTTGTTTCACAGTGACTCGGGATCAGAGAGCTCTACAAACCTACCCTTCGTTTATGAAACATTCTTTTTCTTAATTCTCAGCATTCTATTTTTATTCCTTTTCTTATTGTATCCCCTTGCAAGCTTCGAAAGACTGTATAAAATGTGATCACTTAAACTCTGTTTTTGTGAATTAATTGATTGGTTTTAACTTAACCAGTGAGTTCAGTTATAAGAGAAATGATAGAGAATGCAATTTAAATTATTAGCTGTGGATTTATCTCATAGCAGAATTAGGGGTGATTTTATTTTCTTCTTTTCTAAATCACCATGTGTGCGGGTGTTGATTTTACAAGACAAAGTCTCTTAAAGATAACTTTAAAATTGGGTTTCAAGTAATCTCAGTTAAAATGTGTAATGTTCACCAAAATCCATCCATAAGACCTCACCATTTATGGTCAGGGCTGTCCAGGGGAATTCACATAGAAAATTATCCTGGTCTTCTCTCCAGAAAGACATCACCCTCACACCAGAAAAGGAAGACACCAATTGGGGTCTAAGAGACTGAGAATTGTTAAGCAGGTCAGCCATGTAATAAGCTGACAAGGTCAATTCAAGAATGAATGAAACTCCTGGACAAGATGGCCAGAGGCAAAATGGGATTTGGAAGGGGGGAAAGGAGCTAAAAAAATAAGTCTTAGAGTGTTTTTGTAATTGGACCAAAGGAACTTTTATTTATTCATAGACTTATGGATGTATTTGAAAATATTTACTTGATACCTTCTATGTGCTAGTCTTTCCATCAATAAATCAGAGGTATACAAAATCATTGCTCTTTTAGGACTTCTACTCTAGTGTGGTATGACATTAGATAGCAAATATGGTAAGTGTATGTAGTATTTTTAGAAAGTGAAAAGTGTTATGGGGAAAAAACAGAACAAGCTTAGGGACATCAGGATGCAAAGTAGGGTGGGTGGAAGTAGGATTATAATACTAAGTTGCAGAGCAATGAAGGCTTCAACTAGTAAAAGTTCTTAAAAGCGACCAGGCTTTACCTAGAAGAAAGTGAGTGAAAACAATGACTTTGCAAAAATATACTGGGATTCCAAATGCTGGTTGACATCTAACCTGTGAGGTGGGACAGAAGAGGGACATTGAGTTAATGTCAGCTGGATCTGCCCAGTTTGGGCCTCTTTACCTTTAAACTGGTCTGTTCCTAATTGTCTTTACCACAGCTGTGATGAGCAAAGCAGTGGTGTTAATAGTTACAAGAATATCATGGTAGACAACTGCAGAAAGTGTATTTTGTATAGACAAGCATCATCTAGCATTTCCTATTGCAATCCAAGGTAATATGGAACCCATTAGGACTTTCCTAATGGAGCAAGCAGGTTTCTATTTTCATCCTTTTTTTATTCTTTCCCTGATATCAAATACTACCAAAAAATAATTTTAGTATTTTAATTAATGATTGACTTTAGGGCATGCATGAATACATTTTTGTGTTGTAGAAGTGAACGAGAGTCAGAAAGATTTTAAACTATATGGATAAATGAAACCACTAAGCCCATGATAACAAGAAAGCACATTATGGGGGGAAAAGTTATGTTGGCAGTAAGCCGGCATTTTATTAGTTAAAATCTCCTGTGGTGAAATTATCTTGAAGTTCTGCACAAAAGTGCAGAGAGGATATGTATTGATACGATGAACGAAGGATGAGCATAGAGAAGAACATAATAATGACTCCGAACCCTCATGCATTATGAAAACGTACCCATATATCCACTGTTGCTTTTTATTAAGAAAACTGAGCCTCCCAGAGGAGAAACATTATATAAATTGTACTGTTTAAAAATTGCTGTGTTCATTATGAGGAGCTTAATTATGGTCATCATTTACCCAAAAAAATCAAAGTCTTGTCAAGGAATTCATAATAATAAATGTTTCTCATTAAAAATTAATGAACAAGTGGCTGATTCTGAAGGTATAAAGTCTGTGGACTATCATTATTTTCCTTTCTTGTTTAAGAGAATTAATATTCATGCAAATTAGATCCAAATGACTACAGTTGAGGTGGTTACTTAGTTCTATAGATTATGGATTTGTTTATCACCATTGAAGCCAATTATATTTGTCAGCATAGCCTAGATTATGCTGTGATACACAAACCTGAAAATCTCACTGGTTTAAGAAGATGAAGGTTTCTTTCTTGCTCATGCAGAAAGCACTGTAAATCAGAGTCCCCCTCAAAGCCACTCTCCTCCCCACCGTGACTCAGCAAAATGTGAGCCTTTCATTTTAAATCTCGGCCATTTCCCAACTTTCGGGAACATCATGGAACAGAAAGAGAGAGGTGAAAGGAAGGTTTTTCACCAGCTCTTAAGGGCTTCAGCCTGAGATAACACACGTCACTGCTCTTCACAGCCCAGTGCCACATGGTTTTGACTGGCCTATCTGGGCTATGTAGGGGGAAACGGACAAGCATTTCGTGAACGATAGTATGCCTGCAACAGCAGAAGCAAATCCCAAAGAAGAGATTGGTAAAAAGCATATTGCCTACTAGATAAGCTCTGCTAGGAGTTTATTGCCCAACACCCGGCATGAGGGAGAGGGCAGAACATTCCAAACCACAGCTGAAGACATCTCTGTATCTCGAAAACGATAAAATAACGCATGAATTCCTAAGTTTGCGATGTTGTTGCCCTTGCATCCCTGTGATCGGAAACATGCTATAATAACTGCTCATGTTCCAAGAGGGATCAAACCATGAATTTAAAAAAAAAAAAAAAAAAAAAGACAGTTGGTAAACCCATCTCTCAAAGGAAAATGAAAGGACTTACTTCCTTGAGTATGGGGTTATCCATGACCCAGGCAAGGCCCTGCTCCTCAGAAGGAGGTACTGCCTTCTGTTAAAGTCTGAAGAAGTCTGCCTTGGCCAGATTAACAAGGAAGACGGTGCTTTGACTGGGAAAGAAAAACACTTCATTCTGAAGTCTTGTTTGAGAACACACACAATTTAACTTCCCGTTCTTCTTCATCCCTAGGCTAAAATAGCAAATAAATGAAAGACTGAGTTAATTAAATGCATATTTTAACATCATTTATCTGGCATTGATTGGCCGAGGCCACTTACAGTAAAGTGTGGAATAGTTAATACAAGTGCTAGCCATCTCCTAAAGGAGGTGACCTCAAGGTTATATAATTGTAGCAGTAATTTATTTAGCTTAAAATGAATGTGTTCTCAATTAGGTTGGTAGGCATTATAATAACACAAGTGGGATTTATATTTGCTTATGTCTTGGCTGTGAGGGTTTAGTTATTGGATTTGTTTGCCTATATTTAGTCCTCCAATTCAGGATCCCTCCCTCCCGATAAAGATCAGGAGGCTCGTTCATGCTGATTAATAGGGGCCCAGTCTTAGCATCGCAGATACTGGCCTCATCTCGCCAGAGGCCACAGAGGAGCAGACACGTAGCAGAGCCGCTAGAAGTCAACATGATCTGGGGGCTTCTGCTAGTGGGAACTGCTTCTCCCCCAGTGCAGATCCATCGGCATCTTAAAAGTACCCCATAAATTGGCACTTAATATGAGGACACATCATTGCTGGGGCACTGTAGGATTTGCTGCAGGTTTGATATTGTTGGAGTTCATGTTTTTGTTTTTATTTTGTTTTCTTTGGGTTTTTTTTTTAAGTTTTTTTTTTTTTAAAGATTTTATTTATTTATTTATTTATTTGTCACAGAGAGAGAGAAAGAGAGAGTGCACAAGCAGGCAGAGGCAGAAGCAGGCTCCCTGCTGAGCAAGGAGCCCATTGTGGGACTCGATCCCAGGACCCTGGGATCATGACCTGAGCTGAAGGCAGCAGCTCAACCAACTGAGCCACCCAGATGTCCCTGGAGTTCATGTTTTAGAAACACACCTTCTCTTCCTGTACTCCACTAGACCCCGGAGGCAGAACAACTGGTCCTCTATAGCAGAAGCAAAAGTCATCCATGATGCTCTACTCTCAGATTTGAACTTCTGATTCTGTTTGTTCAGATAGGGGAGCTGAAGCCTCTTTACCTTTCCTTGGGCAGATGCCGTAACGAGATTTTCAAAGTGAACAAGCAAATGGCTGAATCTTTACCAACCCCACCCAGGTCTCTGTGAATGTTTCAACCTTTGCATGCACACCAAGTGTGCAACTGTAATTCTGTATGAACAGATAAAATCAATCATGATTATCATTTTCACTTATTTACAGGCTGTCAGAGATGAGGGGTCGGTGGCTCACAGGGTCCCGCAGCGGCTGATCTGGAAGGACTCAGCCAGTAGAGGTCTCTATCAGACTCATAATCATGAAGTACTCATGCCCCCCTGGGAGGGTGCCAGCCCTCTCAGGATAAGTGTAGCCTGTTTGCAGAATGTGTATTTTTGTCTAATTTTTTTTTTGATCTAAAAAGGAAATCTGAAATCTGGCACCGGTTGCCCTTGTGTTCTAGTTTAGGCTGTCAACTTCACAATGCAGTTCTGTTTAAATCAACCAGTGGGGCAGGAGGACTCCCTCTTTCCCCGGACAAATAGAAGGTTCTCTCCTCTGACAGCAGCCCCCCCCCCCACACACACACACCTAAAATCCAGCCCTTGTGTAACCTTCCCTCTCCAAGAACTGAAACGAACACTCACCTCACTGTCTGCTCTGAGACCATCTGCTTTGCAGTGAGGGCTTTCACCAGCACAAATTTATGGTCCTTGGGAAGAATAGAGAGATTTTTTTTTTCTTTTTTTGATTACATATGCAACAGATTCAAGTAAGTGATCAAACATGTGAAATTGCTGGAGATGAAAGCTGTCACTAGAGCTGGACGTCGTACCGATGTTCTCCAAAGCAGAATGCTCGCAACTAGCTCATTTTTGTTTTGAGGTGCTTAGTGGCTTTGCAACCCAAAGAAGTTTGTTCAAATGTCTACTGGCAGGGGCACCTGGGTGGCTCAGTGGGTTAAAGCCTCTGCCTTCAGCTCAGGTCATGATCCCAGGGTCCTGGGATGGAGCCCCGCATCAGGCTCTCTGCTCAGCAGGGAGCCTGCTTCCTCCTCTCTCTCTGCCTGCCTCTCTGCCTGCTTGTGATCTCTGTCTGTCAAATAAATAAATAAAATATTTTTTTTAAAAATGCCTACCAGCACAACAGCAGAAGAGACAATGACTTTATATTTAAAGGTTGCATAACCAAGTCTCGGGTCCCATGATGCCTGTCGTCTCAGGAAACACTGCCCGGTGGAAAGAAAATTGGACTGAGTGTTAGATCTGTTTCTCTCTTTTCATTCTCTGTGTGATGTCGAGTTTCCTAACCTCCCTGATGCTGGTTAGTTGTCTGTGGCATAGGGACGAGAACAAGAACAAAGGAAGACAAACTTCTTGGAAGAAGTTTAAAAATTCTTCCTTCTCAGGATTGTGCCGAAGTATGAATATTTATTTAACCCTCCTGAATCATACGCAATTGCTGTGGATTCTCCCCGCCCGCCCCCCAACTTCTTTTCTCATTGGTCTGGTCCATAGAAAGTCTAAGAATCCTTTTTTTTTTTTTTTTAAATTGATGCGGGGATTTAATAGGTAAAATGAAGCTTTGGGATTCTTTGAGCATATCAGAGATTTTTATTTACTGTGCCCTGTAACACCCTCTTTATTCTGGGCATAGGACCGATGTCTAGAGTCAGAAGGACAGTGCAGATTACGTGTCAGATTATTCGTATCCTCTTTGATTTGTAAGCTGTTGCTCCAGCTCTGTTTCCTTAACATTAAACTGTGATGGAGGAAGAGTGTCATTTGCACCAACAAATGCAACATCCCGGAAGAAAGCATGGTTAACTTCGCCATCATCTGTGCACTCATCACCGGTTCATTGGTGTGTCCACTGGGAATCTCCTTTGACCACCACCCACCCACTCCACCACCACCACCACCCACCCACCCCCCCGCACTGCTGGAAAGGTGCTGCTCACATTCTAGTTCCTCCTGTCGGGGGATCACTCTCCTTTGGGGGAGGGGGGACATCTTCAGGTCAATACCTCTAATGCTAATGGATACATTGGATGCTAATTAGGATTTAAAGCATTGAGAGAACCCAAACGAGGGGATTTCCCAGGTTCAAACAAGTGAGGGGAATGTGGGTCAGAGAAAGGCCCCAAATGTCACAGGTGGGACTCCAAAGTAGCTGGACAGGAGGTGAGGGGAGAGGAGGATGGCGTCTTAAGTACCGAAAATAACGAGAACAAAGGAAGATAAACTTTCTGGACGAAGGTGAAAAGCTTCCCCATGCTTCACTTGAAAGAAGTTGTCCTGAAATTGTGAGAGTATTCAAACTACACACAGATGCGTGGAGAAAATCAAGATCCTTTATTCCCTAAAGCTGTTACCATCTTCATGGGTAGTAAGGGGGAGAAAGATAAGCTGTTTAAAATCTGGTCCAGGGCGCCTGGGTGGCTCAGTGGGTTAGGCTGCTGCCTTCAGCTCAGGTCATGATCTCAGGGTCTTGGGATCGAGTACCGCATCGGGCTCTCTGCTTGGCAGGGAGCCTGCTTCCCTCTCTCTCTCTGCCTGCCTCTCATCTACTTGTGATTTCTCTCTGTCAAATAAATAAACAAAATCTTTAAAAAAAAAATAAACAAATAAAATAAAATAAAATCTGGTCCAAAATATTGCAGTTTTTGACTCAGCCTCTTTGGGAGAGCAGATCAGTCTCCCAGAATCCATCTCTTTTCCCTGATTTTGTCCTTTCCTGGACTCTGATGCAGGATTCATTTGCACAGAAGCCCTGACTTTTGTTCCAGCGTCTCCTTCTTCTCCAAGGGCAAACCAGCCAATAAAGCTCTCAAGATCGGAGGGCCGGGCGCAGTGGGAGCCTGTCTGTCCACTGCCCCATGTTCCTCTCTCCCTCTCAGATCAGCAGGTGGCAGGGTGACATCCGTCCTCCCTGCTTTCTGAAGGTATCTATGTTCCTGAGCTGCAGTGAGGGAGACTTGCCCACTGTAGAATATAAATGGAGACGTAATTCGAAAATAGCATACCTATTTCAAAACCATGCAAGTTATACAGAAAGTTCTTATATGTGTGACTTCAAAGTACTTTTAAAAATTCCCTCTTTCGTCACTACAGATGGGCCAGGGTCAGGTTTGTATTTGTTTGCGTTTCAAACCATCAGCTTATAGACAAGAAACTTCTATTTTCTTTTTTTTTTTAAGATTTTATTTATTTTTTGACAGAGAGAGATCACAACTAGGCAGAGAGGCAGGCAGAGACAGAGAGAGGGGGAAGCAGGCTCCCAACTGAGCAGAGAGTCCAATGCAGGGCTCTATCCCAGGACCCTGAGATCATGACCTGAGCCAAAGGCAGAGGCTTAACCCACTGAGCCACCCAGGTGCCCCAAGACTTCTACTTTCATTGTTTTAGGCTTTGGGCTCCTGTACGGTAGATGGGAAAGTATTCATATCATATAGAAAAGTATCTTTATCTCTGGCCGTGGCAGGAAGGCTGTACAAAATTGACACTTCACCTAATTAAGGTAGCATCAAACATTCGAATTCATTTCAGGCTAAAGATTTTTCCCAATATCCATTTTGTAACACTGATGAGCCAGGCCAGACGGAAATAGCACACAAAGATGATCGCCACTGCGGCCTCTCAGAGACTCAGGACACTTTTTTGAGAGAGTGGTATCTAGGCTAGAGGAGCATTGGGACAGACACAGCTCCAAGACACATATACTTGAAGTCTGTAATCACTCTGATCAGTGGAGTTTCTGAAGTTTTACTCTGGAAAGTGAAGGCTTTCCTCAGAAGGTGAAGAAGGCTGGCTTTGTCTTGCAGCTGTGTTGGGAGATCCTGGAATTAATTTTAATTTTAATAACTTCATGGGCATGACAGGGCAGGCATGTTTTGTGAAAGTCAGTATAACCGAAGCCCTGTGTGGGGATGGTTTGCACGGTCTCTTTCCTTGTGCTCTCCTCGGGGACCACGTCTGACTGTGAGACTGCCAAGGCCAAGGCAAACACTTGTTTCCCTGACTCCTCACCCCTCCCATCTAATTTTCTAAATAAGTAGTGTTTGGGAAAGGTAAGGGATTTAAGGAAATATGCTATTTTTACATGTCTCTAGTCATTGGATTTTTTTTCCAGCTGTATTCTTATACTCTGGTCACTGAGCCCAAAAGGGTTAAATAAATCTACAGAGAGTTTGTGAATTGGCTGTTTAGAAAACTGATCCAGCATATTTGTGAAATGTTCCCTTTCTGGCATGACACATATTAATTATTCTATATTTATGACCATTGTCAATGTGAGGACTTTTAATACTCATGCCAAGATCAGAACTTGCAATGACACAAGAAAAATATATCCATGTATATTCCTCTCATATATAGTGTGTCTGTAAAAATACAGAACCATTGGGCGCCTGGGTGGCTCAGTGGTTAAGCTGCTGCCTTCAGCTCAGGTCATGATCTCAGGGTCCTGGGATCGAGTCCCGCATCGGGCTCTCTGCTCGGCAGGGAGCCTGCTTCCCTCTCTCTCTCTGCCTGCTTCTCCGTCTACTTGTGATTTCTCTCTGTCAAATAAATAAATAAAATCTTTAAAAAAAAAATACAGAACCATAGGTAAACACATGTAATGCCTTCAATGACATCTCTAATCCATAAGAGCAATAAATAATATGGACTAATAGTAATGTATCCTTGCTAATGTCAGCAAATTTAATACAATTAATAAAGATATTAGGACAGACACCTTTTCTCACCTATGTTCTAGGCTTTATGGACATGCTACACAATGTGATCCCAAATGTATTTTTTTTAATGTGTGCATATATGTGCACATGTCTAAAACACCAGAAAATATACAACCCAATTTTTTAAAAAGATTTTATTTATTTATTTGTTAGGAAGAGAGAGAGCCCTAGCACACAAGCAGGGGGAGCAACAGGCAGAGGGAGAAACAGGGTCCCTGCTGAGCAAGGAGCTTGATGCGGGACTCAGTCCCAGGTCCTGGGATCATGACCTGAGCTGAATGCAGACGCTTAACTGAGCCAACCAGGCACCCTATGTACAGTCCAATTTTTACAGTGGTTTTTTTTTTCCTGTGAGGTGAGGTTATATATCATTTTAATTGTCTTTTCTGTTTCTGATTGATCTAATATTTTTAATATTAGCATTTGTTACTTCTGAGTTGAGAGAAAGTCAAAAATTTAAAAACGGCGGAATAATCCATGTGTCTGTGCATCAGCCGTACGATGTAAATACTGGGAGATGAATTCTGCATGTAGCTGCAGCTGCTTGGAATCATGGTCGTGAGGCTCAGACTTTGCAGATAAATGACATGTTTTAAGGATCTAGGGAGGAAAGAAGTAAAAACAAGAAGTATCAGAAGGTCCAAATGTTTATCGCCTAATGCATTGATAGTAATAGTCTCAATATAACCATTTTCATCCATAGAAGTTTCTAAGAAAAAAACAGAATGCAATAGCATGATTTCTTCATCTTTGATTTCTTTTGTTTCATTCGACCAAACCACCAAAAACATTCTGAAAACACAACTAAAGCTCCATTAACAATTACACATTTAATTTGCTCTTGGGAGGTTATAAGAAAGAGTAACATACATGTACACTTGCCTTCACCAGGTATTGTTAAATATGAAGAGGGTGTTAATTCATGTGGTAACAACAACAAATTATCGGTTAGATTTATGAGAAGAGATGCAAGAGACTGTCCTAGTACTCGTCTACAACCAGTTCTGCAAGGGTGTTTGTGTAGCCCAAGTGTGTGCATGCAGAATTATTACTATAATCTACAGCAATGGTCGGTTCAGAGCTTCCCTGTGATAACATAGATTGAATTATGTGGTCTAATAACTTGGGAAAGAGCTTTATCATGAAACTGAATGTGTCCAGTGGTTTTTATATGACTCCGACCTCTTACAGATCGTTTTCTCTGACACGATTTCTATAGCCTTATAAAACTTCTCATATGTTTAACCTGTACATATGAAACTCACAAGATGAAAGCCCCATCCTGCCGGGGTAGCAATCGCTTTCTCTATAAGGAAGACCACAGGTTCCCATAAACCTTAAAGAGAGAATATAATTTGAGTTTTTCTCTCGTGGAATATTTCTAATGCTGAAGTGTACAACATGACCCAAGCACATTTAAGGTACATTTGAAAGCCATTCAAGAACAAAACTGAAAATAGGCAGGGATCAAATGGTTCTGGCCAGTCCATCAGAGAACACTGGGTTCATGCCTCATAGGCGTTACCTTTCTCTTGCCTTTGGGAAAATGACCTGTAGGCTGTTGTAAGGGAAGAGTTCTCATTCTGTAGATGCTGGAACAAGCAGATGATTTACCCCCAAGAGAAGAAAATAATGACTTCTCCATAGAAGACACCGCTTTGCCTTTACTGAGAGGCATTTGAATAATGAGAACGCTACAGGGCGCTTTGGCCAGAATGACGGTGTCACCAGCTACTTCAGTAGATTTTTCTTTTTTTAAATAAAAATTCTTCTACCCTGATCAATCCCTGCTCTTCAATTTAGAACTGAGATTAATTCTCCAAGACACATTACGGTACAGTATGAACACTTGAAGGCATCTTAGAACTGCTTGCTTTCACATTTGGTGTAAGTAATGTACCACCTTGGAAACTGCTTCTGTTGACCTTTAGATTAAAAATATGTTGGATTATCGTGATTGACACTTTTAAAATGACTCATTCTTGCCAAACACAGCATAACAACTTTTAAACATTCCCTTTTCTTTACAACTGCCTCGACTTTCATTACACGAAACATGGCTGGCTGTATTCTACACCATCTCTCGTTGCCTAATGTGCTTTTTTTTTTCCCCCCTTCTTCAGAGTTCAAGAAGATTTACATTTGAAGCTAAATGTTTCAGTGATCGCTCTGTTGGGTTTCATTATACCAGTGTAGTTAATCAAAGCAAGTCTGGCCTTGCTACCATGATTCATTGTATGGTTTTTTTGAACTTAATCATTTACACAGAATGAATATACACATTATCACCAGGGCTGGATTTCGTTAACAGCCTGCATGACACAGTACTGTAATGCCTTTGTCAACTGCGGGTTCCCGAGAACGTCACAGTCGCTAGCATTTTTTGTTAAGACATCTCATTGATGGGCTTTCGATTAGAAAGAAGTGAACAGGAAGCCCCTGGGTGGGGGGCTCTGAAGAGCAGAAGAAATGCCGGTTGACTTGATTCATCTCCAGTTGGGCTCCCTGGAATACCTCTCACTTGGACACAATGTGTCTGTCCCTGGTGTGTGTGGCCTTCCTGATCATAATTAACAAGTATCCTTTCCTCCCCCTCATCCCTAATCCCTTCATAAATTATTGACTCCGGGCATCTGGGTAGGGTTTGGCAGATCTCAGATTTGGGGGAAAACCTGAGAGAGTTACTGGGATTGTTGTTTTTACACGGAAAAAGCTAATTGTGTTAAGTATTAACACCTGTGAACCAGATATAACATGTCTAGTTTCTGTGTCTAACAAATCAAGTCCAGTGATGCTCCCCTTGATACCCTATTTCTCCACAAGAAAAAAAAAAAAAAAAAAAAGGCAGATTCACTTTTAACCAGAACAGGTGGAGGGCGGGAGTCTATTCCAGGCTCCTGGAGATCAGTTGTCAGTTTTTTAAGAATTTTATAAAGACATTGTTAAGCACAGCCATTACTAAAAACCAAAGTATATAAACTTTTAAGTAAATCAATTATATATTTTATTTTTTTGAAGATTTTATTTATTTGAGGAAGAAAGAGCACAAGCTGAGGCAGGGAGCAGAGGGACAAGCAGACTTCCTGTTGAATAGAGACCCGGATGCAGGGCTCGATCCCACCACCCTGAGATCATGACCGGAGCTGAAGTCAGATGTTTAAACAAATGAGCCACCCAGACACCCCTCAGTTAGGTATCTTAAAAGGTAATAAATACTCAAAACTCATCACTTCCTGTGCATTTTACTAAATTGTACGATTCTGGATGCCCTTGAGGTTCTCTGTGACTAGTGCATCTGTATGGTGGAAACAGGATATAGTAGCACACAGCCCCACATCTCTTCCCAAGTGCACATTCAGTGATGTCACTTCAGTAGCCTGAAATCAGCCATGATGAGAGTACTTATAGCATGAAAATCACAAATGCTATAAAACAGGACTTGACCTGCTGTTTTGCTTCTCCTTCATGTGTGAAGTAGACACTACTTGCATTTGCCTACCAGAAAACTTCACTTAGTCTCAGAAAAATTCAGTAAACAGGGGCGCCTGGGTGTCTCAGTTGTTTAAGTGACTGCCTCCAGCTCGGGTCATGATCCCAGGGGCCTAGGATTGAGCCCCATGTCGGGCTCCCTGAGCAGCAGGAGAATCTGCTTACCCCCTCCCCCTACTCATGTATGCGTTCTCTCTCTCTCTCTCTCTCTTTTTCAAATAAATAAATAAAATCTTTAAAAAAAGAAAAGTTCAGTAAATTATCTGGCCATAGGATTCCACTGCCGATGTTTTCCGACTATCAGAATCCATTCTGTTAAGTCTTGCGTTCTATTCCTCCCTCCAGTGGAACTTGAACGTGCCGATCTCTCTGTACACGCATAGAAACTACTAGTGGCATTAACTGGTGTTTGGTTGGTGTATTTGCTGTGGTCCTTGAATTAGGTACCACTTAAGTACATTTAAGTTTAAACTTTTTTTTTTTTTTTTTTCATTCAGAGCCAGTTTTCACTCATTTCCCAACATATCACTCTCCAGAATTGGAGGTCCAGTTGAAGCAGATCTACCCCCAGGAAAGACCAGGCTCTGCTGCAGCAATCCTGCCCCTTGACCTTCACAATCTCCTTGCCTCTCTTCTTGGGCTCCCTGGAATTCCTCTCACTTGGACACAATGTGTCTGTCCCTGGTGTGTGTGGCCTTCCTGATCATAATTAACAAGTATCCTTTCCTCCCCCTCATCCCTTAACCCCAGAAAAATACTGAAAAGGGTTCCTAGAAATAACTAATTTTTATTCTGTTCATTAAAAAATCCCAATTACTAGAATTTACTTATTGCCAAAACTTTCACGGGTCTTTTTCAGGATTCACCATCACTACCATCCGTTTTGTTTACTGGCTTCAGCCAAGAAGCTCCCATCTGGTTACAACAAGGAAGCAAAATGAAGGTGATAGAAATGAGCAAAGGAGAAAGTTATGCAGTCATAAAAAGAGGCGTGGGTTTGATGGGCTTGGAAAGAATCAGGGATTGAACTACCTGCGCCTTTCCTCTCTATGCCATTCTGATTTGCTTTCCATGAGAAAACAACCTCTTTTTTTTTTTTTTAAAGATTTATTTATTTATTTATTTATTTGACATGGAGAGACACAGTGAGAGAGGGAACACAAGCAGGGGGAGTGGGAGAGGGACAAGCAGGCTTCCCACTGAACAGAGAGCCTGATGGGGGCTCAACCTGAGCTGAAGGCAGTCATTTAATGGCTGAGCCTCCCGGGCGCCCTGAAAACAACCTCTCAATGGGAAACTCCGGGTCCGTGATCAACCAAGTACTCCCTTGCTAATGTAGGATAAAGGAATTGAATGGTGTGGTAGCTGGGAGCCAGGGACTGATAAAATTATATGGGGCCCACCCACTTCTGTTTCAGATTTTCTTAGCATTTTATGTGAGCACACTCACAAAAGAAGCACTAAGTCACTCTTTGTGTCTATTAGTCGCATTTTGTGTGGGAGTGAGGCTGAAATGTGTGCCTGTCCTCTTGATGGAGCTTCTCTAATAGGTATCTTATCCCCACCCCCACCCCAAAGCTCTTTAAATGGGGATCCAAAAACCTGACCTCTGACACATTTCAGTCTTTCTGTTCGTTATTGGTACCATATGCAGCACGAATTACCTTCAGCTTTCACACTGACCCTGGAAGTCATGCCTTTCTCACAACTTTATCTACTATGGCATAAAAATTGTTTCTTCAAAACGATTAGTCACAGCGAATACTTTCCTCATGCGTACCATCATCAACATCCTTGCCTGTTTGGTCACTTCAGATGGAAAGAAACTGAGAAGTTTCTGCCTCACTCCTGCCTCAAAGAGGCGATAGCTCGTAATGGAAATTGTTTGGCATGTTGCAATTAGATATAAATCACGCTCTAACTTTCCAAGAAGCTTTGTTCCCAAATGTAAAAAAAAGGAAAAGAAAGAAAGAAAAAATAAGAAAGTGATAACAAAACTCTTAAGGTAGTTCTAAAACTTCTATGCAAAGATATCAAGGATAGACGGTAATAAAATTTATTTAACTGTAAAGCCTAAAAATTAAAAACTAAAAAGAGCTTATCACAAAATTATTGTCCATTGTTGGGATTCCTTTTATTCTTGTATTAAAAATGCACTATAACACTTGTTTTTTTTTCCCCCATATATGCATATACTTTACTCCTCAGTCAGACTAAAAATGAAGTATTTTGCAAATAGTAGTTGCTCCAAAACACTAGTCCACTGGCTGATTTCAAAAGCTGTGGGATTCTACAAATTGACCCATTAAGCAGCTGCTCCCACCTCAAAGTTACTCCTATTAGTACTAAAATGCAAGATTAGACCTCACATAATCTTGGTAATGGTGCTCTCACCTAGTGTTCAATCCTGTATGTCAAAATCCTAATCAGGTAACAAGATGCTGAGAACATAGGTGGTGACGTGCCTGAAGGTTGGTCTTCTACACTATTCCATGCTGTGTTTTAAGGAACGCTTCTAGTTAAGTTGAGGTAGAAAGAAAAAAATAAGCGTTGGTGTCATACAGTAAAGCTTTAAGGGGAGAAAAAACTAACAACATGATTTGGTGCAACTCATTTTTGTCAAATGAGCCATTTCTCTTCTGGAGTTTGGCTTCAGACTCCTAGAATGTTTTGCAACTTAGGCCAAGTCACTTTAAGTTCCCCACTGTCATACCTTTTGTGAAAAGAGGAAAATAAGCTGTCTTCATCTCTTTGGGTTCTAGAACAAAATAGCATATGTGACCATATGTGACAAAGTACCAAGGTGACTTATAAACAACAGAGATTTATTTTTCCTGGTTCTAGGGGTTGGAAGTCAAAGATCAGGTTCTGGTGAGGACTTCCTCTTAGTTCATAGATGACCATCTTTTTGCTACATCCTCACATGGTAAAAGGATTGAGGGGTTTCTGGAGTCTCTTTCAGAAAGGCACTAATCGCATTCAAGAGGGCTACACCCTTATAACCCAATCACCTCCCCAAGGCCCTACCTCCCAACACCATCGCGCTGGAGATTAGTTTCAACGTATGAATTTGGTGGGGGACACAATTCCATCATTGGAATATTTTCCTGGTGTTCTAGCAGATGGTGATTCTGGCCTTGGTATCTACAAGCGCTCAAAAGCCCAGTCCAGGGCTGGGACAATGGTGGGGGCGGGGTGGGGGGTTGTCACCGGAGTGCAGGGGACAGATAGAGAAGTCAGTCTGAAGGAGCGAGATACAGCTGCCTTGAGCTTTCTCAGCACAAAGCAGGATTCTGGCCTCTTGAGTCTGTGAAACACTCAAATTCACTGAAAGCAGAGAGGAGGAGGACTATATATATTTATATATTGATCTGCATGCTGGGGTTTCAAATGTGATTCATTATGTACCATTTCCTTTACCCTAATCCATCTGCTAAGGTTCTCTTCTGCTGTGCAGAAGGAATTTGAAAAAGAAATGCGACTTTAACTGGGAAGAGAGTAACAGCATGACATAGTTAGAACCACCTGCACTAAAAAAGATTCAAGATGGTATTTGTCAAATATTGGAAGATGTGTGTCTGCTAGCTGAGGGATAACGGGATGTTTTCAGAGACTGTTTTAAAGTTCTATGGCCAAGAAAAAAAAGGCTGCATTTGCTTCTCATAATAGTGGTTATCATTTCTCTTGTGAAATGTTTATCTACTGGCGATCTCACTATGGCTTCCTTTGGATTGTCTTCTTGTTTTATTTTCTCTCACTAGAAAAAGCAAACATCTTGGTTCCTGTCTCTTTCTATTATAAGTACCTAGCATGTGCAAAGTTAACACAAAGACTGCACATTTCCAAGGAACTGGATAAGTACAGTCAAGTGGATCCCAATGGAAATGCCATGGCGTGGGCATTTGGTTACAAATGCTTGTTGATTCTGTAAGAAGTGGAGGAGAGATGGATCCAGAAGGGAGTGGGGGTGGCGGAAGAAGAGAGAATAAAATAAACACTTAGGACAGAGCTCCCTAGTGAATAAAACGCTACTCTCCAGCTCAACTTAGAACTTTAAATACATGTCATACTCCATTTCATGTGTCGAAACCAGCTGATAATTCAGAGATTAGCAAAATTTTGTATCATACCCATATGGGCATTTAAGTTTTAGTCTACTGACTTGCTTATTATCCACACATCCTGGAAGATACTAACTTTACCAGTGTATTTTTGAGCTTGACCAAGTTATTTATTGTAGCTGCATTTTTTTTCTTTTTTTTTTTTTTTTTGGTTCCTGTGTCTAAAGAAATTTTTTATCTTAAAAGTAACATAACAGTGTTACTGAAAATCTGGACAGTAAGGAAAATGAGAACAAAAAATTGCTAAAACATAACCCCATTACCACCTTTAAGAATGTTGGTGTATGGCCTTTTCCTTTTGGCTCTTTAATTCTTCTTTGCATTTTTACATTTTACTATAATTATTATGTAAATATCACATATTTATATGCATATATGTAAATTTAATATACATATATAGAAATTTTATATATATACAAATTATCTGATATTTTCTCAATAAAATTATATTTTAATTATTCTCTTGTTCTGAACTTTAAAAAATGCAATTTAATGCCTGCATGTTATTTGTGAATGGATTATAATTTGCCTAACTTGTCATTAAGTCCATATTAATATATGTTTCTCAAAAACTGGGGTCCAGAAGTAGATAGATTGGAATATAACTAGTTGGGAAAAGTAAGGCGTGCTTTGGTGGCAAGTCTGTTAAGCGCCTGACTCTTGATTTTGACTCTTAATTTCCACTCAGATCATGATCTCAGGCCCCAGGGATGAAGTCCTGCCTGGTCAGGATTCCCACTGAGCAGGGACTCTGCTTATCTTCCTCTCCCTCTGCCTCTCCCCCTGCTCACGCTCTCTCAGATGGATAAATAAATCTTTTTTAAAAAAGGAAAAGTTAAAAATGTTACTTTATAACATCTCCAGTATACTATCATGTACTGGGAAGTTCCAGGATAAGAACTTAGTGTGCTCATTTCTCACACCTAATTAAACATGGAACAGTTTTCACCATGGAGCATAGCATAATACTGGTGTCCCTAGAGCACACTTTGGAAAACAATGGCTTAACCATTACCTTATTGTTAGATAACTAGTTTATAAGAGTTTTCACTATCATTAAATAGGGATGTAACATCATATGCAAATAGATTTTTGAATATTTAGAAAATTTTTTGAGGCTATATTCCAAGAATTTTAAAAAAATAAAATAAATGGAAAAGTTGCTATATTTTTAAAGTCTTTAATACATATTGCCACATTTACTTTCTAGTTGCTTCACTGGTATACTAATCTTTTTTTTTTTTTTTTTTTTTTTAAATATGATACCGTGTCATAGAGTCAGTTGTGATACTTTGGACAATCACTGCTGCTCTTGGATTTGAATATGGCTGAGAAAACCAACCAGTTCATTGTATAATTGTATAATCAGCAATATAGTTCTACACTGTGTGGGTGCACATACTGTTAGTCTCCTGAGGTCTATGCCCTATGAGACTTCTTGAGCTTATAAGCTGCAAAGTGATTTACCTACTTCTGACCATCAAACACTTAGATGGTAGGCAGAGATTATTTTCTGGTTTTTATAAAGAGGCTGAAGATGGGGTTGTATTTTTGAGATACCTAGAAAGTTGCTGATGCATGAGGTATGCTCAGCAAATATTGACCAAGTAGAGGATGATTAAATGCATGAATGCATACCCACAAAATGTTTCCTTCTGATCAGCTATCTTGAGATAGCCCCTATTTGACCCCCTCACTGTAGCCTGCACCATGCAGCACTGTCTAAACCATGGACAGTCTAGGTTTGCCATGGAACTTAAATATGGCGGACCAAAAGTGGTCAATGTTCTTGCAAATGCTGACTGAAAGGATGACAGATACAAGCAGTAGGTCTTGGGAGCTACAGGTCATTTGTGGGCTATATGACCTCTTCAGCAAATCTTAGACTTCTCTGAGCTTCAGTTTGATCACGTACAAAAGGAAGTTAATAATACCTTTCCCTGGTGTCTGGAAGCTCAGATAGATACAAAAGCACTTTGAAAAGTTAATACCGCATTGAAAAAAGAGGTATAATTATTATTTTTACCAAATCTGCAGAACCCATCCCAAACAGTGAGAAGACCTGCAAAATGGAGTGTTAGGAGTTTGTAAATTAAAGAGAAAAAGTAATGGAATTCCTGGGCATTCATTTTCCTTCAGGTGGCAGGCCTAAAGACAACACCAGTGTTTTCCCTAAAAGAACAAAAGTCTTCCCTCTTGCTGGTGTTTCCAGTTTCTTCAGAAGTTGCTAGGAGTAACAAACCTCAGAGTAATTTGCTGACCTTAAAAAAATACATTGTTGACAACTGGGATTACATTGTATCTCTTTTATCCTAGACTTTTTCCTGATTCTAGTTTTATTGGGTTTTAATGAGACGTGATCTTGTGAAATGCTTTGAAACCTGATTAAAAAGCAACATGAATAAAGGTGAAGAAGAAATAACAGCAGTGTTGCAGACCTAAATAATAAATTAATGAAAAGGCAGTGGTGATTATATATAATTAGACACTTGACATTCATGAGGGATATGGACTGAGACCTTTGGAATCTTCAAATTTGTGAATTCAGAAATATTAATACAGGCATTCTTAAGAGTCATACATTTCTCAGGCTTATCTTCACATAAAATTAACCATTATTTCAAACTTTGAAGATTAGATCTTGCTCAGTTAGTAATTCTAGCAGTGGCCAGCACATTTTTCTAAAACAGTTTCACAAATCTAATTTCCTGGTTTCCATATAGAGTTTATGATGATCTTGTTTATCTTATTTACTTACGTCACTGCCAAATAAATATTGAACTTACTTGTTTTCCTAAAACTCCTAATTGTGTACAAGAGCCCATTATTCCTTTTCGTTCTTTCTTTCTTTCTTTCTTTCTTTTTAATTCTTTCTCGGTCTTTCTCGGTCCCTCTCTCTCTCCCTCCTTTCTTTCTTTCTTTCCTTCCTTCCTCTCTCTCTCTCTTTTTTAAAATCACTACAACCCTGAGAACTGTTAAGAGTGCAGACACACAGCAAGTGTGCTCAATAAGTATTTGCTTAACACTTTCCTATACTTCTTCACTTCCATGTCAGTACCAATGCTTGGCTTTTTGGTAAGGATAATTTTTGCCCAAACAAACAAAGTGGGCTTGTTTTGTTTTGTTTACTCATTTCATGAAACTACTGTTTGTACTCCCACCCTGACTTTGTTGCCATGTGGAAGTCCTAATTCAATAACCACCCCTTGCCCTCTCCCTTCTGCTCTTGGTGGTTCTCAACCAGGGGTGATTTTGCCTTGCATGGTGATGTCTAGAGACATTTGTCACCAGGAGGGATACAACTGGCATGTAGTGGGTAGAGGCCAGGGATGGCCCTAAACCTCTTATGGGGCACAGGACTGCCCCTTACAACAAAGAATTATCTGGCCCAAAATGTCAGTAATGTCAAGTCTGAGTTAGAGTGATTTGAGGATTCTTAAACCAGTCCCTGCCCCTTTTTCTTTTTTTCTCTCTGTGCTTACAAAAAAACACACATTTCCCTCTGTTTACACTGTTTCATGGGGTATAATTAGTGGGGCAGGATCGGCTATCCACAGTGTAGACCTGCAGTTTGGGGATATATGTTCAATTCAGGGAGTAACAGGAAGCCCATAAATCTTCACTCTCTAAAAATCAGCTTAAAATGGGGGAAATTTTAATCCCCCTCTGTTTGAGTCCTGGATCTCTATCTCTCAGTGCATTCTAAATGTGCGTAGGAAAGATTACTATTTGGGGGACATTGTCTCTAATGAAGACAACATGAGATATACATGCTTAATGGCCAGCTGGGTTTACTGACTAGCTATGTCTCTTCCCTCTTCACGCCAGTGCTGCTAACACACAGTGGAAATGATGCTGGTTAGAGCAGTAGATGCTAAAGGTGTGGTAGTGGGGAAGAGGAAGTCCTTGAGGCAGGGAAATTGAAGGGTCCTTTTATTTAAATATGGAAGAATGGCTATGAAGGGAGACCAAATATATAGACATGGTATCCATTTGGGATATGCCTACCCCAAACTTAGGTGCTAGAATGGACGTGTATTACTTTTTTTACATTTTTTATTTTTATAAACATATAATATATTTTTATCCCCAGGGGTACAGGTCTGTGAATCACCAGGTTTACACACTTCACAGCACTCACCATAGCACATACCCTCCCCAATGTCCATAACCCCACCCCCCCTCCCAACCCCCCTTCCCCAGCAACCCTCAGTTTTTTTGTGTGAGATTAAGAGTCTCTTATGGTTTGTCTCCCTCCCAATCCCATCTTGTTTCATTTGATCTCCCTGGTATAAGGAAGTGGAGATGCAACATGGGGGGGTTCAGGTGGTAGGAGAAGAATAAATGAGACATGTATTATTTCTATCTGTCCAGAACACATCTTTTCAGAACAGAACCTACATTGTCCCTGGGGGACAACATTTCTTCCACTCTTGGTCCATGTGGGCCAACACCATACCCGGCTCCAGGGGTCAGTATGAAAACTGGCCCATGAGAACTTCCATTCCACTGGCTGTCAGTGAATGGATCAGCAATAGGCACATGCCCCAGTCAGAGCCAAACCAGTGCCATGATTTTACTGGAAGAAACAGAAGATAGACACTTTTTTTTAATCTGCTGGACTTGGGGCTATGAGTTTGTTAGCCTAAGCTGCCATAGATAGGATGTATGAAATAGAAACCAACATACAAAATATAATGAGCTGAGAAGTGGAGAGAAAGAATCTAGAACCTCATGCTGTCATTTGATCACTGAGATCCAGCTGAACCTAAATCTTGGATCCCTTGTGTATATAAACCAATAAATTCCATCACTCCACTAATAATAAAAAAAAAAAAAGATGAAAACAACTTTGCGATACTGAGTCTTAAGTAACAGAGACATCAAGTGTGGACGTACCATCTCAGTGTCCCTAAATAAGATCACACCTCCTAATTCTGAATGCATACACATTGCCCATTGTCTTTACAAATTACATACTCTTGATGCCCCTCAATTTCATTTGTTCTGCTGCTCTGGTCACATTTGAAAATATTTTCTACCGGTCACTAGACACTCTGCTAACTATGGGTAAATTGATGCCATGAACCAGGTTATATGTGAAACACAGTGTTTCTAGGCACTTATCTGACCAAACCCCAAGAAAAAAACCCACCAAATGCTATTCTACACTAATGACTAAAATAACAACAAAACTGATATTACTAGCACCTAGAGTTGATTAGTACTTTAGCAGTTTTCAGATACTATGTGAAGCTTTTTTTGTATTCTTCATTTAATGCTCGCCTCACCCCTATAATAGAGTCTGTATTTTTCTACTTTACCGAAGAGGAATCAGAGACAGAGAGGTTCCACAACTTACCAGAGGTTATACACTTAGCAGGAAGTGGTGGTTTTGCAAGTCAGATCAGACTCCAGACCCTGGGGCCCTAACCACTGTTTTCTCCTACTTCTCAAGAGTACTCACTGCTGAGTACCTTCATAGCAAGGTTTTACAGGGATCAAATAAATGCATCGGTGACAGGCCTTCTACTCATTTTGCCTGGGAAAATCATTCATAAAGTGATTGTTTTCTGGCATCTACCAAGAACAGTTTTATGATAAAAGATTGACAGGTGAAAACAAAGCAGGAGATGTGATGGCCACATGAGAGACACAGCTCCCAATGGCCTTTGCCATTGTCAGTCTCTGGCCTTGGTCAACTGTCCACCTCTCAGTCTGTGCCCGCCTCTGCAAATAGAAGAGTGTAATGACAATGAAGATCATTGATTGATGACCTACTACGTGCTAGGCGATATACCGGCCCTTTCCATCCCCTTTGGCAATCATTCATGCCCTTTTAGGCCTAAACCTCCCGTGATAACGGGCTGTCTAAGAATTAAAACAGTTTGGAAAGGGACATGGGAGAGAATACAAAAATGCAATGGCTTGCAAGAGTTGGATTAAAAATTCCAAAATACTGCAGTCTCCCAAAAGTCAATTTTTACTTTTATTCTTGACAGGGCAGCATTGTTTGTCCTTGGCAAGCGCGCACACTGCAGCCTTTATCCCTGTTCCATGGATTTGGTGTGAATAAGGAATGAAATGCTTACAGCTGAGCTCTTGGTGGCCTGCTTAACCTTTTGGTGGAGCCCTCTAGCCCTGCTGAAAACCCAAAGGGACACGTGAGTACCCGGTGCATTTTGTTACAGGCGTTTTCTCCAAGGGCCACAAAAAAGGCCTCCGTGATTTAAAGATGTGGTTCCTCGGCAGCAAACTGCCTAAGGGGGGTGGGGGGGAGGCAGAGAAATTCCAGAGGAGGGAGGGAAAAAAGAAGTCTAAACTTCAGCCACTGCTCTCTGTTATAATTGAAAACAAGGAGGACGGTTGATGACAATTGCTCAGCTGCGTGCCTGCGTCAGACTCCTCTTCAAGCTGGTATCCCTGGTTTGTATTTATTTTTATTTAAATATCCTGGGACAGGCACATTATTATCTGCTGCGGACATCTTTAGTAAACAGGGAGCTTAGGCATGTTTGCATTGTTCTGGCTTGTCGCAGTTGTTGACCTGATTGGATCACGCACTGCTTTGATCACATAAGAATGAAAGCAGTTTTTACTGCAAATTGCGCTGGAATGATTTGAAAACTAAACAAACCAAAAGGACATGTTCTATTTATTCTTTATTACTTACACATTTAAAAGAACACACAGACCTCCCTTCTCTCACTCCCCAAAATGGGAATGTGTTTAGAATGTACTTTGGAACCACCTTCTCTTTGAACGTTCAGGCAAAACCCTCTGGAGGGTGCTTCTGAAAAGCATCTGTGTGCCGGCAATTTTGGTTTGAAAAGGCACAGTTTTGTTTTTTGTTTGTTTGTTTTTTCTCGCCAGACTCTCACCACAGTCCTGTCTGATGGGCCCAGGAGTTTTTGTCTTGACTGCAGTACTTACGAGGCTCCTAAACTCAGACACAACAGCTGACCTCCCTGAGTATCCTTTCCTTGCCTATAAAATGGGGATAGTGGCTTAGTCTTATTGAAATGATTGAATTATTTAAAGGCCATGCTTAGTATTCAAGGAAAGGTGGATACTGTTTATAATTTTGGTGTTGTTTTTCCATTACAAATGAGAAAATCGAATCCCAAGGAAAGGAAATGACCTGTTCGAATGAATAGTCACAGCTTACAAGTGGTGGAAAAGAGCCCTATTCTTGGGCCTCAAAATTCATCTCTTCCTATTTTCCTCCCATTATAGCAATACTCTAAGTAAAAACTCCGTGCTTGCTATGCACACGTACCCCTTTTAAATGACTCCATCCCTCGTCACCCCTAATAGGTTAACTCAAAGTCCCTACGATGAAGACTTTCCAAAGCTGACATTTTCTCTATCTTATTATTTTTTATTAAAATATGCCCTAATTAAAGGATACCATTAGGAAAATGAGTGAAGAGGCAATGGTTTTAAAACCACTGCTTGCATAATGATGTATCTGTTGCTCTCGCTGCCTTTTCGTGCCTTTTTGATCAACAGCCATGATAGCCTTATCTTTTCAATGCTATAGTCATGAGGTTATTAAAAGGGACCAAATACCCTAACAGCCTCGTACCTTTGATTTTCTGCCATACTCTCCAAGTTAATGAGTAAGAGGGTCAAGGGAATTTATTCCTGTGCTTTAGGAAATCCACAAACAATATTAAAAGAGAAGTTGGTGGCAGATTAAGAAACTTTTAATAACCTTGTGCAAACCTTCCAGACACTCATTACTCAGCTTCGGTTAGCTCATATAGGTGATTGAAATATGCAATTTCAAAATATGCTGTAGGAGCTAGAAGACACCCAGCGGCTGACAGAGAAGTAGTTTAGGCAAGAAGAAAGAGGTCTCAGGGCCAAGGAGTTCAGCGAAAGAGTGAGCTCTTTTATTTTGCTGTATTTTTAACTAGAACAACCACATAAGAAGGAATGTTGGAAGCCTTGGAGGGTTTTGTAAGCACACCATTTTGAAAACCACTAAGGACTGCTGATTGATCATGTGAGCCATGTATACTATGGTTGAAAGAAAACACTGTATTCTCTCTCCTCTCTCCCTTTCTTTTTCTTAAGGTGCTAGATTTCCAGGCAAGTGCGTAGCTTCTTAACTGCTCTATCAGTTCCAGTCTAAGAAATAGAAATTCTAGGGTGTATTCCTAGTCATCTCTGAGCTGGTATTTATCTTGATGGTGCTATTTCTTAGAGCCAACTGGAAATTCATACAGACGTTGAGATTATCAGCCAGATTCCACCTCGTAGCCTTAGATCTTTCTCCTTCTGGGAACTTGGGCCAGACACATATTAGTTTCACACAGACTGAGTTAAGTATTTTATCCTCGTTCGATAAATGAAAATCTGAGTCTCAGAAAAATTAAGTGACTTACCCGAAGTCACACAGCTACCAAGTAGAATTCTGAAAGCTCAGCTTACGTCAGTCTAGCTCCAGCATCCTTGACATTTGACCTCTGTTCCCTCTCCATAAAATAATACTGACCTCTGCTTTATCATCTTCAAGAATTTTTTGTAAGAATCAGATTAATATTTGTAAAAGTGATTTTATCAACTCAATAGAGCAATAAATCAATGTGAAGTTTTTCAAGAGAATAGAGGAAGGGCACTTTTCAGCGGAGGAAACCCTTTGGTCAAGGGCAAGAAGCGGGAAGAGAGGGACAATATAGTCTCGATCAGCCTGACTTGAGTGGGGATTCATGTAGTAGAGCAGGGGGTCTACAGATTTTCTTGTCAAAGGCCAGTGAGCAAATATCTTAGGCTTCTGAGCCCATCTGTTTTCACTCAAATACCCTCTGTGTGAAAGTGGCCAGGGACGACATATAAATCAATGAGCATGGCCGAATTCCCATAAAACTTTACTTATGGACACTGACAGTTGATTTTATATAATTTTTGCCTATCGTAAAATATTCTTGTTTTGATTTTTGTTTCAATCGTTCAAAAATGCAAAAACCATGGTTAACTCACAGGCCATCCAAAATCAGGCACTGGGCCCATGGGGCAGAGTTTGCAGATCCTTGCTCCAGATTAGTGAAAAGTCATGAAGTGGCTCAGTCATTCAGACAATGTCTGCTAGGCAACACAATATCACTAAGGCTTATTAGCAAGGAGGATTGATTACAAGGCTATGTCAGTTTGGAGTGCTTTGGGGTGCAAAGAAACTAAAAAAGCTAACATCCAGTTGGAAGACAAGCCTTTTTATAGTACAGTTAACAATCCGAATGGAGAGATACCAAAGTCTGGTCAGAAGTTTCACAGTGTCATTGGGGACCCAGCATCTTCCCATTCATTTGTTCTGCATTTGTAGCATGTTGAATTTCCACATTTATTCTTGAGATTGCTTCTGTGACTCCAAGCTCCATGTCCTCACATCCCCAGCATGAAAGAAGGGGAGGACTGTTCTCTGAGAACGCTCCCCATTTTGATCTCTTTTGTGTGAAAGCAAATGCTTTCACAGAGGACCTTCAGCAGACCACCCGTTGGTAAAACCGGGCCGTATGGCCACATCTTTGCATTGCAAAGGAAAATGCAATTGTCCTCACCGGCCTATGTCCATCATCACTTGCCATCAGGCTGCTGTAACATATAACAGAATATCATAGACGGGGGAGCTTAAAGAGTGGGAATTTATTTCTGTCAGTTCAGGAGGCTGGGAAGTCCAAGATCAAGGGGCCAGCTGATCCAGAGTCTCTGGAGAAGCCTCTTCCTGATTTACAGACTGTGTTCGTTTTGCTGTGTCCTCACATAATGGAGAGCAGAGAGTCATCATCTCTCTTCTGTCTCTTCTTATAAGAGCCCTAATTAAATTTATGAGGGCTCCACCCTCATGACTAATTATCCCCCAGAGGCTCCACCCATCACATTGGGATTTTAAACTTTGACCTACGAGTTTAGGTGAGAGGCAAACATCCAGTCCCGAAGCAGTCATTGATCACCTTGGTCCAAACAAACCTAGGATTCCATGAGCAAGGAGGAAGTACAGCAATGACCCTTGGAAGTGCCATTGACGAGATCTGCCTCAATGAATGAAGCAGCATCTTAGGGAAAATTGAGCTAGAAGGCACCCTGAGGTAGGATGGAATTGCTGGATCCTACATGGCCTCCTGTCTTCCCACTTTCCGTGTCCAATGGAAACTGTCCGTAAATACTTCTATTTTCTAAATCGACCATCAGATGGCTATGGACCAGGACCATGCGTTGTTCATTGGGGCACTCTCTGTGCCCACCTGGCACGTGGCTGCCCTTCAGTAGGCTTTGAGCATACTCAGCAAATGGAAGTGTCCGAGCTTGCACACGGAGTTAAGGAAATCCCCCAGTAAAGGCATAAAAGTCTGAATTTGGGAGAAAAAGAAATGAGTGTAAGAAAGGAATGTTCTCGAATCGAAGTTGTGCAACCTTACCTTTTTCTTTTCGCTGTGGGAAGCAGTGAAGCCATTCTAGCTGCAAGCCTGCTCATCTCCTGTGGGTCCTGGTCCTGTTGCGTCCTCAACGGAACTGTTTTCAGTTCCCATCTTTTTTGCATCACGGTGAGTTAGCCAGGAAAGGTATCAGTGTCCTCCCCAAGAACGGGCCAGGGACGATCTGAATAAACCTGAAAGCAATTTCAGTAGAAATGCAAAGGTGGGATCACAGTACAGGTGGTTTTTTATCAGCAATGGTCGGAGGCTGGAGCCCAGTGCAGAAAAGTAGGTTTCCTTCTTCTGTTCTTTTGTTTTATGCGAGCTCTAAAGTGTTATCATCTCCTCTAATTTGTGAATTGGTGGCCATGTTCCCTGAACAGATGGCAACACCCCAGTGAATAAGGTAAGCAAAGCTTTGTCACTAAGCAAACGAAAGAGAGCGATAAATGCCTCCTTTTCTAATTTTTGCATCACGTGAGTTCAGTGTTGCCATCAAATAAAGTGCACAACAGAGTTCATCTATTACAGTTGATAATATGGTCAGGATTTTTCATTGCTGCACGGGTAGAAAGACAAAGATAGTAAGCAGGTCATATACATGGCTATAATTATTATTATTAATCTTCTGTGGCAAAACCAACTCTCACAGTTCATCTTTCCTTTATTAATTAACCAGCATCTATAACAATGTCGCTATATATTGCCTTTGCTAACGTTTTGTAGTTTTCTCTCACATGTACTCTCCCAGCGCTGTTCAGAGCAAGAGTCACACCTGTTCACTCATAGACATATTTCTGAGGTCAGCTTCCTCTGCGGCTAGAGTTTTCTATGGGCTTCACTCTCTTAGCCTCTGGGCTGAGGCCCCTTGTTCCACCCCCATCTCCCTTTCCTGGTTCCTTCTTCCACCCTTCCCACTCAGTCCCACTTCCACATCAGGCAGGTGTGACAAAGGACTTTATCTGGAGTGCCAGCTCCAACTGGATTGCGCTGGTTGTTAGGGGCCCCTCCGTTTAGAAAACTCGTGAGCAATGCCTACTTGGGCTTGGGATGTAATGAGGGCCAGGTTCTTGACTTGCCTACTCTCAGTGGTTCTTAGAAGGTAAGAATGTGGCTTGGCCTTACCCAGACCTACAGAGGACCTGCCCTCAATGTCACAGCTGCAGGAGAATTTAAGACAGTAAGCACTGAGGTGCCCAAGACCACAGTGGCTCAGGCCAGCGAGAATAACCTCACAGTGTGCACCAGGAGAAAGATGATAGCCAAAATGTGGGCTGTGGGCAAGCATGTGCAGCAGGAATGGAGCGCCTGAGCAAGAGAGACTGTTTCTGCCTGTAAAGTCCTCTCTCTAGGGCCATCCCCTTCACCAGAAAGAACATCTCTTAGATAAACTAGGTCTAAGGGAAAATCTCAAGGGACCACACCATCATTTCACTGTGTGTGAGAACAGTCCTGCCACACACACATACACACGTGCGCATGCATGCACATGTAAATATACATGCACACACACAAATACACACACACAATGTGTATTATTTTTTTACACCATTCCTCGTGGATTTTCTTTCTTTCTTTTTTTTTTTTTACGATTTTATTTATTTGAGAGAGAAAGCATGCCCATGAGTGAAGGAAAGGGTGTGGGGAGAGAGAGAAGCAGACTCCCCCGCTGAGCAGGAAGCCCCATGGTGGCCTGGATCTCAGGACCCTGAGGTTGTGATCTGAGCTGAAAGCAGACACTTGAGGGCTGAGCCAGCCCAGAAGCTTACTTTCAGTTTAGATACTGTGTTGCCCGGAGAGCCAGGTGGGCGCAGATTACCGACGAGCCCTCAGGCGGTGGTCAGTGGGGTCCGGAGCAGCCTCCCTGGCTCACAGCTTAGCAGGAACAGGGCCCCTGACTAGGTGGGGCGAGGCTAGAAATCTAGAAATGGGGAGCGCGGGCGGCGGTGGGTGATGCCAAGCAGCAAGCCTCAGTGTCTGGGGAAGGACTTGAACCGCTGCCTTGGTGCGAAGCCCGGCTCCCGAAACTGACCCTGATACTGAAGGCGCCGCCCCACCTCGCTTATTACCCGAGGTCAGAGGCCTCGCTCTTCCATTCCACGCTCGTTCATGGATTCCCGGGATTCTCAAAATTGAAGCTAGGCACCTTTCTTTCCACAACTCAGTTCGCAAGGATGGACTACCTGTCGTGAGGTGGGCACCGGGTGCTTGGAGAGAGGATTCGGGCTTGCCTCAGGGAGTTTACAATCTGGGAAATCTAGGGGGGTGGGCGGGGGCGGAGAGCTAATAAATTAGACAGAAAAGTAACACCCTGACTCCAGTTGGCAGTCAGATGCTTCTCTCTGTCACCATCAGAACCTTGTTCATGGGATTGATCCTTGGGGGCAAGGCCCCAAATAATCCATCGCAACCACAAAATTGTTTTGGAAGTGGCATGCTATATACCAGTGGTTTTCAACCAAGCATCACTTTGGCCCCTTTCCCCCAGAGGACTTTTGACAATGTCTGGAAACATTTTTGGTTGTTGCAACTTGAGACAGCTTCTAGCAGGTGGAGGCCAGGGAGACTGCTAAAGACCCAAGACCCTAAAATGTAAAGGGCAGTCCCCCACAACAAAGAATTATCCCAGCCCAAAGTGTCAATAGTGCCATGGTTGAGAAGGCCTGCCATATATGTATATATATTTTTAATTTTATTTATTTATTTGACAGAGACGCCATGAGAGAGGGAACACATCAGGGGGAAGAGGAGAGAGAGAAGCAGGCTCCCCACTGAGCAGGGAACCCAATGCAGGGCTCGATCCCAGGATCCTGGGATCATGACCTAAGTCAAAAGCAGACACTTAATGACTGAGCCACCCAGGTGCCCCATCAGAAGCCCTGCTTTATATTAAAATTCATGCAAATTTTAAATTCTACTCCATTTTGAGAATAATATTACTTAACATTTTGTGTGTATGTGTTTTCTTTTGTTGTTGTTGTTGTTTTTGGTTTCTGAGTAAAATTGAAAGAAAATAGGATCATGTCATTCTGATGCTCTGGCTTGGGCTCTGGGCCTTGGGCACCACTCTTTAAAAAAGTATGGCCCCATCCCTTCTTCTCCATTGATTGTACGTATCCTTTAGCTTACTGTCCACCACTTCTGTGAAGACATCACAGCAGCTTATGGCAGAGGGCTGTCCGATTAAGGAAGTAAAAATATGGGATGCCTGGTTAAATCTGAATTTCAGAAAAATAATCTTGTAGTGTCAGCATAGTTCATGAAAATAGTTTGGGCAATTGAAATTTAGAATTTTACTTTCAATTTGGGATTTGAATTTCAGATAAAGAAGAAATTTTAAAAAAAAATAGAAATGTGTCCCATATGATATTTGGGATATGTTCATACTGAGCAACATTTATTTTTTTAATCTGAAATTTCATTTGAACTGGGTATCCTATGTTTTATCCCTCAGCCCTACCTACCTCAGCTTTAAGTGTTTTCTGTCTCTTCTCAACTCATATGATGTTATGGGTTGTACTCCTTTGATACTTGTGTTTCATAACTTTATTTGAGTAATCCTCCTTTAGCAAGCCTGTTTTAGCCCCCCCCCCCCCTGAGTAGAATCTAAGTTTCATAAGGCTGGAATCAGGCCCCATCACTTTGTTCTTGTTGTCTAGAAAAGTGCCCTGAACATTGCCGGAACCCAATAAATATTTTGTGGCGGATGCATCATGACATTTTCATGCTATGCTGGGAAGCTGGAAACTTTATTAGGTATCATTACATGATACATACTCATAAGACTAGGATTTTAGCAAGGAGGATCGACTATGTTGGTTAGGATTCACTTGGCTGTTAGGATTCACTGAAACAAACAAATAAAAATCACCCCTAAAACAAGACACAAATGTACTTCCTTGATGCATAAAAACAGGCCGGAAATGAGGAAGGCAAGGTTGGTGAGGTATCTCCACTGTCAGAGACCCAGGCTTCTTTGAATTTTTCACTAGGCTGTCCTTAGGGTGTGGCCTTTGCCCTCACCTTCCAAATAGCTGCTGAAGATCCTGCCCTCGTATCCACATTCAAGAACCAGAAGGGCAGGAGGAGAGAAGAAGGGCTCACCCTCTGCCTTTAAAGACAGCTTCCTCTACTTGCATCGCATTGACCAGAACTCAGGCTTACGGTCACCACGCCGATACGAGGGAGATTGACAAATATGGTCTGTGTTCAGGGGAGGAGTGTGCCCAGCTAAATGTGAGGTTAATTTCAGAGCAAAGTGAAGAATGGATCTTTGATAAGCAGAGAGCAGTCTTTGATACAGATCTCATCTGGCCTGAGACACAAGTTCCATTACCACGTTTGACTTCTATCCCTCGTACCAAAAGAAATGGAAAACAGACACTAGAAGAGTTCCGGGTCCCCATCGCAACAGTTCACAGCTTGTTTATAAATGCCGCCTCCTTCGCTCAGCCTTCTTGGGTTCTTCCTTTCGCTTGTCCCTTTATGAACCATCCAAGCATTAAATGTATATGCATGGTTTTCACCTTGCCTCGTAGTTATGTCCGTGAATTCCCGTCTTCCCAGTAGACTGTAGACATCCTGAGGACAGCGTCAGTTAGGAAATCTCACGGGCCTCTTGATGGGTCGCACACACAAGGAGTTCACCTGTCAGTTTCATGGGAGAACGGCTGTCTCACACCGGTGGGAAGGGAGTGACAGCCTCGCACAGACAGGCACAGGAGGGAAATGTCCACATTCTCTTTAACGATGTCCAAGATAATACAGTGTAGGGATTATTTCATTTAGTTACGCGGATTTGGTAAAGGAGAAAAAATGAGTTTGCTTAGAGACTACAGGGAGCTTTTGAATATAACCAATGTGAGAGTCTCAAGATTTGAGCTAAAATTCTGCCCCCAACGGCTCACAAAAACAGCATGTCTGCAAAAGTTGCCGTTACTGAATGCACTGGTGTAGGAAAGCGGTTAGTGAAAGCTAATGCCTGTACAGATGGTGTAATGAAGAAATGGGAGGTTTAGGCAGGGGAACCACAGCTCCAACAGAAGGAGCTGAAAAGATAGAGATAAGATTAGTGACATATGTAAAGGCCCAGATACTGTGTGACGAAGTCTACCCAGCTGAATAGGCCGAAGCCAGAAGTAATAGGAAGACCATGTTCTCCCTAATCCGCCAAGATAAGCTGTTCCATCCAGAATTATCAGCCAACAATCTTCAGGGTATCAGGCTGAAAATGAAGTTTCAGACTGCTTTGATTCCTCATCCATAAATGAGAAAGTGCCTGAAGGATCTTTATTTATTCTCGCTCCCACCGAAACACTCTTCAAAAAGTGCCAATATACTAGCAACAGATGCATAAAGCCTCCCTTCCTTTGATTGACAGAACATGATATAAAGCAACCCTCACTTGACATTTCAGTTTTATAAGTCTCCCAGCAGGGGGAGGGAGAAAAAAAAAAATCTTGAAAAAATCCACCAGAAAATAAAGAGGATTTTTGCAAACTCACATGAATGTTTTCAGAATCAAATTTAACAGTTTTATTTCTCTCCAGCCCTTATGTGGTATTTCGGGTTGCAGATGAATAATTTCAGCAGAACTAATTTCAGCCATGTGCTTATTAATGTTTATGGCTTATTAAAACAAAGTATTTACATGTTAATGTTTGTTGATTACTGGATGTTTAAGTTGCTTAGTTATAAATAATTGGGATATTCACTCTGGGGAGGAGATATTTAATTTGGTGCTGTGTGTGCGCTTTAATTTAGATTTCAAAATAAGTAACTGAGTGAGAAAATGTCATCCACACCTATGCATTTCAGTTTTGAAAGGTCATCCCGTGGTTAGTTTGTACATTTAAAAATTCCTGTCACACTGTTCAATAAGATATTAAAGTCAACCTCACCCCTCTACATATTTCTTGCAATTGACATATAAGTGTTTTGTTTGAAATAAGAACTGAATTTAATGCCACATATTTCTTAAGGAAGAAGGGTCAAAAAATCTTCCAGGGGAGCCTTTCAGAAAGATACTAATGCTTTTTGTTTTACCAAAGGTGTCTGCTTTGTATTTAATTCCTCTCTGAGCTTCTGCTAAGGTAATGGGTAGCTGGGGTTGTCCACATTCTGTGGCAAAAAGCATAGTGGACTAGGATTTCAGCACACCAGCATTTCCCTGATGAACATCAAGGCTGCTTTGGATCCCGGGGTTGACTTTGCGTCACTCAAAGAGCATTTCAAATGGTAATCTTCAAACTGTAAAGAAAACTCTGGGTGAATGAGAGCAACAGCAAGAATATACACCAAATCTGACAAACCTTAGCTGGACGGAAGTCAGTTTTCTTTCAAATGTAATTTACTTATCCGTGTCTCCTGTTTTCCCCACTGGCCAACCAACAGAACAGTTAGAGAGCATGTCAATGTTGCCAAGAGTGGGGCTATCACTTTTTGTCCTGCTTTGGGTGGTATTAGTGGTGAGGTGACTCCAAGTCTTGGTTATTATGCCATAGGGAAGTGGGAACTTGAGGAAAGCAATTGGGTAGTAATATTACTATTTCAGACTGAGGCTTGTGTCCTGTCCAAATTCATATGTTGAAGCTTAAGTACCTAATATGATGTATTTGGAGATGGGCCTTGGGGAGATAATTAGGTCAGAAGGATGGGGCCCTCATGATGACATTAGTGCCCTTATGAGAAGATACTCTCCCCTTCCCCTCGCCCTCTTGCTCCCCCTCCTCCAAGTCCTCTCCCCTGCTTCCTCTCCCTTGTGAGGACACAGCAAGAAGGCAGCCCTCTACAAGCCAGGAAGTGGTCCTTGGGAGACATCAGAACTGCCTTACCTTGATCTTGGACTTCCAAGCCTCCAGAATTGTGAGAGATAAATATTTGTCCTTGAAACCACCCAGTCTATAGTATTTTTGTTTTAGCCACCTGAATTGACTAAGACGGTGCCTAATAATAGTCTTTTTATTGGCATAGAGATACTCTCAGAGAAGCCAGGAGTAAGTTACTGACTTGCCTACCTCCCCCCACCTTATTTTTTTTGACTGGATAAGAGATTCTGTAATGTTTCCAGATGTCAGCCAATAACCAAGGAAAACAGAGGAATTAAATGGAGAATATTGAACAGAAAGTATATAGATATAAATATTTGCACAAATTAAAGATGTATTTATTGATTTTACAAAGAGAGAGATCAGGAGCAGGAAGGGCAGAAGGATAGAGAATCTGGAGCAGACCCCACACTGAGTATGAAGCCCAATGCGGGACTCGATCTTATGACCCTGAGATCATGACCCTGAGATCAAAGCCCAGAGCCAAAACCAAGAGCTAGACACTCAACTGACTGCAACACCCAGGTGCCCCAGGAGAATTCATTTTAAAAATAGACATCTACTCCCCCATTCATTTAGGACCCAAATATTCATCTTAAATATAGTAATTCACATGATATATGCAAAATGGATAAAGAGCATGGGGAGGAAGGCAATACTAGGGCTACACAATCTAGCCCCAGAAAAAAGGATCTAATTAAATTTTACATATATGCCCCACTATGAACCCTGAATCAGAAACAATGGTTAATTTTTTTTCCAAAATAGGAGACTGGCTCCTAAGAAGTTCCAGGCTCGACTCCCAAAGACATCGATGAGATGTCTGTTTGGATTAACTATAGTTCACAATGCCTCCACTTCCTTCAATCTATTTTATCAGTTCACCTGATGATGAACTAAATCATATCATGGCACAAAATAGCCTCTCTTTTCATTTACACCTCATAGAGACACCCAAGATGATCCAGGCCAGGAGTGCCCAAGTGACAACAGGGACGTTCGTCTCCTGGGAGAAAAGTGAAAATGGCCTATAGCATTGTAGAAATATACTGGACTTTAAATAAAGCCAGCAGACAGGATTAAAATAAAGTGGGTTGGCATAGAAGTTTCTCCTAAA
This sequence comes from Mustela nivalis, assembly GCF_964662115.1. Taxonomy (NCBI): domain Eukaryota; kingdom Metazoa; phylum Chordata; class Mammalia; order Carnivora; family Mustelidae; genus Mustela; species Mustela nivalis. The sequence goes on from NC_139032.1 coordinate 19,644,746, forward strand.
AATTGTTTTTTTTAATGCGTATTATGAGATAGAAATTCTGTCTACTTTATCTCACTTAAGATTCCCAATAACCCTTTGAACAGAGTGCTGTCAGAACCCCCATTTTCTTCTTTCTGGCCCTAACTGAACACGGTCCAGTCACTTGGTCAAGATTCTATCGCTAGTGAACAGCAGAGTCTAACTTTACACTCGGCTGTCGGATTGCACGCCCTGCCTGCAGTCACCACTTTATGTTACTAGTTTTTTATTCTTTTGGTTGGGAATTGCTTCTGCACATCTATTGCATACATACATTTTTTTACATTGTAATGGAAAAAAAATCCACAGCTTATGCTTGACTTCTAAAACCTCTGGAACCTTGGACATGATAAAAATATTTCAGAATATGTAGTGTGCCCAGGACTGCCACAGTATGTTATATAGTAACAGCCAACCATGATGTGTGTGTGTCCATGGGTGTGTTTAAAAGAGTCATTATGTTATTCTAAAATACATTTTCCATACATAACTGTACAATCTTTGCCAAAGACAGCATATCAGAATGACCCTTATAATTTCATGATAAGGGCAAATTAAGTCCACCATGTAAAATACAAAAATCCCAAATATACAGACTTGATTCCAAAAATGGCTATTTAACACAAAATAGTTGAATAATTCATGCTGTGCTATATAGGCAAGTCCTGCACTCAGTTGGCATTGGTACAGATCACGTATAAACTGAGGCATTTTACTACAACTTGTGCCCACTATTTATTATCCAAATGTCACATTTGGTGTGTGATGTTGCCTATAGGGAGACAAGATAAGAATGTGGATTACTGAGGCATCTGGGTGGCTCAGTGGGTTAAGCCGCTGTCTTCAGCTCAGGTCATGATCTCAGGGTCCTGGGATCGAGTCCCGCATCGGGCTCTCTGCTCAGCAGGGAGCCTGCTTCCCTCTCTCTCTCTCTGCCTGCCTCTCTGCCTACTTGTGATCTTTCTCTGTCAAATAAATAAATAAAATCTTTAAAAAAAAAAAAAAAGAATGACTTTTTCTTGGTGGATGACTCCCACCAAGACTCCCTCACCATGTGTTCTGTACAATTCAGCAATAGATGAAGTGTACAAGTAAAAGACTATACTTTTTATAAAAAAGTAAATATAAACATATTCTCATTAGCACAGGAACTGCCTTCCTGGAAATAGGAATGTTAAGTGAATCTGTACCCTCCATGTTTATTAGATCATAGCCCTTGTGAGGATGTGGTCCCTCTGTGGTGATTGTTTAACCGTAACACTGACTAAAATAGTCCTTGTTCTAGAGTAGACACTCAATAAATATTTGTTGAATGAGTGAATGAATGAATGGATTATCCATTCACTTCGACTTCCCTGAAGTCATCACATACCTTTCAACCTTGTTTCTTCTGGGTACTAGCCACCCCACCACAGTCTGGCTCCCTGTCTGGGGGGATGTTTGTCTGTCTGAGTGCTTCTGTCCATCCTGGTTGGGGGCTAATCTTACCCTCTGTTTCCCCACATGGAAGCCCCATCCTTTGAAGGTGCCTCAAGCCATTATCAACCTCGAATATTAAAAACCCTCCTAAAAGACTTGCTTGCACTGTGTCCCTCCTCTGGTGTGTTTACAAATACATTTCTTATTAGCTATTATGAGTCAGAGTTGCTCAGCTAAACACAAAGCAACAGCAGAATTAGATACTCAACAGAATCAACAAATTGCTTGACGAACACGATTCAAACCGAGCCAAGTATCTCATGGCCTGCTGCCGGTCTTTGAAAGAGCCTGGCATCCCAGTGCTCTCTTCTGTACCAGCTACCCTGTCATTAAAAAAAAAAAAAAAAAAGTAGCTATTAGTTACATTATATACTATCTACATATTTGGTAAAAGTAATTTCTGAGACACAGAGTAAAATATCGACGGGGTGCGGTGCCTGGGTAGTTCAGTCCTTAAGCGTCTGTCTTCAGCTCAGTTCATGATCCCAGGGTCCTGGGATCAAGTCCCACATTGGGCTCCCTGCACAGTGAGCCTGCTTCTCCCTCTCCCTCTGCCTGCTGCTCTGCCTGCTGTGCTCTCTCTCTCTCCTTCTCTCTGTCAAATAAATAAATAAAATCTTAAAAAAGAGTAAAATATTGAGTCTGTAGTATGAGAGGGAATCCCAAATGTATGCCTCCATTCTAGTTAGAAAACAACAGATTTGTTTTGTTTTGTTTTGTTTTACTCCTTTATTGCTGTGTAGTATACATAACATAAAAGGTGCAAATTTCAGTATGCATTGTAACAAGTTTTACCAAAGAAACACAACAGATAAAATCATTACTAGCAAACCAGAGATCTCCCTCATACCTTTCTCCTACTCATTACTTACTCCATTCCCAACCCATAGAAAAGGAACTGTAGGATCTCTTACCAAAGATCTGTTTGCCTTTGTTTAACTTCTTATAGATGTGTTATATTGCATAGACCCATGTATGTCGATCTTCTTTTACTCAGTCTTGTGTCTGTGGGATTTATCCACATTGTTGCAGGTAGCTGTGATGCATTCATTTTTCATTGCTATATAGTATTCCATTGTGCTAGTATAGCATAGTTTATTTATCCATTCTTCTTTAATGGATGTTTATATTTTTTTCCCAGTTTTGGGCTGTTATGGACATTATTGTACGTATTTTAATGCACATGTAACATTTCTTTGGGGTATACAACTAGGAGGGAAATAATCAGGTTAGAGGATAAGCACACTTTTAATTTTTAGAAGGTATTTCCCTACAGTTTGGCAAAGGGTATGAGAGTTCCCATACTCTGCACACATAAGACACTTGATATATTTTGGAGTAGTTTTGGTTTGGGTTTATCTTAGTTATCCTTGCAAATGTGTAGTGTTACCTCAATGTGCCTCTTTTTGCATTTCCCAAATACCTAACAATGTTGACCTTCTTTTCATATGTTCATTGATCATATAGAGATCCTTCCTGATAAAGTGTTTTTTCAAGTTATTGCCCATTTATATTGTGTTATCTATTTTTTTCTTATTGAGGAACACAGCTTTACATATGTAAACACATATATGCATATATAAACATATACATATATAATGTATATGTATAATGTATATGTTCAGTAATAATGTGTTTTATAGATATGCATATATATATACACATATACATATATATGGGGACATATAGAGACAGAGGAGGGGGAAGAATTTTTTTTTGGAAATACATTAATAGCAATTAATTTGTCCACCCTCTTCCTAGTCTTTTCATCATCTGGATGATGTCATTTAATGAATTAAGATTCTGACTTATAATGCAGTTTAACTAATCTTTCCTTTATGCCTACTATTCTTTGCATTCTATTTAAGAAAACTGCCTAACTCAAGGCATAAAAAAAAAAACTCTTCTGTATCTTCTAAGAATCTATATGGTTTTAACTTGTTCCTGTTCCTTTAGTTTCTGTGATGCTTGTAGAATTGATTTTTGTATATGGTGTGAGTTAAGGGTCAAGATTTATTTATTCTTTTAATAGGGATATCAAAATGATTTAATACTATTTTTGGAAAATAGTATTTCCTCTACATTGACGTGGCACATTTGTTGTAAATCCTATGTATGTGAATTTGTGTTTGGATTCTATCCTTTCTAGAAACTTCTCTGTCCATCTTTGTGTCAATACTATTTTAGTTAATGTAGTCTTAGTAAATACCTATATAAGACCTCTTTCTCCTTCAAAAGGATCTTTGCCAAAAAAAAAAAAAAAAAAAGGATCTTTGCTAATTTTGGCCATTTACACTTCATATAAATTTTAAAATCAGGCTGTCAATTTCCACAAAAAAATATCTGGGATATTGAAGAAATTGCAAAGGAAGTCAGTATGGTAGTTGTTAAAATGGCCAGAGCATGGCAGAGGAGAACCAGGGAGAAGGGTTAGATGGCCACAGAGGTGTACAGAACCCACAAGACTTTGGCCTGTGAGGTCTTGGGTACTATATATCTCTGTGGCCTCCCATTTCACTCTTCTCCCTGGTTCCCCTCTGCCATCCTCCGGCCATTTGAACAACTCTGCCATATTGACTTCCTTGCAACGTCTTCAATAGGCCAGGCCTCCATTCATCTCAGAGACTGTGATTTGCTTCTCTCCTGACAGAAACTACATTTTCTATTTAGGATTCAACTTAAGTTTCCTTTCTCAGTGTGCCCCATTATATAAGGATATGACCGAGATAGATACTATGTTTTGCTTGTCTTTTTATCCTATAAACTTAACCAGCACAGAAGAGGTCCTTTAGAAACATTTTTTGAATGAGTGAGAACATATTTACCTCAGTTCTCTTATGTCCACTGATCATCTCAGTGTAAGAACTAAGGGCCAAAAGGAAAGTGAGTAAAACAAATCTGTAACTAATTTACTCATCAATTAAGTCAGCAAATAATTACTGAATACTGGCTCTGAGCGGGGCACAATGCTGGACATGAGGGATACAACAGTAGGTAAGACAGGAAAACTCAAGAAGTATATAATGTAGGGAGGGAGATAGGTTCATAGAAAGGGAGAAAAAAGTAAGTTTTAAAATCACAAATTGAGATACGTTTCTAAAAGAAAAACAAACAAACAAGACAAAACAGGGCACTAACCTCCAGAACATTGAGAGTAGGGAAAGCTCACTTCAGAGAAGTGAGGGAAAGTCAGGGAAAGCCTCTCAGGTGGTGACAATTCAGCTAACTTCTGGAGAATAAGGAACCAGTGTCCATACTTCCTCAGTTCTGAACCAGGATACTGTACTTGATCATAATTTTATTCGGGTTTATTTACCTCAGGAGTTCTCAAAGGGCTATCCCGAGACCAATGATGGGCTCCTCCCTGTCATAGGCACCATAAGGTCAAAACCATGATACTAAGATCATAATACTTAAATGATCTTGCCTCTGTCAAATACTAAATACTATCAGTAAATACTGTTAGTATTTCACGAGGTTACTTGGAGATTTCCAGAGGCTGTCTGACACGGGATGTCACAATAGGCTGAATGAAGAAGCTGTCTTTTATTAAACCAGACATTGTGGAGATTTGCAAAACAACAACAAGAAACATACAACAACCCCACTTTCCTCACTAAACCTTTTATTTAGACAATATTGGTATGTTGATAAAAAAAATATGTGTTATTCATGTTAACCTGTAATGGGCTTATAATTGCTGCTTTGTGATCATTTAAAAAGTGCTTTTAACACTTGCAGGTTTTAATTTCTAATAGTGATAGCTAAAAACCCACATAAACAAGAGCTCTTTCAAGTTGTCAAACATTTTTAGGAGTATAAAGGGGATCCTGAGACCAAAATGTTTGGAAAACACTGGTTTAGTTGGAAGAATTAACATCCGTAAAAGAAATAAGATTCATAGACGAAATGAAGCCCAAGAGGATATTTATAAAATAGTCCCTGCTAACTCTCAACTCTGGACACAAAATGACAGCATCTGCCTAGCAACTGAAGCATTCAGACACCTGCAATGTTCCTCATAGCCCAGTGGTTAGCGGTTATGGACAAAACATTCTGGATATTTGAGTGAATGTGGGCAGGGTTCCATGGTGAGGAGGGTTCTCCCTGAATTATTTGGCACCTCATAAACCCAGCCTGAGCATTTTCTATTTAATTGGAAAATTTCATCATCTCTTGTTTATAGCACAAGGAATAGGACACCAGGCATCCTTAAGTGAAATAAAAATAGAACCAACTCCTCATTTTAAACATCTGGAATCTTTTCCTTGAAATGTGGCCTCCAGGTCTCTCCCACGGAATTAACTGGACTACGACTGTTCAGCCACTGTCCAAGGTGGTCGAAGCCTGACTCCATAAAATACTCAGTCACTCTGCGTCTCCACCTGCTCCCTGTCCACCGTGGCACGGTATCTACATTGTGCTTGGGTCTGATTTTCACTTTCATTGGCAAAGGAAAAGTAATGAAACAGCTGATCATAAGAGATCAGTTATGGAGGACACATTTTTTCATTAGAAAACAAACAGGCAAACAAACAACAAACAACGCCCCTCCCCCAAACTAACTTCAGTCTCCTGTCATGACTAAGAAAAACGATTTCTCTTTGTAAAAGTCTAACATACTGTATCTGAAACTAAACTTGAAGTCAACAAAAGAAAGCACCTCGCTGAGAGAAGGAAGGAAGAAAGGAAGGGAGGGAGGAAGAAAGGAAGAAAGGAAAGAAAGAAAGAGAGAGAAAGAGAGAGAGAGAGAATAACAGAATATATTAAATTAGTAAGAGGTTTTTTATTTTGTTTTGTTTTGTGGGGTTTTTTTTTGGGGGGGGGGGGGAGCTGTTCTTATAGCCTGTTTAACATACTATACCCCAGGAAACATTTATATTTGCACAGACTTGCAAGCAGAAATTTTCATTTTACTCTGAGAATCCTTCTGTTTGAACTTAACCTTTCTAAGGTTCTGACTTTTCCTGTTGTAAATATGTCCTTGCAGACTTATAATGTATGTGAAAAGTGCATAACCCTACAAAGATATGTATACTCATGTCTTGTATTATTATTGCAAGTAAAGAAAGAAAAAAAAAAGTTATTGACACTACTTCTATATAATCCCCTCCATTGATTCCTAAGAGTGTCTTTGTGAATCCAAAGTGTCTTATTTCTTGGCTAATGAAACATTTCTATACTGACCCTTTGAAGTGGATATGCCATCCTGTAATCCATCTGTAACTTGGAGCCCTCTATTTTTTAAGATCTCCAAGTCTTTCTTGGATACTAATTAATCTTTTCTGGAGAGATTCTTTATTAGCAAAGCTCAACAATATGCATTCCTCTATGTACCTGAATACTGAAACAAAATAATGATTTGTAGATGTTATAATAGACAATGGCAAAACTATACCATTATCTTTATAGTTACTTTCACAGATATCTTTGAGCACATTGATACATTCTCCAGGGCTAGATTTTCCAATTCAGAAAACCAAGAGGTTCTCAGAATATTAGGGAGGGAAAAATAACATGAAAAGTCAAACATTTAGAATAACAAACTCAGGGTGCCTGGGTGGCTCAGTGGGTTAAGCCGCTGCCTTCGGCTCAGGTCATGATCTCAGGGTCCTGGGATCGAGTCCCACATCGGGCTCTCTGCTCAGCAGGGGGCCTGCTTCCCTTCCTCTCTCTCTGCCTACTTCTCTGCCTACTTGTAATTTCTGTCTGTCAAATAAATAAATAAAATCTTAAAAAAAAAAAAAAAAGAATAACAAACTCATAATAACTGTCATTCCTGTTATGGGGACTCAATTTATTTGAACAGACTTGACTAGAAAAATAATATTCAATGAATGTGAGGATGTGGGATCATTATTGTATTTCCTTGAAATCATTCATAATAGTTAGAAAGACATCATGACACTGTAAGATGAAACTACTTCCATAATTATTCTGCGTTAAGAACTATAAACACATGAATGCAAACTTTGTCAATAGAATTTTATAAAATCTGCCATAAAGTGATCATTTACTTAGAGGCCCTCAGTCATCCTATCGCTTTAATGTTCTTTAGCTTTTTGGCATACCAGGACAATGATTTGGATGAGGTGGATCTCCAGAAAATATTTACTTCGCAGATTAGCTTGTGTGTGATGGAATCCTTTAGTCATTGAAGTCTCTATATCCCATCTTTGTTCCCCTGTTAGTGTCACTCTAAAATGAAGAAAGGGAAGGGAAAGATGTGAAAATGCTTTTTCTTCTTAAATCTTCTACTATACTCAGCAAACACTGTTAATAAATGAGAACCTCAATGCCAGTTACAAAAGAGATGCATAGAAGGTATTTTGGAATGTCCTAAGGAGATGCCTCTTATTTTTTTTTTTAACTTTTTAAATTTTTTTCAGTGTTCCAGGATTCATTGTTTATGTACCACACCCAGTGCTCCATGCAATACGTGCCCTCCTTAATACCCATCACCAGGCTCACCCAACCCCCGACCCCTCTCCCTTCCAAAACCCTCAGTTTGTTTCTCAGAGTCCACAGTCTCTCATGCTTCATCTCCCCCTCTGATTTCCCCCAACTCTCTTCTCTCCTCCTCCCAGTGCCCTCTGCTTTATTCCTTATGCTCCACAAGTGAGTGAAACCATACAATAATTGACTCTCTCTGCTTGACTTATTTCACTCAGCATAATCTCCTCCAGTCCCGTCCATGTTGATGCAAATATTGGGTATTCACCCTTTCTGATGGCTGAGTAATATTTCATTGTATACATGGATCATATCTTCTTTATCCATTCGTCTGTTGAACAATCCCTCTTATTCTTAAGTGCATCACACATTTAAAAAGAAAGATGCCTTTATAAGGGGGAGGGAGATAGAAGAGTAGAATTTCCAGTTTCAGTAAGTACGTTTGCTTCAGAGAAGGAAGCAGGCAATTTTGACAGTCCTTACATATTTCTAGAAGGCAGTGAGATGCCCTATATTGCCCAGCATTACAACACTGATATCATAGATTTTGCCCCAAATAAGTCTCTCTGTCAATCATACATGAAAAATTGGATTATAAAATCATTAGAAAAGATTTAAATGTGTTTAAATTTGCCATTTATATATTCATGGAGATTATATAAGTATGGAATAACACCAAAGCCTATAAAACAAATAAAATATCATGCTTAGCATAAACCAGGCAAAATATTTGGTTTAATATTTGATGCATCTGAACATTTTTTTATTGGCATTTCAGGCTATTTTTCCTCTATCTTCTTTCTAGGTAATGTTGTTAATGAATAATACAGAAAGTATAAAGTAGTCAACCCCCTCCCGTTCCCTTTTGTTGGGGCTGGGCAATCAGCTGGTGCATTCAGTGGAACAGAGTTTTTTAATGAGGTTAGGGCTGAGGGAGAGCTTATGAGATCAGATATTGGCTAAATATTTAGGGATATTGAACAAATATATAAAATAAATGAACGGAGGACAACGGGAAGCAGATTTCTCACTGTTGAAGACAGTATAAATAGAGAAAGAGGGAATGCTAGAAGTAACATTGTACTACTAAACTGGAATTGAAAGTGTTGATATGGAATCATGTTTTTCAAGATACATAAATAGAAGCAGGTGTAGCTGCCTGTGGGCATGTGTGGATGTGTGTATATAGGCACATATTCCTTAGTTCTGTCTGCAGGAAGAATCTAGATGGAATGACACACTTGTAACAACATCCAAGGTACTCAGATCTTGACTCCTAAGTAGCTTCCGCTGGTTCCAAAGAAACCAAGGGTTCTGGAGAAATGGCTGAATATAATAAGGCTGGGACAGGGAAACAACCAGATGAACCTGGACTATCTTGTGCCAGAAATAAAAATTATCCCAGAATATTGTGTCAAAAGGACATAGGAGCCATCTTGAAGCAGCTTTCATTGGCTAACCCTGAGACAATTTGGTCATCGAGACATATAATAATAATAATGGGTTGTAAGACATTGAATGAAATGGGAATCTGGGTCAAACCTGGTGCAGAAGGTAGGGAGGTAGATAGAGGATGGATAGATAGAGATAAATTGGTTGGTCTAGCTTTTATGGTGAAAGGAAAACTCTATCTTGTAGAATGACATACATATATTAAAAAAAGATCCAATTTATAAGATTGCCATTTGCCAGCCATCATAGAAATAATAAAACTGGTGGGTAAAGATCTGATGAGGAGCAGCATATTTACAAAGCCTCAATATTTTCTCTGCAAATTCCTTAATTACTTACCAATCAAGAGGTACAAAACACATAGAAAGTAATCTTATAATGGAGAAACCTGGAGAATACGATCTAAAGCAAATGGGAAGAGTTAATTGCACCAAGAATGGGACATATGGAAATCATGTGCCTCCAGAAATAATGCCCTGAGAACACTTCTATGATGCTTCTGCCAAAAAAATGTGTAAATTACAAGAAAACGTCAGATAAATCGTGATTGTGGGACATTCTACAAAAATTGGCTGGTACCCTTCAAACTTTTCAAGGTCATGAAAGATAAGGAAAGACAGAAACTGTTCCAGTTTGAAGAAAACGGAAGAAATAGAACTGAATACAACATGTGACCTTAGATTAGATCTTACACTTTATAAAGAGAGTTGTTAGGAGAACTGGCAAAATTTGAATAGGTTTATGGATTAGGTGGAAATATTTGATCAATGTCAGTTCTTTGATTTTAAAAGTTTGGCTGTGCTGATGTAGGAGAGTGTCCTCATTTTTAGAAAGTATGCATTAGAAACTTAAATGTTAATAGGGTAACATGTCTGAAACTTAAATGTTTCAGAAAAATTTGTTGTAATGTGCACATAGATATATAGTGTGTATATGTGTGTGTGTGAATGAGTGTGAGAAAGAGCAATAAAATAAATGTACTAAAATGTCAATATCTGAGAACCTGATTACAAGGCATACCAGAGATCTTTGTACAATAATGCACCTTTTCTGTAATTTTAAAAGTCACTTCAAAGTGAAAAGTTAAGAAAAAACTCAGTTCTCCTCACTTCCCAATAAAAGGGCATCAACCATGATTTTAAAAAGCAAAACAAAACACTCACACTCATAAACACAAGAAGCAGTGGTCTGGGGACACCTGAATGGCTGGGGATGGTTAAGCATCCAGCTTTTGATTTCAGCTCAGGTCTTGATCTCAAGATTGTGAGTTCAAGCCCCGGGTTGAGCTTGGACTCCATCCTAGGCATGGAGCCTACCTAAAATAAAAAATGTGATCCAGAATATCTACAAAAAATAATTCAGGGTTGCATTAAACTATTAAAATTTAACAAGGAAAGACAGTTGTGTATTTTACCCACTTCTGTCTCCTAGGAGATGGATGTCAAAATTTGGGTTCCAAATTTATGTCCACTTTTCTATATTTCAATTTATTGATTTCTGGTTTCTCAGAGAGTCATTTTGGCAGACTGCATCTCTTTCCAGTATTTCTCAGTGAGGCTACTTTCCAAATATCCATCTAAATTTTTATAAATGTTCTCAACATGACCACGTATCATATCTCTCCCCTCTAGGAAAACAGAGATTTTTTAATTCCTAGACAATAACTAGTATTTTAATTTGAGGCACTGCACCTAAAAAATTATCTTTTCTCCCCTAGAGTTTGGACTTAAACAAGGAACCTTTAGATGGTAGGCAGAAGAGAGGAATATTATCAGAGGTGTCTCTTTTCAGCTCTGGATTTTTGTAATACAGCCAGTTTCATGTTTTTCTACGGTTTTTCCCAATTCTAGATATTGAGTTTCATGATTAAAGCTTAACTATCTTACAGGTATGATGTTTTTAAAGAGGGAATCTTGTTCAGTCTCAATATTTATTTGAGTTATAAACTACCATAAGCAACATTTTTTCACTGTCACATTCTTCTAAGCTTTTAAATTATTGATTGATTAGTAATTGTGTTTAAAGTTAAGAACTTCTCCCCCAAAAGAAACTAAATAATTTGCCTGCTGTGTTGGGAAGATCAAATAATTGAGTTTGGGTAGAAATCTAGGGTTACAGAGGTCCAGCTAGATCCAAAATGGTGATAATGTTGATGATGGTGGTGGTGGTAGTGGTGATATTAATGAACATGATAGTGTTTGTGATGATGATGGTGATGATGTTGGTGATTAAGGTAGTGACAATGATGATCGTGATGATTATGATGATGGTGGTAGTGACGATGAGATGATGATGATGGTGGTGGTGGTAGTGGTGATATTAATGATCGTGATAGTGTTTGTGATGATGATGGTGATGATGTTGGTGATTAAGGTGGTGACAATGATGATGGTGATGATGATTACGATGATGATAACTGTGGTAATGATGATTATGATGGTGATGGTGGTGGTGATGAGATGATGATGATGGTGGTGGTGGTGGTATCATAGTAATGATGATGATAGTGATGCCAATGTGGGGGATTGTGATGGTAATGACAATGGTGGTGATGTTGATGATAGTGATAGTGGTGGTGATAATGGTGGTGGTGATGAGATGATGATGATGGTGGTGGTGGTAGTGGTAGTGATAGTCATGATGATGGTGAAGGAGAAGGATGGAGATAAAATGATGATGATGATGATTGTAAGTGCTAACAATAAGAACTTATTTGGACCCATCACTTTTCGGCCTTTCGACTAAGGTCAAGTGTAGAACTTATTTGGACCTTCCTTTAAGGGTCGTACATGTCCTTGACATGTTTAATCTTTAAAATAATCCTATCAAAAGCTATGCCCATTTATAAATGAAGAAGCTGAATTCCAGAAACACAGATAAGTTACCAGAAGTCACAGAATCAGTAAAATGTGGATCCATGCTCCAATCCCAGGTCAGTACATCTCATTCACCCTAATGTGTTGATTTAAGAGTTGTGCTCCTGGGGCACCTAGGTGGCTCAGTGGGTTAAGCCTCTGCCTTTGGCTCAGGTCATGATCTCAGGGTCCTGGGATCGAGCCCCGCATCGGGCTCTCTGCTCAGTGGAGTCTGTTTCCCCCTCTCTGCCTGCCTCTCTGCCTACTTGTCATCTCTCTCTCTCTCTCTCTGTGTCAAATAAATAAATAAAACCTTAAAAAAAAAAAAAAGAGTCGTGCTCCCCTTCCAGGTCTCCTCTACCAGCACATACTTACTATATTCTCTAAATTTCTTGGAACCCAGAAGTTGAATGGGAAAGAATTTTAGTTCTGTCCACTGTTGTAGTTCAGATGTATAGACACCTCTGACCCACTTGTTGGGCAGGAGAACTATGGTAGCTAGATTACAGATACCAACAAAGAAACCTCACACACACGCAGAAATCACTACCATAGCCGTTGAGGTCTGAATGAGCTGACTGTTACCTTTCTGACACTATTTCCTAACACTTTCATCATTGCTTACTCTGCTCCTATCACACTGGCCTCCTTGATGTTCCATGGACACATTAAGCGTATATTAAACTCAAGGTCTTGGCATTTGCTAATCCCTTTGTTTACACAAATAACATACACACCTCCATTTGTAATGTGTGTATGTGTGTCTGAGAGAGAGAGATTGATTGAGATTCATAAGGAAGAGCAGCCTCCTGAAATAAAGAGAGCAGTGGTTCAAAATATATGGGAAATGTTGTTATGGAATCCACACTGATGTAGAATCGGGGAGATGCATGTTTCTCTGCCCCAGAAGTTTGGGACTAAAATGCAAAACCAAAAGAAATGCCATTGAAGGTTGATGCAACTCTGCTGGGTGGCAGAGTTCATTGCATGAACTCTCTCTCCCCTGTTCATTGCAGTTGAAGAGGGGGACACTAGAGGAGACAGGCGCAACCTGAGGCTAGTGGGAAGAGCAGTGATCCTAATTATGCTCAAGTTAGTGGGTGGGTCAGCGCCACTGCTGGGCACCCTAAGGTGGCCTCAGCTGCCAAGTGGCATCAAAGCCCAGCACTCAGCCACCAAGAGGGACAGGCTGAGCAAGAAGTACAACCAAGCAAAGCAGAGAAAGAGGAAGGTGATGATGTGCATTTCACATGAGGCAATCTTTCCTGGAAGCATGCACTGAGGTCCAAGAACACAGAAGGACTGAGTTTCTGTCTTCGAGGGGCAGGAGCTCTTGAGTTCTGCAACTTAGGAGTAAAGTCTTAAAGTGATTCATCATCAGAGCTACACACTTGTGACAGCTGGGGATGTTTGAGTTAACACTAATGCTGAAGAGACCACTTGATTAGATCTGCTTTTTTTTTTTTTAAGATTTTATTTTTTTATTTGGGAGAGAGAGAGAGAGTGAACGAGAGAGAACAAGCAGAGGGAGAGGGGGAAGCAGGCTCCCCAATGAGCAGAGAGCCCGATCCAGGGCTTGAACCCAGGACCCTGAGATCATGACCCTTTGAGCCACGCAGGCTCCCCTAGATTTGCTTTCTGTTCCTGAGTTCTTCAAATCCCTACTTTTACTTTGTAAATTTCTGTTATGAAAGAGGAGCTAGGAACAAATTAAAATTCTGTATATTTTCCTAACAAACTGTCCAGACACCCAAATGCAGAAACTGATGATTTGCTCTTTTTCATTGCTCTTCCCAATATAGTTAAAAGCTTGTTCAGAGACGGATCTGCTGCACTGCCATGACTTCATTCATTTCCTTATTCTGTAAACACCTGTTGAGTGTTTACTCGGTACCAAGTAGTTAATAGATCCAGCAAGTGAGGGTTATAGTGCAGGGAGAGAGATCATTAACACAGTGTGCAATTAATAAGTTAATTATTGGGAATGTTAGAAAACACAAGTGCTATGGAGAAGGAAAGGAGAGTAAATTAAAATAAAGAGATCAGTGACGGCAGACATGGGAAGGGAAGGGAGGTTGCAGCATTAAGTAGAAGGAATAATTCTAATGTTTAGCAATGAGAAAAAGTCAGAATTGTTTAATTTGGCCCATCCCCAGGCTGCTTCCAAATGTGCTGCCGTTAGTTGTCCAGATGAAAATGTTCAGTTAGAATAATTGTACTAGAATAATTTAAATTCTTGAGCATAATAATTTAACTTTGTGTGTGATGATATAATTGATATGTTATGGCATTATTTAGTTTTAGAAATAAAAAAAGGTCTAATTAGAAAACTGTCGGCTTCTCATCCCACAGATAAAAATACTAGACCCTGAGAGTTTAAGTGATTTGCTGCACCATCGTTCAGCCAGTAAATGGTATAAAGAGAACCAACATATAGTTTCATCCAAAAATCTTTTTTGTAAACACGATTTTCAAATGTTCCACCACGTACGTTTATTCTGATATTCCCTGTTTAGTTGTCTAATTCCCACACCATTTCCAATCCACCCCGTTCCTCCCTGCTTTGCTGGTCAGTTATGTGGGTGTGTTCCTGTGCATCCTTTAGGTGCTCCTTTATGAAAGTACAAAAAAATATGATTACATCGTGTACCCTGTTTGAGACACAAAAGTAACAGATAGACGCCGCTCTGTACTTTTGTTGACTTCGTTGCTTTTTAAAAGAGATCCTTTCCCCATTCCCCTAAATTCTCCCGTTCCTATCTTGCACCAAGGGATATAATACTAGCAGCGATCTTTTCTTGGCAGAGATTGGGACTATAGAACAGAGTTCTTTAATCAGGGTTTCAGTTAGAAAGGCTACAGTTTGCAGATAACAGAAACCTGATTTACAGAGACTCAAACAAACAGGCATTTTATTCTCCTTTTCGAACAAGAACCCCCCAGGTAGGTGTTTGCTGGCACTGAGTCAGCGTTCAACAATGAATCAGGGAGCTGGATCTTGTTTTTTCATGCTTCCATTCTTGAAAGCTGGCTTTTATCCACGTACTGTCGCCTTGCCATTGTGAAAGGCTATTGCGCCTCGAGGCATTATCTGAGGCCTGTCTCTCGGGTTGCTTTGTATTATTATCCCAGAAGGAAAATCCTGCTGCCAGGCCTCCCGTTACAGCCCATTGGCCAAAACTGAGTCACATGCCCATTCCCAAACCAATCACAGACCAAGAGGACGAAGGTTACCTGGCGCGTATACACCAATCAGGCCCAGGGGCGGAGGTAGGCGTGGAGCCTCGCGTCAGGAAGTTAGGCATTCTGCGAAGTGGGAGGGTTCGCCTAACTGTTCAGACTGTCCCCCCCATCGTCCATTGTGTGGCCTTGCTGTAATGCATTCGTTCAAGGGCACAGATTTGAAGAATAATAATAAAAGGAGAAATTGAAAGAATGGGAGAGAGGGGACTAATTTCTGAGATCGCACATGGAAGGGGAGGAAAGGAGAACAGGACCTCTGAACCTGGATAGAGGTTATCTTAGAATTTAAAAACCTGGGTGGCTCAGTGGGTTAAGCCTCTGCCTTCAGCTCAGGTCATGATCATAGCGTCCTGGGATCGAGCCTTGCATGGGGCTCTCTGCTCAGGGGGAGCCTGCTTCCCCCTCTTTCTCTGCCTGCCTCTCTGCCTACTGTGCGCGTGCGCTCTCTCTCTCTGTCAAATAAATAAATAAGAACTTAAAAAAAAAAAAAGGCATTTAAAAACCTGTGCTCCGATAAGGCTGTTCCAAGCTACACGTTAAACATAGATGTAAATAAATATTAACAAATCCTAGCTCTGTCCTTATTAATGTTTGCTATTTACAAATGGAAAAATAACTTTATAGTGGAGAAATCTGGCAGGCATCACCTTAATGAAGGAATCAAAGTTAACATGGCCAGCAGGGAGATAAATTGAAACCATGTGCCACGTGATACGATGCAATGAATAACTTGCCAAATAGGTATAACCTATATCTAATCATGAGGAAGCATCAGGCAAGCCCAAATCAGGGATAGTCTGCAAATGGACTGGTCTCCGATCATCAAAATGTGAAGGTCAAAAAATTAAGAAGAGACAGAGAGCAACTATTCCCGAATGAGAGCAACGTTTCCAGAATGAGAAACCTCATGACGGCTAAATGCACACACAATTGTGGACTGGATCCTTTTCTAACAAAGGACGCTGTTAGGACAATTAACAAAAACAGAAAGGAGTCTGAGGATGAGATGTTGGGAACTTACTGATGTTAAGTCCTGATTTTGATGTTTGTATGAGCAGTAGTGCAGCATAATGTCCCTTTCTGTAGAAAATATACACTAAAAATATTTAGAGGTGATGGAGCATTATGTCAGCAACTTATAACAGATTCAGGGAACAAAAATGTTTGTATTATCTATGCAAGCTTTCCAGAACTTTGATTGTGTTTCAAAATAAAAACATTGTTTTGCTGTTCTCACTTAATGATAGGTAGAGATGCCGATTCTTGGCTACATAGTATTCTAGTACAGGGAAGTAACTAGTTTTCTATTGATGGACAAAAATTTAGATTGCTTTGCACCCTATGCTGTTACACTCTATTCTGCAGTATTTCTGTACTTAGCATTTTTTATGTGTGCCACTTTTTCTGTAAAATAAATATCTAGAAGTAGAAATTATTTTCACTGATTGAAAATGTTCCAAGATATATAGTACGCAGCACTCAATGACAACATATTTACTAAAACTATTTGAGGTTGATTGATCTGGTTTTGGTTTGGTTTGGTTTTTAGAGAATGAGGAAGCATGGGCATGTGAGGGGCTGGGAGGGGCAGAGAGAGAGAGGAGAGGGTGAATCTTAAAAAGGCTCTGTGTCCAGCACAGAGCAACGTGGCTTTAATAATCTCATGACCCTGTGATCATGACCTGAGCCAAAATCAAGGGTAGTTCCCTTAACCAACTGAGACACCCAGGTGCCCCTGATCTGGTTGAATCATATTTTCATTTATTGGTTGGACAAATATTTTTCAGTTTGTTCCTACAGAGTAAGCTCTGTATCAGTTCTAGAAAATAACAATAATCTTTGCCTTCAAAGGATATAAACATTTGAGAGATTTAGCAAGCAAAATTAAATTTAATTAATTTAAAGTTTTTCCCCAAGTAAACTATTTAATATTGACAAATCTTAAATGGAAGCAGAAAAAAATTAAAACATTTTTTTCTCTTAAGGTGTGTGTAAAAATGTTTTCAACGTGGAAAGGAAACCGTTTAAAAGGTTTAGCTTTTTACTAAAATCACTTATCAGTGATTTTAAGTCACTTATCAGTGATTTTAAGTGTTGCTATTAATATTATATCTATTAATACTGTCTATGTTATGGTGATTTCGGTTAAGCCCAGTTGGCAGTTTGACGCACTGATTTCTCTGTCTTTTCACCCAGCTTAAGGTTTCGTTGCACTTCCTTGGAGGTCAACCATCTCCTGAAAGATGGAGAACAATGGCCCATCTCTACAAGAATGAAATATTATTTTCAAGGTTGTTTTTTCCATATATTTCCCAGAAAGAACTCAAAAGTAAATACATTCATAAAGATTTTTCAATTATAAGTGGAAGCCACTAAAGACTCCTACTCTAGAAAATTTATACTTACAGAATTGACAAATCGCATAAATGTCCTTTTATGGGTGTTAATACTAGCTGTGCCGACAGAAGAGGGTCTCTATCAAGAATTTATCAAGGAGATTCCCCAAAAATAAATAATAGTGCAAAACCCAGAATATTCCTAGCCAGCTTTGTTAAGGAATAAATAATAACAATTAAGACTCCAATTACAAGGAAATAAATCTCTTAAGGTCAAAAAGTCATTCTCTAGGGGCACTTGGGTGGCTCAGTTGGTTAGGCATCTGTCTTTGGCTGGGGACATGATCCCAGGGACCTGGAATCTAGCCCCACATGGGGCTCCTTACTCGGTGGGAAGCCTTCTCCCTCTCGTCCTTTCTTGTGCTCTCTCTCACTATCTCTGTCACTGTCTCTCTCTCTCTCAAATAAATAAATAAAATCTTAAAAAAAAAGTCATTCCTCTAAATTGAGGACCTCCATGAAAAGCTTTGGAGTTAGAGCTAGAGATTTGTCCCAATGTGAAGTCAGTC
The DNA here is from genome assembly GCF_964662115.1 of Mustela nivalis. Classification (NCBI taxonomy): domain Eukaryota; kingdom Metazoa; phylum Chordata; class Mammalia; order Carnivora; family Mustelidae; genus Mustela; species Mustela nivalis. Next base: position 19,663,151 of record NC_139032.1, read on the forward strand.
TCCGGTTTTGAAAGGGCCAGGCAAAGCCCCGGGTGCAGAACTGTGCCTGGTTGGGAGCCTGGCGGCTTGTGATGCATATCCTCAGTATTTCGTACTGTGAGTGTTCAGTGGGTTAATGATTTACCATCTCCAAGCCTGGATTTCTTCAGCCCTTTTAGGAAATAACAATGCCCTCTTTACCCAAGACCTAAATAAAAATAATCTAATCTAGTAGCGGGTTGGCCTTGAGTTGAGATTTGCATATGAGTGTGCCTGTAGATTTCTGTGGGGCATCTTAGTGCATCATTAAAGACCTGCCCTGAGCCTGCTTTTCCAGCCTCACCTGTCTCCACACCTTTCCTCCTAAACTACACTTTGGAAATAATCCCCAGGATGCCATGCAGTTCCCTATGCAGCTTCACATCTGTTCCTCTAGCCTGGAATATTTTCTGCTCCTCGTGATCAGCACGAGGGTGATACCCATCAGGAAGCCTTGGCTCACCACTGGGTTTCCCATTGGGCCATGTCCAGCATGGGCGCATGGGCCTGTTCTTGTTGAGGAGGAAACGGGATGGAGAGGCAGAGAGAGGAGAGAGGACAGGAAGCAAGAGATTCAAGAGGCTGAGGAGGTCCTTTAGGGCCAGATTGGGGAGGGCCTTACATGTACACGGAAGAGTTTGTCCTCATCTTAAGGGCACAATCTTACAAAGGCTAGAGAGCATTTTACTAGAGGAGTGACATGATCAAGATATCTTTTATTTAGAAAGATGATCTAGCCACAGTGACAAGGATAGATTGGAACTGGGGGTAGCATCACAAATCCAGATGGGGTCTCTCTGAATGACGAGAACATGTCTCCCAGCAAACTGCTTTCTCCTCTCCTCTGGAGTTTCACGGGAGCTGGTTGGTTGGTGTGTGGACCCAGACGGGGTGGCATTTAACGGGAATCCTGAAGCCTTACCAAGCATCGGGAGGTGAATATCAGGGTCCCCGAGGGGTGAGTCCGATTGTAGCAGCCCAACATCTCCCCATGTTCTGCTCTCAGCACTCCTTTCCTAATAACAGAGAAGACAGATGGCAACATAAATTTCTTCTAACAATGAACACAGAGAGGGAGTTGGAGAAGTAGGTGTAGACAGCAGAGGAAGAAGGAGCACACTTACAAAAGTTGTTACCTCTTTTGCCTGCAGATACTGTGCTGGAAGCTTTTTCTACTTAGTGGTTCTCAAGCCATTATAATCACAGAAAGGACTCATTAAACCATAGAATCAGTGATTCTGCTTCTATAGGGTGGCCGTGGGGCCAATAATTTGCCATTCTACCAAGACCGCATGTGAGGCTGATGCTGTTGGTTCAGGGGCCATACTTGAAGAACCACTTGTCCTGTTTTGTTTCTTCTGTTCCTCTCAATAACCTGGCAAGGCACTCTTGGCACTGTTCCAACAGAAGAAGAACCCTCTCCTGGAGGACTTTGTAACCTGTCACCTACCTTAAGTCAACTAGCAAGAAAACACAAAACCGTGGGGCCAGGTTGTGCTTGGCTCAAAAGCCATGTGTTCCCAACCTCACCTCCCTTTCCTCGACAGCTGTCTTGAGCCCTTAGCTAGGACAGATGGAGCTCCCAGCTTTTTCCTTCGCATCAGGGTCCCAATGGCCCACAGCTCTTAAGTGTGAGGGTGGTGTGTAAACGAACATATTGTACATCTGAGCACTTCCTTTTCTCCAAAAGCTGTTTTAACTCCTTCGGCTGTGGTTCCTCACTCTGTCCCAAGAGGTGATATCAAACTATTGCCTGTGCAGTTAGTTGCTCCTGGAACATTTTCTTTCAGAGAGGTATGAAATGAACATCCAACGGCTCCGCGCATAACACGGTGCCTGGAAGTCTGCAATCTGCCCACATACATCTTGCCTTTGATGCCTTTTCCAGTAAGTTCGAGCCTCCCCTTGTGCTTGCATTGTTAACCCTTAGCACAACCACAACCATGTGGTTTTATATGGAATTGCCCACTGTGCTCTCTGCAGGCAAGTCTTCCCCGTTTCTTCTTTCTAAAAATATTTCCACATGCTGTGTATGTCCTATCAAATCCTATTTCTGACGTTGGATCTTTGTCTTTATTTGCTGGTTGTCCACTTAGAGCTAGAAAGAAAGAAAAAAGAAGCACCCAAGGAAACCATTCATGTTCCATATACCTGTGCTTTGGAATTAATTATTTTATCTACAAGTAATATGTAATTACCTCTTTGGGGCCTGCTTTTTGACCAAAGGAAACATTTTAACCTCATATTTCCTTGTTGCTGTTTTCAAAGGTAATATTCAACTGATAAGGCAGCAAGGTTGGCTTGAGGAATTTTATAAATTCTTTCTTTCTGTGTTATTTACAATGAATATGTTCCTTTACTACAATAATCAAAAGAAGGCTAATTTCCCTGAGATTTTTTTTTCTACATAAGGTCCGTCCCCCACCGAATAGAGAGGTAGTAAGCACCAACAATAAATTTTTCCCACCTGAGTTTGCACAAAGTAGAACATGTTAATCCTCTTGAACTTCCAAATTTACCTCATTGGTATAGTTCTTGTTCACCTCATTAACTTAGTATTAGTTGATTTAGGATTAATCCAGCTTAGTATTCCTTGACTCTGGGTAGCATTTTTGTCAATGTTGGTTTTGCTTTTTAAATCATTAGACTGTGCATAGTGTAAGAAAGTGAAAAAATTATTTTCATAAATGTGAATTTTCAGAGTCTAATGTATTTTTCCTTTTATTCTCTTTTGTCTCTTTTTCTCTTCCCTCTTTCCTTCCCCCCCCCCTTCCTCTTGCCTTTCTTTCTCTTCCCTTCCTTTCCCAATAGTTCAGCCTCAGAGCTATCAGGTCGTGAAGGAGGGGACAGCTCAGGGAGGGGTGTCACAACTCCAGTGAAGTGAGGAGGGCTGTGCACTGGCGGATGGTGGTGCTGGGTGTTCCAGCATGGGAGGTGGCCACATTTTGCAAATAAAAATAAGGGAAGCCTAGTTAGGTTTGAATTTCAGTGAAACACTGAATGGTTTTCTTTTAGTGTAAATATATCCCATGCAATATTTTATACTAAAAAAAAAAGTATATTAATTTGAAATTCAAATTTAACTGGATGCCCTATATTTATTTTATCTACCAATACTATCCGTGTGGGGTGTCAGAACTCAGTCTCCATGAGAAGGGTTTCCATATGGGGAAGGAGCAGCAGGTTAACGTAGAGCGTCAAAGCTAAGCAAGATGACAAGGACATCACTAAAGTAGAGACATCACCCAAGACACTGTCTATTCATAAAGTAATTGGTCAAATAGGGAAACATATTTTATATATAGAATATATGTAAATATATTATATAATATATATTCCAAATAGTCAAAATTTGGAAAAAGAAAAATATAGAATGAACCCTGTTTTGTGGGGTTAGGATTAGAGATATTGGTGAGAACTCATGGTTGATAATGAGCAAATGGTATATACATTTGCTTGACATGCACGGACTGTCTCTGGAAGATGAGTGAGAAAGTAGTAATGGTGTTTACCCCTAAGGAATAGACCTGAGTGGCTGGGGCATGGAAGGGAAAAATGACTTCTTATATTTCCTTTGCTATTTTTTATATTTTGTGTCACAAGCTCATGTGACCTGCACTAGACGATATTTTTTTAAACATTTGAAAAATAGAATTGGCTGTATTTCAAATCAGAGTATTAGAGGTAGCAGGGAGCTTAGAGGTTTTTCAAGGCCACATTTGTGAATTTAAGATGTTGTAAAAGAAGACTAGAAACTTTAAGTGAACTTCAAGGTCAGAGGACGAAGTAGTGTGTTATATTGGAAAGAAAGATCTCTGAATGAAATTGTGATTCTATGCCATGGCAGCAAGGTGCCCTTGGGCAAGTCACTCACCTCTCTGAACCTCATATACCCCCATAGTACAGAGTATGAAGCAAGGGCTCAAGGTCAGCTCACTGAGGGATGAGTCCTGCTCAGCTTTACCTGTCACAGTGCATGAACTTGGGCGAGTCAACTGGACCCTTTAAACTGCAGAATCGTCGTTTGTTATGATTGCATTAGTTTTACTTTATCAAATATAAGAAGCCTTAGATTATTTAAAATGCACCATTATTTAATGTTCCACTAAGAAATTTTTTAAGTGCCGCAATTAATTGTAAGATGGTAACCATCACGAGAGGCATGCTGACTTCAAAATGTTAAAATGTGAAAAAAGAAATGCATCTTAGAATCAATGTCATATGATCGTATTTACCAAGGGAACAGATTTACAATATAAGAGGTGGTCCAGTGGTAACTGAGAAATAAATGGATACAAGTGAAGGAAATCAAGCTGGCATTTAAAAACATTATGAGGACAGGAGAAAACAAGAAACAAAGTAAAGATATAATGGGAAGTAAATCCCATAATCTTTATACAGTTTTGATCCAGAAAACAGACGGTTGGTACATACTTAGAAGTAAACACAACACAAAAAAATAAAATAAAATAGAACTGGAGTCCATTCTCAGGAAGACAGGACCTGGTGTCGAGTAATTTGGCCAAGAACCAAAACCCGTCCTCTGTTTTATTTTTTTATTTATTTTTTTAAAGATTTTATTTATTTATTTATTTGACAGAAAGAAATCACAAGTAGATAGAGAAGCAGGCAGAGAGAGAGAGAGAGAGGGAAGCAGGCTCCCTGCTGAGCAGAGAGCCCGATGCGGGACTCGATCCCAGGACCCCGAGATCATGACCTGAGCCGAAGGCAGCGGCTTAAACCACTGAGCCACCCAGGCGCCCCCGTCGTCTGTTTTAAAATGAGATTTTAGGAGGAGGTGGCAGATATGTGGTTCTGGCTCAAGCATGGAGATAAGCAGCCCTGGGGAGCTCCAGGGTGGGTGGGGGTAGGTACTGCCTCTGGGCCAGCATCTGGGTGAAATCAAAAGGAGCAACAAAGTAAGAAGGGGATCTTGTGAGTTCTGTAAAATATATAACTCTAAGCATGAATGCCTGAGAATTTTGGAGGGATGGTGGCCCTATTTAATTGTCCCATTGGCCCTGGTAGGATACGGAAATTGAAAAATAATATGGTTGTGTATCTAGGTGGTGTCACCCGTCCCACTAAGTAATCAATACTGGATCAACTCCCAGAACAAGGGAACCGTGTGGGGGAAGGAGCAGACGATTACCCTAGAGCCCCAGCCTGGGATGAAAGGCATCCAGCCGATTGGTTGATCCAGTTGGTCAGGTCAGTCTGACCTTATAATCCCCCAGTGAGGCTGGGAAGTAGGGTGTTGAGAAGGAAGAAAACACTTACCTCAGAGAGGTGTTATGAGAATTAAACGAAATCACCACATCTGGCACGTGGTAAGGGCTCAATAAATGTTAGCTATTGGTAAATGGGGAAAAAAAAAAGCTTTATCGACCATAAATTTATATCATTTCAGGTTTTTTTGAAGCACCATCATGATCAGATCCTGATTCTTGAGGCTCACAATCTAGACCTCTTTGCAACATGCTACATTATGCTTATTTCATGCACTATTACTTTAAGTTGAACCCTTTTGCAGTAAACTGCATTATATACACTTGTTCATAAACAATAGTTGTGTGCATGGGGTGCTGTTTATCTTTCAGATATTTCCATAATGCATACACATGATGTAACATAGAAACATAGATTTTTCTTTTAAAGAGTAAAGCTTCAGCACTTTCTCTTGAATGTTATTCTGTCATTTGACTACATTATATTTCTGATGCTCAATTTGCACTGAGTACATTATGGACTTCTCTAGGGAACAGAAAGAAATTTTTTTAAGTAAACATAAAATGCTTTGATAAATCAAAACATGTGAATGAAATTTCTCTTAAAAAGGTTCCAATCTGTTTTGAGACTTGAAATAAAGCTCTGTCTTTAACGTAATAGAAACCGTTAACCCAAAGCCAACAACAAAGTAATAATAACTTGTTATAGGAGTAATGCATAAGCTTATTTTAAAAGGTTAGTTGTTATATAAAATGCAAAAGGAAATCTTGCTATAAACCAATTGTAAAGAAACTTAAAAGCTGTAAAATCTGTTCTTTCTGATTTAAACTGGCAATAAGAAGTGTACATTGTTTGGAATCCACACATTAAGAGCTTATATCATAAACTGGCCATAATCTCTCATACTGAAAAGTCACCCATATTCCAAATCATGTAGTATCACCTCAGTAGTAGCTCTGTGAGAATAAGACCCTGCCTGGGCCATCACAACTGTATTCCCAGTATCTAGAATGATGTCTGTCCAGAGTAGAGCTCAATAAATATATCTTGAATGAATAAATGAATGAACAGTTCATGTAGAAATTCAGCGATTTTAGAAATACCAATGAACAAAGTTCTCAATACAAAAAATAGGTAATTGGAGAATGATAATTTAAAATACAAAACAGTGATAAGAGCTTGCAAGTTTGGTATGAATCAAAGGGACAGTGGAACAGAGATGTGAAAATCTTAGCTCAGCTAACTATATTTAGTAAGTCACATAGCTGAGCCATGTAACTTCTGAATTTTTGTTTCTTCACCCCTAAAATGAAGAGGGGGGGTGGCTGGAACCAGTGATTCTAAAAGTCCTTCTGATTCTAAAATTCTATTATGCTGGAAACACAAAGGCCCACCTCCAGGCATGTATGGGTAGGCTTGCTCATTTTTACTTGAGATAAAGACAGAAAAATGTGTAGCTAAATCACTGTGAAAATTGACAATGTGGAATAGACGTCTGGGTGTCCTCCAAAACCTGCTTTCCCCTTCTGCCTGGGCACAGAGTTAGGCTACGTATCTCAGCTTCTGCTGCAGTAAGATGTGACCATGTGTCCAAGTCCTAAGGATGAAACATTAGGAAGTGGAGTGCACCACCTTCAAGCTTGCCGTGTGAGACCTTCCATGCTTTCTCCTCCAAACCCTTCTCCTTCTAGCTGTCTGCGATGGTGACACACCATCCCCTCCAGTAACCTTAGAGGCTATACACTGAACATAGCTGAGTCATTGCCAGTCTGGATCTCTGAATACCTTTGTGCAATACAATGCCTACTCCCTCCCTCGCCCCAGAAGTGTTGGGCACTTCTCCTTGGGTCTCTCCTGTTTCTGAATGTCCTGTAAACAGAGGCACTGGCTCTCTTTCTTTTAGACTCTTGTCAAGGATGCTGGTACAGTGAACCATAGCCTTGGAAGACAGAGATAGTGTCTTCTTGAGAAGCAAAGGGCAGGTTTCTTTTTTGTCCAGTGTGATAAAGATAACATCTTCCTCAGGGTAACAAAGGGCAGTTTTGCTTACAGCTCACTCTACAAGGTCCAGGTTCCCTAAGTTCAGGGATTCTTAGGGACGACTCACACTCACCCTATGTGCTGAGTTCACACTGGACAAGCTATGTCCTCCTGTGAGACTTGGAGGATGTGAAGAAATGACACAAGCATGAAGCTCATGCTGCTTTCGGTGACATGAGTAATCAAGTCATATGTGCTCGACCCAGAAACTGTGTCTTCTGCCAGCTTCCATGAACCTATGGTGGGCTGCCTAAGTCATAAGCTCGCAAGTCAGGTCAGATCTCACATAGCCACAGTTCTTGATAGCTGCCCACCCTTCCTACCCCACAAAAACCCTGGACTCTTAGGTGAGTGAGTCACTACCTTTAGGTCTCTCTCTCTCTCTCTCTCTCTCTCTCTATATATATATATATATATATATATATATATCTCCATCCTTAACTGACATAGCAGAAGTCACATCTCCATTGAAAAATCAATATGAAATTAGAGTCAGCTACCTTATCTTTACCAAATAAATTGATGAAAATAAAGGATATGAGTCTGTTAAATGAGGGAATTGAATTAGATAAATATTTTCAAAATGTAACAGGGTACACTAGTGCTGTGTCTGTTGAAAATAATGTTCTGTATTCAAGTATGTTTGCAATATGCTCACTGTTTAAATCTTATTCCCCCTCCTTCCCTGGAGAGTCACAATGCACATAAGTTTATTAAAGACTCTGAGAAATCCTGTGGTAAAGAAAATTATTTGCATTATTTAACCAGCAGTATTTTCCTAAATTTTTTCAGCGTAACCCCTATTGACATTCTAGGAAATGAGTGTTCCACGGAATACACAGGGGGAAATGCAGGGCTAGATCATTTCTAACATCCCTTTATGCATCTATGAGTCAAACATCTGAAAATATGTAAGAAACATATTTATTCATTTATTAGACTAATGTGAGTACAGTCGGTGCTTCTTAAACTTTAATGTACACCTGGGAATCTTGGTAAAGTGTAGCTTTTGATTCTGAATGTCAGTGTAGGACCTGATACCCACATGTCTTTGAGTTGCCAGGTGATAATCAGACCAATGTTTGAGTAACAAGGATCTAGACAATACAGAATCTAAAAAGTGAAGAATGACACTTACGATGATTGTGTTAAGACATAGCAAATCTGTAGTTAAGGCTATGTTACTGCAAATGAGTTTTTTTATTACATATATGGGGGGAAAGTGCTCCAGAGTTCCTGTTGGACAGCTTAGGGGTGCTTTCAGAATTTTTCGATATTACCTGATGAATTTAGGGACATGTTGACTAACTGGAAAAATGAATGGGTGTCAGTCTGGGGACTCTGTATCATCGTGCAGCCTCTTCCCTGTTTAGAATTTTGAACACAGAATTGAGTTCTTCAATAAAGACACTGCCAGAGAGTTTGTGATTCAACCCAGCAGAAGGGATTAATCTGACCAGATCGTTCCTTATCTGCTCTAGATTAAAGATGGAGAAACTTTTTTCTCTCCAGAAAAGAATGTTTTTCTTTCTTTTGTTTCCTCCTAACTCAAATTTGGATTTCCCTGGCCTATTTTTCAAGAAATCATTTCTCCCACTCTAACGGTTCTACAACAGAATTTTTTCAACAAAATGTAAAGGCATATGAGATCAGGTAAAAAGCTTATAAGGAGATGAGCTTACAGGAGCATAAAAACTTAATATTACTGAAGTTACTTCAAACAATGAAAGTTTGGCATGTGCTAATTAAGGAATTTGATATGTGTGAATTTGTTTCCAATTATGAGATCTGAGTCCAATAATGAATTCTTTGAACCTGTTTCCAAAGTAACATATTTGGTTCTATAATAAAATCTCATAGCAATCCCTAAATAAAAATAATTTGCAACCTTCACGCTAGTGAGAGGAAAAATGTCAAAGAAGGCGCACCACATGCTCTCAATGGGAAAATCATTTTTTTAAAATTTGACTTTGTAAGAATTTGAGAGAAATCCATGATATAATTTTATGTGAAATAAGAATAAAAGAAAGTCTGTCTCTGCTATAAGTAGACAATAAGAAAATGAAACCAATTCAGCGGGTGGGGTGATAAAATCACGAGTGCATTTTTCTTTCTTTTGGCTCCTGTTAATATTGTACTTCCACACTCGGTAGACATTATGTGATTTAAAATAAATATATTAAGGTGGTTCATGCTGATGGGTCTGTGGAAACAGTAGTAGTTATGTCAATGGGAGTTAGAAAAATACCATATTTGTTTTGTTAATTTTTTTTAACATGATGGCGTGGGAGAAATGTTGCTTGATTGGAACTTTCTGTCAATGTAGTGTATAATCTGTTATACGGAGGGAAACTACCTTTCCTTAGAAACTTGGCAGAGGGGCGCCTGGGTGGCTCAGTGGGTTAAGCCGCTGCCTTGGGGTCAGGTCATGATCTCAGGGTCTGGGGATCGAGTCCCGCATCGGGCTCTCTGCTCAGTGGGGAGCCTGCTTCCTCCTCTCTCTCTCTGCCTGCCTCTCTGCCTACTTGTGATTTCTCTCTGTCAAATAAATAAATAAAATCTTAAAAAAAAAAAAAAGAAACTTGGCAGAAAACAGTTGGCACGCCCAAAGTGAACGGTCGAGGAGAGTTTAATCGACTATTTACAAAGGTGAAGGCAGGGTGTATGGCAGTCCCTGGGGGCATAGCAGAGAGCAAGCTGTTGTCACCGTAGGCCAGAGAAAACAAGAATAAAGTAGTCCAGGGACCTAGGTTGGGCAGCCAATTGGAAGTGGCTACTGCAGGAGAGAGACAACTAATGTGGACCCGCAGCATTCTGTCAAGGGAAGCCCCAGAAATGGACATCCTGACCTCCCATCCCTCCTGCCCTTTTCTCTCCTGGAGGTGCCACCCCAACCAAAGCCAAAGGCCAAGGGAGCTAGTTTGTGCACCTCAGCCTCTCAGGCCCGGAGTGGGGCGAGAGAAGCGTGGGCCGGGGATACGGAGGGAGCATATGGTGGGACCAGGGGAGGAGAAGCAGAACGGGGGGCTCAGACAACAGTTCAAAAACAGGATCTGTGCATTTACACAAGGGGGCACGTGAGGGCTCATGCTAAGTGCTTCGGGCGAATGCTAATGAAGAAAAATATGGCCAAAGGCGTTTCTGAAAACCTGGAGCATTGCATAAACATGTTTATTTCTCCTTATGTGCAAGAGTGCTCATGCTGTGTTTGCTTGGCGAAAATAAAATGTTCCCAGACATCCTGTGCTCTCCTTTGCATTAATAGCAAGAGCTAATGGATCTTAAAACAAGAAAAATCTCAGTCAGACCTTTGTTTAAAAATCTCTCCTACTCAGCTTTTATATGTATTATACAGAGAACATATGTGTGATATAAAAGTAATAAATCACCATTATTCTCTCATTGAGCCTCTCTTGACTTCCAAATTTCCCCCTAGAACAATACCTTTTTTTTTTTTTTTTTTTGCTGGAAGTGTAAATGAGTGGTGATGGTGATGATGATGATGATGATAATAGCTATCACTTATTGAATGCTTACTATGTGCCCAAGCACCTATGAGGTCGGTGCTATTATCGTCTCTATTTTAACACTATATGGGTGAAGAATTGAGGCTAAAGGAAGATCATTAACTTCTTCCGGTTACATCAGCAGAAATAAGTGACTGGGCTTTTAAAGACAGCCAGATTACAGAACCCCAAATCTTAAACATCCTGCTATCACTCTCTTTGGAAACATTGCATTATACACTTTTTTTTTTTTTTAAATACTGGAAAAGATGATTGGTGTTCTTTAAAACTTTTGCTTGAAAGCTAATCATGTAAAACACAAGACTGCTAAAGATGGAGAAAGAACAAAAAGAATAGACAGCAGAGGTAGGGTGAGCAGGGCGGGGATAGGGGCAGGAAGAGGGGGAAGTGTCAGCTGAGAAAGGTTCTACACTGATGTCTGTCTACATGCCGGTTCCTGCCATTCACGAATGTTTTCTTCTGCCCCTTTCCATCTAAACTGGGATGTTTTATCCTTCCTGTACCTAAATGATCCCTGTGAACACTTGGAAGTGGGAAGATCATTAACTTGGAAGTGGTTCGATCATTTTGTTGAATCTGTATGAAAGTCCTAGGTACTGAGTTGTAATAGGAGGGGTTTGCCATAGGCCTTCAACTTATCCTGTATCAGCTTTGTTCAATGAAATGCTGAGAAATGTGATGAAATTGTGAAATGTGCATACAGCCACATTGCATCTGTCATGTGAACAGCTTTACTAACATGTTAAGCTGCTTTTGTAAAACATTCTGATCGACCAAACCAAATACAGATAACCACATATGGATAGCTGAGGGTTATCCAAGGGTTATCCATTTTACTCCGCAGCTTCAATGCTCAAAACATGAAAACATTATAAAGAAATAAACAACAATTCTCACTTTGCCTTGGAATGTCAAGGGATAAACTGATAATTATAGATTGTTGAGACTTGATACTTCTCCATTTCTGTACTGCTTGGCTCATTTTTCTATTTATCGGGTGGTAGTCCTGAAAAATATGTAAAAATGGAACCCTTCAGTAAGTTAATTTAATGACTTGTTAACAGCTTTGACAAAAAGATTGGTGATGAAATTAAAATAGTTATGGAAGATGACATATTGAGGTTAACAGTGGGATTCAATTATCCATGATATCCATTAGCATGGAAGGATAAGAAGTTGCTGGATATTTCCTAAAGCTTCAACCATATATAGCAGAAGAGATGAGAAGGAAGTCATTGGCTCCAAACTGATCCGATTTGCCTGGTGGCTGTGTGCCCGTGAGTGCTAGTGCGGATGTCGGAATTGTGGGCTTCTGAAGATGCTCCCTGTAGTAGCTCGTGTCTCTGCCACAGCTAAAGAAGACCTTATCTGGGCCAGACCTGGATTTCTGAAATAGTTTCCTGTCATGGCCATTTGTTGTTTTTGCCTCTCTGGTATCCGTTCCCTTTTTCTTCAGATTACAATACTTCAGATTTCCTTTGAGAAGCTATTCCATCCCCATGTGGTTTGGTCATGTGGTTTGAGATGGATCGTGTGACCCAGCACTCAATTTTCTGAGCTATATTGATTTGCTCAGACATGGGCTCATGAACCAGGCCTGCCCTAGCATCAGAATTCCATCCTTCTAGGTGCATGGATTGGTTTAGAGATAGGCATAAACCCAAGCTGATGCAGAGTCTTGAGAAGGTACACAGACACACACACACACATACACACACACACACACACACACACACACAAAGAAAGAAAGAAAGGAAAGTCTTCTCTGTTTGGATGACTAGCACTAACAATGATATAATGCTAGAGTTATAGGGCATCTTTATGGATTCTATGAATGTAATGCAGAAAAAGCCAAGAAACTAATCCTTGCTAATGTTGTTTGAGCCCCTGGATCAAACTGTGCCTAAAAATATGAGTATTGAACTTCCAGTGATATTAGTTAATTTATCCTTATTTTTTTGCTTAAATGAGTTTAAATCAGGTTTCCTGTCACATGCAACAAGAGATTTCTAAATAATGTTACTCTTATCTACATTTATTCTCATATTCTTGTTCTAGAAGAATCTCGTTATTGATCTCCCTTTTGATCTAGCGCTCTCCCATTAAAGGACATTTAACAATGAGTCTTCAGTGCTTAGCCGAACAGGCACAATCCAGTCTCTGCCTTACCTTTGGCTGGCTCACCCATGTGGCTTACCAGCATGAGGGCAGTTGTGGGAAAGAACAAATAGGACTCAATGGGAAGCGGTCAGGGGACCATAGCCTGCTTGGGAGAGGACAGTGTGCCATCTGGGAGCAGTGTCCTGTGGCCAGTTTAAAAATCCCAAGTGAAATAAATATGGACAACTGGAGACGTAAAACAAATATTTCAGAGACATCATTCTGGGAAATCTGAGTCATCAAAAGGAGACCCAGTGACGCTGTAGCTCAAGGGCGAGGCTAGTTTCCCCCAGACCATCGGTTCTGCCTGGCTGCAGGCAGACAATTAGCCATTTGGTTGGGCCACCAGGGCTTACTCTGGAGAGCGGCCATGTTAAGCCTCACCTGGCAGGGGACACACCGATTACTACCAAATTCTCTAACCCTGTTAATATTCACTCAAGAAATCTGAAGATTTGGAACCTGTGAGTAAGGGCTTTACTATGTTCAGCTGCAGAAAACAGAGGCAGGGAGCAATGGTGGCTGCCAGCAGGTGCAACCAACAGATCCCAGAGCTGTAGTAGGCTTCCAAGCATTGGCTTGGAAACCAATGCAGACCTAGGCTTGAGTCCCAGATCCACCACGAGCTACTGGTATGGCCTTAAGCAACGGTTTAAATTGTCTATGCCTCCGTCTTCTCATCCACAAAGTAATTCTTCCTCAGAAGATAGTGATGAGGATTAATTGAAAATGGTGTATAAAAGGTTTAGCACAAGAGTAAATATTCAATGAACGCTGCCTCTCATTATATCCCTATACAGCTGATAAGCTGGATGTACCATGTACCATTACCTGTACCATTAGCTGGTACTTTCCATCTTCGCACATTCCATTTTCTTCCCTTATGTTTCCCTACTGAAATTCTACCCAGCCATTAAGATTTAATTCAAAAGTCATCACTTTCAGGAAGGCTTCTTTCCAACTAGATGGAATCTTTCCTTTGGCTTTAGCTTTTTGTGACAGATAGAAACCACATATAGGGCAGTAGTTCTTAATCCTGGCTGCATATTAAAACCACTTGGAAATCTATTAAAAATATTGATGCCTGGGCCCCTATCCCAGAAATTCTGATTTAATTGGTCTGGGGTGAGGCTCAAGCATCAATATGTTTAAAAAGCTCCCTAGGTGATTCTAATGTGTAGCCAAGATTTAGAACTGATGGTTGAATGAGTATGTTCTTAAATAATGTTTATCAATGAATTCAAGCTAAGATATTAATGGCTTAAAGTTTTAATAGACTAACCTTTAGAAGACTTGCATTTTTATTAAAAGCAATATAAAAATGCAAAGGTAAATAAAATTTCTAAATAACATTTAGCCTAAAGAAAGTAATCATAATTAACTGGGGAGATGCATATAGAACTGTAAGCATAGAATATGATATATGAATGGTATCCTAGAAATATACCTGAAATATTGGGGGAGCACAAATAGAAAACATCCCTAATTTGGAGTGGCAGAAAAAGAAGAAAAGTGGCTTTAAAATGTGGGTGCCATTCGGGGGACCTGGGTGGCTCAGTTGATTAGGCATCTGACTCCTGGTTTTGGCTCAGGTCATGTTCTTGGGGTTGTGGGATTGAGCCCCACGTCAGGCACCACATTGAGCGTGGAGCCTGCTTGGGATTCTCTCTCTCCCTCTCTTTCTCTCTGCTCCTCCTCCTATGCTCACACTCTCCCCACTCTCAAATATATATATATATATATATATATATATATAATCTTTTCAAAAATGTGGATGACATTGAGCTGAGTATTGAAATGCAAAAACAGGTTTTCGAGGTAAACCTCCCAGGCCACCTATGGAGGTGTCAGAGAGTACATGGCTCATTCCAGTTCATACACTTTCATCACCCCAAGAATGAGCTGCTACCAAAGAAAATGGCAGCTCTGTCTGTCTAGGTCTTAGTCATGAGGGGGTGATAGGATGTTTGGGGACAGGGGAACTATTTCTAGAGTAGTCTAGAGTAGACTACTTAGGTTTTAATAGAGCAGCTTCCAACTTGATTTATTTTTTTTTAAAAAAGGAAGACTTGCCTTCTAAAACCGACTCATAGGATGAGTATGATAGCATTCAGGGATAACTGTATCAGAAACTGGAATGCCCCCAACACTTCATTCTCCTCCTTTCTTCTGTACTTCTCCCTGAATGTCAGTTGCTTTACCATAGGCTTGTTTTGTCCGTGTTCCCATGGATGATGTCACAGATTCCTAGATTCACAGGTGCTCAGCTCTCCCACCCTTGGAAGCATTTTGAATAGCCCGAATTAAGTCTTGTCTGCAACCAAGCCAAGCACAAAGGCAAGATAGGGAGTATTCTGATTAACCTAGGTTGGATCCGGTGCCCACCTCTGCCTAATCACTAAGGCCAAGGAAGCAGAGTCAATAGGAAGATGTCAGCGTTCTCTGAAGTAAGTCCTGTGGTTAAAAGAAGCATTTCTTAGAAGACAGGAAGTGAGTGCTACTTGGAAAAGAATAAGAGTGCTAGCTGGGCAGATCTTAGAGATAAATCACTACCACTGTCCATCTCTTGGGCACCTAGCTCTCTCATATACCTTCTTCTTTGTATTTAAATAATTCCCCGCACAGCCTCTGTGGTTGACTGATTGCAGAAATGGCTCCAGTTCCCCACTTTGCCCTCTACCCACACTCTTTGCAATGTAACTTTCATCAACAGGTGGATTCCCCCCCATCCTCTCAGCCTAGGCTGGCCTACGGCTTGCTGTGGCCAATAAAGTGGGACAGAAGTGACAGTAGGTTAATTCTCACCCTAGGCTTGAAATGAAAAGGCCCTGTGTGCTTCTGTTCTTTCTACCAACATTAGAGCCAGCCCAGGCTGGTCTGATGGAAGATTATGGACTTTGGAGGCAGAGCCAGATCACTGTAGGTGAGGACATTTTAGACCGGACATCCCCTAGCCAGCCTACCAGCTTGAGTCGCAGACGCGTGAGTGTGCGCAGCCAAGATCAATCGAGCCTCGCCAAGACTGAGAAACTGCCCAAGCAACCCACAAACCCATGAGCTAAGTAAGATGATTGTTGTTTTAAGCCACTGAATTTTGTGGTTGCACGTTAACAGATTTTTTTGTGTGTGTGGAGAAAGATCATCAAAAAAGCCAGTAGTTTATAAATGCAGTGATCTCCCATATAAACACAGATGTATTCAGCCCACCTCAGGGCAAATAGCTGAATGTCCGGTATCACAAGGTGATGTCTGTTCCTATTTAGTAAGTATAAATGTGACTTTTCTGATATTAATATTTGATGGTGGCAGAAAATGAACCTAACGCTAATCAAAACTTCCCACGCAGAAACAGGAGATAGAAAAGCCACGGTCAGGGGCAAATGCTACCTGGCATTGAAGAATGCTATTGATCCTTGTCCAGAGTGCTCCAATTTCCTTTGGGAATTGCCCTTGGGCATTGCATGTGTGTGGCTCTTGGCAGGAGAGTGTTTCTAGCATCCTCCATCCACCCCCCCCCCCAAAAATACCCTGCTGGTCAGGCATAATAAGATACATGATGACGCTAGTAGGCCTCACTGGCATCTATGTGTTGAATCATTTCCCTGGCAGTATATCGAGTTCTTTAACTGGCCAATCTGGTAGCACAGGTTGTGCCAGCTGGGTGATTTCCCTCCTCCATTTTCATCAGCAGGAACCCCAAGAGAAGGGAGAGAGGTGTGGGGACGTTTGGACACCCAAGCGTCCAGCTCGCCTACAATTGGTACACGCCTAGGGGTGTAAGGGTTTCCTCGGTGCTTAAGCGATCACCAGCTTCCGTGTCCAGATTTGAGATTGGTCTGGCAACGTTCTATTTGCCCAGTCAGCAGCGCCAGAACTGTGGTCCAGCCTGAAATGTGAACTAAACATCACCATCATTTTTTCCTCCTAGCCTTCATCTGCCTAGATCTAAGTTTAAAGAATTAGACCTCTGCCTCTGCTTTGTGCTCGGAAAGGACGGGTAGAGAAGGGAGGTAAAACCGTTTTCTCCCCTAACTTTAGCTAATGCCCAGGAGTGGCCTCGGAGATCAGACTTCCCAAATCCCCTGGGCTTTCACCAGTCTCCCACGTTAGCTTAGGCTGAGAAATAGACTTTTACAATTTGCCAGTGCACGAATCCCAGACCTTCAGTTATAGCACCACCGCTGAGGACAGAAAGGGGTTCACTTAGCAAAACCATTTTGTTCTCCTGCTGCTCTGTCTTTAATATGGGCAGAGCACATCTCTCTCTCTCGTGGCACCACGCGGAGAACCCTAAGAGGTGGCCCCACGCTCTGCTATCCTGACATTTTTCTACCATATCCTCTACAGCTTCAGTCTTGATGGAGATGGGCTTTGAATTCCAAGATACCACAAGCTGCAGTTTAGCCAAAAGCTTCAGATCTGCGTAAAAGCCCAGGATTTGAACCATATGCTTGGAAGACTTTTTTAGAGGAAGAAGTGTGCTCTTCCCAGAGCATCAATATTCTGAGCAAACAAAGGAACTCTCTGACTCCTCCAACACCACTTTGAACCCTGCTCCTCTGAGGTTGCCAGCTCTGATTATTGGTAGGGGCTGCTGTCAGTGCTACATCGAAAGAATTCTGAGACCATGCCCTGAGTCTATGAGGAAGAATGCCATGATTAATTAGCTCTGTCTGCCAAGGTCAAGTGATAGGAGAGTAACAAGACATATGTCATGTTTTGTCATCCTTGTTCTACACCAATTAAGTGTAAGATTAGGTCTGCCGTGTGGCTTTGTCTCTACAAGATAAGAATTTGAGAATTTGATAAGCATTGGAGATAAAATTTCAGAAGAGCCTCGTAGGAAAAGTAATCACCTTAACTCCCAAATAGAATAACCTTCGCTTTTCAGAAAACTAGTTCATTTGTATATCATTGTCGACAGAAGATCTTGTTTGTGCTCTGTGTATGCTCCAGTCATTCCCCTGCTGAAACTGTCACGTACTCAAGGTTATACATCTCTTTCTTTTAACATAAAAGTCAGGTAATAACTGGAATACCCCATATACTCTAAAGGAATCTCATCTTTCTGAAGCTCAAACAGAATCCCTGCTGTGCCCGCATCTCAGTCTTGTTAGGATCGGATGAACTTTGAAAACCTTAAAATGGTGTAGGAAAGCTCTTTTCCCTGTTTTCCACTTTGGAAACAGTAATACTCGGAGTCCATTATTTTTACCGCCGTGTGCTTTTTTTTTTTTTTTTTTCTGGCTACCTCATGTGGATCCTTGGTCCTAGAGCGTCCTGGTCTTTTTTGGGGGTTGCCCTCAGGCACTGTGAGTGGGGCATCTGCGGGATTCTGATTCCAGTACTAACGATCTGCAAACAACAGGGCAAGAGTGGGGGATGGAATCCTGCTTCCACTTCCACTCATTTCTGAATCTGCCGATGTGCAGGCAGGTGAGAAAGCTCAGCGGAATCTGATGCTTGCTCCTGAGAAACTGGCTGATTTTAGGTGGAAGTCAGCAGCCCTGAGCAGATGGGGTCACTTTTTCAGAGGAGGCTGAGAAGGTGGCCCAGGATTGATTTTGACTTGACCATTTCCAGGGATGACAATGGCTATGCCTCCTGCTGCCCAACGTCCCTCCTTGTCTTCTGTCCATTGTCCAAATCACATTTTCCAGTCTCCCAGTGAAACTGTCATTGCCGCGTATCTTCTGTGAATGCCCTCCCCCATTTTATCTTACAGCCTTACGCACTCATTGCAGTAAATCTATTGCAAACAAGCCGTGGGTGTTGCGGCACTGGGTAGAGTAATGAATGTGGAGCACAGACACGACGCGTGTCAGTGTCTTGTGCATCGAGCCTGAAATGTAGCAGGTGCTCCAATAAATAATCACTGAGGAAATGCAAGTATGGAATCCAAGTGACCTCTGACCTCTGTGCTGTAATCGGCCCAGGGCTGATTCCCATGCGGCTCCAGACAGCGTGTCTGAGTTCAAAGCTGGAAGAGCCACACCGCCCACATCTGTCCCCTTTGATGAGGGGAGTCATCTTTCCTGGAAGCCATTGTCCCCAAATCTCCTGCTTCCTCCTCTTTCACCACCATCCCCTGTGGTCATGGAGGTTGGGAAATCATGTATGCCACGTGAGTCTGGACCTTTTGGTGCCACGAACGGGTAAACGTTCTGTGATTAAGGAAGAAATGGGTGACTAGATGTTGGGTAGGCAACCAATGATGTCTGCAAAGAAAAAAAAAAAAGAAAGAAAGAAAGTCTAATGCACACAAGCCTCGGTCCCCACGGTCCATTCTATCTGCCCCCCGCCAAGCAAGTTGTCCGTGCAGAGGCTGTGCTAAGTCTGAAGGTAGGGCCTTACTTTCAGACACAAACATGGAAGTTCTGGTACCAGAGGAGGACTCAACTTCTGCAGAGGACCCACAATCAGTATAGCCGACTGAGGTCTTTGAAGCCTAAAAGTTTCTACCTGGAGGCAGTGACAGCCCTTAAGTACCTAGAACGAAAGCACCTACCTGTGAAGTGTTTCTAGGGATACAGCCATTCTCATCCAGTTCCACATGCTGTCAACAGTCCTGCGGGACCTTTCCCAACAGCATTACAAGGGCCGCTGTAGACTCCTGACCCCACCCTGACCTGCCCCTTTAGGACAGATGGTCCCAGGGGACCCTAGTAACCCAGCAGTGACCCTTGCCACTCTGACCTCTCCTGGAGCTCCCTGCCTGTCACCGCAAGAACTAAACAGCCCCATCCTACGCCCCGCGGAGGCCCCAGACGCTGGGCCCACGGAGTAGCTAATTGGTTTTTTACAAGCTTGAGATAATTCAGACATTTAAATATTGATGTTCATTTCTGGGCAGCTATAAACACAAAAGGGGGGAAAGAGCATGTTTAACTGCTTCCTCTGGTTTGTTCTCACCGGCACAATGGTCCTCAGTCAATGGGCCCAGCTTTCTGAAGAAGGGCTTCATTTGCATTAAAAAGGATGTGCCTGTCTCACGGTGACAGAATGGTCCACCCACTGGGTAGCTACTCTGTTCACCCCACAGCCTCACCTTTTGGGGTGGCAGGAGAGCTATGGAATGCCTGGGTCCTAGGCTGAAGGAAGAACAAAGCCCACGATGTTCGGGGCCCACGGAAGCATTTTCCAGTAGCCAAGGAGACCCTGCTGAGGACAGAGAGGCCCGGATACCCAACTCCAGATCCAGAGTGGGAGCCCATGCCACCCCTACCTGTCTGTCCCTGAAGCACAGCTGTGAGTAGGGACGCAGGTGGGGACTTTGGGTGCCTGGAGTGGGTCACTGAGCTGCCGGGTCCAGGGAACCATCTCCTGGTCCCGTTCCCCTCCTCCCTTAAAGTCGTTCTTTGCTCTTGTCAGGGCCTCAGAACCACTTGTCCGTGTGTCTCTGACATCTGCTTAGGTTTTCCTTGCATTAGT
The DNA here is from genome assembly GCF_964662115.1 of Mustela nivalis. NCBI lineage: Eukaryota > Metazoa > Chordata > Mammalia > Carnivora > Mustelidae > Mustela > Mustela nivalis. The sequence continues at coordinate 19,683,556 of NC_139032.1, forward strand.
TTGTATTGTTTCTGGAAAACGCCCAGCAACAAGCAGACAGTAATCTACTCCAGTGCTGATACTTCTGTCTATTTGACTGTTATTATTAAAGGTTTGTAATCCACCCATAGGATCTGCTTCTTTCTTAATCAGGATCAAGGATATGAAGATGTATAGGGGCGCCTGGGTGGCTCAGTGGGTTAGAGCCTCAGCCTCCAGCTCCTGTCATGATCCAGGGGCTCTTGGGATCAATCAGGTGGTATAGAGCTCTCTGCTCAGCAGGGAGCCTGCTTCCCTTCCTCTCTCTCTGCCCTCTGCCTACTTGTGACCTCTGTCTGTTAAATAAATAAATAAAATATTTTTTAAAAAAGAATATGAAGATGTATAAACAATGTTAATAATGAAGCATCCTTTGATTCAACTAAAATGCCATTAATATTACAGTACGTAGGTCATAGAATCACAATTTGCTAATTTAGGCGTAATTGAAAAATAGATGGTCTTTGATACTGGGTTCCTCATGTTATGTTTATGTAGGTTCCCATATTATCACTCCTCAGGTTTTAGACTTCTTGAGGGCAGCAACCTCATTACTCTGGGGTTGTAGAGTCACATAGTTGTAGAGTACAGTTCAGTGACAGTACAAGTCAGAAGTTGATGGAAGGGACAGTTTCTTTCATTTTTCCACTAACTGTTCTCCTTTTATAAATGCCTAACTGGTCACTGAGGAAAAAGGAAAAAAAAACAACAAATTTATTTTAACAAGCCAGAAAATTTCAACCTCTTCATTAATTTTTACTTTTTCTCCACTTAACCACTCGGTCTCTTTTGGAAGAAGTGTTCCACCTTTCAGATTTCTGATTCCTCTTCCTGTTTTCCCCAAGATGACCTCTGGGCACATGGGGAGAGGTCCTGGGGTTTCTGTGGCTTTGTGGAGGTTGGGGGGGGCGGGGGGTGACAAGATCCTCAGATCAGCAGAGTCTACCCTGGGTCCTCGTGACCTGCTACAGAGGCACTGACAAAGAATTTTCCAGGCAATGTGGACCCATCCCGGAGCAGGGAGCTAGAGTAACTGGTAGTTTTCTCTTTCTTGATCTGGAGCTGGTCATTTCCCTGCTAACTTAGTCCCACATTTGCTTTGCCAGTGCTGAGGACTCCCCAAAAATCCTGGCCCAGCCAGTCAACCTGGCAGTCCTCAATTGCTGCCTGTAACACAGTGACTGCCCTCCTTCTAGAGAGTTCCTGTCCAACTCTTCCTGAACTTTTCAGTCTTTCTCTCCTTGGTTCCTTTGGGTCTCCTTCTATGTCACGGAGAAGCAGACAGCAGTTCAAGAGGTCTGCCCTTTGCCTCACTTTGGGGTATCTGTGGGTTTACTTTATGATGGCCATTCTTGGCTGCCGAGGGTAGGTTACAAAGCTCTGTCCTCACAGAGCCACAAGTGGAAAGGAGAGCAGAAGCACCTCTTTTCACCTTTTACTTCAACTTAGAACATTTCTTTGGATATATAATGCTCTCGAGTTTAAGATATACCAACATTCTGGGGCGCCTGGGTGGCTCAGTGGGTTAAGCCGCTGCCTTCGGCTCAGGTCATGATCTCAGGGTCCTGGGATCGAGTCCCGCATCGGGCTCTCTCTGCTCAGCAGGGAGCCTGCTTCCTCCTCTCTCTCTCTCTGCCTCTCTGTCCACTTGTGATTTCTCTCTGTCAAATAAATAAATAAAATCTTTAAAAAAAAAAAAAAAGGTTTAAGATATACCAACATTCTATATACCACTGAAGGAGAAAATAACAGTGCTTTGGAAGATGTGACACATTCTGGTGCATCCTGGTTTCAGAGATATAAAAGGGTGAAAATATATGAATGATCAGTGAATGATTTTTGTCTGTAATATATGCTCCTATTCACAGAACATTGACCCAAGAACCAAGATGGCGGCATGGGCCTGACCACTACTAACCCTCCTCTCTCACTTCCTTTTCTCCACAATCCCTCAGGCCCAGGGAATAAGTTGGGGCTTTTTGCTTCTCGTCATTGCATTCTCCTGCGACCTCAGGTCAGTAAGCTCACTGTCTAGCTTCCATTCCCCTCTCATGGAAGCGACCAATTAAGCCAGGCCTTAGCTCTTAAGATGATGGTACGATGAATTTGGAAAGTCCTTTCTGTTTCAACAAAGCCTGGCTTTCAAGCCTATATTGACTTGTGACAAAATCCCCTTTTGGACATCAGAAATTGAATATTAGCTCTTTTTTTTCTTTTCATTGTGAATGATTTCTGTAACAATCCTAAACTTCTAGAAAGTGAGCTTTTCGAATGCTTGTGGCAGAATGGGGAAGAGTTCAGTTAAGGAAAACAAAACAATTAAGGAGGGGGGAATCAAAGCACGTCAAAATATTACCAAAAAATTATGCTATTTTATTTTTATCACCCCACTAGGCTTAGCGTGGAGCAATGGGCAAAACTGACATGCAGTAAATTCTAGCAGAAAAACAAGGAATGAAAATATTTGCCCTCATTCCCAAAGCTCCTTTTTATGAGTACCTCTGAAGGCAGAAATTTGTATCATTGACTTTCTTGGCAATTTCCCACAGAAAACTTAGTTTCCAGGGGCCCCCACAGTGGATGTTGACTTAGAAGTTAACCTCCTTACCATTTCCAAATTGATAATCTCTCCCACCAAAACTAACCCTGAAGGCCTATATACTTTTGTATTTCTTTGTGTTGCAATCTTTGGATGAGGAGTGAATATTTGCTTCTTTTTGCTATTCTAGGACTGGTGTCCCACAGGCAGAATAGAGTTTACAGATGGAAATTTTGGGGGCACCCAGGTGGCTCTGTTGGTTAAGTGGCTAACTCTTGATTTCGGCTCAGGTCATGATCTCAGGGTCAAAGGATCGAGGCCCGCAAGCTATGCACAGGTGTCTGTGCGTTGAGGGGACCTCGTTTCAGGATTATTTTCCCTCAGGCCCTCCCTCTGCTGGCTCTCTCTCTCTCTCAAAAAAAAAATAAATCTTAAAAAAAAGGGGGGGGGCGCCTGGGTGGCTCAGTGGGTTAAGCCGCTGCCTTTGGCTCAGGTCATAATCTCAGGGTCCTGGGATCGAGGTCCGCATGGGGCTCTCTGCTCAGCAGGGAGCCTGCTTCCCTCTCTCTCTCTCTGCCTGCCTCTCTGCCTACTTGTGATCTCTGTCTGTCAAATAAATAAAAAAAATCTTAAAAAAAAAAAAGGTACAAATCATATGCAACTCTTAAAAAAAAGAAAATTGTTATCATATTGTATAAATATGACTTTTTTTTTTCCACTATTATGTTGGTGAAGGCAGAAAGAGAAATTCCAGGGGCAGGACTCCTTGTAATGTAGGGCTTTTGCGCCGCTACTGAAGCTTTTTCTTCCTGTCGTCCTTTAAAAAAGAACTTTACAGAGAAGCCTGGTGAAGTAATAGGAGTCGTTTCTTCCGCCAGGATTTAGCTGGCTACACAAGGAACAATGATCTCTGAGGGCCTTTCTCCTGGCTAGCCTGTCCCAAGACCCTGGGGACAAAAAGTAGGGGCACCTGAGTGGCTCAGTGGTTTAAACCTCTGCCTTTGGCTCAGGTCATGATCTCGGGGTCCTGGGATCGAGCCCCTCATCAGGCTCCCTACTCAGCGGGAAGCCTGCTTCCCCCTCTCTCTGCCTGCCTCTCTGCCTACTTGTGATCTCTGTTTGTCAAATACATTATAAAAATCTTAAAAAAAAAAAAAACAAACCTAAAGCAATTAGCAGGTCAACAGTTGATAGTACCAGAAGTATACAAAAGAGATCATGCAATGATAGCACTGACTTAGGAATAGGTAGCTCAATGAAGTAAAAACTTTCAAAATCACACACACTTCTTCCTTTGTATTTTTCTTCCCCAAAATCTCATTAATTTTTTCTCCTATTTTCAGTTGCAATGTTTTGATCACGTAACTGTCGTTTAAAAATATAATTTAAGGGGAACTATCATATTTCTTTAAATGTGCATTTCAAAGTGGGATCTTTATCATTGAGGCAAAATTGTGTGTGTGTGTGTGTGTGTGTGTGTGTGTGTGTGTAGCACTTAATCCCTCTACTTCACTTTAATATGGCAGTATCAGGAACAGGAGTGAATGTCACTAAAGTTCACATTACAGACATTTCTTTACGATACTGGTTATATATTTTGCAAACGGATCCTAAAAATACATGAAACCTATTAGTTAAAAGATCTTCCCATATATTGGAGGGATTTCTCAAGCAGGATAAAAATATTGTATTAATGGTTACTAATTGTTAATGGCTTTCTCTAGCTGCAAACATGACCCAGTATTTCCTCATCAGGTTTTTATGCTCTTTGTAACAGCTCCTGTGCCTAAGTCTGTGTAACATTTCCCACTAGCAGGTTAATGGGATGCAACACACAAAAAAGGCCCAAGAATCTGTTTGTTACAGTCTACTTACTAAAGCTATGGCTACAACACTCCAGTGCTGAAGTCAGGGAAAAGGCATCATCCAAATACAATCCAAGGAAAATGCAAGCTGATACAGCACAAAGATGCTTTGTTTAAGAATGGCAGAAATTTCCAGCAACTATCTGGAAAAAAAAAAATGCAGGATGGGAGGGAATGTAATCAAATAACAAAACAAACCCAAACTAAAAGAGAATCTTTATAAACCAGCACAAGGACACTTTGTTTTTAAGTGCACACAATGAATTTTAAAGATCTTTGTTCAGAAGGGAAATAAAGTATTATGAAGGACTGACACATTTGATGGATGGATGGTTTCTGGAAGAAAAAAAAAAAAGAACAAAACAACAAAACAACAACAAAAAAACCCACCCCACATTATCAATTACTTTTTCCTTGTTTGGCCCCAGTCCAATAATTTTTATTTGAACAAGCCACATGCTAGCCTGGGTTTGATTGCAGGAAGTGACTGGTTGTTGTTAAAGGCTACTATTTCACTCAGGGGCTTATCTCTTCCTCCCCCCTCCCCTTTCTGATGGGACTCTGATAGGAAAGGCACAGTTTCAGTTGTTATAAACAGAGTCAGGGATTGTTTGATAGACCCGCCCGTGTTTTGCTTTTCAGCCTTCCGTCGTACAATCTGGACAGGGGATTCAGCAGCGCTTCAAAAAACAAATACTTGAATTTAGCAATTTCTGTCCTTGACTTTGATATGAAATTTTGATTTTTCTGACATTTATTTCTCTCACAAATTTAGGTGTATCAGAAAAAAAAAAACCAGTTATGAATCTGACATCTTTTTTTCTTCTCTTTCTTCTTCTTATCTTTTTCAGTAGACTCAAATGAACCGTGCTGAGAAAAAAAGGATCTTTATGAAACAGTTAAACTAAAATGTGTCAAGGATCTTCTCAAACAGTCCTATGCCTTGTTCTTGCTTTGCTTATTTTTTTATCTAATCAAAACAAGTACATTAGGACACTGATTATTAGTCTAAATATAAGGAATATAGCTAATTAAACTATATTATTAAGTGTTACCAGTTTTCATCCATAATTAAACAAAGATTTGGATACAGTCATTAGCAGGCAGGAAATTATGTATGAAATCAACTGTTGATACTCATACAGACGTGTGTATGTGTGTGTGAGAGTATCTGCTATTCATAATAGCTTCCTTTATGACTGGATCTTTTTGCATGTTATCATGCCTGAGACTTAAAATATTTCCAGATTCCCAGAGTAGCATGTTGACAACTGGCTTTGGATAGTTACTTAAGTGTGGTTCCTAGTTCTATATTTTAATAAACTAGTTTTAGGGGTGCGTGGGTGGCTCAGTGGATTAAAGCCTCTGCCTTCGGCTCAGGTCATGATCCCAAGGTCCTGGGATCAAGCCCCGCATCAGGCTCTCTGCTCAGCAGAGAGCCTGCTTCCCTCTCTCTCTGCCTGCCTCTCTGCCTACTTGTGATCTCTGTCTGCCAAATAAATAAAATTTTAAAAAATAAAATAAAAACTAATTTTAGTGGTTATTCTTCTGCAGAGAATGAAAAAATAAATTAAAAAAAAAGATGGGCTTAAGAATGGTCATTTGATTATTCATCAGAACATCAAAACAATTTGAATGAATTTGGATTTAATCTTGTTCAATGGAGGAAATCTAAATTTAGCAAACATTTGTTGACTTATTGGTTCATATCAAAATTCTTCTAAAGAAGATCACACAGCATAGAGAGACATGTATAAAATATATTATTAGCCCGATTTCCTGAAAACAAAATGAAGAAAACAAGAGATATTTTATATCAAAATTCTATAGCTGAATGTCTTATTCCTTTCTGACCTAGAAAAAGGTGGCTCAGAAGCAGCAAAAAACAAAAGCTGAAAAACCTGAAAAACCAGAAAACCTTCTAAAGAAATCACCCTGAGTGTGAATCTCTGTGCAATGCACAGGCTGGGTGAATTCATGCAAGTAAGGGCATTTGTTCCAGAGCCCATGGACTCACCTTTAAAATGAAAATGAGATGGAGTTTAAGGTTTTGTATTAGATCATTTATTTGGCAGTGTCTGGCACGCTCGGTGGACCTCATCAGACAGTGTGGTAACCAGTGGGTGATTACTGGTTACCCAACTGTGGAATAAACACAGGTCCTTCCTAAGATAGAACAGAAGTCCACAGGGCAAGGTTCACACAAGTAATCAGTTACTTTCCAGCACCAGAAGTCTTGATACTCAAAATATCAAAACCAAAATTACACATCCCTCTTTGTCGCTATTTAAATTTTCAGTTGAGTTGACTAGTTTTAGTATTTTATTTGGCAATTATTCCTCCTGAAGCTATGATTTTGTATCTATTTGGTTTTAATAATTAGTCAAGTTCTAGTTGTGCATGCAGCAGCTTTACAGATAATAAAAATTTAATTAAACTTACTTTGATGCAACTTCGATTATAAATTTTCCTAAGCATTGTATAAATAATTCAAAAATGTATGTGACTAACATACGTCATTCAACAGAAAGTGAATTTTCAAAAACTCCATGCTCAGTATGGTTGTTTTTGTTCGGCTATCATAAACATTTTGCTCTAGAACTGATAGAAAATATACAGTTAGCGTACCTTTTGCCGGTATAGTTGTTACTATCCAGCATTTTCATAGCTTAGATTTGAATCCTGAAGCTGACTAATTTTTACATGATTCGCATGTTTACTGTTTTTGGAGCAAGCCGTTAGAGAACATTGCTGCATAGCAATCTAAATGTTGTAAGAATGCGTCTAACTACAATTTGTAATAAATATTTGACAATTCTTTATTTTACATTTTCAATGTCTTATTAAACTATACTTATACATGATAATTACCATCACAATAAATCATTTTCCACATGATTAATTACATATCTTAAGATTTTCAAAGAATATAACATCCTCCAGGGAATTAAAAACAAACTGTTTCCTTTCAAGAAAGCATAAGTACTAAGTTTCGTAAGCCTGTAAAGGAAAAGTAGTCTATGCTGCTGTTTAAATCCTTGACAGACGTCATTCCTAGAGATTGTAAGATTATTTCCAGCATGGCTTCCCTTTCAAAAGCCTTAATTTCTCTTTAAATTTCCGCTGGATGAATTCTAAAAAGTGCCTCAGTTTGGGTTACAAACTGAGAATGGAGAAGGAGCGAGTTATCTCTGCATGTCTCCCTTTCTTACGTAGATGATACACAGTGGCAGCTCTACTGGGGAAACACAGTCCTGCCCGCTTCTGCCTGTCCTGTGAAATGAGGTGGGGTGAGTGAAGAGGGTTGCTAGACTGGATGATCATTGGGTGGTATCGGCAATTGAGCACATCAAGGGGGTAGAGAGAACCATGGGACAGGGATGGTTAATACTCTACTTTCATTTGTTTGCCCTACTGAGTTTTTAACTCCCTCTATAAACCTTCAGTAAAAGTGTTCATCGCAGACAGCTTGGGTTAAGGGTACATCAGAAGAGGAGAGGAAGTCTGAAAAGATAGCCTGGTGTGGAAAAGGGACAGAGGAGCAGAAGGCATCAAGCAGAGATCAAGAGTCTCACCAGAAATAAGAGATTACAGCCAGGGATGGTAAAGAGAAACAGAGACCCTCCAGAATCCTTGGAGGATGGATTTCCTACTGTATGTGGGTTGGTGGTGAATCACTCCTGTCGTAAGCCATAAGAGCAAGGAGTCCAGCAGGCTGGAAGATGAGAACATCCAGTTAACTGACACATGGGTTACAGGGATAACACCTTTCTATATATTTTCCAAGTTTATATATTGTAGGACATTAACTATTATTATATATGGTATATATGGCTATATGTATCAATTTGGATAGAAGAGTAGGGATGTACCCAAGTTCTACACACCTGAGTTAGGCCAGCCACCTTTCTGAGTTACAGTTTTCACATTTTTTTAAGGTGGTCACGATCCCTGCTCTCCTCACCTAACAGGGTTTTATAGGGAAGGAAGAAGCATGAGGAAACACTTTGTAAAGCACCATGCCTCATAATTAAACCATGGTATTAAAAGGCAGCTCTAGTGGAGTGGGAAGAAGTGCAATTGAAAGGTCAAGTTTGATTCCCCTTTGCTTACTAGTTGTACAATCTTCAGGAGGCCAATGGTTTCTCTGAATGTCAGTTTCCTAGTCTGTAAAATGGGGGTTTTCATACTCATTCTTCCCATCTCTCAGGGTCTTCACAAATTTCCGGGTACAATGACATGTGACACACTATGTAAACACTCGTGGTCCATACAGAAATGAAGTGCCCACTGGTCTCTCTTGTGGATACATTTAATAAAAAACCATAACAAAAGCATTTAAATCTTGTTCCACTTAAGCCAAGCAGTGGAGGAGTATGTGTAGGGTGTCTCCGTGAATGAAAATTTCCCAGAATTACAGGCTTTTCTAAAAGTCGTAGTGCACTACGCTAGATATTACACTATGAATGATGGCTCCTTCACACTATTTTACAAGGATTTCTATTAAAGGAAGTCATGTGGCTTACCAGAATTGTTCCGGGTTCCATAATAGTGAAGACAAGTCCTGAATTAAATTGTTAGCAGTGGGAGCCAACATGCCAGCCTTGAGATTATAGACCCTTACAATTTTGATCACTTTATAAGACAACTAATCCATTCTCAACAAAACGTGTCTGCTCCCACTTCCCCCAAGTAATATTTACTCCAGACGTTCATTTCTTTGGAAGTATTAAAGAAAGGGAAAGAGAACATGATCACACTCAGCAGGTGATCCTGAAGCAAAATCCATTCTATATGATCCCTGCAACTCCCTAATTCTACAATAAAACGTTCTGGGGGTGGCAAGGGTTTGCCTTTAGTGGGGAGAGGTTTGTCTTCTCTACGGAGGAAACATCCAATGGATGAAGTCAGGCGAAAGGGACTAACCAAAGTTGACCAGGTCATGGTAGATTGTGAACTGAGCCCTGGTTCCTATGAGAGGAATACTGGACTTTCATGACTGATTTTCTCACACAAAGCAGTATGGTATCTAGTTATCCTGTCCTACACCTACCCCATTCCCACGCCACTCACTTCAGAAAGTGAATCCAATTTTTCTCTTGGAATATCTGCCTTGCAGGCTGTTTTGATAGCATGAGTGGGCGCCTTTGGGAAGGCATGGTGGGAGAAGCGGAGTGGATGTGAGCCCTGCTGTTGTGGAAAGTAGAAGGACTGGTGCCTGAGCTTCGTCCTTCTCTCTTGCATTGTGCTTATCAAGCCTGCAGAGAGATTGAGGCTGGGGCCTGGAGGGAAAGGGGGAGTGCGCTTTGCTTTGCTTCATGCATCCATGGGAAGCCTCAGGTTCAAGTTTTTCTCACTGGCAGCTGCAACACAGTCATCTCCCTGATTTTACCCTCCACTCGCATTTTAGCAATAAAATCTCTGCTTGAGAAGGAGTAAACCGTGCAGGTGAGTTGGGGAATGGTGAGATCACACACTTTAATTGAATACCCACTTGTGGAAAGCGGGTTTTAGATAGGTATGGAAGAAGGGGGCAGGAAACAGAAGTTTGACCTCTGCTTCTGTACTTCTAAACTGTACAGCTTTGGGCAAGTAACTTCTCTTTAAGCCTCAGTTGATTAATCTTTAAAGTGGGGATAGTAATATCTTGTTTGCTTTAAGGCGGGGTGGGGTGTGGAACAGAAGTATCTCTTAACGGCCACTTCTAGATTCAAGGAAAGTAAATATAATGTGAATTTTTCTTGAGCAAGAGGGAATTTTTCCCCAAGATTTTATTTATTTATTTGAGAGAGAGAGAGAGAGAGAGCTCATGAATGGGAAGGGGGACAGAGGGACAAGCTGGTTCCCCACTGAGGCAGAAGCCCAACACAACATGGGGCTCACTCTTAGGACCCTGAGATCCTGACCAGAGCCAAAGTCAGATGCTTAACTGACTGAGCCACTCCACCACCCCAAGAAGGTCCTTTTTAATAAGTATATTTTAAAAATATAGTTTGCTTTGCCAGCTTAGAGTATATATAAATTCACAGATCCTTTTAAATGTGCAGACAAATTGTCAACTGTTAATTGCTCAGACTAGCTAGAAGTTCAGGGTCTCTCTCAGACACTTGGAACTATTGCTGACATACCGTGTAACTGTAGGAGACAGGGTCTTCCATAGACCTTATCATCCTCATACAGCCATTTATCCCAAAGCACTCCATTAGTGCTAGCATGAGTAAGCCAAAGGAGTTTCCTATCTTTAACCCAGACTTCTTTCAGAATAAGAAAGATCCATAGCCCCTGCATGGGTAGCCACTGATGCTGAGACTAGGTCACTGGTCCATTCTCCTGTTGACTTCATGACGCATTCTAGACAACCCCCCACACCCTGCCACGTCTGTGCTCCCCCAGAAGGGAAGAGACAGGTTTCAGTGTTCCTTCTTGCCAGAAGACTTAATTAGAGACCATGTGAAAGGGTTCAAACAATGTAGCATTTCAAGAAGACTTCTTCTTTCCCAGAAACCCCCTTAGTCTCTATACACATTTGTCCACCCTACTCCCAGGCCAAGTGCCACCCTTCCCCAAGAAAGTAATGTGCGCCCACTTGCCTTTTATCCACCAAATTAAGAAAAGACATCACAACACAAAGATAGCTTGGCAACCTCTACCACTAAACACAGAGGCAGCTGGCAGAGATGAGCCTCTGCCTCACCAGGCAAGTTCAGAGATTAGGCGTTCTCTTTGACGTTGATTCACTCAATCTTTTCAACTAAGGAGAATACTATAGAGTTATGCCCATCTTATCATAGATGGGAGAGCGGTGTGTAGTCAGTTATGGGGCAAATCAATTGCTGCTCTAGAAATGAATCCACATGTCCTGGATTCTCTATGATTATTGCTGTGCTACTGGTTCATTGAAGGCAGAACTTGACATTTCTGAATTGCATAAATGGCCTCTATTCAAATTAAAATGTACCCATCACTTAATAGTGGGGTTAGGCAGTGCCAGTGCTAAGGGGATGTCTCCCTTCATAGTCTGCATTAGCTGCCCCAAATAAAGGTAATAAATACTCTTTAATATGGAAAAGGATGTTTTCTTAGTCTTAGGGCCACGTACGAGTAAGGGTGCTTACAGACCAGTTTCATATTTGTAATGATCCTGTCGCTCCCTGTTTACAATCCTTCCCCCACCCACATGGCTTTCCATTACACTCAGAATAGAAAACAAATGCCTTTAACAGAGGTCAAACATTCCATGTGACCTGGACCCATAGATGTGGCGGCGACCTGGTCCTATACTATTTTTACTTTTTTCGAAGCCCTCACATTCATCAACACTTCCCCAGATGGGGCCTTTGTATCCACCTGAAGCTTGCTGCTCAGCGGTCACTGCCATGGCTGCCTCTTCTTGGCAGCCCCTCTGGGCAGCCCACTGCCATCTGAACTACTCCATCAGCCCACCTTGCTTCCTTGTTTTACTTCTCTTCATAGCATGTACGACAACTTTCATATTACACGGTTACTCATTCAGCTGTTTGTCTGCCTTTCAATCAGAATGTAAGTCCCCAAAGGGAAGAGACGGTGCATATGTTGTTTACTGCATCAGTCTGAGTCCAATTACACAGTAATTTGAACAAGAGAAGTTCAATATAAAGATTTACTAATTATGACGGGAAATGGGAGTAGAGAGGGGCTGGGAAATAAAAGGTAAAGAGAACCCTGAAGAATGTAGAAATAGCAGATATAAAGGAAGAGTTATCACCTTTAGGGCTGACATAGAGGACTCAAGAAAGAGCCTCCCCAAGACACACCCCCCCCCCCAACACACACACACACCCTATGGCTGAAATCCGACCTTGTTCTAGAGGGCACAGCTGGAGCAAGAAGACCCTGATGGACATCTCTGTTCTGAAACTTGCCGGAAATCCACACTCCAGAACTTACTGGAAATTGATCCTGGGGTGGGGGTGAGGGGAGGCAAGAAAGCCATTCAGGGAATGTCTCAGCAGAGGCAGTTTGCTCTGAAATTACATAAGGTGGGGGTGGAGGGGATAGTGAGGGGAGGGGGTGTGGGGGGGTCATGGAGGAAGCTACTGACTGCTGGGTGCAACTGATTCCCACCTGTGCTGTAGTAATCTGCCTAACCTGCAGGCAAAATCAGGAAGCAAAACCCTTTCCTCTTATAAAGCCTCCCCAGCACCCTCTGTGGACAAAGCTTTGGTACCCCTTGACAAAGGAAACTATTTAAAGGGCCCAGATCTGTTTTCACAGAGCAGGCAAAGAGGATGAATTTGAAACTGAGAGACAACAAATGAAAAATAGCCAATTTATTGTTAAATTCCCACATATGAGGCCACAAATTTTTTTTTTCAAATAAATACTTGGTGGAGGGATACGTAATTTATAACAAAGAAGAGAAAATAATGAATAATGTGGTTGCTTTGCATACATCACATAAAGATTGGAACCCCAGGCCTAGCTTCCAATAGGAATGCTGCTGCTGAGCCCGCCCACATAAAAATTCTGGAGCTCCCCACTGTGTGTGATAAGATAAGCCCCCAGCTGACATCACAGCTTGGCTCAATAGTCTGTGAAAAGTGTAAAAATAGGGCCTCCTGGGTGGCTCAGTGGGTTAAAGCCTATGTCTTCGGCTCAGGTCATGATCCCAGGGTCCTGGGATCAAGCCCCATATCAGGCTTTCTGTTCAGCAGGGAGTCTGCTTCCCTTCCTCTCTCTCTGCCTGCCTCTCTGCCTGCTTGTGAAGGGGAACCACAGGGGTGCCTGGTTGGCTCAGTTGGAAAAGCATGTGACTCTTGATCTCCAGGTGGTGAGTTCGAGCCCCATGTTGGGTGTAGGGATTACTACAAACAAACAGTCAAACAAACAAACTTGAAAAGACAGAAAAGCTGGAGCAGAGAGTAGAAGAGTCAAAAGCAGCTCTTTGCCCCATCCACTCTCTGCGTTCTTCTGGGACCCTGGTGGCTTCATCTGGCATCTTTCTGAGACCTCACTGTCATGTAGATCTGCCAAATGAGCAACGTGTGAATCACATCCAAGGGCAGTATTTCAAAACTGGACTTAATAAAAAGTAAAGAAACATCCTGATTTCTTATTACTTTTCTATTGACACAAACTTTTGAAAGAGTTTAGGAGAATGCTTCCTGTCATTAGTTATTTGAGATTTCCTAACAGAGCAGTTTCCCCTTGGTCCACTAACCCTTTGAAGTAGCTCTATTACTAGGATTCTCATTCCCTGTACAGAATCTCAATAAATATGGCCAAATGATACAGAACCTTTTATACTGACACAACATGGTGTTTGCTCATGAATGCCATCAGCAGGTATTTACTGAGCATCAACTATGTGCCATACATCATTCTCAGCATCTGGAGTGTGGCTGTGAACATAATCAAGTTCCAGTTCTTATGGAACTTTTATTAACATTCTGGCAAGAACAGATAACATGGAACTTCCTACAGAGGCACCGTGGGTGATTTAACGAACTATTGAAAAGCTCCACTGGGAGCAAATAACGAACCCTAGAATAAGATGTGATTGTTGCTGGTGTTCTTAGAAAATTCACTTTCCTAGTGTAGAAATTGTATCACGCAAGTCTTCTAACTTTTGGTTCTCAGGGATGTTTCAAAAACAGTGCTGTCGGGGAAGCCTGGATGGATCAGTCATTAAGCGTCTGCCTTCGGCTCAGGTCATGATCTCAGGGTTCTCCCCCTGCCACTCCCTGCCCCCTCTTCTCTATCAAATAAATAAATTAAATCTTAAAACAAAACAACAACAAAAACAGTGCTGTCCAATGGAAATATGTGAGCAACATCAAGGAATTTAAACCTTCCTAATATCTGGGTTTAAAAAATTAAAAACAAACAGAAAAAATAATTTTAGTAACATATTTTGTTTAAACAATTATATTCAAAATATTAGAATTTCACCATGTAATCATGATAAATTATTGAGCTATTTCATGTTCCTTTTTTGTTGTTGTAATAACTCTTCAAAATCAGCGTGTATGTGTTCTTACAGCACATCTCATTTTGGACTGGGACATGGGACAGAGGAGATTCAGAAAACTGTCCAGAGTTCTCCTTCCTTATCTGGGGATGGAGACAGTCTTTGCTGAATTGAATTGCTGAAAGTATCTGGGGATGGAGTTCACATTGTGAAGACCATCACAGCCTTCCTTTGCACTGGCCCTCCCACAGTGCCCAGCACAGGGAGAAACCCATAGAATGTGTTAGGTTGGACATTAAGTCATTGATTTGTCCACTGAGGCTTGGGATATCACTAAGAAGATTGATTTTCCACCAACGGTGAAGCATCTCTGCCAATGTCACGAGTTAGATTAGGCAAATGACACTGAGAAGTAAACGTCCAAAGCAGACCCTTAAATTCGTCGTCAACTTGGCTTTTTTCCGAATTCCTCCAAGCCCCCGAAAGGCTAGAGGCTCACTAGGAAAGGCTACCAGCCACAGCGACCCCCCTTAAACCAGGGAGTTACCCCTAGCTGGATGAAGCGTAAAGGTGAAGGCGCTCTCTGCCCGGGACCATCCTTTCTGCCCACGGAGTCTGTTCCCACCTCCTTAGCCCCTTCCCTAAAAACGCCTCCCCGCCCCCGCCATTTTCCCGAAAGTTGTCCCGTTGGTGGCCGACCCGCCCTATCTCGCGGCCCGCGTGGCCCGGCCCGTTTCAGCCGCGTCAAACTTGACTTGCTCCTCCAAAGAGCAGGAGAGAAAAAGGGACAGTCTTGTTTCTGATCCGGTGGAAAGGAGTATCTCAGGGCGCAGGGGCGTTTTCTACCCTGTGCCTGCGTCAGGTACCTCGTTGACACTGTCCTAGTGCAGGACTGCGGAATGCGGGTGGTCCCCTTCGACAAAATTTCTTTGGGAATCGGGTGACCCCTGTCCCCGGGCCTCCAGCCCCACCCCGAGACTCCACGGTTACGCCCCCGCGGCTCTCGAGGGGAGCGACTTGGGGTGCTTCCTCTCATAGCTCCTTGGGCAAACCGGCCCCACTTCGGGGTTAAATGGCAATCACAGACCTCTCGGGGCTCGGAGGGGCGCCCTCCCCACCCGCGCCCCTGGCCCCCTGCCCCGGGAAGCGTCTCGCAGCTCAGTCTCCTGCTCTAAACAAGAACAGGGGCTCGAGTCCGCGTTCACACGGAAAATTATGCCGGCTCCAGCGGCGCGTAAAATTGATGTGAACCGAACGGAGTGGGATCGGCGTGATCCTCCCTCTCTTGTCTCAACAGGGGTTTCGGCGCGTTACACAAGGCCGAGCTTGTCTCTTTAAGGAGACATCGGACCCTAATTAGTCTGCATTCCTAGCGCGGCCGAGGACAGAGGGGCCGAGGGTGTTTGGGTTGGAGGGGGGCTGGTGGGAAGACGAGACTCGGAAGATCTTCTGACCAACGCTCGAGTCTTACCGCCCCCCCCCCCTTTATTTTGCCGCCGCCACCGCCACCAACACCCAGTTCTAAAGATGCAACCAGGGCAGCAGCAACAGCAGCAGCAGCAGCAGCAGCATCAGCAGCCGCCGCCACCGCTTCTCCCAGGCCCACGTTACTTTGATTGACAGCTGAACAAATGTTTCCCCGGTTCGAACGCTCGCGCTAAGGAACGTCAGCCAAGACGAAGCTCCGCCTTGGGCGGGCCATCTCCGCTCCGCCTCCGCTAACCCCATCACGTTCCGTTCATTGGTCTGAACCGCGGACGACGCCCGGCCCCCACGTGGGCCTCAGCCCGGCCAGCTCCTCCCCTCTGGCTCGCCATTTGTCAGCAGTGAAATGATGGGCAGTAACACAGAACGGCGATTAATGTTCAGCCATCTCTGATTGGTTGCTGGAGACACCTACCGGGCCGAGGGTGGGCGGGGCGTTAGAAGAGCGCCCCAGAGCGGTCGCGTGGCTGGCCGGTGATTGTAGTCAATCTGGCCGAATCCTCGACCACGGTCGCTGGGGGTGGACTACATCTCCCGGGATACTCCGCGGTCCCTCCGCGGACGGTTGTGAATATGTATCAGAATGTTAATGATTAGCTGCTGCTAAATTTGGTCAAAGAAGTCACCTACACAGAGCGTGTTGTTAGAGCTGTTCTGAGCGGGTGTTTGGGCTGTTGGCTGCTTGCTTCCCCCTCTCTCACACACTTGTATATTATTTTGAGGTGGTGTTCGCAGAGTTTGAAAGGAGAGAGAATTAAAAAAAAAAAAAGCCGCAAGCGTTTCACTCTCTTTTATTTTTATAATCCCCTTCAATTTGGGGTTAAAAAAAAAAGACAAGAAAACAGGAAGGAAGAAAAATAAGGAAATGAGATGTGGTAAAAGAAGCTAAAAGGTGCCTTTTTAAAAGATCGTTGCTGTGAAGTGAAAAAATCTCCAGAGAAACCAAAAAGCACCGCCGAGACCTCTTCCGAACCAAAGGAGTTTGTGTTTGCTTTTAGGAAAGAAGAGAGAGATCATTCATTCGGAGGAATAACAACCAATTAAAAGACAAATAAAAAAAAGTTTGGAGTGGGACGAGCGAGCGAGCGGGCGGGCGGCGCTGCCGGCGGGCGCTGGTGCGCGGAGCTCGCACTTTTCCCGGCCCGGGGGAACGGCGCGGTAGCGGCGCTGGGCTCGGCGGGCGCGCCTCGGCGGAGCGAACGTCGGAGCGTTGCCGCGGGAGACGCGCGCCGGACAATGCCCGCGGCGGGCCAGTGACGCCCGCGAGGAATGCCGAGCGGCCCGGCCGCCCGCACCCAGCCGCCGCCGCCGCCGCCGCGCGTTCCTGCCGCCCGCGTCACGCGAGACCCGGCGGGGGCCGGGACCGCCCGAGCCGCCCCTCGGACCCGGCCGGCCGCCTCCGCCGCCGCCTCCTCCACCTCCTCCTCGGGGCCATTAAAGCCAATGAGCCGCGCGCCTCTGCCCAGCGCAGCCAACTAAATCGGTTTGGATGATTCGCGACCTGAGCAAGATGTACCCGCAGACCAGACACCCGGTGAGTGCGGGCGGCGGGGCGCGAGCTCGCCGAGCGCGGGGGGATTCCCCGCGTCGCCCCCTGCGCGCCGAGTTGTGTCTGGGGCCGAAGGGGCGGGGAGGGCGGCTCGCGCCCCGCGGCCCGCTCGGGGAGCTGCCTGCGGTCACCCCCCACCCCCCGGCGCGGTGGCACTCTCGGAGGGGGTGCGGAGAGGCAATTGAGTTGTAGCCATTTTCTTATTGTTGTCTTTGAAGCCCCTGGAAGCCGCGCGGAGCCGTTCGCCGTCCCCGCGCAGCGACTCCTCGGGGCGGGGGGGTCGGCGAGCAATGGAGGAGGCGCGACTCCGCGCCGGGGCGGGGAGGGCGCCCTCGGCGGCGGCGCGGCTAGTCCGGCTGCGGCTCGGGAGTCGGGGCGCCGGCCCCTCGCGCCGAGGGCCCCGGGGACGCGCGAGCGAGCCCGCCGGCCGGCCGCGGAGGGTGGCGGCCGCGTCTCCCTCCTCCCCCGACCTGACCGCGGCCAGACGCCATGGCGCGAGTCCCCCCGACGGGCCAGTTTCGATTCCGGGTGGGGTGGGAGTGGGTGCGGCGCGCGGGTCCCCGGTCGCCCGCGGTTGGCGAGGGAGCGGAGCGGGGTCTCGAACCCGCAGGGTCCGGGGCGGGCCAGAGCACGCGGGGGCCCGGGGCCAGCCAGAAACCAGCCCCTGTCGGCTGTGTGGCGAGGCCGGGGGTGGGGGGTGGGGGGGGCGCTAGATGAGAGTTTTAATCGCTCTTCGCCTGCCTGCACGATGACCCCCCCCTCCCCCGCTAACGCCGCGTGGTATGTTTTCTCCATCTCCCTGCCTCGCCTGTGATGTGGGCTAATTAAATATTTTATTGTTGTTCTTTAGGCACCGCATCAGCCTGCTCAACCCTTTAAATTTACAATTTCCGAGTCCTGTGATCGGATTAAGGAAGAGTTTCAGTTTTTACAGGCTCAGTACCACAGGTAACGATATTGACTTTAGCTGATCCTCCTGTTTGCTTAGCTCTTGTCTCTCCACCCCCCAAACACACACAGACACCCCCCTCCCCTTTTTTTTGGCCTCCACAAAGGTGATATTATCATTTTTACTTGTGGGCAGAAAGGGCAAGTCAAGGCCTCTTTTACTCAGGCAGGTGTAAAGAAATTAAGCATTCTTTCCTTCTCCAGTAAATAAATAAAAAGGAGGCAGAACAATCGAAACTGGGGAGACTTGGAAAATGCTGAGGCCAAACTTTCGATATTGATTTATTGGGGCCAGGAGAATGGAAGGTTGGGAAGATTCTGGGGCCTTTTGACTTCCTTGGTTCTTTATTACTCGGGGCTTGATTCCGTCTCACTTTTTTCTGCCATTCCACTGAAATACCGTGAGCTTAGAGCCCTGGGAAGTCACAAGTGAGCGATTTCATTACTTTTATGCTGAAAAAATGTTTTCTTCTTAGAGGCAGTTGTTAGAGTGCCTTTGACATATTTTTCTTTTCGCTGGCTTTCTAATGACGTGTAATTCTTATTTCTTAAATGCAAGAACCAAAAAGAGCCACTGAACCCGATCCACACTTTGCCCCTGGGTGGTGGTATTCAACTTGTCTCTGTTTTGGAGGCAACAAATAAGACATCATTCATGAGACATGATTGATTCATATTTTCATTAATCTCTTTGTGGAACATTAAAGAAAAAAAAAAAACTCCCTTGTGACCTTTTGGGGGACTTAAATTTGCGCTTGGGTATGTACACATTGATGTTAATTTTTGTTTTCTTCTTTCATTAAATGAATTTAGTGAATGTTCATTTCTGGATGTGGCTCCGGAATTAAATTGTCTAGAGGATTTTTTTTCTTAAACAAAAACCCCACATTTGATCCTCATTGAAAGGGCAAGTCCGGGCTGGTTCCAGTTACCCCTTTCTCTCCCACCACTTCTTCTTCAGTAATGAGGGTGCTATTTAAGATCGTTGATTTGGCATTTTGTAGGTGATGATTTAGAGGAGGGAATGTCTATTTACATTTGAAGAATGTAAGTCAGGGTCTGCATTGTACTTAGATTTCATTATGTCTTGAACAGCCTGAAGCTGGAATGTGAGAAGCTCGCCAGTGAGAAGACCGAGATGCAGCGGCATTATGTCATGGTAAGAAAACTGTGTCACAGATTCAAAGTGCCTATTAGTTTAGGATACCAAAAGCAAGGATCTGTTCAGATTGCTGGAGGCTGTAGGATAGATCCCCGTCACAGCGTGCAAGTGCAGTTGGGGTTGTGGGAATGTGATCATTAGCAGCCTGTAATTCCAGGATGTTATAACTTGTCTCTGACAACCAGCTTTGATTTGAATTTTCAAAAAGTTCAGCTGCGTGGGGTATAATCCTCTGTGCTTTGTTTTTATAGACTGGAGGGGAAAAAAAGACCCTCATTTATGTTTTGTCGATAGTCACAAGCAAAATGTTTTTGCGTTAGTGGTTTTCTTTATTGTTTTACTGCTGTTGTTCCAAACAGTCTTACCAGTTTTTCTGTATACAGTTTGACTTTTAAGGTTTCATTTCTTTTAGAAAATAATGATGGACATCAAAAGACACCAGATGCCTTTTCACATTTTTCTCGCTTTTTATGTTATGTGTGTGTGTGTGTGTGTGTATTTGCATGTGTTTTGTGTGTTTTCAATTTCTGTGGTGTTACATTGGTTTGAAGCGTGTTGTCGTCTCCTGTATAACCCGATTTGTTCTGTCAGAATTTCTGTAATGACAGTTACGCTACACATCCAAAAAAAAAAAAAAAAAATCAGATCTGCTTTTTCAGAAGTCTTACCAAGCATGTTTTTATGCTTGTTCATAAAGGCTCCAGAGTAACTCATTCATTTCCTATCAAGCCTTTTTCCTTTGAATGTATGAACATGAGCAGTACGCTAAAAATGAGAAACGGAACTCTGAAATAGCATCACCTTTCTGAACAGTTCTTTCAAAGCATCAGCATTTGTTATGAGACACTCGCCATTAACTTGCCCGCTGTGCCTAGGAATTTGAGTCCATATGGTACTAAATTTTCAACAGGTCTTACTGATTCATCCGCTTGTGATGTATAAAGACAACTGGAGATTTTAAGAATGCTGCATGTGAAGTTGATTTTCTTAGTTTTGTGAGTTACTCTCTTAGAGTCTGTGTCTTAGGGTGGCTGCTAGTTTATTCAGTTCCTCCTTAGCATAGGTATTGTGGATATTTTGCTTTAGGTGAGGCTTTTATGTTTGTTTTAAACATACTTGAGGCATTTGAAACATACTAGGGAGACTGATGAAAGGCACGAAATTAATTGCTTTCCCTTCTTTGACAGTATTATGAGATGTCCTATGGGTTGAATATAGAAATGCACAAGCAGGTAAGTTACTTCTTTATAACCATTATAACCATTTGAAATGATAATAATACTGTGCACTTTAGAAAGAAAATTGTATGTTTTGCAATTTTATTCTTCATGTTTTTGTGATTTCCTGTATTTTGAAAGACTACTCAAGGGAATACTATCTTTTCAGGTGTGGTTCTCCATCCTTTTTGCATTTTGTCCTGAGTTTAATCATTTAAAAACGTGACGTAAAATGTCTGAATGCATATTCAATTTTGTCCACTTTCAAAAGCAGGATGCTAAATTTTAAAAAATGTCTTGTTTTTCTTTTGAAGGAGTTAATTTATGTATTTTGGGCATTGCAAACCTGTCGTAGGAGAGGGCTTTTCTTAGAAAATATTAAGAAGAGGAACTGTAAATAGTGTGGAACCTTCCTTGGCTTGGTGTGAAAGAATGGATAGTGGGTGAGCTGGGAGAATTCACAATGAAATCTGTGTCGCTACAAAAGAAATTGATGTAAAATAAAATCCTGGTACCAGTCCCCCGAGGATCCTTATTTGGGTCTTAACCAGGAACTATAACTGCACTTCCAAAATTTGTACGGGGTAAATTGAGCTTGATAGGAGCGTGTGATAGTGCTCAGCACTGGGCCTTCACATCTAGTAACTAGTTCAGCCAAAAGAAAAAGACAAAACAAAACAAAAAGATAATGATTAGTCAGAAAGTGTTGAGAGGTATGACTCAAACAGCCTTTTTTTTTTTTTTTTTTTTTTCCCCCTTTAAGAAACCGAGTAAAATGGGGTTTGGTTTAAATTTTCTACATAGAAAGGGAAGAGGTATATAAAAAATAGTGCTTGGTAATAATACTCTATTTTTAATGACCTCCTAGTGAAACTGTTTCAGGTCTGTCTCATCAACTATTTCACAGTAGGTGTGTATGTATTTACCTGCTGGGAAAAGATGAGGGAAAACTTAATGCTTTTCCTTTCTTATTTATACTCTTGGTAGATACCATTACTCTCTAAGTTTAAAACATACAAAATAATCACTTATTATTAGGCCTTTAGTACTTATGGATTCCTTTCTGATATACTTAATTACCACGTACTTGTAGATAGTAGATCTGTCAGAGATGACTGGTGGACAGGAAAAGGCATTGGAGAAACAGTATTTGAAAACAGAAAGTTGGAAAAAAAGATGAGTCGTCACTTATGCTGAGGATCTTTTATTTCAGATACTCTTTTTACTTCATAAGCTATTTAATTATGTCAATATTAACATTATAGTTTGCCGCACGTTAAAATTAAGTGCTTATTTTAGCATCTTTGCCATTTCTGTTTAGATTCATAATGTAAGTATCTCCTGCTTAACAGAAAACCGTCAAGCTTATGTATGGACTCCCCTTAGCTCTACCTTTAGGAATAAATTACATAAGAGATACAGTTTGTTAATTATGCTCATTACATGGCATTTTAGGTCTGGATCTCGTACATGTGTTTCTTTCTTTCTTTCTTTTTTTTTTTTTGTCCTCACCCCACCGTCCAAGATTAATTAGTGTCTTTTTCAAGATTGTGCCAGATGATTAATGTTCTTTTATTTTTCCTCCTGTATCTTATTTACCATAACACTTACTTTCCAGATCTCTTTATACAATTTGCAGTTTTGAGAGACACAGAGCTTGTATTTGATTGTATGCATTTCTTGGGGGGGGTTGATATGTGTGATCCCTTAATTTTACACATTTTGTACCTCTGTAATTCTGTCATCCACTTGTCCAGGTGGCCTCAAATGCCATCCATTTAAAATTGAGAATAGAGTACATTTTCCCTTTTTTTTTTTCTTGCTTTTAAATTCAATCATATCAAGAATCCTGAGGGCAGTTTATCACATTATGAAATACAGACAGCCCTGCAAACCACCTACTTATTATATTTTCTTTCTTTCCCCCCTTAAGCACAGAGGCATATCTGTCTTTATTTGTTTTCCTAGGCAGACAGCCTTGGTTCCTCTTGGCCTCTCTTCCAGATGCACTCGCTGGATACCCTCGTAATGGAAAGCAGCAATAATGCAGGGAAGTTGCCCTGCGGCATAATTGGGCCTAGTTCTCAAGATCGGGTTAGGCTTATTCACTTATTAGATTTGTGTCTCTGAAGGGTTCAAGAGTAGGAGTCCCCGGAGTCCTTGGAAGTACCCTAGTAATTGGTGGCCCTGAGATTCGAAACCTTTGTGTATTTTTTGGTTAACGCTCCTGTTCTTCTTGGCTGCTGCCAACCACAGAGTATTTATTTTTAGAGAAATTTTTCACTGGAACAGAAAATGATGGCTGTGATGGAGTCATGACTCTGTGACTTAGCAGACTGATAAAAGGATAAAAGCACAGAGCAGGGACAAAACAGGGTTGGGGGTCTGGTATTATGGGCCCTCCCCTTTCTGTATGATGTTCATCGTCAGTCACCCTGTGTTGATTCTGATAGAGAACTATAGAGTGAAATCTATGGGGAATTTGTCATTCTGAAATGAAAGCTAATGTAATTAGTACCAATTAAAGTACATTTAGTAAATTGGATTTAATCTTAATTAAGCCTGCATAATGTTGCCAATTTTTAACAATTATGTTTGAGAACATAATTAATTTAAATTTTGGTAACTGAGTAAATAGCATTAGTCTGGTAGAATTAGTTGATTTTTTTTTTTTTTTTTTTTTAAAGGGGAACTCGGTGACATGACATGGAATTAGAGCATAAAATATGAATCTAATTTCTGGTACTCTTTAGTGGGATCGATAGAACTGAGCAGAGGAAGCTGGGGAAAAAAAAAGAAACAGAAAAGTTAGGATGGACTGTTCTAGGCCCTGATGTGAATTTATGTTTCACCACTGTCTTTAGTTCCAACATGAACATGAAGATGACAAATGGGACATGGTTAGAAATGACACATGTTTTATTGTGATGTCTTCATATTGGAATTTTTTTAAATGGAAGAACGTTGGCCTTTATTCCCTAAAGATTTCCCTAAGTGTGGGGTTTTTTGTATTCTTTTTGTTGTTGCTGTTGTTCTGGATGGACCAGTTGGCCCATGGTTTAGTTGTTACTTTCTTGGCTGATTGTTCCTCTTTATAAATACAGTGTGGCTTCTAAATGGGTCAGTGGCCATGGGCAGAACAGGGTGATGCGTGCACTTGATAACATTGCTAAATACTGCCCGTTCCCATCCTTTACCTGTAACACTGTAATTAAAGAAGACCTCCCTGATTTAATCTGACAGCAGCAGTTACCACTTTAGAAAGCGAATATTGGATATAGATTAGGAACAGTAGGTATGTGAGTTCCATCTATAGGAAGTCTAAATGGAGATGAATATACCGCATTTTGAGCATGTCACGGGACTTTCTCATAGTCAATATTCTGTAGTCTGAAGGTTGTTTTTGCTTCTAAAAAAAAATTGAGCTTAGTATTTGAATTTTAGAATTTGGAACTTTTGGAAACCTTCAATATTTAGAACCTAAAAGAAGTGAACACTGCACATTTGTATACACATGTCTATGTGTTTGGGGCCACGCATGTGTATATATATGTGTGTGTATGTATGCATGTGTGTAAATGTATGTGTGGATAGATACATAATTGTTATTTTTTAATCAGAGCAGGAAAACTCCTGTTTCACTGCAAGCCATGTAAATTTTATTACAAGACTTGGGCCACAACCATTTGAGTGCTCCTAAAATATTAATTGAATAGAAATGAAAGGGCCTTGCCAACTGATAGGATATCATAATCATAGCCTCTCTGGTCGATGGTAAATGATGATAAATGACATTAGGAACCTTTTAGCAAACTGTAATAACTACAAGGAGGGAAGCAGTATGGATTTGCATTATATCTGATACCCTCTAGTACCAAGTGGATTGCCAATACTGCTTGTTTAGCATTTTCTAAGGGCAATAGGATATTGATTTCTGACTTACAAGGAACAGCTCTATTTTCACCATTGAAAAGTATTGCAGGTTGTTAAGAAGAAATTGACTTGAAGAGGCCGACTGCTGCCCATCATGGAGCAAATAAAGCAAAACTGCCGAAGCATGGTGGAGCAGCGAGACGGGCCCTCAGCAATTTGTTGCTATTAATTTACCATGCTCGACAGCAAATCAATCGGCATCTACTTCATCTGCTGGAGAAAATGCTGTCCAGGGCAGATAAAAGGCTCGGCATGGTACAGAGAATAGACTGGATTGGCCAAAAGGAGGCTGAAGTTAATGTGTAAATAAGTGAAATGAAGGCCACTGTTGCAGAGGAAGCTGTTGTTAATTAGTTTGGTGCTTTTTTTAGCAAACTATTTTAGAAAGTAGCCTAGGATTTGAAGAGTAAAATGAGATTTATTGAGGTTGAAGTAATATATGACTGGCATGACATTCCAGCCTTGGGTGGACTTGGGTGCACTAAAGGTGCAGTAAATTTATTTGGGGACAGGACTTGCAGTGGAAGTCCATTTGTTTAAAGTTCCATTTTGATCAGATTTCCTCTAAGAAAACTAATTAAAAAAAATACATTACTGGTTTCTTGCACATCTCCTGTCTTAGACTATAGGCTCTTGGATTTGGAGGATTAGGTGCAGAGAGTAGGTGTTCGGGACTGTGTATTGTATTCTCCTACAGTGACTGATTATTTTTTTCAGCAATGGATGATTGAATTCTTGTATGGCAATGAAAGTGAGCGATTTCCGAAGGTGGGATGTTATAGCCGAAAGGAATAAACCAATGAAAATTTTACTTGACAGGATTTTTGTTTGCTTTATAAACATGAGGGAATAGTCTAGGGCGTGGGGAACAGAGGATGCACACTGCTGCACTGGAAAATCTCAAAGGGATTACAAGTAAAATTTTGATGACTGTGCAAAAACCCTCCAGGTACAATTAGAAGAGGGTGGGGGAGGGGCTTCTTGGGCTTTTGTGTGTGTTTTTCATTGAGACTTAAAGCCACCTCTTCTATTTTAGGACTACTTAGCCTTCAGTAGTACTTCACAATTAATATTAACCAAACAGGTTATTGGTGGTGGTTTTTTACCTCTGGCATGTCTGATCTGGACATTTTGGGATAGGGACCCAGGCTCAGTCCTATTTAGTAAATCTAGGTAATACGTAGATTTTATGTTTTTCCCAAAACTCTTGAGAGGATCTAGTCTTGGGACAGTTGATATCAAGTTGGCAGTGCCTTGAACAGGACCCAGTGAGCTGCCATTTTACTTGTCACAAGGCTTCATGAGGAGCAGATCTGTGAGGAGGAAATTTAACCTGTCAGGGTATGTGCATAATTAGTGTTTTCTGGATGGCGTGGGTTTCCCCTTTTTCTCTTCTCACATGTCGAGTGCTGAATTTTCTTTTTTTGAGTTCTCATAGAATATCTGAAGATTGTTCACCTAAAGCAGTGATCGTTGAGTGGAATTGGAAATTCCTTTCAGTGGAAGTAAATGTTATTATATATCTGGCATGTGCTTACGGCTTATCTGGGCACACTGCCAAAATTCTTTAATTCTCACAATGATCCTAAGAAAGGGATTATGTCCAATCAAAGGGTGATTAAACAGGATCAGATCTGCACCAGGTGATATAGTTATTAGGGAGTGGATTCAGGATTCAGATGAATTCACCTGGGAGGTTGTCTCTTGGGAGACAGGTCTGTCCTGGGTTGGAGATTTCAGGCCGCCCTTTGTTCCAGGAATGGAGCGCCCTTGGGAGGCTGGGATAGGCCTGGGGTTTGTCATGAAGTCACTGAACTTTGGGCTCATACTCAGAATCCCTGGAGTGTCCGTCAGATTGCTTTCAGTGGGTGACAAGATGAGGTCCGCTTTCCCAGGGCGTCTCCCACAGCTGGGCTGAGGAGAGCTGACTGCTGCTGAAGACCGAGTTTGCTTCCTCCCTGGGCAACCTATTTTTCATTTGTTTATAAACTTGTTCTTCCATTTAACTTTTATCTTTTCCTTGTGGCTTCTAAAACTATGCCTGAAGACAAGGGGCTGTTTGTTAATCACCATCTTGTGGGTTTTTGAAGGGGAAAACAGGGAGGGGAAAATGTGATGTTTTGTGGCCTCTTTGTAGTTCAGAAAGAGGTTCTTAGATGCCGGAAATCACACACAGCTCAAACTTAAATGAAGGCAAATATTTTGCTTTTACTAATAAAAGATTTTCTTTGCAGCTTTCAAACAAAAGGATATTTCCTTCCAGTGCCCCTTAATCCGTACTGGATATTGTTTTTATTTATCTTCTGGGCAAAGTTCTTTGTATCTTAAGTAATAATACCTTTGAGCTGGGTTGGACTATCTTGTGTCTTTAGGCGCTGCTGCAGCCATAGTGAAATCCGGAGATCGTGCTGGCAAAGAGTAATGTTCTCACATTCTTCATTTCCCCTTTTCTCTCCTAGAATTTTACTTTTTTTTTTTTTTTCCTTTTTGTGCAATAGGATAGGTAAAGTCCATTGGGGATGAAATGTTTAAAATGTGCACTTAGGAGTTATATGTGTGTGTATGTCTGCGTGTATTGTTTAATGAGGACATTTTTACTACCTTTGATATGACTGGCTAGTCTGATTTATTGCTCCAGGACAGCAGTAATAGGTTTGATGGTGACGGATCGAGTAGAGGGGATGTGATTTTTTTTAGAAGGTGCTTTCCCTTGATCCCCTTTTGCACCTCCACTTAAAAAACCTAGCACTCAGGGCGCCTGGGTGGCTCAGTGGTTAAAGCCTCTGCCTTCGGCCCAGGTTGTGATTCCAGGGGTCCTGGGATCGAGCCCCGCATCGGGCTCTCGCTCAGCAGGGAGCCTGCTTCCTCCTTTCTCTCTGCCTGCCTCTCTGCCTACTTGTGATCTCCGTCAAATAAATAAAATCTTAAAAAAAAACAACAACAACAACCTAGCACTCTAGGGAGGGTGGCACAAAGTGGTCTTGTGGCTCAGTTACCACTTGCCAGAGCTGCACTGTTGGAGAAGAGCCCCGAGACAGCGTATTTGGGAGAGGGGCAGCTGAGTGTTTGCACCGACAGTGGCAGTGTGTGAGGCTTAGGACCTGACTCGATCCCTGCTAAGTGTACTGCAAACAGGATGCATGAAATTAATACTACTCTACTTTAAGCGGAAAGGGCTTCAAAAGTTTTATTTATTTACTTTTTAAGATCTTGTTTATTTATTTGACAGACAGAGATCACAAGTAGGCAGAGAGGCAGGCAGAGTGTGTGTGTTGGTGGGCGAAGCAGGCTCCCTGCTGAGCAGAGAGCCCGATGCGGGGCTCGATCCCAGGACCCTGGGATCATGACCTGAGCTGAAGGCAGAGGCTTTAATCCACTGAGCCACCCAGGCACCCTGGGCTTCGGAAGTTTTAGCGAAGACCAGAAGTCAGGGTTGTTTTGACTTCGCCTTAGTAACAGCTGTCAGTGGTCGTTGCTGTACGTCTGGAAAGAGGGATTTAGCCAGCATTCATCAGCGCAGATCTA
The DNA here is from genome assembly GCF_964662115.1 of Mustela nivalis. Taxonomy (NCBI): domain Eukaryota; kingdom Metazoa; phylum Chordata; class Mammalia; order Carnivora; family Mustelidae; genus Mustela; species Mustela nivalis. The sequence goes on from NC_139032.1 coordinate 19,711,746, forward strand.
TACACCTTCTCTGCTTTCATTGGAAGTGACCCAGTGTTTACGCCAGGCACATGCTATTTCTCTACCAGCAGGGCCAAAACTTTGCTCAGAGCTTCACTGTGTAACCCGTGCTCTTGCCAGGGTGTGGAGGGAGGGCAAGGTGTGGCTTTTCTTAGCTGGACTGTTGGAGAAGCAGAAGAGAAATGTCCTGGGCGCCCCTCAGGTCCTCGGTCTGCCGGTCATTTGTGTCACTTCGTCGTTATTTTTCAGGATTCTGCGCACAGGTGCTTCAGATCTGTGCTGTGGAGGGAGCTTCTGCGTTTCGCGGCAAGCCGGGGGGGCTGCTGTCCTGGCGCGGGCCTGGGGCTCCGTGTGGAGCCTGGCCGCGGGGGGACACTCCAGATCCCGGCCGGGGCCTGGCGCTTGCCGCAGCGAGCCGTAGGGGACACGAAGAGGGGTACCTGCTTCCTGATTTCTTAGCAAGCTCATTCCACTGACTGTTACTCATTAGGATACTGTTACTTTCTGACCGCGTTTTCTGCTTCTCTAGGCCTGTGGATTATTTTGGTTAAGGAGTTTGAAAATACAAGGAAATAAAACCGGAAAGAATAGTAATTGTAGAAATTATGAGCACGGGTACCCTGTAACACCCTCTCTTTACACAGAGCTTAAGGATTTTATATGTTCTCCTTAATCTTCCTGCTGTTCCTGTAAAGCAAGTAGCAAGCTTTGGATCCGTGTATTTATTTAAATAGCTTCTGTCAGCGGAGTACTCCACAGTTTGCCAAGCGGTGTCATTCCACTGGCCTCCTCGAACAGATGACACTGAGGCTTAAGGGCTTAAGAGACTAGCCCAGTGTCACAGTACGGGCGGATCAGCCCACGGGCGGGGAGCCTAGGGTTCACACAGGTCAGTGAGCTCGCCCGAGGTCGCATAGCGAGAGTCGCTGGCAGAAAAGGAAGTGGCCTTCTTGACTTCCCTTCCAGGGCTCCCTTCCCTGACCATGCTGTTTCCAGACAGCGAGTAGTGTGCTTGTTCGGCGATGTTCTTGGCTCCGTGCAACGTGAGGAGCACGGCGATGCCGTTGGCAGTCCAGTGGGTGTTAAGTGTCCTCGTGAGCTAGACCTCTGATCTGGGTGTTTGTGTGTGAGTACAGAGCCTTCCTCTTTTCTTCTCTGCCCTTCCAGTGCCTGGGCCCTGCCCAAAGGGAGGCTTAGGATCCACAAATGAAAACCCAAAGCCTAGATCCACTTTTAGCAAAGTGCCTAATACAACTGGCTTTTCCTGTGTTCCTAGAGTATGCCCTGCGAACACTATGCTAGGTACAACCTTGTTCCTTGCCAGTCTCCCCTACCCCCTAGAATGTAAGCTTAATGGGAAAGGGGTGTCTCTTTTCTGTGCGGTCCCTGGTACTGAGAACTGTGCCTGTCACACAAAAGGTGCCCTGGAAATACCTGGGGAGGGGAGAAGACTCACAGATCGAGCTAGCCAAGAATATGTGTGACTTATTATTTTCAGGGGCTACTACTGAGGTTGTAAGATAACAAAAATGGAGTTCCCAAGCCTAGTTAGGCCTGTGGTGCCTACTTGTTAAGTTTGTGGGGAAAGTGACAGATGGAAAGGGAAGTAAAATGACTGAGCTCGGTGTACCTTTCGGGAGTGAGTTCGGATAGAGTAGAACACATGTATTTGAGCATGTTGAATCTGCCTTTTTTTTTTTTTTTTTTAAGATTGTATTTATTTATTTGCCAGAGAGAGAGAGAGAAGAGAGTGAGCAAAAGCAGTCAGAGTGGCAGGCAGAGGCAGAGGGAGAAGCAGGTGCCCTGCCGAGCAAGGAGCCCGATGTGGGACTCAATCCTAGTATGCTGGGATCAATACCTGAGTCAAAGTCAGCTGCTTGACCAACTGAGCCACCCAGACGTCCCTGGAATCTGCCTTTTTAAAGATGAAAACATGAACGCGTCCTAACAGAATTTAAAATTCAGTTTGAACACCACTATATCACTAGTCACTGTTTATCTGAAGAATTCTTTCACTGCTAATAAGTCTGCGCACATGTGGTTTGAGTGAGTGTGGGGAGAGCCTGATCTTGACACACTGTCATGTGCTTAGCTGACAACCTTCCAGATCATAGAAGTGCAGGTGTCTAGTACTTTTCAAGGAACAAGGAACTTTAAAGACCTCTTAGTTTTTTATTAGTGGAGATGGTATAGTGTTAACGAAAAAGTAATCATCATTACAGTATTTTTATGTAATCATCATAAAAATACTGTTTTTAAGTATTTTACATATTTTTAAGTAATCATCATAACAGTGATTTTTAGAGAGCTTATCATGAGGGTGGTAGTTCACTTAATCTCACAATAACCTTACGAGATTATAGTATATAATTATTTCCATTTTCTCTATGAAGAGGAGGCTGAGATACAGAAATTAAATAACATCATGAAACAGGTCCTTGGTTTGATTCTGTTTTTAGATTATTGGTATAGTAGATATTTCTGCCATGTTCCAAATGCTATGTTTGGGATACTCTACTACCAACATATACCCTACTGTTTCCCCTCAAATACTTGACTGAATCCAGGGATTCCGACTCTAGTTCTGGCCTTGCTAGTGACCAGCTTTGTGATACTGCTGAGTATTTGAACTTCTCAGCACTATACTTTTCTCAGTTTCAATTAGGGTATAAATGAACATCGAGATCCCTGTTAGCTGCTGTGGTCTAAAATGGCCCTTTGGTTTTGGTTATTTTCTGTGACCAGCTGACTAGAAATTGAGGCTTACTATCATTTTTTTTAGTCTTAGGAAGTTTCCCTAAACAACTCTTCTCAAAGGTTGCTTGTTTGCTTGCTTGCTTTCAGTCCAAAATAAACCTAATGAAGTTAGGAGTAGAAATGGATATTTAAGTTTATATGGTACTTTGTATTTTGCAAGGTGCTTACTTTCTCATCCATTATTTAAGTCACAATAATGTTGCTAAAGTATTTTCCCTATCTTGGGGAGGAATAAAATAAGATATAGATGTTAAATGATTAAATCCCATAGTTAACTGGTAGATGGTTCAGAATTCACTGATTTATGTAATATCACTATGACAGGGGATATAAAAATATGTTATACCAGTATTTCTTTAAGGTCATCTGTTTTTAAAGATTTATTTTTATTATTTTTTTTATTTACTTATTTGACAGAGATCACAAGTAGGCAGAGAGAGAGAGGAGGAAGCAGGCTCCCCGCCCAGCAGAGAGCCTGATGCGGGGCTCGATCCCACATCCCTGGGATCATGACCCGAGCCCAAGGCAGAGGCTTTAAACTACCCAGGCGCCTCTAAAGTCATCTGCTTTTATACCTTTATTTTGGCATATGTATTAGAAAACTTAACCATACAACTTGTGAAATGTATAATTTATATTGGGATCCAATAATTTTCTACCAGTGTGTTAGGGGGTATATAGTCATTTGTTAACTATTACGTAATTAGCTCCTGGGATTTGTTACCCCTCCGGAATCCATAGTAGATGTCAGCTTCTTTAGCCGAGGTTTACCTTGGGGCACTCAGTGTAAAACATGTCTGTAAACTGGCTTACAGTGAACTTGAGATCTTTAGTCCTTGGGTGTCTTGCATTGTCCTATCCGGGATCTTTTATTTGGGGGAGGGTTTGCACTTCACAGCTTGGTTTATGGTAAGTTAATCATAAGCAAATAAAAGGGGACGATGGTTAATCTTGGCCGTTTTGAGTTGATGAATCAAAAACATAGTAAAGTGTCCTGTTCTAAGGCATAAGCTCCGAAAAGGAAGAATGTGTTTTGTTACTTCTGTACCTCTAAGCACCTAAAACAGTTCCTGGAACATAGTAGAAGAAATGAATGTGTGCATGCTGGAATAACTAAAGGAAGGGTATCATTTTCCATTTCATTGCCTTTCTACCTATGTCAACCACCTATGTGTAAGTTTTGTTTCTGAGCTATTAGGACTTTCTCCGCTTTGTGCTGAGCAAAAAAAAGGCCTAAATAGGCAATAAGGAGTTAGGTGTTCTCTTTGCAGTTTTGCCATAGGTCCTGGAGTTGGTGATGGGCTATTTTAAAATTTAGGATTTGGATTAATTACCAGACGATGGTTTATTTCTAAGGTGTCTTTTACCTCTAACATCGTATGATTTAAAAATCACCAGCATTAGCAAAAGGTTCATTTTTAATTTCATTGTTTCACTTTAGAGATGTGCCATTTAAGTTGGGGTTTAGAATCAATTTTATGTGACAGGAAATTATGTATATATTGCATATATATATGCACATACCTGACTGAGAGAAGTATTAGACTATTGGAGCAGCTAATAGAAAAATCCCAGTGTTGCCAGTATTTTACAATCTAGAACCATGTTCTCTGTTGTTTTTTTCCATAGCTACGGCTGTGTCTTGCAAGTCCTTCTCTAGGCTAAGAGCTCATCAGTGACTAGATGGAGTTACAGATTTTTCCTATATGTGTATGGCAAGTTTGATGATAATAATAAGTTAATATTTATTAAGCACTTCCTGTGTACCAGGTGATGCAGAAAGTCTTTCAGATGTGTTAATTTGTTTAATGGATAATCCTTGAGGAGAAGGGATCTGGTTGTCCTCACCATGTTAGAAGAAACTAACTTCAAGAGCAGCTAAGAAATTTGCCAGGGTTTAGTATGTTGCAGAGTGGGAATTTAAGCCTGGGCAGTCTGGCTTTGGAGTCTTTGTTCTTGAACCAGTGGTGATACCTGCCTCCCAAGTGACCATTTTAATATGGTAAGATTTTTTTGTTTTGTTTTTATTTTTAAAATGTACGTTGGTACTAGTCTGCTGCTACGTTCTGTACACAGGGAGCTTAAGTGTTAAAAATAATAGTGAGTTTTTTGGGGTATGTATTTGTATCAGAAAAGTGTCTTTTGAATTCTCAGATCAGTCAGTTCTTTGCCCCCTAGTCCGTGTTGGAAAGTGTGGTGTTGGGGCAAAGCAGGCTCCTGATTAACCAAAGCCACGTTTTCTGCCAGCTGCTGTCCCCTCCATGGGCAGTGTGGCTTCAGCCCTGCTTTCTTTCCATGGGCAGTCCAGGTCTGGCTCTACGCTTCTTCAGCAATATGCAGTGGAAGGAACACTTGTAATGAGTAATAATACCTGTGGTCTCCAGATTGAGTTTCTAATGTACAAAACAATTCCTTTTTGTTTTTGTTTGCTTCGGGACTTTCTACTACTGTAACTGTTGAGTAGAAACGTGGATTGGGGGTAGTTTATCAGCTGAGGCTACAGGGCCCTGCATAAGACCTTCATTTGGTTTAGTTACTCAGGTTGAAGAAAAAATACTATTTTTTTTTTTTTTTCAAATCAACAAGTGCACTGAGTTAATGAACCAGTTAGGTTCATCTTTATTGAAGATATTCATTGCTGGCTCCTGGTCTGATGACCACAGCCAATGGGTATTTTTGTACTTCTGACTAGGAAATCTCTAGAACAGGATAGTACCTTTTTTAACCACATGAGAGTGTCCAGAGAACTAAAAAACTGCCTGCTTAGGAGTAAAAATGGGATGAGGATCATTGGCTGGGTTTTAAAGGATCCTTGAACATGGTCCTTGACTTCTTTGCAAAATTGTATGCCCTTTTCTATGGAAAAGGAGTCCGTAAGCATTCACTGATCCAGTGAGGAAGCCAGGACCCAGATGAAAGAGTTTGAGAACTACTTCTAGAGCAGTGCTCTCTAACTGGGCCAATTGCTTTCTCCCAAGGACCATTTTGGCAGTGTCTGGTTGTCACAACTTGGAGGTGCTACTGATGTGGAATTTGTAGAGGCCAAGAGTCAACCTTACCTGGCTTCTCTAGTTAATTCTGTCAATTTGAGAGAACATGTCAAGTCATGGTTGTCTTTTTAGGTTTTCTGGTAATGCTAGGAAGAGTGAGGTTGGTGGTAGTGGGTTATTCCAAGCTCTAAATGGGGATATTCCATGGTCTCCTGCAATCATTTCTCCCTTTCTTCCCTCCCTCCCTTCTTCCTTTCCTTTCTCCTTCCTTCCTTCCTCTTCTTCCCTTCCTGCCTCCCTTCCTGCCTCATTTCCTTCCTTCCTTTCTTCCTTTCTTCATTTCTGAAGGGAGATTTTTTTCATTGAAACTATTGGACTGGTGGAAGTTTTCTTGGCCTTAAGTGGGGCCTGTTTGTCCTGACTACTCATAGAAGGTCCCAGAATTAGTCTTAGTTCTCTTGTAGGGAACAGTTGGTCCTTCATCAGCCTTCATTTGTCCATGCTGAACATAGTTGGTCATTTCAGCCGTTGTCATGGACATTCACCTGGTTAGTACCAAGATGTATATGATAGACAGGACCACTTGAGATCTGAACATCATACCTTGGCCTGATCTGCCCCAGTTGAGGGATCAGGGCAGTTCTATCTTTTCACTTGGTCTCTTGCTGAGGTCAAAGGGCATTGTGCTTGTCTTTGTCTAGTCCTGGTCACATTGTAATAAACAAAATGGAACCCTGACTCTGAGTTTTCTCAGTAGTCTGTGGGTCTAGAACATGGATTTATTTTATATTTGAATGCATGGGCACTGATTCGTGAACCTGAGTTTTGCTTGGACTTACTTTTTCCCTCCTGTATATTCCATTGAGCTGTACTATGAATGTGGGTGACTGTTTTAAAAGCTTTTGATTTTTTGGGATATAGAATTGTTTTGGAGAGTGGCTTATTACCTCAAAGTACATCCATGTTGGTTAACCTCAAAAAATATTACAGTTGACCTAAAGTGGCCAATAAAAAACATGGTGGCAATTCCACAGTTACTTGCTTGACTATTTTTTTGGCTAACTTGGACAGAATGTTCGTTTGGGCTTCTTAATGGAGAAATTGTGTCCTGCAAAATTCCAGAATGCCCTTCTTAGGCTTTCACCTTTATGTAGGTTCCAGGAATGTGGAGGTGACAGTTTGGCAGCTCGGCTTCCTTGCGAGTCTTTCCTTACATTTATGAGGTGGCAGATTTAGGAGAGGCTAGTTCAGGCATAGTACATTTATGTACAAAAACCTGACTTTTTAATATGGCTAGTTGTTTCCAAATGCTTGATGTGGTTGGCCGAGGAAGATGGCTCGAAGTTTGGACCAATTTTAACCAGATTCTAAGCAAAACTGATAGGATTTTCTTATAATCTAAGCAAGAATTCAGGATGTTTTGCATCAATTTTGCATCCGTATGGAGAAAATTCTGGTAAGATCTTTGTTGCATTTGGGTTGTGAGATGGTATTCATGCCAGCATCGCATGCTTAGATTGATAAATCATCCTGCATCTTTTCCTTGATTCAGGAATATCTTGGAGGTACTGGCAGATTTGGTTCCAGACCATCACAATAAAGCAAATATTGAAATAAGCCAAGTCAGATGAATTTTTTGGTTTCCCAGTGCCTATAAAAATTATGTTTACACTATACTGTAGTCTACTAAAAGTGTGCAGTAGCATTTAAAAAATGCTTAAAAAAATGCACATTAAAAAACACTCTTGCTAAAAAAATGTTAGCCATCATCTGAGCTTTCAGCAAGTCGTAATCACTGATCATAGATCACCATAATAGGATAATAATGAAAAGGTGTGAAATATTGGGAGAATTACCAAAATGGGACGCAGAGATGTAAAATGAGCAAATGCTGTTGGAAAATGGTGCTGATAGATTTTCTTGATGTTGGATTGCCACAAACTCTCAACTTACAAAAAAAATGCATATCTGTGAAGCACAGTAAAGTGAAGTGTACTAAAACTCTGTATTTAATTGTCCAGTTTGGGGCATGCTTTTGCCACGTTTGTTTGATGCTCACCCCAAAACTATCTATGTAAGATGGAAATACTTAGCTTCTCAAAATGAAGTATCTAATACGGGACCTACAGTGATCCAGAAGATTATAATACCTAAACCTGAGGTTGTTTTAGTCTTCCTACATTGAGAGAGTTCCTTGGTGAAGAGAAGGTGGTGCGGGAGACCTCTGATGTAAGGCTGAGGCGGAGATGGCTTTGAATTCTTCTTCAAGCAAATGCTGATTGCTCTCACACTACCTGTAGGGCACACTTTGAGGTCTAGGAAATTAGAAGAGGTGATAGGCTTGCCTTTGTGGAATTCTAGTCGTTTTATGAGATTTGGACCAATGTAAACAAAACAAGGCATTGTGTGTGGATGGCACTGTGACCTAGGGGATAGGGAGTCCGGAGGGGATTAAGGATGCTATTCCCAAGGTAGATGCAGGGGCATTTTAGTGGGCCATCAAGAGGAGGGGGTCACTTGGGAATAAAGGAAAGGGGATAATTCCAAGTGAGAGCCACATAGATGGGTAAGAGCTGTGTATATTCAGGCTCTTGTTAGCATTTACAGCTTGATCGGGATGGGGAAAGGATGGTGAGTGGGGAAGGCAGGTTTGGGATTCATTTATAGAAGGCCTTGAATGCTAGTATAGTATGTGGACTATTGAAGGAGAGCAAGAAGATTAATCAGACGGTAGGGCAAGGACATGTCTGCTTTGCAGTTGCCTTATTCTCAGCAGCTAGCATGGGCCATGACAGCAGATGTTCAGTGAATGTTGGCTGAAATGATCTGGGTGAAGAGAGACAGGACTGGAGAGGGACAGGGTTGAGGAGGCATGTGGGACTCACAAGGAGGAACCCAAATGATCCAGCATTCATTGGATGAGGAGTGTGTAAATGCATAGGGGAGAGTTCCTAAGACATTGACCCCTGTAGCCTGGCAGAATCCTCGTACTGCTGATAGAAAAGGAAACCTTGGAAGGGGGAACTTGCTCTCGATTATGCTGGCCATGAGCTACCTAGGGAGGAGGGAGTGATAGAAGGAAGAGGAGGAAAGAAAAGTAAATGTGTTGCTTCTCCTTTTTTCTTGCCCTCATATCCATATCTTCCCTTCATCTCCTGCCAAATCTATACTCCTGCCAAGAGCCTCAAGGATTCTTTTACGTAAGACCTGTATTTGTGCCTTTATTCTCTACCCGGGCGAGGATGGACTTTGCCAGGCAGCTCTTTGCAGACAGTGGATTTAGGAACTTCCCTTAATTTTAAAGAAGGCGTGTGACCTTTGTGTTAGTGTATCGAGAGAGTGTTTCTCTTCATCATTTTTGCTCGATTACTGCCATTACCTTTATATAGATAGAATAGTGGGAGTTTGCAAATTATCTGATTTTTGACTTTTTCCTTTTTGAAGTTTTTTAACATTAAAAATAGGTACAGATTCTCTAAATTATTCATCAGCTGTGGAAACTTTGCTCCATTCTTTTTTTTTTTTTTTTTTTACTTTTATACCATTTGGCCAATGACTGTGTTAGGTCAGTGATTCCATATCCTTTTTGTGTTAAGAAATTTTGTGTAAACATGAGTCTGAGTCTGTAATTGTTTTGAGAAACTACTGTATTTCAAAACAAATAATTTTCCCCATTGTTCATTATGTATGATCTAAATACTGAAATTGCAATGAATGCTTCAGTCAATGCAAATTATATATGCAGTTAATTTTCTTCTTTTTTCCCTAATGTGGCATATTCTATATTTTAATCTTCCCCCCTTTAGACACTTGTCTTAAACTGCTGTAGTGGAATGAGAACAGCAATGATAGTAAGGAAAGTTAAGTAAACATGAAATTAAAAAGGCCATAGAGTACATTTTGGTAAACCAAAATATTGCTTGGTGGCATAAAACCACAGATCCATTCCAAAAAGAAAAAAAAAAAACACATGCGGAAATGTGGTTTTGCTGTCTGTCATGCAGTCTGTTTTCAACTGTCAGAAACATAACGTTGCTTTCCGGGGTATTTTTTTTTTTTTTTTTTTTTTTTAAGTCTGACCACAGCTTTTAATTTCCTTCACTCCACCCACACCTCCCACCACACCTCCATGTATCTAGTGCTAATTTATGGGTGATTTAAATGTACTGACATAATCATCGACCAGCAGAAAGGTCAGCAGTTGTGGCAAAAGTTTCTTGTCTCAGATGTGCTGGGTGCCAATTCTGTGCTTTTGGAAAAGTCTATAATCAGAACACAGTGATTGTCCTTGATTTTGGACTTTTTTTTCCCCCCACCAAAGATTTTTATTTATTTATTTGACAGAGAGAGATCACAAGTAGGCAGAGAGGCAGGCAGAGAGAGAGGGAGAAGCAGGCTCCCCGCTGAGCAGGGAGCCCCATGTAGGACTTCATCCAAGGACCCCGGGATCATGACCTGAGTTGAAGGCAGAGGCTTAAGGACAGAGCCACCTAGGTGCCCTGGACTTTTAAATTGAAATTGTGATCTTTAAAAGTGGTTTTGAAATGCTTGGTTGTTTTTTTTTGTTGTTGGGTTTTTTGTTGTTTTTTTTTGTTTGTTTGTTTGTTTTGCTAAAAAGGTAGTATTAGGAAGAAGAATCATCCATGATCCTTCCACTCTGAGCTAACTGCCGACCTAGGCAGAAGGCCAAGGCTCAGGCCTTACTGTCTCTCCACCGTTTGCACTATGGCTGATGCAAAATTATGTCTGCCTACCCCTCCTCGAAAGTACTGGTCAAGGTTCAAAGGGTAATACAAAAATAGACACGTATATGTTTTATTTCTTTTAAAAGTACAAAAGTACAAAAAGTATTTGTGTAGTAAAATGAAACCTTAGATCTTTAAAATTAATTTTGATTTATTGGTAACTTTATGGTTTATGTCTTTTGTGGGCAACACAATTGTAAATTTGTCTTCAGGATGTGCTTTTAATTTAGCCACTAGCTCCCTGTGATCTTGGTAAATTATTTAACATCCCCGAGTTCTCATGTGTAACTAGAAAATGAGGGGATAGGACCAGATCAATCTGTTTCATAAAATGCTGGTGCCCGAGCCCCAGAACCTGGGACTTGAGCATGGGCATTTTCCTAAACGCTCCAGGGTGATTCTGATGTGCAGCAGGGTCAAGAACCGGTGAATTAAAGCAGTGCTTCTCAGACTTCTGTGTGCATACAAATCATTTACCGGGGATCCTGTTAGAATCCAGTGCTCTTTCAGCAGGGTTGGAGTGGTGCCTGCGAGATGATGTCCAGGTGATGCTGACGGTGCTGGTCCACTGACCGCGTGTGCAGTAGCAGGGAGCCATAAAATCTTTACAGTTTCTTCCATTTCTTTGTCATTACTTATTGCCGTGATATAGTAGTCTGTATAGTACATGGGGGAGTCTGTGTGCTGCACGAATCACACCCCCGGGTTAGGATGTCAGGATTGATAGGTAGTGTGGTATCTGTATAACCTTCCCTTGCTTAGATTCCAGACCTGCATCTCTGGAACAGTTCAGCCAAGCGAAGTAGTTTTAATAGCACCTTGCTTCAGGCAGCCTGACTGCGTGCCGGCTGGGGGGCTGGTGAGCTTGGTACATTGTTATGGAGAAGGGGGCCACTTTCCAGTTGTCCCTCCTCTGCTCACTGAGAACCCACTGTAACAGGTGCTTACGCTTTCAGATTCTGTCTCCTTTCTTCCCATCCTCCAGTGGCTACCCTGCCCAGATTGACCTCTTAGTTCCTAAGCAGTATTTTAGGTAAATGAGGGGGAAAAAAAAATCATGAAGTAGTACATTTTGTTCTAACTTGATTTCTCACGTGAGCACATTTGATGCAGAAAATTTATTAAGCCTAAGTTTTAAGCAAGTTTTAAGAACTCCCAATTTTGAGGTATATTTTGTTGTGGAAGAAACACAAACATCCTTGAGCGGTTGGTTACATTGGCCATGCTCTTCTCTAACCCTATCATTTAGAAATAAAAAAGCACTGTTCATAATTGTAGTCCTTTCCTTTTGTTTGCTGTAGCATGGCATCAGACTGGCAGGCAGCGGGATCCGCTGGGAGGGCCCTGCTGAGGTCTGAGGTGTCTGCAGACCTGAGTTTTAGGCCTTCAGCTGCCCTTAAGCGGTTAAGTACAACTGTGGCCACTTAGCTTCTACGTGTAAAGCAGGCAGGGATCAGAGAACGCTGCATTTATTAGTGCTGCGTTACAGAATTCTGTTGCCTGGGAAGGAATATACTTACCACCTTTCCTAAAGTCCCAGGCAATAAGAAATTACAGTTTGCAATGTGGGAGTGTTGGTTTAGAGTAGTGTTACTCAGTGTGGTCTGCGGACTGGAGCAGGTCTGCGAGTGATTTGGCGTAGGTGGGCGTTAACAATAAGGAGCTTCCACCAGACTGTAAATCACACCCGTTTCTTCATTGCAGATGTCTTCATTGTTGAAAAACAAAACCAAAGAACAAAAAAAAAACCCTACCTAGCTGAACTGAACAGTAGTTGATTTAACTCTGGCACACGACCGTTGTCTTTTTGCTGCTGGCCAACAGTTTGAGGATTGGCCGCCCTTCAGTAGCCCTGCTGCAGAATATGTAATCAGGCGGTTTATCAGGGTTGTTGTATTAGTTAGGAATAGACAAATAGAGGTTCATAAATGAAGGTGTAACCTGAAAGATAAAAAAGTAAACTTAGAGGCAAGTTAGGTTAAAGGTAAAAACAAGTTCTCGGTCGTAGGGAATGTGCAAAACAATAAGTTAAGTCAAGGCACTTGACACAGATTCACAAGTGGGAAACTCTTCAGAGTCACTGCAGTTTGTGCACTGGTTAGTGCAAAACTCATTTAAATTCTTCTGGAGTACTTCTTGAATTCTTGTCTTAGAATTTGTGTTTTTCCTTTTCATCGTCTATCTCCGGTGGAAAGAACGCATTTCTGTAAGCCTCCTATAACTGTTTTCTGTAGTCTTAAATTACAAGAAGCTTTGAAATTAAGCGTGACTTCCCCTCCACCTCTCCTCCTCTCCCCACAGCCCGCTGTTCTATACTCTTTAATACTGTGTATAAAATTTACTGCATCCAGGGCAAGTATCTGTTTACCGAGAAGAGAGGAAGAGAGATCCTTTGCCAGTGGCAAAACGTAAATACTAGAATGTCTTTTCTGGGTCATAGTGCAAGAAAATGGAGAAACAGCACATTTTCTGGGGCTGGGCTTGTGACTCGTTCCTCTTCCCAGTCAGGAAGCACTGTCCTCTGTTATCACTGTGCCAACGAGTCTCCCACGTTCCCCCCACCCCATCCCCTTTAGATGTGCAGCCCTTCCCTGGTGTAATATAAATTAGTGAGGGATGCCTTCTTAATTGAGAGACAGGAAGAGCCTAAGCTTGAATCGATACCTAACAATACAGCTACTCAATTTGTAGCACTATCTAATCTCAGTTCTGTCTTAGAACATAACTACTTACCTTGAGGGATTTCATTCATAAGTGTATCCTCATAAATAGTTCTGCCAAGCACATATGGGACAGCTAGTATTCTTCCCATTTCACGGGTGTAGATATGGAGTCCCAAATCATTTAGGGGTTTGCTTAAAGTCATGGTTCAGCTGGACTAGTAAATAGAGTCATCCTGGGATTTGGCACTCCGCAGTTGTATCATTCTCAGTGTCTGGTGTGCTTTCTGGAATGTTTCATCATCTGCGTTCAGCTTTTTCCCTTTGCCTTACGTAACTGCCCTCCACAACACACCTTGAAACTAACCACCTAACTAACCATGTGACTTCCCTATCCTAATGATTGGTAGCACCATACCCAGGTTTTACATGTTGGGATCATGGGTTCCTTACTTCTCATCTTCAGATTTTAGGGAGGTCACAACATGCTGCTGGTTTTCCCTGCGCAGAGTATCTCCTTTGCTTGCCCCCTCCGTCACCAAGCCTTACGTGGGCTTAGGGGCGCACAGGGAACACTTTGGTATTTGTCCACATTGGTTCATTCCTTAGGGGTCCTTCTCCCCTCCTGAAAGTCCAGCCAGAATTCCCATCATGGCTCTCTTCGCTTCTCTGCTTATTTTTACCCTTTACCTTGATGGTGACCTTGTCTGCTCCGTTTGATAGATGGATCCCAAATTTTTTCTAGAGCCTGCATCTCTCCTCTGGGACTGTCCTATGAAACCGAGTCCTCATTTCCATTCAGTGCCTCAAAAGTACTTAAACTCTCAGTGTCCCCAGATGACATCATCCCCCGCAAGCCTGCTTGTGGTCCAGTGATCTCTATCTCAGGAAATGCCAGACCCATCCACCCAGTTTCCCAGGCCGGAGACCTGGAGGCAGGTGATGATTGCCTTTCCTTCTTGCTCATTAGCCACACCCAGTCAGTCGTCTAGCTGGTCTCTATCTGGTCTCTCGGAATCTACTCCCAGTTACTCCCGCATCTATTTATTTCTCCAGCTGTCTGAGCGTGGTGAATTACTTAACCCAGGTTCTTCTTTGGCTTTATCTGTAAAATGAGGGCAGAGTAATTCTCATAGAATTGTTCTGCACTGAGGCGAAATACCTGCTACGGGGGAAATTCCATGAGCATTGGGATGATGACCGTGCTCGTGACCACGATTGGCACATTTAGCCGCCTTCCACGTTTAAGATGACTTTCCCAGTGGTCCAGCCTGAGTGGAGATAATACCAGTACCTTTCTTTCACCTGTCCTTTTGGTTGAATATGAATGTCGCATGTTGATGCAGCAGTCTGATCCGTTTTGGAATGTTCATGCCCTTTTCCCTGCTCCTCTCTCCTTTGTCTGTAAGATTCACTTCACCCTCAGTTACTCAGGGAACCGGAGTCCTCTGTTAAGCATTTTAAATACCATGCATTTTGTATCTTTTTTCCCGTGTCTGTTTCCTTTGCTAGATTATGGGCTCTATAAATCCTGTGTTGTTCTGCTACTCCGTTTCTCAGACTATGACACAGTGCCTGGCAGAATAGGAGACCATTATTGGAAACTGTGGACTTCATATGGCTCACATGCACCTCCCCAAAGCCTCGGGAAAGACTTCAGCCGGAAGGGGTTTCATCCACCCTCAGCCCCATTTCTAGGGCTCTTCTGTGTACCACCTAGGCCCCATATGCTGTCTGTTACTGTGTTTATTTGCCTTCGGTCTTTGTACTAGATTATAAACACTTCAGAGTCCAGATCAATCCTGCATTCACTGCCGTTCCCATCATAGCTGCTTGCTTAGAGTAGGAGTGAGTGAATGAGCTGGTATCTGAAAACGTCTTGTTGAATTCCCCAAGTTCGTAGCGCTGTGGGATTTCATACTGTTCCTATTCTGAAGTTATCTTCCATCCTCCATCTTTCCTTTTGTGGTATGTTTCATGGTTATAAATCTCTTCACCACCATTCAGATATTATCAAGAAGGGGGTGGAGGTCCAAAATGTGCCAGAGTGTCTTGACCTCCTGTCTGGTATTTATCATAGCTTTCCTAGGAATCGTCCTCGATGGGTCCTTTCTGCCTTGCACATAAAGTTCAGGCTCTTCGGTGCGGCACTCAGGACCTTGCACAGACTGACCCTGGGAGACCTTTCTGTCCTCATTTTCCACTCCCTTTTTTATTGCACACGTCCTGTACTCGAGCTAATGGTTTTCAATTCTGCCATTAGAATCACCTAGGGAGCTTTAAAATAATACACTGAGGCATGGGTTCTGCCCTCCAGGAGTGAGTTCATCGGTCTGTGGTGCGGCCTGGGCATTGGTGTTTGTGAAAAGATCCACCGGTGGTGCTGGTGTAAAGCCAGGCCTGGAAACCATTGACCAGCTCAGCGTTGGCCACAAAGTGTGATCTGCTCCAAGAGCTTTGAGCAGAAAGGGTTCCGCAGTCAAGCTGGATTGGTACCGCCTTTTCTGTGCGCCTTTCCACATATTTGTAACTAGCGCTATCGAATGAAAGGTCTCAGGTGTCCAACAGCAAAGGAACCTGCTTAACTCTATTTAAGCCCGGGGAGGTCATCTGGTCAGGGAGCCCTTTATGTGTATAAATACTTGTTAACAACATCTGCAAAATAAACGCTGCTTCCAGCCTTATCTCAGCTTTTAAGTCAGTTCTATATGTGCTCTTCTTTAATCACCTCTTCCAAATCAGGCCCATGCCCTGCCTTAGCCCTCTCTCTCAGAACCCCCATTTTACCTTCTGAAGCACTTCCCACATCTGAAATTCCTCTGCATCGACCTGTCTGTCCTCTTCTGGCTCCCACCCCTGCAGTGTGCACTCCACGACAGCAGGGACTTCTCTGTCTTGTTCACCCTTGTGTCTCAGCACCTAAAGTAGGCCTGGCAAATAGTAGGTGCTTAATAAATATTTGTTGAGTGGACAGAAAGGCAGCCATACACTTGTGGTTTGGGCTTCTTCTAAGGTACACATTTAAATATTTAAACTGCCTGCACAATTTAATTAAAAGCAGCTTGAAATACATTTGAACGATATCTAGAAGTACAGGAACAAAAGGGGATGATAGTAGTTTCTTAAACATTTAATTTTCTCAACCTATCTCGTAGAATATTAAAAAAAGCAAAAGCAAAAGTAGATACGAGCCTGACTGTCGAGATAATGCTATTTTTCTGATTATAAAGAGGTGTGGGACGGTGGTGTGGGACCTCTTTTTTCTTTTTTAATTTCTGAACCAGCCTGTTACAGGTGGCTTCTCCCAGCCTGAGGGAGTCCCACCTCTGTGGATCATGATGAGTTTGGGTGAGGCATCCTTGAGTGATGGCGGACGTCTGTGTGGGATATGCTGCTGCACCAAGGACAAAAACACACAAAACCCGTCAGGAATTAGTACGTTCTGTGGAAAAACATCCCCCTACAGTGAGAGTATTCAAACAGGTTTGTTCGGGGTGGCAGGGAGGGGATTTGCATATTTGAATCTGCGCATGGATCCCAGCAGTTTCTGGCCTTTGTTTGGCAGGGAATGGAATGGCCTGTTCTCTGTAGGAGTCCTCATGCGGCCTCTGTGTCCCTGGCTCCTGAAGCCTGGCTCCTGACTGTCTCAAGTTCTGAGTGGGATTGGCACGGGGAACTGCCCTGCACGTGTGGTGGTTCCTGTGTGACCCACTATACCTCGAATTACCAGGAACTGCTCTTTGTACTTCTGGTGAGAGCGTGGATGCCAGTGCATGGCTCGGGCCGGGCCCTTCCTTGGGCTGTGAGGTGCATCACCCCGCTTTACTCTGGAGATACCCTCGTGGAGATTTACCTTGATGCAGCATATGAGGCGTTCCCCGTTGTGCGCTCTTACAAATACCCCAGTTCTGGTGGGGAGGATATCAGCCGTCTGGTGTGATTAACCTAAGGAGGGAGGTGGAGTGGCATCTCCTTTTATCCTATTTCTAAACAATCTTTTAAAACACATGTCCTGCCAAGGTTTCAGAATGGAAGTTGTGGTCATTTACTTAGCAGTCAGGAATTGTCCAGAGTGAATTTGCATTTCCTTTTGTTCCCCCTGTGATTACTTATTATTCTTTTTGAGCAGCATGGCATCCTAAATGCCAGAAAAGATGTGCCTTGGGAAGGTAAACAAACCAAGTCAGAGTATAAGCAGGTCTTCCAAATGAATATTCCTTTACGGTTGAAGTGCTCTAAGTCTTCCCAAACAATTTTAGCGTGCTTGCAAAAGATTTTGGGAGACTCCTACCACCTAAGTGAACTGCAGTTGCTTCTCTTCATTCAACAAGTGTTTTTGAGCATCTTCTACTTACCATACGGGGTGGGGGGGTTCTGTAGACAGAGATCTTTGCCTTCACTGAGCCTGCATTCTATAGAACCTTGCTACCCGGGTTGCTGTCTGTAGACCCATGGCATCTTGTTAGAAGCTAAGATCTTTGGGCCCCACGTTAGGTAGAGATTTTAGCAAGATTCCTGGGTGATTAGTTCGCACATTCAAGTTTGAGAAGCACTATTCTCATTCATGTAAACAGAAGCATGTGAGATGCTTTCAGACATTACAGACACCGTGGAGAAAGGACTGTATGAGGCCAGAGAGTGACTGGGAGAAGGAGTCACAGGATGGCGAGTGGAGTGAGTAAGCAGCGAACCTTGGGACGATCAGGCACAGGGACTCTCCCTCATCCTTTCATTCTTTATTCACCCCCATTTGTGGGATGCTTTCCCCTTTCTGCTCGAGGCCAGGTGGGGACCCACAGAGTCACTTGCCTGCTCTGCCTGGACCCGGTTGGTAGTGGGAGCATTTGGCAGAGCAGCACGAGTTCAAGCAGAAGAGGAGCCTGACTTTGGTTTTGATAGGCGCTGGCTACTTATCCGAGTGAGAAAACCGTTTGAGGGGATGAAGGATATCTTGACAGTGATGACTTTGAAGACTTGAAATTTTATACTATTGTGACGGGGAAGGGGAAACCTTTGGTAGAGGCCAAGGGGAGGCCTTGCTAGAATTGAAAGGACAAGAGAAAAGGAAATGCTGAGGAATGTGGATAGAGACATAGGCTTTCCAGAAAATAGAGAGAAGAGAAAAACAGACAAGGAAAGGAAGTCTTTAGCCTGAAGTAAGAGGATAGACTGAAAAATAGAGCATGGCTGTCAGTGTAAAGAAGGCGGTTTATTGCTTTACTTGGAGGTAGGTTTCCTTGATGAGCTTAAGGACCATTTGTATTTTTATTTGTCTTACTGTTTTTTTCCAAATTTCCAGAGTTCCTCTGTCTTTAGGTATTTCTTATATATAGTTTAATCACATAGATCATGTTGGGAAAAATTAAGGTAGATGATCATCACCTGCTGTGGGTGATGAATATTTGCTCCCTCTACTATTGCTAAGGATGAAAATGCTTAATTGTTAGTCAGCATCCCAAGGCACCTGTACACTTACGTCAGTAGGAAAGAGTAAGGTGAAAACAGCTGGAGAGATTGATGGATGGATTCAGAGACCGGGAGAGAGCAGAGAAATCAGACAGCTAGCAGGCCTTGCTGTGTGGCACACTGGCCTGAGGAAATGAGCGTTTGCATGGGGGTCTTAGGACTCAGAGTAATCAGGTTCTCTGACCAGCTCAACCTTGTTGGGCGAAAGCTGACCTCACGCTCACCAGAGAAAGTCATTTTCTTTCCCTACTCCTGACATCCCACTTTTCCCTCCCATCTTTTCCCCTCATTTTCCCTGCCACTCCCCTCTAGTTGAGCGGAGTATAATCATGATAACATTGGTTACAGTGTTTCTCAGACTTGAAAACTGAAATGATTTGACCTTGTGGGAGTAATTGGATGTCTGGCACAATGATCGTCATTCTTAACCTTGATAATATATCACTCTCAACATTTAGAGCTGTTTTTAAACACAATAACCAGAGCTTGGAAAATACGGTAAGGATAATAGGCATCTGTCGGGGATTTCCCTTAAAGACCTTAGAGAGCTCAAGAGATGAGAGGAAAGGGCACTTTTTTCTAATTGTGGCAAAAATGCATCAGTAAAATGCAGCTTTACGGTGGGGATGGATTGGAATAGTTCAATGAAATGTAGATACATTGTGATACTCTTCAGGAAGGGCATTGCCCCGTGTACTCTTGCGCTAGCATCATAAATAGTAGCAGCTGTATATTTCTTTAGGACAAACAAATGGTATGCTTCAGGGTCTGCAGTGAACTGAACTACAGACTGGGTACTTTTTCTTTCCTTTTTTTTTTTTTTTTTTTTTTAAGATTTTATTTATTTGACAGATCACAAGCAGGCAGAGAGGCAGGCAGAGAGAGGGGTGGGGGAAGCAGGCTCCCTGCTGAGCAGAGAGCCCAACTTGGGGCTTGATCCCAGGACCCTGGGATCATGACCTGAGCCGAAGGCAGAGGCTTTAACCCACTGAGCCACTCAGGCGCCCCCGGACTGGGTACTGAATGGCATACTTTGCACTCAGTAAATCAGCATAGATAGGAGTTCAAAACACAAAACAGATTGACATTGCTTTGAGGTGTTACTGTTGATAGAATCATTGCTTTAGTTCAACTCCCTAAAGGAGGTGGGATTGGGGTGCTGACTAAAAATTGGTTCATATCGTTCAAGGTAAGACTGAGTATTCCTAGGTGGTACCTCTTTCTTATTAGAGGGAAGTGGGATGATGAGAGCTTTTAAAAGTCTTAACACTTGCCCCCCCACCCACAAAAAAGTCTTAGTTGTTTGAATTAAGTCCCTTATGGAAACTGATAGATGTTTTATTAAATTGATTCTCACAATGTTATCACTTCATTTATTGCTTTATTAAGCAATATAAAATATTTTGTGCAAAATAAGTACCTGAACTAAAATAAAACGTAGGCATCTGGTTTACCAGCTTGCCAGCAATGCTGACTGTACCTTTCATCTAAATCTCTATGCCTTATTCCAGTTTGGCTTTTTAAAAATTTTTTTAATACAAAAATTAGTTTTGTCCATTATAGTGGGAATTGTAGTAAAGTTGAATTTTGATGACAAGATAAAAACTGAGTTGTCAGTTTCAAGGAATATTACTACTTGAATATTACTCCTTAGGTTGAGCCTGGATTTTTAAGAAGTCGGAAAGAATTTCTCATTAGTCCTCTTGACTTTTAATCTAGGAACAAGCAGGATCAGTTCCAGAAACTAGGCCATTTCTTAGAAAATTTGGAACGGATCAGTGAACAAATGAAGATAATTTATCTTTGATTGAAATAAAAAATTACAGTCTTTGGTTGTGTAGAGGTAAAAGAAGGGTGGGGGCGAGAGTTGCAGAATTTATTTGTACTTATTCCAAAAAGGATTTCAGGTAGAGTAAGGAGAAATTTCTCTTCACCTTTTTGAAGTGTTTTATATAATTGAATGTATGTTCTTGATAAATGCTTAATAAGATAGAGTCTCTCTTAAAACCGTTTTTGGCAAAGAAACTGCTGCAGAAAGCAAATTAATTGTGAAATGTTATTCAAGAATGTTTTTCTGAAACTATAATTGTTTGTGTTTTGTTGTTGTTGTTTTCTGGTTGGCTGCTAAAATGGTGTCCTAATTTGTTTTTCTGTTTTAGTTCAACAATATTGTGTAGTAGGTTGCTCCTGTTTTGATGAGAGACTAAAACTCCAAGAAATATTTTTTAAACCAATAATTGCTTTTGATACATCTCTTTGATTACTAAAATAAAGTTATCTGTGCTTTCTCTCAAGTTTATTATGTCATAAAAATAAAATTTGTTTAATTTTTTTAAGGAAATCATAGGCGGAAGTAATCTAAATAAAAATTAGGTTTTTATTATATTACAACTATTTGAGGGGATGTAATTTAATTCAAGTGTAGGCTTAACCAGGTTTTTGTCTTACTTAAATGACTAATGTAATTTGTTATGTGATAAAGAAAATATGTATTTGATATTGTGTTCTTCAGTATTTGTTACTTTTTTAATCTAATGGTTGAATTGTGGCATTCTTTTCAGTGCATGATGTTGCTTTGCCATGATGCAAGGGAGTTAAAGCATTTTTTAATAGATCTTGAGTTTAGGAGTATGAAGAAAAAAGTGGTGAAAACTTCTTCCTTGTGTTTTTGTGTTCCATTACCAATTGGTTAGGCCACTGGACGTCTCCGTTTTGGAGGTGTTAGCCTCTCAGCATTCCGGTGCCAAATGTTGAGTGCATAGCCAAGGTGTTTTCATAGACTGCCTTTTTCTAAAGTATTTTGCACAGTTTGGGTGTGTGTGTGTGTGTGTGTGTATGTATGTATGTGTAGGGATGGTCACTTACTGGTTCTTTTCATCGGGAGGTGGCATAAAGGTGGGAAATTACAGGAGGAGGAAATAGAGTATTGGTGAAATGAGGGTAGGAAAATACTATTTTTGAAACTTATTTTTAAATGACTGTCTTCATGGGTAGAGGAAGACAATCGAAATATCAAAAATTGTTAATGGGTTCAACAAACGGCAGCTCTAAAAACAAATTACTTTGTTACGATTTGGCATGAACAATTGTCCTTTTATTGGGGCCGTTAATGCTATTTTGGAATATCGTGGGCATCTAAAGACAAAAGTCTAGTTGCGTCTGTAAGGCCTCGAATACCACAATAACATCAGCAGCCCTAACAGCAGTATTTCAGAATCTTGGCCTGTTTAAATGGGCTCTCTGTGAACGTAGTTGTTCAGGGATGCATGAGCCACATCACCTATAAATTTGATTGGAAGCTACAGCGCTGGCATAGGCTGATGGATAGCAGATTAGAGCCCTGATTAACCATGTGATTCGAAGACTGGGAATATATTGTCTAAGCAAGATTCATCAGACGCAATCAGAATTTCAAGTGGTCAGATGAAATTCAAATGTGTATTGTGGCTTTTCTTCCCCTAGTGCTTTTCCTCCTAGGTTGCCTTTTTTTTGCCCCCTCTCTTTCCCCAAAGCTGAAAAATACTTCTTTGATGAATCTGCTCCTTACCCTAAAGCTGTCTGTCTGTTATTCATCAGAAAGCAGGTCGCAGTTCAGTGAGCAGAAGAAAAGATTTTAATAGAAGCTGTGCCAAGGGCTGTAATGCATCATTTTAGGGCCCTAATTACATTACAATGACAAATATCAATGGTGACAACAGCAATAACCTACATCCTTTAATGGCTGTGCTGGAAAAGGAGTTTGGGCCCCACGCCATTAGATTAGACTCAGTTTCAAAACATAGGCCATTAGAAGTGTGTGTCCACAGTATTATTGGCTGATCACTGAAGCCCAGTGGAAAGGCCTGTAAATAAATGATGCCTCCCTAAAGCTGGGTCCTATGGGACAAAAGAGGCAAAATTAGTTGACCATGGAAGCAGCAGTGTTTCCGAGGCAACTTTAGCTTTCAAAGTGAGGAATGACCTGCTTAATTTTATGAAATCACACACACATCCACCCCCCTGCCGCCAATTAGCCTGACCATGAAAAATCCATTGGCATGACAACTTAAAGAAATTAAGAAGTCTTTTAAACAAAAGGAGACCTATAAAGAAAAAGTTTGCAAGACCCTTCCCTTTTCTCTGTTACATGTGTTAATATACGTGAATAAATAAATCAACTTTTCTACTTTTCTACATTTATTTTTAAGAAAATGCAGATTTATTATTACTTTTTTTTTTTCCCACAGTTGCTCAGACTTAAAATAGCCTAGGTCCAAAATTGAAGAGGCCAAATAAATACCTCTTGGTCTTTATTTTGCCCGATGAGTAAGTTTCCTTAGAGTAGTTTTTATTGCCTAGATTATGTAGGCAAACTAAAGAACTCAGTTTTCTTATGTGCCCACACATTTTTAAACCCTCCTAGCAAGGGACTATTTTATTTATGTAAACAACATAATGAGGAAAATATGCTTGGCAGATGGTTCTAAGCATTAGAATCATCAGTTTGGTCTGCCCCAAAGTGTCTCATTATCTTTTATTCTCTCCCCCTCCATCTCTCCCTACAAAAAGCTTAACAACCAAATGCCTTTGAGATGCAGTGCTTTCGGTCTGGTGAATGCTACTCTATTTTCTCGGCTCACACTGGAATTTCACCCATAACCACTGTGGTATGTCCGCCCAGGTGGAGAGTGGTTAGGTGATTCCCACTGCAGCTTTTCATGGTGGTTTAAGCATTCTTAAAGGATAGCTAAATGCTCCGTGGGGCCAGTGCAGTAAATTAAATCAGGTCAGCACAGTTGGGTCCTTATTCACTGCTGTGTTACTGGTGCTGGGTTTTTGTCCATCCTGTTAGGACAGGCTGGGAAGGAAGGCCTGGGTTTGAAACTTCCTTCACGGTGAATTTGTGTTTTCTCTTGGCTGGCGAAGTTTTTAAGGTGCTGGCATTTAAAAGATTGCATAGCCGCAAAGTCAAAAGGGTGGCTGATGAAAGAAGGAAACCTAGATTGCATGAGGAGAGTGTAGTGTCGCTGTCATTCTGGTAATGACTTAGCAAGAAAAAGAGCATTTTTGTCCTCTTATAAAATGAGAAACTGACCCTGGATGGAATTTATTTTAAGAATGTCTCAGGAAAAGTAATTGCTTTACATTTTCTGCCTCTCAACACTTCTTGCCTGTCCTTCAACCCATCCCATCATTTAAAATATAAGCTATTTTGCATGTATGTGTATCAAAAAAACCATGTGTTTACATGTCCCCATCCTGAAGTATATAAGGAGCAGTCAGGTAATACAAATTAAGATGATCACCAGTGAAGCTCTGAGTAGATTTTTTTTTTTTTAATTTTTTATTTTTTATAAACATATATTTTTATCCCCAGGGGTACAGGTCTGTGAATCACCAGGTTTACACACTTCACAGCACTCACCAAAGCACATACCCTCCCCAATGTCCATAACCCCACCCCCTTCTCCCAAACCCCCTCCCCCCAGCAACCCTCAGTTTGTTTTGTGAGATTAAGAGTCACATATGGTTTGTCTCCCTCCCAATCCCATCTTGTTTCATTGATTCTTCTCCTACCCACTTAAGTTAGTGGGTAGCACTTCTTTCTTTCTTTTTCTTTTTCTCTTTTTCTTTTTCTTTCTCTTTCTTTCTAAATTTCTTCTAACTTTCTTTCTTTCACTCACTGTAGCATCCTATTGATAGAAAATTTCTATACTTAACAGAAATTATTAGGGAATAAATTCTGTATTATCTGATGTTGCTGAGACTTTGCAGATCTGTAGTTCAAGAATAAGTAATGTTCCCAAGGTTAGTTTCTGTATATATACAAATCCCTTTCTGCTAAGTGTAGGGAAATTTTACCATGGTCTGCCTCTGCACAGTGAAAACCCTGGTGGGACACATTTTGGAAATTTTCATGATTGAAGAAAACATGCTGTTCCCTATCAATTTATAACTTCAGGATCTCAGTTAATCATCTTACCTGTGTTGGTTGGGTGTTCTTCTTTTGGGAAGTTGGGGGCTTTAGCAAAGGCCACAAATGAAGAAATCCAATGAGTTGCTGAGAGAAACTGGGATGGTAGGATGAATGTATCTTTACTGTTAAAACGAAAAACCATATTAGAATGAACAAGGGTCCTGTTGAAGGCTTTTGAAAACTGACTTCCAGTCATGAAAATTAAATTCCTTTTTTATGTTGTCCTGGTGCTTGAAGGTTGACTTTTTAAGATGAATGCCGGTTAATAAATTGTGCTATTAATGTGGCACTGTTGTCACTGCCTCCTTTTAATGGGCTTGCTGATGAGAGTTCTCCTCTTCCTTAGGAAGTACGCCAGCCAGAATATAAAGTGTGTTTTAATATCATCCTGTTAATATTTTGGGAATTTGTAACCAGCTGACTGTTCTCTTTATTGCTTTCCTTTCCTTTTTTTTTTTTTTTTTTAAATGCAGGCAGAGATTGTCAAGAGGCTGAATGCTATCTGTGCGCAAGTCATTCCCTTCCTGTCCCAAGAGGTAAGGCAGTTGGTTTGAGACACTGGGCTAGAAGGTGCCATTTTAGTGGTTTTGCAGAAGAGGGATTGTGGAACTGACTCTTTGGCCATGTCAGTCTCTTGGTGTTTGTATGGCACATTTCTAAGATACAGTGTTCACATTCCAACTTCTACACCTTATTAACATTCAGTGGAGTATAATTGTGTTCATATAATGGAACATTTTCTAACGTGTGAAGCAAAATTCAATTGTTAAAATATCTTGCTGTTATTGGATGATGTATTGTTGTTGCTCAGAATTATGACTGTTTTCCATAATGGCCTCTCATAGGGTGGATTGAAATGTTGCCCAGAAGGGTTTGTTACACGCTTTGGTCACTGGGCATTAAGAGTTGCCATAAAGACACATCCATAGAAAGTGCTTTATATAGTAAACGGACTAAGGTAACTTTTGGCTAGCTGCTTTAAAAAAGTTACCTACTACCTGATGAAATCTTAATACTGTGTCTGCACTTGGAAAAAGATAGGCAGGATGGACTCTGTGGGCTCGGCGCTCTGAGTACCCCAGACTTTGTGCCTCTCTCGCTCACCAGCCGTGGAAGCACACGCTGTCTGCAGATATGCTCATGTTGGAATGAGAAGGTGCATTTCTCGGGGATGGTGGCGTCCTTGTGACTTTTCTGGCCTCTTTTTGTTTGCTTGCTTGCTTTTGGTAGGCAAAGTTTAGGTGGAAGTGCTTCTGGATTACTGAATCCGTCATTTGCTCAGGTAAGAGCACCTGTGAAAAGGTGTGTCTCGGCCACCGAGCTTTGTGCTGTGGGCTAGAAGGCACCGCGGCACTTTCCTCCTACCCTCCACTTCTGTAGGTACGTTGTGGCGTTGCTTTCCAGGAGAGCTGCCCATCTGCCTGCCTGCCCGTGGGCATGTACTGATGTGAGCCTGCAGCGGGTGTTTGAGCATGGGTGTGTATTATAGATCATGTGAATTCCTATGTAAATTCTTACTTGGTTTGAATTCGGTTGGATCTCAGTAACCATGGGTACCTTTCATCAGGTAAATATCCCACAGAGTACTCATGTTCACGAACCATGGATCTGAGTTAACATCCTTAATTCAAATGTTCTTCTGGACCACAAACAACAATGGAGGAATTGTCTTTCTTTTCCTTTAGCTGTGACCACAAAACCACTACCCACTATATCCGCATTTGCCTATTTCTGCTCAGGATTTGCTTGTGACTAGATTGGGTGGAGTTAAGAGGCCTGTTTGCATTTCTTTAGGAAGCCTGGCCTAGCTTGCCCAAGGCAGACCAGTGTGTCTCTTAGTTGAAGCTGCTCTGCTTTATGGAGCTGGAGGATGGGGAGAATGTGTGTGCAACCCACAGAGCTGTAACCGTGTGAGGTGTTACACCCCAGGTGGAGGGAAGAGTTTGAACTATCCCTGGGGGGGTATGACACTTGAGGCCTTTGTAAGCATAGACCCCCCCATCTGTAATCACTGGTAGATCTTATGCCTATGGCATTTTTGCAGAATCTGTGGGGTTATATGCCAAAGGGGAAGGAGGTCTTGGGGGTGGTGGTGGAGCTGATCTGCAAATAGGTTGTTTTCCCACCTGAGTTGTGTTGTTTGTGCTAGGAGGCCCATTAGGAGGAGAATGTGTAATGGTAGTGGTGCCGAGCAAGACCGGACTGGAATGAATTGGCTAAGGAAGTAGTTGTACCCCACAGAGGAAAGCCACAGGGAGATACTTGCAACTCCTCTCTGCTTGAGGCTGGGAAGACAGCATCATGATCTCACCACTTACTGTTTATTTTCCCAATACTTTTGACATTTCTTGGTTAAAATCCTTGATTTGTGTGTAACGAATGACCTGTGTCATAGTTCTCTAACTCCTAAATCTGTGTATGTCTTTTCTTCTGCTTTGGATTTAATTGGCTCTTCTTTTTTCAGTTTCTGAAGGTGTGCGTGTCTCTTTTAATGTGTGGGCCACAGACATGTTTGTTCCTGTCCAACCCAGGCCTCTCTGAGGTTTTGTCTCTGAACATTGCCCACCTCGTTTCATCTTCTGGGCATTCTGTGAGCATCAGACTTGTCGCTTCTGTCCTGAGGCCAGATGGACCGTAATCTGGAGGGAGGGAAGGAGGCAGGTTATTAGAGGAAGATGAATTCTATTTCCTGTCTCTTCAGAGGCATGGAAAATCACTCTTGCATGGCTGCGAGCGTCACTCGGTGCCAGGACTGAAGGCTCTTAATCTGATCTTTTAACACCGGCTCTCTGTGTGACAGTCTCACTGCCAAAACGGCAGCTGTGGCATTAGAATTTATTTTAGAACGTTTTTATTTAAAAATGAAATGATTGTATTTAGAAAAAAGGAGAACATTCCCTGAAGACTAGTACATATAAGGTACAGGACAGTGGTTGGAGGGGGTTTTTTCGGGAATTTGACGGGAACAGAGGTACATACCTTTAGAAGCCCGTTTTAAATTTAGCCTTCGTGTGCTTGTTAACGTACCTGCTTAAAATACTGCTTGTGGTTAGTATACCACATTTCTTAAAATTTAAAAAATTACACATGCAATGCTGAATGACAACTATTAAATAAATTTAGTTTTAAGTGCCAGACTTTTTTTGGAAATAAGTTGTGTAATTGTGGTTCATAAGTACTTAAAGAATGTCTGTATTGCAGGAAACAATAAGAGGAAAAGACATTTTCCTGGTAGATTTCACAAAAACAGTTTTTAGAATTATAGCCAATGTATATTTTAATGATGTGTCTGTTGCACTTACTACTGCAGAAGTCCCAGGCGTTAGACAAAGGTAATTGCCAACTTTTGTCGTCAAAGCAAGTATCACATAAAATTCTTTTTCTTTCTTTCTTTTTATTTTTTTTAAAGATTTTATTTATTTATTTTGATAGACAGAGATCACAAGTAGGCAGAGATGCAGGCAGAGAAGGGAAAGCCGGCTCCCTGCTGAGCTGAGAGCCCGATGCACAGTTGGATCGCAGGGCCCAGAGACCATGACTTGAGCAGAAGGCAGAGGCTTAACCCACTGAGCTACTCAGGTGCCCCTAGTTCTTTTTCTTCTTCTTCTTCTTTTTTTTTTTTTTAAGGCAGGGTGAGGCATGCAAGCAGGAGGGGGAGGGGCAAAGGAAGAGAGAGAGCCTTAAGCAGGCTCCATGCTCTGTGTCATGCCTGACACAGGGCTTGGTCTCGCAACCCTGAGATCATGACCCGAGCTGGAATCAAGAGTCAGAGGTTTAACCTGTGCCACCCAGGCACCTCTCACATATAGTTCTAAAAATTTTATAGGATCCCTAATACCAGAGTTTAAAGAAGCCTCGTGAGTGAGTCCTCACCTGTCCGAAGCTGTTTTTTTCTCCCACTTTCTTTTGGATTTTAGGAATGGGTAAGACTGATCTAGATTCTGTTGCCATCAGGTTTCTTCTTTAAAAGGCAGATCTCAATGTAGTAAGTGGAAGTTCTTCTCTCTCCTGCTTTGGGTCTCCTTCGCAGGAGGGGAGCTATAAATAATCAACTCCCCGTTGGCAGGTCCAGAAGCAAGAGATGCCAAAATGATGACAGTTGGATCTGGGTCGAGTCCTGGCCTCCCTGTTTACAAATTATGTGGCTTACTATAGCCAAGTAAAGCTGGGTGACCTTTTTAGCAAATGGTTTGCCTCTGGAAGCCTCAGTCTCCTCACCTGTACCTGAGGTTAGTGTGCGATGCATGCTTGTGCCCAGTAAGCCCCTCCGGATGCTGGGTCGCCGCGGTGCCTGCCACAGGAGGAGCAGCAAAGCTCTGAGTTTCCTGTTGGAGAAGACGTGGAACCAGCCCTCCTGCCGCTTTTTACTCATTACCTTTCGAAGAATGAATTGGTTATCTTCCTCTCCTCTGTCGTCCTTATAGAGGAAAAGAGTGTAAATTAAAACTGAAGTTAGGGCTGTGAACTAGCTAAAAATCTCAGTGAGGCATATTTGGTAGCCCTAAGGGTGATTTCTCTTCTAGCTCCAAAAATTAATTTTCTAGTGTAGCAAACACCTGTCTCTCCCCAAGGAAACAAGCAAATACCCGGAGAGGGTTCGGCCTGTAGTGCTGACCTCTGGAGTGCAGTGGTTTGGGATGTGGTCTGTGTTTTACCCACGAAGCTATCTAGAAAAACAAACTTCTCAGTCCACTTGGGGACTGGCTCTTTTCCAAATATCTGGTTGCTTAGCTGAAGTTAGTTTTGTTTTTACACGTAGTTTATGGATGGACTCTCTTTTTCATCAGTGATTTCAGGATATCTCTTGTAGACCGTTAGACCTTATGAGGCTTCAGCAAAATTGAAGGATGCTCGTAAGTAATGACTTGCCTGCAGGACCCCTCACCCCCCAACCCCTGTTTCTTGTTTCTTGAGTTACTTAAGTGGAGGCAGAACTACTTTATTGCTGGTGGAGGAACCCTGTCGACTTGTTCTCCCAGACCTGAGGCAGAGTTATGGCAGAACCCCCAGCTTTGAGGCCTGGGCTTCCTAGTCAGCACCTGTTTCTTCCTTGTTTGTGAAAATACTGATTTTATGGGAAATGAAATGAATAATTTAAATCATTCTTTTGACCACATTTAATAATAGTTCTCTGGTCATTAGAAATTTTAGGCTATAAAAGGGAAATCAGGAGTGAAATTTTTAAGCCTTTTATTTTTATTCTGTATTTACCTAGGGAAAAGAGAGTATTCCAACTTGAAGAGTTTCTGGCGCACATTTAATTGTGATTCAAAACTTGGTTTTTATTATCCTGATAGCCTATTTAGTGAGTAGAACCAAATAGTGTCTTCCTCTGGAATTATATAGATTTATTTGGGTGCTTTCCATTGCATTTAAATAGTAGAAAATCATACATAAGTACATAATGGTATAATACGTGCTTCTTTAAATTCCAATTCCAATTGCAAGAATAGCTACGGTACCTGACTTTCTGTTTTGTACATGCCATAAATTTGGTCCTTTTAATTTGATGGCAAACAAACCCCTTCTATGATATGAGATATGAGTGTATCTCAAATGCTGCTTTTTTAGTACCTGGGTTAATATGGTGCTGAATTGCTCTGAACCACATTTTGCATGTATAGAATAATTGTAAAATGGACGTTGAAAAATGTGATCAGTCACTTTCATATTGTGCCTCAGGGAGGAAATGAACAAAATACAGTGGTTACATGCACTGGTGGCGGTGTTCTCGCCTCATAATGGCACCAGGTTAACTCGTCTTATTGCTTGTTAACTTCATAAGGAACCACTGGCTTGTGATAACATGGTTTGATGTAGGCGAGCTTGGCTGAACTCACCAGAGATCTCCTGATAAGTATGCGGTGACACCCTCAAGACCATCTTCAGAGATCGTTCATTAAATGCCAGCAGCCTTCATAGGACACGTCTGCGTTCCAGTCAGGGCCATTTTGTCAGTGCTGGTAATACATTATGACAGTGCTATATATCTAAAGGATGTCCTGAAATGACTAATACACCTAGATTGAGGCTTTCATGAATTTTGTCTCGTTTTCGGATTCTTACATTGGACAATCTTTCATTTAAAGTCTGGGTTTTTTTTCCCTTACAAAACTGACTGAAGCATCAGGGAGCATAATCCTGTCCCTTGTTCCGTGGTTTGGCCAGCTGACTTCTTTTATGTGACCGAGTACTTTAGTGACAGTTGTGTATTTGGCGAGATCCTTATAGTGACATTATAGCCTGCTTGCCCTCGGTAAGTAAATGGTCCTCGGGAAGGAGAACTTCTCTGCAGGTTTCAATGTCAGCCTCCTTTCAGAAGCAGCAATGCCAACCCTTACCAATGTGTGTTGAAAAAATTAACCTGCTTTCGAGAAACCTACTCATTTCTTTGACTTTCAGTTAGGTGATGATTGGATTATTACTGAATTATTACTTTACAATGCTTTAAGTAGAGCTTATAATATCTATTAAGGTAGCCATAGCCACATGTGGCTATTTAGATTTAAAATTAATCTGGGGCACCTGAGTGGCTCAGTGGGTTAAAGCCTCTGCCTTCGGCTCAGGTCATTATCCCAGGGTCCTGGGATCGAGCCCCGCATCAGGCTTTCTGCTCAGCAGAGCCTGCTTCCTCCCTCTCTCTCTGTCTGCCAAATAAATAAATAAAATCTTAAAAAAAAATGAAAATAAAATTAATCAAAGTAACATAAGGTTACAAATTAAGTTTTCCAATCACATTAGCCCCATTTCAAGTGCTCAGTATCCACTGGTAGGTGGCTAGTGGCCACCAGATTATCAGCACAGATTTAGAAAGTTTCTGACATCATAGAAAGTTCTCTTGGAAAGCAGGGACTTGAGAATTTATTGGATAGGTCAGGCAAGCATGCTCTGTCCTCGTTTGGGTCAGAGCAGTGAAGGTGAGGCTAGGTGGTCAGTAGGAAAAAGCCTTGTACAGTACTTTCCAAGCCTTAGTCCCAAGTTTCACAGATAAAATTGTATGTAAAACCTTGCATACATATTCAGTCTCTGAGATTTGAAGCTCAGAGAAGACCTGCCATTTACCAGGTATAGGCAGAATTAAACCTGGTGGGTTTTTTGTTTTGTTTTTGTTTTAAGTAATACCTGATTTCTTGTGGGACTAACATTTCTTGGGATACCATTAAGAATGGCCAATTTGAATTTAAAGCTTATTTGGGCCAGTAGAGTTGCTGAAACAGACTGAGTGGGATTTTAGCCTGACTTACTGGGCATGGAGTGACTCTTTCACTCAGATTTGACCTGCTTAGCCACGCCAGCAGTATTCTGTCTTACCACCTAGAGCACCACAGCGGAGCGTCAGTGGAGCGGCCAGAGGATGAGTGGCTTAGGGATATTTAACTGGGGATATAGAAAGTGAAAACAAACATTAGGCCATTTTTGTGTACTTGAAGTGCAATCCATTGGAGGAGAATGTAGAGGCAAAACTGGATCCAGTGGGAAGAAGTTGGGAGAGGTAGCTTTCTAATAATATTAGAGCCCATTCTCCCCACATAGGAAAAGCTTGTGCATGAGGTGGGTGGAGAGTTCCCTTCCAGAGGATATTATCAAGAGAGACTGACATACTGCTTGGGGAGGGTATGGCAGGGGAAATGCATCTGTTGGATAGTAATGGCTTTTGGCCTGTGGCTGATACTACAAGGCCACCCACCAGTCCCCGCAGCCAGGGCACCATTTAGAAATCTGTAGGCTTTTGGGAAGGTGGAGAGGCTTTTGTTGGTCAGTTTATAGTTACAGTGCTTGGGGCACTGCTGCCATCTGGGTCTCATGTTCTAAGGCTTTTACTAGTTCTGAGCAAGTGGCTTTTTATGTACATGTGGCTAATGAGTCCTGTTGAGCAGGAAGGGCATTTGGTCCAAGTTCAAGTTTATCTTTCACTCTAGAGTATTGTGTTAGCCTTCTGCCTGTTCTCCCTCCTGTCTGGCTCATCTCTCTGTCATCCAGTTTCTTTACTATCCCAGGTCTATCTTACTGAGATGCAGAACTGATAACACTCAGCTGCTTTAAAATTTCTAACAAAAATTTTGCCCACCTGGGGATATCTGGGTAGTACGATCGATTAAACATCTGACTCTTGATTTCTGCCTAGGTCATGATTTCAGGGTCGTGAGATTGAGCCCCACTCAGGCTCCTCACTTAGCTCAGAGTCTGCTCGAGATTCTCTCTCCCTCTGCTTCTCGTATTCATGCAAGCTCTTTCTCTCTAAAATCAATCTTTAAAAAAAAAAAAAAAAAAAAAGAATGCCTTACCAGGATAAAGTCCAAGTTTTCTGCATGTCATGCAGAGCCTGTCTGTGTTTGGCCTCCTCCTGCCTTACACATTTCACTTCCGCTAGTATGGTTCTAGAGAGCGTGCCTGGGCCCTACCCATGTGACTTCGGGCTCTTGCCTTTGTTGTTATTTTTGTGAATACTTTTCCACTTAAAGTTTTGCCTGTGTGTTTTGCCCTGCCTGAGAAGGCTTTCATTCCCACCTCGCTTTGTCTCTCCCAATTCTGCCCCTTAGCCTGTTCTTTTGCAACCATCCACGTTGGTTCTCTTCCTTGACAGACCCGCGCCTTTCTCCTCCAGGGACCTGGCCAAAGCTCTTCTCTCTGCCTGAGATTCTTTTCTCCTTGCTTTATCCACAGAACTCCTGCACATGCTTCTGGTCTCGGTTGTTGGGTCAGCTTTCACAGGGAGCCTGCCCTCAGCCCTCAGATTCCATTAGCTGTCTCCCCAATAAGTGATTGCATAGCATCCTGTAATTTTCTTCATGGAAATTATCCTCCCGTTGTGATATTACTGAGCCTTTGGGTGTTACTCATTCACTGAGTGTCTTGTTCATGACTCTAGTCTTGGTTCCTGCCACAGTCATCTGGCACACAGTAGGTTCCTAATAAATAACTGACTGAATGAATAAGCAAGCAAAGCCTTTCCTGATGCTCTAGGAAGTATGCTGGGCATGCCTTCCTATAACCTCCCCTAGTATTATTTTATGTCTTGGCTTTGCTATATAATATAAGGTGCTCTGTGTCTGGGAGTTCCTTTTGAGGATTGGGGGCCATTATCCCAAGTGCTGACTTTTTCATGTCACGTGTCAGGAATATTAATGTTGTTCATTATAAAAATCCTACTTCACTTTACACCTCTGCCTTTACCCACTACCTCTTTACTTACCCCCATCAGTAAGGTCGGTAGGAGGTAAGGAGCGGGGAGTGGGTATGAAAAAAAAATTCCAAGTTGTAATGGAGAGGTTTTTCCCCCTGTTTTTATTAGAAGTACTACATCTGTTACCATGCCCTAAAATATTGGCTGGCAGGTATGGTCATTGTCATCTCTTCCCCAAAACCTACATTAAACACTTGTTATACATGCATTAGTGGTTTGTTAAGGTCTGTTTTCTCAGCAGGCTTTGTTGGACTTATGACTTCTATCGTTTCAGTCTCTTTCTTGTTGAAAAATTAATCTCAAGCCTTTTCCTGAAAAATGCAAAAAATAATTTGATGATGAAAGTTAAGTAGGAAAGTGACTTAATGTGTAGAATTTCATTCTAATGCCCCCATCCCTGCTTGTATTCCCTAAATCACAGTGTTTAATTGAGATACAACTTACACATCACAAAATTCATTTGTTTAAAATGTATATATAATCCAGTGATTTTCAGTAAATATACAGAGTTGTGCAGCCATAATCACAGTACAGGGTTTTTGTTTTTGTTTTTTGTTTTTTGGCTTTTTTGAAAGGTTTCTTTTTTAAAATTACAAATCTCAGTATTTTAAAGACTAAATTATTGGGCTTTCCCCCTACCCTTCCGAGTCCCAGTTAGAGCCTCCCTCTCTCCTCTTAGGCTTATTGATATATTCTTAGTAGCACTTGATTTGGTGATGCTGGTAGAAAAAGTTCAGTCGGGGCCCCTGCGTGAGGGAGCAGCTTGAGCAGTAAACGGCCACAGGACTGTTGCTCTCTGCAGATTGACTGGGGCTGGAGTGGCTGTCACCACTTGTGGTGAGGGGGCAGAGGGGAGAAGCAGGAAGTGGGAGAGGAAATGAGCTGCAGGGTGGAGTGGGAGGAGAGAAGCCGACGGGGAAGGGGAAGAAAAGGGGAAGAGATGGCAGACGTAATGGGAAAACCATCAGGGTTCTAAGGAGATGTGAAAACTTGGTTTTCTGAGTCAGAGAGCTTCTTATTTGTTAAAATTGGAAATGGAAAAAAAAATGCCACCTTTGGGTCAGTTTTTGAGGATTTGGGGCTTCTTTATCGAGTGTTCATTTTTTTCTTTGTTTGAACGTTTGCCTTTTCTTTCCTGGGGTGTGCTGCTTCTTGGGTTACTAACACGGCTGAGTGAGCAGGGTCAGGGTGTTTCTGGTGCTTTCAGAGCACACTGGGAGGAGGCATTCTTTGCCTTAGGGAGCTTCAAACAGCAGATGATTCACAGTTGTAAGCAGAAATAGGGAAGTAAAATCCTGAACTACAGGTAGAGTTCAGCTGTGGTGTTAGCCCATGGCCACTGCCATGAAAGGAAACAAAGGAGCTGAATCATGACTTCCATTGTCATTTTAGCTTTTTAGCAAGAGTTTCTATAGGGACATCAGATGTCACTGTTCTGGTTCACTGCTGTGTTTCTGGTTTTCTCAGGAAATGCTCTTGATTTTAATGCTGAGCCAGAAAGATACCCTTTCTGCCCTCAGGCATCTTTGCCTGTTTTGGCAGTTGGGAGTCCAGGTTATGAAGCAAG
Organism: Mustela nivalis; assembly: GCF_964662115.1. NCBI lineage: Eukaryota > Metazoa > Chordata > Mammalia > Carnivora > Mustelidae > Mustela > Mustela nivalis. Next base: position 19,747,071 of record NC_139032.1, read on the forward strand.
AGTTGAACAATCTTCATGGTAGAAAGGCCTTAACTAGCTGTATTTCCTGCATGTCCGTCTTACAAAACTGTTCTTTGAATACGTAATATAAAGTAGAGGATATTTACTAATGTGGAAATATTTCAGTAATATATAGAAATTGGACAGAGTAGGAACTTAAAAAGGCTTTTGTTGAATGTTTGGATGCCTGAGTAGAATGAATGATGCGTGTTTTGGATGTGTGCTCATGTGGTCCTTTTGGCTTTCAGTTTCTTCAAGTTTTGAGCAGCCATTATTGAATGTTGGAAAGTAGAAGGTGGAGAATCCATTGCCAGTTGCTGTCCATATACTCACTTTGAGTATTTGAAAAATCCCAGTCATCTTACATGTCATCTTTTTCTCTGTTGTCCAAGTACTGCCATTTTACACTACTCTGACAACTAGATTGCTTTAAATCTAAACATGAACTCTGTATTTGTAGGTTAACAGACTGGTTAGGATAGCTTTAAGGAAGAACTGCTATTACTGGTCACTGTATAGAGTGTACCCCTCTGTTCCTTCTAATGTCTTTCTAAATCTTGAGGACTTTTACTTTCTTCAGATAGAGAAGGAAATGAGTTATTTCACTTTGGGAAATATTTTAAAGAGTAAGAGAATGGATGGAGATACCTAGAAAGACTTTTGGGGCACCTGGGTGGTTCAGTCCGCTAAGCTTCTGCCTTCAGGTCAGGATCTCATGGTCCTGATATCTGGGCTCTCTGCTCACTGCTCAGTGGGGAGTCTGCTTCTCCCTCTGCCTGCCCCCTGCTCTTGTGCGTTCTCTCTCTCTTTCTTTCTCTCAAATAAATAAAATCTTAAGAAAAGATGACTTTGGGATTGTTTCTTAAGCCCTTTTAAAACTCTTAAAATTAAGAAAAAATCAAAGGTATCTACTTTAAAGTTCAGAGTTTACTAAAAGCTCAAAATGCAGTGATCCATTTGACATTTTTCTTTCCATTATATTATAGGCACAAAATGTACATTTCTATTAGGAAATCAAGGGTGAAAACACCACGTATGGATAACTAAAGCAGTTTTCTTTTCCACACTCCACACCCCCTCTGACCCTACACAGCTGAGAGGTAGCAATGTTGGTCACCCTAGTTAATGGCAGTTACTGTGTATATTTGAGAGTTTGGGAGTGTAATACCAGGTAGCTCAAGGGGAATCTCATGTATAATTGATGGCTTAGCGTTTTGTGTGTATTAAGCAATATGCTAGCAAAGCTTCATATTCACTTCAAATCAGTGGAGAAGGTTAGCCACATTTCTCAACTAGGATCAGTCAAAACAAGTTTCTTCCTAGCCACACAGAGGAGTGCTTGTCTTATAGCACGGTCTTTTTGGCTCTTCATTCACTAAACCTAGTTGAAAAAAGTCCAAAGGAGACCTTTTTTAGACTAAATCCGAGAATATAGATACTAGAGTGTTCAAGTGTATTTAGTTGAGAATAATATTTATATTTGGGGGTGCTTGTGCACGCAGTAGTGTGTGTCCAGAAGTGAGTGAGTGCCTCCTTGCAGACACTTCTGTGCTACTTCCTTTTTAAAATATTACATAAATTATCGATGCTCTGTTCTTGCTTATTCTCTTTAGTACTGGATAGAGGGTGGGATTTTCCTATACTATCCACCCTAGTTTTTCCAGAGGATAAATAAATGAAACTTTTAGGTTTTAGTTTTCTATTGCATGTAAAAGAAACACCTGAAGTCCTTAGACGTTACTGCTAGTGAAAGTTGTACATCTTTAATCTCTTTTAAATATACAGCCCTTCATGACAGGAATTAAAGCCTTCTAGTGCTTACTGTAACAACAATCAGGAGAAATTTTAAAAATAAGTACTTCCAGGAAATATTTTCAGAATTTTTATGTAGTTGGCAGAGAAAAGGGGGTACAAAGAAAGCAGGTGGGGGTTGGGTTGTGTTGTTGTGTTTGTTAGTATTAGTGGAAGATGCTGGGCCACAGTGCACCACTGGATCTCCAAGTAAAATTTAAGCTGCTTCTACCAGTTGTAGGGGTGCAGTTGGATGCCCATTACTTCTCTGCGGTAGAGACCCAGATGTACCCTAGACATTTAGTCAGTGACCACCTGGGCTTTTGTTTGAAATATGGAGACCCCTAAATCCTGTTTTGCATGTAATTGAAGTTAGAGGACATGTTAGGAAAAGCTGTTCTTGACTTACTAGAAAGCAAATAATTGTATTCTGTTTCTGATCTTCATTTATAGCACCAGCAACAAGTGGTGCAGGCTGTGGAACGGGCCAAGCAGGTGACCATGGCCGAACTGAACGCCATCATTGGGGTACGTGGCCTTTCCATTTTAGCTCTGATCTTAGTGTGTGTCATCCGCTTGCTTGCTCTCTCTCTTTAAATTTTGTTCCATCAAAAGGGCAAAAGGCAATAGGGGACCACAAAGTGAAATTCAGCACTTCGCCTTCTGTCTCATGGTCTCATGTGAAATTGGATGGCTACCTCCAAAGCTTTGGATCACATTCTCACCAATTCCAGTTGACAAGTTCCCAGAAATTCTCCCCTCAGGAGACCAGATAGTTATTTTTCATATTTCTTTCCTTTGCAATCAGCACATGTTGCTGGCCTAGGCCTGGGGGTAAAAAAAAAAGAAAAAAAAAGATGGAGATTGCCCTGATGTAAAATGATTTGATTTCTTTGGTCTTTCCACAAATACAGAGTACCTTCATACCGTTTTTGGTGAAATAAAATGTACATTTTTGTATCTCCCAGCTACTCTTCCTCCTCTGTGATGAGTGGTTCTTCAGGGCTAGTGTCCATTTGTAGTAGGAGATACTAGATGAGAGGTGTACCTTTTGGCAAAATCCGTGGCCCAGTTAGGATATTCTTCCTGGTGATGGTAGTTTTAATGTTACATGGAAATCCTGCTGGAACTCATAGGTTTGGGCAATCATTCCAACTCCCCTTAGATTTTTGTTCCTCTCAGATGAAGGTAACAAGCAATAAAATACGGTGCTAAAACTTAAGGGATAATAAAGGTGAAAAATCTTAGCTGAAAAGAGCACAATATTACATCTCTATTTATGCAGCTGGTACACGCAGTTCCTTAGATTATTGTAATGAAGACAATACAACTATACTTTCCTCTCTCTGCCCCCTCCCAAATACTTTCTTTTGTGTATAGATGATACACAAAAGTCTTTTCTCTTTTTTTCCTTCCCTCAGTGTATCAAACACACTTTGAAATGCTAATTATTCCATTTACTTTCATTAAAATTCAAATTGCCGAGTGAAGATGCGGATAAGGGTCGCCTGATAATCAATCTGAAGTGAAGATATTGCTTCAATTATGCCTCTGTCTTTTAACAAGGAAATCACAACTCTGGGATGACTGACGGTGGTGGTGGAGCCGGAGTCTGATTGTGGCTTGTTTTTTAATGGGCTATTTTGAGCTCTGTTTTGTGGTCAGAGGGCCACAATTACTGGTAGTAAATTGGAAGACATCAGAAATAGGAAGGGGCAACCTTTATTTCCTCAGAAGTGCGCCCTTGGAAAGAAGGCGGAATCAGAACCAGCCGTGTAGACTCATCTGTCGTACACTTCTACGCTCTAGGGATGAGGGAGAGATGAGAGATGAATACATTTTACAAGCAGTTTTTATTTCATAAAACTCCAGAAAATAGCAGCAGGTTATATATTTTTTAAAGTTGAAGAAGCTGTAATTTTAGAGTTAGCTCTATGTGTTTGCTTGAAGCACTTGTGTTCGCGTTGGGATGTATTTTGGTTACCAGACCTCCCAAGGTCACCAGGGATAGAACCAGCATTTCTCACCCACCACACACCACTGTCTGCTGTTGAAGGAGAGAACGTGTGCAGGAGGGCTGATAGGGGAGCGTGTTCGGTCATTTCTGGTTTATTAGTGTTCACTGTTTGTGTGAACTGCAAAAACACAAGTGTCCATCCTACCTTAGGACTGGTTGGCAGCAGGTTCTCCAGGAAACAGAGGCTGTTTTGTTTCTTTTCCCAGTCTTATTCGTTACTGTCTGCACAGTGGAGAGATTAATCTGAATCAAGACCCCATTGTTCTATGTTGACTATTTCTTCAAAATAGGAGGGAAGATCTAAAACTCAGAACAGGTTCCCTTCTCTTCACACATCAAGTATCTTTTCAGTGCTGTTTCATATATCTATTTGATTCTACATACCTTGTTTTGGATGGGATGGCAGATTGCCTTTTCTCAGGGAAAGGGTGATGTATGAGACTGTTGTCAGGTTACTGACCTATTGTGTATATATGGATTTAATTATTAAAATCTAGCAAGTTGAATTTTGTGACCTAAACAACTTAGTTGAAGATCTTACTCGGTAGAGACACATACTATCAAAGCAGTGCTGTTGGGGATCTGGTGGGGGTTCTAGGTTATTGGGGTCTGAGCAGGAAATGGAGTCACTGTCATACTCTCTTACTATTCTGAAAAACAGATTGCAGAGATAGAAAAACAAACCCAGCAGTTTTAGGGAGTCACAAACCAAATGAAAAAACTCCCAACTCACTTGATACTTCTCTACTCCTGCTTTTCTCTATGGTGTGTGGTCTTTGTCTCTTTCAGCCCCGGTGATGCCTTCTGTCCAGTAGTTTTCAGTTATCACATGGTGGAATTTACAGCACATGCCTGCTCCTCTGTGTCCCCTTGAGCATGGCTGTGTTGTGAGGTGGTGCCATTTTGACTTGCTACCGAAAGTGATGAGGGACCAATTTTATATATATATTTTTTGTACTTGGTTTTGGGATTGGAGTCGGCCATGATTTTTTCCACTGAGGGAATGAAAATTCTCCTCCCAAGAGGCAAAGACCCATCTAAAGCCCCTGCGAACAGACCTTCATTTGTTTATCACTACATATGTATCTATTTTATATGTATGCACACCATGCAGACAAGCGCAAATGTTCCCAGATTTAATGAAATCTGATGAAGCACCTTTTTAACTCTGCAATATTATTCTACCTTCATTGGTAAATGAGCCAAACCAGTGATCCATGCAGTTTAAATGCAAAATGCTGAAGTGAGCCCGAAACCTGGAGAGGCGGCTTGTTCTCTTGACAATAAGCTAGTTGTGTTTAATGGAATGAAACACAGTTATAATGATTTCTTTCACAGGTCATGTTCAGTTTAAAACTGTTGATAGATTGAAATAAGTTAAATATCATTTATCTTTTATTTATAAGGAGAAAACCTAGGAAAATTCCTGTGTTGTATTCTACAGTCAATATTTTCTGTGGTGTTTTGAGTTGGTCATATCTCACATTTCCTTGAAGCTTTCCCGGAGTTCCCCCAAATGGGCTGAGGGAATGTTATGTATCTAGTTTGATCTTGTCATGTGTCCTACTAGCCACTGTGTTTTTAAATTAGAATCTCTGCGAGATCACACTGTTGGAACAGCACACAAATTGTAGTTTTAAATCAGTAATATGATCTAATTAGAAATGATGTTTTCATTTCCTGTATTATTAAATTGAGTCATCTGACTATCTTAAAATGCTTTTTAAATCCATTACACTATATAATCAGCACATGCTGTGTGAATGTGGTTATGCTTAATAAAGGAGACTGGCTTGGAAACTCATAAGAATTTCACTAAAGAAGGCACCATTAGGGGGAAAAAAAAGTTTTGTTAGTATGAACACTGGAAAAGAAAATGTTCAGCTTTTAAAAATAGAAAGTGGGGTTCCTTTGGATTTCCCTCCACGCTCTTTTTTTTAACCTAACTCTTTGAGGGGGGAAAATGGTAGAAATATGCATTTAAAAAAAAAAGAAAGAAAAACCCTTAAAAAAAATTCTTTAAGAACAGGTATGTCATGGTGTTTGTAGGAAAATGCAGTTTAGCACAAGAAATGCTGAACCTCAATTTTTAGCAGTGACATTTTAATGATAGGAAGTCTGCAAAATTATTTGCCATCAATTGTGAAGGCAATAACAAGCCTTGGTGGTTTTTCACACTCTCTGTGTTAAGTGCTTTCAGAATGACAGCGTAAACTGTGTTAGAGAACTCCAAGGAAGTAAAACTGATTAAAATGTTCATGCTTGAATGGTGCTGATGGAATAGTTCATTTGGACTTTCTCTACCTCCTGCAGCTCAAGCTGAAATATTAAAATTCAGTGGATTTAAATCTCTCTCCTCTCAGCTCAGGAAAAAAACATTACATTTTAATAGGTTTTAAACCCATAATTCATTGGTTTGGAGCAGCACTATTAAATCTATTTAAATATTACTTGTATTACTAAGGAAATGATTTAAATGACTTTGCCTTTACTATCCTATGTGTTTGAGTTAGTTTAAAAAAAGGAAGAAAATACCTTGGGGGATTTTTTTCTTTCTCTTAGCATTTTGTTTTATTGTCCTTGTCATATGATTGGGCCTTAAATTATATACACACACAGAAACACACACACACACACACACACACACACACACACACACACACACATTCCAGATTGGCATTTTGGCTGAGGGTCTTGCGGTATGACAGTTTGAAAATGTACGTTCCTCTTTTTCCATGATAGATTTCAAAACTGCCATTTTAAGTTCCAGAAGCATGTAGATACGCCATTGTGGTAGTGTTTCTTGTTGTCTTTGTAAACTAATCGGTCATTAGACAAAAAACTGGAAGATACAAATATGTAGGTATTTATAAAAATGTGTGTGTGTTCCTGCCTGTCTTATCACAGGTTCCAGTAACACAAAATTTGACAGACAATTAAAAATACTTCATTATTCTCAACAAAAGCAGAAAGATACTAAGTATCCAAGAGCCACATTTTCATCCCACCTCTGTATTTGCTAATAAAGGGCTTGCTAGAGGTATTGTTAATTTTGCCATAGTTGTGCTCTTGTCCTCTTTTGGGCACAGGTGTCCTCCCCCCATGCTGAGGGAGTGGTGTCCCTCGTGGGCTACCACATTCCCGCAGTTCCCTTTCTCCCCTTGTCTGCCTTTCTCTCTGGCCCTGGCCAGTACAACTGCAGTGTTTCCCCAGGTCTGGCAACACCTGTCCTCAGCCACACGGTGAAGCTCTTGCATTTCCAGGTGCTCTTGGTGGGGAATCCACCCTTCACGTACCCCTGAGCAGTATGAAAGGGTCAGGTATATACACCGATCCCCATGAGGTAATCTGGACACACAGGCAAACATCCGGGGAAGTGACACTCCCCCCCCCCCCCACCCCGCTGCTGCCCCATTGGTGGGTGGGCAATTTTGAGATCCTTTCTTCATTGCTCCACAAAGGGTCCCAACAGGACAGAGTTCCAGCTAGTGGCCCATGGTAGTCATTGACTCAGGGTTACATACCTTGTTCTCAATTTCCATTCTTCCCTGATTCACTGTCCCTAGGTCTCGCTCCTGTCCTGGGATCTTTTTTTTAAAAATTACGTGCAGCCAAAGCCCTGTCTCTTTACTTTTGGACAAACTAGGAAACTCAGGATTTTACTTCATCAGCCCCGAGCCCTTCAGGGGGCTTGGGTAGGTAGGCAGCTGTACTCAGGTGCTGGGATCGTGGTATGTTTTTGGACATGAGTTCTGCACATAAAACATTATTTCTTGAACAGCTTAGCTTTCAGATTCTTTTTTAAATAAGTAGTTTTCCATAAATTTGTAGACGAGCTTCCCTTTCTTTTTCTTCTCCCAGCTGATACATGATATAGAATAAACTTAAAAACAAGCTGTGAAATAGATTTGGGTTTCATCAGAGATCGTTAATTCCACCTTTGTGAATTAACAGTGTGGCTGGAGTTGAAAGGCTTTATGAGACATGCTGGCCCCTGGCTGCACGAGGCTTGCGGGGATAAAGGCTGGGGGAGGGGGGCTGCTGTTCTGCAGTTGCAGGGCTCTGCTCACCTGCTCTCAGTCCTTGTGAGTCCTTGTGAGAGCAGGTGAGCAGAGCCCTGCAACTCGTGCGTGCACGGGAGCCAACGCGGTCTTCATCCTAAGTCTACACATTCCTCTATATGTTGATATGCCTGCCCCTCACTCTTTTTGTTTTGTTTTTCACAGATTCATTTATTGTGGATCAGGGGGCTACATTATTGATTGATGCAGTCATAATCTAATCTTTGTACTACAATTTGATGAGGCTCTAAGAAGCAGCAATTTCCCTTCTCTCATGGTGAAGACTCTCATATATTTAAGTAATTTTTTTTTTTTTAGCTCTGTCTCCACTTTAGGACTCCCTAAGAAACGTGGGTAAAGAACAGGATTTCTAATTTGTATTTATGGTATATACTCTGTCAGATTCTGTTACATAGCTTTCTTAGAAGAAATTTCTAGACGCTAGTCGGTTTTCCTTCCTTTCTTCCTCCCTCCCTTCCTTCCTTTCTTCCTCTCTCTTTCTTTTTTCCCCTTTTTCTCTTCCTCCCTCCCTCTCTTCTTCCCTTCCTGTTGCCAACCTGAAGTGCTACTCTTTTTCTTTCTGTTGAGGAAGGAACCCTTCTCTCTCTCCTTCCGGCTAATACGTGTATTTCCAGAGCTCAAGGTAGAACTCCGCACAGAGTGTGACAAGAGTTTCAGAACGTGTCTTGGTGGGTGCATCTGACTTAGTAAAAGGCCTGTGGGCTTTGCGTTTCCACTGTTAAGGAGATGTACAGTTTCCCAGATCTGTGATCTGCCCTTCGTTCACACCAGAGCACAGCAGGCCGAGCCTGTGTAGGGGTCTAGGGCTCTGGGTGTAAGAGTTAACACAGAAAAACAGGCTTCACTCAGGGCAGCTTGCAAGCTTGCACTTTGTTATCCCTTTGATTGGTTAGTGGTTTGTTGTGTTTCTCTTTTTTGTACCCCTTTTTCTGATTCTCTTATTGACCTCTTGCTCTTAGTGTCCCTACAAGCAGCAGCAGTGCCCGTGTAGCTAGACGCTCTGCTTTGTGCCCTTCGAAGCTGGGAAGAAGGCAGTGGGCAGGCTCCCCAGAACAACAGCTCAGGGGTTTAAGGACTTAGGCTAAAAGGACCGTTGGTGTGTGTTCTCCTCAAAGCTCCGTAGGAAATTAGTTTGGGAATCTTTGATCTAAAAAGGATTTTATGATCCTAGGTGTTTTCCTAAGGTCCTTTGTGAAAAGGTTAGAACCTTTTATCAAATGGTTAAAAATGATGATTATATCTACCCCTTCATTCATGCAGCAAATATTTGAATACCTTCAGCAAGTCATATCAAAGGGGCACATTTTATGTTCTCTTTGAATGATATTTTTAAACCTCTTCTAAAGTGTATTCTGAAATGATTCTCAAATTACATTTGAATCATCTTTAAGGTTTTGGTAGTTGTAAACTTTCTGGTTTTGCATTTTACTACACATAATCAACTTTCAATTTACACATTTTAATTTCAGTAAAACTTTAGTTTCCAAGAACAACAGAATAAAGAGAGACAGAAAACATAATAAAAATGAGGCATACATTTATGAATTTATATTTTTTATACTTGGTAGCAGGAGTTAGCAAGACATTCATTATTGATATTCTGTATGCTTCAAAAAGATTTATCGAGGTATAATTTATATAAAGTGAAGTTGACCCTTTCTAGCATAGAGTACTATGGATTTTGGCAGCTGAATACAGTCATGTAAACTACCACCACAATGGAGAGAGAGAATATTTCTTTCTTGTCCTCCTCCCCAAATTCCCTTGTTCTGTATCATCAGTTTTTATCCCTACCCCAGCCCCTGGCACCTGCCCATGATGTTTTTTCTCCCAAAGTGAGCCTTTTGAAATGTCCCATAAATGGAATTAAACACTAATAATGCCTTTTGAGTTTTCATCTTCATTTAGAGTGATGCATTTGAGGTTTGTCTGTGCTTACCTGTATTCCTAGTTCCTTTGTATGGCTGAACAATATTCTGTTGTAGGGTAGACTAGTGTGTTTACTCCCTGAAGGACAGTTGGGTTAGCTGTAGCTTTTTGTGATTGTGAACAAAGTCCTAGTGAATACTAACATACAGATTTATATAAGTTTTTGTAAGTGAATATAAGATTTCCTTTCTTCTGGGTGATTACCTGGAAGTGGGATTGCCGAGTTACATGGTTAGTGTATTTTAAAAGTAACTGACCTACTATTTTCCAGAGTAACCATATAGTTTTGTACTCTCACTAATACACTCTGTGAGACAACCTTTACTCCACGTCTTCAGCAGCAAGAGGAGTTGTAGGCTTTTCGAGTCATTAGCCATTTTCGATAGGCGGATTGTAGTACCCGTGTGTTTATGCATTTCTGTAACAGCTAATGACTTGTTGAGTGTCTGAATTCTTTGGGAAGTTTCTGCTCATATCTTTGCTTCCCTTTTTCCTTGAGTCAGTTATTTATTGTGAAGTTCTGAGAGTTTAAAAAAAAAGTACTGGATGTAAGTCCTTTGTATGTTTTGCAAATATTTTCTCCCAATCAGTAATCATTCTTTAATCTTTTTTTAATAGTATCTTTTGAAGAGCAGAAATTTTTAACACTGAGGAAGTCGGGTGTATGAATTATTTCTTCATGAGCCTGAACTTTTGGTGGTGTCTCTCAGTAATCTTTGTCTCACCCAAGACCACAAAGATGTTCTCCTAGCTTTTCTTCTAGAAGAAGTATGTTGAGGCCTGTGATCCAGTTTGAGTTTACTTTGTTTGTGGTATGAGATGTAGAGCTAGTTTCTTTCTCTCTCTCTTTCTTTCTTTAGGTGGACCTTTGATTCGATGGTTCCAGCACATTTGTTAAAGTAACTCTTTTCTCCTTTGAATTGCCTTAACACCATTGTTGAAGATCTAATGGCTGTATGTATGTGGGTTCTCTTCCAGACCCTCTTCTGCTCCACTAAACTGGGTGTCTGTTCTTTTGCCAATGACAAACTGTCTCGATACCCGTAGCTTTCATTATCGATATTCCCCATTCCGTTTTGTGCGTATTTTTTGCTCTTCTTGCTTTCTCTCTTTCCAGTAGCCCTCAGAACTTGGGTCTTCATTGTCCGTGTCCTAGAGACTGGCTGGTAAAAGAAGGGAAGGAAATACAAGCTCAATAAAAAACTTTCCAAAAATGGTCTCTATTTTGCCTCCAGACTGTTCTGTCAAAGGTGACTCCACTTCCTTGTCTCCCTCTGGTCTCCAGCCTCCTCCTCATAGGGCTGCTTGTTTTACACATTTTTCTCTCTCTCCTCTATCCTACCTGATCTTCTGAATTACAGCTTGGGTCCTATTGCTCCCCTGCTTAAAACTTGTCTCTGAGGGCTGCCAGTTTTGCTTAGAATGAAACCTAAATATCTTACTGTGGCCTACAGATTTCTTCATGAGCTGAATCTTTGCCCACCTCTCTGATGTTATATACCACTCATTCTCTTCATTTGTATTTCACCCACATTCCCACCCTGGTCTCTGTCTTCTCTCCCTGGGTCACCCCAGGCTGCTCTCGACCTTGAGTTTGTGCGTCAGTGCTTGTGAAGGCCCACTCTCCATGTCCTGACGCGGTCCTCCTAGTGCTCCTTTAAGTCCCAGCCCATGTCTTTCCGGAGAAAGGACTTCCCTGATCAGCAAGCTTTAGTAGCTCGTTTACCCAGTTCCTTCTCTGCCATATTAGCCTGTTCTGTTTTTCTCATAGCATTTACCATTTATTTGTTCATGAATGCATCACACCGCCCTCACTAGCAAGTGAGATCTTGTTCACTTTTCCTGCTGTGGTGCCTAGAACAATGTGTAGCTCATCACATTCAATTAATACTTGTACAGTAAAGATTCAGTAACTGTTTGTTTAATAAACATGCAGTAAGGGACGCCTGGGTGGCTAAGTCATTAGGCGTCTGCCTTTGGCTCAGGTCATGATCCCAAGGTCCTGGGATCGAGCCCTGCATTGGGCTCTCTGCTCGGCAGGGAGTGTGCTTCCTCCTCTCTCTCTCTGCCTGCCTCTCTGCCTACTTGTGATCTCTCTCTCTCTCTCTGTGTGAAATAAATCTTTAAAAAAAAACTTTTTTAAAAATACAGTAATTTATTATGTTTAATAAATATTTGTTAAATGAATAAATACTCTATTTTGAGCTATTTTTGCACTCCTTCCCCGCTATGTGCATACTGTTTTGAGAGAAACTTTGGACTGGTAGAAAATCCACAATCCTGAGTATCACAGTATGATCTTAGGAATTTCATTTAACAGTTTTCTCACCTGTAGGCTGCATGGCTGGAGCAGATAGCCACTAAAGTATTCTCACTTTTCTAGCATTGTATGCATTGTATGGTTTCTAAGCCTCTTTATTTTGGTAACTGTAGGGTTTTTTATTTTAAAACTAGAGAGCCTTTTGTGTCACAGTTATTTCTCTTGATTTACATCCGTAGGCTTAGATGCTTTTCCCTCAACAGGTAAGTAAAAATAGCAAATGTTTATGATTTGTTTTGTGTCAGTACTGCTTTTAATCTTCACATCAACCCCGTGGTGGAAGATAGTATTACTCTCCCAGCTTTACAAAAATTGAAACCAAGGCTCTGAAGGGGTAAGTAGTTTTCTAAAGGCCACGCAGGGAGGAAGTGGCAGAATGGGGGTTCACACTTAGACCAACTTCAGAGCTCACACATTTAGCCATTCTGTTACACTTGTCCTTATTTGTTCCCTTGACTCTGTGTTCTTCTTTCTTTTATACTAGGATCAATAGTCTCTTTATCCCAAGACCCACTGTAGGATTGTCCAGTGTTTAGTGTGCAGGGCTGAGGGAAATGGAAATTGGGTGTGCCTTATGCACATACTAATTGGTTAGCCTGAGTTGTCTGAAGCGATTAGTTGCATAGATCATCTGGCTACTTCTGACTCATACTGTTTCTCCCTGTCTGTTCTAACTTTCTCTCATATGTAAGAATCACAAGTTTTTATGAACACCACTTTTAAACCGAGGTCCTTGGTATTTTAAGTCTAGGCCCTTGGATCTTCTTGGATTTCATGGTTGGGTATTAGGCTGTCTGTTAGCTCCCTAAAATGTTGACAAAATTACGGGTCAGTGAAAGAAATACGTATATTTTCGAGAGAAGAAATTTTGGACTTAGTTTCACAAAAGGTCCCATGACACAAAAAAGGTTGAGCCTGTGTTTTATGGCTGTAGAACTGTGCCGGGTCTTGGTGGGAAATGGTAAACTTCCTGGTGGGATGTGTGCAGCTAGAAAGCAGTTGTCTGCAGCCTTGAAAGGAGACATTGCTAGACAGAGTTGTTCAGAAATCTGGAGATCAGGAGTTTATACTGAATTTGTTTCTAAATATTGTCCAGGGGGTGGGGGAGTTCATTGAGCTGTTGATGGTTTAAAAATAAAAAAACGAACAAACAAAGCAACCCAAAGCTATATTTGGTTCATATCATCATACATACTATGGAACATAAGTCAGCCATTTAAACATTTAAGCTTAACTGACAGTTCGTGATAATGGCTGGTCAGGATGTTGTTTATATTAAGAGGAATTAACTGGAGCCAGGAGCTGCCTTCATTCATATAGTTGTATTAAAAACAATACAGACAAGTCAGTATTCCTTCAGAAACTTTATTAGTTTCCTGTTTATACCAGCACGCTTTAAAGTGCTGGGGCACAATGGCAACTAAAAACTGGTCCCTACCTCTTTGGTGCTCATGATCTCATGGGGAGAGGTAGATCCGAAGACGGATAAATCATGTTAATATTAAATCATGAATCAAGCACCAGGGTAGCAGTTACCCAGTGAAAGCAGATGTGTGAGGGTAAGCGAATTATAGGCAGCAGTGGCTGAAGAAGGGAACGTTGGTAGAGGAGGACCCTAGAGGGCCGTTGGCCTGTCAAAGGCACATAAATAAGAATCTGTGGGGATTGCCAGTATATTGGGGGGAGTCCTATTTGAAATTATTTCATGGTCTTATGATAAACTGTTTACTTTTTTCTTGCTTTCCATTTCTCCATCTGGAGAAAGTCTTGTCCATTCTGCTTGTGAATAGCAGCTGCTTGGTGGTGCCATAAAAAGCCCACTGCAGTAGTCGCGCGGCCCCAGTAAGCGACAGTGAATGCTAAGCCCTACACATAAACCCTGCAAGGAAGACTCAGAGGGGCACATTCACAAACCCTCTTTAAGGCAGCTCCACAGCCTCTCTGTCCCTTGTGATTTTCATACATTATTTTCCCATGGTAGATTTATAAAAAGGGGGAGATTTTATCCAGGCACCCAGATTATCTTCTCCACGGGGCCAATGCCGCTGTGGCTCTGAAGCGGACTGGCAGTCATGTATTTTTCCTCCTGAGTAGTTCTGGGTTGACTATAAGCAATTTGTAGAACGATCTCTGCACGAAAGAGTATGTGGGAGAAGGAACCGTTATAAGGGGAAGTTTAAGCTGCTGCCTACTTGGATTAAAAGCTCAGAGATGGTTTGGGGTCTCTTTCAGCGAAGAGCTTCGGACTGGCCTGTGAGCGAAGATGGATGTTGAGGCAGGTTTTGTTGGTTGTTTCTTGCAAGCTGAGCCTGTCCCTCCTGCTGAGGAGGCCAACCCATCCGGGTGCTCTATCCAGGCTTCCTTGTAGCTGGGCTGTGTGCAGTGACCCCATCCAAGTCCCATGAGATAGAAGAAAAACCCAGAAAAAGAAAATTGCCCTCTTTCTGCGTATGAACCTGGTTGTGTGAGGATGAGTTAATGCTTGGAGCCATCTTGGTATGGAAATGGGACATGAGAGAGGCCTTGAGAGCCAGAGGGACGTTGACACAAAACCTTGATATGGCCAGGTCATCCGACTAATCCTGGACTTGTTAAGTGAGAACTAAAAATCTCTGTTACTTAGGCCACTTTGATTTGGGTATTCTATAACTTATGGAGGAACTGTCTTCCAGTGGGTATTTTGTGATGCCGTGGTGACTCCATATATACATCAAAATTGGAAACAATCTAAACCTGAACCAAACAATTCATGTAAGTGGACTCTCAAATATCTATACAGTGGCATACACTGTGCGGCATTTACAAGTGATGCAGTCAAAGCATTACTCAGGGATATGAGAGAAAGTTCGATATGCGCTAAAGAAGAAAAGAAGAACTTTAAACTGAAAGACAGCATCATGTTATTTGTGTTTTAAAATGCTTATGTATGATTGAAAAAATACAAGATGGACTTGATCATTACATTAGTTTTTTTGGCTGGTAGGATTTTGCATGACTTAATTTCTTTGCATGATTTCTGATCTAAAGAAGTTGTAACTTCTGTGAACTAAAAGTGCTCTATGAAAATAAGGTATTTAGAAAAATTACAAAGCAAAATTTGTATTTATAGGCCCATTCCTCCTCACGTCTGCCCCGTCTGAGTAAATAGTGCAATCGTCTGCCCAGTGACTGGGGCCCTGGTGTTAACAAAGTATCCTGAATTCCTTCAGTTATTCTCATGCTCTTCTTTTTCCATAGCCGTGTCTTTTCACGCTGCCTCAACTTACCTTCAGTCCTTCTACTCTTTATGACTTGTGCTGCCACAGCCCTAATCCGAGTCATTGTGCGTTTTTGGTTTGAGCCCTTATTACCTCCCAGCTGCTCCTGGTCTCTGTCCTTTCATCTGGGGCGCTCTGCCAGTCTCACATAAGCATTCTGTATTTTAAACATTTTAAAATTATTTAATACTCTAGCCTGCAGTACTGATTAGTCTTCATTTAAACCAGTGGAATAAATACTCAAAAATAGATCCATTCATATACATCAGAGGGGCATGTAGTTCAGTGGGGGGGGGGGGCCTAATAAGTACTACTGAGGGGATAGTTGGTTATTCTTGCAGAAGAAAGGAAATTGGGTCCACCTGTCTCCTTGTTTGCAGAAGTCAATCCAAAAAGCACACGAAAAACAGAACCTAAAAACTTTCAGGAAAAAAAAAGAATCTTTATGGGTTGAGAAGTATTTTTTAATGGGTCACAGAAAGCTGAAACCATAAGAAAAAAGACTGATGATGTTACCTAGTTAAAATTACAAACACCCGTTCACCTAAAGGTGAGGTAAAGAAAGTGGAAAGGCAGGCACCAGAAACAGAGAAAATACTGGCAACACATACAGCCAGCAAATGATTGCAATCCAGCTTCTGTCCATTAAGGACAAACTAAAAGTTTAATTTGAAAGAAAAAACAAAACTGGAAAAACTCACCACGGCCTAAAGCTCTCCTTATTCTTACATGAAAGTCTAAATTCCTTTCTGTCCCTACTCTGATTCCCGTATTTCTTTTCTCCCATACTTTCCCTTGCTCCCTGGGCTCCCACCAGACATTCTTTTGCTTCGTTGGTCATCTCAGGGCCTTTCTGGTTCTGGGCCTTTGTGCACCTGTTTCTCTCTTGCCTGATTCCTTTCTCCCAGAACTCTGCAAGGTGCTCTTCTTCTTAACTTTCATGTCTTAGTTTAGAAATCATTTCCCGAGGGGCAGTCTCTTTTGATTCTTATGAAGGATTGCTTACCTCTTGGGGTCAGACCTCCCTAGTTAAGAAAGGCCCCCATGGGGCAGGGAGTGCCATCACTGGACTGGATGGTGGGGGCTTGTGCTTCATTCTTGATACTGATAAAATCTACTGACTCACGTGTGTGGGTGTTGGGCTATAAGACTCTAAAGCCTGTTCCGCAGGGTGGGAGGATTTCCACTGCACCAGGCAATTCTCTAACACCAGTTGGGTGTCCCGTAATCCAGCTCAATTCTGATACTATCTGAAGATAGCATCCTGCCTTAGCCCTGCCAGACAACTTCCCACCACCCCCACCACCACCATCCCCTCCTCTTCAGAAGCCAGTTGCAAGTCCAAGTTGTCAGCTGGGCTTCCAGTTCCCTTCTTGGGTCCCATTAATTTGCTAGAGCAGCTCACAGAACTCAGAGGAATAATTTAGTTACAAGATTAGTATTGTAAAAGGATATAACTCAGGAACCAGAAGATAGAATAAGATGATTTAAACAAAAATGGGGCAAGGGTGTGGAGTTTCCTGCCCTCTCCTAGTGCACGTTTTCTCCAGCTCTCCCCTGCTGTTGGTCAGCCGGGAAGCTTTCCCAACCCTGTTCTTCTGAGTTTTTCATGGAGGTTTGGCATGATTGATTAAATCATCTGTCAGTGGTGATGGGACTCCGTCTCTAGCACACTCCTCTGCCCTGAGGTCAGAGAGTGGGGCTGAAGTTCTAACCCTCTAATCACAAGGTTCTCTTAGCAACCAGCTCCCCAAAGTCACCTTATTAACATAACAAAAAGCACCTTTGCTGCTAGCCTTGCTTGGGAAATCTCAAGGGTTCTTTGTGCCAGAAATAGTGGACAAAGACTAAATCTATAATTCTTACTATAAATCACAACATCGCAGTCTGGTTCAGTGTTTTTCAAATTGTGAGTCAGACTCATGAGTGTGCAATGAAATCAATTTAGTGAGCCATTGTCAGAATTTTTTATTAAGAAGTGGAAGAGAACAGAAAGTATTATAGGAAGTAGGGACGCCTGGGTGGCTCAGTCGGTTAAACGGCTGCCTTCGGCTCAGGTCATGATCCCAGCATCCTGGGATCGAGTCCAACATTGGGCTCCTTGCTCCGTGGGGAGCCTGCATCTCCCTCTGCCTGCCACTCTGCCTGCCTGTACTCTTTCTGTCTCTCTGACAAATAAATAAAATCGTTAAAAAAAGAAAAAGAAAATATTACAGGAAGCTCTACATACCATTTGGTATTGCTAATATTTTGTTTTGTTTACATGTGTATTCTCTGCAGATACGTGCATGTCCACACATGTACAGTACACACATGAGTTTTGGTCAAAATGTTGGAAAGCAGCTCATCTCGGTATCATCTGAAATTCATTCTACTTTTGAAGGTTAATTGCAGGATTACTGAAGAACCTAAAGTAGATAGGCTTTTTAAACACAGCTTAACTTTTTTAAAGCACTCTGAAATAACTAAAGAACACTTTCCTGAGCAAGATCCTCTCACTTGGTGACTTTAACAACTAAAACCCAAAATAGAAGCATTGGTTTCAGCAAGATACATGTTAAAAAGCTCTTAAAAATTGTTTTTAAAGCTTAAGCAAGTTTCCGGGAAATTTTATTTCTCTTGTCAATTTGCTTAGAACTACCTTTTCTAGTAAACTTTGGACCACTTCAGAAAAGAAATTCTAGCAGGATCTCCGATGGGAAAGTTAACATAATAATTCAGATTTGGGGGATTTTTTTCCCCCTTTTTTTCTTGCCATTATCAGTTTGTGAGTTAAACTGCAAATTAAGACAATAGAGTTCTTGACAGAGGAGTCACAGAATTGCTTACTTTGCTTGTTACGTGTTTTCCTCGTAAAGACCAGCGCAGGGAGCTTGAAGAGCACAGAGATTTGTGGTGTTAGTATGAGAAACATCCTTGCAGTGATAATCTTCTTGTGGGTTGTTCTAAATGTAGGTCCTGCCTCTGCAGTAAAACTCGTTCATGTTTTAAGTCATTAGAGTGAATTACAGATAAATTTCGGTTGAAAAATTCCTTTTTTTTTTTTCTTTTTATTCTTGCTTCTTTTCATATATTCACTTATTGGCTTTTGCTAGATGTATTTGTTAAAAGCAAGAACTCGTAGGGCGTGTGGGTGGCTCAGTTGGTTTTAAGCTTCGGTTTTTGGCTCGGGTGGGCTCAGGCTCTCCACTCAGTGGGGAGTCTAGTCCCTTTCTTCCTCTGTGCCTCTTCCCACTTGTGTGTGCATTCTCTCTCCCTCTCAAATAAATAAAAAAGGAAAAAAAAAAAAAAGAAAAAGCAAGACCTCCCAGTCTTTTGTCCAGAAGGGCACATCTATTTTTCCCATCCCAACAACTACAGAGAATTAGAAAGAATAGTAAAATCAAAACTGTGTACTCTTCACCTAGACTAAACCAGTTAACATTTTGTCTTTTGTGTGTGTACTGAACTGTTAGAACGGAAGAGGCCATTGTGATGACGGTTCACCTTGTGATACATCACCATGCATCTTCTATAAACAAGGGTGTTTTCCTCTATAAGGGTACAGTTAACACATCCATATACGCAGTGTATTTTTTGTGTTCCCAGTTCTACAGTCCGCAAAATGTCTGTGGTAGCACTTTCTCTTCCCAGCAGTCCAACCCCTCCCACCCCCAATCTGTGACTCATACTCACAAATGTCTTTGTTCCTCAGTCTCTGCAGTCTTCTCTAAGGTAGAATAGTTCCCAAACCATTTACTTTATGACTTGGACATTTTAGAAGACTCTAGACCAGTCTTGTGGCATGTCTCAGAACCTTGATTTGTCTGATTGTTTCCTCATGTTTAGATTCAGGTTAAGTATTTTTAGTAAAAATACTACCTGGGTGCTGGTGTATTTATGGTTGTATCACCTTATTGGTGAAGCTTGGTAACTGTGGGTTGATGTTTGACAGTGAATCATTTGACTCCCAACAACTTCTTACCCATTGGTTTTAGCCTCAGTTGATGCTATTAATACAGTTGGGGTGGTGAAGTGGTAGATTTTAAATTATTTTCCCTTTTAAATTAATTTTCTGTAAAGAAGAACTCCCCTGACCCCTCATCCTCCTGTGTGTGTGTGTATGTGTGTGCGTGTGCGTGTATACACAGACTTCTGGATACCTTTTTCCAGTGATAGCAGTCACCATTTATTGTTTTTTTATTTGCCAAGCTCTATGCTAAGGGTTTTACATGAACAATCTCACAGAATTCTCCCAACACCCTTGGGATAGATTTTAAAACTGTTCCACTTTGTACATGAAGACACTGAGGCCCAGAAATGTTGAGTGAGTGGCTCTTCCTTGCGTAGATGTGATGATCCCAGCTTGGTGGCTCTGATGGCCTCGTCATTATCCTGCATCACTGACTGCCTTTCAGGATCACTTTTTTCAGATTGAGCCCAGCCCCCACAGACCATGTCCTTACCAAAGGGCATCTTCACAGTTCGAAGAGTATAGATACCAGCCCAGTCCTGGGCCCTTCCATAGGCTTGCTACTCCATTTCAGAGTCTTTTGCCTCCTCTTTCCCAGCTTTTCTCAGTCAGGGTGACTGGGTCCCCCATTACTTCTCTCAGCATGGTGTCCCCTGTTTAGCTCAAGGCACACATGCTCTGTATCCATGTTGGCCAGCTGGTGTAAGACTGTTGTGAACTTGTGAACCGTTCCCTAGTCCTTGATCCCAGAATGCCCCACAGCCTCACCTATTTTCTTAGGGTACTGTGGACCCCACTCCTGGAAACTGTTTCTTAAAATGTGTTAAATGTGTTAGAATCTGTTAGAGTTATTATTCCTCATGATGCTTTTAAATTGTCTCAAGTTTTGCCAGTCAGGACCCCTTCTCGTTGGCCTGGTGTCCTAGTTGTCACTCCCCATTAGTTCGATTTAGATAGCTTCCTTACTTCCTGGCACAAGAGCTCCGAGGCTCACCATGCACTTTTTTTTTCTTTTTAAAGAAACCAAGATTTGACACTAAGTGTGCTTCTTGCCACTGGGGTATCTTTGTTCTGAGAAAGATGCTGCCTTTTATTTTTTTTTCCCCTCTAAAAAGAGGGGATTTTTTTTGTGGTTGATAGCATAGTAGAGATGAGAGTAGTGGGCAAGAAAATCTCTGCCTGGTTTCCAGCTGTTGTCCAGAATTGCTAGGGATTTGTATTTCCTGAAGCTCTGCATTTATTGTGCTCCTACTTGGTCATTGGCCTCTCAGGCCCTGACAGTCAAGCAGTTGGGGACATTCAATTAAAAATAATTCCTCCTTGGGACACCTGGGGGGCTCGGTTGGTTAAATGTCTGCCTTCAGCTCAGGTTGTGCTCTCAGGGTCCTAGCATTGAGCCCTGTGTAGGGCCTCCTCCTCAGCGGGGAGTCTGCTGCTCCCCCTCCCTCTGCCCCCCAACTCACGCTCTCTCTCTCAAATAAAATCTTAAAAAAACAATTCCTCTTTTTGTAGAAAGAAAACATTTCAAAAAACATTTCCTGTGAACTTGATTCGCTCATGGGTCCTTTTCTACCCTTCATTCCAAACTTAAAACTGCAGGGAAATAATTCTTTGTTATAGAAACTCCAGTAAAAAGCTATTAACAAAATTGAGGCTATGTCTACCACTCATTGCTGTATATTTTCAGAAGTAATTACTGGCTATTTTTCAAAATTAAATTAATTATCTTAATGGAATGCTTACTTGTCTAAGTTTAAAGTTCACTCCATTTTAATGTTTATGCTCTTGAATGGCCCATCAAGGGAACTCAGAGGGAAAAAAAAGGGATTTTTTATTTTGTATTGTGGTTTGAGATAAGAGAGTGTTTTGGGTTTTGTTTTTCCCTTTTTACCGCCCCCCCCCCTTTTAATTAAGTAACTGAAAGATAGTAACAGCCTTGGGGAGCTCAGTGAGAATTTTTCCAAGGTATGTTATCTTTCTTGGTAGGTTTTTCTCAGTTATGGTTACACAGATTGTATTTTATTTTAATGTTTACTTAGTACTACACTCTATGTTGTTCTTTTTTGATTTTTGGCTTTTTTTTTTTCTTATAAAGTCATTTTTTAACTTGTCTATAATTATATGGTGATTTGTCTTAAATTATTTTAGTAACAAGTCAGTGTTGAACTATGTACTCTTAATATACATTGCCTTTCCTTCCATCTTTAAAGAGCAAAAAGTTTTATGTTTCTTAGCAGGACTGTAGTAGCATAAAGTAGTAAACCTTGCAAGTTAATTGCTCTGTAATTAACACAGATGGGGCGGAGACCAGAGGACACCATGGGGCAACTTCAGCAAGCTTTCCTTGTGTTGTAGGGCAACCCGTTAGGTTATGCTGCTTTCAGCTTCTGGAATAATATTCAGTGAAACTGAGTTTGCTCCTTGGTAATCTGCTTTGAGTTTTCCTCTGTCAATGAGAAGACTTGACAGAGATTCTTTTTTGTATTGAATTCTTGAATGTTATTTGAAGTTTGATAGATAGAAGCCATTTTATTTTTCAACCTAGGAAAGGCGGGGTTCAGTTGATTTGTTGATGACTCACTGCTTTTATTTAAAGAAGATGGTGTCTTATATGTTTGTGTTATTGACTAATCAGGAGTCATTATCAGTGTGCATCTGGCATTCTACTTCTAGGATAGTTTCTAAGTGTGAACTTACAAAGAAGCTTAAAAATGACCACCTAATACAGAAAGTAGTCCGTTTCATTGATGTAAACATTTTAAAACATACTAAATTATTTCTGTGTATCTGTTTTACATTTTTATCATATTTCTTTTGGTGACTTACTTAATTGCATTCTTATTTTATAATTTATATTTTAAACACTTGATAAAGATTACTCCTTTCTGAATATGTTTTTTTGTTTGATATTTTATATGTATAGTGGATATGTTTTTTTGTTTGATATTTTATATGTATAGTGGATGACTTGTGAAATGGGTTCATGCTTAGCCCCTTCTCATTCTTTTTTTCTCTCCTAAGTTCAAGGCATATTCTGTTCACCAACATGATTATAATTTGGATGTTGCCATTCTTAAGATCTATGAAAGATCTATGATTATAATTTTGATGTTTCCATTCTTAGATCTATAAAGATCTAAGATCTATTTATAATTTTGGTACAGTAACATGTGAAACATTAAAACTTGTCAGTGCAGTATGGCATCCTAGAACAGAAAAATGGCATTAGTGGGAAAATCAGAGAAATCTGAATAAAGTCTGTAGTTTGATTAATAGTAATGCATTATGTTAATATTTTAGTTCTGATAATTTCTGTGGTTATGTAAGATATGAACTTTAATGGAAGCCAGGTAAGGGGTATATAGGAGCTCTTTTCAAATTTAATTTATCAAAAGCTTTAAATGTATGACGAAATACATATGACTAGTGGTAAGTTAGGTGCCAGGGGTACAGAGGCTGGAGGCTGGTCTCTTCTCTCCAGAGCCTCACGGTCTTGCTGGCAAGTCTGAGGTCTCCTTAGGCATAAAAAGATGGATAACAGTACCTTTCCAAGGCAGCCTGTGCCAGTGAATGATACAGGGAGTCCAGTGAGATAGTAGACATTTGGGATGCTTGAGAGGCCGTTGTAGAGTGGGTGGATGGAACATGAGGTGAGCCGGGATGGATGACTGACTATAGCTTAGTTAGGTGAAGTTGAGGTGGTTTTAAGAGATGGGAGATGACATGAATTGAGGGGGAAGACATACCAGTGGAGATACAGGATGAATTCATTGGAATTCAAGTGAGCTAACAGGAGGCTTCTTCTAATCAAAGTATGATAAGGGTCTGATGGGTATGGTGGTGGTAGAAATACAAGGAATTGAGAATTGATAGGATTTGGTGATTAAGGATGTAGGCGCACAGAAGAAAAACAAATCAATGGTAGCTGGTTAACCTGAGCCAGTGGTTGTTACCTAGGGGGTTTGTGTTAAACATTTCTGTTTTAACGTAATGCTGGACTGCCAAGCAGGGCTATGTGGCAAGAAGTTAGACCTGGGCTACCAGACGGTGGGAGAAGAACAAAATATTAAGGACTGTTGACTCTTTAGTGAGGAGAAGAAGAAAAAAAAAAACAAAGAAAGCTAATAGCAGAACATTTCAGACAGGTAGGAGAGGGCTTGGGGTCACTGCGGTATTCCTGCTGCAGGTAGAGGAAAGTTTCATCAAAGATATACGTATGTCAGAGAGACAACTGTAAAATCTTGAACCAGTTGCTGTCTGGTTTCATGAGAAACCATCAGTTTCTCATCAGTTTCATGAGAAGGTTGGGTCTGGAATCCAGATTATAGGGAGTTAAAGAGGAAGTGTGTGTGTGTGTGTGTGCGCGCGCGCGTGCATGCAGGAGGGGGTTCCTGAGAAGTGGAAAGAGCAAATTTACACTAGTTTTTAGTGAAGTTTGGCTCTGCAAAGTCAAGGGCGTGCGCGCGCGCGCACACACACACACACACACACACGCTCTCTCTCTAGTAACTGAAGAGGGCAAAAAAGGTTATTTTAATTAAATTTAACAAACATTTATCAAGTGCCAGTTATGTACAGGGCACACATTAAGGGCAGTGGAAGACACAAAAAGTGATTAAAATACAGTGTTATTCCATTCTGAAAAAGTGCTACCCCAAGTTCTTTTGGCATTCGCTCGGCAGTTCATCTCAAAATTCTAGGGCTGCTGGTATCCAGCTGGCTAGCCCGAAGGCCAGAATCAGTGACCGCACAACTGAAGGTGGGGGCGAGCCCTGGACAGTCAACAGCATTGAAAGGAGGAGGGACGGGCAGCTGACACGGCCTGTGTAGGTGGGGAATGGTCTTGGCCTCAGAAAGGTAAAGGGTCTCTCCTTCCTCAAAGATGGGCGGATAGGGAGGAGAGGAGAAGCTGGTGTCAGAGAGGCTTTGAGGTGGGATGGTGAGGCTCTCAGGACGTCTCTCCTGTGAATGGCGTGTGCAACAGACTTGGTGTGTCTTTTCTGCCTTTGAAATGTTTTTGGTTGGGCGGAAAAATGAGGGTGATGGTGCTCATTTTTTGCCCTGAAAGAGAAAAATGTAAGTGAAACACCTGGATCATTGAAGGTATTGTTTCCGACTGAGGCTTTTTTTTTTTTTTTTTTTTAAATGTCTAATGAAATCGACGTACGTACTTTGAAATTGCCCAGGTATTCCGAGTCTCAGTGCGTGCAGGGAGCCCAGGTCTGCGTCAGATACAGACTCGCAGAGCTTAGTGTCTGGGAAGGGTGATAAGACAGACACATTTGCAGGCTCTTAATAAATGCTCACCAATTGAACTCTGATCTGAGGTACGAAGTGGCTGCGTGCCCGACCCATACACATGAAGTCTTAGGAGATTTATAGGAGGAAGGGAATTGGAGCAGTTTCTGGTGATTGCTGTTGAATAAGGTTTTGAAATAAATTTGCCAAATATTTGCCTTGTTTTCTTCATAGACGTTATTTTCTGGGCATTGAGAAAATACGATCATGTGCTCATACTTTTTGGTCACAGCTAAGTAATTGTATATAAAAAATTATGAACATGACTTTGGCTACTCAAGGAGAAATACATCGCGATGAACTATCCAGTTAGGTGGTGCTTTGCGGGACTGCGGGGTGGCTGTCAGTTGGTGGAGTATCTGGATCACGGCTCTGATTTTTCGATGTTGTATATGTAAACTTGCTTTAAAAGTATTAGTACCTTAAAAAAAGTGTTAGTACTTTATTTTATTGACTGTATTTTAAGAGCATGTAGCCAGAAAACCGTTGCAGGTCACTTGGAGAAAAGAGCTAATTAGCGCTGTACTTTGACTTTTATAGTCAGACACAGGAAGATGACAGGTAGAGGGAAGAGGAAGGAAATAAAAATGGTGTGGGGAGGAGGGAAAACCATTCACTTTTTTCTTCGAAGTATTTTCTTTAAATATTAAAAAAAAAAAAGGCATTTCAAGATCCTTTTTATCGGTGAAGGGGAGCAGCATAGTGGTCCTCCTTGAAGGATTCTAGAAGACTGTTGGGCTATCATAGGATTGATCTGACAAGTGATTTACTTGAAGGCATTAATTAAAATGCAGTCGCTGCAAAAGTTAGTCTGAGAATTCCTCAGCACCACTTCTCCTGGAACACCGTTAAGCAGGTCTCCAGTGGAAGGGGATTCCTGTGGAAGGACATACTTACCTTGGGAGATCTCCCCTTACCTGCCCCTCCTCCCCGCTCGGAGGAGGCAGCCAGGCCTGCCCAGAGCAGTTCCTGTAGCCCAGCGTGATATGGCCTCTGCTGAGGTCAAGCACTCCCGCTCCAGCCTCTTGAGGGCTTTCTCCATGTGTCGCCAGTGTGCTGGGGAAAATGACTTTAAACTCTTGTCAGCACGGTTACCGGTGCATGCATCACAGTCCCACTCAGATAAACCTGTCACAACACAGAGGCTGCCGCTGGAGAAGAGTGCGAGGGCAGGCCTCTAGCTTTCCGTTCGAGCATCACTAAACGTGCACAGAGTGCCCAATTATTTCAGCATTATTGAGCAAGCCTACAGGAGGACCCCAGCCTTGCTACATTAGATTTTCTTTAGTAATTTGCTCAAGTACCGCTGAGGACACTTAAAGGGCTTAAAACGGTGGCTGCAACCAGTTTCCTTTTCTGGGTTGTTAATTCAGGTTTTCTCTTTCAAATTAACTCTCGCTGCATGCTGTGCAGCGGCTCTGGGAGAACTGTTTAACACTAATTTTCTCAATTTTCAGCTTTTTTTGTTCAACATAACTGCTTTAACAGTTAGTCACGTATATGTTTTGATTAGAAATGTATGCTAGCAAGGCCGTATGTTTGGGAGAACAAAATACAGACATTTTGTTGAAGAAATCTGAGTTTCAGCTATTAAAAGGTACTTAGCTAATTTCACTATTTAAAAATTAAGTTCCTTACAGTAGGGTGCAAACCCCCCAAATCCAAGTTAAAAAGAGCATTTCTCCACTCTACATCTCCTTCCCTCCCTTTTCTAAAAAATCTGTATGCGAAGGACAAATCCTTCCTTTGTGGGTGCTGGGGTTTCCGTGATCTTTCTGCACCTCGTTTCTTTTAATGGTGGGGGGACGCGGTTATAGGGAACAAGTTCAATATCTTTGTCTCGTTCCTCACAGCAGCAACAACTCCAGGCCCAGCATTTGTCACATGGACATGGTCTGCCGGTGCCTCTGACCCCACACCCTTCTGGGCTTCAGCCCCCTGCCATTCCTCCCATCGGGAGCAGTGCTGGCCTTCTGGCCCTCTCCAGTGCCCTGGGAGGCCAGTCCCACCTGCCAATTAAAGACGAGAAGAAGCACCATGACAACGATCACCAAAGAGGTGAGTGATTCTCTCGAGATGTCCTTCTGCTGTTACCTGCCTGCCACCCGGGGTGGGTCCCGGATACTGTTGTTTATTCTGTCTCTGGATTTAATTTTCCTAGTGACTACACAAAGGATTTCTGCTGGAAGGTAAATGAATGATTGGAAGCAGTCTTTTTCCAGAGGACCCCCTGGTGGTTGGCAACAGTGAACGCAGTCCCCAAAGGCAAGGGGTCCTATTTCCTGGTTATTGCCTTTGATCCTCTGCTCCCTCCTATGTTCCCCAAGTCTAAATCAGTCGTGAAATCCCAGTGCTCTGTGTTTGAAATAGTGAGTGGAATTAATAGCTGATTTTGACCTATTCTATTTGGGGAAGGCTTACTGATAAAGACTCACTTGATAATTTGACAATTATTATTTATAAATCAAATCAGCCTATATGGTGCAGTAAAAATCTCTCAGGTAAGAAAACAACTTTAGTAGTCTTAGTAATTGAGAAAGTGCAGCCCAAATTAATGAAATCTGTTGGTTTAACTACCTCTCTTCATAGGTTGTCTGGAAGCTTGAAATTAACTCATTTCTTCCTATAAGAACAACACAACTGTTTATGCTCATAACTGATTTAAAGGACAGTTGTGCTCCTTTTAGATTGGTTTTCTCTCTCCATGAAAGTATCTGAGTGGTTCAGAGATACTTGATGTGACCACGTTTGTATGGTGCTTACTAATAATTTTTATTAGCTGCAGAAAAGCACATGAAGAAGTCTCTCCCAGCATTCCTTTGTGGGAATTTAGTTAGCCCATGGGTGGTTGATTGGTTAAGAAGGGTGTGGTTATAATTAAAGCCTCATATCTCCTTCTGTTTCAGTGTCATTACTGTGAATTACAATCTTGGGTAAATGATTTTTATCACATAAATATAAATTTCCCATATCTCATGTTGGAAGCACTGTAATATTTCTCATCCAGTTACATTAATGCTATGATGCAGAGCTGAAGCTGGACTGTGAACAGTTTTTTAAGTGGACAAGTTGATAAGGAGTATAAATAATCTGAATATCCAACTTTAGTCTCTGAAATTGTGTCAGAGGTAGATTGGCGCTTTGTGGATCTCGTCGAGCAGTATTAATAATTAACTTTACTGCAAAGATGACATCTGTGCCATTTATTATTTAGCAGAGATCAAGTTTGATAAATGTATGATTTTATGTAAACTAACTGGTACTTTTCTTTTTTCTTCTTCCCACCACCTGTGTTGCTGCTGTTTGGCCTGTAGACAGAGACTCCATCAAGGTAGGACTCAACTTCACAGATGAAGGGATGGCTTAGAAGGTCTCTAAATGCTTTGAGTAAATCTAGCAATGGTGAATTCTCTGAGATTTACAGAATGATTTGGTGGGCTTTACCAAAATGTGGTTAACTGTATTTTTGACTCCTATCAGTTGTGTGTGGTTGAGATTTTTGAAAATATTGGTCTCATTTTTCTATCACAATTGGATTTGTAGTCCAGGATGGAACTATGGAAAATCTGCATCACATTGCTTCTTTCATATGTCTTGCTTTGTGAGGAAGAATAACTTTTAACTTTTTCTCCAGTTAGGGTTTGACTATCAGATAAATAATAATGAAAAGTAAATAAATAGATTTATAAGAAATATATATTAGTCTCATTTTAGAAAACAGTTCCATCCTACAAAACATATGAAAGCATTCTTCTCTGCCAGAAAGATATTTATTTAACAACATCTTGTGTTCCAGTATAGCAAGTTATTCTCCTTAGGGTTTGCATCTCTCTTATCTGCCTCTCTATCTCTTTACAGACAAGTTGTAGGGAGAGGAAAAGTATGTAGGAACTAATGATTTGGATGTGCTTGTGTAACACCAGAATGGGATGTGCTAAGGATGCCTGAATTTATAGAGTAACCAAACAAGAAAAACTGGCTACCACGGCAGGAAATGGAGAAAATATGAAAATTGCTTGATCACTTTTGAGCCAGGCACAATGTAAATACACCACTGTGTTATGCTTAATTGCCTGTATATATGTGTTCTGTAGAGATTAAAAGGACAAGGCAGTTCTCAAGCATTGGCCAGTGCACAGATGCTGTCAAGGCCCTTCCTTGTATTTTGCAACAATTGTTTTAGAACATAGTCAGCTACTTGTAGTTTTTAATGAAGTTATGCATATGAAGACTAAAATCCTCCCCTGAAACCACCTGTGCTGTCACTTTGAACGACTCTTTACTCCTTGTCTTTTTTCCCAAAAGCCTTACATAATGGAAAATAAAAATTAAGTATCTATTTTACCCTTCAAGAGTCTTTGGAATTTGAAAGGGAGTCTGTACACCCATAGAAATGTCAACATTTACAGTTGGAACTGCACACACTGAATTATTTAATTATGCTTTTATAGTTGTGTATTTTGTTGTATAATATGCATATCAGGACCTAGATTTTTAAAAAAGCAATTTTGATCAGAGTGTTCCACACATGTGTACTTAGGAAGTGGTAGGTAAATGCCTTGACCAGGAGAAGCTGATAGCAGCTGTTGGAAAGCCTGTCTAGTTTTTCTGGGGCCAATAATATAAACGTTCCCTGCCTTCTTATGATAAATACATACCTTAAGGCAGGCCAGTGAACTAAACAAAAGCCTCCTCTCCTGCCCCACTCTGAGAAGACTGTGAAAATATTTATACTCCAGTGCACACTTTTGTGTCAATTACATTTTATATTCCCTTATGCCAGAGTAGGGCGTATTTTGAAATCATCTATAATCATTCTGGATGAGTCTGGGAGTGAGTGTCTGTATAGCTAGAAGCCAGGGGGAAAACAAAGAGGAAATAGAGGTGGATGATTTGGCCTTGATTTATTATGGAACAGTAGCTATAAATAGATGTTTTTGTTGGGTACGGTTCTCAAGATTTGAAGTTGTGTCAGTTTTGGGGCTGTGCTCCGGCTTTGCAAGGTGAAACAAGTTCACTAATTTTCGTAAATGTGTTCTGTGATGCTCAGAGAAGCAGTTAGTTGCTTGTTCCATTGATCGTCCCCATCCTCCCTTAAGTGGCTCCTGGTTAAGAGGGCTTTTTATGATTGTCTGCTGTGTGACTTGAGATGGTTTTTATCAGCCAGAGCGTGCCAGTTGCCTGCAGCTGGAGTCAGGCTTGTATGAAATAATTTATTCATGCAGGATAATGCTCCTTAACATTTAACAGGTAATGAACGTGACATAAATTTCCTTCTTGCTTTTAATTTTTCCCTTTCCTCTTCTAATGTGCAAACAGGCAGCTCTGGTACTCTAAATAATAAGTAATTTTTGGCCATCTGTCAAAAGGAAATTTCAATACAAATTTAAATTAATGGTGCCTGAAATTTTTTATAGCTCCTTTAAAAGCCTCTAATGTGCAGAAAATTCTGAATCTGCTGGTAGTAATTAGTGTTGCATGTAATGAGGATGTGGGCAATGTTATACAGCCCCAGTGTAACATTTTGATATGGTAGCAAAATTTTGATTTATACAAGGTTGTGGATGGGTTTAATTGTGAGAGACACTTTAAAATGTTTTCTTGACGTTACAGATTATTAAACAGGGCAGATTTCAGAATAGCTCATAAAATGTAATTTAAGCTTACTGTAAAGATTCAGGTAATTAAGGTGCTTTACCTTTTTAGGTGTCAAGTAAAATGAGAGTAATTCACTTGTTGAGGTGTTGGGCCTTTTTCTTCCTTTTCCTTTCTCTTCTTGGAAGTTCTGTGGCCACTAAACCACATGCTATTGGCTTTATTGATCTTGTTTTCTATAACTCCAGTAGCCAAGTTCATTCCTAAGCCTTTTATTTATAGACCTGTATCTGAAGTTTTTCAACAAGGTTAGAGAATGTAAATATGAACCTAAAGGAGAAAGCACTAGGAGAGCCCAAGAATCAAGTTTATTTGAGGAAGAGAAACCAGAACGGGGTGTATGCTAGGGCTGTGGAGGTAAGGGTTCAGGGCACCTGCTTGTCACATGGCTATCTAGTAACTCCATGTGTCCAAAACGAAGCCCTAGAAACATGGACTGTGATCCACTCTTGTCCTTAGTGGTAGGTTGGAATGCTCAAATTTAGCTGTCCCAAGAGGCCCCCCAGAATGAGTCTCCTGCCTTCCTCTCCTCACTGGCGACTTTCTCACCATCTTCTGGAGTATTTAGTACCATTTCTCTCATCCTTTGAAACAACATAAGCAAAACCAAGGAAGCATTTTCTAGGGTGGTGGAACCTTCCAGTGTTCATGCCTTCTGAGGGCAAAAAGGTAAAAGTTGATTGGCTCCAAAGTGGTGACAGAGCAAATATTTCCACAAGCTGCCAGGGGCTGCCCAGTTGTGGGTGGTACCAGTTCACGAAGAGAAGTCATCACGTTTCTCACATCACTGTCCATTCTCTTCTGAGGGGCCGATGTGAGAATAATGATTCAGATCTATGGAAGCCAAGTTACCCAAAACTTGCTAGGGAATTTGAGGTTGAGAAACTAGTCTAATGCCCTCTAGCAAATAGTGGTATACAAATGAAGACAAGTTTCAATAGACATAGCAAAATTCACTGTCACCAACTATTGGTAAGCTCCACGGCCCCTCCCAAGTTGATATTGTGCAAGCTTTATTACTTCATTGGCCCCCCCCCTTTTTTAAAGACTTATTTATTTATTTGACAGACAGAGATCACAAGTAGGCAGAGAGGCAGACAGAGAGAGGAAGCAGCCCGATGTGGGGCAGAGAGCCCGATGTGGGGCTCGATCCCAGGACCCTGGGATCATGACCTGAGCCGAAAGCAGAGGCTTTAACCCACTGAGCCACCCAGGCGCCCTTCATTGGCCCTTTTAATGTATATTTTGTATCCTGTTTTTTATCCCAAATGTCTAACCTCGAGTCAGATATGGGAAGGATTTCCCATTTTTTTATTTGTAAAGTGGAGCATAAGTACATTTTTTTCCTACAAAATTATTTCATTGGCTCGTCTTCCCCAAAATGCTAAGTGCCTCATCAGAGTATGACCATTTTTAGTGACTTGTACACTGCCAGATTAATCTCCAAAACAGTGTACCACCTTAAAATGCTGTGTTTATTCTCACACAATCCATTAGTATTGAAATTTATAGTTTTTGTAATTTTTGCTAGTGTAAGTATAGATGGTGCACTTTATCTTTCTAAACTTACATTTTTCAAGCTAAATGCTTTTTCTATGAGTGTACATACTGTGTGTCCCCTCCACGCCTTCCCACTGTCCATGTGAATTCTTTGTTTTTGTTTAAGAATTTTCACAATGATCTGTTTATTAGTAGCATCCAAGGCAGTGCCTGTTCATTCTGCCTCAGCTGTATTTTGGTGTTTGTTCTATGCGGATGACTAAAATTTTACATCATCATATGTTGCTTTTCTTCTAGTCTCCGAATATTTTCTGATGGCAATAAAGGTTTATCAATAGAGAATTAGACTCAAGCTATTTTTACATAAGAATTCAAGTATGTGATTCAGGCCAAGAAAGCACTTTTACCTCGTTAGTTGGGTGTTAGAGGTGAAAGTGGGTTTTTAGCCTGAATCAGAATAACAGAATGATTACTTCTGTTTGCCACTTTGCTTTGTACTTCAAGACTTAATGGTTAAGGTTCTGTTTTAGGATCTTGTGTGATCCACCTGATTTTGTTTCCTGGCTCAAGGAGTATCAGTCCGAGAAGAGTGTTCCTTTTATATGTTTAACCCTTTGGCATGTGTTGTGTGGGAGAAAGTGGAGAAGAAGCCACTCGAGAAAGAAAGTGGGGGGGCCGTGGGAGAGGGGATAACCAGATGGTCCAGGCAGTTGTGTTTTTTAACCTCCCCCCACCCACATGCAACTGTGTAAAATAAGAATGTTTGTAATTTTACCTTTCAGGAGAAAGCTTGGTGGGATTAATTTTCATTACTATAGGATTTAGAAGGTTGTGTTATAGAAAGACAAAGGCATAAAGTAAGAGGAGACTGGATTTAGAAGAGGAATACTAAGGAGAGAGTATAAACAAAAAATAAAAAATAAAACAAACAAAAACACCACCACCAAACTTAAACTGTATTGGGGCTTGCATTATGGCCTATTTTTTCCTTCAGTCATCAGTAATCTGAGAAAAGAAGCTGTGTAATTAAGGACTGTAACTTGGACACTGCATCTTATCCATTCTGGCCTCAGGAAAAATAAAGTGGATTCCTACTCAGTCCCACTGCTGCATGTGTACCTCATAGTTCCGATTTCAACTGGGAGGGTGGGTGGCATATATGCTTATTAGTCTTTTTTCAGACATGAGGAAAGTCTTAGAGGTGTTAAAGCTCCGTCCAAGGTCACATAGCCAGTGCCACCCTCAAAGAAAAGCTTTTTGGGTGATTCAGTCTGATTCTTTGTTAATAAAAATTTGAAATATACTTAGAGGTAGAAATAATAATAGTGCAAAGATCCTCCATATACTTAATATCAAGGTGTAAGAGCTATCAGTTTTTAGCCACATTTTAATCTGTTCTTTCTTTCTTTGCTGAAATATTTTAAAGCAAACCCAGATAGCATGCATTTTGCCTGTATGTACTTCAGGATGTAAAATGAACACATCTCTTTAAATAATAGACATTTTTTGGTTTAAAAATAGATACCCAGTAATAGATGTAATGCCTCTAATCACTCAGTGAAAGTATTTATTTGATAGCTTCTAATACCTAGCCTATAAGCAAACTTCTTTGATGATTTCCAATAATTGGTTAGCTTTGAAATGGGGTCCAGATAGGATCCATTTCATTTTGTTGTAGTATCTCTCAGGTTTCTTTTAATTTAAGTGTTTCCTTCACTTTTAAAATTTTTTCCTGTGCCACAGACTTGTTGAAGAACCTGGTCTAGCTTTCTGTAGGATGGCCCATATTCTAGATGTCTCTGTGTGCTTTCTTGCGGTGGCTGGAATGCTTTCTGCTCAGTCATACCAGGGAAAGTCTTTTTCTTATGCTGGGAAAATGGCTAGAAGAATGATTACCACGTAAGTGTTGGCAATGAAAAGTTTAATGAAATTTACTAATAAACAAGGGAGTAAAATATCTAGAAATGATGCTGATCAGTGATAAATAGAATTCTCTTCATATCCTTTAACCTTCAAACACAGACTATGGTGTTTATTTGAAATCCAACTCCACTTTCCAGACATAAATATTGCTTAAATCAGGGCTTTAAAAATAGATTTTTAAGTAGGATTTTTAAAATATGTTAAGTACATCTGTTTCCTTGTGGGTGGTGACCTATAGATGCTGTGTGCCCCAACAGAATAAAGTTCTCTGCCATTAAATTTTTAGCTCCTTGAGGGCAAGAATCTTAATCTTCTTTGTTGGAGCTGTATAGGAAGACAAATCAAGGATTAGTTAAGATGGGAATTGTAGTAGAATTAGGAAAATCCATACCCTGCTAAGAATCCTCTCTCCCTCTGGTAAGCTGTGTGTCAGTGGCAAGTCAGTTTAACTTCCTGAATCTCAAAGATAATGCTAGGTATTTTTCCAAGCTTTGTGGAATTAGATGGTTTCTTACGTAGTTCAACCCATACTACAAGTGAATTTTACAATAAAAATCTTATGCCATAGGGTACGTTTCATCAATAAAGTTGATCATACCATTAGCTACATAAACACAGTGGTAATTGTATTTCATTTTGGGGGATGAGGGTAAAGGGATAGTTTAATATTTTAAAGCATATCTCTTCAGCATTCAATGTTTAATTCTTCAATTTTACAAAATAAGGTAATTTGGGGTTAAATGTTTCAGCATCGTTGTTGCTTTTTTGTTCTTTATAGAAATATTTGTTTCTAATGTGTATTTTATAATTTAGAGTTACTGTATCAAAGGACAACCAGGAACTTTTGTTCTGTGGGTTTATGATGCAGTAATTTGTTCAGTATTAATTGATACCTGCCTCTAGGCATGTGAGCTGTGTGAAATGTAACAGGTGCCCTAATTCCAGAAAATATGTTGTAATTGTTTGTTTGTCAGACAGATGAATAAATATCTTTAGGGCATAGCTGGTCCTCCGGTGGCAAGCATGAATGGATTAATGATGTGACTGGGGGAGACATGCTTGTTGGCTGTGCCCTCCTCCACCACTGATCACCCAGGCAGAACAAGTAATAATTAACGGGGGCAGGTTGGTGGTGGGGTCTGCCTTCCCCAGCTGATTTTTGGCAAGGGTGGTTTCTTCTTCTCCATGAACCAACCCTCTTCCTTTTTAGATAAACATTTTCATCTTGGTGTTTAGTGTATATAAATATAAAAAGAAAAGAAATATAACTAATTTCTTAAAAAGAAATTTAAAAATAGAAATATAAATTTCTTAATTAGAATGCACTCCATCTATTTCATGGAAACTATTGCACGGTAAAGTTACTACCTTAAATTTCTTGAATTTTTAGAGCGACCCAAGACTTACTAAATGTTTTAACTAGCACTTTAATTTCAAAAGCGTTTTTTCCTCAAAATGTAGGTGATTCTTCCAAAAGAACTATTCCAAAGAATTGTTCACCATCTTTTTTGGTATTCTTCCAGTAATATTTACTCATAACTACTCTGGCAAAATTCTAAGATCACCTGGCGTAGCTGCATAGTCTCACTTCTCTGCTGGTAATCATTTCTTTTACCTGTATCCAACTTACATATTTTGTTCTATGTTGGTTTGGAGTAATTCATGTATCTTTTAGGTTAAAGGCTTCCTACACTTGGGGGCCTTCACTAAGGGTTATATTTTCAGAGGTAAAGAGGAGTCATATCTAATTATTACCATGACAGCTGCTCTGGGACAGGATTGAACACAATTTGGGTCTCATGAAAGAGGACCAGAAAGGAAGTGTGCTGAAGGCTGAGTAGTACTTTCTGCAAGAATTTTAGATTCTTTGAAATAAGCTTGCCATTAAATGCAAATAATAAAATCATATTTCAAGACTAACTAAATGCTGCTTAGATCTGTCAAGTCAAAACTTTAAATCTTAGAGTTGAATACTTAGTTGTTTTACTTTGAATCTAAAAATCGAACCAAAGTACTGTTACTTTAACTTTATTAGATACATTATTCAGATCCAATCCCAGTTGTTTCTGCCTGTAGTAAATTATAGTGCTCTAAAAAACATTTTGGGCTTCCCTTACTAGTATTGTAACTTAGATTCCTACTTATCTATTATAATTGTAGTTGGTGATTAAGCACCCTCCTCCCCCCACCCAGGGGACCCCCCCAATGCCTGTGGTTGAGCGTGAGCCCCGTGGAAAACAGCCACATGCACCTGTGTGGAGCCCACTCCGGCATCATCTCCCTTCCTTCCCTCGCTGTCGAATAGTCCATCCCCTCCGCAACCTCCAGACGTGCAAGAAGAGCTTATGCTTTCCTGTCCTTCGCGGCCTGCCACCCTTGGACTGAATTGCAGTGGGGTGGAAGTTAAAATGTCTTAAGTATTACTATTGTAAGTGAGCTTTCTAAGACGGTGATGGGGTGAGCAAGAGGAATTCTTTTTCATGGAAATGGACTCATTATTTAATTGTATCATACCCTAAGGATTCTTGAATCTGTCTTTCAAAATTGGTACTTTTCAAGTTGCTGAGTATTCACATATAAGGGGAGGAAGAGAAGGAAGGGGGAAGTAAACAGGTTAGTGATGCCACCCAGTGAGAGAGGCCAGTAGGCGAGATAATAACATATTTGTATTTACTACTTACGGTCATTTTAATTGTAGAAATTTTTGACTATAATCTTCATTTCTCTTTCTTTAAAGTTCTGTTTTCTTGAGCGACATTTGGCCTTTTGAACAACAAAATAAAATTGGAAATGCTAATGTTTTGAGCCAACTAAAGGCGGAAAATAAAAATGTCACCATGGTAACAAAGCTGCTTTCTAGATGGTTTCCTAAGATATGCCTGAACTAGAAGCAGATGTCTGATTTGAGAATCTTGCCTCCTTCAATGTAAACAAATAACTTCTGGGCAGGTGTTGGAAATAATATGGAAATCCTATTAAGGGGCCCTGGGTTCCTGTCAGTCAGGAAGCCCGTGCCACAAAAGGGCTGGTTGTCACATAAAGGAGCAGAGTAAATTCTCATTAGGCTTGAGCTTTTCCCAGGAAATGATTGTCTCGGTGTGTTCGCTCTCCTGTGAATCTGAATGTAAGCTGTTGCTTCTATTGATCTATTCACTGGCTTTATTTTTCTCCTCTTCATACCAGATCCTCCCTCGCCCAGCCAGCCTGTATTCTCCCCCTCACCCACCCCTTCCCTTTAGATTAACACTTGATCTGTGCTACTGCTCTGAGAGTTGTGACATTTGTGATTTTAACCTCCCACCCTGGGCTGGGTTGGGGGGGCCGTGGGGAGGAGAAGGGGAAGTCAGTCTTCATCCCTGGGCCTGTTGGACAAAGAACCTGGTTGATTAGGCCGCGGCCGTGGGCTGTTTGGAGCCAGCACAGTGAGTGGCTGCCAGTCCTGAATACTGCTCTGTGTGTATTTACTTGGGGTTATATTTGTGTTAATTAAGCAGAAACTAAAAGCATGAAGAGGCAGCATTTTGTGAACTTTTTAAAACGTACCTAGTTGTCTTGGTAAGTCTGTAAAACTGCGTGACTGCATTAGCCCCGGTTGCGTGGTTTTAAATTTAAATTTGTTACAATGAAATAAGATTTTAAGAAAAACTAGTTTCGTGGTTGCACTAGCCACACTTCATGTGCTCAGTGGCCCTGTGTGGCTGCCGTCCCCCTGCAGGTATCACAGAAAGTTGTGTTGGGTAAGAAGAGGCTTTGGCCCAGTAAGGCTTGCTGGTTCCTGCTGTTCCTTCTGGTTAAAACCAACTGGGTTGTTTAAAGGCAAGGTTCCTCCGCATGCACGGGAAATAAGGGGCATGTGCATGTTTTGGTTTTGTAGTGGCTTCTGTTCTGCTCAGAAATCGCTGATGTGGTCAGCTGCACTAATATAGTGATCTTTAAATGGTTGTAGGTCTTTTTTTCCCTAGTGGAACTGGTTGAACAGTTTCACATGGATCTTCCCAAAATGGACCCCCAGGAGATGCATTTTTAATGTTTCTAGATAGAAAGTTGAGGCAGTTGGGTGGTGATGGTGGGAGGGTTTGAAGGCTGTGCATAACGATGCCTCTTTATAATACTCGGAAGGTTAAATGTGGATAAGCACAAAACAAGGCTTCAGAAAAGCCACACTATTATTATGCAGCATTTCTCGGACTATAGTCCCTGAGACGCACTTCATAAAGCCAATAAAGCTCGCACTGGTGGTCTCCCGTTGCCCTAGCAACGGACCATGGGGCACAGTGTATGTGAAATGCATGAACATCTGTGAATTAATCTTTTTTAGTTTGTTCTTTTCTTGGCACTGATTGGGCCGCTCGGGCTTGTGCCTGTGACACTGTGTGTGGAGGGGTAATCTGGAGCAGTCCCCAGGGTCTTGCCCTAAAGTGGATGGTGGAATGGCAAGTGAAGGGAGATTTATCCTGGGTAGTGCATTCAGCAGTGGAGGGATTTGGCCTGACAGCACTCTCGGTAGGATGTTATTAGCTTACTTTCTGGTGCATGGGGAAATGAATAAAAATTTTTCTAGTAAATCTGGGCATTATTGGGTTTATTGGGTTGCCCTGAAAAAATAATCTTTGGAGAAAATTGAAATAATCACTTGTGTTTCTACCACAGTGATCAGGACTTGAAAGGTCTCTGAGTCGTCCAAGACCCTTGCCCCAGCCCCAGGCCCAGGTTTGGCCTGGGGATTATAATCAAACCATACTGTGCTAGTCAGAGGGAGGCTCCTGAATTGGGTGCTTAGGCTGGCATCTGTTTTCATAATAAAATCTCGTAGTAGCCTAGTCTGTCCTTATTTAGGAAATTTTAAACTAACTTGGTGACATTTTTGCCCTTGGGAAAATGGAGCAGATGATGACTAATAGAAAATTAGAGAGAGGCATCCGGGAATAATACTTTGGTTAGATAAGTTACTCCCCCACTCCTAACAGGATTGTCTTCAGTTCCTCCCATTTCCAAACTGGCACCCCCCACCCCCCACCCCGCCCCCCAGACAGTAGCTCTGAGCCGCAGACTCTGTGCTCAGTTCCTCCTGTCAGTGCCAGATGCTCACTTGTGAACTGGTTTGCTCACCCTTGTCATTTTCAATTCCTTTCTCCTCTTCCTTTTTTCTTCCTCTCCCCTTTTTTGGTCTCCCTCCAATATGGGTTGACCCTCTTTCGTCCCTGGGGAGGAATGAAAGAGGAATGTTACATAGGAATTGTCCCATGTTGGAGGGAGTCTGTATGTTCAGTTTGTAGGGAGAAGAAATGCTTTAATAAGTGTATTAAGACAAAAGTCCGTGGAACATGCTAGTCCATATGTGATTCGCTTGGTTGTCTTTAATATTGATGGTCATTTAAGTAGGAAGAACTGTCAGTGTGGGTGTTTTCCTTTAGATACTAAAAAGGCACAGCTAAACCCCTAAGGCTGAGAGATTTTCCTTAGACAGCCAACCCCAAGTTACTATTTTAATGGTTCCTGACTTCGAAACCTGTCGGTGTTGATACATGAACTTGAAAATTGAGCAATGCAGCCTAAAGAAAATATTCCAAGTTGGTAGGTATTGATTTGGTAGCTGGAGGGCAAATAGGCCTGAACCGGGTCTTTGGGGGTGCATGGTAAACAGTAGATAGAATCCCTTCCCTCAAATTGTTTTTCCATTAAAGTATGGAACTGAGATGTGCATTCTGAGTAGAATACAATATATTAATGGATGGTTTCTCTTTATTTCTCTGTGCTTCCGGTTAGTCCCGAGTTCTTTTAAAACGTGCATATGAAACTAGTTTAGGACAGCTTTTGAAGGCAGTCTTCCCAGGAAGCTGCCAGGGCTGCTGCGTAAATAGGTGCAAACCTGGAACCTCTAGCAAACACCCACGGCAGTGCCAGTGGCAACATTCTGCAGACTCCCGGCCTTGATGGTGGGGTGTGCCTTTTCACTCATATTCAGGTAGTGTTGGTACGAATCAGCAAAACAACTGGACAGATGTTTTATCACTGGACTTGCAGGTGTTTGAACCCCCTCAACTTGCTTTTCAGGTGGTTTCTCTGATTCAAAAAAGTTTTCTCTTGCTGCCCCCAGTAAATAGCCCCATTTCAGTTCAGAAGAAATTGTCTTCTTTCAAGAATCTTCTTATTTTTTTCTTCAAGAATCTTTTTTAAAGTTACGAACTTTCTAGTTGATACTGGAAGCCAGGTCTCAGAAAATACAACAGTTACAGGGGTTATTAAAGACCTATAGGAGGAAGTAGAATTCTCTAGTTGTTCTTTGTGCCCTAGTCTAGTATTTGCTTTTTGAAAGCACAATTCTTTATGCCAAGAACTAAAAATTCTTAGATCTTCCGGTGAGAAGTGAGAATCCTACAGCGATGTAATTAATGGCCGTGAGTACGCTGGCTGCGGTGAGCAGACATGAGTTTGACGTTGCTGTTTCCTTCACCTGTGTTTGACCAAGTGTGTTATGAGCAGTAATTTTATAATCTGGCTGTTTGAAGGCTGGAAAAGGAAAGCGAACACAAATAATCTAGAAGGGAAAAGGTCTGTCTCTAGCATTCAGATTTTTCATTCTTACTGATGGACTAACCTAATAAACAACATAACCCTTCAGTTTTATTTTTAACTTTTTAATGTTCTATGTTTTTGAA
Organism: Mustela nivalis; assembly: GCF_964662115.1. NCBI lineage: Eukaryota > Metazoa > Chordata > Mammalia > Carnivora > Mustelidae > Mustela > Mustela nivalis. The sequence continues at coordinate 19,787,454 of NC_139032.1, forward strand.
GTGTTTATAGAAATAAAATTAGTACTTTCGTTCCTGTTGTGGATCATACCTGGATCTGTAAAAATACCGAAGAATTTTTTTTTTAATATTTTATTTATTTATTTGACAGAGAGAAATCACAAGTAGGCAGAGAGAGACAGAGAGAGAGAGGAAAGCAGGCTCTCTGCTCAGCAGAGAGCCCTATGCGGGACTCGATCCCAGGACCCTGGGATCATGACCTGAGCCAAAGGCAGCGGCTTAACCCACTGAGCCACCCAGGCGCCCCCCGAAGAATTTTTAAGGGAGAAAATTCTCGCATGGTTTTCAGATGCATTGCAGTGGAACGTTTGGCCTAGAAGTGATCTCAAAAGATGGGGTTCCCAAAATGACATGCTAGCCCCCGTGGGCCTACCCCTAACATTTATGGGGCTTGGCAAAGAATACCAATGGGGGCCCTCGTATCATATGTCTGATTATTTAAGAGTTACAAATCCAGTTAAAAAATACACCTTCATGATTATCTGAAAGGCGAGGACTGAATTTAAGATTCTCAGGCCCCTTGGAGTTCATTGCTGGAACCACGTGGGCCCTCACCTGTGCTCTTGTAGTAGCTAGCCCAGCTCTCAGTTCAAAGCTTTGCTGCATGCCAGGTATGCTCAAATCCTCAGCTTAGTCTACCCTTGGGGGGCTCCAGAAAGACTTGGGTAAACCCTGCATGAGGGTGGGGAGTGCAGGGTCCTGGTGCCCACCCAGCTCAGGGCCCAGAGGCAGAGTGTGTGGGGCCACGTCCCTTTGGTCCTGAGGGAGGGATTCAGCTGGATGCGGGCCCAGACCCCCGTCAGAGTTTTCCCTCTTGCCAGGTCGTTCGGTTTATGTATGACTTCGCAAGCCCTACATTTAAGAGAAAAGAAAGGAAAGTGAGGATTTGGAATGGTTACATCTCAGAGTAATTCTTCATTAAATAAACGTCAACATTTTTATCCGAAGTAGGCCAAGGGATTGATGTTCTAAAATACAGTCATTTAGGAACCAGGTACTTCTAAACTATGCTTTGTAGCTTTGTAGCTCGTTAATACATTTCTAATTATGCTTTCAAAATGCTCCATTGAAAATCGTAAATGTGTATTATACCTGCTGGCAGTGGTCATGAAAGGTAGAGTGGGAGCTTTTAAACTTGAACAAGTTGGAAGATAGTGGAGTGCCACGGTTGCTCATGGGTTGCCCTGAATGGCTGAGTAAGAGGCTGTCTGCTCCCCCCCCCCACCCCCAGTCTGGGGCATCGTGAAGCTTAGGCCTGTAGTGACAATGCCAGGCAAGGTTAGACCCAGAAGGATTAGTTGTAAAGACTTGGCTTTCTTAGACTAGAGATTATCACCGGGAACTAACTCGGGTCATGATTTCTGTTTTCATCCGCTTTTGTTCCTTTATGTGCTTCTGCAGTCGGACAGCTGGAAAGTGCCGCAGGAATATTTGAAGAGCCCTGTTCAGTAGTTTACGTGGAAAGTCATTGAATAATTCACATAACAAATGATTAGACAAGCACTTGTCCATCTAACTGAATTATTCTACATGTTTGCTGAAGCAGCAAAGGAGGAGCACAGTGTTTCCTCCTCCAGAGGGTATACAGTGGCCATATTGACCCATCTAGTTATTGGGTTTCAGCCTTTTGTTGACATTGTTGTAAATGAAAGCAGCCCGGAAGAGCTTTGGAGCAGCTGGGCTGGATAATTGTGAAGGATTCATGCTTGTTGCTGTTACCCCCAGTGTTTGCAGTGGGTTGTTTGCTTTGACTTTTGTTGAACTGTTGACAAAAGCATTAGATACAAATGGGAACAAATAAAGTGGTGAGATGCCAGGAGGGCTTGGCAGGAGTAGAGGTTTTCATTCCGACTTAAATGGGGGCTGTCGGGGCTGTCGGAACTTATCTAGATGCGAAATGGAAGGTGTATTGTGTCTGTGTGTGTGTGTGTGTCTGGTTTTCTTTTCAGATCCCAAACTGGAAAATAGTTTGCTGTTTATGTACCTTGGCTCACAGAGGTGAGAGATTTGAGGAGGCCACCATGTCTTACAACCTTTAAAAAGCCACGCTAGACTTCTTCCCTTCAGATGTTTTGCTGGTCAGGAATGCTGTAACACAAATAGACAGTTTCTGGATTTCCCCTTCCCAGCTTGGTCGGGGGTGGGGGAGACATTTTTAATACTGGAAGTATTTTGGACTGGGGAGATGGCACACATGACATTGAGGTAGGGAGGATTAAGAAAGACAGTATATGCTAAAATAGTATAGCTAGCAAAATGGAAGTCATTTACTGGAACGCTTTTAATTTGGCTTAAACAAAATACTCTTTTGTATATTCAAATGGGAGTAGCTCAGCTGTTGTGAAGCCAGAAAATTAATGGTATTTTGAGTGAAATAGCAAAAGCATGTCAACAACATAGCTGCCGATGATAATGCTGGCATTTTATTCATGAGGAATTATCAATGCAGGTTACTGGACAACATAGTGTGACTGAAAATGATTGAGTGTTGGAGAAGCTGCTGTCCTTCTGCTCGATGATTTCATTTCGCATTTGGTCTTCCTGGGGCTTCATTTGTGCATGTATTTTCCCTGTCACAACCTAAAATATAAAGTTTTCTGGGCTGAGGATTGTATGCATATTTCTCCCTTTAAAATAACCAAATGTGGAAGTTCCCTTTGAGTGTCGACTCGAAAGCTGTGGAGTATGTTTTTGGGGCCCAGGTGGTCAGTGGAGGTGATGGGTGTGCTGGGGAGAAAGGTTCCTCTAAAGAATTGACTGCAGTGAGGCTATGGGAGTTGTCTAAGGGCACCTTAACCAACAAACCTGACCACCATGCGGTCGATGATGGCAAGTAAGGGATTTGGAATACCTCGTGAGGCCAGAGAAATGTTTACAAACCTTGAGCAAGAATAGACCAACTGTATTTAGGAAGTTAAATGCCCTCGAGGCCAGTGCGTTTCAGTGCTGTGATTAATCGAAAGGTTTGCTGAAAATGTATGTGAGTGGTCAGAATAGTTAAGCCATGCCTTTGTGTGTTTGGTCTTTAATTTCGGTTCGAAGCTCTTTGGGCTTCGTTAAGATCTCCTTTGGTCGGTACTGCTTTGCCCACCGTTGGGTCAAGGAGGCTGGTGCTTCCTCTTCTGTGTTCCATTCGCCTTTGGAATTCCCTCCCCTGCTAGTGACAAAAACAAGGGATGGTACCTTTGTGTAGTCACTCTTCTTCGGTTCTAGTGCCTCATGTGACCGACTCTTAAGGAATTATAGGAGAAAAGGATGGATTCTGAGTTTATGCTAACAGTGGGAATGTTCAGTTTTAATCTTTGCAGCACCTGTGGTCCTAGAGACTAGTAATCATTTGAGCAGCGGAGGTGACTTTATGAGTCAAAGGACACGTCACAGTACTTTCCAGTTTGCCAAAAAGAACTGCAAGATGAATGCTCTCTAGGTTTCAACTCGTAGGTAATAGTTTGCCAACTTCAGTTGGAGGTGATCGAGTGCAGGGATGTAGATGTGAAGTTCGTGAGCAAGAAATCCCCGAAAGGGCCGGTATGGAGTGGGAGTAGGAGCATCCATGGGCCTGAGCTGTTGACGCCTCTGACAGAGGTTAGTCCTCGAGGGAGGAGGCGGGGGTTTCATGCAGGTTAGAAAACATGAAAAGACAACAAGGCAAAAAGTTTGTCATTAACAAGCTGGAAGAAGAAAAGAGAGAGACCTAGACTCCACAGACTTGACTCAGCATGACTCTGAAATTATAAGAGACCTGAGCAAAAACACAATAAAAGGCTTGCTGGCAAAAGGAGTGAGTTCAAGGGAAATTGACTTAAGCCGAGACAGGTAGATGGGCCCGCTGTGCCCCTCAGGCAGGGGTGGGGGCCACAGACGCACCCACGACCCCATTTCATAGACAGCCCTGCCTTGGTCTTGCCTCCTCCTCTTTTCCCACCCCTCAATCATGTCTGCTGTGCTCTTCAAGCTGAAATAACATCCTCATAAAGGGTGACTCAGGGTGGCTCTTTGTACACTGAACCACATTTCTTCATATTGGGAAGCTGGTGTGTGTTAGGACCTGTCCACATCTGCGCGTGTGACACGCCGTGACCTTCATAACCAGCCTGCAGGCGAAAAGCAGTGTTAGAGATTAGAGGGCCTGGGTTCACACACTGCCCTCTGACATTTGCCAACATTGTGACACACTGCCAACTTTGGGCAACCTCTTTCTCTGTGTCCTCGTTACTGTAATGGGGCACTGGTGGAGGGAGGTGGTAAGGGTAAATTTTCAGGGGTGCTTAACGCTTAGTAGGTGCCCCGTGAATCTTTCTGTTAATACTTTTAGTGCACAATATGGATAATTTGAAAATAACTTGGTTTTATTTATTCTTTTGGGATTTAATATTTAAATCAACTTGCATTTCACAAGCAAACACCAGACTGACAGCAGAAAGCAGCAAACTAGAAAGAAATGTGTTAGGCTGTGGGGGAAATTATTCTGGGATTAAAATTTTGCTGCAGAAAATCTACAAAATGGATCTTGTACGTGCAGATGGTTGAGAATTAACTTTAGCTGATCCGAGCACATATTTAATTCCAAAGGGGATTTCGTGTTTCAGGATAGTTCAACTTCAGCTGAGAGCGTGACTTTTGTGTATTTTACAGCAAAAACCACTTGCCACTCATAACAGATGAAATTGGAGACCAAACCGGGAGAACCTTGTGGGTTCCTGTCAGTCTGAATCCTCATTTTAAAAGAGATTCCCTTGCTGGGGCAGCGCAGTGTGCTGGGAGCACCGACTAGCCTTCGACTAGCCTCACACTAGCCTCATTGGCGCTGAAGGAGTGGCCCGCGGCCTGAGGTCCCACAGCTTACCTTGCGTTCTGTGGAGAGCCTCTTCTATTTTCATGTCAGATTATCTGTAAAATGGACTTTTCCCTCCAGTGCTGTAAACCGTAACAATTCTGGCATTCCTCTAATTGTGTGGGGAGAGGGAGTATACCCAATAGAGGCTTGTCGAGCAGGGGAGACTTGCTGCTTTTCATTATTTTACTACTCATACACCTAATCCCTGTCAATAAGGTCGGCTGTATGGGGAAGAACACACATCCCTGCACTATAATACTGATTTATTGGCAGCTCCTTTTCTTCAGGCTGAGTGAACAGAGCAATCTCACAAGGCCACGAGACTCAGTCTTGGTCTGGGCTTTGGCAGGGAGCATCTGAGGGGGAAAAGGATGTTTGCAGCATCTGGGGTGCTGGGGAGTGACGGCAGTCCTGGGTTGCAGCAGGGGAGGCTCGGGACTGCCACCACTCCTATTCGAGAAGAGCTCTTGTAAAGGTGGACGTCGAGAAGGCCGAGGTTCACCTGGGTGCTGTGTCTTCACGTAGAGAGATTCGATTGACCTCAGTTTCTCTAGAATGTCTGGAGGATTTCATACGGCCTGTGCTTTTCAGGCTGTTGAGACAATATTTTACCTTCCTTTGCTTATCTTTTGGTGTGTACCCTTTCAGGGATGCGTGCTCTGCTCTGCTACGTTGCTGTCTTCCAGACCTTACAAAAATGAGGGACCCCTCCCATTGTGGGGAGAGGGCACCTAGGATGTGAATTCAGATTACTCACAAGAGTCAGACTAGGATTTAAGAACATTCCGTATTTTCTTAATAGGAATGACAAAAGGGCCAGAGTTCTGGAGAGCAGGAGAACACCCGGGCACTGGGTGGTGCTTGCCCTTACCGGGAGGGCTTTGGCGTAGCCAGGTCTCCCATGGGGGATGGGCAGTGAGGGGCACCTGAGCAGGTAAGGATTTCAGCTTCCCCACAGGGGCCACAGCCAGTCTCACAAAGTTTTAGAAGGAGTCTTTCAGATGACTCTTTGAGAAGAGAATGAACCTCATCTGGATGGTGAGAGCCTTCTTCCTGGCTGATCTGTTTTCTGTGACGCAGAGCCCCTGGGAACCATCAGGCCATATCTGGGGGCTCCCCATTCTTAACCACTCACCAAACCTTTGTTTTTAGGAAAGTCTTATCTCCACAAACGCTCAAGAATCCTTTGTGAGATCAACTGTACTTGAGAATTCTTGAGTTTTTCTTTTTACTTTCTCCTACCCGAAATGCCACTTTTGAGTGCTTATTAGCTCAGGTTTGAAATTTGATGAAGAGGGATTCACATTTCTCTGGTTATCAAAACTGAACAGCAACTGTGTTTCTTTGTAGAGATTTATTTTATTTAAAAAGATAAGGAAAAGGAATATACGCTAGTTCAGAAAACCCTACAAAGAAAGACTCGATTAAGTGGAAACTTTCTAGAGCCACAATTAGACTTCTGTTACAGAAACAAGTACAAGGGAGGCCAGGTGGGGAGTAGAGTGCTCTCAGCCCAGGGACTCAATTAAAAATGCTTTAAAAATGTAATTCCAATCAATTTGGATAGTCTTAGAACATTGCAAGATGTGTGAAAACATGCTTTAAATGCCAGCAACCAGTGAAAAGGGCACGGTTTCAGAAACCCTGCTATAAATTATGTGCCTTTGGCTTTCAAAAATGCGCAGGATACATCACTGAGAGATATTCAGAATAAATATCAGAGAGAATTGTATAGTCTTTGCATCCAAGAAGGAATGAAATTTTTAAAGAGCTAGTTTTGTTTGGGCTGAGATCCTGAATTTTTTCTTAGGGTTGTCACAACATTTGTTTTGGGAGATGTACAAATCAAATCTGATTATAACAAATATCATTACAACGAAAATATCCCTATCACCAAACAATTTCTAGACCCCAACCAATAGTCCACTTACTTAAAACAATACTGAATGTAACCTAATTCCATTAAGGCAAAATAATGTGGGTTAGTCTCGGAGGTTTTTCCTTCATGATGTACCTCCTGGAATCCACATATGTGAATTGGCAATAAGTGATTTCAAAAATGTTTGTTTACCTTGGGAATATACTGTATGATTTTTCTTTTTTTTTAAAGTATCATTTTCCTTTCAAAGAATTTTGTGTATAGGTCCATATCAAAGCACTTGCTTTTGTGGGAGGGTTCCACCTCAAATGAAATGTTTTGGTCTGAGTCTCTGCTTTGCATATTTTAGATTTTTATTTTTATATCTAGAAAATTTTGCATGTGTAACTTTACCCTAAAAAAAATTTAAAGTTGCAGTATAATTCCCAGTTTACTCCTTGTAAGCCACCAAAACCATAGGCCTCAACTTGCTCAAATGTAGTAAATGTGAAACAAAACATAGGCTCAAAATACAGTTAACAGTGAGTAGTCATTGTCACATGTGAGTAGTTTTTGCCTCTGAGCCCTGGTGGCATTTGCTTCCAACCTGGCTTTGTGTTCTTTCCTCAGAGGGATGGCTTTGTAGACCAGGTGGTTCTGGTTGGTGGCCCTTGCCTCTGGCTGTCCCTGGGCCCATCGCCCTGGAATCTTCCCCTTAATTGCCCACACCTTCTTTAGTGCCTTCACATGACACATGCCTGAGGCTTCCCTTCCTGTTGCAGGAGGGGGGCCTGTTGCTTTCCTCGATGTTTATGAAAATTGCCAGAAGGCTGCTCAGTGTAGAGTGAAGAGGCACAGGCTTTGTAGCCACTGTCATTGATTCTAAAAACAACTCTGCCACCTGCTAGCTTTGTGATCTTGGATAATAATAATAATCAGCACTGAGGATATGTTTATTCTGTGCTGGCTAGGTCCTTCGCTTGCAGCTCTCCTTTGGTTTAATCATAACAGGCTGAGGAAAGTGGAACACAAAAACTAAGACGACTTGCCCACGGTCACCTGGAATATAATCCATCCAATGAGCTGATTAGAAGAACAGGGTTAGTCTCCAGCGCTTCCTCTCCACCTCCACGCAAGGGTCCGTTTAAATCTCATCTGAGCAGACCCTACTGGGTGTTGGATCTTAAGTGTGAGGATTAGAGGACGTGTATGAGGAGACCCAGCAAAACACCTGCCACTTAGGAGGACAACTGTGATAGTATCTGAGTTTCTTCCTTTCATGTCTGTCAAATGCACAAAAATCCAAAGCAAATAGATGCTGATTTTGTGCACCGGTAATAATGCTGTTGTGATGTGTTCACTCGTGCGGGGGCTTACGTGTCACACATCCTTACGAGAGTACACTCTTCACTAGGGGAAGGCATGCGTTTGTAATCATGGTGATTTGAGGCCATTTTTGTTACTCAGCATTTTGGAATGTTAAAACACAGTCCTGTGTGTGTTTTTCTGTTAGATTTCTCATATCCAGCAGATGTAGCCTCCTCCTCTTACAGCTCAGAATCTGTTATCTGATTAATTGAAATTTATGCAGATGAAAAATCAGACAAGAATTTCACTTGTAGCCTCATCTGCTTGTTGGAAGTTAATAAAAATACTCTTACAGTCATAGACTTCCCTAATTTAGGTTTTACAGTTTTTGTCCTTTTTTTCCATGGAGAAGCAGGGGTAGTTTTGCTTTTTTTTTTAATGTATAACTACTATTTAATAGTACTTTCTGACTTAAGTATCTGTAATAATTTGTCATTTTTTAAAGAAAATTTTATTTATTTGACAGAGACAGCAAGAGAGGAAACACAAGCAGGGGGAGTGGGAGAGGGAGAAGCAGGCTTCCCACTGAACAGGGAGCCCAGTGTGGGATTCAATCCCAGGACCCTGGGATCATGATGTGAGCTGAAGGCAGATGCCCGATGGCTGGGCCACCGAGGCATCCCAATAATTTGTAATTTGTAATTATTTATGCTTGCTTATAGATGCTCATATTTTCAGTGTTCTGATTGTAATTTTTATCAGCTGACTTTTGAAGATTTATGACACAGATTGCGGAAGGACCACTAACATTTCCTAACTCAGAGGCCCCTTTGGACTATTCTCAGTTTTCCTTTCCAGGCCATTCGTTCCCTCTGCTGCTAGCCCTCCTCCCTCCAAAAAAGGATGACCTTGGTAGTTTGGAACAGAGAAGATGGGGTAGTTGTGTAGGAGTCATGGAGGAATGAATGCTTGATTGCAGTGCTGTATATTTGTTGAGAATAACATGAAGAATTAAGTTGGGGGCTACATACGATTGTTATTTATACTTTCAGCATACCAAACTGGGGCCCATGGCTTGATAAGAGCGTTTTTGTGCCAATTTGTGAATCTGTTTAGAACGAATTAAGAGAAATGGAATTTAATTAATTAATTAATCTATTTGAAGTGAAAATCAAATGTGATATCGGGCTATCCTGTCAATCCACAGTGGATACTCATTAACAGATATTTATGACTGGGGGCTTTAATCATTTTCAGGATCCCTCTTTTGTTCCTTGTAAGCACTGTCCACGCCACCCCGATTATTCATTCTGTTTCTTCTTTAAACACAACACTCCGCTTTTACATTAGAGAGCTGAGGTGAGGAGAGGGAGATGTGCCTTAGAATCCTCTCCCAACCACTTTGATCTGATCCGTTCACAGGCATCTCGTAAGTGCTTAAAGTGGGGCTTCCGTGGTAGAGTGGCAGTAATGAAATGTTATTGTATGCTCATTTTAGTCTACTGCCATATCTGATGACCTGTTAATTGCCACTGATGTTTGTTTTAAAGACTCTAATTAATGGAATTCTTCACTGTTTTTGGCTCACCAGAGTCTTTCCAACACAGGGCACAACAGATAAAGTAAATAAATCACTGCTTTTGTTACTACTGAAACTATTCTGGTTCAGTAGTCTAACTCATTGAGGGTACTTTCTAAAATAAAATATGTAGAGGGGCACCTGGTGGCTCGCTCTGCTACGCATCTGCCTTTGGCTCAGGCTGCATCTTGATCACAGGGTCTTGGGATTGAGCCCAGGGCTCCTTGCTCAGCGGGGAGTCTGCTTCTCCCTCTCCCTTTGCCCCATCCCTGCTTGCATGAGTCCACACCCTCTCTCAAATAAATAAATAAAATCTTTTTTTAAAAACATGTAGAAAGGGGGCGCCTGGGTGGCTCAGTGGATTAAAGCCTCTGCCTTCAGCTCAAGTCATGATCCCAGAGTCATGGGATCGAGCCCCACATCAGGCTCTCTGCTCAGCAGGGAGCCTGCTTCCCTTCCTCCCCCTCTGCCTGCGTCTCCACCTACTTATGATTTCTCTCTGTCAAATAAATAAATAAAATCTTAAAAAAAAAAAAAAAAACCATGTAGAAAGAAGAAAAGCCAACTGGTCATAAAGTAGAATGAGCACTGGACTGGGAGTCAGGGAATCGGCTGTGTTATCCAACCTTGTGTATGGCCTCTTCTCTCTCAACTGCAGTTTTCCCACCGGATTGCATGACTACTTGCGCTCTTCAGAACCTAGAACTTAAGGCGTATTATATGATAAATATAATGAAGTATTGTTAATTTTGTTTAATATTTGGGAGTAGTTTGATGATTCAGTATTTAATAGCAGTACTTGATTGTGCAAAAGCCCCAGTTTATTAGTGGGCCATGTGATTTTTGTGTCTTATCTCATTTTAGGGTGTTGTTTCTTTTTCCTTCAAGATGTTCATTTTAATTATATGTGAGTACTAGACCACAATAACAAGGGACACGATGACATGGTGGGAGCTTCAAAAAATTTTTTTATGTTAATAATCACAGGTCCTGATAAACTGATTTCTTCCTTAAGCTTTTTGTAAGACACTTCTATATTTTGGATTTATATATAACCAGTGCCAGATTTAACTTTTTACTTATTTTCTTTTCTGGAAATAAACTTAACATTGAGCCTGTACTGTCCCCCAATTTTTAAGGTTTGGCATCCTCACAGTGAAACTCCTTTTGAATTTTGTAAGCTTGTCATTAATTTCACATCTGTATTAACGTAGCCTAGTGGTGGGTACTCTCTTGCCTATGGAATCAGAAGTGGACAGTGTAAGACATTTCACATTTACCAAACTCAGAAACTTAAGGAGGAAAATTAATAAAAGATTAGCCTTATCAGGTGCTCTTAGTAAAACTTACTTCTTTTTTGAATGCCTGTTTGTACATAAAAGTGCACATCAGATCAGAAGCTTGTTAGCAGAACAAGTAGTGAGCGGCATGCAATTGCTGCAGAATTCGGAGAATATTTTGTATTGTATGAAGTGCTCAGGTTTGTTAGAGAATAGCAGGAAATGTTAACTGTATTCTGAAATACATGGAATGAGGCGGAAAAGAAATTGGGCACAAGCCTTGTCAATGATGCAGGATGAGCCTCCTCTGTTTATGTGTACGGACCTGCCTTTTTGATAATTAGAAACTTTGTTTCTTCATAATCTTGACCCTGTGAATCTAATGTAACACAGCTAGAACTAATCTGTAGGCTTTAATCTGTATCTATTGTCTGGGGTAAACCTCCTTGTTTATCAGCAGAATTCCATTCCTTGAATCAGAAACTAGAAAGTCCTAGCTTCCCCTCTTACATTTGTACGACCTCAGACAAATCCCACCACTTGCTTTTACTTAAGTATTAAAACCAAAGTGTTTGGACAGGAGCTTTAAGTTTGTTGTCCATCAGATTCATTCTGGGAAATATAATGTGTTGATGCGTTAGAAAGAATCTTGGCTCTACTCTGCTTACTGTGGTGAAAGGCGCTCACTCTCCATCCGCCAGTTCAATGAACACTGCAGTTTGGTTTTCGTGTTTAAGTATATAAATTACAAATAAAAGTCACTTTCATAGATTTGTTAGGTTTTGACAGAGGGCTTGTTTCCTACAGGGTTTTGTGGCAGAAGTCAAGGTCATTTGGGCCCAGCCTCTTTCCTCATAGAGTGACAGGGACGTACATACCGAGAATGTCATAAAATCTCTAGCTTTCATATTATCAGGTGTTGGAGCACATTTTCTTGGGAATTGGAGACACAACATCCCCATGACGGTGGCATGCTTCTAAGAGCATACTACTTTTCTAGCCACATAATCACAGGTATTTAATGATTTGGTAGATAATGAGAAAGCTATATACTTTCCTTAACTGTCTCTTAGGGGATATTTTATGTATTTTTGTAATCTGATTTTTTAATGACTTTTGGGCATGCAGGAGAATGTTACCAAGGGTAAACTCTTGACTAGCTTGAATTCCCTCACTTGCATCTCAGGTAACCCTGTTGACTTTGTAAAGATCTCATGCCGTAAAGAAGGCCACCTGGTGCAGTGAAAGTTGACAGCGGCTTAGAGTTTGGACCCAGAATGGCAATATGCTATGGTTTTCTTAAGTTAAAACTTCATTTTAAAAGAAGGAGAAAGGTAAAATAAGTTCACAGTCTCTTCTGAGACCGGGCAGGCCCAGCCTTACCTTCATCTACTACTTTAACCCCTGCAGTTGGTATCCACTACCCTGACATCCAGAGAGCTCTGAAAACAAAGTGTTTGCATCTCATTTGGTAACAAAACTGAACTGACTGTAGAAATATGAATGTTTGGCTCTGGGCTCTTATCCCAGAGCATGTACAGTAAGTGTATCTCACTTGCAAACACTGAATGTTTAAAGCACATCTGGCCTCTGAAGGATTTCCTGCCATGGAGCCTCTAAGTGCAGCCTTAGAACTTGCGTGCTTATCTTATCTCTAACTTTGCCATGGACAAAATGCTTTGAGGGCAAAGGCCTTGTCCTTTCCGGCTTTGAACATTCCTGTATTGCTGTCGGGGTGCCCCTGTCACAGCAGTCCTTTCGTTGTTACACTCTTGAATAAACCAGTGGAGGGAGGGAACAGTGTTCAGCCGACTCAGCCCATTCTCCTTCAAACAAGTCAGTCCACAATTTCTTGTCCAGTATCCCAGGCATAGTAAGTTACGCCATGAAACTGGGTTGACAGATAACTGAAGTTCTTAAGATGACAACTTATGACCTTTCCCTTGCGTTTAAAATAATGAGAATCAAAATGCTCTGGTCTCTCAGAGTGGTGCGCCGAGCCGGGTGGCGTGGCAGGTCATACCGTGCAGACCCGTCTTTCGTCTCTCAGGACTTGCTGAATGCCCCCTGTGGAGAGAATACTGGAAACTTGATAGGATTGCTGTGGTGATATTCTTCAGAGTGTAAGAAAAATGAAGGAATACAGCACATTCTCTTGAAGTTACAGAGATGAGGGGCGGGCAGACTAGGGCCAAATTCATTTCTTACTTTTCTTTTTTTGTGGCCCACGAACTAAGACTGGTTTTATATTTTTAAAAGGTTGTGAACAAATAAAGAGATTGCAACAGAGACCTTATGTGGTCCGCAAAGCCTAAAATGATTACTAATAAGCCTTTTGCAAAAGAAGTTGGCCAACCTTTGATACAAACCATTAATTTAATTCCCAGCCTAACTCTTCTCTTTTGGATGAATCCTTTCCTCCTTTGTGTGCCTGTGCTTTGTGTTCAGGTGTCCCCCAACTCCATGGTCATTCTTCTGAGGGCTTAGGTGATACATTTTGTGTGTGTGTGTGTGTGTGTGTGTGTGTGTGTGTGTGTGTGTGAAAAAGATGCTTTTTATTCTCTTTTTAAAATGTCCTCAGGAGGAAATTTAAGTGAAGATGAGATGTAGAACTAAGCGGAACATAAGCATGAAGTTGAGAGTTGTTTTAATATTCAGATGTGGAGAGAGCCAATTACAGGGCTTCCACGACACCTGTCCTGACTAGTTTGATGGAGGTATCATTACTCTGATCCCTTTATCTTCAACATTCCTTTGATTCCCCAAAGTGTGTGCATAATTTGAATACTGAGAGCTATTTAAAAATATTAACTTGGGAAAATAATCTGTTGCTTTTTAAAGAAATGATATTTTAATTCATATCTAACTTATGTAATCCTGGAATATCAATGTAGTTTAGGATTTATATTGGGAACTATTCTGTTTTTTCTAAGTTATTTCAGTTAAATCAATATGGTTTTTATATCTTGCTTTTTTACTCCATGAATTGATCAGGTGTGAGTAATCTCACTGACCTTGTTGTGTTCTCCCGACTTCATGTCAGGGCATTAGTGAAAATCAGCTCAGGTCTAGAGTCAGAATCCCTGTATTCCAATACCAGCTTTCCTTCTTGCTACCTCAGGCAGTCCCTAAATCTCACTAGACTTCTGTTTGCTCATCACTAACATGGTGGTGATAATGATATCCTAACAAAGTTTTGGAGAGGGCAAATGCGATGATAGATGTTGAAATGATTGGAAAATTATAGAGTGATAATCTTTCAAATGTCAGTTGGTATTGGTGAAGCAGTAATGACTCTCTGATAGTTTACCATGTATACAGATGTTGATTCATTTCTTAAGGTATTAGAACTGATAAGGCTGAAAAGTAGGAAAGAATGAGCTTGCTTCTTAATTTACATTATTTTCTTCTATTCTTTATAGCTTAAAGAAGGGAAAGAGGCATATATTCTTATGGTACTTATACTTAATTAAATGGTAATAAGTTAGCAGTAGTGTAATAGTCTTCTAAAACTTGGTGGTATAAAATGAAAATTATATATCTTTTTTTTTTTTTTTAAGATTTTATTTATTTAGTTAAGAGAGAGCGTGTGAGAGAGAGTGAGAGCATAAGCAGGGAGGAGGGGCAGAAGGAGAAGCAGACTCGGCACCGAGCAGGGAGTTCGAAGTGGGATTCAGTCCCAGGGCCCTAGGATCATGACCTGAGCCAAAGGCAGACGCTAAAGGGATTGAGCTATCCAGGTGTCCGTGTTGTCTTTAGTCTCTGTGTTAGCTGTGGGAAAAGTCCTTCTACCTGGGCTGGGCTGATCTTGTCTGAAGTCAGCTGGGTGGTCTAGAATGTCTTCAACTGAGATGATCTGGCTCTCCCCCATGTATTTCTTATAGCCACCCAGCAGGCTAGCCAAGGGCTTGTTTTTTTGTTTTTGTTTTGTTTTGCAGTGGCAGAGTTCAGGTGAACCTTTGGGGCTGTACTCTTGGCCAAAGCAATTCACATGACCAAGTCTAGTATCAGTGTGAGAAAGCACTACCAAATGGGGCTACAGGGAGATCTGAAAAACTGTGGCCGCTTTTGCGGTCAGTGTACACAGTGGTCTTAGGAGTAAAGGAAGATCTTCCCAAGTGGGAACCAGAGGAGAGCCCCGCATGTGAGTCAGGGTAGTCCTGTGTTCTTGTGAACATCTTGCATAATTTCAGTGCTTACATACTCCCAATCCTCATCAGTGTACTAGAACCTTGGCAGCCTCACAATCCTACTGCTTCACAAGAAATAGCCCACACCCAAACATGCACCTCGTGTGTTTTAAATAATACAAAGAATATTGTTTCCAAGACAACTTTGATGAAATGTCAGCTTTCTCTAGGTTCTAAACCCACATAAGAAGCATTGTTATCCTCATCCCTGCTGGGTAATTTGTATACTGCAGGAGTTTGTTTGGAAACATGCCTGTTGTTCTTTAAAATATGCTTAATGCTAGATTAGAGAATAGATTTTTTTTTTTTTCTGTTTATGCAAGCTCATTTCTAAAGCATTTAAAATAAAGAGCTTGGGCATGTATGGTATTTAAAAACCCTTCACATGATGTTTTTAAAACAGATCAATTTCAGCATTAAAATGTTAGGAATTCAGCCAAGGAAAATTCAACTTGGATTGTATAGCTGTAATGATAATGTATTATAACCATCTTCTTTGAAAGTGATTGTACTAGCCAGAGTTGAACCTGGTGAATTACATAATTTAAGAGTGTTTGCCAGAACACTGTTGTTAGGGGTATTATTCAAGCCTTTCCTAAACAAAAGCAAAATGAAAGATGGATTTTATTATGAGGTACTTAAATCACAAGAATTGTTGTCACAAAATATCTAAAGATAACTCATTTGAATTGAACAGAAGGTCATATGTCTGCATGTCAGTTATCACACTAACTACTTGGCAGAATATTAGGATGTAAGAGAGCATGATTTCTGGTTTTTTAGCTTCTTTGGCTTGAATTAAAAATGAGTTTGCTTATTACTTTACCCAAGAAGTATTTTCAAGTCCAAAGTTATCTCAGAGATTGAGACTTTAGTGATTTGAAATATTGGCTTCCAAGTCATTAGGAAGTTTACTCCTCAGTCACATTATTTAGGCATAAATAATTTTTAAAGATTTTTTTATTTTTAAGGAAAAAACTCACATATTCTTGGTTCACACTCAGCCCAGTAGCCCTTTGTCTCAAAGGACCATACATCGCAGGATGAATACTTTTGTGGGTCTGTGGCACCTTGTCTCCTGCTCCCCTCTCTCATTCAAGATCTTGAGTAAGAGAATGTTTTGGAGCGTCAAGTTCATCATTTTGTAGTATAAATATTGTTCCTCTGGAGAAGTGCTGCAGGTTGAGTTCCTTAGTACTTTCAGTGATGGAGATGAAATAAGAAGGGCGGTAAAATAAAATAAAATAAAAACATTTATTTTAGAAGCCAGTGCCTCTGCCCTGATACTGAGACCACCTGGATATGTGAGAAAGTCATCTAGACAGAATAGTTCCGAGATACTTCAGTGATAGTGTCACTGTTGCGGGGGATGGGGACAGGGAAGTACGTGAAGTGGGAGAGGAGAGGGCCACGTGAAGACAGGCAGAGATTGGAGCTATGCTGCCACACACCAAGCAGTGCCAAGAGTTGCCAGCAACCACCAGAAGCTGTAGATGTAAGGAAGGATTCTTCCCTAGAGACCTGAGTGGAAGCGTGGTCCTCCTGATACCTTGGGCACGACTTCTAGCCTCCCAAGCTGTGAGAGAAAACATTTCTGTTGTTTTAAACCACCTGGTTTGTGAGAATTTGTACCGCCGCCCTGGGGACTAATCTAGCTCCCAAGAGTTAAGTTTATCTGTCGGTTTTGTTCCATCACTCAGTGTAGCAATTGCTGTGTGATGGTAAATACAGGGAACATCTCCGTACGATAAGCTACAAAACTGTTCTTTGTTAAATGCTCTTAAAATATTGCTCTTCGGTCAGGAGCCAAGACTGTACTTGGGCTGTGGGGACACAGCGGTGAAAAGATAAATGTCTGCCCTCATGGAGCTCACAGTTCATTGGGAAGAGAAGCATTCACTCTAAAATTAAGAATTCTTATAAAATTGCCTCAGTGGTTTTTATGGAGCCTGCATTCTTGTTCCTTTTTTTGTCATTGTCTAGAATCCTAATCGACCTTTGGGATGCAGCCTCAGTTGATGGGACAAGGTGCCCGTGCTTGTCATTTCCTTGGGAGTTAGTCGAGATGCGTAGCGCCCACAGTCTTCAGCCTGCATCCTCCGTGGTCCTGTGTGGTGGCCCCACCGAGGCCACATTTTCTCTCATGTTGCCATCTTCCTTCAGAAATATAAAGTGGAGACTACACAGCTTCACAGCTTTTCCTTTTCTGGAGGTTTTCTTTTTTAATACACGTTTTAATGATCTTTTCATCTTCTGTATTTATAGAATTTTAAGTTTTCATTTCCTACATGTTTCAGACTTCTCGGCCTAGGTAGAGTGTATTTGAACTCAGGTCTGTCAGGTT
The DNA here is from genome assembly GCF_964662115.1 of Mustela nivalis. Lineage (NCBI taxonomy): Eukaryota > Metazoa > Chordata > Mammalia > Carnivora > Mustelidae > Mustela > Mustela nivalis. The sequence continues at coordinate 19,804,868 of NC_139032.1, forward strand.
AATGAAGCAAGCTCCTTGTTGTTCTCTTGACTCCTTTTGTGTCCTCTTTTACTGAGGATGCCTCGTTGCTCTGTAGACAGGTTGGTTTCTATTGACCGCACACAGGCATCATTTCCTGTGCCTCTTATTAAAATCAGAGGACCGTCTTCCAAGTGTCTGCCCTGTTGGTTTGAGTTACTTCATCCTCGGGATTCAGGTTTCTTCCTATAGAAAGGGAGGAGGTTGAAGTAGACAGGTGCTTGTCAAACATTTAGTGAGCATGAGAAGCACACGTGGGTTAACTGCAGATTCTGAATCAGATGGTGTGGGGCGGGGCCTGCGGCAGTGCCTTTCCAACAAGCTCTCAGAGGAGATCTGCATGCTGCGGGACAGTGAGTGGGCCGTCCTCAGGAGTAAGCAGGGGACTAGATTTCCCCGGTCCCTCCCAGATAAAGATGAGCACTTCCAGTCTTGTTCAGTAGAACCTGCTGATAGCCGTGAGCTTCCCATTGAGAAGGCCCACTCTGGGTTTGGCATTCCAGTGTTCTTACCAGCCCTGCTCGCTGCGTCCCACCGGAAGGGGCAAGGTACACTCGGTGCCCTCCAGTAGTGCTTGAAAGGACCTGCCGTCTGCGCTTCACGTTTGATAGCTTGATCCATTTTCTTAGACTGAAGCTAAACCCACTTTCTAATGCATAATTAGCCTCAGCCTTCAGGTTACATAGTTCTTGGTGTGGCTGTTTGCCTTGGGTTTCCCCATTCCTTCATCTTATAGTAATGATAGATTTATAACTGTCCTCATAACTATGATTAAATGTCTCAATTCTTTTGCTTTATGTGGCGTTCTTGGCCACTTAATTACACTACATTAAATGGTATGTTGTTGCTGTCAGTGCACTTGGATTGCGTTGTGGATAGCATCTTTGGATATTTTGAAAAATGTTCCTATCATACAATTTGAGCTTATAAACAGAAGTGCTGAGCATGCATAAATGCGCCTTAAGAAATTATTTCTTTATTGCTGTTTAGTTGAACTGATGGTGACACTAAACATCAAGACTTTGATGTTGTATGCGGCATTCTTCCCCACTAATTAACTTCATTAGTGCAGTTAATTACTGGGGAAGAATACCGTATAAAACATCAAAGTCTTGATGTTTAATCACAGCTTAAAAAAGAAGTTTTATACTCTTCAATTGCCAAACACATTCCAATTAGCCAAAGGAAGGTCAAACATTTTGTTTTCCCTCTTCTGGTCTTCCAAGCTTTTCCTGCTCTGCTGGTTGACCATTGGTTACTTGAGCCTGAGTGTTAATCCTCTAGGCAAGTTGACAGTGGCATGTGGAGGGCGAAAGCTCTTCCCACAAGCTGTAAACCAGCGTATGTGAGAGACTCGCTTTCTGCAAAAGGTAGTGAAGATTTCTTGTAACGTGGTGATGGCGGGGGGAGATTACGCTCCAGGAGTAATGGGTATTTTTCTCATGTACTAATTTTATGATTAACTTAGAACCACTCCATTTTCCTATATGTTACCCTTTTGAGCCACCTAACATCTGATAGGCATATTTCTTTAATGAACTCAGACTTCAAAGTTGAAGAAACAGGTGTGGTTTAAGGGGATTGCAAGGATGGAGGGCCCACAGAGTTGATTGTGTGACTTCTTCCGTGAGACCAGTAGTCAGGCAGCAAGAACAAGAATTCCTTCTCAAGTCATTTCCCTGTAGTGTGTATGTTAGATCAGTTTTTACTGTTTTTTGGGTTTTTGTGTGTGTGTGTTTTTTTAATCAAGTGGGGTTTGCAATAGCATAATGCAGTTCAGATAAGCAATTATTGTAATTGACCTTGGCGATGAGTATCCTTGGCTTTTACCACAGTTTACTTAATACCTGAGGATGGCCAATTATCTCATAATACCCACTTTATTGAGATTATTGTTTTAATTATGGCACTCAGAATACATCACTTTGTCAGCATTGTGGAGTCTTGCTTGGGAACACCACATTCAGGCGTTCAGAAATGTGTAAAGAGCGTGTATCCTCATCTTAAGGCATGGTTGTGATTGAGTTTTTTCTCACTCTCAACTCCAAACTATGATTTTGAAATACATTATTTCTTACCACTTAAATGTGGGTCCTCCTGGTGAGAACAGCCACAGGGAGATAAAGTCTGGGATGCTATCGCTGCCTCTGAGCTAATTGTGCCCTCTGAAAGGGCTGGAGGTGACTTGGTTCTAACAGGTAGGTGTTTCAGGTTGATCAGGCATTCTAACTGACAGCAGTCCCAGCGGCTGCTGGTTATTTGAATACACCCTAGGTCAGAGGTTCTTAACTTTTAGAGTTACTGGGGGGCTTGTAAAATTGCTGGGGCCTTCTCCTCAGTCTGACTCCATTGCTCTAGGGCAGGGCACAGGTGGCATTTTGTTAGTTGTTGTTTAAAGCTCCACGGAGTGAGTCTGTTGTGAAGTCAGGGTGGAGAATCACTGCCCATTGAATTCCTCCCCACCAGTTTGTCTCATCTGTGACCCTGTCCCAGAGAATGGACACCTTTCGGTCCTTGCTGCTCTGTGTTTTACTCCTCTCCTCTTCCGGCCAGACTTAGCCTCGCCTTCCCCCTTGCCTGCCGTCCCTTCGGTCCAGTTGGGACCCTGGCAGCGCTTACTCCTCCTTCCCATGCCGTGCCTGGCCTCCTGATCCCACAGCGGTCTCAGGGGCCAGCTCCTGCCCCTTCTGAAACGTCTCGCCTTGCTCTTCTCTCCACATTTTCTGGTCACCACGGAGAGATGTCTTGCCTCCCTGCTTTCTATGTTTTCTTGAGTTGGGATGGACTTTATTCTTCAGCGCTTATCTCCAGTGCCTAGTAAACCACTTCATGGAAGTGTAATTCTGGCTGATGAGTTCAGTTGTGTGCGAGACACCCCCCCCCCCCCGCCTTCTGTGATGAGCAGGGAGGATGCTGTTCACATGTGCCATGTGGTCCCATGACCACCCTAAGGTTAAGAGCTTTCTTGTGGGATACCTAGGAAAGGACAGGAACCCTTTCTTTTTCTAGTAGAAACTGTTACAGTGAAGATCAATGAAGTGTTTACAAACTTGATTTCATTCTAATTATGTGCATACAAACATACATATATCCACACACATAGATTTGTACAAACATATACATATAAACACGTATATATATTTTATATATATGTATATACATATGCACACACCCTGGAATATATGCATACTGACACACACCACACACGCATGATTGTATGGAGTAAGTCACCAGGTTACGGGTCTCCATCTTTCTGAAACCCGTGGTGTTCTCCCCTTCTCCAGCACCCCCTCCAGTCTGAGCCGCCGTTGTCTCCCTGGACCACTGCTTCCCTTCCACAGCTCTGGTAGCTGCAGGCCCAGCGGAGACCTGTATGAGTGCAAGCAGGAACACCAAAACTGGTGAAAGCTCAGCTTTGACGATCTGAATCAAAATTTTTAATTTTAGCATAGTGCAAGGTTTATATTATACATTTAGAGTTGCTTTTATTTTTAATTACTGAGAGTGGAGGGCAGGTGAAGTAGTCTATCTTAAGTACTTTTTTTAAAGTACTTTTTAAAGTCTTAACTCTGACTCTGGCCCCTGTCTAACATAGAACTTTCCAAAGATGATCTTAATGATGTTTAGAGCATGTGTCATCTCCTCATCCCTTCAGTGGCACTTAGTGTAACTGCTGAGCCCTGCACAGCCTGGCCCCTCCCTCTGCCCAACAACACCCCCCCCCCCCCGTGCAACCTTACCCCCCCCCCCCCAAAAGGCCCAGCCCTCCTGGCCCTACAGTGTCACTGCAGACTTCCTTCCCCTTCAGGGTCTGCACAGGTGCTGTTCCCTCTGTCTCCAGCTTTCTTCTTCTGGCTGTCACAGTTGGCTCCAGCTTTCGCTCCCGCTGTCAGCCTGAATATCATTTCTTTGAAGAGGCCATCCCTGGCCACCCTGTCAGTAGGCTGAATTTTAGCATTCCGTTCGTGTCCTTTGTAACACATTGCCATTTGCACTTATTAATTTTTTATTAATACATTAATGAGAGCGTATTTTTATGCCCCCTTACTACTACAGCAAGTGCTCTCTGAGGGCAGGGTCTCCATCTGCCCTTTTTACCGTGTGCTGAGCCAGTGCCTTACAGCCCAGTGGAGTGCCTGGTCTTCAGGTCAGCAACTGATGGTATTCAGTTTTCTGCAAGGGAAACACATGCTGTGTCCCCACAACCCCATTAGTCCTCACACCGCACTCACTGGAGAGTCATTTGTCAAGCTCCAGTGAAGTTGGGGTTGCAGGTTTAGACTTCACTCTTACCCCAGCTCAGTGTCGTGTCAGAAGGTGTGCTTGACGGGAATTCTGCAAAGGAGGAAGAGCAGATCTTCTGAAGAGGGCGCTAAGCCAACAAGGCAGGTAGGTGCCCAAACTAGGGAATCTGCTGTCTGAAACATTTGAATCCACACACACTATGTAGTGGTCTTTGCCCGGAACCCCGAGAAACTGCCCATCACCCTCTCTCAAAGCAAAGCTTTTGAAAGGAGGAGACACTGTAGCAGCTCTCGGGGCATCTTCTTGCCTGGTTGGGTCTGGCAAAGCCTTGGACTCTGACTTCTCGGCTCGATTCCAGAAGTCTGCATGAAAGGAAGGGGGCAGTGTGCCTGCCACTTCGTGTAGCTGTCTCATTTAATCTTCATGATGATCTCCTAGGACAGAGATCTTTATTTTACAGGTATGAACACTGAGGCTTCAGGGGCTAACTTGCCAGAATCACACTGCTGCTAAGTGCTGGCCGGAGATTTGAAACCAGAGCGCACTCGCTCTAGCGCTTGTGACGGATCGCTTCCACCCCCTTCCGTCCAGACGCCACAGTGCCTTAAAACCGGGGCCTCTCTCACATTGTGTCCCCGGCGTCTAACACCCTGCCGGTACGGAGTGGCGCTCCGCTCAAGCTGTAGGAGTTTCCTGGCGTCACTGCACGAGACTGTGCTTGCGAAGTCTTTTGTTGTTCTTTAGAAAGAGGAGTATAGCCTCATTTTTTCATCCACCAGCTAGTATTGAAAGCACTTATACAAAATCATCCTCTGTCCCTCCAGTGTGGCTGGCTCTTGCGGGGCTGCTAATGGCCTCTCTGACCCACTCTCTGTTCCCAGAGGAAGGCCTTGCCTGTGCGCTTTAGCTGACTTTTAGTGGCTCAAGGTCTGTGACGTGCCATTTGGTGAATCCAGTGCTGGATGCCTTGATGCACATACAAAGCTGTAGGACCTTCTGCATCTAATTCCTATGCCCTGGTCGCTTCCAAACAAAAAAGATTAGCAAGAGGCTGGACCATTGGCTGTGTTAGCGGAGGGCTATCCTGCGACAGGATGCAGATGTGCATGTGTGCGTGCGCGCGTGCGTGCAGATGTGGGCAGAGAGGGTTATACCTGCACTTGGAGTTACTTTCGTCTTCATCCCTTCAGTCAGCGAGCATTTACTGGACTGTCCATACATTATGAAGTGCAGGATTCCCTCAAGCCGTGATTAGTAGTAAATAGAAAAGCATACCACCGGGCTAGTGCTCTTGCTTTTTAACAAAAGAGTGATTGATCAGGTGGTATTCCCTCCTTTCTCACTGTGGTGAGTGAGAGGATTTTCTTCCAGCCCATTTTCAGCATGCTGCTATTACCGCCCCATTTAGCTCGGTGCCAAATTGCAGTCGGCTCCGTTCACTTCTGTTTACCCGAGCAGCGCCGCAGTGATTAAATGTCACTGGGGACACCGAGTATACAAAAGTAATTAACCTAAAAGGACGTGTTAGAATAAGGGTCAACAACCTCTTTAGCCCACCGTGCCCCCAGCAAGACTAAGTATTGACAGAGGTGTCGCGGGCAGGGCAGGGGCCAGGTGAGGGGTGGGAGGGAAGGACAAGGAAAGGTCCAAGAAGCCGGAGCAACCGACCGGCACTCCCGGTTGTTCGGGGCGGCAAGCAGACCGCTCTGAGACGTGCCCTGTAGTTCCCTTATGATTTCGCTCTTTGACCTATGATCGAATGGTGGTTGGTGGCAGGGGTGGTATTAGACCATGAACTGACTTCACTTTCAGCATCTCGGCCCTGATTAGGGCTGTTTCCTGGTTAGACCAGACTAAGCTTGCTTGGCACACACTTGGTGAATCAACCTGTTCTTCCAGTGTTTTCAGTATTTTGTCAACCCTGCATCTTTACACCTACTTGTCAGATGAAAACTGCTGCTTAGAATCATTTCTTCGGAAGGATTTGAAATTGCGTCTCTAGGTATCTGTGTCTGGTTTGTTTTCATCCCTCAATATACTGAAGTCACTTGTGAAACTGATATTAATGTTTTATATACTAACATTTACATAAAACTCTAGATAGTCCTAAGTGACGTATCAGCCATTTTAAAGCTCTTTAAAAAAAAAAAAAAAAAAAAAAAAACAAGTATTATCTCTGTCTGCTCTATATTTGGCTTTTTCTTTCATTACCTGTGTGTGGTGACTTACTCTCCAAGAAAAAAAAAAGTGAGTAGTGAGGGATTTTATTTTTTCCTTTTTTCCACATACCTCCTTGGGAGATAAACATTCTAGGAGATCCCCAGGGATCACTATTCTCTTAATGAGCAGCCACAGAAAAACTGCTGATGCCTGCATTCTTCATGTGGTCGGTCTATCAGGCAGGATTCATTTAAATCCTGCCTTTTTGGTGGTCAGACCTGAGTAAGATTTGTTTCTCCCCGGTCACAGACAGGTGATGAGTACATGATGAAAGACAAAAGAGAGCCAGTTGAAAAATGTCTCCCTTATGTGGAAGATTTATCTCTCTTAAAATAAGAAAAATTGGTGGCCTTGATACATTTATGCAACAACAAATATTTCTTGTGTGTCCACTCAGAGGTCAGATCGTGGTGCTGACCTTGGAGGGGGGTGGCTGTGCCCTTGCTGATGGGGAGCAAACAGGGAAAAGGTACCACCTTTGACCCTCTCTTCCACCTGGCATCTCTTCAGCCTTTGTTCAGTTTTAATTTGTGCACCGCTTCCTCTCAGTGTCTTTTCAGCGTAGCCCTAAAAATTGTCTTGTCACTGTATCACTTTCAAAAATTACCACTTTCGACTTTTGAAGGGTGCCTCCTTTCTTTGGTGTGCCTGCACACACCTGCACTCGCACCCGCACCCCCCCCCGCCCCCCACCCGCCCCACGCAGCTGTTCTTCCGACTACGGCAGTCATTAATACTGAGTGCTGAGAATACAAAGAAATAAGGCACAGTAGCTTATGCCCTTCCTGAATGCACAACCTCTACTCTCAAAACAATGAAAATAATATGGGAGCAAGTAAGACATACGCAAGAGTGTTGTTGCCTGAGCAGATCAAGTTTTGTAGTCACTCCTTTGTTCAGCAGCCATTAACTGAGACACCAAACCAAGTGGATGGTCTCTGCCTTTGTGGGACTTCTAGTCAAGTAGAGGAGATAAGAAAATAATCAAAATGATGGGTGTGATACAAATGCTAGGAAGGAAGTAAGTAAGGGGTTATGATAGAGATTTCTAGCAGAGAGCTCCTTGGGTAATGCCACCGACAAGACCTTTCTGAGAAAGTGGCATTTAAGCTGAGACATAGGTGAAAAATGCTAACCACTCAGAGGTTGGGGAAGAGTTCTTGGCAGAAGCCCACACTGACGGATGAAAGACAGTGGGGTGTCCAACATCCGACAAAGAGAAGATGCTTGTGTGAAGGGGCATGACACCTATTGTGCCTTTAGGATTGTTGAGGCCTGTGGCATCCAATATAGTAGCCACAAGCCACATGTGGCTGTTAAGCCCTGGAAACGTAGCCAGGCCAAATCGAGATGTGCAGCAAATACGAAATACAGGCCAGACTTCAAAGACCTAGTACTAAAAAAAAAAAGTAAAATGTGTCACTAATAATTTTGATATTGATTATATGTTGATGTGGTATTTTTAGGCACAGAGGTTTAAATAAATAAATACATGACTAAAATTAATTTTACTGTTTCGTTTCAATTTTTAAAAATTTGGCTACCATAAAAATTTAAATATATCTGTGGCTCCTGTTATATTTGTCAGTTTTGTTCTAGAGCACAAACTTTAGTGTTTTAATGAAGGACCTTAAGACCAAATTGTCCAACTGTTTTTTGCCATATTGAGATGGTATGAAGAAGACCTGAAGTTTCTTATTAGCCATCTGAAAACCATTTGGCAGCCTCCCTTTAAGTTGATATACTATTGTTGCCTATCTTTGTTCTTGCTGAATTACCCTCGATGTTGTAGAGTATATTTGCATACATAATACATAAGAATATATATGAGGCTCTTGGAGTTAACACTCTCTGGAAGAAAAAAATGTTTAGCCTTTCAGATAGATTAAAACAGTTTACTGGAAAAAATAGCAACATGAAAAGACTTTCTTTTCCAATAAATTTTAATAGTTACTAAAATGAGGATTCTGGTCCATTAAGATAGAGCTTGCCAAGTCTTCAAGCTGAGTCACTTATTTTCTCTGAGCAGCTACTCTACTCCAGTTTCTTTCAAAGCAGCTGTTAGAAATGTGTTGATATTTCAATTCAGGAACAGAACACAGTGCAACTACAGGTCTAAAGTCAATTCCCCTTTCCAGAAAATTAAGGAAGGAAATTTTTGCCAGCCCTCCCCCCCTTTTTGTTTTAGTTCAGTTAACCTCAGGTACCAGGTCAGACTTGTCAGTGAGACATAGTAACATTGATTATAAGGTGGTAGGTGAAGAATGATCTAGGATAAATTTTATGGGTGCTATACAAAAAAAAAAAATTTTTTTTTAAATCCCAGAAAGAAATGACAGGTGCACGTGTCTGTACTTTACAAAGTACATACAAGATTTATAAAGTATCTATTAATGAGGGAAAGGAATTCTTGGTGGAGAGCAAATGCATGTAGGAACATTAGGTCTTGTGAACTTTAAGGAGGTCCATTGGATTCAAGGGCATGCAGTGGCTTTGGGGTGATTAGCTGGGTTAAAAGATGGGACTTTGACGTACCATCTGTGGACTCACTTCTCCATCAGTGGTGAGGGGATGTACTTGTCCCTTCTCATTCTCCCAGTTGCTTGCTCGTGTGACCAAGCAGTTCAGACCAAGAGCAGACAGTTGGCTGTCAACAGAGGGAAACTAAGGTGCCTACACAAGGATCAAACCTGTATTTTTGGTGTCAAAGCATCATGTTCCAGCAGCTCAGCTTGCCAGCTCAAGTAACCGTATTTAATGAAATTTCTGGGGTAGAGCCAACAGCTTTATTCCAGGAAGAGGAAATAACAGTCAAGAAACCCCAGGAGGACATTAAGATAATGTTCTAATTTAAAATCAATTTTATTGATACCTTATAAATTATTATAGCATTTTCTCCTGACCAAGTAATACATAATGCTGAGGCCATGGAAACAAAATATGAATGACTGACTATTGAAGTACTGTATAGTTTACTGCATGAAGCACAAAATATGTAGGACTTCTGTACTCCAGTATTTTTAACTCATCGAGCCTTCTGGACAGCAAGGTGTAGATTTCATTCATCTTTGTATTTCTGTACTTTAGTGGGTATTCAGTAGATACTTGTTGAAGGAGCCCCTAAGTAGACTGAGACTGTGTAGGGGTCTCACATTCGCATAGGAATTGGAGCTCTCCATGATGCTAGCTGCTGCCTTCCCAACATGCATGCTCTATCTCGGGGGCAATGTTCTAAGCAGATAGCCTCGTTTTGCCCATTGGGGAACTGGAAGCTTAAGAGAGGTTCTTTAGCTTGTCCAAGGTCACACAGCTGGTGGTACAACCTAGTCTGGAACCCAGGGCTGTCTGACCTTGTACCCATACCATAACCACTGTGGATACTGCCTCTCTTCTTAATCATTTCTCTCTCAGCTCTGGTTTTGATTATCAGCCAGAGAAATTTATTTTGCCCCAAGTGTCTCTTACCAGGAAAGAAGCAGAAAGACAAAGACAACAAGAGAACGTTTTAAAGCGCGTGTTGTTCATGACATGTTGTAGAAGGTGAAACATTTATTAAGAACAGATTCATTATTTTATATGGAGATTATATTTTAACAAGGGCAGGTCTTCAGAAAGTCCCGGTCATTTTTGAAGGTGAATTTTGATTTATGTTAATTTGGAAGAAGCAAGTTCTGTGAGGGTTATATACAGATTGTGTTTTTAATGACTTCCTTAATCAAGCAGGTTATTTTTAAAAAGTCTTACTGTCGTGAGCAGTAAACTGACACCAGTGACTAGCTTAGAGCCCTACCATATTCAGGTTTTTCACCACGAGCATGCTATAAATTTTAAGTTAATTTACATAAATTTGCATGTGTTATGAGTCAGTATGTAAGATGTGTGTATTTCAGCCAAATGATTTTTATTTTCTAATTTTTCCCAACTGAGGATTATTTTCTCTATCTCTGCTGGTTATTTTTTTAATAGGTGGGATAGTAAATATTAAAATGTTTTATTAGTTAATAACTAAATGAATAGAAATGAAAACATTCAGTGTAACACTATATAATAAAACCTCAATCAGAAATGCACTGGGCGGAGGCGGTTGCGGGGTGGGGGGGCGCTCCTGGGTGGCTCAGTGGATTAAAAGGCTCTGCCTTCAGCTCAGGTCATAATCCAGGGGTCCTGGGATCAAGCCCTGCATTGGGCTCTCTGCTCAGCAGGGAGCCTGCCTCCCCCCTCTCTCTGCCTTCCTCTCTGCCTACTTGTGATCTCTCTCTGTCAAATAAATAAAATCTTAAAAAAAAAAAAGTGCACTGGGGTATTGTGCTATGTTTGTTTGGTATATATAGGTTTATTGAGGATATTACTTTTATTTTGGAACTTGCTGAAAGTATTTTGTAACTCTGAAATGCTTTGAGGACTAGTAAACAAATTGACCCAGCGTGACTCATGTTTGTCGGGCTCCTACTGAAGGCCCTTCTGCTTGGCAAGGAGAGTGGGCTGAGTCCCCCTGATCTCAGGCTGATTTCAGGCATTATATTGGCCTTTCTGAATTTGAGAGTGTCAACCATATTCATTTCTGCTTTAGTCCTATGTGTTGTTGCTGTTGTTGTTGTTCAGAGAAAATGATGCTTGAGGACTTTAGTTACGGCATCAGTCAAGGGTCAACAGGCCTCTTGAGCCTGTCTTCTCCGTCCTGCTCTCCCCCGCTGGCATTACCCAGCTCCCTCTGAATTGTCCCTGACCCAAACTAATTCCTGTACTGAATGAACTACAGTTTGACTAGCAGTATTAATTTATCTTCTAAACTGGGCTGGTTTTGAGTAAAGTAGGCCTGGACAGCAGTTGTAAGGGGAGGGCCAAACCCTGGCCAGATTTTCGTGGTACCTCTTGCCCTGTCATCATGCCCTTGATCTGTTTGAAAATGGATTTACCCTTTGGTGCCAAGTAGATGGGGTGTTGGGAGGCTGTAGCTGATGAACAGACACAACATAACAAGTGAGTTTTAGAGTTTCTGGTCATGGTTATCCAACCATTGCTTCTGGTTGGAATCTTGCAAGTGGGCAGGGACATATGAACTTATGCGAATGGCGAGCCGAATTAGCTTGATGTGCATTTGAAATCGAATTAGAAAGTCCGATGTGGAGGCGGTATTTATAGTCCTGCCTGCCGTATTGAACCAAAACCTTATTGTGTTGAAAGGAGATGTGTTTTGGTTAATAGCAGCCTATTGAAGCCCTATCATTATGGACCATCTGTGTATCTGTGCTGAGGGGCAGGGCTACACAGATGCCGAGAATAGTCCTTATGTGAGGCTTAAAATAGAAGAGCCACACTAGCTCTGTAGTAAGTGGCGTGCGGCGCAGCCCCAGTGCGGAGTTGCTGTTGCGGAGGGGCTCGGTTATCCGTCCGGGACTGTGCCTTGTACTACTCTATGGAGGTTCTTTCAACTGGTCCTCAAAGCAGCTCCGGGAGGGAGTGGGTGGAGTATTCTTGTCTCAGACTACAGAGACTGAGACTGAGCAGTATCCCTAAGGCTACACAGCTATTAAGTGGAAAACTCTAGACTCAAATCCAGACAAGCAGTCTGACTCCAGACAGATGCTGTTGCCTGCTAGTAAAAATCTGTGCTACCTGTTATTAAAACTAGCTAATTGTAACAACACTACCTCTTGTTTTCTTTTGGGGGGAGGGTGTGTACTTTATAGAACTCTCTGTCATACATGGTCATCTTTGATCTTGGGGTGGCAGAAGAGGAAAGGTGAAAGGGCGGGGCTATCCATTTCAGCTGCTGGAGGTGTCCATTTTCTGTCTGACTTGGTCAGTAACCTTTTGTAAAATCTTAGTTGGGTTTCAAACTAGGACCTAGAATTTTCTCATTTGGAGATGAAATGTGATTTATAATTTTAGGAGTAACTCTGTTAAAGCTTATCTTTTGCTTTCAAAGCAACTGGGATTTCCGTCTAAGACGACTTAACAAATTTTTAGTATTTTCTTCTCATTTGTCCTTGTTTGCCCTCTTTCTTTTCTTTCATTAAACTTCTTTTTACTGTCCCAGTAATAAGAGTGTTTCATTTTTAAAAATGCAGAGCTCTTGTAGTAAGCATTCAGATGTAAGGTCTTTGGCCTTGTCTTGATTGGCCTCTGCGTCTGACTGTTAATGGCCCTCCATTCTTAACACATTCGCCGCTGTAGTCACCTGATCCAACTGTAATGAGAAAATGTTTCTAAGAGTGTAGATTGATCCAGAGTCATGATGCAACTCCAACTACATTTCCTGTGTAGTGAGCTAAGGAAATACCTAACCTAGGTAAACTTTTAAAATAATGATAGAGAAATAAAAGTATTTTCTAGTAAAACCAGACTTTGTCTTTAAAAGTATTTACTTAATTCTTCCTCTTCACATGCTCAGCAAAAATCCAAGTGGCCTTCCAGTGGCAGAATGGTGGACTTGTAAGATTCATGACGAGAGCCTGTGCCAAGTCCAATTTGATTCCAGAGCAATTATGTTATTAGAACATTGCTGATTGCCCCAGTGCCCATTGTGTAGCTTAACCTTTAAATGCTAGTGATAATTAACTACTTTATCATTCTACCAGGAAACTCCAACATATGACTCTGTTCTGTGGTAAAATTTCACAAATAAAATACTGCCCACAGAGCCAGAAACAACCAGTTAAGGAAAAGTAAAGCTGTTTGTACATATATGTCAATAAATAGGCATAAAGATCTAACTAAATAAGTATTACCATTTAGTGTTAATTTTTCTGAAAGTATCTTTTATAATTGTTTAAAAATCAGTTTTTCCTTTTGGACAAATTGGAAATAACTTTCAGTAGAGTATCTCAGAATCAACAGCTCAGGTTGTTGTTAATCACACAAACACACAGTTCTTTTCTTATTTTTGTAAAATAGCCAATGAGTAGAATGAAGTCACATGGAAATAGGTAGAGGAGTGGAGGGGAAAAAGAGACATGACTGTGCAGCTAATCCCCAGGGGTGGCACTACTCCGATCTTACTGTAGTGGATGGTTTCTTGTGTAACTGTTCAGCTGAGTGGTCTTCTGAAAGGGAATTATATGAATTTTAGGTTAAGATTGAGGAGTTCAAAAGGAATCTTTGCTCATTTATGTTCAGAAACATTTCTGGGCAGTTCTCTGATGCTCACTGGGCCAGGCCCAACCCCCCATCCCCCCACCCCGAGTAACACACAGCCTGTAGTGGGAAGTGGCCTTGTAAACAAATAGCCACATATTGATTGCCAGTGCTCTACTCACGGGGTGAACAAAGTATTAAGGGAACAAAGAAGAATTGAGTGATTAATTCTGCCTGACAGCATCTGAGCAAGCTTTAAAAGGTGACATTAGAGCTGGTCCTTAAGAATAAGGATTTCAACAAAAAGATACTGAGGGGAAATGGGCATTCTCATAAGCCAGGGAAAAAAGGCTACAGATACAATGAAAATGCACAGAGCACTGGAAAACAACAGGCTCATAGTGCTGAGCTCTAAGGCCAGGGCCCTGGTTAGGGCATGGAGAGAAGGGCTTTGGAAATGGCCACACACAGAAATGTGTGGACTTTTCCTCCCCTATCGACAGTGGGAAAACGATTTTGTTGTTGTTGTTTTTAAGGAATTGTGAGAAGTGGTCGAATGTCTCTTTGGGAAACATGAACCCTGGAAATGTGGAGGATAGATTGGAGTGGAGGCAGACTAGATAATGGGGTTCTGACCTCAAATGTTGTAGGTCGCGGGCTAACGGATGATGTTTGCAAGCTTGATTTTGATGAAATAATGGTCACAAAAATCTGACCATGGCTTAAAAGCAAAGCAGATGCATTGAACCAAGTCTTATGGCGTGGGAATGAGGATTGGAACTCAGCAGAGAAACAAGAAGAAGCTGTCTGATTTAAAAAAATTGTTTGGCTTCTAATGTTTTGCTTTGGTCTTTGGCCTTACTTAATGATGTCTGCCATCTTTTCTGCTATTAAGCTTAAGGGTGAATGAGTAGGGATGGTTTCAGGATTTGGTGTCTCCGATATAGAAAATTCATTGAGGACCCTGATAGAGAATGGTACAGGAAGGAAGGGTTTAGAGGTACCCAGCCCTATCATTGGGAACCCACTCGTTCTTCCCATCTTCCCCTGACACCAAACCCCTACCCTTCCTGCTTTGGGAGCTAGTAGTGGAGCTACCGGCTCCACAACTGACCACTAGGGGGTGATGTCTTGGTAGAGAAACTGACCCAGGCATTGACTGGTGGGGGAGAGGGGGAGGTTCATTGATTTTCCTCTGATAGGCTTCAAAAGTTTAGCCACAAAAGAAAATGGGGCATTAAGGTTCAATGGAAGTGAAATGGGATATAGAACCAAAAGTTCTGGATATCGCACTGCCTCCCATAGTTAATTTAAAAGCTCTTATAAATGTTATGTATCTTCATAAATGTTAATTATTACCATCAGACTTAAGATAAAAGAAAAAAAATGAACAAGGGGTTAGTTTTATGTGAGAAGAATGAAGCTATCAATGAGGAAGAGCTTTATGGAACAGTTTCCTGAATTGTTTCAGATGCAAAGCAGAGGTAGTCTGGTGGTGATTCTTTGTTCTTCCTAGAACTTGTTTTCTCATCTCCAGGTGTTCTTTCCACTGCCCAGCCTGGGTTAATTTAGCACTCAGAGTTGGGCGCTGGTGCCCTGCTGAGGGGCTTAGTTTTTCTGGCCTTTTCAACCCGCCCTCCACAGGTCAGCCCTGCTTATCTCTCACACCTCACCTGTGTGGTCTGTCCTGTACTGAGTCACTACCCAGTTCATAAGGTTGCTTCCAGTTTTCGTTGATGCTTTTCTCACTTCCTCATAAATGATGTTAAGCCTCATACTGTCTACATGTGCCCAGTAGTAATCACCGTGGCCTGAATGCCAGACAGACTCACTCTCTGTGCTTCAGTGTTTATTTTTGGCGTGTAGGCCTCCTCCAGTTGGGAGCTCTTTGGAAGAGCAGAAATGACAGACACTGCTCGCTCCCGATTGTGATCCCACAAGGGAGGGACTGTCTTTCTCAATTACCTGGTCCTAATTGGGGATTCCAGGGTTTCCAGGGATATAAAGGAGCAGGTTCATGAAAACTATAGGAGTCAAAAAGGAATAAAGTGAATTTTTGCAGGTGTTTTGTTTTTGTTGATTATTTGCCACTCAGTCTTCCATGCCCTTAAAAAAGGGACTTAGCAAAATTCCGTAAATAGAACCTTTGTGTCACAGGATCACCATTTTTTGGTTGCTTAAATTCCCAAAGAGTACCTGTCTTCCTTTTTTCTTTGAAGAATTACTAGTTTTTCTCGAGATACATAGCATACTCTGTCTCTGGACAGGCTTAAGTTACTGGCTTCCCATCAGCCAGCAAACTTGGAGCTGGAGCCGGCTGGGGCCTGACTCTTCCTTCCATTTTCTTTTCTATCTGCTTCCTTTCTCACCTCTTTTTGAAGCTGCTGCGCCAGTGTAATCTCTGTATCCT
Source organism: Mustela nivalis (assembly GCF_964662115.1). Classification (NCBI taxonomy): domain Eukaryota; kingdom Metazoa; phylum Chordata; class Mammalia; order Carnivora; family Mustelidae; genus Mustela; species Mustela nivalis. The sequence continues at coordinate 19,820,838 of NC_139032.1, forward strand.
TGGGACCAGATCCATTCTGTCTTCTGAATTTGCTGTTCCTTGCCTCCTTGCCTCCCTCTCTGGGCCTGTCTCCATTTCTTCTTTCTTGTTTGTTGCTTTTTCCCCGCATTCCCTCTTCCCTGTTTTTTTCTTGGTTTTCTGTCTCCACCTATGTTGCCCTCTTCCTTTTACCCCCTCCCTTCTCTCCTATCTCCTCCTAACAGTTTTGCAGGTGCACATTAACAAACAAAAACGACAGTGCGCCTGAAAAACTCACTCTTCAGTGAATGGTCATTTCTCAACCCTGCTTTCTTTTCTAATTCCAGAGCTCTTCGGTATCCCCGTCTGCCAGTTTCCGAGGTGCCGAGAAGCACAGAAACTCCACAGACTACTCCTCTGATAGCAAAAAGCAGAAAACTGAAGAAAAGGAAATTGCAGCTCGCTATGTAGGTTCCTCTGCCTTAGCTTTGGGGGATGTCAGTTTACTCCAGCAGTCGTTTTACCCTTTGACTATTACCAACCAAAATGAGAACATAGGAGGAAAAAAAACATCTACTTGGAGAAAAAAAAAAATAGTGCTTGTCTTTATAGCTGCGTCTCAGTTGGCTAGCACAAGTTCTGTGTGTGTGCAGGTCTGCGCACGTGTGGATGTGGGTCGGAACAGAGTGCTTTTTCTGGCAGCTAATAGAAGATGTCGTGGGTGTCCTATAATACCATTCCTAGAGATGTATTTGCTTCCCTCTGTGTATTTCAAGGTGGTTGAACTCTCTGTGGTCAGCTGGAAATGTTAAGGAAAAACGTAAAATCATAGAAACCCCGTTAAAACATGTAAAATGAATTCATGCTGAGGAATAAAGAGAGTTTTGTGGAGTATAACTTGCAGAAGCATCCAGATGTGTCGCTAACATGGGTTGAAGCCCATATTCCTTCAGTGACTAAGCCTTCGGGTCACTTAGTGTGAAGGGAGCAAGCTGGATGGCACCGGCTGGCTGCAGGCAAGCCCCTGCTCCCCCTTGCTGTGGTGAGGCCCTGCGGGACTGCGAGGCCTCAAAAAAATCAGAAAGTTTGGACTTTGCTGTGAAACCTCCCAATTTTAAAATGGTGACTACATAACCCAGTTTTTTAAACTGAGAGAACAAATCACACCCAGCCACAGGCAGGATTTAGCCCAGACGGGCCAGCTTCCACGGGATGCTCTGGAGTACCAAGTAAGCCATAGGCTTCAGTTGTTTAAATGGTAAAGCAGAATCCTCATATACCTACCTTGTAACATCATCATGAGGATTAGAGAATATAGTACATTGTAAAGTGTTTGGCACTGTTCGGTGCAGTTCGTTTTTATAAGCTGTGAGGAAATCGTCTGAACTTACCGGGGTGAATATGGCCCTCGTGCGTGTGTGCTGGGGGAGGAGGTAATGCTTGTCACTTGTCAATGCAGGACAGCGATGGTGAGAAGAGTGACGACAATTTGGTGGTTGACGTTTCCAACGAGGTACGTTTTCTGGCTCGTTCAGCTTCCTGCTCTTGTACTGTAACAGGGACTAGCTGGAGTCCGCAGTCAGTATTCAAAATGTGTGCTTCGTTTCCAAAGGGGACCCACTTTTTATTTACCTGAAAAATGTATGTATTACTGATTTTATGTATTATTGATCCTTTTTCATTGTTATTCTATTCTATAAAAGTAGAAGTGTGTTTTGCTATCACCTTAAATGCACAGCAGACATGGGGTCAGCCTGCAGATCTCATTGACAGAGGACCTGTGGATCTGTTGGGTTCTGATTTTTGTTTTGAGTAAGTACAGCTGACCCTTGAATAGTGCAGGTAGGGGGAGTGGTTTTTTGGGGCACCAACCTCCCAAGAAGTTGAAAATACACATGTAACTTCCCCCTCCCCTTTTAAAATAAGTGTAGTTGACACACAATGTTACATTGATTTCAGGTGTACAACAGAGTGATTGAGCAAGTCTGCACACGATGCTGCCACATACACCTTTTGACTCCCCCACAACTTAACTATTAATAGCCTACAATAGCATCAGTAGTCGATGAACATGTATTTTGCAAGTTACATGTTTCATACTGTGTTCTTATGATAAAGACAGCTAGAGGAAAGAAAATGTTACTAAGAAAATGTTATTAGGAAGAGAAAATTCAATTTTTAGTACTATACTGTATATTTACCCAAAAAATCTGCATATAAGTGGACCCATGCAGATCCAACCCATGTCGTTCAAGGGTCAGCTGTGCTATAAATATTTAATATTTTCTTTGACCTCAATACCAAATATTTTCTTTAGCAGTTTGGTACGTCTTTTGTTATCGGTTATGGGACATTTTGCACTTCTCCATGCTTTGCGCTAGAAACATCCACACTCAAGTACTCTAGCATTGTGAATGTGCTGTGCTGCGTTAGTACCCTTGATGTTCCTTCACAGGATCCGTCTTCCCCTCGAGGGAGCCCAGCACACTCCCCGAGAGAGAATGGCCTGGACAAGACGCGCCTGCTCAAGAAAGATGCCCCCATCAGTCCAGCCTCTATTGCGTCCTCCAGCAGCACCCCTTCCTCCAAATCCAAAGAACTTAGCCTTGTAAGCTGTCCTTCATCATCGTTCTTAGCCTTGCCTGTTTCAAGATGATTGGCTTTGAATATTTTGTAAATTCGGTATTTTTCACATTTTCTATAGGGCTCTTGTTTCCAAATATATGTGTACGTTCAGTATTCAAGTTTAATTGACAAAAGTACTTTGGAAACAGAGTGGGTTTACGGACTTAGCGGTGATAGATGTTTGTTTTATGAGTTTTTTACAAGGACAGGGGTGGAATATGGGGAAATTGAGTGAAACGTGTCTCAGCAAAGATGAAGAAATACACACTGGGCTTACAGAGATGGTTTTATCACCTATGGTTTATGGTAAATTTAGTTTTCGGCTGGGATGTGATTTTGTTGCTAGCTTTGTTTGAATTACCAAGCTATATATGACTGCAATAATTTTCCCTTCCTATCTAAGAAATAATCTGTCATTTACAAAAGTCTACCTTGACTCAACACCACAAATCACTAAAGCAAAAATGAAATTGCTTGCAACTCAGGAGAATCTCCCCATACCCTCTTCTTCTTTGGCTCTGTAGTTAATTGCATTTTTGTGTGTGTCTTCCTTTTTCCTCGCCAATTATTTCCTTGTAGCATAACATTAAAAAAGAAAAAAGACTCCGTTCTCATTATAACCTTCTGAATTCACAAATTCACAACTGAAGGAAAGAAAGTTCTTCAGTTTGTCTGCAAGTTAAGGGGATGTGTCTGGCACGGGGCTACATTAAGTTTTTTTCTGTGGTTCTCTCTTGGCCTTCTGGCCTTCTTGTATTGCCACCTCCTCTGTGCTGGTCTCTGTGACCATAGGGGCGTGGATCTGTTCTAAGAGGACCCATTAACCAGGAAGCCACTTGTGACATGAACAGTCTACCAGAAACACAGCTCAAGCATCCTTAAATCAAAGCAGCCAACAAGTGTTTGGTCACAGGACGTCATGATTTGTCAGCCTCTGTCTGACTCAGACCCAGTTTCCTGGAAATCATTGACTGCCCTAAATTCTGCTTCGGTTTATATCCTCTTGAACGTTGGTTTTGTGGTCTCAGGGAGCTCTTTCTGTTTGTTGGTTTGTTCTTTTGTAATTATGAAAATAAAGGCCCAACCTGAAGAACTTTTTCCATTCCTTACTCTTTTCCTTTTGACTTATCTTTTTAAACGTTTAACATTGTTCAAACTGTTATGGGGCACCCGGGTGGCTCAGTGGGTTAAAGCCTCTGCCTTCAGCTCAGGTCATGGTCCCAGGGTCCTGGGACCGTGCATCGAGCTCTCTGCTCAGCAGGGAGCCTGCCTCCTCCCCTCTCTACTTGTGATCTCTCTTTGTCAAATAAATAAATAAAATCTTAAGGGGGAAAAAAAAAAACCAAAAAGAAAACTGTGTTCTGACTGCCACTATATTCTCTTCCATCTCTTGTTAGAATGAAAAATCTACTACTCCTGTTTCAAAGTCCAATACCCCTACTCCACGAACCGATGCACCCACCCCAGGCAGTAATTCCACTCCTGGACTGAGGCCTGTGCCTGGAAAACCACCAGGAGTCGACCCCTTGGGTTAGTAATAAGAAGGGCTTTCTGTGTATTTATGCTTCATGTTTTTAAAGAAATTCAAGCAATTTAAACAGTGCAGTACCTTAAGAGTAGTAATAAACAGTATTGAAAAGCGATAGAGTTATTTTTTTTAACCTGAACCAAGCGCCTTTAATGACTTTTGAGAATATTACTTTAAGCGAATTTGAGCCCCGGATCCTATTTTTTTTAAGGTATATGTTAACGCCTCACTTCCTTATTGTTTCCTGTGTTCTTGGTTTTTCTCTTCTCTCCTTTCATTTTGGTGTGTAGCCTCAAGCCTCAGGACCCCGATGGCAGTCCCTTGTCCATACCCAACCCCGTTCGGGATCGTGCCCCACGCCGGGATGAACGGGGAGCTGACCAGCCCCGGCGCCGCCTACGCGGGGCTGCACAACATTTCACCGCAGATGAGCGCAGCCGCCGCTGCCGCCGCCGCCGCCGCTGCCTACGGGAGATCACCGGTGGTACGTTCCTGGGCCTTCACAAAATCAAGCCATTCCTGGGCCTTCACAAAATCAAGCCATTCCTGGGCCTTCACAAAATCAAGCCATTCCACAGGATCACCAGACATTACTTTCGAACGTAGTTTATATAATTTGAGGTATTTGTAGAGAAACCCATCACATCTGTAAATTAAACTACACGCAGTTGTACTGTGAGATCCATTTCCTTTTCTAAGGAGAGGAAATGTCCTTGTTATTTTAGGTTTCCTTTAAATTTTAAACCTACAAGAGCAGAGCGGATGATCATGACTGTAGTGAACCCTGTGTTTCCCTCATAAACTTCAAAAATTAAACAAGTAATTTTTTTCATGTATATTCCATCCCCAGGTATGTTACCCATAAAGTCACGAACATCCTGTCTTTTCATTAGTAGATACTTTTGTATGTGTACCTCTAAAAATCGTATTTAAAGTCTGTATTCTCCCAAGATCTAGAGAGGTATTGAGGAGGCTGAAATGAGTTAATGTAATTTTGTGTGTTTTTGTTGTTTTGCTTGGGAAAATTCTAGGTTGGATTTGATCCACACCATCACATGCGCGTACCAGCCATACCTCCGAACCTGACAGGCATTCCGGGAGGAAAACCGTGAGTACCTCTGAGCCTCATGCTCCCCACCGTGCTCCAGACCCCAGGCCCTTGCCGGCCTTTCTGGCTGATCACTGCTAGGCAGTGTAGGGGAGCTCCTGGAGCTCGATGTGGGTTTTTTTGTTTCTGTTTGGTTTTTTCCCTTGCAAAGAATTTCCATTTTCTCTCACACAAGAAAAGAAGTAATGAGGTGGGGTTTTGTATTTTCAATTTAAAATCTTGAGCTTCTAATATGGAAATGCAAATTACTGAGACATCTCCAGCAGTCAGGTCTGCTCTACGTCTGTTACTGAATTCTTTTGTTGCCTTGAAGTAAAAACGTCCTATGTGCAAACCTGGATGCTCAAAATTTGAGCGTGTTGGGAAAAGACATGCCAAACTTCAAAGGCTGTGAAAAGAAAGAAGTGTGGTCTTATGCTCAGTTTTGTTCATAGGAAAGGTGGCTTTGCTTATTTGGCTTCTTGTCCCAGGAGCTGGATATTTGGAGCATCTGTATTCACAGCCCCCTTGAGTTACGAAGGCAAAACGCACGCATCAGCTTTTCCAGCCTCTTCTTGTACATTCTAATCTCTCACCATACCTCGTTCCACAGCCTTCCATTTCAGTCCCGCACGCCTTTTTATGACTACCTACGCACGGTTCTCCTGCTCTCTGGCTTCATCTTCCCAGATACAAAACTTGACTATAAAATAACACCACTCTTCCCTTAAAATCCTAGCTTGCTTCCTCTCTCCTGTCTTCAGGAAGCATCCCCACAGACCCTTCCTGCCTTCCTAGTTCCCCACGGGTGTGTATGCTCCTGGCTCTTCCCACTGGCATCCTGTCTGTCACCACACACGCCGTCCATGTGCTGCTTCCCCGAGCTGGTGCTTTCTCCTCAGCCTGTGCTACCCACACTTGACCCTCAATAGCCAGTAAGTCCCTTCTCCCCAAGGCTTCCTTGGTGGCTTGGCTGCCTCGGGGCATTTGCTGCAGCACTTTTCTTGTGGCTTCTTGTCTCACTTCAAAAGTGTCTGCTAAAGTGTCACTTATTAGAGCATTCTGCCCTTGCAGTCCTATCTAAAAGAGCATCCTTCTCTCGCTTCCTCTCCCCATTGTTGTTCTTTTCTACCTGTCTGTAACTGTGATCTGCTTCTCCCTGCTTGAATGTAAGTTTGTGAGAGCAGAACAGAACTCTTTGCTGTTCGGTTATAGGAGTAGCTCCGGTGCCTAGAGTGGTACCTGGTACCTGGTGCTCACAGTACGTACTTTTTAACTGAGGGGGAGAGAGTGCGCACAGGTGAGCCAGCCAGTTTCTTTCTTCTCCGATCTCTGACTGCCTCTTTATTCGCTGCTGTACACTCAGGTGCTTAGTTGTCACTGTGATATTTCCTGTAGGTGACTTCTTGGTGTAACTTACTTCTGTACAGTTCTGTGCTAAACTTCCCCTGTTGCATCAAACACAGTGCTGGCTCCATAGCCAAGTTGCTCCGTAAATATTTGACTGATTAATAAGGGAGGCAAGGCAAATTAGACTTTGAGTTCCCTGAGAATCAAAGGTATAAATACCCATTACCATAAAGTTCTGTGTATTTGTGTGTGTTCTGCAAATAGTTGTTGACTGACTTAGAAGTCTTGTTGACCGAGAGCTCTGATGTATTTGAAGGTGAAAGTTTGGTCTCTTTCAGGCAGTGATTAAATAACAAGGTCATAGGATTAATCAAATAACTCAAATCCCTCTGAGTTCCACATGAACCTGTGGGGAAGGAGAGGTTTCTTTAGGGAAAGGGTATCATCCCATGTTCAGGTACTGTGTAGTTACCATGTGGTTGACTAGCTGTGGCACCAGGGCTGTGGTGTAACCACTAGTGCAATACTGCCCCGAACCCTGCAGGGTGAAGAGAGGGGAAGGGAGCTTAGGTGCCTGTAAAGAAGAAGGACGGTCTTGATTTCACTTTGGTCCATCTGAACCACTGTTGAGTTAGAGCTGGTCTGATTCGGGAGGCATTTCTCTGAGCCTTGAGTGGGACTCCCTTTCTTCCCCCAGAATTATCAAATTGTTGAGATTCTTTTGGGAAGGTGGATGGGTTTGAGGATGGTTGTAAATTTTCATTCCTGGGAATGATAGAGCCACATGTCATGCAGTTGGCAGATGACATTAGGAGTCCCAAAGAGAGCATGGTGGGGTCAACAAAGTTGAGTTCTGGGATGTGACAGGTCAAAATTTGAATTTTTACTCTGCCAGTTGAGAACTGGAGGACAGTGTCTTAACTTGGGGAGCTTCAGTTGGCTCATCTATAAACCGAGGATGGCACCTGCCTTGACAGATGGGGCGTAAGAGTAATGTAAGATAATATCTCATGCGTTTGGGATGGTGTTTGGCATATGGGACTCCTCAGTCAACCGCAGCCTCATTTCCGGTTTAGCTTTGCCCTAGGTCATTATCAGCTTTTCAGGTGCTTATGCAGTTGAACTGAACTGCATTTCTGTAGTGGGCAGAAATGACCCAAGAAAATTAGATTGGAGAAAATAGACTCTATATTCCTGTCATTGGTGTGTCTTTATTAAGAGGACGTCAAGACATGTAAATTCACATTCATTTATGCATAAAGAGATAATATATTTTTATTACCGATTTCTCAGAGGAAGTAATGATAACAGGTGGCTCGTCAGATCTTAAGATACAGAATTGTGAAACTTTGTCTTCTGTGTGTGTTTCAAGAGAAACGACTTTTTTGTGCTATAACATGAAACATAATGAGTCACCTAAAGGCTTCCCCTACTGCACACACAAAGTAAACTGCCTTTTTCCAGAAAGACTCAAAGCAGTTGTGCATCTCTGTCCTAATTAACTTTTACAGAATGAATTGTTAGATGTTATCAAAAGTTATAATTAAATGCATGTCACCAACTAATGAATAAAGTAGCATTTATTTAATAATTCACATTGGATCCTCTTGTCTATTCTGGTGAATTAGTAAAAGTTGCATTCAGCTTGTAATTGGAATGACAACGTAGTTTAATTTTGACATAAGCCCGAAATGGACTTTCCTCCTCACCTATTACTTAAATGAGACATTTATAAATAGGGTAAAACTATTCAATTACAACCATAGTACTAACTACATCGTGGGACATGGCATATGGATGGAGCCATGAGAGAAGAGCACAAGTTTGTTGGTTTTCAGCTGCTCATAATTCAGAAAATTTACCGTGGTGTTCTATTTGTTTTTATAAAGTGGGATTTTTCAAAATAGGAACAATGCTTGAGACACAGTAAGCCCTTAGCAGTATTTGTTGGCTGGCTGATGTACTAGTGGGTTCATATGCCACTTCGAGCCTGATTTTCTAGCATACTTTATAAAGCACAATGGCCAGATCTTTTATTGTGAATTTAAAGTCTTGTCCCATCTCGTGAGACATTGAAAACTTTGGAGAAGGCGTTGCGAAGTATGAGACAGATGAGTTCAACATTCTAGAACTGGACCTTTTAGGGAGAGTAAATGAGGTTGGGGGTGGGAAGGCCAAGGACCTTCTTTAAATATGCTGGGTTTTCATCGAAAGATGTTTCAGGTAAAATAGCATCTTCGGTGCACATGTTTTTAAAAAGAGCGATTTGCAGATGCCTTGGTGGAGGTATAGTTCTGTCAGAAAGTCCAAGGTGCTTCTGTTCTCTTTACCGTCTTTCTTAGCCATTCTTAGCTTTTAGTGCTTTCACCTGCTGTGTACACACGTGCTTGTGTGTCTGTATGTCTGGGTGTGTGTGTTTTGGTGGAAGAGTCCACTGTATTCCCTGCACCCTATCCCTCCAGCCCTACATCTGTAGTTGTGCGCTGGACATCTCAGACATCTTGAGTGTGTGTTATCTGCACGTCAAAGTCAGCATATCATGATGCTTCTTCTCCAGACGAGGCCTTCCTCCCACATTGCCCATCAGGAGTATTGGTATTCTGATCCTTGTTTCCTAAGCTCAGAAACTCAATTATTATTGGCTCCTTCTTCACATCTTACTCGTTAAGTCCTGCAGAATTTTACATCCATTGTTACTTTTACTGCCTTCCTTGGGAACTAGCCTGGTTCAGGTCCCCCAGTACCTTGCATCTAGATGATTGGAATCATTGTCTCTTAGTCCTCCTGGCCAACTATATTCCTTGCGATCAAATTTATTGTCAGTTGCCCCAGTTCCCCCTCCAAAAAACCCTTTAGTGAATTCTGTTTGTGGAGTTCTTAGGCTGGCCTTGCAGGCCCTCCCTTTTTACAGCCCTCCCTTTTCTAGCAGATAGACAGCAGTGTGTGTGTGTGTGTGTGTGTGTGTGTGTGTAGTATAAATGTATATATTCCTGATGCATTTGATCAGACTGTGCTCAGGCCAGCTCCTCCAACCACTTAACCCTGGGGTGGTTATTGAACACATGAATTCTTTGTATTAAAACCAGCCCAGGAATTTCCATCAGTGCTCCCCATCCTTCGAGAGCCCTTGCTCTGCTCTTTCTGCCCGCCTCCCCCCCAGATTGTTTTTCCGTCTTCCTCCCTCCTCTGTGAGAATCCCTCCATTCTGCAAAACCCATCTCTAGAACCATGTCACTACTGAGACCTCAGCTTTGTCTTGAACCACCACAGAACTTCCCACTTCTCATATTTCATCTGGTATTGTGGCCACTTCTTTGCTTTTCTCATCAAACTTCCTAGATTAGAAGCTGCTAGTGGGCAAGGCCAGTGCCTTACCTTGTTTTGTGTTCTTAGCATGACGTCTCTATCCATGTGGCTGAGAGGCCTTACCGATCCGTTGAATCGGGTAGAAAAAGAGGAGTTCGTCAAGCCTGGGTTTCTGATTTCTAGAGTCTGGCTTTCGTTACACATTCCAGTACACTTCGCCAGCTACACGTCAGAGTTAGTTGAAATCTGATAAGATTCTTACTAGAGTTTTATTCTTTCCAGTCTTGAGTATCTTACATGTACTAATAGCAAGCAGAGGGCTGCATTACATCCTTAGTGTAAGTAGGCTCTTGACATTCTTGTTAAAGGGGGTTCCAGGAACATAGTAGGTGCTCACAGAGTGCTTTGTGGTTGAGTTGAAGAATATCATATCAAAAACCTCAAAAGAAATCTTGTGTCTGGTTTCTTAACTATTTAAATTCTCAAAGCTCCTTAAAAACCACTTAGTGATACTAGGGAGAAGAGAAGGGATGGCTTTTCAAGTAAATTATCATTAAGAATGTATGACACCATCTAAGTGTGGAATAACCTTCCTCTCCTTTCCTTTAAGATTTAGTCTCATGACCTCTTTCATTGCTAAATCAATTAGCCTTTTTCTCCATCGTCATCCTTCAGAATCTCAGCCTTTCTCTGAGACCATTGCTGCCTTCCCCTCCTTGCCTGATTGGCACCTGGTTCTCTCCCCAAGGAACCCCCTCCACCTGCAGCTCTCTGAGGGGGTGCCCCTTGGTTTGTTTCATATCCTTAAATCTTCAAAGCCAGTGATGGGTGATAAAGGCTGTGTCATCCTCCCCACCCCTCTGCCGCCCCCACCACCAGTCTTTTCTAGAACTGAGCTCCTTTATCTTTTTGTGAAAACGCTGGCTCTTTCAGGCTTGTGTCATGGATTCTACCTACCCTTACGCCTTGTTGGGGGATTTCCTTTTTATTAAAGACTTGGCACTGACTTAGGGTCTTCCTCCTTGGAGCCACCCTCATTCCACAGGAGTCTGGTGTTCACAAGGTCAGCCCCCAGTAACCCTGTCATGGGGCTTGGACCCCTGTAGCTGTGGACCACTGCTTGGCCAGCTGTAGCTGTCCTTGACTGTTTAAAAGGCTCACAAGGAAGGATCTCGTCCCCTCCCCCCTCACTTTGTCACTTCCAGAACCCAGGTGACCCATCCAGCACAGCCTTCTCTGCTTCCACCCAGCCGGAGTGATCTTTAGAACCACACATCTGTTCCCAGCTGTCGGACTGTCTCCCAGGCACAGACCTCCTGTCTAGGCTCCTCTTCCCGTTCTGTCACCTCCAATCCATTCTTCACCCAGCAGCCAGAATAGCACTTTAAAACATGAACTGAATCCTGTTATTCCCTGCCGAGAAGTCCCAGTAACTTCCCACTCCACCCAGGATAATGTGCATTCCTCATCACGGCCCACCAGGGCTTTTCCCCGCTGCCCGCCCTCTGTCTCTCCAGCCTGCCCCTCGCCACTCAGTACACACTAGTGTTCTCACTTGTTTCTGCTTTAGGGACTCTGCATTGTTCCTCTACCTCCACATTCCACATCCCCCCCCCACCCCCTCACCCCCAATGTGTACCAGGGCCTGCGTCCTTTCATCTTGTCTCTTCTCATATGGTACCCCAGACCTGTGCCGCGTGCGTGCGTGTGGGGTGTGTGTGTGTGTGTGTGTGTGTGTGTGTCTTGCCATCTGATGGGGATCTGAGGTTACTTATTTTTCTGCTTATATATGGTATTTGCTTTCCCTTCTAGATGTTGACCCTGGAGGATAGAGACTTTGTTCACCCCTGATTTCCCAGCATCTTTGATAGTACCAGGTTCAGAGTAGGCATTCAATAAATAGTTTCTGACTAAATGGATACCAAACGTTCTGTCTCACTGTGTCCTTCGTATTTGCCATGCCCCGCCCCTTCACACCATCTTGTCTTTGTATCGAAGCCCCATTGCCTCACCCTGTCAAATCCCACAGTACCGGGCATGTCCACTGTTCATCATGTTGACCTTCTGACACTGTTATATTTATTTATGTGATTATCTCACTAATCAGTCTGCCCCTCGACCTACCTGCTGCCTACTCCCACAGGCTGTAAACTCAGGAGAACCAGGGATGCAGGGTTTGTTTGTTTTTCTTCTGTTGTAACCCCCGTTCTACAAATATGGTGCTTGGCACACGGGGATACCCAAGAAATTTGTGTTGAATCGTTGAATCTCTTAATACGTTGTCAAATGATTGACCATCTTCTCCTATCTCTGGACTTGCCGTCTCTCTCAATCATCTGTGTCTCTGACTGCTCTTGCTGGAGGGTCCTTAGATGTAAGCAGCCCCCCAAATCCTGCGTTTGTCCCCTCACTGTATGATCTGCGATGGCATTACTGCTCTGCTCCCTTAGCTTCCACTCTCACTTCTTAGTCAAGAAGCGCACGTTGTCTTTCTAACCTAACCTCTCACCTGAGTCACAGTACTCTGCTTACTGTTGAACTCTTTGGATTCCCAGCTGCCCTTAAATTAAAGAAAACCAAACCAGTTAGCTCCTTGAGTGTGTAGCTTTTGGTCATGCTTCTCTGTCTCTTCACTAACATGTTGTCCCCCTGAATCACGTGGGTTCTGAGCCTGAGAGCCCTCCTTCCCACCTCTCCCGGGTCACCGGTTCAGTGTGTCTCCCAAGTCCTATTGATTTGACCGAGGACATGTCTTCTGTCTCTTGTCTCCCGAGCTTCCGCCTCCTTCCCCGCCAGCAGGGCCACGTACCACGTTTCTGCTACGGGCTGGGCCTCTGCTTCTCTGTTGTTACCGAGAAGGAAAATGCCCTCCGCTATCTGGCACCACGTCTTCCACGGCCACATACTGCATCATCCCTCCTGGGGACAGTTGGGAGGGTGATGAGGTCCTTAGTAATGGGACGAGTTTTGATGAATGTGGCTAGCCTGTAGCTTTTTGCATTAAGGTGCCATAAACTGTTTTGATTCTAAAACTTCCCTGAGAGGTCCAAGCTCCAGTCCTTTGTGCACCCACAGATGCTTTCCCTTGGTATGTCTTTCCCAAACTTCGTCCTATAAACAGAGCACATTCCAAAGCTTCATGCCAAAGCAGAATGACATAATTTCCAAAATGGGCTATTGCCCATGATAGAAGACAGGCCCAGCTCCCTGTCCCCACCCCGTGCATCACACAGCCTCACTGATGTGTCCACCCTGACTTCAGCACCCTAAGAATAGAGATCTCGAGGGAGATGTTCGAACGGAAGTTGCATTTAGAACCAAATGTTTTCATAAGTGTAGAACTTTCCTTGGAGATGAACTGGAGTTGGAGCTGATGATAGGCACTTATAGGTGGGCCTTTGGGGTAGTCACACAGGACGCCTTTACAGGTCCTAATTTCATCAGGAATTACTTGCATTAATGATTTTCAAGTCCGATAGGACTTATTGTGGTGCGTGTGCTGGGGTCACAGCTGTCGTTTCACTGTGGGCCTAGAGACTCAACTCCTTGGAGCTTGATCGTTTTGACTCATTGATCTCCATTAGTAAATCACTTGATTGGCGTGAATTCATATACAGGCAGAAATAGTATCACAGGCTTCTGGGTCACCCAAAGTAGAAAACAGAGCAAGTTTGCAGAGTGTCCTGAATATACTAGGTTGGCTTTACTAGATAGATACTATACTAATGTTGACTTTCTTATTTAATTCTCTGTGAAGTGTAGGTAGCATTCTCTCCCTTTGAAAGATGAGAACTGAGGTTCAGAGAGGCTCAGTGACTACTTAATGCCACACACCAGTTAGTGAAGAGTCGACCTGACATTTGATCGTAGGTCTAGCTTCTGAAAATTAGGTTTTCTCTTTTGTACCAGGTAAATTTGACTTACTTGCAAATTATAAAGTTACACTGAAAAAGTTTTCTTTCTCATCTCCTCACACTGATCAGTTAACTAATGTTTTTCACCTTCCGCTCCTACTTTTCCTTCTTCCCACTGCACTACCGTAGAGCGTACTCCTTCCACGTCACCGCAGACGGCCAGATGCAGCCTGTCCCTTTCCCCCCCGACGCCCTCATCGGACCCGGAATCCCCCGGCACGCGCGCCAGATCAACACCCTGAACCACGGGGAGGTGGTGTGCGCGGTGACCATCAGCAACCCCACGAGACACGTGTACACGGGCGGCAAGGGCTGCGTCAAGGTCTGGGACATCAGCCACCCCGGCAACAAGAGCCCCGTCTCTCAGCTCGACTGTCTGGTGAGCGAATGTGGAGGCACCTTCATTCAGAAAACGGGATGGAATAGTGAGAGACTTGGTTGAACGGGCAACACATGGAATTGATTCCAAGTGGGTAATTGTCTTCGGTGGTTTGTGGTCCTTCATGTGGAGAGTGCAACTTTCATGAGTCCTGCCCAATTCGTGGGCACAGGCTCACTACCCGTTTTCCGGTCTGATAAAGGAGTATAAGAAACGTTAAAAGCCCAGGAGGGCTTCTGTGAGAGCACACCTCTCGGTCTGTCACATGGTGACATTACCAAAGTAACGTCCTGCTTTCTGCGCAGACAGTAGACTATTCCCTTGCCTATGTCTTGGGCGTTTGTCCTTCCATCATTTATAAAACTTCTGCTGGACATTCTTCCTTAAACCAGCAGTGGAATTTCTGCTGCTCCACAATGTTAGGTTGGTTTAACATATTTGTTGTACACAACATTCCCAGACCCTCACGTTGAAAGGACCTTTTTTCTCACTCCCCCTCCCTTAATATTCCTCGAACAAATTTTGCCTCCAGTTGATGCTGCTTGATCAACCACTGCTGCCCAGGACTCGTGCGCTCCTGCGTTGGGGTGTTTGTGTGTGTGTGTGTGTGTGTGTGTGTGTGTGCGCAAATGAGTCAGGCAGCTGGGTGATTTGGTTGGTGGTGGTGGGAGTTGGGTCTAGATCTTTGCATTTTCATGCTAATTAAGATTAAATATCTCAGCACTAAATTTGTAGATCAAGTTTAAGTACTTCCCTAATTTCATGTAATTTTCTAGCATTAATCCACTTTATCATTGTCATAAGTAAAAATGGCTCATTAAAACCAGGAGGGAACACAATACTTTTATGGATTTCTGCTCTCGTGTTAATGCTGTTTTCCTTTCCTCATGAGTGATCTCTTGATGGTTTTTGTCTCTACAGAACAGGGATAACTACATCCGTTCCTGCCGATTGCTCCCTGACGGTCGCACCCTCATCGTGGGAGGGGAGGCCAGCACTCTGTCCATCTGGGACCTGGCGGCTCCGACCCCACGCATCAAGGCAGAGCTGACGTCTTCGGCCCCTGCGTGCTACGCTCTGGCCATCAGCCCCGACTCCAAGGTCTGCTTCTCGTGCTGCAGTGACGGTAACATCGCCGTCTGGGACCTGCACAACCAGACGCTGGTGAGGTGGGTCAGCAAGATCCCTGCCCAGGGCACGCGAGGGAGCCGATTTTACCACTCTGTGCCAAAGAGCTGTGTGTGTCTAAAACAATGAAATAGAATTCTACTAAAATGTGTTAGGAACAGGCTCATTTGAAAGGTGGCTAGAGGGCGCCTGGGTAGCTCAGTTGGTTAAGTGACTGCCTGCAGTTTAGGTTATGATCTGAGTCTCCTGGGATTGAGTCCCGCATCCGGCTGCCTGCTCAGCAGGTGGCCTGTTTCTCCCTCTCCTCCCTGCTCCTGCCCTCTCGCACTATCTCTGTCTCAGAAACAAATTACTGATGTAAAATCTTATTTTCTGCCTTTGAACTTTTGAACTTACCAAATGAGGGGTTGTTCTCTTTCTTTGTTTTGTTTTTTTTTTTTTTTTGGACATTATCCTAAGCATCACTGATTTGGGTTTTTAAAAAAAAAATGAGGTCATTTTTACATAATTAATGTACATCATGTTCCCATGACCTCATGAGCTCGTTAGACGTCTATAATTTGCCATCTGCACTTGCTAACCAGCCGTCACTGTCGCTAGACACTCCCCAAGAAGATTCACAGCACCAGGGCAGTGTCCTCCATGCCACGTGTATCCCACATGTGCCTTCTGTCAGTAGATCATCTCTGAACCCCTGCTACGGGCCTCAGCATTGTGCTTCACTCTGAAATGGTCTAGATTATCTGTAATCCCACCATTAAGGATGGGTCGATGCACTGAGATGTCTGTTTAGAAGTGAAATTATATGGCATTGGTGTTGGTAGATAATGCCCTGAAATGAGTCTCCAGATGTCAGCACCCGAGAGAGCAGGAAGTATGAGGTATGATTTGCTGAAGGGTGTGAGAAGGTTGTAATCCGGCCTAGCCGCAAGTCAAGGGGAGTATGTAAGGAGAAGAGGCCTCTACTGGCCATCTGTCAGATATTTTTTGCAGGACTGAGCTCTATGCATGATTCCAAAAATAAAGTGGTCATCATTTGTTTCATCTTGGGTAAGGCTCTTACGAGGAACTGCTTCTAATCTCTTCTTTTCCCAGTGTCTTTTGTACATTCTGCCAGCTCCTGGAACAGCTGAGCCACACTGAGTTTCTTTCCATGTGCCTTACTTGAGAGCATAGCCTTTTTGTGGTCTTGCACAGCCTGCTACAGTTGCATAACTGCGCACTGGCAAAATTTGCTCTGTGACTCCTGTGGCCATCCCCATAGCTTTTGTAGAAAGGAACATATAACATGCCTTACCTCCTCTTAAACCCTTTCCTTCATATTACAATGATAAAATCAGTCTTAGATGTATTTTTGATTAGTTCATATACATATAGCTGTGTGTTTTCTTTTATTTCAGTTGGAGATCTTTTTTCCCTTTGGTTATATCAGTTGTTTTTTGGTATGACAGTCAAAGACCCCTAAGTGTTCAAAAATAAAAAGTGTAAGAAATTGAACCTCTCAGTTAAACCTGAATCTCTCTATGAATATGCTTTCTTAGTTGAATAATTAGAAAACACAGTAAACCTAATCTGTAAGACCTACAATGAAACTGATCCCTGAGAAGTTCTCAATTTTTTTTTTTTTACTGAAGTACAATTAACATTGAGTGTTATTGTAGTTTCAAGTGTACAAAATCATGATTCAGCAAGTCTGTGCATGACTCAGTGCTCATCACCACAAATGTACTTTTAATTCCCTTCATCTCATTCACCCATTCTCCCACCACTTCCCTTCTGGTAACCATCAGTTTGTTCTTTGTATAAGTCTGTTTGTCTGTCTCTTTTTTTCTTCATTTGTTCATTTGTTTTATTTCTTAAATTCTTACAGATGAGTGAAGTCATATAGTATTTATCTTTCTTTGACTTATTTCAATTAGTGTTATACTCTGTATTCATCCATGTTATTGCAAATGATAAGCACTTACTCTTTTTTATGGCTGAATAATATTCCATCTTATATGTATACCACATCTTCTTTACCCATCTATCAATGGACACTTGGGCTGCTTCCATATCTTGGCTATTGTAAATAATGCTGCAGTAAACATAGGGGGGCGGACATCTTTTCAAATTAGTGTTTTCCTTTTCTTTGGGTAAATACCAGTCATGGAGTCACTGGATCTTATGGTAATTCACCTTTTAATTTTTTATAGAACTCCACACTGTTTTCCACAGTGGCTGCACTGACGAGCTCGGAATTGAGTTCACATAAAAACTAACTTTTTTAAGGTTTTCCCTCTGTTTTGACATTTTTCAGGCAATTCCAGGGCCACACAGACGGGGCCAGCTGTATTGACATTTCTAACGACGGCACCAAGCTCTGGACGGGCGGCCTGGACAACACGGTCAGGTCCTGGGACCTACGCGAGGGGCGGCAGCTGCAGCAGCACGACTTCACCTCACAGGTACAGGTGTGGGCCCGGGACACTCCAGAAGACACAGTTTTGTGATATACATGACAGACTATACCATGTGACAAAGTCCCTTTTGACTCTGGGTTAAATAACTCAGTTCTGTCAAAACACAGTAATGTGTATTAAAGGATTAGAAAAAAATCTCATTTATAAGCTTTTAGCAGGTTTTTCCTGCAAAGACCATTACTTTGTATTCTTTGAATTTTGCCTAATTGATTCATTAAATGATATTGTGCAGATAGATGTATGTGTTACTTGGGCATCACCCATTTGGCTGTGATTTCTTCTTATATAATTGGAATCATCTAGACTTCCTTCACAATTTAAATAGTATCCTCAGAAGAAGCAGTACCTCCTGCGAGAGGCAGCGTTTCTTCTCTAGGCACCATCACTCTGAACTGTTCCACTCGTAGATCTTTTCTCTGGGCTACTGCCCAACCGGAGAGTGGCTGGCTGTGGGGATGGAGAACAGTAACGTGGAAGTGCTGCACGTCACCAAGCCGGACAAATACCAGCTGCATCTCCACGAGAGCTGCGTCCTGTCGCTCAAGTTTGCCCATTGTGGTAAGCAGCCCCCTCCCGTCTGTATCCTGTCCGTGACAGTCCACCCCCTTTGCCCTCCCGCGGATGCGTCCTCACTCCACTCCTTTGGTTTAGTAACTTGTCCCTCTTCCAAAGTACATATGTGCCTGCGTCTCTAATGCCATGTGCCGATCCACTTACCATTGTTGGAAGGATGAATGACTCACTAAATCTAGGACAGTGAGCTTTATGTTTCCAGTGAAAAGAAACTTTTGTTGCAAATTAGAAGAGTTTTCCATGAATAGTTTGTGCGCTATAAAGCAAATCTCTGGTATCTGACACAGTAACACAAACAAGACCTTTTTCCAAACTGTTTCTGTAGGCAAATGGTTTGTAAGCACTGGAAAGGACAACCTTCTGAATGCCTGGAGAACACCTTATGGGGCCAGTATATTCCAGGTAACACTTGTCCAGCTTCCGTCTAGTGCGTGCTCCCTGCATGGCGATGGTTTACCCAGAGTCTCTCTGTGCATTCTGTCAGATCAATAAGGCTCCTGAGTGTCCTCGGAGGTAGGGCAAGAGAAGACTACCTTGCCTGAGGGAGGGTGGTGTCACAGCCCCACAGTGTGGAGCTGGGGGGGTGACCTCCGGTTCTCTTCGACCCAGGGCCGAGACACTGCCCATCGCACTAACCAGCTTTCCGTGCCTCAGTCCCATGTATACGTTAGAGTTTTTGCATCCTCTGTGATTTGTGTGTGTGTATTGTGTCTTTAAAGTGCTTCTATTTAAAAACGTTGAGCATTTTGCCTGAATATTCCTATTAGTATTGTTATTTCTTTGATTTTTTTTTTTTCCCCAAAGAAGTGTTGTGGAAAGTTTAGTAAATCTTAATTAATTTCAGAAATGTTTATTCTTACTGACTTAGTGGTACTTAATGTGTAGTGTGTGAAATTATTTGTAGGAGGACCAAATGGTAGATGTGATCAACATGGGCACACTCATCGTCTCTGTGCTCTCCCTGGCTGGAATGTGGAAATTTCACAGGCAGTTTAAAGAACACTTCTCTTTTTTAACCTATACTTGGGATGTTATTTTTTAGATGTGCTTTTTTTTTTTAAGGGACAACAACAGATTTGCAGTTTCCTTGAGCGTAGTATTATGTCATCATAGAGTAGATCAACGCATAATACAAAAATACATATATTGAGTGAAAATACTGTGCCAGGTAATCGATAGGACACAAGTAGCTGATTATTGCTGTCATGAAATTTATAACTGAATGTAGTATACATTGTTAATATTATGGGTCACAACCTTTCTGGTGGTCCCAAAAAGGACTGGGAATAAAAAAAAGGAAATCTATAATCTTAGAGTGGCTCTTTTATAGTAAGCATAAAGTGTTGTATCTTTTGTGTATATTGGATTGTGAAGTAAAATGGATTAATTACAGGTTACAGTCAATTGGGACGCCTGGGTGGCTCAGTCAGTTAAGCCGCTGCCTTTGGCTCAGGTCATGATCCCAGGATTCTGGGATTGAGTCCCACATTGGGCTCCTTGCTCAGCGGGGAGTCTGCTTCTCTTTCCATCTCTGCCTGCCACTCTGCCTGCTTGTGCATGCGCTCTCTCGCTCTCTCGCTCGCTCGCTCTCCCTGACAAATAAATAAAATCATTAAAAAAAAAAATACAGGTTACAATGAAAAAAGTTTGAGAAACACTGGCCGTAGGTTAGCTTCTGCACATCAGGTGTTAATTTTTTAAGTCTTCAGAGTTCTGGTTAAAATCCTGCAGCATTCATTCATTTAGCACAGTTCAGTTCAAAGTTGACCTTGATCTCCTTGTGGTTGGTGAGTTGAGCATGGTATCCAGGACTCTTAAGTATGGAACATTTCTCCTTCTAACTGTTGAACTCCTCCCTACTTGGAGATATGCATTCTTTTTTCACACAGGAGAATTGGGCTTTCTATTAGAAATATTTTTACATTCCCAATTTCAAAAAATGTAGTGTTTTCCACGACATTTTCCACTTGAACTCTGAGGCAACTCTCTTGAGGTAGCAGGCAGGTAAGCGGTCCTGACCTGTTTGTAAGATAGGAGTTTCACCAGGGTTAAGTGACCGGTCTGGTGTTCCACAGCCCGACCTCCAAGCCATCTGACGGAAGTGGGGAATGCTAAGAACACTCTGCTCTTACCTGTCTGGAGAAGAGGGTTCGAGACCAGGCCTTACTTCTTCAAAACATGTGCTTATACAGCTGGCTTGCCTGCCACCTGATGTCCCCATTGCAGGAGCCTGTAGGCTAGCGTGGTGAGGTGTCCCTAGAGTGTCCTGGGCCTCGCCATTTTGAGGGAGGGCCGGGACTGCCTTGCCTGGCGGGCTGCTCCTGTTTGGACAACAGGTCACCTTCACGCTTGTTTTTACTTTGTCGTCCAGTCCCACCTCATGGGTTTTTCTTTCAGTAGGTAACATTTGTATTTGTTTCTTTCCTAGTCCAAAGAATCCTCATCGGTGCTTAGCTGTGACATCTCTGTGGATGACAAATACATTGTCACTGGCTCTGGGGATAAGAAGGCCACGGTTTATGAAGTTATTTATTAAGGACAAATCTTCATGCGAACTGGACCCCTTCTCCTTGTAGCACTTTGTTCTATCATCCTCTTCCCCCCGCATCTAAAACCAAGGATTTCAGATACTCATTGCAGTTGTGGAGTTTAATCCCATCTCTTACCCCCACTTCCTCCCTTGCTATTGAATTGTGAATACTCATTAAGAACCTGTGATACCAAATCTTCAGCGCTCTGCTTGGAAGAACATGGAATTACCACACTTAACAGTGACGGAATCTTTAATTATGTATTATATCTGTAATATATTTATTTTGTTTAAAGAAGGCTTTCTAACTTTGACTGAATAAAGCTGTCTGCTCCTGCATTGATAATGAAGATGCGTTGTATTTGATACCCCTCCCCCCCTTTTTTTGGCAAAGGAGGGGAAAGGGAGGTTTAACATAATTGATGAAAAATGTCACTAAATGTAGACTAAGGACTGTATAGAGATGTGAAATGTATAATTACATATGGAAGCAATATGTTGCTGTGTTGTTAGATTTTTTGTTTTGTTTTGTTTTCTACTTACTTTAAATGTTTGGAAATTTGAACAATTAGAACATGACAGGCCACGTCGTATTCATTTGAGTCTATCTGGACAACTTTTAACCAATATATCTATAGCTTTAGACTCTATTTGATAAAAGTAATTGGACTTTTTTTTTCATTTTTGACTTGTTGACAAGTGTCTTTGTACTAAGTTTTTAATTCCTTTTTTTAATGTATTATAGACAGATGAACAAATTAAATTTGGCCTAAAGAGAGAACTTAATCCCTTCTGGATATTTTTGCCACGTTTCTTTACAAACGGAGATGTATACCTTTGGGCAGTTTTGTCATTACGAGAAATTACAGGCTATTTTTTGGCATGTTCTTTGGGAACTGCGCGGATTCAGGGGAGGAGTCCTCCTGCTGTGCAAGTCAAGTCTTTTACAAAATGAGGACAGCAGAGGAGACTTGCAAGGACCTCCCTCTGAAAACCAGAAAGAATGGACTCTCACCTGGGATGAGGACTTGCTTTCTTTACCTCCGGTTCTTTCCCTGTCTTAGTTGGATGTCCCCGAAATGGACACAGGCTGTGCCATTGTGCCGGAAACATTGTGTTATCTTTTATGTTGTTGTTGTTGCTGTTCAACTATGATATGTGACTCCTTTTTTTTTTTATTATTTTTTTGTTTGAATGCTTTAAAAATCTTTTTAAGTCTGTGGATCTGCTGATGTACAGTGCCTTTGCTGCTATGGATCAAAATCAAGAGAACTGTGTAGATAAACTTTATTGTGTAAGTAGAAAATTACTTAATTTCATACTAGAAACGGATGGATGCTGCAAGTTGAAATGGACTGTCCATTGACGTTCCTAATGTGGTAGCAGAAAAAAAAAAATGGTGTCTTAAGTGCTTAGTGTTTGATGTCATTAACAGTTTCGTAAAACTCTACAGTGTAGAAAGATTTTGATACTAAACTGTGCATTGTACATAGTTCTAATGCATCGTATTGACCACCAGTACTTCTATAATGGTAGATTGTTTGTGCATTCAGACTTTTAAGCATTAAACATAAATAACTTCTAGTATGCTTATTTCTAATTCTTTGTTTGGCTGGCTTTCATTTTTGTCTGACTGTACCACTCCCATATACTAAAAATTACTAGCTTCATTCAAGGGAGACTGGTGTTAAAGTCACATGGGCTTTGTTATTATTGCGTTTTTAGTTTTGTTTTTATTTTCATTTGGCAGGAACTAGAAGGGAGAGCAGAGGGAGGTTAGCAAGGACAGGTTGTACCAAACACTTACCGAGTGCCTCTTCAGTTTGTAAAACGACTGTATCAGAAAGTCGTCACGTTACTCAGATGCTTTAGGGCTGCACTGTTCGGTGTGGTTGCACTAGCTATTTGTGGCTATTTAAATTTAACTCTACTAAAATTAGTTTTAAAAAAATAGATTTATTAGTCACACTAACTGCATTTCAAGTATTCAGTACCTGCATATGGCTAATGGCTACCATATTGGACAACTCAAATTTATAGAACACATCCAGCATCACAGAAAGTTCCATGGGAGCAGTGCTGCCTTAGAATTAGCTTCTACACACCGTTTCTCGCCATTTGGGTTTGGGAAACATGTCAAGTGGAATACCCTGGAGTTGTTGAACGCATGAAGCCCAGTGCGCTGCTGCTGGTGGGGTGTGTAAAGATTGAGTCTAAGAAGGTGCTTAAAGAATTCTAAATACCCAAGACTTGAAAATCTGTCATTTTAAAGGATGCACCCGGTAGAAAGAAGGCTGGGGTTGGGGGCTATGGTCTGGGGTGTGCTCAGTGCTCAGCTGTAAGACACACTAACTCTTTAGCATTGACTTTTCAGCGGTGTGCACCAGTGGGGTTGGAAGCTGCACTTCATGTGTGAGTACTGTGAACGCTACTACTTCAGACGATTTTAAAGGATTCTTAACTCAGTATCTGTGCATCCTTACCAAAATGTCTTTAAAGGTATAGGGATTTGGAGTTGAAAACAATCATTTGGTATAAAGAATATGACACTGGCACCATGTTTATATGTCCAGAGGGAGAATGTGCCTGCCTTAGGGAGATGGAATTCCCCGTTGGTGCCTGGTGGTCAGATCTCTTTAGGAAGATCCAACATTGGCCGTTGAGATGAATGCTTATATAGACCTAGCCTTTTAAAATTAATGGGTATCAATTTCCTCTCATTGCCAAGGTTTTATCAGATTAGATTTTTATGTCTTTGATATAAATCCCAGACCTAGATTGATCTACACAAAAATCTTGATGTTGTAATTATAACTTGGTTTACGATAGTTTTTGCTCCAAGTATGGTCTCTCAGAATTCAGAACGACAAAGATAGGAATCAACCGGAACCAGAGTTGACTTGTTCCAGTCAAAGAACACTGGTGTATGACTGGAAGAGTGACTCACATGAAACTACCAAGAAGTACAAACTCAGATTGAGGAAGCCATCAAGACTTTCCTAAGAGAAGCAGATAAAATGTAGAGTGACCAACTCCAAGGTCTTTCAAGTGTTTACAGATACACATCTCCCTGGGGCCAGGACTTAGCAGGGTGGTTTCCTGTCTAACTAGCTGCCAGAGGTCCAGCCTTGTCTTGGAGGGTGTATGCTAAAACAACCGTAACCCTGTAACACCTACCATGGCTAGGAATTATGCAGCCATGAGATACAGAACCATCTTGTAGCCACGAAATTCTAAGACCTTACAGCCAAAAGCAGGGGAAATTGATAACCCCCCAGTTAGAAGGCAGCATTCTAGAAAGAGATGTAGTATACACATGAACAGCTAGACCATCAGTGATACCCTCAACTACCAACTGGGCTGTTTGCTTCCTCAGTCCAGATGATCTCAGCAGAGTTGTATCACCTGGAAACAAAACATCCAACTTGAGTATTTGTCATTTGTTATTTTTGGCAGTTGTAAGGAAATTGTACTGGAATTCCTTGCCCAGCATCAAGACATTATAAAGTTATAAAGATGTAGGTACCAAAAAAAATAATAAGCCTTCATGTTCTTGAGGCTCATTTGCATCGCTGTCTAGCTCCTGGGCAACCTGTAGAGTGGCATTCAACAGTGACCTCTGGGTCCTGCCGACCCTCACCAGTAGAAGCAGCGCCTCACAACCAGCCCATTTTTCTGAGCTAATTGTGTTTATTTGCCTGTCAATTAATTCCAGCTTTCACTCAGAGCTGACAATGGAAATGTTTTCGCTCTGTTTTAGTAACCTGAGCACATCAGGAAACCTCTCATGTATCACTCTTTTTAACAACAGTGCCACCATAATGGTAGGAACTCTCATTCATTATAAGCCACCACATCTTATTTTAGTTGGGTTTGGGTTTTTGGCAGCAGTGACAGAATCTTTTGGGTCCCAGATAGGAATTAGCAGGGGGGTTGGTCTCTGGTTCACCTCTCTCCAGGGAAGGAAATATCCTGCTGCAATCTTAGGTGTTTGGCATGTAGGGAAGGAGAATTCCTGTGGGGCTGCCTTTAGACTGGAAGAAAATAAAAAATAGAAGTGTTTTCACAAAAAATCGCCCCGTTTGGTCTCACAGCAGTACAGACAGGCTGAGTGCCAGAATACTGAGTTTACATAAAAGCGCACGTGGGATCAAAGAAGAAAATCAATTACCCAAATGCCTTATCTCTCAAGGGGGACAAGCTGACCTGAACCCCAAGGCTCCAGACTTGGGGGTTGGACTTCTGTGCTATCTGCCCACCGTGGCAGATTTGGGAGTGTTATGGATACCCGCCTTGCTACTCTCCGCTCCTTAGTTTCCTACAAGTTACCCAACTTGGGAATTCAGCATCACAGAAACTTGAAAACTTAATCACATGCCATCTTTTGAGTTCCTTATAATGTGTCTACTGTGGACTGTGGTACATACAAGGCAAAAGCCCACTTTTGGCCACGTAGACTTACTCAAGCGGGACCCTGGGCATCTTACTGCCTCCTGAATTCAAGTGACATCATGGCTTAATGAGAACATTCATAACTAACAAGCTTTTGTTATTTTGGAAGAAGACTTAAATTCACTTAAATGTCATGCTTTAATTGACTTGAGCCCAGCAAAACTAACCCACACCAGAAGGTATTTGTGAACTATTAGGATTTTGAGAATTTAGGCAGTAAGTGTTTGGACTCTAGGTGTTCAAACACCCAAGTGGTTTTTAGAGGCCTAGCATTTTCCCACAGAGACCTCATAAGTAGGGCTAGTTGGCCATTTCCCAACCTAGTAGGTATCTCCATAGCTGTTTCCAAAAAACTACTGCCGAGGTAGTATCCTGGCCATACCTTGTGTCATGTGGCGGAAAGTATGAGTTGAGCTGGACATTTTGTTCTCCCAGGAGACTGGGAGGAAGCAGGAGAATTAGTCATAGTGAGATCTTAGTCAAAGATCCTGCTGCTTCCCTTGGGCTCATAAAGGCTCCAGCAGAGAAGACTAAGGCAGAGCATGTGCCCTTCCTCTTTATAAAGACAGAAAGAGGCACCAGCAGGAGCCATCGTCAGAGATGGAGTGAGACCCCTGGACCGCCATACATCAAGCAGAAGAGTTTTCCTGAGGACAACTTGCTGTTATTTGAAGCACTTCAGTCGGACACCTCATCACCTAAAGAGTTGAGAACTTACCCCTATCCATCTCAACATCTATGAAGTCAGCTTTCAGCATCGTGATTCTAATGTGGAGAAGTCTGGTGTGACTGAGAACAAAGCACGTTCCCCCAAAAGCCTGTTAGCCTTTCCCAGGGGAATGAAAACAAGTGTCTGGAGTGATTGAAGAAATCATCAGTTAAACTTCGTTCTCAAGTCTCCTTCAGATATTAATAGCCCCTTTTGTTTTTCCTCCAAGTAGACAATCACTGTTAATGAAATGTGATTTCAGGGTTTATGGCTGAGTCAGGAAATTCAACATTGAGTTAAAACACCGACGATCAGTCAACCCCACCGCACCTACATCTTTAGGCCTCAGCATTTTTGTGGAACAAGAACAGCCTTCTGGGCACAAACTGGTTATGAAGGTTACTCTGAGGACAAAAGCCGTGGTTTATAGACACTTATTCCTGAGCTGTGGTCTTAAAAATAAAGCGTAATAAATAAAGCACCCCTAATGAGAATCGTAGTGGTGGCTCAAGTTGCTTAAAAGTGAAGGACGTGGTGTGAATCTCTCAAGGGCATGCTTGCTTTCATGTTGAGGGGCTTGGCTAAGGTGGTTGGTCTGGGCCTACCTAGCTCTGCTGACATCCCTGCCCCCCCAATTCCCCCAACTCCAGGCCATGTGAGTGGCTTTGAGCCAGGAGTACCAAATGAAATTGCGTTCAACTGCTTCAGGCTTTTGGCAGACAGCGTTTACTTGAGTATGTGCTTTCCTTACTGAAGATCTGTTTTCATATGAGTTCCAGAGAGGAGTGTTATGATGGAGTCTTTTCATATTGCGATTAGGTTTGCAAAAGTCGTGTGAGCTTGTAACCTGACCGCAGGGATGGAGAAGGTAAGGCAAGTTGGTGTTTGAGCTTATATAGATTTACCTTACCTCCCATGCTCCTGCCTGGACCCCAAAACCCCCCACAAAGGCACATCCATCTGTGGATAGATGCCTACCCATTGTTTTTGAGGGTGTGATGCAAGCGAGAGACTTCTTTTCCTGCCACCTCGCTGATGTTGCTCTACCAAGTTTTATCTTTTTAAGAATTTCCCCATTTTTTGCTGTGAATGATTTTATGGCATCATGATTTACTTCAGTCGGCCAACTTTTTCAGAAAATGAAAAAGCCCATGTGGTTTAATTTTCCAAATGACCCTGCCTCAGAATCATCCTATCAGGAGCACCTGGGTGGCTCAGTGGGTTAAAGCCTCTGCCTTGGGCTCAGGTCATGATCCCAGGGTCCTGGGATCAAGCCCCGCATCAGGCTCTCTGCTGGGCAGGGAGCCTGCTTCCCTTCCTCTCTCTCTGCCTGCCTCTTTACCTACTTGTGATCTCTGTCTGTCAAATAAATAAATAAAATCTTAAAACACACACACATATCAGAAAGATCATATAATTGCCTTTCTCTGTTTAACTTATTTCACTTAGCATAATACCCTCTAGTTCCATCCACATCATTGCAAATGCCAAGATATGGGGGGTTTTGATGGCTGCATAGTATTCCATTGTGTGTGTGTGTATATATATATATATATACACACACACCTATATATAAAATATTAAATCTATATATTAAATATTAAATTAAAATTTTTATATTATATTATATTATATATATATATATGTATATGTATTTACACCACATCTTCTTTTTTCCATTCTTCTGTTGATGGACATTTAGGTTCTTCCCATAGTTTGGCTATTGTGGACATCACTGCTATAAATCATTGGGTTCATGTGCCGCTTCAGATCACTACATTTGTATCTTTACAGTAAATACCTAGTAGTGTGTTGGGTCATATGCTAGCTCTATTCTCAACTTTTTGAGGAGCCTCCATACTGTTTTCCAGAGTGGCTGCACCAGCTTGCATTCCCACCAATAGTGTAGGAGGGTTCCCCTTTTTCTGCATCCTCGCCAATATCTGTCGGTTTCTGACTTAATTTTAGCCATTCTGACTGGTGTGAGGTAGTATCTCACTGTAGTTTTGATTTACATTTTGCTGATGCCGAGTGATGTTGAGCACATTTTCAGGTGTCTGTTGGCCATTTAGATGTCTTTTTTGCAGAAATGTCTATTCATGTCTTCTGCCCATTTCTTGATTGGATTCTTTGTTCTTTGGGTGTTGAGTTGGATAAGTTCTTTATAGATCCGGGATTCTAGCTCTTTATCTGATATGTCATTTGCAAGTATCTTCTCCCATTCTGTCGGTTGTCTTTTGGTTTTCTTAACTGATTTCTTTGCTGTGCAAAAGCTTTTGATCTTGATGAAGTCCCAATAGTTCATTTTTGCCCTTGCTTCCCTTGCCTTTGGCGATGTTTCTAGGAAGAAGTTGCTGCAGCTGAGGTTGAAGAGGTTGCTGCATGTGTTCTACTCAAGGATTTGGATGGATTCCTGTCTCACACTGAGGTCTTTCATCAATTCAGAGTTTATTTTTTGTGTGTGGCATGAAGAAATGGTCCAGTTTCATTCTTCTGCATGTGGCTGTCCAACTTTCCCATCACCATTTGTTGAAGAGACTGTCTTTTTTCCACTGGACATTCTTTCCTGCTTTGTCGAATATGAGTTGACCATAGAGTTGAGGGTCCATTTCTGGGCTTTCTATTCTATTCCATTGATCTATGTGTCTGTTTTGGTGCCAGTCCCATTCTGTCTTGATGACAGCTTTGTAATAGAGCTTGAAGTCTGGGATTTTGATGCCACCAACTTTGGTTTTCTTTTTCAACATTCCTGTGGCTATTCTGGGTCTTTTCTGGTTCCATATAAAGTTTAGGATAATTTGTTCCAGTTCTTTGAAAAAAAAAAAACTGATGGAATTTTGATACAGATTGCCTTAAATGTGTAGATTGTTTTGGGTAGCATCAACATTTTCACAATATTTGTTCTTCCAATCCATGAGCAGGGAATGTTTCTCCATTTCTTTATGTCTACCACAATTTCTTTCATGAGTACTTTATAGTTTTCTGAGTTCAGATTCTTTGCCTCTTTGGTTAGGTTTATTCCTAGGTATCTTATGGTTTGGGGTGCTGTGGTAAATGGGATCGACTTCTTAATTTCTCTTCCTTTGGTCTGGCTCTTGGTATATAGAAATGCAACTGATTTCTGTGCATTGATTTTATATCCTTTACTAAATTCTTGTATGAGAGCTAGCAGTTTTGGAGTGGAGTCTTGGGTTTTCCACATAAACTATCATACCATCTGCAAAGAGTGAGAGTTTGACTTCTCCTTTGCTGATTCGGATGCCTTTTATTTCTTTTTGTTATCTGATTGCTGAAGCTAGTACTTCTAGTACTGTGTTGAATAGCAGTGGTGATAGTGGACAGCCCTGCTGTGTTCCTGACCTTAGGGGAAAAGCTCTCAGTTTTTTCCTGTTGAGAATGATAATCGCTGTTGGCTTTTCATAGATGGCATTGAGGATATTGAGGTACATACCCTCTATCCCTACACTGTGAAGCATTTTGATCAAGAAAGGATGCTGTACTTTGTCAAATGTTTTTTAGCATCTATTGAGAATATCATATGTTTTTTGTTCTTTCTCTTATTAATGTTTTACATTGATTTGTAGATGTTGAACCAACCTTAAAGCCCAGGAATAAATCCCACTTGGTCATGGTGAATAATCCTTTTAAGGTACTGTTGGATCCTATTGGCTAGTACTTTGGTGAGAATTTTTGCCTCCGTGTTCATCAAGGATACTGGTCTGTAATTCTCCTTTTTGATGGGGTCTTTGGTTTTGGGATCAAGGTAATGCTGGCCTCACAAAATGAGTTTGGGAGTTTTCCTTCCATTTCTATTTTTTGGTACAGTTTCAGAATAGGTTTTAATTCTTCTTTAAATGTTTGGTAGAATTCCCCTGGAAAGCCATCTGGCCCTGGGCTCTTGTTTTTGGGAGATTCCTGATGACTGTTTCAATCTCCTTACTGGTTATGGGTCTGTTCAGGTTTTCTGTTTCTTCTTGGTTCAGTTTTGATAGTTTATATGTCTCTAGGAATGCATCCATTTCTTCCAGATTGTCAAATTTGCTGGTATATAGTTGCTCATAATAGGTTCTTATAATTGTTTGTATTTCTTTGGTGCTGGTTATGATCTCTCCTCTTTAATACATGGTTTTATTAATTTAGGTCCTTTCTCTTTTCCTTTCAATAAGTCTGGCCAGGGGTTTATCATTCTTATTAATTCTTTCCAAGAACCACCTACTAGTTTCATTGATTTGTTCTACTGTTCTTCTGGTTTCTAGTTCATTGATTTCTGCTCTGATCTTTATTATTTCTCTTCTCCTGCAGGGTTTAGGCTTTCTTTGCTGTTCTTTCTCTAGCTCCTTTAGGTGTAGGGTTAGATTGAGTTCTTGAGAACTTTCTTGTTTTGTTTTGTTTTTGTTTTTTCAAAGATTTTATTTATTTATTTGACACAGAGAGAGAGATCACAGGTAGGCAGAGAGAGAGGGGGAAGCAGGCTCCCCACTGAGCAGAGAGCCTGATGGGGGGCTCGATCCCAGGACCCTGAGATCATAACCTGAGCCAAAGGCAGAGGCTTTAACCCACTGAGCCACCCAGGTGCCCCCTTTCTTATTTCTTGAGAAAGGCTTGTATTGCTATATACTTTCCTCTTCTGACCACCTTTTCTGTGTCCCAAAGATTTTGAACAGTTGTGTATTCATGAAATTTTTAAAAATTCTTCTTTAATTTCCTCATTGACCCATTCATTCTTTAGTAGAGGAAAAGTAGAGGAAAGCTGGAAAGAACTCAACATGGAGAACTCCATGATTGAGAACTCCATGTTGAGTTCTTTCCAGCTTTCCTCTTGTGGTTGAGTTCTAGTTTCAAAGTACTGTGGTCTGAAAATATGCAGGGAATGATCCCAGTCTTTTAGTACCCGTTGAGACCTGGTTTGTGACCCAGGATGTGAT
Organism: Mustela nivalis; assembly: GCF_964662115.1. Taxonomy (NCBI): domain Eukaryota; kingdom Metazoa; phylum Chordata; class Mammalia; order Carnivora; family Mustelidae; genus Mustela; species Mustela nivalis. The sequence goes on from NC_139032.1 coordinate 19,851,764, forward strand.
CTGTTCTGGAGGATGTTCCATGTGCACTAGAGAAGAATATGTATTCTGCTGTTTGGGGAAGAATATTCTGAATATATCTGTGATGTCCATTTGGTCCAGGGTGTCATTTAAAGCCTTTATTTCCTTGTTGATCTTAGATGATCTGTCCATTTCAGTGAGGGAGGTGTTAACATACCATACTATTATTGTAGTATTGTAGATGTGTTTCTTTGATTTTGTTATTAATTGGTTTATATAATTGACTGCTCCGATGTTAGGGGCATAGATATTTAAAATCATTAGATCTTCTTGCTGGACAGACCCTTTAAATATGCTATAGTGTCCTTCCTCATCTCTTATTATAGTCTTTGGCTTAAGATCTAATTTATCTGATAGAAGGATTGCCACATCAGTGTTCTTTATATACCTATTAGCATAGGAAATTGTTTTCCACCCCCTCACTTCAAATCTGGAGGTCTCTTTGGGTCTAAAATGAGTTTTTTGCAGAGAGTGTATTGATGAGTCTTAATTTTTTTATCCATTTTGATACCCTGTGCCTTTTGATTGGGGCATTTAGCCCATTTACATTCAGGGTAACTATTGAAAGATATTAATTTAGTGCCACTGTATTGCTTGTAAGGTGATTGTTACTGTATATTATCTCTGTTCCTTTCTGGTCTGTTACTTTTAGGCTCTCCCTTTGTTTAGAGGCCCCTTTTCAATATTTCCTGTAGGGCTGGTTTGGTGTTTGCAAATTCCTTTATTTTTTGTTTGTCCTGGAAGCTTTTTATCTTCCTGTCTATTTTCAATGAAGCCTAGCTGGATATAGTATTCTTGGCTGCATGTTTTTCTCGTTTAGTGTGCAGAATATATCATGCCATCTTTTTTTGAGGTGAGTTTTTATGCCTTGTCATTTTATCCAGGTAAGAATAGATGAATGAGAGAGAACAAAATACTAAAAAGGTAGTAAGGATCCCAGAAAAATATACACTAACCAAATCTGAAGAGACCCAAAACTGTGTGTGGTGGTGGGGAATGGGTGGAGAAAGGAGAAAAGAAAAAGAAAAGGATTAAAAAATATATATGTATATACATGTACATATTATTTTATATATATATTGGGTTAACAAATAGAGCCACACACTTGATTTTGGGTGTATTTTGGTCTGTTAGAACAAACTGCCTCCCAACATTTTAAGGAAAGAAAGAACACACGCGCGCACATACACACACACACACACACACACACACAAATAAGGGTAAATATGATGAAGGGATGGAATATGACTGTAAAGATGAAAATCAAAAAGAGATTCTAAAAAAGGAATTGATAAGTTGGTTGAAAAAAGAATTTAAAAAAAAAGGAAAGAATGTGATCAGGCTGGAACCTAGAACAAAGGCATGCACTAGACTTAGGGTATATTTTAATCTGTTAGAAGAAACTGTATCCCAAATTTTAAAGAAAGTATAACCCATATGTATACAAAAAATAAGGTTAAATATAATGAAAGGATAGAATATGACCATAGCAATGAAAATTAAAAAAAAAAAAAGATTTGTATAAAGGTATTGATAAGGTAAAATAGTTTTTAAAAAGTTAAAATAGGACAGAGGAAAATTTTTTTAAAAATAGAATAAGAAAAAAAAATTAAAAATTTAACTTTGAAAGACTACAGAATCATGGGGAAAATAACCATGAATTCTCTATGCTGTATTCCCATTGCTCTTAAGTTTAGCCGTTCTCATTGATTGGTGAACTTGGTCTTGGCTGGATGTTCTTGCTGATCTTCTAGGTGAGGGGCCTGTTGCTGTGATTCTCAAATGTCTTTGCCCAAGGCAGAATTGTACCACCCTTGCCAGGAGCCCGGCTAAGTCATCTGCTCAGGTTCACTCTCTGAAGCTTTTGTTCCCTGAACGCTTCCGGCAAAGCTCTGGAGAACAGGAATGAAGATGGCGGCCTCCCAGTCTCTGGCCCAGAGGAGCTGCGAACTTGGGGCCACACTCCTAGTGCGCCCTCAGAGAAAAGCAGTCAGTCTTTCCCGTCTCCCTGGTCTCTGGCTGCCCTCTGAGCTCACCTAGCCTGTGACCAAGCGCTTCTGTCTCTGGCACACAGACCTCTTTGGAGTCTCCAAACCCAGAAGATTCCTGCTACATGCTTCAGCGCTGCTTCTTCTGCAGGAAGAAGGAGGAGGTCTCCCTAGATCTGCCATTTGTGGGTTCCCTCCTCGAAGAGCAGTGGCCTGACTGTGCTGCGTATCACCACAGTTTAAGGTAACCCCAAGCTGAGAGCTCACTCCTCGCCCCGTCTCTGTAGCCGGCTTCCCCGCTCCGATACCTGGGAGCTCTGCTGCACTCAGATACCCCAGTCTTTCTGTGACCCCACAGGTCCTGAGACCACACTATCACCCCAAGGACTCTACCTCCACTTAGCCTCTGGAGGGACATCCCTCAGTGGGGCAGACTTCTAAAAGTCCCCATTTTGTGCTCTCCCATTCCACCACTTGCTGGGAGCCGGCCTCTCCCCACACAGTCTCTCCTCTGTATTTGGCCTCAGATTCACTTCTCTGCATGTCCTACCTTCCAGAAAGTGGTTGTTTTCTGTTCCCAGAATTGGTGCTCTTCTCTTTGATCTCCTGTTGAGTCTGTAGGCATTCAGAATGGTTTGATAACTGTTTACTGAACTCCTGAGACCTGAGGAGGTCTTGTACTCCTCTGCCATCTTGCTCCTCCCCCCTTATATTTAAATGTTATAACTTTTTTTTTTATTTTTGATATTACTTTGATAATATGCTGTGAATTTTTTCTTTTTCTTTTCCGTTTTGCCTCGTTTTCTTTATCTTTAGAGAGCACTTCACGGTAGGCGCAATAGTCTTGTTTGAAAGGTGGACCACATGGGAAGATTTTCTTTAATCAAAGATTACTCGTGTGTATTTTGATTCCTGACCTCATGAAGGCCCAGCCATGGTGGTTAAAGCAGAATTGTTTACAGCCATGTGAAAATTATACTGAGATAGCAGGGGTCCTGCCCACAGGATTGATTAAGCTGCAGGGCAAAGGACACAGGTTGCTAGAAATCTTGATAACCACTATTCTGGGTCCATGAAGGCATTATGATCCACTGCTCTAGATTGGGGAAAGTTTGATTATGTAACCTGGGCACTTAATATCACAGGCCTGTATTAAAAAGCTCAATTCTCTCAACTGCCAAGAAAAGAATTCTTAGGGAATTCAGAGAAATGATTTTGTAGAGTTTTAATTAAGATCTCATCACAGAGCTTGGACCAGTTAAGTGACTATCTGAATTGCTTTCCTGTGGAAAAAAATGAGGGCTTCCAGAGTCCACACCAGGATACAGAGCTCTTTGGACAAGCCCATAATTGGTTCCCTAGAGGAGAACGGGGCGGCAAGGACTGTTTTAGGTGTTTTCAGGGTCAATCTTTAAGGATGTTGCCAAACTATAATCCTGTTCATCTGGTCTCTTAAAAATCTTTCCTGAAATCCCCAACAGTCCAGGGAGGTATCACCATGTCTGGAATTGAACACGGATACCATACTTACGTCTATCTTTGGAGATGATTATCCACAATGCTAGCCCAGACTTGTAGGCTCAGAAGGTAGTAATAAATGGTAGCTCTCCCCCTGATTGATTCACCCACCTCCCCTCACGTTGTTAGATAAGACAGCATTTCTGGTGGATATTTGCACTCAGAACTATTATTGGACTAATTCATATGTGTAGAAATTCCCATATAAAATGTGGCAGTAATCAAGCAGTTTGGTAACTGTGTTGAACAAAACAATATTTGTATAACGTTTTGTAATGCAGATGGAAGAAACTTTTTAAAAAGGGTATCCAGGTTTTATTCCACTAGGAGCATATCTTAATGTCCTAGCAAATGCACAGCCCATCACACGTGTGTGGTTCCCCATACTAAAGGGATATGGATAGGAAATTTTGCCTCTTTCACTCAGAGGCCACCTTCTTTGCTACGTATCTCTACAGAGATGCTTCTGTTTTTTTAGCATTATGCTGTGGCTCAAATGAATGTCTTATTCTGAAACAGTAAGTTTGCTGAAGCTGAGTTGTAAAAATTCTACTGCATACGTATTGCCATCATGGGAGCTTGGGAAGATGATTATGTTTTACTATAAGTTGGTAGATGACTGAGAACAAATTTGAGAAGACTTAAATATTAATTCATTCCTGTATTCAACACATGTCTATTCCATGTCCTCTATGTTTTAAGGAACTGAACTAGGCCCTGGAGATACAGAAACAGAAACAGAAGAGAGATGGTCCCTGGCCTCACAGAGCTTAGGAAAGAAATAGGACTGCACATAAGCCAAGATGTGATTATTACCTTATTGGATGGATAGTATAATAGGGGTGTTCAGAGCACTCGAGGACCACATGGAAGGGAACACAGCCCAGACTTGTAGGGTTAGGGTAGGATTCTGGAAGGTAGCATCAGTGGAGGCTTCCAGAAGAAGTGACAGATAAGCCCAAACCTGAATAATATGTAGGGATTGGTCAGATACGGAGTTCATGTATGTGGGTGAACACTCAGTTCAAAAGAAACAAGTGGAAATGCACAGAGGTGACAGCATGGAGACTTCAGAAAACTTGGAAGCCCTTTGGTGTGACTGGTAGATGGAGTGCAGCAGGCCGGGTATAAAATCCAATAGTCATTAGACCATGAAGGCCATTGTGAGCCATGTGAGCATTCACGACTTTTTACTCAAGGCAATAAGATCTAGGAAAGATTATCAGCAGGGGAGTAGCATTACCTGGGAAGGAGCATCTGTAGAGAATAGACCAGAAAGAGAGTGGACTGCACTCAGAGACCATTTTGGAACATATGGGGGCTATCTAAATGAGAGATAATCATACCTTAACAGAGAGACTGACAGTGGAGATAGCCTCTCAGAAGGCTATCAGGATAGGTCACAAAATCAAAGAGCAAACTAAATAAGCAGCCTGTGGGGCCAGAAATGGAGTGCTTTTATCTTCAGAATCTTCCAAAGCCCAAGGAGCCATTTTTTCCCTAGAGTGTTGCCATAAAACATGTTGGTTCCAATCATCTCTGACTTACTGGATATATTCTTTCAGAATTCAGTCTCAGGAGAGAAAATCTAAAGGGACCAGCTTAGACCTCACCTCCTAACCCCAGGCAGCCATGGTTGATACGTTCTGTTACCAGGGACCTGGATGGAGGAGGTGAAGAGCCAACTGGAGCAGTAGCTCCAATGATATGGGGGGGGTGCAGGGGGAGCAGTCAAACTAGAGCCAGGCCCCCAGCCTGGCAACTGTGTGGATGGGTGTATGATCCTCTGAAAGAGGAAGAGGAGCAGGTTTGAAGCTAGGAGTGGGGAGTAGCATTTAGTATCGGGCATATGTATGAAGAGGTCTTGCAGGAAAGTGAAAATACAAGCCTAGAACCAAGAGAACAATATCCTGGCTGAGGAGATGTCCTCAGCTTTCGTATGATGGTAAAATCCATGGGGATGGAGATGATTTATACAATGCCAGCCCAGACTTGGGAATGGACAAGATGGTGTAAGGACAGTGAGTAGTATGAGGGGAAGAGAGGCTTAGATAGAATCCTCAGAATTCATGTGGGCATATCTAAGAAGTATTAGTGGTAAAGTAGGTTTGACCTGGGCTGTCATCGCCAGCCTCAAGATGATGGCCAAAGATCCCACCTCCTGGTATTCACCCTGGTGTGAAATATCCTTCCCCCATTGGACTGAAATTTATGTATGTAACCAACACAATGTACAGAACTGATGGCATTTTAAGTTATAAGATTCTGTGTCTTTTGTTTTGCTCCCTCTCTCTCTCAGATCTTTCTGCCCGTTGCCATGTTGTGAGCACAGAGAACCCCATGTGATAAACAATTCAGGCTTTGGTTATCCTCTAAGGGACTAAGCTTGGAAGCAGACACTCCGACCCTGGTCAAGCCCAGGCGACTACATCCCCAAGTCACAAATAGCTACTGAATTCATGACAGATCCCGAACCAGAATCACCCAGCTGAGCTGCTCCTAGATTTCTGACCACTGATACTGTGAGATGATAACTTCTTGCTGTTTTAAACCACTGAGTCTTAAGGTAATCTGTCATACAGCAATAGATAATGAGCACAAAGCGCTCTGTAACTTAGAGTTTCTAAAATTGTCATTCCAGCGTAGTTAGCATACAGTTTTATATTAGTTCCAGGTGTACAATATAGTGATTCAACAATTCTATGCATTATTCAGTGCTTGCTGTGATAAGTGTGCTCTTGATCCCCACTTCAGCCACCACCACCCCCCACCCCCCTCTGGTAACCATCAGTTTGTTCTCTAGAGTTAAGAGCCTGATTTTGGGTTTATCTCTTCCCCCCCCCCCTTTGTTCATTTGTTTTGTTTCTTAAATTCCACATATGAGGGGTGCCTGGGTGGTATACTTGGTTAAACATCCAGCTCTTGGTTTGGTTCAGGTCATGCTCTCAGGATTGTGGGGTTGAGCCCCATGTTGGGCTTCCTGCTCAGTGTGTGATCTGCCTAACATTCTCCTTCCTTCTGTCCAGCCCTGCATGCTCTCTCTCTCTCTTAACAAATCTTTTAAAAAAATCCACATATGAGCCAAACCATATGGTATTTGTCTTTCTTTGAGTGACTTCTTTTGCTTAGCATTATGCTCTCTAGATCCACCCATGGTGTTACAAATGGCAAAAATTCATTCCTTTTTATGGCTGAATAATATTCCATTGTATATGTAGACTGTAACTGCTTCATCCATTCATCTATCAGTGAATATTTGAGCTGTTTCCATAATTTGGCTATTGTAAATAATGCTGCAATAAACAAAGGGGTGCACATATCTTTTTGATTGGGTGTTTTTGTCTTCTTTGGGAAAATACGTAGTAGTGTAACATGGCAATTCTATTTTCAATTTTTTGAGGAAACTCCATACTGTTTTCCACAGTGGCTTCACCAGTTTGCATCCCCACCAACAATGCACAAGTCTTCCTTTTTCTCCACATCATCGCCAACACATGGTTCTCGTGTTTTCTATTTTAGCCATCTGACAGGTATGAGATGGATAACTTGGATCCTGTCAATGTTTTTCCTCTGAAAGTAATTCAGTTCTATTATTCAGGTTTCTTTGTATAGCATTTTATTTCCAATCTCCCTTCACAAATTGTTACTAAACCAATAATGACTTTCAGGGTCACTTGTTCATTTCTAGCCATATTTATTTATTTTTCTTAATAAGTGTAATAGCCCTATATGTGTAACTTCTTGGGACTTTTATTGGTTAAATAGATTTTTTAACATCTAAGGAATAAGCTCTACAAAGAAGACTTTTTTTTAATTCACAGTGCAGAAAAGAGAGGACCAAGGAAATTGACTGCTAGAAAGAAGGAAGAACAGTTGTCAAGAAGGAAAGGTGCTGAGCTTGGACAGCACCTGCTAATTGTATGTGAGCTTTATCTTCATGCAAAAATGGTCACCTCTTAGAGGGCATCTGCATTATTTTTCCCTGGGAGGGTGGAAGAGAAAAGAAATCTGGAGAATTTAAGTGGCTAATGAAAACTTTAAGGCATTGATTATATTCTGATTATACTCAAATAATTTAAAGATAGTAAAAAATTGGTCGGTGTCATTGCTTTGGAGACTTCTCTGAAAGAGCTAGTACAGTACTATTTCTCAAAAAAATGAAGGGGGATGTAGTTCTTTATTTAACCTTCAACTCACCCTAACAAATAACAAGTAACAAATGGCATGAAATATTTGCAACATATATGACAAAGTTTTAATATTTTTCTATATAAATAGCTTTTACAAATCAATTAGAAAATGTACTAAATAGAAAAATGGACAATTGACACAAATGGAGATTCAGCAAAGAAGAGAAATAAATAGCTATAATTAGAATTTATAACTGAACAAATAAAAATTAAAGATACCATTTTTCACCTTTCAAACTGGCAAAACTATTTTTTTTAAAATCCAGTATTAGGAAGGCCTAGATAAAAAAACATTCTCAAATACTACAGAGGAGAGTTGAAATTAATAAAACTTTTCTGGGGCACCTGAGTGGCTTGGTTAAGCATCTGTCTTCAGCTCAGTTCATGTTCCCAGGGTCCCAGGATCGAGTCATGTGGTGCCCCTGTTCAGCAGGGAATCTGCTTCTCCCTCTCCCTCTGCCCCTGCTCATGCTCTCTCTTGCTCACTTTCTCTCAAATAAATAAAATATTTATTTAAAATAAGTTTTCTGAAAGACTTTTTGGACATTTGCTTTCATCATCTTGCTAATGTACTTAAGTCTTGACTCAAAAATAGTTTCTCTGATTTTACTGTGAGTAAATATCTGAGGATATAATCAAAGATTTTTTTTTTTAAGGATTTTAGTTACAGTGGTTTGTGAAATCTGGTTACAAGGGACAGAAGCCCAGTCTGAAAAGGCATAAGTAAAAACAGAGCACTTACTGGCCAGAGGAATCCAAGAGTTTGAAGAACCGAGGCACAGAAGGCAGGAAGGTAGCTGCAACAACTGGACTGAGAGTTTGAATGTTGACAAGTCTCATCCTACCACTCTTCTTGCTGTTCTCTGAGCATTCTCTAATTTTTTTTTTAAATACCTTTGTTTCTAAAGATTTTATTTGACACATAGAGAGAAAGTACAAGCAGGGGGAGCAGCAGGGCAGAGGGAGAGGAGAAGATTTCCTGCCAAGTGGGGAGCCCAATGCGGGATTCGATTCCAGGACCCTAAGATCATGACCTGAGCCAAAGGCAGCCAGCCAACCGACTGAGCCTCTCAGGCATTGTATGTTCTCTTATTTTTAAGACAGACTGGATCTTTCCCATGATGGGAAACATCTCCATTGGTCCAATGGATGTTATTAACAAAGGAGTGGCTGACTAATCTCAAATTCTCTGAGTTCTAGTGCAATTCCAATTCTACAGAGAGCCTCTGATGCTCCATTCAGAAGCTCACCCATGGAACTGTCAATTGCAATGGTGAGGATTGGCTTTTATGTATTTTTTAAGATATACTTATTTATTTAGAGAGCGTGTACATGAGCAGGAGAAGGAAGAGTGGGAAAGGAGGGAGAATCTCAAGCAGGCTCTGTACTCTCACCGAGTACAGAGCCCAATCCTGAGCTCCATCCCAGGACCCCAACATCATGATCTGAATGGAAATCAAGAGTCAGATGCTTAACCAACTGAGCCACCCAGGTGACCCCAAGGATTGGCCTCCATTGATGCAGATATAACCAACTGAGGTGGGTTGGTATGGCTAAGATGGCGGGATTGTGAGAACACATCGCAGTTTCTGTCATAGCCATGCAACCTTGGAGAAAGGGGAGGGTACAGTGATTGGGTAGGTGACTCCATAGAGATCTACTGGAAATTTTGGGGGGTTTCCATAGGATAAGCCAAACACTAGATGGAGTATGGTGTCTAAAGATGGAACTAGGGATGGAGAATGAGAATCATGGGGTAAACATCAGACAGCCATTGGTGACTTTACTGATGGCAGAAGACAAGAAGTTGACACGTATATCACTGAATCTCCTACTATATGTTACTTTCTTGAGATGGACTTAACAGCATGGCTATAGAAGGGAGGCACTAATATTTATTACATGCCTCCAGTATGCCTAACCCTGAAGAAAGTACCCATATACCTAAATATCCAAATACATTGTATATATGAATATATGAAACATATATTTTATACGTTAATATATAGGATATGATAAAATTTCATATCTGATTTCAACTTTGTAAGATTTAGGAGGTCTGTTTGATATAGAACAACATGGAAATCTGAGAAATGTTAAATAAGTTACCCAAAGTTGCACAACTAGGAGGTAGTCAAACCAGTTTTCAAACCCTGACTCCTATGTGCTGGAGTCACCTCATCTTTCTCAAAATTTTGAGATGAGTCACCTCATCTTTCTCAAAAGTTTACCCCCAAAATATTTTAAGGATTTGGCATGTTTTTCACTAATGCCTGCATTACATATACCATTTTCTTTTCTTTTCTTTCTTTCTTTCTTTTTTTTTTTTTTTTTTTTTGCATTTCCTAAAGCTTGAGTTTATATAGACTGATTTTTCTCCAAAGTAAAATGTATATACCATTATTTTTGCGTATTTATAAAACTTTCAAAGTTAATTTGTAACTAAATGTCTCCCAAACAATGCCAATCCCTTACCTAATATCATCCTTAGGGAGATGGCTCTTCACGGGGTGAGGGAAATACTCTTCTCCAATATGCTCATCTCTGACTGCCCATTCCTTTGAAAGTCATGACAATTCACCACACAGTGGCTGTCCTACCCCTTTCACATTGCACGGGAGCTAGGGCTGGCTTTGGGACGGATGAGCATATTAAAGTGTCCAGGAGCCACTCGATCCTGTGTCAAACATCACCTGCCCAAACCTTCACCCACCCTTTGAGGGCAGAAACACTAAGAGCTGTGCTGTTTAGTAAACCTGTACAGCAAATTCCTTCTGGTTTGAAGTTGTCTGTTGATGAGCATATCATGGAAGACAGAATCAAGAGCTTTGTGAAATTCAAGCTCCATTACATCTATTTCATCCCTTTGATCTTCAGGCCTGTCACTCTGTTTTAGAAGGAAATTGGATGGTCCTGACAAGACTGTTCTTCACAAAACAATGTTGATTATTACCTAGTATTCTGTGATCGTATGGGTGTTTGCAAATTGATTTTTTTGATGATTTGTTCTAGTATTTTCCACGTCTGAACACTAAACTGACTACACTATGATTTTCAGGGCTGTCCCTTTCTCAATTTCAGATATAGCTCTGATCTCTACTGTTTTTACTGTTCAATGGCCTCACTGATCCCTGCTGAATTTTTAAAATTGCTTTTGAAAAACATCATTAGGCTTGCTTAGATGTTATGTAAGGGGAAACACTTGAAGGAAATGATAACTTGAACATTTACAGCTAATTTTTAGAACAGAAAACATGGTAACAAAGACTTGAAATCTGGAGTTTCTTACAGATTTGCCAGGCCACCTTCTGTAGCCCTAAGGTTGGCCCTAAACAAAACCTAGAATGTATAAGGTTAGCGTTATGGGGGCCTAACAGTAAGTAACGCTTCATGAAATAGTTAAAGATGTTTAAGGCTGATTGATTCAAATATTCGTTCCCCTTGGCAAGCTTGCTTTTTGAAAGATACACACAGATTATGGGATAAGAGATACTTTTTAGACACAGAGGACTTGTTAGCCCTCCAAAGGGAATAATCATTGATGGAGATCAATGCAACTGCTTTTTCCTGCTATTAGGTTCAGCGTCATGTTAGAAGCACAGGTGAGATGTCCTTGTCATTAACGCACTATGAAAATGGGTCGGCAGCCAGCTTAGTAGAGTCTTACTCCGTGGAAATGATATCAAGATGGAAGCTTTGGAGGTTGTACTTTGGCTCACTTATTGGGAAACCAAAGAACAGCTGTGCAAACCTTTCCCAAACATCTGGGGGTAAATACAAGGTGAATACACCTGGATGTGCTCCGAATGGGGAAACAATGGGATGGTCTTCATTCTCTAAGTCCTTTCTTGGAGCCTTCATAGGCTCACTGGTACACTTAGCTTTGGAGCATCAAAGTAATAGTTCAGTAAAGAGAGCTTTGTGACTCCAAGGCAGACAGAACCATTTTTCAATTGCAGAAGTACTTAATTCTTTCTCACTTTAAGTGTGAAAGCCATTTGGGTGATAGCCCAGACAGGGTATTGCAGACCGGGAGTGAAAAACTCTTGGCCTCTAAGAAGAAACAGTGCGGCGGTGGGGTGGGGAGTGGGGGGTGGAAAAAAACCCTCATTTACCGTTTACTAAGAGACCAAGAAAAAAAAATATTGCATTTAGAAAAAATTGCTTTTGGCAACTGCGTTTAAGACTCTCAGATTTGGAAGTTAAACATGGGAAAATGTTATAAACGGGTTGCACCATATTTGTCTATCACTCTCTTTTTGAAGTGGCAATCTGGGGGACTGGAAAGTATGAACACATCTCTATTCTGGTGCAGCTTGCTGAGAACTGCGAGTTACAGAATGAAGCCTGCCTGTTGGGCTGCTGCTTATAAATAGAAGGAATCTGGTTCATGCCATGGCGGGGGGGTGGGGAGGCTTCCATTTGATTTCTCGCATGTGGGTGAAGACGGCTACTGTGTATTTGACAGGGCAGCTCAGCTGTCATAGGCTGGCATGTAGTGGCAGAAGGAGGAGAGGGGCCCAGCAAACCACCATTCTCTGAGCGCGCTTCTTGAAGACTTGGGATGTTCCCTATAGCAATCAGCCTCAGCCTTGGGTTAGGATTCCGGGGTTGGCGGGAGTGTCACAACGGAGGCCCTGGGAGATCTGCAGTGTCAGTCACATGGCTCTTAGCTGCCCCCACTAGCTACTGGGCAACAACTCATCCTCCCAGAGGACAGGCATTCTCTTCCTCCTCCTCAATTTTTGATGGGTGGTAGCTATTTTATGAGATGATGGGCCTAGAGAAATTTGAGAATTATGGGAGGCTCATATTCAGGTAGGAAAATAATATTATTAGAAAAGAGGTAACAGTACCTGCTGAATAGGTTACTGTATTTACAGCATTTTATTTAATTCCCACCATAACACAATTATGTAGGTGGTATCAGCCCAACTTAAATTCATGGAAGTGGAGCTTCAGGGTAATGAAGTGATCAGACCCAAGTTTATAACCAGGAAGCAGGATCAGTCTACCCAACTTGAGCTCGACAGCATGGCCAATTGGTTTACCTTTTCCTTGCATGAGGAAGTCACACCTGTGGGTTGTGCTGAGAGCTGATTACCCTAAAAGACCAGTGAGCCTCTGTGATGTAGCCCAGGCTATGGCTTTGGTCTTTGCCCTTGTACAGAGGAGACGTGGACTCTGTGGTTGCCAGTCTCTGGCAATTCTGTCAAAAGCCACATACTATAGTTCAGCACCGGGCCAAGAGGGGATTAAAGCCATTTGTCAAGACTCTGTGAGACTTTCCACATTTTCAGGGTGAGCAAAAAGTCCTTATTTATTCCTCTGAGATTGCTGTAATCCAGGTGTCGTTTTGGCCCTTTAGAAAGTGCCAGAGTTTGTGCTGCTCACCTGGCCGTATTTCTCAGTGACAGCAGTGTGTGTGTGTGTTTCTCTGTCTTCATCCCTGGTCTCTGGTTCATTTGTGTTTTTCTTATGCTTTGTTATGCTACTGTTTTTCTTATGCTTCAAGTCTAAGCCCCAAACATCTTCAGGGCCACTGTCATGGGGATGCTTTGGAGCTTGTGAATAATATTCAGTGATTTTCAGACTTCTATCAGTTTGATAATACACTTCTCACCAGCCTGTACATGAACAATGTGCCCTGGAGAATCATAACTCTGCTGTGTCCTTCCATAGAGATCTTGCAAGGGCTTTATCACTCAGCTTGGTTGGACATATGCAGGCATTGGGTCCCAAAATTTGATCCGAGGACCAGATCATGTTTCTGAAAAAGCTTTCACCAGATAGTTTTTCTTTTCTTTTTAAAGATTTACTTTAGAGAGGGGAGAGGGAGAAAAAGAGAGGGCAGTCATGTGCACGAGTCAGGAGAGGGGCAGATGGAGAGAATCTTTAAGCAGACTCCCTGCGACCCCCACCCCTAATGTGCATGGAGCCCAATGCCGGGCTCAATCCGATGACCCATGAGATCATGACCTGAGCTGAAACCAAGAGTCAGACACGTAACCAACTGAGCTGCCTAGGTGCTCCACTTTCATCAGATCTTGAACAAATAGATGCATGAGCAGATGCAATTAGTTAAAAAAAGCTAGCCAATTTAAAGAAATAGTCTTTCATCTAAGTGTACATTCTTCATAACTGTGTGTACCTGTGTTAGATATATATACTTTTAATCAATGGACATTACAGAGGGCCAATGTTTATTTTCTAAGGCCTATTTTATTTATCCTTCCCCTTCAGCAAATGGTCAATTCCATATGGATTCCTAAAATTACGAACAGATTCCTTACTATTCTCTACAATCCTCAATCTGGCAACCAGTAATGCCATATATGATTTTTTTTCTATCTCTACCATCCTACACCTGCATCTCCCAAACTCCATCAGCGGAGAGAGTCTCAGAAGGGGAGGAAAAGCAGAAAACATTGGAAACAAGAACATAATTCCATTGCTATACAAAAAAAAAAAAAATATATATATATATATATATACACATATATATATATATAATATTTAAATTACATGTAATTTGTAAATACACAGAGCATGTATTTACATATTTATATACATTTGTTTATAGAGGCTCTTTGAATGTATGTAAGCTAAAGATTTTTCTTTGGATGCTCTAGCACTTAGTCTTTTTGACGGAGACCATTAAAAGTCAGAGGATTTACCTTGGGGATGTGAGAGGTAGCCTTAGAGTCTCTGTGGTCTATTTTCTTTTCTTTCTCCTGTTGGCTTCCCTCTCCTCATTCCCCCTCTCCTTCGCAGTACTGAGCTTACACCGGACAAGAGGGGTTCTTCTTTGGCCTCGTACCCTAGAGAGCTCTACTTGTCACAAAGAGACATAAATTAATTAAAGACCATGTGGGCACCTCTGTCGATTGGGATCCAGTGTTCAGTACTGGGGTGGTGTAACCCTAAACATTCACGCTCGTAATTAACACTGTTCAAGCCCCAGGGAAATGGGGACCTTCTCCGTCCCTGCCTTTTGTCCTTAAAATAATAAAGATGACTCCATCCAAATGCCATGAAGACCTCTGGGTTGTACCATTGATACATCAGAAACAAACATTACTTTGGAGCTAGTGACAAGATTTGAATGGCAGAGGCACTTAGGTAAGAGAAAAGACAAATTAATTAACTTGTCAAATCATTGTTCTCTGATAGCATGAGTATGATAGTCTCATGTGACCAAGTATCATTTCCCATTAGTGCTGAACATACACTTTCTTATTCCTCCTTGTGGTTCCAGAGATATTTACAAATTAGCACAATATTCAGAGCACCAGCACATGGAGTCTGAGAAACATTTTCTAAGATTAAATAATCCAATTACTACTAAATCTGTCTAGATATGGATAAAGGTACAGTGTGAGAAGTATTCTGCTTTACGTTATTGCATGGTTCTAGATACTGCTTTGAGAGATGGTGAAAATCACGATATGACAATGTATATATTGAAGTGGAAATATTTTATAACTTCTATAGCAAAAATAATCTATTATACACAATCTAGATATCATGCATGAGCATGATATATAAAGGAATTCTGTTAACTCCAGGTACTACTTCTTTAGCAGAGTGAATGTTCTCCAAATAGAAATTAATAATAAAAAATTATCGTAGGGCCGCCTGGGTGGCTCAGTGGTTTAAGCCTCTGCCTTTGGCTCAGGTCATGATCTCAGGGTCCTGGGATCGAATCCTATATCAAGCACTCTGCTCAGCAGGGAGCCTGCTTCCCCCCCTTCTCTCTTCCTGCCTCTCTGCCTACTTGTGATCTCTGTCAAATAAATAAATAAAATCTTTAAAAAAAAATTATCCTAGACTATAATATTTCAAGAAATGTGTCTATTTTAGCATTGGTGTCAATAGAATACAAATACATGCAAATGCTGATTATAACATAATTAGTGTTTTGCTGAAACAAAGGCAAGAAAAGCAAATTTTATGGAATATATTTGTGAATTAATGAGTTATTTTATTACTTATCAAACAGCACTATAGCCCATCAAAGGAACACTCAGACATGCACAATATAATTAAATCCAGTCATCTTTGAGAGTTTGTTGACTCTCAGTCATATAAAAACCCATAGCTTTAAACAGAGTTTTCCTTCTATCATTGTGAATATTTATTTGTCAAGGAAGGGGCTAGAATATGTATTATTTAACAGTCTGTTAACCCGCTTTGTATCTTATGACTATTGAGCTCTATAGCATATGGGCTACCATTCGAACGAACCCTTGTCATATTTTTCCTTCTTTCCGCTCATTTTCTCCCTTCTTTTCCTTTCTCTTCTCTTTCATGTAGCTTCATTTCTTCCTCTTATTCCTCTCTTCTCTCCTATTTGTCCTTCTCAATCTAATGCACAATCTCAAGGGCCATCTGTATTTTTTCTAAAGCAAATCAAATCCATGCCCAAATCTCCACTGCTCCCCAACAAGAAGAAATCCAATTTTTGTCATTATAGAGATGGGTATGAGGGTGGAATTCTCTTCCCCTTTCTCTTTCTCTAGGGCCATATAACAAGTTGGAAGGTTTAGACAGCAGTCAGAAGGCCCTCTCTTTCAGACATCACATTGACCCCTGATGCCTGGTGTACCAAGCTGGGTGCCTCCCCAGAGGTGGGTATGTCTGCAGCTTCTTCCTTGCCAAAGCTGAGACCCAGTGTCAGCGCTGCTCTTGGGGAGCTTGGTGGTTAGAGTCCAGGCCCTCTAGGGCACCACAGCCATTCCCTTCTGGGGTGCTGCCTCCTTCCAGGGCACTGGGAGAGCTGGGTGTGGGTCACATTTTTTTTTAGGGGTCTATCAACCCCAACCCCTTTCCAGGTCAGGAGAAATATCCCTGCTTCCTTTAGCAAGATTCTAATGCCCCCTCCCTCTCCACCCCTAGGGTGATTCCTTCAGAAATCTGATGCTTCTGGAAAAATAAGACTGAGGGTCAAGACAAAGGTAATTTCTGCTTTTATGAATCAAAAACTCCTCCAAAGCCAGGAACTGAACACAAAGTCCGATCTGTTTGAAAGAAAGGTAAGATAAATACTAGAATGGCAAAACAGTATTTTAAAAAATTATCTCACACATTTGGACTTGGGTATGAAGGGAAAGCTGCACTGAATGCTTAATTCTGGAGACTTAAGGACACTTAGAAAATTAAGGGGCCCAGCTAATAATGACTGGTTTTAGGTTGTAAGGGAAGTTTCAGATTTTGGTGTAGGTTATGCACTCAGCTCACTGGAGAAGATTTGGAGACAGGGACTCCAGGTCATATTTCTGTCCAGGAATGGAGTCAGTGCACTTAGCTGGCACCTTCCCTGAGGTCTGTCTCTTGGAAATTAGTGTTTTCCTCAAGCTCCAGTGTTCACCCCTCCTCCAATACCTGCCTGATGTCACATATATACTTAACATATAGGCGAAATTAAACATGCTTAAAGGTGGGCTCTTTCTTTCTATAGTCACTTATTCATTCAAAAAATATTTGTTGAGGGCCTTCTGATTACCAGGCATGATACTAGGTGCTGGGTTACACAGATGCACAAAATAGGCATGGTGTTGCCCAGTAAAACTTACAGCTCATTAGAGGTGAGAATCAATAAACAAACCAGTAAATCTGAATTACAAACTGTGCTAAGAGAGTAAACACAGAGAATGACCAGGACATCAAAAGCTAAAACATCATTGTATGAACAACTGAAGGAACTAGAAAAGCTTTGCGAAAAGCTTTGCCTTCTCCATAGAAAGCTCAGAAACTTTCCAACTGTACATAAATTTTAAAGGATGTCATATGAAGACTTTCTTTCATTAATTGTAAGGAGTTGAGCTAGCATCAACAGCTGGAAGCCTTAGATCCATGGTGGATTGATAGGGTGCAAACTTTAGTGAGTTGTAAAGGAATGGAATGGTTTGGTTGAGGAGAGGGGTGATAGTTTTTTTTTTTTAAATATTTTATTTATTTATTTGACAGAGTTCACAAGTAGGCAGAGAGGCAGGCAGAGAGAGAGAGGAGGAAGCAGGCTTCCTGAGAGCAGAGAGCCAGATATGGGGCTCGATCCCAGGACCCTGAAATCATGACCTGAGCCAAAGGCAGAAGCTTAACCCACTGAGCCACCCCAAGTGCCCTGGGGCAACAGCTTTGACTAAAAATGGCCACACTTAGTACTCAATAATAAAAAGGAGTAAATACAGGACAGTGTGGATGAATCTCAAAAACATTAACGCTAAGTGAAAGGAAACTTCTACAAAAATATCCTATATTGTGTGGCTGAAACTCTAGATCAAACAAAGCTAATCTGTAGGGGGTGACCAGAACAATGATTGCTGGGGCCGGGAAGCAGGACAGTAAGGACTAGGATTAGCAAGGAGGGGTTGTAAGGGAACTTTCTGGAATAATGAACATGTTCTCTGTCTTGACAGCAGTTTGGTTTATGCAGGTATATGCACGGTCAATATTCATCCAATGCCTCATTGAACATTTGTGCATTTCACTATGTAGATATATATATATTTTAAATATTTTTATTTATTTGACAGAGAGCACAAGTAGGCAGAGAGGCAGCCAGAGAGAGAGGGGGAGGCAGGCTCCCCACCTCGCAGAGAGCCCGATGCGGGGCTTGATCCCAGGACCCTGAGACCATGACCCGAGCTGAAAGCAGAGGCTCAACCTACTGAGCCACCCAGGCACCCCCACCACGTATATTTTTACCTGAAAGTAAATAAGGCAGGAAGACAGGAAGACAAAGAAAGGATGGAAGGGATAAAGGAAAGACAAATAGTGAATTTAGTTTATGATTCGCATGCTGGAGTTTCAAGGGTGGAGTATACTGATGTCTGCATCTACTTTAACGACATGAAAGTCAGATGGACAGATGAATGGATATGCAGATGGAACCCAGCACAGGGAAGCAAGTGCACCTGGCTCCAGTGTCCCAAAAGACCAGGTTTGATCATTTGCTATTGACAAAATCCAAAGGCAGAGACGAGTGGTAGTGAAAGAAGAAAGGGATTTATTTCAGTGAGGCCAACACTGGGAAGACAGCAGCAGAATAATATTTCTTCAAAAATGGTCTCCAAAATGCTGAAAATACTTCTTGGTTCATATAAAGAAAATGTAGGACAGGGCTTGGTGACTATGTGTAGGTGGGCAGTAAAAGTCAGGTGGATCATTGTCTTGGGGTCAGTCACGTGCAATCTTGCTGGCAGTCCCTGTTGCTTGAGGAAGGAGTTTTGGTTTGCATCATGGGATACTTTTGCCTGTGGGGTCTTTGCCTGAGTTAAGAGATTGGCTGCAAAGAACTTAATTAGAAAGTTTGAGGTCGAAATGGAGGTAGTCAATGTCCTTTCTCACCGACATGTGATAAGGCAACATAAACAAATGTTAACAATACTAGAATCTAGGTAGTGGGTATGTGGGGATTCACTGTATGATTTATAGCTTTTTGGATGCTTCAGTTTTTTCTTAAAATGTTAAGGGAAAAACAGTCCCTCTTCATTGAAGATCTGTTATAATCTGTTTATCACAGTGCTATGTGTTTTAGACCTATTATTCCTAATACTAAAGAAAATATAATTATTAATAAACTTATATTTTCTTCTATTGTATATTTATAAATTATAATGACAGAACTAGGGCTGAGAGGTCACATAACTTGTCAGGAACCATATCATGACTTGGCACACCTGTGTGTTTTCAGTCTACACCTGTGCTATCCAAAATGGTACCCACTCTCCTCATGTAGCTCTTGAGCATTTGAAATATGGCTGGTGCAAATGAGGAACTGAATTTATAATTTTAATTTAAACTTAAAAAAAACCAACCCCGATATTTAATTCAGTGAGTGAAAACTCCCTTCAGTCACTGGAAAAGTTTCAAGTATGTTTGTAACAACTTGGATAAGTAAAGCTACTTTTTCAACTGTAAATTTTATGAAATATAAATACTTATTAGCAAATATCCTAATGGGAATGTAGCATTCAAACTAGAATATGCCATAAGTGCAAAAGTTGACATGTTTTGAAGAGTTATTGTGAAAAAAAGGATGTCAACTATTTCATTAATAATTTTTAACATTGATGAAATGTTGAAATAATATTTTGGCTGTGTTGGGTTATATTTTTAAATATTAAAATTAGTTCTACCTCTTTTTACTCTTAAAAAATATTACCATTGCATGTATGACTCATATTTTTGATTTTTTAAATATGTTTATTTGCGAGAGAACATGAGTGGGTGGGCAGTTTAGAGGCAGAGTGAGAAGCAGGCTCCCCACTCGGTAGGGAGCTGAAAGGCTGGGCTCGATCCCAGGGCCCTGGGATCACAATATGAGCTGAACGCAGACTCTTTTTTTTTTTTTTTTAAAAGATTTTATTTATTTATTTGACAGAGAGAGATCACAAGTAGGCAGAGAGGCAGGCAGAGAGAGAGAGGAGGAAGCAGGCTCCCTGCTGAGCAGAGAGCCCGATGCGGGACTCGATCCCAGGACCCTGAGATCATGACCTGAGCTGAAGGCAGCGGCTTAACCCACTGAGCCACCCAGGCACCCCGAACACAGACTCTTAACCACCTGAGCCATCTAGGTGCCCCTCGTAGTGTATTTCTATTGAATGGAGTTGGTCTATGCTTTTACCAGTATACACCAGCCTGGGTAATACTGGTATTCAGGCTAGGGGATGGGAGTTGTCAGGAGCAGGTGTGGGATGGGGTGGGCTAGGATGGAAGGGCTCCAAGTCACCAAGACTCTTTAAAAATGATGAGATCTGAGGAAACGTTAAGTAGCATTTACTATACACTAGGGACTATTTTCAGGTCTTGACATGTATTATTAATTCATTTAATCTTTACTGTCATTATCCCCATTTTGCAGATGAGATGGAAGCAGAGAAGTGCATACGTGGCCATTGAGCAGCAGCTAAATCAAAGTAAAGAAACTGCCACAATTGGGATATACTCAGAATTTAAAACATGCTCTTTCAGACTTACCCTAAGTGGCTTCTATTTACAGATTTGCTTTCAATCTCTCAGACTCTCGAGGACGTTTTCTTCTAAGACGATACTGACCCCTTTTTCTGTACAAGTAGCTCTCCGAATTGTACAACTTTCCCAGAATTCGAAGACATTTGTTCAAACAATGGGCATCAAACTAGATAATTGGCCAATAGGAGTACAATGTCACTGAGCAAATGGATTATTAGAGGGGTCCCGTTTGAGAATTCATCATTTTCTTTCAGTAGGAAGGGTAGTTTAATCTCTCTAAAAGCCTGCCACACCCTGTGATAATTGACTTAGTGGCAGAATTGCCTTGCAGAAAGCTCTTGAATTTCTCTAGCAGTGATGCTGATGGAAGTCTCCAAGAGGCTCAGGAGCTGCTCCAGGTTGTTCTTCCTAGCTATTTACGGAAGGAGAGAAGGGGACTACTGCCTTCAGAGGCAGTTAATTTCCTAAGTGCCAGGCTCTGTTCATTTTGAAGAGACCTAGGATTGGCTGATATTCTAGAAACTGCAACAAAGAAACTCAGGTAAGTTGTCAAAGGTTACTTGAGCAGCTTGGATGGTAGGCACTGTGAGTTTCTAGTACCCGAGATCAAGCCTTTCCCTTCTTTTATGAGTATGTCTTAAAATTCAGGTCAGTACTGATGCCAGTTATAATCCCCGTCTCTTTCCAGAAGGCATTGCCTGCAATGGTTATGAGACCCAGCATGTGTATGCTGTTAACACACTGGCAAAGCTTTCAAACAGTGAAAGAGGAAGCTCTAAAAATTCAGAAGAATGTCACCATAATGCCAGTTCTAAGAGGGCAGAAGGGGATAACATGGAAAAGTCTTGAAGAGCCGAACACTTGGAGCATGACAAATGGTAACTCCCATATTCTAAAAACATAGAAGGTGCCAAATACAAGTATCCAAAAGGTGTTAACTTCTGGCACCACAGAATGAAAGTGTCCAGGTTTGTGAGTCATCCGTGACAAATAGCAGAGAGCTTCTTGTATTTAGTTGACTCTAGACCACTGCCACGTCACGGGAGGTCCTGACCATAGCAGCAGCCCCACCTAACCTCGTTAGGAATGCAGAGTCATGACATCACTCAAATCGACTGGCGATCAAGAATCTGAGTTTTAACCATACCCCTGGACTAACCCTTCTCGAACCTTCTGCGGTGAAGGTTAAGTGTTTTGTCGTTTATTTATTTTCTTTTTTATAATTGTCACTAGCCCATTCTTTTGTAGAACATGTCCTTTAGCGAGACAAATTCAGCTCTCATCCACGGCCTCTAGCAGCAGCATCTGTGGCTACAAAAGGTTTAGATCCTTGCTCTCAACATGTACTCCTTTCTATTGGAGACTGGGAACAACAGGTGTGCAGGCTGGCACCAGTCCACAGACCCCACTGGGAATAGCAATCATCTAAGCCATACTTCTTCAGTCTACTGGCCCTCCTCAGTCCCAAAGGATCCCTGTTGCTGCCTGGCCCTCACCAACCTTTGCCATCGAAGACCTCGGAATCTCACAGAGGCCAAAATCATGGAGAGGAGAGTGAACCAGAAACCAGCCCTTCCACGTAGGCTGCTCAGACGGTGACGAAGCTCACTTTCAGCTGAGATAGATCACACAAAATTTAAGTTTTGGATGGACTGCCTTCTTATGTGACTGGATTAAGATGGTGAATTCCAAAGGTTTGCTTTTCATGTATTATTGTTGTGGTTCATGAAACTCCCTGTTTCCATGAGGATGTGGGTAGGAAGAAAGTAAATTTATTTTCAAGTCTGTCTTCCAAACAGGGCTGAGCTTCTGATTTTCTCCTGAAAGGCCGTGTTACAGGATTTGGCTGGTCAGATAACATTTGGAGTTCATCAAATTCTAATTGAGGAATAAACACAGGGACAATGTTTCTTTCCCGGCCTTACAGAGTTGTTAGTGTCAGATGAGCTTGAGGTGTTATGAAAATTTTGCTTTACTTTCTACCCCATTTGGTTATTCTCATACCATAACCACATCTCTTAAAATCTTGTTAAAATACATTAGGGCTTATTACATCCCTTGTTTATATTAGGGATTCAGTAAGAGAAGGTGCCAATGATGTAAACACTACATAAAAGGAAAGGCTTCAGAGATGAAAAAAGTGCTTAATGGAGATGCTTAGTGGGAAATGAATTCTGATATTATCCAGAACCAGTTCTTATTCTGAGATGGTCCCCACTTACAAAGAGTGTCAAAGAGCCTTTTAGCAACCTTCAAAAAAAAAAAAAAACCCCAAAAAACAAAACTGTGACTGTTTAAATAAAAGTGTTTCAAACTCTTTATCTGCTATAAATTGTGTATAGCCAAGTGGGTGCATTAGGACTCCTACTAAATCTCTTTATCTGGTGAGATAAAAGAAATGTTTTTAATTTCCCTGAAATGTATTTGCTTTTTCCACAGCTTTAGATAATACTGTTAACCCCCTAAAAGAAGCCACTTAAGAAATAGCTGTTTAACCTACAACACAAACAGTAGCATAAATCCTTTGGTATTTTTGAATGTTCAAAAATGAATAATTGTGCCTGTTCTAACTACCACCTCTTCTATAAAAAGGAGCCTGGTTTGTGACATTTACCTAATTTAAGAATACCTACGCCAAGTTATTTTGAACAGCTGCTCAGCTAGGTTTCTCGAATTCACTTGTGATGGAAGTATGTCTTCAAGAAAATGAAAACCATGGTCAGATACCATCTGATACCCAGCACCATGGTGAACAAAAGAAAAAGGCCATCATTAGAAGGCGCTGGTGAGGGTACGGTGCAGGAAGACTCACAAGCTGGTGGTGGTATGAATTGGAGCAGCTACTGTGGAGAACAACTTGGATTTATGGAGTAAAGTAGAGCATTTTTCTTCTAGGTGTATGTCTATGGAGATTCTTACACGTGCACACCGCAATATACACAAGAATCCTCGTATTAGCCTAGTTTCTAATTCAGAAATTCCCAACAGGAAATTCAAATGACCACCTGCTTGAAGAAGGGATAAATTCATACCGTGATATTCATTAAACTGCAGCAAAAGTGAATTAAAATATAGCTACATGCATCTGCGTGGATGAATCCTAAAAACAGAACGTAAGGGGTGCCTGAGGGGCTCAGTGGGTTAAAGCCTCTGCCTTCGGCTCAGGTCATGATCTCAGGGTCCTGGAATCAAGTCTGGCATCCGGCTCCCTGCTCAGCAGGGAGTCTGCTTCTCCCTCTCCCTCTGTCTGCCAATTCCCCTGCGTGTACTCTCTCTCCCTCTCTCTCTCTTTCTCTGAAATAAATAAAATCTTTAAAAAGAAAAAAAAGAAACTCAAATGAATCATTAATAGAAAAAATAATTCATCTTTTGGGGGGAAGAGGGGAATAATCAATGGAGGAGAGTCACATGGTAGAATCTAAAGGAATTGGGTCAGGTTTTATTTCTGAAGTTGGGTGATGTTTACATGGGTGCCCTTAAAAAATTAGATTTTGTGCATGTAATTTGTAAGCATAAAGTTTTCATAACAAAGTAAAAGTCAATGGAAAAAGGTTCTGTCCTAGAAAGAAATCATGGGACTTTTAATCTGCGAGGTCCTTCAGGTTATTCTGGGTAACAAACCATCTCTAACTTACACTGGCTTAGTGAAGCCATGCTTATTTTTCTCTCATTGTTACATGTCCATCGAGAATCATCAGGGGCCTCTGATTATTGTAGTAATTGAGGGACCCAGGCTGACAGAACTCTTATGGAAAGAGCCTTATGAGTGTCACCTTTGGGAAAAATTACCACCAGATCATCACCTAGAGAGGCATTGGTGGGGAGGGGGAAAAGGAACACAATAAGTCAAACACTGGCTCCTCAAATTCCTACCGGGAAATGATAAATCTTGTCTGCTCACGTTTCCTTGATCAGGTGAAGCCCTCTGGCCCTGCTACCAGCTGCCAACGTTGTCAGGCAATCTTCCTAGGTCTCTGAAAAGAGAACATGACTATTTGCTAACAGACCCAGTAACCATAATGACTTCCAAATAGGACAACAGCCAAGTTTCAAGTTCATTGCTGCTGCTTCTATCTAAAGCTCTAGAACTCACATCTAGGCTTACTTGCCATTCCACCTGTGATAAGGATACAAGGAGCCGAATGGGGAAGGGATCTCTATTGATGGTCTTAGGGAAGAATCCCTTCTGGGGAGCGGATGCACTTATGCCAAACAAAAGCCATAACCTCAGAGTAAAAGCCTCTTTTCTTCTATCTGTGGAGGTGGAAGGCAAAGATACTCAGCATTCCACTTCCCAGACCTGGGAAAAGGCAAGTTAGGGGGGCAGTGAGGATTGGGGGGGGGGGGGGCGGTGACAGATACCAACAGAACTCCACGCTGATTTGAAAACACAGCAGGTGGAAGTTGCAAATTCCTGGCCAAGATCTGCCCCTCCCTTTAAGTCAGAGTACCAGGGCCTCCTAGGCATCAGACACCTCTGCATGTAGGTGATCAGGGGAGTGAGGAAATATATACCAACCATCGGACATGGGTGGTAAAACCAACTACCAATGGCTTGCCCTCCACAGTGGGGCAGAGACCAGCTGTTTATGCTGGAGTCCCAATTCTTTGTCCAGGACACACTGGAAGACTACATTGTCCAACCTCCCCCACAATTAGGTTTGGGTCTTGGAGTCTGAATTCGGGATAATGGATCCTTATGGATACATTGTGATGTCCAGACTTGACCATAAAAGAGCAGCACAATATCTCATACTTCATCAATTCCCTTGTCTTGGGGCCAAATGCAGAGGAAGTATTCTGAGGAGCCAAGTGGATGGTAGAAGCCTGGGTCCCCAAGTCATCTCATTGAAAGCTGGCCACTGAAAACCCAATGGGATAATGCTGTGAGCAAGAAATAAGCTTTTACTGGGACGCCTGGGTGGCTCAGTCGGTTGAGCATCTGCCTTCAGCTCAGCTCATGACCCTGGAGTTCCTGGATAGAGCCCTGCATCAGACTCCCTGCTTGGTGGGGAGTCTGCTTCTCCCTCTGCCTCCCCCCTATTCTTCTCATTCACTCTCTCTCTCAAATAAATAATAAAAATATAAAAAAAAAATAAGCTTTTATTTTATTTTATAAGATCTGTGGGGTTTTAGTTTCATCAGCTAGTGTTCCATTACTATAAATAATATAAGGGACAACATCCCCTTCCTTCAAAGCTAATGCTGGCAAAGATCTCTGCTGGGTTGAATTCAGATAATTCTCTGGAATGAGTTCTCCTAGTATGTAAGAGAGGCTTGTCATCTTTTCTTACTACTCTCAAAATGGGTAGGCAAGCCAGGCCTTACCCATGTGTTAGGTGATCATTCAGAGTTGATATTATAATTTGAGCACATATAAATTCTTCAAGTGATTTTGAAATTTTCATCCCATTCAGACTTTATGGTTGTCTAGGACTCTGAACCTTGGCTTACCTCTGCAAATGATTTAAGAGCTGGGTATTTTTAAGCAAAAGGTGTGACATGATTTAAGAGACGATATAATTCTATAAATGTCTGGACAGGCTACTTTATATGCTTTAGGGTCAGTTAGGTATAATAAGCCCTTGAATGAAGGGGGATACAGGTTCCAAGTGCTATTTTATGTATGTGGAATAGGGAGAGAGAAATGTTCAGAGTGGAAGAGCCTGGAGTCCAAAGTAGGCAAGGAGGCAAAAGCAAGGGTCAGAAAGGGAGCTGTATGGTGAACATTTTTTGTTTTTCGATGAGAAAAGAAAATACAGATTGCAGTCATAGTGGTAAGAACCATAAGCTGACACTTTCGTAGGTGTGGTGGCCCGAGGTGGGTTTACTCTTCCTTATAGAAGGGGAAGGACAAGCCTGTGGTTATTCATAGTCCCATAGTGACCCTGGGGAAACTATGAAGGCTGGTGACCTCCCTAGAAGAGTCAGCTGAGGCATCTGAAGGGCTTGGCCCTTGTCACATGGAGGTGGCATTCTCGCCTTTCGGATCCATGTCTGGAGATGGCATTCTCGCCTTTCAGATACATGTCCGTGAAGCAGCCTCATGAAGGGTTGGCTTCTGAGTCAGAAACCTAAACCTTAAATTGCAATCCCACTGCTAGTTCAAAGTGCAGCTCTGGGCACAGGCCACTTTCCTCGGCTTTGGGGTCCACATCTGTAGTATGAGGACTCCACAAAAATTTCATGAGGGGCAGGTTAAGGAATACATGACATGTGCCAACAACTACAGGAGTGCCTGCATATGACTGGCATCCAATAATATTTGCTCTCTTCATTCTGTCCTCAATTTGATACTAAGTTACTTGAGGGAAGGAGCAGGCCACATCTCATTTTGCATTGCCCTAATGTCCTGGAGCACTGTCTGGAAGACTGGGAATGCTGGAAAAATGGTTTTCAATGTGCCAATGCCAAAGGCCAGTATGAGGCTTTGGGGCTTACCACTGGACCTGAGTAATTAAAATACCTTTATCCCTCCATGAAATTTCCCTTAAGATAGGTGTATTAGGTAGGCTTTAACATCATCAGCATTTACCAGAGACTGATAAGACAGAAGTTTATTTCCAACTCATGTAAAAATCTGAATGGACAGGGCAAGGCTGGGGTAGTGGCACCACTGTGTCCCAGTGACCTCTGACTTCATTATCCACAATGGAGAAAAAGGGCTAAGAGATGGTATACTGCTGCTGCCTTTCATGACACAACCGGGACCTCTCCCATACCTCCTTTCCTCACCTCCCAGTAGCCTGAAGTCAGAGCTGCCACAGGACTAAGGATGGACTTCTTATTCCAGACTACCATGAGGCTTCTAGAACTCAGAAAGGGAGATTAGATATTAGACAATGATCTGCAGTTCCTTCCACAGGCATTCTCCTAGAATACTTCCTGGAAAATATCTTCCTGGAAAATTCTAGGAAAATACTTCCTAGAATACTTCCACAAGCATTCTCCTAGAATACTTCTGGTCCCCCATACTGGACCAGAAGTAGTAGCCACTTCCCAGGAAGTGGAAGGACGGTCTAGAAGCATCCTGAGTCCCGATGAACAAGGAGCTGCCAGAGAGTCTTGAATTAGGCATTATACATGAGAAGCAAATTGGTTTCTTAAAATACCCATTATTTTGGATCTTTGTTATCTACAAGTAAATCTATATCACAAGTGATGCAATCAGTCTGGTGTGCCTGAGTGTCTGTGTGTGAGCTGGAGAAAACTTTACCCTCTGCCTACGTTATTACCCACCTGGGAGCAAGTGGTCCCTCTCTCTCATGACTCAGCAGCTATGCTGACTGGCAGGAGACCATTCCTCTCTCCACCCAGCTGTGACTTCATTCCATTAGGCTAAAATTTAGATCAGGGTGAGTTAACATACAAAATTGTACCCCAGTGGCTTCCAATTTATTCTCTTCCCACTTAGAGGGTTAGGCCCCGTATACTTAGTTTTACACTCGCAATACGAATTATACAAGACTCTTAAAAAAAATCCAGCCAATCAGAAGTAATAAGATGATAAAACACAGTCCTGCTTTGCTATAGGAAATCTTGGTATGTGAAAATTCGGATATATTTAACACAATTTGTAGTGCCTCTACAAAAAGACT
Source organism: Mustela nivalis (assembly GCF_964662115.1). Taxonomy (NCBI): domain Eukaryota; kingdom Metazoa; phylum Chordata; class Mammalia; order Carnivora; family Mustelidae; genus Mustela; species Mustela nivalis. Next base: position 19,880,051 of record NC_139032.1, read on the forward strand.
GATCCCTTTACAAAATAAGCAGAGTAAGAGGTGGGTCCACCTAATAATTTGCTGAATATCTAGATACCTTAAACATTTAGCGACATTTCTTTACACATTTATAACACTGTGCCCAAATTACTTCAAGTGTTCACATCATCTTTCTATTACCCAAAGTGAGATAACCAGCTCACAGACCCATGTTGGATCTAAATAAAATAGATGGAATTTCATCCACATAATATTGTTTTTCCAATATATTTACTGCTTTGACATTAACAGTAATGATGAATAATAGAAAGGAACAGTAAGGCAATGTTACCCAGAAGCATAGGAAAGGAATTAAAATGGTGGCCAGCCTGTACCAGATCAAGCCTTCCCATTTTTTCCCGTTACTTTTTTATCATAGTTTAGACATTTCCCCTCCCCTCATACTTTAGAATTTATACCTTGTATACTTCATAAAGCTTATACTTTGTATATTTTTAATGTCATTTAAAAAGTCCCAACTCGGGCGCCTGGGTGGCTCAGTGGGTTCAGCTGTTGCCTTCGGCTCAGGTCATGATCTCAGGGTCCTGGGATCGAGTCCCACATCGGGCTCTCTGCTCAGCAGGGAGCCCGCTTCTCTTTATCTCTCTCTGCCTGCCTCTCCATCTACTTGTGATTCCTCTCTGTCAAATAAATAAATAAAATCGTAAAAAAAAAAAGTCCCGACTCTAGGCATTCTCCTCTCTTCCACTGTAGCTACGATACCACAGAAGGCTGGAACTAACTTTATGATCCTCAAGGCAAGACCTCCAGCTGGCCTTCATATCCAACAGCTTTAAACCTCTAATAAAGAAATAAATAGAAAGAGCGCCTAGAAGGGAAAAACAGCTTTTCATCTCGGCTGTCTTTTGTTATGAATTCTTATAAAAAAACAAACACAAAAAACTGTGTTCGTGGTCATCCACGATTCCACGGAGAAGTCCACTTTTTGTGAGGAATTACATAACTCACCAGCTTTGTAGCTACAGTTCCATTTGCAGCCCCAGCTGCCACTTGCTGGGGAGGAAGGGCCCTGGCAAGTGTCCAAGGTCACACATCAAGCAAGGAAATCAGAGTTCACAGAGTGCCGAGCACCATCTCCACTGGTTTATGCCCGGGCAAGTGAACAGTTCCGTTCGGCTCTCAGGTTTATTATCTTCTCTCCCATTCCCCGGGAGTATCTTCTCCAGATAGGCTGGGGCTGGAAAGTCTATCAGTGCTCTAAATGCAAGTTTATGGAAAGATACCCAATCAGCGGAGAGAAAACCGTATGTAGATACAGACGATATATGAATAGACAACTCTTAGACCTGTGAGCTGTTTTCTGCCCAGATACTCATTCCCCTCACTCTGGCTCTGGGAAGCAGGATGCCCCCTTTCCAGGGGTCCCCCTCCAAGGCCGCCTCATTTGAGGGTTTACACTTTCAACTCTAACACAGCCAGAGCCCCCTGGAGACGTCTTTCTCCAAGACTCCACGGGATGTCTGCAGTGGGGATTTCCCTTGCCTGGTTTCTGGGTTCACCCTGTTGGTTGCTGAACCCTAGTGCGCCCCACTTGGAGGAACGCAGCAGAGACCCCCCCTGCTTGGATTCACTTTGGTTGTGTTGCTTTGCTTTCCTGTCTTGCTACTGAGATGCTGGCTCATCTCCTGTCTCCATCTATCTTTGGAGATATGCTGGAGGAGGCAGACAAGAGAAACATTCAAACCACTCCTGCCTCTGCTTCAGAAATGACCAGCCCACTCCACCTAACCACAGGCCAGGTGCTTCCGGCCTGCATCCTTTTGCCCCAGGGAACCCTGCCCATGAGCCCTGGTAACTACTTTCTGTTCTGCCTTCTGTTTGCTTCCTGCTTGAAAGACTGAGACTTGTCGGGGTGGAGAACAGGGCAATGGAAGCGACAGAGCTTTGTACCTGAAGTCAGGAGCCAAGAATAACACCTTCCCCAGAGGCTCCCCTGCAGACTTAGTCCATTTACTTTTTAAAAAGATTTTTCACGCGTGTTCTGTATAATAGCTAAAAGCCAGATTCGCTTAAGAAAGTAGAAACAGAAGTTAGCATGCAAATCTGAAGATTTCGAATTATGTGCTGTGAGTTCAGCTGAATTACCTGACCGAAAACAACTGGGCAGAGCTGGCTGCGTCGGGGAGGCCCCACAGGTGAGCCGCCTTCTCTCCTCCCCATGACACGTTTTCATCCTCAGATCTGGGGCGGAAGTTTCTAGAAACTCAGAGAAGAGGGAATGAAACCTATCATATCCCCACGAAGACTTTCAAAGAATATGGCCTTTTCTTTTACAGAGCGGGCTTGCTGTGTGTTCCCTTATCGCAGAAAAGGAAAAGCGAAAGGCTCCGGGGGCTCATTCTGTTCACGTGCGCAGGTGCGCAAGTCGTCGGACCTGCCTCATCTCCCAACTTCCGGTGTCTCTTTATCGACAGCTATCCGAGCCTAGGGAGCATGCGCAACCCTGAGGGGCGGGTTAAGCGGAGGAGACGATTGGTGGGACGTGCGGTCTTTTAAAGAACCACGTGACCACACCGGCGGCTGAGACTACGGTGGCTCCAAGGGGTGATTGGGGCTGTGGAGCCAAGCTGAAACCAAGACGCCAAAGAAATTCTTTTTTGAGAAGCCTCCTCCTCTCTCCCGGTGTGTGGTTTATGCTTTGCAGCAGAGAGGTGGGAATTGGGTTCCACTCTGCCTCCACCGCGCCATGGCTCAGGCCGGCCATTTCTGCCGCGCGCTGGGTAGAATTCCCAGTCGAGGGCTGCCCCAGACAGATGGCTGGCTGGCTTCCTCTTCATTCATCCCGTGTTCCCGTCCACTGAGCATTTTTTATGTGCCACACAGGGTTTCTTAGCACTCTACTGGCTTTGACTCATTTATTCCTCATGGGACCTCTAGAGGGGGGCACCGCTTTTATCAGCACTGCACAAAGGAGGAAACTGAGGCAGAGGTAAGCGAAGCTTCCTTCACGCCCTCTTTACTAGGAACTGTTTTCGGTTTATAGTTATTGGCTGGGAGGTGGCAATTTCTGGAGAATTTTTCTGGAACGATCCGGCTGGAACCCCTTGCTCACAAAGAAATCCACACGTTCGTTTCCGTGACAGACCATCCAGACAGAAAGAGGGAGAGTATACAATGGGGGCGGTATCCGTGATATTAGAGCCTCCTCTACGACGGAGCAGGTGGCCTGGATGATCGTGCTCACAGGGGCACTGGTAGTTTTCAGATTTTTTTGTCGGTCCCTGACCTTAGATCAGTGGTTTCCTAAAACATCCCACATTTCCGTCCAAAGCAAAGGGATGAACCTATACCCCTTCTCAGGCGACCGTTCACAGGGGTTTTGATAGCCCGTGCAGTTTGAATACCACTGTGGAGCCAATTCCAAATCGTGATTGTATCATCTGCAGTGGTCACCTTAGGACACAGAAATCGAGATGAACGATGGAGTGTGGTCCTCGGTTCCGTTGCTCCGCTGGCAATGAGGAGACCTTCGGGCAGGCTGGTAGCAGCTCTCGCTTCACCTTTGAGGCTCCCTCCTGTCCTTTGAGCTGAGCATAATCTCGTGTGAAAGTTGACTGCATGCCTGCTGGGGCGGGAGGAACAAAGCCAGGCCCTGGTCGAACTGCAGTGGCCCCAAAGCTCGTCCCGAACCGCAGCAGAATGATAAACTGGGGTTATGGGGAGATTGCTGACAGATGCTGTGGGAAAACTGCAGTAAAGGGAGAAAAAACATGGAGGGCAGGGGAAACTGATGGAGGCGAGTGGTTGCAAACTTAGGTCATTAACCTCGTGAGCTGTCACGGGGCTTTCTAGTAGCTAGCTCCTGCTGTTGTTGTAGATGGAACACCACTGGGAAACTGGGCAGGATGGCGTGGGATCAACTCATCACCTGCCGAAAAAGGGCTGTTATCCAGGACAGGTGGCATTTGTAAGGGTGAAGAGGTTCTGGGGCTTGAGTCTCTGCTCTGTTCTTATCCTGTAACCCCAGGGACAACACACTGTGTTTCCCGCCTCCCACCCCAACACCACGATCTTTAGGCAGTCTGTCCATTTGGCTTCTTAGAATGGGTTAGTCCAATGCAGGTTGGAAATGCTGGTTATTTAAGTTAAACTCAAGCAATCTGATGGGCTCTCTCCTCCTGCCTCCCTCTCTCCCCACCTTCTGAAATCCTTCACACCCTTCAGTGCCCATCTCAGAGGCTGCTGCTTCTACAAGCCCTCCCTTTCTCCCCAGTATTGTCTGGAGCTAGATTTCATCTTGCCCTCCTTGGTGTGTTTCATATTGTAGCATGTACAAAAAACCATCTTGTATTTATCTTTCTTATTTGTGTCCATTTCTCACTTTGACCCAAAGCTCCCTGAGGGCAGGACTCATGTTTTGTTCATCATCGCTGCCTCCATATCACTTTGCACACAGTACCTCGTACAGAGTACATGCTTAATAACCTCTTGTGGAATTGAAGTAAATTACAGATCTTCCACACTTGTGGTTGCATGGAGAACAGCCTGTGTTTCTACAAACTTGAAGATACGTGGGATAGATTGGGGAGGCATGAGATGAGCCGTCTGGGGGAGCAGAGACATCTGCAGGGACTGAATATTTCTATGCTGAGCTAGTCCAGGTCTGTCTCCTCCCCAAGCCATCAGCCCTTCTTGTGTTTTCCCCGGGAGGGTCTCTGTTCTTCTTGCTTTTCAAAGATTAGCTAAGTTGCCACCGCCGCCGCTGCTGCTTCTTCGTCTTCATCTTCTTCTTTTTCTGGCATGCTCTGAAGGCCTCCCTGGCACCTCCTCTGCTTTTCAGAGAGCTTAGTTTGTACCAGGCGGAAGGAACCTTCTGTGGTCTAGCAAGTTCGCTCACCTCCCCTCTGCTCTCTGTTAGCCTTGATCTGAAGCAAGGAGGGGAGCTCCCTGTCAGGAAGACTCTGATCTTTCCACAGGCTTGGGCTTGCACAGCCCCAGGAGGTGATGCGAGAATGTCAAGTCATACTTGACCTTCAAAATCAACTGGCTAAGAATGAGCCTCACCAGCCCCATGGCCAAGCTTGCCATTGCTGTTTTAAAATACCTACCTAGGATCATTTTGTGTATGTTAAAGGATAGAGCTCAATACTTCAAAAATAAGTGAACACAGTGATTCTTCTCTTTCTATTCTAATGTTTTAATTATTATTATTTTTTGGCCATTTCTTTTAACCCCCAGGGAATGTTCTATAACTACAAGGGCCTGTAGTTTAATCACAGTCTCTAAATCTGGACACTCATTTTCATCTCTACTTTCTCAATAGAGCTGGATTTTGGGTATTCAACAGAATTCTTGTAGTAGGTACATCTTATAAAAATAGATGGAGATGAAATTTGAGAGGCTGGGTAAAGGTTTTCTCCTCTGATCCTGGCGACACAGCAGAAAAGGTGGATTGTGGAAGACACAGAAGGGGAGAGGTCTTTGGAGGTACGTGGCCAGAGCAGACACAGCTCATTCTGTCCACATGGTCAGTGGAAACCCGGACAGAGGCGTGAGCCCTCCCCTGGCCCTTACCGTCCACCATGTACCTTTTGGACCTCAACAGTTCTCATCTTCTACAGGCTCTTTCTGATCACAGCCCAGACCCTGTGACTGGAAAGAAAAAGAACCTCCCCTTTCTCCTCAGTGTGGGCAAGATGCTGGAAAAAGTGTGTGTAAATCCATGAGTAGAAAACACAGCTTTGACAATATGTAACTGGTGAGTTTACCAAGCAGCATCTGTGACATAAACAAAACAGTGCATTGCCGTCTTTCCCCCAAAAAACCTGTGAACTTGCTTCAGTGGGATTAATTGTCTCCTGCCCAGGATGTCAATGCTGGCAGGTCTTTCTGCTTTTGCCTCCAGTCTTACATAAAAGATACTCCGAGGTCACTTTCGGTTGCAAGCACAATCTCCATTCAGTAATTAGAATGTCATGGTGCAGATGTTAATCAGAACTTTGAATGTGACAGCAACCAGTTGTCTGGCTGCCTTCAGCTCTGACCTGTTTCAGGCGTCCTCTTGTCTCCACCCCTCTCAGTTTGCCCCCACTCCCGCCTCACCACCTCACTGTTCTCTCCTTCCTCCCCCTCTCCTCATTCTCTTCCTTTTCCTTTCACTCCCATCCCCTCTCCTCCTCACTCCCCTGCCTCCACCCTCCCTTCTCACTCCTGTCCTTTCTCTTCTCCCCTCCTCTTCCTCCTCCTTCCTCTCCCTCGTAACCCCTCCCTCCTTGTGCCCCTGCTCCCTTCCCCTCCCTGCTCCCTCCGGTTCCTCCTCACCCCCCTATTCAGCCCCTCCCTTCCCCCCTCCCTCCTCACCTTCACGCCCTTCCCTCCTCACCCCTCACTCCCCTGCCTCCTGCTCTCTCTCCTCACTTCCTGTCCCCACCAGCCCCGTCACCCTGCTCCCTCTTCATCTCTCTTCCTCTTCACCCACTCCCTGCTCGCCTTGCTGTCCCTGCTCTTCACCTTCTCCCTGTGCGCTTCTCCCTGTGTACCACCTGCCACGTCCTTGCCAACGTGGTGGGAGAGGGATGGAGATGAGCCTGAAGCTACCATCCCTAGTCAAGTTGCTGATGATTAAAACAGACCTTTTCTGGGTTTTTTTTGTGGCTGCCTTTTTGGGCTCTTTGAGGTACTCTGCTGAGCTTTTCCTCCTGCTCCCATTACCTGTGTGGATTCACCTGCATTTGGGGTGGCCTTTTGTAATTCCTCCCTTAGCTGGTGGGTCCCCAGTCAACTCCTTCTGCTGAGATGTTCTCACCCTGGGTAGACGAGATAAGCTGGATCTCTTTTGGTACCGCTTGCATCTGCTGCCAGGATCCTTTGCCCAGCCAGCCCTGAGGATGTAGGCTGACCCACCAGAGAGCATTGTCCTGCCTGCAGCACCAAGAGGGAGGCGGCTCTTTGCTCCCTGGAAACATTGTCCTTGGAGAAGGCGGAGCTTAGGTAACACTCCATCCTGGCCTTCTTAGCCATGAGTTGGAAACTAGTCCTTGGTGTATACATTACACTTCAAAATTTTCAGCAACTGTCCTTGAAACTCTCTCTTCCAGCCTATTACTCTATATCCTTGAGGGTAGAAGGTGGTACCCCATCGTTGTCCTGGTAGAGGAAGATGGGGGTTCATAAGACAGTAGCACTTCTTGCATGAAAGAAAAGAGAAAAAGAAAAGGAGAAAACCACTTTGCTTATTTCCTTTTTCCACCCTCTCTGATCTCCTCTTTTTTTTTTTTTTTTTAAGATTTTATTCACTTATTTGACAGAGAGAGAGATCACAAGTAGCAGAGGGGCAGGTGGGGGGAGGGGTGCTGAGCAGAGAGCCCAGTGCAGGGCTCAATCCCAGGACCTTAGATCATGACCTGAGCCGAAGGCAGAGGCTTAACCCACTGAGCCACCTAGGTGCCTCTCTCTGATCTCCTTTTATATTTTTGATCTGACTGAAAGCTTCAAGATTCGTGAGACAACTTTTTGAGACCTTTCCAAATGGTTCTGTATGAAGCTGCAGGTCTTCCCTTGCTCCCACGTTGACACATGACATCCTTCGTGTCACCCCTGTTGAAACAGAGGCTGGAAGAATTCAGTTCGAACACACAGCCGCGCATATTATCCAAAGTAACTCTAATGAGCTAGATATGTGTCTCTTACCTGCCCCTTTCTAGGGACAGTAGGTACACAATTTGGACCTGCCACCATCAACAGCAACAGAAGAATAAGCCTTCTGGGGTCAGTCCTTTTTATTTATATTTATATTGCCCTAGACGATGCTGGGGTTTTACTGGAGGGGGCAATGAGCAGAGGAATAGAAATTGAATGTTTTTCTCTAGTGTTTCAATATACAGAATGGAGTGGGGAAAAAGAGGTGCCTATTCTTTGGCATTTAGAGGGAACTCCCTGGTCAGCTCTAGTAACTAATCACAACCCCCAATCAACAAGGTTACAGATCCTGCCATCACACAGTACTTCCCTTTATAGGCTATGATGGCTGTCCCCTAATGTAATCATGCTGCATTACAAACAGCCACAAGCTCAATGACCTCTGAGAATCTGTGTCTGTTGTTGATGCTTCAGAGGGTTCTCTTGAGGATCGACCAGATGGTTCTGCTGATCTGGCTGGGCTCACTCATCTTGAATGGGAGCTGGCTGTGAGCTGGCTGTTGGAGGATGACCTCGGCTGGAGTGATGGGGGAGAGAGCTGGCTCTGCTCCCTATATTTCTTCTCCCTCTATATATCTTCTCCTAGCTCAGGCAGGTAAAGGCACCAAAGTGAGTAGAAATTTGCAAGAACTCTTGAGCCCGAGGCTTGAAACTGGCACACTTACACTCAACTTGGACATCCTGTATTTTTTTATTTGCTAAGTCTGGCAACTCTGTACTTCATTTTCCTGGTCCAAATAAGTCCTATGGCCAAGGCCAGAGTGGAGGGCCAGGGCAGAGCACTCTGACCACAGTGGAAAGCCTTGCACAGTTATCTGGCAAAGGGCAAGGATCTAGGGCTGTTAGAGTAATGCAATTGACCTACTCCATTACTCCATGGGCTTTTTTTTTTTTTTTTAATTTCTATTTTTCTGGCTAAGGACCAGCTATTTATAGTGGTCTCTTCACTTGTATTGCTAGTTTATTTTCAGGACTTTAGTTTCTACTTCTAGGGGAAATTGAGAAGTGTCCATATTCTCCCTTGCTAAAGTGACTCCTGCCCTCACAGAGCTTTGTAAACAGGATTCAGTTTCCTCCTTGGGCATTGTGATGAAGTTCATTGCCTTTTGGCCCTTTATGGTCCCAGAGAGAGTCAAAACTGTACATGTGAACTCAGAGAATATCAGGGTATTAGAATCACTTGTGAGAAAGATGGACAAGTGAGCCAGAGGAAGGGCTAGAGACTTGGCAAGACAGACCCAAGGAGTGGCTGGAAGAAGCTGGCACGGGGAAAATAAATAACTCAGGTCATGGTTTCCAGGCCTACCTAACTCCCCGAATCATCTGTAGGTATTCTACATTTCTTATTTCCTTGTGAGGACTAGGGACTCCTGGTCCATATCAACCTTAGAAATTCAGTTCCTCAATTTGTTTCCTTATAGGCTCAGGTGCATGTCAGTGTGAGTAGAGTAACACCCCTTGATGGAATTAAGGTTGGTTGGAAACCTTCCTGTGTGAAAACTGATTACACACTGATTAAATCTTAGTTAATCTCTATTTTTTAAAGTTATATTTTGTTAATTTCATGACCACTATCTCTATCCCTTAGGGATAATGAATACAAAAGTTGTATTTGACTCTTCATGCTTACATTTGCTTACATTTTTGACTAGCACACTCTTTGAGAGAAAAACCATACCAGGTCTGTGCTAGTGTGGAATATTCAGAATTTGTTTCTCTTTGTGTTCAATGCAGTAACCTCACAATTTTTCTGATATTTAAGTATTTGCTTTGTTAAGTAATACAATTTGAGGACTGGAGGAAGAGGGAGTAGGTATCAGCATGATTTAATTTTATTGCTTTTGAAGTAGCAAATATTCATTGACTTACAGACAGATTATTTAATTTCTCTGAAAAAGTGTAGTATACCATGAGTGACGGCCGATGATGTGTTTTTTTGATAAGTACTCTTAAGAAGACTATTTATAAATGCAAAATGCCAGCAAAATCTTGGGGAAAATGCTGCATATTTCTTTAGTGAGTTCATAGTGATCCACTGTACCCTTTTTGTTTCTTCTGTGCTCCTTAGAAATCCTTTTTCTGGTGTGCCTAGGTAGCTCAGTGGTTAAGAATCTGGCTTCGGCTCAGGTCATGATCCTGGGGTCCTGGGATCGAGCCCCACATCGGGCTGCCTGCTTGGTTCTCCTCCCACTCTCCCTGCTTGTGTTCCCTCTCTCATTATCTCTCTGTCAAATAAATAGATAAAATCTTAAGAAAAAAAAAAAGCCCTTTATCTATTTAGGAATTTCTTTTCCCTGTTTTGAAGGAAATATTCTGCCGAGCGAACCACTTTTATATCTGTTTTAAATTCTTGATTGCTTTATTAAAATTCATTTTTAAGAGTTTTTGTGTAGCTTGGATTTATGACCCTAAGCACTTAAAGTCAACAGTGTGTCAAGTCTAGTTTGGCTGATGGAGTGAAGAGAATATTTAGTACTGTACTGAAATTTTATAAGCTTTGGCTATAAGGGGTAGAGATCTATATTCATTTAGAAACTAATATTGGAAAATGATGCCTTGTAATTTTATAGCGTATCATCTCAGTTGACTCTCAGAATTACTGTTGCGAGATGTAGGTGGTCAGGTAGTCATATCCCTATGCTAATGAGAGAATACCCAAGCCTCAGAGAAGTTGACGAGTATGGGCCAGTATGTCCTGGTGTGTTGAAGAACAAGGCTAGGAATCCAGGTTTTTTGTCTGCAAGACCTGACTTTTTACATGACAGCATATGGCTTTTAAGACTGAAGTGGTGGGGCGCCTGGGTTGCTCAGTGGGTTAAAGCCTCTGCCTTCGGCTCAGGTCATGATCCCAGGGTCCTGGGATTGAGCCCCACATCGGGCTCTCTGCTCCGCAGGGAGTCTGCTTCCTCTTCTCTCTCTCTCTGCCTGTCTCTCTGCCTACTTGTGATCTCTGTCTGTCAAATAAATAAATAAAATCTTTAAAAAAAAATACTGAAGTGTTTTAGGGTTAGGTCTGGATATGCAAAGTTGGAACAAGAGACCAACCCTATTTTCAAGAGCTCGTTAGGAGGTTCACTGAGACACAAGTCAAAGTGTGCTTCAGGGGCTCCTGGGTGGCTCAGTGGGTTAAGCCTCTGCCTTCAGCTCAGGTCATGATCTCAGGGTCCTGGGATGGAGCCCTACATTGGGCTCTCTGCTCAGCAGGGAGTCTGCTTTTGTCCCCCTCTCTCTGCCTGCTTCTCTACTTGTGGTCTCTCTCTCTCTCAAAAAAAAAAAAAAAAAAAAAAAGTGTGCTTCACAGCACAGTTTGAGAAGGACTAGGAGAAGCTGAGGGTGTTAAGGGAAGGAGGGCCCAATTCTGTCAGGGTTGGGACTGGGCAAGAGTTTTAAGTTCTTAAGGTTACAATAAGGAGTCTCAGTCTTTGACAGTATTTCTCTTCCACAAGGCCTGACCATGAAAGAGGAAGTGTTTTTGTTTTTGTTTTTGTTTCCCCTCTGGTGAGGCAACTGAGTGATCGAGGAATTGAACTGATGGTATTGAAGACAGCAACTCCAGCTGAGCAGGGAAGTCTGCAGTAGTTGAAGAATTCTTCGTCTGGGTGTTAGGAGTGCTGCCAGTGGAAGTTAGCGGGGCTAGAGCCTGGAGAGGAGACAAGGACTCCATACCTTAGACCTCTCCTGGAGCTTCAGTCAGTCATTGAGGCAGATGGTACTTTCCAGAGATGGCCACAGCCATGTCTTTTGTTCCCCAGGCTCCTTCATAGTGTCACCTTCTGTTCCCCCATGGAGAGGCTGAGTCTAATTTTTCTTCTTTTGAATTTGGGTAAACTTTTAAGACCGCTTTAAGCAGTAGAATATGCACAGGGGGTGCTATGTGATTGCCGGGCCTGGCTGCAAAGGGGGAGGCACAACATTGTTTGTTAGGACACTTCTACCTTAATCAGGCTACTTTCTATAAAAATAAAATTAATATGTCAAGAATGAACCATTTCTGTATTTTTTCTCCTTATCGCTACCTATGATCTATCTCTCTACCATCTATCATATATAGCTCTTAATACGAGAGAAAATGTTTCTACCGCCGTCAGCTCTCTTCTGCTATTTGTTTTCTACTCTGAGTCAAATTATGGATATGTAAAATTTGTTCATACACAGGATCAGAAATAAAAGTTGAAGTTGGAAATGGATCTATTCCTTCGTCAGAGGACTGTACTTGTAGAAAAAGGCTGGTGAACCAGGGAAATGTTGTACCTTCGCCCAAACCAGGCTAATGTTTACTCTTGTGTTTTGAGGTTTTTCTCTATCTCTCTGGTTTCTCCTGCTCAGTTTTTTGTTGCCACTTTTTGCTCTGTCCATCCCTTACTTATTGCTGGTTTCCATGGTTACTCTGTAGGCCCTCTCTCCTTTCCTTTTTATTCTTATTTCTTCCTACACTTTCCCTTCCCATCTCACTCCCCACACTCTCCAAGGTTGATCCTATCCTCTTTTTTGGCTTCATTACTATTTATTGTGGACAGTCCTTAACTCCACAAGCATTTACTGACTGACTTGTGTGTGCCAGGCATTCTTCTAAGAACTGGAGATGCAGTTATAGCTTAACATTTTTAGTGGTTTAAGGCTTGCAAATCTTATTTTCAACTGGCAATGATCATCACAGAAATTCAAATATTATTGTATAAATTTACATTAACATAAAATATGTGTTCCGAAGACGAATGTTTAGGAAAAAATGAGAAACTGGTTAGCAGCTTGAGCCAGCAGACTTTTCCTACCTCTTAACTTGGAAAGAGTATCTGTTTATTCTTGGTATTAAGGTAGCATGATTGATGAGAAAATAATTTTCCCTTTTTGACACATATTGCACTGGGTAGGATGCAGTTGGGAAGTCCCTATGCTGACAGCTATTAATGGCAGAAAACCTGTTTGAGGCAGATGCCAGAAGGGAAAGAACTAGGAAGTGTCATCTTACTCTGGTCTACTTGGCTCTCACACTTTGTGGATTGTACTGGATCACTGTGAGCCAGCTTTCTGGACTTTAGATTATCTTGATTGACTTCTTCCTTGGACTGGAGTTATTTGGTAATGTTAATAAGGACTTTCCAGAGGAATAGCTAGGAAAAATAGCATCAAACCATTCATGCAGTTGAAAGCAGACATCTTTGGTGATATTTATATTGGGCAGAGACTGTGCCTTATTTTGGGTTATGTATAAAGACATTCTTGGCTTCCAGAATTCTAACCCTAATGTAATTTGCAAAATTATTTGGTTTGGAAAAATGTGGAAAAGCCAATTTTAAGTAGTCACGTAGTTCATACTGTCAGTCCATTGAAGAGCTTAAAGATCAATGTGAAGTTACACCCCACTAGTACTATTAAAAAACCCCAGTTTTTTAAATAAAATAAGTTCATTAAAAAAAAAAAAAAGAAAAGAAAAAGTCCCATCAGAGTAAGAACAAATAGCCCACATCTTTTCCTACCTAGACTATTTGCTTCTAGACTTTCTGGGTGTTTTTTTTGTTTGTTTGTTTTCTATTGTTATGCTGTTGAGGACACCTCTTCCTTTTGAATTCAAGATACCAAAAGGCTTTGTTCTGGAACTATTTTCCACCAAAGCAGCTGGTGGTCTGGTAAACACAGAAAGAGTGCATAGCTTTTAGGGAGCCTAGCATTCTCTTTGTAGACCCCTGTTCTGCAGTTCCCTAATGCTGGTCAGTACAAATCACCTTCAGCTCTGTCTTGGGAGCTGCTCTCTGGTATTTCAGTCCTAAAGACCTATAGGCCAATTATGAAGACACACCCAACCACGGTGGTGGGTTCCTTTGTAGGCAGCCACTTTGAGTTTCCTTTTGTGTTACTGGATGAAGAGACCAGTGAAGTTGAAGAGAAACACAAATGCATCTGCACTGGAGATGAGATAGGAAACAAACAGGAAAAATGAATGAGAGTAGAGAGCACATTAAGGTAGGAGCAATATCGAAACTCATAAAATTTCTTGGAGGCATGGTAACTACTGAGTAGAGTACAGTGGAGGGGAGCGGAGAGGAGGGAATGCATTGAAATACCCAGCGGGTATCAGGCCCTGGACAAAGATTTTCCTAACCTCTCTTATTTAAATCTCACAGCAAAATTAGGGTGTGACTATTATCCCTAACTTACAGATGAGAAGGTGAAAGTTCAAAGACAGGAGACAGTTTGTGCCAGATCACACGGCTCGTAAAATGACAAAGCTGGTCTTTGAACCCAAATTTGAAGCCAGAACCTTTGCTTTTTTCCAACACCCCACCAACGATAGAAGCTATCCATCGACTATTTTATTTCATGATGCGTCAAGAAAGAGGGCCATGATGTCCTCAGGATTGCTGGAAGTGTCAACATCTGACCTTGCAAAGTAAAAACAATTGAAGGCATGAACTTCATAGAGAATTAGGGAAACCATTTCCAGTTTCCAGACGTCAGCCTGGGAAACAGTCTTGACACTCAGCTTCATAGTCCTTATCTGTGGCTTCAAAGGACCAGCTGCCAACCTGAGTCTCTGATTCTCCTGTTAGAACCAAAGCGACAAGGAAGCGTGGGCAAAAGAAAGGGTAAGGTGAAGGGTTTTGTGAAGACGCGGCATCTCAGTGGTGTGTGGTTCACCCCTCACCTTCCACTAATTGGCTGCCGAATGCTTTTCTTCCAAGAGCTAATGAGAAACATCCTACCTGGTGCTTTAGCAACATGAAGATTCTTTCTGTTGCTGTTAAGCAGGGTTTTTTTTTTTTTTTTTCTTTTTAAAGAAAGAAACTTAATTCAAAGTTTAGTTTCAATATGCTTGAATTTTAATCTCCTATTTCTTAGCTGAGGCACATTTTTTCTTTTGGATCGGAAAGCACTCCTGGCTGCTACCAAGCGTAAGAAATACCGTCCTGAGACAGATGTCTATTTCGTCTGCCAGGCTGGTGTGGAAGCCGACCCGTGTTTCCTTCCCTATCTGAATGGCAGGGGAAGCAGCAAGGAGATTTCAAACATTCTGCCTAAAACATTTTTTCTCACCCTCAGTGCTTTTGCCACATCCACTGTCTTTTAAAATAGCAGCAAAATGGCTCTGGAAGTAGATGGTGTTGATGGCAGGTGAGTGGCTAGGGACTCTAAGCTTATGGGTCACACCTATCCCAAGAGTAGGACAAGTTTGGGACTAGGTCAGACCTGGATTTGAATCTCCGCCGTGATGGTTTACAAGCAGTTTTGTCTTTGGATACTTATGGGACAGACTTGTTCTACAGCATCACCTTTCCTGTGATCTTGGGATTTTAATTAAGGCTCACGTATTGGAGACAATGGGTGGTAAGTGCTTGTCCTTCGTAAGGAAGGTCTAGACATTTCTTTGTTGACTTTATTGGGAAGTAGGAAAAGCAGTCTTTGAACTCTGTCCAAATTGCCCACCACCCCCAGTCTGTGAAAGAGAAAAATGAAATGATGTGGGGAGGGAATGGGAGAATTCTTTGAAGGGTCTGAACAGGATTAGAAAAATGCCAGGTTTTTCTCTAGTGCTTCCTTCGTGGCCTTGATCCTGGAAAACCACTATTAAAAGCAAGGGCTGTCTGATGGAAAGGAAAATTGATGTGTCATAATCCTGCTGTTTGATGACCTAGAATAGAGATGGGCAAACTTTTTCTACAAAGAACCAAATGGTAACTATTTTAGGCTTTAGGGGCCACATGGTCCTCGTTGTAGCAATAATCCAACTCCACCATTATAGAGAGACGGGCTTTCTAGACAATAGGTAAATGTGGTTGTATCCCATTAAAACTTTATCTCTAAAAATCTACTGGTCAGATTTGGCCTGTGGGTCATAGTGTCTGGACACTGGTTTAGGGATTTACCCATTAGTTCTCCAGATTGGATCAAAAGTGAATTCCCAGAAGAGTGTCTGATGGGCGTTATGAGATAATGAAGATTAGAGTGTCCCATAATGGCCTAGTCAAGAAAAGTTGTGAAAGATTTGAAATGGACAAAAAAGATGGCCTGGTCATTTAAATGGAAGCTGGGCATTGCCTAGAACACTCTACTTGGTTATGTAATTCTCTGGGATCTGCAGCTTTCACTCTCTTTGAGTTATAAAGAGATAATCTCTCTTTATAATTTAGTTTATATTATATATTTATACTATAATTTAACTCTATTGTTTCTGTGAATTCTAGAAAATTGATTCATGGTGATACAAATTATTTCTGTCCAGAGAGATGCAAGTCTGATGGGTATTCAATTCATGCCTTCTCTCTTTTCCTCCAAAGACACCAGTTTTGTATCTATTCTGCAAGTTCCTTTCATTCCAAATTCCCAAGGGCTTAAATATATAACTGAACTTTGGATTCTCCTTCCAACTATTTCTAACATTATAACTGTCCCCCCGTTAGCTAATGAGTTCAGGACAATTTTTGAGAAATGTTCATTTTATCTTTGCATAAGAGTTGTGATTTTGTCTTTTAACATCCAGAAAAGGAGAGG
Source organism: Mustela nivalis (assembly GCF_964662115.1). NCBI lineage: Eukaryota > Metazoa > Chordata > Mammalia > Carnivora > Mustelidae > Mustela > Mustela nivalis. Next base: position 19,896,206 of record NC_139032.1, read on the forward strand.
GAGTCCGAGAGGAAGTGTGTTGAGCCAAGAGAGACAAGGCCTGGCCTCAGGCCCACCCTGCATCACCTCCCCCACTGGCCCTAGGGCTTCTCTGTAAAATGGCACTGACCTCAATGTCCTTAGCTTGGAATACTGGGGAAGTTAATACCACTGGGGCTACACTTGGCCGATGAGGGATGAGAGACAACAGATAAATGCTTTCACTTTCCTCAGTTTCCTCTACCCCCAGCTCTGAGACACATTTTATTAAGGTCTGCAGTCTGTCCTCATAGGATGCTCATCTTTGTCCTTCTTGGGGGCCAAGTTGATAAAACACACCTGAATCGGCTTTGCCTCCTTCTGTATCTTTCTTCCTCTCCTGCTCTATGGCTCTTTAGGATCATGACCATATGTAAACAACTTGCATGCATGCCTCTGGTGTGGCCCTACTTGTCAAAACTTAGGCTAAGACAGGAAGAGAAATATATATATATATATATATTTTAAATATTTTTATTTGCTTGCTTGACAGAGAGCACAAGCACAGAGGGAGCAGCAGGCAGAGGGAGAGGGAGAAGCAGATTCCCTACTGAGCAGAGAGCCTGGATGTGGGACTCCATCCCAGGACCCTGGGATCAGGACCTGAGCCAAAGGCAGACCCTTAGCTGACTGAGCCACCCCGGTGCCCTGGGAGAGAACTCTACTTTAACTGTTTGCTGGACAGGCATTCCCAGTTTCCTAGAAGCCAAGTGGACCTGGGGCAGGATAGCCAAGAGTGTACTCTGTTGCGAGGACCCTGTCCTAGAGAATTGTTTGCTGGGGTGAGGCAGCCCTGACAGAAAGAGATTGCCTAAGGTGCACGGAGAGAGGGTGGGAATTCATCTGGAGTAAAAGTGGTCACCCTGGAATTGCATCCCCTGCCCTGAGGATTGGTCCAATGGGAAGCTGCAGGAAAGGACTTGGAAAAATTTACAGTGAATCTCATGGAGGAGCCAGAATTTGAGGAGTGCTTTGCAAAAGTCATTAGACATAAAAGAGAACCATAAAAAGCATCAACTGAAAAAAATGTTTTATTCCCTTACCACTTATTCCACTTGTTTCTCTCTCTCTCTCTCTCTCTCTTTTTAAAGAGAACTTTTTATTACTTTTATGTACAGAAACTTCAATAGCCCAGCCCAGTTTGGCAGCCACTTCTTTAGCCTTTGCCTTTTCCAGCTTGGCAACGTGAGCCATTGACTTCAGACCTGGGACGTCGCCTGCCCAGGGGCAGCAGATCTCATATCTGTCATTGTCATTGGTCCTGGTACATTCCACCAGCTTAGCTGGAGCTCCTTTGTCTTCTGAGTTCACCTGTGTGAAGGCTACCAGGATGCAGGTCTTCCTGGGGACCAGATGCCCCAGCCTGGCCTTCCCCTCGATAATGCAGTAGGGCATACCCTACTGCATTGCTGACACAGGGCAGGCAGGGAGACCATCAGCTCAGTGGGATCCACCTCATGTACGATCACAACCAGCTGTGCCTCCTTGTTGTCCACCAAGGTGAGGACAGTATTTACCTCAGATCGAAGGACAGGCGGCCTCTTAGTGGGGACATCCCCTTTGCCCATAGCCACCTTCTTAGTCTGGGCCAACAGCCTCTGCTTCTTCTCTGGCTTTATTTCTGGCCTGTACCTGTGGACCAGCTGAAGCAGTGAGTCGCTGTGTGGCGGTCCAAGGTGTGGGAGAGCTGGTTCATCACGGGAGGCACTTGTACAGTTTATAGAGAATCACCCTTTGTCACTGCAGCCGGATGTGGCAGGGCCATTTGACTAAGCGGGTGAGGTCCCTTTTTGGGCTGGATGTCCTGTCCAATGCCAAAATTCTTGGGCCTTTTCTCAGACAGAGGAGTGAGCAGCTTGTTGTCCTCCTGTTCTTCATGTCAGAAGCTTTGGGGCCACCTTCTTTCCCTTTGCCTTCTTTCCTTTCAGCATCTTGCATTGCTGGAGGAGGGAGTGCTACTAGCTTCTCTTGACCATGAAGGAGGTGAGGTGACCTTGAGTAGGTGAGGAGCTGGATGAAACAGAGGAAAAGAAGAGCGAGCATGCTGCCTTCCCTCTTTACTCATGTCTGAACAATTGTGGGTTCAGATTAGCAGTGCAGGAGGTGATGTGTTCTTTTTTTTTTTTTTTAATTTTTTATTTTTTATAAACATATATTTTTATCCCCAGGGGTACAGGTCTGTGAATCACCAGGTTGATGTGTTCTTAAATGTCTCCAGTGTCTCTCCACATCATTCCTGTGTTGGCACTGAAAGTTTGCTAAGCAGTTCAGTCCTTTCCTAACTCCCTACCATGGCCAGATTTCTTTCACTTAGAATTTGCACTTAAAATGTGTTAAAAGTTGGGTCGCCTGGGTGGCGTAGTTGGTTAAATGGCTTCCTTCAGCTCAGTTCATCATTCCAGGGTCCTGGGATCAATCCCCACATCAGGCTCCTTGCTTGGTGGGGAGCCTGCTTTTTCCTCTACCTCTGCCTGACTCTTCCCTGCTTGTGCTCATCTCTTTGAGAAATAAATAAATAAAATCTTTTTAAAAGAATGTGTTAAAAGTAAAATGACCATTGCTGTGATTTCTGTGGAAAATTTTTTTTTTCAGAGATTGCAAGAGTTTGAAGTTGAGATATTGACATTTTGATTTGGCCTGGATATTTTTAAAATGATTTTATTTGTTTATTTTGAGAGAGAGAGGAAGGGCAGAAGGAGAAATAGAGACTATTGAGCAGACTCCCCACTGAGTGTGGATTCCCCACACGAGGCTCTTAATCCCATGACCCCAAGATTGTGACCTGAGCTGAGACCAAGAGTTGGGCACTTAGCCAACTGCCCTGCCTGGATTAGACTTTTTTTTTTTTTAAGATTTTATTTATTTATTTGACAGAAAGAGAGCACAAGCAGGGGGAACTGCAGGCAGACGGAGAGCGAGAATCAGGTTCTGCATGGAGCAGGGAGCCCGATGTGGGACTTGATCCCAGGATCATGACCTGAGCTGAAGGCAGACGCCTAACTGATGGAGCTACCCAGGTGCCCCTGGATTACACTTTTTTTTTTTTTAAGATTTTATTTATTTATTTGACAGAGATTACAAACAGGCAGAGAGGCAGGCCGGTAGGGAGGAGGAGGAGAAGCAGGCTCCCTGCTGAGCCGAGAGCCTGATGTGGGGCTCAATCCCAGGACCCTGGGATCATGACCTGAGCCGAAGGCAGAGGCTTTAACCCACTGAGCCACCCAGGCACCCCTGGATTAGGCTTCTTAACACTGAGATTCTTTAATAACTAAAAATGCCTGGGAAGCTATGGAATCTGCCTCAGGTATGGTTAAGGGCCAGGGAAGGGAAAGTTAATAGTATTTAAGGGCTCTTTCTTGAGTTTATCCCATTCCATAAATTACTTATTTAACTTCCCTAATTTTATTTTCCTCATTTTCCTTTAAAGTGGGGGTACTGAACTTGGTTTATAGGTTTGTCTGTAAAGATTAAATAAATGAAATGCTTGGTGTGGGATGTGTTGACTGACTGATCAAAAGAGAAACACGGGTGTGGAACTCAGATTCCATTAGCCAGTCATTTTCACTCTCAACTGATCTCAAATGATCATCATCAAATATCTGCTTTCAAACCCTGCTAACCAGTCAGTCTTTAAATACTGCTGTAATCTTCGAAGTGTCTTTTTCTCAGATAACTCAAATGAAAAGGCAGTTGTTGTTTTTTTTTAATTATTGCTTGGATGACATTTTCTAATTTCTATTTTACATCCGTCAGAGTAGCCCCGCACTTTTCCTGATGCACCTCAGTGTAATTTTCCCTTCGTTACTGAAGAACTTCAAGGCACCCTGCCGTCAAACCTAGCAACCTAATTAATAAGGAGCATGGGGCTGAGATGCAATTTTTTAAATTCTCAGCTGCTCTCTCCTGAGCAATTTAATCCTGGAAGAATATACATAAATTTCTGCTCTAAGTCATAAGATGTTATTTGTCACTCATCAAGATAAGATTGTCATTCTCGGGATGAATTTACAGAATTGCCAGAACTTTTATGAAAAATTTATTTATTTATCTATTTATTTATTTATATTTTTAAAGATTTTATTTATTTATTTGTCAGAGACAGAGGGAGAGAGAGCGAGCGAGCACAGGCAGACAGAGAGGCAGGCAGAGGCAGAGGGAGAAGCAGGCTCCCTGCTGAGCAAGGAGCCCGGTGTGGGACTCCATCCCAGGATGCTGGGATCATGACCTGAGCCGAAGGCAGCCACTTAACCAACTGAGCCACCCAGGCATCCCTTTATTTATTTATTTTTTAAAATGAGTGAATCAAGAGTACCTCCCTCTTTGTTCACATGCTTCTGACTTAGGCTTCATTCTTGTCATTTTCTCTTTTTTTAAAAAGATTTTTTTAAAGATTTTATTTATATGCGAGAGAGAGAGAATGAGAGAGAGAGAGAGAGAGAGAGAGAGAGAACTCGAGAAGAGGAGGCCCAGAGGGAGAAACAGACTCCCCACTGAGAAGAGAGCCTGATGCAGGACTCGATCCCAGGACTCCAGGATCATAACCCAAGCCGAAGGCAGTTGCTTAACCAACCACTGGTGTGCAAAGCATTTTGTCCTGGGACTGTTGTCAGGACCGACGCACCTTTTTCCTAAAGCTGAGCTATCACTAAGAGCATTTCTCTAAACAGCCCTCGCCCCTCATGGTCTCCCCCACCTGAATTTACTTTGTAAAATTTTTCCAAAGAAGGGGATAGTGACATCTGGGGAAGGATTTAAAAAAAAAATTCCTTCTAGGATATTAGCAGTTATACCAATTGCCCATAACACGTTCACAGAAGAGCTATAGACATTATGACTTGAGTCCGTGGAGGTGCGGGATCTCCTTACGATAAGCAGTAGCACCTCTCCCCCAGGTTTGGTCCAAATGTATGCCTGTCTCCTCTGAGGAGTATCCTGTCTGGACAGCTATGTGGCAAGTCTCAAACAGGGTTGACCCTTCATGAAAGGTCACGAAATGTTACAAAAGTTTGACATAGGTACATTTTGGTTATTATTTTAGCTCTTTTTTTCCTTTCTCTTCCCCTTTCATCTGGCCCAAGGGGCTCACGGTTCCTTACTGTCTTGTGGACCCTACTGCCTTCAGGCACATGGTGCTTGGACATGTAGTAGGTCCTCAACGAATTTGATAAATTAGTAAATGGCATACATTACTGAGGTTCTTTTATCCCTACCCCATTGCTAATGGGCTTGTTTTTTCCTGCAAGTTTGTAGTTTACAGAGTGTGCTGTGGAAGTCATAGAGCAGAGGTACTGCTGTGATCCCCATGCCCCTGAACATTCAAATCCATCAGGAGGCCCAATTAAAAACATTTCCATAATGTATATTGCTCTAATTTGCTCATGTATGTAGATGAAATTAGAATTAATAAAATGCAATGATGCTTAAAGGCCTTACTGGACAGGGTTTAACATAAGGATGAAAACCTGTAAATCTGTATTTATTGCCAGGAGAGGATGTTGGTAAGTTGTTTTCTGACAGAAATGAGTTTTTTGTTTTTTGAGAGGGCGTGCATGAGCTGGGGATGGGGAGCAGTGGGGGAGAGGGAATCCTAAGCAGCCTCCACGCCCAGCATGGATCCTTATGTGGGGCTTAACTCATCACACTGAGATCATGATCTGAGCCAAAATTAAGAGTCAGTTGTTTAACCAACTGAGCCACCCTGGCACCCCGAGAGAAATATTTTTTACTTATGTGTTTTATTATTATTATTTTTTAAAAGATTTATTTATTTTAGAGAGAGAAAGAGTGGGGGAGGGACAGAGAGAGAGAGAGAAAATCCTCAAACAGACTTCCCAGTGAGCAGGGAGCCCCGTGTAGGGTGGAATCCCAGGAACCTGAGATGATGACCAAAGCCAACATCAAGAGTTGGGTGCTCAACCAACTGAGCCACTCGGGCACCTAGAGAAATGAGGTTTAAAACAGTATGGAAAGTATAACATCATTCCTGTAAGATAGTATATAAAATACTAAATAGATAGATGTTAGATAAATAGATAGATGGAAATCAGGACAAAAATGAATGCTCTGACAGGAACTCTTCATTTTTAGTTTATTTCTTCATTTTGGTAGAATATCATCTAGTTGATTTCTGAGCAAATGAGCACAAAAGTTTAGGCTTTTAGATAATTCACTTTTTTTCCCCTGTCATGTTTTTAATTTATAAGAGTAAACAGTTCTATTTTATTTATTTATTTAGTTCTATTTATTTTTTAAAAACAGCTTTCTGTTCTTGTTCTATTTATATAAAGTTCTATAATGTCCTGAAAATTTATTCTAATTATTTGTGTTCTCTATTTTTTATCAGAAAAAATTTTTTTCTTATTTGTTTGACCTTGGACTTTCCTGTTTGTCCTTGGTGAATCCTGGTGATCTCTGGTTAAGCTGGTCATATTGAGAACAAGGCAGTCAAGATCAATATAAGGTCTGTGGGTATGATGGGGCTTTGTCCACTAGTGACCCTTACCAGTAGGTTCTCTGATTCTTGCTGGGTCATCTAAGTTTCTCCAATTTTTTGCTGACATGGGGGAGGTTAGGAGTCTGCCTGCCAGCATTCTGAAAGGTGATTGGAAAGGGACTGGAAGATCACTGCCTCATTTATACATTTTCACTGTCATCTCCCTCTTTTCGATTTCTTGCGTGATTTGTCCTAGTTATCCACTCATCCTGGGACTTCTAAGTCCTGACCCTCTGGTTTAGAAGCTCTAGATAAACCTGTTCATTTTTTTTTTTAGATGGAAGAGGTGGGAACTGAACATCTGCGGTAGAACCAGCATCTGGAAACCTCATGACTGCCTGTTCAGACTTCAACCATAAAAGTCCTAAAACATAATATGCGGTATGTATAAAAGATGCATGTGACTTAACATATTTTTAATGTATTTTTAAGCATATTTAATATATTATAAATATAAATTTAATATATTTTAAATATATTATAGCTGTATTTAATTGAGAGAAACAAATAGTGCTTTGACCATGACTAGACGATATACATAGTTTTGCTGGAAATAGCTAATTATATAGGCAATTAATTCATTCATTTTTACAGTTGTTTCTGTAGGTAGTTAAACAGGTGATTACTTTTCATATGGTTCCTTTTCTTTTTTTTTTTAATTTTTTAAAAGATTTTATTTATTTATTTGACAGAGAGAGAGATCACAAGTAGGCAGAGAGGCAGGCAGAGAGAGAGGGGGAAGCAGGCTCCCTGTTGAGCAGAGAGCCCAATGCGGGGCTCAATCCCAGGACCGTGAGATCATGACCTGAGTTGAAGGCAGAGGCTTAACCCAGTGAGCCACCCAGGACCCCCATATGGTTCCTTTTCTTATATATCATGTTAATCTATAGAAAATACATGTTTTGCTATAAAATATTAAGTTGGTATAGAGGGGGATGCATTAGAAGTTGAGGTCCTTCTATCAGTTTTCTCTCTCATTCAATCTGCACACCTTCTAGGAAGTTATCACTTTTAAGAATTGATGTCAGTACTCTCTATTGCTTTTTTGGCTATTGTTTCTAACCCTTTCCCTTCAGTTAATTTATTGTGTATTAATTAGCATGCCTACTGAAAATAGATGGAAAAGTTTAGGATACCTCCTCACAAACACAGATCACTTGGAACAGGTCTGTTGGAGGGTAAACAGCTGTGAATTCTGGCTCCTTCCAGGGGCTTTCAATTAATTACAACAGACTAATATTTCCCCAGTTACCATGGCTAACTGAAGACTGAACATCATTCAAATTGGCTTTACAGATCATAACACTGGGTATCAGACTTTTAGAATGATAATTTTAAAGAGTTTCCTGGTATTCTGTGCTGGGAGAAGGATCCAGTTGGGAGAATAAGAATGAGATGAAGAATTTAAACTGACACCCAAATGAAAGCCTGTGTGCTGTGAGAAGCATTCAAATAATTTTTTAATGAACTGGTTCCTTTGACTTATTTTAAGATCTATATGTAGGGGGAAATAAAAGCATGACAGGAATAGAATAGATGAGAAAAAAATTAAACAAGATTCTGCCCCATTAGTTATGAGTGACAAGGAAAAGATAATAGCCAAAAAGCAAATGGAGTTTGTTGGCAGAGGGGGATAATGATAATAGGACTTCCACAAATATATCAGGGAAGAAATAGATAAAAGTTTTTTAAAAAGTTCGGTCGTCAGTAGAGATAGGCGTACTGTGAATGACTCTATAATGGTGGAGATGCTGGTGTTTCAATTCCATCATTCCCAGGAGACGTAAAGAAGGGAAGTTCAGATCACTAATGAGTAATAAAGAAAATTGCAAACATGGCTATGAAAAATGCAGGTAAGTGACTGTTTGTACTTGGAAAATTTGAAAATAGACCTATTGGTACATCTGGTTGAAACTTCCTCTTGAGTAATGTGAAACTTAACTAATGTACTTGCAAACCACTTTGGATACATAATTTTGATAAGATAATTGTGCTGATTGAACATGAACTAAGTCTCTAAATGCATCGAACTCTAAAGTTGCCAGTTTTCAAAGAAGGAAATCAGGGAAAGTGGAATAACAAGAATTTGAGGTATCTATGATTTTATTCTTAAGATTGACCATCTTTCTCCCTTAGCTCAGAAGGCCAAGAGTCACAAAAAGCTATGTACAGTCCCTTATGTAATGTGAGTTTAAGCTAACAAAATGTAAGCACACATGCCATCTCATTCCCTCCTCACCTATATTTGCCAAAAAGAAAAAAAAAATCCCCCCAAAGAAAAAAATTAACTGCTTGTTCATTGATCAGACGCAAGGAAACAATATAGTAGAATTTCTAATGTACAAATCATGTCTCCACAGAAATATCTACTGAGATGTGGCAGGAAAATATTAGAACTTCTATTTATCTATTAGTCTTCTAATTCTATAAACATGTTATTTAAAGTGAGAAATAATTTTATGAATATTTGATTTATTGATTGACACTGGCATCCTTAATTTAGAGAGTTTCACTGCAAAAAGATTGGATGTTGGTAGATGGTTGATCACTTGCTTATTTTCAGCTTCCTGCAAACTTTTTATAGACTATATGGGTCTGTTTATGTGGTCTTATAGAAGGTAATATCTTGCTTGAATCTCTATCTTTCAATGGAAAGTGAACTAATAAAGATCTCTGGTAAGACATTCCAGATAAAATAACATCAGTGATCAAGCAGGGACAAAGATCAAGAACAGAGCAGAGCTGACATTTCCCCACCCCTCATATGAGTGGCTGGTTAGCCATGTAGGACGTGGAAACAATAGCAAGGTAATCATCTAACTAGTGCACATAAGGCTTTAAAACAATCAAGGAGACTTTTTCCACGTGAGAATTTACACTCACAACAGAGGGATTAGCTATGGACAGTGTGAGGCCATCATGTTTAAAAGTAGTTTTATTTCACTTTATTTCATTGTTCAAATTGTTTAAGTTTTCTACATGTATAAAATGTGTAAATAGGTATCTATATTTTGGGAATGCTCATCTAAATGTATTAATGATGTACAGGTTTAAGAATGCTTGGGGCACCTGGGTGGCTCAGTGGGTCATGCCTCTGCCTTCGGCTCAGGTCATGATCTCAGAGTCCTGGGATCGAGCCCCGCATTGGGCTTTCTGCTCAGTGGGGACCCTGCTTCCCCCTCTCTCTTTGCCTGCCTCTCTGGATACTTGTGATCTCTCTCTCTCTGTGTGTGTCAAATTACTTACTTACTTACTTAATTAATTTAAAAAAAAAGAATGCTTGGAGATCACTATGTGTGAGCAGGTAGATTAGAAAAAGATGTCGAGCAGATTCTCAAAGGGGGCGCTCCCTAATGCTTGGCTGAGATTATTACCTTGTATGTCATGTTTGTTTATTTATTGATTTTTTTATTTTTAAAGATTTTATTCATTTATTTGACAGACAGAAACCACAAGTAGGCAGAGAAGCAGGCAGAGAAAGAGGAGGAAGCAGGCTCCCCACTGAACAGAGAGCCTGATGCGGGACTCAATCCCAGGACCCTGGGATCATGACCTGAGCTGAAGGCAGAGGCTTAACCCACTGAGCCACCCAGGCACCCCGAGATTTCTTAAACTATTTTTTAAAAGATTTTATTTATTTATTTGACAGACAGAGATTACAAGGAGGCAGAGAGGCAGGCAGAGAGAGAGGAGGAAGCAGGCTCCCTGCTGAGTAGAGAGACTGATGCAGGGCTCCATCCTAGGACCCTGGGATCATGACCTGAGCCAAAGCCAGAGGCTTTAACCCGCTGAGCCACCCAGGCATGTCATATTTAGGTATAAATTCCATGACACACACTTTGCAGTAATTAAATTACTCTGCTATTTTATAAATTCTTCTATAAGTCAGTCATGGCATTTTTCCTATTCTTTCATGGTGTGGAAATAAATGAAGACGGATCAGATGAGAAAAGCAGAGGCTATTTATTGAGGGCCTGTTTTAGCAAGGGAGTCAACCACCATCACTTGTGTTTGGCAGAGACTCAAAGGCAGGCAGAGGAGAGGAAATGCTTTAGAGTGGAAAAAAGGGAAGGTTTGGGTATGCCTTGCTTGGAGGAGCGTGAGGCAGAATAATCAGAAGGTAGGCATCCTGTGTGACTGGTTGGGGGTGCATATTTGGCTTTCTCTGATTGGTCTGAATTGGAAGCCGGGACAGTGGTCAGCAAAGCTGTCAGTAGTTAATGGACTCCTGGCCATTTTGGACTGATTGTTACAGAAGTTATTGTTTAGCTTTCTGGATTGTTGCTGGAGGTAGCTATCTGACTTCCTGGAAGTTTCACAGTGGGTGGGTTTCCTGGTTGTGTTGTGCTTTCCTGGGCAGGTTTCTGAAGGTTGTGTGTCAGAGTTCTGTTTTTACATGTGTTCTGGGCATTGTCCATTTGTATATTTAGTCTTATAATGGCTATTAAGAATGCTCCTTTTACCACTCCCCTTAAAAACACACTCTGGGTGGCTCAGTCAGTTAAGCATGTGCTTTCAGCTCAGGTCATGATCCTGGGGTCCTGGGATCGAGTCCCGAGTCAGACTCTTAGCTCAGCAGGGAGTCTGCTTCTCCATCTTGTTCTGTGTGCTGCCCACCCCCAACTCCTGCCCCCCGCCCCTGCCACCGCTTGTGCTTTCCCTCTCTCTGACAAATAAATAAACAAAATATTTTTTAAAAAAATACCGATTTAAAATACTATGGAAATCACCACATAGGCTAGTTTTGAAACAAGTGCTTGTTACATTTTATTAAATATATTACATGCTTTGAGTAATACCTGCTCATTAGAGGGAATTTAGAAGAAACAGAAAAATGAAGAGAAGATATAAAGGTCACTAAGGGTCCAAAAACACAAAGAAAACCAATGTTATCTGGATGAATTTCCTTCCTGTCTTTTTTTTATTTTTCTATGTAAGGAATTTTAAAATAACACGTACGTGGAACCATACTGTTTTTCCAAGATTTGTTTTCTGTCTTCTTGCTCATTTCTTATTCATATTCTTAGTCATTTGTTTAAAAAGTTAAAAAATTCAAGGAGCTCCCTGCAATTCTGCTGTATTTATCTTCTGCTCCTCATCTGTCTCAAGTGGGAAACAGGAGAAGGTGGCAGTTCGCCTACTGGAAAACCACATTCACGTCTGTTGCTGTTCTTCTATTCCCCAACCTTTAGACCCAGAGGAAATTAAGGGGAAATGGCACAAACAACCATTTAGTTAGATAGGCCAACAAAGATATATACACATTCATGAAGGCTTCCCTGTTCTCGCTTCTCCCCCCATGTGTCCACAGTGGCACTCACCATGAGGCTGAGTAGCCTGACATTACACAAAATAAAAGTGAGCTGTGGACTGACACAGAAGGGTGTGTCTGAAAATACTTCTGTTATGTGGGAAGACATACCATGCTTATAAATAAACATTGTGCTATTTGACTGAACATGATGTCTTTGAATAGTAGGGATTTTGTTTTGTTGGTATTTGTAACTCATTTACTCCCCTGCCCCTTTTGTCCCTCAGGGTTATTTCTAGCTATTGAGTTATGAACACATGATAAGGAGAGTTCAGAAATACTGAATTTATCATATTTGCTGTGGGTTTGTCTTTTGACCATGGATAGAGATTCTTAATACCCAGAGGACCACAGGTCTTCACAGAAATGAACACCTTCACTCTCTTAAATGGTGTGGACAACACTCTACCCATTACCGTGCAGAAAGGAGACCATTTTTTTTTTAAAGATTTTATTTAATTATTTGAGAGAGACAGAGAGGGCAAGCAGCAGCAGAGAGGCAGAGGGAGGGCGAGAAGCAGGCTCCCTGGGGAGTGGGAAGTCCAAGATGGGACTCCATCCCAGGACTGCAGGATCATGACCTGAGCTGAAGGCAGGCACTTAACTGATGTAGCCACCCAGCTGCCTCCGAAAGGGCACCATTCTTCTCCATAGGCCAGATATTTCTTCACCAGCATTTCCCGAAAGCAGTGATTTAGGTAGTAATTACTGAAGCCCTGTAGAATTAGAGTGGGACAGGATAAGGGTGGTGTTAGATTAAGTATTATACCATAATCTCATTACCTTGTACAGCACAAGAACTTTAGCTGATGCTAAGTACTAGGTGGGGAGACCAGATGGCAGGGAGAGAATCTGAAAATTCCAGAAGTGAATTGCACAAAAAATGTGATCTTTAGTTATGCACAGATCCAAAAGGACCTTCTGACTTATGTCACCAGGAATCAATAAACAGCCGGTCTCTATTCAATCTGGGTCATCAGTCTTAATACCAAAAGGCAAGTGTCCATGCAAGGTAGCACCTAATAAACATTCCATAGTGCCCTCTACTTTTCTTCTCTGAGTTTGCCCATTCTCTCCTTTATTAAAGCTGGTTCCTTTATGGTGCCCTCAACGCTCCTCGCTCCCCATCTCCTGTGTTTTCCAGCACAGGCTGCCCCTTGAGAGTCATGTTCAGAGAACTCTCTCACGCTTTGCCAACTTTACAGCCTGTACCTGCACAATGAATGTCAAAAATCCCCACCTCTACTGTTTTCTGCTAGCTGGAGAAGAGCTAGTAGAGGGTTCGAGAAATACAGTGACAAGAAGGAAGAAGAACTTTCAACTCTTTAGACTACAGCTAGAATTTATTTAATTTTCAGAACTTCCCTGCAGCCTACTTGACAAATTTTCTTCCCACTTTTTCATTATTTTTACTTTACTCCATGTGAACTAATAAATCCTGACCTTGATCTTACTCTGATAAGAGAGGATTTGCATTCTCCCTGCTCTGAGAATTTAATAGAACAAAACTTTCCTACATGGATGGACCATGAAAGGTGCCTGGTCTAAATCAGTTTCCCATTTTTACAAGTCCTAGAAGGTTCAAGAATGCATCTTTAGCCTAGTAATTCTGAAAAGAGGTTCCACGAGTTTTCAGGAAGATCATCCCACAGATGTGGCACTGATTGTATCTTATAGGCTAGAATATAACTAACATATTTTTCTGATTAAATTCCATTCCATCCATGTTAAATGATTTGCTAAACATATCAAGCCATACCTAATAATTAGGTTGTAGTCGATTAAATTGCTATAAATAAGACTGCTGTGAACATCTTGGTAGTAGTTTTTCTGAATTTAAGATTAAGGTAGTATCCCAGAAGAAGAGATTTCTACCAAAAGAGTCTATCAACACATAATCCTTTTACCATTTCTTTTTTATTGATTAAAAAAATCTCCATAAATCCTTTTTTGGGTGCTATGCTATTAAAACTAGTCCAACTAATATTTGCTTCATTATAACAGCAAAGGTTAATGAATACTTACTCCTTTCATCTTGTTTTCCTGTTTGTGTATTGTGTTACTATTTAAGAGAGCTGTTGATGAAACTGAATTTTTATTTATTCAATTAAAAATATATTCTTTTAATTGAAGATTAGTCAGGTAATATGGCACTTTAACCTTGAAATGCTTTAAATTGAAGAAATAAACTGAATTACATGATCGTTTTATTGAATATAATTTCTGAACTGCTAACAAACTAGTAGATATTGAGTTACTTTTTTTTCAAAAGATCTTTGCATCTGTGAGTAATTTCAAATATAAACCAATTTGCATAAAAATAAAAATATTCTATTTTGAATCTTCTATAAAATAAAAATAATAGTACTTCAGAATTTTTTGATATCTATGACTATTTTAAGTAAAAATACTTTAATCCCCATATATTTCTTTTAAAAAATTAGTTAAATTTTTGAGAAATCTTGGGAGTAAGTCTAGGGTATGGGAATTCACTGAGAAAGTAGATCCTTCTTAGGTTTTATTCTGGTATTTCATAATATTTAATGATCTGTCTGTGTTGTATGGGATACAAAGAAATACAAAATGAGTTCATTGTATTCAAAGAACAATTTAAATGAAAAGAGAAGGCATAAACATAAGTTGAATTTTTATCTGAACCCCAGTTTAACTATATAGTTGGACCATTTGAGTATCATAAGTAATACAGCATAAGTTCCAAATTTGTAATCAAATTTTTGTAATAAGTTGTAATTTGATCAAGAAATAATACATGCAGAGAAATTATTCCAGAGATTATTTGTGAAAGAGAAACCCTAACTGCTTTGAGAGTGGGCTGCGTGTGTCAGAGAAAATTCCTGAAAGAAAGATATATTTGTATCCTATCAAAATTTCTGTAATAGTGGCTATGTGGAGAATTTGTGGGAAGATTGTATATAACAAAGCTCTTTATATGGACAGAACATGACAGGTGTTCTACCCAAATCACTTTTTATTTTACCAAGCCACAGATGGTTCTAGAATGTTTCTGTAGTCTGGAAATTCTGAAATGAGATTGACAAGTATTCAGGAAGATTATCTCACAAATATCATACCAGTCACAAGTATTATAAGAGCAGTGGTTTCTTCAAATCAGAGTTTGAAGCACAGGAGTCCTAGTTAGTGGGTAATAACAGTGCTGGACACCTTCACAGAAATACAGAAATCTCAAAGAGCTTGTTGCAATTTAGGCAAAAGTACCATGAGATATATGATACAAAGATATACAATTGTAAAAGGCATACTTCATCTTCACTAAATGTACTGGTTTGAGTCCTTTGAGAAGCAGACGTCAAGGCAGAATTGGACATCCAGGAGACCTGTGGGGGGAAATGTCTGTGAATGGTGAAGGCATAAGAAGCAGATTAGGTGGAGAGAGCCTTCACACCAAAATAAAAGTTTGACACTCATGAAAAGATAAAGGAAGGGAAGGAAGGTTGGTTTAGAAGAGACCCAGACTGCAGTGAACCTCAGAAATTCTCAGGCAGGCACAGAGCCAGATCAAGTTCAAGGAAGATTGTACCAACTCCAGCCACAGTAAGACTGATGGTAAATTATATGTGAAAGGCTGCCTGGATTTTTAGTAGCAAAGGATTATAAAGGGAAGAGGAATATTATGTTACATTTTTAAAAGAGATTTTATTATTTATTTATTTATTTATTTAGAGACAGTGTGAGCAGGGGAAGGGGCAGAGGGAGAGGGAGAGAGAGAATCTCAAGCAGATGGACCAATTCCATGACTCTGAAATCATGACCAGAGCTGAAATCAAAGAGTTTGACGCTTAACCAACTGCACCACCCAGGCACCCTAGGGGAATATTATATTTTACAGAGAGGTGACTGGGATTTCAATTTCTAGCAATATACGGCAGACTAAATGGCATTAAAACAATAAAATCTTGAGTGAAACAAAACAGCTGAATTGGCTTGGTAAAATATAACAAAGCAGAATATTCAAGATTGTTAAATTCTAGGCATCAAAGATGGTGAGGAACCTGAGAAGCTAAGCTGAATATGGTAGTTAACTTTTGTCTGCCTTGCGATGGTGGTGGGTCCTGGTTCTGATGACAGTGGGCATGTATGTTAATGGTCAACAGGCAGAAAATAAGAATGGTATCTCTAGTCTTGGTAATGAGGGGACTTAGGGAAAAAGAAAGACTCTACCCCAGCCCCCCATATGAGGATCCTGAAAGTAATTACCCTAAATGACAATACACTGGGGGTATGGGATACAAACAGATGAACACTATGCCACAAAGCCACTTACTAGCACAGGGAGAGGGGAGGAAAAAAAAGGCTTATTGGTCTTTTTGACTTGGGTTCTGGGAGGTAGAAAGTCTCCTTTATGACACCATAATTATAAGTCTGTGTGTACATGGGTTTGTTATACTACCTGTATGATTTGGTAATCTATAAACCAAGAATTTATGATAAGGTGGCATCCCCTCCAAACTCTGGTTTCTGGTAATTTCTCTGGGTGGCCTGACAGAAGCAACACAGAGTTTTTCTAGAGAGATATAGTATCAACCCATTCCTTAGCAGTCCCGCCTGTAAAGTCTAAGTGAACATGCATTGATGATCCAAAATTATGAAATATAAAAGGAACAAAAAACCCAAAATAAGAAGAATTTGCGGGAATACAATCAGCAAAGGGAGGCTTTAAAATAAGTAATTTTAGAATGACTAAAATCCAATCCACAGTGGGGATACTTCATAGGGAAACGTAAAACCTAGAGGAAACTTCAAAGGTAAGATCTTAAAAGCAGCCTGGAAGAAAAGACATGTTACTTAAAGCATAATGACCGGAGGTGAGCAAACTTCTTGAAAGCACCAGTAGAAGACATTCAGGAAAAATGTTGCAAATAGAAAGCACAAAATAATAAATAAATACAAATATGGCGATAAATATAAGTGGTCTGAATTTGATTAAAAGTCAACAGCTTTTCTGATTGCACTAAAGATATCAAATTAGGTATGAGCTGTTTATAAATGATCTTTAAAACATAAGGTCAATGGACAGAAAGGAGGTGGGTGGCATGGGGGAGGATAGGTGAAATAGGGAATTAAGACACCTGTCATGATGAGCACTGGGTGATATAAGGAAGTGTTGAATCACTACTTTGTATACTTGAAACTAACATTACACTGAAATTTCAATAAAAAATTTTTTTTTAAACCCGTAAGGTAAATGGAAGGGATGGGAGAAGTTAGGTCACAGAAATATTAACCAAACAAACATCAACATAGCTATATTTAATTCAGACAAAGTAAATTTAAGGTCAAAAGTATCTTTAGAGATAAAGGGATTACTACGTGATCATTACCATTTTAACTCACCAGGACTTCTATATTCTGTTATAATAGAGTTCCTAAAATTGCACCCATTCATTTATTCAATATTAACTGAAAACCAAGCTATGCCAGACTGTTTTAGGTACTTGAGGACACACTGGTGAGCAAAACAGACAAAAATGTCTGCACTCTTGAAATTTACTGTCTAGTCTAATCTTTGGGAGCGGAGGATAGGTAATTAAGCACTAAGCAAAGAAACAAATTTGGGGAGGTAATGTGTACCATGAAACATAGTGTAAGGTGAGGAAGAGAAACCATATGGAAGAACTATTTTTAATAGAGGGTAAGGGGACGCTTTTTATTTTATTTATTTTTGTTTTTTTAAAGATTTTATTTGACAGACAGAGATCACAAGTAGGCAGAGAGAGAGAGAGAGACGGGGAAGTAGGCTTCCCGCTAAGCAGAGAGCCTGATGTGGGGCTCGATCCCAGGACTCTGGGATCATTATCAGAGCCAACAGCAGAGGCTTTAACCCACTGAGTCACCCAGGCACCCCAAGGGGACGCTTTTTAAAAATAAAGTGACATTGGAGCTGAGACCCAAAGCAAGTGAAGGAATCAATATGGAGCTATAGGGGAGGAGCTTTCAAAGCAGAGGAATTAGCAGATGTAAAAACCTTGAGCAAGACTCTGCGTAATGTGTTCAGGGAAGAGCAAGGAGGCCATTGTGATTAGAGTGGAGTGAGCAATAGAGAAAGTGCCAGGAGATTGTGGCAGCAAGGTAGTCCTGAGTCAGATCATGCAGACCTCGACGGCCATTGTAGTGATTTGGGATTTGTGTGTGTGTGTGGGGGGGGTGAGATGGATACCTTGGAACAATGGTGTAACATGTTACACTTTTGTTTTAAAAGAATCACTCAAGCTGTGGTGCAGAGTTTAGACTGTAGGAGGACAAGCAAACAGGAAGACCAGTTTGTAGGCTGTTGCAGTAATCCATGAGAGGTGATTGTGGTTTGGACCACTAGAGAGCATGAGAATGAGTCAGATTCTGGTGTAATTTCAATAACAGAGCCCATGGGATTTGATGCAAGAAACAAAGAGGGGTCAAGAATGACCCCATGTTTTCCAGTTTGTGAAGTGGAAACATAAGTGTTGTCCATTGTTGAGATGGGGAAGAGCAGAATAGGAGTGGGTGTGGGAGATTGGACATTGGACGTGAATACCTAATAGAGAAGAAATGAAAGAATTTCAGGGAGCAGGAGATAATCTACTGGGTATTATGCAGGTGGTCATATGTTTCCCCCAGTCAGTCTGTGGGTTGAGAAGAGAAGAAAAGGGATATAAATGATTTAAACAATGCAGTTAAAAAGTTTTGTTTTGTGGAAATATACTCCTGCATATCATGCGACCTTCATAAAAACTGTCCACTTACTGGACTATAAAATGAGTCTTCAAGAAATTTTAAGAATTGGTCATCTGCACAGCACATACTTAAAGCACAGCACAATCATGGAATATATCTGTGACTAAGGACAGCTGAAGGATAACTAAAAGAAAGGTAGCAGGCTGGAAAGAACAGAATTTTGGAGAAATGCAATATCAAGCAACAGTATTTCTGAGAAGCTGAAGCTTCTACATCTAGACCAGCTCCATGTCTTTGGTTTTACTTGCAGGATAGCCGTAAATCTTGCCTGGTTCTTAGTCAGGAGTTCCATTGAACTAGGCTAATTCTGGTTCTCTCCAGCAACTTCCCAGGATTCCCTATAACCTGGACAAAATTTTTTTAAAAAGATTTTATTTATTTACCTTATTTTTTATTTATTATTTTATTATATATATTATGTATATATAAAAATATTTATTTATTTATTTGTTTATTTATTTATTTGACAAACAGAGATCACAAGTAGGCAGAGAGGCAGGCAGAGAGAGAGGAAGGGAAGCAGGCTCCCTGCTGAGTGGAGAGCCCAATGTGGGGCTTGATCTCAGGATGCCGGGATCATGACCTGAGCTAAAGGTAGAGGTTTTAACCCACTGAACCACCCAGGCACCCCAAACCTGGACAAAGTCTAAGTCTCAAGATGCTCTTTTCTTTTTTGAGTTGGCCTGCAATCTGTATCCCTTTGGCATCCTGAAAGTAGCTGCGATTGTTGGGCCCATGACACTTGTTCTGGTCATGCCTAAATCGAGGTGGCGGTGGTGGGTGCTGTCTTTTGGAGGCTAGAGCTACCCTGATTATCCTGGCCTCAGGTTCCATGAATGCTACTTCCCTACTGTGTGGCTGGCTCACATGGCTCTGTTAGGGAATAAGAATTGAGCTGATCCAACATTGATTGCCTTCCTTAAGCTTGGGACCACCTCAGGACTAAGCCCCAAGTCACGAAAGGGGAAGCCCTGTAGGTGTCTGCAGTGCTTGTCCTCTTCCTGAGCTTATTTTCACTCTGCTTGAGCTCTCCTCTTCTGCTGCTGCCCTTCCAGGCTACAGACTTTGCTCCTCGTATCCCATGGGGAGATCCTATTGTGTTCCCACTATGATCCTGCCACATCCATTGATTGGCTTCATTGGTTTTTCTGGCTTTTTTGGCAATGATTTCCACCACTGTTCTAGATTGTGTGTTTTCTCAGTTATGTGGGCTTCAGGTTATTCTTCAATCCAGTTAGAGAACCTGTCTCCAGTCCCACTGGGACCTGGGCTGCGAAAGTATCATGCTCATGATGGATGCCGGAAGTGGAGACCTGTGCAGATGGGACAGTGAGTTTTTCCATAGTTTTCTAATGACTGCTATTTTTTCCTTATTATATACATACTGCATATTGAATTGTAGAAACTTAAAAAAATGCAAAGAGTATGAAGAAGGAAAAAAAAAACCATTCATATTCCTACCATTTAGGAGTATTCTTTTTTTTTTTTTAAAGATTTTATTATTTATTTGACAGAGAGAGATCACAAATAGGCAGAGAGGCAGGCAGAGAGAGAGAGAGGAGGAAGCAGGCTCCCTGCTGAGCAGAGAGCCCAATGTGGGACTCGATCCCAGGACCCTGAGATTATGACCTGAGCCGAAGGCAGGGGCTTAACCCACTGAGCCACCCAGGCGCTCCTAGGAGTATTCTTTGTTAATATTTTGATGCATTTACTACCTGAAATTTATAGGCATATAAATGAATAAATTAAAAAAAAGAATTGGATTGTACTTTACATTCAGACTTCGTGCTACATTATTCATTGATATAAGTAAATATGATTCTAGGGGCACCCAGGTGGCTCAGTTGGTTAAATGTCAGCCTTAGGGAGATTCAGTCATTTGTCCAGTTATTTTCTGTTTCATCTCTTTACCTCCACATTATCTGGTCCAAGCTCCACCACTGACTTGCTGTGAGTTTTCGGACAAATGATTGAGCCTCCCTAATTGTCAGTTTTTTTGTGTGTAAAATGGGGATGATAATTTCTCGTTGGGTTGTGGTAAGGATTAAATATGACATGTACAGTGTCTAGTTTGCCTCATAATATTTTGGGTGTTATTCATGCTGTTATTAAGTTGCTGGTGGAGATAGCAAAACATGACGGCTAATATGGACTCTGGCACAAGGCTGATCAGGTTCTGTAACTAGATTTGTGGCCTTGAGAATACACTTATACTCTTGTGTCTCAGTTTTCTCACCTGTAAAAATGTAATAATAGTATCTATCTAAGGGTGTTTTTATGAGGATGAAATACTTTAATGTATATGAAAGTACTGAGAACAATGTCTAGTACATCTTTAGTGCTATATAGTGATTAGCTGAGTTAAATAAAATTTAACTTTATGCCATAATATTATGCCATATTTTAAGTCATAGGTGGATGCAGTGGTTATAGAACAAAATTAGATCATGTTACTTTTGTTTCCTCAGTATTTTTGTTTTCCTCTGAAGTGTTCAGTATCAGAAGAATTTTGTTTTCTGAGATTGTTGGTCTTAAGTGTGCTCAATTTGACTAATTCCCAAAGAGGTACTTACCAAATTGTTAGGATGGCAGGTTAATGTTTTAGAATCATCAACATTGGAGATGAGTAAGCTGATGCCTACTTCGCAATTCTTCAGCAGGGTCCAAGAACATGAGAGAAGTGTTCTGAATAGAGATAGCCTTCTCTTTTTATGTTTATGGGACCACTGCCATCCTTCAAATATAGAAAAGTAGTTGTGGACTGAAGAGACTGATTTTCTTTTAGAGATTAAATGTCTTGACTGTCCCTGGGCAAAAAAGCATTCACATAGAGTGAAAAAAATATAAGCAGTATTACTCTGTTCCTCCTTCCATAAGACTCTTCATAAAGAATGGCCCAATAGGCTAGAAGACTTTCATGCAAATCAGAATTATTTTCCACAAGGCAAATGAGAATTTTGATTGCCTCCCTATGTTTTAGAAGTACTAAGAGTTTTTCAAATGAGGTCCAAAGTGCAGCAAAACATAATCATCCAACTTGGAAGGCAGCCATGGAATGAGATGACTGAATAAATATTACCATCTAGCATCATTTATCCCGGGCTCTAGTGGGAATGGGAAAGAGGTTGGGAAGGAATTTCCTGCCAAAATCCAAGGTTAAACCCAAAGAGAAGTTAGTACCCTCCAGGGGCCATTGTTTCCCCATTATGAGCCTTGGATATTATTTCATTTCAGTGATTATTCTTAAAAATTATATTCTGAAAGGGGGTATGCAGAGCTGATTTTGAACATCTATAACTCAAAAATTCATCAGGAAATATGATGGTTGGTTTGCATGGATATGAATACATACCTTTCCTGCTGGCCTTTTCTTCAGTATTTTTTTTTTTTTTTTTTTTTTTTAGTGACAAATTAGGGACATTAAAAATTCCTTGCAGTACAGGCACTTGATTATTTAAAGTGAGATTGTGGACACCTCCATTAGCCCTTGACAGAGGACACAAACCATAAGCTGGAAACTGAAAGCCTTGAGACAATAGAATAACTGAACAGATCTGAATCAAGCATAAACAATGAAGTGGCTTGAAAGGGTTGGTCTCCCCAAAATGTCACGTTCCACGGAAGAATGCTTTCTCTATTTGATCTGTCACTAGAGCTCTCAAAACATGACACTCCTTGAACATAATATACTTTGATGATAAACTAGATTAACTTTCCCAGTACAAGTGAAAGGCCACCTGTTGCCAGAATGGCCATATTCCTCGTTGGCTGTCTTGTAGCTGTCATCACTTCAATGCAATCTGCAGCCGACATGCTGGAATATAATGAATATGTCAGAAGTTGGAGGTCAGCCATCCAAGTACATGAAAACTTGGCTCGCCTACAGTGTCAGCATGGAGGCCTTCCCTATCATCTTGTGCAAAGGATTTCTGCACCACTTGATTTGTTTGCACAGGGCTTGTTGCTGTTGGATGGGGCGTATTTCTGTCTTTTTGACAGCCCATTCAAATATTTGCAGTGTGGAAAAATAGGGCTTCTGGTTTCGAGCTCTTCAAATAATAATAGGTGGTGTGAAATGCTGTGGTAGCTGATGGTGCTGAGGGTCCGTTGTTGGTTGTTGGTGGAGAAATATCCACAGAGACTGTTAGAAGTGTTTTGATTGGAGTGGAGAGTTGGTTGGAAGGTGAGAACCACTGAAGAAATCATACAGGGGCTCAATTTCTACCTTCTTCTACCCACCCTTAGCATACAGGTTCTTGAGTCGGTTGGGCCACAACTCTTGGCATAAGAAAGTATAAGATCATACATCCTAATTATTTATAGGTCATATATTTATAATACATATAATATGTATCCATTTTTCCAGGTCACAATAATGAGGAACAATAGGAGATTTTTTGCTTATTCGTGGCATATCTGTTCTTTCTTCTCAAAAAGTAAAGTCTGTTTTAGCTAACAGCATCAGGAAGAGGCCTTCTGAAGTTTTGGTCAGTATGATTAAATAATTATGAGTATTTCCATTGGTGGAAAGTAAGAGAGCTTAAAGCCATCTTAACTATTGTTAAATACTTGCTCCTAACCTCGAAAGGCCAACTAAAAGGACAATTGTGTTCTTGGCTTTAGCTAGGGTAGGGTTTCTCAACCTTGGCACTGTTGACATTTTGGATTGGGTAATTCTTCGTGGTGGTGGTGGAGGAGGTGGTGTCCTTTGCATTGTAGGATATTTAGCAGCATCTCTGGTCTTTATCCACTGGATACCAGTAGCACTTTCCCAGAAATGACAATAAAAAAGATCTCCAGAGATCCCAAATAGCCAGCTGTCCTGTGGGACCCACTAAGGGACACAGTTGTCCCCCAGCTGAAAAACACTGAATTAGGGGTATACTATGATCCTAGAAGTATATTACATTGTGATAACATAAGGAAGCAAACGATAGATATAAATCCATCCTCCTAACTCTCCTCCACCCAGTTTTAACATCAAAATGTCAACTGAGGAATGGGAGGTTTATAGCACTCTATACCATAATTCACATTCATACATCCTAAGAGTATGGGTTTGGGCAGCTAAGGGTGTAAGATTGTCTTCTGTTGGTTTTGGTAATAATAACAATAATAGCTCATATATCAAGGGGTAATTATGGTTCCACACCCTGTGCTAAGTCACATGTGCTAGTTTATTTACTCCTTCTAACAAATATAGAACTACATTATCTTAGTCTCTTATCAGATTAGTACACTTATCAGATGAGTAAAACCTTAGAGCTTTTAAATAACTTACCCAAGCTTATTAAGTAAGTAACAGAGCTTGTACTTTGAAGCCAGTTGGTCCCACCAAGAATTTGGATGTTTAACGACTTACATACAGTTTCTCCCTACGTGGACTGGATCACAGTAGAAGAGACCAAGGACTGAACTGTCACTCGTCTCCAACCACTGATGCTCAGCAGATTTCTTTCTAGCACATCCACATAATTTAGGCCTCAGTGAGTCACATCCTATAATCATTTTATGAGAACAAAGTGGCAAATAGCTAATTTAAAATTATCCCTGTCAAAAAGAAGATAAGAAAATTACGCGTGGGTTGATAAAAAACATTTTATATCTCTTCTAAAACACTTGTTAAATTTTATCGAGATTTGACCTTATAAACTTAAGACCAATGCATCGGCAAGCTGCGTGCTCGGTAGGAATTCAAACCCCTACTCCATAGTTAATTTGCCTTAATTAACTTAATGTTTAAGTTTTGCTATTTGTTTCCATCATCTCTGACATCTTCTACATGTGTTGACAAGGGGGAAATATCTGAATAGTGCATTTCTTCCCTTTTTTTTTTTTTTCCCCCTTTTGCCCTGCTGGTAGAGTGAACAAAACAAAAGCTGAGACACCAATTGGTGCACGGCCTGGGAAATGAGCTAACAAATCTGCCATCATCTATGATTTCTTAGTCCGATGTCAGAGCTCCCTTCCCCCTTTGTTTATTTATATATTCTTTTAATCATTGCTTCCCTTCATTTAGGCTGTTACAATTTTCCAAATTGATCACAAATGTAAGAAGAGTCTTTCCTCTTAGTTTTTATTTGGTTTCTTAAGTGGGTGAGTTAGGTCATTTCTTCATGAATGCTTAGCAGGCACTAAATATTTACTGTCTCATGGACCGCCTTAGATGAGTCAGAGTAGGAGACATCAAAACAGAAGATACAGACAGTGCCTGGCCATATGAAAAATATTGGTACTGCCATGATGGAAGATAGGAAAGGCAGTGAATCATCATTACCATATTTCACTGATCACTTTCGAAGTACTCATTGTCATAGAGAATTTCAAACATATATAAGAATAGAAAGAAGAGGAAATGAATCCCCATATACGTCTCACTCTCCTCAAAAGTCATCAAACTGTGGCCAGTCTTGTAGCATACTGTATTGGTTATCCATTGGGGTAAAATGAATTATCCCAAGTTTAGCATCCTAAAACACCTTGTATTTATTATCTCATAGTTTCTGTGGATTCGGTCTCCAGATAGGGCTTATTTGGATCCTTTGGCTAATCTCACAAGACGGCAGTCACCTCATCCCATGTGGGAAGGATCGACTTCCTAGTTTACTCAAGTGGTTGTTGACAGGAGTCATTGACTCATGAGCTGTTGCAGGGAGGCCTTTCTCTGTTCCTTTCCACATGGCTATCCCTATAAAGCATCTGACAGCATGGCCCAAGCTTGCAAGCAAGAAGGGAAGTCACAGTGTTTTTTAACCGAATCATTAAAAGAAGCATCCCACCATCCTTGACAATTTCTGTTCTTTACGAATAAGTCACTAGGTCTAGCCCACACTCAAGGGGCGGGAATTACGTAAGGGCATAGCTACCAAGGTGAGTGAGGATCATTGGGAACTATTTTAGCAGTCTGCCTATCACACATACTCACCACCCTTCACCTCTACCCTCCTACGTTATTTTGAAGCAAATCCCAGATTTCGTATTAGCTTTTCTGTAAATATTTCAACATGGATCCCTAAAAAGTAAGGGATTTTTAAACAAACATGTCACCATGGTACCAATATTACACCTAAAATTCTAAATGATAAGAAGTTACTTTTATCAGTTTTATTGGCAAGATTTTTCTTCCCCCCCACTTAGTGGGGATGAATTGTATATTGTATTTCTTAGTGAAATGATCAGATTTGATGAAATATATTACGAACAATGAAACTTAAAAAAAAAAAAAACACCACCAAAAGAACTGTCCAGTCTAGGGCTAAGTTCAGGAGATAGAAGGATTTTCTTTTCTTCCTTCTCTCTTCACCTGGCTTTTCTTATTGATACAGGTATGCCCTTGTCCTCGAAAGTTTGCAGTATGCCACTTCATTTTTATGAAAGATCTACGTTAGTACCTATATTTCACTAAGTGAAAGAAATTTGAGGAGGATTTTGCTCTGAGAAGAGAAGCGAAGCCATTACTATTCTAATGCCCGTCTTTTGGACAAGCAAAGTGGCAAAATGTGGAAAGGGGTAGGAGGCTGTTGCTTTCCGCCATTTCAGCTTACCAGAGGTCTCCCAGAAATGCTTCAGTCTTGGATGGTGGGGGAAATGCAGAATCATGCCTTTTCTTGATATCGGGATACCAGCCACCATGGGTTGTTAGATACACCAGGAATTTTATAAGAGCTTTTCAGGTGGGAAAGAAAGCACCTATATTTATAGGTGTTTACACAGCTTTTTAAATTTTATTTTATTTTTTTCTGATAGACATCCCTTCTTTAGTTCGAAAGTTTGATTTGAACCCAAGCCTTTTCACATCCAAAATCCAACTATTCTACTGAGTCTATTGGAACACCACCCATAGTGTCCTGCTGACCTCCTCCGTGGCACCTCATGACCCATCATTTCTAATCTGTCTCCCTTCAGCACATGTCGGAACAAAAGACTAATTTCAAGGCGTATCACAGTATTCTGGGCTTGAGGAACTGTTCCAGTATGGTTAAAGTCATCATTATATTTTTCCCCTTCACTGAATGGTATATTGGCCCTTAAACAGTTCTTAAGAATCAACGGGGATTTCTGATGGATAGGTGCTGGTACTGGAGTGGTAGCTGTTTGGGCTTCAAGACTGGACACTGTCAAATGTTTATGGTTTTGAGAAAGCCGTGCCTTATTCCGAGGGATTTGGCAATTTTTATTGCCTTTAATTGTATTGTGCAGAGAATGACAATATTCTGCATAGATAATTACTATTTGTTTCTCTGCTAAATTTTAAGCAGTTCTTTTAAAAGCCATTTTAAATGACAATTAGGATCCAAATTTAAAATGAGGTTCAACTACTTGCCATGCTAACAAGGCTCAGCTCTCAGCTTAGGTGAGACTCAGATGAATCTCTAACCTCCTATACACATGCTAATTTGCACATGTGCAGGCATTGACATCTATGTCACAACTCACTCCTCTGCCAAATTTCTTTTGGCACCAACTATAAATTACATACGAATTTGAGTTATGTTAAAATGTGAAAAGTTCTGCATCTTAGACTTGATGAAATACAGTAATAAATAACATTTGTAGGGTGTATATGCTAGATACTTTACCTATGTTATTTCACTTAATTTTTATAGTTTTTTTTTTTTTTTTTATCAAACCATACTATTATTGTCCCCATTTTGTAGATGAAGAAAACTGGGTTGTGGGGAGTCTAAGTCATTTTTGCCCAAGAAAAGGCAGAATTGAGTCAAAGCTTAAACTTGAAAGCACATGCTATATTTACTTCTTTGCTTTGAGTAAAGCCTTACTTTTTTAATGCTCTAATGCAATTGCCCAATAGATCTTTCTGTGTTGTGAATGTTCCTGTGCTAACCAGTATCTTAGCCACTAGCCACCTGGGGCTACTGAGCGTTTAAAATGTGGTTAGGATGATGGAGCAATTAAAGATTTAATGTTATTTAGTTTGAATTAATTTCAATTTAAATAAGCACACGTGGCTGGTGGCTCCCATACTGGAGAATGAAACTCTAGAATGAAGGTCACTGTAGTCGCAGGAAAATACCAAAGAGTTAAGGCACACAGAGTTCACTTATACTCTTGCAAAAATCATATCTAAACAAGTCCAAGTATTCTGAAGTAATTACTTCTCTAAGACAATCTAACTATTCTCATGGTCATTTGGAAGCTGGTCAGCAAATTCCTCTTAAACAAAAAAGGGTAACTGGAAAACTATCTTATCCACTGGTGGGGATTAACTCATGATATAGAAAGGTCCCTGATGGGATTCTTTTTAGGCTCACTGTGACAAAAGAGTTTTTGTTGATGTTGTTATTAATACTTTGTACACTACTTTACATCTTACCTATTGGTTTCCAATTAATCTTAGTGAAATTTCCCAAACATTCTATAAGGTTAAGGAGAACTGGTGTTACTAACCCCATTTTATAGATAAGGACATTGAGACTCAGAGAGGTTATGTGACTTGCCTAGGGTCACACATGTAAGGAGTGACTTACTCCAGGGCTGGTATCTAGAGCTTTGGACTCCGGGTCAGTTGTGCATTCCTCTGAACTATTTGTCCACTTTTTTATTCAAACATATTTTTTTCAAAAATAAATATACACCAAACAAACTCTGCTGGTTAGAAACTCTGGCTGTGGGTGAAGATGATTCCATGCAAACTGATGGAACAAGATGTCACCCAACAGACCTTTGCCCCTCCTAAGAGAAGCCTTTAACAATGGTTTGAGTGATGTCATTGTTTTCAGGTTGACTGGCTTCCAGCCAAGTGGCTGGGATTCAAGAGCCAACGCGAGGACGCTAATTCTGCTGGTCTTCAAAGAGGCCATATGAGCAAGTGCTAGGTTTGCCCTTCTCAAAGAAAATGAATACATCCTAATCTCAGTTCCTCTCCGGGTATTTTGTTTGGCTTTGAGTACTGTTCCTTTTGTAATTAAGTGGGAAAGGGAAAACAGATGGTCACCTTGTCAAATCTTGTTTTCAAGTTAAATACACACAGCCCTCTCTCCTAAGTAGGATAATTCCCTTTTAATGGTAACGCTTCCAGATAGCCAAAAACTGGTGATTTTGTAGAGGATCCAGTGGATATTCATGTACTGTCCACCTGCTTAAACAGTGCCTTTGGAGAAAAAAAGATACTTAATTTTTATGGAAACACCACCTGTAGTCTTCTGTGTTGTCTAGAACAGTAATCATTTAGCTTCTCTGTACTTTGGTCACATGGAGCAATAGTATTTATCTGGGCACTGTGAGGTGCCTTTGGAGAGAAGATTAGAGGAATAGTGGAGAGCTTTCCAGATGGTCCCACTGTCACCTCATTTTGTTTGCTTTTTGGATATCAAGGAGGATCCGGAGAGGGGAAGGAATTAATAATTACTCAAACCTGGAAGCCAATTTCTGTCTTCCCTGCTTACTTCCTAGAACAATGAGGTCATAGTGCTCAGAGGCTAGGCCAAGAGTGCTCATGGCATAGGCCATTCCCGGATTTACTCCCCCCATGTCATGGAGAAGAGACAGAAACTACCTTCAGTTTAGAAAAACTTTATTTTTCTTTTTTTGAGATGGTATAGAAGCGAGAACTGGAGCTTCTTGTCTTTGCCAATTTGAAGTCTGTTTCACAAACGTCTCCTGCTGACTTCCTTGCCCTTTTAATGACATGGTCTCTGGATCACCTGCATTATGCAGGATAAAAGCGGACTTCCAGACAAAGAGAAAACCTTGGTTCTTTCTCTATTTCTAGAAAAATATGAGATTTTTGTCATTGCTTTTCCATCAATCAGCAATGATTTATTGGGTGCCTACTGTGTACTTCGAATGTGTTGGATTTCTTTCCTCTTGCCCTGAAGCAGAACACATTGATTTTTTAGAACCACTTTAGTTAAGACTTTAATTTAAAATCCAGTATTTTTTTTTTTTAAATGTGTGTCATTCCGCTTGGATTTCTGAATTCTTTTGCTTTCTGTCTATGTGTTGCCTTGGAGGACTTACTTTCCTTCTTCTTTGTTTATTTCCTTTACCCAGAAGTAAAGGAGACAACTCATTTTTGTGAAGTTTCTTTTTTTTTAAATTTTATTTATTTATTTGACACAGAGAAAGAGAGATCACAAGTAGGCAGAGAGGCAGGCAGAGAGAGAGGGGCAAAGCAGGCTCCCTGCTGAGCAGAGAGCCCCGTGCGGGGCTTGATCCCAGGACCCTGAGATCATGACCTGAGCCGAAGGCAGAGGCTTAACCCTCTGAGCCTCCCTGGCGCCCCCATTTTTGTGCAGTTTCTTTTAAAGAATTTTGACATTGGGGCCAATGATCTGGCTAATTCAGATTTGTAGTTACTATAAATGATTACTATCTAAAAATACATAATTTGGGAGATCATCTAATACTGTGTACATACTTTAAACATATGCCTACGTATAGCACGAGTAGCTTTAGACTCAGTTTACTGAAATATCCTTTTAACTAGAACATCAACCTTCCATATCTCATAGTTTTTATAGACTATCCCCAGGTCTTATGCTTAAATATTGGTTAACAGAGCAATAAAAAATGTATATGTAAAGATCTATTTGATAAACATTTTGTATTCTGTTAACATATTGTAGAACTGAAGAAAACAGCCCAACAACCCTGAATTTTACCATAACTAAACAAATATTATTAGCTCAGAAGTGGAAACGTAGGTGTCAACTCATTGATGGTTAATAAAATTTATTATTAATGAATTAATTGGCCAAGTACAAGTGTGGGCCATATAAGTCTTGTGTAAATGGGGCTACTGTTCAATAAATGACTTTTTTCACTGGATCTTGTCTTCCCCTATGCTTCTTAAGGAAGGTCCTCTTTGCATTATTCAATGTTTTTGACTTACTTACAATTCTGAGAAAATGTTGCACAAAACCACAAATATTTCAAATGCCACTGTTATCACGGAATTACTCATTCATACTGCAAATGAAACTGGGAACGTTTTCGCCATTTAGAACTTCCAGAGCCAGAGTGAACATCACAGTGAGGGTCCAAGGTTAAGCAAATGTGAAAACGCATTCATTTTGTGTGTGGGGTGTTTGTTTTTGTTTTTTGCTAATGAAAATGCAAGCTTAGTATCAGTAACAGATTTCTCTTTCCCTCTTCCTTTTGTTAAATTATTAGCTGGTGATTATGTTTAAAAAGGAAATTATGAGAACATACTCTTCTTTAGCAGCTAGTCTTGATTTGATGAAATGTATCTTTTATTTTTTTAATTACCGTATTTGTCTATGTGGTATTGGGATTTAGAAGTTACGTTTTATTGGAAATCGTTTTTATTTTAATTTTTTTTTGAGAGAGAGAAGATATGCAAGTGGAGGGGAGGGGCAGAAGGAGAGGGAAAGAAAGAATCTTACGCAGACTCCATGTTCAGGCTGGATCTCAACCCAGGGCTTGATCACAGGACCCTGAGATCATAATCTGAGCCAAAATCATTACCTAAGATTTGGATGCTCAACCAACTGGGTTACCTAGGTGCCCTGGAAATAATGTTAGTAGTTTTAACTTGTTTGGTAAGCTCAGACAGCTTAATGAGCTCAACTTTATATGTAAGAAAACCATGTTCCAGTTTCTCAGAACCTATTTTAAGACTGACATCTCCTGAGGGATCCTTATTCACCATTGGCCTTTATTTTTGATCTTTAATTTAGAAAATACAATTTTTCTCTTGTAATGTCCTATACCTAACTTCTTACTTTCTTTGTGTGAAGGGGGCATTTGGAGGTGGTCACAAGAATTCATTTTTTCCTCTCTGCATTTTGAAGATGGAAAAGGAAGTTATCTGTGCACAGTTTAAACTCCTAGATTATTACATAGGGTAATAAGAACAGCATGTACTATTTACCTGAAATGGTGCTTTAAATTAAGAAAAACACAATGCTGATTTCTTTTTTAATGGTATTGATTTGGGGGTTCAGAAAAATGTCTGTGAGGGTCCTCTGTGGATGGTGGGCTTCATGCTGTCATTGCCAACTGAATCTGGCATTGACAACTCAATTTTCTTTCTTTTCCCTTTTGCCTTCCTTTCATTGTCAAAGACCACCATCCTATAGTTGCTCTCTGCTTCTCCTCCCCAAACATGAGCACATATTATTTCACACTTAGTACTGAATATTGCTGTCTGCTATTAGTTCAACATCTCACTAAATATGAATGATGACTATCCACCTGGAAGTTAAAATATGCAGTGAGGATTCCCCCTTCCCCCGCTTCAGGGGTTACAACTTGAAATCAACATTTGTGTCCCCTAAGGAAAAATTATTAAGACATTTCTAGAAAATCACTACATTCCCTATTTGAATTCTAATGATAATATAATCAACCCAGAAAAGGAAATCACCCTAAAATTTAATATTATGATTACAAGTGTAACCTTGCTGAAGGAGAAAATTTCTAATTATTAGATAAGAAGAGTCACATCTCTCTAAGTAAAGATGCAGAGCACTGCATCTCTGGAGAAAAGGTCTGTTTGGGGTGGAAAAGTACTTTAGGCACTGTGCTTACCATGTGGCAAATGGTCAATAAATACTTATTGCCTCAAATTTGAACGTTGGCCCCTCCTAAAACCATAGAAATTGTTTCTGCTAATTTTTGCCATTTTTAAATACCACATTGATTTATTTCCATGATGAAAAGAAAATTTTCCTTCTAAGCCCTGCTAAAAATTGATATGAGACAGTAAGAGAAAAGACTGGAAAAAAAAAAAAAAAAAGAAGAAGAGAAAGAGGAAGAGAAGCAAAGGATGGAAGGAAATGAAAACTGCATTCACATTTGGTTACTGTCCTGAGATTAAGCCCGACCACACAAAAACCCAAAGGAAGCAAGCATCATTTAACATTCAACTTGCAATTCATTTTGTGACTCTATCATTATGCCAGCTCATTTGTCTGCAGTTTAAAATGTGTTATAAAGTCAAACTTAGAAGTAAAATTCTTTCACTTCCTGATACTAGAATGAGCGTAGTACATCTGCCTGTTTTGGATCATTTCGAAGCATTTCTCAAAGGTTAGTTCCACTTTGCCTGAAAGATGGTGTTTGAACCATCGAAAACTGTTTCATCAAAACTTTATCAGATCGCAATTTCTTTTTTAAAACTCCCTATTGGCAGAAAGCACTATTCAAACAGTTTAACGTTAGTCACCTTGCCCTATTAATTTCATTTCTGAAATGTCTCCTGAATGTAGCCCTTTTTATCCATAGCCCTGGCACTGTCCTCTGTCACGAACACCTCTCTACCAGGCCTGCGCCTGTGTCCTGGGTTGATTTCTGTTCCACTCTTTCCTAATTTAATAATTTCTTCAGGCTGTTATCAGGATTATTTACCAAGAAATAGGATAGATTTTGAAGGTGTTTTTTTTTTCTTCGAAAGCCTCCAATGGCTTTTTTTTTTTTTTTGCTTACGTAATACAGTCTGAACTATTTCACGGTCTTTTATCACCTAGCTTCCAGCCTCAATTTCTCCTTCATCCCTCTACATCTATTCAGTGTTGAACCAGTGAGTTCTCCAAAAGCACCAGATGGCTCTCACATTTCTTTGTCTTTGTTCACTCCAATTTCTCATCCCAAATGTCCTTACTCTGTTTTTATAGTTACGGAAACCCTAGCTCAACTGAAACATCACCCCTTCACGAGGCCTTTGGGTGACTGTTCTTTACTCTTTCCTCCCATGGCACCCAGAGTAAGTTAATATATTAAAGATGGAAAAGCTTCTATACAGTTCAGTAAAACTCCATTCAGAAATCATCTTGGAGTTAGATGCAACACCAAGTAAAAGAAATGACAAACAAATTGGGGTAAATAAAAGACATGTTTATTGGTTCATGTCACTGCAAATCTAGTAATTGAATTGGCCAAATGTGGTGCCCAGCTAATTTTTCAGGAGTCTGTCCTTCATTGTATTTCTTGGCTCTGATTTGCTTCATGTTGATTTCAGATTCCAGCAGACCATTTACTCATGCATGATAGGAAGGTAGTTCTCAGAAGCCCCAGATTTACATGCTGTTTTTAGCTCTTAATCTAGGATGGAGAGAAATCCTCTTCCATAATACTTATATCAACACCCAGCACCCCCATCACAGGACACTGACTATCCCTGTTTGGATCATGTGTCCTCTCTGGATCTATCACCATTTCTGGAAATGTTGGAGGACTTTGATTGGCCAGCATAGGTCATATGCTGGTTCCTGTGGAGGTGAAACATGTGACGGACAGACACCCTAGAATACTCTAGAGTGAGGAAGGCATCATCTCCAAGAGGAAGGTGATTTTTATTCATTATATCTTCTGTTGGGTTGTGTTGTTTTGCTCTCCATTATAGCTCACTGTTGATGTGTATCTTACCCTTCTAATTCTAAGCTACTTGAGTGCATGTATTTGATAAATGTTAGGGGAATTCAATAAATGTTAGTTGAGTAAAGGACTTATAGGCAGATGACAAATGAAATAGCTCCTCAAGTTATCATTTTAAATGGGCTAAGGATCTTTTTGACCTTTTTTAAAAAAAAAGATTTATTTATTTATTTTAAAGAGAAAGAGAGAGCACAAGAGGGAGGGGCAGAGCAGAGGAGAGGGAAAGAAAATCTCAAGCAGATTCTACACTGAGTGCAGAGGCTATCAGGCACCCCATCTCCTGACCCTGAGATCATGACCTGAGCAAAAACTGAGGGTTGATTGCTTAACTGAATGGGCCACCCAGGTGCCCCTCTTTCTGACCTTTTCAAAGTCTCATTAGTGATCCCTGATATTTTTTAATGATTAAGGAAGATTAGTCTTCACAGAAAATGGTGGAGGGGACGCCTGGGTGGCCCAGTGGGTTAAGCCTCTGCCTTCGGCTCAGGTCATGATCTCAGGGTCCTGAGATCGAGTCCCAGCAGAGAGCCTGCTTCCTTCTCCCTTTCTCTCTCTGCCTGCCTCACTGCCTGCTTGTGATCTCTCTCTGTCAAATAAATAATATAAATAAATAATATAAATAATAAATAAATAAAATCTTTAAAAAAAAAAGAAATGGGGGAGGGTTTACTATTTAGGATAACAATTTATTTACAGTATCAGACTCTGAACACTTCTATCTATGCTTTGGCTAGCAAGAGCCAATTAAATTAAAAAAAATTTTTTTTTTTTTACTTAGAAAATGCTTGCTTTTAGTAGAGAAAATATTGATAGAGTTTATTACCATCATTAAAACAATGACACTTAAAATCTGCATTTTTAATTTCTCATCATTTGGCAGTCAGATTTGTTTTATACTCTTAGAAAGTATGAGGTCTTGACAACTAGAATTTAAAGTTTTCAAAAATGGAAAATTAAAGAGTAGTTCCTCATTTCTTTCCTTTTCTTAGTAACTTTAAATAAATCTAAGAAAATGACCCTGCTTTGCATATTTTCACTCTAAATTCTTTTAAGTGCTTTATTTAAACTATTTATTTCACGAGCATGATGCTATGCAACACAGTTGAACAGTCTTGGCCATGGCATGGACAGTACCATATTGTGAACACTGTATTTGTATTGTTTCCTTCAGTGAGCTTTTAATAAAGCAATTTCTCAGCTTATTTTCATCAAATCTGTGTTCTAGAGGTTGTTTCATGTAGAGGTTAAGCCTGCTGGACTTGGAATCAGACTTAACCTGCTATGAAATCTAACTCTGCCACTCATTAGTTCTGACTGTCCTTGGCTTCTGAATTTCAGTTTACTCAACTCTAAAATGGGGCTAAGAATATCTGGCTTAGAGAATTGGGAAGATTAAAGGGGATAATGTGATATTGTATATGGAATATTTGGAACATTACTAAAGGTTCAATATAAGGGATATTATGACAATAGCTATTAGTGTACTTCTACTGGTACCTATTGCTTTAGACAGGAAGCAAAGCTGGAAATCACTGGGAAAGGAATCTTTGTGCAGTTGTATGAAAAGTACTCTTGCTTAGAATGGAAAATGGGGCATTTAGAAGAACAATGTCCTTGTTTTGTCTTTGGTAAGATGTCCTGCTTTCAACCCTTGATGGACTTAATGGCTCTGTTGCTTTATTCTTGCATGCCCTCTCTAACTGCAACCCCCAGTGTTTTGGGCAAAAAGCCCCTCTTCCCTAGATGGACTGTGAGAACCACAAGATCGGTCCCATCATGACTTTTCACCTTCCACAAGATAGAAATAATCTTAGCCCATTTGGGGCTACATCCAATCTTGTTGGAAAATGTAAAGCTGTTATTTTCTAGTTTCTTAAATATCAAAGATGTGATATGAAACAAGGCATAGCATACAGAGAGATCTAAGCAGATATCCTAGGGCTGTAAGAAGAATAGAAATCATGGAGCTTTGCTATGATTAGTCATGGTGGTATTAGACTGATGATGGCTTGCCTAACCTTACAGTTTCCTTCATTATGGATTGAGTACCCAGTCTTCTGCAAAGAACATTTCTGTTTAATATGTGTATATAGAAGGTGTTCATTCTTATATAATCCCCGCCTACTATCACTTGCTGTTTACATTAATTTTAGAAACTTCATTTTGCAAGAATTTCAAACTTAGAGAAATGTTGCAAGATTGCTTAAGAAAATTGTAAAACATTGGGGCACCTGGCTGGCTCAGTTGGTGGAGTGTGTGACTCTTGATCTCAGGGTTGTGAGTTCGAGCCCCATGTTAGGTGTAGAGATTACTTGAAAAAAAATCTTAAACACAGAGAAATTTGTATTTAAATTTTCCCCAGATGGACACATTTTGTTTTGAATTAACACATGTTAATTATTGATGAAGGAAACAGGAGAATAATTATGACCAGTTCAAAAGTTCATTTATGGATCAGGAATATGGAAGTGCATTTGCAAACCTGGTGGTTGCAAGTGGTTGCAAACCTGGCTTCTTACGCAGTAGGGGAGGGAGCCAACTGAATCCCCGCTTGACAAAATTTCTTTCCATGCCTTTCAACAATTATTTTGCTTAGCCATGATGATTTGCTAATTTTAAACATTTTGCCCCATATTCTTTATCATTTCCTCTTTCTCTAATTAAATTTTTCTAAAGCCCTTTGAGAATCATTTGCATGCATCATGCCATCATGCCCATTAATACCTTTAATTCACCGTGAATTGTGGACGAAAACACATTCTCTTCCATAACCATGGCAAGTTATTAAATTCAGAAAATTCAACATTGACACAATACTTTAATCTACACCGCATGTTTTGTCAGTCAGTCTAATAATATCCTCGATGGCATTTTTCATTCTCTGGCATTGAATTCAGTCCAGGGTCACACATTTCATATAGTTACCAGGGGCTCTGTAGTGTCCTTTATATTTTTTAGAAACTTTATAGTTTATCTGTTTTGGAAATTGAGAGGCAAAGATTGTGGCATCTGTGTGTGTGTGTGTGTGCGCGCGCGCGTTTATGTATGTCTTTGTTCACTTCACTTATGAAAATATCCTGGGCTATTACGTCAAAAGCTGACTTTAAGGGGAAAAAAAAAAAAGAAAGAAATGAGTTTCTACTCCAAAGTACAGCAAGGGGGGAAAGAGCGAGCATAAATCAGAACATCAAAGCAAGCCCCACCATGCCGACAGCGTACACATAGCTGTTGATGACTTTCCCATGCTTACTGAACTGAATAAGTATAAAAGCTTTTCGTGTGCATTCCTATTCTCGGGCCCAATACAGTACGTTAACCTCAGAATATCAAATTGAATCAAGGGTTCTGAGAAGAGCCGCCTGCGAAGCGGTTAGAACGACACTCTTCATTACGCTGTCTATTTTCAGGCTTCAGACAACCATAACCAGGCTTTTCCAACCTCTCACCTATAGTCAGATACACACAACCCAAATCAGAGACTACCTTCCGGCAAGGGCTTCCAGACAGCTTAAAATTCGAGGTCCACCGAGACCCGGAAGGGCAAGCCTGAAGTGGTTAGGAAGAACATTTTCTTGGTGACATTTTCCACATGCACAGGCCCTGCAAGGCTGCTCCCCACACAGTATGTCAGCACATATTATGCAGTCTGGGGCTGAGTGGATGTGTCAGCTGCCCATTAGACCACACTAAAATAGAATTGCTAGGTGCCTGAAGCATGAAGCATGATATTAGATAAAGTGATGAAATCTCACTCGATTAAAGAGCCAGGTCAAGGACAGTTACCTCAGGAAATTCCTTTTTTCCTCGAATATTCTCGCAACTTTGATGAATTTATCGTTTTCTTGCTTATTTTTCATTATCGTCCGGGGCTTTATGAACAATAAAATGTGCCCTCAGCAGGCACTGACATATTGGAGTGATCAGAATCATAGGTTATATTGATTCAAAGAAAGAAAAGGGGGGGAAAAAAGACGGGATTGACATTGCCACAGGTCAAAAGCCTTTGGAAATGTTGGATTGATTTGTTTAGACAGTTGTTTGATTTCTCTTTCTTTCTCTAGCTCTTTTTTCCCCCCTAGTAAAGGGATAAGAAAAAGAACAGGGAGGGTAATCTTTTTTATTTTAGGCCAGTTGAAGGATGGGAACAGAAGCATATGGTCTGGCAGAATTTTTATTTTTATTTATTTGATTTATAAGGACAGGAGAGAAATGCTTCTTGCAAAGGGCTTCTTTTTTTCAAAAGGACTTGCAGCCTGAACGTAAACGACTGCATACCTCCATTGCTTCTTAAAACCGGGGTTGGAAAACCACAGCCAGCCTGGGTAAAGCTGTCTGGCTCCTCCAAACTGTGGAGAAAAAAAAAAAAAAAAAGGATTTTGGTTTGTTAGTGCTGCACTCTGGTTTAGTTTCATTTACAGTAACATTTCAGAAGCAAAAGGAAGGAAAATGAATATTTAGGGCATTTTGGTTTTATCCTTAGAGCTTAATGGTTCTCTCCACCTCTCCCTGACCCCACCTTCCCTGCCAGAGAGGGGTGGA
Organism: Mustela nivalis; assembly: GCF_964662115.1. Classification (NCBI taxonomy): domain Eukaryota; kingdom Metazoa; phylum Chordata; class Mammalia; order Carnivora; family Mustelidae; genus Mustela; species Mustela nivalis. The sequence continues at coordinate 19,934,677 of NC_139032.1, forward strand.
GGTTTCTCCGACAGTGGGATTACCCAGGATGTGCCTGCCAAGCAGCCCTGGGGGCGCTATATTCAAATTAGCTGAACATGGAGACTCATTCAATTGATTCAACTGCCTCTTCTTTGGGTCTGGAAAACCACAGTTGCAAAAGAGCTCCTCTGGAGAACTGAGAACATTTTGCAGATAGAAGCTTCCAGCACCACATGAGGGTCCTTGACACACTCTCAAACTTAATAAATGATGGAATTGTTTAAGTTCAGTGAATTTCCCATGTAACATTTTAACATCGGGCTCCAATTCCATTCTATATATGTAGGCTGCTTGAGTTTTAAGATTCCTCTTTTTCCCTTCATAAAACAGAGATCATATTAGCATCTTCTACCTCTTCTAGCTTACAAGTCTATGATATAATGAAGATGAAATAAGGTCACTTATTTACAGGTATGCTGAGTTTTTAAGATGGAAAGCCTTATCTAGATTCCAAATGGTGTCATGATTATATTTTCATCCGATATTAATTTTTCATGCGGGGGGCCAAAGAACTTGCATGACCTAGTGAGCTGCACTTACTTGGAATGTGAGCCGGAGCCACACTTGAAATTTACATCTTCTTTTTCAGCACTTTCCTTAGACATTACATGATGTTTCTCTAAGTCTAGCTTCTTATTTATAACAGCATTTCCTAGGTGAGAGTTGATGTCCAAGGAGGGAATATGTTAGGTAGCAGCCTGGTGGGACAGGCCGGAAATGCGGGAAGGTGTATGGGGTAGAAGGTTGATGCCTCAGTTTCTCCATAATTGAGAGGACAATAGTGAGAGGACAAAAGTTTTTTTCTTTTCATGACAGAAGGGGGGAAAAAAAGCGTGATTACTTGCTGCATAGAAATGTTAGACAATCGCTTTCAGGTCTGATCAACTGAAATCTTTCTTTTCCTTTTCCTCTGGAGCCAAGGGTGTTTTGTTTTTTTGTTTTTCAAAATATTGAAGTGGTTTGAAAGATCAGAAGGCAGTTGTGCTAAATTTGCTATTATTAGCATAGAAGTGATAACAGCTTTCCTATCCCTTGGGAGAAGAGGCGACAGTTGGAGGCTGAGGCATTCTCAGTGCAGTATGGGCAAGCTTCTCGCCAAAACAAAAGGAGTAAGAATATGTGCCTGTGAGAAAATGATGAGTCTGTTACTTTTTCTCAGAGGGAGGTGCATGTTGAAGACACACAAAGAGGTAAAAGTGAGGGCTACGAAATGGGTGGAGTTTTAAAGCCTCCTTATGCCTACTGAGTGAGTGGGATTCTGGTTTTCAGAAGCTGTGCCCTGCCTGGTGGCTGCTCTCTGCCTTCTCAGGGCTCCTCGGGGCACTGACGTTTTCCCGAGTCACTTGCTTTGGGAACTTAGTTTCTTTGCTTGGATCATTTTACTTTGGCCAAACAAAACCCTTCCTATGGCTACAGAACAGGGAAGAACCTGGCCAAATGTTGATGGCAAGGTAAGGGGGCATCAACTTTTAAAAATAAGATTTAATTTATTTAGTTGAGAGAGAGCCAGAGAAAGCAAGCACAAATGAGGGGCAGAGAAGGGTGCAGGGCGAGGGAGACGCAGACTCAGTGCTGAGCAGGGAGCCGCACCTGAGTCTCGATCTCAGGATCCTGGGATCATGATCTGAGCCAAAGGCAGACTCTGACCACTGAACGACCCAAGCATCCCAGGGTGCATCAGTTTTTTAAGATGCAGGAGGAAGCGTTTGCCCCATGTTTATCTTCCTCTTCATCAAACATCTGGGCAGCACCAGGCAGGAATTGTATCTTACTGACAGTCACCTTGCTTATGATGAAAATTATATGTTTTGTCCTGAGCAACAATAAAAAAAAATTACTTTGAAACCTCTCGTCGACACCTCTAATGAATACAATAGATAAAAGAATATGCTAATCAGAAATGGTTCTTCTTTTCACCTTGATAAACTCAGCAAATCTTCCATTAAAAGAAGGGTTGGTTCTCCCACATGGGTTGTGAAATCTCCTGGGTTATATTAAGGCCATAAGTGCAGTTGAAAGTGGCTCAGAGCCTCACTTGAGGGGTTGGGTACTCTTTATTCTTCATTCTTTCCCAAGAGGCTCTGATTAGCCCAGTGCTCATTTGGTACAATAATGGAACAGGAAATTTCCCAGCGGCGACGGCAGCAGAACCTCAGGTGAATGTCTGCTACCTTGGGAGAATCAGGTCATTCTCATGTCTGCTGGGGCGTCGTGCTCCCCAAGAGAAGGGGCTGGGAAATTAGACCCCCTCTGACGATAAGTGCAGAGCTTCTGTTGCAGAATATTGTCAAGCAGGGTGAGGGGGGCAATTTTTGTCTTCGCCATCAAATCGCCTTCCCATTTCCTTCTTCTCCTTTAAATGTATGCTTTGGTTTTATTTATTCTACTCTCACATAAGAGAACTGAAAGGGCTAAAGGCTCTGGACCTGTAGGCTTCTAACCTGAAGGGTACATCATTTCCGTGCTGAACACCAATTTACATCGCCTCGGCCAGCACGAGGGAAGAGACACGTTTCTTTTTCTTTCCATAACGCCTTCAACAACATGACACATGAATGATGGAGTATATAATGATTTAACCAAAGCCTGATCTTTCCGCCTCGGGGCACACACAGCACTTAAAGCCTCAGTGAGTCCTTATTTATTTATTTATTTATTCATTTAATCTCTGAAGTAGAGAAACCAGGGTATTTAAAATCCACCTGTTTTTTAAGCCTTTACAGAGCGAGTTCTTTTCCCTTGGTCCCAAGAAACTATCGCCACAAACTAAAGTCGTCGAGTTTTAGTTATAGGGTAATTGCACAGATATTTAAATTGCAGTTCTTTCATTCTCTCATCACTGGGGGTTTTGTGTGACCTGTCCTTTATTTGAGCCCTGTGCAGAGGAGAAATTGCATGTCCTTCAATCCCAAAGTTAATCCATCCGTCATGTCAGTTTGACCGATTAGTTTCTTTCCCAGGGACCACACGGAATATGCTTTCTGCTGGATTCGGCTAGATTCGTTCTTGTCTGATTCACTGGGTTGCGGGTGATGTGATGTGCTAGGGAGCTTGCTTGCAGCCAGCTCTAGGTTTCTTAAGAGCACCGGAGTACCTCTTGAATGATGTGGGAATTTCTCTAACATTATTGACATGGTGATTCCTTTAGGGGAGGACAGCCCATGGTCTTTTCTTTTTCTTTCTTTCTTTTTTCTTCTTGTCTATCTTATCCAAATAGGATTTAATACAGGGATGAGTGAGGGAACAGGAAGGGAGATGAGGCAGGTCTCATATATTTGGGTTTTAGATTAATCAGAGTCATATGGAATAGTGAGAATTGAATTAATTCAGAGTGACCTCAGGAGAGACCTCCCAGTCCCCATAATCCAATGGCACTTAATTAGGGTGAAGCTGTGCAGTTGGTGCTTAAAACTGATCACATGAGTGGAAAGAGACGATGGAGGAATAATAGAAACATTATTTTTTTAGGAAGGCCTTGACAATTTAGATGTGGTCAAAGAGAGCGCTCAGTGTCCCTGTGTGAAAGACATTAGTTTTGCCTAACGTCCATTATTACCTGAATCCAACCAAGATGGAATTTCAGATCCCAAGCAACACAGCAGAGAAGAAGGCTAAGAACAGCTGGTCAGTGAGGGTTAGAGGGGTGGGGGTTAGGGGTGAGGGAACATCCTTGGGAGGGACATTTGATCTAGGCCTTGAAGGAGATGGTCAAGTTAGCCTTGTAGAATCTTCCAGGCAGAGAACACAGCACATCAAAGTCTGTGCTGTAGGTAGGTAATGTGCCTGGTGTGTCTGAAGAAAACTGAGGAAACCAGATTTTCATGGAATATTGTAAAAGGGTGATAGAAGGAAATGTGGGGTCATGAGGGGGTTCTTCTCAGCATGCTTGACACTGGTGGGCATGAGAGGCAAGGTTCAAGATGTAGGGAGAAGGTTGAGAGGGGGGAGGGGTAGCTTCATGAGTTAGGATGAGGGGAATGGAGTCCATTATCCATGCAGAGGGCTGGCTAGAGAGGGGAGTCTAAACAGGTCCCCCATCATAGCAGGAGGGAAGAAAGGTTACATGGGCAGTGCTCCAGGCCACACGGGAGATTTGGTGTTGGGAAACTCTTAAGTTCTCTTCAGTGTGTGTGTGTGTGTGTGTGTGTGTGTGAGAATTCATCAACTAAGAGTAAGGATGGGCAATATGTATTGGAGTTTTTAGGAGATAGAGAAAGTCATGAAAAGGAGAAGGTCATGAAGTTGTTGTCTAGGGCAGTCATTCCTTAAGTGTGGTCCAGACCAATAGCATCAGCATCCCCTGAGTGATGCAGTTATTCCAGCCCCGCCCCAAACTGACTGATTCAGAAATGTGGGGAGTCGGGGCCACCAACCTGAGTTTTCACGTATCCTCTAGTTGGGTCTGTGGTAATCTCAAATTCAAGAAACACTGGCTCAGGGTAACAGCAGAATGATAAATTTTAGAAATGTATGTTTGCTGGGGAGAACAAAGGAACCGCCTTGAAGATAGTATTCAGGAATGGGAAATGAGATCAGTCAGCAAGCTCACAGGCTCTCTCCAGTCCTGACCCTCTCTGTGGGTGTGCAGAGCAAGCTGCTTAGATTTAACCTGGTATGGGGATTTTCCAGATAAGACCAGCAAAAGTAAATTGTTCAGCAAATTTGTAAAGGTATAATATAACAACAGAGCATTACAAGTCAGGTAAGTAGGAAACCGAGGGACCACGAAAATATATGATCAATGGCTAATAGTCCCTAGGGAGGCCAAAGATTCTTAAAAGCTGGGGTATGAGAATAAGCTGGAAAGAGAAAATGCTTGAAATTGCAATTATGGTGGGGTTATAGTTGCTAGCAGTAAATCTGGGAATGACCTTTGGAGTGAGCAGTTGAGGCAGAGTGGAGGGTATGAGAGTTGGAAGAGAGGGCATCAGGAAACTAAGAGTCTAGGACATTAGAAAGGTCATATATATGGGTACTGAAGTCACCATATATGTTGGAGAAGTGACAGTGAGCCAAGAGCTAAAATCTTAAAGAAATTAGGAAGGGGGGTGTGTCTGTTGGCAATTGTAACAGATTGGAATCTCAGTTGCTAAAGATTAATGACATGACATTCAAAGATGAGGATTTGCTGTTGGGAGGGAGGCAGTGAAAAGCACGTAGTTTCCTGGGAGGAGAGTATCTTCATTTATAGCAGGAAGAGAAAGGACATTTCTGAGAAGAACTGAGAAGTCTGTGGTTGAGCTCCAGTTCCAGAAGGCAGCATGGAAGGGTTTCAGGAATTAGAGGTGGGTCATAGAATGAAAGAGCAAATAGGAAAATACAGAGATGGTTAAGCACTAGAGTCCAGGGAGATGAAAGATGATCAAAAGTCCTAGGCCTCTTGTGGCGCCTGACAACCCTAAGAGAACAAGGCCAAGTGAGATTTGCCTGTATGTCCTCAAAGTAGATACTGAAGACAAAGCTGGGAGCATTGTAGGGCTGGGAGTTGTGGGCGTCTTGCCAGGAGCGTTCTGAGGCCTTGCTCTAGTCTTGCCAATGGTGATGTGAGGCCATTGGTGGGCAGGCTCACCCTCAGTATCTGAAGATCTAGGGAAGCTGATCTTCTTCAGCAGGCTGTGTGGATGGCTTTCCAATCAGAGTGGATTTGCAAGTGGCTATTGGAAAATGGTGAAGCAATAGATGAGTCAAGGCTACTGTCATTTCAATGCCCTATACCAGGCTGATTCAAAAGTTATGGGTGGATGCAAGTTCTACTTATCTATTGTCTTCTTTAACCCTTCTTTAACCCTTGGGAGTAAACAAGAAAAAAGGAGATATAAAAAAAAACTGAATTTTTATACTTCCATCCCTCCAGTTTTGTGAGATCTCCAGGGATTATGAGATCATGTATTCGTTACTACAATTTCCTGCAAGAGAGACCTCTTCATTTCATGTTGGTGCCCATTCCTCTTCCTGACATACTCACATATGAGGAGGCATTGTTCACCAGTAAAGAGAGGCTCTTAGCACCGAGCATCGACTGGTGGCTCGCGCGCAGGTCCTGGGTTTGAGCGGTGTGCCTGGGATGCAGTAATGTCTACTTTTCTGGGGGTGCACACCTGGAAGGCAGACGTGGGAACCACCAAGAAAGCAGTTGTTTTGGATGCCAAATACTTTCCAAACAGCCAGCTCCAATGGAAACCTCTTCAAGTCTGGCAAGAATTCCAGGGTCTGTGGGATATACACACTTGTTTTTCACACCGTAAGCCATGGCTCTGTGCAGAAAAGCTCCAGTGCAGTTAGAATTCTGATCCTGTGCCTTGCAGTAGCCTAAGAAGCTCTGCAGAGTGACAAGACCCATTAGCATCAGCCTCCCTCCCACAGAGGCTTAAGGTGCAGCCAGGGACGAAACCAATGCAAGAATAATTCCTCTTGATGAGTCAAGACTGGTTCTAGAAGAATCTAAAGAAGAATGAGGTCTTTTCAAGGAAGTGGGGAATGGAGGACTCTCTGGGCAGCTGCTGGCAATTTCAAGGATCTCTGGAGAGCTGCAGGCATAGGAGAAAGATTTGCTTCTCCAAGGCTGGTACTGAGAAACAAAACCAAACAAAAGCAAACATGGAAAGACAACGGGAAACCCTTGAACCTGTAAGGGGGACTCACCTTTAGAGTAGAACGTCAATTCCTTACCTACTTCCCTTCTTATTACTACGACTCCTCACCGCTGTGAACTCTGGCTTTTCCAGATATTTACTGTGTTTAGAAATGTCTTTTCAAAAGACATGAATGGAATAAAACTGTAAATAAAGTTTTGCAGTTTTGCTACAAATTGAATATATTCTGGACCTGAAAATTTACTCTTTTGTTCAGCTATTTATTGTTCTATGTATCATTAAAGAATAATTTATATAACCTGTCCCTATTAACATTTAAATGGTTTTTAGTTGAGTCTATTATAATAAAAGTGCAGCTACTACCCTTGAGCATTATTTTCATGCACAAAGGCAAGTCTGTTTATGGGTGAAATTCCTAGAACTGGAATTCCTAGGTTAGAGGATACATGCCTTTTTTTTTTTTTTAGCTTGCATATTTTATTTTAGGTTCAGTGTATTCTTATGAATCAATAAGTAGAAGATGACTACAAAATCTAAAACTGAGTAAAGGAAAATGTATAGGATAGAAAAAAAGTACAGCTGGCTAATAAGCAGATGTGAAACAAATAATACAGCAGATGTTAAAAAAATGAAAAGAGACTCAATCTCACTCATTAAGAAATGAAACTTAAAACAAGAGAGCATTTTACCAGTAAGATTGATGAGTCCTTCTCCGTTTGGTCCCACATGTCCTCAGTGACAGAGTGGGGAGCCCAGCACAGACTATGTACTTTTGATGACAGTGTGAGCACTTGTCTTAGAAGGAAATTTAGCAATAGCCTTGCCAATGTTTTAACTCAGTGTCCTGCCACTTGGCCTTGAGCTCTGCTCTGCTCACTTGATTAGAGGAAGATCTTTCGGCACTAATTATAGTTTGTGCCTAAAGTTTGGACAGCTTTCAGTTGTTCAGCTTTCAGCTTCAGTTTGGACAGCTGTCCCACTTACCTTATTACGGGCCAATTTACTGGTTTAACACTGCAGGCATTTTGTTTTATTCAGTAAATGTTTATTAGGCATCTACTATGTGCCACTGGAAACACAGTGGGGGACACAGTGGTGACAAGTGGTGGATGTGACAGGCAAGACCTCCACTCTCACAGAATTTTTATTCTGATGGGCAAAAGTGGCAATAAGCAAACACACAGTCTGATGTAGGGTGTTTAGCAGGAGGTGGCACGTTCTGTGGGAGAACCAAAATAGGTAAAGTTATAGCACGGCTATTTAGATAGGGTGCCAGGCTATTTAGATAGGATGCGAGAGAGTCTCTCTCAAGAGAACATGTTTAAGCTGCATGCTGAAGGACAAGAAAGAGGTGGCTACATGAAGAACCAGCAAGGGCCCTCCATGTTGAGAGGACAGTATGAGCAAAGGTCCTGGGGCAGGCAGGAGGACCAGTGTTACGGAGTGAACTGTGTCCTCCCAAAATTTATACACTGAAGCCCTAACCTCCAATGTGTCAGTGTTTGGAGATGGGGCCTTTAAAGAGATATTTCGTTTTAGTGAGGTCATCAGGGCAGGGCCCTGATCCAATATGACTTGTGTACTTATAAGAAGAGGAAGAGGGGTGCCTGAGTGGCTCAGTTGGTTGACTCTTGGTTTTGGTTCAGGTGGTGATCTCCCAGTCATGAAATTGAGCCCTGCATCAGGCTCTGTGCTTAGGGTGGAGTGTGCTTCAGATTCTCTCTTCTCCCTCCTCCTTGCCCCTCCCCACTCATGCTCCTCCCTCATTCTCTCTTAAAAAAGAGAAAGAAGAGGAAGAGATAACCAGGCATATGCATGCACAGAGGGAAGGCCCTGTGGGATGTGAGGACATAGCAAGAAGGAAGCCTGCTACAAACCAAAGAGAGAAGCTGTAGGAGAAATCTGCTATCACTCTGAGCTTGGGCTTCTAGCCCCCAGAACTGTGAGATAATGAACGCCTGTGGTCTAGGCCACCCAGTCTGTGGTATTTCATGATGGCTGCCTGAGCGCTTAGACAACCAGTGTGGCTGAAGCTTAGTGACCAGGAGGCAATAGAGGACATGGAGTTTCAGATTCCCACCAGGAAGACAGAACTTTGAGGGCTAGGGTTAAGAGGTTGGGTTCCATTCTCACAATGATGGGAAGTTATGGGGGAGGTGACACTTTAAAATCTTGCTCCAAAGGCTTTGAGGAAGCGGGAAGGACATAAGGAGGCCTTCCCAGATATCCGGAAGGGAGAACAGATGACCGTGTCAGCTAGAGAGTAGAGATGGTGTCTGAGCAAGGTGAGCAGCCTTGGGATATGGTTTGCTGTAAGTGAGGGAAGCTTGGGGGACCCCGCCCCAAATGTAGAGGAAAGCAGGGGGCTGGGAGTGATCCATGCGGGTGATCCATCCCATTAGTGGTACATAGAGAAAACTGCAAGATAATAACAACGCTGACTAAATGCCCTTGGCTTTTTATTAACACTTGCTGACAACCGTAGACAGTGTCAGTGGGACAACATTCATCATGGAAGCATGGGGATCTCCTACCCTCTGCTGCTACCCACTGCGGTGCCACACTGCTGGAGCCGATCCTGGGGGAGGTAGTGTGAGCCCCATAACTGAACTCACTAGCGCAGTCAAGCTGAAGCTCTCAGGTTCTGCTCTGTAAGACCAGCAACTTCCCTTCCCTCCGTGAAGGGTGAGTGGATAAAGGCAGGAGTGGAGAAGGCCACAGAATATTCTTTGCCACTACTTTGCCACATGATGAGACAGAGCACAGGGAGGGTTGGCAAGGTATTACTGAATTCTTTTCTGCTTTCTGTTCCCTCTTCAACCTTTGGACCAAGGGTGGATGAGGCTGTCCCCTGAGAGAAAGGGCCAGAAAAGTGTCAGAACAGCACTTCTCCCTTTTGGCACCGTTCCTAAGACCCAACAAACCTCAGAGTATCATTTCTTGCCAGGAGGGAGCTGGGTAGTTCACCTTTTACCCCAGGAGGATGTAGGACAGTCATATTAGAACATGATGTTATTTCAAAGGCCAAGTTGAGTTTTAGGCTCAATTCTTATCTCAAACCATACCAAGCACATTAACCAAAATATCTCACCAGGGATTATAGAATGGATTCAAATGAATACAATACTGATTCCACAAATGTGAACAATGGATCACTTCTTTCACTGCCCAAGTCCTAGAAGAAATTGGAGTTCAAAAGTGAAATAAGAATGCAAATCCTTTTTCCCCCCTGTAAACCAAATATACTTAATAACAAAATACCTTCTTTCTGCATTTCCCATTTTGCTTGGAGTCAGAGAGTGTCAGCCAGTGGTTATAGGCTGTGCCATCTTATTGGGGGTGTGGCAAGGGCTACACAGTCCTAAGAGTGGATTCATTCAACCTCAGAACTCTTACTCGTCTCATGTCCCTAAAGAGTCAAAAGTCAACCCGATTCACAAGATGATTAACCAGAGTACTGGGCCCATACAGATATGAACGATCTCTGATCCCAAGTGAGAGCATTTCACAAAGAGAAGCAATGTTCTCCTCTTGAGCCAGCAATGGATCAAAGCTGAGAGTTGGTGGAGGAAGTAGCACGGAGAAAAAGTATGAAGGAAAAAATTCATCTTGCCTTTAGATTTGCCAGGATGCCAGTTACTCTATGCCAGCTGTCTGGAGTATACAACATGTTCACTTAAACTCAGTTGGGAAAATGTTCCATCATGAGCTTCAGCATACTGCCATATGCTCCTCCCTGAGTCTTACAGAAGGCCAAAGCTTCTCATCTGAGCTGCTACTGTTGGAACTTTCTTTCTCAAAATCCTGAGAAGAAGCAAAGACCTCTGTCTGCTGTGTGCTTGTGCCCCAAAACTTTTAGTAGCTATAGGTTCCTTCAGCTCTTTGTGGCTATCAGAATCCCCACAACCTGTGCCTCAGTGGCCCCTAAGATAGAACAAGCCTGAATCTTTTTCTTTTCTCCTTTTTGCCCCTTAATTCTCCAAGCCTTGAATAAATTTAACTGCTTAAGAGGCAGCACAAAATCCCTCCTTAAGCACCCATTTCCTGATATGTAACCCTAGCGGTGGAACAATGGGAAATTCAAAGTAAATATCTTTTGTGTCTCATAGGTCCAGCCTTCCAGATCTGTCGTGCAGTCAAACCTCTATACATATCCCCAGACATTTTTGAGGATATCCTCCTTAGATCTGTGAAGGGCCTTATTCTTTCTAGGGCCTTAGGTCTGTCAAGGGCTCTGTGAGACTCTGAACTTCTAAAGAAGTAATCTCAGATGAGAAAACTCTTGATCTCTGCTCTTGATCAGATCCCTTGTCATTCATTTTGAGGTTCCAAATCAACAGTGAGTCTTCTTTACTGTTAATTCCTTCTGTGACTGCCCACCTGAGGATACCTGGCACAGATGCAGAGGATATTCAGTTGCTCAAGTTGTAATCCAGATTCCTTGGCCTCGCCATCCCGGACCTGCCTCAGCTCTCCAACCTGTAAGGAAACAGAAGAATTGGAATGCAGAGAGAAGGGCATGGCTTACCTCTCATTCACCATGAAAGATGGAACAAGAAAAAGGAAAGTGCATCTTTTGAGCCTCTGAGAAGTGAAAAAAGGAAGTTGATGGTCTACTTTCTGATTCAGAAGCATGATGTCTTAGTTAATTGGGGCTATAACAACTTACGATAGACTGAGTGGCTTATAACCAGTAAATATTCATTTATCATACTTCACAGAATCACTCCTTAGCCAGAGTGTAAGCTTTCTGCAGCAATCACCTGAGAATCTTCCAGGCTCCACCCTTTGCCTAGCTCCAGAGTCACGTCCAATTTTTAGGTATTTGTTAGGGCAGTATCTCACTCTTGGTACCAACTTCTGTTTCAGTTAGTTGGGTCTGTAGCAGTGAATTACACTAGACAACCATATAGACAATGAACATGTATTTCTCCAGTTCTAGAGACTAGGACGTCTAAGGTGAAGGTGCCGGCAGATCTGGTGTCTGGGGAGAGCTTGCTTCCTCACTGACAGTTGTCCCCTCACATGGCAGAAGGGATGAACTGGTTCTTTTGGGTCTCTTTTATAAGGGCCCTAATCGCAATCATGAAGACCCCTACCCTTGTGACCTAATCACCTCCTGAAGTTCCCATCTCCTAAGACCCTCTCCTTGGGTGTTAGAATTTCAACATATGAATTCTGGGGGAACATACATTCAGACTATAGAACATGGCAATCCTGGCTGAACATGGTGAAATAAATATTTTAATCTGAAACAGCTCCTTAGGCAAGGACTAGAAGCTTGTGGTAAAAGGCAGGGTGTGGGGGCCACCAGGATGTACATGCCAGGGCATGGGATTTTAAAGAGAATTTTTTTTTAAATTTCCAATTAACAAGACAGAGTAATTCCACCATTGGTAAAACATGAGCCATTGAAAAAGCAGGCTGTATTTGGATTGGACACTACTTCTCCTGTGGGTAAGAAAAAGTTAGAGAAAGAGAAATGACAGAGGAGAGAGGAGAGACAGAAGAGCGGCACTAAGAGTTTCCTAGAATACTTCCTCCTTTGTGCAGAATGCCAGATGGAGAGGCATGGTTAGTATATCAGTCAGAGTTCCAACAGAGAACTAGAACCAGTAAGGTGTGTGTGTGTGTGTGTGTGTGTGTGTGTGTGTGTGTGTGTGTCTAAGATGGTATTTATTGCAAGGAGCTGGCTCATGTTATTGTGGGGACTGGCCAGGCAAATCTGGAATCCACAGCATGGACCGTCAGGAAGGACCAGCTGGAAACTTTGGGCAGGAAAGATGTTGTAGTTCCAGGGTGAGTATTTTCCTTCCTCAGGGAAACTTCTGTTCTTCTCTTCAGGTCTTCCAACTGCTTGGATCAGGCATACCCGAATTTTCTAGGATAATCTTTAATTAAAGTTAACTGAGTCACTTTAATCTTTCTAATCCTATCTACAAAGTATTTTTTTCTTTTTTTAAAAAAAGATTTTTATTTATTTGAGAGAGAGAGAGAGAGCGAGCGCATGAGTGGGGTGAGGGGCAGAGGGAGAAACAGACTCCACACTGATCAGGGAGCCCAATGTGGAGCTTGATCCCAGCACTCTGGAATCTGACCTGAGCTGAAGGCAGATGCTTATTGACTGAGCCACCCAGTCCCTCTACAAAATATTTTCATATCAATATCTAGATTAGTGTTTGGCTAACTAGGTACTATAGTCTAACCAACTGAATACATAAAAATGACCATCACAAAGAATTTGAAGAAATGTCTCTCTCCAACAATCAGGAGACTGTGAAGGGAACAGCATTTCAGACAATGGGAATAGCATATGCAAAGTGAAATTTGAAGACACTTAGAGTGAAGAAGGACAAGGTTACCAAGGTGGACTGAAAAATAGGCAGACGCAAAATCTTGCATTGTAGAGCAAGAAAGTTTGAATTTTATCCAGATAGAGAAGTCTTGGGATTTGGTGTAGAGAAGGATATGGCAAGATATGTTATAGAAAGAACAAGTAGGTGACTATTTAAAAGGACTGGAAGAGGCAAACCTGAAGCCCAAAAGGCCAGACAAGAGACAGTAGAAAAATCCAGGTCAGGGTAAATTTAGAGAGCAGCATGTAATTTCGCCATCTGTTTAAAATACTAAAGAAGTAGAATTCACAACACAAGTTTGAGAGCCAGAGAGAAGGTCCGGGTGCCTGATGTGAGCAACAGGATTTTCAGTCATTCATTTACCCAAATCACAGATTGGGAAGGAGACAGAATTTATGTGTCCTCTGCTCATATAGGTTATGTGTGTGTCATAGATACGGTATGGGGACGGTGTCTGTGAACATCCACATGTTGACAGGCAATTCTGGAGGCCTGGAGAGATGTCTGAGCTGAAAATAGAACATGGTGTTCTATTGATATATAATTTGTAGAGAGTTATGCTCATGGGAGCATTTATCTACCATTATTATGGAAGACTTTATCTAGGAAATCTATGAGCAGGAGAAGGCTCCAAAGAGAACAGGAGAAGAGAAAGGGACAAAGGAGAGAATCTTCAGGCACACTAACATTCAATGGGTTAGATAGAAGAAGAAACTTGTGAGCAATAGAAAAATCAGATGCAGAGGAAGTGTATGCTATTTCTTCCATTGAAGAAAAACTGCTTTTGTCCTCTTCCATTCTTTCACCAAGGATTTATCAAATGCTCTCTGGTGCCAGACAGAGACATTGTGTAGACATTACATCTGGTGACACAATGAGGAACAAGTCATGATTTCCCCCTCCAACTTCTCTGATTAGGGTTGGCACTATTGATAAATTGGCTCAGATAATCCATTGTGATTGAGGGGCTGTCCTGTGCATTGTAGGATGTTTAGCGGCATCCCTGACCCCCATCCCGTCAATGTCAGTAGCAATTCTCCCCCCCCCCCAGTGGTAATAATCCAAAGTATCATATGTCCCTTGAGGATGGAGCAAAACTACCCCCAGCTGAGGATCGGTACTCTCAAGTCTGAAAGCTGACAGATATATAAACAAAATAAGATTACACTATGATATAGATTATAAAATGCTTATTTTTTAATTTTTTTAATAAGATGTTTAATATTGGTCAAGGTAGTTAAATTGCAAATGACAGAATCTATTTTCGCTATTTCAACAGGAAAGGATAATAGATTATTTAGGATATTGGGTAGCTTCTGGAGTCTACAGGAGACTGCCAGGAACAACATGGCTCGAAACATTACTAGAAGCTGGATGCCACAAACCCGTGATGGTTGCCCCAGGATGACCTGCTTCTACTCTTGCCACCATGAGTGCTGGGTGATGATCTCATTTGACGCCTGTTCACTTCCAAATTTTCCCTCATTATATCTGATTGGTAAAACCAAGGCTGCATACTTCATTGTGTTCTAAATGCAGTGGGAAAAGTGATGGTTTTTAAACAAAGAAATGATGAGATGTTCTTTCATGATTTTAAAACATCACTTTCTAGCTTCTAGACTTTGAAATTTAAGTTTAATTTCAAAATTCAAATAAGTCTCTCTACTTCTTTGTATGAGCCTTCTTTTTCTAATCAACTTCTATATATCTTCACCTGAACATCCCAACCTCTATCTCAAGTCCTGACTTAAAAATGACTCCATTCTGTCATGTGTCTGGTCAAGAAAACTTGGCAACGATTTTCAATGTCCCTTTACTCTGTCTCATCTACTGTCACATTTGGCTAATTCTACCATCTTTTCCCCTTGGTTCTCACTTTATGTTTTGGACATTGTTCCCAGTTTATGTGAATTGAGCCATTTGTCCCATCCAAGCTCCTTTGCTTCCTGGCTTCTTGAGTGCAGAGAGAAGGAACTAAAATTTATTGAAATTCTATGATGTGTCAGATGCTGTGGCAGGAACTTTACATAGCTGATCTCATTTAGAAACAGCAGCACAGTGTGAGAGGGAGAACTATAAAATCTGATGATTCTAAAAAGCACAAGAAACCGAAGGATTGGACTTCAACGAAATTCAAGTCTTTGTATATCAAAAGACGCTATTAAGAAAGTGGCAAAGAGGACCCATAAAATAGGAGAAAACATTTGCAGATTGCATATCTGATAAGGGACCAATAGTCAGAACATTTAAGGAATTCTTAGAACTTGACAGGAGAAAGAATTCAATTTAAAAATGGGCAAAGGATTTGAATAGATATTTCTCTAAAGAACATATATAAATGGTCAATAAGCCATGAAAAGATACTCAATATCACTAGTCCTTAGTGAAATGTAAATTAAAGCCACAATGATATATCACTCCACACCCACTAAGATTGTTATAAAAATAAAATGAAATAAAATAGAGTATTGATGAGAATGTGGGCAATTGGAATCCTCACCCATTGCTAATATGAATGTGAAATGGTGTACCTTTTCATAATACTATCTAAAGTTCTGATCACAAAGCCATCTGTTGAGCACTCACTCTGTGCCAGGCTCAGTGACAAAGACTTACATGCCTTATCTCATCTAATTTTATTTATTTATTTATTTATAGATTTTTATTTATTTGGGGGAGAAAGCATGAGTAGGGGGAGGGGCAAAGGGAGAGTCAGAGAATCCTTAAGCAGCCTCCCCACTGAGTGTGGAGCCCACAGTGGGGCTCGATCCTTGGACCGCAAGATAATGACCTGAGCAGAAATCAAGAGTCCGACGCTTAACGCACTAAGCCACCCAGGCACCCCTCATTGATCTCTTATAGTACCTCTAGAAAGTCCATTCAATTCATCCTTTCCCAAAGCAGGCTTTGCTCAAATTTCAAGATGCTCTGGGTTAAAGTAAAACAAACAGGAAAGCATTACATCTTCAAAGCGTTTCAGCAGACTCACAGTATTCACTAGCCCATTAAAGGCTCTGAGAAATCCTGCAGTGATAATAGTTTAACTTTAGTACTCCAGTGTTTTTCACATAATTTGACCATGAAACACTTATCAACAGCAAATTGTGTGGAGTACACTTTGGGGGACATTGACTTAGTGTTATGGGCTGTCCCATTGTTAGTATCTACAGGAAACCAGGAATGGTCTTTTTGAATTTTTGTTAACTGCCTACATGAACATGCTTGTGTCTGATGGAGTTAGTTTAAGAAAAAATAATTAAAGTAAACAATTATTTTTGATGTTATAGAAGATGATGATATGAGTGTGTGTCTGTGTGTGTGCATGCTTGGGGTTTCGTGTTTCCGTATATGATAAAGAGATACTTGTGAATGTTTATCTTGTGATATGAATAATTCTTAACTAATTGTTCCCAAGATCAATTGTTATCAAATAAGTGACTGTAAAGTGAACAAAATGTAAGGCCATGTGTAGTGTGCTAATCTTTAAGGTTCATGTTGGAATCAGGAAAGATGGGAATGGCAACTGATGTTTTGATCTTCAGTGAAACAAGGTTTAAAGCTGATGCAAAGCAAACACCTAAGGTAATAGAAGACATTATTGGAACTCCTAGGAGCTATGTATCTGAACTCCATGCAGTTCAATGGAGGACCAAAAATACGGTTTAAACTATGGTTTAAACCAGCCCAATTTAGAAACATCCTTGAATTTTTATTAAAAGTCAAGCTTTAGGGGGCGCCTGGGTGGCTCTGTTGATTGAATGGCTGCCTTGGGCTTGCATCATGATCCTGGAGTCCTAGGATCGGGAACCCCATGTTGGGTTCCCTGCTTAGAGGGAATCCTGCTTGTCCCTCTCCCACTTCCCCTGCTGTGTTCCCTCTCTCACTGTGTCTCTCTGTCAAATGAATAAATATATATGTATTTTTTAAGTCAAACTTTAGGTTGGCCTGGCTGGCTTAGTTGGAAGAGCATGATTCTCGATCTCCAGGTTGTGAGTTTCAGCCCCAGATTGGGAGTAGAGATTACTAAAAAAAGAATTAAACCTGGGGAAAAAGAAGTCAGGTTCTATATGAATATAGTAGAAACATTTTATGGGAAATATGGTTGAAGAACTATTTGCTGAGTGATAACTAGTACTCTAACTGGCCCTGTTTGGAAGGTGGTAATAACATGGTTTGTCAAAGGATCATTTTCTGCATTGTGAATATATTTATATAAGAAATCATATAAAGATACAACACAAATCACACTTGATGAATTTTCTTTAAAAAATTCAGGGGTGCCTGGGTGGCTCAGTGGGTTAAGAAACCTCTGCCTTTGGCACAGGTCATGGTCTCAGGGTCCTGGGATCGAACCCTGCATCGGGTTCTCTGCTTAGCAGGGAGCCTGCTTCCTCCCCCACTTTCTCTGCCTGCCTCTTTGCCTACTTGTGATCTCTTTCTCTGTGTCAAATAAATAAAATCTTAAAAAATATTAAAATTACATGAGTTTAGGGCCCTTAAAAAAAAACTGGACTCTAGAATTGTCCCGTGTTCCCCCTACCTACCTATTAATTGATGGGGATATAAGAACATTTAAAAATTCACTTGAATTTTTAAAATTTAACACCAAGAGTTTTAGTAAAGCCAAGAAAAGGAAGAAAACATTCTCCGAAGAGAATATTACTAAGTCAATTTAGTGTGTAGGGCAAAAATTTTATCATAGATTTTATAGTTTTTGAGCTGCATTTTGTGTTTTCATTGCCGACAACAGAGATGTTTAGATTGAAATATGATCACAATGAAATCTTTTTAATCCCTGCTTATGAAATTACCAAATTTGTAGATCCTGTTCCCTTCTAAAAAGCTTTTAACCCCTAAGAAGTTACAGTAAAAGTCTCAACTTAATATATAATGCCTTTTTAACAAAAATGCTGGTTTTGCAAAATGCAAGAAACTTGTAAAGATTTAAATAATGCTTATGAATTTTTAAAAATATAATAAATTGAATTTTTGTGTGGCCAGTTTTATTGTTAAAGAGAAAAGGGGAACATTAATATGTTAGATTTTTTGCTTGCTATAAAAATCTATTCAACATTTGTAAGTGAAATTATAAGGGTTAATCGTTTTAGAAAATTACTTTGGTTTTTAAGTATTTCATTTTCATATAAACTTTATTTTACTGAGACATTTAAAGATGTCTTAGGAGAGAAAAATAATGAATTATTGGATAATGAATAACCTGTACCTTCTTATCATTACCCCTATGTTGCTATACCCTCCAATTATCAATATAGCTTATAAGTACTTAAATAATATGGCACTTGTGTTGATCAGTTTCAACATCATTCTGGGGAAGAAGCATAGCACATTTTAAAAAAAGATTTATTGATAATATATTTGAAAGGGAGAGAAAGAGCGTGTGGGGTAGGAGGGGTAGAGGGAGAGTGAGAAACTCAAGCAACTCCCCACTGAGCATGGATCCTGACACAGGGCCTTGATCCCAGGTACCTGAGGTTCCTACTGAGCTGATATCAAGAATTGGATGCTTAACCAACTGAGCCACCCAGGCAATCCAATAGAATATTTTTTAAATACTTGACTAAATTCACAAAATTTCTAACATCCCAGCACTCTAAAACATTCTTTTGTGCTCTGATGAACTTAATCACTACCAGGAAGGAATTTTTGGTCCTGGGTAAAAATTCTGTGCATGAGAGAGTTTTAGCTGAATTTGGAACTGAGGCTTAGATTTACCTATTTATGGATCACTATCACCCCTTCTAAATTTATTCCATATGATTAGACAAATAAAAAGCCACACTCATTGATTTTACTGGGGGTCCAGAACACTCAAAGAAAAGAATGTGGGCAATACAATTATTGGGAGTTAGATAAACTAGTGGATTAGAAAAATCACAAAGGAAGTCAGATTTCAGAGAATGATAGTGGCATAAGTTTTCTAAACGTAGGGGAAAAAATGGGTATACTGGAATTGACTCAAATAAAAACTAATTTTGAGAAGAGAACAATGATGTTAAGTGTATCATCAGGCTGTACTGAGTATACTCTACTTTTCCTCCCAGGCTGTCTAAACACTTCACTAAAAAGAGGGCTCTAAACACTTCACTAAAAAGAGGGCTTGGGAGGTAGAAATTAAAGAACTGTGGCACTGGAGGACCTAACATTTCTACTGGGGTTGGTTTTCTTTCTAGAAGGTTCTAGATGGAACAAACTGGACTGATTCAGTAGGGATCTTAACCATTCTAATGTAGGACATCCTACTTGACCAGAAAATGAAAGAGAACTAAATTCTGGCAATGATGAGACAGATGGTCAGGAATTTTGGGTGTTAAAACACTGAAATGAGGTGCCTTCCAGGGCTTTGGCATCTGAGCCTCTAGAGTTATGGTCCAAGCGTCACATTTAGTAATGAGATTCATGGACTTCAGGTATGGTGAAGTGTGTACCCTCAAAGCCTTTCTGCTAGAAGTCAATTGGATTCTGCATACAATATATTTTGGATTCAGTACTGGACTTCCAGGAAAGAAAAGACATCTTTAAGCAACTCTAAATAAACGGAGGCCAAAATCCAAGTGCTGAAAACTCCGAGAGCCAAACAAATGAAAGGTAGATTTTCTGAAGGGCAAATATTAATATCAACATCAAATCAGGTGAATGAAGCCTCAGGCTAACCCAGGCAACTCATAGTTCCTAAAATCAGAATCTGTGAAAGTGTGAAGCAGTCCAAGGTAGGAGGTGCCAACTGGTTCTTAATAGAAACACAGATAAAACCACAGATAAGAGTCAACCAAGCAAATATAAACTCACAACCGACAGTCATCCAATATACACCAATGTAAGCCGCAAAAGTGAAAATTAGTGGAAACAGAGCCCCCCCCCAGACCAGGACTTTTTTTTTTAAAGATTTTATTTATTTATTTGGCAGAGATCACAAGTAGGCAGAGAGAGAGAGAGAGAGGAGGAAGCAGGCTCCCTGCTGAGCTGAGAGCCCAACGTGGGGCTTAATCCCAGGACCCTGGGGTGGGGTCGTGACCCAAGCCAAAAGCAGAGGCTTTAACCCACTGAGCCACCCAGGCACTGATATAAAATATTTCAGATATAGAGTGTTAAAGTAACTCTGATTTAAAAAATAAAAGAAGAAAGCACAAATTTAAACAAGCAATAGCAGATATAAACACAGGGAAGCAGATGTGAAAAGAAAGCATGTAGTATTTTTAGAAATGAAAAATGTATTTGTCAAAACAAAAAACATCCTCAAGAACTTGTTTAAACAACAGATTAGCACAAATGGAGTAAGGATGTAGTGAGCTGGAATGTAAATGTTGATAAATTAAATATATTTTAATCTGTAAAGCAGTCAATAAAAAAGAACCCATAGGGACATGACTGGAAGGTCATTCTGGGCACCCAGAGCAAAGCCCTCAAATACAGAAGGCAAAAATTGATAGAAGTGAAGACAATTACGAAGAAATCCACAATCCTAGTTGGAGATTCAGTAACTGAACTCGTAGACAAAAACTGTTAAGGATACAAAAACTTTCAGCCAGTTTGATTTAATGTCAACGTATAGAATAACATAGCCAATGAAAGGAGAAAATATATTCTTCTCTGACACACATGAAACATCCAATGAGACAGGTGAAACGCTGGATCAAAAACTAAGATTCAGTGAGTTTCAAATGACTGAAATTCTACTGAGTATGTTTTCTGACTGCAATGGTGTTAAAGTAGTACCAATAAAAACAAGATACCTAGGAAATCACCCACTATTTGGAAATGAAGTAATGCAGTAACTTACAATTCCTGGGAGAAGGAAGAAATAACGAAGGAAATTAGAAAACATTTAAGACTGAATGATAGTGAAATCATGATTTTATCAAAACATAGGATGCTGCTAACACTATCTTTAAAGGTAATTTATAATTTTAAGCTCATATATAAAAAGGAAGAAGAAGGTAAATCAGTGGCACTGTTTCCACTTTAAGAAGCAAGCAAAAACATGCAAGTACAATCACAAATAGAAGAAAGAACAGAAATGAGTAGAAATCAATGAAATAGAAAAGAGAAAAAGAATGGAGAAAATCAGTGAAATAAAAAGTTAGTTCTTTAGAAAGAATAAAATTGATAAAAACCCTAGCTGATAAGAAAAGTGAAAGGAAACATGCTGCTAACATCACAGATAGAAGAGGGGCCATCACGATTTCTCACACAGATATTAAGAAGAATATTCAGACTACAAACAACTTTCTGCCAATCAATTCCACAATTTAAGTAAAATGGACAAATTCTTCTGCAGTTGAAATTCTTCAAATTACTAAACTGACTAACACATCAATAGAAAACCTTAATAGCCCCATATTTCTTAGACTGAGTTTGTAACTCCAGACACATATCCTGGAGATGTTATGGGTTCAGTTCCAGACCACTGCAGTAAAGCTAATATTGCAATATATTGAGCACCATGAATATTTTTGGTTTCTCTGTGTGTATGAAAGATATATTTACACTATTCAGTAGCAGGAAAGTCAAATCTATAGTGAAAGAAATCATATCAGTGTTTGCTTCTAAGGGGGTAAGGACTGACTGGGGGGGGGGGTCATGGAAAAGTTTTTTGTCATGGGACATATCTATCAGAACTGATCGAATGGTATTCTGAAGACCCGAACATTTTCTGCTTATGAACTATACCTTAAAAGAAAAATAAAGCAAAAGTGAAACAAGGAAATTTTCAAATAAACAAAACCAGAACATTTGTCTTCAGTTGATGTTCACTAAAAGAAATCCGAAAGGATTTTCTTCTGGAAAGAAGAAAAATGATCCCACATAGAAACACAGAAACATATGAAAGAATGAAAAGCAAAGGAGATGGTAAATCTGTAGATAAATCCAAATAAATATTGTGGGCAAAACCATGAAAATGACATCCTGGAACCTGAAATACATATTGACTCGAAGTGCTGATTATAATAACGTGGAAGATAGGTAGGTCGTAAATGTGCCAAGTTTTGGCACTGTCTAGAAGCAGGAAAACGTGGATATAAATGGTCATTTAGAAGGTAACCATGTGTTTTATTATATGAATCAGGGAAAAACTACAATGAGGGATATGGAATCAAGGATTTATTTTTCAAAAAATGTTTATTTACTTAGAGTCAAGGTTTTATTATCTTCATTAGGCATTAGGGAAGAAGGCTTCAGAAGGCTGCCATTCAGGCTTTGGTGGTGGTCCTGAGGTCGCGGAGGATTAGCATCGCTGGCAGGCAGGAAGAAAAGCTGGGGGTAAAGCAGAGGACCATGACAAAAGCTGGAATCCAGAAACAGGAACTGGAATCTGTCTCCCGCACCACCTCCAATATCAATGATGCAAGTGTCCTGTAGGAAAATGCTGGTGACCTCTACCAAAGACCCGTGTGTCTGTCTGACCTGAGCGTTAGAAAAGCTGAAGGAGGAGAGCCATCAGAACCTAGATTAGCTGCAGGCCCTGCTGCCGCCTGATGCCAACAAGTGGGCAGAGAATGTTCCTTGGAAGCTAAGATCCAAGTACTAGGTGTACTTATTGCTAACTGGGTGTCACTACTCCTACGAGATCCTAGAGACAGAGCTAGGGAATATATACATGCACATACACCCACACGAAGTCTATATTTCTAGAACTATCTACCTATATAGAAAACTATGAGGGCACACAGATATTTCCAATTTCAACACTATGGAGTTCATACTCTGTTCCCTTTTTATAACTCTATTTCGCAACAGTGAGAAACTGACTCCCATTATTCTTAATAAATTGGCTATCTGGCCAGTCTCCCCGTAAGTAATCTTCCTTTGTTACCTCTGCTACCCCCCAGACTCTGACTCCCTCTCACTTTCTCTTGGGAGGCTCTGACCCCTGTAGAAGCCTTTTGGCAGTATAAATCCATCCTGTCACCCTCCCAGGGGTTGTAGAGAGAAGGAACACCAGGGGGTGGGGAATCTTGGGAGCCATTTTAGAATTCTGCTGGCCACACTGGTCATCTGTCATGAGCCTTCTTCAGCAAAAGTAGAATAAGTGACCTCTTTCTAGTGCTGCCTTTAGGAGGGGCATGGGTAAGTTGGGGTATATTCAGAACTGGAAAATTTTAAATATTAAAAGACACCACAGAGATGTAATGTTTAAATACAGTGTGTGATCTTGTGCTAGATTCTCTATTCAAGGAACAATACTTTGTGTGGAGAGCAAATTGACAGAGTTAAAATCCAGAGAGCAGTTAAATGAAATTTCTCTATTCATGTTACATTTACTGAAGTTGATGACTTTAGTATATAAAGGAGTGGTTATATAAAGAAATCTTTATCGTGGGAATATAATCTGAAGTCCTAAGAAGTAAAGGACCATGTTGTATGCAGTTCATTCTCAAATGTCAAGGAAAAAGAATAATTATATATAGGTATGTGTATACACACAGAATACACAAATCTGACAAAATTTAAAAATATGAAAATCTGAATTAAGGGTATAGGGCTCTTCTTTATCATTCTTGTGATTTCACTGTAAGTTTCCGGTTGTTTTCAAATAAAATGATTTTTAAGAATTTCCAGCAGAACCACAGCAGACTCAGAACTTGAAGAGGCCATATAAGAAAAAAGGACAGTGAAAGAAGCTCATGTATGAAAATGGTTTGAGGGGCTTTGACTATCTATGGTGGTCATTTGCCACACTGAGAGCTTTTTTGCTTAATCAAATCAGTTCCAAAGATAGATGATAAATCAGCTGATGACAAAGATTTCTGCATCAGCTCACTGCCTATCACAATACCACAGCTGGCTTCTTTCTCTCCCTGGACTCCAGCATCTGCACTGAGTTCAGGGAGCCTAGTTCAGCAGCTGCAGTTCCCGCTGTCCTGGCCTGCAGAGAATAGCCACTAGCGAGCTTTTCCAGGATGCTTTCGTTCTGTTAAAATGGTATTTCTTGCTGCTTTGGTGAAGGGTCACCTGGACTCTCTTTGGGTGTACCGAGCGGGTGGGTGAGCAATTCTTAGATGACTTAGAGCTCCCTTATTCATGATTTCAACTTTGTCCATTATTATATTCCTTCCAACACCCTTATAATCCATTTCCATGCATGTCCTTGAGGAATCTGTCTATATAAAAGGCCAAAATCCTGTTGTATTTTGGTGTGACTCTCATCTTCTTGTGCTTCACTCTTTGTATCTCATGCTCTGGGGTCTGGAGGGACTGGAGTCTGGTTGCAAGGCTAGAAGCAAGGACAAGTAGTGTGGGTGTTCAGAAATATCATCAATCCCCAGCTGAGCAGGCGGCTCAGGGAAAGCTATTGCAGCATTTTGAGGCAAAAGAATACTAACATCAGTCAGGGAGGAAGAGTACCTGCAAAAGAGCCTCAGTGGAACTTAGAGGTTCAGAGTAGCTTCATTGGGTTTGTTCAATTTTTAGGATGCTGCTTTTTCTTAATCAGTGTTCTAACTTTAACTTAATAACCCCTTTGGGGTTGTGAATTCAATTTGACTTGTAATTCAGCGACCAGAAAGATGTGATCTTGAATTTGTCTTTCCAAAATTTTGACCCTGTATCAATAGGAAAAAACAAAAACAAAAACAAAAAACAAACTCAGATTATTTGTAGGGAGATCACAGAAGCATTCTGGTCCTGTATCCAGACTTTGAACTGGAAATTCAAAGCCCTGAATTCATTATTTTTACTCCCAAGTTCTCTAGTTTAGTTAAAAGCCACTAAGCAGTCCATTAGACTCCTTATTTCCACTAAAATATTCTATGGCATCAGTTACTTGGTCATCCAAGGTCCTGCCTGTCCTAGGCAGTTGATTCCAGACACTGCAGGTGACCATCTGAATAACCCTCTACAGGACATAGTATGTGCATGTTCACTCTTCTTTCAGAAATATAATCAAGCATCCATGGCATGCCAGAGACTCTTCTAGACCCAGAAATAGATCAATGAACAAGATAGACCTGCTGTCATCCAGCTCAGTTCTAATGGAAGAGACAGACATGAAAAATAAGTTTTTATTAAATTTTCCATAATTTAAGTACTTTGTTGGAAAATAAAACTGGGAAGAGGACAGATATTGACAGGAAAGACACCTTCAGGTTTGGTGACATTAAAGAGGCATTAGCTCCTATTGGTGAGAGAGCATTTAAGAATAGAAGTAAGCATACTCAGTGCCCCTAACTTTGGAGACAAACTGAAGTACTGAATGTACTTCTATTTTTGACTTTTTCCTTAGCATGGTGAGTTGTTTGGGAAATGATTCAATAGTTATTTGTAGTTCCTAAATTCTCAACAGCAGTTGCCTCCTGATATGTGTCACTATATATTCTGAGTTGACATCTGCTGTCTGAATCACCAAAATAGTGCCTTGTTTTAAAATTTATCCACTATTGGCTTATGTTTTATCTTACTCTAGGCCATGTTATCACTACATGTGACATCTCTGTATATGTGTTTGTGAAACTGGGATGAAGTTGGCAAAACTTGAGATGGAGGAAACTCTGAAACATGTTTTTGCATTCAGCGAACAGGAGGCATAAGCACGTTTGGAATAGAGAGGAGAGAGAGGCGAAGCAATATTGGAGGAGGCAAAGTAAAATGCATAGTCGAGAACTTAAATGCCATTCAGGCAACAACCTTGGGAGTCCAGATGACTGTAGATTTTTATCATGGCTTTTGGTCTCCAGCAAAGAGACCAGGAGTAAGGCTTTTCCTTAGTAGAGGAGATCGGTTTGTTGATGATGAATTTAATGATGACATTCATGATGACATTGTATTTGAGGAATGTCTCTCCAAATGGGACTTGACTTGACTAACTTTTAGGCCAATAGAAAGATCAGCATGCTGACCCATGCTTTAGGTATTGGTATATCTAAGCGAGGAATAATTGATATGACTGAGTCATTATGAAGCGTAACGTCTTCATCTCCAGAGTTTTCATAGAACTAAAAGTTGTGTCAATGAATAAAGGAAATCACAGTATAGATGATCACAATGGTGATGCTTATGTGCAGTGCCATACAGCTGCCCAGGACCATGCTTATAATGTTTGTTAATCACTAATTTTAAGAACTCAAATAAATATTAAGCCTTTTAATAATCCTCCATCTCCATGTCTCAGTTTCTTCTGTGACCAAAAGATCAACCAATCCCAGGGGTTGCTGAGCAGCTAAGGATAGGAATTTTTTTTTTTTTTTTGGAGCTTTCTGTCCCCACATTTCTAGTTCATTCTGGGCTCCCCAGATCCTTGGTGGTATTTCATAATAGGAAAGCCTACCAGTCATTCACATATCTTTGTTAAAAAGCTGATACAGTTCACACGTCAGTAATTGGCCCACAAGGAGCAGCAGCTGAGCAGAAGAGCTGAGGCCCATCATAACTCAGGTGAACCGAAGACCAGTATTCTTTTTACCTCACAACACTGTTCCATGGTGCAAGGAGGAAGCAGGAAGGATGTTGGCCTGGTCACCTTTTTGGGTTGGGCTGTGCATGGGAGAGGGAGGACACAGGTCTGGGAGTCGGGCAGCCCAGGCATCCAGGGCTGGCTTTACCCTGGCTTTGTGAAGCAGGCTGTGGTTCCCACACCGCCAGGCATCTTTTCTCCCCAGATGACCTTGGAGGCTCCTTCGAAGCTCACATCCCACAGTTCCTCTGTGTGGCACTCAGAGGCCACAGCAAATGATCTGATTCTTTCTGGACCTCATCTCCAAAGTATCTTGTAATAGCAAAGTGGAGCATTTCTATTGTCTGACTTGGGGATCTGGTAATGAAATTGTAGGGGAGAGTATTACTGTTTTTCAACACTCTTACATGGATGTGTGGCTTTTTATGGCCCCTTCCCTTCTCTTCGTGTGTCTCTTCTGGCTGTCTCCTGATCTGGGGACATACATATGCATATATATGGGGTCCTAAGGATAAGCATTTCAGCAGAAGCAAAACAGGTCATCTATGCCTCAGCAGCTATTTGTTTTGATTGTTTCATGAAGGTTTGTAAGGACTGCGGATTTTCCTCCAGTCAGCGCATGCTGAAGAACACCTACTATGTGCAGACTCTGCTTTAGTCTCTAGGGACGGGGAGAATTCTGGACACAGAGAGCCATTTGTACCTACATATCAAGATTACCATACATGGGAGTATCTCAAGGTTTGCTCATATAACCCATTTCCTTTGGGGATTGAACAAATTGATACAAAGCAGTGTTATGAATGAACTTGATTACCTTTTGAGAGAAAATGTCTCACTTCTTGTGCTTTTGCTACAAATTTTAAGAATGAATGGCTGTTTTCAGAACTAAAAGTTTGGCAGCCCACTTACAAGATGGAAAGGGAAGAAAAACTAAAGATACCTCTCTTAGTTTAAAGTACGTGGAGCTATTTTTCCAAAGTCGGCTTTGCTGGCAGAACAAGTCTGTTAATAACCCTCCGGTACTCCCTGTGTTGAAATAACACAAATTAGCATTTAACCCGGGAGGAAGAACACATGAAGTTATTTAACATTTACATAAAATTATGGAGTAAACTCCAAAACAGGTCGCCTCTGAAATGTATAATTACACTCAGCAGTCCCGTCAGCATACATAGAAACAATTTTATTTCCAATCATCTTCTGCTTTTATTCACTCAGGAATGTATCATTAAAATTTCCACAGAACAATGAACCTTAATAGGTGCTAATGCAATTGTGAATTATGGTAATTGTTACCTAAATTAATCTCTGTACTTTCTATTCTGTATTGCCCTATGCATAAGAAGTGTGAAAAAGATAATGTTGAAACTGACATTTGTATAAATGGTGTAAAAGATTTATCTTATTTGATAAAAAAAAATTTCATGAGAACTTGCTACTTTTTAAAGTTATTTGTTTGGGAAAAAATGTTATATTTGCTCTCAGGTATGGTTTATGTAATCTTGACTGGGTGAAATTTGTGGGGAAGCAAGGCCGTTGACCATTAGGTCACCTTTGATGCCTACACACTCACGAAGGTGTCCAGAAGGCACATGTATGTCCCCTGTGCAGATCTTGCCCTATATCTGCATGGGGTTACTTTCTATGTGTTTACCTTCACTCGTTTATAAAATCAGCATCCACCATGCTTGGTGTAATGATACCTACCATTAGGGCCTGAACCATGGGGTCCCCATGTCCTTCCCTCCTCTAAATTTGTATGTTGAAGTCCTCACCCTGACTACCCCAGAATGTGACTATATTCAAATGGGAGCTTTAAATAGGTAACCCAATTAAAGTGAAGTTACTACAGTGGGCCCTTATTCAAGCGGTATCCTGGTAAGAGGAGATTAGCATTCAGTCAGACAGAGAGAGGAGACACTGTGAGGACAAGTGGGGGAAGACAGCCATCTATAAGCGAGGGAGAATGGCCTCAGAAGAAACTGGCCTTATCAACCTAGGTCTTAGACTTTCAGCTTCCAGAACTATGAGGAAATAGATACCTGTCGTTTCAGCCACCCAATCTGTGGTGCTTTGTTCAGGCAGCCCAGGTAAATGAATATATCTAGCCAGATTGGAAATAATGAAATATAGGCTTTTGTATTGTTACTCTTGACTTACATTTGACCTTGGGCATATTTCTTAATTTTTCCGTTTGTAATTATAGTTGTATGTTTGTATATTTTAAACTGCTCAACATCATATTCTTTTCTTGTCCTAACAGCACTTTGAATTTCCTCTGTGAGACTACTAACTCCTCAATCTCAGTCCCCACAAGTTCAGATGAGGCTCGTCTAATGGGCCTATTACTTGGTCTGGCCAATCAGTTCTATGTCTTCCTCCCACAGTGTTCATCCATAAATGTGGACATATGACAGCGACCTAGACAATGAGGTTCAGTTTCAGAACTTAATTTTGAAGTCCTGAGCACCTAAACTCTGTATTTGCTGATGCTGCTGAGGTATGGGGGGTGTGCCTGAGGCTCCCTGTAGCTTCCTGACAGCCACAGTGAAGGGGCCAGACAAGGAATGAAATCAACACAGAGAGAACAGGGCTGCAGATAGAGATCTAGTACCAAGGACCGTGTGTGAGTCCCTGATCCAGACTTACTTGAAGCCAGTGATCCCCCAAACCCTGTCGATTAATAAGCCAGTAAATTCCTCCACTCTCTCTTCCACTTTAAGGTAGTTTGGCTTGTCATTGCTACTGAGACCTTAGTAATATAATGTTTTAATGCTTTGTCTCTTCCTCTGTGAAGTGAGTATACTCTTGTAACTATATTTTTCCCCAAACTAAATATTATACAGAACACTGGTATCTTTGGTGTATATGTGGGAAGAGGTAAAGAAAAGACTACCAGAGGTCACACGCAGGTATGTTTCTTCCTGGGGCCAGTAAAGTTGCCAAATGGCCAGAGACAAGGACTGCTATTGGGATACTTGATGTGATTTTTCTATATGTACTCCGGCAGCCAGTAACTGATATTAGAACACTCATGGAGAGACGTATATTTGGGCCTGATAGTAATAACAGAATTTAAAGAGCAATACCTTTGGCTCTACTTAAAGCAAAACAAACCATGGCGCACCTGAGTGGCTCAGTCATTAAGCATCTGCCTTCAGCTCATGTCATAATCCCATGGTTCTGGGATCAAGCCCCACATCAGACTCCGTGCTCAGCTGAAAGCCTGCTTCTCTCTCTCCCACTCTCCCTGCTTTTGTTTCCTCTCTCACTGTGTCTCTGTCAAATAAATAAATAAATAAATAAAATCTTTAAGAAACAAAACAAAACAACCACCAAAAATCCAAGTTCAAATGGAATGCATCGTAGCTAGCGGGTTTTTTTTAATAGGATAAGTTTTACTGGGCCAAGTCCAGGATGAGCTTTGCCATTTATAACCATCTTTGGAACAGTGATTATTAACCAGCTCTGAAGAAGACTTTAAAAATGCATGAGAATGCTACCTCCCAATACGAAACCTGCTTATACAGTTTGCCATCAATTTCAAGGGCTCTGTTCTTTCAAAGCCCACTTCCCTACTGGGCCCATGGCCAAGAGCTCTAGGAAGATGTGTAAATGCATGTTTGCTGACTTATTTTCTAAGCTTTTTAGATTTTATTTCTTTTTTTTCCTTAAGATTTTTATTTATTTGAGACAGACAGAGAGAGAGAGAGAGAAAAAGGGAGCAATCATGCATGTGCATGAGCAGGGGGGAGAGGAAGAGGGAGACGGAAAAGCCCAACATGGGACTGGATCCCAGGACCCTGAGATCATGACCTGAGCCCACGGCAGACACTTAATGGACTGAGCCACCCAGGCGCCCAAAGCTTTTTAGATTTTATGAATCAGATTCTTTAAATTGCAATTTAGGCAACACTGCTAATTCATTTCTTCAATTACTGTAACTTTTTCTTTCATTTTGGAGGTTGCTTTGTCTCTGGTTATATTTACTTCTGCCTATAATCTAAGGAGGAGTTCCTTGTTTATTTGACAAGTGTTTATGGGTGCATGATGTATACCAGGAACCGTGGGAGATATGATGAGATTAGAGAGAGAGGGGCCAGTCCCTCTGGAATGTAGGGGCTGTTGGGAGAACACAGGGATCTGGTGGTTTAAATCAGCAGAATCTAGTATTGGCCTTTTTGTCTCTGGAGTGAGGGCACTACCTCTGTGGGGCCCAGAGCAGGAAGGACCTGGAGTGTGGAGGGGACTCTGCTACCGTAGGATGTAAAAAGGCTACCCCTTCAGTTGGTCCAGCTTTGCAGAAAGGCTAGAGGACATCACATCCTTAGGTGGACTAAGGATGGCCTACCCTTTTATCAATGACTCCCCACTAAGGCCAGAAGTAGGATGAGGTAAGTAAGTGAGAGACTTCCTTCCCAAGTAGAAAATTCATGAAAATTGCATACTTCTTAATACTTCTTAATTAGTATCCAACAAGACCACGAGGGGGTGAGTCGAGCCTTGCAAGGTCAAGGTGGGCTCCTGTCATTACTTAAAATTTTGATATTTTGTTTATCATGGACATTTTGATATTTTGTTCATCACAGATAAATTCATTTTGACAGTTTAAAAATATTGCATTAAAATGTGATTGCTAAGATTTTCAGTGATACCTTAAATTTTGTGCCCAAAGTTAAGGCCTCACTTTTCCCACCCTTGTCCTAGCCCAGACTCATGATGTAGGGATAAGTTATGGCACTCTGTTAAGAAATGTTTGCAAAAGGGGCACCTCAGTTCCTGTCATTAAGCATCTGCCTTTGGCTCAGGTCATGATCCCAGGGTCTTGGGATTGAATCCTGTGTTGGGCTCCCCACTCAGCCAGAAGCATGCTTTTCCCTCTCCCACTCCCCCTGCTTTTGTTCTTTTTCTAACTATCTCGCTCTGTCAAAGAAAAAAAAAAAAAGAAATGTTTACAATGTATCATTCTTTTTTTTTTTTTAAGATTTTATTTATTTATTTGACAGATAGAGATTACAAGTAAGCAGACAGAGGGAGAAGGAGAAGCAGGCTTCCTGCTGAGCAAGGAGCCCGGATGCGGGGCTCGATCCTAGGACCCCGAGACCATGACCCGAGCTGAAGGCAGACGCTTAACGACTGAGCCACCCAGGTGCCCTGCAATGTATCATTCTTATAATTGAATTTATAGGATAAGTTTTTATTATTATTTATTTAACAACTAATAATACCATTATTCAATTGTTTAATAGTTAATAGTATCACTTAATTATTATTAATACATATTTTGTATAATATGTGATATCTATTTTTGATATATGTAATTTTGGGGACATATACACATAATTAATTTGAATTGATGGAATCCTTCAAAATGTAATGTAGATGTAATTTAAAGCCAGCAGATTGAGACATACAGAGCGTATAGGTGCATCATTTTTTGAATAACATCTCTTAATTTATCTGGGAACTCCTGGCACACAGCATCATATCTGGTTCTAAGGGTTAGTAATTTTCTATATCTGTACTGGCTGGCCACAAAGGGCTGGTGACGAAGGTTCATTGTACGAGCTGTGGCCTTGGCCATCACACCATGCCTGGAGACCGCTGCCCTTCTCCCCATGTCCTGGTCTCTGTGCAGCTCTGAGCCCTGACCTCTGGCTTCATATTGGCCTTGTCTCCTAAGGCTCTGTGTCCCATATCTCTGTTACCTTCTCTCCCCAATCTCTTACTTGCTCCTGGATCTCCCCAGCACCAGACTCAGCTTGTGTTTCATCCCTAACTCCTCTTGCTGGCATCTATCTGTCTTGTGCTCAATTTCTCCACCATCTGGAACAAGTTCTAGAAGCCTAATTAACTTGTAAAGTGTGTTCAGTTTGGATGGCAAAAACCATCTTTTTTCCCGTGACTCAAACCTCCTGACCTTTCCTCATAAAACACTCATGTCCTATTTGCTACCCTGTGCTCAGTTGTCATTACTTTGTGCTGACAGTTTTATTGTTTCCTGGTGACCTCTGTCCATCCACAATTACTGTGGTATATGGCAACCCACTTATTTCAAAGTTAAATGTGTGGGGTAAAAATAAAACCAAGAAGTTCCACCTTCTAAGGAAAAAATTCCACATTTTTAAGATACAACATGTATTCATTCTTATATATATAAATTCTATTGTAATTTATTTTGCTAAGTGAGTGAATAGGCCTCTTAAACATGTCTAGTTATCAGTTAGTAATGCTTGGCTTTTGAGA
Source organism: Mustela nivalis (assembly GCF_964662115.1). NCBI lineage: Eukaryota > Metazoa > Chordata > Mammalia > Carnivora > Mustelidae > Mustela > Mustela nivalis. The sequence continues at coordinate 19,967,304 of NC_139032.1, forward strand.
TCTCCCCAGCTCTTAAAACTATGCATGTGAATAAGCAAACATCTAAGGAAAATTTTTCAAAGAAGCCAAGATTGACTAAAAAAGGATATATTGCAGCAAGAAACAAAAAAATGGCTTTAAAGTATTGACAATAAATGAAGATGATTCAGTCTTTCAGAATATCCTGAACTTTTACATCAAGTAAATGTATATTTAGGACCCTTGTTTGTTTGACCAAGTCATTATTTGGGAATGAAAACAATGAAGAAAAAATAGTTTGGTTATATAGTAGTATAGAGTGAGGGCAAGGAGACCAAAGTTCCTTCATCACTGCTACTCGTTACACAATGACCTTGGGCAGAATGTGTATGGTGTGGATGCCTCCCATTGGTAAATAGAATATGGGGGCTCAAAAGAATGGCTTTTACCCAATAATCACTAAAACTGATCTAAATTAGTGTCACATAGCATAGCTGCAGACTTAGATTTAAGGAAATCATTTATCTCTGGTTGCATTCCTGTTGTGAATTTAAATAGAAAGGGGGCTGTCATTGACTTTTAAAAGTTGAAAGTCCAACACAAAGAAAAATGAAAGAAAAAAAAGGTATGATATGTTCCATAGGATGCCAAGAAATTTTTTCAGAGAGAAGTAGTTCTTCTATGTACCTATATCCTCTTTATTTAGAGTTAATTTTTGTTAATTTCCGTATTCCTCTTTTTGTCTATAGGATTCATGTCTTGTGGGAGAATGGATAAGGAAGAAGAACACGTCTATTTGAGGAAGCAGGCCCTCTACAGTTTATCTTTGGATCAACTGATAATTTTTGTGAGTCAAATTGTCTAGGACTTTATCCTGAGTTTCTTTAGAGAAGTGAAGGAAGGAAAAAGTAACACTTCTCCAGTGCTTTGGGATCCTTGGGGAGAAGCTATGTGAGAAGCACAAAGTATTGCTCTCATTTGGCAATCATGATTCTAAGGCATATTGAAGCAGACACTTGAATGCTCCAAATGACGAGATAATCCAGATAAACTTTACGCGTCTTGCAGCTTTTGAAGTTCTTAAAGCCAAATAGAGTGGAAGGATAAAAGACAAACTAAGTTCCTAAGTTAGTTCGTTTCATACACTTAGTGTCTCTGCTTCCTATGAATCCCAGCTGCCAGTAGCAAATACCACAGCCAAACACCTAGAGTCAACTTATCTGTGTGCGGACAGCTCTATCACACATATGTGCTATGGTTTACAAGAATGAGGCTATCTTCCTATGTAACTTGCTTTCATTGAATTACACAATACTGAGTAATTATAGTATAATTTCTCTATAGTATCAATTGTAAAAGCAAAATAGTTCTCCATTATATAGAGAATCTGAATGTATTGAACCAATCCCTGTAATTGGATATTCACATTATATATTAAAAGAGTCTACCAACATATCAACATGGAAAAAGATTAGATCTGACCTTTGAAATTTCCTAAAGCCATTGGTAAACAGGAAGCCTGTGGAAACCCCATGTGGATGGGGTCAGAAGCCTTCTGAATATTACACAGTAGGTCAGAAGGGCATGGGTCCTATAGATCTTGAAGCAGAACTGGATGCTTAAGAAATAATCCATGTGAAGTCATTGTTTAGACTGTATCAGGTATACAAAATATGACCTCTTTAGGCTAAAAAATTACTCTCTTCCATTATAGATCTCTTTATCATCCTTTCCACCCTAAGATATGAGCCTACACTGAATCATTAGTTAGGGTTAATATAGTTTTATTTTATTTTGAGTATATCTTTCTTAGAAGAGCCTTTTAAAAACTTTATTCATTTATTTGAGAGAGGAAGAGATAGAATGAGTAGGAGCAGAGAAAAAACACACAGACTCTGTGCTGAGCCTGAAGTAGGGCTCGATCCCATGACCCTGAGATCATGATCTGAGTCGAAATCAAGAATCAGACACTTAACTGTCTGAGCCACCAAGGTGGCCCTCAGAAGAGCCTTAATATGGACTTATATAGAGTATAGTTGAAAAAATGCTCACAGTTTTATAATTAAATGAGTACATTTAGATCTACTGAGCCTGGCGTCTTGTATTGTGCCAGTGTACCTGAGCAGAACTATATTTCCCAGAATACCCTTTCCTGTTTGGATTTTGGTTGCAGCAGACCACTAGAAAAATTCACACAAGACTTAGAGGGCCAAAACAAAGTCCAAGCCATTTTGTTATTTTTGGCAGGTTGGTTCAGCGTGCCAGACATGGTGGCTCTCACGCACATTGTTGTTGGTCTGCTTTCTCGCCTTGCTGCCTTGGGGCAGCCCCATACCCACCCTGCTTCCCTCTCCTACCAGCTTCTTTGAATGTGGGGCCAGGTAGGCATGTAGCTCTGTGGTCAGTGTACAGTTTTTCCTGCAGATCATTCAGGGCACCAGGACCTCAGAATGTGACTGTATTTGGAGATAAGGCCATTAAGGGAGTAATTCAGGTAAAATGAGGTATATAGATGGGTCCTAATCCAAGATGACTGGTGCCCTTATAAAAAGAGGAGATTAGGACCCAGACACACACAGAAGGAAGGCCCTGTGAAGGCCATGTGAAGACCCAGGGAGAAGATGGCTATCTGCAAGCCAAGGAGAGAGTCCTCAGAAGAAACCAACCCTGCTGACACCTTAATCTTGAACTTCTAGCCTCCAGGACTGTGAGAAAATAAATTTCTGTTCTTTATGTTACCTAGTCTGTGGTACTTTGTTATGATGATCCTAAAAAACTAAAATAGCATTGTTAGTACTTATTAAGTGACTTATTTCTGTAAGAGGATATCAAAACAGTCTCTATGTTCTGCGCAGATAATACATCTCTATTCAATAAGTGACATAAGCTTGTCCCACAATAAGCATACTCTTGAACTTAGGACCCACTTAGCATTTAGCAAAAATTGAGCTGAAATAATATTTATGAAGGGAAGTTTTCTCAAAGGCCATTCATTTCATGAATTCCACTAGATATCTAAAGCTTACCTCTGGAACAAACTTTATCCTTGGTTGTGTAATGTCACTTCAACATTAGATTGTGTTTAATAAATTACTTTTTGTTGAGGTGTCATCAGCATAGGGCAAAGAAAATTCTAGAAAGGGTTTCAAGAAATGTATTTGTGTGTCTACTGAAAGGTTGCTACTGAAAATGTTGCATGGGATTATTGCTAAAAGGCTCCTGGGGAGAAATTCTGACTAACCTAAGTACCAAGAATATCTGCTCTTCTCATGATCAATTAATGCAAAGATTAACTTAGTTTTTATTTTTGTAAGGAAGGCTAGAAAGCTGGATAATGGTTCTTAAGCTTAACGTGCCAAAGAATCACCTGAGGAGCTAATTCTGAAACTGAGTGAATAAGCAAATGTGACAAAATATTCAATTTAGAATAAAGCTTAGTCTGAGCAAAGAAAATTTAAACTGTCTCTTCAACTCCTATTAGATAAGATTGCTTTGGTTCAGTCTCCCCTTATTTTCCTTCCTAGGATAGCATATGGGTATATGCAGGGGCATAGGTGCCTGTGTTGTGGGTGACGGAGCCTCTGTGCTTTTCTGGTTCTTAAGTGTCCACTGGTTCCAGACCTTTGTTTTATACCAGTCCTTCCACCCAGCCCTGTGACCGGGCCATCCAGTTCTACCTTCTATGGTGATATCATTGTCCCAACACAGCAGCTGCCACATCAGTCTGGCTGGCTCTCAACCTTCTCACCTCTTGGTATACTTTCTATTTAATTAGGCTGAGTGGTTGTATGTTGTTGTGGGCTCCTTTGCACAGTCACCTCCTCCTTGACTCCCAGGTGGAGAAAAAGAGGCCCAAGTCCCTTCTCTTCAAGGTTTCTTTCCTTGTATAGGACAAATCAACCTTTGTTGTAAAAGTCTGAGAGGGGAACATCAAGAGATGCAGGTCTAAACACTTGACTCTCATTTCTTTCTTCCTCTTCTGTCCCTATAAATGCCCAAGCTGGAAATATTTTTTAATTTTTCTTTACCTACATTTTTATTTCTTTCTACAACTGAGCAAGAGATTTCCTGTCATTGCATTTGTTTGGGGGAAATGGAATTTTGTCAACACTAAGAAAAACTCAATGGGATGGGTCCTCCTGGTTGGGTTGTTGATATACTAAAGGAGGAAATAAAAGCATTTGGGAAATCCTTTCTTTCTAAAAAATGCATGGCTTTTAAGCTTATTGACTTCCTGTAAATCCTATTTTGTATGTCAGATGCTGAATATTACATCAGTATTTATTTTCACTTTTCTCTCCCTAACACATCTCCCCAAACAGATGGGTGTTCTAAGTCACGTACTTGGAAATGCAAAACAAAAAAGCACGTTAATAATTTAAAAATTGTCTCTAATAAATACTGCTTTATTATAAATGCTAATAAAAAGATAGATACCAGAAAAAAAAAGAAAAGAAAAAGAAAATGGTCTTGAAAGAGGGGAAGAAAAGTAAGTTATAAGTTTTAAGTCCTCAAAACTGGTTTCTTCAGTCCTGGTTGCAAGGGGGCAGTCTTAAAGGCACAGACAGATACTGAGAAAGAATAGTTTGGATCGGTGCCATTTTTGGTGCCACAATTTGTTGGATCCATTGGTAGACATTAAGTACTTTGGAAAATTCAATGTGGATTATGCTATGAGCCTGTTGTCTTTGACCTGGTGAGAGATTCAAGAGTTGAGTTCAAGTATTTCTAGGAGTATTAGGATGCTGGCAAGTAATCCAGATTTTCTTTGCTTCCATTTCTTTTCTTCACTTTCACAAAGTTTGATAAAATCATTCTCTTATCTTTCTTGCTGACCTTAAATGAATGTGGTAGAGAAAAAAAAATGAAGAATAGAGGTCCTTTTAGAAAAAGGTCAAGATACTACATTTATTACATCATTTATTGTTACACATCTGCAATGGGCAGCTTTCTTATTCTGTATCCTTCATAAAGGAACCCTTGCAAACCAGTGGGCAGTTAAAAACTTTGAAAAGAAGCAAGTCTTCCTATTTCATTTCACATTGCCTCACTTCTCATTTTGATTAGGATGGAGATAAAAGGAGGACTTAGAAATATACCGTCACTGGTTGTGTAGACAGGCCGTCGGAGAGTGCTGGCCTGTGACATTAGGTGGCTGATGGTTCCAAATGGTGGCCAAATCTCAGCAAGGAAAAGCAGGACACTCTACAGTTGAAGAGTCACAAAAGCTTTCAGAGTATGATGAGTTTCCTTTGGGGGATTTATTATTTAGGCTTGTTCGGCAAGCCCACGTGGCTACAAAATCTTTGAAGATTTTGGAAAATGTGGCAATTGGTTTAGTTATGGGCTCCCTCATTTCTCGGTTCTTCCAAGAAGAATCCTATTTTTGACTAAAGGTTGTTACCATCTTTAAATTCCATCTTCACCGTGAATGGAAGATACGGGCTTTGTTCCTTGCGCAGCCTGCACATTGATGTAGACCTCTACCCTGGTCTCCATTTTCCCTCTCCAAAATCCTGTCCTTGTCCTCTTTAGATCCCAAGTCCTTTCTTCCCCCCAAGTGTTTTTGTAGCAATAGGAACATGCCATCACCTTTTTTTTTTTTTTTTTGGTTGAAAAATACTGTAATAAAGCTAGGTCATGAATATATTTTGGTGGCATGGTTTGTAAACGAGAAGTTTTCTGAAAGATGCCTTTCTTGATGAATTCATTAGTGTTGTCTTGGTTTAAAAAAAAATGATGGCAGGGTGGAGTCTCCTTTTCTCTCAAGCACCTCTGATCCCAGTGTACAAATAATGTTTATATTCCAGTTCACAGAAAAAAAAAAGGAACGTGAAAATATTTCATTGAAAGCTGACAGCTTTAACGAACTTTAAAGGTTAACCCTGGTGCTAGTTAACATATCTATTCATGTCTCCATCAGTCTATTGAATTACTCAGCTGAACACGCACACAAAAGCAAAACTTGAAAAAAAAATACCCAGAAAGCCAACATTAATAATTCATAAATACTGGAGGCTGGTGACTGACAATTTTCCCCCTACTGTGTTGAAGTCTGTTAAGAACTGAATCCTGATAGCTCCTAAGTTACTTTAGAAACTCAGTGAGCAACCCTGTCCAAGAATGTTAATGTTTCTGTAAGTGGTTAGCTACCGAAACAGTGGATTTTTATCCCCTCAAGCACTTGTTCATGTCCCTTTGGATTAGTATAAGGTACAGCTTTTCATGAGATGTTCAACTGACACTTTTTATATTTGAATTTCTCAAGCATCTGCAGACCATAAAGAACTCCAAATTCAGCCATAATCCTCTGTTTCAAAGTAAATCGGCATTTTTGAACAGATTCCAGATACCAATTATAGCATTAATGAGGATATACAATCGTGTTGTCTGCCTGGGCAAGGTTAGAAGCGATGTTGTTCCTGACAGGGCTGGCCTGCCTCCGAATTCACCATCCTCCTTCCTCCATGTGCATAGAATCATGCTTATCAAACCTCCCCATTAAAAAATAGGAGTTATCCACATCTTTAAGGATTAACCATTTTCCTGGGGACACAAGGGACAAATACTGCTACTGTTTGTTGCCTGACGGTGAATTGATTTCAAGCTCTTGTATAGGAAGAATAAACATTCAGGCTTCATGTTATTAGAAAGATTTAGCAAAGAGCTCCCACGGAGGGCTGAGGTGGGGACTCTGTGGGTTCTTCCGCTGGTGCCAATGGCCTTTCTCACCTGGGTTTGCTTCAAAAGGGCGCTGTGGCTGTTGTCTACCTCATGGCTGTTATTTCTACCACTTGCCAATGATTAAACTCTCTTTTATGCTCCCCACTCAGAGTTTATAATTGTCTGTCACATCTGCACTTTGGAAAAGCAAGAGGAGGTTAAGGGATCTTCTCAGACTTGGGAATGGTTGCCAGGAGGCTTTCTGAGAGTTCTCACAAGCCAGCTTCTAAATAGGAAACTATGGTGATAGTCCAATGTTAAAACCCTTACGTGGCTTCTTAAACTGCAGGGTTTATGTTAGAGATGGTCAGAGAAATAACCCAATCTCTGCCCTGATTAGCAACAAGCTTGTTTCTGTTTCTCTTACATTGCAGTTATGGTAATGACCAGAAACTATTACATTAACTGCAGTCCATCCTCATTAAAATCTTGGTCTCATGAACAGCCACTAAAGGATGTTAAGTGTCAGAAAGATGTGTGTGTTGCAGAGTAGAAACTCAAAAATAATTGATTGACTTAAGGCATTGGCTTCTGTATTAAGCAATAAATAAAGCCCCAAACAATTACTGAGCACCTTTCCTCTAGGAAGGTCCTCACCAAGTATGATGAGTGTGTTAGTTGTTTGTAATGGAGGCAGCTTGAAATCCTACACTGCTGATTAATGAATGTGTGTGTGGACAAACTGCCTAAGCCTTCTGAGCCTCTATTTTCTGGTCTGCAAATCGGGGATAATAGTATTTACTTAATAGGGTTGCAGAGCAGTTGAAGTAAAATAATGTAGATGAAACATCTAGCAGAATTAATAGTAAGTGCTATTTTCCTTCACCTTACAATATAATTAGAACAATCTTTTCAGCGTGTTTGTATGTGTATTACTTTACTGTAATCCTGTGAGGTAGAAAAAAAAGAATTTGATTGCTACTGTTTTTCAGACGAAAAAAAGAAATACAGGCACAATCAAGTTACATGATTTGTCCAAGTTTGCATCTAATTCTGAATTGACAGTGGCCTACAGATTTTCTTCTTTATACTGTTTCCATATCTACTGACTCTTTGTACCACCTTATGAGGAAGTCCACATCAAATAGTAAATACCTTCCTCCCAAGTATTTCGGTCAGATTTTGTCATTAGGCTAAAAGGCTATAGGTTAATTTAACAGGAGGAAGAAAAATGTTTCAGAGATCACTGATGTGATGTGTAATGATCTATACTTTTTCATAGAAAAATATTTAATAGCTAATAGTTATTTTGGGGCTTGTTAAGTATCAGGAGCTCTATTAAACGCTAAACAAATATTAACTTTTTAACTTTTTGAATTTTATTTGTTAGAGAGAGAGCGAGAGAGCACTCAGGCACCTGAACAGGGGAGGGGCAGGGGCAGAGGGAAAGGGAGAGAATCTCCAGCAGACTCTCTGCTGAGCTGGGAGCCCTATGCAGGGCTCAGTCTCACAACCCTGAGATCATGACCTGAGCCAAAATCAAGACTTGGATGCTTAACCGACTGAGCCACCTAGGTGCTCCTTAACTTTTTAACGTCTTGCAGCACTCCTAGGATATTGATACTGTCAGCAGCTCCATTTTATAGCCGAAGAAACAGAGGCATGGAAAGGTTGACTAAACAGTACGAAATTACCCATATAATGGGTGATAAACTGCCTTTCAAACTCAGGAGTCGTAATCAGGATTACAGTACTTAATGCACCGATTTTGTTTCCCAATTATTTATATGAAATATAAAATTAATTATGGCAAAAGAGGCAATAATGTCTCAATGTGTTTGTGATTTTTACTTTCCTTGAGGTTCAATTTCAAAGGTCATTAAGAAGAAAGGAAAAATTTCAAGGAATTCAATTAATGCTCATTCTGTTCTATGCAAATTTTTATTCTTATAACCAGCTTTTAATTTTTTTTTAAAAGGAAACTTTTTTTTTAAGATTTTATTTATTTATTTTTTTGTCAGAGAGAGAGAGAGAGAGCGAGAGCGCAAGCGCACAGGCAGACAGAGTGGTAGAGGGAGAAGCGGGCTCCCTACGGAACAAGGAGCCTGATGTGGGACTCGATCCCAGGACGCTAGGATCATGACCTGAGCCGAAGGCAGCTGCTCAACGAACTGAGCCACCCAGGCGTCCCTATAACCAGCTTTTTAATATTTTATTTAATAAATAAAAATCTAATACAAAATTGAATGGCAGACAAATGCAATAGTGCAGGTGATCTACCTTTTGTATGTGAGACTATGTTGACTTTCTTGTAAAAGAGGATGTCAATTATAATTTTATTTCCAAACCCAGATTTAATTAGTATGGATTTACTCATAGCATTTCCTCACCTATACAGAGTTCTCAACTATATGGAATTATATCTTTTATTAAAAACCTTATCAGTATTTTTTTCCTTGAATTTTCTGGTCACTCACTATAACACAGAGACTCATAGGACAAGTGGTTTAATCATTATTTCTCAGTTTGATAGTATTTTAGAAAATTTAACTTTGACATCCAGAATTCTCTTCTACCCAATGTGCATTTAAAAAAATCTATTTGCTTTTTCTTTCCGTTTGAAGATTTGAGGCAGCTTATAACACAGCAAACCCAAAAGAGATAAAATATCAGGATCAGATAAAAAGAAGAGCATAATTATACACATCATAAGGCTCAAACCTTGTTGCCATAGCTGGTGTGCGAATTTGGCTCTAAGCCATTATATAATTCCTTGAGGGCAGTGAATGATGTAATAAACACTGACCTCAATTACATTTTTATAACTTATAAAACACTAAATTTCATATGGCTTGACTATATGATGACATTCGATAAAAGCTGAAGGTAAACAGTCTTCTCTTAGGGATACCCTAATGTGTACCAAATATGTCACTTTCTTGTAGCTCAGCTTACTTCAAGGATGCAGGTACCTAGAGAAGTTAATGGACTGTTTAAATATTTTCAAAACCATTTTTTCTACATTACAGTTATTTAGCAAAAGTCTCATGAACTTTCTCTCCCAAATTTATAAAATATATATATAAAAATACAAAGCAATCTAAACACTTGTTAATCTTTCTCTCTACTCTCCTTCTCTTCCCTTTCCTGTAACTGGTATCAATAACTGGTGTGTATTGGTCCATTCCACAGTAGACAATGCAAAAATCGCTAGATCCAGTGCTTTAAAATACACTTTTCCTTTTTCTTTTTTAAAGATATTTACTTATTGGGGCACCTGGGTGGCTCAGTGGGTTAAAGCCTCTGCTTTTGTCTCAGGTCATGATACCAGGGTCCTGGGATTGAGCCCCACATTGGGCTCTCTGCTCAGCAGGGAGCCTGTTTTCTCTTCTCTCTCTGCCTGCCTCTCTGCCTACTTGTGATAGTCGTCTGTCAAATAGGTAAATAGAATCTTTGGGAAAAAAAGGAAAAAAAAGAGATTTACTTATTTATTTTAGAGTAAGAGTGCTTGCACACACAAGTGGGAGGGACAGACGGAGAGGGAGAAAGATTATCTAGCAGACTCTGCACTGAGTGTGGAGCCCAGTGAGGGGCTCAATCTCATAACCCTGAGATCACGATCTGAGCTGAAATCAAGTCAGATGCTTAATCAACTGTACCACCCAGGTACCCCACCTTTTTCTTTCTTTCTTTCTTTTTTTTTTTTTTTAAGATTTCTGACTGATCTGGGTTTCCAGTATATGAAACAATCAGGGTTCGGGGTCAGTGAGAAGGAAAAGAAGTAGGGGAGAACTGGAGCAGGTATTTGCCCTGATGACATCTGCTGACCTCTATAAGCTAGGTCATAGGTTCTGAAGTTCCACATGTGAGGAATAGGAGATAAGGCCCATAACCCAAGGAAAATGGGATGGCAGATAAGCACCTTCCACATAAGGCTGAAGTCAGCACGCTCATTTGGTACCTTGGAAAAGTATATGTCCTTCACAAGGAGACTTGCCTGTTTTGTCTTTGATGAGAAAAATAAAGTCTTCTCAGAGAACCTAAAAAACAAGGCACAATTACCAATATAGCTGGAAAAACTGATCAGTTAGAGAAATTACAGGTTTGTTAGTACTGCCAGGCCCATCTAGAAAACAAACAAACATGAATTCTATCTGGAGAGATGCGTAAAGCATAAATTCAAACAGAAGAGGCACAGAGCTTTTGACAGTTTCATTGTGCTCAGAAGACAAGAGTTGGAATTCGTTGCTTTTCAAAATGAGAAACTTTCAAAAGTGCCCCAGGCTTTAAATTGCGTCTCCTGAGGGCTAAACCCTGGAATAAAGATAAACTGAAAATAAACTAGATCTTCCAAAAACTGACACCAAATCCCAAATCATCTCAATCCCTGATTGGATGAAGATGATCAGCCCCTCATCCAGCTGCTTGACTGAAAAATAATAAATTATCTCTAAAGGAAGAAAACATTGTTTAAAACTGTAAAATATGTTGTCTGGAATTCCAAAAAAATTATTGGATATGCCAAGAGGACTACTTACTGAAAACCAAGAGGAAAAACAGAAAAGATATAGACCCATAGGTAATCCAGGTAATGACATTAATATTTTTAGAAAGAGGTAGATGGAGAATTTCACCAGAGAATTACAACCTATAAAAAATAACACAGAGGAAATTCTATAACTGCAAAATTTATGAACTGAAATTAAGAACTCAATAGATTGATTTAATAGGAGATTAGATAAAGCAGGAGAGAAAATTAGGGTGATCATTAAAAGAATCATAAAAGAAGGCATAACTAAAAGCTAACAAAGGGGAAAAATTGAATAATAAAAGCTACTTGATAAATCCAAAAGAAAGCAAAGAGAAGACAAAATGGAGAGTAGTTTGGACAAATAGGAAATAAATAGAGATTTAAGCAGAAATATTTCAATAATCACCTTTAATAGAGCTGGAGCAAATAGTCCAGTTAAAAAACTGTCATAGTCATATTGGGTCAAAAACAAATCAAAATATGTTTTATATGATTTTAATATATGACACAGAAAGGGTGAAACTATAGAGGAAACACACTGGGCAAACACTGACCAAAAGACACTGGTGGGCCGTACAAGTATTAGCACATCTAGTAACAGATAAAGTGTACTTCAGTGAATGAGTATCATTAGAAAAAAAAAAGAAAGAAAGAAAGAAAGAAAAGAGGAACATACAGTGATAAAAAAATCCATCAGAAAGTTACAATAATTCCAATTTGGTATGCATCAAATAACACCTGAAAATGTATGAAGCAAGATTGACAAAACTAGAGTGAAAAATAGACAAGTCCACTATCATGTTAAAAGATGTTGGGGTGCATGGGTAGCTAAGTGGGTTAAAACCCCTGCCTTCAGTTCAGGTTATGATCTCAGGGCCCTAGGATCAAGTCTTGCATCGGGCTCTCTGTTCGGCAGGGAACCTGCTTCCCCCTCTCTCTCTGACTGCCTCTCTGCCTGCTTGTGATCTCGCTCTGTCAAATAAATAAATAAAATCTTTATATATTAAAAAAAAAGATGTTAACTGACACAATATGGACAGAAAAAGTCAATAAGAAAGGGTGCCTGAGTGGCACAGTCTGCTAAGCAGGTCATGGTCACAGTTTCCTGGGATAGAGCCCCATGTCGGGATCCCTGATCAGGAGGAAGCGTGCTTCTCCCTCTCCCTCTTCAACTCCCTCTGCTTGTGCTCTCTACCTCTCTCTCAAATAAATAAATGAATAAATATCTCTTTAAAAAAAGTAATACTAAAGACAATATAAACAACATGATTTTCTAATTTAGCCCAATTAGCAAATATAGAACACTACACTTCAGAATATACCTCTTTTCAGGTGCACATGGAACATTATCCAAAATTGACCACAGTGGGCCATATGGTCAGAAAGCAAGTCTCAATAACAAATGACTAAAATTAGATGTATGTTCTTTGGTCACAAGAGAATTATGATGAAAATTAATATTAGAAAGGTATCTTGAAAATCCTCAAATATTTGGAAATGAAGCAGTTTTCTTTTGAAATGAACCAAAGGTGAAAAAGTTATTACATTGTAAATTAGAAAATATTTAAAACTGATTGTTAGTAAGAGCATCACATATTGAAACATGAGGGACACAGCTAAAGCCATGATTAGAAAGGAAATCAGAGTGTGTGTGTATATATATATATACATATATATATGACAGAAAGAGAGGCTGGAAGGTCAATGATCTGATCCATATGAAGGTATTAGAATACAAACTGAGTTAAAACCAAGGATAGTAGAAAGGAGAAAGTTTTTAAAAGAGAGGAAATTAATAAAATAAACTACATATGTATAATAGAAAATATCAACAGTATAAAATTTGACTGTCTAAAAAGATTTAAAAAATTCACAATCCTATGACAAAACATAAAGAAGAAAGAGAGAAATACAAATCACCAAAATTAGGAGTAAAAAAAGGGACATTATTACAGATCATACAGTCATGAAAAACTCAAAAGAGTATTATAAACAAGTTTATCCCAATATATAAAAATTCAGGTTAAAAATTTAAATTTGTAGAAAACTACAGTTTACCAAACCAGTTCAAGAAAGGTAGAATATTTGAAAAGTTTTGTATCAGTTAAGGAAATTGAATCCACAGATAAACATTTTTCGCAAATAATTCTCCAGGTCTAGATGGCATCACTTCTAAATTCTTCAAAATATTTAAGGAAGAAATAAATAAACAATGTTTAGAGAAACTTTTCCAAAAGTTGAAAAAGAGGGAACACCTCCCTGCATTTTATACCTCCCTGCACTTTTCATATATCCAAAATATTATGCAGATAACTAATTTTAGATGATGACAATAAAACATATAAAAACTATAAGTCGGTGTCTTGAGCATAGGTGCAAAATCCCTAAGCAAAAAATATTTAAATGGCAAGTACAGTGATGTATAGAAAAGCTAATACATCACAACCAAGTTGTCTATTCAGAAAAACAAAAGATTAATTTAACATTTGAAAAGAATTCAAATTAAAAAGTAACCAAATAAAAAAGAAAATCGTATAGTTATCTCAATACAGGTGGGAAGAGCATGTGATAAAATAAAAAAAAATGGTTCATGATAGAAACGCTTAATAGCAACTAGCAAACTAACAATAAAGGAAAAACATTCTCAGACTGATGAAGAGTATGGCTACGTTTTGAATGTGTGCACCGTATTTCATATTTTGAAATCTCTTTTTTTTTTAAAGATTTTATTTATTTGACAGAGATCACAAGTGGGCAGAGAGGCAAGCAGAGAGAGAGAGAGAGGAGGAAGCAGGCTCCCTGCAGAGCAGGGAGCCGGATGTGGGACTCGATCCCAGGACCCTGAGATCATGACCTGAGCTGAAGGCAGAGGCTTAACCCACTGAGCCACCCAGGCGCCCCCATATTTTGAAATTTTAATGCCTAAGGTGATAGTATTAGGAAATAAGGTATTTTGGAAGTGATTAAAGTTTTTAATAGGAAAGGCCCAAGAGAGTTCTCTTGAACCTTCTGGTATGAGAGATCGAAGTGAGAAATTAGCAGTCTGGAACCCACAAGAGGTCCTTTCTCAGAATCTGACCATGCTGACACCCTGAACTTCTAGTCCCTAGAACCATAAGAAATAAATTTCGGTTGTTTATAAGCTACCTGGTCTTTGGTATTTTGGTATAGCAGCCCGAATGGACTAAGATGGATATTCTATAAAATACCTATAGGCAACCTCATACTTACTGGTGAGATGTTGAAGGCTTTACCTCTTTTATCAGGAACAGCACAGGGTCCTAGCTCCTGTGGGCAAGGAAAAGCAATAAAATATATAAGGATTGAAAATACATAAGGATTGATGAAATAAAATTTTATTATTTACTGATGACATGTAAACATAGAAAATCCAAAAGAATTTTGCAATGAGTTAAAAAATGAACTTAGTGAAACACTGAATAAAATGTCAATATACAAATATCAATTGTTTTTCTATATATTAGTAAAACAATTAGGAAATGAAATCTTAAAAACACATTGTTTACAGAAACAGCAAATAATATCAATAATACATACAATGGAAATAAAAGGGAAATGTGAGAACCCTCTACACTGAAAATTAAATAACGCTATTCCAATCTATTGAAAGATGTGAAAGAAGACCAAAATGATGGACCAAAACCATGTTCACCTATTGGAAGGCTCAATATTAAAAAGACCTTAGCACTTCCCATATAGATTTATAGATACAATGCAATTCCAGGTTGATTGGTTTATTTGTTATCAGTCATCTTTCTCTCTTGCTCTCTCTCATCTCTCCTGGAAAGTGGCATGCTGATTCTAGAATGTATATGAAAATGCAAAGGGATAAAATTAGCTAAGATGATTTTGAAGGAGAGAAACAAACTTTCAGGGACTATACTACTAGGTGACAAAATTTATCACAAAGTTGTTATAATTAAGATAGTATGATATTGATATAAAGATAGCCTAATCAAAAAAAAAAAAATAAAGATAGCCTAATCAGTGAAACAATAGAGTCCAAAA
This sequence comes from Mustela nivalis, assembly GCF_964662115.1. NCBI lineage: Eukaryota > Metazoa > Chordata > Mammalia > Carnivora > Mustelidae > Mustela > Mustela nivalis. The sequence goes on from NC_139032.1 coordinate 19,982,485, forward strand.
GGACCCACCCTTATAAGGTCACTTGATTTATGATAAAGATTATATTGGAAATCTGTGGAGGGAAGAATGGTCTTTTCAATGAACGCTGCTAAGTCAATCAGATATACATATTTTAAAAAAGTATTACTCCTACACTACCATATTGTAGACCAAAAAAAAAAAAAAAAAGAAAAAGAAAAACAATTCTAGATTAAGTTAGTCTAAATAGAGGAGGTGAGACAATGAAAGTTCTAGAAAATAGTATGAGGATTGTAGAGACTAGAATTTCTTAGTGGTATCTAGAATTCACCATAGAAATATAACTATTCCAGAGTTTCTGTCCAAAGTGGCAGGGTAGAGAGGAGGAAGAGGTGAAAAGAGAGGTGATAGGAGGAGAGGAGAGAGGAAAGGAAGGGAGGGAAGGGGAACAGGAGAACAGAGAGAAGAGGAGAGGAGGGGAGAGGAGTGGAGAGGGAAGAGGAATGGAGGAAGAAACACTACTGGGCTTTAATCTTCCACTGGAGCCTAGCAGGTTGCACAAAGGTCAAAGTCAGTTGTCAAGGAAGCTTGCAAATACAGCAGAGCAAGGGATGCAAGAGAAATGAGTGCAAGAGTAAACAAAGAAAAAAAAAAAAACGAAAGCAAATGAGACAAACAAAAGCTGCCTGACATAATCAAGTTCAAAAGACAAGCATCATCAAGAAATAGGAGATGAAGCCCAAGATGGGAAGATACAGAAATGAGACAGATGGTACACCTGGGAGGCTTAGTTGGTTAAGCAAATGCCTTCCGCTCAGGTGGTGATCCTGGAGTCCTGCGATCAGAGTCCCACATCGGGCTCCCTGATCAGCAGGGAGTCTGCTTCTCCCTCCAACCTTCCCCCCTCTCATGCTCCCCCCCTCTCTCAAATAAATAAATAAAATCTTAAGAAAAAATAAGAAATGAGACAGATGGAAGGGAAGAGAAATCATTTTGAGGTGAGAGAGTCCACATTAATTATAGCAAATGAAGAAATGGAGTCAAATGGGCTATTTTTCTGAGGTTCAGCTTACGTTTCCTATACAGACTATGCCTACTACACAGACTAGGTATATAAATTCTATGTCATGGGGGCTTCTCCTCACAGAGTTCTCCTGTCTGTTTTGTTTCTTGAGTTAGACTGTCAGAGTGAACAAATACTAAAAGGAAATAGTAGTTAATGATTTCTTAAAATGCCAGTCATCTTTATTATTATTTGGATGAATCTATTCCATGTAAAATGAATCAAAAAAGCTCATGGATGGAATAGGATAATTATTAAAAATAAGTTTATTTTATTTAACCTCCTATTACTTATTATTTACTTTTATTCAAACTTTCTAAAAATCCATTTATTTTATTTTATTTTTAAAAGAGCCTCCTGTTGGAAATTTTAAATCCATCTATATCTATATTATTTCTATATTCTGAATATGCTGTATGTATATTCTGAAAGGTAATCAGTCAAGTAGTTAGTGTTGACAATGAATTGAATATAATCCTTGACTCTTATTCAGCCTTGAAATTGCTAGTATGAGCTGAGGGGAAGGGAAAAAACCAACAAAACTCCAAACTGGTTCCAGGAATGGCTTTCCTTTTTAGCCAGTGTTACATTTTTCACAGGATGGGGGAAAAAGCTTTAGTGGTTGCATGCTGTTCTCTGGTAATACTTTTTAGTAATGCAAGAGCTTAGTTGGCTGGGTAACTTGATTACTCTGGAGGGCATGCTATTAGCAGAATGGGAAGGAATCAAAAGAAAAAAAAATTTACATTAAGGCCACAGACATGCCATACAATACAATTACTTCAGGTTTTATATCCAAAAAGCTATTATACTTTTCCCCCCCATTCTTTTAGCACTGTGGTATTCTGGTAAGGGGCTTTATAAGAGGCAAGAAATGGATGCTAGCCCAGAAAAGCCCAAGAGATTGTTTTGTGAATGAAAAAGGCCTGAAGCTGGGAATAAGTCCATATGGATTTTTCTTTTTAGCTCTTTCCAATGAATTGCGGTTATCCATGGATAATCAATTCACTGCTTTTTGCCTTAGTTTTCACATGGAAATGATCATTCTAGTTTTTAATCACAGAAATGCTATATGCATAAAAGAGACAATCTGTACAAAATACTTTTGTATACCTGACAGAAAAGCCCAGTGTCCTTCCAAATCATTCCCTGGAATCTCACTGTTCTTTACTTCTCAGTAGAAATTGTTATGAGGGAAGAGCATTTTGGTGTTAGCTGTTAGGATAAGTTAGGTAGTGCTGTAGTAACAGATCAGTCCCCACATCTTAGTACGTTAACGGAAAAAGGATACAATAGTCATCCATTCAGTGTATCCCCCGTGAGTGTCCCACCTGGGTCTACAGTGAAAAGCTTTGCTCCAAGATGTTACTCAGATCCAGGCTGAAGGAACCCACCATCTTGTGTTGCTGCCACCGCAAAAACATGGTTTCGCGGGTACCTGAGTGACTCAGTTGGTTAAGTGTCTGACTTTGGCTCGGGTCATGACCTTGAGGTCCTAGGATCAAGCCCAGTGATCTCCCTACTTCCACTGAGTAGGGAGTCTACTTGTCCCTGTCTCTCTGCCCTTCTCCCTGCTCGTCCTCTCTCTTTCTCAAGTAAATTAAAAAAAAAAAAAATCTTAAAAACACACATATATCCACACACACCAAAAAAATCATAGTTTCCAGGGTCTCTGTGAGAGGGAGAGAGAGAGCATACAACACTCACAGCTGCTCTTCAGTGCCTTCAAGTGGCACAAATCTCTTTCGTTTGGAAGCTAATCGTGTGACTCCATTTACCTGCACAGGCTGGAAAGTTCCTGTGTGCCTGGGAAGGAGCAGAAAACCACAGGGCCTATTGCTCTCTTAACCACAGTCCATTAAAAGTCAGTGATTGAAATATGCAGAGGGGCTTATCAGAAGGGAGCCATTTACAAATGAGGTGGACCTTTGTCACTTAACTTGTGTACATCTTCACAGTATGTTTTAGTATTTCTCTCTGGTTTTGGTGGACGTTCAGCCAAAAATTCCTGGGGTTTTAAGGTGAGGCATCAGCATAGATACAAATTCTCACTCCGAGCTGCTCTCTGGGCAAATTGTGATCCTCTCCTTCCATTGGGAAATGTTAATAGTCAATAATCCATTTCTCCTTCCGGGAGCCTGCTGTTGTGTTATGGCTAAAGAGAACAGGACCAAGGCTAAGATAAGGTCTTGAAATTTAAGACAGAGATACATCTAGTCTGAGTTTGCTGAGCAGCTTATTGAACTCTACATTAATCTTGGTACATGCACTGCAGAAACTATTTTGTAAGTAAATAAAAGAGATGATTTATGTAAAAGTGCCTAGCATAGTTCCTGGCGAATCTATAGTAGGTGCTCAGTAAATGCACTTGTACTCCCTTTGCAAGGGAAGTAAAAATCATCCTGATTTCTATTCTTTATATGAATATATTTATTGGGATTCTCAGGTAATGATCGCCTCCTTACTCCTGTACTCCTAACTTACCAGTTCTATAATTATGAAGCTATTAAAACTTTTATTCAAAGGTAGGATTTTATTATAACCCATGCACTAGAGGTACAGAAGTGAACAAATAGCCAAAGTTCCCACTTGTGCCTGGTAGCATAGGGGTCAGGCAGCAATAGGGACAGAGAGTAAATAAATGAACAAGTAAAATATCAATGAGATGTGCTAGGGAGAGTTAAGGGCAGGGGTGACATAGCAATCATTGGGGGGCTACTTCAGAGAGGTGGCACATCAGCTTGGTTTCCCCACGGGAAAAGAGAGGAAATTCAAGCATTAACAGGAATAGGAGTCAAGTGAGTGTGGGAAGAACTGGACAGTGAAGGTCTGGAAAGCTTTAGACTGGGAGTCAGAGAAGCAGTTACTGGTCCATTTGGGAAAGCCAGGGATCAAAGCAAAGTTCAAAAAGAGCACAAGACTGCTCTTGAAGCTAGTCTTCTTGGACTGTGAAGTGAGGCTGACTCTCCCAGCCTTCCAAGAATAATGACCTCTGTCTCTTAAATCTTACTCAAATTCCTCTTCATGGGGAAGCCTAAAGCAGAAGCATACAGATAAGGACATCCTGGGAAATGTAGTTCTTAGCCTTAGAGGGGTGTGGTGGTTTGGTGCTGAGCAGACAGCAGACATTTTAGCACAATGGTAAGGATGACATTTAAGCTGGAATCTGATGACAGGAAGGAGTCAGCTTTTGAGACGTTAGGGAAGAACAAGCATGAAGTTACTAAACCTGCAAAGAGCTTCCTGTGTTTTCTAGAAACATCCAGGAGGCCATTGTGGATGGAGATGAGTGAGAGAAGAGTAGAAGGAGAGGGGTTGTAGAGGAAGTGAGGAAAGGAGTCATGTGGGGTCTATGTGCCTGGGTCTTGTGGATAAAGTGTTTGTGGTGGAGAGTTGAAGAAGTTGCTTAGAAAGGGAGACTCTGTGAGACCTAAGGACCCAGGGTCTTCTGCTTTAGTGTCAGGCAATGGAGAGAGTAGGGTGTTCAGTGCAGAGTTGCCAGAACACAACAAGGTTTTGTAGCATAGAATGTGTAGGGAATGTAATCCTGTGGGGAAGCTGGAGAAAAGACATTTGGGAGCATCTGGAGGCAGTTACTTTGGAAGAGACATCAATGTTTTCACAGTTGAAAAGAGTCACCTTGTCAGAAGGGAGATGCTCTGTAGTAGGTCTGAGTTGTCAACTGACAGATTCAGATACAAACATAAGAACTCTCATCCAGAAATAATAGGATGAAAAAATAGAACAAAACTTTGAAAGGGGAGATGGAGATCCAGTGAAATATGGGGTATTAAATATTAGGGTGGCCCCAAGGTCCGCAAAGCCTGTGCAAAAGTCATGGGCAACCTCAGGTTACGTTCACTAAGCTGTTGCTTCAGTATGTTTAGAAAGTTAAAGGATATTCATTTCCCTTTGGGAATTTGGCGATATCCTTCTCACAAGATTTACATGCTTCACTGAAACAACTAGGTTGCTTGGAATTTTTATTCATCATGATTTCAAACCCCAAAGCTATAGTTTTAGATATTTCAATTCTCCTAATAAAAACGCTTGCCAGAGTTCATCAAAGGCAAGTTGGTCTGTGCCCCATTGCAACGACAGTTCTGGGATAACAAGATGGCTCCCCTGTCCCCAAGGGTCTCTCCTTCCCATTGTCTGAAATGCATGACAGAGAGGCACTTGGCCTGCTGTTACAATTGAATCACAGATGCCCACCGTGATAACTGCTTATTAAGGCTCCCTGTTTTGGCTTTCTTACCTTTTCTATCTCATTTCTGCATTCTCCTACCAGTGCTTGCTGAGATCACCTCCCAAATAAACCACTTGTATGCAAATCCTAATCTCAATGCCATTTTCAGGAAAAGCTTAGCTAAAGCCAACAATCACAGCTGAATGTACTGAGGGTGCAGTAGGTGCCAGGTGCTACACAGCTCTCATCTAATTGCTGAAACAAACCCTAGAAGGTAAATCTTTTATCATTATTATCCCCATTTTACCCATGAGGAAAGCGAGGCACAGAGCAGTAATGTAATTTGCTCCTTGTCACCTCGCTAGAAAATGGCAGAGCCGGGAATGCATGGTACCCCCATTTCACTGCCACCCCCCTCTCACCAATTTCTGATCAATTTTGTTCCTTTTGGCATCCCATAGGAAAATATTTAATCTCTTTGTCATCCTACTTTCTAAAAATTGCTCCCCCCACACACTTCCTTCCTCATTATAATATATAATAATACGGTGCTGTTTTTATAAAATTTCCCTAACCCGAGCACTTCTGTGGAAGCATATATTACTACTGATGGTAATAACAGGCCACCAGCCTCACCAACATCTTCATGTTCTTCACATTTACCAAAGAATGCCTTGATTGATGGATTTTCCCCTAAAGCTCTTAAAACTTGTCTGCCTCTATATGAGAGGCCGAGGCTTTGAGCCCAAAAGGCTTCTCTTCGGAGAGTGATTGTAAGGGGAGGAATCTGTGTGATGCATTTAGATTGCAATGCCCGTGGGTCTTTACTGAGGTTCCTATTTTTGCTTTTTTGGGTGCAGTCTCAAAATAGCCCACTTTCCTTCACCCAATTTGATTTCTTCTCTCATGGCCCCTCTGGCAACCCTGATCTGTTTCTCTGTCGTGGCAAAGTGATACCAGTCGGCCCCAGCATGGAGGCTGGAGGACTAGAGTTTCCATCTGTGTTTATAGTGCTGTGGATTTCTCTCTTGCTCAGTCTTCCTCCCTGTGTGTGTGTGTGTGTGTGTGTGTGTGTGTGTGTGTGACTCAAACTTTGTTTCAATGTCTACCTTCAGATTTATTTGAAACTCTTAAAGAAGCATAATGTATATGCGTTATATAGATTCAAGTCAGAGAGATGGGCTCCATCATTTCTCCCCCCTTTCTTTACGTATATCATTTATTTCTGCTTTGTCTCTGTTTTGATCTCCTCTCTTTCTTCCTGCTGCCTTTTCTTCTCGCTCATCTGTTTATCCACTCTAGTGACCTCGGTCCCCATATTTTTATGACCTCTCCGCTCAGATTCCTGCAACTAAATGAATTGGTTTCTGCGCTCTATTTCTTAATTCCTGGGAGACAGAAAATGATTTGCTTTATGATTTCCCCGACTGGAGCCAAGAGACCCTCGCTGCTACAGCCTGGTGGGGATGATGCTGTTTTCTCAACAGGAGTTGCCATTCCAAGAGGATTCCCTCCACCGCAGCAACATTGACCTTCGTGTTGGCTAAAACGTTTTTATTTTATATATGTATATATATTGTTTGTGTATATTAAATGCCAGCACATTTCCTAAATTACACTATTAACATTATTTCATTTAATCCTCACAATTATTCTGAGATGTAGGTATAATTATCACCAATTTAAAGACGGAGAGTCTGAGTGTCTGTAGCTTTTCCAAGGGGGAGATGGCGAGTGTTGGATTTGTAATAGAGTTTAGGACTCCATCTCCATCTCCAATCCTGGTGTCCTTTCTCCATGGGCAAAGCTGATTGGAAGGACTAGTTCAAAAGCCATTTTAAATGCAAGAAGCATACCTAGCAGATGTCGCCGCTCTCCCATGAAGAGAGGAGTGAAGAGCACACGGAGCACATTTTTATTTTTTCCATTCATCAGGTCAGCTCACCAGAGGTGAATGTTCCAAGATGATGAGCAAGAAAGCCCTGCTGTTCTGGAGCAGAGTTCCCGGGAGACAAGGCTCAAAGAGAAGAGAATAAGTGAATCGAGAAGATGAGTGCGAAGAAGACGAGCACTAGAGCCAGGCCGCCGCGGAGCAGCAGAGTGGCCTGGACAGGACTCAGGGGCCATTTGAGAAATGATTTCATGCAGCCTTAAATAAGACTGAAAAGCAAGAGCAGCCCTTCCCCCAAGGATCTGTGGAAGTTCCAGTTTTATTGAGATATAATTGAAATGTTTGATGTTTCCTTTGCTACTTTAAGTTTTGGGATGTACTGTCCCCTCCTCTCAGCCTTCCCCTCTTGCCCTCTGTCTTACTCAGGAGCAGCTTGTAATCACTCTAGGGTTTTTCAATATATTTATGACTTTGTATTCTTGCAACTTTTTTTTTTAAAAGGATTTCATTTATTAGAGAGAGAATGAGGGGTGCCCACAAGCTGGTGTAGGGGCCCAGAGAGAGGGAGAAACAGACTCTTTACAGTACAGGGAGCCCAACTCGGGGCTTCATCTCAGGACCCTGGGATCATGACCTGCGCCAAAGGCAGATGCTCAACCAACTGAGCCACCCAGGTGCCCCTATTCTTGCAACTTCTTTGTCCCATTCCTAGGACACTAGGAAGAGGCATTAGAGAAAAAGCACTAGCAAAGGAAAAATACACTAATTCAAGCAGTGTTAATTGCCAATAATGGCTTTATCTGCTGGCCAGCCAGGGGTTTCTACAAATTCCCAGGTTTTCTTGTGACCTCGTGTCTTAACTGAAATGAATGATGCTTTTGTGGAGAACAATGTTGGCTGTCATTCCCAGAATTGGGGCATTCCCAGAATTTGGGCATTCCCAGAATTGGGGCATTCCCAATTTTCACATGACTGAGGGTGGCTTCTGGCTTATGTAGCTTCCAGCTTAGTAAGATCTAAATGAGTAAAGAGAAGGTTCTCTGAAAAGAATGTCAAGCATCATGCAGGATAATATTAATTGAGTTGGGGGATAATAATTTATTGAGATCCATAATGAGCCAGGTGCTCTATTGGTCACCTCCTATTGGTCACATTCCTCATTATTACATTTTATATTGGGGTCTTCCCCCCCCCCCTTTTTAAAGATACGTGTGCAAGGGAGAATATGGTACCATGCCTAGGCATTCCAGTAAAGCGAAGATTTCTCTCCTGAGATGGGAAATAAACAGCTAAGGGAGATACATAACAAAATTTCCTTATAATGTTTGCAATTACATGTATTTTTTTTAATTGAACATAGCCCTTGGATTAAGATTAACAACAGTGACAACATAGCCCATTCACACATGACTAACACAGTTTTAGGTCCTCTACTTATATAAGCTTATTTAACTCTGATAGTATCCCTGTGAGATAGATATCATTCTACAAATGAGGACATTGATATAGAGAGCTTAAGTGATGGTCTCCAGTATGTATAACTCTAAGTGATGAAACCAGGATTCACACATAGTAAAGTCTTACAGAATCCACATTTTCAACCATGACACAGATGTCAAAATTCTGAGGCAAGTTAGAGGCACATTGTGACAAGAAAGTCATGTATATGGACAGGGAAATTACCAAGAGGTCACATCAACAGATTTCAGTTATGGTTCAAGATTTGTGAATCAGTAGCTGTGTGACCTTGGGTGCTTCCTGCTCTGAATCTCAATCTCCTCAGTTGTCAAATGAACAAAAAGATAAGTAATTTCTCATATTCCTTCATATTTATAGTCTAATTAGTCTTTTTTTTTTAAAGAATTCATTTATTTATTAGAGAGAGAGAGAGAGAGGCAGAGAGTATAAGCAGGCAGAACAGCAGGCAGAGGGAGAGGGGGAAGCAGACTCCCTGCTAAGTAGGGAGCCTGATACGGGACTTGATTTCAGGACCCTGGGATCATGACCCGAGCAGAAGGCAGTCGCATAACCCACTGAGCCACCCAGGCACCTGGTAGTCTAATTATTCCTATGTCTATTCTTTGTCTTGGACATATATTAGGGATTCTGAGTAGTATACCCTATACTGCAGAATAAAATTTGGAAAAAGTAGAATGCATGATTTTTTTTTTTTTTTTTTTTTTAAAGTAGGCTTCCTACCCAGTGCAGAGCCCAATGCAGGGACTGAGCTTATGACTCTGAAATCAAGACCTGGGGTGCCTGGATGGCTCAGTGGGTTAAGCCTCTGCCTTCAGCTCAGATCATGATCCCAAGGTCCTGGGATCGAGCAGCAGGGAGCCTGGTCCCCCACCCCCTCTCTCTGCCTGCCTCTCTGCCTACTTGTGATCTCTATCAAATAAATAAATAAAATCTTAAAAAAAAAAAAACATTTTAAATCCACTTTCCCTGAATTTGGGGGGAATTTCTATTTGGTCTACTACTTTGCAAATTAGAATTTCATAAATAGCTGACTTCTTAGGCAGCCTCTATTAATTTCATTAAGGTTTTTTTTTTTTATTTGTACATTTTATTCCCATGTTTCATATGGTTTGATAGAAACAGGTTCTGGTGACTTCTCTTGTAAACACATAGTATAGATGTTCTAAAGCCCTTCTATATTTCTTGTAGTAAATTTATCATTTTATAAGAAGATATTTGTTCTGAATTTTCATGGTGATCCCTTTCTTTTAAACTATCATGTCTTTTTCATGTCTTGTACTTTTTTTCTTAGTTGTTCCCTTTCCCAGAAGAATAGTTAGACTTGTCAGGGATTGGGAAATGAGAAGTGCTCTATCAGACATGGGCATGAAGCATTGTTTGAAATTTTTATGCCCACATGATGGGTAAAGGACAGTATTTGGTTTCATTTTGCCACTTCAAAGATCCTTCAGCCTGAGGAGAATGGGGATAGAGTAGAAGCCGGAGCCAGAGTTGGAGAAGAGAGTTGGAGCCAGTTAGACTTGGGAATTTTGCCCAGAATTTCTATTTTGTGTTTGGCATGCAGTCAGGATTTTTCTGGGGCAGGGCCCCTGCTATTGTCTGGCAAAGCCACGCTCTGTAAGATCTAATGGTATCATTGATCCTGCTCTTTACCAAGTGTGGCCATTGGGGTCAAGGTCAATTTTAACCAGGGTGAGTGCCACTACAGGAGCCCTGTGCGGCCTGCCCTCCAGTAGGAGGGTGCTTTTGGCTTCACCGATGGGGATGTAGATTTCTCGTTCTTGCTCCCATCCTCTCCCTGATTCCCTTATGCCTATCACCTGGGCTTCTTTTTCTTTTCCACTGTCCTAGCCTTCATTCCTCTGAGTTAGGCTTCAGGTCAGCATCGCCTCACGGAAAAGCAGAAGAAATGACTGCTGAGCAAGGCAGCTGTAGTTACATGGAGAGTTTGCTTGACTGTTGAGTTGGTTTTATTTTAGGAATTTTCCTGGGTCTCCTCTTAGACTTTTGGTATATAATCTCCAGGGGAGGAGGCTGAAATCTGTATTTTTAATGCTTCCCAGCCGATTGGAACGCAGCTGGCCCTTGGATCTCTGACAGTGATTTGCAAATCTCAAGCCTGAGAGCAAGGCCTGAAAAAAAAAAAATGCAGCAATGTGCCTTTCTAACACTATCTGAGCACCTACTTTATGCAAATTGCTTGCTTTGACTGTGCGTAGGATAGAGAGAAGTACAAGGGAGGAATGTACAACCTAATGAGGCAGAAATAGTTCACATTTATCCCGTGCTTACCACACCCCAGGCACTTCCCTTAGCACTTTACACACATTAGCTGGGATGATCCTCACAGTAACCTCAGGATCTGGAAACTACTATTTTCCTTCTTCCACCAATAGGGGAGCAGAGCTTAAAGGGGGTTAAGGAGCTTGTCAGCGTCACACAGGTAGCAAGTGGCAGGTCTGGAATGTGAACATGCGAAGTGTGTCTCCAGGCTGCATTTTAACTAAGCTCTATGGCCTTCCCCAGAAGGACATAACGGAACAGCATCATTTGTCTGTGGTTAGGCCAAGTGGGAGTAGCCTCTAAATATTATGTGTGTTCAGAGGGGCGATGTGTCACAGAGAAGGCGATGGGGCGGGGGGCTGGCGTCCGCAGGCAGGGGGGGCGGTGCGCGAGTCTCCCAGAAGTCAGGCTGTCCGCACAGCTAGCTGCAAGCGCGGGGATGCACACCTGCGCCCTGCCACGCATGCGCCCTAAATACCCGCCTCCCTCCTTCTCCCCAGTTGCCCATTTGCAGCCATCGCTGATGAAGGCCCTACCCACCTGTGTTTGCGAGAAGCCTGAATGCTCCCTTGTCTGTTTTTAAGCTGTTTGCCTATGACAGAGTATGAATAACAAGATCGGAAACCTCTCTATTATAACTTTAGAGGCCCTGTGTGCCATTTCAGCGTCATTTTGTTGCTTTTCCTTTCCTCCCTTGGATAGTAAAGATTGGCTACTGGCTCTGATCTTTTCAAAGAACCACTAAAGGGTCATTTACTAGCTTTTGGGATAATTTATCCAAGTGGATTTTCAAATATTTTGTACAAACCTAATATAAACAGCTTGTAAAACGGTAGCGCAAATGCAACAGTGGCATTCAGGCAAAACTCAGAAGGAAAAGATGTTTTTGGCGTTGGTTTCTTTTCTGTGATGTCATTGGGATTGGGTATTATATTATGTCATTGTTATTACTAAGAATTTAGGAAGTGATTAACCAACTGTACCAGTTGTTTCGGTTGGCTTTACACAGAGGAAAGTAGAGAAACCATCTCTGCTCCTAAGAGATACACTGTTTAAGATGAATTTAGAACAACGACCAGTGATATGAATATTAAATAAAACCAGAAAGGATGAAGCGCCTGTGACAGAGGCAGTGTATCATGAATTCAGTAGTTAGTGTACAGGATGCTATAGTGTAGTATTTAAGAATGCAGAGTTTGAAGCCAGCCCGCCCAATTTCAATGCCCCATACTCCATGCAGCCCTCTGACCTTACGTAGATCACTTATACTTTCAGTTTGGGGATCTATGACTTGGGGATGCTGAGCACAGCTCTCTCATAAAGCTGTTGAGCTTGTTAAATAAGTATGCATATAGCACATAATACAGTAAACTTTTCATATTATTCATATAGATCATTTATTTATATATATAACATATGTAGTATCAGAAAAGAAAAATTAGCTAAATTACATTAAGTTTATTGCCTAGATGCTAATTATAAAAGCCTTGTGCTCAATCAGAGATATTACCACAGGGGAGTGTTGTCTGTTTTCCCTGTGGTTAAAAGCAAAATAGGGAAATGTAAACATTTCTTATATATTTGTGGATTTTATTTAAGTGGAGTGCTTACCATGGAGTGTGTACCATGGGCTGGCCTGGTGAGAAGATTTTACAAATATTGACATATTTAATTGTTTAATTAAATGGGTTCTTTTTATTCCCATTTTTTGGATGAGGAGACTGAGAAATTTAAGGCCTCCAAATCACACAACTTGTTAGTGGCAGACCTGAATTCAAAAAGTCTGTCGGGCTTCCTGGCCAGTGCTGGTAAGTGTTATACTGTGCCGCTCTCTCGGTAGGTTCAGGTTGGAGTCACAGAGCAGTATATTTTACAACCATACCTATATAGCTTTGAGCATAGAAGAGTAAAAGGTTTCTTTACTTGTTTATCCCGGCTGACTCAGCCACCACTGGATACTTAACCCTAAGAAAGATATCAGATCCGAGGCATGCAGGAAATCCTGGGGTGAGCACCAAGAGAGCAATGGAATATATTTTAACTTTTCTACAATGGCCAATGTCTGGTCTCCCATTCATTAGCTTTCCTTACCAACTCATGGATTCATACACTTATGAACCTGGAATGGGCCTTCGGACAATGCTTCTCAAACCTGAAACTGCATATGAGTTGTTCTGGGAACTTAGTAAAGATCCTGATTCTGTAGTTGGGATGAGAGTCACTACAAACAAGCTCCCAGGGGGTGCTTCAGGTTCCTGGATCACAAGGCCTGGGAGTTCTTTGTGTCAACTCCTTGATTCCAAATGAAAACAGTGATGGCTAGTAAGGTACAGAAGCTTGCCTGTGGCCCCATGAGTAGAGTGAGATATGTCAGAGAACACATCAACGACAGACATCTAATGTTTATATCACTCAAATGGGCCTTCCCATTAATCCTTAGGATATCTTCCTGAGGTTCTACTCTTCTACTTACAGTAATGTAAGAGGAAGCCCAGGGAAGAATAATGATGACTGAGTATGAGTCTGTTTAGTAAGTTGTGCCACACCTGGAGTGTAAGAGAAGCTTCTTCTCACCACCGCCCTCCCTGCCCCCAGCATCAGAGTCACCCTGAAGAAGTGTCCTGTAGGGCAGACAGCTAAGAAAGTCCCATGCTGTCAGCTTGAACATGTGTTCTGGACAGGGACTCAGGTGTATTGGTGTAGACCCTGTTCAAATGGCCCTTCGTCTCAACAACTTCTTCTCTCCATTTTAGCAACTCAACTTACAAACCACTGAGTGGAGTTTCAGCTCTGAAGGTCATATGATCTTTTTTGTTGAGGCTGTTTGCCACACTACTGCTGCCAGGTCTCATGGCCTTTGGGTAAAGCACTCCTGATGTGATGCCATATGATGTTTTTGTGTTTTTACATCTGATGCTTGTCCCAGGTAGGGTTCATTTCGCCTATTTACTTATTTCTGCCTCCTACGATTCCATAGAGGATTTAAGGCCATTTAAAATTATCTTAGCAGGAGTCTTAGTTGCCCTAGAATTTATCTTGTCAGAGTAATGAGGCTATCATAGTTGCTGAGCCTCTTCTCTGAGCCAGGGTCTCAGTGTACTTCCTTGAGTCCATACACTAATCTGATTCAGCTCGAAACTCTGAAGATGAGAAAAATAAGGCCCAGGAAGTGAAAGTGACATTCCTGGGGCCAAATGGTAAAGAAAAGGGCATTGCCAAGATTCAAACTCAGATCAGCCAGATTGCAAAGCACTGTACCCTGCTTAGCAGCTCTTGGATAAATGCAGCTGAGTCCTCGGAACACCTTTGGGACAGATTTTTTCAGAGGGCAGTGTTGTTGTTGTTTTTGTTGTTGGACTTAAGATCGGCCTTGGCAAAATAATAGAGTAGGCAACCTTCCCCCATCTCTTCCTCTTGTTCTGCCAGTCCTCCAGGAACCAGAATCCTTGTACTGTTTCTCCAAAGACAAGTAACAATCTTTTCCTTCATCGCCAGTACCTCATTTTCTCTCAGCTAGCTCTCACATTAAAAGCAATATTGGATTTATTCGCAGAGAGAATTTTAAGAAAAGCATTTTGAAGATAATGGAGTGCAGCCCCGAAGATTCTCTAGCTGTGGGGTTTTTGGCATTCACTGGAGAAGATGGACTTAAGGATCTTCCCATCCTTTTAAATCTACTTTGTAGTTGTCTGCCTACTTTCTCTACATCAGGGTTTCCCAACCATGGCACTATTCATAATTTTGGCCAGTAATTCTGTGTATTGGGGGAATCTGTCTCTAGACATTGCCAAATGTCCCCTGGGCAGGGGGCAGTGGACAAAATCAACCCCAGTTGAAGACCACTGGTCCTCACAAAAGTTATGTTCTGCTAAAAGCAGCTTTTTGTTTCTTAGGAGCAGAACCCACTTCTAACAGACTTCAGACTCCGTGTCTATAGTTTGGTAAGCCTACAACTGCCTGAAACATAGATGTTGAAAAGTAAATAAAACTTTTCCTCAGTTGTTAAGAGGCATGACTTCTCATTCCTACTTCCCTATAAACATTATTTCCGCTTTTAAAAATATAACACACTGTAGTGGATAACAGCATAGTCAGTGCTGAAAACAGATCAGAGATTAAATTTCAACTCTATTTACTGCCTTTATAAGCTTGGGCAAAATGAGCTTTTATGCATCTCAGTTTTCTCATTTGTAACATGGACTTTTTTTGTTTTGTTTTCTAATAGGGCAACACCTTCTGTACTTGTCAGGGTTCTATAAAAGTGTCTGGTTTCCACTCCACTTCCCAGAGAGGAGAAATTGTCAGATTGCAGAGTGTACACTTTTCACTTCTCCCTGCCCCTCACTCCTGCCTCCCCAGGATGAAGGGGCTGCTTGACAAATTGGGTGATGGAACTGAGCCTGTCCAGGTCAAGACCTTTTCTGTCCACATCTGCCTAGATGGCTGTCTCCATCCTCAGCGGCCCCTGTGGCTTTCCTGCTGGTGGCTAGGTCTGACTTGGGATCAAGGATTAGGGAAGCTGCTGAAGATTCCCATGGGAGTCCTGCTCCTCAATCCAGTTGAAAAGCTGACATTTTGGTGTGAATCTGCTCTCTTTGCTGGTTCCATGATCAGGTTGTAAGGAGAACATTCTCCACGGCTCCACAAATCTCAGCAGCACTACCTACAACTCCTCCAAGGGAGTGGTGTTGAGTGCACGAATGGATACATAGAAATCCCCTAACCTGGTAACTGATGTGGTAGATATCCCTTAGTTATGGGATTTTTTATGATGTCTTGCTTTCTTTTGAACAAAATAAATTCTTCTCATAGCTGAATACCCTCTTAGTTTTGTCTGGTTCACAGGGAGGCCCAAGGAGGAACAATGTCTATGGGAGGAAAGTACTCAGGTCTTCACGGCAGTGTGGAAGCGAAGAACCTCATTATCTCATTTAGGAAGTAGTGGCCTGAATGAACTTTCCAGGGTATCCTTACAGTGGGATTTGCCTGGCTTTTATCTTAAAACGTAACTTCTACTTCTCAGAACTGACAGTTTCTCGGAGAGAATTTTCTCAGGATTGCATTTCTGTATTTCTTTCCTCCTGTTTTCTCTTTCCTGTTTTTTCTTCCTTTTTTCTTATTAATCCTCACGCTTGTTCTTTCTCTTGCTCATTTTCTTCCTCTTCCTACTTTTATTTCCTTCCCTTCCTTCTTTCTGTTTTTGCCGATTGAAAGGCAAGTGGCAATCAGAGGGTCTTACTTCTGGTTCCCAAAATGCTTGGGCAGGGAGTTAATAATTTCTTCATCTCGAGGCACAGTCTCTTCCATCATAGGAAGAGAGGGGTTCCTTCAAGATTTGCAGCCCCTTTCCCTGAATGTGTAGCTTCCTGCCTGAGTATCATGGGCAGCGTCCTTCAGTGACACGTGGAAGGGTTCTGGCACTGATGAGGCAGTAGGAGGCTAGGTTTCCAGGCCTGAGGAGGCAGGCAGCAAAAGGCGGAGGCTAAAATGCGAATGCTAACAATTCTCTCTCCTCCCCATCCCACTGTTTCTGGAGAATGAAGCCAGTGCAGCATGAAGTCAAGAAACGCATACTGAACCCCCTAAAATGCTTGTCACCGATCAGCGAACACCTTCTTCCCCCTAGCTTGGAGCATGGATACTCCTGTGACTAATTTGCCACATCTTTTTGTAATAACAAGGGATTTTTTAAGGTGTTTATCCCATCTACGGCTCTTTAAAGCAGCATGTTCATTTAAATAATTACCTAGTCATTTAGTTAATGCATTCTTTTTTAAACTTGACTAACTCCAGCGTATGTGGTTTTGATGGGGAAAAAAAAGCCCCCTTTATGTAATAGCACTGTTTTTCCCCCTGCAAAATAAATGCAACACAATTATTTTACTGCAGAGAAATTAGCTCATTTGCAAATGCCACCTCAGAACACAAGAAGAATGGCATTTATTGAAGCACTAATAAAGGCACCATGTTAGAATAATTTTATGCTGACGGGCCCACAATCACTCAATATTTTAAGAGCTGTCATCACACCAGCATGAGCTGCATGCAAAAGTACAAATTTATGCTGTGACATCATGGCACGAAGAGTATAATTGGAATAAAATTACCCGGCTTCTCTCTGGCATTTACTGGTGTTTCCGAGCCCTTCACTGCCCACCCGGAGTGGATTTCTGGTTTCGCACCAGCAGCCACATGTCCTGTGAATGTAAGACGATGCACCAGGCTCACGCCAGTGAGTCCTTCAGGTTTTTCTGGAGGACACTTTTCAGTAGGTACTCAATGACCTGTGCTGTTGCTGAACAGAGAACTGCACAGACCTAGAAAGCTGAAAGAATCACAAATCAGCCAAAGCTGCTCTTTAGATACGGATAATTAAGCAAACAGCCACCACACAATGGCTGAAGACCTCATAGCATCAGTTTTAGCGAGTTAATAAATTCCAGTCATGGCCTGTGGTTCAACGCGAAGCTTGAACAAATGAGAACCTCTGCATGAAAATTGGGGCTTTGAGATTCAACCTTAGGACTTTCTACTGATGACTTCCTTCTTACTGGAGCTGGGGGAGGGGGTGGGAGGGGTAGGACCGGTGGTGGGTGCAGAGAAAGGGCACAACACTCACCTTTCATGCTTAGACATGATATCCCACTTGAAATCTCACATCTCCTCACTGCCTCCTGGGCATAAATCAGACATGTTCCACACTGCAGAAGGGAGGGTTATGTTGCCCCTACCGATCGGGGGTGAGCTCCAGGCGTGGGTGAGTGTGTTTGGGCACACAGGTGTGCCTGTCTGTCAGAGGATTTGGGAGAGAGGGGCGGTGGGAATCCCGCCCTCCCCTCCGTGGTGCTCTGAACACACAGCTGGGCCAGCTCATCTGCAGCCTCTAGCTAGGACTGCCGAATGAGGGTCTTTAGTGAGCTTGATGAGATAGTTAATTTGGATGTAAGAGAGGAAATGTTGTAATTAACGGCCCGATAATTGGTAAACATAACACATTCATGGGAGTGGATGACAGAATATAGCGGCTGTTTAATTGGAGAATACAGATGATGTGTGCACTTAGGCTCTTGCTGTGTGATAGATTTTGTGGTGGGCACAGTAATGCCCACGGCCATCCCTGACCCCCGCGAGGTGTGTCCACATTCTAACCTCCAGAATCTATGAATACACTACCTCATATGGCAAAAAGGACTTTCCACATGTGACTTATTTAAGGGTCTTGAGATGGAGAGAATATTCTGGATTATCCATGCAAACCCACTGTACTCAGAAGAGTACTGGTAGGTGAACTAGAGGGAAGTAGGGGGTCCAAGTGTCAGAGAAGGGGGTGTGTTGGCAGGAGTAGGGTTGAAGTGTTGAGATCACTGGCTTTGAAGATGCAGGGAGAGGCTTTGAGCCAAGGAATGGGTGCAGCTTTTAGGATCTGGGAAAAGTAAGGACACAGGTACTCTCTGGAACTTCTAGAGGGAGTTCGGTCTGCTGACACCTTGATGTTAGCCCTGTGAGACCCACTGTGGACTTGGACCTCCAAAATTGTAAGCTAATGTATCTGTGTGGCTTTGGAATCAAATGGATCAGGGTTTTTGTACAATGTTGCATGTTTTGGGTAAGTCTCCTAACCCCTAAGCTTTTGATGCCTCACTTCTCAACTGGGGTTGATGATAACTTCTTCATAGAGTTGCTGTACTTAAAATTCCTGGTAGTGCTGGTACATAATAGGCAATTTAATTAATATTAGTTTCTTCTCATGCCTTATCTGTATTTAAAAGTGTATAGGTATGTCCATTTTAAACACAACTGCAAAGTCTTCGACAGATATCTTCAAGAGGGGGTGTCTGTGTCTACTTTTTTTAAGCCTAGGTAGGCTTGTGATGCTTTAGCCAAGGGAGTATGGAAGAAATGACACCACATGACTTCTGACTCTGGATCAGGAGAGGCTTTGTTTGCTGAAACACTCACTCATGATGCCCTGGCTACCAGGTACAAAGCAACCACTGCTGTGGTTCCATGCTGTGAAGAAGGCCAAGGCTCTGAGACAGGCATGTGTTCACCCTTTAGCTGACACTCTCATCTGAGCCCAGCTTTTGCGTCATTCCATCTCAGGCACCAGATGTGCGAGGGAAGATGCCTCCAAATGATTCCAGATCCAGCTGTTCCAGCCACTAGAAGCCACTTGTCTTGCCAGATGAGATCCCGGCCATCACGGAGCAGAAGAACTATCCCACTGTGCCCAGTCCACATTGCTGACCCGCAGAATCCATGAGCAGAATAAAATAGCTGTTGCTTCATGCCAAGTTAGGCTGATTGCTTACGCTACAGTAGAATCCTGGAGCAACAAATTAGGAACCACTGTTAGTGACAAAGGCGAGGCAAAACAGTGTGGTGTTAACCCAGTAGCCCACTGCAGGTCAGCAAGTCAGAAATGAAACAGACAAATGTACCTCTATAGTTACTGCAGTCTCTTTGTAAAAAAGTAAAGATGACCATAATGCTTTAATTTATGTTTCTTCTAATTGCAGTATACTTAGGACACTGTCTTCCTTCTCATTCTTCTAAATAAGAAAGGAGCCACATCTTTAAAAACATCAGAGAGGATACCCTCTGAATTTTCTGTGTCTATCTCTGTCTCATCAGCAGATAATTGTTTGAAAATACGTTTCTGAATGGCAAAACTAGCTCAAATGTTAAGGAGACAACGTCCTGTTTGTCCAGATGATTAATTAACAATTCTTGGATTCCCTACTCCTCTCTGTAATGGCTTCTTTATTTGTGTATTGCTGTTATCTTCCTCCTGTTTCAGATTTGAAATACAGTATTAATCATATGCTAGACATACAAACAAGGGATTGCAGCTAGATCATATCGACAGGATCACGGTATTTGTGTTACACAGAACCTAATCTCATCCCTCCACTTTTGGATGACTTGGCATTGTCTCACGAATCAGCTTCTTGCAGGATTTCCAGCGGGCACAGAAATGGGAAGCTCGCCCAGACTTCACAGTTTGGCGAATGTAATGAGATAGACCTTACAATGGCTGCATGTATTTTCATGGACCCCCCCCCCCGCATTCCGTTTTAATTTAAACACATATGTTCATTATTTTTGAAGTACATGCATATGCTTGAATATTTATTTGGAAATAAACAAAATCATTTTCATCACAATTATTTTTTAAACGCTAGGGCTAAAGTAACACAAAGAAATCAATATCACAGATTATGCACACAGAATAAATGGCTAACTGAAAGTTTTGACAGGTTTACGATATCATGCAAAATGACTGGTTGCCTTTCTTGATTTAATATGTGTCTGAAATAATGAAGTGACGGAGGAAAATGAGTTAAATTTCTCACCTTATTTGTTAGATCTTCATTTTATCATGTTACCTTGCCTTGCCTCAGATTCATTTGGGAAATTAGAAATTGCAAAATGCCATTGACTTTCAGCATTATCATGATCTGAATGTGATGAAGAGTGAACCACAAATGGAGGAGTATATTTCTTGGGAATATTTGGGTATTTTTGTGAACTAGCATGATAAAGCACGTATTGCTCAAAGCATATTTAGGCTGCCCTCAGGTGACATTATCTTCCTTTAAACATTTATTAATTTATTTTTGGCAGGGGAGAGAGCGAGAGAGAGAGAGAGGAGGGGCAGAGGGAAAGCATCTAAGCAGACTTCCCCTTGAGCATGGAGCAGACTTGGGTTTGATCTTGGGATGCTGAGATCATGACCTGAGCAAAAATCAGGAGTTGAATGCTCAACCAACTGAGCCATCCAGGAGCCCCAGGCTTATAGTCCTTGAAGCTAAGGTGTTCAACACACCTTAGCAATAAAATCTCATTCTCTTTTCATGGCCATTGCATTTGCCAGCTGCTTCTTCTGGGGCTCCCTCCTCACGCTACTGGTGGCTTTAGTTAATGTTCCCCTTATTACCAGCACTGCTTTCTGAAAAGCTGAAGCCTTCTGAGTCATGTTTCTTTTGCTGTCAAATACGTTTTCTTTGTTGGATGATGATAGCGTCTTTAAGTCATTACTTCTTGGCAGCAAAACTCTGCCCATGTTCATACAAGTAATTTGTAAGACCTAAGTTTCTGGACCAGATTATATTTGGGAAACATGATCTGGGCAATCCCTGATCTGAAGTTTATTCAATTCGATGGGCTTTTTGTAAGGAAAATAATACAAAATTCTAGATAAAAGTAGGCAAGAAAATGAATGTGTATTTAGAGTGAGAAAAGAAATCATGACAAATTATTGGAGCCTAAGAGATTCAGGTGCTTTTCTTTTGATGTCCTTTTAAGCAGTTGGCCAGAAATGACTTCATAGAAATGCTTCATCTTACAACCTGCCTTCCCCTGCCACCTAGAACATTCTGTAATTCTCAGTGGCTCGTGATATTCTCAGAGTTGAATGTAAGAGATGCCCTGAGGCTTAAACTCATTGACCTCAGGATAAATTATCTTCTGGTCCAATGACTGAGTGAACTTTGCTGACAGAAGACAATGCTTTGGGGCACAAAGCTGGCATGGGGCATGGTTGCAACCATCTTGTATGAACTGACTCATTCTCTCAGCAATATGTTTTGATTTTCCAGACCCAGAAGCCTTGGGGTTGGGGGAGAGGGGAGGTTTCTTTGTGTATAATTGTATCATTTTATTTATATAATTTGTAACATATAAATATAATATTTATAGACTACTTATAGCTCACACTCACAGATGAGGAAAAATTCCATAAACCCTTGCAGGCAAATGTGTGGCAATGTTATAGACTTCATTAAAATACTCAGAGAAATATTAATATCCCAAGAATGGCATTCTTATCAAGTAATAAATTCTGACTCAAAAGTAATACGCTACTGAAAATTACTATTATTATTTTTTAAATTTAAGAATTCACATTTAATTCTACCTTGTTGAAGAAAGGATTTCTTGTTTGGAGATTTTGCTGTCTTGCTGAGTAACTTTAAAGGTTACTCAATCCTGTGACATCAATAGTATCAGAAGAGGAAAACATTTTCAAGAATATTTAGTCAATAATTTTTTAGAAGGGCCAGTAATGAATATTAAGTATTTTATTTATTTAATTGAGTTTCATAATTTGTGAATATTTCTACTGTCACACATAATAGGAAATGATCAGGGCATTTAATATATCCGTGAAGCCTGGCATAATAGCATTTAGATTGGAAGACATCTTTTAGTTTAACATATATATTAAAACTTCTTAAAGTAATACTTTTCAGTATTTTCTGAAGAGCAAATTAAATGAGGGACAAATGTAGATTTAACTTGGCTAGATATCAGCCTACAGCGAATGTTCACAATTAAGCTTAAAATCGTAATGAAAACACAGTTGGAACTGTGACATTCCAAGAGTGGAATGTCAGCTCTGAAATGGACCAGGTAGCGAGTGAGCCCACAAACAATACTCTATTGTGACGATGTTTGCTTAGTACTTTCTCTCTGAGTCTGACTCATTGGGGTTGTTCATTCTTTTAGCCATTCCTTTACATTTTATATTTGTTTAAACTTTTTAAAAGAAATTAATCCTATATGATGTATCAGTCAGGGTCCCAGCAGGAAAAGACTCCACTCAGATGGCTTAAACAAGGGAGCTTGAAAAAATGAGATTACTTACAGAGCTGGAGGAAGGGGTTGGCACACACACTGAATAATGGGTATGGAGGCACCCAGAGAGTAGCAGCAGCTAGAAGCCAAAACTTTTACCTCTAAAGTTTGAAGGGCAAAGGGGGAAGAATGTTACCAGAAGCCAATTATATTTGACATCATGAAGAAGGGCCCACCCAGGAGTAGTCATAGAAAACAATGCTAGTAGAGAATGGCCCAGAAGCAGGAAGGGCAGGGGAGAAACACCCCAGCCTCTCTCTTCTCTCTTTCTCCAGTTTCTTGCCAGTGCCTTCTATTGACCTAAAACAATCAGAAGGCAGCTGGAAAAACAGAACCATAGTGATGAAGATCCCCACAGCACACAGTAGAAAAGAGAGGGGTAGAGGAAGTGTGGGTAGGAAAAAATGGAGATGAGAAACCATGACTTCAGTTAGTCCTCAGTTTGAAATGGTGAGTTATCAGGGCAGATACCATTATTTCCATTTTATCAAGGAAGAAGTATCTTACATAGAGTGTGATCTATCCGGTGTAAGAAGTGATTTTAAATAATGTTTTATTGCCTGAGCCTAGTAGAGTGCTCACATGTTGTGGGCACTTGATAAATATTTGTTGAATGAATTGTGTGTTGACTGATTACTGTATTTTATGCAAGCATTGAGATTGGATTTTATGCTCTTAGATGATTTATACTTAAGCTAGACCAGCTCCCATAACCAATTTGTCCAATCTCTCCTTTTACAATTTTTATAACAAATGGGAAAAATTTTAAGCTAGATAGCTTAAGAAATTGTTTTTCACATAAACCTTTAATTAAGAAATTTATAGTACTCAACTAGTTACTTCTGTATAAGTTAAGCATAGACTGACTCCTAGGTATGCGTGGCTATGTAATAAATGACATTGATACATTGGGACAAAATCAATGTATATAAATTGAGCCAAGGTTTAAACACTCTAATAGGAACCAGATATCCAAAGAATGATATTTTATATTGCTTTGTAAAGCAGATCATCTCTGAAAATTACTGTGTTTGTAAACCTGCATGTCCAATTATTGGTTTGGTCAATAATAGGTGTGTCTACAGCTTGGGGTCAGATCCAAGCTTTGAGGGACCCCGAGGTTTATAAATTAGGAGGGGCATTCCTTTAGAAAAAAATAACCTTACAACTCAAAATTGTTAGGTTTTGTTCTAGACCCTGAGTAAGAGCCCATGCAAGTGAGCAAATTGCTCTAATGTTTCTAAAGTTTCATTCACTTTATAGCAAATATGTCTGTACTCTTATGGAATACTTGGGGTCTGCTGGCTATAGAGTAGATAGGCTCTATGTACCTAAGCTCATTTGTCATCAAGATTTCATGGTTCTTTTGATTAGCTAAGAGTAGATAAGGTTAGATGAGGTTAAATAAGCCACGTGAAAAGTTTGTGGTGCATGAGTTTAGCTGTTCCCCCACTATACCACTACCTGGTACAATGAAAGTGAGTCTCAGACCACATTTAGTCACATACATAGATAGTTATTAAACAAACATTTGCTAGCAAAGGAGGAACCAAAAAACAGGGTAGGACTAATATGACATGACTGAGACCAATACCTAAGGCATACAGCTTAAGAAGGTGCCCAGAACTCAGTAGTCAAGATGAATAATATTTAAATAGATTGTTTTTCAAGACCAAAATTAATGCAACATAGTCGTGATGAAAAAAGCAAATGTTTAAAATAAAGATAGAATCAATATTACTGCTTTTTCCTTTTGCATTTGGCTCCAATATGGTTCTGCAGAGCACTATAGAGGGTTTTATACAACCTTTTTGGTGAGCCTGGAGCGCGAGCTTGCCTTGCCATAAACCGTCCTCTCTAGGCTGACTAAGCATTCCAAAGGCAGTGTTCTACTTTCTAGGTGGTGTCAGACCAACAGAAATTTCCTGGGTATCAGAGTGACCAGGTCTGAAGCTTGGATATCATTCTCTAGGATTATGCAAGAAGTTAGGAAGTGTTTAGAATGTATTTTTTAAGCTAATCCACATATCTTGAATACCTTGAGAACTTATTACCCATGTTCTATGGGTAGAACACTATGCAGATTTCACAATTAACACCTATACCTGAACTTCAGTCTGAACAAAGAGCAAAGCCTTGGTTGGGGATGGTAATAAGTTACAGCTGGGTTTGGGCTTGTGGTGATCCCTTTTAGAAGGTGGCTTTTTCTCATTATAGTGCTGTCTGACCATGCCGTCGATTTTTTTTTTTTAAAGCTTGTATTTATTTATTTGGTGAGAAAGAGACAGTGAGAGCAGGAACACAAGTGGGAGAGTGGGAGAGGGAGAAGCAGGCTTCCTGCAGAACAGGAAGCCCAATGCGGGGCTTGATCCCAGTCCCTGGGATCATGACCTGAGCCAAAGGCAGACACTTAACGACTGAGCCACCTACGTGCCCCATGGGTGGGTTCTTGATGGGTTACCCTCTCTGCTTTCCTGATTTGCTTTTAGGCTTTGGCTTGCCCCATGACAAACCATGTCTGTATATGCTCAAGTATCTCAAAGTAACTAAGAGGCATAGGGGCCCCTGAAGAGAGGGGCCCCACAGCAAAGCCCCTGCCCTCACAGAGAGAGCTTTCAGTGGGAAAGGGAGACAGACAATAAATAAACAAACATAATATATGTTATGATACCATCATATCAGGCATTGATAAATGCCATAAAGAAAAATGAAGCTGTAGGAAGGGCTAGAGCCTGATGAAAGGCATTATTTCATTTAGGGGTCAGGCAGTCTTCTAAGACAAATGACATTTGAGCAGGGACCCGAGTGAAGCAAAGCAAGAGAAGCAGGAGCTGTGCAAATATCTGGAGTGGGAGACTGTTTCCTGCAGACGAAATGGCAAGCGCACGGGTAACACGTCCGAAAAATGACTACACTCATGTAGTAAAAGATTGAAATAAGAAAATATAAAGCACGGAAGTAAAAGTCTTCCTACCCATATTCCTCAGGGATAGCCACTCATAGCAGTTTATTGTGCTTCCTTCCAGAAGTTTCCTCACGCACAGAAAACCCTATATCCTTCTTTGCTTTGTTCTTCCCTCCTTCCCTTTCTTCCTCTTTCCTCCGTTTTTTTCCCACCCATCTTTCTTTCTTTAAAAATTACTGTACTGGGGGTGGGGTGTGCCTGGGTGTCTTAGACGCTTAAGCATCTGACTCTTGATCTTAGCTCAGGTCATGAACTCGGGGGTGTGAGATGGAGCCCTGCCTCTTCCTCTTTGCTGAGCGTAGAGCCTGCTTAGGATTCTCTCTCTTCCTCTCCCTGGGACCTTCCCCCATAAAAAAAAAAAATAACCACACCATACTCACTACTTGGCAATGTTTTAAAATTTTCTCATTACTATTTCTTTAATGCCTTCCATTTTAGCACACTGGCAAGTAACCTCCTTCTTCATTTTATGGTACCATATGTGTTTCATGGAATGGATATACCAAGAAGAATTCTATCAGTCTTTGGTAAATGAACTTTGTACGAGTTTCCTTTTATTTATTTATTTTTTTTGCTACTTCAATAATGCTGTGATGAAGATTCTTGTATATGCTGTGTGTGTGTGTGTGTGTGTGTGTGTGTGTAAGTATACCAGTGCAAGTATTTCTTGCAAATCCTCAAGTCTGAGTTATAGGTCAAATGATATGCACTTTTCTGATTATAATATACATGGCTGAAGTGCCCTATGAAAAGGTTATGCTAATTTATATTCCCGCTACTCTTTATAAGAGTTCCTGTTTTCTGATATTCTAACATTAAAGTATTAACAATCATTTATATCTTTACCAGTTGATAAATAAAAATTGCCTCTCCTTATTATGCTTTGGCTCATCCTGTGACACACCTTGTCTTTTCATTTCTTTTCTTTTTGGTGGGGATGAATATTTCTTTCAGCAATTATTGGCCATTGACTAAGGCAAGGGTACTAACAGTAACTGAGGATCGAAATCCTTACCTATTACCTATCTAATTTTAAGGGCTGCCGCTAGCACATACTGTGTCTTAACGAGAAGGGTATCCTTTCCTTATGACACTTAACTGCCATCTACTGGAAAACTGCCATTATAAATAAACAAATAAATCCATGATGACTATTGTGTGAATGGTTGATGACCTGTAGAATGGTACGGTGCTCAACCTGCGTATCTGTATGGGACAGCTCAGCTAATATTCTGGCTTAGCTTCTGAGTCTTAGCAAGATAACTGCATCTTGACCTCAAGCTTTCATTCATTGTGAGTTAACTCTGACTAAATCTAGGACATGGCCCCATTTTCTCTTTCTGAGAAAGAGTACATTCCTTGGGCTGTCTTAGTCCTCTCTTTCTGGCTCATTTAATGTGTCTGCAAACTTGACTCTTTCAGTGATCTGGTTGGTGCCCTTTTGCCACCTTCTTGACAGAAAGAAGTAATTCACATTTTCCTATAGAAGCCCGTGATTTAGGGTCATAACCCCATCAGCTTTCCTAAATGTCGAGGAGACACACTGTGATCATGTAGCCCATTTCTCTTTAAAAACGCATACCATTTTCTTCCTTTTTAGAATATAGGTGTCCTTCTAGGCTTGTGGTACAAGTCGTAGAATAGTTAAGATTGATTGTTTCCTAAAGACTAAGCACCTTTCACAGCTCTTTACACATGTGACTTTATTTTATCATTTGAACCATTAAGTAAATCAGCTATTAATTACCAGTAGTATCACTATAATCTCATTACTATCACAACTATTGTTACTATTTTCAGAGGCAGATGGATATGGAAGAGATGGTAGAGAAAAGGAAGCAAGATCGAGCAAATGTAAACTTAGGATTTAGGGCAAACATCCCATTCTCATCTTTTTAATAAGGGAGGGCACTGAGTTTACCTACTCAGAAATATAATAGAGGAGTTTAATGCCGGTGGGCAAACTCTACAACAACTCAACCCGCAAGAGGCTGGAGATCATTCAAGCCCTTTAGCTTTAGAATAAACTGATGAGGCTCGCAGAAGGCTGTATCCTCGGAAAGTAGGTCCCTGTTGACCTCCTTTAAAAGTGTACAAAGTTCATGGTTCCCCATGATCCTCTGAGCAAATGTCACATGCCTCTGATACAGCTCACAGTCCGACAAAAAAGCAAGCAGGGGACTCTATTTGAAAATACCCTGGTGAAAGTATGTGTGTCTATGTGTAGCGGGGCCTGGAGAAAAGTGAAGGGACACAGTATACCCAGGAAGTTGTACTAGAATTGGGGGACTACAAGCAGCCTTGGAAATCATGGCTGAAGACTCCTGTTTTTAAGACTTGGAAACTGAAACACTGGGGGGGTTCGTGACTTGGCCAAACTCACACCGCTTCGAGTGCCCCATCATGATGCCCAGAATTGTGCCCTTCCCCGAAGCACACTGCTCCACTGCATTTAGAAACAAGGGCCTTCAGTTTTAGTATCAGGCCTGTGGATGCTTGATTATGCAGCAGCGGGCAAATCACGTTATCCGGTTGCATAGAGATTAGATTTCTAAAGGTTCTTTGCTCCTTAACATTCAATGACCCAGCTGTAAGTTTCCTTTCTCACCCTGGCTCTTTCCTTCCAGGCCCCACATCCATTGAGCGTCCTTGCAAGACTTAAGAATGGCCTCCCTTTGTGAGATGTCTCAGCCTGGGTAGGCAGCAGTCCTAGGGCCCACCCAAGAAGATTTATAGTGGGGAGCTTTCTCATAGCCGTGCTTTGACAAGGAAAATGGCAGGCCGCCAGCATCCCAAACCAAACAATTGTCAGATGGCTGGGGAAAGAAAAATAAATGTTGAACGGAGTCAAGAACTCAATAGCTATTTCAAGGCAGTAGAAGGCTTCCTTTATGGTCATTTCTACTGAAGCATCAGTGCGTGCCTGAGCCAGAGGAACTGCCCCTTCCTGACCCCAAATGCCTGGGGTCCAGAGGCCTGAGTGCATTCGGTCAGCCATCTGCTTAGGCCTGGGAGACCACCACCAGCGAGGGCAGGATTCCAGCTGCTACCAAGGGATCTCTGCAGATCTCTCAGGCCAACAGGGACGCTTTCAGAAACTCTTGCTATCCCTCCTGCTGGTGCACAGAGCCGCCCTCCTATTCATCTTGGCGTGCAGGGATATGCTTCTCAAGCCCACAGGGTCTTTTTTGGTGACATATGTTTGTTTCCTTGACCAATTACTCTCTATCCATCTACCACACTGTGGGGTTGACATGTTTTTTGATTTTTTCCTAGATTGAAAATCGGAGATAAACGACTTATTTTCACTCTATTCTTCAATCTGGGAGATGGGATTGCTCTTCACCCCCACCTCGCTCTTTATTTATGATTATACTTGCATCTATTTTTACATGTTTTATAAGGATCATGTGCTACAGATATTGTGTATTTGAGGCTCTCTGAGCTCCATGCGTGCGGAGATTCTACCCTGGTGAATACAGTCCAGCCAATTTAGATTCTTCAGGCACTGAACTTAATTTTGGACTTCTTCCTTCCTTTATTTGTCCATCTCATTTTTTCCCTCTTCCCCATTTCTTCCTCCTGCCTCTTTTTCTTTTTCTTCCATTGAACTGTTTTCCTCTGTATCATACTCTGGGATAAGAGAGCACAGCACATATATCAGTAAGAATAAATTTTTACAGATATGTATTTCTTGATTGGCATAATCTCATTTTTAGTAAGCTTTCTTTTGAAGAAGGCAGTGTGAATTTTTTAAAATCTATGCCAGATGAAAAGAAAATATATTTCATTCCCAGGAAAAACTTGGAAATTACCAGAGGATAAAATTGTAAATATCTGTTTTGAGGCGTTCTCTCAAACATGAATGCCTTCAAAGCTCATGAGGAAAATGTGTTTACCCATTCAAGGTGAGGCAGTTGGGAATGGTGGGGTCTGGGTTAGAGCTAGAATATCATGTCTAATAGCATTCAAATTTAGTTTTGATTTATTAATTTTTTTAATCTATCATATCAGCTACTCAAGATAAATTTGTAGACCGAAGGCAATAAGTTTTGCAACTATTTCTTTGGTAATCATGACTTCTTTTTTAATCTTACTTCTCTAGTAAAACTGATGCTTGTCCTAGAATGACTTTCTTAAGAGGATGGTGTCCGTTACCACAGAACTAGTCCTGCTACTCATCTTGTTGTCCTCATTGCTTTTAAGATAAATTGAGAATCCTTCTGGCATTTAATGTTCATTCTCCTTGATCTGACCCAACATGTTTTTATGCCCATTATCATTTTCTGTATTCTCCTTAGATTTTTGCCAATCCCACCTACTCATATTTTCTTTTTAAGACTTTATTTTTTTGACAGAGAGAGACACAGTGAAAGAGGGAACACAGCAGGGACAGTGAGGAGGAGAAGCAGGCTTCCCGTTGAGCAGGGAACCCAATGTGGGGCTTGATCCCAGGATCCCCGGGATCTTGACCTGAGCCAAAGACAGATGCTTAATGACTAAGCCACCCAGGTACCCCTCATATTTTTCTATTATTTTCCTGTGAAGAAAACATCTTTCTTTTTTTCCTCTTTTTTTTAAGTTTAAATTCAATTAGCCAACATATAGTACATCATTAGTTTCAGATGTAGTGTTCAATAATTTATCAGTTGTGACATAAATCAATGGAACAGAATAGAGAACCCAGAACCCTCAACTCTGTGGTCAACTAATCTTTGACAAAGCAGGAAAGAATATCTAATAGAAAAAAAAAGACAGTCTCTTCAATAAATGGTGTTGGGAAAATTGGACAACCACATGGAGAAAAATGAAGCTGGATCATTCTTCTACACCATACACAAAGATAGTCTCACCCACTCATATTTTTGTAAATAGATCTTATTTTTTCATTCTTTTCCACCCATGTGCTTTTGTTGATACCACATCTTTTCCCTGTCTTTGAAGGCACTCCACTTGTTCAAAACCTTGGTTTAAACTGCCTTTACTGAGTTCTAACCCTTTGCTTTGTGCTCTCCTAACCCTTTATGGAAATGTCTTGCAGGTTAGGATGATGTATGTCTTGGTTGACAGTCTCTTTATGCTTGTTGTCCTGAACAGTCTCTTTATGCTTGTTGTCCCAGTATAATTATTACCTTATATTAGTCATATTAATTATAACACTTATATTTCTGTCTTGTGTTTAAGTATATGTATATCCTCATTAGACAGGCCAGGCTAAACTATTTCTGTTATGTTCATAACTTCCAGTTAAGGCAATTGGTGAATTTTATCTCATTTACAATAGAAATAAAGGGTCAGAGATAGAGTGTGTTTTTTAAGTAGCTTAGAGGTTAAGTGACTTTTATCTTTAGGTGTTGGCATTCCTTTTTCTTGTTTGGAGAAATTAGACTTTGGTTCTTTCTTGCATTTAGATAGATAGTGGTGATAGAGTACAGATTATGGAACTATGTGTCTTAGAGCATGGAAGGATCTTACACGACTAGGCAAGTCTCCTGCCTTCACTCATGTAAATAATCTCGGAGTAGACATCTGCTACATTTGACCTCTGCATCATTTTTTTCCCTTCTATACATGGTAGCACACAGATTTTTCTTTAGGGAAACTACCCCCACCTAGATTTCAGGAGCAAGTCCACTAGAACTAGGGTGGAGTCAGCGAGATACCTAAGGTGCAAAATTTAAGGAGGCACTCACTCTCAGGGTGGTGCAAGAACAGGATCAGCAATGGCTGAGTGCCTTCTTAAACAATGTGCCCTAGAGGCCTTGCTTTCCACGAGACCCTAGTTCTAGCCCTAGCTCTAGCCTGAATTCTGGCCCTCAGTTCAACTCTGGCCCTGATCCAACTCCGTCTCCAGGGATGGACATTTGACCCAAGCCTGGTAAAAGAACTCTCTTCCCACTGGCCATGGTGATTGATTGCAAGAAAATCATGTGACACAGAACCAGTAAAATTCTATTCTAGGATTTTTATTGGAATTCTTAGGAAAGCATTTCTTGATTGGATTATTTGTTCTTTGGGTGTTGAAGTTCTTTATAGATTTTGGATATTAGCCCTTTGTCTTGTATGTCATTTGCAAATATAAGAAGGGTTGTCTCCTAATGCATTGTTTGAGCACCTGATTTCTTCTGGAATGTTTAGGTACATAGTCACACATGCACACACTCACCTTGGTTTTTCCTACATGCCAGCGCATAACTCAGATTTCTGTTTATTGCCCCTGTCCATAAATAAGAAGTGTGAAGGCCCACAGGAATTGACACTTGCTCTTGGTCACATGACTTTAGTCAAGTGTAGAGAGTAAAGCTGGCTCTATCCTTGTCTGTGCAGCCTCGCTTCATTCCTCTCCATGGCCTCTGGTGTTCATGAGCACTACATAATAGTTCCAGCATTGAAGCACTCATTTCAAGTGCTTTGGACAGAAATCTCAAGTTAAAGGTATTTAGAAGCCAAGAGCCTATGCTTGATTTTTTCAAAGAGAATTTTCATTTCTGATTAATTTACTGCCCAGGTTATTATGTTAAGTAAAGGAAAGGGCTAAATCCAAAAGAAATACGGTTAAAATGAACCTAGGTCTCTAGACTTCTGTTCAGTGATACTTTCAGTTCCTCCCATGGCAGCTCAAAACTCAAAATTCCTCATTTTTGTCTTCAGGCTAGATTTTAATACATGGTTGGGACCAGTTGGGTTTCTAGATTATGGCTTATTACAATGCTTACTCGGCTTAAGACCAAGCAGTGGTGATTGATTTTTTTTCTCTCCCAGTGGGGCACACAACTTGGTTTGCTAATGGTGACAAATGACATTAAAAGACAAATCAGTTTAAATTAATGACCCTACACTTGCAAAATACCTCAGGGAGGGCAAGTTCACTCTGATATTGGAGAGAGAGTGGTACTCTTGCCACCTGCGATTAGTGAAGTTAATGAAAAATCCAAAGGCCATCACAACTTCACACACTCCAGCATGCATTTGAATCATTGAGAGGCCTCACTAAAACACAAATCGAGGGGCTCTGTCTCCAGAGTCCTGAGTTCAGCAGGTCTCGGATGAGGCCCAAGAATTTATATTTCTAGCAACTTCCAAGGTGATGCTGATCAAATTCCATCATTAATATATAGTAGCAATTGTCAAGTTCTGGTGACCACACTTTGACAATTGCTACTATATTAATGATGGAATTTGATCAAAACAGGGAATCAGTTGGTGAGAGGTGTTTACAGAGCTGCCTACCCAAGAGATGAACTTTCTGAGAAAGGAGAAAGAAAGTCATTCCCAGTACACCTTCAATCTTGTTCACAGGTGTCTCATTTTCCCTTTTTAATCCTTCAAACCCAGACATGCTAGTAGCATACATTTAAATATTTGAAAGAAGACATGACAGAGCGTGTTTCATTCATGAGAAAGAAAACAAACAATCTTGATTTTTTAATTAACATGTAATGTATTATTTGCTTCAGAGGTACAGGTCTGTTGAGTCATCAGTCTTACGCCATTCACAGCACTCACCATAGCACATACTCTCCCCAGCCACCCTATCCCTTCCCTCCACCCCCTACCCAGCAACCCTCAGCTTGTTTCCTGAAATTAAGAGTCTCTTATGGTTTGTCTCCCTCCCTGGTCCCATCTTGTTTCATTTTTTCCCTCTTTATCCCCCACAACCCCCCACACTGCGTCTCAAATTCCTCATATCAGAGAGATCATATATGATAACTGTCTTTCTCTGATTGACTTATTTCACTTAGCATAATACCTTCTAGTTCCATCCACATTATTGCAAATGGCAAGATTTCAGGGGTTTCGAGGACTTCATAGTATTCCATTGTATATATATATACCACATCTTTTTTATCCATTATCTATTGATGGACATCCAGGTTCTTTCCGTAGTTTGGCTATTATGAACACTGCTGCTATAAACATTTGGGTGCACATGCCCCTTCAGATCACTATATTTGTATCTTTAGGGTAAATACCCAGTAGTGCGATTACTGGGTTGTAAGGTACCTCTATTTTCAACTTTTTGAGGAACCTCCATATTGTTTTTCAGAGTGACTGCACCAGCTTACATTCCCACCAATAGTATAGGAGTGTTGCCCTCTCTGCATCCTCACCAACATCTGTTATTTCCTGACTTGTTAATTTTAGCCATTCTGACTGTGAGGTGGTATCTCATTGTGGTTTTGATTTGTATTTCCATGATGCTGAGTGATGTGGAGCACTATTTTCATGTGTCTGTTGGCCATCTGGATGTCTTCTTTGTAGAAATGTCTGTTCATGTCTTCTGCCCGTTTCTTGATAGGATTCTTTGTTCTTTGGGTGTTGAATTGGATAAGTTCTTTATAGATTTTGGATACTAGCTCTTTATCTGATATGTCATTTGCAAGTATCTTCTCCCATTCTGTCGGTTGTCTTTTGGTTTTCTTAGCTGATTTCTTTGCTGTGCAAAAGCTTTTGATCTTGATGAAGTCCCAAGAGTTCATTTTTGCTCTTGCTTCCCTCGCCTTTGGTGATGTTTCTAGGAAGAAGTTGCTACAGCTGAGGTTGAAGAGGTTGCTGCATGTGTTCTACTCAAGGATTTGGATGGATTCCTGTCTCACACTGAAGTCTTTCATCCATTCAGAGTTTATTTTTTGTGTGTGGTATGTAGAAATGGTCCAGTTTCATTCTTCTGCATATGGCTGTCCAACTTTCCCAACACCATTTGCTGAAGAGACTGCCTTTTTTCCACTGGACATTCTTTCCTGCTTTGTTGAATATGAGTTGACCATAGAGTTGAGGGTCCATTTCTGGGCTCTCTATTCTATTCCATTGATCTATGTGTCTGTTTTTGTGCCAGTCCCATTCTATCTTGATGATGACAGCTTTGTAATGGAGCTTGAAGTCTGGGATTTTGATGCCACCAAATTTGGTTTTCTTTTTCAACATTCCTGTGGCTATTATGGGTCTTTTCTGGTTCCATATAAAGTTTAGGATAATTTGTTCCAGTTCCTTGAAAAAAAACTGATAGAATTTTGATACGCATTGCCTTAAATGTGTAGATTGTTTTGGGTAGCATCAACATTTTCACAATATTTGTTCTTCCAATCCATGAGCAGGGAACGTTTCTCCATTTTTTTATGTCTACCACAATTTCTTTCATGAGTACTTTATAGTTTTCTGAGTTCAGATTCTTTGCCTCTTTGGTTAGGTTTATTCCTAGGTATCTTATGGTTTCGGGTGCTGTGGTAAATGGGATTGACTCCTTAATTTCTCTTTCTTTGGTCTGGCTCTTGGTGTATAGAAATGCAACTGATTTCTGTGCATTGATTTTATATCCTGACACTTTACTGAATTCCTGTATGAGAGCTAGCAGATTTGGAGTGGAGACTTTTGGGTTTTCCACATAAACTATCATACCATCTGCAAAGAGTGAGAGTTGCTAATTCAGATGCCTTTTATTTCTTTTTATTATCTGATTGCTGAGGCTAGTACTTCTAGTACTGTGTTGAATAGCAGTGGTGATAGTGGACAGTCCTGCTGTGTTCCTGACCTTAGAGGAAAAGCTGTTTTTCCCCGTTGAGAATGATATTCGCTGTGGGTTTTTCATAGATGGATTTGATGATATTGGGGTATTCAATACCCCACTATCCCTACACTGTGAAGAGTTTTGATCAAGAAAGAATGCTGTACTTTGTCAAATGCTTTTTTAACATCTATTAAGAGTATCGGTTTTCTTGTTCTTTCTCTTACTAATGTATTACATCGATGGATTTGTGTATATTGAACCAATCTTGCAGTCCAGGAATAAATCCCACTTGGTCATGATGAATAATACTTTTAATGTACTGTTGGATCCTATTGGCTAGTATTTTGGTGAGAATTTTTGCATTCATGTTCAAGGATAATAGTCTGTAGTTCTTTTAAATGGGGTCATTGTCTGGTTTTGGGATCAATAATGCTGGCCTCATAAAATGAGTTTGGAAATTTTCCTTTCATTTCTATATTTTTGGTACAGTTTCAGGAGAATAGATATTAATTCTTCTTTAAATGTTTAGTAGAATTCCCCTGGGAAGCCGTCTGGCCCTGGGCTCTTGTTTTTGGGAGATTTCTGATGACTGCTTCAATCTCCTTGCTGGTTATGGGTCTGTTCAGGTTTTCTATTTCTTCCTGGTTCAGTTTTGGTAGTTTATATGTCTCTAGGAATGCATCCATTTCTTCCAGATTGTCATATTTGCTGGTGTATAGTTTCTTATAATATGTTCTTATAATTGTTTGTTTTGCTTTGGTGTTGGTTGTGATCTCACCTCTTTAATATGCACTTTTATTAATTTGGGTCCTTTCTCTTTACTTTTCAATAAGTCTGTTCTTCTCTTTTCTAGTTCATTGATTTCTGTTCTGATCTTTATTATTTCTCTTCCCTTGCTGGATTTAGGCTTTCTTTGCTGGCTTTTTTTTTTTTTCCACATCCTTTAGGTGTAGGGTTAGGTTGTATACTTGAGACCTTTTTTGTTTCGGGAAAAGCTTGTATTGCTATATACTTTCCTCTCCTGACCACCTTTGCTGTGTCCCAAAGATTTTGAACAGTTGTGTTTTTATTTTCACTTGTTTCCATGATTTTTAAAATTCTTATTTAATTTCCTGGTTGACCCATTCATTCTTTAGTAGGGTGCTCTTTAGCCTCCATGTTGAGTTCTTTCCAACTTTCCTCTTGTGGTTGAGGTCGAGTTTCAGAGCATTGTGGTATGAAAATATGCATGGAATGTTCCCAGTTTTGGTACTGGTTGAAACCTGATGTGTGACCCAGGATGTGATCTGTTCTGGAGAATGTTCCATGTGCATTAGAGAAGAATGTGTATTCTGTTGCTTTGAGGTGGAATGTTCTGTATATATCTGTGATGTCCATCTGTTCCAGTGTGTCATTTAAAGCCATTATTTCTTGTTGATCTTTTGCTTAGATGATCCATCTATTTCAGTGAGGGGAGTGTTAAAGTACTCTACTATTAATGTATTAATTATGGATGTGTTTCTTGGATTTTGTTATTAATTGGTTTATGTCATTGACTGCTGCCATGTTGGGGCATAGATATTTAAAACTGTTAGATCTTCTTGTTGGACAGACCCTTCAAGTATGATATAGTGTCCTTCCTTATCCCTTATTATAGTCTTTGGCTTAAAATTTAATTTATCTGACATAAGGATTGCCACCTAGCTTTCTTTTGATGTCCATTGGCATGGTAAATTGTTTTCCACCCCCTCACTTTAAATCTGGAGGTGTCTTTGGCTCTAAAATGAGTTTCTTGCAGGCAGCATATTGATGGATCTTGGTTTTTTATCCATTCTAATACCCTGAGTCTTTTGATTAGGGGCATTTAGTCCATTTACATTCAGGGTAACAATTGAAAGATATTAATTTAGTGCCACTGTATTGCTTGTAAGGTGACTATTACTGTATATTGTCTCTGTTCCTTTCTGGTCTGTTACTTTTAGGCTCTCCCTTTGCTTCGAGGCCCCCTTTCAATATTTCCTGTAGGGCTTGTTTGGCGTTTGCAAATTCTTTTTGTTTTGTTTGTCTTGGAGGCTTTGTATCTCTCCTTCTGTATTCAATGACAGCTTAGTTGGATATAGTATTCTTGGCTGCATATTTTTCTCATGCAGTGCTCTGAATATATCATGCTAGTCCTTTCTGGCCTGCCAGGTCTCTCTGGATAGGTCTGCTACCAATCTAATATTTCTACCATTGTATGTTACAGACTTCTTGTCCCAAGATGCTTTTAGGATTTTCTTTTTGTCACTGAGACTTGTAAGTTTTACTATTAGATGATGGGATGTGGACCTAATTTTATTGATTTTGAGGGAGGTTATCTGTGCCTCCTGGATTTTTATGCTTGTTCCCCGTCGGCAAATTAGGGAAATTTTCTGGTATAATTTGCTCCAATATACCTTCTGCCCCTCTCTTTCTTTTTCTTCTGGGATCCTAATTATTCTAATATTGTTTTGTCTTTTAGTATCATCTATCTCTCAAATTCTCCCCTCTTGGTCCAGTAGTTGCTGATCTCACTTTTCTCAGCTTCTTTTTTGCTGTTCATCATTTGATCTTCTATATCATTATAGAATTATCATTCTATAATTATCATTATCATCTATATTCTTCTATATCTCTTTTTTGCTTCATTTATCCTAGCACTAAGAACCTCCAGTTTTTATTACACCTCATTAATAGTAATTTTTTTAAAAAATTTCAACTTGGTTAGATTTTAGTTTTTCTATTTATTCAGAAAGGGATTTTATTTCTCCAGAATGGGATTCTCTAGTATATTCCATTCTTTTTTCAAGTTCAGCTAGTATCTTGATAATCATCATTCTGAACTCTAGTTCTGACATCTTACTAATGTCTGTATTGATTAGGTCCCTAGCTGTCAGTACGGCCTTTTATTCTTTCTTTTGAGCTGAGTTTTTATGCCTTGTCATTTTATCCAAATAAGAATAGATGAATGAGAGAACAAAATACTAAAATGGTAGCAATTACCCCCACAAAATATACAGTAAGCAAATCCAAAGAGACCTAAAATGGAGAGAGAAGGAAGGAAGGGAAAATTATATAGATGTGTGTGTGTGTGTGTGTGTGTTAGAATGGTGACTAGAGCAGAGCACACACTTGATTTTGTGTGTATTTTCATCTTTTAGAAGAGACTGCTCCCCAAAATTTTAAAGAAAGAAAAACTTCTATATATATACAAAAATAAGGGTAAACACATTGAAGGGATAGAATATGACTATAAAGATGAAAATTTAAAGATATTCTAAAAAAGGAATTGATAAGGTTAAGAAATTGGTTGAAAAAAGAATTTAAAAAAGTGGTAAGAATGTGATCAGGCTGGAGACTAGAACAAAGCCATGCACTACATTTAGGGTATATTTTGATCTGTTAGAAGAAGCTGTATCCCAAAATTTTAAAGAAAGAAAAACATATATAAACATATATATATATATATATATATATATATATATATACACACACACACAAAATAGGGTTAAATACAATGAAGGGATAGGATATGACTATGACAATGAAAATTTTAAAAGATTTTTTAAAAAGGTATTGATAAGATAAAATAGGTTAAAAAGGTTAAAATCAGAAAGATGTTTAATTTTAAAAAATAGGATAAGAAAAAACATTAAAAATTTTAACTTCGAAAGGCTAGAGGATCATGGAGAAAAAATAATGTATTCTATGTGCTGCATTCCTCTAGGTTTGAAGTTCTGAGTTTTTCTTTGATCGGTGAACTTGGTCTTGATTAGATATTCTTGCTGATCTTCTGGGGGACTGGCCTGTTGCTGGGATTCTCAAATGTCTTTGCCTGAGGCGGAATTGCACCATCCTTACCAGGAGCCAAGTTAAGTAATCTGCTCAGTTTTGCTATGGGTAGTTTTTGTTCCCTGAATGCTTTCCTTTCCATACTGCTTTGGAGGATGGGAATGAAGATGGCGGCCTCCCAATCCCCAGCCTGGGAGGAGACCAAAACTCAGGGCCCCACTTCTCAGTGCACCCTCAGAGAAAAGCAGTCAATCCCTCCCCTCTCCCTGGTCTTTTGCTGTGCTCCGTGCTCACCTGGCCTGTGACCGATTGTTTCCGTCTCTGGCACTCCTCTGCATTTGGATTCTCCAAACACAGCCAATTCCTGCAGAGCCCTCCTGAGCCACTTCCCCTGGGGAATGTAGGTGATCTGCCACTTTTGGAGTCCCTCCTCGAAGAGCAGTGGTCCAGCTGTGCCTGGGATCACAGTTTAAGGTCACCCCGAGCTGAGAGCCCACTGCTCAGCTCGTTTCTGCAGCTGGTTTCCCCACTCTGATACTTGGGAGCTCTCCCACACTGAGACACCCCCAGTCTTTTTGTGACCCCATGGGACCTGAGACCACACTGTCCCTGCAAGGGCTGGGGCAGACTTTTAA
Organism: Mustela nivalis; assembly: GCF_964662115.1. Lineage (NCBI taxonomy): Eukaryota > Metazoa > Chordata > Mammalia > Carnivora > Mustelidae > Mustela > Mustela nivalis. The sequence continues at coordinate 20,021,879 of NC_139032.1, forward strand.
AAGTTCCGATTTTGTTCTCCAGGTCTCTACTGTTTTCCAGGAGCCGGCCCCTCCCCCCACAGTTTCTCTTCCTGTGTATCCTATATCAAGTCCTTCAGGTCTCTGATTGACTTCTCCACAGGGCCTGTCTTCCAGAAAGTGGTCACTTTTCTGCTTCTAGAATTGCTGCTCTTCTCTTCAATCTCCTGTTGAGTGTGTAGGTGTTCAGAGAAGTTTGAGAACTCTGTAGCTGAACTCTTAGGTCTCTTACTTCTCCTCTGTCTTGCTCCTTCCAAAAACAGTCTTGATTGATTTAGCTGTGGCTCTTAGTTTTCCATGCCCAGAAACTTTGTAGTTTCATTGATTGGGGATCAATCTTTCTGGGTTGGGTGTGCATTCACAGCTGACCATTAAATCAGTCTGAAAGTGAATGGATGAAGCACGACGAGAATTACAAGATGTAAGAGAACTATTACTCTCATGTCAGGAGCTAATACTTTCTCTTATAGTAGGAAAAAATTATGAAGACCAAAATACTGTCCAGTTGTATCTAAAGGCTGCTGAGAAAGTGTGACCCTGGAGCAAGAGGTATCCTTTGAATTTGAGGAACTTTGGTGACAGGCTCATGTGATGCACTCTACTCTGGGATTGAGGAGAGCCTTTCTGAGGGGCATGAGTGCTACCACCCTTTCCATCAGGGTCCACTTTGCTCTGTGAGTAGTGCTGGAAATACACTGCTAAAATGTACTTGCCTTGCTTGCTTTTCTATGTGCCAAATTGGCCAGATGATTTCCAGAATACATTATGATGTTTAGACAAGTTGAAAGCAAGGGTTATTCTAGACATGAGTCATTCTGCCCCCTGATTCTGTACACATAGCTCTCCTGATCTATTTTAATATATCACAGAAATGTCTGCCAATTTCATAGTAAAATGAAGTAAACTTTCCTGTGGACATAAGAAGACCTAAAGGGATATGTGGGAAATTCAACATTTTTAAAATTTATTTTCTTATTCTTAGTTCTAAAACTTGGACCTTACTCCTTAAAATAATGCCATTCAACTATCAGTTTTTGTCCCTTGGTACTTTGAGATTGATACACAAATGAGTTCATTTCCTTGGATCACAGAGAAGTGTAAGGCCTCCTCAAGAATTTCATGATTCTCGGAAACTTATGTATTTCTACTCTAGTAGTGGTTCTGATTTCTTATTCTCTTTCTCCAATGGGTTCTTTCAGCTCCACATTGACCTGTGTAGGGAACAAAGACACTTTTTAAAATTTCCAACAATATTGCTTCCCCAAAACATTTCTTATAATGGGTTTTTACTGAAATTGTAAGGTGATGGTGGGGTAGGAGTGGGGGGGCATATTGTGATGGCAGGTGGTATAAAGTCTGACAGCATAGAATTACACAAGAAAGCATTCAGGATGAAATACTACATATCTATGTGTTAAAAATGCTTCAGGGTCCTAACATGGTTTTTTGTTTGTTTTTTACTTTTAGCCAGCATATAGTACATCATTAGTTTCAGAGGTAGAGTTCAGTAATTCATCAGTTGCATGTAACACTCAGTACTCATATTCCATGTGCCATCTTTAATGCCCATCAGGGTCCTATCATGTTGAATTGAATTCCTCACAGGACATTTTTTACCCCATGACTCTGATCTCCCACCACATCACGATACTACTTATTGAACTTTTCTTAATGACTCAATTTTGAGTCAGTAGGAATGTTCTGGGTCTCAAAACAGTTTGGCCCTCTTCTTTTCCTCCTATTTGTCTCCATATCATTTCTTCAACACCCTACTCTCAAATCAGAGTGGTCTAGTATGGTATTTTCTAAAACAAAAACAGCTCTCTATAGACCACTACGCTATCAATGTTTCAAAATAATGAGTAAACTTCATACTTCAAAATGATTTTTCACATTTTCCTGCATAGTCCCTGGTGAGTTGCTGTGATCTCCACTTTGAGAAAAATGGCACTGGTAGTCCCTTTTGTAGTTTCAATCTCAGACAGCAGCTGGCTTTCCATGACCTTGGGCATGTGGTACCTCTTAGGTACCTGGATCCTGCCTCAAGGATGTGTTATGTACTGCTCTGCATTATCCTGTGTGTCTAGACCAATGTGAGGAGAGCCCAGTGACCAATACAATGAGTGAAATATTTGCAACATCCAATCTGGTAATAAAAATAATTTTTACATTTCTCAGGAAAATGTAATATTTTTTTGACATTGAAATTTCAAGTCTATACTCAAAATTTTTCCAAAACAGTTTGTGTGTGTGTTTTATTCATATGTTATTGTCAATCTCTAGTCTGACAACAATTGAGCCATGTATACTTATCTTATTTTTAATTGCATTGTATTATATTTCATTGTGCTTATTAATCCTAAGAGTTATAGAGTGCTTTAGTGGGCTTTCTGAATAAATAGATATATTTTCCTTTTTTAAGGGTTTTTAAAAAGATTCCACTGCAATAGTCATATCTTTTTGTCTGCTTCTTATATTATTGTCCACTCAAGTTTATCATGTTGAAAATTTTCTTCTATTTTTAAATTAAAAAAAAAAAAAAGGAACGGATAGTGAATGCTGTTGAATGCTTTGGAAACATCTGAATGATTAAATGATACATCTTTTTTTCTTATTAGTCCTAGTTTTTGAATAATTACATTATGAGATTTCTTAATACTCTGCCTGAATTTTCAGGATAAACCCTACTTAGTCATGGTGGCTAATTTCTTTGTACTAGTGGATTTGGTTTATAGTATTTATATTAATAAGTAAGGTTTGTATTTTTAAATTTCTTTCTGATACTTTTTGTATCTAGTTTTGGGCTTAGCTTCTAAAAAACTTGAGTAGTTTCTGTAGCACAAGATGATCATTTTTTGAAAGTCTATATAATTTTTAGATAAACTATTTTAAAAAGTAGTTTTCAGATAAGCATTTAAATAAGTTTCCTGTGATCATCTTTTTGTATTTTTAAATCTTTAATTGAATCATTTTAGGTAATATACTACTTCCCATAAACTCAAGTATTCTATCAAGATGTTCTTATTTTTAGAATCACAGAGTATTTTCTATTTGTTTAATCTCCATATTAATATTTATTATACAAATATATACTTCATTATTTATTATATTCATTATTTATTAAGTTTCATCAGCATTTTAAAACATTTTTATGGGGTTTTTTTGATTGTTTTTTTCATAGAACCAGTGCTTGGACTTATTTATCTATTTTATAGTAATGCCGTCTTTACAAAAATTAGTTGTGTTATCCTGATTTTTGTAATAAGATTTTAAAAATTACTTAATACCCTCTTAAATCCTGTGCTTTTTCAAGTATATGCTTACCTATAATGAAGACATTAAGGGTTATAAATTTGCTTCTGGCTACAACTTTGATAGATTTTTGATAGAATTAAGTAAATAAATTTATATATAGTTCTCCAAATTCCGCTCTTCTAACAGTCTGTAGTTGTACTTATAATTTTCTTTTATGAGTCATGAGTTTCTTCAATTCTGCAATTTAATTACTGTTCTAATTTTATAAACAAACATCTCATGGACAATTGGGAAAAATGAGTCTTTGTAACTCTAAGCTTTAAATATATGCAAGTGTTGTGTATACACATATGCATATTTATATATATACAAATATATACACAAAAATTTCCCGCAATTCTATTCCTATCCCTTTCCTGGAATTTCTGATTTGTTCACTGGAGTATTTTGATGCTTTGTTAGTCAATTAGGTCGTTGGAGCTAACTACCTTATTTTCTCTAGATGCGTATAGGGTTTTATTTTTATCTTTTTAATTAAATAATTAAAATTTTGCCTGAATTTCTGCACATATAGGGTGATTTTCAATAATTTTTCCAGAAACACAGATTTTTTTTTAAACATTTTACTCTGAAGTAATTTTAGATTTACAGAAGAATTGCAGAGACAGTACACAGAATTCCCATATACTCCCAGATTTAGCTAATGTTAACATGTTATGCAAAATAGTATGTTTATCAAAGAAATTAACATTAGTGTAATATTTTTAACTGAACTACAGACTTTATTTTGTTTTCCCTAGTTTTTCCAGTTTCGTGCCTTTTCTTTGCCAGGATTCAATGCATTTAGTTGTCATGCCTCTTTAGAACGCTCCAATCTGTGACAGTGTTTTATAACCTTGACACTTTTGATAAGTGTATTCAATCATTTCTTAAAACTAGCAATGGAATGCATTCTTCATCTGTGATTTCTGCCTCTATTCCAATCATTCTTCACATTTTGCCCCTGGGGAACATATATAATTAATAGGTTTGATCTCCATTGTCTTATTTCCTTATCTGTCATCTTCTTTCGAAGATTTTCTTCCCCCGCTTCCCGATAAATTTGGAGAGTGCTTCTCACGTTTGTCTTCCACCATGATTATTGGATTATCTGCAATATCAATGTTGTCACCAACATTAAAAATATGGCTTGTCTCAATTTGATTTTCATGCAACACTTTCTTATAGAACATTTTATCTTAGCTTGTAATCTATGCCATGCGTCTACTATAATTACTTATTATATTAATTATAAATAATATTAGCCTATTGTCTCCCTCCCTTTCATGACATGTTCCTGTTTCACAATATAGAAAGCCATAAGGAAAAAAAAGAGAATGAAGTAGACATAGACGAGCAGAAAGAAGTTCATGCAGCTACAAAGGAGAGGCAGCAAGATCAGCTGCTGTGGTTTTGAGAATTTCCAACTCAGATATCTTCTGAGAATGTCAAAAATCCTTGTGGGGTTTTCTTCTGTTTCCTTCAGAAGTTTGTTCCATGTGAAATTATATTTACCTTATTTTTCAGTACTTTTTATTTTTGGTCAGCATACTTTGTCTTCGTGTCTACATATCTGCAGGTGGGGCTGCTGCATTCTGTCTACCTGACAGCAGGGCGATGAGGGCCCCTGGGCTTCCTTCCCCACTCCATGGTGCACTGCTTAAGAGCCCTTCTTGTACAGACTGACCTATCTGTCAAGTTCCAGCTTACTTTCCAAAGCTGACAAGGTTCCGTCTAGTGTCTCCCATCCATAGTAAGTTGCTTTGGGTGACTGGATTTCCCATAAAACAGAATGCTGTTATTCTCTCCCTATTTCTGTTCTCTGAGACCAGTGGCCTCTGGGTGAATATAAAAAGATGAGGCAAAGGAGGAAAAGCAAAGTCCTAAAAGCACAGAGATGAATATCTCAATTCTTTTGATGGCTAGGAAAGATTGTCTGGCAATATGGGGGGAGTGAAAATTGGCTGCCTATTATTTTGGGGGAAGAGGGTGGGTAGAGTTGCTTATTTATGGTACAAAGGTGAATAGATCGCAAGTGTTTTTTATTAATTCATCAATTCAACAAATATGCACATTGTATCGTGGTTATGTATAAGGCACTATGCTTTGTTCTGGTAATATACACTTCAATAAGTAGATTTGGTCCTTGACTTCATTAATTTTTTCCCAGTTGCTGAAGATGAGTTAGCATTTTTGAATGTCAGCATTTACTGAATGTATCTCACTCCATGAAATTGTTATCAGAACTAAACACGATAATCTTAGAGAAAAAAAAAGATTTTATTTATTTATTTGAGAGACACACACACAGAGAGAGGAGGGACACAGGGAGAATGAGAGAATCTCAAACAGACACTACACTCAGGGGCTCATCTCATGACCCTGAGATCATGACCGGAGCCAAAAGTAAGAGTTGGACCTCCCTAACCATGATGACCTACATCTACTGCTACTTTTTTTTTTTTTTTTTTTACTACTACTGGTCAGGAATTTAGGTGAACACCTTACACGGCTCAAAATGTTTAGCCTTCAAAATTTGGGGACATCAGTCTTCTTAGCTTTCCTTGTATTTTCATCTATTGGGAGGACACTTTGGTGATCAGAATGATTTCAAATTTAAAAATGGTTGCAAAAACAAAGAATTCCTTTACACTGTTTCCTACCTCTCCCAGACTTTAACATCTTCGTAATCACAGTATAATTATCAAAACCAAGAGATTAACGTTCCCATGATACATTTAACTGACCTATATACCTTATTCAAGTTTCCTACCATGAGTTGTTTGACCAATGTCCTTTTTCTAGACCACGATCTGATACAGGATCCCCTAAACCATTGAGTCCTTAAGTCTGTTTAGTCTCTGTTAATTGGGATACTTCCTATGCCTTGTGGTCTTTCATGACCTTGACAGTTTTTGAAGAGTACTGGCCAGTACTCAATTTGGATTTGTCTCATGTTTCTTCATGATTAAATCTAAAATAAGGATTTGGGGTAAGGATATCAATGAAGTAATTCTCTCTCCTTCTCAGCACATCACGATCAGGAAGCACATGCTGTTATGTCTAATCTTTGAGAACTTTGACTGCTTGTTTAACATGGTGTCTTCCAAGTTTCTCTACATTAATGTGACTACTTTTTCCCTTGGTAATTAATGAGTGTCTTGAGGGGAGATACTTCGAGACTATGTAAATATCCTGTTTCTCATCTTTTGCCCACTAATTTTAGCGTTCATCGATGTGTGATACGATGCCAGTTTTATGGCTACTCATTATTCTTGCCCACAACAATTATTACTGTGACGTTTGCTGATTTGGTGATCTACTGCAGTGACAGCTTTACCTTCTTCTCCACTTATTTATTTATACAACTTTTTATTTATACAGTAAGCCTTCATGGATGTTCATTGCAATCATTATTTATTTTGTGACCCAGATCAAAATGACCCAGATTTGACCACTGGGAGCTCCTTGCAGTTGTGTCCCATTTTGAATAATATTTTATTTTATTTATTTTTTTAAAGATTTATTTATTTATTTGACAGACAGAGATCACAAGTAGGCAGAGAGGCAGGCAAAGAGAGAGGGGGAAGCAGGCTCCCCGCCAGGCAGAGAGCCCAATGTGAGGCTCGATCCCAGGACCCTGGGATCATGACCTGAGCCGAAGGCAGAGGCTTTAACCCACTGAGCCACCCAGGTGCCCCTTGAATAAAATTTTAAGTTGGAAACCTCATGTATATTAACTCCCTCTCCTCAAATTTTATTATTAAAACTTTTAAACAAAAAGTTAACCAGTCAGTTTATAAGTTAGGATAAATGACATGGTCAGAAAATTTCCTATGAGCAGGTTTTTAATGGTGGCAAGGAGGAAAGAATATTTAAATAGGGGGACCTTGAGATTTTTATGTGCGTAAGGGGTGGCTCCGCATGAAATAAAGGAAAGAAGGAATCTGGAACAAGAAATTAAACACAATGGACAAGTGTTATTACAACACCTAAATGGTGTGAGGTCCAATTTTTGGATGCAAACTTAAACGTACTTCACCTTTTTGTTTAGGATTAAAGCAGAGGAATGGGGTGATTGAATTCTGGGAATCAGGTATTGGGCTCCCCTTTCCTTCTGGAAAGGCTTTATCTGACCTTTTCTGAAGTGGAAATTTAGCCAGACACAGTCAGCACTCAAATCAAGTGGTTGCCTATGTTTCCATCATCCTGGGCCCCATTGGAAATGTGTCTATTTTTTGAGAAACCATGGAGCTCAATCTACATTTCTCATTACCATTTAGTAAAAGAGGGACTGCAGTTGACTGTAACAGATAAAGGGCAATTGCTTATTTTTTAATCAATTCTTATTGATTTGGGAGACACAGGATTCTTAATTGTATGTGTGCTTCATCTTCCTATTGGAAATTTCTACTTCATCTGATAGATAGATTCTGGTTTAAATTGCAGTGCAATATCCTGATGTGCACTGGTTGAAAAAGGGTTTAAGTCTTTTCAAATACTTGAGAGAAGAGTCTACAGAACAGGAGAGCCTTTATTTTGCTGATATTAGCAGTCTTGACTAGTGAGGGAGGCTCTGAACCCAGACTGCTTGGGTTTGAATCCCCCTTCAGTCACTACCTGTGTAACCTTGGGTGAGCTACTTCAACTCCTGATGTCTCAGTGTGTTCATCTGTGAAATGGGTATAATAGTAGTACCGTCTACCTTATGAGGTTGTTGTAAAGATTAAGTGAGGATAATTGATGTAAAGCATTTAGCTTTGAGCCTGGCCTCTTTTTTTTTTCTTTTCCTCTCCCCTGGGAAGAAAGTACAAGTTATCACCACTTTGTGGCTGAGCAGCAAGTTTCATCTCATTTTCCTTAGAATCTCCCTTTTTCAATTTGCTGAAGTATATTTTTATATGCCTGCCTATCAACATTTTTAATAAGTCTATTGATAAAAAATTATGCGCTGTTTTTATTCACTTATTCTTTTCATTGTGACATAGTTACAAGTGATTACAGGTAAATTTTATATCTGCACTATATATATTTCTCATGAATATATTTATACATATGTAATGTATGGTTATAATTGATTCACAAAAAGAGGAACACTGAGATCAAAGGCATATGTTAATTTTAGGATTATGATACAGCGTTTAGTAGTTTGGTAGATGTTTGTACTAGTAATATGCTTTAATTCCTTCTTTTAAAAATCTGACCATGTTTTGGTACATTATGTGAATAGAGCATTAAAATTTTTTTTGCCAAATATGTATTTCTAAATTATTTCATTCATAAATGCCTCATTATTTATCTCTAAAAGTTAAAGATATTTAGCATAATCAAAAGCAATATTATCACATCTAAATTTTAAAAAATGCTTAATTTAAGAGAAATGCAGAAATACATCTGCAATTTTAAAAAATATTATAAAGAAATTCTGTATATCCTTAACCCAGTTTTTTCCAGTAGTAACATCTTGCATAATCATGATGCAATATGACAACCAGGAAATTTATATTGATGCGGTTCATCTCCACATCTAAAAATTTTTCACAACAGTTCTCTAACATCATTCAATGTAAAAGTAATGTTCAAATTTCTGTATTATTTCATAATATTTTCCCAGTTGGTTTCTTTCATCAGTAGGATCTTTATGCTCTTTTTTCTTTTTTTTTTTTTAAAGATTTTATTTATTTATTTGACACAGAGAAAGAGAGATCACAAGTAGGCAGAGAGGCAGGCAGAGAGAGAGGAGGAAGCAGGCTCCCTGCTGAGCAGAGAGCCCGATGCGGGGCTCGATCCCAGGACCCTGAGATCATGACCTGAGCCGAAGGCAGGGGCTTAACCCACTGAGCCACCCAGGCGCCCCGATCTTCATGCTCTTGAGAGCAAAACAAACTTCTGTCTTACTAACCTTTTCTGCCTTTCCTAGCCCAGTGTGGATAAGGATATTGCAAGCCCATTCTACACTAGGTATGAGAACGAACAGGACAGAGAGACAAAGAGAAGTTTACCTAACTATGATTACTGCCCCTAATTTGAAAGTCACAAAACGGAATTGCCCAAATGACAGGTGCTTATGCAAGAACCCCTGGCGCTAGAGCCATACCTGGAGGCTTCTTTTCTATTTTCTGTGACAGCATGAGAGATCCATGGATGCTCTAGGGAAAAATTCTTCTAAAAATTCTGGACAGTTAACAACCCACAGGATGGGGGGACTCTACTCCAATATCGCTGACACAGCTTAATATGTTCCGGTACACTGACTTCCAGGGCTAGTTAGCTGGGCTCTGGATGAAAGGACATGGGACCTGGCTGTAAGGACGCAGGTTCCATTCTGACCCCATCATGTACCAGCCGTGAACTTTGGGCGGGTCATTTAATCTTTTTGAAATTCTATATTTCATCCATGCAGCAGAAATAGGAGTGCCTATTTTATAGTTTTATTGGCTGATGACACAAGATAATGTTTGTGAAGCTGCCCAGCACATCCCAGAGTTCAATAAATGCTAGTTCAGCTGGGGTGCTTGGCAAACAGCAAAAACCAAACGCGACAAAAAACATTCTTCGATGTTAGCGATGAGGCTGAAAATTTGAAAACTACTTTTTTTTAAACTCCTTGGGTCGTTTAATTTTTCTCCGGACAAGCACAAGGTTGACACAGGGCACCTCTTTCATAGAGGGAGTCATGACTAGGGTCTGACATTCACCTCTCTCTCCCTTTCGGCCCCACTTCCTGTACAGATCAGGGCTGATGCATGCTCAAACTGCTTGTGACTTGAGCTAGACCTGGTTGAACATCAGTGGTCCCTTTGTGGGCCATTTTGTTCTGTTTTTTTCCTTAGGAGCAAAATACCATCCTGGTCAAGATCTGGAAAGTTGCTGTTTCATTGTAATAGGATATGCATTTAAATCAGAGCTATGCAAGTTGAAGGATACTCCTGCTCGCATCAGATTCAGCAAGCCAGGGGAAAATCTCCTGTCTTCTGGAATCACTGAGCCTGAAGGCCTTTGAGGCTAACTGGCGGAAGGGTTGTCTACGAGTGGCCCACTCTTAATGTAGATATTTTGTTTCTGCACCACCCCTGGCAGTCAAACATTGCAAACAAATCCTATTATTTGTTCCTTTCCTTCCTAACATGTTATTTCCGCACTTATGATTTTAGAAAGATGTTATTTCCAAACTTTGGGTATAAAATGAAAATTTCTTCCACAACACCTGCCACGATGTTGTATTTTTTTATTCCCTCATAAAGGAAGTTGCTTTATTATGGAATTCACAACTGAAAAACGTCAATTGTGTCATTATGTAATTGAATTCCTAAATGCATCTTTTCTTTTTAGCCTCTAATATCAGGATGTATAAAACGAGCAGAAAAAACACAATATGGGATTAAGCCTTGGAAACTGCATGAGGGTTTGGGAAAGGTTTTAGGATGCTTTTACTTAAAATGTTAAAATCTTTTGGTAATATTAGGAAGAGTCTCTAAAGGTTTTTCTAATTTAACTATTTCAATAAGTGCTGAAGATTTTCTGTGGAAAGAGCACAAAAACTCTTTAAACAAAGGCCCATTTCACATTTTAATGCAAATTAGTATAATTTGGAGAGGCCACCTATATTTCTAAATATAACGCTGCATAAAATTAGTGGCATATTTTATATTATCCATTCACTTAAACTAATCTCACTTCTGAAAAGCCCTATAGGGATGAATAGATTGCCTGTAGAAAGTAGGTTCATAAGCTTTCAAATATTTAAAGAAAAGATGAGACTATAAAGGCATGGAGGAGAGAGCTTATAGAATTCTCGAGAAAACATTACTCAAGCTTCAATGGTGATAGTGTTGGAAGAATAAGGCTCATAAGTAGCTCCCACCTCCTGTGGTTCCCCAAGATTGAACGGCCGGGAACAGTGGCTACCACAGCCGTCAGGATCACAACAAGGGACAGTGCAGAGACCATTTCTGGAAACACTGCTAATAGCCTCATTTACAATTAAATGCCCCATAATATATCATTCCCTTGCTTCATGCATATATTTGTACCTCATTTATGATGAATTGCCTGCCCTTGAGTGGATGAGTCGATGTACTTGCTATTTAGTGTTTCTCTGCTCTGCTTGTGGGACTGGACTGTTCTAGAAGACTCTCGGGATTGCTTCCTTTTCCCCCATTTGCTTCCCACAGTACTTGGGGTGGAGAGGGTGGAATGGCAGGGCAACAGTTTCTTCTCCAGGTCAGGAATTCTGCACGTGAATGACAATACAGGTAGTCATTAACTCCGATTCTTCAGAGACAGAGTCCTGGACAGAGGGCCCCTCTCTCCTCTGCCCAGACAGGGGGTAGGCTCCTTCCCTGCATTACTGAACATGCAATCCCCATTTCAAGAGCCTGGCAAGATCTCGGCAGGGATACTGAACCTCTGATAAAAGTAGGCATTTGCTAACAACCTGAGGAATATAGGGTGAGGTATGACAATAAAGATATTTAGAAGAGACTCTGCTGTTTTTGACGTGGAGAAATAGATATCTGGGAGGGAAGAGAAAGGAGTTGGGGTTCGAAGGGGGCCTGCCAGTCACTAACCAGCAGCCAGGACAGAAAGGTGACTAACGGTTCCTAGTCCAGGATCCCGGGCTGCTGTGATGGGATACATGCTCTGCCCAGTGCCTGAAAAAGGCAGGCCAGGAAAATAAAAGCAGTAGACAAAGACTGAGGCCGATTCAGGAAGGTTGCAAAAGACACTGATAAACTCCAGAGAAAATGCATTTTTGAGTGTCAGGAGGTCGTAAATGGGAGCAAGCAGGATATTTAGTGCTTACTTCTGGGGACCCTGGGATATAGAAGGCATTGTTCAAAAAATCTAGACTGTACATTTCTGTGTCCTTTGAGCGAGTGCTGCATACAAGTCCAAGTAAGTCTGAAACCAGGAATAATAATGGGCCCATTTACCAGCTACACATTGCAGTCTCCTGGGCATTCTTAGCCAGGCAAAAGTTTTAATATACTTGGGGTAATTTAGGGATGATAGTCTCCAAAAGCTAAGTGTTAGAATGAGGGTATAGAGCTTCTGAATCCTGGGCACCTGTGTGTGTGTATAAAAAGCAGATGTTTCCTCACAGTTTCCTGTGGAATGGTTTAGTCCTCAGGATTAAAGGAGATTAATCTATGGGAGACGGGTTTTTAGCCATGGAGCTGCCTTTTTCTCAGTATGGCCTGGGAAAAGTGAGGGATACTCCATTCTGCCTCATGAAATATTACAGCTTCACACCTTGGATGGGGCCACCTGGGACCTGGATTGGGGACTTGTAGAAAACCAGACAGAATAGAGAATTTGAAGAGACAGGCTGCACAAGGACGGGGTTGGTGACCTCTCTCCATTTGAAGAGCTCTAAATCCCAAGCTCCTACTTCTTTGTTCTTTTTCTTTAAAAAAAAAAAAAATTGAGGTATAATTGACATAACATTATAATAGTTTCAGGTGTACAATGTAATAACTCAGTATTGTATATATTGCAGATGATCACCACAACACGTCCAGTGAACATCCCTCATGATATATGGTTATTTTTCTTCCAACTTTTAAAATGGGTGAGTAATGTGGGCATCATGGACTCTAAGCCAGAGGGATTTGCCCATGTGGATGGTCTCTTGTGGGACCTGGTGCTGTTGGTGTATATCTTGTATGGGCCCTTGGCCCAGTCTAGGGCACACCTGAAATCCTCTACATGGGTTATCAGTGTGCTGCCCACATCATATCCTCTCAAGAACTTACTGAAGAATCCTAAGGGTGGGTGGAAAGAATTCCTAGGATAGTTCTGTGGCCCCTAACCCCTGGTTCTCAAATTTCAGAAAATAGGTTCTGTTGCAATTGACATATTAAATTCGAATGTCAAGTGGAAACATTTTAAATATGGGGATAAGCTATCTCCCATATTTAGAATAGTAATAAACTTCCCAGAAGTACTGGTCTTCTTGAACTTTTGTGAACAGAGTTTTGGGTGCTCTTTGGGGCCTGAAATTAGTCACTATTGTATCCAATGAATCTTAGAACTGTTGGCCATCCTTGATTAAACAGAAGTCCTTATATTGCGGAGGAGGTAATGTCTTGCTCAGTGTCATGTGGAACATTCGACTAACTCTTTACCTGAGTGGGCAAGGCTGTCAGACATGGAAGTTTATGGTCTTTAGCATCTTGGACCATCTTAGACCCAAGAAAGCTTGGAAGATGCAGAGGTACTGCCGCACTCTTGACTTCCTCCTTCCTACTAAGAACAGCTTATCCAGGGGATTCAAGAGTAGAACCACCCAATGGAAGCTCAGAACTAAAGATGAATCCTTCCTTGAGTGTTCTGCTACTGATGATAAAAGAGCATGCTAGGGTCAGAGTTCAGGTTACAACTCCATTTTCTGTTGTGGTGGTGTGAACAGCCTATACTTTAAGACTGATAGAGGAAGTAACATGGGGATGGTTCTGGATCTCTACAGTAGCCTCTGTGGACCATCAGATGCTTCTGCAGGGTGCTGAGGATAGCTGGGTACCTTTCTCAGGCAGCTTTCAAACTAAAGTTTAAGGTGCCTCAGAAGATCAGAGCAAGGCTGAATAGTTGTCTGAAGAGAAAAGTCTGTGGGAGCAGGAAGAGAGTAAGTAAAAGATCCAAGAGTTTTAATAAGATGTAGGCAAGAATGAGAGAGAGAGTGAATGGGAGCAAGCCATAAAAACATTGCTAGAAGAGGAAGGAAGGGGGCATCTTCAATAGAAAACTTTCAGCCAGGGCCATTTTAGTCTGAATAAACTCGAAAAAATAATTGTAATTTTGGAATTTCTACACCAAAGAACATCCAACATTTACATATTGCCAGATCCAAAATGAAATATAAATTTTGTTGTAAATAAAGCAACAAGATTTTTTTAATTGACTTTTAAAATTATCTGCTATCAAATAACTTATTTACTTCATGATTGACGGTGATTTCATTGAAATCATTGTGCATTCAAAATCCTTGCTAAGTGAGAAAATAGATGCTTCTGATTATTTTCAAGTCATAGTAAAATTTTGCAAATGTTAAATTTAATGATTGGTAAATCTGAGGAGTATAATATTTTATAGCATTAAATTAAACATTTATTAATTTTGAATTTCAACCTTCCGTTTAGAGGTAATAACGTTTTTTTCAGGTGTCTAGCATTTTCATGGGTCCCTGAATAGCTCACAGGATCTTGTCGCTGTGCCTAGAGTGACAGTTGGATAAGACAGCTGTTTCCAGCTGAGCCCACCACAAGGAAGACAGTTGCTAAGCCAGTTTAGACAGTTGGGTACAATTTGCAAGGAGAGTTCTCAGAAGATGTAGACAAATGACCTTTTTGTTGTCTTACCTTCGGTTTTATAATGGTGTGTTGTTTCTGTGGTTTACTTAATTGCATTCCCAACAGAAGGGAAAGGAATGTGTTGAATATCTTCTGATTACGGGACAAACAGATTTCTATCCTAAAAGGCATGTGGAAATTCTGGACATTGACTTGTCAAGGCAAGATGTTTATTTATTTGCATTGTATCTTGTTCCACAAAAATTTGAAGTTACATATGACAAATACACATGTAACACTATTGAGAAAATATTATTCTCTTATATGTCATTAGAAGAAGGGAAAGTCTTTGGAAAATTCTTTGGAAAGCCACTTGGAAATGTAGTGGAGACTTCAGGGCCTGACCGATCACTGTTGGAGGAAGTCCTCTTTTCCTACCAGAAGGGTGAGAAATTGGAAATTCTATGCGAACGTCCAAGGAAGAAGGAACAGGTACTGCAAGAGCCAGACCTTGCAGGGTGGCCTCGCATAGTGAAGAATTTGGAAGCATTTGGGTTTAAATAAAATTGTCAATGGCTTGTGGTGTGTTCTTTCTGGTGAGCTTGAAGAAGAAGACAAAGGGACATTGACATTTAAATCACACACATAGTGGGTGTAATATAAATCAGAACAGATATTACAGAAAGGAGACACATGGAATACAGAGGAATCTACCTAAAATTAAGCTATGAGTTGTCCTAATACATGTTCCCTAAGATCCAGAAATGATTAATTATAAGCTTTTTAGTAAAATGAAGATTGTGAGTTGTTGGCATAGAGCAAATTCAGGACATTAGTCTGCTTTCCTCCCCTTCTTCGGGACCTCAGTCATCCTCATGCTGAAAGATGGAGGAGTGGTTCTCCAAGGTTCTCTTCTAAGCTCTCTTCTTTCTTTCTTCCTTCTTCCCTTTGGATCTTATTCTCTTCACCATACTCGCCTCTGCCCAATTTTTCTTCTTGTTAATGGTTAATTGCTTTTATCAATGATTTTACTGAGTCACTTTCAGCTTTTTGTTTTTCTTACTTTCCGGATGCAATCAGTTGATAAATACTATCAATACTACCTGGGAAATCTCTCTCACCCTGTATCAACTTCCCATTGCCACCGTAACAAATGGCTGCAAACTTTGTGGTTTTAAACAACACAGATTTATTATCATATAGTTCTAGAGGTCAGAAGTCCAAAGTAGTTTCTTGGGCTAAAATCAAGGCATCAGCAAAATTGCATTCCTTCTGGAGGTTTTAGAGGAGAATCTACCTCTTTACGTTTTCTAGCTTTTAGGGGACATCTGTGGTGTTTGGCTGCTGCCTCCTCCCTCTACCTGCAGAACTAATAGGTTAGCATCTTCCCTCCTATCTTATCTCTGTATCCATCCTTACATTTTCTCTCTCTGACTCTGATCCTTTTCCCTTTTTCATATAAAGACTCCTGTGATTAGATTCAACCCATCCTTATAACTCAGGGTAATCTAATCTGAGATTCTTAATCCCATCTGCAAAGTCCCCTTTGCCAGGTAAGGTCACATATACACAAATACTAGGGATTTGGATGTGAACATCTTTGAAGGGCCACTCTATAGCCAGTACACACATCCTTGACCAATTCTCTCTCTCTTTCTTGTTACTATCCTATCTGCCTTACCTCATGTCTAGAATTTATAAAAGCTTTAAAACCAGACTATTTCTAGCACCTCACTCCTCCCGTCCAAAATCTATACTGCTTCTCAGTATGAGAACTGGTTACACCTTCCCCAAAGCCTTCCCCAAAGCCATTTAGTGGCTCCTTACAAAAGGATGCAGAAGAAAGCCCCAAATTCTCACACTTGAAAGGTGGTCATTCGCACCATCCCCATGTTCCACCCCTCCACAGGACTCAACCATGTATCTGTATCTCTTCATGACTCCTTCTAGATGCCCTGAACTTTCTCAAATATTTCCATCTGCTTTTAGAATCCCTTCCATGTATAATTTTCTTCTGTTCCTACCTTGTTGGCTGAAGTTCAAGTTGTCAGTCACGACTCAAATCAAATCTTCCTTTTCCTGAGGTGCATGAGTGGCTCTGTAGGTCGAGTGTCTAACTCTTGGTTTTGCTTCAGGCCATGATCTCAGAGTTGTAAGACTGAGCCTTGTGTTGGGCTCCAGGCCCAGTGGGAAGTCTGCTTGGCAATTCTCTCCCTCTGCCTCTCCCCCAACTCAGGCATACACACTCTCTCTAAAATAAATAAATCTTTAAAAAAAATCTTCCCTTTCTGGGGCACCTGGGTGGCTCAGTGGGTTAAGCCGCTGCCTTCGGCTCAGGTTATGATCTCAGGGTCCTGGGATCGAGTCCCGCATCGGGCTCTCTGCTCAGCAGGGAGCCTGCTTCCTCCTCTCTCTCTGCCTGCCTCTCTGCCTACTTGTGATCTCTGTCTGTCAAATAAATCAATAAAATCTTTAAAAAAAAAAAATCTTCCCTTTCTCATTACAACTAGGTCTATCCAGTCTTCACATATTTCTGTCATCTCTCTTCCTTCCACATCCCCCCCTCTGCATTTTTATAATGGCATGGCTGTCGGTCTCCTCAGACTATGAGGCTCTAATGGGAAGAGACCCTTACCTGTGTTTTTGAGATCTCACAGCTCTTAACAAAAATGTGTTGCTCATTGATTGAAGAATGTGAACAGATATTTGTCTTATTAGCTATTAGAGAGTTTTTCTTTAAGGAGTAGCCAAGGGATTTATAGATTTGCACTTAAAATCACTTTTAAAGGAGTATTAAGGCACAACCATAGAAGTTTTGCATATTTTGGTTTCTCCCTTCATTGGACTAGGGAGTCCAAGACTCTTGGGGAGGGTTAGAATTATGGGAAAGGTCCCTCAGGTCTTTCCCAATTTATTCCCCCCACCCCCAGTAGCATTTCACATCTGCTTTGTCGATTGTGAGTCTCAGATATGGTGCCAAGGGGCCTTGTCTTCCAACAGATACTTCTTTTCAACTCTGTCTGCAGTGAATGATTCCTCTCAGTTCCTTATCCAGTCTATAATTCCCCATTTCTTAGCTGTACTGAAGGTGAGGAAGGCCTATCTGATCTCCCAAGGGGCTCAGTGCCAATGGAGTAATTAGCTAGGCTTCATGCCAATTCAGAGCTTTGATCTGAAAACCCATAACCTTTAGTTTCAACACAATGGCAGAAGAAGGTGCTGGGCTAAAGAAGAATGCTCTAGGCCCTTCTTTCAGAACTATATAAACATTACCCAGACAACTTGAGAACTGGACTATATGAAGTGTTGTTGAAAAAAAAAAGAGAGATAAAGATTTATTGGTTCATTTTACTAATCAAACTCTGACAATGTGTCAGTGGCCTCACAGTAAATTTCAACTAAGGCAGCCTCTATTCCAAAGCAATAAGGCAAATACAGTTATTGAATTGTGAATGGCATTTTTCTGGGCACAGAAATCCTCAATGTGAACAGATCTGCTTCTGTTAGGATGTTTATGACTGTAATGAACGTGGCATCAGGAAAAGCCAACTGCATTTTTTTTCCATCTTAAAAAAAATCAGGGAGGAAAAGAAACGTGGTATGACATATAAAAGGCACCTTTGACCAGAAGACACATTCCGGTTTTGTGGCCACCAGCTTAAATACAAAAGATTTCTGTTGAAGTGAGGTTTGAATGGCTGACAAGAAATAAAGCAGCCTCAGAAAGCTGTCTGTCCATGTGAAGTACTTTGTTGGCACCACACAGATGTGGCAGCTGCATTCGGTATCCAACTGGGAGCTATAGATTTTTACTAATACTCTTGGAGAAAGAGACTGGCAAATACACTCTGTGAGGTGCGCTCAGAAGGTTAGCTCGACTGCCAGGGAAGCCTGTGGAACTCCAGAGGATGTCTCCACACTTCCCTAATGCCTTTCTCTCATCAGTGGCTTGACTACAGCTTTTAAACTTGAGAGTGAATCATAATGGAATTGCAAAGTGGTCTCATTATGTTAGATGGATTGCGCCGAGGCATAGTGGAGGACAGTAGGGATGGGGGGAGTGTCAGTGGCGGCTGGCAGCAGGTTTGGCCCTCGCTCGCTCAGTTAATGAAGGCAGTGGTCTTTGTGGGTGACTGGCAGGGATTCTAGGACAGACACCCTGTCTTAAAAATACCTACCCTGCTGGCCTGCCATGATGCTTTTTATCTCAGCCTTTAAATACCTCCTGGCTAAGGTTTAGAGGTCTTTAACAACCAATAAAATGCCAGGGCTGCTGGAATGAGTCATGTATTCAACCATATTAGCACTCAAGAGAATTCCCTTCAAACCTCTCTCTCTCTCTCTCTCTCTCTCTCTCTCCTGTGTTCCTATCTGCTCCTGCTGTGACCACTCTGACAATGTCCCTATTTGTCTATAATTTCTCTCACTTCCTCACCACACACATCTAATGAGTAAGAGTGTTGTCACCTCTACCTCTGGGTTGATTTCCTCCATCCCGGGACACCACGCTGGTCATCTCTGGACGGTCTCAATGCAGTGTGCTTGGGTCTTCTGTCTTGGCTCCTGGACAGCCATTCTCTTCATGGACTCCACTTGCCTTTCTTTCTTTTTTTTTTTTTTAATTCTTTATTTTTTATAAACATATATTTTTATCCCCAGGGGTACAGGTCTGTGAATCGCCAGGTTTACACACTTCACAGCACTCACCAAAGCACATACCCTCCCCAATGTCCATAACCCCACCCCCTTCTCCCAAACCCCCTCCCCCCAGCAACCCTCAGTTTGTTTTGTGAGATTAAGAGTCACTTATGGTTTGTCTCCCTCCCAATCCCATCTTGTTTCATTTATTCTTCTCCTACCCACTTAAGCCTCCATGTTGCATCACCAGCCACTTGCCTTTCTAAAACACAGGTCTGGTCTTGTCACCATTGCCCTTAAAACCTCTCAATAACTTCTTAGTGGCCAAAGGATTGTCCATATCTTAGAGTTTGACAACAATGACCCTTCACACATCCACCTCCCACCATCTTTCTCTCCTATTCCCTGGCTTCCCACCGTGGGGGAATAGTCGCCTTTCCCCTGATTGTAACAGCAGCCCCTCTGCTGATTTTCCCTTATTACATATGTTCTTGCCCTTCTCCTTAACTGAACTTTCCATTCATCTCTGCTTCTAAAATTTCTTCGTATCTTCCCAAACCCAAAACACATGTTAATGCTGTTTCTGCAACTCTTCTAGACAAGACTTAGCCAGTCCCTCTTCTGCTCAAAATAATGTGTACACAACTCCATCAAAGCATTTTCCAGACTGTTCTCCCCACTTCCTCAAAGGTATAAATAATGTATCATTCATCTCTAGGTCTTCAGTGCCTAACACAATGGCTAGAATAATAAATCTCAATTATAAAAGCTGACTAACAAAATGAACCATTCTTGGGAATTTGTAGGTATGATCAATTACCCATATAAATAGTTATATTTATGTAGTTCTATGGCAAACTGTAAAGTAAGAGAAACAAATCTTCATTTGTATTTCATTTTCTCCCCCCCTTTTTAAATACCATTCCTCTCATTTTCTCCCAGGAAAGGCTTATGCAATGTGTTCCCTTAATCTTTAATGACAAAACAAGCATTAAAGGGGTGACTGCCTTATCACAGATGTTTGGGGGGAAATGTTGGTGTCAGGAAATAAGGCAGACCAGGTCCCTGCTTTCATGGGACTTGAAATCGAAGTTGTGTAAGATAAACATCAACTAGACAAATATGTAAATAAGATCTTTTGGGGTAGTAATCATTGCTATTCAGAGAAATAAAAGAGGAGACAGAGGAGCGATTGACTGGAAGGCTCCTTCGGATCAATGTTATCACATGTCCCTAGAAAGGTGTCATTTAAGCAAAAAGCAAACGACCAGGAAAAAGACCCTAACCAGTTGGTAACATGATGTGGGTGAAAATGGGGTGGGGTGGGGGAACAAAGATAAACAGCAGCTCTTGCAAAATGTCAAAGGAGGGAAAAGTGGTCACATTGGGGAAGAAAAGAAAGACCCAGTGACTGAAAGACATGTAGGGGGAAGGGTAGCCACAATCTGATAGTGGGGCAAGGAAAGGTGGTGTAGCACAGGCTGGCGTGCTTTTCTGACCATCCCAGGAAGCCTTCAGAGGGCTTTCAGTGGCAGACGAGTGTGAGGATAAAGCTGGAGATCCAGGCCCTCTGGAACTGGGATCTGGCACAGCTCTCGAAGGTTTCATGATACCATTTTTCTGGAATGTATGTGCACCTCCCTGTTTCCCAGCTCCTCTCTCTCTCTCTCTGTCTTGATCTCCTCCTTTGTTCCCATTTGTCTTTCTCTTACTGTTTTCAAGGACTCTGGGGCATAATTTAAAGAAATTAACCAAAGAATGTCTCTTTTTTCTCTTGTTATATTGAAAATGTTGATGTTGGTTTTGTTTCATGCTCTGCTCTAACTCCGTTTATCTTCTAGTGGACTTATGCCCTAGGAAGAGGCAGTGCATGTTCCCTGTGGGTTTGCAAAGTTTTTGTGTACCACACACATATCTTAATTTGAGAAACATTGGGAAGTGAGATAGATTGACTTAATTTGAGTGAGATGGGTTAAGTCCCACATGGAATGGGCATGCTTGAAGGGGATCTTCAGGGAGCACCAGGAAGCTGTGTGGAATCCAGGTAGAGAGACGTTTTGCTAGTGAGCAGAATAAAGGGAGCAACACAGGACAAAACCGTTGTGAAAGGAGGAAGTGAGAGGGCTCTGGAGGCAAATTACTTATCCCTTCACTTACTTTACGATATATCCAGAAGGTCAGTTCCATAAACAAGGACCTTGCTTAATCTGTTCACCCAGAGCACTGCTTTATACAGAGTAGATGCTCAGTAACTATTTACGGAGTGAGCCAATAAAGGAATAAATGAAATATTCAACAAACATGGAAACCAGCAAAGCCTGCAGCCACTGTACTGATCTGAGACTCTGCCAGAAGAAGACTAGGAAAAATACACCATGAATGAAGAGGTCACTTAGTACTGATCCTGGAATATTATGGTTGACATTTGAAGAGGGACTGGGAAGGGGGAAAAGAAAAGAAGAGGAGCACCCAGGATACTAAAGATGCATAGGCCAAAAACAAACAAACAAACAAACAAACAAAAGGAAAATTAGAAAAAGAGAAACCATGGGTATAGTTTTAAAATAGTATGAAATTGAATAGAGATTGAACATATTTAATCAGACTATAAAAGTCTTTCATAATTACTAAGATGACAGAGAAACCCCTTGAAAGGAAGTTTATGAAGCACCGCTCCAATCAGATTCAGAGCCTTTTGGGACCATTTGAGTGATAACTGTGTGGGTGTTACTCCCTGTAGATTATCATTTTCTTTCTGAATTCATTTCCTCCAGCAGGAATGAGAGCCTGCGTCACTCACAGGGCGTTCTTGTGTGATGTGTGGGTTTCCCTGCCTGAGAGCTTATAGAATCAAAGGGCTCGTAGTGAACAGGTCACGAGAGGCTCACTTGCCCCAGGTGGGAAGGCTCAGTCATCATCCAGAAAGACAGGTTTGAAGATGCCCAAGCCAGAGTGCCCAGAGCTCTCTTTTCAACCAGTTGTGTTGATGTTCTATCATTGTGTCCAAATGTCCTTCAAGGCTCTGCTCAAATGCCCCCTTCCCTCTCTGACTTCCCTAAGACTTCCTTCCCCTTTGCTCCCACTGGGCTTACCACATATCTGTAGTATTATATTTAATCATAATAGAGAGAGCTCAGTCACCGACATGCATTATGTACCACACAGTTTATGCATATACTCATTCATATCATTCATTCGTGAGTTTTTGAACACATTTTAGACTTAAGACACACTATGCTGGGTATATTCTTGGGACTCCAAGTCATTCAAATATGGCAGCTGCCTTTAGGAAGCTTAGCGCATAGAATGCGGAAAAGGTGCCAATATCATTTGCTGAGAGGTTACTATACTTCTGTTCTTAGGCTGGATGTTTTGCATATATTGTCTCTAAAATCGTAATAATCCTATCAGAAAAGAACCAGAAAGCATGCACTTAGAGAGTAAACTGATGTGGTTGCTTCAAGGCCGCATGGTTAGGAAGTGATTACAACGCAGGTCTGTTTGGTTCCCAGCTACAATTATTCCCTAAGTTACGTTCTTTTTTTTTTTTTTTTTTTTTTTTAAGATTTTATTTATTTATTTGACAGAGAGCGATCACAAATAGGCAGAGAGGCAGGCAGAGAGAGAGAGGAGGAAGCAGGCTCCCTGCTGAGCAGAGAGCCCGATTGGGGACTCGATCCCAGGACCCTGAGATCATGACCTGAGCTGAAGGCAGCGGCTTAACCCACTGAGCCACCCAGGCGCCCTCCCTAAGATACGTTCTTATGGCTATTCTCTGCTAGTCAGTCTCCCCTGTAATGGCAGCTGTAGCTGTCTGCACCACCCATTTCCCCTCCTATTTATTACACTATCATATCTATGGGTTAGTAAATGTACTTCTTTATTACTAATTTCTATCAGAGGGTTTAGGATACTGTAGGTGCTCCATAAAGATTTGTTGAAAGGATGCCTTCATGCCTGAATGAGATAGGGTGCTCCCCACTTCAGGGTGGTCTGGCCTCAGTCAACTCAGCTCTCTTCCCCAACTCTTTGCATCTATCACCTGATCAGTCAGAGTCTGGCCAGGTATTGGAAGCAGGAAATATTTTAATACAGGGAATTAGAGGCTTGCATACCCATGACGAACTCTGGGAGCCAAGGTTAAGAGGGAATTGCTGGTGCCCAAGAAATCTGAATGTGCAGGAAGCCATGACAGCCACACAGTGATTTTCAGTAGGATATAGGAACCTGCGAGTCACCAGCCCTCAGCTGCTACTGTAGAAAAGTGGCTTCTTCTCTCTGCTTTCCAAACCCTGAGAGAGAACCTTTCCTTGGAAGTATCTGACCCAGAATCCTGGTGGCAGGGGATTCTGGGAAGTGTAGTTTCCAGAGGGAGAGCAGAAGATGGCGAGTGACCCTGGGTTGACAGTCTGGCTCTTGTTGAGTGCATGTTCTTCTTCTTTTTGCTTCTTAGATAAAATCTCTTACTTTAAACCCCAACACTATTGCCTCAGTCAGGCAGCAATTTTGTAAGTCAACTTGTATCTCGCTGCAGTGCTAACATCAGCAACACTAGAACTCTGCTGGTAGTGAAAGGAGATGCATTTTTAACCAGGACAAGGGAATTCTTCCCCCCATCCCCGCCCCCACTTTCCAACAGAGACTAAATTATGAGGTCTAAAAGGGCTTCCAAGTAGAGCCTTGACCAGTGCTGAATCGACTTGAAGAATGATGAAGGGTTGGCTTCCCTCTCTCAGCAGCTGTGAGTTTGGTCAGCCCTTTGCAGAGTAAGAGGAAATTTAATGAACCCAAATAAGACATGATCCTTTGTGGCTATAAAAGTTACACTTTGAAAAAGCTCAGCTGGTCAAGAGCCACTTGAAAATGATGTTACTGCTGGGGAACTCTGTCAAAAGTCCACTCCTCTGGGTGAGTTTCCTTCTCTTTGAGGGAAAACAAAGAGAGGTTTTACAAGCTAGAGAAGGGTCATTTTGCTATTTGAAAGAGCACATTCAAAAATCGAGGCCCCGTGTGGTTGGGAGACATCCGTAGTCAGTACTTGTTTATTTGTCCGGCTTTACACCATGTAAGTGATGCAGAATCCTTTCCGCCTCTAATAATAACACCACCATGGCCCTGAGTTAATGGAAAGCTGGCATGGCCAAATGAGAGCCGGTGCTCAGATTAACCACTGTGGGTCAGACAAGTCCACAGTCGCGGCTGGCGTGGGAGGCAAACGCGTGGAGGGAAGCAGAGCAGAGGGAGCCCATCTTAAAATATTTTTGCTTCATCAGCAGATTTAACACCTGAGATTTGACCACCAAAGTCATCAGCTGGAGGGTTTTCGAAAGGATCCAGAGAAACAACCACCTACTTCATATTCTGTGGCTTTTAATTGTACAAGCAGCACGTTTTAGAAAGCTTTTGTGCCGAGAAGTCTTCATTTTGTAGAGCACTTTGCTGGCTCATACGGTAGGCAAAGGTGCTTCAATGGTGTAATTATGATGTGTTTCCAGTTTGCCTCAAATTTTGATTCAATCAGAATCCCTCAGTCTGACAGCCTATAATCAAACAAAGAGAGTGCTCTGGAAGCAGGGGATTAACAGAGGGGAATTAAACTGTCGTTTTCAAACAGCTTAGACCAATATGAAAGCCCATTTAGGAGTCTCTCCATAAATATCCCTTTTGTTTTGTCTAATTGCCGGTTTGAATGTATCCGACTCATCAATGGGATTAGGGTTAATAGATGTTTGGTCACGCAGAACATGCAGAGGAGGAATCTGATACACACACACAAAAATTGCCCTTAATGAGCTTAGCAAATGTTTGCCATATTTTTAATGAACCCTGGGGCTGTCATTTAGAAGTGCTTAGCAACTGCTTTTCCATCCTTGGAAATGGAGCGACCGAAGGACATTAACACTATGTACACGCGTAAATAAGAGGAACTATTTAAAGACACCAGCCAGGAGGAGGGAATGATGACATCTCTCTGTCCCACAGCCAGTGATACTTAACACCCTGGGTGTGGGTTCAGTGTGTGACAACATAGCTGAGAGGCTGGAGTTTCCCGAAGGGCACTGAGGAGCGTGAGGTTTTTGCGAAGGGTCAAGTAACCGCTTTCTTTTTTTAAGATAAACCTGTTGAGGATGGAATTTCCCTGCCTCCTCCCCCAGTCCCTGCTTCTGTTTTCACACCTTCCCCCTGCCCTCTCTGTGTCTGTGGAGAGGATTGTGAAAGAGGAGAGGTCTGTGTTGGAGCTGCTCCCCCAGGCCACAAAGCAGGCCACTCCCCAGCTCAGCCGAGGAGGTGGGTGTGGGGGTGCCAGGTTGGCAAGCGCTAGGGATTGATTGCTCAGAAGACTGAATGATCCATCTTGGGAACCCTTGGGATTTGGCTCCGAAACCATTGCAGTTGGCGGTAATGGGGACTTATTGAAGGAGGCCATGTGGCTTGCACTCTCAGAGCCCAGACTGGCCCTAAAAGAATCAGATTTTCCTCGGGGAAGGTTTGATTTGATAGACAGAGCACAAAATGTAAGTCCAATGGATTATGGTTAGAGCAAATGAAGGATGTCTTAGACCCTTCGTTTTCATAAAGCCAATTGATTTCAAGGACTTCCTGCTCCCTGCCATCTCCTGCAGCCCTGGCTCTCAAGGAGGCAAAAATAGATATAACCTCGTTTAAAAAAAAAAAAAATCACGGACTAAACACAACCACTTTTCAGCTTTGCTTGAAAATGAACAACCCTCCTGTGATAGCAGCTGGACTTTTGTGTTGAATGATGGGATCATAACTCTTATTAGAACAGAACTAAGAAAAGGCCATTGCTAGCATTGTACGGGGGAGCTCTGCAAAGTGCACAGAATTATAACATTTTCTCTGGAGGGAGTAGAAGCAAAAAAAATCAGTGTCTTGAGGGAAAAGGGCCTGCCTGTCTGTTTTGTTCTTGTTGCTCTCCTAGTGGTGGTGGTGGTGGTCGTGGTAAGGGCAGTGGTCAGGGTGCCTGTGTCTGTGTGTTTATGTATTTTACTAGTTATTTGTCATCAAGTGCTCCTTGTACTCAAGTGACTTTTAGGATGCCTGGTTTGATGCATGAAGCTAGAGATATTACCAAAGGCTTTATGGCTTCGTGGTTAAAAAAAACATTGTCACCAATAAACTATTTTTCTTTCAGAAGTGTCTAGATCCTTGGCATCCAAGCCAGTGGATCAGATGAGTTAAAAAAAAAAAAATCATTTGTTAAGGGGGTCCCTGAGGTCAAAGGTCCCAAACCCAAGCACCAAGTACCAAGTCTAGATTGGTACTAGAGTTGAATGAATCCAGGTGGACGAAGCTGTAAGGAGTGGTAGGAACTGCAGAAAACTGAAAACCACACATGCCCCATGTGAAGAGGGCAGTGACTACTGTGCTGACTGTCCTGACTTGTGAACTCCCTGACTCGTGAACCAACCCTGTCTCATGCCTCTTAACTTTACAACTGCCTGCGTTTCCAGACTTTAGGCTTGGTTTTGACCTTGATAGCAGTGATTCACTGGCTAGCTTGTTTTTTGCTTTTAATACTGCATCTTGCATTTTCTTTTAATTTAGTTTCTTTTAATTTTTAATTCTGAGCATCATCCTAAATCCGCATCTCTGCGATGAATGAAAGAATGAGGCAGTGAATGAATGAATGGTCCATGAATGTGTGATTTTTTTTTTCTCCATCCCTCCTTCTTTCCTTTGCTTCTGCCTTCCTTCCTCTTTTCCAGGACATATAAAGATAAACAAGGAATAGACTCTCTACTTTGTAGGCATTGCATAACCTACACAATCTAGAGGGAGCAGTGAAAACCATATACACAAACAGTTGTAACAGGAGGGGAGGGGCTCAAGTTGGGAAACACACAGTGGGCTTGGGGAGCTAAAGAAGGGATCCTCTGAGTCTCATCAAGCCACGTCATGGAATATCTCACAGACCATTGAACGTGTGTTAAATTGTGTGTCGCTATTTGCCAGGTGTCAGTGTTGAGAAGAATACTCTATGACGTTATAGGACAGGAGGCAGCAGTGTGAGAGTGTGACTTGCTTGGAAAATTTACAAACATAGCTGTAGATTGAGATGCTCAATTGTGGCTTGACCCTAATGCAAAAAAGTTCTCTCCCGCTGGCCAAACATCTGAACCTAGACCAGGCGAAGCCCTCTGGCCATCTTTCTGGGTGATTCATTTATCAGGGACAGCATTTGGCTGTTTAATGAACACCAATGTGTCTAAGACAATGCTTATGTTTTTTGTCATCTCCCAAATATTTTTTTTAAGAATCTTTCAGTTGTCATGCCATTTCAAATCATTCCAGTATGCCTTTCTGAACACCTACCAAGGAATGGCAGTGAGCCATGGAAGGTGGAGTTACAGAGGCTCTATATCATCCCTTCTCTTCTTAAAGAGTTGACAATCTCTCAGAAACATTGATGAGGTTACTTTAAAAAAGGGTAGGGGGATCTTTTGGGGGAAAGAAGCCATATTTTTATAAAACAAACAAACAAAAGAAAATGCTTTGGTTTATTTGTGACTTTTCAGATTTACTATCAGAGATTTTCTTAGCTAAGGCACAAGAGAGAGGTTCAGTGAGAACTATCTCACTAAAAAAATGGTAAAAAGATGCAAAATTTAGATCAAAATCCTCTTTGGGAATGGAGGGAGGAAGGACTGGCCAGAAATCTTATGTTAGTCTATTTAGACTTCGTTCAGCCTTTTTGATGTCTGGAATTGGCTATGCTTATAAATTTCATAAATTAAAGTATCACTGTGTAGCTTTGAATGTCTCAAAAATTTAATGCACGATGCTAACATAAGGCTGGCATTACAGGGAAAAAATGCTAGTTTACCACTGTGTCTGTCTTTGGAGAACTTAGATGTATTCTAAATATGATACAATCAAGAAAGGACAATATTTTAAAAGCTGGCATTTTCATGAATGTTATCTATTCCTGAGTTTCCAACTGATCTTTTTTTTTTTTTTAATTTAAAAAATGGTTTCAGGTTGTGGTGAGGTACATATAACATAAAGTTCACTATTTTAACCATTTTAAGTGTATGTGACCTATTTGTTTTTAAAGAGGGACAAAGCTTATCCCAAAGTATTCTTTGGAGGAGGCAATTCTTAAATGTTTGTATTTAGGTTGGGAGATGGAAAAAGTCCTTTTCCTAATTAAGTCAAAAGAGAGAAAGATTAGAATCTTACATTAGTAAATAATGCGTTGGCTTTGGATTTCTTACTAAGAGGATCAAAACATAGGCCTGGAAGCTAGAAGCCCTTGGTTCTAGAGTGCCAGCCCATTGTGGAAGGAGCCTGCCAAGGCCCACAGAGGGAGTGGGAGCAGAAGTTTATAGCTGACTGGTTGGGCTCGTTTCTAGCTGAGCTATGGCCACTGATCTGTTTGGGTCTTTTCATGGGTGGTGGGCAATATTGGGTTATTTATTCTGACAGGAGGCTAGATGCTATTTCCATCTGCCCTGGAGTATTTGAGGAGATAAATGTCTGCCACATCCTGATAAATGGCCTCTCTGGTTCACTGCCAGAGAAACTGAGTTATGGCTCCTATATTTCATTTCAGAGAAAACTTCAGCCATCTGAAGTGTGCAGAGCAGCCTTCCGTTTGACCAGGACAGCAAAGAGTTTCTCTGTTTAAAGGACAACGGTCTGCACAGTAGCTCCTTGGGGGGATTGGAGGGTAGGGGATAAATAGAAAGTGCTCTGTGAGTCAGACCAGTAAATCAAGTGTAGTCAATTCAAAATATGAAAAAGAATCCAGGGACCAAAATGTAATACTTCTATGTCCTGGCTGGGTTTAAAATCATCTTTACCTTCACGCTCACATCCTTAGTCAGTTAAAATCATCCTAGAGCACATTATCTTTAAAAATAACACGGATGGGATGGGCATAAGCATTTAAATGCTATCTGGAGGATCATAAGTTATTTATTTTCATAAGAAATATGAAAAAGATACATTTTTTGCACATACATCAGTTATAGGTATCAGTGGATTGAATGAAAATTTATTCTAGAGATAAGCTGATTTTCAGATACCAAATGGCAAGGGGATTATAATTGTAAATAGGTTTGTCGTGATCTAGTGTCACGCATATACATACAGCATGCATTCATCACTTACTGATACGTGGACACCTACAAATGCTGAGCGCCTTATACTGATCGGGTGGGGTGTCTGCTGCATGGACGGAGGGGAAATGTTTCAGGTTAATGTAGCCCAATGGGATGTGTGAGGTCAGTCCCTCGAAGGGAGCTTGTGGTGGTCACCATGACCTTTGAGGGAACAGACAAAACACAGAAGGAAGACCCTTTTATGCATTCTTGTTAGCTCAGAAGTGAGGTGAGCCAAGAACTCCCTTGGGAATTCAATCAAATTGAGCAAAGTATCCCTATGTGCCAAACTGTATCTTTTCCAGTTGCCTGGACACTGGGGCCATCCTTTGTGAAAAAGCCATTAAGATGGGACAAAACCATGCCATCTGAGCAAATGTTAATTGCAGGTGGATCCCGGTGGGGTCGAGGTAGCTCCACATGGAGAATGGTCTGGGGTGGGGTTTCAGAAAGTTTTGTGCCACTGTGTTAGACCTGGAGGAAAGACATGAAGTTAGGTATAAAAGATTTGTCCTGCATTCAAGAAAATTCCTCGGTATGAAACTCACCTGTTATTCCCTGCCTGACTTTGGTCAGTTGTGACTTCATGTAGCCTTGTTTAATTGAAACATACTTGACCATTCCTGGTGGAAAACTGGAAAGAAGTAGAAGCTCGTCCTCCTAGGGCACCATGGGAGTTAGAGCACAAGAAGCAGACTGCTGCTCGACCCAGGGAGAGGTGGGGCCCACACAGGGGTATGTGTAGGGAGTTCCAAATAAATTTGAATTTTTCTCATAAATTTGACACTGGTAAAACAAAAAAATGCAATTTCAGGATAACTTTTCTTTCCTAAGCTGATGGTACAGTATAACCTGGCACAAATTTTTTTGAAACACTCAGAGACACAGAGGCAGTAAACACTGAGTTATGAACATGGTTCATGCAATAATTAACCTCAGTGGAGAATGCCTAATTTTGAATCCCATGTAACCTCCCCTAGGAAACCTTTACATGGTGAATTATCTGCCCCTTTTTCCTAGTCCCAAAACATTCTGTGCCTACTTCTATCATCATACTATGCACATAATCACTTGTCTTTCTAACTAGACACATATGAACTAATTAAAAATGCATTTTCCAGCATTGAGTAACTTGAGTCATTGTAAGTGTTCAATTAACGTTGAATGAATAGTTGTCTCCAGAAAAATCCTGAAGCTCAAGAAAAATAAATGTTGTTTCTTGCTGTTTCCTAAATAAATTTAAAAGGGTTATTCCAAAGCAGAGGCAAATGGGCAATAAATCCAATTTCTCAAGATGGGACATAGTTGCTAAGTGGTAGAAAATAGTGACAGTCAGAAGAGGAGTCACCGACTGTAGAAGTCTGCTAATTCTGAGTGCTGTGGAGTTAGATTCTGGGCTCATTCATGCAAGGAAGGGCTTGGAATGTCCACACTTTGAGCAAAGCAGAGCAGGCAATCCCTGAGGTCTCCTACCAAGCAGGAGTCATGGAAGCAGCAGCCATCTATGCATCCAATTCTTGATGTCACCACTTACTTACTCTGAGATCTTGGATAGTGGCAGTAGGAAGTCCAATCTTCCATTGGACTTCTTGGCCATTTTGCCTCTGCTTTGGAATAACCCTTTTACACTTATCTAGGAAACAGCAGGAAACATTTTTTTTAAAAGATTTTTATTTATTTACTTGAGAGAGAGAGACAGTGAGAGAGAGCATGAGAGGTGAGAAGGTCATAGGGAGAAGCAGACTCCCCAGGGAGCTGGGAGCCTGATGCGGGACTCGATCCCGGGACTCCGGGACCGTGACCTGAGCCGAAGGCAGTCGCTCAACCAACTGAGCCACCCAGGCGCCCTTTTTTTTTTTTTTTTATCTTGAGCTTCAGGGTTTTTCTGGAGACATCTATTCATTCAACGTTAATTGAACACTTAAATGTGCTTGATATGTGTTTGAAAGGATAATTGACACACAATATTAGCACCCTCCCTCCTTCTGTGTGTCAAAAGGTGGTTTGGTTTGGGCTAGGTGCTCTGAGAACAGCACCAATTCTCTTCTCTGACGCGCCAAGATCCTGTTCTCTAAGGCAGACCCTGCATGAACTTGCAGGGAGACTCAGCAATCCTTCTGCACCAACCAAGTCATTAGAATTCATGAGTTTCAATCTCTCCTTCAGTGGCTCTCACCTCCCAATCAGTACAAACTAGCTCTCTGCTGAGGGAAGCTCCCTTAGCCGAGAGCAAAGATGCACATTCTCTTCCTTCCATCAGCACCACCCTTTCAGACTTGCAGGCTGAGCTCTCCAGAGCCAACTCTATTCCAGGGAGAGAGAAGATGGGTCTTACCGAAGAGGTGTAGTTGTGTCTTTGAACTGGATTCACATTGCCTAGATTGTGGCAATGCTTTTTCAGAACTGAAAGTTGCAGAGTTTGAATATTGTATCTTGAAGCCAAAATGCATTTGTAGTAATGTTGTTTTACATCTGTCTATTAGTACAGATTAACAACAAAAACAAAACAAAACTATAAGAACAGCCATAAAGCAGACAATTGCTGTTAGTTTCAGGAGCCAATTCACGATGTCTTTCCCTGTTTTATCTGGTTCTGTAATTTTGAGGCTCTTTTCTCATCACTCATGAGATCTTAAGTATATATACTTACATGGGGTCACTTAGCTTTGCCTATATTTGACATATTTCCATAGAAAAATAATCCCGTTAAGTCAAATACAAACCCCACATACCCCCTTCAGAAGCATAAGCTTAAAAATTTTTTTTTTCTTAATTTACACAGAGGTGAGTTTAGGAATATTCCTGCCCCATCTCCTTTTTCTTTTTTTTCCCCTCATGAGGCCAGTGATGCATCAAAACTGATAAGTATTTATAAAGGGAGCAAATGAGATCCATTAGATTTTATGCCACTTTTTATTTTTAAGTATAGAGTTTCTCTACATCCATTTAAATTAGACTTTGCTTTAATAACCTATCAAGGGCTGGATACAATTTCAATTGAGTAATGCTAAGATAGAAGCTGGAGCCAGGCCAACACAATTCCAGTGTCAGGACCACACCTAATTATTTTGACCCAACCAGAGATACGATGCCTTGTCTTTTTAAACCAGCTAAACTGAAGGGAAGCATGCCAGGGAGAGGGTGTGCCAGTTTGGCCTTACGTGCCCCAAACTTGCTGTCTAGGTTGATTCAGTGGAAAGAACGTGGGCTTTGTAGACAAACCTCAGATTGAATTCTGGCTGTTGCACTTCTAACCTTGAGGCCTTGAGCATATTACTTAACCTTTCTGAGTCTCAGTTTCCTTTCCCATAAAACGGGGATTATATCTCCCCTGCAGTGCAGTTTGTAAAGATGAAATGAAATACAATAACTCATGTCTGTTCTCTGGGCTAGCACAGGGTGGCTACTCCAGAACTATCCATTTCTTTGCTCCCTGTTCTTTCTAAGTGTGTGACATTAATGGTGGACAATGTTTTGAGTGAGTTATTGAAAAGAGCTACTTTTCTACAATGATGCTGACGTTCACCAGATCTTTCACACTGAGAATAGAAATGTTCAGGAAAGTTCTAGAGAGATGGTATGAATTAGAGCAGGATCCTTTCTTAGTACATTCTTCTCATATTCCCCTCTTTTAGAGAAGAAAAGGAAATAATAGTCCATGGGAGGAAAATGCGTTCAGATTTCCTTTCCTTTCCTTTCTTATATTTTATTTTAGTACAGTTTGGTTTTTGGTAGAATAGAAAACTTGCACCAAATCTTTAAAGGCTACAACAAATTAGCCATCTTCATGTTCTACCCTGGATAAGACCTCAAGGTTCACCTAGGCAAATGTCCTTCTCTGTGACCATCTTCTGGAAATCAGAGAGAAGATGCAGTTTCATTGGTCAGCATGTAAAGCAGCAGGCCATCCATATAGGACGCGATGTGCAAAGTACCAGTAACTTGACATTCAAAGCACTTTAACTCCTGTTTCCATAGCTACACTGTAATCCAGACATTTGAGAGGCAGGCCTGCCTCTGCCAGGCCTGTCATTTCAGGGAAATAAATTAAGAGAGCTGATGACAAGGCCTGGATTATACAATTTCTTTAAAGTACAAAGCAGGCCTGAAACCTAACCAGGAACGAACAGAGTTCAGACAAAATGGATAAAATCCATTTCCAATAACCTTTGTAAGAAAATTTGAATGCAACCTCCTTTAGACATTTTGTTCCCCTGCTCCCAGAAGCAGCTTCATATGCTGCACCTGGCAGTGTGATTTGCGGCACCATATTTTTCTTAGTTTTAAGAGGTGACACCATATTTTTTTAACTGGAAGTTTGGAAAAAATAAACAGATGGGAAGACACTGGTGGTGGGGAGGCATGATGGAGAGAGAAAAAGACAGAAAGATGGGTGAGGCAGGTGCTAAAGGGCAAAGCTTCAGTACCAGACACTGAGATATTTGCATATTCACAATATGTTTCTGGCCCAGAGCACGTTTCTCGGGAGTTCTCTATGTATTTCTAGGTCTCTATATTTATCCGTGTCTCTGGCTACATATGTAAGACTAAGTTTGGAGGTGGTGTGTTTGCTGGATGCTTTGCAGCGGTACTCGAAGAGTTTCATGTTAAATATGCACTGACTGGGGGCGCCTGGATGGCTCAGTCATTAAGCATCTGTGTTTGGCTCAGGTCATAATCCCAGGGTCCTGGGATCGAGCCCTGCATGGGGCTCCCTACTCTGCAGGAAGCCTGCTTCTCCCTTTCCCGCTCCCCCTGCTTGTATTCCTTCTCTCGCTGTGTCTCTCTTTGTCAAATAAATAAAATCTTAAAAAAATAATAAATATGCACTGGCTGGTGATGGAGGAGCTCCTGTCACATAGAAGGGGCTGCGGGGGACAGTAAACTGGAGGGGCTAGGGAACACTGGCTCAGCTCTGCGGCAGGTTGGCCAGTGGTAAACGGCCTTTCACCATTGTTTTCATCAAGTGTTTCTGAACCAGTTCATTTATTTTTGGAGTCCCCATAACACAAACAAAAGCCGTCTGATAATAAAATCGGACTGTGCCACATGAGAACAACTACCCTTCTCCAAAAGGCCCAGGCCAAGCTCCTTTTTTTACCTCATGTGCCAGTGAAGTTCAAGGGTAGATAATTCCATTGGGAAATCAGGTAATGCCTGATTGCCCGAATGCTATTCATTTACTGATTTATTTTGGTAAATAAGCAAGACAGAAAGTTGTTTTGGAAGGGAAGAAGTAAGGAGAAGGGGAGTTAGAGGAATGGATTATGTTCCTCAGCGTTGATCATTGAGACGTTCTCTCCATGAATAAGAAACGGTAATTAACTGATGTGATGCAGATGTGAACCAACATGGAGGCGGTGATCATTATGCCATATAGATAAATACATCAAGTCAACCCACTGTATGCCTTAAACTTATCCATTGTTATATATGTCAATCATTTCTCAGTAAAGTTGGGAAGAAAAAGAAGGTATTATTATAGGGCTCTGTGCTCTCTCAGCAATGTGGCCACTGGCCGTCATGGGAATGTGCCAGTAGTTAATCAGTTTACTTTTTGCCCTTTTCTTAGTGTTGGTAACACCCACACCACAGACTCTCTGTACCAGGTGACACTGATGACTCAGCTGGTTGTTATTTCTTTTCTTTTTTAAGATTTTATTTATTTGAGAGAGAGAGAAAGAGAGAGAGCAGGCACATGTGCATGAGAGTGGGGAGAGGGGCCACGGGCCTAGCAGAGCCCCCGCTGTTGAACACAATCCCCAGCTGGATCCCAGCACCCCAGGATCATGACCTGAGCCAAAGTCAGACGCTTAACCAACTGAGCCACCCAGGTGCCCCTCAGCTGGTTGTTATTTCTAGCATCTTCTAGAAAATTTGCTTTGGGGAACAACATATTAAAAACATTTTTATTGGATTATGTACAACATTAAACATTCCCTTGTAATGACGTTTTAAATCCATTATTTCATTTAAAACTGTTTTACAAAGGAATATCGGCCCATGTGTTTGCTTCCAATTAGGTGGATTTACTTCTTTTCTCCAAACTGAAAAACAAAATATGAGAATTAGGAAGTAAAATTATGAACACATGAAAAGTGAAGAAATTTATATGATCTTGTTGGCCTGGGGGGGGAATATGTGTGTGGGTAGGCATGTGTATATACCACTCACACCCTTACCCACACAAGAGCAGTCTTTTAGTGTTTTGTTCATACTGGAGTGAACTAGATGCAACAAAGTTTAAGCTAATGTAATGTGGGTAACGTTTTGAACATTGATTATTGTTCCTTAGTCGTCTACCTTTACAAGTGCAAGCTCTTAATCCTGTCCTGTCCAATGCATCCATCTGCGTGGGGACCATGGCAGGAGACTGATAATCTTCCATATGCAAACTGAGACCAGGCATGTGTCAGCCACACTACTGAGCTGAGATGGAGATTTTCCAGTCCAGAGTAGAGAAGACCCTGCTTTAGCCCATGATGGACTGACCTGCCTAAGATAATGAACTTTGGATCTAGTGGATTGCAAGTGATAAGTCCCCCTTTCCAGACTGGAGGAATAGTAGGAAAAAGAAGAGAGAAGGGGAGAAAGAGGAGAGAAGTGAAGGTAAGTGGGTCCCAATTTTCATCTTTTCCAGACTTCTTTCCAACTCTTTTGGGGTCTGGGGAAAGCCATCTTGCAGGTTGACCCATGCAGTCTGAGGCCCTACCATATCAGAGTAAATCATGGTGGCAGAAATTGTTCTAGGGCCCCCAGGACCACCCCCAGGTTTGATGATGCCCTAGGAGGATTCACAGGACTCTGCATATAGTCTGTTTCTTGGTTATGATTTATTGCAATGAATAGATGCAAAACAATATCACCAAAGGTAAAGGAGCCTGGGGTGAAGTCTGGAGGAAAGCAGATGCAGTCTTCTGTGAGATCTCCCCTGTGGAGTTGCATGGGATGTGTTTGATTCACCCCAGCAATGATTGTGACAACACACGTAAAACACTATCTTCCAGGAAGCTCATTAGAGAGTCAGTGCGCTGGGGTTTCATTGGGAACTGATCAGGAAGGCATTCTCTTTCCGGCATGTACCAAAACTCCAGACTCCCAGAGGAAAGCAGGTGTTCAGTATAAGCCTCATTGTCTGCACAAATGTTTTAGAGATACCAATTCGTTCTTATCAGTTAGTATGGTAGGAACTCTCCCTAGTTCCAAGTTCCCAGATGCCAGCTAAGGGCCACCCTTGTGAGGGGGCTGTAGGGTAGGATAGCATTTTCAGGCCATCTGTAACTTTTTTGCACCGAGGGTGATCAGGCAGAAGGGATATGAGGATAGAGTTTCTTGGCAGCCTTTGGTTCTCAAATGGCATGGGTGCTACCTTAAAAGACCAGGGGACTGCTATGGGGTCCACTGTGCAAGGAGGGATGATCTCGCCGGAGAAGCTGGACTGGGTGAGGTTCGCTGGTCTAGATGGAGGATTTTGCAGGATTGGTGTCTGTAGCCAGCAGGAGGGAGGGGAGGCCAGATTGTTCGGGGGAACCCCATCCAGAGCATTTCCAAAGGCAGAAGAATGTATCAGCCCTAGACAATTCCAGAGACCAGTAGGAGCCATGATGACCAGGAAGATAAGGGAAATCCCTCCAGCAGACAAATATCCAGGGCCTGAATAAGCCCAGAGGTCCCTTCCCCTCATTGCTGGGGGACACGAGGCACCCTCTCTCCCAAGCACTCGGGTGCCCTTTGGGATATAAACAGAGAAGCAAGGAGAGCCTGAACATTGCCTGGGTGACTGCTTAGGGTCTAGATCATTGCTCTAAGCCAGATTGTTTACTGAATACATTTTCCCCCCACTCAACAGTCGGTAGGTATTTGGAAGTCAAGCCAGATTAGCAACTGAATTTTAAGATTCCATTTTTCCCTATGTCAGCATTATAGTATAAGTTGAACTCTGTGTCTTTGCTACACTAGTAATTTCTATTTAATTTGTGAGGAAGAATATTATTTTATAGTCTAAAATTAGTGTTTACCATTTCAATGCCCCAAAGTTTTCTCCTAAAAAGGGTACCTTAAAAAGGTATCTTCTAAAAATGAGAATATGTTGCCAGTAGATGATAGTATTTTCCAAAGTGCTCAAGATTCAAAACCCAAGACACATCCCAAATATAAAGCTCCCAACTCCAGGTAAAGTGAACAATATGTGATAGATAGCCTATCACCAGATAGATAGATAGTCTAAAAATCACCACCAACAGTCCCTTATCTCCCTGTTTGGGCGAGCTGATTCATCTGTTAAGTGCAGACACCCCTCTCCTTAAATCTAGGCTGGTGCCTCAGCCCTCTGATTGGCTTTGATCAATAGAATACAGCAAAGATCACTCATGCCAGTTCTGAGCCTAGCTTTTATGAAGGCTGACATCCTTCCTTTCTCTAGGGAAGCCCACTGCCACGTAATAAATGCAGTGTTGTGAATATGTCCAGTTAGGTATGTGCCAAGGCCACAAGGCGGGACACTGAGAAGCCCCACCAGCAGTAAGAAGTGAGCCCCAGACCTGCAAGCCCAGTTGAACTGTCCAGCTCATTCCCAGCCATTGAGATCATCCCAGCTAAGATCCCAGATACCACAAAGCAAAGACACTCTTACTGTCCAAATTCCTGATCTATGGATTCATGAGCAAATGAAATAGTTGTTATTTTAAGTCACTAAATTTCAGGGTAGCTTCTAATGCAGCAATAGATAACTGTAATACATTTAAGTTACCAACAGAATTAAAAAGGTAACCTTCAAAAAAAAAAAAATAAACACAGAGTCTTTGTTATCTACATGAAATAGTTTTAACTCAGACTTTTAGAGTCAAATTATCCTCCCAATAGCATATGATTACCAAATCTTCCAGTCATTTTGACATGAAAATTTTTTGTGTTTTTTGACAGTACAGATTAAGGAACATAAAAATTAACTGTTTTTTTTTTCCCCAAGTGGAAGTAGAAAACATACCATTAATTCAGCTGTGCATTTATCATTACCAGTATTAACTGCTTTGGTAAATTGATTTCAGCTTTTGCCCAAGGAAATGTTTAAAAATTTTTATTACAGAATTTCCCAAAAATATACAAAAGTAGGAAATTAGGATAAGGCAGTCACTATGTATCTTTCAGGCAGATTCAAGAATGATCAGCATTCTGCTTTTTTTCTTTTTCCCCCTAAAGAATTCATGTTCTGACCACCCTACTCACAAGCAGCATTCTTTCTGGGCACCTGTCTCTGAACTTCATGGCAGAAACTGGAAGAGAAAGAAGAAGAGAAGAGAAGTGTCCTTCTATGAAAACATTGAGAATCTCCCATTCTCACATCCTGCTCCCAATTTCTTTAATCAGGAGACTTACTTTCCACTTAGCACTCTAGTTTGTACATGGAGGGATATTGACTCCAAAACCGAGATGACGTGCTCAGCTTTACTGAGTTTGTAGCAATGGCTGGGGTTCTGCCTGTAATAAGTGCCTCTGCTATAAACACTTCCAGAACCCATAGTCTAAAAAGGCATCCTCCTGCAGAAAGTTTGAAACAAAATTTAAACAAGATTTTGATCACAGGTTTACAATAGTTTCAGGACAAAAGCTTTGGCTTAAGATATTTTAGGAGTTGCTGGTGGGTCTTTGTCTGAGAACGTAGTGTGTGTTATACATTAGCTGTTTAATGTGTTCAGTTGTTGAATCCAACATTGCTCAGAAGGTTTAAACATTGACAGTCATGAAAACAAACACTAGTTCATGTTCCCAGGGCCTAAAAAGAAATCAAAGGAAGCCTAATAGAAGGCAGGCTTAATCATTTTTCTCCATCCGACTAATAAAGATGTGGAAAACCGACCTTCAGTTTTACATTTAAGTGGTAATGTTCATAATTACATCTGGGTTACAGAATGTAATGCTATGTTTCTTCTCCATAGTTATAAAATGAAAACTGATCTTTTACATAGGCCACCATCTGGATCACGTGACCATGGCGGGCTTAATGAGAATCGGGCAGCAGGCCAAAAGGAAATGTGTTAGAGACTCTCTCCCTCTTTCTTTCTTGAGAATCTGTGTCAGAATTGTATTTGTCTTGGGGTCAGAGTTTTCTCTGTCCGTTTATGGATATGGAGAGGGACAGAATGAAAAGAGCAGAAAAGTGGGTGAGGATAAGTAGGTGAAGTAGGAATTTGCTGAGAGAAGGCTGGTCAGTATGTTGGCAGGCCTGCTAGTTTGGGAAAGCTTTTGGGAAGGCTGGCTTTGTTTGTTATTAAAATTGTGGTAGACCCTGAGTGTGGAGACATGGTTCATAACTGTTTGAGAGCTAGTTCTCATTGAGGTAAGAAGCTTATATTTATCATGTGTTGCTTTTCAAGGGTTGTTCTTTCAAGAATTTTATTCTCTTAGAAACACAAAGAAGGCCATGAGATATCAGCATGTTGCCCTGTTTCCTAACTATGGCATGAAAAGGACAAAGTCCTGAAAAGGGAAGATATGGGTGAAGGTTTTGACTCACTTTATTCTAGCAAGGCCTATGGCTAAGTAGCTAAATTTACTTAGATTCATCACATGATGTCCAATATCTTACTTGCTTTATATGCAAAATGAAGATAATAAAATCTTTACTTCCTACATGAAAAGATTGCTTTAAAAATTCAATGGCCTTGACTGGTGGCTTGAAAACATAACTGAAAAAGTTCAAGTAGAGTATGAAGGCCTGGTTGTCGACATTCGTGTTATTTATGGAGTGCCGACCTCATACAGAACAGAGCCTTTGGAAGAGAAGTTTCAAAGAAACATGTCAGTTATTACTACTAATATAAACAAGATTGTAATCCGTAAGTAAATCATTTGTTCCTGAGACTAGGAAGTTAGGTAAAAGTGAAATAAACACATGGATTTTATCATCCTTTTTTTTCCTTGTAGTTGGCATTCGCTGGTACATCAATAGGTATTTGCTCTTTATTCAAAGCATATATATGCTTGGTGCAGAAGCCTGCATGCACACACACACACACATTGTATTTCTAGGAACTGCTGCAGTCTTATAGCCCTAAACACAATCAAAATGGGCATTGTTGATTGTGAAGAGTTAGAAACGGAGAGCTCTCTAAAAGCCTGGGCTCCACCTGGGGAAATAAGTCACCATAAGAACTTACTACCACCTTCTGCTTCTGCTTTCTATTACTGCCTAATGAACCACCCCTAAATCGAACAGCCTAAAGCAATATACATTTTATTGCTTGTGTTTCTATGAATGAGGAACTATGGCAACGTTCACTGGGAGATGGCCCAACTCTTCTGTATGTGAAGCTTCTGTCAGCTGGGGCAGCTCAGCTGAGCTCAAGGATCTGATCGGCCCGGGCCCTTTCGTCTCCTCCACACTGCTTCTCTCTCCAAGCGGTTTCTCACCCACCAGGGACTCTCTCTCCATGTGGCCTCTTTTCCAACAGGAGCCAGGATTTCTTTCTGAGAGGGGGAAATGGAAGCAGCCAGAGCTCTTAAGACCTAGGCCCGGAACCAATGGCAGCATCCTTCCCTCTGAAATCTTGTTGTGTGAGGAAAATGAACTCCTGAATCTTTGCACCATTTTGCTGGGGTATTCTGTTCTGTGGCTGAGTAATTCCTTTTGGTGACAACCTGAAAACCTGGCTTATCGGAGGGTTGAAACATTCTCCTTCTGTCCCCTTAGTTTTCATCATGGAACACGGAGCTTTCCTGGGGTAGCCAGGAATCCCACTGTCTGAAGGACCATTTGAAACGAGAAGAGCAGGCATTTCACCATTTTGTTCGCTTTATGCGGGGGCAGGGGTATGAAGTCCTTGTTGAGAAGACAGGTCAGCTAAGCAAAATATCTCTGTTGCCCAAAGAATTACAGTTCTTCCAGGTGCATTTAGTAAGAAGGGGCTGCCCTGGGACTTTGAAAAGGGTTGCTGCAGAGCGAAAAATGGTATAAGGATACAGAATTAAGTGGTAGTACCAAACATAAATATTCATGACAGGTTGCCACAGAACTTGAAAGGAAGAAGAGGCAGTCCGAGCTAATGGATTATTTCCATAAACCTTTACCTCAAGAAACAGTTGTAGAGAATTAATCTGGCAACTGTACAATCCTAAGATTCTAATCATACAATCTCCCTCAAATGTCATAGCTGAGAACAGGAATAAACCATACCTCCTTGTTCGAATATTTGTGAGTTAATTCACATCTTAGTTGGACCGTATGCAGTCGAATAGGTTGAGAAGTAGCAGATGTGTGTATTGAAAACTCAAAATACAGAAATCAACTGCTCACTGTGAGGCCTGACCTCCCTAACCCTTTTCCCAACGCTTCTGAACTTTGAAAGGGTTGCTACTCTGTTATTGGAAAATGGGTTCAAAAAATATGAAAACTTAAGAAAAAAATAACACAACAACAAGTCACATGAAAATGTTTGTCTCAGGTCCTTCCTATGGCTTTCTGTGTCTGAAGTGATCAGCTGAAGGGAAAACACAAAGGAAGACATGGTGGGGAAGAGGACCAATGCCATTGAAAAGGACAGTCTAGGGAGAAGGCTCTGCCCTGTTCGTCTTCTCCCTCTTTCCCTCTCTCCTCCTTTACATACAGAGGGCAACTGCTTTGGGTGTTTTTCTCCATGTAGACATGAGGCTGTGTCTAGCTAGTCTCCTCTAGTTCTCATGGGTCCATGGATTTCCTTTCATGGCATCCTCTTTATTTCAGGGCAGTGGAATATTCTAGTTTCACTCCACTCTGGTTTTCTCTCAAGAAGACCTGGAGAACTGCACAGGTAAAGCAGAAACCAGTGCTGTCAACATTGCCGAGGGGAAGCCCACTTTCTGTTGACTGGCCACATTTTCCATTCATGGCCATGGATGGGCACACAGAGCTCTTTTTCTTTTGCTTTCTGTATGGGTGTCTCCTCATCTTTGTGACTGCTCAAAGGTTTTGGAGTCTAGGGCTTGGAATGGAGCCCTCTGTCCTTTACTGTTTCCTTGGGTGACTGCTTTTAGGGCTGTGGCTTTAAATACCTATTTCTGTGCTAATACCTTTCAGATTTGTGTCTTCAAACCAGACTTCCCTCATGACTCTATCATCCTAGATCTAAGTAGCACTGGACGTCGTCATCTTCTTTTCTTCTTCTTCTCCTCCTCCTCCTCCTCCTCCTCCTCCTTCTTCTTCTTCTCCTTCTCCTCCTCCTCCTCCTCCTCCTCCTCCTCCTTCTTCTTCTTCTCCTTCTCCTCCTCCTCCTCCTCCTCCTCCTCCTCCTCCTCCTCCTCCTCCTCCTCCTCCTCCTCCTCCTCCTCCTCCTCCTCCTCCTTCTTCTTCTTCTTCTTCTTCTTCTTCTTCTTCCTCTTTTTTTTAAGATTTTATTTATTTATTTATTTATTTATTTATTTTGACAGAC
The DNA here is from genome assembly GCF_964662115.1 of Mustela nivalis. Classification (NCBI taxonomy): domain Eukaryota; kingdom Metazoa; phylum Chordata; class Mammalia; order Carnivora; family Mustelidae; genus Mustela; species Mustela nivalis. Next base: position 20,064,650 of record NC_139032.1, read on the forward strand.
AAAGACCACACGTAGGTAGAGAAGAGAGGCAGGCAGGGAGAGAGGAGGAAGCAGACTCCATGCTGAGCAGAGAGCCCGATGTGGGGCTCGATCCCAGGACCCTGGGATCATGACCTGAGCTGAAGGCAGAGGCTTTAACCCACTGAACCACCCAGGCCCCCTGTGGACATCTTCTTTTAAGAGTTGGTCAGCGACTTAAACTTAACATATTAAAAAAAAAATCACTTGACAAACACTCTATCTACACTCAAACACACACGTGCACGTGTGTGTGCACACACACAGACATTTGCACAAGCACATGTGTCTCTTCTCGGCCATCTTGTGTCTGTAAAGGCTCCTTCTCACCCTCACCCACTCAGTGGTTCAAGGCCAAGTATCTAGGAGTCATTTCTTATTTTTCTCCACATACTCCTTTTATTCACCACATACTCCTTTACTCACAAGTGTAGTAGGCCATTCGTTCTCTAAAATAAAACCAGAATCCATCTTCTTCTTGGTATTTTTACTATTAACCCCTTAATCTAAGTCTCTAAACAGTCATTTCAAATTAATTAGTCCACTGTCTTCCTGACAGGTTTTCCCACTCCTCTTGTTGCCTGCAGTCAATTCCCTATAGAGGAGCCAAAGTGTTTTTTTTTTAAGAAGGTGAATCTGAATATGCCGCTCTTCTGCATCAAATCATCCACTATCTTCTTACCACACATAGAATAAACTCATACTGCTTACGCCCTGCATGAGCTGACCCCACCTATCACCCCCACTTCATCCAGCACGTCCCTCCCCGCGGCTCATTATGACTCCATTCTCCTTCCTGCATCTCCAACACCTCATGCCCCTGCTTTAAATCTTTTACATCTGCCATCCCCTTTGCCTGGAATATTTTCCCTCCAAATCCCTTTATGTGTGGATTCTTATGGAATTCAGTTGTCATATCTGATGAATACATCCTTTTTCCAACTACCTAAGACATCACCCTCTCTTATTTTCTTCAGAGCATTTCCCATTACCTGAGATTGGTTGTGGAATATCAATCCTGGTAGCATGTAAGCTCCTTTAGAGTGGGGACCTTGCGTGTTTACTCTATTGAATCTCCAACACCTAGAATATTGTCTGGTACATACAGTTTTCTCAGTAAATATTTGTTTACTATAAGCTTTTTAACTAGTGTTTATTAGATGAATGAATATATGAGAGATGCTGACATTTGCTGTTGCTTTTCTTGGAAAGAATTCTTCCCACTACCTCCAACCCCACCCCACTCTATTTGGATGAATCCATCTGACTTGGATTTTTAGTCAGTATATGCATTATGGTCTAGCCAGATTCCAGGGCCATAAATGGGTATAGTCTTTCTCAATCAAATATTTGCCCAAACGTATCTCACTGGACCTTGGTACTCTTACCTTATTGGAGAGTATTATTTTTGAAACATCAAATGTTCTTTCTACATTTCCTACCAGGTCTAGGATTCCATGAGTCTCTCTTCCTTATCTTTTGTTTTCTTTAGCTAGATGTGCAGGAGTTACCAGCAGTATCTGTGTACCGTCTTCCATAAACAGTGGAGTCAAAGGCTGAGAGGGGGTATCTGACTTGACTTTTGCAAGATTTCTGCAGCCGTAGAGGAACAGAGTAATCTTTGTAGCCAAAATCTTTGCCATTTCTCTGGAAGTGTGCAAAATGTTTTCCATGCTCACTGATACTGGCTTTTAAGCATTTTGCCATTATAACAAGGAATTTAGTTTTATGTCTTTTTAAATCCCTGGTGATAAGCCATTGTGGTTCCATTTTGTAAATATTTATTTTTGGAAATGTGATACATATTCAAGTTTAGAAAAGTAAGATGCCACATGACATGGTTGAACTTGAAGTTTGGTCTGATATTTTACTTGTCTTCAAAGAATTTTTTTTTAGAACTGTAAACTAATTGGTTTATTCTGCACAGTGAAAAGTGGTAAAATGTGAGAGATTAGAAAGTACCATAGAATTATTTGCTTCTATAATTGACAATTTTAATTGATATATTTTATTTATTAAAAAATCAAGGATTTATACCTGTTTTAAATAGAAATGAGTCGAGACATAACTCAGATATATTATATATATATATATATATATATATAGAAAGAGAGAAAGAGAGAGACAGGCATATGTATATACACGTGTGTAGTCACATATGTATGATATATGTGTATAAAATATTCAGTAGAGTATTTTTATGTTTTTTATTCATACTGTAATTCATCTGTCAAAAATCTTCAGAACTTTTCAGTTGAGCATCTCTTTGGCTTTTTCAGGTAGGAGTACTAACACTAGAAATGAGTCTGAATTTTTATAATATCATATATAGAAATGACTATGGTTATTGAGCATTTTTAGTAGGGGAGTTGTGCTCTTCCCTGAAGTATAAAATATTGGGTAGTAGTATAAATTGTTATTATGATATTATAGGAAGCAGATAGAACAGGGGATCTAAGTGTTCTGGGTTCTAATGCTATCCATACTAACTATTTATATGTGTTTATATATAAGCCACAGTCTTCTGGGTGTCAGAATCAATCACCTTGTTCTTCAGGAAAATCTTCTGAAAGATACTAACATACATTTCATTACAAAAGGTTTCTATACTTAAAAAATTTCAGGAACTGCTTTTAATATCCCTTGTGTAGTCTTAGAAATCCAGTAAGAATATTATCATGTTGTAGGCACTGAGGAGGTCCATAAGGGCAACAAAGTTGATTTAAAAACAACAACAACAACAAACCACCATTTCTCAAACATTTTTGCTCACAGAACTTTATTTTTAAATCACTTTAACTTTTTCTCAGAACACCTCTCAAATCTTGTCATTTAAGTGTTCTGCAATAACCCAGCATAGGTAATATCCTTACACTACAAGACTTCCGAGGGTTCTTTCAAACCCTAGAAGTCCATGATTCTTTTTATCAAAATTTTAAAAATAATAGCTCAAAACAAAACAATAGACTCAACTCTCAGAATTTTTTCTGAAGCCCTATTTTTTTCTCATAATGTAATATAATCTGCTAATAAAATTTAGATCTTTCATTACTATCTCAACCAAAAGTCTGAAAAACCAGAAGTCATATTATTTTATGGTTTATTTAATAGTTCTGATTATAACAAACATGCAAAAAGAAGGGGGAAGTGACAAGTCTCAGAAATTGTACCTATTTCTCCTGATTATATAGGGTATTATTAGTTCCCTTCAATGAGAAATTAGCAAGCCAACTCTATGTTTCTTGTGGTAAGCCAGGCACTAGACATGTAGATATGAATAAGATATGGTCCCTGCATCCTGTGATAAATATTGTGGTAGACAACTGTGCAAGATGTTATGAGGACCCCAAATCTAGTATGAGTATGCACAGGCTGGGATAAAATAGAAGATAAATATAATACAATAAGAAAACTAGGGTGCCTAGGTGGCTCAGTGGGCTAAGCCTCTGCCTTCGGCTCAGGTCATGATCTCAGGGTCCTGGGATCGAGCCACGCATCGGGTTCTCTGCTCAGCGGGGAGCCTGTTTCCCACTCTCTCTCTGCCTGCCCCTCTGCCTGCTTGTGATGTCTGTCTGTAAAACAAAACAAAACAAAACAACAACCACAACAAACAAACAAAAAACCCAAAGCTTAAAAGAAAACCAAAGTAAGTCAAAGAAAAGCCGTAACATGGACACTTGACCAAAATTGTTGGTACTGGAAGGCAGTGGGCCCATAAGATAAGGGACACCGTGGCTATGGAAAGAAAAGCCAGAAAAGAAAATCTCAGTAATTAATGGATCCCATTTCTAGGACCTTTATCAGAGGATCCCACGCTTTAAGAGACAATGGGTCCTTGAAGCTTATTAACAAGTCATTCTACAGATAATTACACTAAGGTCCAAAGTCACAAACCTGATTTGAGGCAGAAACAAGACCCAGGTCTAAGACATCTGACTTTGAGCAAATCTTTTTCCACTGTGAAATTATTGGGAAATCCTGTGACTTTTATTTTTATTACTATCATACATGACTTGAAATAAATAGGCCATTGTTTGTGGCTATCCAGTGAGTTCCAGTAATACTTACCTTAATGAGATTTGAGTTATAGCATATTAAATAGCAATTCAACAAATGTCCATATTAGAAGAACAGGAGTTCTACTTGGATACAGAGAAAATGGCAAGTAATTCAAGGCACATGAGGAAGGAACAACTGACCTGGTCTCTGATGATCTCTGCGATGGTGGGAGGAAAGGAAGGAAGACCTTCAAGCTCATTCAATATTTCATTGTCCACTGATGGGAAGAATGTTGATGGCATTGCCAGCTGCAGGTGGTCTGTGGAGGAGGGGAAGCAATGCTGATGATGTGGAGGGCTAGGAGAGGGGCCAGACAAGAGGGATTCTCTGAAGGGAGAATCGATGCACCCCCTTGTGTACATGCATGGTGAATAAAGCAAGACCATGTAAAGAGCATGCTGATGACGCGGGAAGGGCATTTAGCTTGTTAAAGGGATGGAGTCTAAGGTTTCTTAGACGTCACTACACATAAAAGCTACTGTAAATAATTAAAATTTTTAAGTCTAGAAAGAATATGGGGAGATCATCAAGTTTTTTTCCTGCCCCTAAAATAGTTCTCTTCAGTCTTTAATAATGGATAATATGATGATTTTATCATGTTTTTAAAAACACCCCTTGGAAAAATAATTGTACATCTAATAATCATTTTGTCAGTAGATTGTTCTGCATGCATATTCTGGACCCTTTTCTCTTTGTTCTGTCTCCTTTTATACAGATTGAAAATTGATAATATAATCAGTAGGCCTCATTTATCTCCCTAAAGGCAACTTGGGGAGAACTGCTTGTTAGCGGCTCCTTCTCAAATCTAAACTTTAAAGTTTGCTTCATGGAAATTATATACCAACTTCAGTATTATTTTGATGGCCCAGCTTCAATTTCTCTCTATTCTATTTTAACCGATGAGGCAATAACCAGATACAGTTCTCTTTTTGAGGGAAAAAAAAAAAAGACCATTCAAATAATGAATGAATAGTTTCTATTTTCTGTAAGTTCTGGCCTTATTTATATAAACAGAAGGAACCCTTTTGAACTTCTTAAGAGTACTATACATGTATCTTAGGTCAGTTTGATATTCAATACATAAAGCCTCCTGTTTATCCCCTCCCCCTGAAAAAATAAAATATCTTCTTTGCTCCTTTGCTAGCAGTTGCTTTGGAGAATATGGAAATAACTTTTTGACATACATTTTCAGACTCCTCCTCCAACACTGTGATTATATATATATATGTATATATATATATATATATTTTTTTTTTTTTTTTGATTCAAAGACAAACTCCAGCACCACAATTTCTTGGGACAAAAAAAACACATTTCCCAGGTAGAACATAAATGATAAATAGAGAGGTTTCCAGCAGCTTACAAAGCCTGCTACTTAATATTATTTTTCTGAATCTACGGTAAAGAAATTGATCTATTGATAATTTTAACAGGTGTCTGAGAAAATAAAGACCATGTATCAAATTCCTGTCACTGGCAATGGTCATCTCTTTGGGATGTCTCATCATGGAGACATTACAGATATTTGCAAAGGGAAATGAGAAGGCGTAAGTTATTTTATTTATAGGTAATTCAAATTCTTCCTGCGAAGAATTTATAGCATCACATAAAAAAGCTAAAATATCGACATTCTCACTTCCAATCTTGCACATCCTTTTAAGTCACTGTCCCTGAAATCCTCACGTCCTCCCCAAACTCCCCCAAATGCTATTGTCACTCCTTCTAATATATTTTTGTAAGATCAGCTCTTTTCTGTCTACATCAAAGTCAGGTGACTGTACTGGTTTCCTGAACTTGCAGTAATGTGCTCTTTGACCTTGTTTAAAGTGTACAAATATTTACTTTGTGAATAATATGAATAATGTAACTCTTTATTTGTTCTTTATCTGTTCTGCTAAAAAGGTACCATGTGATATACCTATAAACTGTTGCTTATTTCTAAAACAGTAGCAAAATAAGTCATAAATACCGGTGTAAAACGATGGGGTGGACAGGCAGTTAATTGACTTGTGATGATTTGAGGGAGCTAGACTCAATTGATTTACTATTCATGGAGTTGATGAATTTTATTACATTATCAGTGTCATGTAGTAGGGAGTCCTTTTCATCTGGGCTATTAATTTGAAGTTTTTACAACGGTTTTTACTAACCTGTGTACAAGGGCCAGCTTCAGCAAAATCACTTAAGCTTTTTCAAGTGACAAATTCCTGTGCTCACCTGTTTCTGATTTCATCACGGTTTCCAAGGACGGGCCTTGGGACCTGCATTTTAAACAAGCAGCTCTGACTATTCTCACGTTAAAATGCTCGAGAGTCACTGGTTTATGACAAGATGTATATTCTAACCCAAATCTCCTGTTGAACTTGGTAGTCTGTTTATAGAACCAGCTATTAGTTTTTCCAGAACATTCTTGAATGTTCTACAGGTATTTCATATTGTTGCATTCTCCACCCACTGAACCTAGGAAGCACCTGAGACTCTGCCCACTTTATTTTATTTTATTTTTTACTTATTTGAGAGAGAGAATGAGAGAAAGCACAAGCGGGAGGAGGAGCAGAAGGAGAGAGAGAAGTAGGCTCCCCACTGAACAGGGAGTCCCACGCAGGGCTCAATCCCAGGACCCCGGGATCAGACGCTTAACCAGCTGAACCACCCAGGCACCCCAACTGCCCACTCTCCATCAACACACAATCCATCAATACGTGTCCCCATGTCTAGTATCTTAAGATTCTCGAGTCTATCATCTCTTCTCCATCCCCATCCTTCCCTAACACGCCAAGTTGCTAAGACTTTTCATAATGTAAAGCAATGTGACCAAGTAGAGTGTATCATGTCCCTTTTTGAGCTTCCAAGTGGCACAAAAAGAGGGAACAGTGGCAGTGGGCTGCCACTCATGCAGGCAAGAAGCCTTTCTTTGTTGCTATCTATATTTGTAGAAAACCAAATAGCAACAGTAAAACTGTTGGTCTGCTTTAATTACTATGATTAAAGAGTGTTAATAATAAAATACTCCTCACTATGGGATTTTCCCCACCAATTTCTGCACACTGTTGGCCCACATATACTTTGTACATATTTTTATGATCTTTACACATGCCACTTTATGTTATAATTGTCTGTTGACACATTTTTCTCTTGCCCTAAAATCTCAGCTCTTTATGTATTTTCTATCTCCCAGCAACTAGCAGAACACTCCCTATGCATTAATAAATGCAAATCTTCCATACTGGAATAAATGGATTATTACTGCATTATATATAAGGCATGGATCAAACTGGAAGACAAGGTATGCGTATCTGCATACTCATTCCCACAGAAATCTCTGTAAATTGTGATACAATAGTAAATGACTATGGAAAACAAGGAGATGCCATTATTGGATTAGGTAATTCAAAGAATAATTGAGTGAAGAAGTCAAACAGGTGTGACTATTTGAATAAACCACTCCCCTAACACCAGCTGGAGAGTACATCAAATACAAGAATAACATATAGACACACACATAACCCTCTACCAATAGGTAAACACGGAATATCAGACTCAAAATGAACAAAGACACACACACACACACACACACACACACACACAACTAATATTTAAGGAAAATGAGCAACATTGTTTTATAGAAGCACCAAACCATAGAAGTGTTAATGATAAAAACAGTGAAGATAGTATAGGAAATGTAGAATAAATATAACTAGTATACTCAGATGAAGAAGAAGGAATATTTAATTCTGTAAGAAAGAATAGTGGTTTTTTTTTTTTTTTTGTGAGAAAGGGACACTTAAAATCTAAACAGCGTCATCATGGGTACAAACAAAAGCTCAGTTGACACATTTGGTAGCGAAATAGACAGGATGGGTTGTTTGAACAGAAATATTAAGCCAGAGAATAATCCCAGTATTTAGGATAAAATGTTAAAAAAATCTTTGAAAAATAGCTAAAATAGTAGAGAAATTGGCTCTGAAATTTAGAATACTTTTGTCACAAGGTAGCAAAATAAAATCTGTCCACATGGAAATTAAAAGCCGATCTTCCAGCTAACTACTAGGTCAAAAGGGTGCTATATAATAAGTATGTGTTGTGGCCAAAGTTATTCAAGGAAGTTTTTTACTAAAAATCATGAAATTGTTGTGTTAGAAAAGGAGAAATCTTGGAGAAAATGTTTTAATCACTCAACTCAAGAAATTAGGAGGAAAATAAATCTAAAGCATGAGAAAACAATTGCTAAAGTAAAATAAGAAATTAGTGAAATTTAAACCAAATTAAAATAAGAAATTAGTGAAATTTAAACTAAAAATTTGATAAGCAGAACTGAATGCTCTTTTAAAAGATGAATAAAATATAGAAAACATTAACAAATATGCTAAAAAACCCCTAGGAGGTACAAAAGCAGTATAAGGTATACATTTTATACCTTTTATACTTATAAAAGGCATAAAAATTTAAAGAAAATATTATGTATATTTTGCATAAAAATTTTGAAGAATTGGATCAAATAGACAAAGTATTGGGAAATTATCAAATGACAAGATGAGTTTTAATAATATGTAGAACACTTGCACACATGGGTAGAACAACTAGCAGGACACCTGGGTGGCTCAGTCAGTTAAGCATCTGCCTTGGGCTCAGGTCATGATCCCAGGGTCCTGGGATTGAGTTCTGCATCAGGATCCTTGCTCATCAGGGAGCCTGCTTCTCCCTCTGCCTGCGGCTCCCCCTGCTTGTGCTCTCTCTCTGACAGATAAATAAAGTCTTTAAAAAAAAAAAAAAACTATAGCATAAACCAAAATTGCAGAAATCATTTCTAAGGAGGCATCAGCCTCTGATGATTTTACTAAAAAGTCTTCTAAATTTTTAAGAAATGAATTATTTTCCATATTAATTTTTCTGGAGCAGTGAAAGTGTGGAAGCCTTTTTAAAATAATCCTGCCATCCTAGTGTAATTCCGATACACTAAATGGATCTGAATTTCACCTATAACTTAATCATAGAGCACCTGGGTGGCTCAGTGGGTTAAAGCCTTTGCCTTCGACTCAGGTCATGATCTCAGGGTCATGGGATCGAGTCCCGCGTCGGGCTCTCTGCTTAGCCGGGAGCCTGCTTCCCTTCCTCTCTCTCTGCCTGCCTCTCCGTCTACTTGTGATTTCTCTCTGTCAAATAAATAAATAAAATCTTTTAAAAAAATTGAAACAAACATCCTGAATATAATATTAGTAAGTTGAAGCCAACAACATGTTAATTGGATGATACATTTTTATGTCAGGAATGCAAAGATTGCTTCGACGGCATAAAAATCATAACATAAAAATTGGTTACTATATTAACAAATCAAATTAGAAAGAAATTACATGACTGCTTCCACTGATGAAAATGCATCTGATGAATTTCAATTCTCAATCTTCACTTTTAATTGAAACTTGAAAATTTAACAGTAATCCAGAGTAGAATCCACAAGCAAGCATTACATGTATCTGTCATATATGTCTCTAATCCATGTTAGCCTTCGATGATATTTCTAACTCCATCATTCCCTCTATATTTACTATTTGACAATCTACTCTAAGAATGTATGAATTTTGGTATGTTTATCATTCAATTAGAAATATTTCTTAACTTTTAAAATTCCTTTAACCTTTATGTTTTTAACTTCCCCATATTAAGGCCTTGCTAGGTAACTTCTTTTTTTTTTCTTTTTTTATTATTTTGATTCCAAATTAATTCTGTTATTGAGGAACCTGTGTAGCTCAGTTAGTTAAGCATCTGACTCTTGATCTCAGCTCATATCCTAATCTCAGGGTTGTGAGTTTAAGCCTTAAGTTGGTCCCCATGCGGGGCATGGTGCCTACAAATAGATTAGATAGATAGATAGATAGATAGATAGATGATAGATAAATAAAATTCTGTTCTTGTCCATTAACCTACTCTGTAAGGCTTTAATATTTGGGAATTTACAGAATCATATTTATCGCCTAGCATATGTTTCATTGGTACTGGAAAAGAAGGAATATTCTTCAGTTCCTGGAGTCTTATTTCATAAATTGGTCAATGTGGCTGATAGTTTGGGTCAGGTTTTCTATGTATTTTCCAGTTGTTTTGTTTCATTTTATCACTCTAGGAATGGGTGCTAGTATCTCCAACTATAATTGTGATTTTTCTGTTTTTCTCTTCAATTTGTTGATTTTTTCTTCATACACTATCAAGTTATTAAACACATATGGAGTTATAATTACTGTGTTTTCCTCATGAATTGATTCTTTTAGTGTACTGGAAATATCCCTCCGTGTCTTTGGTTTGCCCTTTGCCTTGAAGTCTTCTGTATGGTCTGAATATTAATAGTGCCTGTACAGCTTACTTATGCATACTCGTGGCATGACATTTTTTTCTGTCCATTTACTTTCCATTTATCTCTGTTTTTCATATATTTGGGTCGTATTTATTTTATCTGTTCTGACAAATTTTGCTTTTTAATTTGAATGTTTAAGCAAGTATGTTTAACATAATTATTGATATGAGCGGATACCAATGTATCATTTTGTTGTTTGTTTCCTGTTTGCCCCACTTGCTTTTTAACTTTTTTTCATTTTGCCTTCTGTTTCCAGTGCTTTCTAGGAATTTTAATATGCATTTGTAAATCAATATCAAAATCAATTTGGAGTTAATGTTGCACTTCTTCATTTAAAATATAAGAAACTTAAAGCAGGTTAGTCCCATTTCAGTTTTCTTTCTTTGTGTTATTTTCATCGTATGTTGTTTAAAAATATTTATAGAATGAAAAAATACGGCCTTCTATATCTGTCTATACATTCACTATATCTGTATTTCTTGATCTCTTCCTATAGATTCTAGTTTTTGTCTGGTATTATTTTTCTTTAACTTGAACTTTCTATGGTGGTTTTTTGAAGCAAATCTTTTGGTAATGAATTCTCTGAAGTGTCATTTACCTGAAAATAGCTTTACTTTGCTTTAATTTTTTTATTGATACTTTCATAGGATAAAGACTCAAAGGTTGACATTTTGGGGTTTTTTTAGAGCAATTTTTAGTTCACAGCAAAATGGAATGGAAGGTACAGAGAATCTGATATACCCCCTGTTCTCACATATACACAGTCCCCCCCACGATCAACATCTTGCACCACAGCAGTACGTTTGTTACAAAAGATGAAGCTATGTTGACACATCATTATCATTCATAGTCCCTAGTTTACATTAGAGTTCACTCTTGGTGTTTATATTATATGGGTTTTGACAAATGTGTAGTGACAGGTATCCTCCATTGTAACATCCTACCAGAATAGTTTCCCTGCCCTAAAATCCTCTCTGCTCTGCCTGTTTGTCTCTCCCTTCCCTCAACACCAAGCTACAACTGATCCTTTTACTATCTCCACAGTTTTGTCTATTATAGAATATCATGTAATTGAAATTATGTAGTTGTGGTTTTCTTTCTTTTTCTTTCTTTCTTCTATCTTGGAATGTTTGAGATTCTTGAACCGTTTTATATTTTTGGAACAAACTTTGAGCATTATTTAGTAATATTTCTTCCAGTATTTGTTTTTTCTCCATGTGTTTTAATTTTCTCTTTTGGGGCTTTAATTACTCATGTATTGCATTGCTTGAGATTAATAGATAGCACATCAGAGTTCTGCTCATTCTTTCTCACTATTTTTTTTTCTCTTTTCTTTAGATTTGATAATTCTTGTTTGTTCCTTTATTTTTTTAGGAGATTCATTTACTTATTTTATTTTATTTATTTATTTTTAAGATTTTATTTATTTATTTGACAGACAGAGACCGCAAGTAGGCAGAGAGGCAGACAGAGAGAGAGGAAGGGAAGCAGGCTCCCAGCTGAGCAGAGAGCCCAATGCGGGGCTCAATCCCAGGATCCTGGGATCATGACCTGAGCCGAAGGCAGAGGCTTCAACCCACTGAGCCACCCAGGCACCCCCATTTACTTATTTTAGAAATAGAGAGCAAGAGCACATGAGTGGGAGAGGCAGAGAAAAAGAGAGAAATAAAGAGAGAGAGAGAATCTCAAACAGACTCCATACTCAGCATGGAGTAGATGTGGGGCTTGACCTCAGGAGCCTGAGATCATGACCTGAGCTGAAATCCAGAGTCTGAAGCTTAACCAGCTGAATCATCCAGGTGCCCTGCTTTATTTATTTATTTATTTTTGACATTAATGTATGTGTTTTAGAGAGAAAGAGAGAGGAAATGCAAGTGGGGGAAGGGGCAGAAGGAGAGGGAGAGAATCTTAAGGAGATTCCCCACAGAGCACAGAGTGAAAACGGGTCTCACTGCAGGACTCTATCTCATGACCCTGAGATTAGGACCTGAGCTGAAATAAAAAATATGATGCTTAACTAACTGAATCACCCAGGTTTCCCCTAATTTTTATTACTTTAAGTTCACTGATCCATTCCTCTGCTATACCCAGTGCACAAGTTTTTCATTTTTGCATTACATGTTTTGAATCTAGATTTCATTTGGTAGTTTGTAACAGTTTTGAATTCTCTTTTGATATTCCCCATTCTTTCAACCATTAATAACTTTTTAAAAGTTTTTTTTTCTTGAATATATTTATTACAACTTTCCATTCTATTATAACTTCTTTGAATTCTTTGCCTATTATTCATTTGGGGGTCATATGGATGTTGTAAAAAAATAGTTGAAACTATCATTATTTTCAAATAATCAATATTTACCTTGAGATTCAATACTAAAACTATTAAAATCTAATGAGTTGGATATATAACCAACATAAAATAATCAAGACATTTAGTTTATAAATATACTCAAAATGCACAAACTTGTTTTAAATAATAAAAATTTATTAACACAAATTGATGTAATTTTTTTTAATAAAATGCCTCACTAATGTAAAGATGTATATTCTTCAAGAACTAATCAAACTCAAGGAAATTTTCTTTTAACACATTGTGTATTTTATTTTATTTATTTATTTTTAATTTTTTATTTATTTTCAGCATAACAATATTCATTCATTCAATTTTCACCACACCCAGTGCTCCATGCAATCCGTGCCCTCTATAATACCCACCACATGGTACCCCAACCTCCCACTCCCCCCGCCACTTCAAAGATCAGATATGACATTTGTGTGTGTGTGTGAAATATTATGACACTTAAGTTCATCTGGAAGAAAAATGTATCAATAGAAATCCAAACATGATTGAAGGTGAGTACAGGGAGCAGATACCAAAATACACTAAAAAAGCGATAATCATTTAAAAATATGAATATTGGTTTTGGCATCTTCTCTGCCAATATCTTATTCCAAACTATCATCCTGTTTTACCTCCATTAATGCTTTACCTTCTAAACTGCTATTTCTGTTTCTACTATTCTCCTTTGTCATTTATCTCCATCACAGCTGCTAAAATAATCCCACTAAAATATAAGTCAGATGATGTTATTTCTAGGCACAAAAATTGCCAATAGCTTCTTATGTCACTCAAAATAAAAGGGAAAAAATCCATAAATTAACTCTAAGGCCCATAGAAGATCTGGCTTGTATTTATTTCTCTTTTTCTCATCTCCTATTGTGCCTTCTCACTACGAGGCCTCCTTGATGTTAGGCAAACACCCTGAGCATGCTCCTGCCTTGAGAATAAGCAACTAAATAGGCGGCAGGGAAGCCAGGCCCTTCTTTGGCAGGTGGCAGAGTGAAGCAATGCAGCAAGTAGAAGGGGCAGCTGCAATTTCTAGATCATGAAGCAGAGGTTCCATGAATGTGCATTGTCCACCATTGCAGAGCTGGCTCCCAAAGGTAGATAGTTTCTGCACTTGGTTCCTCCCTTCTAGTCACTGCTGTTCAGCTTCCTGTAGCAGATGTGAGCTGTTCTGCTTGCAGCAATGAGCAAAGAGAGGGCCCCTGGTACCATATTTCTCAATACATGTAATTTTACAGAGTGGCTTTATTTTGGGGACTCCATTCCTTTCCACTGAGCAATTGTCGAGCTGTGCCAGTTCTCCCTTATCTCTTTAACTCCACAATTTAGGGAAAAAGATTTGTTGCCTATGACACTCTTTTCTATGGAAACAACCCTGACTTCCTCTCACAAAATTTTCCTTCATTTTCTCAGATGCCTTTATTCAACAATGAATACTTCGGTGTGTTAATCCAAACTGTCATTGCTCTTTCCCAGAGCGTGGCCTGTTCCGTGTACTTCGCCTTTGTCAAACGGTACTACTTACAACATTCTCCAAGGCGACTCTTTATTTCTGTCTACACAAAGAGCCACTGGCAGCTATTTTCACTGAGAGAAGAAATAAGATATATGATGGGGCACCTAAATTCAACAGCATAATTGCATCCTTTTTGAGGTTTAAATATCTACTTTGAGTTTGTTTAAAGAGAGTATGGAGATAAAAAGGAAGGAGGAAGATTCTTTGGATATCTGGAGTGAAGATGAATACCATGGAAGATGAAGAAAAGTAGTCTGAGGAAGAAGTTTGCCTTACTCACTTAAGACATTTTTTTAATACTTTAAATACCAGTAAGTAGAATGTCGGGTGAGAGGTAGAAGTCTTGTATAATGTGGTAATATTCCATTTTCATAGGAAAAATCTTATTCAGTACTTTGAAGCCTGTTTTATTTCACCTGGATAACTTTCAGAGCCCTCCCCCTCCCCCTTTTTAAATACTCAGTCTGACTAGGAAGAGCTATTGATTGTAAAGTGTAAAATGATTCTGATTAACTTTGCAGTGCTGCAGCCAAAGCTTATTTAAGAAACGTTTAACCTTAGAAACCCATAATTCAAGTCTCTATCTGCACCAACCAATTTTTATTTTGTCTTTGGCTAGTCAATAATCTCTTCAATTTCTTTAACTTCCAATTGTAAGCTTGTGATGTGTTCAGTTACTGTCACTGACAAGCATTACCTAAATAATGACACAAATAAGCAAAGTGATATAGAAGGTGGCTTGTTGGTTTTGGCACAACAGACAGAAGAACTGGTTAGTACAGAGTTGCTAGCAGAGTGATTGTAGGCAACATTGAGAATAATTTGTTATGTTCTATTATTACAGTAATTTTCACAAGTTAATTCTATAATTTCCATACATTTTGTTTCTAGGCTTCAGTCTAGATAGCATTTACTGACTGTCCTGAGCTCACTAAGCCTTTTTTTTTTTTTTTGACAGTGATCAGTTTGCTTTTATAACCACGTATTGAGTTCCTAATTGTTGTTACAGTGTTTTTTATTTCTTCAACATCCACATAAATCTTTTCCATATGTTAAAGTTCTCTTCTGAAGTGGTCCACATTATTTTCTATTTTCTGAAACATACATTAGTTATTGTGAAATATATATCAGTAACTAAGTCTCCTTTGAGTTTGTTTGAATTGTCTCTATTTTCTTTTGGTCTTGTTGTTTGGTGTGCCTTGTTATTTTGATTAAATGTTAGACACTGTGTTGAAAAAACTGTAGAGGCTTTGCACTAAGTTATCTTCCTCTAGAGTGGACTCATCCTATCCTCTGGAATGCAGCAGAAAGTTGGATCAACTCAACCTAGTTGCAGACTGTGCTCACTCAGTTTAGTGTCCAGTCTTTATGTAAGCTTTGATCTACTTTTGGTCTTCTTACACTCATCCATCTTCAGTGGTTTTAATCCATAGCCTGGAGTTTCCTAAGATCTATTTAACTTTGTAGGTCATGAACTCTAACTTTTGCTTCCTAGCATAAAGGGATGACCAAAATTCTCATATGCCTTTCAGCTATTTTCATTTTATACTTCTTGGTATTTTGCTTTTCTCAGGTTAATCAGCAAATGACTCCAGAATAAAATGAGTTTCAAGTATTGGGTGTAATTCTTTTTGACCTCACTTCTCCCTTGGATCTTGTTTCCTCAATACTTGGCTGCCTTAGCAGCCTTGAACTTCAAGTTTTGTGTTCATTAAGCTGATGATATTGCCTGAAAACACTCTCCATCTGTTATTGACAACACCTTGTCTTCCTATCCAGCCCATCTCCTCATGCTAAGGCTCTGCAAATGTCCTAGGATATATCAGAAAGCAAAAAATTGAGTTAACTTAAATTATTTTTCCTTCTCTCTATAATCTGGACCCTTCAATTCTTTCTGTCAATAATGCTCTGATGCCTACAAACAGATGTTTTGTATTTTATGGGACTTCCAAATTTTTTTCTCTAGAAACACTGGTATGCTAGAAGTTACAGCATCTACAAACAATAGAAATTTCTTGGCCAACCTTTTAACATATGATTTGTTGTCAAAGATTGCTTGATAATATTTATTTCCATTTTGGTATTTTAGATATGATTCTTTTTAAAATTCATTCACTTATGTTGTGTGAGAAAAGGAAACCATCTTAAGAAATAAATACTTCCAAATATGTCATAACTCCAGAATTTTAGAATTTGAGTTTCTCTGGATGAAACTCTCCAAATTTGATTTCAGGCCAAAGAAAGATATTTTGGAAGAAAAAAAAATAAAATAAACTAGGTCAATTCATTATTATTATTATTATTATTATTATTTTGGTAACTGTGTTCCATCATCATTTATAAATATGAGTGTGTAGGTATAAAGGTGAGGTAACAAACAGAATTGTTTTTCAAGTAGAGATAACACTGAAACAGCTACTATTCTCTAAACAGAAGAAATAATAAAGTTTGATTTTAATTTTTATTTTCATATAATTTTCTGTCGTTTACCACTTGCTTATTCTGTCATTAAATTCCAGTTTTTAGAGTTTAACAGTACATTCTCTGTAGTACATGTATTATATAGCTTTTCTGTAGCTACTCATTAACATTCATAATAGTTATAATTAAGAAAGTGTTAAAAGCCTTTTTCAATAGGAAGTGGACCAAATTGAAAAATATGTGGGAATAAGAAGGGAGATATTGACAATTGGTTGAAATCAGTCACTTATTAAGGAGAGTAAAATTGTTTTTCTAAAATATAAAGTGATCAAAAGAAACCACAATGTTTGGAAGATATGAAATTAATAATGCCAAAGAAATTATGGGTTCTCCAAAGTTAAAAATATTTGAGAAAACAAGTATTGTGATAAAAGCATTATAAAAGCCATCTCATTTGGGTTAATTCATTTCTTAGCTATTGACATGATTATTTCAAAGGATTCTGAAAATCATACAGGATAATACAATATAGAAGAAAGTAATTTATTTTAAGGGGAATGGTTTTGTGTAATAATTTTCAGTTCACTGAAAGCCTTTTATTATTTTGATATATTTAAACATGATAAGCAAAACTGTTTTAAAACTTGTGTGTGATAGTTCTGATTAGCATCCCTTATAGGTCTATAGATGTGTTTCTATAGTTGCTCTGTTTCTCTCAATTTTTAAACTCACTATCTTGTCTTCTCATATATGGTTAGTTTCGATTGAGTGCTAGACATTGTATTTAAAAAATTGAAGAGATAAATTGAGGCCTGGATTATGGTATCTTCCTTCTGAGAATTACATTTGTGTCTGCAAGGTGGCTAGGGGATTCTAGCCATCTCAGGTCACATTCATACAATCAAGAATTGAAATAATCCCCAAATAGGTCTAGACCTTGCCAAGGTTGATTTATTTCTGTTTTACTCTTGCCTGTAGGGAGTATGAGGTTTCAGAATACTAATTTGAAAGCAGGGAAGGTTTTCCAGGGATTTATTTCCCCCATTGCTAAACCCCCAGTTTTAATTTGTATTTCCGTATACTTGTGAGAGTTTGGTCATCCAGCTCAATAGCTTAGCTGTTCAGTATTTTTTTTTTTCTTCTGAAACTGGAAGAGACTCTTAGGAGAAAAGCAATCTCAAGTGCTTATTTCAACTTACAATATTTATTTATTTTCTTGGATCTTGACACTATAATTTTTCAGTGAGATGTTAATTCTCCATTGCATTCAGATCTTTTTTTATACATATTTTATCTAGATTTCCAAGCTGTTTTCAAGGGGAAATTTGACATGAAATGCCTAGGTTATCATTACTGTAATAGAACACCCTGAAAATAGTTAAATATGACCAGAAGTTATTTTTTCCTGCAACCCCAAAATGTGGAACCATATTTTGCCCAAATTATTCACTTAAGAGAACTATCTGAATCATATTTTATTCATTTTATTACATTAGGTTTTAAAACTTAGTTGTAATGTATGTTTAACCTAATATGTTAAAATAATACAGAAAAATATTTATAAAAAGCTAATAATTTCTCTCCTCCTCACTTCTTCACAACCTTGACCAATTTCTGTCCCTGGAAATAGCCAATCTTCAGCATGTATATATCTACACTTATCTTTAAGTATATGTACAAGCTTTATATACACACATTTATTTTTAAGAAATAAAATTTATTTCATATTCAGTGTGTTAATTTATTTTAATAAATTTCTATATAAGTTATCAAGACACTTAAAAATATCTATAGAACTGTATCAATTTTTGGTAGACAGAGTAATTCTCTAAAATAAGAAAACTTGAGATTGTTTTTCTTTTTCGCAGCAAGATGTGTTTTAGTGCTCATGTGTATTTTATTATCTTCTTTCATTAGTTTCAGAGGGCAAAGTCATTATAAGACTTTGACTTGAGTGACTTCTAAGTTCTCTGAGTATCACATTCTAAAAGCAGAAGCTACTGGGAATGAGTAGCATCCAGTACTCTTTAAGGGCTGCTTTATGTTAGGCAAAATATGTTTGCAAGTTTAGGGGCTTTATGGACTATAGAAGAAATTTTACAGACAGACACATATTCAATACTTATATGTATTAAATAAATAAAATAATTAACATAAATATATTAATAATTAGATTTCTAATTAATTTATTATTAATTAGAATACTGTACCAATTTAATTATATATGTATATATTCACACAAACCCATAGTATATGAAGCCAAACATTATATTCATATGAGATTTGATATGAAAACTCTGTTTTTTGACTCAGAGCTCTTGACTGTCCCCCCAATCCATTGTACTTGAATTTCATCAGTTTCATTGAATTTACATGTTCTTTTTGATCTTTGAATTTTCTCAGAACTCTGTATTTTGTTACCTGTTTTGTTTGTACTTTGGTGCCCAGTTTTACTCCACAATGTGTTAGAACAAGGCTGACAAAAACTACTTTCCTATTCAAATTCCCATTTTTTTTCTTCAGTTGGGAAAAAAAGTCACTTGAGTCTCACAAATTGCCTTAATATCTCAAGAGTTTTTTGAATTTATATCAATTTTTGGCTGATAGGTTAAGAGGATGCATGATTATCCTGTAGAAGTTCTCTTATTAGAAATGATTGTCCTAAGTATTTGACCAGTTAAACAGAAATTTCATTTAAAGTGGGTTGGGGTGCCTAGGTGGCTCGGTCGGTTAAGCATCTGACTCTTGATTTCTGCTCAGGGTTGTAAGTGCGGAGTCTACCTAAGATTCTCTCTCTTTCACTTTCCTTTTTTTTTTTTTTCTTTAATATTTTATTTATTTGACACAGAGAGAGAGAGATCACAAGTAGGCAGAGAGAAGCGGGGAAGCAGGCTCCCCACTGAGCAGAGAGCCCAACGCGGGACTCTATTTCAGGACCCTGAGATCATGACCTGAGCTGAAGGCAGAGGCTTAATCCACTGAGCCACCCAGGCACCCCTTTCCCTTTCCTTCTATCCCACCCCCCCTTTCCCTCTCTAAAAAGAAAACAGGTAATCATACAATATGATTCATACATCTATATATATGTATATATACACAAATATCTTACACATTTTATTTTATGGTGAATTATATATATGTAGTGTTTTGGCCAATCAATCAATACACTTCAAGTTCTTATTTAGTATTAATCAAACTTCTTTTATTATAATACAAGGAATTTGGCATCATCAGTTAGGATGTTCTGTTATATTTATTATATAAATATTCCAATAATCCATTACATACATTTTTCACATTTGGCTTATTTAAAAATTCATGGGAATTTAAAGATACTTGCAGTGCAATTTAAAAGAGGAAAGCTTACAATTCTTTTCCTCACACTTAATGTGACAGCATTTTTTTTTAGTAACTCATTTTTACTGGGTTTTTACTAAGAATTCAACTTAGTTTTAAGGGAAATGACAATTCTTCTTTTATTGTCTTCATATTTCATCTTAAAACTTGCTTAAATAGTTTTGGGGGAAAACACAACTGGTCCTTATTAAGCATGCAGGTCAGTAGGTGCTAGCAGACATGGGTAAATATGCCAAAGGTTGTTTGTCCACTGGTATCCAGTATACCGGGGACCACATGCTATCCAGGGAGTGGAATACCCTTGCAAATGAATGGAGAGCTGGTTAAAATGTGTTTCATTTGCTATAGTGGATATATTTGCCCATCCATTAGATCTCCAAAATAGGACTAGGGAAGATATCTGGTGGTAGAAAAATGCCTTCTCCTATTGGGCCTATGCTATGGAATACTATTTTAAAGATTTTATTTATTTATTTGTCAGAGAGAGAGAGAGAGAGCAAGAGCGCATGCACAAGTAGGCAGAGAGGCAGGCAGAGAGAGACCAGAAAGCAGGCTCCCCGCTGAGCAGAGAGCCTGATGTGGGGCTTGATCCCAGGACCCTGAGATCATGACCTAAGCCAAAGGCAGAGGCTTAACCCACTGAGCCACCCAGGCGCCCCTGGAATGCTATTTTAATCAAAGACTGCTACAAAATAGTTTCCAGATTTTTACCTAAATAATTTTTGTAAGTCTTTTTATTTAGTTTACTTCTCTAGAAATTGCTGAAAATGTTGGTGCTATTTCTGGAAATTGCTATGCACTTTCTATTTTCCATTTCAAAATTGTATCTGCATTGTAGGTGATTCTCTGGCTACCCAAGAAATTTAATATTTTATTGTAGAATTATACTATGCTAAAATATTATAGTATACTAAAATACTATATTATTTTTTCTTACTAGAAATTTTACAATTCAAGGGCTATATCCAAAAAAATGATCTTTTGGACCAAATTGGCCAGCCAAATTTAGCAATAAATTGATAACTATTTTCCCCCAATCTTTTATCTATAAATTATAATCTTTGAATCAACCAATTGTTTTGGCCTCCCCTTACACATCACCTAAGCAGGTTTATTTCACAGTCCAGTTACCATTGTGTCTGACTCACATAAACACACTTGGAGCTCATTTGCAAATTCTCACACTAAATACCAAATTAAAGTATGCTTTTGATTAACAAGCTTTATCAACCTATAAATCTCCTACATGACTATAGTAAGAGCTAGAGTTCCTTAAAACCATTGTCACATAATCATTAACTTGCCCACTTTCTCTCAGCCCATTTCATATCTGTAGGCAAAAATATAAATCCATTAAAATACAATTCTACAAACTTCCCTTGTTTCTTTGGGTTCCAGAGTGGGGTGTGATTGAAATAAGCCCTGGGTGATCTGTTGTTAATATCTTTTTAAGAAAGCCAGGAAAATCACAGTGACTTAAAAATGAAACTCATGAATTCATTTTAAAGTTCACATAAATCTGAAACTTGAAGTTGAACTTGAAGGTCACATGAAACATAAGAACTGGAAGCCCTAGGATTCTTAGCATGTTGGTTATTCTAGTTCTGTCAGTTCTGAGTGACCAGGCCAACTTCCTTTGGAACACTGAATTATGAAAGTACATCTAGTTCTGTATAACTTCTGTGTACATTAGTAAAGATCTTAAAATTCTTCAAGAAACAATTAGTGGACATTTTGTGGATTTTCATCTCTGTAATGTGACTTTCTTTTTTGTACTGATTCTCTTACTGATTGAGGGTTTGAGAGAACATGTTCATTGAACAGATTTCTTCACTCTTATAGGACATTGACCTCTTCCGCTGTGGTTGAAGTGCCCTTCTTGGCACTCCACTCCTCTACCGGGCTCTGTTGACTCTTGCTGGGTACCCGCTTTGGATACCACACTCTCTGTTGAACATTCACCCACTGTGCATCTGCTAGGGAATGTCTCTGCTCGACTGAATGTGCCCTCAGGTACCTTTCCCTTAGGAGCTTCCAACTAATTAGTCCAAGTCTTGTGACAAAAAAGCTACATGGTCATCCATGGCAAAGTGGAATAAAATATTTCTCCTGTGCTAGTAGTACAGTGTTGAAAATAACACAAAGGATGATTCTTTTGCCAGATATAGAGTAGACTTTTAAAATAAATTGTTATTTCAGTTTTTAACCGCCCCTACCATGCCTCTTGTTGAGTCAGGAGGAGATATGAATATCAGACATCACTCAGAGGGTGAAGGCTTTGTTAGTGGGTCAGTTCATAGTCCTCTGCTCCATTACTGCTCAGAGTGACTTTTCTCCCCAAGAGGCTCTTAATTTTGCTGCTACAAATAGATTGTTGTGGCATCTGTTTGATTTCTCCATTCCATAAGCTGAGGTTTTGGGGTTTTTTCATTTTATGTATGTCTGTATGTATTTTTCTAGCTTTATTGAAATATAATTGGCATACAATATTATATAAATTGGGTGTGTGCCAGGGACAAGGAGGTGGAGGAGATGTTGGTCAAAGGGTACATATGTACAACTATACAATGAATAAGCTCTAGGGATTGAATATATAGCATGGTGACTATAGTTAACAATATACTGTACTACACGCTTGAAAGTTGCTAGGACAGCAGATCTTAAATATTCCCACCACACACAAAAAATGGTAATTTTGTGAGTTGATATATTAACTAATCTTATTTATTTATGTTTTTTGTTATTATTTGGGTGTTTCAATTATCCATTCCATTTTCATTTGGCATGAGTCTTGTTTTCTCAAGAAATAGTGTTGGCTTTTCTGCAAAGAGATTTCAGTTATATAAACATCCCCAGGTTGCCAGATGTATCATGATGTATTTGAACCTAGCAGTGAACTGATCTTGGATTCTTTCATGGGAAGCTCCTCAGATTCCTCTCCAGTGTGCTTTTGGAAGGTTTGGCCAACTGTTTGCTAGACATGGCAAACTCTATGTGAATACTATTAAGACTCAAATCTGGACACTTTCTGCTTTACTATCCTTACAATAGGCCTATAGGTAGGGCATTATAAGCTGATTTCTACAGGTGACCAAGCTTGTCCCTAAAGAGTTTTAGGAACTTGCTTAGGGCCTCTTACATCCAGTGAGCAACATTGAAGATTCTGAAGGCAGGCTTTTATCTACTGCACCTCATGACACTTTTAAAACTGGGATACAGCATACAAATCATAGCACTTCATAGGAGAATTATCTTAGTAGCAGGTGGGTGAAATGACTCTAGTTTCTTCATTTACTTTCTCATTCATCAGGAAGTTATTGGCATTCATGTTTTTCATTTGAAGAACCACCAGGACACTAGACTCTTCTTCTTCTAGCTTCTCATGGAGAAATTTTGT
This sequence comes from Mustela nivalis, assembly GCF_964662115.1. NCBI lineage: Eukaryota > Metazoa > Chordata > Mammalia > Carnivora > Mustelidae > Mustela > Mustela nivalis. The sequence continues at coordinate 20,088,111 of NC_139032.1, forward strand.
TTTGTTCTTTCATTGTTGGTGATGGTGTTTTACTATTAAGAAAATAACTACTCCCTGCTAGGCTGGGTGTCTGCTTTTCCCTTTCCCTCTGCCCCTTCAGCCCTACTCATTCTCTCCCTATCTCTCTGGCTCTCTCTTTCTCTCTCTCTCTCAAGTAAATAAATAAAATATCAAAACAAAGAAAAGAAAATAACTATTTGACATTACTTTTCACTTTGTTTGTAATCCCTATGGCTTCCCATTTTAAAGTGACATCTAGTGGGGTGCCTGGGTGGCCCTGTTGGTTAAAGGTCTCACTCTTGATTTCAGTTCAGGTCCTAATCTCAGTGTTGTGAGATGAAGCCCCGCCTTGGACTCAGTGCTCAGCAGGGAGTTGGCTTAAGATTCTCTCCCTCTCCCTCTGCTCCACCCGCTTCACGCTCTCTCTAAGAGGAATGAATGAATGAATGAATGAATGATATTTAGCATTGCTCAGTCACCACAAGAGAGAAGTATTTCTTAGAATTATACAACAGAGGGGAGACTAAGAAACACAGTCCACTTCCCCATTTAGTGCTTCAGTCCCAACAGCCTAGAGTCTGCCATGCTTTATAAGATCCACATCAGACCACTAACTATGCTTTAGAACCCCACCATCTTCAGGGCAGTCTTGACATGCTAACATTCCAATGCTGGCTTTAAAGCCTCTGGTCTTACCTTTGCCTCCTAAGAGGATATGAAAATCCTCATGTTTCTTCCACATGGAGACCTTTCAGAAACCTTCGTGACCCACTCTTATAGCAATGATAATAACCACTTACAAGTCTTTTTCATTTTTAAATTTATGGAACACTCTAACAGAAGTCTTGTTTGAAATTACCTCTGAGGTAAAGACAATAAGTGTTTACAGATGAGGAAAATGAGGTTCAGGGAAGGAAGCCAAATAAGATTATTTTAGAACTCTTCTCCAAGCTTCTGTCCTTCTGTAGGTGACCTGTTTCCTTTTCCCATCAATCTTGCACCATGCCCTCTTAGCACTGCAAACACTGTCCTGGCTCATGGTGACGTTCATGTTCTCAGGACTAAAGCGAGGGACCACAGCTATTTCTGAGCAGTGCGAATGGGTCGTGTTCACCTAGAGAAACAGTGCTGATAAACTGTTGAGTGCTTAGGTAATATCATTGCAGAAATAATATGACATAGGTGGGAAAAAAGCAGCAGAAGACCAGGGTAGGGGGGTGGGTACACTGAGGTGACTTCCTGAGAATGGGATGGTTACATGATTAAAAAATATATATACATATACATATATATATATACATATACATATATATATACATATACATATACATGTACATATACATGCACACACACCATTCCAACTTTTCCTCTTGGATTTTTTATAACCCGTTTTACCAAGTGGTCCTGTCAATATATTTCTGTTTCCTAAGTTTCCAACACCAATCAGAAGACAACTGCAGAACCCTCTTCTATACATCCCCATCTCTACAGCCCCTGTCTTGATCGAGTCCTGTGTGATGTTTCTTCTGGCTATTTGTAATATCCTCCTCACTGTGCTCTGTCACTGCAGTCTTGCAAATCCATAATCCTCTCCAAACATGAAGCTGACCAAGTCAGTTTTCAATCATCACCCATTCTATGGAGAATCACATGCAGTCCCTCAAGCTTGCAATTTGACTTTTATAATTTTCCCAAGCTCCCACAAGACCTGCACTCATGCATTCTTGATCCTACAGAACTAATAACTGTATTTGCTTTTCTCTAAATACAGGTTGCATTTTTCCTGCCTTTGTGCTCCAAGCACACTTTTTTTCCTCTCTTTCTGGAATTCTAGTTGTTTCTTACCTCCATACTAGACTTACAACCTTTCAAAGGCCTTCTGAAATCTAACCTCTTCCAAAAGTCTTCTTGTGTCCCCCACCTCCCGCTTTGTTTTATTTTTTTAAAATTTTTCCTGAACTCCATGACATATTCATCCCAGTCAGCCACTATTGAGTATTTAAGTGGTTGACTCTCCCAATTCACTGTAATTCCTGGAGAAGAATATCCACAGCCTATCACAGGCACTTAAAAGATTTCATGGACTGAATGGAATCCCAACTGGTGTTAGTATAGTTGTGTATTTATTTATTTGTCATGTGTTTCTTCAGTATATGTTTGTTGAGTGGCTGCTTTCTGACAGCTAAGAATTTCAAGGCCAGCAGGGAAGATCTGCACAAACGTATCTAAGTATAATTCACCATAGGGGAAAGCCATAACTGGGATTGGGATAACTATGGTGGAGCTATGGTCACTTAGTTTCATATTGTGCTTCTTCAGTGCTCTTTTCATATTTCATGACTCTATTATTCTTCATCATTTAAGCTTTGGTCTCTTATAGTCTGTACCTGGATAGTGATTGAAAAACCATGTAAAACGTACTGTGACCCAGTACTTTTTCTTAGTACTCTCCCCAGTACTCTGAGCTTAGTTTCCCTTTCCTTTGTGGTCATTTAGCGGCTATGGATCCTTCATCACTTTCCACCTCTCCTTTTCTTGCTTCAGAGTTGGCGACAGTCTCTCATTTTCCTTCTTCTTAAAGATCAGCACACAGGCATTAGAGTTTTAGAGTTTTTTCCGTTAATAAGTACAACTAAAGAGAGAAAGTGTTAACCCAAAAGGAAAATTAAGAAATATTCTGTGGGGACAGACACTTCTAAGTCACCAAATCCTACTTTTGGATTTTTCTGGAGTAGTGTTTGGTTGCACTTTTAGACTACAGCCCTCCTGGTTTTAGCTCTTTTATTCTATTATGATACAATATACATAACTCAAAATTGATGATCTTAACTATTTTTGAGTGTACAGTTTTTGTCGCATTAAAGATATTCACACTCTTGTGCAACTGTTACCACCATCCATCTCCAGAGCTTTTTCATTGACCCTAAATAAATCTCCATACCCATTAAACACTAGCTTACCATTTCTCCTTTCTCTGCCCTCAGTTCCTGCAATCCACCCTTCCACTTTCTGTCTCTGTGAATTGGACTCCCCTCAGTACCTCAAAGTATGTGTCCTTTTGTGATTGACCTATTGTACTTAGGAGACTGTCTTCAGGTTTCATCCACATTGGAGTATGTCTCAGAATTTACCTCCCTTTGAAGCATAATAATATTCCACTGGATGTACATACCACAGTTCGTTTATTCATCTGTTGATGGATACTTGGGCTGCATTCACCTTTCGCCTATTATAAATGATACAGCCGTGAACATGGGTGTACAAATACCTGTTCAAGTCCTTTCACTTCTTTTGGGTTCGTACCCAGAAGTGGAATTGCTGAATTGCATGGTAATTTTATGTGTAATTTTTTTAAGGAGTTGCAATACCCTTTTCCAAGTGGCTATATCATTTTACATTCCTAACAGCAACACACAAGTAATGCACAATGTTCCAATTTTTCCAATCCTTGCAGTGCTTGTTAGTTTGTTTCTTTTTTCATCATTTCTTTTCTTTTCTTTTTAAATTTTGTAATGCTAGCCATCCTAATGAATGTGAAAGGGTGCATCTCATTGTGGTCTCCTGGATGTTTCTGAAGGTGATAATCACCAAATCTTACCCTTTCTTCAGACCTGCACGTCTTCTTCTACTTTGCTTTGTGAAAACTTATTTTCCCAGGATGTCATTCTGAGCAATAATGGAGGGCAAAATAGTAGGTATTCCTTGTAAGAAGGAATTAGTTTAGATTTATGAGACCTCTGAACAGATGCTGTCTCTCAGTGTTCAGTTCCTTCCCCTTGACATGGTCTTTGTAGAAAATTATCTCAGACCTCTTTCTGTCTCTGACCATATTTGGTGATAGTTCAGACTTGGATCTACCCAGTTGCAAGAATCCATTTATTTTCATGCAGCTGTTTATTAATTCATACCTTCATGCATTTATTCAATTCTTATCACCCCTGTATTTAAAATGTTTAGTGTCTTTTCTTTATTGCTTATAGTAATTAAGGAGTTGTACCAGTGAAATATTTGGACCATTTCCCATTTGTTCAGTGTCCAAGCTGATTCTCTGAACATCTTTTGTGGGAGGGCCAAGTTTTGTGGGGGTACATCGAATTGTCTATTAGAAATGGATGTTCACTTCATATCTGGCTCAAGTCAGCATTTCAAAGTAAGACCCAATACTTTTAGAAATCTATTTACACAGCCTGAAGTAGGTACTTGTATTCCACTTAGAAGTGAAACTATTTCTTTCTTTCTAATATTATAAATAACATATTGTGAGTTAAGGATGCTTAATAAATGCTAAATAATAAAAAAAGGAGACTGACTGGCAAGGCCGTTTTCCTGGATCTTATAATAATTTTCTTAAATTTCTTTATATCATTACTGTAATGATTTCCTTTCCTTTTCTATCTGTCCTTTTCTTTCTTTCTTTTCTGAGCAAGGGAAAACAAGATTGACAGTGAGAATTACCACATGCAATGTTTTCTTGTTGCTGTTAGATTTCAGGCTTATAACTAAATAAAAGATGGCATAATTTTGCATCAAATATGTCCCCAAATAAATCTAGGACTTTCCACTAAGCTTTGTTCTCAGGAAACCATCTTCATATCTCATTGTAGAAATATTTCCATGTGTAATTAATTTAAATATAACGTAAAAGAAACAGACTTAAAATGAAAAAGAAAAAAATGCCTTCTACCCAAACATATTTGACCACAAACCAAAGGCATATTTTGGGTTTGGTCCTTGTTTTGATGATCACAGGATTTATCTTTATTTGCATTTTACTTGGGCTATTTTCAATGCCTGGGGAGACATGATGCACACTGTAAAATAATGCAATAAAATAATTGGACATATTTCCCTTGTCTCTGGTGTATACATGGTCACATTGCAAGGGCTGGCAGTGCAGCAACCTCAGCTGTAAATTCTTATGCTAATAGTGCCAAGTCACCATGGCCGCTCTCTTTCTGAGAAGCAGACTGGGTGTTCCAATGGGAGAGATTGCCCTCAAGTCAGCTGAGAAGTCAGGGCAGCCCATAAAACAAATGTCTGTTGGGCTTAAAAGAAAAAGACCCATGGAACAAAACAAACCAACATCTAATCCTTTGCCAGTAGAAGTTTTATAGAAAGCACAAAATTAGTGACAGATTGAGGGACGTTCTTATGGTCTAGAATCAGGGAACAAACACAGCTACTACCGTTCTTCCCATTCTCAGCCAAAAGAACTTTGTTGCCCACAGTGCCTGTGTTTATTCTGACCTCTCACATGAGGAGAGGTCAAAAAAAAAAAAAAAAGAAAAAGAAAGAAAAGAAAAGAAACAACAACAACAACTGGTCATTTCAACTCAGGAAACTTGGCTAAGTGAAGTGAACTAGCTTTGGAATCAGAGTTATAGTCAGAAGCAGGTTTGATACGATTTGAGAATTGGAGTTGGGAATTCTGGATCTCAAATCAGGACAGATGATTTCAAAGACAGGATTGTACTTGAAAATGTACATTAGAATCTGAAGTAGGGCCTCATTCGTTTTTAGGGAGAGGCAGGAGACTTCCAATTTCTTGAGTTCTCTATACAAATTATGAATTGACCCTGAAATCAAGTAGGGATGTTCTCTACTATATCTGCCTGATGGCAAACAAAGTTGACCTGATTTTGCTCTCTCTGAGAAGTGGCTATAAGAGCTTTCATCAAGAGCTCAAAGGACAACATTGGTTTTGAGAAAGTACACTAAATTTAGAGTCACAAGACCAAAGTCTGACCTAGCTCCTTTCCTTGTCATTTTGGATCTGAGTTTGGTTATTTTGGAAATGTCACTCTATCTCCTCCGGTTGTCTTTTACCTAGAAGATGGGAACACTGGTTGTTAACCCTACCTGAAGACAGTGAGGTGTTCTATAAAATCATGCCAAGGATCATGTTTATTTTAAAGCTGAATTCATTTCTCAGTAATAATCCTTAAAAAGCTTTTTTTTTTCTGTTAAGTTGAAAGTATGTTTTGAGGGACTCATTGCTACATGTGAAGCCCCTGGAAAGGGAAAGTACCTAGAGGGTATGATATGGGAGTTTTTTATGAGCCAGTCCTGAAAGTTGCATAGATCCCTCCCACTCAGTTCCTGTTGGCTAGAGTTCAGGCTCCCAGGCTTAGCTCTCTGCAAGGATGGCTGGGTAATGTAGCTGATTCTTATGCCTGGAGAGAAGAGGACATGGAATTGGAATAGCTAGCCAAATTTAGGGTCAGAACAACAACTCACATACTGCTTGGTTTATAACACAGTCATGTAAATCGTTTTGATTAGAGTATCACTTAATGGGGATCCAAAGACCAAACTTTTCACAAATCCCCAGAAGGGACATTAAGAAAAGCTTGTGTTCAGCAGCGGTGAGCAGGTGGTGCCTTGTGAGAGGCAAGGTAACACTGACTCAGGCATATCTTTCTTCTTTGTCTTCTCATGGGGGCTGACTGAGGTGGCTCAGCTCTATGTGAGAGGAAGGGCCCTGCTCCCCAGTGATCAACACAGGAACTCTCTAAATGAGGGTTCAACCAGCTCAACTCATGAGCTTGTTTTGGCCTGCAGTACTTTCTAGAAAACAGTCACTCCTGGGATGTGGGGAAGAGGCCTGTCAGAAAGCAGAGCCCTGCCTTGATGAACTTTACTAGTTTTTTTAGAGGAGTCAGAATGTGAACTATAAAACCATTTATATGTGGACAGTAATCTCATGGTCTAACTTGCAGATAGGAGAGATTTTGTGGTCAGGGGCTAGCCTCAGAAACAAAGCCTTGTGCATGAATAAATGATCCTGTGGTTCCTGACACATATGTGAGCATAAGGAATATGTGAGCATAAGGACTCACGATATGAAAGGACCATGAACCAAAGAAGCTGGCCCATTGGGTTGGTGGTGGGTACAAGAATGAAAGGCATCCAGCCTCTGAGTTAAAAGTACCTCCAAGTACCCCATAATTGCATTTTAACCAAGATTTTTTATAAATAAATATAACAATGTTGACTAGGGACTTTTTAGCTATAGGATCCCATATATTTTTAGTCATAGGAGTTTTTTTAAACAGAGAAACTGCATATGGAGCCAGGGAATGATTTTGTATACTGGGAAACTTTCAAATTAAGTTCATTACTCATTCTCAGTGAGTGGCCTTCGTTTAGTGGTATTTCCTAAATTTCAGTGCAAACTGAAGTCCATGGAAAAGCATGTTAAAATTCCAGATCTCTGGTTTCCCAGCCCCTGCAAAAAATTCTGAACCAATAAATCTGGGGCAAGGCTTGGGACTCCAGATTTTAACACCATTCTCACCCCCCAAGAATTCTGCTTTGTAGCTAGTCCTCATGCTTTAGGAAAGACAGGCTTAGTGATTTAATAGGACTTGCTCATGTTTGTGCAAAAGTCGGTACACACGGTTTTCATGACTCTTAGCATAAGAAACTATGACATATCATCGTTGTCAGGAAGAGCACTTGTTCCTTTATTTATTTCAGGAAGGGCATGATGGATTTAGATCAAACAGTGAAATAACCGGCGGACATTGTAAAAAGCAATCTGACATGAACCACAGCTATTTGGTGCCTACTGTGTTGCAGGTGCTACACAGTGCACTTTATCTCTCACAGCAACCTCGAGAGGTGGGGTTATTGATTTCATTTTAGAGTTGAGAAAACTGGAATTCCAAGGGGCTAAGTAAATTGCTAACCTTGGATGGCTAGTAAGCAGCAGGGTCCAGATTTGGATCTTGCTGTGTTTGACTCCAGTGTCCACTCGTCTGTTCTAGATCAAAGCTGCAGGCTGGGATAATGGCAGCTCATAGGAAGTAAGAGCAGGAGATGTGGGAGGAGATGGCAGGTCTATCAGAGAACATGGGGAATGGCAGGAGGAAGAAGGCAACTGGCAGATGGGAAGACAAGTAATCTACCTTGAGGTTCTGATGACCACAATAGGTCAAAGGGAGCATCTCTCCAAGATAGCTCTCTTAAGTTTCTGGTTCTGCTTTCTATTGAATAGCATCAAAAATTAGCACTCTGTAAGGTGGTCATCACTGCACCTGTTGTTATGGACGAGGAATCTGAGGATTAGTGCACTTAATCCATTAACTGAGTCACAGAATTAGTTAACGAACAATTGGGGATTACAAACCAAGTCTATCAGATCTCAGAACCCGCTCTTTCCAATTCACAATATTCTCCCCCAAAAGAATCCAAACAAGCATTTTCCTGACTGGTTTATTCTGTGAGATTAACAGGAGATAAGGTTAGGGAAGATTTGCTGTAAATTTCAGTGGTGGTGATAAGTTAGAAGCAGAAGTCAGGAAATCCATGGAATTGAGTAAGTGAAAGAACAGGGATTTGGGGGACTGGGCTTTGTACCAGTGAAGGAGGAGAAAGACAGGATAGGATAAAAGAAATGTACAAGGCGAGGAGAAGAAAAGGGAAGTCAAAGCAAAATGAAGAAAGAAATAGAGATAATTTGGTATTTTTTGCTTTATTAACACCATCCTTCTTAAATATGTCAGATTTTTAAAAACATGGCAGTAAAATTTTGGAAGGGATAGTGATAAAACCTGTTTCCAGGGGTGCCTGGGTGGCTCAGTGGGTTAAGCTGCTGCCTTCGGCTCGGGTCATGATCCCAGGGTCCTGGGATCAAGCCCCGCATCGGGCTCTCTGCTTAGCACGGAGCCTGCTTCCTCCTCTGTCTCTGCCTGCCTCTCTGCCTGCTTGTGACCTCTCTCTGTCAAATAAATAAATAAAATCTTTAAAAAAAAAAAACCTGTTTCCAAATACACACACACACACACACACACACACACAAATATATGTATATATTTGTATATGTGCATATATATTTGTGCATACATATGTATGTAAAATGTACATAAAATATATGTATATATTTGTATATGTGCATATATATTTGTGCATACATATGTATGTAAAATGCATATATATTTGTGTGTGTGTGTGTGTGTGTGTGTGTGTGATAAAAACACAATCACATTTTCATGGTCCTTTCATATGCTATAAGTACTGCAAAGTTAACACACCAGATGGTGGGGCACCTGTATAAGTGTGTGCCTGTTGGGAGGGTGGGTGAGGCTCTTTGTGGGTTTCTATCTACCTATCAGTATGGACATAGGAAGCAAAAGATGAATTGAGAAAATCACCATATTGATATTGTACCTAATTTGTGTGAGTTAATAATGGGGACATAAAGCTGTATTTATTCTAGCCCATAAGAGCTAGAAAAGAAGTCTTTTATTATGAAATAATTACTTTCTCAAGGCAGGAAGATAATAGTAATTTGATGTGTGAATGATTTCCTGATATTCCAAGTCAAATCCAAGGGAATTTCCAAAACCAAATATAGATTATGTTTGGCTTTCATACTGCTTCGAGTGGTCTGTGACCATATTCTCTAATTAGAATTAAAAATCAAAAGTTGATTATAAGAGGATCTCCAGAGGCAGGATCAAATGTGATTTTTTTTTTCCTGAACGTCTTTGTTTTCTGATTGTTCTCCAACTAACACAGATTAGTAAACAAATTAAAGAAGATAATTGTTGCTGAATAGATATGCCAAGTCTCAAATTCCTAACAAGAACAATTCATTGGCAAATAGGTTGATGGCAGATCAGACTGAGTTTTTAGATAAAGATGATTTAAATCCAATTTTGATCTGAGGCCAGCTCATAAGGACCTCTGTAACTTTCATTTAGTTGAGCTTCAGTACTGGTAAGACAAACTGAAAGATGAGTCTCAAAAATTACCATTAGTGATAAGTTTATTCCTTTAAGATATATATTCTAAATTCCGAACCATTGATATACAGAAATATTTTTAGCACATCTTGCTTGTGAGATGAAAAGTACATCTCTATCATTTGCTGATGTTGACCATCATCATAGTCTTCTCTCTTACTCTATTATGTATATTCTTATATATTTCCCTCTACCAAACTCCCAAGAAAGCCAAATTACCTGGTGCCACAGGAAGCAATTTATTGAAGGCAGGACTGTTGGCAATGCTGTGACCCAACCAAGGAGTGGCTCTAGAAAGTGCCTCGTTTCACATCTAATGAGAGCCAGGGGTGGGTGTGAGTCAATTGATGTCTGAGTGGTAGATGCAAACTTCTAGTGGAGGTTTCTACTTCTCCACCCAACCATTTGCTCCTTGGAGCTTTACTACTTCTCTACTTTGCTTCCCTGCTGCTGACTCCCACCTATAGGCAACCTCTTCTTTTCTGACTCAGAATGGAAAAACTGCACCGACTGGTGAATTTTCTAGGCAGAGCTACAGCAGGGCTTTCCTCTTTGAAGTCCACTCTGCATTTCTCTGTTGGGAAGGAGGATAAACCTTCAGGGACATCCAAATGTCAGAGTGAGAAATACAAGTATGGTTGCTCAGGTATTCCCTTCCTATAGGTCCCTTTCTGCCTTACTATCACCCATCTGTTTTAAGATTAAAATTAAGTAAGACATAATTATCCGCTATTATTTTAGTTAAAAATGTAAAATTTTAAACCTATAAGTGCTTTAGTGCTAACCAATGGTGTTTCTTAAAACAAACAAGAAATAAAAGAATGTCTAGAAATTGATTCTATAACCACGTCTCAAATGATAGGATTGATAATTCAGTCTGATACTGACCTTGAACTGGGATTGCTTGTCTTTTCATAGATATCTCTTTGAAATTGCCAAATCCGATGAGTTAAAAACTTAGTAAGCTTTTGAATGCATTTTTAAAACTTTTTTCAGACACTGTTTATATCAGTCATACATATGTATATAAATATACATATGCGTATGTGTGTATATATATTATATATACACAATGCACACATACCTACATAGTGTTGGTATATATGTACACATATTTGAACTCTAAGAAGAGAAAGGTCAAAAATGACTTCAGTTGACAGAGTGATTAAAGTTTGGGTTAATTTTATTTTGCCTGATAAGTTTACTTCTGGCCGTTGTGAGTTGGCAGTAGAATTGTCATCCTGGAGCTCTGTTTCACAATCTGAAACCTCTTCCCTTGTCTGTGTGTATGAGTGCAGAGACATTCAGGAGTGCTCACAAGTGTAACTGCAAGTTTGCCTCAGAGTGCATAGTCCTGAAATCTTAATATGCTACTTTTTTCCCTCCATAAACAATACAAAGAAGTTGACAGGTCTGAAAGGGGCTTATGTGAAAAGATAATTAAGAGCTTTAGAGAGTGTCAAGAGTCAATAGCTCAGCACTGTCAGCACCGCGGAGTGTTACAGGCTATAATTAGATGGCATGGAGGTGGAAGGTATGTTTGGCAGTTGATTCCTGCATGATCTCCGGCGGAAAAACAAAGAGCTGCTTTCACGAGATACCAGGCGAAGTGGGGGAACAAAGGTACTGGAGTTAAACCGTTCCAGTGTCTCTCTGTTTTCCCAGGGTGCATCGTTTGGGGAAGAGCTTCTTTCCTTTTCGGCGCCAGCATGGCACGTTTGGCCCGCGTTCGTCATTCCCACAATCCTCTTGGCTTTGGGCTGCCGACCTCCCTGTGGCTTGGCGGCCGAGACGCCATTTCTGCGGCGCCTGCGGTCCAGCCTGCTCCGCTTTCCTGTACTGTCCTCAGACCCAGAGAGTTCGAACTGATTTCGGGCGCAGCTAGTTGATTGCTGATAAGAAGACCTTTTCCAAGGAGCTCTGGTAAGTCCAGAAGAGTTTCTCCAGAAGAGGAGATGAAAAGTCAAAAGGCATTACAGGACTGGATAAAGTTGTTCTAAACCATGAGATTCAAAGTTTATAAACAGACAAAAATCTGTAAAATATGTGTTTGAGGGTACAACAATATACAGTATATTCTCACTTCCCCCATTATGATGATCTCAAATATATATAGATAGATAGATATATCTATATATATAGAAAGAGAGAGAGATACATATCTATCTCCATAAAATTCTTCACAGAGGCTTGTGCTTTAGAGCTTTTAGTTGCTCAGTGTTTTAGATGTACTCAGCCTGTCTGTTTTCTCTCTTGGTGTATTCTTCAGTCAGAGAGAAATACCTTGATATTACTGGTGAAGTTCTACTTCCATCATGTTAAAAGATAAACTGAGGCATATTCAAAGTTTTATGAATTTATTTGAGCAAAACTCAGTTGGAATTGGGCAGCATCCAATCTAGCAGAAAGAAAGGCGCTCTGATTTTCAGGGCAGAAAAGAATGGGAAAAGCAAAGCTATAGTAGGTAAAAAAAAATGGGTAGGTTATTGCAAGGTTACTTTCCTTTAGGGAATGCCAGATGACCTAACTAATGTTGATCAACTGATTCCTAATTGAGTGGTTTATGATTCCATTTCTGGGAAATCTGAAACTGTAATTAAGCTAAGTCTTGGTTTGGTGATGCTGGGCTTAGCATAAGTGACTCCATTTTGGGTTTGTTGTCCTGTTTTCAGCAATAGATGCCAAAGCACTGTACATATTATTGAGCAAAACTGCAAATTTGGGGGTAAACATTCCTGGCCAAAAATGATCTTAAAAGCTTCTTCTGATATAGAAGTTGTAATTAAGCAACAGTATTTAATCAAGAAAAGTGAATTTTAATCAATACTATTTAAGTTAAACATGTTAATATAATGACATAAATTGTATAAGTACAAAGTCAGAAAACACTACACAAAGTTGGCTTGAAATCAGCCTGTACACCCTTAAAACATAACTGTTTTTTAAATGGTTGAAAAATGTATTTCTTACCTCTAAGAACACTGTGATCAAAGAATCATCCCACACATACCTGTTAACTTTTTAGCATCTTCTTTAAAAACTTATGAAACACGTAGGGGTGGTTGAAGTCCCCATCATCTTTTCCCGTCTCCTGTTCCAAAGGCAGTACTTTCATAAATTAAAAAAAAATTTACATACATTTTCATCTGTATATCTTGACAGTAAGAGAGTATTGTATTGTGTTACTGTGTTTTAAAAGTTCATAAATAGTGTCAAAAAAATGTGCCATTCTGTAATTTGTCTTTTTAAAATTTAATCCTGTGTTTTTTTTGAGACCTATCCATGTTAATACATACCCTGGTTTATTTTCTTAACTAGTATAGTTATTCCATTTTATGATTAATGACAACGAGCCTGGAAAGGTAATTTGGGCTGGACTCTGCTAGTCCTCAGGTGCCACACTAAAGACTGCAGACTTTAATCTGTGGTGACAGGTGTAAGAGAAACTAGAGGATGATAGGATGTTTCTAAGAATTAAATGGCATGGAGAGATCTAAGTGTCAGAAGAATGAGTGTGGGGAGACTAAGTAAAGTAAGTTGGAGTGGGAGGGCTTTGTGGGACCCCAGGTTAATACCACAATTCAGAGCATAATGACCCTATGAGATAAAATGATAGCCCACCCCTGTTGATTAACATTTAGGTAGTTTCTGATTTTTCTCTTAAAAAACAAAACCTATATGAACATTCATGTATATCTGTCTGGATGAGAGAGAGTTGCCTCATGTGGTTGTAGAATATTAACTACACCCATTTGGGCTAATTTTCCATGTTGATAGAGTACTTGGGCATTTTGGCTCCCAGAATAAAAAAAAGGGAAGAAATCAAAATAGTCTGATGATGTACATAGATGCATTCAACAAATAGCACCTGAATTCACATCTGTTGAAGTTGAATATTGTATCACTTCCTTATAATAAGTTTTCCATCATTTATGATTACGGTTGGGTTACTTTTCTGAAGTCATGCATTTTATCAATGATTCTCAGCCATCTTTATCAGTCTTGTGGAGCTCAACATCCACTCAAAGGAACAGAATTTCAGTGGTCACACTGTCTACAAGTTCAGGTGTCAGGGTCCCTTCTGAATCTAACCTTAAGATCCAGTGACCCCAGATCATGCAGATTTCTCCTCAACCTGGCTCAGTATCCAAAAGAGTTTTTACTTGGTTTGGGAGGAAAAAGAAGGGTATGAAGGCCAACTCAGGCACATTTAAGAAGAAAGCGAACTTAAATAAAAATAAATGGCATATAGTAGCTTTTGCGATCCTCTCTTCTGCTCCCAAGCAGGCTTGAAAAGAGGTGTGTTAAGTTTTGCATCTAACTCTTAGGGCTGTTTACTATTGCTTATTCTTTCCTCATTTTCTCTCATTAGAATCTAATAAGCGTGATATGATAGCTGAACTCAGACTATAATCAGATCAAGATGAGTTGCTTGAGAACAAGATGTTCTAACCCCCTTCTAGAAGAAGACCCCGGACAGACAGATGGCTCAGAAACTTCATTGTATCTCATGCAATTGTTATATTACATTTGGAACCATGTAATATAACAATTGGGGTCCCACAAAACCCTCCTCCTTCAGTAAACTTTCCTTAATGTCCCCACATTCATTCTTCTGATACTCAGATCTCATTGTGCCATTTAATGCTTGGAAACATCTTATGGTTTCTTCTACACCAGACACTACAGATAAAGTCTGAAGTCTCTAGTGTGGCACTTGAAGACCAACAGAATCCAGTCCACCCTACATTTCCATGCTCAGTGTCACCTGTTCTTACTTGTGGATTTAGTGTTCTCCTTGGACCCTCGTGCCCTCGTCTTTCATAGCTTTTGCTATAACTGTTGCTGAAAATCCTAAAAGGCACACCTTGTTGAAATCTTGACCAATGGTTTGTGTCTTCCTTGCTTAAATCCTAGTAACACCTTGTAGACGCTTCTGCTGCATGACCCATTACCCACAATTATTAGCACTGATGCATGAATCTAAATCCTTCAGAAAACCCCAGACTTCCAGAAGACAAGGAAAATATCTCACTCCCTGTCAGAGCTCCCCAGCATACCACAATGTGTATAAGGTTCCTATTTAACGCGGTGGAAGCTGGATGAGAAAAGGAGTCTTATTTCGCTTATCAATCCTCTACCTTGTGTTCTTAGAACAGCACTTGGCATATGAGGGCTCATAAATATTTTGTATTATATCAAGGGTCAGTAAATTATGGTCTGTGGGCTACATCCAGCTCCATACCTGTTTTTATGAAGAATTTTTGGTATGCAGCCATGCTCAAGCCTTTCCATATTGTTTATGGATGCTTTCTCTACAACGGCGAAGTCGAGTAGTTACAATAGAGACTCTATGGCCCACAAAGCCTGAAATATTTACCATCTGGCTCCTTGCAGAACAAAGTTCACGGACCAAATAAATGTAAATGGGCTGTACACCAGGGGATACAAGACCAGAGAGCAGTACAAAATGTTCCTAAAAATACTGAATTTAGTTATTACTCCGATTTGTCATTTCAAGAGATTGACCTCCTCTCTATTTCCATCAATGTGAAGATAGGCATATATGCATTTATTGTCAGCCTCCTTGCCATTATCTGCTGGTGAGTGATTAAAGATAGCTGAAACTGATACTTGAGAGTGAGAGACACACACACACACATGCATATATACATATATAGTGTATATATTCATTAATTGTAGGCATCACTTTGGAAAATGCTCAGAAGTATAAATAAAAATTATCACACTCTACTCACACAACCCAATGTTTTAATAATCACACAGATTATTTTAACCAATTGATTTTCAGAGTTCAGTCAAGAACTTTCAGGTTTGTATACATATATTCATTACTAGCTGGACATCCAAGAATGACCTGCATATAATTGCATGGTGACAATATTATAATTCCATTAGAAACAGTGGTACTTATTACATGCTAACTTGTGTTTATCCTGAAACTCTATCACCTGATGAATATGCAATTAACCTACTTATTACCACAGAAAACACCTCCTTAGAAATACAACATATCCACATAATTTTTAATCTAATCTTCAAAGGCTTTCTGTGGGAGAAAATAATTTTTTCCCCAATAAGATGTATTATTGGAAACACAACGGTATGTAGCCAACTCACTACATCATCTGATTTATTTTAATTAGAGGTTAGCTGCTGAATGTGATTACAGTTATAATTATTACAATACCAGTCATCCACATTTCCATTAGCATTCCACTTGATAGTTAGCAATAAGCAGAAATAAAATATTAGGACTTTTAAGAGAAGAGATTACCAATTAGTACAATTCTCCACTGGCACAAGATAATTATTAATTATGATCATCATGGTAATTATTCACCAAGTTAAATTTCACAGGGCTACCGGTGTGCAGATCCTCTCTGCACTGCATTCCGACATCAGCAGCCTTCTTATCTGCTCTGGAAATCCTGAAGCAATATTTGTATTAAATACACAGTTGAATGCACACCAAATGGGAAGGCAGCTGTGGAGGCCCAGGATGGATCTCCATTTCATTAAAGGATCCCTTCTCTTCGTAGAGTGTTGTGAGGGGAGTATGTAAAAACGTAGACCTTAAGAAAGGTATCTCTATTCACAGACAGACATGTGGATTGATCACACAGGATACAGATGAACCCAAACTAACCCTCCCAGTACCAGTTCTTTTGTTCTCCTCCTACAACTGCCATTCATATTCGCACCAACACTCTTTATTGTGAAGAGAGCCAACAAATGCTATTTGAGGATGGTTAATTACTCAAGGACGAACACTATAAAGAGAAGTTGGAAAAATATCTACAAGAATTGTGGTTTTCAGCGTGCCTCCACTTCAGTGCTGCAAAGCTGAAATATGAAGGCATTATTTGGCAGTATTTACCTTTTTCTATGTAAATGCCTTTATACAAAACCACCATACTCTGCTCAAGGTTCTCTACCTGACATGAGAGAAATTTAAGAAGGTATAAAGGAAATACCAAATGGGACTAAGGCACTGGACTAGGATCTGGAAGACAGTCAATGCTAGTCTTGATCCTGAACCTCCATGGTTACTCTTGAGGCAAGTTGTTGAACCTCTCAGGGCCTCAGGTTCTTTATGGCGACAACTATCTCGTCTGCCTTCCTCCTGAGACTGTTGGTAGAGTCAAATGAGATTGTATATGCCGTCATAACCATGAGCTATAAACTGCTGTACAAATCTAAGGCACATTTAAATAATTCAAAGGAACCACATTTAACTAGACTTTTGAATATGTCTTAAGAAAATAATTTAAGAGCATTACATATCACCAAGTCACATTTTTACTTAGTAGCCAGTGGGAAAAGGCTGGAGTTGCTGGAAATGGAATTTAGGTGAGAAATTAGAGTTTCTTCAATCTCTGGATTGGGAACTGTTGAAATAAATGATAAAGCGAGGTTTCATTATCTCCCTTTTTTTAAAGGAAAATGTGGATAGCTAATGCTTTGGAAATGAAAAGTAGATGGGCTGGGACGGGGGGTGGTTGATGTAACAAAGCGACCTCAGAGAATCTCTTTCATACACAGAATCATGTGCCCAGTGCTAGCAGGACACACTTCTTGCTGTGGTTGCCTTTGTAGTAACTGCACCAATCAACTCTTGCTGACTCTAAATGGGGGAAAAGTAAAGTAAATTTCAAATGACTTTTTTTCATTGCTGTTCATGTTTGCTGCCAATGTTTGCTTCCATGCTTGAAAACATGAGGAGAGATTTGTCTTTGGGAAGAGCTCTATTTCTCATGTTTAAATAGCTGCTGCCCTAAAGGGGATTGAAAAGAGGTTGGGGACAGCCAGTATCCCATGGCCAGAGGGACAGCACATTTTGCTCGACAAAACAAAGAATGTTTAGAATAAAAAGAAAGCGACCAACGGGGAATGTGTTATTGCTTACCTGCATTTCTTGAATTGGATCAGAAACAAAGACAGACAGACAGGGCTCAAATTGCCTTTGGGCATTTATCATTGTAAGTGTTTGGAGAGCCCAGGTTATGAAATATCAGTGTGATTAAAGATTTATGGATATAATAGTCATTTTCTTGTTAATTTAATTCTCTTAAAATTTTTAAAAAATACACATCTTCTATTCTAGGCCAAATTTCTGAAGTATCTGTCAGGAAGAAAATGCTATAATATATGAATTTTTTGCCCTATGAACTGATTATTTTTAGCAGCTTTTTATGAGCATAATAACAGTAATTTTAGCAGCTAATTTACCTAAAATCATTTCATTCCGAAACCTGAAAGCCCCCAAATCAAAAGGTTCTCTTTGTCTAAAAAGTTTAATCAAAATAAATGTTTCTAGTTAGTTTTGAGAGGAAAAATTAGGGTTTCTTCTTGCTCAAATATTTAGTAAGCTCTCAAGGAGGTGTGAGGGGAAGCAATCTGCCTGTCATAGGAGAAAAAAAAAATTAAAGAGCAGGATTTTTAAATTGTACCTCTTGACACCAATAAATAACAAGAGAGAGCTAGTACCATTCTTTAACATGCGTGCGTACAATACAATAAGCAAATCTGACTCATCTGCCAGCCTGATTGCTTTGTTTAGAATTCCACTGTCAGAGGTAAAGTGGGGGTGAGGGGATTTATGTAAATTAGGCCCTTCCAAGCTGGTAGAAAGTTGGATTACTTAAAAAAAATAAATAAAATTAAAAAAAATAATTTTTCCAACTTTACAAAGTTAAAAGTACTTTTGTTTCCACATCAGTTCT
The DNA here is from genome assembly GCF_964662115.1 of Mustela nivalis. Classification (NCBI taxonomy): domain Eukaryota; kingdom Metazoa; phylum Chordata; class Mammalia; order Carnivora; family Mustelidae; genus Mustela; species Mustela nivalis. The sequence continues at coordinate 20,106,607 of NC_139032.1, forward strand.
GAATAAGAGTAATTTTTAAGTCCCCAGATTAGGTTAGAAGTATGATCTGGAAACCACGACGAATTTCCACAGATTTTTTTCCAAGCTTTGAAGGTAACTGCTCTGTATCTTCCTGCCTTTCTGGCGTGAGTGTTGGGATGGGGAAATGGGCCAGGGGGCTAGAAGAGAGGGAGTGGATTTTTGGATGAGACATTTAGTCCTGGTTTCTGTATGAGCTGAGTGTCATCAATCAGATTAACCTAAAACATAAGCAGCTGCTTGTCTGAAGGTTATATAAAGTGATGGCAGCTCCAATTTATGTTCAATCAGAATTGATCCGAAGATAACAGTATAGACCCTCAGACCCCTGGAAGGTAACAGTATAGACCCTCTGACCCCTGGAAACCTCTGTGTGGTACCCTAACATTGTGGGCACTTTGTTGGTTTGTTCTAGAGGGCAGTGGGGCTGGCACCTGATTCTCTGACCCCATTTGACCCGACTGTGGGTATTTCACGTTCTGGCAGTCTGCGTGCACTTAAATGCTGAATTCAGATTACTTAGCGAATTCTAGGTCCTCTCTGACACTTCGCAGAGAAGGCAATGTTGCAGCGTTGACTGCAAAATAAGAAGTAATAAATTCAAATCCGCACCAGTGATTGGGGAATCAGAGAGCATGCGCTTCTGGGGAAATTTGGTTTTAGGCAATGGGTGGAGCCTGATGGCCTGGAGAAACTTGCAGGCCACACCAGCGTTTTCCCTTTCCCCCTCCGGTCTACTCCCAACCAGCCTTGGATTGACCCGCTATGGGGGCTGGAAGTTTTGTGAGAATGCTCTAGCCCTCATAGCAATTGAGGGAGAGGACAAGAAGAGGAGACAACAGGCCTGAAGAATTGCATTCTCCCCTGGAAGAGTGGCCCGGCTAAAGGCCAGCAACAGACCTCTGGGCCTGTGGTTCTCAGAGTTCATGGAGAACAAGGGTGGCTTCTGTCTACTCGTGGTTCCAGGAATACTCGCTGATCTTCCTCGTCCTGAAGAAGCGAAGACATGGGGGTTCACAACCTGTGTCTGAGGTGGAACATGTCACTCTTGGTCCCTAAGGAGACCAAGAACTAATAATAAAATACCAAATGGTTAAATATTTTCTGTATTATTTTTAACCCGACTTCTTATCATTTTCTTATTTTTTTAAGTGAAGAGGTGGAATTCAGCCAGGCTATGGGCTGAATCCTCTGTCACAATGGCTAACTTAACATTAATTAACATTTTTTGTCAGGAGCTGCATAAGAGCTAGCTTTGAGCAGAGAAATGGAGAGGCAGGACTGGGTGGGACAAACACAACCTCCCAAAGGATGTTAAACTGGGGGACAGTATTTTTTTAGATGGCTGCGCAAGATTGATGTGTCGTGGTGCCATGACTGTGGAGGCAATGACCCAAATGAAACTTATTTTGAAATGGAAAATGTATCTGTTATAGGAACGAAAAAACACTATCAACTCATTTACACTGTGTTGCCGTGATTTTTCTGTATACATTGCTTAAATTATTTCATTTTCAATAATTTCTGAACAGTAGTGGGATTGAGGCCGGGGTCTACATTTTGTAGTTTTGTATTGGCTGGACAGTTTTAATAAATCTAAAAGTATGAGAGCAAAATTTTTAAGTATTTTGAAAATTATTTGTTTCATAACATTTCCCATAAAGTGAGACAATATTTGATGAATATTTCACAGGCATTGAACAACATTGTTCAACAATTTTGAAGAGACAATTTGAGGAGCCATTTTTGGGAGTGAAAATGTCTCAACAATCCCTGCCCTCGGAAAGGTCAAATTAGCTTTATTTGAAATAATGTGACTCCAAAGACACCCTCACCCTTCTTTTTGTCATCTTCCATTATATCCACTGGAACTGTCCTGTCAGTGTCCAGATTTCAAAATGTGTTCTTTCAAAGATTTCTCCTAAAAGGGGCTGTGGCCCTGAAGCATGGTATGCCTTGGAGAGTAGCCTGCTTTTAATGATGATAAGAAATGTCACCAAAAAATGATCTATCACATGTACTTTCTTAGTATAAATATATGAGAAAAGTTTGTTCTATCCTTTCTATTCATTCTAACAGACATTATTAGACATAATGAGCAATATTGTAGAGACTTATACAATAAGTTGAGAATTTATAGATGGAAGATGATCAGGTATAAGAACATTAAAAAAACAACAACACTATTTGGCTCATGTGTTCTCATTATGTTTAGTTGCCAGAATCCCCCAGATAAGACTTAATTTTCTCTTTTAAATAATCTGTGAGTTTATATTTTAAAAATACCTCTTTTCCTGTTCCTTTCCAATGGTTTTGATATTTTGATACTCAGTTCTATTTTTGATGCTATGTATATGCATGTTTTATTTATTGTAATCATGTCATATCATTTTTTTGATAACAGACTGAGTGTAAACCATAAATAAACTGTCTTAACAAAGTCGTCATGTGGCTTATGAAATTCACGCTGATGACGAGAACACTAAAGTAAATTTACATGAGTGGTTTTTCTTTGTTTAATTTTAAAAGCTCTCTGCCAGGATTATTGAAACATAGGCTCCCAAATTTTATGACAACAGTAAAATCCGAGCAATATAGAAATTAATAGATAATTTTCATATTAGACTTCTGATATAGCAGTTCAGAATTGTGGGTGAAAGAAAGCCAAGTCTTCACTTTATGGGAAAATATCTGTGTTTAGCAATCCAGCACTAAAATATATTAAGACTTTAAGCTCCAGAGAGACTTCCAACCAGGTTGGATTCTAGGAACTCAAGTTTCAATGATCTGTTACATTGTTGCCCATCTAAAAAACATCTCTTGAAAACCTGTGAAGTCCTAATAATATCAGAATATATTTTGCATGTACCACAACTAATGTCCTATTTGGTAAACATTCTAACTTTGTTATATACCACCTTCGTTCTCCCCTTTGTATCCTACCTATTTTATGCCTCTAGAATGCATGTTTGAAGACCACTAAATCTTCTGGTATTACACAATAATAAGAAATACATGGCAGGGGCCCCTGGGTGGTTCAGTCATTAAACGTCTGCTTTTAGCTCAGGTTATGATCCCAGGGTCCTCGCATGGAACCCCACATCAGGCTCCCTGCTGGGCTGGAAGCCTGCTTCTCCCTCTCCCACTCCCCCTGCTTGTGTTCCCTCTTTTACTGTGTCTCTCTCTGTTAAATAAATAAAATCTTAAACAACAACAAAAAAAGAAATGGCAGATCCCATCTGGAGATGAATAAATTATATAACTGGAAAATGCTTGGTTTGTATGGGAAAGAACATGTCATTTCCGGGATGACTTGTATGTACATGGATTTGTCGGATAGGGGTGTGTGCACTGAGATAGGGCAGCCTCCTCCTGTTAACAGATCTCAGAAAGCTCAGAAGAAGCCACAAGGCCAGGCACGGATGGGAGGATTGTTCAGTCTTTCCTTTTAAACCTACTTAACCAGGGGCGCCTGGGTGGCTCAGTGGGTTGAAGCCTCTGCCTTTGGTTCAGGTCATTGTCTCGGGGTCCTGGGATCAAGCCCCGCGTCGGACTCTCTGCTCGGCGGAGAGCCTTGCTCTCTCTGCCTGCCTCTCTGCCTACATGTGATCTCTCTCTCTGTCAAATAAATAAATAAAATCTTTGGGAGAAAACAAAACAAAACAAAAAAACACAAGGGGATGCCTAGGTGGCTCAATCAGTTAAGCATCTGCCTTTGGCTCAGATCATGATCCAGGAATCCTGGGATCAAGCCCTGCATGGGGCTCCCTGCTCAACGGGGAGTCTGCTTCTCTCTCTCCCTCTGCCCCTGCCCCTGCTCCTTCTCTCTCTCTCTCTCTCTCTGTCTCTCAAATTAAAAAAAAATAAATTAAAAAAAAAAAAAACCTACTTAACCAGTTGGCACCTGAGCTCTAGTTTCAGTATTGAAATTTGACCTCAGGCAAATATTAAACTCGTATGCTTCAGCTTCCCACAATTATTTAAATCATATCACTTGTATTGGTTGCATGGGGAGGGAAAAATTCTCTGACAAAATTTCTCATCTCTTCCTCCTACAGATGTGGCCAAAAATACTGTGGATCTTCACTCATGACATGTTCCTTTGCTCTGGTGTCTAGACTAATGTTTTCCAGTGTTTAATCTGCAAATGAGTTGCCAGAGATCTTTGTCAGTTTGGAGATTTGCACTCAAGGTATCTGATTGCGGCCTGGGATTCTGCATATCCACAAGCTCCGGAGCGACCCTAGTGAGACTCATCGTTGGACTGTACCTCAGGTACCAGGTGTCTGGATTAGAGTCCATTATAAATGTTGTCTAGTCACTTTGAGATGTTCCGTATAACATATTCTGGAACCAGTCTAAAGCTTGAAGCAGATTTAACTCCATGTGATAAGGTAACAGTATGAAAGTGTTAACATTTGATGAGCTGTGGGAGTACTTCAGTTTTAATAGAACTCACCTGTGATGTGAGAAGGATGTGCGAGAATGGGTTTTAATGTCCCTAAAATTCAAAATAATTTGAATCCATCACTCTAGTCCATGTGCCATAGATGTAAAGATACATTTATTTCCTTCCCCCAAATTTTAGCTCCTGGCTCACTGTCAGCCTCCCCAATACTATCTTTGCCATAAATCTGGCTGATTTTTCTATTCCACCTAAATGCCCCTGGCTCCTTGACTCCTGTGATGATGCCGACTTCCGTCCTGTGTCAGCCTCATCCCTCCATCACCTTGGGTTCAACCATCTTCTTCTCTAACCACCACCATCCAATTCCTTTTCCATCACAGCCAGTGCACGGGTACCAAATACTGCAGTCGTGGGGAACCATTTTCCTATCCTTCATCTCTTCTTGCTCTCATTTCTCTCTTTGTCACATTGAACTCAATGGTCCACCATAAGACCCTTCCCTTGCCCCTCTCCTGTTCATTATGCCAGCTGGGCAAAACCACATTGTTGCTTGCCACAGGCTAGATAATGCCCCCCACAAAATATCCAAGTCCTGACTCCAGCCATTGGAATGTCATCTTACATGACAAAAGAGACTTGACAGACAAGATTCAATGAAAGCTCTCAAGATGGGGAGATCATTCTGTATGGTATGAATGAACCCTGGATGCAAGTGCGAGTGTTTTTAATCCTCATAGGACAAAGGCAGCAAAAGATTTGGCACAGAAGGTTGAGGGCTATATGATAATAGAAGCAGAAAGAGTTTCGAAGGCACTAGGCTGCTTGTTTAAAAGATGGAGGAGGGGGCCAGAAGCCAAAGAAAGCCTCTCTAGAATCTGGAAATAGCCGGGAAATGGATTCTCCAGGAGAGGCTCCAAAGGGAGAGTGGTCCTGCTGACACCTTGACTATAGTCCAGTGAAACTGACTTCAGACTTCTGGTCTTCAGAACTGGAAGAAAATTGATTTGTGTTGTTAAAGCCACTAGGTTAGTGATGATTTGTTATAGCAGCCATAGGAAAAGATTACATTTTTTAAATCAACTCTCTGCCTACACTATGCTTATACTAGCACAGCTAAACATGGTGAAGGGCAATCACACAATCATGCTGGCCAGTTGAACTTATTTTTTTTTTCAAGATTTATTTATTTGAGAGAGAGAGAATGAATGAGTTGGGGGGGGGAGAGGGAGAGGGAGAGAATCTTAAGCAGACGCCCTGCTGAGCACAGAGCCCAGTGTGGGGCTCGATCCCATGACCCTGAGGTCATGACCTGAGCCGAAATCAAGAATCAGATGCCTAACTGACTGAGCCATCCAGGTGCCCTCCACCCCCAGCACTGGCATTTTCAATGGAAGTCTCTGAATGAGTGTTCAGCTCTGCCCTGAAATCCTATGACGTTACCCTTGCCTGTTCACACTCTTCCATTATTTTAGGGGATATTTCATACCTCCTTTCTCCTCAGCTGTTTAGTGCTTCTAGTCTCTTCTTTTAGCTGAAGAGCTATTCCACTGGAAACAAAAGTAGAAACAGAATCAATTAGACACAAAGTTGAAGACCTTCAGCCAGCTTCTACTGCCTTTCTGTGTCTCTGGCCTTTTACCAGCTCTCCCCTTAACTGTAAATGAACTGTTCTCAGCCCAAGCTAAGGCTCACACCTCTACTTTTATGCCAAATACCATCTCTTCTGCCGATTTCCCTAAAATAGGGAAACAGTTTTTCTTTTTTGATTTGCTCATTGACAACAACCTGAAAATCCTCTTACTCTTCCCACCCAACTATAGCCCTGTTTATTGCCTTAATTTTACCATAAAATATATCCAAAAAGTATCCACTCTTGCTGTCTTCTCCTTCCGTTGCTTCTTAATCCTACTAAAATGGACTTTTACCCCATCATCCAGTAAAAGTGCTCTTGTAGAGGTCATCAGTGGTTTTGATACCTCTGCCCACAGAGGTAAATTCTCAGTCCTTACTTACTTGTCTTACCAACAGCTTTGACACAAGTGATCACTTCCTGCTCTGTCAAGCACTTTCTTCACTAGGCTTTCAGCTTGAACACTGCTGATTTTTCTTCCATCTCATCAACCTCTTTCCCTGACCTCTTAGAATTGGGCTGCCCCCGGAGAAAGTCCTTGGATCACATTCCTCAGTCAACTCTCACCCTTATTTATCTCCTCCAACTAATAGCTTTAATATCATCTCTTCACTGATGAATCCCAAACTTGTGTCTTCATGTTAAAACTTCCCTGTAATCCTCAGACTTGTATATTTAACTGCTTTTTTGATATCCCAACTTAGGTATACAACGGGTGCCTCAAATTTAACAGGTCTATTGAAAGATATCGTCATTCACAAAAATCTGTTCCTTCTACATTCTCTTCTAACCCAATAGATGGATGACAGTCTGCCCATTTTAGACCAAAAACATGGAGTCACTCTTGACCCCTCTTTTTTTTTCACAGTCCATATTCACCAGCAACTCTGACAGCTCACATTTCATATTTATTCCATAGTCTGACTTCTTCTCACCATGTTCACTTCTTCTACTTTAGTCATTACCACCAAGAGATCTCAGTGGGATTATGGTTACATTCCCAGCTTCTTCCCATTCCCAAAGTTTATTCTCGACACATTGACCAGAGTGGTGTTCTTAAGACCCTGGTATAGACCATGTCACTTCTCTGTGTGAAACCCTTGATTCTTACTTTTTTTTTTTTTTTTTATTTGACAGAGAGAGATTACAAGTAGGCAGAGAGGCAGGCAGAGAGAGAGAGGAGGAAGCAGGCTCCCTGTGGAGCAGAGAGCCTGATGCGGGACTCGATCCCAGGACCCTGAGATCATGACCTGAGCCGAAGGCAGTGGCTTAACCCACTGAGCCACCCAGGCGCCCCAAATTCTTACTTTATTTTTACCAGTGTAGTGAAACCAACCTCCTTGCTGTCCCTTGAGTACTCTAGGCATACTCACACTTCAGCATCTGTGCACATGTTCTTTCCTCTATGATTTTCCCCAGACATGCAAGTAATTCACTCATTTGAGTCTTTCTGAAATACCACTTTCCCAATGAATCCTCTCTAGGTCAATTTAAACATATATCTCCCCATCTCCATTCCTATTATTTTTCTAATAGTGCTCATCACTTTTAGATGGACTATATATTCATACACACACACACACAGAGACACTTTTTTGTATATATTCATACACACACACACACTCACCCTTTTTTGTTTTTTTGTATCTTTATGCTTACTAAAATAAAAAGCTCTTAAGATGAGGGGAGTTTTGTCTTTTTTGTTTGCTGTAATATCCCCCACTGCATAAAACAATGCCTGATACACGATAGGAACTCAGTGAATAGTTTATTGTTCCTAGAATTGCTGATGTTCTTTTCTTCAATTTCCTGTTGAGTTTGTAGGTATTGAATGGTTTGATAACTATCTGGCTGGATTCCTGCGACTTGCCGAAATTTAGGTCTCCTGCTCCTCTGCCGTCTTGCTCCTCCCTCTCTCAATGAATAATTTTTGAGTGAATGGCTACATGAATGAATGAACAGATGAATGAATGAATGAATTAAATTATAACCACTCCCCTCAAAAAAACCAATTAAGTAAATACATGGGTCCCACGAGAGTAGAAGGAGATAATCCAGAAATGTGTGCTGAGTATGCTCTGGGGTTACAGTGAAGAGGTGAGGTGATATTTCAGGGATGATACACACACTTAGATTACATTGAAGAGTTGGAGCTATTTCATGGCTGTCTTCCATTGGTTCTTTTCTGCATTCCCCTGATGTATGTGAACATGGAAACTTCTTTTTCCCTTGAGAAAACAAATTCAGGAGTGAACTTAAGATGTATACTAACATTTCATTTTCAGAAATGAGTGGCTTTTGTAAAATTTCAAATATTTTATTGCCATATAAAGACCTTCAATTTTTTTTCTTTGTGTGTCTTAGGGTTTTAAAAATAGTGGGGTAGGGGCGCCTGGGTGGCTCAGTGGGTTAAGCCGCTGCCTTCGGCTCGGGTCATGATCTCAGGGTCCTGGGATCGAGTCCCACGTCGGGCTCTCTGCTCAGCAGAGAGCCTGCTTCCCTTCCTCTCTCTCTCTGCCTGCCTCTCTGCCTACTTGCGATCTCTCTCTCTCTGTCTCTCAAATAAATAAATAAATAAATAAAAATCTTAAAAAAAAAAAATAGTGGGGTATTTAGAAGAGAAATTCCCTAAGTTAGCATCTTGGGTATTCACTTACCCCCCCAACCTTTTATAATAAAAATTTTTGAAACTACAGAAAAGTTGAAAAAATTTACGTCAATCAACAGTTACATTCTCTTTATCTGGATTCATCAACTGTTAATATTTAGCCATATTTGCTTATGTATACATTTATCCCTGTATATGCATCTGAGCTTTTTTTCCCCAAAACCATATGAAAGTGGGCGACAAATAAAACATTTCACCCCCACCTATTTCACTATATGTCTGCTAGAAAAAAGAACATTTATTAGCCACAATATAATTTTCATATATAAAAATTATTAATTCAACAATATCATCTAATTGGAAGTCTTGAATAATTTCCATTTGAAATATCATTTATTATCAAAATACCATTTATAGCTACTTATTTCTAATCCAGTGATGAATTGATTTTTACTTATTGCTCTAATTATTGTTCACCTTTTGTCCATTTTAATCTGGAACATCATTCAGCCCACCCTTTTTATTTATTTGTTTTTTGTAGCATTAACTTTTCAAAAGAGTCCAGGTAGGTTGCACTGTAGACTGTCCCAGATTGTATCTGTTTCCTCATTTAGATTCATTTAAATGTTTTTGTTAAGAACACTCTTTGGGTCCCCTATGTACTTCTCACTACTTCACAGAATACTTCTTACTACCTTACTTCACATATGACCTCATGTTGTCCCATTATTGATATCACTAAGTTTTATCACTTGGTTAAGGTGGTGACTGCCTTATCTCTCTCTATTTTTTTAAAAAAAGATTTTATTTATTTATTTAACAGAGAGAGAGATGACAAGCAGGCAGGCAGAGAGAGAGGGGAAAGCAGGCTCCCTGCCGAGCGAGAGCCCAATGTGGGACTTGATCCTGGGACCCTGAGATCATGACCTGAGCAGAAGGCAGAGACTTAACCCTCTGAGCCACCCAGGTGCCCCTTATCTCTTAATTATAGTTATGCATGTTTACCTTTATAATTAGTAAGTATTCTCTGAGATGAAAGTATCCTTCTTAAAAAAAAGTATTTCTGGAAAAGCTTTTCTATACGTTGGTAATTGTAACTGCAACTTAATAGTAGTATGATGGCCATGTGAGATGAGGAATAGGGACACTTCCTGATGTTGTGTTTTTGTGTCTTAGGTTGTTCAACCATTTTGTTATTATAATAATCTTTATGCCCTAGTCAACCTTGTGGGAATCCAGATTTTAGGAAAATAATTATTTTCCATCTGAGAGGTGAGATGTGATGGTGTCCCCTTGACTCTCAGACCCATCTGTGATAGACCTCTTGAGTTTAGAATAAAAGCATGACTTACCCATCCATGCCCCACTCATCTGGGGCCAACAGGTGGCTTGCAAAGGGGTATCATAAAAAGTTGCACTTTAACCAAAGCCAACATAGCCAAAGAGTTTTTTGTACAGAAGAAAATGACTTGGTTTATCTTATTCCATTGATATGAGAAAGCTGGATTTTAGGAATTACTCTTTTTAGAAAATATGTAACAACATTATAGGAAGCAAATGAAATCATCCATAGTAACATTACCTGGTTCCGAAAACACTAAAGTGGTTGGGGTGCTGGGGTGGCTCAGTTGGTTAAGCATCTGCCTTCCGCTCAGGTCATGATCTCAGGGTCCTGGGATCGAGCCCCTCATCAGGCTTTCTGCTCAGCGGGGAGTCTGCTTCTCCCTCTCTCTCTGCCTGCCTCTCTGCCTACTTGTGATCTCTCTCTCTGTCAAATAAATAAATAAAATCTTAAAAAAAAAAAAAAGAAGAAAAGAAAAGAAAACACATACGGCGTAGGAAGATCTAACTGTGACTGTGTGACCCTGGCAAGCTCTGTTTTTTTGGTGTGGGTTTTTTTTTTTTTTTTTTTTTTTTTTTACGATTATTGATTTTGTCCAAAAACAGAAATAATGATGGTTATATCACAGGACTGTTGTAAAAATTAAATGAGACTAATGTGCTTCATGAGAATAGCAGTGTTTGAGTATGTCCTAAGTGTTCAATGAACGTGTTTCACTAGTATTACAGTTTTTACTATGTAAAAGTACACTCATATTTATACAAAGCTATAAAAATAACCTACATGTAATTTTGAGGAGATCTGAATCTTTCCCCTGTTTGAAATAGAGGCTTATGTTTAGTCATCAGAAAGTAAATTTGGCATTTTCCTTACCTTTGTTTGGTTTATTGAATAGGCAATGTTATTTTGAGTCAGAATTTCAAAACAAATTTACATTATCATTTATCTGATTTACACACAGCCACATGCATCATTCTGTGTTCTCATCTTTACTGTGAGATTAACAAGGGCTATTTTTTTTTTTTTACACTTGTGGAAATAATGAGAGGACTAATTCTATTTTAGAAAAAAATAAGCTCCTAAGAGTTCCTAATTTCCTAAACAAATAGAAAATTGCTATTTATTTCTTAGAAAATACAACAAGGAATCAAAAGAAGGTTGGATTGTGCAATTTTAATATCTGTGTTCCAACGAAATTGGTATTTTGGATTCTCTAGTGACTAGCCTTCCAAGCAAAACAGTATTTAGGAACTCTTGATGGGTTTGGAAATTTGTATTCTAAATAGCTTTCAGTAAAGAATTATGAATCCAGGGCATATTTTATCTGAATTAGTTTTTTAGACTGATAGCATGACATGCAGATGAGGGAAAAGATACGGGCAGAGGAGACCTAGGGTGTGCAGGGATCCTTGCCCCTGTGCTGATCCAGAGATAAGGGAAGTGGGTCTTTCTTCTTTTGGACTCATAGAACTGGATGGAACAAAGAAACAGGCATTCTTTTCTTTTTTTACGTCCACGTCCTCTTCCCCTTTCTCTCTCTCTCTCTCTTTTCTTAAAGATTTATTTATTTATTTATTTATTTGACAGGTAGAGATCACAAGGAGGCAGAGAGGCAGGCAGAAAGAGAGGGGGAAGCAACAGAGAGCCTGATGTGGGGCTCGATCCCAGGACTCTGGGATCATGACCCCAGCCAAAGGCAGAGGCTTTAACCCACTGAGCCACCCAGGTGCCCCAAGTCCATGTCCTCTTCCATGTTGTCTTTTGTTGACCCATGCTCAAGACTATCAGTGCTTAAGTGTATTAAGATACAGACATTAATACTGACATCTCAGTATTTTTATCTCCATCAGCAAGCAAAAGCCAGATGACATCACTGGTGTGGCTGCACCTAGAGCGTGTTCAGCCTTATTTTCTGAAGTATCTGATCTCTGCAGTAGTGATCTTTGAAATCAGGGAAGAAGCTATGAGTTCCTCCTACTCTAATCTTGCAAATCCATTGCTTATGGAAATACTGATGATTTAATCTGCCCATGTGCCTAGTAATGCCTGGAAAGTTGTACGTTTGAGAGCTCCAGAAGCATCCTCTGGCTGTCACTGAGATATTCAAATGTACAAGCATGGGGTATTAATATGATTTATAAGGATGGTGATTTTTTAATTTATTTTTATTTTTTATTTATTTTTTATTTTTTTAAATTTTTTATTTTTTATAAACATATATTTTTATCCCCAGGGGTACAGGTCTGTGAATCACAGGGTTTACACACTTCACAGCACTTACCAGAGCACATACCCTCCCCAATGTCCATAATCCCACCCCCTTCTCCCAACCCCGCTCCCCCCAGCAACCCTCAGTTTGTTTTGTGAGATTAAGAGTCACTTATGGTGGGGCGCCTGGGTGGCTCAGTGGGTTAAGCCTCTGCCTTCGGCTCAGGTCATGATCTCAGGATCCTGGGATCAAGCCCCGCATCCTCCTGCTTTCTCCTCTCTCTCTGCTTGCCTCTCTGCCTACTTGTGATCTCTCTCTCTCTGTCAATAAATAAAAAAAAAAAAAAAAAAAAAAAGAGTCACTTATGGTTTGTCTCCCTCCCAATCCCATCTTGTTTCATTGATTCTTCTTCTACCCCCTTAAGCCCCCATGTTGCATCACCACTTCCTCATATCAGGGAGATCATATGATAGTTGTCTTTCTCTGCTTGACTTATTTCGCTAGATTTTTTTAAATCAAAAATGTTTTCCTAGCACACAAACTTGCAATTACTGGAGGAAATTCCATGTGTGGGAAGTGTTAGGACTTCCAATTCTATAACAATCAAGATCATTATTGTGATCTTGGGATTTATAGAAATATGTATGAGGATCACATGTGGAAGTTCTTGAGAAATTGCTGAAGGTGGCGACATAGTGACCTCCAAGGTGGAAGGTAACTTGGAAATTTGGGATCTGGTTTTAAAGATCTATTTGGTTTTATTAGTGCTGAATGGGTTGGGGCCTAAGGTTATACAGAAAAATCCCAGCAGGCCAAGTAGTAGAATTCAGGACATTATATCAAGCAGCTTTTGCTCGATAACAGACCACCTCCAAACTTAAACTCTTGAGACAAGGATGTCCAGTAATTTAGCTTGAGATCTGTGGGTCAGCAGTTTAGGCTGGGTTCCTCTGGGTGGTTCCTCGGCTCTTGGAGCCAGCTCTCTCGTTATGTCTGTGTCAGCTACCAGGTTAGCCGAGGTTGGCTGCTAGGATGACCTTTAGCTGGGACAGTTAACTTCACAGTTTCCCATTCTTCAGCAGAAAAGCCCAGGCTTGTTCACAAGGCAGCTGGGTATTTCCAAGAGAGGAACAGAAATTAGGTGTCTGAAGGCTTGGGCTCAGAGTTGGCACAACTACACTTCTTGCCACATGAAAGTTGCCAAAGAAAATCACAAGGTCAGCCCAGATTCAAGAGCATGGAACTACGCTCCTCCTCACCATGAGAGGCATTGTCAAGCCACATGGTCAAGTTTGTGATACAGAGAGGGAAATATCACACCTATTTCTGCAAACAGTCCATCAAACCTCCTTCAGAGGACTGGGGTTAGTTTGGTGGGTAATCCCTGGGCTCTTTCTAGGTCTATAAAGAAGACAGACACCCTCTTGAGCTAATTTTTTTTCTAAGGATCTTCCAGGAATGAGGAAATACTGATGGTTCAATATCAATCTCTTGCAAAACCCATTCACAGGTGTGGAAGCCTTGTCCTCCAAGGTAGTATAAACAATTCCTCGGGCTAGATACTTGGAACAATCAAGAGTTCGAAGTTGGGTCAGGAATCGGAACAGTCAAAATAAGGAGTTAAATTGTAGCTAAACTTAGCTAGTGTTCTTGGCCAGCAATGTGGCAAGTTGTCATATATTCAGAAAAAAGAGTTAAGCTGGATATTGCCATGCATGATTCTCCTTTGAATCTGCACAAGATGTTTCATGCTCATTTTTTTATATTTAATTTTGCCTGTAAGCCAACTAAAATAAATAGCAGTGAAGTGTAATGTTTTGAAATAATCCCATAGTTTTCAAGTGCTCTTGAAGTAGAAAGCAATGAGGCCCTGTGTGCTGTCCTCTACCGACTTAACACTTACTGTTTATGCTGCCTGGAACAGTTCTCTTTAATTGATACTTGGCTTGATATCCTTTTAAATTATTAAAGATTGGAGGTGCTCATTAAATGAGAGATTAAAAGAAATAGTAGACACAGCTAATTATTAAAGGCCCAAGAAGAGACATGAAATGCATTTTATCTAAGGCTTTAGTGGATTGTTAAAGTAAATGAATGGTTTAGTGATAAACCAGTCGAAGTTAATCAATTGAGCAAACTATAGGGAAGCTCTTTGAGTCTAGATTTGAAGGGTTTATAAGTAATCATAGTAAGAGACTTACCAGCTGCTCCCTATTTCTTTAATTTTAGACCCTTGAGCTGCTAATTGGTCAGGAAATTGGGTCCAACCTCTACAGCTAATTATGACTGGAGGAAAGCAGCTTATGTGTCTTTGTGGGGGAAGGTCTGCGTGGCTAAATATTAGCAGGTCAGAAGTTGGGGTGAATTCTTTTGTGGCACATTGTGATTTAAAGACAGTTGTGAATCATTCTGAGGCAAAGCTCTGAGGAGGCGTATTTTCGACTTCCTGGCTTCCTGAACTTTTCAACCTCTCAACTGCTCCTCCAACTTCCAAATCATGGGCTGTGTATTATTTTTGCCCGCTTACTAAGAGGGAATGTTGCTTGTTGACACAGCCACCGTTGGCCAGTGAGATTAGTAACATGATACAGAGATTTTCACCACTTAAAAGTCACTGGTTCAACATGGCTCAGATAGGTAATGACTTACAGTTATTCTGACCTGACAGCTGTTTAAAGGCCCATTTAAAGTGAACTATTTCTCAGTTTGCCCCCAGATAGGGGACATGTTGCCTCTCTGGATTGCAAAATGTCATCTCTGTTGGAGTCTCACATAGCAGCAAGGCTCAGCGTTGACTCATCATCACAAAGGCTAAAATAACATGTTGCTTAGAATTAGGAACATTTGGCTGGCTTTTGTGCAAAAGGTTTTGAGCCCTGTGGAAAAATAATATCGAGTTAGTTTCTCCCCAGAGTCAAAGTCACTCTACTTACAAGTTGAATACCATTAACTAGTTCAAGGCACCAGGGCAACATTTAACGCATTACTAACAATCAATGAGAGCTTCAGATAAGATGCATTTAATTGTCCCTTTCTTGGCCCTTGAACAATTAGCCACATCTACTGTGCTTCCTAATCGCTTATGTAATGAACATCTCTGATTGGAAAGAAGGGTCTGCCAGCCACTTAAAGAGGGATTGAGGCACCAGGGAGGACAGGGTTCAGAGGGTTTAAGTCACCGAGGATTCAATTATTTCCAGCCTCACAGAAAAAGGCACATAGTTCAAAGACAACAGCCACAATGGACCGCAAAGAAAAGGAAAGAAGGGGATGGCGATTAGAGAAATGGAACAGAACATGTGAGTTAATAATAAAACTTTATTTATGTATTTGGATTTTATTTATTTGAGAGAGAGACTGAGTGAGAGGGTAAAGGAGAAAGAATCTGAAGCAGACTCCACACTGAGCACAGAGCTTGACTCAGGGCTCCATCCCACAACAGCAAGATCATAACCTGAGCCGAAATGAAGAGTCAGGAGCTTAACTGACTGAGCCACCCAGGTGCCCAAATAAGACTTTATTTAAAAACTGCATGCATTTAAAGCGGTTGTGACAGACAGACATATTTTTAACTTCAGGGTTTCAAGGCATCTTCTTCTGTGTGCCTAACTGCACATGAAGGGCTCTAAATAATCCTTTTGATGGCATAACCTTTCTTTTCACTTTTCAGTTGTTGTCTTTAGATCCAATGCATGCCTATGACAAGAACCGTAATAACTTATTTCTTATTTTATATTACACTTGGTGTGATGTGAGTGCTAAGTATGCAAAGACTTTCATCTGCCGTGTCAATTTGTTATGTCTAATCTTTCCAAATTAAAAGGGTCAAATCTGTTATCATGGACCCTCTCTCATATATTCGTGTCTTACCTTCACAGCTAATCTGTACTTTTTTTTTGAAGGCAGCACACATTCCCTTTGTTACCTTTTACCTCTTTAAACTGATGAAGATCATGCTGACAATGTGATTGGTGGCTGAAGAATGAGTTTTTTAAGTCACTTTGGAGCTCTCTTGAGTGTTGTATCAGATTGTATTATCATTACTGTTATTTGTCACACAGCCCGAAGTTTAAGACAGGAGGAGAAGACTACGATTCTTTTTGATTTGCACCCATCCTAGGGACTTAAGTTGTAAGGATAGAAAGCCTGTGCCCCAGTGGTTCCCAGAGTGCCATGTTTTGGCATGCCTGTCCTTCTTGAGGTCATAAAACTTCACAAACGGGCTTAGAAATTCTAAGTGTTAACTCCCATGCAAGGGTACTGTAAACATAGGCTTGTGCTGAAGCCAAAGGGGCCAGGAGATACCACCTTAATTCTATAGTCTATGTTACTACTATTCCCTAGAGAGCCTAGCAGAGGAAATGAAGCAGAGAACGTGTCTATTTTGAGCCTTCTTTACTCAAAACCTTTGTTGTAGCAAGGATTCTGTGGTGGGCTGAAATATGCAGCCTCAAATGCTTTGAAGCCATCCTGATCTTTTTTTTTTAATTTAATTTTTATTTTATTTTATTTTTTAAATTTCTTTTCAGCGTAACAGTATTCATTGTTTTTGCACCACACCCAGTGCTCCATGCACTACGTGCCCTCCCCAATATCCACCACTTGGTTCCCCCAACCTCCCACCCTTTGCCCCTTCAAAACCCTCGGGTTGTTTTTCACTGTCCATAGTCTCTCATGGTTCACCTCCCCTTCCAGTTTCCCTCAACTCCCTTCTCCCTCCATCTCCCCATATTGGTGGGAATGCAAGTTGGTGAGCCACTTTGAAGAACAGTGTGGCGATTCCTCAAGAAATTAAAAATAGAGCTTCCCTATGACCCTGCAACTGCTTTACTGGGTATTTACCCCAAAGATACAGATGTAGTGAAAAGAAGGGCCATCTGTACCCCAATGTTTATAACAGCAAGGGCCACAGTTACCAAACTGTGGAAAGAACCAAGATGCCCTTCAACGGACAAATGGATAAGGAAGATGTGGTTCATATACACTGTGGAGTATTATGCCTCCATCCTGATCTTCTTATATGAGGCTGTTTCATTTAATGTTACCGTTTTTGTGTTAATGGAATGTGTTTTTAATTTCCTTTCCTTGCACTTCCCTGGACTTCTCGTCCTTCAAAACTTTTCTTATATTTTATTTTCTTTACGATAACTTTCTCCAGTGCTCCTCTATAGTTGTTTACTTACTTTTTGTTCTGGTTAGACTTTGGATTCACCTTTACTGTGATATAGATGACAGTGATTTGTAAATGTGTGTTTCTTTCTGCTTCTCCTCCTAGTACAAGAACTGTTGGGGGTGAAGATAAGGTTTGCAGTCATTATATCAATGCTTTCTTCTCCACCAGCTCCCTTCTCCATGCCAAGGTTATATACAGGGCTACGTAATACCAAATAAGAATTGTTAAATGCATTGAATTTGGGGAAAAAATAAGATTTTATTTAAAATTTTGGAGGGAACATCCTTCAATATTAATATGAGAACTAGTTTGTTTACTGTTGAAAATAGTCTAGAGGTTAATAGGAATTTAAAAATGCATATTGCAGATCAAACTGACGTAATATATAAAATGCCTCTAGATGTGATAGCATTTCGATAAACTTGACTTGAAAATGATAGAATTAGTGTGTCAGTTTTTAAGGTGGTTGAAGAAGAGCAAAAATTGTAATGGACTTGCAATTCATTAAAATGATGGTTAAGAAGCTTCTCATATAATTTATCATAAAGTAATTTTAGAGGGCAAATAACTAAACCAATTAAGGATATACCTGGTAGAATAGAAGATTCAATATTTAGGAAAAAGGTCAAGAAATGGGATATTTGGATTGTCAAATTCATTCCTATGTCGATAACTTTGTGTTTCATTAGGAAAGCAGTGCATGGAGTCGGTAGGCTTGATTCCCACAAGTCTCACTCTAACACATCATTCATTCAGTGGCTTTGGTGTCTTAATGACTTGTTGTGCTTCAGGGTGTGGCCCTCTGGGCCTTCAGCATTTGTA
This sequence comes from Mustela nivalis, assembly GCF_964662115.1. NCBI lineage: Eukaryota > Metazoa > Chordata > Mammalia > Carnivora > Mustelidae > Mustela > Mustela nivalis. Next base: position 20,124,817 of record NC_139032.1, read on the forward strand.
TGACCTGGGAGCTAGCTGAAAATGCAGCTCTACGGTTCCACCCAGGAACTTTGCAACTACAGCGCCATTTTATTTTTTTTATTATTTTTTTTTTATAAATTTTTTTTAAAGATTTTATTTATTATTGGACAGAGAGAGAGATCACAAGGAGGCAGAGAGGCAGGCAGAGAGAGGAGGAAGCAGGCTCCCCGCTGAGCAGAGAGCCTGATGCAGGGCTTGATCCCAGCACCTTGGGATCATGACCTGAGCCGAAGGCAGAGGCTCAACCCACTGAGCCACCCAGCTCCATTTTAACGACAATCCCAGGTGATTCACACTCATGTGACAACTGAGTGGCACTTGTCTCAGTATATGTCATTGATATATGCATGATTACAGGAGATTAAGTCCATTTGAAAAAGTAATCAATTGCTGTTTCCTTCCAAGAAAGGAGAAAACATACATATTTAACATGACAATTTCCTTGATGCCTCTTACTAGGGGTAGCAGTAGAGTATCTGAAAATCAGCTTGTATCTTCTGAATTTGTTGTGAACTGACAGAGAAGCAAAGGAAAAAAAAAAAAAAAAGAATGCCAAGTGAGTCCAGTTAAAATAGCAATTTCATTTCATTCTGCCAAGAATTGACTTTTTTCAATCAAAAGTTTGAAAAATAGAAATGTTTATAAAAGTTTCCTAACATCTTTAGTTTAGGTATTTTAGTCTGTCCAAGCAGTATGTACAGAGCAGGCACATTAGACTTCTGTTCTTCATAAAAAATCCAGTCAAAGAATATCCTGAGATCATCTGGGAAACTGAAGAAGTTTGGCACTTGACTGTCTTTGATTGACTTATAGACCATTTGCTTCAAAGTTCTATTCCATTTTCTTTCTGTTGTCCTGTTAGTTTCATTCAGATTTTATTTGAATCCTGGATGGAAGCATCCGTGTAGTTTCCCAGAAACAAGTCACATTAGGCATAATAAAAAACCACAAATGGACTCTGTGGAGGAACCTGGTATGGTCTGCCTTCTTTCTTCCTCCCTTTCATTTTGCAGTGTTTAAAAGAATGGCGTTCCATGTGATGAGTTTGCCCACATTGTGGGGTTGGTGGGTGACATGAGGCAGTATGAGACTAGGGCCGGTTAAACACCGTTAATACCAGTTTTCCCTAGGCCAAATAGAAACATGTTCGGTTTTAGAATTTTCAAGAATTAATCCCATGATCATGAGCCTCCTTTATTCCAGTTATTGTAAAACGACTTCCGTTTCCTGCTGGCAGCTCCAACAGCTTTCTCTGGAAAGTCCTCTCCATAAATAGTTGTGTTTCTCTTACCGCCACCCTCCCGTCAAAGTCAGTCAGACACACGGAACTCTTGAGGCTCACCCCGCTACTAATGTCCACAACCAGCCCCACTTAATTGCAGTAATGGGGATTTACTCGTCAGCTGTTCTGAGGGATGGTTTTATCTACGGGGAAGCAGAGACCCTTTCGTGCAGCAACAAAATATAAATATCTCACTATGCCCTTTTCCCTTGCCTTGCTTCCCAGGACCTGGAGCGTAAGATCAGATCAACTCAAATATCTTAGAAATAGTGCTTTCTACTGGCAGTTATTATTTTGTTCATTTTTTTAAGTGACCTTAATTTTTTTCCCTTCCTCCTTGTTGCACTAACGGCCTGAGGCATAGAGAAATACAAACCCAACCTGACACACATCCAAACATTGGCTTGTCATGCCTTATGTTTGTATTTTTGACTCTTTGGAAATTAATTAAGAGATGTTGTTTTCAAAGTGCTTTTTTTCCCCGAGTTTCTCAAATATTTGAACACTTTTTACACATTTAAAAAAAATTTCCCTTTCTCTCTGTTTGTAATAAGATTAATTATGTGAGGTGCACCGCTGCTTATCCCCATGAAAGAAAATCTAAAACGAGGGATTTCAGCTTCAAGAAGGCTATTTTGTCCTGTTTCCGATGTTCTAAAGGGATTAATTTACCATATCGTATAGCCCTGGAAGACTGTGATAATTGAAAACATCCATATTCATTGCATGTTCAAAGGGATCTGTCTGACTTTGTAATGTAAAAAGTGCATTTTTAACCTGAACGGGGACCTGCATCTGCTATTGCTTAATCCTATTAGTCCAACAGTTCCAAAGCTTTAGTGTATAATCATTAGCTCGCGTTAATCCTGAGACATGCCTCCAGCTTCAGCCTGTCAGAAGGAATCCCTGCAGGGAAAATGTGGAGGTGCTGATAGCACAACACCAACTAATCTTATCTTAAATGCTAGCAGCAGTCTCTATCTGTGAGAGCCAGGGAATTAAAAACAAATTTTTTCTGGGTATTGGATAGCAGGGTGTTTCTCATTCCCCACCCCCACCTCCCCACCTTTCTCTCCTCTTTCTCTCTCTCTCTCTTTCTCCATCTCTCCCTCTCCTTCTCCTGGTGCCTCTCCCTTGCCCTAGTTTCCCTAGGTTCCTTGTCAGGGTGATGCTAGTGATGACAACAAGAATGAATGGAAGGGGGGGGTAGGGAAAGGAGCATTGAAGGTACTTACTGTTTCAGCAGGGAAGCTCTTTCCTAAGTCACTTAGGATACTTGCCAAGTCTTCTCCCATTTGTATTCCTTGACGTCATAAAGCCAAGCCAATCCTTTGCTTTCTGTTGCTCTGGATTATAATGTGAGCAGCAAAACGTTTTCTGATCATTGTTACCATCTCCTATGACACAGCCTCCTGAAAGTCTGGGAGCTGGGTCCCCGGGTGCCCACCAAAACTTGCCTGAGTAGAGAAGTAAACTGCCATAGAATACTAGCCAATGAGCTCCTGATGTGGGGAAGAAGATGCAGTGGGGGTTGGGAGCAGGAGTCAGAGTAGGTTTGGGGGTTGCTGGAAGAGCTATATGAAAATGTGGATGCCGAGTGGAGTTTGGAGCTGTGTGTTTCAGACCCGAGTACAATGGGAGTTAAGAGGACATTTGCTTTGGAAGGGGAGATTTTTTTGAAAAAGTGAGAGAGAATATTGCATCATTTCTTTAACAAACATTAATTTAGTGATTACTACACACCCATCCTGGGGATTCTAATAGTGAATGTGGTCCTTGCTCTCACAGAAGTTAGAGAAGTGGTCTAACAGCTATTAGTAAACCAGTGAACAAAGGAAAAATAGGCACATAAATCATTGGTTACAAAGTGTGATAACTGCTAAGGTGCTCCATATTCTCTTATCTGTTTGCCTGGATGTTATGAGCTCAGCTTGGTCGTCAGTAAAATGCCTCCAAGGAGCATGTTGGGAGTTCTGTGGTCCTCCTTTCCATGTGATTTATTCAAGTTTAACTACTTGCTTCCTCAGGAGACTGGAAATAGCCAGAGGGTTACACTTTTCTTCTGCCCATCTAAGTTTCATTAAAGTATTCATTAAAATTTGGAGATGTTTCTAAATTCAGGCATTTTGGCAAAATGGTGTATTGAGGATGCAATTGATAATTAAGGAACATAGTTTGACTTTGGCTGGTGTTTCCCATTGCCCGATGGTTCTCATTCAATTGATGGTATGCAGGATGAACAAATGTTATATTTTAAGATTTATATATTTTCTATTGGAATCCTCTTCTGTTTATGAGAGTGATTTGAAGGTTCTCTTTTGAAATCCATTTAACTGACAGTGAACTCTTTTAAAAATATTAAAACAAGTTATAAATAGTACAGGAGTTGTAAATATAGGCAAAAATCTTGAATATGGTGCTGGGATGACTTACTGTATGAACAACTATACTACAAAACTACTGGTGTTTAAAATGTAGTAAGAAGGGACACCTGGGTGGCTCAGTTGGTTAAGCGGTGGCCTTCTGCTCAGGTCATGATTCCGGTGTCCTGGGATCGAGTCCCACATCAGGCTCCTTGCTCAGCGGGGAGCCTGCTTCCCTCTCTGTCTGCTTCTCCCCATGCGTGTGCGTGGTCTCTCTCTCTCTCTCTCTGTCTGTCTCTCTGATAATTAAATAAAAATCTTAAAAAAAAAAGCAGTAAGGATTGGTAACTCTCTAGCCATAACTGTGAAGACAAGAGCAGTTGCCCCTGCTGGGGAATATGAAGCTGTCTTGGTTGAGGATCTGGTTCACCAGGTAACAGGGTTCCTTTGACTAGAGTTATCAGTTGTGAGCTGTGTTGCAAGTCAGTTGCCTAGACAAGATAAATGATAATGACAACAAAAAGTGGATTGTTGAATGTGTAAACCAAAAGAAAGGTAACAGAGAAATAAACATTTTCATTTTGGTCAATTTTGATAGATTCATTTATTATATTTAGTTTACAATAACAAAATACAACTGTATATTGAAAGATTTTTTAAAAAATTATAGCTCCTAGTGAAAAAAAATCTAGCTTTAAAAAAATTTTTTTTAAAAATTTTATTTATTTATTTGACAGAGAGAGAGCACAAGCAGGGAGAATGACAGGCAGAGGGAGAGGGAGAAACAGGCTTCCTATGAGGAGGGAGCCCAATACTCTATCCCAAGGTCCCAGGATCATCACTTGAGCCAAACGCAGACCTTGCTTCACCGACTGAGCCACCCAGGCACCCCCAAAATGTCTAGCTTCTAAGTAACTCCTTTCCACCCATCAATATTATTGTTTTTAGGACAGCTGTAAAGTTACAGCAGAACATGCTATCCAAGAATGTCTTTGAAGAAAATCATCGCAGCATTTGTGTTTTTGCCTCCAAGAACACATCAAGAGAATTACCTGCAGTGAGATTTAAGATGTTACCTGAGCAAGAATCACCAAATCACCAACCTTAATTCTTCACTTTTTATTTCCTCATAGATCATCACTTTGCTACTCCATTGAAAGGGACTCCTTAGCGTTTATGAATTTAAAAATCTGAGTGTAGATTGACTCAGCCAGTCAGACACTATGCCACTCAATCATTTCATACTCTTTCAGCATGGTGCCTGCCAGAGCCTTCTAGAACCTGCAGAAACACGAAGCTGAATTGGATGTAGCATCCCCCCCTCCAAGAACTTATTCTTCAAGGGGGGGAGAAGTGATTTGGATACATCTACTTTTTATAAATGGTAGACAATATAAAAACAGGAAGTTTGGAGAATGTATTATTGCTTCCAGCTTGGGGGAGATAAGGAAGCTTTCTATGTCTGTGGTTGTCAACCCAGATTATGGATTCAATCCTTAGGGAACACTCAAAACTCAGCGTCTGAGCCTCATTTGCAGGGCCTCTGACTTAAGTGGTCTAGGCAGGGCTCAATCATCACTAGTCTCTCAAAGCTCCCTAAGTGATTTTAAATGCAGCCAGGGGTGAGAACCCCTGTTCTAAACACTTATCAATAAGAACTGGGTGGTTCTTACATTTCTTATGTGCAAAACATCCTATTTCTGATGAAAAAGAAAATGTCATGACGGAATAGCTTACATGGGTTTTGTGTATGGCAGTGTTGATCTGGATCAATTCATTTAAAATATTTCATCAAACCATTGTTTTCCTTTGTGAGATTTTTTTTCCAAAGTGTATTTTAATCAATTAGAGAAATCAAAGACTTGGTTCCTCCAAGGCACTAATGCATGCAACACTATTCATTAGTATATTTGACTCCTTAAAAAAATAAAATCTTGCTTGTTTACAGCAGATACAGGTTTTATCTACCTTTCATTGTGATAAAGAAAGAAAGTTGTAATATTCCTTCAGAACTCTAAAAGTTGATCAACATCATTTGAAATTTTTTTTTCAACTCCATTTTTCTTCCATACGGAATTCTCTGCCCTTAACAAAGGTCCAGGGCCCAATTGTCAGGGAAAAAGCTACTATAAGTAACTCCTTTGGAAGAGGAGCTATCCCGAAACTTGCTCATTGTAATCGTGGAGTATTTCAAAAACCGTCTCAAAATTATCAAATTGTCTTGCTTGCTTTCTGTTGGCCTGATTACTCCTATGAAGAGAACCTTGGGTACTGGGAACAATGCTGCCAAAAGGAGATACTGTGAAAGATCTCTTATTTTCTCCTAGGGGTATCTCATTAAGCAGAAAGCTTCCTGAGAACTCAGCACATAGCATTCTGGAGAAACTAATGTGATGCTCTTTTCGAAATTGTCTAGTTTATTCTTTGTTATGGATTTTCTTCAGCTGTGCAAAACTTGGCTCATCTAAATTAATCTTCTAACTCCACTTCTTTAGTGGAATTGGAAGGGCGCTCAAGACGCTACCAAATCTAGGTATGACTGTGTATTAGTTGTATAATGCAAGCCTATTCTACTTTTTAAATTCTAGGATAAAATCCATGAAGAATGAATGAATAAACACATGGACAAATAGACATGAAAGGCACCAGGACTGCATAGTCACCTTCCCCAATAGGATAAGTCTTTTATTACTCATCCTACTTTTTATAGGCATGAGCAATAGTTTGTCAACAACCCTTCTATGACTTCCATCCTGAAGATAAGTATTTGAGGAGAAAATTTTTTTAAGATTTTTTTTTAAAGATTTTATTTATTCGACAGAGACAGAGATATCACAAGTAGGCAGAGAGGCAGGTGGAGATAGAGAGGGAAGCACCAGGCAGAGGGTAGGGAAGCAGGCTTCCCCCTGAGCAGAGAGCCTGATGAGGGCCTTGATCCCAGGACCGTGAGATCATGACCTGAGCTGAAGGCAGAGACTTAGCCCACTGAGCCACCCGGGCACCCTAAGATTTTTTTTTTTTTTTAAAGTAGTCTCTACACCCAGTGTGGGGCTCGAACTCACTACCCTGAGATCAAGAGTTGCATGCTCTACCAACTGAGCCCGCCAGGAACCACGGTTGAGGACAAATTTGGTCCTCCTTGGGAAAAGGTAGAAAAACTCACTTTAGGTATATTAGAGAACAAGTCTAGGTCAAGATATTGGGAAAAGTTGTATATGTATATATATGACATTTTAGAAGCTTGCGGCAGAAAAAGTATTGCCCAACCAAATTCTGCACATTTACTCTGTATTTGCCGGTCTGCTTGCAGATAGGAAAGGGTAATGTGACCAGTTTGTGGGGCCAGGAAAATGTGAATATAGGTGTCTCGATTACAGAGCAAAAAAAGGGGAAAGCCCATGAACAATTTCCAATCTTCCTTTCTCTCTTCCCCTCTCTTCCCAACTGAGAAGGCTATATGTTCCAGATGGCTAATTCCAAGAATATGGCCCTCTGTGTCACAGGGTGACTGGAGCAAAGCTCCTCCCTATGTCCCCTCGTATGGGTCATATAGCGCGCCTCAGTAATATCAAACCATGGAGAACTTTGTGTTGTCGCTACTGCAGGATAGCCTAGTTATCTTGACTAATACAGTCAACAATGCTGTGACAGTGATCTTAACTAATTTTGGTTCTTCTCTGCTTTAAATGATTCTAATTCTGTCCATCTTCTTTTTACTTTTTGGGAATCATCAAAAACAGCAACCTCCACCATTAGTAGCTACCACCTTACTCTGTCTTGAGCTAAGCCTCAGTTGGCTTGGGGCAAGGAGGGGCGGGGAAGACTGCAAATAGGCTGGGAAGGAGGTCTATCTGCTTTGTGTCCAAGGGAAGCATGTTGCTAATGCCCTTTCTGGGCTTGAAAGAAATAATTGGACTCATTAAGTTGCTTTTCTGTCTTCTTTTCGTTAGTCTAGATAACCCTTAGGTTAATCAGACATGGTTTCTATCCCTAGAAAATTTTTCTGTATGCAGTTAGTAGTGGAGAGAATAGTCATAAATTCAATAACTAAATTTTCAGTTTTATAAACACTAAATAATGACAAACTACCTGTAAGGTGTCTTGAAAAATAATAGCCCTTGTGAAGCTACTGTCTTGTATCAATAATTGTGCAAATATTAGGTTGATCGAGATGCTTCTTTCTGTTCCAGTGACAAAATGGTAGGTCCCAGTTTATGTCTGACCCACTGTGCTGATGGTTAGCAGATGAGATCATGGAGTGTGGCTGCTTCTCAGCCTTGGCTGCAGAAATATCTGGGTTTGTTTTTAAAAATACTGTTGCCTAGGCCTGATCCCAGACCTACTGAATGAGAATCTCTAAATCATTCTAGTCTCTAGCAGGGCTGGGAACCACTGGTGAAGTTAACAAGAACAGTAACCTGGAGTCAGAATCTGAATTTTGATCCTCTTTTTATTAGCTATGTAACTTCAGACAGATCATGCAGTCTCTCTCTCTCCCTGGATTTTGGTTTTCTCACCCATATGATATGTATGATAATTCCCTCCCTGCCTTGCTCCACCTATAGTTTTGATACCAAAATAAGATGTATGTGGAAATTCTTTGTAAACTATGACAAGTAAAACTACAATATTGTCATTAGTATTCTTATGGGCTCATAGCCCTGACTCAATCCCACATCCAATCATTTTATTAAAGTCACAAGAAATAGGTTAACAAACTGGGTTTGTAAGTAAATTATCTACCTATTAGTGCTCAGGAGAAAATCAGAAATCCCAGCAGAATGACCTGGCTGGCAGACAACTCCTTCCTCACGCTCCAATGTCTGTGTTTGTCAGAAGAAGCAGCCTTACAACATCTTGATGAATTACACTCTTAGGCAACATTCTGGGCACAGCAGAAGTACTGATAATGTCAGGATTGCTATTCTCTTTGGGAGAAGATTCTTTCCACTTTTCTTGAGGTCTTTACCTCTTCAAGAAGTGTGCACCTAAGTCAGATGGGTCTGTTCCACCCCAGAGAGGGCAAAGGCAAGATAGGGTCAGAAACAGGTGTCTATTTCCCACAATGATCTAGGTTTGAATCTTGACTCTGGTATTTGCTGGTTGTATGAACTTGGTTATCTTATGTGACCCTCTTGAACTTATTAAATCTTTACCAAGTTCCTACTCTTGCTAGACTCCCTGATTAGAGAATAAAAGACCAATATAAAAGAGAATACCTCCTCCACAAAGAGTTTGCAGTCCAGACAGGAAAGACCAGCAAGCAAAGGGACAATAATTTTTACCTTCCTTGTTTTGTAATTAGGTGAGCCCTGTGCCTGGCAGAGAAGCTCTTCAGTGAATGGTAATAAATGTTGTCAGTATTTGTTGTCCTGGGTGTGCCAGAGGCACAAGCCAAAGGACATGAACCTAGCCCTCTGCCTAAGCAGGTCAGGCTGTGGTGAAATGTTACTCATCCATACCTTCTTGCTCCTGGCCATGCTCTGTGGGGGCTTATAGAAACTAGGGAGCTCTTCTGAGTACACAAAAAGACCTTGAAAACCTCCCCTTGACCTCAGTTGTCCCTGCTGGCAGAAGATCAGACTCATTCTAAAGCAGATCTATGGCTTTGGGTTTTCTCCAGGACTGACAGGGCATAATTCCAGATCACTATTTCAGAACTCATCTCGGCCAGCAGTGAGCTGCCTCGGTTAGCCTCAGGAACACCCTGGCCTCCTGAGAATCACCCAACCAAAATGCCTGGGAACGGGGCCAGACTCCCTCAGGCTTTTTCTGGGCTTGCTGGGGAATCACTTTTGAGCCAGAACGTATTCTACGATGAGAGATGAGGACAGGATCATCCAAACATTAACCGGCTCTCTCAAACATGGCTTCCTTTGTGGGTTCATTACATCCAAATTAATGGAATAATTTTTTTTTTTTAAGTCACAGAGATTTGTCCATGTAATAAGAAAATTGTAATGTTTGACCATTCGTTTTATTTATTTGTTTTTTAAAATTTTGATTCCAGGATAGTTAACATTGACCATTCATTTCAGATGAAGGACATAAACATTTCTAGATTCACGAAATTAATGAATCGCCTTTTACCATACTGTCCAAGGATAGGAGATTCTGCCAAACCCGAGCTTGAATCTGCTTGTCTTCTAGAACTTACAGATGTTCACAGTTTAAACAAAAACAAAAGGAGAAGGAGAAAAATCCTCTCAAATAAAAGAATAATTAAAGCAGAACTTAAGGTGGGAAGAAAAGTTTGGTTTTTTAATTTTATTTTTATGTGGTTCTCCCTCCCCCTTTCTTTGGCTAGTCAAAAAATAACCCTTTTTTTTTTCCCCCCATTTTCAAGCCCGACCTCAAGCACACCCATCATTTGTTATATAAAGACAATGAATTACGTCACTACCGCCTCAAGATGGATGATCTAGAGATAGGTTCCGTGGAGTTAGTCTTTCCCGGTGGCTAATTAAAAGGGCCTCCAAGGTCAAGATCTGCTTGCAGGTTCTAAGCCCTTTAAAGGGCAGGGTTGCCTGTATAGAATCACCAGTCCCCACTTCCTTACTTGTCTGCAGGGATCCTTTCTGAAAAACACACCAACGTGAGCTCTTTAGGACTGTGACATCCATGTGGTGAGATCATCTCGATAGTCTGCTTCTGTGTCAGAAAAGCTGTAAAAGTGTTCAAATCAAAATAGTGGCGTTTGGTTGAGGATGTTTCTCCTTCTCTCTCTGCTCATTTTTCATCTTCCCAAAGGGCTCCCCTCCCCCTCCCCTGCTATTCTTCACGCCTCTTACTTGTCTCCCTTCCTGACAAGAAGGAGTGCCTCCACGGGGCCAATGCATCAAGCAGTGACACCACAGAGTCTCGTTCCCTCCAACAGACGTCAGTTTAAAAGGCAGGAGCAGATTTTGAGGCAGGGGTGAGGGACGTGAATGGAATTAGTCATCATTACCCTGAAGCGACGTGGGCTCGCTGTGGATGTTCCCTCATCAGGCTTCTCATGACTCTGCCCGGAGGATCACCCCCATCACTCTAAACAGTCATGACACAGCCGATGTATGGGTTAAAATGATGAGCAGGAGAGACAGGCCTATCCCAAAGTAAATAGACTGAATTAGAGGCATTACAACAGTTAATATGTCAGGTCCCTGTTGGGAGGCCATAGATCCTGTGTGGTCTATTTTCCCTGCATATTGAAATTGATTGTGCCTTGGGCTACAGCAGGGTTAGTTGGGGGGAGGGGAGCTAACGATTCATCCTTCCAGTCACATGGATCAAAGAAAGCAGACAGTGTTATGTGGAATTATTTGCTCTGAAGGTGCAGGGAATAGAATTTAATAGAGCAACGGGGTATAATGAAAGAAGCCATGAGTCTTAGCCAATGTCTCCCCAGGCCACACCATCAGAGGAGTATAAATAAGATCATGCTCTTACCCAAATCATATTTCTCTGGCTCAGCCCTATCTAACGCTGCAGGAACTATACCCCTTTATTCCTCTTCCCCCACCTGGCCAACTGTTTTTAGGACACCTCAGGGGATGCTTTCTGTGCAACTGAATGCAGCCGTCTTGGCCGCCATATCTGAGGCTCTTCTCCCCTGCTTTCTGCACACTGGGGTGATGTCTGTCAGCAAGACTGTCAGCTCCTAAGCCAGTCCCTGAGGTCAAGCAGGAAGGGAATCTTGCCACCACTGGGAAGCTGCTGGCACAGCCCTGTTGCCTGTAATGCCACACAGAGTCTCAAGTTACTGCTCAAGTGCTTGGCACCAACGCTTTTAATCCGGTTGGTTCCTCCTTGAACTCAAAGCAAATTCAATGCCACAGTGACTTTGATAGAAGTGATTTTTTTTGTTTGTTTCTATTCCCTCATTACATTTACTCTTCCCTTGCATGAATCCACAGTGACTGAGTCTGAGAGTGGGTCAGGTGATAGTTACTGGTTTTCTGGAAGCAGACATGGAAGATTTGTGTGTAACCTCTGTATGGGGAGTGCGCTGAAGACTCACCCCTTGCGTGAGGGGAGATGAAGAAGCTAGCCTGGGAAAAAGGGGAAGGTAAACTGCACTTGCAGGGGAGGCCCTTCAGAGATGTCCTCAGCTGAGGCAAGGAGCAGGGACTTGTCCCCCCACATCATGCGACTCACTGGATGTGGGTTGTGCCAGGGCAGAGACATAACCTTGGGTGAGGTGGTCCTTTTCAGCTGAGGGCAAGTCCCAAAGAAAGATTCAGCTGGGAGTGGTCTGTAGCCAATGATTTGGGCAACCAGGGGAATAAGTACCTTGGTCTTGAAAGGGTGATCTGACTGGTGCACATTCAGTCCCTGCCTCTTCCCTTTCCTGTAGACTTTGTTGACCTTGACCCTGTACTTTCTTAGGCTGAGTTATTTTCTAAGAAGATCCTCAAACCTGGTAAGCTTTCTCAGTTCATTTTGGGTCATTGGATAAGTGATTGTTAATATTCATCCTGGGACCACTTACACCATCCTGGTGGAAGCAGAATGAGAATATGTTTCATTTAAGTCCCAGAAAGTCAAATGAGAGGCTCCTATGGCCCAAGGAAGGTGAAAACTAGGTCTGATGCCTGTCTCAACTCTTAGCTGACATTGAAAATCACTTCACACCTCTAGGCCTTTAAATCCTATTTAGACTAGCTGGCCGCTAAGGTCAGGTTCAGCTTTAGATTTTTCCAACAATATGCTCACATGGATGTCAAAGAAACACATGGCGTGACTTATCTCTTGGAGGACATTAAAGTTTTGTTGAAGAGACAAAATAAAGCAATTAAGAAAATACAAAGAGGGTGCCTGGGTGTCTCAGTCGTTTGAGCATCTGACTCTTAGTTTCAGCTCAGGTCATGATCTCAAGGTCCTGAGATGGAGCCACACAATGGGCTCTGTGCTCACCATGGAGTCTGTTTGAAATTCTCTCTCTCCCTCTGCCACTCCCACTGTGCGTTCTGTCTCTCAAATAAATAAATCATCCTTAAAAAGAAGAAAAGAAAAAAAATTAGAATAACAATGTATAAAAGTTAATACAATCAGTAGTTAATACATTCAGATTCCAAATTAATTGCCAAAATCAACTCACTTATATAGAGGAGTCAGTAAACTTGTATGAAGGGACACAAGGCAGATATTTTTGGTTTTGCAGACACATATGGTCTCTTGTATTGTATTGTAGTGTGAAATCAGTCATAGATAATATATAAATCTATATACATGGCTGTGCTCCAGTAAAACTTCATTTATAAAAACAGGTGACCAATTGTGGTTTGCCAACTCTGCTACAGAATTAAAGAGAGGAAAGGAATCTTAATAATTATCTAATACTCTGCTACTCAAGGAGTGAGTTGCTTCATGGATGCTCATCATTGGCCTCATCTGTATTAGACATGCAGAACCTCAGACAGCACATCAGACCAACTGAATTATAACGGGCATTTCAAAACTATCCTCAGGTGATTTATATGTGCAATAAAATTTGAGTAGCACTCACCTATTCTATTTTTCCCATTTTTACAGGCAAACACACTGAGACCCAATGACTTTTCTGAAATCATACAACTGATTTTAGATCAAAATTAAATTAGAGGTCTTCTGAGTTTTTCTTTATTCTTATAAACATTTATTTTTAAAGATTTTATTTATTTGAGAGAGAGAGAGAGAGCAGGGGTAGGGGGCAGAGGGAGAGAGAGAGAAGCAGACTCTGCCAAGCACAGAGCCTGATTCAGGGCTTGATCTCATGACCCTGAGACTACATCCTGAGCCAAATTCAAGAGTCAGACACTTTACTGAGCCATCCAGGCACTCCTACAAGTATTTATTGAACTTCTACTACATGTCAAGCAAAATGTCTGCCTTCATAGAACCTATATATTTTGGAAGGGAAGCAGGTGATTAAAAATTTTCTAAATGAATCAATCACATGGCACATGGTTAGAAATCAGTAAATGTATTGGAGAAAAATGAATCCAGAATAAATAATAGAGAGTATAGGAATGTGGGTATTATAATTTTACTAAGTTGGTCAAAGAAGACCTCATTAAGAAGGCAGCATCTGAACAATGCTTAAAGGAGACAAAGGAATGAGCATGTAACTATCGAAGGGAACAACCTTCCAGACATAGGAAGTAGCAGGTACAAAGCTCCTCTACTGGGAGCATGACTAGTATGTTCAAGAAATAGGAAGGCAGCCGTGTGGCTTGGAGTCGAGTGAGAACAGGGAGTTAGATGGAAATAAGTTCATGAAGTCAGAGAGAGGTGATGGCCGGTGGGAAGGTAGAGGACAGAACTGTGTAGGGTCTCAGAGATTGCTATAAAAATTTGCCTTTTACACAAACTAAAAGATTTTGAGCAGAAGACAACAAGATTACTCTGGGTGCTATGATGAGAATAAAGAACAGTGGAGGATGCCAAAAGAGGGGTCAGGAAGACAAGTTAGGAGGCCTTTGCAATAATTTAAGGGGGACATCATGGTGGCTTATACCAAAGAGTTGAGAAGTGATTGGGTTAGGGAGATATTTAAGGCAAAGCAAACATGTTTTCCTAAAAGATGGTTAGATGTAGGATGCAAAAGAAAGAGAGGAGTGAATGTTGAGATTGACATCAACTGACATGGGAAGAAAAAGGAGGAGCAGGTAAAGGAATGATGATTATGAGTTTTATTATTGCCGGGATAAATTTGAGATGCCAGGTAGGCATCCAGTGGGAGCTGTCAGATAGGGACGTGCATCTTGAGTTCACTGGAAAGGTTGGGTTGGAGTTATTAATATATTGATACAATGTAGAGATGGTGTTTAAGTCCACAAGATTCAATGCGTTGACCAAGGAATGGGTGGAAGTAAAGAAGGGAAGACATCCAAGAACTAAGCCTTAAGACACTCCAATTTAACAACTCAGAGAGTTGAAGAAGGACTGGCAAAGCACACTGCATCTTGCTCTCTGTGTTATGATAAGGCCTTGTAGAGAGAGCATGTCTCTGGTGTTAAGTGGGTCCTGATAGCCTCAGTCACTGCTCTCCTCTCTTTATATAACAGCTTTCTGGCTGTTTCAGATAGGCTTGATTTTCCACTTGATTCCTACCAGATGCCAGGCACTAGATTGAAAAAGGTGTGAGTGCCTGGGAGTAAAGAGCTAATTTGCTGTTTCTGAAGATGGTTCTGCTGGTACAAATGAACTATTTCATTTTGTGTTTGTATTCCACAATAGAAGGGTAGGGGGAAGGCACCAGAGCTATTTTCTGGTGACCAAGTCCATCAAACTCAGCTGCTTTCATTTGAATTAAGAAAAGGAAAAAGAAAATTAACACAGATAAGGAGCCCGTTATTTCCAGGCTGAAAGAAACTTGTTTAGAAGCATTCAGTCTGAGGATGGCATTAGAAAAGAAACAGGAAGGATAGGCATCAAAACTACATGTTAACTTCTGCTGTAGAGCATGTTTGTGCCCTGTTCAGTTCCACGTTGCCAAGTCCCTTAGTGTTATTATCTGTGGTTACATCTTCTTTGGGGAAAAATCAAGGCAAGGATTGTGGCTTTAGATGCATCCTATTTTAAAGAACCAGTGGGCTCAAGTGCAGAGTGTGGGGGAAGCAGTTTAAATAATCAAAAGACATGAGACCATAATAATTAGTGATTTTAGGGTAGGAAAAAAATCTGAATTTTTGTGTGAAATTTCTCAAATTTAACATTGGTAACTCAGATACTTTTCAAATACTGTGAGAGCCAGAACATGTACATACCCTCATACATACACATCTGTGCCTCATGACTCACTCATAAGCAGACAGTAATAATAAAGAATTTTCTAACAAACAATATTGATAAATGCCAAAGGAATCTATTCCTTGGTTATATGATTTTCTGCTAAAAAAAAAACAACAACAACAACAATAATAAAGACAAGTGTGAAACAGAATAAGACACATTAGTGCCATGATGTTCTGATGGTGGAATTTCAGGAATCACCCACCCTTCTCAGTCAGGAAAAGCATTCTATGTCATGGGACTCTTTTTCTTACCACTGACCCACCAAGTCAGTAGTTATTTCCTTTGCCTACAAGTGAGGCTAGTTTTAATATTAAACCAAGTTAAAAATAAAAATAAAATAGTGATGGGATCCTAAAGTCCTCAAAACAGAGATTCTGGAATATCTTTTTATTATTTTCCAGATAGAGGGTGACCCACCTTTGCTAATGGGTCAAGCCCGTTTGACCCATTAGCAGGTTTCAGGTATTTCGGTGAATACCAGAAGCAGTCAGAAGTATATGGAAGCTATAAGGTCCTTTCACCAGATGGTATTTTACATTAAAAACAAATCTTAGACCCAACTGCAATAACCCATGAGTGAGTGGTCACAACCTGTTCTAGTTAAGTGTGGGGAAATCTCCTTCCCACTCATAAAACACTCTCACATGTCACAGCTGTGAAGGATTCACTAGGAGGTAGAAGCCACAAGTTTGGGGTTCTAGCTCGGTCAGTCATAATATTCTCTAGAAAGGTCCAAATAGAGCAAGAATGTGTGGCATTTTTATACCTTTCTCATCCAACAGTCCTAGAGGCTAAATAGTCCTCTAGCAATCATATATTTTAAATTCTTATTTTATTGGGAAAACAGATCTCTTATACTAAGAAAAGAAACCACTAGTATCAATTTCTTTAATATTTTAAATTCTTACGTAGCCATCTCTGTATATGGATTATTAACTGGAGTCCTTGAAATGTTACCTAACCATTGGGATGAAAATTCTAGACAGTGTTCTTCAAGTGTCAGGTCCTAGGGTGCAGATTAAAATGAATTCATACATTAGTACATTACATAATGTATGCTAAAGCATAATACAGGAATAATATAACCATCATCCTAACTACTTTCCATCTATACACAAAGAACAAATCCCCCCTCATTTGGAATTCCTACGACCTGCATGTTGATAACTCATGACACTCATGTCGCTGGCTTTGAAAATTATCTTCATTGCAAACAAGGAAATTTCCTCTTGAAATTGGTGTCAATATTTTCAAAGCCTCATACTTTCAACAAAAAGTTATTTCTCTTTGTGGGTTACTATATTCTTTATAGGTAGATCAAAGATACATATTATACATCTATATTTAGGGAAACTAAAAAGCAGACAACAGTTGCCTATGTAAGGAGCTGGAAGTTACCACTTTGGCCTAGTAACAGGTGAAAACCTGAACAGACTGCAAATCAACAAAATGTGACAATATGCAGGAAATTTACGGGAAAGATACACACATTTCCTGCCATATAGGGAAGGGGGGTAAAAGAAGCAACATGAAGAATGAACTGCAAATACAAAATTCTATAGTGAGAATGTATGTTCTGTTGAGAGGAGAAAATGTAAGAAAAACTAGGAATATTTGTAGTAGCTTCTAGGCTTGATTAAATAAAGAAAATCTATTATGTTATGAGGTATTATGAAACAGGATACCAAGATAACACTTGCTTGGCATGACTAGAAGGTAAGATAAACATTGGATTGTTCTAGTCTATGAGCTAATTAGACCTGTGACCTAATTCTTATTCTTCACTAATAACCATCTGTGTGAAGTTCTCCCTGTAACTTAATTTCCTGAATCTCATACTCAACTTTCAGAAGTAAGAACTGTGTAAAAATGGAGGACACTAATTATTTCTCTCTCATAAAAATATGTTGCACGTTTTGTTTCCATGGAATCTTTCATTGTAAGGCTGGTAAACCAGAGTAACACAGCCAATTTGAGGAAAACAAAAAGCAATAGTCTTATTTGCCTGATACCAGATCTCTTTTTATTCTGTTTTCTTCCTGGTTTTATCCACAATGATATGTACTTTTATGTAGAATGATGATATTACATAATTTTTATTTTACTAACAATTTTTTAAAAGTTTTTATTTGTTTGAGAGAGAGACTCAGAGAGTAAGCCAGGGAAGTGGCAGAGAGAGAGGGAGAAGCAGGCTCCCTGCTCAGGGAGCCCAGTGTGGGGCTCGATTTCAGGACCCTGAGATCATGACCTGAGCCTAAGGCAGACCTTAACCAACTGAGCCATCTAGTCACCCCTTATTGTACTAACAGTTTTTATTTTCATTTTACTAACCTGGCATTAAAATTTAAAGCCAGGGGCGCCTGTGTTGCTCGGTGGGTTAAGCCTCTGCCTTCGGCTTAGGTCGGGATCTCAGTGTTCTGGGATAGAGCCCCGCATCAGGCTCTCTGCTCAGCGGGAAGCCTAGTCCCCCTCCAGCACCACCCTGCCTGGTGCTCTGCCTACATGTGATCTCTGTCAAATAAATAAATAAAATCTTTAAAAAAAAAATTAAAGCCATTCTTTTTATAGATTTCATTATCATTTTTGGTGTCTTTCCATATTATAAAATGATGTAAACATTTAGAATTAAATGAAATAATGTCTTCTAATTAGTTAAGGCCACCAGAGACCAATATTTTAATTAATAATATGCAAATTTAAAATTGCCTTCTGCATAATTTTAAAGCTATATATTGCCCCAAAGTTATATGAATGTATTCTCATTTTGAAAGAGACAGATTTTAGAAGAATATAGAGATGTAGAGGAACACAGAGACATACTAACAGAGTAAACCCTACAGTAGCCTCTCCTTTCTTTTACCCTTCTTAAGACACCATGGCAATTGCAATTTTGATGTCAGTTATTCTAGTCTTTGTTTTTAAATTCTATTTATTTATTTGACAGAGAGACAGCAAGAGAGGGAAGATGAGCAGAGGGAGTGGGAGAGGGTTCTGCAGGCTTCCCGCTGAGCAGTCTTTAAATAAATAAGTACAGGGGGCGCTGACTGGCTCAGTTGGTAGAGCATGTAATTCTTGATCTTAGGTTGTGAGTTTGAGCCCCACATTGGGTGTAGAGATTACTCAAAAATAGATAAATAAATTCAAGTATCAGTGTGTATGTGCATATGTATTTTGTTTTGCATAATTGTCACAATATCCGAATTATTATATAACTTTTCACACATCATGGAGATTCTATGTGTTTACATATTTATTTACAACATTTTTATTTAAATTTTTCCTTTTTCTTCTGTTTTAATTCTGTATAGTTAACATACAGTGCTGTATTAGTTTGAGGTGTACAATCTAGTGATCTAACAATTCCATGTGTTACCCAGTGCTCATCACAACAGATACACTCCTTAATCCCCATCACCTATTACATCCTTCCCCCCAACCATCTCCCCTCTGGTAACAGTTTGTTTGCTATAGTTAAGTGTATGTTTCTTGATTAGTCTCTTTTTTTCCTTGGCTCGTTTTGTTTCTTAAATTCCACATATGAGTGAAATAATATGGTATTTGTCTTTCCTTATTTCACTTAGCATTATACTCTCTAGGTCCATTCTAGCTATTGCAAATGACAAGATTTCATTCTTTTTTATGGATGAATAATATTTTATTATATATATATATATACACACACACATATTTGTGTGTATATTTTACACCTTCTTTATTCATTCATTAATCAGTGAACACTTGGGCTGCCTCCATATCTTGTCTAGTGTAGATATGCTGCTATAAACATAGATTCTGCTGCTATAAACATGTATTCTTTTAAATTAGTGTTTTTGTGCTTTGGAGGTAAATACCGAGCAGTACAATTACTGGATCTTAAGCTAGTTCTATTTTTAACTTTTTGAAAACCTCCATACTGTTTTCCTCAGTGGCTGCACAGTTTGTGTTCCCACCAAAAGAGGGTTTCCCTTTCTCCATACCCTTGTCAACACTTATTTTTCCTTTAGGTTTTGATTTTAGCCATTTTGACAGGTATGAGGTGATATCTCATTGTACTTTTTTTAAAAATTTTTTATTTTAATTTTTTTTTATAAACATATATTTTTATCCCCAGGGGTACAGGTCTGTGAATCACCAGGTTTACACATTTCACAGCACTCACCAAAGCATATACCCTCCCCAATGTCCATAATCCCACCCCCTTCTCCCAAACCCCCTCCCCCCAGCAACCCTCACTTTGTTTTGTGAGATTAAGAATCACTTATGGTTTGTCTCCCTCCCAATCCCATCTTGTTTCATTGATTCTTCTCCTACCCACTTAAGCCCCCATGTTGCATCACCACTTCCTCATATCAGGGAGATCATATGATAGTTGTCTTTCTCTGCTTGACTTATTTCGCTAAGCATGATATGCTCTAGTTCCATCCATGTTGTCACAAATGGCAAGATTTCATTTCTTTTGATGGCTGCATAGTATTCCATTGTGTATATATACCATGTCTTCTTGATCCATTCATCTGTTGATGGACATCTAGGTTCTTTCCATAGTTTGGCTATTGTGGACATTGCTGCTATAAACATTCGGGTGCACGTGCCCCTTTGGATCACTACGTTTGTATCTTTAGGGTAAATACCCAATAGTGCAATTGCTGGGTCATAGGGCAGTTCTATTTTCAACATTTTGAGGAACCTCCATGCTGTTTTCCAGAGTGGCTGCACCAGCTTGCATTCCCACCAACGGTGTAGGAGGGTTCCCCTTTCTCCGCATCCTCGCCAGCATCTGTCATTTCCTGACTTGTTGATTTTAGCCATTCTGACTGGTGTGAGGTGATATCTCATTGTGGTTTTGATTTGTATTTCCCTGATGCCGAGTGATATGGAGCACTTTTTCATGTGTCTGTTGGCCATCTGGATGTCTTCTTTGCAGAAATGTCTGTTCATGTCCTCTGCCCATTTCTTGATTGGATTATTTGTTCTTTGGGTGTTGAGTTTGCTAAGTTCTTTATAGATTCTGGACACTAGTCCTTTATCTGATATGTTGTTTGCAAATATCTTCTCCCATTCTGTCAGTTGTCTTTTGATTTTGTTAACTGTTTCCTTTGCTGTGCAAAAGCTTTTGATCTTGATGAAATCCCAATAGTTCATTTTTTCCCTTGCTCCCCTTGCCTTTTGCGTTGTTCCTAGGAAGATGTTGCTGCGGCTGAGGTCGAAGAGGTTGCTGCCTGTGTTCTCCTCAAGGATTTTCATGGATTCCTTTCGCACATTGAGGTCCTTCATCCATTTTGAGTCTTATTTTTGTGTGTGGTGTAAGGAAATGGTCCAATTTCATTTTTCTGCATGTGGCTGTCCAATTTTCCCAGCACCATTTATTGAAGAGGCTGTCTTTTGTCCATTGGACATTCTTTCCTGCTTTATTGAAGATTAGTTGACCATAGAGTTGAGGTTCTATTTCTGGGCTCTCTATTCTGTTCCATTGATCTATGTGTCTGTTTTTGTGCCAGTACCATGCTGTCTTGATGATGACAGCTTTGTAATAGAGCTTGAAGTCTGGAATTGTGATGCCACCAACGTTGGCTTTCTTTTTCAATATCCCTTTGGCTATTCGAGGTCTTTTCTGGTTCCATATAAATTTTAGAATTATTTGTTCCATTTCTTTGAAAAAGATGGATGGTACTTTGATAGGAATTGAATTAAATGTGTAGATTGCTTTAGGTAGCATAGACATTTTCACAATATTTATTCTTCCAATCCAGGAGCATGGAACATTTTTCCATTTCTTTGTGTCTTCCTCAATTTCTTTCATGAGTACTTTATAGTTTTCTGAGTATAGATTCTGTGTCTCTTTGGTTAGATTTATTCCTAGGTATCTTATGGTTTGGGTTGCAATTGTAAATGGGATTGACTCCTTAATTTCTCTTTCTTCTGTCTTGCTGTTGGTGTAGAGAAATGCAACTGATTTCTGTGCATTGATTTTATATCCTGACACTTTACTGAATTCCTGTATAAGTTCTAGCAGTTTTGGAGTGGAGTCTTTTGGGTTTTCCACATATAGTATCATATCATCTGCGAAGAGTGATAATTTGACTTCTTCTTTGCCGATTTGGATGGCTTTAATTTCCTTTTGTTGTCTGATTGCTGAGGCTAGGACCTCTAGTACTATGTTGAATAG
Source organism: Mustela nivalis (assembly GCF_964662115.1). NCBI lineage: Eukaryota > Metazoa > Chordata > Mammalia > Carnivora > Mustelidae > Mustela > Mustela nivalis. Next base: position 20,146,409 of record NC_139032.1, read on the forward strand.
CAGTGGTGATAATGGACATCCCTGCCTGTTCCTGACCTTAGCAGAAAAGCTTTCAGTTTTTCTCCATTGAGAATGATATTTGCGGTGGGTTTTTCATAGATGGCTTTGATGATATTGAGGTATGTGCCCTCTATCCCTACACTTGGAAGAGTTTTGATCAGGAAGGGATGCTGTACTTTGTCAAATGGTTTTTCAACATCTATTGAGAGTATCATATGGTTCTTGTTCTTTCTTTTATTGATGTGTTGTATCACATTGACTGATTTGCGGATGTTGAACCAACCTTGCAGCCCTGGAATAAATCCCACTTGGTCGTGGTGAATAATCTTTTTAATGTACTGTTGAATCCTATTGGCTAGTATTTTGTTGAGTATTTTCGCATCTGAGTTCATCAAGGATATTGGTCTATAGCTCTCTTTTTTGGTGGGATCCTTGTCTGGTTTGGGGATCAAGGTGATGCTGGCCTCATAAAATGAGTTTGGAAGTTTTCCTTCCATTTCTATTTTTTGGAACAGTTTCAGGAGAATAGGAATTAGTTCTTCTTTAAATGTTTGGTAGAATTCCCCCGGGAAGCCATCTGGTCCTGGGCTTTTGTTTGTTTGGAGATTTTTAATGACGGTTTCAATCTCCTTACTGGTTATGGGTCTGTTCAGGCTTTCTATTTCTTCCTGGTTCAGTTGTGGTAGTTTATATGTTTCTAGGAATGCATCCATTTCTTCCAGATTGTCAAATTTATTGGCGTAGAGTTGCTCATAGTATGTTCTTATAATAGTTTGTATTTCTTTGGTGTTAGTTGTGATCTCTCCTCTTTCATTCATGATTTTATTTATTTGGGTCCTTTCTCTTTTCTTTTTGATAAGTCGGGACAGGGGTTTATCAATTTTATTAATTCTTTCAAAGAACCACCTCCTATTTTCGTTGATTTGTTCTATTGTTTTTTTGGTTTCTATTTCATTGATTTCTGCTCTGATCTTTATGATTTCTCTTCTCCTGCTGGGCTTAGGGTTTCTTTCTTGTTCTTTCTCCAGCTCCTTTAGGTGTAGGGTTAGGTTGTGTACCTGAGGCCTTTCTTGTTTCTTGAGAAAGGCTTGAACCGCTATATATTTTCCTCTCAGGACTGCCTTTGTTGTGTCCCACAGATTTTGAACCGTTGTATTTTCATTATCATTTGTTTCCATGATTTTTTTCAATTCTTCTTTAATTTCCCGGTTGACCCATTCCTTCTTTAGAAGGATGCTGTTTAGTCTCCATGTATTTGGGGTCCTTTCAAACTTCCTTTTGTGGTTGAGTTCTAGCTTTAGAGCAATGTGGTCTGAAAATATGCAGGGAATGATCCCAATCTTTTGATACCGGTTGAGTCCTGATTTAGGACCGAGGATGTGATCTATTCTGGAGAATGTTCCATGTGCACTAGAGAAGAATATGTATTCTGTTGCTTTAGGATGAAATGTTCTGAATATATCTGTGATGTCCATCTGGTCCAGTGTATCGTTTAAGGCCTTTATTTCCTTCCTGATCTTTTGCTTGGATGATCTGTCCATTTCAGTGAGGGGAGTGTTAAAGTCCCCTACTATTTTTGTATTAATGCTTATGTGTTTCTTTGATTTTGTTATTAATTGGTTTATATAGTTGGCTGCTCCCACGTTGGGGGCATAGATATTTAAAATTGTTAGATCTTCTTGTTGGACAGACCCTTTGAGTATGATATAGTGTCCTTCCTCATCTCTTATTATAGTCTTTGGCTTAAAATCTAATTGATCTGATATAAGGATTGCCACTCCTGCTTTCTTCTGATGTCCATTAGCATGGTAATTTCTTTTCCACCCCCTCACTTTAAATCTGGAGGTGTCTTCGGGCTTAAAATGAGTTTCTTGGAGGCAACATATAGATGGGTTTTGTTTTTTTATCCATTCTGATACCCTGTTTCTTTTGACAGGGGCATTTAGCCCATTCACATTCAGGGTAACTATTGAGAGATATGAATTTAGTGCCATTGTATTGCCTGTAAGGTGACTGTTACTGTATATGGTCTCTGTTCCTTTCTGATCTACCACTTGTAGGCTCTCTCTTTGCTTAGAGGACCCCTTACAATATTTCCTGTAGAGCTGGTTTGGTGTTTGCAAATTCTTTCAGTTTTTGTTTGTCCTGGAAGCTTTTAATCTCTCCTTCTATTTTCAATGATAGCCTAGCTGGATATAGTATTCTTGGCTGCATGTTTTTCTCGTTTAGTGCTCTGAAAATATCATGCCAGCTCTTTCTGGCCTGCCAGGTCTCTGTGGATAAGTCAGCTGCTAATCTAATATTTTTACCATTGTATGTTACAGACTTCTTTTCCCGGGCTGCTTTCAGGATTTTCTCTTTGTCACTGAGACTTGTAAATTTTACTATTAGGTGACGGGGTGTGGGCCTATTCTTATTGATTTTGAGGGGCATTCTCTGAACCTCCTGAATTTTGATGCTCGTTCCCTTTGCCATATTGGGGAAATTTTCCCCAATAATTCTCTCCAGTATATCTTCTGCTCCCCTCTCTCTTTCTTCTTCTTCTGGAATCCCAATTATTCTAATGTTACATCTTATGGTGTCACTTATCTCTCGAATTCTCCCCTCGTGGTCCAGTAGCTGTTTGTCCCTCTTTTGCTCAGCTTCTTTATTCTCTGTCATTTGGTCTTCTATATCACTAATTGTTTCTTCTGCCTCATTTATCCTAGCTGTGAGAGCCTCCATTTTTGATTGCACCTCATTAATAGCTTTTTTGATTTCAACTTGGTTAGATTTTAGTTCTTTTATTTCTCCAGAAAGGGCTTTTATATCTCTCGAGAGGGTTTCTCTAATATCTTCCATGCCTTTTTCAAGCCCGGCTAGAACCTTGAGAATTATCATTCTGAACTCTAGATCTGACATATTACCAATGCCTGTATTGATTAAGTCCCTAGCCTTCGGTACTGCCTCTTGTTCTTTTTTGTGTGTTGAATTTTTCCGTCTTGTCATTTTGTCCAGATAAGAGTATATGAAGGGGCAAGTAAAATACTAAAAGGGTGGCAACAACCCCAGGAAAATATGCTTTAACCAAATTAGAAGAGATCCCAAATCGTGAGGGGGGAGAAAGGGGATAAAAAGAGGTTCAAAAAGGAAGAATGAAAAAAAAAGAAAAAAGAAAAAAAAAGAAACGAATTTTAAAAAAAGAAAACACCTAAGAAAAATATAAAAAAGAAAAAATATATATATTAGATAAACTAGTTAAAAATTGTTAAAAAAGAAAAAGGTAACAGTTAAAAAAAAATTTTACCCGACGGCGAGAAAAAAAAACAAAAAATGAAAATGAAAAAAATTAAATTAACTGCAAGACTAAAAAAAATCACAGGGAAAAAGCCATGAGTTCCGTGTTTGGCTTTCTCCTCCTCTGGAATTCTGCTGCTCTCCTTGGTATTGAAACCGCACTCCTTGGTAGGTGAACTTGGTCTGGGCTGGATTTCTTGTTGATCTTCTGGGGAAGGGGCCTGTTGTAGTGATTCTCAAGTGTCTTTGCCCCAGGCGGAATTACACCGCCCTTACCCGGGGCCAGGGTGAGTAATCTGCTCGGATTTGCTTTCAGGAGCTTTTGTTCCCTGAGCGCTTTCCGTAGAGTTCCGGAGGACGGGAATACAAATGGCGGCCTCCTGGTCTCCGGCCCGGAGGAGCCGAGAGCCCAGGGCCGCACTCCTCAGTGCGCCCTCAGAGAACAGCGCCCAGTTACTCCCGTCTGCCTGACCTCCGGCCGCGCTCCGAGCTCACCGCGCCTGCGACCGGTTCAAGGTAACACCAAGCTGTGAGCTTACTGTCGGCTCTGTCTCTGTAGCCGGCTTTCCCGTTCCAATACCCACAAGCTCTGCGACACTCAGACACCCCCGATCCTTCTGTGACCCTGCGGGACCTGAGGCCACACTGAGCCCGTGTGGGCTTCGCCCCGGTTTAGCCTCTGGAGCGATGTCCCTCAGCGGAACAGACTTTTAAAAGTCCTGATTTTGTGCGCGGTTGCTCCGCCGCTTGCCGGGAGCCGGCCCCTCCCCCCGGGGTATATCTTCCCGTCGCTTTGGATTCACTTCTCCGCCGGTCCTACCTTTCAGAAAGTGGTTGTTTTTCTGTTTCCAGAATTGCTGTTCTTCTTCTCTTCGATCTGCCGATGGATTTTCAGGTGTTTGCAATCTTTAGATAAACTATCTAGCTGATATCCGGCTAGCTGAAGCAGTCTCAGCCTGCTACTTCTCCGCCATCTTGACTCCTCCCCTCATTGTACTTTTGATTTACATTTCCCTGGTAATGAGTGATGTTGAGCACCTTTTCATGTGTCCTTTTTGGGGAAATACTTGTTAATGTGTTCTACCCACTTTCAATTGAATTATTTGTTTTTGGAATGTTGATTTTTTTTAAAAAAATTATTTATTTATTTGGCAGAGATCACAAGTAGACAGAGAGGCAGGCATAGAGGAAGGGAAGCAGGCTCCCCTTGAGCAGGGAGTCTGATGCGGGGCTCGATCTCAGAACCCGGGGATCATGACCTGAGCCGAAGACAGAGGCTTTAACCCCCTGAGCCACCCAGGTGCCTTGGAATGTTGCTTTGTATAAGTTCTTTATATTCATTGGATACTAACCTGTAATCAGATATGTGATTTGCATATATCTTCTCTCATCCCATAGGTTGTCTTTTAATTTTGTTGATTGTTTTTTCCACTGTGCAGAAGCTTTTTATTTCTATGTAATCCCAATAGCTTATTGTGCTTTTATTTTCCTTGCCTTAGGAGACATATCTAGAAAAATGTTGCTATGGCCAGGCCAGTGTTAGAGATACTGCCTGTGCTTTCTTCAAGGATTTTTATGTTTTCAAGTTTCACCTTTAGGTCTTTAATCCATTTTGAATTTATTTTTGTGTAGGGTGGAAAAACGTAGTCCAGTTTCATTTTTTTTGCATGTAATTGACCAACACCATTTTTTGAAGAGATTGTGTTTTCCTCATTGGATATTCTTTCCTGATTGTCAAAGATTAATTGATCGTATAATTGTGGGTTTATTTCTGGGTTTTTTACTCTTTTCAATTGACCTGTATGTTTGTTTATATTTCGGTACGATATTGTTTTGATTACTGTAGCTTTGTATTATAATTTCAGATCCTGAAGTGTGACATGTACAGCTTGGTTCTTCTTTTTCAAGGTTGCTTTGGCTATTTGGAGTTTTTTTGGTTCCATACAAATTTTAGAATTTTTTTCTATTTCTGTGAAAAATGCCATTGGAATTTTTATTGGGATTGTTATTGAATCTGTAGATTGCTTTGGTTGGTATGAACATTTTAACAGTATTAATTTTTTCTATTCATTAACATGGGATATCTTTCTAATTGACTGTGCTGCTTCTTCTTCTTTCACCAGTGTCTTATATTTTTCAGTGTACAGGTGATTGATCTCCTTGGTAAGGAGTATGCTTATTCCTAAACATTTTGTTATTTTTTAATATTATTGTAAATGGCATTCTGATAGTTAGTTGTTAGTGCACAGAAATACAACTGATTTTTTTAATACTGATATTGTATCCTGCAACCTTACTGAATTTAACCTTACTGAATTTATCAGTTCTAAACATTGCTTTTTGTTTTATTTTTATTTTTGTTTGGTGGAGTCTTTAGAGATTTCCACATAAAATATGTCATCTGTAAACAGAGACTGTTTTATTCCTATCTTTTTATTTGGATGGCTTTTATTCCTTTTTCCTGAGTGGTGGATCTAGAATTTCCAGTACTATTTTGAATAAAAGTAGTGAGAGGGGACATCCTTGTCTTCTGATCTTGTCTTCTGATCTCATTGAATATGAGGCTAACTCATATATGGTCCTTTTAAGGTTGAAATATACACTAATTCAGGTTGTTTATTTCTTATTAAGTAGAATTGGGTAGTTTGTGTCTTGCTATCTTTTTTTTTTTTTTTTTAGCTTATGAATCATACCTATTTTAGGGTTCATGTTTGTTAACTTCATTATTTGATTGCCATGTGGCTCTGTTTTATTTTTTCTTATTTTATTTACTTATTTTCTTCTAATATGCCTAGTAGTTTTCTTTCTTCCTTTCAGAATGTCAAAAATTATATATGAATAGTTCTAGAAATAATTTAAAGCTTAGGATAATTTTTTTTTTCTTGTAATGAAGTTACATTTTGCTTCTGACTCGTTGTTACTCTAGGGACATTAACAATCTAAAATCACCTCAACTCTAAAAGCTTTAAGATTATTTGAACCTGATTTTGTTTCCTGTTAGAGAAAGTCTGTTTCTGGTTCAATATTACTTTCTATGCCACATAAAAGTATGGGTATTTATACAAGGACCTTCTTATTTGACAGGACTTGAGTTCTAGTTTGGGGTCTCAACCCTGTGAGTCTATAGAAAGCTTTGCTCAAATTCACAATGTTATAGCTGTTGCTTTTGGAATTGACAGTCATCTTGAGAAAAGCTGTCTCAGGTGCTTATTATTGTCCCTTTATCAAGTCATATAGTAATATTTCATAATATTGATTTATCAGCACTTATTAATATCTTGAAGGATGTTGAAGTTACAACTTTCAAAATAAGTAAAAATCATTATATATTTAAGATGGATTTTTTTTCTTAGAAATTGGCCTTTTTTGTTTTATTTTCTCATATGCATTGTTGTCAAGGAGAAGTCTGATGCTAACATGATTCTTTTTCTTTTGTAGGGAAGTTATTCTTTTTATTTGGAACATCTATCTTGGAAGTATTATTTTTTTAGTTTTGGCTATTGAATCACATTTTTTTAATTTAGCTCTGGATTTGGACTCCTTCTCTAAGTGCATAATTTTGAGTCTTCTGCTTGTAAAAAAATCCTATTATTTTGTTGATTAAATATTATATTTTCTAGTTTTCTTTTTCCTGATTCTCCTGTTAAATGAATTTTGGGTCTAATTGATCTCTTATCCACAACACTTTGTTTTTCCTAGCATCCATTTTTTCCTTGAACACCATATTCTGTGAAGTTCTTTTTCATGTTTGTCTAGTTCACTAATTTAGTCTTAAACTTAGTTCATTTTGCTATTTATCTCTCCTTTTGAATTGATTTTCATTTCCATGCTCTTCAGATTTTTTCATAAAATACTCTTCTATTTTAATAGAAACCATGAATGTATCCACACACTCTCATTACATACTTAGTCTGTTTGCTCCATTAAATGTTTTTTTACATATATTAGTTTTCTACTTATTGAATTGGGGTTCTTTGATAGCTTGGCTTCTCCTCAGATCTTTGCAGATTCTTATTTTATACACTTATATTCTTCTGGAATGTTCCATGTTTGGCTGCTTGTGGATGCATGTTTTGACTATAGAAGCTAGTTTTGGGGGAGATACAAATACTGCAAAATATGATGTTCTGGTGGCCTGGTTTGGGTTTTGAAAGCATCTCCTCCATTTTTCTCTGTGCCTCAGCTGCCTGAAATTTTCTGCTTGCTTTATTCACTGATACATTTTGACAGCAAACTCAGTTTCTTTGTCCTCTCAAGATAATTGTACAAAGTAATAGTTTGACTTGATAATTATCTAAAGCTCCATTATTGTTACCTGTACCTTTGATTGGAGTGTCCCCCAAAGCCACTCTGATCTCAACACCATTTGCCATCTATATTTGTATATTTTCATTACAACTTTATGTAGTCTTCAGTTCCTCTTTCATTCCTATTCACTTTCTGTTCTTCAGAAATTCATCAAAATTTTATATTCACTTAAGGTGACCTTTTTTTGTTTCGTTATAAGATATTTTAAGCAGTTTTGTTTTTCTTCAAAGGACTTGGAGCTTCAATGAAAGTGATTGTGTGAGCTGAATCCAGTCTATTTTAACAGCTTTGCAATGAAAATCATAATTTTGCAGAACAAAACTATGAATAAAAACATTGTAATTATATATACTATAAAAGTATATTGCATATTATGAAAATATATATATTGTAGAGCAAAAACCTCAGAAGTAGTTCACACAGAAACACATGGTGGTGGTTTGTGTCTACTTTTTATGTTGCTGTCATAGTGAGGGGATGGGTGCATGCAATCTCCAGAGACTGATTTGTGTTCCATGTTGAGTATTGAATCTTTGGTCCTTGGTTAGCCAAAAAAAAAGAAAGCCCACAGTGTAATAAAGCATGAGCTAGAGTACAAATCAGAGGAATGCGTCAGAATAAGTCAAACAAGACTTAATGTGAAACCTCTTCCCAAAACACAAGACACACATGAATATTTGATGGCAAGAAAGAGGTTTGAAAACAAAAACTGTGTAAAAAGCAGGATTTGTGTTGATTTCAGGATACTGTTTATTGACAGTAACTGACATTTTATTGCATCTGAACTAAAGCACTAAGCCAAGAATCTTCTGCAGTATATAAATAATAATTATTTTATTTCTTGAACTTTCTCAGGGTACAACCCTGGTCTAGCCTAGATAGTCTGTGAAATTCAAACGCCACTTAAAATATATTCACAATTAAAAAAAAACCCACAAAATTTGAACATATTTAAAATCAGGCATTCTATGCTATTTTAAAAAGCCCATTATCAGAAGTGCACACTGGCATTGTACAATGTGGGAGTAAGTCATTGGGGTCAACCCAAATTTTAGGAATTTTTGAAGTTTGAAGTGCGTTTAAATTTGAAATTGAGCACCAAGAGTAATAGAATATTGTTAGCAAAAGGACCTGAGAACTCATTAGGTTAACATCACCATCATTTTAATTATCTGGAATTTTAAAATAAATGAGGGGATGTTTTCTTAAAATGTGGAGCCCTGGGCCTTAGAAATCTCATTTCAGTTGGTTGTTCAGGGCACCTTGGGAATTTACAATATTAAAAATCTCCCAAGAGATATATGTCATGTAGCAAGGTGTCAGAATCACTGATTCAGAACATTTCCTGGATTATTCATGGTCCCTTCATTTATAGAATATGAAACATATATATTCTTTTTTTGTGTCTTTTTAATTTAAAATCTCTAGAATTTCCCTCAAAATGCTTCTAGATCCCAATTTTAGGCAAATGGGACACAAAAATGAGCCAAGAGGGGAACCAACCTGTTTCTATGAAACCTAAATAGTGTTAAAGTGTCCCCCTTCTTTTTTTTTTTTTTTTGACGAATGTTAGAAACACCACCCAACAAAAAATAAACCCTCAAAAAATAACAGCTTTTGTAACTCTCACTGCAAGTTTATGAAAACAGGAAACATCTGAACTCTAGCAAATCCTTTGATGAAAACTTGCAAAACTAACTCCTCAAAAAGAGAACGTAAGCTAGAGCTCTCATCTTCAACATGATCATTGACCAAGGTCATTGCCTTTCTCTTACTAAGCTCCACACATCACCCACAGATTTTCATAGTGTCGCTTGTGGTTATTACTGGAGTATCCAAATTTGCCTGTAGTCTCAATACTCTTTTTCTATTCATTTTTAAACTTGCAACCAAACTGAAGTTCTTTACGCTGTTTTCTTTCTTTCCTTTCCTTTCCTTTTTTTTTTTTTTTTTAACCCAGTGACTAGCAATAACAAAATGTACGTTTGTGCTGTGGTCTTTTGGCAAAATCTGCAGCAGAAGAGACCTAAACATTTCACCACTTCACTCCCCCAGTTAAAATCTCTCAAAGGATTCCCATTTTCCTTAGGATGAAATTTTAAAAGTCCAGTATGCTGGCTGTCCTCTATTGGTCATCTCTTCCTCCCCCAGTTTCTCTGTCCTTCTGTGCTGTGCTCTGTGTCCAAGAAAGACATAGGACAGGAGCCATTGGCAGGACATGAGGAGAGAGGGTTTGGAGGTATTTCTCTCCTGTTGCCTTGCTGTTTCTGCCTAACTCTCTGCCGAAGGTGTGGGTATCCTTGCTTCCACAGCTCCTGCTCTGAGAGGTCTCCAATAGTTCTGCCCACTCCTCTTGCTCTTCGGATGGTGCCAGCTTCCTGTTATTGCTGTTCTCTGGGAGTCTGACCTTTTGTTCATTCCCCAAATGCTGCCTACATATGTATAAGTATCCCTTTTATTAAAATCTCTGTGTGAAACCATCTGAGTGAATTTTGTTTTTTATTAGGACTTTGACCAGTAGGATGAATTTATAAGGTCCTGCATAATCTAACTTCTGCCTGTGTTGCCCACAGGTCACTCTGTATTCCAACCATGATTTCTGCCACTCAAGGTTGTGTGTTTCTCCCTTTCCTGAACGGTTCTTCCTCATTTGCTTTACCTCCGTCCCATCCTTCAGGTCTTCATGCATTTGAGTGATTTGTAGATCAGTACCAAGAAGCTTCAAATATTTAACACTTAGTATATGTTTTCTGACTGAGGATAGTACTACCCATGCAAATTGCTTCATCAACAATTTAGCCCAGGGAAATAGCTATTGAAAATAGAGATGAAACTGCTACCTTGTACATTTTTTTCCTTCATTTGGTTTTATAGATTAGACATATTCACAAAAAATTAATTTTAACCTGGTGGAAAATCAAGCAAGTTTGACCCCAGACTTTTTTTTTTTAATAATATAATATTTTTTTCAAAGATTTTATTTATTTTTTGACAGAAATCACAAGTAGACAGAGAGGCAGGCAGAGAGAGAGAGAGGAGGAAGCAGGCGCCCTGCTGAGAAGAGAGCCTGATGTGGGGCTCGATCCCAGGACCCTGGGATCATGACCTGAGCTGAAGGCAGAGGCTTTAACCCACTGAGCCACCCAGGTGTTCCCCCCAATTTTTTTTTAAACATTTACTAGATATACTACATCCTTTCAAAATTTTACAGAAAATATATTGGGGGCTTAAGGAGGAGAATACTTATGTATGTTGTGCAACTTCTCCTCCTTAAGTCCACAATATATTTCCTATATAATTTTAAAAGGATGCAGAATTCATTGCTCTCTATCATGCAGTATGTATAAGTAATGTGAGAAGTAAAGTGCAAGAAATAGAGTGATCTAGAATATTAATTGTTGCTGAGTTGGTTTTCATCTGCTTGGTTCTAGAAAAACTCTGACAGTATCAGGAGCAGAAAAACATGTAAAATATTGATGATCATTATTTGCCACAGGATGTACACAGCCATACCTTCTTCATTCAGTGACCCTTCAGTTTGATCTCAATGAGCATTACCGGTGTTCATGAAGGTCCTAAATATTTTCACTTCTACTGATCTCCTGATTGGCACAAAAGCCCTCCCACTTTATACGTGAATAGCACATCACGTCTTCCTAATATCCTGGACATGCTTTGCTTAATCTTGACCCAGTGAGGTACATACAGACTCAGAATGTTAAATGTCTTGGGAAGGCCCCAGTGATTGTACAGGGAAAAATGTTGAAATAACTGTGGGTTTTCTGTCATCAGGTTTGGTCTTCTACTGTTTCATGCACATACCTGTGATCATCAAAAATTGGGCTGTTGTCTTTTCCTCTGCTTCTGAAAACAGAGTTATTTAGAAAGGGAAAGGAAGGGCTGACAAGATTGACCAAGAGAAAGAAAGATATATATTTATCTCTTTGTGTAAAGAGCCTAACATTAATACCTGGCAGATAATCAGTATTCTATGAATACTAGTTCTCTTGGAAGATAACTCTGGATAATGTTCTTCTGGAAACAAACACTTGAGAACATAGAGTCTTAGAAAAAAAAATTGCCATTGGTATATGTCATTGGTATATTTGATCTATAACAGAGCAAAAGCTTCTGTTGCCCCAGATAATGGGGTTCATTAATACTGCTGTTAAATCTGATGTCTTTTCTGAGTAAGAACTTAAAGAAGTTTAACTATTTTAAGGTCATTTCTGTAAAGAGAATCTGAACCATCTTATTTCTTGCCACAGATTATCTGCTTAATGAAGGCCATCAAGTGCTTTATGAACTCAATTAAACACAGCAAATGCATCTGTAGGTCATTGCAGTAATTTGTCTGTGGTCCAAGAGAAGCCAGCTCCAGTGGTCCATAGAAGCCAGCATCAGAACACAATTCCAGGTGGTAGAGTCCTCTGACTGTGGCTCATTTGATGGCCAATTCTATAAATTCCATACCAATTCCATAAATTGGTCGGATCTCCTTTGTTTGGACATACCACCTTCTGTTTCAAGAGCAATCATTTGCCATCCCATAATTAAGATGAGCATGTCTTGGCCACCCATGACCTTTTGTCTTCCTGCAGATGCAAGAAGTACCCTTTTTCTTTGGTGGTAGCTCAGAGGTGGCCCACCAGTGAAGCCCCTCACTTTGACAGTGGGATGAGGAGCTTGTATTTAAAAGCCAGATCCCTCAGCAACTAGTGGTCCAAGGAGAAAAGCATTATTAAAGTGTAGAATGGTGATTTTTTTTTCCCCTCCTCTGAAGCCAATTGAGACATTTAGCTCATTTGGTTTCTTAAAGAAGTAAAGGGAAAGAATGAGGGGAGGGGTAAGAGGGACAATCCTCTTGAATAAAAAAGCCAATCATCAGGTGACATCTCTGGCACTAACATTTAGTAACTGATAATTGCTGTAACTAGGGCCATTGAGCTTTGCAAATATTATCCAGTAAATTTTAATTAGCACCCGGGGGATTGAAGAGTTTCAGAATAAGCTCTTGGGAGAAGCTTCCCCAGCCAGTGGCGATGTGTGCTGAGTAATTTTAGATCAGCTGGCCTGTCAGAGCGGATCAGTGTCATCGCACCACTTATCCTGAGGAAAATGCACCTGCTTCTACATGGAAATATGGTGCATTATCTGCCAATTTGTGCTGCTTATTTCTAACCTGCTCCCCAGGTTTGACGAGTGGGGAATGCAAGGGCTAAATCAGGAGGCTTTGGAGGAGAAAGGAAGGAGAGTGTCACTGCCTTCCAAGGGCACATACTATCACAGGCCCTTGAGTGGCTTCTTCTTCCTTTTTTGGTTGCCTTGGGACCTCTCTCGGGGCTGAGTCAAAATGATAGGCATTCTGCTATGAAACCTGAAGATGCCGTTTTGGTAATAAGGGAAAAAATATTCCGTATTATTTTCCTTTTGTATGGGGAATTTTCAGTTACATTCTGAAGGGTAGTGTAAGAAGTTAGGAATAGAGCAACACTGATCCCCAACAAGGAATCTATTAGAGGCTAAACTGTAATACTGGCTAGAAATGTTTAGAAACAATACATGCAATACATTGCAATACATGCAAATATAAAATGTATGACTTGATTTTCTTAATTGCACAGTACATGAAATATTCCCTAAATATGAAAGAGGCAATGAATACAGGAATACGCAGCTAATACTTACAAACGGACCATCTAAAAGGCACTATGCTAAGTGGAGTATGTATGCTATTTTACTCTTCCTACTCATAGATAAGAAAAAGAAATGTAGAGTAATTAATTGACTTGTTTGAGATCATTCCAGTATTTTGTGGCATTGCCTGATTTGACCTCGAGCCATTTAACTCAAGAGCCTGTGCTTTCAATAGTTCTGGGTCATACACGCTTACACATACACATACACACATACACATGCACACAGGCATGCGAGGTGTACCAGCATGCCTGTGCGTGCGCATGCACGTGCACACACACACATGCACACACATTCATAACACGTTAGTGTGGATAGAGCCACTTCCTTTTCTCACTGATTTTTTGACTGCTTTAAGATCAAGGGTTTTAGCATTGAATGGGATTAATTATAACAAATATTTAGGATGCATGTCTAGAAAAAGATTAGCTATCAGGAAAATGCAAATGGAAACCAACGTGAGGAAGATAGCTATAATCAAATAGCTATATCTTCCCCCAGGAAGATAGCTATAATCAAAAAGTCACACAGAAGCAAGTGTAGGTGTGGAGAAATGGGAACCTTCCTCCACCCAGGTGAAATGGTAACAGCCTCTCTGGACAACAGTCTGGCAGTTTAACATAGTGAAACTAACATAGTTACCAGTGGACCTAGCAATTTCACTCCCAGGTGTAGACCCAAGAGAAGTGAAAACAGTCCACACAAAAATACTATACATGAATATTCGTAGCAACCCTATTCGAAGTAGCCAAAGGTGGAAACAAACCAAATGTCTACCAACTGACAAACAGGTAAACAAATTGGGGTATATGTTTACAATGAACTATTATTCAGACTTACAAAGCAACGAGTTACTAATACATGCTGCAACCTGACTGAGCCTCGAAAACGTTACACTGGTTGAAAGAAGTGGAAAGATCACGTATTGTATGACTCCACTATATGAAATGTCCAGAATAGGCAAACTATACGGAGCCAGAGGGCAGACAAATGATTGCCCGGAGCTGAAGGGATGGCGTTCCTTGGGGGGTAGCAGCTAAGGGGTGTAGTGAAATACTTTTGGGCTGGTGAAATGTTCTAAAATTGACTATATAATGGTTGTACGGCTCTGTGAATATACGAAAAGCCATAGAGTGGCACCCTTTAAATGAGCAACTTTTCCAACTTCCAGTGTCCTCGCTTGCAAAATACGAAGTCATGTCTCTAATTCAGAGTTGTGAGAACTAAAGATAATGCATGAGTGTTCAGGGTGCAGTGGATTCCTGCAACCTATTAGTGGTCGGAGCTGTGGGTGTTACTGATACTGAATTCCGTTTTGTGGCCAATAGAAGATGACCAGATGTTAAGAAAGAAGAAAAGTTAAGACTGAGGATAGTATGAAGTTAAGTCTGAAGATAGTCAAAGGAAAGGACAGCTAGACAGGATGAGGAGGAAGGAGAGGGAAAGTCTCACAGACTTTCAGAGAGGACAGGGGTGAGGGGAGAGGGTAACTAGGAAGCAGAGGGCCTGGCAGAGGGCAAGCATCCTCCAAGGGAGAAATCCTGACAACACTTGTTGACCATGGGTGTGCAAGACTTACCCCTGACTAGTAAGTCTGAATTAGTTGATTAGTCACTTTTCAGCTCTTCTTTATTCTTGATTCTTTACTTATTTTTATTTTTTTTAAGATTTTATTTATTTATTTGAGACAGAGAGAGAGTAAAAGTTGGGGGAGGGGCAGAGGGAGAAGCAGACTGCCTGCTGAGCAGGGAGCTTGACTCGGGGCTGGATCCCAGGACCCCAGGATCATGACCTGAGCCTAAGACAGATGCTTAGTGATTAAGCCACCCAGGTGCCCCAATTCTTGATTCTTGAAAACTCTGAGGTTTCATCCCTCCCCTCATACCCAAGATCCCCCGCACTCTGTTAAGACGTCTCGCTCTACTGGGGCATGAGAAGATTTTTTGAGCAGGCAACTTGATGGGCTCTATGGACGGCCTATGAAAAATAAAAGCAAGGGGCCTAAGCAATACATATGAGGGCAGGTGAAATGAAACCAAGGGGTAGATGAGGCCCAGCTGAGAATTTATCACTTCTCAGTTTTATGGAGAATCCCACTCTTTACTTTCCTCTCACACAGAAGCAGAATAGTAACAACCAACTCTCATTAGCCCTGGTTAAGTGAGTTTGGGGATACAAAATGGAGTAGCGATTCAGAAACTAGACTCGGCCATCACATATATCTGTGTGATCTCAGGCAAATTATTTACCTGCTCTGGACCTATTTCCTCAAGGTCTCTTCTGGCTGTTTTGCAGGGTTCTTGTGATTTTAAAAGGGCAAAAATATGAACTGATAACACAGTCCTTGATTCACAGTTACTTCTTAAGCACTTATTTTGCTTTAACTTCTTTCTTTTCTGATTGATCACTCTGCACATTTAGGAGTTCGCACTTTACCAAACAGAAATCACATCATCTGTGCTTCAAAGTAAGCAAGAAGGAAGTGATTGATACAAATCAAGACTAAACCTGAAAGTAAAGTAAGATTTCTTCGGTCTGGAAAAAAATTCTTAATCATAGATAGTGGCATAGCTACCTGCATTTGGCAGATATTGTTTTGTGTGTGTGTATGAATAATATGCTTTATTTCCTCTGAAGTGCTGATACAGAAACAGAAACACAAAAATATCACATGGTATTTCCATTCTTACTGGAAGGACCAAGAATCTCAGATGCTCCCATGTCAGCCCAGGAGCTGGACTCATTTATGTGAGGTATTTATCCAATATGTATATTTTAATGAGCATCTTAGCAGCATTAGAATTCATCAGATCTGCTATAGAAATCGATTTACCTTGAGATTTCTCAACTTAGATTTGTGTCACACTTTTATTTGAATGAAGGCACATGAATATACATTTATTGTCACCTGTGGACTGAAATGTCTGTTGCATCTTGCAAAAGCCACAGAAGAAATAGAAAGACCAGGCTTTGTCTCAAATTTTTCATTATAATTGGGGAGAAAAAAAATGCATTAAATAGCTGGAAAACTATAAATTACATATAGGGCAGTCTTTGCAATTTGGAAAGAAATGTTTTAGCTATGTTCAAGCAGGAGGGAAGCCAAGGTGGCAAGATTTGAGTAGATGGTTGAGAAATGAAGATTGGGGCTGATGTCATATGCCAAGAGAAGGAGACTGTGCAGCTGGATTGAGCATTTTGTGGTGTTATTATTTTTCTCTTTTCTTCAGTAATTATTTTTCTCCTCTCCTCTGCCCCTCCTCCCTTCCTTCTTCTTGAGAATGTGCTGTGCCTCAATTTTAAAATATTTTTGATTCACCTAAGAGTTCAGGTAGAGGATTGAGGTGTGGTGCTCTTTACCTGTCTCAGACCATATTCAGGGGTGTAGCTTTACCTACATTACCTACTGGTAGACATTTTGTAAGCCTGAAATACCTTAACAACTGCCTCTAATTTCTACTTTAGTCAGGTCATATTTAACATACTAACTAATCTTTGAATGGCACTACAAAGTTTACTTAATATTCCCAGATATTATCTCATTTGATCTCCTAATTACCATGTCAGGTAATTTCTTACTAGCTCATTTTACATCTAATGTACTAAAACTTAGATTAGTACTTTCCAGATTGTTCAATGATAAAGTTAGCAATTCTAAAGTCCTAAGTATTCTGCAGGCTTTAAAAGAATTACATGCAAGAGAAAATAAGGTAAAATATAGCATAATGGGAATTTTTCTGTTGTCTTGGAAGTTCAGCAAAAGTCTAAAAGCTGTAAAGGGTACCAAGGATAAAAGAATTTTCCAGCATACAAAAGAAAAGAGCTAAATGTAATCCCACAGAATTGGCTGGAAGTGGAAACCCCATTCAGCCACCATCACTTCAACAGTCCAGGTAAGAGAAGGTCAGACATTAAAGAAAAAAAGAAAAGAAAAAAAAGTAGATTTGGAAACTTCCCTTGGAAGGGAACTGGCAGCTCTCCTTTACTCACTTAGGGAGGGGAGAGGGTACTTCCTCTTTCTAGGCCAAGAGAGTGGGGCCCTCCTCAAATATTATGGTGTCTGCAAAAACAGACTGGCTTCTCTGTGACTTGAAGAATACTGGGATGGAACTTTTAGCTCTTCCTGGAGTGAAAGACACAATTATTCTTGAGAAAGTTTGAAAAGTGTCCCTCCAGGTTTGGGGGAGGGACACAGAGACTGGCATCTCTCATTGGAAAAATTCTAAATGGCCAAGGCTGGTTGGAGGTGATTGAAAAAAAAAAAGAGAGAAGAGACCCATAGTAAGGCTGTCCTTCATCCATTTGGAAGACCCAGGATCTGTGTTTTTCCATGGGACACGGTGAGAGGCAGCCAGGCATTGGACATCTTGAAAGGATCTGGACTGAGAAGGGTTTGTGCATCGACATCTCCAAAAGCCAACTCTTGTGCTGCAAAGCAGAGCCATCACTTGGATATTTACTGACAGACAGAAGATGTTTACTATCCAAGAAAGTGCCCAAAACTCTGGCCAGAGGCAGCAGGAGTGGTGGGAGACAAAAGGACATTGAAAAGGGCAGGGATGATAGATATTTGAAATATTTCACAATTGGGGGTGGAAAGGCAGGCGTGCTGACCAATCAGAAAGGAAGCCGGTCAGGGCGGGTGTAGGCTGGCAGAGAACATCAGCTTGCAAAAAAGTCGGTCTGGTTTCCCCCTCCTCACTTCTCCTCTTCAGACCTTAGGTCAGACTTGCGCTTGGGGAACAGGAAAAAGCTCTACACTGGATATGATAGGAAAATTTAGGTTTAGACTAAAGCAGATGTTTTAATACAGAAAGTAAACCTTTCTAAATCAACCTGCTGGAGATGGCGTCTGGAAGAGAGCACGTTGGCAAACTCTGGTGGGAGAAAATTAAAGCCGTGGATACCTTAGTTCAACAAGCTTACCAAATGGTTTATATTTAGCACATTTATTTTCATAAAACAATAATGAACTAGAGAGGGGGTTGGAAATTGACATGACCCTGGCTAGCATTTTGTAAGTGAGATTTAGAACTGAGGTCTACCCAGGAGAAGTTGTTTGGCCAAAGTCACACACACAGTTCAATAGCTGAAAACACTCAAAAAAATGCTAAATCCAGTACCAGGATCCTGGAGCAAGGGCAGGTTCTCCCTCTGCTAATGGAATGGCATGTTGAACTGCTTAACATTACACAACACACATATGTGATTTGTCCTGCAAACAACAGGGAAAGGATAATTTGTTGTAGCCCCCAGGAGTAAATAAGATTTTTGGTAAGACTCTAAAGAAAGTAAGGATAAAAGGAGGAAAAGCTTTATCTTACATTGTTACAAGTTCACTTAGTTTGGGAGGAAATGCTGAAGGCTAGCAAGCAGCCAGCAGAATCCAATTATTAAAGAAAGGAACCAGAGCCATACCAGAGAATTAGAGACCAGTTAGAGTAACAGCAATCTCCAAGGAATGGCCACAGAAAACGTTGTGGATGATCTAGCAGAATTGGAAACGAGCCTTTTTATCAAACTAAGCCAACATGGGGAAAAGAAAGGCTCATGTGTGGAAAATGCTATTATTGAAGAAAGAACTTTTTTCTTTTTTAAATTATTGATTCTAAACACTTCACTTTTCTCTAGTTGTGTTTCTTCTATTGTGCTGTACTTTGATACATGACATAATTTCTTTTCCTTTGACAATAAGAAAGCTCTTGCCTTAGGGATAGGTCTCTTGTTTTGGAGAAGTTTAGGAAGAAATCTCAATGGTTTAAGAAGGAACTGTGATGTTAGCACTTGTCTCATGGAACTCATGTTCTAATGCAAATAGACAGTCAAATAAAACATATGTAGTAAATTATTGTGCACAAAATAGGGAGTGAGGGAAGGGACTTTGGGAAGCCCTAGGAGGCTTGGAGTCATTTTAAAGAGTAGCCATGATTGACACAGAAAGAAATGTATCAGGTTGAGCTTGATTGGGACCGGGAATAAGAGTTTAACCTGTGGCATACTTATCTGTTATCTTTTCTGCTACATAAAACAATGGATTTTCTGCTTTTAAAATACAAGTTCCTTTTCTCCTACTTACTCCTTTTCCCAGTCTTCTCTTAACATGTCGCTTCTATGGGTCATGCACCTGGAGGCTGATAAAGTGATTGGTGGCATCTGTGAAGGTTAACATTGGTACTACTGTGTCTTGAATCAAAATGAATGAGGACCCCAAATGCCACCACAAAGGAATTACTGCTTGGTCTGTCTACTTGTGGATCCTCACAGCTTTATTGGCATCTTACCAATACAAATGACAGTGTTTTTAGCAGCTGGAAGATATGATAGGCTCTCTGGTTCAGAGTCAGTCTGGGGTTCTCATTTCTAGCTGTACATGGGAATCATCAAAGGAGTCTTGAAAGATGCAGATGCTAGGGCCTGGGGCCAGAGATGTTGATTTAATTGGCCTTCGTGGGTCCAGGTATTAGTGTTTTAAAATGCTGACCAGTGATGCTGAGGGTAGCAGCCAGGACTGGGGGCCCAGAGGTGTGTCAGGGAGCCTGCTGATCCTTTCAGAGGGATGTGTCAGGGCTTTAATCTCACAACACTGTAAAACAAAGGCATTGGGGGTTCTTATTTTGCAGAGAAGGAGACTATTTCTAACGGATGCCATGATTTTCCCAGAGTCACACCACTAGGGTGTAGAAGGGTGTATTTCATTTCTGACATCGTATTTGGAAATTGTGGGTTGGAAAAGCTAATTCAGTTCCACTCAAATAAAATGGTTTACTTGTGAAACGTTTTTCCACCATCTGCGCCTCTGAAAATAGAGTGGCAAGTTCCATTATGGAACTGCAGAAAGTTTGACCCCAAATGAACAACTGATAAAAAGTGAAATTAAATAACACACCCCATTTTAGAGAGTGGATCCCAAAATAGGTATCTTAAAATTATTTCTATTGTTTGCTTTTATATTTATACATTTCAAAGGAGAGATTCAGCAAACATTTTTTTTTAATGTTTGAGACAACATTTTTTTTTTCATTATTTCTGAGCAAGATAAACCCAGACAGCCCCAGAAATTCCATGCAATAGATTTTTCTTCCTGATGACAACACTTGAGTAGTGCAAAATAAAACAAAAACTCATTTTAAGAGATTTTAAATTATTGCTTTAGTTATAAATACACTCTTAATATAGAGGGACTCATTGCAGTTTCATGGACAACATGACAGCTTCCCATATTGTCATCACGTTGAACCCTTGCACACATATGAATCTTTGTATACAAATGGCTTTTTTGCATTTTTGCATGTGATAAAAAAATACAGGAGGTTATAAAAAAGGATGAGAGTGGAAAGAAAGTACAGCCTGGACCGTTGTTTCACTTCTCCCCAGACTTAACCATTTTTACCAGGCTTGTCTTTTCTTCGTGTAGCTATCCTTCCGGCAATACTTCCTGCCTCTCCAGACATACAACGCGTAGACTTCTCTTTTCTTATGAATAGCAGCAACCAAAAATCCACACTGCTCTGCATCTTGTTATTTTCACTGGTTAGTTTTCCTTGGAAGTCATTCTCTGTCAGCATGTGGGGCCGCCTTTCGTTATCTTTAATGACTGTAGAGCGTTTGATTTGATGGATGCATTGTAGCTGCATTCAGTACCTGCTGATGGACATTTACGAGGTGCAAGTTTTATGGTATTATGAGCAATACCACCACATGCTCTGTGAAGTATTTAAACCAGCCCGCACTTTGGCCAACAGTGTGCATCTATTTCTCTAAATTCTGGTCCGTGCCACATTACCACATTTTTAAATTTTTGTCTAAATCCAATAGGTGAAAAATGATTGCTTATTGTTTCAATTTATGTTTTGTACATGGAGTGATGTGGACTCTGCATTCATATTTAAAAGCAGTTTCTATTTCCTTTGCTGTGAACTGCCTAAAGCTGCCCCTCCATTTGAAAAGGACATAAAGATAAATAAAGCAAATACCTATGTACCCATAACCTAGTTTCACATCTACAACATTACCCATCCCCAGGGTGCCTGGGTGGCTCAGTGGGTTAAGCCGCTGCCTTCTTCTCAGGTCATGATCTCAGGGTCCTGGGATCGAGTCCCGCATCAGGCTCTCTGCTCAGCAGGGAGCCTGCTTCCTCCTCTCTCTCTCTCTCTCTGCCTGCCTCTCTGCCTACTTGTGATCTCTCTCTGTCAAATAAATAATAAAAAAAAAATCTTAAAAAAAATAAATAAAAAATAAAACATTACCCACCCCCTTAAAACTTTGTGGATGGTTCCCATTTCCTTTCTCATTACTCAGAGGTGATGACCATCCTGGTTGTCATTTACCATTTGCTTGCTTTTCTCAATACTTATATCATCTCTGGGGTCCCTAAACATTATCTTATTTAGTTCTGCATGATTTTAAGTTGATTTATATGCAATCAAACTGTATGTATTTATTTGTGACTTTTTTTTTATTTCACTCAAAAATATTTCTATAACATTCATCTATATCCATACATGAGTTTTAGTGTCTTTGAAGTGTTCCAAAAATGTTTCAGGTATCATCTCTTCAAAATTTACATTCCGGGGTGCCTGGGTTGTTCAGTCAGTTGAGTGTCTGACTCTTGATTTCAGCTCAGGTCATGATCTTGGGGTCCTGGGATGATCCCCACATCAGGCTCCACACTCAGCTCAAGTTGGCTTAGGATTCTATCTCTCCCTCTGCCTTTGCCCCTCCCCTCACTCACACTCACACTATATCTCTCTAAAATAAATAAATAAAATCTTAAAAAGAAAAAAAAAATGTTACACTCCCCCATCCTACAATTCCCCATCCTGTTCCCATGTTTTTTATTTTTAATATTTTTGATCACCTTCTTTGTTTTTTTTTCTTTCTTTCTTTTTTTTTTTTTTTAAGATTTATGTATTTATTTTAGGGGAGAAGGAGGCAAAGAATCTCAAGCAGACTTCCCACTAAGCTCTGAGCCTAAGGTGGGGCTTGATCTCGATATCTGGAGATCATGACCTGAGCAGAAATCAACAGTTGGATGCTTAACTAACTGAGCCACCAGGGGACCCATGACCTTATTTCTTTATCTTACATTTTAGAAAATGAGCTTATCCATCTCCTTGTACATGAAATCTCTCTTCAGCCATTTGATCTGCTCTTTAATTTAGCCTTTCAAATTCTTATACCCATTTTAAAATTGCTAGAATACATATTTGTTTCTTTGTCATATTTCCTTAGTCATTTTGCAGTCTTTACTCCTTGCTTATATTTTAAGTCTTTACTCTTTTAAATTTAGAAGTACAATTATTTTATAATGTTCATTGGATCGTTTTGATATCTGAAGTCCTGTTAAATTGGATTCTGTTCTGCTGTTTATCTTTGCTGTTACACAGGGTGCCTCAAACTCTTTACTATTATAAACAGCAACTTTACAATTCATCTTCCAATTGTTAGCTATCAGCATAATGACATACAATTGAGGCTTGTTATAAAACTGATTTTTATTCAGTGTTCTTGTTAAATTCATGTGTTAATCCTAGTCTTTAACTCTACATTCTTTGGGTTTTTCTACATAGCCAACCATTTGTAAATAATGACAGCTTTCCAATCTTCCTTCATTTGTACCTTTAGTTGTATCTTTTATTTATATTCTTGCTTAATGTCATCAGCAACGATCTCTAGAGCAACATTTATAGAAACGGTAATAACAAACATCCTCATTTCATTCCTAATCTCAGGTGCTTAGCTTTCAGTGTTTTGCCATTAAGTACCATGTTTGCTATAAGGTATTTATAGATATCCTTTAAAGGATTAAGTTAACTTTCTTTGATTACTGTTTTGCTGAGAGGTCTTTCTTCCTTTATAATGAAAGAATATTTAATTTTATTATTATTTTCTTTTGTATTCTCAGGAATATGGAATGATTTTCAGTTATTACTCAACCTAAGCCCATCTACATTGTGATATATTATTATTTATACATAATGTTAAGAGTCAATTTGCTGATTTTTGGTTTGGGAATTTTGTATCCATGTTCATGAAGAAATAATTGGTTTGCAGTTTTCACTTCTTGTTGTACCATTTTTGGGGTTGGTAAAAAATTTCTGCTGGCCTTATAAAAACATTATTTGGGAAATATTTCCTATGTTTCTATTCTTCCTAAGAGTTTTTATAATATTTGGTGATATTTCTTTCTCAAATTTTTGGTTGAATTCACAGGGAAGCCATCTGGGCCTGCAGTTTTCTTTGTGGAAACATTTTTTTAAAACAGCTTTATTGAAGTATAATTTACATACCATAAAATTCACTCATTTTAAGTGTAAACCTCAATAATTTTTAGTAAACTTACAGAATTTTGCAGCTATCATCAAAACCAAATTTAGAATATTTTCATCAGCTCAAAGATATTCCTCATGCCAATTTTTAGTCATTTTTATTCCCACCCCCAGTTCTAGGCAACCACTAGTCTACTTTCTGTCTCTGTACATGTGCTTTTTCTGGCTGTTTGGTATAAACGCAATTATACAATATATGGCCTTTTGTCCTTAGCTTCTTTTACTCAACATACTGTTTTTGAGGTTCATCTATATTGTACCTACATGATGAGGTACAACAAATACCTATAGTATTTGTTGAATACTATATACCTTACATTTTTAATCTATTCACCAGTGGGGTGTTTCCACATTTTGGCTATTTCTAATATGAACGTTTATGTGCAAGTCTGTTACACATATGTTTTCATTCCTAGGAGTGGAATTGCTGGGTTGCATGGTATAATTATGTTTAACATTTTAAGAAGATGCCAAACTATTTTCCAAAGTGGTTGTACCGTTTACATTCCTACAAGCACTGTTTAAGTTTTTCCACATCCTTCATAATACTTGTTATCTGTCCTTTTTACTATAGCCATCCAGGGGGTATGAAGTGGTATCTGATGTTTCTGATATGCATTTCCCTCATGATGGATGGCATTGAGCATCTTTTCATGTGCTTGTCTGCCATTGTATATCTTCTTTAGAGCAATATTTATCCAAGTCCATTACCAATTCTTTTTTTTTTAAGATTTTCATTTATTTATTTGACAGAGAGATCACAAGTAGGCAGAGCAGCAGGCAGAGAGAGAGAGAGAGGAGGAAATAGGCTCCCCACTGAGTGGAGAGCCTGATGTGGGGCTCGATCCCAGGACCCTGAGATCATGACCTGAGTCGAAGGCAGAGGCTTAACCCACTGAGCCACCCAGGAGCCCTTCCATTACCAATTCCTAAATAGGGTCACTTGCCTTCTTAAAATAGTAAGAGTCATTAGTGTTCTTTATATATTCTAGATACAAGTCCTTTATCAGATACATTATTTACAAATATTTTCTCCAAATCTGGGGCTTATTCATTCATTTACTTCGTGATATCTGTTGAAGCAGAAAACTTTTTGACTTTAATGAAGTCCAATTTTATTATTTTTTCCTTTTATGGATCATGCCTTTGGTGTTAGACCTAAGAAATCTTTGCCTAACATAAGGTCACAAAGTTTTTCTTCTGTTTTGTTATCCCCCCCCAAAGGTTTTATAGTTTTTGCAATAAGATTGAAGTCTGTGATCTATTTTGAGTTAATTGTTATCTGGTGTGAGGTAAGGCCTAAATTAATCTTTTTATATGCAGATGTGTAATTGTAAGTTAAAAGGATTGGCAGCACCAAATGTCAGCGAAGATATGGAACAAATGGAACTTGCATAAATTATTGGTGGGAATATAGAATGGAAGAATCAATTTGGAAATAAATCTAGCTGTTTCCTATAAAATTTAACATCTTACCCAAGAAATTCAATTCTTTTATGCAGCAAATGAAAATATACATCCGCATAATGAGTTATACATGAATGTTCAAAGCAGTATTATACATTATAGCCCACACTGCAAATGGCTGTAATGTTCATTGGAAAAATGGATAAATAAACTGTGGTGTATTTATATAATGGAATACACTACTCAATAATAAAAAGGGGAAAATATTGTTACGTGCAAATATGTGGTCAATTTCTAAAACCCTTATAACCATTATGCTGAGTGTAAGAGATCATACAAAACAGAGCACCTATTTTATTATTCAATTAACATACATTTTTAGCAAAGGCAAGACAATATGAATTTCTAGAAAAGGCAATAATCTATGATGACAGAAAATTAGAACAATATATATCTCGAGTTTAGAAAGGGTGAGTATTGATTAGAGAGAGAGTATGAAAGCTTTTTGGAGTGATGTGGTGTTTTACATCCTGATAGCATTTAAAATATTACAGTGTATGCATTTGTCAAAACTCAGTGGATATTCACTTAAGATCATTGCATTTCACTATGTGTAAATTTTATTTCAAAAGGAGGAAAACAATCAAAAACTTAAACTCTTGTTAAAGATAGGCATTAAACCATAAGATAGATTGATGGATTGATCCACACATGCCTAGATAGATAGATACGGAGTAAAGTAAGTATAGTAAAAAGTTAATGACAGAATCTAGGTGGTAGGTATATGGATGGTCACTGCAAAGATTTTTAACTTTGCCAAACGTCTGAAAATTTATAAAATAAAATGATTCAAGGGGAGTCTGAGTGGGTAAGGTAAGCATCTGCCTTTGGCTCAGGTCATGATCCCAGAGTCCTGGGATCAAGCCCAGATTGCACTCCCTGCTTAGTGGGGAGTCTGCTTCTACCTCTCCCTCTACCCCTCCCCCCTGCTTGGGCTCTCACTCTCTCTCTCAAATGAATTTTTGAAAAATTAAAAAGAATTTAAAACATTAAATAATTTGAAATAAAGGAAATCATGCATTGCATTGTTTTTTCAAACCTAGAAGTACTTCTTTTACTGCCTCTAAAGAGGGGAGAAAAACCTTGGATTCACTTCAAGACAGGTCCTAGAAAGGGCTCTTCTTCCTCAGTTATTTGTCTGTATTGCATGAAGAAAGGATATGAACCTTTAGTCAACATTTTATCTAAATTAATTAATCTCTTTAGGGAGGCTCCTTTGTTAATCACAGTGGTATCCAGAGGGCTTTGAGAAGTATCTCAGTTAATTCATCCCTTTCCCATATTGAAGCCATTCAGAAACATTGCTTTTTTTTTTTTTTTTTAAGATTTCCTTTTTATACATATTGCAACAAGTTCACTATAAAACATTCATCTGGGGGGAAAAAAAACATTGCTTTTAAGGGACTTAATGTCTTTATTTCAAAATTGCTGGTGATTATCATGTAGAATACCTCAAAAGATCCCAAAACCCAAAGGAGAAGTTATTGTCTCTGTTCATTTTAATTTGAAGGCATTTTATTTCTGGTGGTTCAAATGATTCTACTCTCTTTAGTTCATCATTCACAAAATGGCTTTTTTGAGACCCTGCCTTAAATCAGCAATCTGTGATGAATTTAACATCTTCAGAAGAGAAGGCCCTTTCCTATAATTTATTGTTAAAATACTACATCAGTAAATGAAAGATAAGTGCCACACAACTTCTACAGTAGTGTCACAACTGTTTTCATTTTTCCACAGTGCAATTTGTTTGTCATTATTGATATTGATTTTTACATAATTGCTAATTTGTACACTTGACTTCATATCCATAACATTTACTTATGTATATTACCCCAGAATGACCTCTTGTTTTATGTATAAGAGAGGCTTGGAAACAAGGTGATAAAGATGGGCATGAGCAAGTTTCTTTCCAAGAAAAATCAAGCAATGTAGTTGTGTAGATTTGACTTTCCAGGAACTGGCAGCTTCCTCTCCCTTCCCTGTGTGATGCCTAGGAATGTTTGTCTTTCTTACTTTCATTTTTCTGCATTTCCTAAAAGGGCTACAGAAATCAGAGTTTGTCATTGTAAGCCCTCTTAATACGTAGCAAAGGTAAGGCTTGTTTTAAATATATAGATACACTTAAGTAACAGTTATTTTTTAGCTATTCAGAACTGAGGAGAAAAATTAAATAGCTTCTTATTCTAACATAGAAAAACTGTATATCATCTATAGTCAAATGTTGTTGGGACTTATCTTTTGTTGATTCTTGAGAAGGAAAGTCAAAGGTCCAGATCAGAATTTGTGAGTCTAGAGTGTACAAAAAAGTCTTGAGGACTGAGAATTTTTTTTGGAGAGAGCTGAATCCTTATAATAAATTCTTAATTACTTATCTTCTTGTCCATATTTGCTTTTTTTCAAGAACAAATGTTATTTATTCCAGAGATGGACAGCTGGATTTGTGGAATATGTATGAGGTGTTGCTTAGTTTGGAAATATTTCAGATTAAAGAATATTGTCACAATATCTGTTGAACTAGCAGTCCTCTGAAATGGAGCAGGAGTTATGAATGGCTCTACTTTCATAATTTATTATTTTTTAAAGATTTTACTTATTTATCCAACAGAGATCACAAGTAGGCAGAGAGGCAGGCAGAGAGAGAGAGAGGAGGAAGCAGGCTCCTTGCCAAGCAGAGAGCCTGATGTTGGGCTCGATCCCGGGACCCCGGGATCATGACCGGAGCCGAAGGCAGAGGCCTTAACCCACTGAGCCACCCAGGCGCCCCTCTGTTTTCATAATTTCTGAAAAAAAATAGTCCTTTCTGAAAGTAGGTATTTTTATTATTAATTTACATATATGGTATTAAGTATAATTAGTTCAAGACGAAAGTTAACTGAAGCATTTTGTTTACCATGGTTGGTATTAAGCTAAATGAGTACTAAAACTCAACAAAGAATTTTTGCCTACTAACATGAAGGATCCCAAATCTAAGAAAGAAAGAAAAAGGAAAGAAAAAAGTAGAGACAATGGATTAGAGCAATAGATACAGCAGGAATTAGAGATAGGGATGAGGTCGAGTGTAATATTTTGATTGTGTCTTAGAAGCCCTCATTTGAGTTGGAACCCATGTATCAAACCAGGTGAGGACTCAAGTTTGGGCCCAGCAAGACTTTGAGGCAGATAAAGGTGGGAGATGAGAGAAAGGAAGAAAAACAGATGCCAATTCATTTCTTCATATGACACATTTTTACTGGGAGCTCGTAGCCACTAGCACTGCATTATTCAATGGTGAGAAATATACACATAGTCTTTGTAGCTGTCAGAGTCTCTGCAACATTTGAGGAAAGCTTATTAAATGGATTATTTACATAGGTTTGGGCAGGCTTAAGGGAACCAACAAGGGACAGCACTAGACTCCAAGCCTAGTAACAGTGACAAATCATTACCAACTCAGGTGGTGGGGGTGACCTTCAGAGAGGGCTATTTGATAGGAACACTGATTGGGTACAAGTGTATGGTCAAACCCTGATGACCTAAAATAAACAAGATAAGACCCCCATCTCCCTTCCTTCTTGTCCTTCAGTATCCTGAGAATGTATCCCTTTTGCTGTACCTAACCGAAAGTGAGAAGAGAGATGAGCCTGCTGATACAGTCCATATGGGTCAGGCTCTCAGAGCAGAGAGAGGAGTGCAGGTTGGACAGGAATATGGGTAGGTGGCGAGTGGAAGATAACTACAATGGTCCCTCTCTTCACTGAGCTTTCCTTTTGGGACAGTGGTTCTCCATTGGAGGAGATTCTGCTTTCTCAAAAGGCATTTGCCAATGTTTGGTGAAATTTTTTTTTATTTATTTAAATGATGGTTGAGGGGAGGGGAATTAGTGGCATTTTGTGGGTAGAGGCCAGGAATACTGCTAAACATCATATAACACACAGACCGTGTGCCCACGTGTGTGAGCACACACGTACACACACACAATCATCCAGTCTGAGATGCCCATAGTGCTGAGGTTGAGAAACTCGGCTTTAGTGTAGGAAAAAAAAAATTGTCAAATGATCACATAGATGAATATAAAATTATAAACTGCAGTGTCCTATGAAAGAAAGTCACATGTTATTATAAGAATACAGAATCAGAGAAGGCTTTTGTGAAGATAGGATGATTAAACTCAGATGTGATCAGAGATAAATCAACCAAAAGAAGGGGAGGGGAAAAATAATCCTGGTAGAGGAGATATCACATACAAGTGAGTAAGGCGATAAGCAGAATGGAATCTTTTAGGAAAAGGAAGGTAAGTGAGTTGGAATGCAGAGAAAAAGGGAGAGCTTGGTACTCAACTGGCTGGCTAGGCTGGGTCCAGATCTTTCAGGGAATTGGGAGCCATTAAAGAGTTAAGTGTTTTTGAGCCATGCAAACTAGCCAAAGTAAATAGGAGCAAATAGGGTAAGTGGACACTTACCATAAAAGGTAAGTCAGGAGCCAGCATAACTGTGCCACTGCTCGGGTGGTGGCCATTTAGGACAAGATGGAGATGAATAGGTGATTAGAGTAGCCTCTGTCTGAATCCCACCCCACTCCCACTCAAGAGGCAAAACAGTGCAGTGATTAAGAGTATTCGATCTCTAGAGCCAAATTGCTTGGGCATAAATTCTGGCCAACATTGATTATCTGTGTGATTGTATAGTGTTATGAGAAAATAAGATAAGTAACTCTAGAAGCCCGTTTCCCCCTCTGACAAATAGGGGTAATAATGATATATTCCACCTAGTGTTATAAGAGCACAAGGTAATTTAAAAAGAGAGTTGAGCCAGTGCTTGGCATGTAGTAAAGATTTTAATTATTAAAAGTGACTGTCATGATGATGATTACTGTGGCTGGTGTTCCAGAAGAGGAGTCAGGGAATTATTGCCAGCCAGTCAAATGTGGTGGCTGCCTATTTTTGTAAATACATTTTTATGGAATATAGTCATGCCTATTCGCTTGCATATCATCTGTGGTTGCTTTCACGTGACAGCGGCATTTAAGTAATTGGAATATAGGCTATATGGCCCACAAAGCTGAAAATATTTCCTATCTGGCTCTTTTCAGAACAAGTTTGCAGACCTCTGTTCTAGAAGGCTTGAAGCACTACTTGCCCCATGAAACTTATCCTTCCTGGGTTCTTTTAACAGTTTTCTGAAGACATGGCAGCAGCTCTCTTCAGATATTCCTAATCCTTATTCCAATTTCTGAAAATGCATTTACCTTTGATTCCCAACCAGCTGCCAGCATATCTACTCTTTTCTAGTCAACCTCTAGACTTTCTTTTTTTTTAAATTATTTTTTATTTTTAAGATTTTATTTATTTATGTGAGAGTGAGAGAGAGCGAGTGCATGGTGGGGGTGGAGCAGAGAGAGGAGAGAGAGAAGGAGGGAGCAGAGAGAGAAGGAGACTCTCCGCTGAGCAGGGAGCCCAGTGCAGGGCTCCATCCCAAGGTCCTGGGATTATGACCTGAGCTAAAGCAGACACTTAACTGACTGAGACACCCAGGTGTCCCCTTAATGAGTCTGTCTGTCTTTCTTTCTTTCTTTCAATTAAATTTTATTTTATTTTATTTTTTCAGTGTTCCAAGATTCATTGTTTATGCATCACACCCAGTGCTCCATGCAATACGTGCCCTCCTTAATATCCACCACCAGGCTCACCCAACCCCCCTACTCCCCTCCCCTCCAAAACCCTCAGTTTGTTTCTGAGGCCACAGTCTCTCATGGTTCGTCTCCCCCTCCAATTTCCCCCAACTCACTTCTGCTCTCCTTCTCCCAATACCCTCTGTGTTATTCCTTATGCTCCACAAGTGAGTGAAACCATATGATGATTGACTCTCTCTGCTTGACTTATTTTACTCAGTAAAATCTTCTCCAGTCCTGTCCATGTTGATAGAAAAGTTGGATATTCATCCTTTCTCATGGAGGCATAATACTCCATTGTATATATGGACCGTATCTTCTTTATCCATTCATCTGTTGAAGGGGATCTTGGCTCTTTCCACAGTTTGGCGACTGTGGCCATTGCTGCTATGAACATTGGGGTACAGATGGCCCTTCTTTTCATTACATCTGTATCTTTGGGGTAAATACCAATTAGTGCAATTGTAGGGTAATAGGGAAGTTCTATTTTTAATTTCTTAAGGAATCTCTACACTGTTTTCCAAAGTGGCTGCACCACTTGCATTCCCACTAACAGTGTAAGAGGGTTCCCCTTTCTCCACATCCTCTCCAACACTTGCTGTTTATTATCTTGTTAATTGTGGCCATTCTAACTGGTATAAGGTGGTATCTCAGTGTGGTTTTGATTTGAATCTCCCTGATGGCTAATGATCATGAACATTTTTTTATGTGTCTGTTAGCCATTCATATGTTTTCTTTGGAAAAGTGTCTGTTAATGAGAGTTTCTTAAGGGAGACTTTTCCCTACTAACTTCTCCAATTCTTGATTAAGAAAAATACTCATCTTATAATTCTTCTGTGGTTATTGTGATACTGCAGTCTTGGGTTTTATCAACCCAAAATTTATCCCATGTGCCTCCCCCCTCCCATGTGGTTGATGAACCTGTTTCCTGGTGGAATTCACCAGAACCATGGCACACCAGTTTTGCCCTGATGAAGTTCTGTACACCGAAGGACTGAAATAAATAACAATGTCTACAGTTATGGGAGACTCACTATGTGCAGGCACTATTGTAAAGTTATTAAATGGATTATGACATTTAATCTGCCCTCAGGTTATCCCCCCCCCATTTTGTAGATGAGGAGTCGAAGGCTCAGAAATGAAGCTCCTGGTCCAGGGTCTCCCTGTTGGTCAGAGGTCTGAGCCCAGCCAGGGATTGTGGGGCCCTTGCTCTTCATCCCTTCCCTGTGAGAGCTGATGGCTGCCCTCTAGGCCCAGGTACCCAGACCAGGATCTCCTCATGATCTGAGGAACAGAATGGACCAGGACAAAGAATAAAAGCTCAGTAACACAGGTAAGGAATCTGGTCTCTAGAGAGTTAAATCTCCACGTACACAGAAGCCCAGATATCCAGAAAAATCCATCTAGCCTTCGGATTAAGGCAATGACACCAAGAAGACCCTCAAAATGGAGGTAAATTTAGCTTCAGCCAGAAAGATTGTCATATGTTTTCAGCAAAAATATATGGGAATAACTAGCTTAGGCCAGAACTTGGAGAATAGAAGTGGAGTTGTATTGATTGTGGTACACACACGCATGTGCATATGAGTGTGTGTGTGTACACACAAGAATATTTATATGCGTGCACACACACACACACACATAGAGAAGTATATAGCTTCTAATAACTTTTTTGATCAGTGATGAATACGGTTTTGTTCAAATTTTTTTCATTTCTGCTGGAGAACCATATATATTGCCTTGTGCAGAGAAACTCATTTGAACTAGTCAAATAGAGGAAAATGAATCTTCCTGCTTCTGCTTCCCTGTTGTGCCTATTGATGGTAATTTGTACAGAGGTTTATCCCACATGGCGCTTAGAAATGCAACTAACGCTTGCAGTTTACCTTTCCAGGATGAGGAAACCCTGGTAACAGATTTCTTTAGACCTGAAGATGAGGGTATTTAATTTTCTGAACTTATGTCATATTTTTGTCCTGTCACACTGACAAACCCTTAAAAGCTTTTGTGGAGGTGATAGCTCTCTAGATCTCAGTCATGTGAGTGTGTATTTAGTTCAAGTACAACAAATCAATGAGCCTGAGATCTGTTTGTCCAGGAGTTCACTAGGCACGATGAGGAGATAAAGTCATCAATGGAGATGAAGTAGTGTCTGTAATTTAAGCAGAGACTTGTCGGACAAAATCAGAATGGCACTGAGTATAAGGCCCCTATGAGTTTAGAGGGGAAAAAAACGAGACAATAGAAGCTTACTTTGTAATGTTTGTGGAGGTTTTCATTTTAAACAGCAAATATTTATGGAGAAAAGGCAGCTCAAGGAACAGGAACATACATTGAATTTGGTAAGTGGTAGTGGGGTGGCTATAATTACAGTCATAAATGTGTAGATGTTATCCCCAACTGGCATTTTAAAATTGCTAAAGATCTTACTACAGATTTTTTCAGTTGTAACTGCCTTTGCCATTTCATTGGTTCAAGGTATGTTTCCTTTTGGTGTTGGAATCTCCTTGTATGATTGTTTTATAATTTTATGCTTTCTATTTAGTTACTTTTAAAAAGTTCAGTTCCTGCTCAGGCTTGGGGGTTTACCCAAGAAGTTATATCAGAGGCAAAGCCATGGACCTCCAGGGGTATCCAATTCAGTTAAGTGGTCAAAGGAGAGCAGGAAACCACAAAGCAATTTGTTATGATGCAAAGAACAGGTAAAACCTTAAGATGAGGAATGAGAGAGGATGCCTTGTGACCTCACATACTGCAGACCTACTGATCCCCCCAGATTCCCATAGCTAGGCAAACTGGAATCTATAGGGCTCTTAGATAAAAAACCCTCTGTGTTACTCAATCTCTCCTGTGTAGACGGGGGATTCTTGAGGTGACTGCTACTTTTCAATCCAAGAGGAAACTAGTAGAAACAAATTTCCCCTGGTAGAAGCTTATATTAATACTCTCAGAAAATGAGAACTAAGGTTTGCTTACATATTATAGATGAAAATACTTAGACTCCAATATTTCTAAATAAAAAACCCTCTAAAATGTATTTACTCTTAAAAGAACAGCAACTAAAGCTTTGTTCTATACTTTTAATTACTTAAAATAACGTAGCCATTTATTCCCCTGCAAAAATTACTCTGTATTTTGACAAAAGCAATTAAACACTGATCCAGGAGGGAAATTGATCAACTTCACTACGTAAACATTTCTTAGGGCCAATATTACCTGATTTCAAAGAGAAAAGACAAAAATATTTACAACACATGATTGTGTTTAGGTTTAAATTTTTTTAGCATCTAAATCATTTTAAAAACAGAATAAAAGGGAAAAGAACACAAAGACAATAAAAAAACAAAAATGCAAAAAACTTAGGAACATATGAATAGATATTTCACTCCTAATTTAATATTAAAATTTATAACAAATATGAAGTACAATTTTCACTTTTATATTGGCAAAAATGGTGATATATATTGTTGGTGAAAGTGTGGGGAAATGTACAATTCCATATAAAGTTAATAGAAATGTGCACTGGTACAATATCTTTGAAGCACAATTTAGAAATATCTTTCGGAATTTTAAATTCAAGTACTATTTAACCTGGCAGTTCCATTTCTAGGAATCTATCTTACGAATATGCTTAGTATGTATATAAAATATATGTGTCCATTGTTATTAATAATTAGAGTCTAGAAATATTCTTTTTTTGGAAGATTTTTATTTATTTGTCAGAAAGAGAGAGCACAAGCAGGGGGAGCAGAAGGCAGAGAGAGAAGCAGGCTCCCTGCTGAGCAAGGAGCCTGATGTGGGATTCAATCCCAGGACCCCAGGATCATGACTTGAGCCCAAGGCAAACGCTTAACTAACTGAGCCACCCAGATACCCAAAGAGTCTAGAAATATTCTAAAATGCCTATTAATGGGAAAATGATTGGGTAAATCATGAGATATTCATATAATGGATTGCTTTGCAGCCATTTTTAAAAAATGAGTTACCTCCCTAGGTACTGATACACTGACATAGAACTCTTTCTAAGATATTAAGGGGAGGGTGGAGAGGGAAGCTGTCCACAGTAGGCTGTGTAGAAAAGTCCAGAAAATATACTTAAGAAGCTTTAAATAGCAGTTCCCTGTGGGACAGTGTGCAATGGGAGGGATAATATTGAATACGTAAAAAGGAAATTACATGAGAAATGAATACATAGATGCATCCAGGATGCATGTCACTCTCAAATCCAGGCATGCATTTCACAAATATCTTCAGGCAGCCAATATATTTGCCAGTCTCAGTCACTAGTTCCCTTTTCATGTGATTCATGTCAGCTCCTCACATTGGGTTAAAAGGGCACCATTATTGCTAAAGGATTAATAGACGTACTCCTAAAAATTTCGTGAGTGTAAAAGGAAGATTATGAAATTCCCTCTTGTATTGTCAAATTGTTTTTTAGGTCTGGTTTATCTAGGTATTTAGTTTCATAGTTTTCCCAGCTGCTGTCAATTGCAACATGTTTTCTTCATTGTAGTAATACATAGTTATTTTTTAACATTTTCATAACCCAGGCTTAGCATATATGGTGGGTACTTGATTTACTTGGCATTTTGCTTAAGCTGTTTAAAGGCTGGTGGTTGTTTTTCTCAATTCACACCAATTCATGGGAGCTGTGACATCCCTGTGGCTTCGTGGTTTCTGTTTTTCTCCTCACTGAGGTTTCCATTGAGTTCCAAAGAACCAGCTGTTTATTGGAAGCTCGTGACCGTATACCGGAAATAATCACTGCTAGTGGACTTCTACAGAGTCCCATTGAAATGAGATGCACTTAAAATGCACCCAGCTGAATAGGCAGAGTGCATCACCTGCCACTTGTTTTCCTGGCTGTGTCGACTTTAGCTGATTTCCAGTCCATGACTTGAATATACACTGAGTCCAAAATCTACTTTCTCTTTGTTTTCAACATGGACAATAAAGGCCAGTGAAGTTGAATTTTATACTCCAAGGTCCTCTTGTCTTATTGAATAAAATTGAGTTGAGTATTCCCAGACCACAAAACTCTCTTGCTCTCCCTCTCTTTAGCTAGAGTTACACACTCAAGATGAGTTTCATGAACAGAAAACCATGTACATAATGAATATTTTAAAAACCTTTTCTTGCCAAAACAGGGCCTTTTGATGTTATAGCTGTGTTCATACTCTCTTTCCTTTTTGGAATTCAGTATCCAAATCAATAAGGGATCATAGCTACTTAACATTCTTTGTCCAGAAACCTTACATATATAATTTGGTACCCTGTTTCACAAAAATAAAACCACTGTCCTTGTGCAAGGTGACTAAAAACTAATATGCTGGTTTTAAATAGAGTGTTGGCTCCAAACTGTAAGTTTTCCAAACTGTGAAAAGTAAAGCAATGCATTGAAAGCAAAAAAGTCTTCATTGTCAGAACATACCTTGAAAGATACCTATTTCCCCCTCCTTCCCCCCCCCCCCAGGGTTTATTTTTAAGAGTGAATAAGCCTCATGCATAGTTTTGTGATTGCCATAGAAAGAAGTGAGGAGCGAGGAGCTAGGGCGCGCAGTGAGCATGGGTCAAATAAATAGCATTTCTTTTTACAGTTAGGCCCTTTGTCTGAGGTCTCAGCTAAGAGAACAAATATTGAATGTTTTTCAGATAAATGTGTCTCTCATCACAAGAAATAGCCAGGAAAACAGCCACAAGGCACTACCTTAACAGCATCCAGAAGGCTGCAGGGCCAATGTTCACCATGAACTTGTGTGAGAGTCCCTGGTGTTCTCAATTTACTGGTTTTTCAAGAAGACACAAATTGAAAAATAAAATGACATAACATAAAGAGTAAAGTAAGAAAACAAAAATAAAAATAGCATGAATTACAAACCCAACTAACATTGCCTAGGAGAAAAAAGGCTTTGAATGTATGGGCTGCACAATAACATTGCTTATTTAAACAGAGTCAGTTTTTTGGGATGGCTGGGTGGCTCAGCTGGTTGAGCGTCTGCCTTTGGCTCAGGTCATGACCCCAAGATCCTGGGATCGAGTGCTGCATTGGGCTTGCTCAATGAGGAGTCTGCTCCTGCCCCTGCCTACTTCTCCCCCTGCTGTGCTCTCTCTCTCTCTCTCTGACAAAGAAATTTTAAAAACTTTAAAAAATTAATAAATAAAAATAAAATAAACAGAACCAGATTTCAAAATGACTTTCTGTGGGCTTAGAAAATGCCCAATCTTTTTACTTTTTCAGTTTCAGAATTCCTTATCTTAAATGAATTTTGGCAGTTGTGTTTTGGAAGTCAGGTTATTTTTTTTTTCAGATTGTACAGTGCATACACATATATATCATATTATATAATAACCTTCAGTTATTAGCACAGCTCTGCATAATCGAACACATTGATTTTTATGATGAAAAGCATAGATGCTCATATTAAAGGAGATAAATATGCTTCAAATAAGGTTGTATCAGGGCAAGTCAGGTTTTGCCACTAAATAAATATACTGCTAGTTTTTTTTTTAATTTGATTTTCACAGTTTCTGTATTTTTTAATTGTGGATAAGGAATAATGAAATTGGATTAGGCTGACACTACATAGCACGCAAGATTATGGAAAAGCCTTTTTCAATGTCACCAACAGAATTAATTACCAAGTCTTCTTTTCCCATAACTTGGAATAACACACTTGGTAATGAGTCACAGTTCAGGAAGAACACTCAGAGGCATTGGCACCAAAAATTTAAGCAAACCGCTCAAGTAGAATTCTCTGTTCTAGAAGCTGTGAAAACATAGGGGGCCAGAAAGCCACATCAGCTGATTTGAACTGGATACCATTTCCGTGAACAAGTGAAGGCCCATGCTTCTCATTGAATTTGTGAGCTTTAATTGATATAATTGAACTTCGACCTTGAGGGTTAAAATGTGGCCAAGACACTGGACGTTATGTAGCCATTAGTGATCATTATCCTAGTAGCTTCCCAGCTGACATTTTTAGAAACCATGAGTGGTTTACAGTGGTGACCGTTTTAATGAACAATGCTGGATTTGATGTTTCTGGTGACCTCATTGATTAACTGGAATCAGCTACCTGACAGAAATTCATTATTAATTGGCCAGAAATTTTAAAAAGAGATGCTGGCTTAATGAACTTAGAACATAATAAAAGTTATACATTGAAATGCGCTGCTTGAGGATAAGAGATAAAAAGGTCTACATGTGCAGACCATGCTGTAAATTACACCCACTTACTTTTTCTTGCTGGTTTGAATGCATCGGCTGTTGCTTTCTCGTAGTAAAGTAAAAGTATTGGAGTGCAGTGGAAAGCCCTGTTCAGAACACAGGGTATTTTCACGACTCAGCAGAAGTGGGAAACTTCCCAGGTAAATGTGCTTGGGAAGTCCCCACATGGCCACATGACAGAGATTAGTGAACCTTGTTACTAAAACTCACCCTCTCCCCGCCCCACGACCATCAGGCCTCATATAGATGCACCTGACATGCAAAGCTATTGTCCCTAGACCTTCTTTTAGACTGTCCCGACAAAGAACCGTCACTTCCTAATATTCAGCCCTCTGCTTTGTTTCTGTATGAGTGTCCAACTCCTGCTTCCCCGCCCTCCCCACACGCATCAGCTTCATCTGGTTATCAGGTATTTAATATCTTCAAACTTATTTCTGCTGAGGCCAAAGTAAACGAAACCAAAATGAAGGCCAAACTAGACGCCAGGTAGATTCCGCTATCCTCTGGGCCCATCTCGAAAAAAGGCAGTTGGGGGTCTGTAATCAGAAATAGTAGAAGGGACTCTTCACGGATAGCTGAATCTCTGGGTCCAAAGCCTGGTTTGCTCACTTCCCAGTTATCTCATTCTCGGCAAGCCACATCCCTTCTCCAGACTTGAAATTTCTCTCTGCTGAAATGGGAGATTATTGAATTAAACGGCCGCCAAGTCTTCTTTCAACTTTAAAAGCTTATTAGACTTTGATTCTTCCATGTTTTGGCAGATCTGTTATCCTAGCTTCACTGGCCTCTCTAACTATGAAATAACAAAGCAGACCTTTCTGTGTTGATTCTTTGCTTCTCCTATCAAGTTATTATCTGCTTGCTCGTCACGCCAGCCAAAGGCCTTTCCTTCTTTGGCCTCTCCCCCAGACTAATTAAGTGAAGACCATTTGTACATGTACTCAGTGTGGAGTGATAGCAGACATGAGCTTATCTGTATGTTTTTCCTAAGCCAGAAGCTTGAGCAATGATGTTTACTTGTTTCAGGCTTACACTTGAGAATTGGTCAAAAGAATCATTTACCTGGCAAAGCCATAACTCAGTGGGAAATCATATTCATTTGAATGTTTTCTAAAACACATTTCTTGCTTCTTGGCTCTTAATAGCACAATTTTGTTTCTTTTATTCTTCCTATGAGAGTAATTACTGGCGCTTGGTGGGCTCACCTTTAAAAAAAGGAAGAAAGAAACATTTGTAAAATTATATTTTTTCTCTGGCATTATCATTAAAAACTATGCAGTGACGATTCAGTATTTAGTATTGGTTTGTGATTTGTTTTCTTTTTTTTTTCTTTCCCTGCCTGACCCTACTCCCTACATCAGACTTGGAAGGAAAATCGTGAAAGTCAATGAACAATGAAAACATTGGTATTTTAGCAATATTTTCTGATATAAATTTCATGTCTAACATGAAATTTAAGCAAAATGGTTATGTGTTATTTAAGTAAATAAACCCCCAATGGCACCAGCATCTGTGATTTTTGTTATAAAATTTTGTTATAAAACATTTCGTCCATGTTATAAAATATATTTTTAAACATATCACAACTAAGCATTTGTTACACTTTATAAGAAAGGAAGCAATTGCTGTTGTGTTTCAGAAGTTATATCTTTTTTCTTAATGTAATAGGTGTTCATAGACTCTAATCAGTATTTTAAAACATAGAATCTCTCTAAAAGAAAATAGTCTACTGAAGATACGAGATAACTTTTATGTGAGTAAAATGTTACCAGATTTTAAAATTAAAGTCATCTTTGAAACTTTCAAGCATAGTACGAAATAGAAATTTGCAAACTTCCTGTCAGAGCAGTATAAGCTTTAGTCTTGAGTGAAGCGTTCAAGAACACATCACTGATCTTCCACATATCTATTTGAAGTATTTAAATACTTTAATACCCTTAAAGTATTTGTTGACAAAAAGGAATGTTCCTACTTAAGGCGTTTAGAAAACGAAAAATTCCATCTGATATATGTCCTCAAGGAAAAAACAAAAAACACAAAAAACAAAAAACTGAACATGAGTTCTGAGAAGCCTCAGGCAGGAGAAAGGAAAACAATCATAGTTGACTATATTTTAAGAGAAATCATGCCAGATGCCATTTTAAATATTTGAATAATTAGTCTGAAATCATCCAGTACAGCCCTGACCAATTTGAAATCTGGGGCAAAAGCAGAGATTATAATTTGGCAATGGCTTGAACATGTTGAAATAGGGAATTCGTGCTTAGGGAAAAATTACCCAGAGGATTTAGTGTTTAGAATTTTGACCTTTAGAAGGTTTATTAATCTCTCCAGCACTCCATTTTTCAGTCAATGAAATGGGATATTTGCCAACTACCCTACGTGAGATTTGTGATATGAATGAAAGTTAATCTTTTAGAAATATAGAGAAAAGTCGTAAGTGCAAAAACCATGGTCATTTCCTCTTAATTTCTTTTTGTTGATTTAAAAAATAACAAAAGTGGTTCATGCTTATTGAAGACAATAGAACTTACATTTCTAAGAATATTTCAAGTCTAAATGGGCTTCAGGGTCTTTTACCCTTTAGATGACAGGAAACCCGATTTTCCTTAGAGCTCCTTTCCTAATTAATTCCCTCTGGGAATCTTTGATGTGAATGGAGGGCAGAAAGAGAGTTCTACCCACAGCTCACTACTCTCCCTGCTCTGGAGGCTGGTGTTGCCCTGTTTTGCTCCCCTTCTGCTCCTGGGATGGCCCACCATCAGTTTCTTTCAGCCCCTGGTGTCCTCTTTGCTTGTCTTCCTTCCTTCTTCCATCAATGTCTTCCGGGTGATGCAGGACTGAGGTGTGGGGAGACGATAGCTCTGAGTTTTGCCCAGCTTCACTTTGTGGCCTCATTCACAGTGATTTTCTCTCAGGGACTTCCTTGTTTTTCCTAACAGCAAAGCCCCTGGGGTGACAGCCTGGCATATCTAACAGGAACTTGGGTCTTGGGATGGCTAAGGGGAGGCCACTGCCCAGGGACAAAATGGAGAAGACTGTACAGCCTCAGGCAGGGATTGTCCCACAGCCTTCTGACACTGGATCCCACCTGGTGAGGACCTAATTTGTTCTTTTCCTTTTGTTTCACAAAGCACATGACCTGGCTCTGTTTCTATGACAGGCTGTTTTTGAAACAACCTATAGGAATTTATGAGTCTGCTCCCCGCAACCCCTCCTAGAACACACTCAGCTTTGCCTGCCATGTTAATCTAACATGTTCTCGCCATTAACAAACCAAGGGCCTGGGTGGTCTTTCCAACTCTTCTCAAGCCTCTGCCTTCTATATCTGAGCTCTGCTAAAATTCTTTGCAGATTTTTCTTGGGTTGTATTCTTTTCTCTTTTTCTCACTCCTTTTCTAGGTGGTTATACCCATTCCTAAGGCTTTCAGATAGATCAGCTTGCTCGTGTCTCCCTCCTATTCAATCTTGTCAGACCTCCAAGGTGATGGTGGTCTTGGGGAGTGGGGGTGATGGAAGTGACCATGTAGGTGTGGATTCTTGATCTATTTTGAAGGTAGAGACAATGGAATGTCTTGGTTGCTATGAGAAAAAGAAAAGTGTTAACAGTTATGCTTAGATTTGGGGCTTGAACAAATGGTTGAATGGAGTTTCCATTTGAGATGGAGAAGATTGTGGAAACATCAGGGAACATCTGAGATATGTTAGTCATGCAAAAGATGTTGAGAAGGCAGGTCTCTATTGAAATAAGAAGTTGGAAGAGAAGTCTGAAAGTTGTCAACACTGAATTCACAGAATAGGACAGGGTCACCAGTAGAATATTTCTGGCATTTATAGATACATAATACATAATACATATTTGTGTTATGTTTATGCATTTTAAATATTTTCTATTATTTATAATATTTATATAAGTATGTATATTAATATAATGTTGACACCTAAAATGTTATATTGGAATGTGTTGTGTTAACTTGGAATATGTTATTCCAAGTCTTTTGATCACATTGCACCATTACTTTTCAAAATGGCTATTCAATTTTCACTCCCTTCACCTATCTACAAATGTATCCATTTCTTCCTGGAATGTTGTGTTTACTTAGGTATCACATCCCAACTGGGTATGAAATCATCAGGAACTAATGAAGTGCCGTATTTATCTGTAGGTCCAAGGATGGCACTTCTCCAAGATTATGAGCAGTTTAGAAACATATATTCTCATATATACGAGATGAGTAAAGGGATTTCGGTTTTCGGTTTAAAAGATGAACTGCAAGGGAACTACCCTGGTTCAAACAGCAAGCTACTGTGAAAATCTGATGGAGAGTAAGATGTCTGATCCTTTCTGAGACGTAAGGAGCAGAATCAGGGTCCCTGACACTGGCACATGCCAAATTAGGTTGGGTCCTTGCAGGAGGAAGAAAACCAGCAAAGGAAACAAATTCCTTTGAGAAGAAGATTTTCCATTTAAGAATGGATACTGGAGTTTTGTAAGCCCATGTTTTTGTTATTACTACACCAACTATTGGTAAGGCCATACTTAAATAACTTACATAGACTTGAAAATAGATTATTGTCACTTTGTGTGAGCTATTTTCCCTGTCCTTTACCCCAGCCACCCCATTCCTCCATTTTCATGATGCCTGAAACTTAGGTCGGTTTCCCACTAGCTTGGGAAATGAGCCAATGCCTGATAAGTGATCATTCTCACCAGGACAGCATTTTCAAGCAAGGGGAAGTGGTTGAAATTTATAGTAATACTATATCTTTAAAGAACATCTTTCTCTTAGGAGCTTGTTGTATTTTTATAGACATTCAGCTTAATTCTCCCCAGGACCCAGGAGAAATCAGTGACAGTAATGACACATACAAATACCTATAAACCTTAATGATAGATGCCCCTATTGCCCTAGGAAGGAAATGTCTACCTTGAGTGTGGCCCTTCTCCTTAATGCAAAACTCGGCTGAGAGACATTACATTGCTGCCACCTCCAAGCTCCAAAGGTTGAGCTGCTTCTTGGGCTGAGTGGATTTCCCCTTCCAAAAACTAAAGGAAAAATCATGTTCATTACTATCTTAACATGGGAAGTATCGCTATAAAATTGATGGTTCAACAAGTCAGTGTATCAACTATTTGTTGAGTGGGTATGCTATGTGCCAGGCTTTTGGGATCGGCATAGTCCGTGGCCAAAAGTTTAGAGTCTGTCCAAGACATCGTTCCCAACCACGGGCCAACAAGAGCCATGGCAGGTAGGTTGCATCCAAATTAGCTGGGGAGGTATTTTAACAGAGATTCCTGAATCCTGCCTAAAGACAGCCTGACTCAGCATATCTCCAGTGGGTTCTAGGGTTCTGCCTTTTTAATAAAATCCATTTTGACTTAAAAGGTGTTTTCCTGAGCTATCAAATCTGGGAGTCATCTTTCTCATTGATTAGTTACGTGATGACAGGATTATATTTTAAACAATTGGCGAAAGTAAACTGTAGAAGTTGCCTATTGTTGAACTGGTGGGGAACAATATTGTGTGGTAGGTAAGGATGGAGTTTGCTGTTCGTCTCTTTGAATCTCTCCTCTCCCTCTCCCTAACTCTGAGACATTTGGAAAGCTTCTCAAATGTGTTAGCATTCAGTTTGTGCATGCAGTTGTCTTCTGTAAAATGTCCTGATTTTACAGGTTGTTTTGCAAATTAAATAAGACACTGCATGCCAAGTATGACACAATGTGTACTCTGTTCATGGT
Organism: Mustela nivalis; assembly: GCF_964662115.1. NCBI lineage: Eukaryota > Metazoa > Chordata > Mammalia > Carnivora > Mustelidae > Mustela > Mustela nivalis. Next base: position 20,190,099 of record NC_139032.1, read on the forward strand.
AGATACTGTCATTGTTGTCATCATTGTTGGCAAAACTCAAAACAAAAATAAAACCATCCATATTCACCCCCTTCATTAGAATATTGAACCCCTCTGTCATCAGCTCTGTAATGACAGATATCAGACATGCGCACATGCACACAGTTGATGTGTATAACCCCCAGAAGTAGAAGGTTGACCAATAACACCTCTCAAATAGCATGCCATTATAGTCTTAAAGTTTTTGTTTTGAGGAATAATTTAAAAGAAAACAGTCTTCTTTTCTCGTGGATTCCTTGTTTTTCTTCCAAGCAAATGTTGGCATTATTAGTTTTGAATTCTTCTGGCGAGGGCATATGGTCTCCTATGTAAGGACCTTAACCATAAATATATGCAGCATTGGTTCGGAAGGACGGATCAGACTGTACATTCTGTGTGGGGACTCTAGATTCTCTCCCAAAGGAGACAGGGCATGTTCCGGGGCACTTCCTGAGAAACCAATGGACATCATGTAGAAACTGTAAGAGAAAAATCCCTTAAGGCCTTTATGATATGTAGCTTGCTGTCCAGCAGTTTTAAGCAGCACAGGTTAAGACAAGACGTGCCCCTGAGGGGAGGAAAAGAATGTAAATTTTAATACCAGATGCAGAACAGAGCCACTTCCAAGCCAGGGAGGAGAGGGTTAACAAAGCCAGAGGTTAGTTACCAGTTAACATTTGTGAGGATGTTTTATGGACCCAGCAAGTAAAACAGGCTGGATTCCAGATGTCACAGCTGAGGTTACCAGCCTCTGGAGGGATCTCCAAATAATCCCTCTTAATTCTACTTTCTTCAAAAGGCAGAAGGAAGAGGGGACGAGTTGGAGAGAGCAATCAGTGAGGCAGGAGTAGAAAAGCTGGAAAGGGAAGACTTGCATGTAACTAGTAAGAACAATGCACTTATTATTTGTCAACATATCTCAAAAACTAATTCTACAGATGTTTGCTTAAGGGTCTGAAACAGTCATTTTTTGGTATTCCTGTAACCATGTCATTGAGACATAATGATTCTCATATTTTTTTAATGTCTATGATGTTATTCCTTAAAATATTCAAAACTTCATTCATTCATGTATTCCAGCATTCATTCGTGTATTTACCCAAAATTCCATGAGGCATTTTCTTTTTTTATTAAATTTCTTTTTATTTTTTATAAACATATAATGTATTATTAGCCTTAGGGGTACAGGTCTGTGAATCACCAGGTTTACACACTTCACAGCACTCACCATAGCACATACTCTCCCCAATGTTCATAACCCCACCACTCTGTCCTACCCCCCCGCCACGAGGCATTTTCTATAAGCCAAACAAAGTTGGCTTTGTGCCCTTGAAGGCTTGTTCTATTTGGGAGTTGGAGACAGAGCTGCATAATGATCCTATCACAAAAAAGTTAAGTGTGAGAACGAACATGGGTGCATGGAGTGGTGTGTGGGGAAAGTAAAGGATAATTCCATGTAGCTTGGCCACCGGGCCCATCAGTTGGGTGGGGGTGGGGGGGGCTGCTGACTGGGGTTATGCTGGGAACGTAGACTTTATCTTGAAAATAAGGACATACTGAATGTTGTTAGGAATGTGGTAAGTTCATTCAGTATTATGCATATGTGTCATGAGGAAAGGAAAGGAGATCACGGAGGTATGGGCAAAGAAGGAATTGATTAGAAGGACGTGAACATGAGCTAGAAACCTGCCATCCTCCAGAAGTAATGCTGGGGTGCTTCCATACACTATTTCCTTGTAGAATCCACACATCCACACTCACAAACATCCCGTGTTGTAGCAATGATCCTCTCTGATTTCCAGATAAAGGGACTGAGGTTTATCAAGTTGATGTACCTTGCCCAAGCTGCCATGCCCACAAATGGCATATATAGAACTCAAACCCAAGGTTTGGCAAAAGGCCACTCTCTCTCCTCTTTATACCATGCTGCCCTTGGAGGACATAACTCTGGGTCAGGATGTCACTGGGCTTGAGGGGATAATGACGAGAATCTGTCGGTAACTTAAAAGAAGGCTTGAAACAACCAACTGAAATAGAGTCTAACTGCAACAACTGAATAAGACCCTGAATCTTAATCTTCCTGTCATAAAAGACAAAGAAGGATGGTCAGGATTAACACAGTTGGCAGTCTCAGCAACCCGCCATCAGCAGTACACTCTGAGCACACGCCGAACAGCACTTAGTCCTACCCAACCCATTGTGACTGACAAGAGAAGTGTGCTGTCTTCTGAACATGCACAACACGGACGATTTTTCCAAATGAATTATTCATTCAAAGCTTCCAACAAAAACCGTGTTGCTTTTCATTCAGTGAGGGGGCTGCGAGGAGGGGGATTAGAAGTGCTGAGGTGACGGGAAGGATGTTGACGTTATTTAACAGATGGAGGTGCTATAATAATAAGCTTTAAGGTAACAGTTGCTAAATAAAGGCAAGCCTACTGAAATATGCAATTAAAAAAGAATAGAAATTGATTGGTGAAAACAAGTCAGGGATCACAAATGAAAGTTGGGTTAGTACCTAAGCTGTGAGAAGAATGTAAAGAAGAAACATATTTTCTGAAAATAGTTGTGGCTTCTTAAAAACTCAAGTAATTATTAGAGATTCAAATGAACTATGTGCTAATTTTATTAGGAAATTTACTATCCACAGGAAATCTCAGGCAGATGGTGCTTTAAAATTGATTCTTCCCCCAGAGGACAGAGAAAATTTGGGAATTGTCTTTCAAGGATCTCCTTAGGACACATAAATAAAACAGAAAGAAAATCATGAATCAGAAAAATTAAGGTTGCAGCAAGCAAAGATCTTAATATTTGGAATTCTTACAAATCAGTGAGAAAACTATAAACATCCCAATTAAAATGGAGTAAGAACATTAGCAAGCAATTCGCAAAAAGAGGAAATCAAATAAATGGTCAATATAATTTCCCATGAAAACATCCACAAAAGCAATCATCACAAAAATTCAAATGAAAAGAACAATTTCAGATTCTCTTTATTTATTTAGGTAACTCAATTGGCAATATTAAAATGGTGAGGAGTCCTGGCAAGTTTGTTGAGGAAATGGGTATCATCATACCTTGTAGTTAGGAGTGAAATTGGTATATATATATATTTCTGGAAGCTATTTTGGTAATAGTTGTAAACAGGAGTTGAGAGATTTATAAACATATCCATTCAACCATTCATGTCTAGGAGTTGATTCAAAGAAGGAATGGAAACAGTATGCAAATATTTGTGATTGACAGAAGTTATCTAATGAAGGCCTTTCCCAGCAAGAGCTACTCCAGTACTTACCTCTACATCTTAGTGCATAGAATTTTAGCCCTCACTAACTTCTTAGTCATTAATTAATTTACCAACTTGCAAGGTATGAATGAGAAGGGACCAGAACTCGAGCCTGTTCTTCATTTTATTGTTCATTTTATTATCTGTAGGAGACTGGAAGATTTCTTTAAAAACTTCCACTCAACTAGTTTGCCAGATTAATGGGCAGTCTCCATTCCTTCCATGAACACATGGATGGGTGCATGCTGTGAGCTGTCACCAATAGACGTTCCTCTGTTGAGCCCAGTAGCTTCTGCTTTTCCAGCTGAGTTATATGTTTACCAACAGTCAGTTGTGTTTCTCCCCATGCATCTCTCCCAGGTATAATTATCTCTGTCATTATGTAATTTAATTAAATACCATGTAAATTCCAGCCCCTATATGAGTGTGAAAAGACAGGAGTTTTTGTTTCTGTGAAAGCTACGTTAAACACTTTGCACGCACTCCCGACATTTTAGCTGCTAAAACAATGACAACAACAATAACACTGTTGCTGGGAAATTAAGTGGGAATGTGATTAAAGTATTAGGAGGATTTTATTAACTGGTATTAATCATTTCATAATTAATAGTGTCATGTTTTTTTTAAGTTCTTACTCCACTTAAAGTACTAATAAATAATATTTATGGAGCACTGTGGTAAGCAGGGCAATGGTCCTCCAAAGATGAACACATCCTAATCCCCAGAACCTGCGAATATGTTAGGTTGCATGACAAAGGCAAATTATAGTTGCTAATAGTTTATCATATAACAGGGAGCTTATCCTGATTGCCTGGGTGGGCCCCTTGTAATCAGGAGGATCCTTAAAAGTAGAAGAGGGAGGTAGAGGGGAGAGAATCAAGGAAGATATGATAAAAGCTCCACTTTAACCATGTAAGGACTCCACCTGCCCTTACTGGCTTTAAGGGTGAAGAAATGGCTCAAAGTCCAGGAATGAGGACAACTTCTAGCAATTGGAAAAAGAAATGAATCCTCCCCTGGAACTTCCAGAGAAAAACAAAAACAAAAAACACAGCCCTGCTAACACCTCAGTTTCAGCCCAGGGAGACCCATGTTGAACCTCAGACCAATAGGCCAGTAAGATAATAAGTTTGAGTTGTTTTATGCTACCGGGGTTGTGGTAATTGGTTACATTCACAACAATATGCTGCTATCAATGTATTTTTTAAACTGAATGACCCTTTCCAATTTTCCTCTTTCAGTATTACTTCTGTCATAAGATCTCAGGAGAGAGAAAAATGAGTGGAATTCAACCTGCTCTTCACAGTTGCCATTATTGTTAAGAGAAGAGAGGGGGTTGTTGCTAAGCTCCATTGAGGGAACTGATGCAGAATGCAGTGGTTAGGAGACTGATCTAGAATCAGATTCCCTGCCAGGGGGCAGGCTTGGCAGCTCTATGTACTAAAGCACTTCTAAATGTCCCAGTGCTTAGGAAGTACTTAGTAACAGTTAGCTATTTCTTATGACAGAGCGCTCCATCAGAAGGGCCAGACCTTCTAGAACATCCAAAAGCAAAGCATTATTACAGATCTAGGTGAATTCTGCAGGCAGGCCCCCACCCTTTCCCTATTTGCATCTCCTACTTGGTCCGGTTTGGTGGTTTGCTATACAGTCTCTGAGTGTTTTTCTTCTTGGTGACTTCTCATTTCTCCGACACTTTCGTTTTTCTCTCTTCTTGCCGAATCCTATTCATCTCTTAAGTTTTGCTCAAAGTTCTTTTCCATGAAATCTTCCCAGATAACTGCAGTCTGTGGTAGTAATCCCTCCATTAAACCTTTTGCGTGGTTATGGAGTTTGAATTCATGCTTCCAAGGACTGGCATCAGAAATTCTCTCTAGGACAAATAAAAGGATGAGCTCAGGGGAGAAGGGATGAAGTATCCCAAAGATAGGAGACTACTTAGCTGATGCCAATTCCATAAGAATGCCAAGGTCCCTAAAGTCAGGAAGGCATCTTCAGGTGATGAAAACTTCAAGGGAAGAGTAATAGGCATGAACTGCGGGCCCAGGAAGATAGAAAGAAGGACAGTGGGGATTGTTTTTTAAAAACTGTTATTGCTCTGTGCTGATGAAAACCCTAGAATGGGACTCATGGGCCTGTCTTCTACATCACTGATGACTGCATTTCACTATGCATTCCTACAGCATCCATCACAATACAGTGCCTTGCATACATTCAGGTCTCAAGGACAATTGTTTCAGTTGCTATCCACTGGATTCTGAATGCTCCACACATTGGAATGGTCCATGGGAGGTAAGTACATAGTAAGAATGCAGGAACTTACCTAATAACTAGAAAAATATAGCATAAAGAGAGTAAGAAAACAAGACACAGATTGGGAGAAAATATTTACAAATGACATATTTGAGAAAGTTACTGTTATGTAAAAATATAGAATGAACTCTTAAAACTCAACAATAAGAAGGTGAACAACCTTATTAAAAACTGAACCAAAGACTCAGAGACCTCATCACAGAAGACATACAGATCACTGATAAGCAGATGAAAAGATGCTCGACATCATAAATCATTAGGATATTTTAAATTAAAGGACACCAAGATACCACTACACACTTATAAGAATGGCCAAAATCCACACCACTGACAACAACAAATGCTGACAAGGACATTGAACAACAGGAACCCTCATTCTTTGCTGGAGGGAATGCAAAATGGTAGTCATTTTGGGAGACAGTTTGGCAGTTTCTTACAAATTAGACACACTCTTAGCATACGATCCAGTAAATATGCTTCCAGATGTTTATTCGAGGAGTTGAGAGCTTGTGCGCACATGCATGAATGCTTATGACAGCTTTTTCATCATCATCAAGACTTGGGTGTAACCAACATGCCCTTTACTAGGTGAATGGATAAGTAAACAAGAGCACGTCTGGACAATGGAATATTGTTCAGCACTGAAAAGAAGGAAACTATCAAGCCACGAAGAAATATGGAGGACATTTAAATGAATATTACTAAGTGAAAGAAGCCAGTCTGAAAAAGTTACGCTCTGTATGATTCCAACTATGTGAGATCGTGTGAAGGGCAAAACTGAGGAGACCGTTAAAAGACAGGTGGTTGCTGGGGTGGAGCTGGGGGTGTGAAGAATGAATAAGTGAAGCACAGAGGGTTTGTAGGACAGTGAAATTACTCTCTGTGATACTGTGATGTAAACTGTGAGCTTTGGGTAATGATAATGATGTGTCAGTGTCGATTCATCAGCTGTAACAACTGATGGCTGATGCTAATGGAAGGGGATGCTATGGGGGAAGGGGCAGGGACTATACGGAACATTGTACTTACTGCACAGTTCTGCTTTGAACCTGAAACTGCTCTAAAAAAATAAAGTTTCAGGGCACCTGGGTGGCTTAGTCATTAAGCGCCTGCCTTTGGCTCAGGTCATAATCCCAGCGTCCTGGGATGGAGCCTAGCATCAGGCTTCCTCTTTCACTCCCCCTGCTGTGATCCCTCTCTCACTGTCTCTCTCTCTGCCTAATAAATAAAATCTTGAAAAAAAAGAAAAGAAATTTGAAAAAAAGTCTATTCTTTAAAGATAGATTTATTTATTTATTTATTTATTTATTTATTTATTTAATTTAGTTAGAGAATATGTTCATGTGCAAGCAGAGGGAAGGGCAGAGGGACAGAGAAGATCCTCAAGCAGATTCTCCTGCTGAGCATGGAGCCAGACTCAGGGGTCGGGCTCAGGACTTTAAGGTCATGACTTGAGCCAAAATAAAGAGTCAGCTGCTTAACCAACTGAGCCACCCAGGTGTCCCCAAAATAAATCTATTAATTATATATTCATAGATGTATGTGTACATATAAGCATGTGTTTTATACGTACATAAAACAAGTCCTTGTCTCTAACTGCCTTACTTGTGTAGAGTGCCCTAGGGTACTTGGCCCTTGAATGCGTAAGTAAAAAGATCACAGCTTGTCATTTTCCTTCTGTCGGTATCCCTCGTGCATTGAACAAAGCTTTAAACCTTCAGTCTCCAAGGTTGGCTTTTCCCATTAGTGACTGAAACCTAAGTAAGTAATGAACTTCGGGTTTTCACTTCCCATTGCTTAAAATGTTCCCATTTTGTCCTCGGAGTACATTCCCAGATCTTCCTAGGACCGATAAAACCCTCTATACTCTGGCCCCTGTCTACCTGGCAAGCCTTCCCTTTTGCTTCTCCTCACTTCCGTGTGTTGTGCTCTAATCTTAGAGAAATCCAGTCCATTACTTGAGAACGCCACTTTGACTCTTTACCTCCACCAGGCCCTTCACACTTGCTGCTGTCTTCCCATGCTATCCCCTCTCTCACCCACTGATCGGCCTCTATTTTCTCAGCTGTATAGGCCCTTTGTGTTTCCCAGGCTGTCCAGGAGATTACAAATCAAATAAATACATAATGACAGGCTTTCTTTAAAAAGAAGTCCTTTATATTTGCAGAGCTCTAGTTCTGGAAGCCCTTTACTTTAGGATCAGTGAAGCCATCCCTGAAGAGGTTCAGCTGACACAGGAAAGGGTCACTAGGACAAACTATGTACGTGAAAGAGGAAGAGGAAGAGCAGCACAGGGATAGTGATTAAAAACAGAGACTGCTCAGACAGACTGGGGTCCAAATCCTGTGACCTTGATCACTAACATATCTAAGCCCCCGTGTCCTCCCCTGTAAGTGTGGGATTATGATAGTCTCCTACCTGATAGGGTTTTTTGTAAAGATTATGGATGTAAATATTAAATCCATATTAAATCCTACCAGCATTACTATAGCTTGCTTTTGGGGTATGTTGAATCCAAGTGCCAGTGAGATATCCAATCTCCTAAAAAGCAGTTTCTTGCATGCTTCTGAATTTCAGGAGTGAGATCCGGGTGGATGATTTTGGTTTGGGTTATCAACAGACACATAGAACTTGTAGTCCCGGGATGCAATAAGGTGACATAGCGAGAGTGTGAAGAATGAGAAGCCAACAGTCTTGGACCTCAGCATTGGCAGATGGGCACCGGGAAAGGGGACTGAGAAAATGTCAGGGAAGTGAAGGCACATCATATTTGAAGACGACTATTGATCAGTTTGGGGAATCAGTAAATATGGGACCCACCTCTGCATTCCAGATCCACCATGCCTATGAATAAACTTTTGCTTTAAGAAAATGACAAATGATTACATATCACAGACCTCCAAGGGGTTCTGAGAACGTCAAATTTCTGACTGTTATATCTGCAAAACTTTTGGGATGATCGACGTGTCTCTTGAAACACAAACCTTAGTCATCTCTGTAGGATGCCACCGTTTGTGACATCATTGATAATAAAACTACCCAGGCTTTAAAAATAAATTAAAGAGACAGAATTTTTCTTGACTACTGGTTCCTGCAGCAGTAATATATACACTTTGAGTTACATCGAGTTGTGGATGGTTTAATTAAAAGCTAGCACTCCATGAATATTACAGAGATAAGGGAACTGCAGCCAAGGGTGAGGTGTCTTATCTGCAAATGCAAACATAACAAGTGGTAATTTTATCTTCTGGATTGGATTTTTAAATAGAGTAGCTGTAATGCCCCATAAAGCAATACTCTCAATTTTTTAAACTCGGGTTGTACCCCTCCTCTGCATCCCTTTGCTGGATTTTAGTTCTGGCTGTGAAAAAGAGGACGTGAAACCCGAAATAAGATCTTTGCAGAACAAACACGTATGATTCATACCTGATGTGCGGCAAAGGGCAATCGGCTAATAACCGTCCATGAATGGCCTGGCCGTTTGTTGACACCTCACGGGTGCACCTAGATTTAATCACACTTAGAAGAGCAAAGTGTTTCTGGTCTCAAAGGGAATTGCCAGTGTCCACCGGCTAATGTGTATGCTGGCAATAACGCAGTTACAGATAATTGCCATTTTGTAGTGCTTTGGGTAGGTGGGGTCGTTCACTTAGTATTGCCATGCTGTCTCGATTGCACCTGGTTGGGATCAAAAGGTGCTTTAGCTTGAAGGGAAATGAGTGAAATTGAGAAACAGAAAGCCAGAATCTCACCCCTCCTGGGCTACTAACACTGCTTTCCTAAGCTTGCAGTGTTTTGAAAGCTGCTCTGTTTGGCCTTTGAAATTGCATTCAAATCCTTCTCTGAAAACCCTCTGACAGTAACCAATCTCGTATGGTGAGGGCAGCTTGAGACTGAAAAAGGAACACATAACTGTGATGGGTCTATTGAATATACTAGAAGGCATCTTAAAGTGGAATAATACAATTGGTTTCAAAAGCTACACTTCTCCCCAAAAGTCACCAGCAAGGGTAAATTGGATGGGAATGCGTAAAAATTGAGTTCCTTGGTCTTTTTTTTTTTTTTTTCCACTGTGACTTGATACTAGTAAATTTTCCTCAATCTCCTTTTATTTCCTGGCTTGCTCTTCTCTCATTCATATACTGGAGTAAAATATAAACAGCTGGTTCATTTGCAATCCATTATGACATTTATAATACTGCCGTTCTCATAAAGACAAGGTTTATTGTTAGGGATATGCTATTTCCAGAGTCTAACAACTTGTTATCTGGCAGATTGTATATCCGGGTTTTTAATTTATAATTCATCACAGTTTGGTCCATTTGAAACTGACCCAAAATGTGCAAACATGGAGATGGTTTTGGTTTTTGGTTTTTTGTATTTTTGTTTATTTATTTATTTATTGCTTTGAAGAATAACAATTGAAACATGACCAATTACTCAAAATGAACCCTGCTCCCTTTGTCTCTTTGGGGTGAAAATATTATTTTTAGCCAGTTCCTAGGTTTATGTGAGCTGTAGGTTTTGATTCAGACACTTCCCTACTGCTATTTAGACTTTTATTCATAAACTTGGAAATTGACAAGGTATTGTAAATGGTCTTTCAAGAATTCTGTTTTGGGAACTGTACACCAAAGAGGGAAAGATCAGTTGTTTCCACAATAGGTTTAAACCTCAGTCGCGGGGGGGGGCGGGAGAAGTATGTCTTTTTAACTAATACTGTGTCATCTTCTTAATCATGCTGATTCTGAATAATTCAGCCTCTATGGAAGTTGCAGAGCCGGAATCTATAGCTCTGTCTCTCTTGGCTGGGCGGCGGGAGGGCGGTGGAGTTTATTATTACGGAGCCTGACAGTAGAGAGCTCTGGCAGGTTAATTGCAACAGCAAAACTAGCTGGGAGTTTGCTGGTAATATATAGCAACTAAAGGGACTGAGGGGGATTGACTCTGCCTGTTACAGCACAAATATCTTCATGCGCCTCAGGTTTCTCAGAAAGATATGAGAAATAAATGTTCGCTGTTCATTTTCTGTCTGCACAATACAAATAGCCTCTGGCTGAACATGGCGACTACAGCACAGAGACTTAAAAAATAAAAAAATTAAAAAAAAAGAAGAAGAGGAAATTTGCAAATTAACATTATTAGAAACATTCCTGCCTGAAAGTGCTGAAAATCAATTTCAATATATTTTGCATTTTAATGAATTGCCAAAGAGATAAATCAGCTGTGTTTGAGGAATGCTTGCTTGGCAATGATGTTTTCTTATCACATCTTGTCTTAACTGATAGCATTTAAAATGAAACCAGTGTTAATTGAAGGCGTGGGAAATGTAACTGCTAGTTAATGAAGTAAATGCATGCTAGTTATGCAGAATTAGAAATTTGCTTTAATGCATTGACTCTAACATTTCTTCCTGCTCTATAGCTCCTAATTCCAAAGTCGTAATTCTCAATATTATAAATGGTTGGAAGGCAAAGTCACACTGTTGCCTGAACTATAGCTAAAGGCCACTGTGTTTTAATTCCCTTGTGGAAACAGAATGCAAATACTGTCGTTTTTCTTTTACACCATAAACAATAAATTTAAGCTCCCGAGTCTTTGGGAGCCTTAGGTGAAGGCAGAATTTCACACTTCTTTCCTATTAAGAAAATAAACAAAGTAACTTTTCAATCTATCAGCTGTTTCCCCTGTTTAAAATTATCTAGCTGGAAGAGGAAGTGAGTTTGTGTTCCTATTTTTGAGGTTGTAGCTTCTCCATGTCCCATTAGTGCTCACTCACTCAACATGGTATGTGCTCACTGAAATAGGAATGAATGAATGAATGAATGGTGCCCTCCTTTGATCTCTCTGTCTCAGAACAACAAAGAAGTCATCACATTTCTCACTGAGCATGTATACCTGTTTAACAAATATAATACTCATTATGTACCCCCACACTCCGTGTCAGCATATCTAGAATGTACAGGCCATTTTTTAGTATGCCCCAGCAAGAGTAGAATCCATCTCCAATTTATTGCATTTCACTCTCCTATAGGTTGTAAATTTTCTTTCTTGCTTTTTTTTTTTTTCTAAATTATGTAAAGCAAAATAAATAAGGCAATCTCTTTCTTGGGAAATAATTTTTTTGAAAATTGACAAATTGTATATCACAGAGCAAACTAAAATTAGGTAGCAACAAAGGAGGCAATTTGTATTATCTCATGCACCGTAGAGTGTTTCAAGTCTGGAGGTCACTGAGGTGTCCTGTTTTCTATCAATGAAATGGAAAACTCTACGGAAAACCCTACCTTATGAAATGTTTTGGTTGACGCAAGAAAACCTTGCAAGGAGGTTTTCTTCTTAAATTTTTAATCTCATCACTGAATGATGTCAAATCACTAAGGGTCATTGAGGGTAACAGAGAGGGTGTCAGATAACTAGATGTCAGAAGTTTAATGGTGAGGAATTCATAATTATTTAACTTTATGTAACAATTAATGGCAAACAAACTTCCCAATGGATAGAAAATATACCCATTAAATATTGATAATGGGAAAGTTGGAAGATCTGATACAATGTGTCATTTGCTGAATAAAGTGGATCTTGTTGGTGAGTTATCAGGGATAACATGGCTCTTACTCTTTATAACTCAGAATAAAGTGAGAAATGATTTTGATGCCTAATTGTTCCTGTGTAATTTAGAATCACTTTGATTTGTGGGATCTTTCAAAGTCAGTTACCTCCCCAAAGCTCGTTTCAAGACAGAAAATACCTTTATGTTTCTGCAAGTCTCTCTGGTGCCACCTCGAAGCTCTCTGCCTTATTGTTCACACACACACACACACACACACACACACACACACACACACACACCTCCTATCAGAGCAAGGAGGTCTCTGTGGAGCAGGAAGAGAGGAAAGGGACATCTCACAGTGAATCATTTCTGGTGCTTTGCTCAATGACAAGGGAAGTGGCTAATTGCAGAGGCCGAGGACTTGAGTCATTTAGGAAGTGAATGTCAAAAACAAGGAGACTGTGTATTTCAAAGGATGCACTTGTGTGTCTTGAAGGGATTGTTCTTGCTTTCCTCAGTGGTACACCCCGAACATTGGAAAAAAGTGGCCATAGTTCTGCTGTGCTGGCCGTCTGTGCTCCCACTCAAATCAGTAACATCTTTGGGCACATCCTCGGTCCAAGTGACTACACTACACTCAGAGCTTTGGAGAAGAGCATACCCCCTGAGGATATGACCAGGGGTGTAGCTTACAAAACCCTGGCCTTTGGACACAGGGCCTCGAGTCAAATCCCACCTCTACCTTTCACTTATTCTATGTTCCCCAGCAACATTCTGGTATGTTCTGGGCCTCAGTTTCTTTTTCTATAATGAGTACCATATGGGTTCCAATGCCTGCTTCATAATTCCTAGAGGGTTTTTCCTGAGATGGAAATGTATATCACTAGGTTACAATTTAGACACTGAAAGCAGCAGTAATAGAAATACTGTTATGCTTTCACAAAGAGTGGAACTGTTAGGTTAAATTTGAAGAATCAAGAAAGACTTTTTTGTAAGATGTGATACTGAGCTGTAATGTCCACTCTCTGAAGACTGATCTCATGTTTATGTAAAAATTCTTTGTGATCATAGCTTATAGAATCAAACACCTTGGTTTCATTAATTTTTTTAAATATTTGGACAAATATACATAGCATAGAATTAACTCTCTTTTTCTATAGTATCAAAGCTCTATTCATTAATTTGTTAACATCTTCTTACCCTGATTGTCTCATACATCCGTGGAATGAGTCAAATATAAATCCCTTAAACAACCAAATATTATGAACATCTTATATAAAACATGGAGGCACTTAATAAACATGAGGTGTTAAAGTGATGAATTCTTACTGTAAACCCAAGGGTAAAAAGCCTTTAAATATTAATCTAATTCCTTCTGATATACTTTTCTAGAGAGATCATGACATGGTCTGCAGCCAAGCTGGCTTTGAAAAACCATCACTAGCAGCTATTTTTTCTGATCATTTAAAATGCTGATTGCAGATGTCAGAAGGGTAATTGGCCTGGGCCTATATTGGAAAGCTTTATTGCATAAAAGGCTTAGGACTTTTTCCTTTTATTGATTTCATTCAATTTAATATAAGCAGTATTTTAAAATAGGTACAAAAGAATAAACAATACTTCAGACTTATCTAGCACTCTACATATGTCTAATTAAAATCATAGACAGTTTTATTGAGGTATAACTGATATTTTAAAATGAGTATATTAGCTGAATCACAGTTTGATGAGTTTGGAAATTTGCATACACCTGGGAAACCACACCATGATCTAGGTTAAAAACAAAACAAAACAAAACAAAACAAAAACCACATACCCATCACCTCTAAGAGTTTCTTCCTGCTGCTTTGGGTTTTGTTAGTTTGTTTGTTTGTGTCTGTTTTGAAGTAAGAACTGCTAACACGAGATCTACACTTTCAACAAAATTTTAAGTGTGCAATACCAAATTGTTAGCTACAGACACTGTGTTATACAGCAGATCTCTAGAACTTATTCATCTTGCAAACTGAAACTTTATGCCTGTCAAATAGCTCCCCATTGCACACCTTCCCACAGCTCCTCGTCACCACCGCTCTACTCTCCATTTCTATGAGTTTGACTATTTTAGGCACCTCATATAAGTGAAATTATGCAGGATCTATCCTTCTGTGACTGGCTTATTTCACTTCACCGTAATGTCTTCCAGGTTCATCCATATCAGATGTGGTAGCATTTCCGTCTTTTTTAAGGTCAGATAATATTCTGTTGTATGTATATACCATATTTTCTTCATCTGTTCATCCATCAGTGGGCATTTAATTTTATTCTCTTTACTGACCATTGTGAATAATGCTATGATGAAAATGAGATTGCAAGTATCTCTTCAAGATTTTCTTTTAGCTTTTCTAGATGTATGCCTAGAGGTGGGATTACTGGATCGTATGGTAGTTCCACTTTTAATTCTTGAGGAACTGTTTTCCATAGATGCTGTACCATTTATATTCCCGCCAACAGTGCATAAGGATTCCAGTTTTTCCACATTCTCATCAACAGTTGTTACCTTTTGCTTTTGATAATAACCATCTTAACAGACATGGGATGATACTTCATTGTGACTTTGATTAGCATTTCTCTGATGATGAAACAAAGAGGAGTGCCTCAGTGGTTCAGTTGGTTAAGCATTGACTCTTAATTTTGGGTTAGGTCGTGATCTCAGGGTCATGAGATGGGGTCCCTCATTGATTCCACCCTGGAGATGGAGCCTGCTTGAGATTCTCTTTCTCACTTTCCCTCTGCCCCTCCCCCACCCCTCACTCCCCATCTCTGAAAAAAAGAAAAACAAAGAGAGTTCATGTCTGAGTTGCAGTTTTACTTTTGTTTAAGAATATTTCTAAAGTATCTGCTTTCTTTTTCTCCCTCTCTCCCCCAAATCTCTTTCCTCAAAAATATACCATATACCTTCCTATTGTAGTGTATTTTTTAAAACTTGGCTAGGGAAGGGCTACATAATGTTTATTATTATATTTAAAGAATGGTAAAAGAGGGAAGAAATGGCCTTTTTCAAAGAAAATGAATATTCACATAATTATTATTTCCTTGGGGTCAAACTAATCTCTTATCTCCACCTCCCATTTATAATACTGTTAGTGGTTTTGCTTGTTTGTTTTTAACTTTTAGCTTAAGAGTTAAAGCTAATGGTATAGAAGGAAGGAAGGAAGAAAGCAAGGAAGGAAGGAGGGGAGAGAAAGAAAGACCTGAAATTTTACATCTCCAGTGCCACCATGCTTTTAATATTGGTTTCTGAAACAGGTGATGACCAAGTTGTACTAAAAAACTATGCTATAATATTAAATGGTAAACAGACATTTGTTCAGTATCTTCTGGGCAGGACTCATTTTACAGGATAGCCAACAATAAATCAGCTATAGCTGATGACCCATACCTCTTAAAAAATGACAAAAGCATTAGATTTACCAAGAAGAGAAATATTCATTTATACAGAGTCATTGATTGTCAAGTAAAGTAGAGATTTTTTTTTAGAAGGCTAATGTAAGCCACATAAATATATTTTATATAAAGGTTTAATACCTTTAGGAATGACTTCAAAATTATTTCTGCTTATTTCTTCTTTTTGGCATCTGGTTGGTACTAGCATGAGTGAATATCTCCAATTCCTCCATCCTCCAATCTACACTCTTACTGTGCTCTCACTGTGGGCAGATTGCTTGCTCTTCCCCAGCCCTTGAATTTGGGCTTGGTCATAGGACTCTCTTTGTCTCATGACATGTGATCAGACTTGACAGTGTACCTGTTTTGAGCTTAGTTCTGAAGAGGGCCTATGTGTCTATTGATCTTGTTGACCTTCGTCATCATGATGAGAAAAACAATCCTGGTTTGCTTGCCGGTGCAAGATGCATGAAACAGACCTGCAGTGGGTATCACCGATCCTGCCAATCCATGAGAATCAATGATTGGTGTGTAATCCACTGAGATTTTGGGGGGTTGCATGTTACACAGCATTATTGTTGACCAATACAAGAACTTTCTGATGGGCCAAAGCTTGATAAGCATCTGCCTTTAGCTCAGATCATGGTCTCAGGGCTCTGGGATTAAGCTCCCTGCTGGGATCCCTGCTCCATGGGGAGTCTACTTCTCCCTCTTGCTCTTTCCCTTCCCCCACTCATGCTCTCTCTATCCCTCTCTCTCTCGAAAGAATAAGTAAAAATCTTAGAAAAATAAAACAAAGTAAAATAAACAGTGCTAAATTTTTAAAAATTAATATTCTAAATATATGCATAGAAATATGGGAGAATGTCCATAGTATGAATTAGGAATAAGAAGTTTTAAAGAAAAAAAAATTGTTATTGTGAAAGACTCCAAGATTGAGTCCATGAAGTGTGCCAAACCAAATAAGAAAGAGAACAAAATTTAGAAAAATTGTAAGAAAAGTTAAGACTGTCACAGAAAGGAAAAAGTGGGACACCTGGGTGGCTCAGTTGGTTAGGTGCCCCTCCCACAGCTCATGGCACATGCTCTCTCTCTGTCCCTCAAATAAATAAGTAAATCTTTAAAAAAAAGAAGCTAATGGAGTAATAATTACAAACTTTTGAAGCAAGTAAGTGTGAACCTCAAATTTTATATCCTGCTAAACTATCATTTGAACATAAAATCACAAAGAAGATATTTTCAGGTACACAAAGCATCAGAAGGGTTATCATATGAAAACCTCCTTTGAAAATGCTTGTTATGAAAAGTATGTTTTTTTATAACTAACCAAATGAATAAATAAATTCAGTAATATTCTATGAAATATATAGGAAGTATGGCAGTTATAATTAATTTCTTAAAAAACCCAAAGATCAGATCAATGGGGCATATTCCTATCAATTCAGTACTAAAAATCTTGATGAGGCTGGGTATGTGAATAGGTAAGGGAAGCCAGAGAAAGGAAAAATCATGTGAGATTACTTTCTTGTTTGAAGAATACTATAGATTGATGCTTGAAATATTCATAGGAAAAAAATGAATGTAAGTCTAAGTCTTTATAAATTGCATTTAACCACCAGAAGAAAAAAACTAAAATGCATAACTTTCAAATTAAAAAAGAAAATCTTTCCAAAGTGTCTTGGTTGCTCAGTTGGTTGGGTGACTGACTCTGGATTTCAGCTGGGGTCATGATCTCAGAGTCATGAGATTGAGCCCCATATGGGGTTCCACACTGGGAAAAATCCCTATTTGGGATTCTCTCTCTCCCTCTCCCCATCCCCGACCTCTTAAAAAAGATCTATCCAGTGGAACAAATGGAAGGCAACATAGGAGGGGGAAAAAAACAAGATGAAATTAAAGTGTGAGAAATAGAAAATATAAAGTTAAATTGTCAAAATAAATCCTAATATATTAATTACAGTAAATATAAATAAGTTGAATTCAGTTACCAGAGGACTGGATTAAAAATACAAAATCTCACAACATGTGTCTACACAATTCATCCTTAAAACAATAGAATTAAAAAGTTGACAATAAAAAATAAAAATGATATACAACAACATGAACTATAAGAAATCCAGCATAGTGATTTAAAACTAAATAAAATAGAATTTATGGTAAAATACATCATAAGACATAAAGAACTTATATATTCTGGTAAAACAAATAATACATCAAGAAAATATAACATTTATGAATATATATTTATCTAAATAGAGTATAAAATTTGTGATAAAACAACTGCTAGAAACATAAGATAAAATTAAGAATTAAAAAAATTTAAAAATTGGCATTTTTAAAAAAAAATTTTATTTATTTATTTGACAGACAGAGATCACAAGTAGGCAGAGAGGCAGGCAGAGAGAGAGGAGGAAGAAGGCTCTGGGCTGAGCAGAGAGCCTGATGCGGGGCTCAATCTCAGGACCCTGGGATCATGACCTGAGCCAAAGGCAGAGGTTTTAACCCACTGAGCCACCCAGGCACCCCTAAAAATTGGTATTTTGATGCAAATTTCTCAGAACCAGATGGACCAAGCAGACCAAAAAAAAAAAAAAAAAAAAAAAAAGCAAAAATAACATTTTGAATAAATCTATTAATAAGTTTAAACTAAATTATTCAGGCAGAATTTACATTCAACAAAAACCCCCACACTTTCCCAAATTATATGACAGTTTCATAAAAAAGTATTAGGAAGAAAGAAAAAGACCATTGTTTTAAAGAAACAGACATCATGTAAAATACATTCTGCTGTAATAATGGCAATAGCAAAAGAACTGATACAGTTTTGTGTATCTGATTATTAATTTTTTTGTTTTTAATCCTATGTAATGATTCTTGAGTTAAAAATGAAATCAAGAGAATTCTTACATACCTAAGATGATAAAGAAAACACTGTAAGTCAGCATTTGGTATGACTCAGTTAAAGTAGTACTCAGGTTTAAACACATGCTTGTTAAGAAATAACATAAGAAAGACAACTATCATATGATCTCCCTGATATGAGGAAGTGGTGATGCAACATGGGGGCTTAAGTGGGTAGGAGAAGAATAAATGAAACAAGATGGGATTGGGAGGGAGACAAACCATAAGTGACTCTTAATCTCACAAAACAAACTGAAGGTTTCTGGGGGGAGGGGGTTTGGGAGAAGGGGGTGGGATTATGGACATTGGGGAGGGTATGTGCTTTGGTGAGTGCTGTGAAGTGTGTAAACCTGGTGATTCACAGACCTGTACCCCTGGGGATAAAAATATATGTTTATAAAAATAAAAAATTAAAAATATAAATAAATAAATAAATAAATAAATTAAAAACATGAGTCTTCTGCCCTAGAAACTGGGTAAAAAATAGAATCATTTTTTAAAAAAGAATTTGGTAAGTTATAAATGTCAGAACAGAATTCTCTAAAAGAGAGGATCTCTTCCCCCACCGTAAAAAAAAATCAAAAAAACAAAAAAACAAACAAAAAACCCTTGCTGTATCTTTGAAAGGTTCATAAGATAGAAAAAACTCTGGCAAGACTGTTGAAGAAATCCAAAAGGGAGAAAGTCAAGCAAGATATCAAATGTAAAAGCAAAAAACACTGTATGTAATAATATATATGTGTATGTAACCTAAAATGAATACAATATCCAAATGGAGAAAAGATTTAAACTGTCAAAGAGAAAAGTTTTAAATAAGAAATAGACCTTACTCATGAACAGTGTAACCTAACACCTAATGGTATCATATATACGCAACTAGCCTATAGATTCAGTCCACACACAATGAAAATGTCAGCTCAAATTCTGAGGAATTTGAGAAATTAAAACCCATAAGTAGCTTTCAAAAGGGAGATTTATGAGTAACTTTAAAAAAGAAATTAAAGAAGGTGAAATCACCCAACATGACAATAAGACAATATTTTAGTAATAAAGCCAGTGTGGCATACTGGTGCATACTATGCCAAAATATCATATAGCTTTGTAGTCCAGTAGAAATACTGTGTACTCCACATATGTGGTTTTATTTTTTTGCATACCGTTCAGAAAAAGAAATATGACATAAATCTTAATATATCTTGTTTAACACAATGTAACCAAATACTATCGTTTTAACATGCAATCCATATAAAAAATGAACACAGTTTTTTCAACTAAGTCTTTGAAATGGGTAATGTTGGGGGCACCTGGGTGGCTCAGTGGGTTAAAGCCTCTGCCTTCGGCTTGGGTCATGATTCCAGGGTCTTGGGATTGAGCCCCATATTGGGCTCTCTGCTCAGCCTGGAGCCTGCTTTCTCCTCTCTCTCTGCCTGCCTCTCTCCCTAACTTGTGATCTGTGTCTGTCAAATAAATAAATAAAATCTTAAAAAAAAAAAAAAAAAAAAGAAAGAAAAGAAAGAAATAGGTAATGTTGTCCTGACAGCATATCTCTATGGTTCAAAAGCTGTAAGAGGGTAGTTACTACCAATGTGTTGGATGGTATGAACAAAATTGACCAACATATTCATGAAAACTACAGAAAAATGTGAAAAGCCCAATTATTTAGGAAGTAATATTGAGAAAAATAATGTGTTGTATGAAGAAAAAGAAACCTGGATGCTTACCTCACCTTATGTACAAAAGTAATCTCAAGCAGAAATGAAAT